>NW_026089545.1:0-2413352 GCF_000143185.2 Schizophyllum commune H4-8 | reverse complement strand
GTTAAGCAGCTCGCTGGCGATGTGTAGCTCGAGTCCGGCTGCAACCATTGGCCCTGTAGTCTCGAGCTCGTACTCGGCAGCATGTTTGAGCACGTATTTCTGGAAGGATGTCAGTTCATGCCGACGAGTGCAGTGTGTGTACACACCACACTCGACTTAAGGATCCTGTTGATAGAATGAGTCGGCTTGCTGGCATGATATGATACGACTTGGGAGAGAGCGATCTACAGGAAGGTCAATAAACGTAACGATCGACTGAGCAGCGTACGCACGTGAAGTGGCGTACTAACGACCCAGTTGGCGCGGACGAGGGCCTCGATGTTCAAGATGCTCCTCTTGATCTCCTCAACATCGGTGGTGAGTTGCGCGATACGAGCGTCGATGGCGACAAACTCGCCCCCGACAAGGCAGACTTTGCCCTCAGCAGTCAGTGGAACCTTAAGCAGTGTTAGACTTCGCATAGTCGTGAATTGTTGAAGCGGTGCTCACCTTACTCAGCAGCTGCGCATGCTCGACTATCTCGGGCGAGAGCCCAAGGTCAACACCCGCCAAGCCTACGCGGGCGCAGAGCTCATCCTGGAATGTCGAGTGCATTATGGTGTCGATGCTCTGCACTGAGTTGTACTCCGTATTCGTGTAGTTGGGAAGCGATGGGCCAGAGGACGTCTGCGCACGCGAAAAGTTGCGGTTGCCGCCGGGATATGGTGCGTAACGAAGGTCCCTGTTCTCTGCATTGGTTTGGCTGGGCATGTTGAGAGGGAAGGGTAGAGGAGGCGAGTCGGCTCGGAGCAGCAGATATAACAACAAAAGGAGAGACGAAGGTGGTCGGAAGGGGCAGATGGAGTGAGAGTGAGGAGGGCAACGAAGGCGCAGCTGGGGCATCACGTGCCATACTTTCCCACGACCACATGCAAGTCGAGCTGACCATGCTCAGGAGCCTCCGTATATCAGACAGTTCATGAGGTACAGGCAGAGAATACTGTAGATACAATGTACTTCCAGGACCACGTCGGAACTCGCATAAACCACAAACATCTACATGTCATCTATAGATAAGCAGGTCTTCCTTCACCTCGGGCACGATTCTTGTCCGTTCGTATGCACAGACCGACCCGCAATCCTCCATTCCGCATCTAGTAATCAGGAGGTGCCGGCCATCTGTACCCGCCCACGTCAGATGTACCATCACAGCTGTGGTTGAACTGAAGGTGTGCTGGTAGATTCTGCGCCGCGCGACGTGCCGCCACCATGGAAAGAGAGGGTGTGGAGGGAAGCGAAGGTGGGAGCATTGAGCTGGGGGGTAAATAGCCGTAATTTGTGATCGCATACGCGGGAGATGCTGCTGGGGACGCGATCTGCATGTTGTCGGGCATCTGGTGGGAATTGGCAGAAGCGGCGGCGGCAGCACTCGTACGCGCACGCTTTGCATTGCGCGATTTTCCCGACTGAGCAGGCGCTGAGCGCTTGTTTTTCCCCTTGCTGCCTCCCACACTACCCTTCTCGCCCGCTTTCTTAGCCTTTTCCGCATCAACTTGCTGCCTATGCTCGACAGCTTCTCGGACAAGCTCGTCTCGCGCTTTCGCCGCACTGGGGTAGCGGGTAGCCGAGCGGAAGGCATGCAGCGCTTCGGCGCTGCGTAGTTGTGCCAGATTCAGTACGCGGTCATCGGGGTTTTGGGAGTGAAGGACTTTGTCGACTTTGTCTTGCATCAGCCGGCGCTCTTTCTTCGTAAGGCGTGTGCGTGTAACTTCGCAGCGATTTGCAGCGCAGTTGTGGAAGGTGTGGATGGAGGCGAGGCAGTTCTAGAAGAAGTAAGCATCGACTTATATATGTAGATGCGAGATAGATGCATACCGCGACGGCGCACCATTCTGCAGCTGCGATAATGGGATTGGATCCATCTGGGCTGTCCTGAGTCTGTATCGACACGCGAGGCATGCGATATGGTAGAATCTCCTGGCCAACAACATATGGCTGGATAAGCAGCCCAAGTACCTGCTGTGGGGTGGCGAGGATCTCACAGACTCTGCCGATGCGAGGGGCGAGGACGCTGATCGAACTTTGGTAAAGAACGAACCCGCCTGTGATCGCCTCATCCTTATTAGCGAGCACGACTTTGCGGCAGTATCGGATAGCGTCCGAGATGGGGTTTTGAATTTCAGAGGGAGGTGATGGTAAGGACCGCGCGCTTGAGGTCTCGAACCACGTTGTTGGGGACCGTTTCCGGTCGATACTAACAGCACCTAGTCGACCTGAATGAGCGAGTGTATTGCATGAGCCTCATCTACTCACCTGCAACCTGAGGATACAAGACATCAGCGAGTCCGACAAGCTTGGCGTACAAGGGATTATCAACGAGTTTCGTGATCTCCGAGCCAGCAGTCTTCCAAGTTCCGTCTGCGCCTTTCACAAAGCCCGAACTCGCGAAGTGGCGTATCATATGCATGTTTGCAAAGGATCGCGCGATATCGGTGCTAGGAGCGTGCCTTGGGGAGTGTATGCTTCGCAGGCGAATGACAAAGTTGTAGGACTCGAATGATTCGGTGGCGAAGAGGATGGCGGGGCCGAAGCGTCAAACATGCTCAACAAGATGCAAAAGTACGTGGAACTTGGGCTTGTTGAACCACTGAGTAGTCCAGAGCGCGCTGCAGGCAAGAAAATCGTATACAGCCTCTTCAAGAAGGCGCTGAAGAGGCTTCAGTGAGGTGGTCGCGATGCTACAAAACAGGCGCATACGAAATAATCGCTCTTGTTCTTGATGCTTGCCTGAAAAGCTAGAGGGGCGAGGCGCCCAAGCGCAAGCCATGCTTCGTACACTTCGGGGGGTAGCAGGCCCTGAAGAATTGTGGGCGCCATTTGCAAAATTACGCGAAAGTCGCGGCCCGTCAGTGATCCTGCCCATTGAACCAGAGTCTGACCGCGTGGGTGGGGGATACCCAGACCAGTGGGGTCAAAGCTGTCTATCCGAGCTCGCACAATGCTCTTCTGTTCGCGCGTGAGTCGCGATACCGCATCGCGCCAAAAGTATTTGACGAAGCCAAGGAGGACTACATGTAGGATCTCGACAGGCGTGTCGACGGCGGGATCGAACTCTATGGTGGATGAGTAGCAGTCGATGAGATGATGAAGAGCGACTCACCTTCCAGGCGCAAACACGGACTGAATATATCCTCAGGCAAGCTGTCACGAAGCACGCGGATCGCCGCGATGACTTCGGCGCTCTTTTCCTGCGGTGTTTTCGAGCTATCCTTATGCGAATCCTTGACGCGCGCGCACTCCTCTGCTAGAAGGTCGAAGAAATGGGTGAAGAACTTGTCCTTCACGCCAGTCTCGGTCTGAATCGTGCCCGCTCGTGTGGGTGCGCCATCTAAGACCGCTGCCAACTGCTCGCCAAGCACATCCAGTGTCTCTGCCTTCGTCCTCAGCGGCTTGCTATCCCCAAACATGAACTCCGCGACACGTTCGCGCTCCCCTTCATCACCACCCGGCCGTGCCTTGCTATCTGCACCTCGAACATTGCAGACTCGACAGAAGCACTTGCCAGTGAGCCCGATGTGCGACGCAAACTCGCTTTGCATCGGATTGTCGCCAGCCATGCCTAGAACCCACGGAAGCAGCAGAACGACAGTCTTCAGGTGACAATCATACACCTCTACGCCGCCCTGTTCCCGAATTTCCCTAGAACAAATGAAGTCAGTATCTATCATAGATACAAGCAAGCGATAAGAAGACGTACTGGACAGACTTTACAAGGCGCTCAAACATCTCAAGCGGTGCAGCGAGATTAGACGTCGACAGGAAATGTATATTGTACAGCAAGTGCGCGAGTCGAGGGGGAAGTCCAGCGAGAGTGAAAAGGATTGAATTATGTTTGTTCCATTTCTTGGACGTGTTCCCTGACATATCATCACAGTAGACCCAGATCGGGACCGAGAAGATCTGTTTTCCGCGCGCCTTGACGCGCAGCGGATGGGGCGCTTGGAAAGCGGCAGTCCGGTCGATGGATACTGGCTGAGAATTCTCGGAATCAGGCGACCTGCGAATCGTGCCTGCACGAGATGCACATCAGACAATGGCAGCAAGAGAGCAGCGTTGAGCACTCACCACCGATGATACTTGGGTCGGGGATCCCGTAGAAATGATGTGTAGACTTGAGGCGAGGATAAGAGGCAAGGAACGAAGTCAGGGGAATATCTACGCAGTCCTCCCTCTCGTCAACAAGGAGAGACGGTTCGCCTGCGACCCATGCTAGGCGCTTAGCGCGTGCCCAAACATCGCCGTTTCGAGTGTACCACCGTGCAGGTAGAACAACAGCCTCGGCAACCTCTGGCTGCACTGAGTCAGGCGATGGACGGCTTAGCTGCATGAGAGCAGGTTCGAGAACGTAGTAATGCTGCCCATCTTTGCTGCAGACCATAGGTCCAGACAGAACAGCATCCACATCTTTGTACCACTTATCAGCATTGCATGCACTGGTAAGACGCTCTCCTGCGTCCTCGCTCAGCACAGACACATGGGGGCGTACATGTGGATTGGCCCATTCCTGTCGCATTTTACGAATAGTGAGCTCGCCTAGCCCATCGCGCAAAACACGTACAACTCACATCAGCAAGGATATCTGCAATGCTCAGCATGGAATAAGGATTTCCAAGCGAGCCATCACAGTCGTCGACACCGGGCGCAAAGTCCTTCACAATCTTGTCCCTTCGTAGCTTGATCTGCCGCAAAGTCATCGAAATTGGGGCGCCGCACTGCTCCGCAAGCCAAAGCGCCGTCTTCATGTCCTGTTCCGAGAATACCGAGCGCGGAAAACCGCTCATCTGAGCACCAAGTGCAGCCTAAATCATAGTTGTTAAAGTTGGTCTACCAAGCGAAACCAGAATACTCACCTCCTTGTCGTCCCAAGGCCACCAATTCTCGGGGTGGAAAAGGCGTGACTGCCCGGCAGTCTGAGGTTCCACGTAACGGTGTCGCTCGGTGTTTGCACCTTCTTCGTCACTGGACAGATCCGCCGGGTCAGGACGAGTGGCCCGCATATCGGGCGAGGATGACGGAGGCGACGGCGGACGCCTGACGCCACGCATCTGTCGAGGCAGAGGTGTGCTCGGGGCTTCACGATGATGCTCTGGAGTAGGCGTCCGCGGACTCTCGCGCCACGACGGACCCCACTTCCCTTCCGTCACCGCCTCTTCTTCGTCCGCTTCCGACTCGCCTTCACTCGCGGAGTCTATGTCAGACTCGGAATCTGACGAATCCGAGATTTCGTGGAGGCCAGGCATACCCTCGAAGAGCGATTCTACGTCGTGAGCATCTTCGGGTTGGCGAGGGCCAGCGGAAGGCAGCCATACACCATCATAATCATCGTAGATAGACAGAGGGTTATCGTGAGGTAGTTGTGGTCCTTGCAGCGTTTCGAAAGGAGGTATCGTGGTAAAGACGGGATGAGCGACGCGAGGCGGGGAGCTTGCAGGTGACTGAGAATCGTCGCCTCTCACAGCTTCCGCATTGTTATCGCCCATCCGCAAGAGCCGTGCCATCCGGCGGACGTTCTCGATATGCCGCTTCGCCTCATCGTGTTCCAAGGCCTTACTCAGTGGCATTGGCTTCTTGTTCGGACACCCGGCACTGCAGAGAAAATGACCATTCTCGGCGGAGATAAAGCCTATGATCGATTATTTTATTGAAAGTGCATGCGAGATCATGGTATATGAACCTTTGTTGCGACGTAGTAGATCAGCACCGGGAACACTTGCAGGGGACGACTCCATCTTCGAAGGTATATGGTGGTCAAGGCAAGAACGGGACTTAGCGTTCTCACGCGCTGACTGATCTTGATCGCAGACGCATGTGCGGCGGGTTCGCCGGCCCGGGACGTTACTTCTGTGCAGGAACGCGTTGCTTACTGCCAGAACTTTCCTGGTGTATTCTGAGAGGAAACGCCAGTACATACAAGGGCTACCGCAGAACTCAGGTGAGCTACTCGGCGTGGTAGTGCTTGGTAGAAACGACCTGGATAGCAGTGTATGCAATTGACAACCATCGGATTTCCCGCAGCCGGCTCAATGGGATCAGCACAATGTAACACAAATAGAAGTAAACACAGACCTATTCTCAACGTCCATCACCCCCTTCAGCTCCTTGTATCCTCTCCTTGGCGAACTGGAAAGGCACCCATCGCTGACTGTATATCCGCGGTCTTCTTCTGGTGTAGCTCGCCTCCACGCTTCCTTGGGTCCGACTATCTGGATAGCCGCGCCACCAGTGTCACCAACACGATATGGAGCCTGAACCTACGGGTCCCGCGGTCCTGTCGGCGCCTGCAGGCGTGCATCCTCAGCAACCAATACAACCACCACCTCAAGTACCTCCTGCGGCCACGAATGGTCATTATAATTTTCCCCAATTAACTACTCAGAACGGGAACGTGGTCAAGTCACTTGTTCGATGCGACATGTGCAAAAAGAACAACACAAGGGTGCGTCTTTGCTGCAACCGTCCGAGCTGGTGTTGATTCATGTCTTGCTTAGTGTGATAGGACTCTTCCTGGGTGTGGCACCTGTGTATTTGCAAGGAACCCGTGTGTTTACACCCCGATACCGCCCCACGCGCACAAAGGTGTCACCCGATGCGTGACATGCAAGCGGGAGAACATCAGGGTAAGTTGTCACGTCACATATTCGTCTCCGTCTCATCACATCCCGCTAGTGTGATCGAACTCTCCCTGCCTGCGACCAATGCGTAGACAGTGGTATCGAATGCCAGTATATCTCTGGCAGGAAGCGTACGTACCACTCAGTTCCTTGTGTTATTCTGCGGACCACAAGTTTATAGCCAACAGGTGGGCGCAAAAATCCACCGCCGGGGACTGAAGCCGGCCAAAGCGCGCCAATCAGCACAGTCAGTGTACGATCAGACGACTTGGACGCCAGCGGCGAGGACGATCCTGAGACGGAGGAAAAGACAATATTGACGCCATCTACCTCGAGGACGCCATACCCACCTGCGCCTCAGCCCAAACCTTCGGCTCCTGTGCCCGCAAAAACACCACAGCCCGCCCCAGTGACGTCTGGTCGATACTCCTCTCACTATCGCGACGCGCCCACTGGTCACACCACTGCGCCGCCGAAAGTGCGCGGCGTCGCGCACAACACCGTCACCGGCCTCAAGCGCCATAACTACACGTACATCCCGTCCTCCGTTCCTCGTCCCGTCATCCCCGGCGCGCACATCCATCCATGGATGAATCCCGCGTTCGTTGCGCTCCCCGAGGTCATCATCGCCGGCCTCGCGCATATACCATCCGTTGAGCTCCCGGACCGTATCACGTTCACCGAGTCCCTGAACCGGTTTTTGGGGCATGTCATAGAGGAGCAGCGCAGCACGGTCTGTCTGGGGCAGGAGGAGTACGCGGACACGGCGGACTGCCTCGCGGAGAACAGGCTGCACGACCTGCCCGAATCCGTGCGCGAATGGGTGCAGTTCCATCATGTCATGTCAGGCTCTGACCGCGCGGGGTTGCTATTGATCCCGCGGGAGGACCACTTCCAGAGGTCGCCGAAGCTATTGGAGCGCTTGCGCTTGATCTATCAGTGTCATGTTGATGGACAGACGGGCACGGCGATGTATAGGGCGCTGCCGCCGATGGATCTGGAGGGCTTGGATTGGCTGTCCGTCTTCCAACGCTTGCCTGTGAAGGAACAGATCTACGATATCTTGGCGTACGCGCATCGCGGGCATGGATCGACGACGCTCATGCTCATGGAAGTGCAGCGACTAGGATTTGTGAGTCTGTCGCACCGACGAATGCAGACGTTGCTAACACACCTTACAGGCCGGCATTTCCTGGCCGATGGCGCAGCTCTTCTGCGATGTGTGCCCCCTTTGCAACATGCAGACCGTGACGAAGTTCAGGAATGTCAGTTACTCAGTTACATAGTCATGTGTAGGTCGTAAGTGTAGTAGGTTCTCTGCCCGTGCCGCGCATGTTGGTTTATATCTACTTATACTGTCTGCTCCGACTCTGATTCTGGATACGTTGTACAATGATAGTCGTGTCGTCCATCCACCGGTCGTCCATCTCGACGGTCATGTTCCGCGAGACCAGGCGCTCGTCGCTACCGCCGAGTGCGGCGCGCAGCAAGCTAAGCGCGAAGTTGATCTCCGTCGTCGGCTCTTTCGCGAGCTCCGCGTGCAGGACGTTGGCCCATGCGACGGCTAGATTTAGCGGTTCTAGTTCGACGTAAGTGTCGCAGTCTCCGAGGCCATCCGATGCGAGGATGAGGAAGTACTCGTCGACATTGGGCTCGTCTAGTCGTATCGTATGTACGTCGGGCGTGTTCAGGATGTACGGGGGGTGGAGGACCTGTACGCCGTATTCCGCTAAACTCGAGGTGGACAGCCACTCCTGGTTGACGCTCATCAGAAGGGCGGCGAGCTTTGGGCGCTTTAGCCACATGTCGCCGAAGCCTGAGGACTCGTGAAGCATCGACCACGAGCTAGAAGTAGTCTCGCACCTCTCGTGGGCTCCAGATACCCCAGGACGCGCTCGTCCGAGATGACGGACAGCTCCGTAGGATGTAAGGAGCGAACATACGCGACCTCCTCCTCAGAGCGAGCGTTATGTAGTTTGTTCACGTGCGTGCCAGTCATCGTGGATCTCGAGCGGCGGACGACGGCTGCGCAGGACGTGTGAGAATATCGATCTGAGCGACGCGTAAGACAGAGCACCGTACCTGCATGGCTATCTGGGGCGAAATGCGGGTGCTTAATGGACATACGTCGCGGGCGGGATCACAGAGACGTACCTGCGTGCGTGAGTGTATTGCTTCGTTTAGTAAACGCGGCAGGCCTTACCTCCGAGAGCGGCTACCCAGGCGAGGCGGCGGGCAGGGTCGGTGAGGGAGAGGACGACGGTACAGCCGCCGAGGCAGCGAGCGGCGCGCTGGTAGGCTTCGGTGTCGGCGGCGAAGTGATTGACGAGGGTCTCTGGCGAGGCGGTCTCCCCAGTTGAGGGGGAGTGCATCGACGAGGTCGTAGTAAATTTGTTCGTCTACGTAGACAATAGTCTTCTGCAGCACGCGTGGCACTACGCCGTCATACGGCGCGTCCGGCCCTGCGTCATTCCTCAGCGCTGCCAGCGCACTGCCCAAGTCGCGACGGAGTATTCGCGGGAGATTTTGAGTGACATAGTCGACGGTGAAGCTGTTGACGTGCCCTGCACCCTAGTCAGCGTCCTGAAGGGCTGAGGGCAGCGGCTGCGTACCATCGAGGACAGCGTTGAAGATCCACGAGCCGTAACCAGGTATATCCCACTCTTCTGCCACCAGTCGATCCTCGTTCTCATGCTCGAGCGGCGAACAGGGCTGGAAGGTAACGTGGTCTGTGTGGGTGCTTGGTAGGGTGGTAGCGTGAGCCATGCGAGCTAGCTCGCGGGACAGGATGGGTTCGGGAAGAATTCGATATGTGAAGGTGCCACCCTCTGGATCGCCCATGTCGGTGGTGTCGAAGTCCTGTACTTCCTCCAGGGCATGAACATTTTCGGTGGAGCTGGCTGCCGGGAGGGAGACGAGCATGAGCAGCGGTTTGGAAGGGCGAGAGAAGGGAAGAGAAAGGTCAAAGGAGTGTGAACAAGGGAGTGTTAAAAAGGAGCAAGGACAAGATACTGCCGAAGTCCCATCCACCAACCGTTTGCTTCGACGCCGAAACCTAATCGCGCAGATCTACGTCCTTGCGTAATACTTGCATGTTGACATTCGGCAGGCATTGGTAGTACTGAGCGAGAAGAAGTTCCTTCAATTGACCTGTTAGCTAATCTGCACGCGGTCGCAAAAGGTACGCGCCAACAAGCCCACGACTCATCACGGAGCTTGTGCGAAGAGCGCAGGCAGAGGGTACGCACCGCCAATAAAAGGCTACGCTGTTCAGTGACTAGCGCGATGCTGCGGGTCCTCCCACGCAAGTCTGACCCGGGGTGAGGGAATGAAGGCGGGCCGAGCGATCGACAGAGGAGGAAGGAGGTCGATTGGGGCGGACGAAGGAAAGAAAATACGTAACCGCAGCGTATATCACGAGCGACGCCGCCAAATAGCCAGAAAAAGACGAATTGGTAGAGGACTGAGAGTTCGAGCCAGAGCTGCACGACGGTCGCGGACAGGTGGAGGGCCGAAGTACTTCGGCGAGCGGACGTCCTTGGCCACCGCGGCAAAAAGCGCAGAAGACACTCCGGTCCCGTCTGATAGGCTGCCGCGCAGGGAGCGCATGATTGGTGCTTGTGGGATACTGAGGCGTTGGGCGAGATGCGGGTCTGTGCCGTCCAGCTCGGCAGGCAATCAAGGACGCAATCAACCGTCTTGTCTACCCGATATGGTTATTTGGCCATCCTTGCCTGGCGCGGCAACTCCCGGCGCACACGCGTATTTTGCTTCCGCCATCAATGCCATTCTTCTCCCGCCGGCCCAGCTCTGAACTCTGTCCCCCGCGCCCATATCCTACTTCTCGGCAACCCGCTCTTTTTCTGTGCGACGCCTAGGGCAGCATCACGCAAGATCATCGCACTCATGGCCGCCACAGCTCCGTCTACACCCTTCCTCTCGCTAGACTTTACGTTCTCGCCACTGCTGGCCGACACGCCTACTCAGACTCCATTTCTACGCGAACTACAGGCGCTGCTAGGGGAAGACGCCGAAGCTCAGTTGGCGCGAAAGGACTCATTAACTTCTCGAGCACGAAGCTCTATCCGCTTCCTGGCTTCCACGCCCGCCCACCCACTCTCGACGTCAAGTGCTCAGCAATACCCCACTTCCTGGTCTGGGGAAGTCCTATATTCGCATGTTGGCGCACCCTCCCCGCTCGCCGCCAGAAAGCGCTCTCCTCATACGATGCCGTTAGCTGTCCCAGAGCTCCTCGTCACAGACGTGGACGCGAAGGCGCTGCCTGCCGTGCCCCTCTCCGGCTCTTCTGATAGCGTCACTGCCCCTCTATCATCCAACTCCTCCTCACTCGCACGCCATAGCCTCTCTCTGCAGGTGCCTGCCCTCCGCCGCTCGACCCCGTCATCTGGTTCTCGGCGATCTAAGAAGAGACCTGCGCCTCCCACCTATCTCTACGCTACCCCGAAGGAGATCATCGCTCTGCTCACCCTGCTCGAGGACGTCGACAACGATGTCGAAGAGGACGTGGCGCGTATACGCGAGAACGTCAAGGAGGTCCGAGAAGCCCTTGATGAGGTTCGGGAGACGCGAAAGGCAAAGCAAGCAGCGCGGGCCGCGAAGATTGCTGCTGGGAAAGAGAACGTCCCTCCGAAGGTCACTCTAACGGCCGTCAGCAGCGATTTTTGGCTCAGCTAAATGTGGGGAAGGCGTATGCGGGGTCGAAGGTATGTGTGTGGCTTCCCTTCGTTATCTCTCCCGAAGCTCATGAAGAGACACAGTGCATGTTTACGTGCGCGCTCTCACCGCAAAAATGTCGGGGTATGCAGGCTTTAACCATGTTGCGGCGGCCTGTGAGATGCTCCTCCTTCGACGAATACCTCAGGACTCGGGATCGGGCTTCTACTATGCACTGTATACACTCTACTCTGGACCTATGCCCTTAAGGGCCACTACCTTCACGACATCCGAGGCACGCGCCTGTGGCTCATTGACGCATTGCAGACTATTAAGCACACTAGCCTATACTTCGTACCCTCATATCCTCTACATCGGAATGTATCATTCTGCGACTCTAGCAGTCCTTCTAGCCACACACGCGGGCTTCACCAGTTTGCGCGCCACCCCGAGTCTGGACCAGACCTCGTGACCGTGTCGAACGAAGTATGGAGCTCGTTGCCTGCTGTGAGCCGCGCTAGCACGAGGCACGAGTAGCTAGCGCGGTGATAGGCAAGCTAAGGAGCGGACGGGCAAACGCCGGTCGGCGACGCCACGTGCAGCCAATGCGTATGTTGCTGTCACGGGGCGTCACAGCGCGAGCTTCTTCGAACACGCGCCCACCGACCGACGTTCGCCCCCTCGCTGCCCTCGACTTTTCTCGCCCTCTCCGTCTCACGACATACCGTTCTCACCTCCACAATGGTCAATTCGAACTCAGGACTCATTCCGACCGGAAACGGTGCGCATATACCCACCTCCGGCACCCAAGGCACGACCGGCAGCGTCGCGGGAGGCGCCCCGCACTCCTCCGCTCCGCAGCCCATCAGCGGAGGCCTCGCGCCAGGCACCCCGCAGCAGCCTACCGGCAGCGGCGGCACAGCGGCGCCTAATGCGCCCCCGGGCGGCAGCAACGCGCCCCCGCACCCAGCCAGGGGCGGAGGCGGAGGCTACCAACCACCCGCCTTCCAGGTCTCAGGTCTCGCGCTGCCCATCCCGCAAGACTTCGACTACGACGCCTGGATGCGCGTGCCCCCCGCTAATCCATCGCTGATGCCAATCAAATTGCGCCATAACGACAATCGAGCCTCCGAGGCCCACAACGCGGCCAGTATCCGCCAAACGCTTCTATATCAAGATCCGATCACCCGCGCCAATATTGGTCTCACCGACGTCGGCGCTCCACTCTGGCCGCTTTTCGCGTACACGGAGGAGGAGATCGACGACCTCGCCGAGGACGCCTACGGCACGATCGCCCGCGAATGGCCGAACTACCCCGACTTCCTCCAGGCAGCCCTCAAGAAGCGCAAGGCTCTCGCGAAGCAAGCGGACGAGGCTAAGGCGGCAATAGAAGCCGCGGAGAAGGACGCCCGCAAGCTCAAACCCGTGCCGATCAAGATCGCCCCGATGATCTTCAAGTCCACCCCGCAAGCCCAGGTCACCGACGTCGACACTGTTCCCATCCCCGACATCATCATCTCGCAACTCGCCTGCAAAGTTCCCCTCGACGACACGTTTTTCCTCAACAAGACGCTCCGCCTCCTCGCCGATCAGACTAATATCAAGACCCGCACGCACACGCAGCACGCCACAAAAGACGCCACCTTGATCGACATCCCGGCCACCAAACTCGCGCTCCGCCTGCCGGACGAAGCCGACCTGAACCTGGCCCAATTCGACGAGGCGTCATTGAATCGACTCCGCGCATATATCATTGTTAGCCCCCCGGAAGAAGCCGTGGGCAACGAGACGACTATCGCCCACCACCTGAGGCCCCACATCGAGTTCAACCGGTCACTTCGCGAACGCGAAGAACGCTTCCACGTTTGGCGCCCCATCGAGCGCATGTTTCTCAACCGCATCATAAAAGAAGGTATCGCCTTTGATAAGTCCGCATTCGAAGCCGCCATCAGCGAAGCCTATCGCCCGCTCGATATGGCAGAATCTGCTAACCCTCGCACCTATTACGTACCTCCCCCGCAATTCAACCGCTCCGCTACCTATACCGCCCCTCCTACTCACACTCATTACGCATCTTCGAGCAATACACGCGACTTCGACGACCGCCGCCGCCGTTTCTCCGACCGACGCGACGTAGACTCGCTTGCCAGTTGTTCCCGCTCGCGGCTGCGGTCCGTGAGTGGTTCGGCTCGGTTGGGGGGAATTGGCAAAGGAGGGGGGATATTTGAAAACGGACCGCGAGCTCGCGAGCGGACTGGGCAACTCCGTAGAGGGGACGCAATCCTGGGGTCCGGACCCCAGGACAACTCTGAAAGTTGAGAGTGACGCGCGCGCCCGGCGCCTCAGTGGCGCGCCCGAAGCGCGCCTTTCGCCTTCGTGGGTACTGAGTATGACATAGACATGTACTAGGTCGGTCAGAGATGCATGAATGCTTTATTACAAGCAAGAAAACATAATGAACACGGCCTAGAAGACATTCTCGTCCTCGCCATCCTCCGTGTCCTCACCACACCCCATACCCTCTTCATCCTCGCTGGATTCGTCAATATCAGTATCTTTGTTCGACATGGTGTCGTCGTCTTCATCCGGCGCCCAGTCGGCATCAAGATCGGGCGCGTAGGGATCCTCTTCATCGCCGGCGAAATCGGCAAGAGCTTCGCGTTCCATGGCCGCCCAAAGGTTCTCTTCGTCGTTGAGGACTTCGATGTGAGGCCGGTCCATCACCTCATCAATCGCGGCGGCGAGCGAGGACGAGCCCGGAGCGGTTTCTAACAGAGTGAGTGATGAGATATAAAAGGTGCACGCGAGGAAGATAGCCACGTACCAGGAGCCGCGCGTGCAGGCGCCTCTTCATCCGCGGCTTGAGATGTCGCCTCCCGAGCGCTAGAGGACGTCCCAACTAGGGGAGGGATGCGGTACGCGGCCTGAAGAGCTTTGAAGGATGCGTTGTGGTGAGCCAAAGGTGATGTCGCGCCGCCCTTCATAAGCTTGTTCAAGCCAAGCGCTATAACGTCGTCAACTTGGCTCGTGTCGTCCGCATCGAAGCGCCGGCCCGGGCAGTACTCGTAGACCTTGTGTCGCGCGAGGCTGGCCATGAGTTCGTCGATATCCTTGGTGCGATCGGGCGTGGCGTGGCGCTTGCCCTGTCTCGCGCCGAGCGTACTGTTGATCTCGTTCGAGAGGGAGCGTAGGATCACCACGCATGGCGAGATAGCACCCAACCAATTCCACGATGCGTTGCTTCCGTGGGCCTGAAAATAATTCTGCGCGGGGCTAGGTTAGCTGTTACGAGGAGAAAGGCAGAAGCGAGCACTTACCTTGATCCAGTAGTTGAGGTGCTCTTGCAAGCGATCCACCTCGAGGAACCCGTTGGGTCGGCCTGTGGTGTTGACGAGCCAATTTTGCAGGAGAATGTCCCTAACAGCAAAGGTACAGTCAGCTGCAGCTTATCGCGCAAACCGCCTCAAACTCACCGAATTTTCTTAGGCCACACGATCTTGTAATTATGAAGTAGAATGAGCACCTCGTTCGCGTACTGCACACGACCGAGGCCTCGGTAGCTGAAGACCCAGCTCTCGAGGACGGTGAGGACACGACCAGAGTCGCCGGATTTGATGGCGTCTTTGAACTCCTGCAACAAGAGCGCATCGCGAAGGAATAGGACGGCGCTTTCGAAAACCTGATCCCCAGCATCTTCGTTCCCCCGTTCCCGCTCCCGGCGATGGCGCTCGGCTACCCTCGCATCCGCATAGCGATCTACTATCGCCTCTGCATGCCCTTTCAAGGTCGCCCAGTCCAAGTCGGGATCCGCCACGTATTCCGCGAGCGACGCCTTGCCAGAAACTCGCAGAGCACAGTCGAGGATGCGGGCATCCTTGGACTCGTTGATCACGTCCTCGGACGTTCGAAAAGACGGAAGGGAGGTGGCGACGATGGGCTTGCGACGGAGAATGGTGTTGTGCGCGTGCAGGGAGGCGGGGTTCGAGATGTCGCGATTCTTCTTGCCGAGGTAAGCGAGCAGTAGCGCGGTCGTAGCATTGATTCGATAATGGAATAGCCCCGGCGTGTACAGGATGTGGCGGAGGCTGGACGCGCCGCCCTCGTTCCCGGCTCTCACTTCGCCCACCTCCCTCAAGCGCGCCATGGAGAGCTGATCCCCAGCCACCAGACGTACTTCGTCCGCAAACTCAGTCGCCGTGGTGGGCTGTCCCAGCTCTTCCATGAACTCCCGAATAACGTCGGCATTGCCGGTCTTCGAGTTCTCGTTGATGGGACGCGCGGGCAGGGGATGGACACTGGTGGTATGTGGCGCGATCCTGCTGTTCGTCCGTGGCTCAGTCCGCTTCAGCTTCTTCCCAAACTTCGCCTGCAGCACCTGGCCACCGCGCCGCACGATGATTCGCATAACACAGTGGACGAAGAGCTTGCGAAGCCGCGCATAGTATTGCGGGGTAAGCAGCAGATCTTCAATCTGCAACTCCCGCGCGTCATCAAAGCGCTTTTCTAACGTCGATGTTCGCAGGTCTTCCGCCTTTGCGTTGAATAGGGGAAGGGCTGTCGCGCATGTGCCATTTTGCATAGAGTCTGCGGCGCGGTAGCTCATGAGTAAGCGAAAGCGCACGCGGATTTCCATTCAACCCACCGGTACGCCCTACTATCTGCTCGGCGACCCGCCACATCATGTTGATGTTGTCGTATACCAGCATGAAGCTGTTCTTCTTCGCCATCCGCCGCGCTACCTTGCGCATCTCGAGGGACAGCTTCTGCAGCGTGCCCATCTTCCCACCGCTCGCCCCTTGCTCATGAACGCGGGGATGGGAATGATCTTCCACGAGCGTGGGATCGTCGACCTCATCCTGCGCAGGTTCGTTCTCTCCTTCATGCCTCTCCGTTGCGGACGTCTCCGGAAGCGCAGGTAGGGCTCCGCCTCCTGCGAGGGTCACATAGCTGACCGTAATGCCGAGGTGATTCAAGACCGTAATGAGCTGGCGAGATGCGCCCTCCAAGTAGAGGTAAAGTCCGAAAACGTGTCGGAACCACGAGTTGTGCTGACTTCGTTCGCCTAGCAGAAGCGCCGTGTACATAGACGTGATCTATGGAATGTCTGTGAGTACATTATCTGACCCCTCATGTGCGGAGAGTACTCACAAATTCTTTGTGTTCAAGCTTCGCCTCTGAGCACTCGTCTGTCTGCCTCGGTGTCTGAACAATGTGCCTCAAGAGTGTCACAATGGATGGACACTCCGGGTTTATGAGCTCAACGAGGTTGGTGAACTTGAAGCCTAATACGAAGTCCTCGTTGACTTCTGTAGGAGGGCGGAGTGCGCCGCTCTTGGTGATGGCAGCAGCCCCGTGCTCGACGACGTGTGCGATCACCTCGAGCATTGCGCTCTCGACTCTGCGGCGGGCTTTGACTCGATTCTTCTTCGATGCCATTGTGGCTATGACCTTGTTGACCGCTTTCTCGTCCTTGTAGAACTGATGATATCGCCAGGTCTCCTCGTGGCGGTCACCGAGCGTGTCTTGCATGAACTCGCCAAGGGTCACCCCTGCCCCTTTGAGTAAGTCAAGTGCACGATCGATGGCCACAACCTTCGCGGCCTCCTGGGCTGCCGCCGCCGCCGCCTTTGCTGCCGCCGCCGCCTCCAAGTCTGCACGAAGGCGCTCCTGGCGAGCTGCCTCATAACGATCTCGATTATACTGATTGCGCTTCCGCGCCGTGTCCTCCGCATTTCTCGCTGGCGAGGTGATGGGAACACTGGGGTCGCTTCCCTCGGCACCCATCATCGCTCGCTCGTCGTATCTTGCAGGAAGAGGCTGCGAGGGTTTTGGATTTCTTGTCATTGGAGTTGCTGTGGCTCAGATGAGTGCTCTATCTCTTTCTCAGGTCGAGGCACGAAGACTCACGCGACGTTGGAGGGCTTACATC
The DNA here is from genome assembly GCF_000143185.2 of Schizophyllum commune H4-8. Classification (NCBI taxonomy): domain Eukaryota; kingdom Fungi; phylum Basidiomycota; class Agaricomycetes; order Agaricales; family Schizophyllaceae; genus Schizophyllum; species Schizophyllum commune. Next base: position 2,396,099 of record NW_026089545.1, on the reverse strand, counting down.
CATCTCCTCAGGTAGTGTAGCATGCACGACGTTGCGAAACGAATGTGGTACGGATGTCTGCGTGTCGAGAGGTAATGTGGTTGGTACAGCTTCCTCGGTAGGGCTAACATCGGATTGAATAGGGGAGGTGCGTGGGGGAGAGCTGGAAGGCAGCGGAGCGGGCGTATCGCGATATGAGATGTTGCCGTTTGGAGGGCTGGTGGCAAGCGAGGTCAGCGGGCTTGACTTGCATCCACTCTCGGGTTCGTCCTCTGCATTGTGGTCAGCCCAGTCCCCCGTCCTCGAAATTGTGCTCACCCATCTGCAGCTGATGACGGCGGTCTCCAACCTGCGAAATAAGGACTTGTCCGAACAACGATCGCGCGTTCGGGAGCAAATCGCGTTCGCACGTTTTATCTCGCTCTGCCAGCCACCATGCCTCCCAAGAGAGCTCGGCCGTCCGCCCGTACTACGAAGTCCAAGGGACGCCGCCTTCATGCCGGCCACGCAAGCGAGACACGCTCTTATGCACCGCGAGAGCCCATGTCGTCGCAGGCACTGGAGGACCTCCGATCTCGAATGCAGAACCAGCTCCTGTGTGGCCAAGAGCCACGTCCTTTCCAACTCCGTCTAGCACAAGCGCAAGAGGAAGGTCAGGACGCTATCTGTCAGGCTGCTACGGGGCAAGGGAAGACAGTGGTGGCGAGCGCGCCGTACGTTTTGGAGAAGAATGCAGACCGAACAACGCTGGTCATTTCGCCGCTGATAGCGTTACAAAATGAGATGGTGCGTCCCACCGACAGGCTTCACAGTGCAAGGACTCATCATTCCCAGGTCCGCACCTTTCAAAACGAGCATGGAGTAACTGCAACCGCCCTCAACTCGTCCGTCGACGAGGATAGCCAGTTACAAATGAAGGTGAGTCCTCCTGCTCCACTTCAACACTTTCATGCTAACTATTTTGCAGCGCATCGTTCGTGGCGATTTTCGTATAGTCCTGCTTTCACCCGAGATGCTCTGGTCGCAATCGTTCTTCAACAAGGTCTTGCGCAACCCAAAGTTCGCTCGCAAGATATACTCAGTAGTTGTCGACGAAGCGCACTGCGTATCTTTCTGGGGTGCCGACTTCCGGAAGGAATATGGACGCATAGGCGCTATCCGCGCATTCCTCTCGCGCGACATACCCATCATCGCCGTCTCTGCCACGTTGACACGACGAGTCAGACGAAATGTTGTCGACACCTTGCAACTCAACCGAAGTAGCGCTCGGCCGTACTTGTGGCTCAACGCTGGCAATGACCGCCCCAATGTCGCTTATATTGTACGTCCCATACATCATACCCTCGACTCATACCACGACCTCGACTTCGTCATCCCTCCTGCCGCCAATACGCTGGACGACATCCCGAAAACCTGGATCTACGCCGACAACATCAACACCGGCCACAAGATCGTTCAGCACCTGCGCGAGCTCGCTCCGGCGCACCTCCGTGATGGTATTCGATGTTTCAATGCTGTCCTTACAACGGAGTACCGAGAGCAGGCCCTCGAAGACTTTCGTAATGGCAAAATACGTATTCTCGTGTGTACAGATGCTGCAGGAATGGTAAGGTCACTTTTCTGCGCATCAGGACGTCGGGGCTGACAAGGTGTAGGGCTGCAATGTACCCGACATCGAATTTGTGATTCAATACAAGCTACCAGCTAGTTCGTCAGCGCTTAAGCAGCGACTAGGACGAGCTGGACGAGCCTTACCGGCCGCCTTTGGTATACTACTTGTCGAGAAGTCGGCGTACGACAAGGTCATCGCCACACGAGCAGACAGCGATGATATACCGTCAGGCTCGCCTCAAGCGCCGAAGCTGTCCGGAGACGACCTCAAGGAGTACGCCGGTGCACACGGTGTCCATCGCGGCAGCGAGAGCGGCTGTACCGACGAGTTACCGCCATCGACGTGGAGGCAGCTGCCGATTGCGGAAGACGACACGACGGAGGGCCTGTACCATCTGGTGCAGACTACAGATTGCCGGCGCAAGACCCTGAAGACCGTCTTCGAGAACGAGAGGCCAGGTGAGTGCGTATTGCGGTGTTGTTGCTGTTGATGCTAATCAATTCTAAAGACGAGAAGGGTACTGGGCCGTGCTGCGACATTTGTAGTCCGTGGCTGCTCGACCGCGCGCGTCCGAGGAAGGAGACAGGCAGAGGGGAAGTTGAGATTCGCCTGGGTTACGAGAAGGAGGTCTCGCGAGAGTGGTGGAACATGATAGACGATTGGAGAGAGGAGAAGGCGAGGACCGATCCTGTGTATGGCGCGATGGGGGCCAGCTGCTTGCTGTCCAAGGACATTATAGACAAGATCGCGCGCTTGAAGCGCCACACCGGCAGGTTGCGAGAGTTCGTGCAGAAGGTGCTCCGATCCGACTGGCCTTTCTGGGACGCTCTAGGGCAGGAGCTACTCGAGTACACCCTCTCATGCGCCTCACGTCTCGACAACCCGACCACCTCGACAACTGATACTGCACATGTACCGCCCGCACCAGCACGACCGGCCAAACGAGCCACTGCGACCCAGCGGAAACCTAAAAAGGCGAAGACCCAGCCGCCTCCTACGGAAACCTCGGGACCCGCGCAGCCGTTTCATCGCCCTCCTTCTCCTCTATATGGCGAGAATGTGCTCTCCTCAACGAACACCCCCAGCGCGGCGTCTCCCGTGGTTAGAGGGCCCTCCACGATCCCGCGGGGGAGGGACGGCGGACGCTCCCCTCTTGCTGCGCTCAAGCAGAACACATCGTCAAACGCGTCCGGAACCGCCCCACAAACATCGGCGAAGCGTCCTCCAGCTCGGGGCGCGATCCAGCCCCGAAAACGCCGCAAGACTGGCGATCAGGAGCCTGCCGCCAGTGCTGCAGGGCCATCTCGACAAGTGCGTGAACGGTGCTCTTTGCGCGCTTCCATTGCTTATTCCCGAATAGCCTCACCTTGTGGATCGTGTACCATCGCCACCGTCTTCCTCGCTGCACGATCGCGTCCATCCGATTGCTCAAGGTCACGGCCCCGTCCATACCTCGCAACCTCCCCCTGCTCAGTCATGGGCCTTCGGCACTCCCAGGCCGCAGGATCGACAGCATATCGACCGGTCATACGCTCACCTCACGCATCTACTCTGTGATGGGCCCGCAATGACAAGACCTACCTCGCAGACTCCTACTCCCGTCTCAGCACGGAACGGGTTCGGTGCAGCGAGCCAGTTCGGGCGCGAAGCGTACGCACAAGGCGCTGCACCGTCGTACCCCTGCACGCCGCTCCCACCACCGCGTCAGCATCTCGGCGCAGCGATCCATACGCCTGGGATGGCCACCACCCATCTCATGGCTTATCCCCGTGCGCATCATCCCCCGACATCCTTCCTGCACACGCCAATAGAATCGCGGTCGCCACACATACGACCGATGAGCATCTCGCAGGCCAGTCGCCCTCTCTCCACCATTCCCAATACGCCGCTCTCGGTACACGGCCCGAATAATCCCCTCTCTGCGCCATCGTTGGCCACGACACCGAGCCAGCTACATACCCCCAACAAGGTCGCACAAATCATGCCAAAGCTCGGAAGCGTAATCCAGCCGGACAGCATGCAACTTGCGAACGTATGTGCGCTTCGCGAGCTCGGTGGGCAGGATTGCTTCGTCGGCAAGGCCTTGTCCCCCGCGATCCTTTGCTACAGCATCAGCACCGACGGACGTATGCATATCCACCAAGTTCTCCAACGCGCGAGCGTCCTTTGCTTGTGCGAGGGCTGAACTATCCTCTATGGTACCGTCCCCATTTCGTTTTTATGGATTTCATCTATAGATGCTTCTATATTCTTTCTCAATACGGTACTACATGATTGTACTAATCATATTTCATCGGATTGATATCGTTCTCCCCTTCAAAGAGCTGGCAAATGCGAAGTACACGCTCGCTGGCGGCGCGCGAGAGTCTCAACTTTCAGAGTTGTCCAGGGGCCCGGACCCCAGGATTGCATTTGCTATACGAAGTTGCCCAGCCGGCCTACGGCTCCGCGAGGCCACGAGCGGATTTCAAACGTAGGCTGATGAGCTGGTTCACGAGCCTAGACGCGACGATAGGCGGCGTCAGGATTACCGCCCGCAACCCGATCACCATCACTCGCGCTACGATCAAGATTCCCGCCGCGACCGCTTCGACTCTGAGCCACGCCGCTCCCGCGACTTTGACCGCCCACGCGACTATGGTTCCGATCGCCCGCGCGACAACGGTTACGACCGCAGCCGCCGCCCAGCAAGCCCTCCACGACGCGAACCTCGATTTCGGGACGACGAGGGCAAGACCTGCTACTCCTGCGCCGACGCGCACTCGACATTCGACCACGACAAATCCGATGACGCAAATGCCTCGACATTCAAGGACGGCACGCCGCTCAAGTCGATCTTCATCCCCGGCCACCCGGGTACACTCGTCAAGGCCGACGATCGCTCTGTCCAGATCTGCATCAAATTCAACTCCGGTACCTGCAACAAGAACCACGACCACGGAGAGGGTACCAACCGCCGACTACACATATGCGCTCACTGCCTCAAGCCTCACGCCGTCTGCGACGCCTCACCCGATTGCGAGAGACGCGTCAACGGCCGCATCAAACTCTGAGGCACGCGCGCCTCCCGCGCTTGTCGGCACGTCGGACACCGCACCGACAGTAGCCGAAGAACCCGACCCGGACCCGCTTCCCTTCATTTCCGACTGCATCGCCTCAGAATTCCGCTCCGCCCTCCCCCCGCATAGCATACCTTCCCCGCCCCCCGCTACTTACTGCCGCCCAACACGTCCCGCCCTCAATTTCACTGACTTCTCCGATGCCATCGCTGCCGTTGCTCGACCCCCGCTTGCAAACTCCTCCCCCGAGGATAACGAAATTTATTCCAGAATTGTTACCCCTTACCCCGCTGCCGCTTTCGCCGCCTCTTTACGTACTATGAATGTTTCGGATCAACACCCCTTACTTATCAAACACCTTACCTACGGCTTCCCTATCGGCAACCTACCTCCGCTCACACGCAACGTCATCATCCCTAACTCCGCCTCCGTCGACGAGAACATTGGCCCCGTCAATCAATGGATCGCCGGCGAACTCGAGGCGGGTCGCATTTCTGGCCCTTTCACCTTGGAACACATCAACCGCATCGCGCGCGGACCTATCTACTGTTCAGCGCTCCTCGTCGTCGTCACGGAATCGGCCCCCGGTGTCCCAAAATACCGCATCTGTCAGAATTTTTCCAAGGGCGACAAATCCACGGGCACGCCGGCCATCAATGACATGACTACGAAGGAAGACTACCCCTGCCGCCTGGATACCGTCACCCACATCGCAGGTTAGTCCGCTTTCCCGCGCCACGACCCCGCTAACAATTCTTCACGCCCGCCCCTCCACGCCCGCACGCCTCGCCGCGCCAACTCGCTTCCTCGCGCCAACTCGCTTCCTCCTCCTCCTCCTCCTCCTCTTCCTCAAATCACCGCGCCAACTCGCTTCTTTACCGCGCCAACTCGCATCCTTACGCGCCAACTCGCTTCCTCCTCCTCCTCCTCCTCCTCAAATCTTCGTGCCAACTCGCATCCTTACCGCGCCAACTCGCTTCTTCCTCTTCCTCCTCAATTCACGCGCGCTCCGCTATCACGCCACCGCGCCCGCCGCCGATCCGCCTATCACATCACATCACATCACGGCTTCCATCACACCGACCTTTCCCGCGCCGTCAACCTCCGCCTCCGCACCACCAGATTGGGTCGCCAACTCACCAGACGGCACCCTGGGTAGCCCCATCGACCTCACCGCCTTCCATCGCGGGGTCCCACTAAACCCACATCACAAACCTTTCGGCGTCTTTCACCTCGGCGACGACTTCTACTTCCCGCACACTAACTCCTTCGGCATGTCCCCCGCGAGCAGCCACGCCGGCCAGATCGGAGAACCCGTCCGCCAGCGACTCGAGCACGAAGGCTTCAACCCGACCTTTCGTTACGAAGATGACTTCCACGCATGCATCACCCCTACCCCGACCGGCCCGTTCGAGAAGAATGGCTTCCGTTACGACATCAACCCCGACGACGCCATCGGCGAACTCTCGCGTGTGGCCGACCTTCGCCTACCGTTGCAACTACCCAAATGCGGCAAGTCGTTCGAGGCCGTGGTCCCGTCGCTCGGCATCAAATGGGATTACGGCGCCATCCGCCGCTGCAGCCTACTCGACCACAAGCGCCTCAAATATATCTCACGCCTCGAAGGCCTCCTCGCGCGCATCTACGCTAGCGAGAAGCTCTCCCTCAAGGACCTCGAGAAGATTCACGGCACTCTCCTTTATGCCACCTTCATCTACCAGGACGGCTCTTCGCACCTCCCCCCTATCTCACACGCAATGTACGGCTTCCTCGGCAACTACACCACCACACGCTACGCCTCTAAATCACTCCGCAAGACCTTCGAGTGGTGGCTCACGCGCCTTCGCTCGGGCACCACCTACCGCATCCTCCACCCCCTCCGCGCCTTGCAGGACCTCGGCCTTTTTGTCGACGCGTCGACGAGTTGGGGCGTCGGCATCTTGATCGGCGATCAATGGGACGCCTTCGAACTCCGTGACACGTGGAAATCACCGGAGAAGCGCGGTCGCGGCATCTGCTGGCTCGAAGCCATCGCCCTCGAACTGCTATTCTACTACCTCGGCGCCCAGGGCATCTCCAACTGCCGCCTCCTCATCCACTCCGACAACTACGGCGCCATAGGCGCCCTCCGGAAGGGTCGCTGCAAGAACGAAGCCATCAACCTCTGCGCGCGCCGGTCGACGGAGTTCCTCGCACGTCATATGATCGTCGCGGACTTTGTTTACGTGGCTTCGGCAGAGAACCCGGCCGACCCTATTTCACGTGGCGTCCTCGGATCACCTGAGAAGCGCCTCTCGCGCAAATTCCCTCTCCCTCCTGACATTGACCGCTTCCTTAAAGATGGACGACCTCGCCAACCTCAACTTCCTCCACCTCCCTCTCCCCGAACTTCCTCCTCCGCGACCGTCGCCCTCTAAGAACATCGCCCAACCTCCTCCCGACTCACACCCGTACGTATTCTCTTTCTCACCGCGTTTACACTGACACACCCACAGCCCTCCTCCTTCGACCTCTTCCTCCTTCGCTTCTTTCCCGCCTTTCCTAGATTTACCACCCCTGCCCATTCCCGCCGCTCTTAGCCCGTTTGCGCATACACCCACTTCCGCACGCATATACCCCGCCCAACACCCGACTATCACCCCGCAACCTCTACCCACTCGTACCACAACCCCCACACCACCTAGCTACCTGCCCCAGCAACCGCCTAGCCACGACTCGCCGTCTAACCGTCTCACCGCCGTACGCCTCAACGTCTTGAACTCTTTTCCCGTCATCCACCCTCGCCGCACTCTCCTCTCTGGCCGCTTGCTCCCGAGCCCCTACCGCCCCCACTGCGCAGCCCGCGACCGCGTACTCCTCTGGACTTCGCCCTACGCACTCGCCATGCAGGTACAACTAGATTCTTACCTACCACTCCAGTCGCAGAGCGAACTCGTGCGGCAAGCCCTCTCCGGTCTCGAGCCCAGCACGAGGGAGGGCTATGGTTCGGGCCTCTTGCACTTCCACGTCATGTGCGACGCGACCGGTGTCCCGGAAGACGCGCGCATGCCCGCTTCACAAGCGCTGATCTCATCCTTCATGTCGCAATTCCCCGGGAAGCTCACCGACTCCACCGTCAAGAACATGAGCTGCGGCCTCGAGCTCTGGCACACCATCAACCACGCCCCGTGGTACGGCGATTCGCACCTGGTCCGCCTCGTCAAGCGCGCGGTCACGAAGGCGGGTGTCGCCCTCAAGCGGCCTCCCCGCCCACCCGTCTTACTCGCCCACCTCCGCGCGCTCCGCGACTCCCTCAACCTAGACCTCCCGCGCGATGCCGCGATCTTTGCTTTGGCTCTTGCCGCGTTCTGGGGCTGTCGCCGCCTAGGCGAGCTCGTCCCCGAGTCGGCGAAGAGCTACGACCCTACCCGCCACCTCCCGTGCGGTACCGCACGCGAGCATACTACCTTCCGCGGCCTCGACGCGCTCACGTTCCACATCCCCTGGACGAAGACTACGGGCGTCGCCGGCGGCTCCCTCATCCTCACCGCGCTACCCGACGACGACCCGTTATGCCCCCTCAAGGCATACTACAACCACCTACGCCTCTCCGTCGGCATGCCTCGCTCCGAGTCGTTCTTCGCATACTTCCTCAATGACGGCTCTGTCCGTCGCCTTACTAAGACCGACGTGGTCGGCGCCTTCAACGGTTTGTCCCTACAGCACCCCTCCTTTCCTCCCCTCCTGACCTCCTCCCTAGCGGCGGCCGCCCACGCGGGCCTCGCCCTCATCCTAGGCCACAGCCTACGCATTGGCGGCAGTCTCGAGTACTTACTCGAAGGAGTGGAGATTGAGATCGTCATGCAGCTGGGGGGCTGGACGTCCTCCTGCTTCCTTATTTACTGGCGTCGTTTGGACCTTGTTATTCCCCAAGGAGTTATTACCGCGCGCGCGCGCGCGCTCGCATGGATGAGTTCGCGCGCTGTCACCCAGTCAGCCAAGCGGACTCCATACTCTCCTCTTACGCACAACGTTAATTGCATATCATTCCCTTCCTCACCCGCGTGTACCCAAGACGCGTGAGCCTCGTAAGTCCGCCTTCGCACAGCTCGGTTTGGGGGCCGAAGGCCTCTGCCCACCTCGGCCTCGCGCGGCTTCGCCTTAGAGCTGCGCTCTGGCTTGGGCAGCTTCGGCCTTGGCCGATGGCGGCATTCGGCCATCGGTCTGGCTGGGGCCGCCCCGCAGTGTACTGTCGGTGAGGCCCAGCGCCGCGCGGAATCTGCCGGCCCACACGTCACGTGCCGGTTGATCTTCCGCTCGGTGCCGGTCGGGCTTCGCCGACCCGCAACCCCCGGTTCGCAGAAACGGGGTTTTCCCTCGCATATCGCGCCTCTCGGTCTCAGCCTCTGCGTACGCCTATCTACGTACAGCAGACGTAGCGACCTCCCTTCCCTTCCTCCTTCCTCCCCTCGAGGCAGACCACAGGTCTGCCCGAAGCCCTTAGCTTGCTGTGAGCCGCGCTAGCACGAGGCACGAGTAGCTAGCGCGGTGATAGGCAAGCTAAGGAGCGGACGGGCAAACGCCGGTCGGCGACGCCACGTGCAGCCAATGCGTATGTTGCTGTCACGGGGCGTCACAGCGCGAGCTTCTTCGAACACGCGCCCACCGACCGACGTTCGCCCCCTCGCTGCCCTCGACTTTTCTCGCCCCACCCTCCTACTCCCTTTGCTCGCTACGCTCGTGGGCAGCTTCGGCCTTGGCCGATGGCGGCATTCGGCCATCGGTCTGGCTGGGGCCGCCCCGCAGTGTACTGTCGGTGAGGCCCAGCGCCGCGCGGAATCTGCCGGCCCACACGTCACGTGCCGGTTGATCTTCCGCTCGGTGCCGGTCGGGCTTCGCCGACCCGCAACCCCCGGTTCGCAGAAACGGGGTTTTCCCTCGCATATCGCGCCTCTCGGTCTCAGCCTCTGCGTACGCCTATCTACGTACAGCAGACGTAGCGACCTCCCTTCCCTTCCTCCTTCCTCCCCTCGAGGCAGACCACAGGTCTGCCCGAAGCCCTTAGCTTGCTGTCGAGGCGCGGTCTCCTCGAGGCTCCTATCGGATCTATCTGCCACCCCTTGACAACGACGACCATCTTCTGCTACCCTCACCCCACCGAACACTGACCCAACACCGTCCGTATACCAATCGCACATCGACAAGCTATGGGTGAGCAACCTTGAAATGTACTATATGCGCTTTATTTTGACGACGCGCCATTCATCTCCTTGACCACTGCGACAATACTTCCAGCTGCCCCAGCCGCGCAAACACAGCCCATCGACAGTCAGATGAAGGATAACCTCGAGAAGCAGCTCAACCAACGGCCCGACCGTAGCGAGCTCGTTGACCGCAACATCCTCAAGGGTGCGTCGCGTGCACCCCATCTTGCATACGCGTGGCCAACTATACTGACGTGCGTATGCGTGCATAGATGATAAGGGTGTTGCGCCCGCGCTGGTGGCGAACATGGAGAAGCTGAAGCGCTCGCAGCTGGAGGTGCGTTTGGTCGAGGTGTATGCGAACAGGCATGCTGATGACGTCGGTCAGGACAAGCTCGAGCATGCGCTGCAGCACCGTCCCAAGCCGGACGAGCTGGTAAAGGAGGGGATCTTGCAAGGTGTGTAATACGATCTCGGAAGCGAATGAATATGCATTGACAACAATGAGCAGACAACGAGGCGCCTGCGGCCTGAGCGTGTCGTTCCCCCTTCCCACCCCGTTTCTTGTCTGCGCAGTTGTATTATGAGCGGAGGTCGCGATGCGCACCGTGTACGATACTGGATAGCAAGCTGTATATTTAATAGCCCTGATGAGCTGATCCTTGAGAGTGAACACGGTGCGGACGGGAAGGTCGACGATGCCTGTGAGGCGTATGAGTAACGGCGGCGGCGACGTCGGTGTTTTCTGCGGTAGACGATGAGCAGGACAGCTGGAGGACTAGGGAGGCGACGCACAACTGATGGTCATCCAGGTTTCTATGCTCAATCCCTGTCACTGTCTCCCGATCGTCTGCGAATTCTATCCCGCATCTCGGTCGCCCGCTCGCGCATCTCCGACGCAGCTCGCCGGGTGCCCGCACCGCCTGCCCAGCCACGCGCGCGCAGCCAGTTGACCAGCTTGGGGGTCAGACCCGCCGTCAGCCCCACGCGGACGGGCAGGAAGAGGGTCTTGTGGATCGTGTACGCGAGCACGATCATCGCGTACAGGCCCTCGTTCCCCTTGCGCGACTGCACGGGGTCGAGCTCATCCTTGCCAGGCTCTGGCGGGCGCGCGGTCGAGACCATGGAGAGGGCTGTTTCCTTCAGGGTGCCGGCGACCGCGGAGACGCGCTCCGCGCCGAAGACATTGACGGCGGCGAAGGCGACGGAGAAGTCGGCGACAGAGAGGAGAAGGTAGACGCCGAGGGCATACCAGCCGTAGGCCTTGATGAGGTGCTTCAAGCGGGCGGAGAGGGAGGCGTTGGGTGGTAGAGGTGCATGCTCATCGGGAGGTTTGGAGGAGAACGGGCGCGATGATGGTGAGGCGAAGGGGGACAGGCGCGTGCGGGAGGTTTGAGTGAGTGGTGTTGTTCCCGGACGTGCTGTGGGCAGGATGGGTGCTGCGAGGCGGGGGACGATGGTGCGGAAGAGCGGGATGCGGGCGAGGAGGCGGCGCGACATGGTGGTGGCTCGCACGACGGTGCTCGGCGCCAATTTACTTGCACTCGGCCCGCGGACAACTGACGACTTCGTTCGGCACGCGCGCGGATGCCTGCCGCCCGCCCTCGGCCGGCCCTGGACGTGGACCCACAACTGCGCCTCCAGAGTTCGAGTCTCGATAACTGATCAATAGAAAGCAACCAAGCAAGCAATACAGGTCGTGAAGGCAGGTCTACAGGGTGTACATATCCGATAGAGATAGTCGTAGTCATGTATTATGTCGCAGTTAGCACAGCTCGAAGCTCGCGAACGCCAGTTCGTAGCCGTCGAACTCGTAGTTGATCTTGTCCGTACGCCGATAGCACATCTTTTGGGCGCCGCCCGCCCCATCGACATGCCCATTCTCCGCCGCGCGCTCTCCGTCCACACCATTCACCTCTGGCTCGCAAGGCAGCGTCAACGCTGCCTTGAACGCCTTTTGTGCCGCTTCAACCGCGCTCAGCTCTTCATCATCCTCTCCATCTTCGTCGCTTGATACGAACAGCGTGACGCTCAGCCTCCCCGGCTGGAAGATCCGTGTAACGCGGCGAATCAGCGTCTTGAGGTCCGGGCGCTCGTCCGACACCGCAGGGCCCTTGTGAGCCGCTGGGACCGGGACGTTGCACTCGAAGCTCGCGTACGACCAGCCCGCCTCCGGAGTGACATGGATGGTGAAGTATCCGTCCGGTCCTATGAGCGCGTTGGAGGAGTATCCGCATGGCGTGAAGGAGTACGCGTCCAGCACCGTCTCTCCTGCGGGAAAGATGGTCGAGATACCAATCGAGTCCGACAGCGCCTGAGCATGCTCCGAGGGTGAGAGGTCGGAGGGGGCTGTCAGGAATGGCGCGCGTGCATCCGGCGACAGGTCGCTCATGAGGATCTCAATCGTCGTGTCCGTCCGTTCCTTGAGGTCCAGAGAACGGGGGACAGGGGGACGAGCCTTGATTGGGGTGGGAGGAGTACCTGGTCCGGTCATGTACAGCAACCAGTGGTCGCCATTCATCTTGCCGACGGTGTACGCAGCGCCATTATCGAAGATGGCATCCAGAAACTCGACTTCATATTTCCAGTCACGATGGGGCCCGACCTGACGCTCAGGGAACATGAACGACTTGCGAGAGTAAAAGCAGCGATGGACGGTAGGAAGGTTCGCATGCTCGCGGGCGATGGCGAGAATGCGGGGCAGTCCCAGCAAATTGAGTGTCGTCCCGCAAGTCTTCAGGATGAGGCGGTGAGGAGAGATGAAGAGGGATGATTCACTAGAGAGCATTAGCGAAAGCTGTAGGACGCGAAGGAAGGGGAACTCACCTGAGCAGATAAGCATCTAGCTCAGCGCTTTCCACAACGCTGAGGACCTTGCATTTGACGATGTCGAGCATTTCCTCCCATAGAGCGCGGTCTACGACGCGCAGCCCAGTACGGCCGCCCTCTTTGGGGTCGGCAGCATCGGGAACATGGTCAGGACTCTCTGCAAACCAGATCTCGAGGAGCTTTTCTGGGCCCTCGAAGGGCGCCTGGGCGGTGTCGGCGGCGTGGGCGTCGGTCATTCAGTGGGGGGTGCTATCTGGGACGGTCGAAGTATGGGCCACAGCGGGCGGCGTCGGCAGGCATGTAAGGCGGTGGACGGTGGAGGCGAGGAGCGCTGTGCCCAGCAAAATGCACCATCACATCGATCCCGCCTTTGCAAATCGCACACGCCACGTTACGTAACCACCTTCCTTTTCGACCCCGACGACCATGTCCGTCGCCCGGTTCGCCCGCGCTGTCCCGCGCCCGCTCGTCGCGCGCCGGACGCTCGCCACCGACGCGCACCACCACGACCATCACCACCACGGTGCGGCTGACACCAACGAGTACCCGAAAGCCAGTGCGTACCCCGCATGTTCCCCGACTCGCCCCGCTAATAGACCACAGCCGTCTTCACCTCTACTTCCCGCAACATTGCACTCTCCCTCGCGGCATTTGGCGCCTGGCTCTGGTTTGGTCCCGAGAACACCGACCAGAACACCCTCACGCGCGTCCTGAAGAGCTCAGCAGCTTCGCAGGAGGACGTCACGGAGGCGAACGCGGCTAACTTTGCCAAGCGCCATGCTGCGTCCGAGGCAAAGCTCGTCTTTAACAGCGCGCGCCAGCCGTCCGTGCACCGTTTCCGCACACCAATGTGCGTCAACTTTTGACTAACTGTGCTTGCACTTACCTCGTTATCAGGATCATGGACGTCGCGTCGGCTTACTCTGTCCCGGTGGGCTCCGTGAATATGGCTGGTGTCGTTCCCAAGCGCGCTGGCGAGTACTAGACGTACCCCTTGATATCAATACAACTGGATGAAGACCACAGCTACCCGTGTCCGACTTGTCCTACCGTTTGAACTACGCCTCAAAACCCTCCCGGCTTTCAGCTTTCGTGCTCCCACTTCCGTCCCCGGCATTGTCGCTCTCTCCTTCTCTTGGTGTCGTGGTGCTGTTGTTTGGCTGCTCGTTGGTGTCCTCTTGGGCGTACATTTCGACTAGTTCTTCCGTCAAGTCCTCCGGTACAGTGTCAGGGACAGGTTCTAGATGAAGACGCCCGTCGACCTTCGTAACGCGCATGAGTTGCGCTTTCTTGCCCTGCACCCGCCTAGCAATCTGCGTGCGTCCAAGCTCCAGATCCTGAGTCCCCATGAAAAAGTCGATGAAGTCGGCCTCGTCATCTGACAATACGCCGAAATCTGCCCTTCCGCGCCGCCGCTTGTCGTGGCGGGCGAAGAAGGCTTCCGGCCGCCGGCTGTCGAGGCGCGGCTGCAGGCTCTCCATCGACGGAGAGGTGAGATGAGAATGACTGTAGCTGGCCACCTGTGGGCTGGGCGTTGACAGCGAGCGTTGCATGCCGAACATCGTTGGTGGCGGATTATGGTGGCGGACAGTGAGTATGGGTGGTCTGTTGCTGCGTATCACGCTAATTGCAGCAGCGAGATATATATGCTGGGCTGTGTGTGTATGATCCTCCATGTTTGTGGCCAGCACCATTCATCGGTGTCATGACCTTTGTTGAGCGTATGTTGCTTGCATGGTCTTTGTCTTTATTCGAAAACAAGAGTGGCGTTATCGGCTATTTACGTCGTGTCTTCCGCTTGGTCGCTGCGCTGTAGTCTGAAGCCCCGTAGCTTGCCATCCTTTGATGTAGGTATGTTGCCGATCCTGTAGACATGCTCCGCCAACAAGTAAGTTGGCCCTTTGCGCGCCGGCTTTGTTGTTCGCAGGTCGCCGTCGTTATGCACAGCCGAGTGAGTGGAACTCGGAGCAATTCTTTGTTGTCAGTGACCGAGCAAAAAGCAAGCGAGCATCAGATTCGGAGCCACTCGCAATAATAAATATTGAGACCCGTAGGTCTACCACTCCGGAAAAGCGTGTCATCCTTGTGCAGGGGCCATGCTAATCTTCTCTGTATCGTTCCAAATTTTTCGTATGTCACCCCGAAGGGGACGTTAGGACTTCTGGCATGCATCAGGTCATTGGCAGAGTTTGGGGTTAAATACGAGTCCGAGGGTCGCGCGTGGTGGGCAAACGATTCACAGGGACGCTGGTTAGTGTAGACGTTGCGGCTAGCAGTGAAAAATGCCCCTGAATTTCGAAATATATGCCCAGTAATTTGCGCACCGTAGAATACCTACTTACAAAAGGACTGACTTTCATGAGGTCGATTGCTTGAACACGGTCTTCATTTCGGCGAAGTCCGACAAAGCGCGTTGCGCGACGCACGTGATCGCGTGGGATGCTTTCTAGCGAGCTGAACTTGAACTTGTTCCGAACCTTCTTGCACCTTTCATCAGCCTAACGGACTATAGGGATTTCCTGAGCCTCCATCGCTTCCTCCTTCGTGACTGAGTTTGGGAACTGAACTCCACCACTTTTTAGTCGCCAGCCTGGTGGTTAGCAATGTGGGCCAAATGTGCGCTTTAGACCCGTGCATCGGTCTCAGAAAGCTTGAAAGCCTGTCGGTGATGTAGCATGTCCATTCAATATCGAACTCGCGAAGCCTTCTACTCGTCGACATCTCGACGACTGCCTGACAAGTCAAGGAACATAGAATCAGCCTGCAGATAACGGCCGCACCCCCGAACGTCTGCTCTGTCTTCTCCGCGTCCTCGACCTCGATATCAGGAATCGTTTGTACCTTTCGCCCGCATGACTTACCCCTTGCGTACCCATGAGTTTCTTCTTCAACTGAAGCGATATCCCTTTCCTCGGCATGCCCGCACGGTTGGCGCAACGGTCAAACGCGCAATTTCCTCTTTACGCCGGCATCGTGCCATGCCGCCCAGCCTTTGCTTATGCCCTGGCGTCCCTTGACGGGTGTGAGTGAGTACCGGACTAGTATAAAAGCTGTATCTTTTCCTGCCCTCACCACCGCCCTTCACCCATCCACCTTCCGCTGGTCTCGACCAGTCGCTACTACACTCTTTTCGCTGTCCATTCTTTTCAGTTTTTCGTCATGAAGGTCGTGTACTTCCTCTTCGCTGCGCTCGCGTCGGCGCTGTCCGTCTCCGCGCACATCGAGATGTCGTCCCCACCGCCGCTTCGCTCGAAGCACAACCCGCACGCGGGCTGGAACATCGACTACTCGATGACCAGCCCCCTCGAGAAGACGGGCGCCAATTTCCCGTGCAAGGGATACCTCTCCGACTCGACGGGCAAGGAGTCTGTCGCCAGCTGGGCGGCTGGCTCTACTCAGACAGTAACGTGCGTGCTTTCCTGCTGTCCTCGGTGTTCTTGAGCTAATGATCGCCCGTTCTCAGCCTCGAAGGAAGCGCGATCCATAACGGTGGCTCGTGTCAGTTATCCATCTCCGAGGACGGCGGCTCGTCGTGGAAGGTCATCAAGTCCTTCATGGGCAACTGCCCTGCGAGCGCGGGCGGCGTCAGCATGAGCGTTACGATCCCGAAGGACGTCAAGAGCGGTGACGTCCTCTTCGCTTGGACATGGAACAACAACACGGGTAACCGCGAGTTCTACATGAACTGGTGAGTTGACTCTTCCCCTTTTCTAGTTCCCTATCGTGCTAACGCATTCCCAGCGCGGTCGTCACCATCCAGAACGGCGGCGGCGGCCTCTCCGCGTACCCGGACTTGTTCGTTGCGCAGCTCAGCAACATCAACTCCTGCACCATCCCGGAGGGCGTCGATGTCCTGTACCCCAACCCCGGCAACCAGGTTGAGCGCGTCGAGGGCAAGCTGGGCGCACCCGTCGGCAACTGCGGCTCCTCGTCTGGCGGTGGTGGCGGCTCGCCGCCTCCTGCTACCACCCAAGCTCCCCCGCCGGCTACGACGCAGGCTCCGCCGCCACCGGCAACGACCGCGCCTTCAACTGGCGCGTGCACGGAGGGCGAGGTCCGCTGTGACAGCGAGAAGAGCTGGTCGATGTGCGGTTCAGGTTACTGGCAGTCGATGGGTGCGGTCCCAGGCGGGATGGTCTGCCGGAATGGTGCCATCGTCGCTGCGCGGAAGCGTGCGGTGCACAACAAGGGTCGCTGGCAGCATCGGTCGCTCTGAGCCTCCTCAGTTGATCGACTTTGACGGATCGTAACGCTTATTTATCGCGCTATTTATTAGAATAAATGTGTATGGGTAGCCGAGCGAGCACGCATCGAGTGCTTGGAAGCTTAGGTTGCGCCTCAGCTGCTATGTACTTGAGGGTGTGATGGTATTCACATTGAACATCGAAGCACAGATAAAGCACATTGTTTTTCCAAGTATGTTTGGGTCTTTATGCCTCGTAGTCCGAAGTGTGAGGCTCTGACTTGACTTCCAGCATCTCCCGTACAATAGCCCATGCAGCCCGGCGCCGCGCCTCGGGCGTATCATCCGCCTCCGGGTCTGGCATAGGAACATCTTCCTCACTATCGGAGTCCATATCCGGAGGGACGTACCCATCGTCGTACGTCAGGTACTGCAGCTCGGGGAAGAGTGCGCCGATGATGCGCGCGACCGCCGGCGGGCTTGCGATGGGCGAGTCGACAACGTCGAACCAGCTGAGCTTGGTTTGTTGGACGTCCACGTCATCGGGAACGGTCCGGGCGTCGAAGGCGGCGACGAGGCGATCGAGCTCGGGGCAGAGCCGCGCGATGTCGGAGAGCGCACGTAGCGTACAAGGCGGCACGTCGTCGTCGTGGCGGTAGCGGCCGGGGCGGTAGAGCTCCAACGACTGGATCCTGGGCCACCATCCTGCGATGGTTGTCCAATCGCTGTCACTGAGGACGGGTCCCTGCGACGTCTCGATCTCGACATTGCGGAGATTGGTGAAGACGGATAACGGGGCAAGGTCACTGCAGTGAAGCGTATCATCAGGCAATGGCTCTTCTTCGTCCTCCAAGGAGCTACGGCCTGACACGCTGAGTCGGAGACACCGCAGGACAGTCGGATTGCAGTGCGTCGCTATCGCACGAATGAGGGGCGGTAGTTCAAGAGCTTCGGTAGGTGAAGACCACAGAGCGATATCCTCTACACTGCGCAGTAATGTGGATGCATCCAGGACGGAGAGCATGAAGGCTATGCACCCTGGACCACCTATCCACAAACTCGTAAGCGAGGGGAGGGCGCCTGCGGGCATAGGCGATGGCACGCTCTCCGAGGTGAGTTTGTCCAGATGTACGCAGCGTAGGTTGCTAAGGGAAGCCAGCGCAACCACCAAGTTAGGGTGAGGTCCTACGGAGAGCTGAACGCGTTCGAGATCCGGCGCAGACTCGACTATAGCGATTGTGCGCGCCACCGCTGGGGGTGCCATGCTATCCATGAAGTTCTGCAGAAGGAGCGCGCGAAGATATGGCCAGCGCGTGCTGCTAGGGAGAGTGACCTCGCCGAAGTCGAACGTCTCATACTCTGCGAGATCGCTCGGCAGTATAGCATCGAGGAAGGTGGGAGGTAAGGGAGGGTCGATGTCCGCGATTTTGACATGGCGCAGGTTGGGGAAGAGGGTGCGAGGAGGTGGGCATGCGTACAGCGCTTTCATGACAGGCCCCTTGAAGGGTGCGAGAGTGACCTCCTTGACCGTACGCGCACGAGCAAGTACGGGCTCCCAATCCGCGGCAGTGAGCGGCCGCGTGAACCTCTGAGAGAAGCGTGAGTCAGGCGAATCCCGGCGAAGAGAGCGAGCGTACGAAAGCTTGCATGGCATGCCAGTTGTACGGGGAGTGCCGCTTCGTATGCTGCGTGGTATGTTAGGTTGGAAAGCTAGAAGTGCGCAATGCAAGACGCCTGACCTTGATAGAGTCATCGAATTCCCAAGCATCTCTTGGAAAACGGACTAGAAGAGGAAGTAGACTTATAGGACCTTCCCAGAGCACTTGGCTAGCGACTGCTTCCCAGTCACGCGAGACGAGTGCGAGACTGTATAGATCGCGGGCGTCTTCGGTGGAACGGCAGATGGAGAAGCGCAGCTCGGGTACAGCGAAGACACGAGCTGCGGCCAATTTTGCGCGTGAGGTGAGGGGTCTGACGCGCATGGTGGGAGAAAGAGCTTTGGATATGTTCGAGAACGTCGCGCGCCTTTTAAGTGCGCGGCAAGCTCCATCCCGCCGTCATCGCCGTCTGCGGCGCATCACGTGGGCGCGAATCATGGCGTCAACGGTCGACATCAAGTCAACATAGAGAATTCATCTAGTTTGAAAGTTCCTAGGCTGTATACATACACAAGTAGCTCATAATGGGTCCTCTTCAACCCCCATAGTCTCCCGCACCATAGCCCATAGTTGCCGTCGCTTCGCATCCGGAGCGTTTGGATCTGGCGGCGGAACATCATCCTCGAAATCACTATCGGGCTCCCTGTAACCGTCGTCGTACTCCAGACAGTAGAGCTCGGGCAGAAGGGAGCTGAGGAAGGCAGCGACAGCTTCGGGATCCGTAATGGGGGCGTCATTGACACCCAGGCGCCATAGGCTGCCATGCTGTACGGAGGGCACATTCGGCACGACGCGCGCGTCGATGGGAATGTCGAGGTATTCGAGGTCGGGGCAGCCGCTTACGATGGCTGTGAGGGCGTTGAGTGTGGCAGCAGGCACATCGCCGTCGGTGCGATAGTGGCAAGAACAAGAGAGGCGAAGTGCGTTCAGGCTGGGCCACCAAGAGGCAACAGTCGCATAATCTGCGTCCGTTAAACTGGGGCCACGCGTAGTTCCGATGCGGACTCCTTGCAGGCGGAAGGACGAGAGGGGTTCGAGATGCTCTAGGCGAAGAGTATCGTCGTATTCCCTCGCAGGATAACTTTGGCCGAGAATTTGGAGGTCCCGCTCGACGTCGACGCTGAGATCGCGCAGCGTTCGCGCCTCGCAGCGCTGAGCAATGACCTGCAGCAGGTGCGGAAGCTGAAGAGCCTCCCATGGCGATGACTGGATTGCAACACTCTGGAGAGGTCGGATAGGGCAGGACTCCAGCAGCTGAACAGCAAATTGTATACTGTGGGGGCCAGACATATGAATAGCCTTCAACGACGAGAATGAGTCCGATGAGAGGCAGGGCGGGATGCTCTTGTCTGTAATGCCCACTGCGCGCAGGGTAGTGATGGCCGGACTAGCGCTCGCGGCGGCCAAGACAGCAGGCCCATCGCCAGCGCAAATGCTCAAAGTCTCGAGCTGCTGCGCGACATGCAAAGCATCTACAGTGTAGAGGACGCCTTGTGGCCCCATCTTGTTGTCCGGGCAGGATACATGGAGCGAGGCGAGATGAGGGAACCGAAGGGTCAGGGGAAAGACGGGATATAGCCCGGCCGGTCCATGGGTTTCGAGAAATGCGAGACTAGGGGGTAGTAGATGATCGACGAGCTCGGGAGAGACTTCTCCATCAAGTAGATTGCATTGGCGAAGGTTCGGAAAAAGGGTCCGCGGCGGAGGGCAAGTGCGAAGCGCCTTGGCTATCTTGGGCGGGGTGTAGCAGAGCAGTAAGTTCTTGACTCGATGAGAGCACTTGTAGACAGGCTCCCAGTCAGAAGCAGTAAGCGGGCGAGTAAATCTCTGAGAGATGTGAGAACAGGAAGCCCATAGACGGATATACATACGAAAGACCTGGTATACTCTACCAGTAGCCTGGGGCCGAAGTTCTCCCTGATCTGAGTTTTCGTGAGCGAGAAGTGTTGAAGAGGGGGGTGGATCGTACCCAATCACGGTCAGGAATTTCCCAAGCATCTTCTGGCATCTGCATAAGGAAGGGAACAAAACCGGACATGGTCTCCCATAGAACGGATGTAGCGACCGCGGCCCAGTCGCGTGAGACAAGGGCTAGTTTGGGTAGAGTGTGCCATCCCGCGCCTGAGCGGCAAATCAAGAAACGTAGCTCGGGGATGGAAAAAACGCGTGACACAGCGGACTCGGTATCAGTGGACATAGCGGCTCATGACGGGAGAGACGAGAACGATAACGCATGTGACCGTGACAATGCACGTGCGGGAGACATGAAGGTGGACGGAGTGATCGGGGGAGAGAATAGGTTGGCAGAGAATGTCACAGGCGATTGGGAACGTGAGTACCCCGCGCATCCGTAGGCTGTCGCTGACGACGCCCAGACGGCGCTGGCATATGCGCGGGTGTGGCACCACGTAGACGCGTCCGAGCGCGTGCTCGGAAAGCTCGCAGAGCGCATTGCGCTGGTGCTCATGGGCAAGCACAAGCCCATATACGACCCGGGCGTCGACTGCGGCGACTATGTTATCGTCACCAATGCTAGGAATGTGGTTGTTACTGGCAACAAGGCAAAGCAGGTGCGTCTCGTCAGCCAATCCCTTGCGCCTTCGCTGACAAGGCTCAGCTCGTCTACCGAAGCCATTCCATGTACCCCGGTGCGCTCAAGGAGACGCCGTACGAGCGCATGATGGCGAAGAATCCGGACCATGTCATACGCCACGCTGTCTCGGGCATGTTGCCAAAGAACAGGCTTCGCGACCGCCGCCTTGAGCGCCTCTATGTCTTTCCCCGCGAACACATGGGCGTCCTTGGATCCAATATCCTTCGGTCATGGGAAGACGGCTCTCTGACCACCTACGATCCACATACTCCCATCACGGCAGACACCCTTCGCGCATTCCGTACGCAGTAGACACGATCTAATTCATCCCCTCCTCCCCTGTCCAACTGCATGAACTTGCGTGCCACCTTACATGTGTGGGCGATTGCACTCGGAATGCGATATCATATCAAGCATGTAAGGGACCGCGAAGGTAACTCAAACAAAACCTTCGAACGGGCTAATTCCTTGTACCTCACATTATGAGTGATTGCGAAGCTGAACTTCGCATTTTGCCATGAAGCGCGCGTGGTAGACACTACCAAGTTCGTGCCATTGTTGAGCTTTCCGTGGGTCTTTATCATAAGCCACTGAGGTAGCAGGCAACCACTGTCAATGTCAACCATTTGGACTCAGTGACCGAGTGATTCATGCACGTGACTGTGACTGAGAGCGCGTGTTGTTTTCATTG
Organism: Schizophyllum commune H4-8; assembly: GCF_000143185.2. Classification (NCBI taxonomy): domain Eukaryota; kingdom Fungi; phylum Basidiomycota; class Agaricomycetes; order Agaricales; family Schizophyllaceae; genus Schizophyllum; species Schizophyllum commune. The sequence goes on along the minus strand of NW_026089545.1, from coordinate 2,374,312 downwards.
TTTCCAACCTGGTCTTTGTCTTCGGCCACTCTTGTTCCCCACCTCTATCAAGCCCACCACCATGGACGCGAAACTCAAGTCCCTCAAAGTTACCGACCTACGCGACCTGCTCACCAAAGCTGGGGAGCCCGCCCCCAGCAAGGCGAACAAGCAAGACCTCATCGCGCGCGTATCCGCGTCCCAGGCTGCTCTTGCCGCGTATCGCGCAAAGTATGAAGCCCCAGCGGCGGGAGAAGCTCCAGCCATGCAGGAAGAGTGCGTGATACTTGATAAACGCGTGTTCGTCCTTTGCTAACGTGTGCTTTTGTAGGGACGAGCTGGTAGATTATACGGACGACGTTGAACCTGCCGCGGCGCCGGTGTCAGCAGCGGTGCCGTCGCCCCCTGAGCCAGCTCCAGCAGCCTCTACTGCGGCCCCCACATCTGCCATTGCCGCCACAAACTCTACCGCCTCCGCCGCGAAAGCTGGCAACGCGCCTGAAGCGCCCGCCGCCGACAGCACTTCCCCGTCCACCGAAGCCGCTCCTGCTGTCCCATATGACTGGCGCAACGATCCCGCCGTTCAGGAAAAAGAGGACGACCCGCCTGACCTCAAGGCTCGCAAAGCCCGCTGCCGGCGCTTCAACGTACCGCTGGTCAATCCGACTGCCCCCACTCCAGAGCGCAAGGGACGTCGTGGTCAAGGCAACAAGACCACCTCTCCTAATGCGCAGAAGCGCGCAGCTTCTGCTGTTGCGAACGCGGAGTCGAAGCCTCCAGCGAAAGGCAACCCTATCGTCGAGGGGCTCTCTGAAGAGGACAAGAGGAAGCTGGAAATGCGGAAGAAGCGGTTCGAGCAGCTCCTGCCAGGGCAGATGCCTCCCAAGCCCGCCCCCAAGCAAGAGAACGGCGAGACCAAGCTGGGTGCCAACGCGCCGCCGACCTCTCCGCGGGGGACGAAGCGTACTTCAGCCGAGGCGGTGGACCCCGAAGAACAGGCCAAGCGTCAGCGACGTGCCGAGCGGTATAACGGGAAGAAGTCTGCTGCGGAAACGACAGCGAGACAGGCAGTTCAGACAGCGTAGTGGGATTGATGTGTACCTTTGTGATTTCTTGTTTCTCACCCCGCGCCTTTGGTACGCTGCATGGGCTACACAAAAGACAATACCCACACAGACGAAATGATGCCTATGATAGTTCGATAAAGCTTTCAGAGTACAGTACAATTGGGAAGTCGACGATAGGATGTTTGGTATGAGAGGGATGACGTCCTACTTTACTGTACAGATCGTTATGATAATGAACAGAGCTAGAAGGGTGCATGAAATATGTGCAACAAAAGCGAAGGGATTAAAGATAAAGCAAGGGCTGACAAAGCTAGCCGAAGCTTGCAGAGCGCCCCTTCGAACGCGACGAGCCACTCATCGATATCCGAATCGTGCGTGCTGTCGTGCATGGGCGTGTGGATGTGGAACGTGGTGCATTTGTTGCTGGGGTGGGCGCATCTGCTGGTTCTGGAAAGGCGACATAGGCGACGGGGCGCTGAGCGGCGATTGCATGGAATGAGTACTCAAGGGCGGAGATGGTTGTCCTAGACTCCCAGGGCCCATGATACCGCCCTGCGAACTCATGTTAAGCGCGTTCATTGGATTGCCGATCTGAGTCGTCGGCGAGCGCAATGGGTTCAGAGCGTGCGGTGATCCCATGGGCGACGAACGTACGAGGGGCGACTGGCTGGCGCCGAGCATCGGCGACTGTCCCGCGTTCATCGTAGGCGGATGAATCAGTCCTGCACCGGTATTGTCGGATGGCATGACGAGGCCGCCTTCTATGGGCGAGGGTGAGTCCATAGGAGATCCTTCGGAGGGAGCGGCGAGTGACGACGGTGGGGGCATTGGGCTAGATGCATGCGACATGCGAGGGCTTGGGGCGGAAATACCTGAGCTGCCAGCGGAGGCGCTGATGGGTGACATATGCGCGGTGGGCGTGTACAAGCTGGGAATGGACACGGCGGGTAGAGATGTTCGGTGGGCACGAGATATGTTTGGGACGGTATTGCGAGGCGCGTCTGTTGCCCAGTCAGCCAGGAAGCTTTAATCGACAAATCGCTTACCACTCATGACAGGAGATGACATGTCGGATATGCGTGCTAAGTGACGGCGATGGAAATCTGCGCCGCTGCCGCCCTCGTAGTCTGCATGCGTAGCGCTGTGCATGAAGCTGGAATCCTGTCCACCGGAGTGTGCGCCGAATGCAGAAGTCACAGGCTCACCGCCCTGAAACGACGATGGCCACATAGGTATATGAATGGCGGCATGGCCAGAACTTGGTCGACGCTGAAGGGGGGTGGGCTGCGTTCCCTCAGGCGCGGCTGAACGGCCCTCCACGCTACCGCGAGAGTATTGGGCATAATTCATGAAGTTGGTCTCGTATCCCGGCCCGGTTTGTTGATAGCTGGACCCGGCTTGCGAAAACGGCTGGTACATCTCGCTGGACTCGGGGAAGGGATTGAAAGCCGTGGGCGATTCACTCGTGACGCCATCATCAGAGACCAGAGTCGCAGGAGAGGTGACAGTGGTCGCTGAAGGTGCTGTAAATCCTGATCAGACCAAAGTCAGCTGTGAGGTTGGAGAAACACACCAGCGCGTTTTGGGCGAGTGGCGGCTGACGCAGAGGCCTTGCGCTTCCGACTATTGGATGGGGGACTACTCTTGGATGCTGGTGCAGATTCCGAGGAACTGGAGGGACCCTTCTTGGTCGTCGCGGAGTGCGCACCCGCTTCAGACCCTTCATTGTCGTCACCTGCGTTCGTGCCTTCGTCCTCGTTGGATGGATTGTCCCGCGCCGCTGCATCGCGCGCAGCTATCTCCTCGGCGGTCAGGAATCGCCCGCCGGGCCCTCGGGGTCGACGCATGGCATGCTTGTGGCGAGATTCGTGTAGATAAGGCTGCAAGGTCAATGTCAATCGACAGGGTCAGACATGCGATCGTCAATCACGCACCTTCCGTTGTTTGGACAGACGATGAACCTCTTCCAATCGCGCGCGTGCGACACGCCGCTTTAGAATGCGGAAGTACTGTTTCGCGTTGACATAGAGAGGTTCTTCGTCGGGGGTATACGGTTGGGGAGGCTGGATGGCTGGAGGGGGGCCGGGAGTGAAGGCCATATTGGGCGGGTACGGGGGCTGGTCATTGTTGTTGCTGTGCTCGTCGGTGGTGAGGTAGAATGGGTCGCGTCTGTTGTCCATCCGTGCGGACGTTGGGCGGCTCGTATCCTATTGGCCGATCGCCCCTCGAGCTCCTTAACCAATCCTAACAGCGTCCGCCTCCCGGCCACTCACGTTCCGTGTGTGCCTCTGTTTGTTCTCGGCAACATCCGGATCCGGCCCGCCGGGAAACTGATCGAACGTGCGTCTTTTTTTTTTTTTTTTTTTTTTTTTTTTTTTTTAAACTCTGCACTTCTATACCGCTACAAGCTAAGGTGAAGCTAAGACGCGGTCCTCCGCCAGAACTCCCTCCATCCGGAAGCCCGGCAGGGCCCTTCGCATACCCGTGGTGATAATCTACAAGTCCCGAGGCTGCTGCTCGTACTGCTGTCCGTCGCGATACTGTGGTTGAGCTGAATGGTGATATAATAGGTAAAAGCACTCTGTGCATGTGTCGTGTGTCTCGGGGTATCGCAAACGAACAAGAAAAAGGGTGATAAGGGACGGGGAAAGGTACCTAAGCACGGGGTTGGGCTGCCGGGCCTCCTATCCATCCTCGCCGTTCTCGTCGTCCTGTCGTACCTCGGGTTCCTGCTCCCAGGTAGGGAGTGATGGAGGTGCACGGGGTGCACCGGTTTTGGTGAATGCGCCGGATGCCGCTATGAATTCCGTGAGGGCTGCGATCCCCTTCTTCGTTCCCAATAGAACCGGGAGCGAGAGGCCGCGGGATGCGTCACGGAGTAGGTAGCGGTGCTCCTCGTATTGTGGGCATTCTGCCAGGATATGTTGTCGTGTCTGTAGGAGTTCCCCGCAGGGGCAGTCACTGTCGACATCACGAAGGAAATCGTTGTAAAACTCGCCCGTGTATCCGTGTCCGGTACGTGTCTGTAAGACGCGACCAAACACCTCGCGGGGTGTCTCTTTGAAGCGTTTTGTAGGGTTGAGGGAGGGGGGGAGGCGATTGGCTGCAGCGAAGTGCCCACCGTGTCGCTTCCTCTCCCACTCGCTCTTCCACTCGCGAGCTGCGCGGCCCTTCGCGCGTCGAATTGCGTTTGCATCGAACGTGCGTCTGTCCGAGTGTTGGGACTAGCGTTGTGGATGATACCTCACACATCAGAGATATAACTCGGTATCCACCGGGTAGTACTGCAAGAATAATGTTAGAGTTTTGAGGATAATCCCAAGACAAGGACATGGCTTATCCTGACTTTCCCTTGCGACAATATTGGATCCTACTTGTGCTGATATATACTGGCTTTTTACTAGTTAAGTGGCCCCGGGGGCGGTATACGAGACCTTCCTTTTTGGGACATGCCCTATCGACTTCCAGCATCCTTCCTTACTGTAGATACTAATTCTATAGAGTACATATCAGAGGAGGAGGGCTGGACAGAATACAGTAATAAGCAGGAGTGATAGCGCAAGTGCCCAGCATGCCCAGATCCTCCTATGGTGTGTGTCGCCTAGTCACCACCACTTTGTCACAGTGGCAAAATCGGCCGCGCAGTGCGAAAATTCTGTCAAAAGTAGGGTATAGAGGAGCGAGTCTGCCTCCTCCCATGGGTGGACGGTTTGCCTCGCGTCCACGCTTTTTGTCCGCCTTCCTATTCGGGAAGAACTTTCCCACGCCGCTCCGGGGGCGTCCGTATTTATCCTTCATCACCAAAAATCCCCCTGCAGCCAAGCCGCTTGAGAGCGCTTGAGATTTCAGTAGATCCTGAAGGCGCTTGAGTGCTCTTGAGCGTGCTTGAACCTGCTTGAGAGCACTTGGGGATTAGGGTTCCATATCAAGTGGACTGAAGAGAATTGAAAAACTCCAAGTGTTCAACCAACATCTTCAATCTCAGTCTGATTTTTTGTATTGTATATGCTCTAAACAAAGTGAGAAGAGTACATAAGGCATTGGTAGAGCAAGAGGGAATGAAACAGGGAAAATGCAGTGTACCTGCTGTGTAATGTAAAGCGGCCGCGAGGGCCGAACACTAAGAGGCGGACTCACACAGGTCAGAACAGAACCGCGTCGTATTCGGTGTGTGTGCGAGCGATGGTCGTGGTAAGAGTACAAGAAGCGTAAGGTAAGTATGTATGTGTGTGTGTATGTACGCTGTCCTCGGCGTCAGCCGGGTGTAATATGTGGCGTATGTGCGTCACGAGGAACGGTCACGTTACACCCGCCCAGGTACTACTGAATCGACGCGAGGTGTTGAAAAAATTGAGAAGAGAGTTGCGGTAGAAGTGAGAGGGCGGAGCAAGAGCGGAGCACGAGCGAGGCATGGCGCGCCAGCAAAGCAACGAACAAAGGTAACGGGCAAGCCGCGCGAGAGCTGCCAACGATCAAGTGCCTCGCAGTCAGCGAGCTCGGCAGCGGGAAGCCAAGTGTCGTCCTCCTGGCCATAACCGACCCAGCGAACAAGATACTTGACGGACTTCCGGGAGCGCTTCTCGTCGACGATCCGGTCCACAGTATATTCCTCGTAGCCATCTGGGGTCAAGAGGGGACCAGGCTTGAGCAGGCGACGCGAAGGGAAAAGAGCATCATCATTCTCGCGCCAAAGCACGAGCTCAGAGACGTGGAACTTGGAGAACACGGCGGAGTTGGGCAGGTCCAACTCGTACGTCGACGTCTCAGGGCAAGCCTTCACGACTGTGAAAGGACCGTCGAAGCGGGGCATGAATTTAGCAACTCGCTTCTCACCCTTAGCCTTGTAGTGCTGTCGGCGATTGAAAGTAGCGACCTTCACACGATCACCGACGGCGATGGGAGGCTCGGACGGCCGCTTCGCATTGGCCGCAAAAGCCTGGTTAACCTTGGCCTGGGTAAGCATGTCGCGCGCCTCAGCCTCATTGTCCAGGAAGCCCTGCAGGTGACGCTCGGCAGAGAATGCCTTGGCGGTACCCTCCAAGGAAGGAGGGAGCGAGTCGGGCACGAGAGGGGGAATGCGTCGCGGGTGGCGTCCAATGTGCATCTCGAAATGAGTAAGACCGGTGGAGGCATTCACTGAGTTCATGATGTCGAAGCGCACGCGAGGCAGGGCCTTAACCCAGCCCTTCTGGTTGCGTTCGACGTGGAAGCGCAAGCATTGGTTGATCGTCTGATTGAAGCGCTCGGAGGAGCCGTCGGTTTGCGGATGATAAGCCGAGGACATGCGCAACTGTACGCCGCAGAGCGAGTGAAGGGCCTGCCAGAAGCGGGAGACGAAAAGCTTGTCACGATCGAGGGTGATGAAGAGCGGGAGACCGTTCTCGCAGACCCAGTTGTCAAAAAATACAACCGCCAGCGCCTCAGCCGTCAGCGTAGTGAGAGTGGGCACGATGCGACAATCCGCCCCCAGCCTGTCCGTTATGGAGAGGATGCAGTCATAGCCACTGTCGACGGGCAGCGGGCCGACAAAGTCCATCGCAATCTCCTCCCCCCGGCGGTCGGGCACAGGCAGCGGGTGTAAGGGACCGCCCTTAGCGCGGGTAGAAGCCTTGTTACGCTGGCAATCGGGGCAAGACGGCACGTACGCGCGCTCAAGGTCGCGGCGCATACCCGGCCAGTAGTACGAGTCGCGCAGATTACCGAGCGACTTCTCAGCGCCGAAGTGGCCGCAAGAGTCATGAGCGACTTGGAAGAGCTCCTCCCTGAGGCTTGCGTGCTTGGGCACATAGAGACGACCACCAACGTACCAAAGCCCGTGCCGGAGCTCGACGCCGGGCACAGAGACATCGCGCGAGGACAACTTGGCGACGAAGGCGTCGCCCTCATAACCAGCCTTGATATCAGCAAGCCAGGCGGTATCCGGGCGGACGCGCAGGGTGGCGCAGACGGGGGAGATACCATAGCGGGCCCAAGAATCCTGCGTGGAACTGTGAGCAGGTCCGTCGGGGTCGTTGGGCAAGCGTGAGAGAGCATCCGCGGCGGTATTCTTATCCCCGGGGAGGTAAGTGATATGGAGTTCAAATTGGGACATTATCTCCATCCAGCGAAGCTGCCGCCGCGAGAGGTCCTTCTGGCTATTGAAGTTCTCGAGAGTGCGGTGGTCGGTATAGACATGCACAGGCATACCCAACAAGTCCGCGCGCCACTTCTTAAGCGCCCGTACGACCGCGAGGAGCTCCTTCTCGTGGGTAGCGTAGTGAAGCTCGGCCCCCTTCAGTGAGGCAGAGTCGTAGGCCACAGGGCGCGCGGTTTCCCAAGTGGGACCCCAAGACAGAACAGCACCGGTGCGCCAGTCGGAGGCATCGGTCGTGACAAACACCTTATTATCGCCCACGTCCTCGTAGTCGATGACAGTCAGACATTCAGCAGAGGCAACGAGCGCGCGAATCTTCTCGAAAGCGTATTGGTGCTCATCGGTCCACTCGGCGAAGGACTTGTTGAATTCCTTCCCAGTGAGGGGGTCCAGAACGCGAGTGTATTCCGCAAGGTTTGGCAGGTAGCGGGCGATGTAGCGGGTCAAACCCAGGAAACGGCGGAGGTCAGTGGCGTTCCGCGGCGTAGGCCATGCCACGACCGCGTCGACCTTCGAGGACTGCGCCTCGATACCGCGCCGAGAAATGTGGTGACCGAGGAAGTCGAGGGATGAGAGGAAGAAGGCGCACTTCTTCGGGTTACAAAAGAGGCGAGCTTTCCGGAGCGCGGCGAGAATGAGGCGAACGTGAGCGGCGTGTTCCTCCACAGTGTCCGACCAGATAATAATGTCATCCAAGTAAATGTAGCAGAACTTGCCGAGGAAGGGGCGCAGTGCGTCCGTCACCCGACGCTGATGCACAGGGGGCGCGTTCTTAAACCCTTGGGGCATGACCAGCCACTCATACAACCCGAGTGGCGTGGTGACGGCCGTGAGCGGGATAGATTCGGGGTCGAGTTTAGTCTGGTAGAACGAGTCCGTCATGTCCATTTTTCCCCAGATAGAGCCAGTGCCAGCCGCGGCGAGAATGTCGTCAACGCGGGGAATGGGGTGGCGGTCGGTGACCGTGACCGCGTTGAGCAGGCGGTAGTCATTAACCCAACGAGGGAGCGCGGTCTTGTCTGCTTTTGGTGTGAGGAAGGCGGGCGAAGCGAAGGAAGACGAGGAAGGACGGATACGGCCAGCATCGAGGTGGCGCTGGATCAAGGTCTCCCAAGCCTCACGGTACTTTCGGGGAGATGGATAGGTCCGTTTAGAGAGCTCGAAATCGCGCACGCGCAAATCGATCTTACACAAGTGCGTATTGTCCAGATCGTCGACGTGAGCGATAGGCCCGAAGACGTCCTTGAAGTCGCTCTTGATCTCCTCACTCATAGCCTCGAGCTTGGCTTTATGTTCGAGGGTCTCGATCGTCTCCAGGATCGCGCAAACAAATTGAGAAGGGTGGCGGGGCGGGGTAGTGTGCGCGTCGCACGCTACCCGGCGGCCCGCCAACGTCTCATTCAACTCGGAGACAACAGCTAAGCGATCACTACAAATCTGTATACGGCGGTCCTTGGGCGAAGTACGGGTCGTAGCGGTAGCGGGGGAGGCAGGCAAGCGAGGCGGGTGCAAGATATCAAAACCAGTAGCCATGCAGATAACAGAGGGGTCGAAGACACGAGAGCGCGAGGCAGGGTCCCGGCGAAGCGAGTACGAGATACGGAAATCGTTCAGAGCGAGGAAAGGGAGCCCGAGAAGGAGGGGAACATGTAGCGAGGGAACAATAAGGGCCTTAACGGTATGCGACTGGAAAGAAAGCGAGCGGTCTTGCAAGGAAAGAAGCGAGTACGAGTCGATCGAGAGTTCAACCTTAGCACCGTCTGGGCCGTCCATGGCGACGCCGAGGAGCTCCGGTTCTGCGAGGCGGTGGACCCGGAGGCGCAGCTGACTACGCAAGTCCTCCCTGATGAGCACAAAGGGTGAGCCGTCGTCAATGAGCGCGCGGACACGCGTGGCAAGGGAGGACTCAGGGGACCCGACGACACATTTCCAGAACAAGTGTGGCAGGGCGTGTGGGATGGCATGAGCGTGATGGGTGCCAACAGCACCGGGAACGTGAGGTAGCGGGTGGTGCAGTGGGGGCAGCGGAGCACGGGGCAGAGCACATACCTCGGTAGCGGCCGGGGCAGCGTCAGTCAAGCTGGCGCGAGCCTTCCCCTTCCCCATGATAGCGGGGCGTTCGGAGAGGGTGCGTGCTCTAGCGGGGCTGGAGGAAGAGACGTCGGTACGCGCCGCACGAGCGCGCGGCGCCGGCGACGGGCTGGGCGGTGTGGGGGGCGGGCTGGGCACCGGGCTGTCCAGCGGCGTCAGGGGCGAGGAAGAGCGGTGGCGAGCAGGCGAGACGAGCGCGCGCTTGGAGGGACCCGCGGCAGGTGCGGACTCCACGGACAAGGAATGACGACGCTCAGGCGTAGTGGACACGGGCGATGCAGCGCGCGAGGGCAAGGCGGAGGAGCGACCGCGCATGACGGACCGAGGACGGGAGCGGACGGAGGCCGAGCGGGAACGCGAACGCGAGCGGTCGTTGACAACCTCACGACCAAAACCGGAGCGCGAGGGCGAGCGAGCACGCGAGAGTGACCGGCTGCTAGACCGCGCGTAAGCGCGAGCCTTGGACGTGCTGCGGTGCGTATGGATGACCGCGCCGTCGTCACGGTCACCGCGGAGGGCGCGAGGGCCAGAGCCTGCGGGAGGCGCGGGCTGGCTGATGTAGTCGTCGTCGTACCCCGCGTCGTCGTCGCTATAGTCACCGAAGGAGGCTGAGACGAAGTCGCGAGCAGGCTGGGAAGGAGCCGGTGCCGCGCGCGGGACGGCGGGCAGGCCCATGTCGCTGTGACGGCGGACGTTAGCGATGTGGTTAACACGCCCCCGCAGTCCAGTGGAAGCGTAGCTGCGTGCGAGGTCGTTCTGAGTGTAAGCGATGTAGTTGACGGGCTGAGGCTGTGCGGGGGGACCCTCGAAGGACGAGTCCGGCGAGATGCGGGCGACTTGGGCAGGAACAGCGTTGACGCGGGTGCCGACGGGAATGCTATTGGCGTTCGTGGCGGGACCACGAGCCGGAGCGCGGGCAGCGGGCTGTGTATAGGCAGGCGAGATGGCGAACGGACCCGGGTTGACGTTAGCAACGATCTCCTGGAGCGTGATGCCGCGGCGCTCCCTCTCCTCATTGTAATGAGTGAAGTACGTCTGCGCAATGAGGTAGTCCTCGACCTCGGTGCAGTCGAGCGGGAAGGGCGGCTTGAAGGACTGGCCCCGGTTAGGGCAGTCGGAGGCGCGATGATTGGCGCGGATCTTGAAGCAGAAGTAACACCCGCTGAAGATGGTGATAGTGATGAAGTGGCCAACGAGTCTCGGGTTGAGGTCGAGGGGAATGATGAGGACCTCCTTCTTAGCCAAGACATCGGCCTTGGTAAGCACCCGAGCAGGGGGGCGTGAGCTGATCGCGTTGACGGCCGTGACCTGGTTAGACCAGCGATGTGGAGGTGCGGACTGCTGGGCATACGCGGGCTGCTGACCATACGTCGACGAGCGAGGAGGCTGTGCGGCGTTGCTGGCGAAGGCGGGGCGCTTAGGCTCGGGCAGCTGAGCCGAGTGCGAAGCGGTGCTCAGGCCACGCTTGCGCAGGTCGTTGTCGAGGGCCTTCATCCCGTCGCTCACAGCGTCAGCGAACTCGTCGAGAAAGTCGCGGTGCGCGTCCCAGGCGGTGGTCAAGACCGTCGTGAAATCCTTGATGGATGCATTGTACGCATCCACCGACGCCTCGTCGCTCTCGTCCACGGTCGGGAGCGTCCACTTCAGGAGCTTGGCGAACTGGTCCTTGCCGCGGCAGAAGTTCGTGAACTTGCGGCCGAAGCTGAGGATGGTGCGCTCAATGATCTTCATCTGCGACACGCGCAGCTCGGCGGGGAGGTCGAAGTTAGACTCCTCAAGGCCGTTGTAGAAGTCCAAGGGGTGTTCCTTATCTGCGCGCGCACGATCCTGGAAGTCGTCGAAGAGCTTCGTGGAGCCGCCACGTATGAAGGTGTCCCTGAGCACGTCGAAGAACTGCTCGTAGGTCATCGTGCGGAAGGTGTACGATTTGGCGGCTGCAGTGCGGCGTAAGTCCTGCTGCATTTTGGGTGACTCGAAGGCGTGGATGAACGTGTCCATGATGTCCCCGTCCTGAAGCTTGGCGATGGTGCCGTACGAGCGGAAGGCGTGCAGAAGGCGTGCGCAGGTACGCGGCCCTCCCAGGCTAGTCGCGGCTTCCTTCGAGTCTGCAATATGCGGCAGTCTCCCCTGGTTGGAGAAGACGCCTTCGGCGATCGTAGTAACGGGCATGTCTTCTGATGTGTCTGAGGAGGCGGGTGACGAGAGGAGCGGGGTGAGGGGCGAGTCGGGGGTGGTTGGTCGTGATGCGACGGGCTTGGGAGAGTCCGTATGTGGGACGGTCGTGGCGTGTGTAAAAGGCGGGAGAAGAGGGTCTGGCTCGGCTCCGTCGTTCAGCGGTGCCGCTGACGACGAGGATAATGGGGTCGGCAGGGATTCAGAGGCAGATGGGAGAGGGAGCTGCGCCGGGGCACGGGGCCTTCTCTTCGTGGCTGGAGTGCGTGTGGCTGTGTTTGGCTTGGGGAATCGAGGCGATCGTCTGTCTCCGGGGTCAGCCATGCTGGTATCCGGTGAGCGGACAGTGCGCAGAAGGGAGAGCGGGGTGTGGGGAAAGGCGGGGGCAAACTCTACCGGAGGCAGAGTGGTGGGAACGGCGTCGGCGATATCAATATCAAGGGTGTTGCCGTGATAATGATCAGGGACCCACAACCGAGCGCGACGTTATGGCAGGTGGCTAGGAGGGTGAGGCGGCGGGTATTTCGAGAATCGCCTTAAGCGAGTTCGTATACCAGAATATATGCGGCTATATGCGTCAAAATAATGGCAGGGCGTGGCTAGTGGAGGCGGGAGCGTGGCAAGGCGTCTAGGGCGTGGCGGAGCGAGCAGAAAAGCAAATCGCCTAAGGCGATTATTGGAAAGGCGAGGCTATGGCAAGGGGTGGGGGTGTAGTGACCGTTCTCGACGAGGAAACGGGGTATATGCGGACGTCGACGACGTCAATGAGCAGTATGGCAGGTACGACGCGGATAATGTTTAAAAAAAAGTGTAAAGCGGCCGGGCCGAACGCTAAGAGGCGGACTCACACAGGTCAGAACAGAACCGCGTCGTATTCGGTGTGTGTGCGAGCGATGGTCGTGGTAAGAGTACAAGAAGCGTAAGGTAAGTATGTATGTGTGTGTGTATGTACGCTGTCCTCGGCGTCAGCCGAGTGTAATATGTGGCGTATGTGCGTCACGAGGAACGGTCACGTTACATGTAATTGATTTACAGTATCCCAATAGAACCCTAGAGGGAGCTGCACAAGACCAGAACCATGAACGAAGACATGCAAACGGGGAAGGCAAGGGCGGCGGCAATGGCCGCACTTCTGGACGAGGCTGTTGGACATTTGGCCTGTCACATGTTATGACTCACGTATCACATGACGGACACATGGACACACATGGACACATGCGACGACATCATATGTTTATTGTTTACATGTCCATTGCATTATCACATGCTACCTACCATCCTGTACATATATAAGGAGGGCCTCTCTGCCCCCCAGAATAACAGGTCTTTACCTACCTCTGCGCTTGCCTCATACCAAGCTCCTTACCACCAGGTAAGCAGTATAGGCGCGCTTCCCAGCATGCTCAACAGGTTATGAGCCCCAGTGAGCTGTGTTCAGCACCCCAGTGGCAGCGGCACAATGAGTGGCGCCTCAGTGGCTGCAACTCATGTCATCTGCGCCCCTGCTGGCTGCGATGACGAGCAGTGCCTTGCTCGCTTGCCTATTCGCTACTAGCTGCTCCAAGCGCTGGCGAAACCATGCCGGATCGCGCTGATCGCTGCTGATCGCGCTTGATCAAGGTGCCCATCTCTAGCGGAGATGCTGGCCCTTCAGGGCGCATCGCTCTTTCGCTCATCGGCGCAGTCCTTACCGACATGCTGCCTCTATGATGACATGCGAAACGATGCTGACGATCTTTCCAGATCACTATGTCTAACACCCTCACCTCCACCGTGCCCGTCTTCAACGGCAAGGACTTCAAGTCCTTCGCCAAGAAGATGAAGGCCTACCTCCAGTTCCAGGGCATTGACAATGTCCTGACTGAGGAGAAGCCGAGTCCTATCGCAACTACTGCTGATAGGAAGGGCAACGAGGAGGAGCGCAAGCAGTTTGATGCTGACGACCGCAAAGCGCGTGGTGCTATCATCATGTGCATTGACGAGCGTCTCATCGACAATGTCCCTGACGAGGACATGAAGACTGCTAAGAAGCTCTGGGAGTACCTGAATACGATGTATGGCTCAGCGCAGCTGGCCGACATCTTCGGGTACCTGCAGACTGCTCTGAACGCCAAGTTTGACGAGCGTCAGCAACCAGATCCGCAGCTGAACGTCATCCTCCAGCAGTTCACGCGTCTGAAGAACGAGAATGTTGCCATTCCCGAGTTCTTGCAGGCCATGATCTTGCTTGCGATCGTGCGGGTCAAGCCCGTGACGACGAATCTCCTTCAGTCTTACTCTAAGACTACGCTCAAGGTCTCTACTGTTCGCGATGTGCTTCTAGCGCACTACTCGCAGCAGGGGATGAGCACGAGCGCCACTGCTCAGAAGTTCAACACCAAGCGCAAGCGCGATGATCCGAAGTACTCTAATCAGCAACAGGGCGGAAGCTCTGCGCCCAAGCAGGGCGACAACGCTGAGAAGAAGAAGAAGAAGAATCACGGCAATCGCGCTGGTAAGAACTCTGGCAAGGGCAAGGGCGGCAACACTCACGCTCATGGCGTCTCGGAGATGGCTGGGATGATCTCTTCGCTGCACGCTCCCGCTCCCCTCACACCGTCGGTGCCTGCCACCAAGACGTCCCACGTCGCGCTCATCACGAAGGACGGTACCTCTGTCCGCACCGTGATTGAGAAGCCCCCCGTCAAGAACGAGGAGGCTGTCGCCGACAACGAACACTCCAAGAGCGCCTGAGCCGTTTTTGACTTTGGGAAGGAGTTGGACATCACGGTGACGCCCCAGGTGTTCCGTCGCCTCGACAAGATCGTCAACGACCGCGGCATCCCCCGCGTCAACGACGAGGACGAGGAGATGGGTTCCCCCACTCCTAAGGCTTCTGGCTCGAATCTTCAGCTCGAAGATCTCGCTCCTCCGCCGAAGCGTGCCAAGATCAACTCGATCCCCGACGTCGAGATGGCCTCCGCACAGCAGAACGACGAAAGTCAGCTGTTTGACGGAGAGAGTCACCTCTTCTTCGGATCGTCTGGCGGCGATACCATCGATCTTGACTGGAGCGCCAGTCCCTTCAACTCCGCCGACGATCTCCTCCAGGCACAGGGCGAGGGGATCTCTGACGAAGCCCTGATGAAGTCGATCGCGGACAGCGTCAACAGCTTCATGCTGGAGTCCGTCGACGCGGCGACTGCCAAGACTGCCGAAAGGCAAGTACCCTTCTCTTCTGGACCACTGCGCAAATCTCACAGTGCCACACCTCAGCGCGTAATTACTGTCGCAGCGGGGACCGTACTACATTCGTTGATGACTGGATCTCATGAATTTTGTACGAATAAATTTTGTGTGCACTCCAATATTGCTGCGTGTCCGAGATGTAAGGGGAAATCCGCTGAGAATTTCGGCGACTTCCCACCTTTGTGGATGGCCGATTCTGGCGCCTCACTGCATGTGACTGCGGATGAGAGTGATCTTGCTGAGTATGAACCGATTGAGGATTCTGAACCCCTGCAGACAGCATCGGCTAGTGCGTCTTTACGCGTAGTTGGTCGCGGGACAGCATTTGTGGATCACTACGTCACACGGCATGGACAAAGGAAAGTAATGACTTCCCAAATTTATCCGGTCTATCATGTACCTGGATTATACGGTCGTCTTCTTTCCTTGGGCACTCTATTGAAACAGAGTGGATTGCAAATGCGCGGAAACGCTGCTTGCATCAGCTTGCATCGAAGGAGCTCTCCTCTTTTGATCATGGAGTTTACACCGCTCCACCCTTTATCCACGATTTACTGGTTATGGTGCAGACCTTCTGTCACCAAAACGTTGCAGAATGTCAGCCTCATCTATAAGGTGGACTACGACACGATGCACCGGCGATTTGCGCACCCGTCGAAAGACGTTCTACGTCAGGCGCGCAACCACACCAAGGGCTTTCCCCAAGACCTTGAGTTTCCTGCCGACCCTCGTCCGTGCAAAGGATGCGCTGAAGGGAAGATGCACGCTCGCTCTTTTCCATCTTCGGAGCATCGCGCAATGAAACCGTTTGAGTTAATCCACTCGGATCTCAAACAATTCCCGACGATATCTTATCACAAGTATTGTTACTTCATGAGCTTCTTTGACGAAGCGCTCTCCTATGGCTGGACAGTATGCCTCAAGCAGAAGTCCAACGCCAAACAGGCCATGCGCAATTTTATTGCTATGGTCAAAAACCAGTTCGAGACCACGATTAAAAAGTGGCACATCAACAATGGGGGAGAGTTTCAGGGAATGGGTATGGAGGAATTTCTCGAGGAGAATGGGATCCTCGTGGAGAAAGGCGCACCCTATGCTCATCAGCAGAACGGTCGTGCCAAACGCTTCAACCGGACGATTATGGACAAGGCCGAGTCTATGCGTTTTACCGCATGCCTGCCTAATTCGTTCTGGGAGTTCGCGATTTTACACGCGACTCGGGTCTACAACTGGACGCCTATCCGGCGTTTGAAGTGGAAGACTCCGCACGAAGCTCTCTACAAGGACAAACCGGATATTTCTCATCTCCGGGTCTTTGGTTGCGGCGCATACGTCTTTATCCCCGAGGAGAAACGCCAGAATAAGTTATCGCCCAAAGCGGAGCTGATGACGTACCTGGGCATGTCCGATGGGGTAAAAGGCTTCTTGTTTATGCGCGCAAACGGTGCTCTCTTTGTTGGCACTCAGGCCACGTTTGATGAAGCACTGTTCCCCCGCTGTCCTGACAGCACTCGTCGTCAACACGTACCAGTTGGGGAAGATTTCCCACTTCGTGATGATGATCCAGCGGATCCACAAGATCCACCACAGGAATCAGGAGACATGCCAGGCGACGATGATGAGGAATTCCCACCTCCGCGTCCCGCTGCTCCGGCTCCACATTTCCCTCCTCAAAGGGGCCCTGATGATGATGATGACGATCAGAATCGTCAGGACCCGCCACTTGATCGCCGGGATCAGACTCCAGAGGCAGCTCTGCCCGCTCCCAAGCGTGGCAAAGGGCGTAAGAAAGCAGGACCACCTCCTGAACCTACTCGGAAGTCTACGAGACAGCGGACCCAGGTTTCTAGTCCTGATAACATCTATGGAGATCGCGCTCCAGCGGAGATTGAACGCGATGTCTCGAGCGAGTCGAAATGGAGAAAGATGGTTGGCAATGACGAACCGCGTAGCTCGCGCTCGAAAGCCACCTCTGATGCTGAGAAAAGGGTTCCTGGCCCTAGCTCGCAGCCATCTTCGCGCGCAGACGCTCGAGAGCATCTGGATGAGGACGAAGCCCGCATGGCGAAGCTATGCCGGGAAGGGGGAGTAGAGCTCATCACTGAGTTGCTTTCCAAAGCGGTTCCGGTTGATGATGACGCTCTTCCTGACACGTCCAAGTATGCGACTGGACGTTCAAAGACATCTTGAAGTTGCCACCTGCGCAACAGAAGGAATGGATGAATGCTTGCCGCGAGGAGTTAGAGGCACTCCGTCAGCGCAAAGTCTATTCCCTTGTGGATCGTCCAAAAGGACGAAAGGTCATCAAATGCCGCTGGGTCTTTGATCAGAAATCTGATGGCCGCAAACGAGCCTGCCTCGTCGCCAAGGGTTTCAGTCAAGTCGAGGGAATCGACTATGACGAAATCTTCTCGCCTGTCGTCAGGTATGAGACGTTCCGCCTAGTCATGGCGCTTGCAGCGCTTGAAGGCTGGCACTGGTCAGGTCTCGACGTCTCCAAGGCTTTCCTCTATGGGGACCTGGACGAAGAGGTCTACATGGAACAACCCGAAGGCTTCGCGGTGAAGGGCCAAGAGCACAAAGTCATGCGCTTGCACAAGGCGATCTACAGACTCAAACAAGCTGCCTTAGCATGGTGGAAGGCGCTTACCAAGTCCACAAAAGCCATGGGCTGGGTCCGACTCACATCGGATGCCGGCGTGTTCTTCTACCAAGACTCTAACGGCAAACTCGCTGTTATTGTAGTCTACGTAGATGATGCTCTGTTCTTCTCCAAGGACAAGAAGCTCATTGCCTTTCTTAAGGCTGAGTTCAACAAGCGATGGGAATGCCGTAATTCTGAAGTTACTTCGGAGTTCCTGCGCATACGCATCCGACAAGAAGGATCTAAGATCAAGATCGATCAGATCCCGTATCTCGATAAGGTGCTGAAGCGCTTCGGGATGGAGAACTGCAAGTTCGCCCCAACCCCTCTACCAGCCGGCTATGTGCCTGAGCTCAATGAGGATGAGGTTGATCCCGAACTCCGCAAGACCTTTCAGTCGGTCATTGGTTCGCTTCTCTTCATCATGTTGGGCACTCGCTCCGACATTGCCTTCGCGGTGACCAAGTTGTCACAGTTTGCTGCAAATCCCTCGAGAGACCACTTGAATAAAGCGCTGTATATCTGCCGCTATCTTGCTGGAACTCGGGATTATGCACTTGTCTATGACGGTGCTTCCAATGGCGGACTGACCGCGTACACTGATTCGGATTGGGCATCTGATCCGATCAAGAGGCGATCCACCACCGGCTACTTCATGAAGCTGGCAAACGGGATCATCTGCTGGCAGTCACAATTGCAGCGCACAGTCGCAGCCTCGTCGACCGAAGCGGAATACATGGCGCTCTCTGATTGTAGTCGCCAGGTGATGTGGCTCAAGAGTATCCTTATGGAACTCAAGCGCAAAATCATCGTTCCCGTTCCTATCCATGGTGACAACCAGGGATCTCTCTTCACGGGCTCCAACGCCTACCGAGACCGCCGGATGAAACACATCGACATCCGTTACCACTACATCCGCAAGCTGGTCGAGGAGAAGGAGGTTGAGCTGTACTTCATTGACGGCAACAACAACCCTGCAGACATGTTCACCAAGAACCTTGGGCGTGTCAAGTTCGAGAAGTTCAGATCTCAACTGGGACTTGAGTTCAACTCGTCCTAATTGGCCGATGAAGACATCCGCTTGCGTACGCTACGCCGTGATACTTAGCGAGGGGGAGTGTTGGACATTTGGCCTGTCACATGTTATGACTCACGTATCACATGATGGACACATGGACACACATGGACACACGCGACGACATCATATGTTTATTGTTTACATGTCCATTGCATTATCACATGCTACCTACCATCCTGTACATATATAAGGAGGGCCTCTCTGCCCCCCAGAATAACAGGTCTTTACCTACCTCTGCGCTTGCCTCATACCAAGCTCCTTACCACCAGGTAAGCAGTATAGGCGCGCTTCCCAGCATGCTCAACAGAGGCGAAGGTCAGCAGTCCGTGCCGGACTTCCGCGGGTCACGTGACGGCCGGAACGTGTCCGGCCGCAGTCGATCCCTGCTCTTGTCTTCGTCTTCTCGTTGTCTGCTCGACGCGCGTCGGCTGCAGGCCGCGCGCTGTCTTCTCGCACGTCAAGGCCCCACCAACGACGCCTTCACTCCGCTTACACTATGTGCAGAACAACACTTATCGCAATACTCGGGCGGGATCGGAAGCGCTGCGCCCACGCGCGCTGCCCACCCCTCATATTCCTCCTCAACCCCACTCTCCCGTTCCTTGACAACACGGTTCCCCAAGCGCCTTTGTTGTCGTCTCCGCGCGGAAACGCGTACCAGCCGCTGTGCGTTGGCGCAGGCTGCCTGGTGACGTGGCATCGCCACGTCACCACGCGCAACAACCCCGCGGCCGATTGCGCGTGCGCTAGTGCGCTCCGTGGTTCGCAACGCGGTGCGGTGTGCTGGCCGGCACACGTGGGAGCGTGCACTGACGCTGCCTGCGCGCGGGTCTTACCCCCTGTCCCCAACCCAACCTCACATCACCTCTCCCCACGTCCCCCCTCACCTCTTCCCTCACCCGTCCCTACCCTTACTAAAACATCCCACTTAGACGAAGAAGAATCCGAAACCGACGGCCTGGGAGACCTGCCTAGGAACGGGTTGGGGCCGGGTGTGGTGCAAATTTTGTGTTTTTTTTGGCCACGCTTGCTCTCCCCACCATTTCCCTCTTTCTAACCCTCTCATTCACTCACACCTCCACCGCCACTCCCTGCTCACCTTCCCACTCACACTAACCCCTTCCCCAGTCGATCCCATCATTTCCCTCACCTTTTCTTGCTCACTCGCCATGGGTCGCGCCCACCTGATTCGGCATCTGCCGACAAAGCGCGTGTGCTAGCGCGGCGAGCACGCAGAGGCGGCTTTGCGTTGACGGCCACCCCTGGCGATGTCCGCGCACCAAACAAGCGCGCGAGTGTGCCGGCATCTGCTGGGAAACGCGCAGCTCAACGGTTAACGCGATGGCGCCGATTGGTATTTGCTGACCGTGTGCGACGAGCAGATGTGATGCGCGCCACACACGCGTAGATGTGTGTTTTGTGTATTTTTTCATCTTCGTCTCTGATTGCCCATGTAGCCTTGGCCTGCCGTCCACTCGTGGTGCATACCACCAGCACTGGCCTCCGACGTGCGGCCAGTTGGTCAACGCGCCGGCTGCGCAGTTTCGGCAAGTGCCGAGAGCTCGTGTTCGAACCTGTGCGAGCATGGCGCGTGAGATATCTCAGCTGACAAGCGGCAAGCACGATATTGTTGGAAAGAGCGGGCATTGCGCGCGTGCGATGGGAGGGGGGTAGTGGAAGGTGAGATGGGCCGAGATGCCATACACATACGAGTAGCACGTCTGTAGTAGGAAGTTCGTAATTATATGACTATTTTGTCTTTTCACTATTGATGAAATAAGCAACCTAATGGCAAAAACAAACGGGATTTCAAGGGGCTTCGTCAAACTCAAGCAGTCTCAAACAGTCTCAGGCGGGTTCAAGGGCAAGTCAAGTGTCTTGAGAGCGTCTGATATTGGGCAATAACTTTTGAAGCCCTTGAGCGTTTGAGACACTTGAGCCCGCTTGAGTCCGCTTCGGGCCCCAGACCGCTTTTCCTGATGGACGTGTAAGCAACCGACATCATATATACTTGTTGTCCATGGGCTTTAAGCACAGCCTGGTATAGATGAGTCAGAGGTGTCCACAAATACCCACTTGTGACAGGTTGTTTACTTCCCTTGGGCTCCTTACTTTAAGGAGGATTATCTGTGCATGGAAACAGCATGATGATCAGCTTATATTGGAAGAACTCTCCTCTTTTGGTACTCGAGTTTTATAAACTCAATGAAGTGCATACCCTGTACTTCCTCTGGTCAACGCCTTCCATGGCAAAGACTGTGAAGTCTGTGTCTACCGTATACAAGGTCAACTATGACATCATGCACCAGCAATTCACACATCTGTCAAAAGACGTTCTATGTCAGGCAAAGAAACACACCAAGGGCTTTCTCCAAGACCTTGTTTTTCCCAAGGAAACTCACCCCTGCAAAGGTTGCGTGCAAGGGAAAATGCACCAATGTGCCTTCCCGCCTTCCGAGCATTGTGCGAAAAATCCCTTTGATGTTATCCATTTGATCAAAGAATTCCCGATGATTTCTTATCACAAGTATTGTTACTTTATTGGCTTCTTTGATGAGGCACTCCCCTTTGGCTGAACAGTATGTATATCACAGAAGTCTGACACCAAGCAGGCTACGCGCAACTTTATTGCGATGGTAAAAAACCAGTTCAGTGCTACAATTAAAAAGTGGCATATCAATAATGGGGGAGAGGTTAAAGGCATGGGAATGGAGGAATTCCTTGTGAAGAACGGGATTCTGGAGGAGAAAGGTGCACCTTATGCTTATCAGCAGAATGGTTGTGCCGAGCGCTTCAACCGGACGATTATGGACAAGGCCAAAGTCATGCGCTTCACGGCATGTCTGCCTAACTCATTCTGGGAGTTTGCAATTGCACTCACAACACGGATCTACAGCTCAGGCTGCCAGATAATGCCGGGGTTGGGTGTAAATTCCGTTGCATTGCCTGGTATGTAATTTTCACAAAATCTGGCACAATTATCTGGCAGACATGTCTGATCATTCCCAGATTAATCTACTAGCTATACTACAGATTATTCTGGCACTATATACCCTACCAGACAATTCTGGTCCAGAATTGTTGGGAGCTTCCCTTGCTATCCAGAGTTTTCGGAGTCAGCCCAGACTTGTCTGGCGTCACCAATTTACCTGACAATTGTAGACAACCCGACAATTCTGGATGTCCGGATACCTTTGGATGTCACAACCCAATATCTCTGTGTTTAGCCGACAATTTGGGTCTAACCAATATCTCTGCACCATCCCGACAATGCTGACAACGCAACAATTCTGAATATCCAGAGTTATCGGGTGGACGCAGATGTCGCAACTTCAGAATTGTTGGGTGGACACAGAGATGAAGATACCAGAATTGCCGGGTGAACCCAATATCTCTGCATTCACCCGACAATTCGGGTCATCCCAATATCTGCATTCACCTGACAATTCAAGTCGTCCAGAGAAATCTGGATGTCCAGAATTGTCAGCTCGTCTAGGATTATTGGGGGACCGTGGAGATATCAGGTCGTCCAGAATTGTTGGGTAAATCAGTGATGCCAGGCAAGTCTAACACACCTTTCGAGAATCTCGGGCATCAGGCATGTCTGGTCTCCAATGCACCAGACAAGTCAGAGCACCCAAGACATAAGTCGAGAATCTAGCCAAGTCAGCCAATGTAAAATACTAAATAGATAGATAAGTACAAGTAAAATGTGATCTAATGAGGCGCAGGAGAGGGGCATTACCTGATACCACCCCAGTAACTCCCTATCTGCCAGGCAGTGACTGATGGGGGTACCGGGGTGGGAACACTGAAGGTGCTGCCCCTAGGGCATAATATATGCGAAATCTGAAAGTCGGTGATGCCAACACCCAGCATATGGCGAGGGCATCCCGATGTGGCGAGCGGCAGGCAAAGATAGGTATACTCACCTAGATTGGCCAAATGGATAGGAAGGGGGTGCAATTTGGTTGCGTGCCATATCTGTACGTCAATGAGTAAAAGGGGACGAGGAACAGAGGGTGGGACGTACCGGATTGCGTGGCCGAGTAGCAAAAGGGCACGAAGCAGCTCCAGTGCGCGCCATGATACCTATAGTGAGAAACTGGTTAGTAGGAACGTGCGAGAACGTGCATACAACGCACCAAATTCAAGGCGAATGCGAGCGCGCGATCACGGGCTATGCAGTTGAACGCGCTAAACGCGTCAAACACGCCGTCCTTCCGCATAGGCAGCGAGTGCGCGCTCCCACGCGTTATGCGCATCGGCCGGCGTTGCTAGATGCGTCAGGCAGGGCGGGATCCCCCGCTGTCGTGCGGTAGTCGTCTTTTTTGCAGGCGTCGCGCGCTGTGGAGAACCCGGTATCACGAGCATCCTCGTCGAGACTCCGCGGGGGTGGGCGTACTGATTATGATTCCCATTGTACTTTTATCATTTCTACGAGCCACAACGGCACGCGCGACCCCCGTGATCGCGCGTGCTCTACTACGTAACACCTTGTACTTGTAGTCTCAGACACACGAATGACGACACACTTCTTACCATCATCTTGCTTTTCCCTCGCAGCTCGGCCGGAGGCCTCGCAGCTAAGAGAACGGTTGGCAGGCTTGTACCGCCTCCGTAGATACGGTCGAGGAATCCAGGATTGCCGGTGACCTCCCGTATTGCCTCGCCAGCAGGCGACCACTCCGCGTCGACGCTTTACGCCTCCGTGAGTGAACCCTCCCGGAGCCCCAGGTCTCCACAGAGTGGACGTTAAGGGGTCTCACGGAGACGAAGGGCCACCAGCCCAGAGCCCTAGGCTCAACAGGACTTCGTCCATAACATTTCCACGGCGAGGTGAGTTTTTCGACCCTTCCGCCTCGTGCTTATATTTTTCGCCTCCACCTACCCCACGCTACGAGCCTCTGCTGCTAGCCGCTGCCTCAGACGGAGACTCTGCGCGCGCAGTAGCATTTGAACACGAACATCGCTCGATACCGAGTCCGCCCGGAAGCAGCCTCATGTCAAGCGCCAGCCGAGCGGGCGAGGACTCGGGAGGGGTCGGGGAGGCGCCGCGTGGCGATGAGACTCAAGGACGCTCCACTTCGCCTGGCGACGCAGAGAAGGACGACCGCATGTCCAGGCGTTACGTCCTGGATCAGGCATTCGAGCAATTCAACACGCCGCAGGCAGACGACGAGGGCCTGCCACCGACCTTCGACACGGGAAGGAAGAGATTGGATTGGATGATTAACCATCGCCTCCTGAACGCGGAAGATATCGTCGACCGCGGGGTTCCAGCCGATAAACGATTCAAGCGCTTTTCCTTGCGCCCCGAGCTCCTCGACCTCGTCGACCTAGTCATTTCCCTCACACAAGACGTCCTCTCCTCTATGGCTTCTGCGACAATGGAGGACTCGGCGGACAAAGGGCCGCGCTGGGATTTTGACGCGCGCGGCGTCCTCAGAAGTAACTTGGGGGGCTGCGACACGCTCGCAGGATTAAACCTAGCCTGGACGGCGTTCAATCGGCGATGTTCACAAGCACTGAGCGTGTACCGCAAGTACCGCACGCGTATCGAGAAGCACATCGCGGGCGAGACTCCCCCGCCTCTGTCACCTCTCACGGCGCCCGGGTCGGTGTATCGCGACCTCCCAGGCGTAGGCAGCCCCGAGCAACAGCTGCGATTCCTGCTAGGGTCGGTACCAGGGTACGATGAAGGGAACAAGGAGGCCTCGACGCTCGAAAGGAGGTGCCTTCTCTTCAAATCTGCGGAATCAATTGCGCCACCGCTGTCGCCGCTTGCTAGGGCCTTTCCGCTACGTCTGCTGGAGAGGGACCCAGTCGCGAGGTACTACGACGGGGACGCCATGAAGGATCGCCCTTTCGGGAAGCCGTACGAGACTTGGAGCTGGTTGAAGCAGAGCTCCGCTGCCGAGCCGAAGGCGACCTCGCAAGCCCAGTACGAGGAAAAGAAGAAGGGGCTGAAGTTCGCGAAGCAGAGCAAGGAGGATCCCTCCGTGCGCGAAGCGGCGAGTACATCCAAAAAGTCGAAGAAGAAGGAGTCTGACTCGAAGAACTGGCGCGAGCGGGATTCCACTTCGCAAGCGGGGGGGTCGATCTCATGTTCGGGTCACTGGCGAGTCGCAAGACCCGGCAGCAGATGCTCGCAGCGGAGTCGGCATCCACGGGAGGCGGATCAAAGAAGAAACGAGCACGCTCCAAGCGGCGCAAGAGGGAAAAGGGCGGCCGCGAGCGGGATGACGAGAAGGAGGGCGAAAAAAGGTCGAGCGGGTCAGCAAAGCGCGGCGGGGACGACCACCACGACCCGGCGCCGCACTTCAAGACTCAGCCCGGAGACGAGCTGCCCTCCGACGACGACGACAACGACGATGACTGCGACGACGATGATGATAGCTCGAGCTCGGAGGACGACGTCGTGGACTTGAACGAGGAGCCGCCTTTGATTCCATTCGGGACCGTCGCCCCTACCGTCCAGTCTAGCATCAAACCCGACCAGCTCCCCGCCTGGAACAGGGATAAATCGACTGCGACGGAGTTCTTGGTGTCCGTGTACGAGTACGCCAACAGCGGGGGCTACTTGAACCAAGCAGTGGGCTTCTGGATCTGGACGAGGCTAGAGCGCGGCTCGCCCGTATGGCAGTGGTACATGACGCTGTCCGACTCGCTGAAGGGATATATGAAGAAGAGCGCGCATCAATTTCTGGGGGTAATACAGCGCGATTATCTAGGACCAAAGTGGATTCGCGACCTGGCCACCGAATACCAGTTCCAGTCTTTCCGTGAGCCAAAGCATCGCCACGAGACGCCGAGCCAGTTCATCTACAGGTGCATCATCGCCTGCCGCGCGCTCGCTTTTGCACCGATGAATTCCAAGGAGGAGGTGAAGATGATCCTCGGCGTGGCGCCTCCCAGCTGGGGAATAATCCTCGTCCCCTCCTCAATCAGGAGCACGGACGAGCTGTCGAGCCGCGTGCTGCAGTTTGAGAACGAGTTGACTAACGCGTCTCGCTCGTCGGGGAATGACCTAAGGTCCCAAGTTGCGGCGGTCATGAAGGAGATTGGGTACGCCGCCTCTCCCTCGGCGAGGCTGCGCTTCTTCCCCAAGCGCTCCGCGTCCGCTTTTGACGCCGAAGTAGAGGAAAGCGGGGAGGGAGCAGAGTCGCCGGACGAGGACCGTCTGGCCGGAGACATGCTCGCCATGGCCTACAGCGTAGCCTCGGCAAGGGACAAGGCCAGACCTCCCCCGACGAGGAAGTACGCCCCGCGCAACGACGTTAGATCTAAGAAGAAACCGCCCTCGCCCTGCAGGCCGTGCGGCAGTCCCTATCACTGGAACCAAGACTGCCCTCATTGGCAGGAATATCAACGCGACCGAGTCAAAGAGGGTTTCTTGGTCGACACCGAGGATTCAGAAGCCGAGCGAGCCTACAACGTTGCCTATTATCTGAGCGGACAGGGTTTTGAGTGGGCGGCATCCGAAGATCGCGAGGAGACGATCGAGCAGGAGCATAAGTCCCAGAAAGAGAGGGCGACGGAGGACAATGAGCGGGGGGGGGACAGAAGGAGCTAGCGAGAAGGAGACGGTGTTCGTGGTCACAGCGCAAAGCTTCGTCTCCCGAATAGAGGAAATTGAGGATGACTATTGGTACGAGGGAGAGCTGCTGCCCGCGGACTCACCTTATATCCTTGAGAGCATCTACGAGGAGGACTCGGAGCAGCCGACCAGAACGGGAGCAGTCGATGAGGTATACAGCGCCGAATGGGAGGCGCAGCCCGTCGAGCCCACGGACAGGCCGCCCGACGATAGCGGAGAAACTCCCCGACCGTACGAGCCTTGGAAGGTGCACCTGACTCCGAGGATAGACAAGAAGAAGGCGGAGGGAGTCGGCTCATCAGTTCTCAGCGTGCGAGGGCACTTGGGGTCGGAACACGAGGATGAGATCGACGAACACCTCGACTCCTGCGCCAGCATCTCCTTGGTCAGCGGGGAGACTTACGACGCGATGAAGGATAAACCGAAACTACACCAAGGCGCGAAGATGAAGCTCTGGCAGCTGACGGATAAATCAGTATCAATACGAGGATACGTGATGATGCCGGTGGTCATCCGTATGGACGACGGGACGCTAGTAAGGATGATCGTGCGCATGTACGTCGTGGAGGGGATGACCGTCCCGGTCCTCCTGGGCGAAGACTTCCAGCAGGCATATGAAGTGTCGGTTCGCCGCAGCCTCGAGGAGGGGACAGTGGTCATGTTCGGCAATGGGCAGTACACCAAGACCGCGCAGCAAGCATCCCGCGACAAGGAGGTGCGAAAGGAAGTGCAGAACGTCGAGAAGGCCTACGTAGGAGAGAAGCCAACGCACAGCTTCCTGAAGAAGGCAGCGAGACACCGCTACCAACGCGCCTTCAAGGACAAGAAGAAGAGAGCTGACCAGGAAGACCGTGTCATCCGCGCCGCCGAAGACGTGGTTATCAAGCCTGAATCCGTGTCGAAAGTCAAGGTCAATGGGCCATTTGACGCGGAGGGAGATTGGATTGTCGAGAAGGAAATGATCGCGGCGGCGTCGGATCAGCCCTTCATCGTCCCTAATACGCTCGTCAACGCGAGCGCGCCGTTTGTGCCAGTTGCGAACTTGGCAACCGTTCCGCGGCGCATACGGGTAGGAGAGGCGCTGGGAACGGCTCATCGCAGTGAAGAATTCTTCGACACACCGCGAAGTCAAGAGGAACGCGATCGGTACAGCAAGCACGCAGCCTTCCTGAGCACGGCTTGCGCAGTGAAGGAGGACCTGGAACAGCGCCAAAGCGAACGGCCGAACGACAAGTCAAAGCAGCCAGCCCACGAGAAAGCGAAGGCGCGGTTCCACATGCCGGAAATGCAGAATTATGAGGCGTGGAAGGAAGGGCGAAGATCGTTCCCAATGCCGGACGCGAGGACGTACGAGTCCTGGAAGAGCTTGTTTGCGAAGCAGAGGGAAGCTGAAGGCGAGGGCGACGAAGATGAGGAAGGAGGGGTAGGACCCAAGACAGCCGAAATGCCCGACACAAGGGACATAACCGCGGAGGAATTCAGGCGCACCTTGGATGTGGGCGTCCTCCCCGAGCACTTGAAGGGCGCCGCCTGGGAAATGCTGGAAAGGCGGAAGGGCGCGTTCGCCCTGGACGGCAGGTTAGGAAATCACCCCGCGATGGCCAAGATACGCACCGAGGAGGGCGTGGAACCGATAGCGACCCCGATGCGGGGCTCTTCGCCGGCGAAGAAAGCGGTTATGGACGAACAGATCGACAAATGGTTCGAGCAGGGAGTCATCGAGGCATCGAGAAGTCCGTGGAGCGCGCCAGTGGTGATAGCTTATAGGAACGGGAAGCCCAGATTCTGCGTAGACTATCGGCGACTCAACGCGGTAACTATTCCAGACGAGTTCCCTATTCCCCGACAACAAGAGATACTCGCGTCGCTAGCAGGCTCGCAAGTCCTATCGTCCCTCGACGCGCTGTCAGGGTTCACGCAGCTCCGCCTGGATCCGAATGATGTCAAAAAAACCTCCTTCCGAACACACCGAGGTCTATTCCAGTTCAGGAGGATGCCTTTTGGCCTGCGAAATGGGCCGTCAATTTTCCAGAGAGTCATGCAATCAGTGCTAGCGCCCTACCTCTGGCTGTTCGCCCTCGTGTACATAGACGATATCGTCGTGTACTCGCGCTCGTTCGAGGAGCACATAGAGCACTTGGACAAGGTCCTCGGAGCGATCGAAGAGGCAAACATCACGCTTTCCCCGCAAAAGTGCCACCTCTTCTACAACTCCATCGTCCTGCTCGGTCACAAGGTCTCGCGGCTGGGGCTCTCGACGCACTACGAGAAAGTCAAAGCCGTGCTGGAAATGAAACGCCCCAACACCGTCTCGGAGCTGCAGACGTTCCTCGGGATGCTGGTCTACTTCAACACTTTCATCCCTTACTACTCGGACGTCTGCGGGCCACTGCACGAGCTGCTACGCAAGGGCAAGCATTGGCGCTGGGGGGCAGAGCAAGAATACGCATTCTTGCAGGCAAAGAAAGCGCTCCAGCGCGCGCCGGTCCTCGGGCACCCGATGGAGGGGCGGCCTTATCGCTTATACACAGACGCATTGGACAACGCGCTCGGTTGCGCTCTGCAGCAAGTCCAACCAATACGAGTGGGAGACCTCAAAGGGACGGCGGCGTACGAGAAGCTGAAGGAGGCGTATATCAAAGGGCAGCCCGTGCCGCGATTTGTGACGCGAGCCTCAAACCGGACGTAGGACGCCCCGGAGCGCGACGAGTGGGGGGCAACACTGGACGAGTCGACGGTGCACGTCGAGAGGGTCATAGTGTACTGGTCGCGTACTTTCAAGGGCGCCGAGGCGCGCTATAGCACGACCGAGCGGGAGGCTCTCGCCGCTAAGGAGGGACTTATCAAGTTCCAGCCTTACTTGGAGGGGTCATCAATCCTCTTAATCACGGACCACAGCGCGCTGCAGTGGGCGAGGACCTACGAGAACAGCAACAGAAGGCTGGCAACCTGGGGGGCGGTCTTCTCTTCGTATATGCCGGGCATGGAGATTATACACCGCGCAGGACGGGTACATTCAAACGTTGACCCGCTGTCAAGAATTCCTAGAGACCCTCCTCCCTACGTCACACCCAGACCGCCGGCGACTCCCCCATTACGAACGGACTCCGCGACAGCCGCACTGCGGGAAGAGATGAGCTCGCGGGAGAAGGCTGAACGCGCATTCGTAGGGCTGTCACTCAGCAGCTACGTCGAGGACACGCCACAAGCATACGCGGCACCGACGAGGCGTTCGCCGCGCCTAGCGCGCCGGGGGGCGGAGGAAGCGGCAGCGCAGAAGGAGGAGCCTCCGGACGTAGTCCCAGCGCAGAGAGAGGAGCAGCCGCTGGCAGACGCGCAAGCCCCAGACGAACGCCTCAACCCCGAGGAGGAGGAGGACGACCACGAGCTGGAGCAAGCAGCGCAGAGGCCGGCGTACGAGCCGACTTTCAGGAAGCCGCCAGCGCTGGTGTCACACATCAGTCCAGAGATGGCGACAAGGTTTAGGGAGGCGTATCAAGCGGAACCCTACTGGAGAAGGCGCTACGAGGAAGCCGACACCGTCTCGAGCGCGTGGACCCCGGGGAGGAGATACTACAAGTCGGAGAACGGGTTGCTCTTCTTCCTGGATGCAGACTATCTTCCGCGATTATGCGTCCCAGACGCACTCAGGGACGAAGTCTTGCTCCGGGCGCATGAAGACCCGATGGAGACGGCGCACGCAGGACTGGCGAAGCTATGGGGGAAGCTGCACCCGCGCTTCATCTGGAGGAAAATGAAGAGCACGATAGAAAAGTTCATACTCACGTGCGATGTCTGCCAAAAGGTCAAGTACGCGTCGTTCAGCAAGTACGGCACCCTCATACCGAATCCGATACCGGCGTCTCCCTACGAGTCTATCTCCATGGACTTTGTGGTCAAGCTGCCAGAGTCGGAAGGATACGACACGATTCTGGTGGTGGTAGACCGACTCACGAAGCACGCTCAGTTCATCCCCACCAAGACCGACCACCTTGTGCAGTAGGCTGGGTTTAAACCCGACCCTCTACTGACGTACTGCGGGTTGAAATCCCACGATGCGGTTGTCGGACCCGGCAAATGCCGAGCTCCTAGCCGCCAGAGGCGCCGGCGCCGTCGGGCGGCTGCCTTATCCGGTGCCGCGGCCGTGATGCGCGCGTCGCGTGCCCTTCCCGACGTCGGGGCGGCGCGTGATGGCGTGATGGCGCGTCACGACGTGTCGCGCGCGCGCCCTCGCCGCGTCGGGGCTCGCCGCGCGCGTTTTCCTATCCCTCTCACTCGAACGTAACGGAAAGGCGTAATATAAGTATATTATATACCTAAAATACATGTAAAAGCGCACCGCACGCATAGCGGCGGATACGCAGGGAGCAGGCTCGGGGAGAAGGGACAGGGGGAGGAGAGACAGGGAGGGAGAGGGGAGTGGGGCGCATGATAGCCCCCTTCTCATCACGCTCGCGCGCGCGAGAGGGGGTGATGCGGAATGGGGGGTAGGCGGTGCCGGTCGTCCATTGCGGTGGGTAGTGCGGGGTTACCCACCCCTGGTAGCGCGACCGTACGCACGATGCAACCGCATCGCAGTAGGGCTACGTGCTCCCGAGGTGGGAGCACGCAGTATTCCTCCCCTCCCCTCCCCTCCTCTTCCCCTCCCTCCCTTCGTCCTTCCCGCCCTCACCCTCGCCCCTCCCCAGCCTCGCTCTGCGAAGGCATGGGATGTGGGCGCGAGGGTAGAGGGCGGGGAAGGACGAAGGGAAGGAGGGGAGGAGGAGGGGGAGGGGGAAGGGCGCGCGACGATTTGAACTCGCGCGCGTTGCCACGCCGTTTCGCCAGGTGGCGTGGACGACGGGCAGCGCGTGGCGTTGCTTGCGCGCGATGTACGAGACTACCGCACGCTAAGCGTACTGCTGTTAAGCAGTACGCCGCACACGCGATAGCGTCGCGAAGGGGGCAGGGGGTTGGGGGGGATGCGGGGTCGGCCGGTCCGTCTCCCTCATCTCCGTGCGAGGGGCAGGGGGCGTCCGCGGTTGTCGGCAGTGGGGAGGAGGTAGAGGGAGGTGGTGCGGCGCCTTTGGGCGCGGGTGGGACCGGCGTACGGCGGGAAACAGCGCCGTTCGCCATCGCGAGCGGCGCTGAAATTTTTCGTTAGCAAGATCACTTCGTTTTAAGACATTAGAACGCACCTTTGGGGGGCTAATACTAGCCCCCCGTCCCCTCCTCCTCGTTTGCGCGCGTTGCTGTGCAGCCGTTGGGCTTTGGCCGATGGACGGCGGGGGTGTTCGTGGTGGTGTGAAGGAAAGCGGAACGCGTTATGTCACGTCACGCGTCGCGTCAAAGACGACGCGTTCGCGCGCGGTTCCCCGCCATCCGCGAGTCATCCACCTGGTCTCGCGCTTCAAAAACGTATATTAGCGTACATTAGTAGTATATGAGCAATGGCATGAAGTTTGGAAACAGTAGGAGGACTGCAAGGTGCACTAAATACACAAAGAATGCACCAAGGCGCCTGAAATCACACTCTTTTCGAGTTTGTACTTGACTGGAGGCCCCCCTTCGGAATATAATGACATATAAGTAGTCAGTAGTGCGTCCTACACCGTTTACAGAAAGTTTGAAGGAGCTCGGACGTCTGGATCCTTGACAACGAGCATCGAGATGCACAGTGTACATCCCACTCGAAGGAGCGGTCTTCAGTGTAAAATGAGCATGTATAAAACCACAATGAATCGCCAATACTGGTTTGACTTCATATTACCCTACATATACCCTCTCGGTCGAAATCCCGCGAGCTTTGGAAGCCGAAGGCTTTACTGTTCGCGCTGCGGGTATCGCCGAGACTGGGGGCGGCGGTGCTTTGCGGTCCCAAATCGTTAGGTAACGGTCCCAAATTGTGACATTACCCCCGCCACCGCTTCCCCTTCCTCCACCTTTCCTCGCCGCTGCTCGCTCCCCCTCTCATCTCCCCCTACTTCTTTACCCTTCCCTTCTCTCTCATTCCCTCTCACGCGGCAGAAGAAATCAGCGGCGATCGTGGTGATCGTGCCGCTGATCCCACCCCCACCTCCCACCTCCCACCCCTCCTCCCTCGATCGACGGCCCAATGGCCTCCCTTAGAGACGCAAGGAAAAGGAAGAAGGAAGGGGGGCTCTATACAAGCCCCCCAAGGTACGTCTCAATATATAATACACACAAAACCGTGCTGATAATGATATACAGCGCCGCTCCTCAGCGCATGCGTTGAGGAGCGGTGCTTCACTCTATCGCCCCCGTGCCCTCAAGCCAGCAACCCCCTCTCATCCCCCCACCGATAACGCGGACCCGGGCGAAAGCCGCGCCCTAGCAACGGCAGCGGCAGTGGTCCACCCCCCTCCTCTCCCTCCACTCCCTCACGCGATACGGCGCGCACTTCAGGCGGAAGTGCGCCGCTTTGTTACTATCTACTGCGCTCCACTGCGCCTACCCGCTCCCCTCACGCGGTCGCAACACGCCAGCCGTACAACACGCCCTCAACGTCATCCCGCGTGAGGGCGCGGCAGCGCGCATTTGCACGTGTTTCGCCCCCACCTCCCCCCCTCCTTGCCCTCCTCCTCGCCCTCCCTTCGCGTCCTGCTCCCCATATGCGCTCAGTGGCGCTCGGGCGCACTATCCATAGCGCTTAACCCGCAAGTCCCCCACCCTAGCGCTCCCGATCGCGCTCCCCACCCCTCCTGGACTCACCTAGGGCGTGACCACACCCCCTCACCCCTCATCCCACCTCCCCTCTCCCCTTGCTCTCCCTGCTCTCTCCCCTTTCCCTACCTCCCCTTATCCCTCCCCCATGCCGTGCTCATCGCCAGCCCACGTGCCGCCGCCGCGAAAATTTTCTCGCGCGCGTGTTTCCCTCATATCACACTCATATACCTCACAGCATCATTTTTTATACATTATATAGATCTATATACATTTACTATGAAGCTAGGATGCGCGGGGAATGCGCAGGGATGCGTCAACGCATGCCACGTGTCCGGGGGGCGGGGGCGCGCGCGGCCGTTCCGCCACCCGATCACGCCACCACGCGCCGCCGACGTCGGGATGGGCGCGTGGCGAGCGCATCACGGCTGCGGCGCCGGATAAGGCAGCTGCCCGACGGCGCCGGCGCCTCTGGCGGCTAGGAGCTCGGCATTTGCCGGGCCCGACAACCGCATCGTGGGGTTTCAACCCACAGTACGTTAGTATAGGGCTGGGTTTAAACCAGGCTTACAGCATTAGCTGGACCGACATCAACCGCATAGAGGCAGCCAAGCTGTTCGTCAAGCACGTAGCGACGCGATACGGAGTACCCGCGAGCATAGTCTCGGACCAGGACCCCAAGTGGACATCAGAATTCTGGGAACAGGTCGCAAAAGAGCTCAAGACGGACCTCCTGATGTCCACGGCTCATCACGCGCAGACGGACGGGCAGACAGAGATAGTAAATCGCTTCATGGAGACCATGCTAAGGGCGTACGTCGCGCAGGACATGTCCAGATGGGCCGACTTCCTGCCGCTACTTAAATTCGCCTACAACGCCACCGTGCACCGCTCCACGGGCGAGACCCCATTCAACCTGCTGATGGGATATCACCCCCGCTCACCGCTTTCCTTCTGGAACAACAACGACCGTCTCACGCAGTCTGCACAAAGGGTCCCGGAAGCGCAAAAGTTCTTGGAAGAAATCCGGATGCGGAGAGATCAGGCTCGAGACGCCATAGCGGCGGCGCAGGACGAGCAGGCGCGCTACTATAATCAAGGTCGGAAGCCCGTCCCCGAGTTCAAGAAGGGAGACAAAGTGCTCGTCAACCCGCACTCGCTGGAGTGGGCGGAAGCCAAGAACAAGCCCAAGCTACGCCAGCGCTGGATAGGACCGTTCGAGATCCAGCAGAGGATCAATCCAAATGTGTATCGGCTGCGCATGGACGACCGGTACCCCGGGCTTCCCATCATCAACTTCGAGCACCTGAAGCCGTATCACGAGGGGCACACGAGCGTGGAAGAACGACGGACCAAGCTCCCGACCACCAGGCCAGATCAGCTGCCTTCCGACGAGTACAAGGTGGGTCAAATCCTTCAACACCGATGGAATAAGCGCAAGAGAAAGCGAGAGTACTTGGTGCGATGGAAAGGATTTGGACCGCATTACGACACATGGCAAGTCGAGAAGGACCTGCGCAACGCGCCAGATGACCTCGTTGCGTACAAGAAGGAGCACAGGTTGTAGCGGGCGCAAGGCAGGCCGCATGGTGGAAGGCTTCGACCCCTACCATGGCCGAACGACAACAGGAAGCCCGAAGGGGATGTGTATATGGCATGGGAAAGAACTTCTATTTATCACGACTCGCGCTAGTAACTTATCAACCAGGAATCGATCGCCCACGCTCTCCTTCCCTCTCGACCCCCCGTCAGCGGAAGCTCAGCGCGAGGACCGCCCGCGTTGAGCCTGTATCGACGACTAGTGGTGACCAGGATTGCCGGTCCCGCGAATCGACGACCATGGTGTCTTTTCTCCTGCGACCCAATGCTGCGAGATTCCCGCTGTTCGCCGCGAGCGTGAAGCACAACCGGCAATGGGGATCGGTCAACGCTGAACCCGCGGCGCTGGACGCGATAGACCCCGGCGAACGACACGTACCGTACCGTCTGCGAGGACCGTCCATCAAGTTAGCATTCTTCAACCCCGGGATCCCCTGGGAAGGGTACATGCCCAACTCATTGCTCAACGGACAAGACCCTCTCGCAGTGGCCATCCGGAAGCCCATGGACGACGATCTTCTGACGACGGGAGGAGGCGACTACCGCATCTCGAAGCTATGGCAGATAAGCATCGGGGAGCTCGCGGTCAAGGCGGAGAGCGCGTTCAGGAGATTGATCTGCGCCGCCGAAGAGATCTTCTATCGAGTGGAGGGGGCGTCGCAGGTCAGCTTCACACCCTTCCGCCTGGACACCGAGCTGCTGCACAAGACCTTCCGGCTCCGATCGGAGGCGCTCGCGACCACCAAGACCCCGCGCGCGCAGGTCCTCGCGAATGTTAGCTTTCTCGCCTGGTTCACGCACGTCGTTGGCAGTTGGGCGGAGGGCATCGACCAGGAAACGGCGGACTTTATACGGTCGCTGCGACTAGAAGAGCGCGAGATGCGCGGCTATATCATCAATCTTCCCACCGACTACTGCTGGCTCGACCTCCAGCTGCTCATCGAACACGAAGTCCCTTTTCATTACCTCTGGTCCCCCTGCTTGCACCTCAACAGCCGGTTCATGCGTACCAATCCCTGGCTCATCGCCCGCGTGCTGGAGATGAAGCGTCAACTCGGCAGGGAACCCACCGATGAAGAGGTCCTGGACGGTCAAGGCCGCGCTCGCACTGTCCTGGGATACGATCGCTTCTTTCAACCAAGGAATGCTCTTCCAGAAGGGGAAGACCCATGGCCAAACCCCGATACACGCCACGCCGTGCAGTTCTTCCGGGGCTGGCACGAGCACGACTTGAAGGACGAGGCGATCATACAGCGTGCGTTGCAGGCGTACGAGGCGAAGGACCCCGCTGGCGTCTATCTGAGCGAGGACGCCCGGACGGCTTGGACGTACATCTATCGCTGGGCACGAAAGGGAGCCAACTGGATCGAAGACGACGAGCTGGAGGACTGGGAGATTTTCGAGACGCCCGCCTGGACTCGGAGGGGCACCTTTTTCCATGGGAGGGAGCTGAGGCGACTCACGTGCGCCCCACTGCCGCACCAGATGCTGGAGCACCACCGCTGGGGAACCGATAGTATCGCCGAGCAAGTCGAGCTGCAGATGCTCGTGGACTGCATCGGAGAACCAGTCGAGCAGTCGTACAAGGAGATGTGGGACGACGAGGAGCGCCGGATGCTGACCTTGAGCTACGATAGCCGCACGGAAGGGCAGCCCGTCCCCAACTTACCTCTCACCGGCTACTTCGCCGTGGATGGAGACGAGGTGGCGATCCCCGAGGAGAGGGACGAGCGACCGAGTCTTCTTCAGAGGATGGAACCTCTTCCCGACCAACGATCGCTGGCAGAAAGGATGGGGCCCGCTGTCGCGGCATCCGTCAGGGCTAACAGCGCGGGATCTTCGCGGAGCCGAGGGCGTGCGCGAGGTGCCGCTTCGTCAAGAACTACGTCGCAGGCGAGGAGAAGATCCCCGGAGTCGCGTAGCGCGTCGCCGCCTCGGGTACGGCGCTCGACGTCAACAGCGTCCTCGGCAGCCGGGTTGTCCTCGGCTCGAGACTACACCCCACGCTTGCCAGACCCTTCGACACGCTGGGGATTGGTAACGCCAGCAGCCCACAACTGGGGGGCGCGAGTGGCGCAGCACATTCGCGAGGCCGACCAGCTGCTCACGGTACTCTCAGCGCCGATTCTGCCGCGCGCCGCGGACGTGGAGGGACGCATCCGGTGGGCGGACCGGGTGATACAGCACGCGTATCTGGTCCTCCTGCACCCGCAACACCAAGTCCGCGTGTACGCGCTTCGCATCAAGAATCGGCGCACTCGCTCTGAGGACTTCCTCAAGCGCCTTGCCAACGCGGGCATTCCTCTCGCCATCGCGTTCCCGCAGTCGATGTACCCGACCAGCGATCAAGACCGCCCAATAGCGGATGAGGAATCACATTCGGTGGCCTTCGTGCCGTATGGCACAGGAGGCACGACTCTGTTCAACACCTGGAGGGACGGACTGCGATCTCTCGCGCGCAGACCGAATGCAGCCGCGTTGTACTTCTCCAGCGACATCGCGAGCTATGTGCTACGCCGTTGGGCATGGGACATTATCGGACCAGTCGTAGGTAACGGACCGAGCGAGGACGCCCGAGTGCATCGCAGCGGCGATAAGTACTGGCCCGCGGCCCCCCTACCGGCGTTGTTCACCGACGAAGTCTCGTCACCCGAGATCGCCTACGCGCACGGATGCATCATCGCGCAGCAAAACGGGGAAGCGATAAGTTACCGCTACGCCTTCCCGCCGAAGAATTCCTGGGCCTCGCAGTGGCCGACACGAGGCGAATGGGGCGTCGAGGAGAACAAGTACATGCTGGAGCTCGCCGTGGCCTTTGAGCGGGGCGAGGCCGAGATACCCATGGAGTCCGCCTGGAGGGACCGCTTGCGAAACCGGAGCCGCAGCAACCTCGGTTCCGGCTTCCGCAAGAGCGAAGCTTTGAGCGTCGCCAACGCTGAAGCTTGGGCGGAGTACTTCCAGCGCGTCTACGGCGGCGACCGCCGATTTGTGCGTATTGCGGATCTGGGAGAGCAGCTGCGCCCCGCGTGTCTGTACGAGTAAGCACGTCTCGACTCAGAAGGGGGGGCTTTGTGGAGAACCCGGTATCACGAGCATCCTCGTCGAGACTCCGCGGGGGTGGGCGTACTGATTATGATTCCCATTGTACTTTTATCATTTCTACGAGCCACAACGGCACGCGCGACCCCCGTGATCGCGCGTGCTCTACTACGTAACACCTTGTACTTGTAGTCTCAGACACACGAATGACGACACACTTCTTACCATCATCTTGCTTTTCCCTCGCAGCTCGGCCGGAGGCCTCGCAGCTAAGAGAACGGTTGGCAGGCTTGTACCGCCTCCGTAGATACGGTCGAGGAATCCAGGATTGCCGGTGACCTCCCGTATTGCCTCACCAGCAGGCGACCACTCCGCGTCGACGCTTTACGCCTCCGTGAGTGAACCCTCCCGGAGCCCCAGGTCTCCACACGCGCTGGTCACGGCGCGATGACACGTCATCATCGCGCGTGGGAAGGAAGGCGGCAGCGGCGTTGGCAGCGGCAGCTGCGTGGGTGCGGAGAAGGGGAGGAGGGGAGGAGGGGAGGCGGCGGCGGACGGGCAAGAGGCGGACGAGGAGAGGAGGCGGAGAAGCGCAAGTTGGAACTTCACGAAAATTGCGCAAAGTCGGAGCAAACCAGGCCGAGCATGTGGCTGGCCCGATCGGACCGCGTCCCGGAGCGCTGACGCGTCACCTTCTCGTGCTTTCCTTCTCCTCTTCGTCTTCCCTGCTCGCTCTCGTCGCCGCCGCCACTCGCCTGCCGCTGCCGACGCCGCCTCCCCTTCTCGTCGCCGCCTCTCCAGCTCGCCGTCACCGCGGCGCAGCTGACGCCATGACCGCCCACGCCGCCTTCCTTCCCGCGTGCGACGATGACACGTCGTCGTGCCGTGACCAGCGCGCACCGCTCGCAAAGAAGACAGCCAGCAGAGCGCCCCAGCCCGCCTGGCACGTCTAGCAACGCCGGTCGAGGCGCATAACGCGTGGGAGCGTGCACTCGCTGCCTGCGCGGAACGACATCGCGTCCAACTAGCGGGTTCAACTGCATAGCCAGCGATGTGGTTGTTTTGCACCTGGTGCATTGTCCGCATGTTTTTGCGCGTTCTCACTAACCCGTTCCTCATCTTAGGTACCCCAGCGCGTACCCGAGTCGTCGGACCATGACCGCCATACAGCAGCGGCACACTCTAACGCGCCTGACCCACCTATCGACGCCGGCTGATGCGCATAACACGTGCGAGCGCGCTATCCGCCTGCGCGCAAAGACATCGCTTCCGACATGTGTAGCGCATTTGTCAGCATAGCCGACGTTTGCGCGCTTGCGTGCGCGTTGAGTTTGGTGCGTCACCCGCACCTTTTCGCGCATTTTCTCACTCACCAATCCATTCTTTGCTTAGGTCGCTGCGACGTGTACCCTGGACGTCACGCGTGCACACACGTGCCTTCTACTTGGCTACCTACCTCGGTACGCCCCGCCCCTTCCCCCAAGGCCAGTGCGCTAATTCATGTGCAGATTTTGCCCGTCGTCAAGTCGCCCCTTTCCTTCTACTGAGGTGGGTATGTCTTCCTGCCCCTATCACATCGGGATACCCTCACCATATGCTGGGTGATGGTATCACCGACTTTTACAGGTGTCATATGTACTACCCCACCCCGGTACCCTCATCACGCACTGCATGGCAGATAGGGACTTATCGGGGTGGCATAAGGTAACATCTTTCCTCTTTTCTTAGATTACAGTCTACTTGTAATTCTATAGTCAATTAAATCCTTTTGTGCTGATTCAGTTAGCTCTGCCCTGGTGCTTTGTAGGGTCAGAGATGTCTGGGTATACCAGGCTTGTTTGAGATGACCAGACAACGCTGACACCAGACTTGTCGGGTGTTGATGTATTCAGGATTATCGGGACAATGCCTGATGAGCAGAACTATCTGGACCCTCCATGGAAACCCATCCGATAATTCTGGATGATATCACTGCCAGAGATATCAGGATAGATGAGCAACACCAGACAAATCTGAGCTGACTCCGAAAACTCTGGATAGCAAGAGAAGCTCCTGATAATTCTGGGCCAGAATTGTCTGGTAGGGTATATAGTGCCAGAATAATCTGTAGTATAGCTAGTAGATTAATCTGGCAATGATCAGACATGTCTGCCAGATAATCGTGTCAGATTTTGTGGAAATAACACACCAGGCAATGCAACTATCAGAAGTGGATGCAAGGAGTGACCGACGGGTAAGGAGGTTGCGGATAGCAGGAGCGTCAGCGGTAGATAATCGAATACGACCCAGCGGTCGGATGGCAGCAGCAAGGGGGAAAGGCAAGCGACAGACCTGGTACAAAGCCCCGGGCAGGGCCTCAGAGGCCCCCCTCAGCGGCAAGCTGGAGGGGCTGGCGCGCCTAGCGGCAACGCCAAACACAGACACAAACCGAAGGCGACAACGCACGGACCAAAGAGTGTATAAGTGTGACTACTCAGTATATAAGGCGTGCACGCGTGATGTGACCGAGTGACTGCTAGAGTTGAGCTGTACAGAACAATAACCAACTCGTGACAGCAACAAAATTTACACCCAAGTCAACATTTCCTGGGTGCCCAAGGAGGGATCTACAATTGGACGCCTATCCGGCGTTTGAAGTGGAAAACTCCGTACAAAGCACTCCACAAGGAGAAACCAGATATTTCACATCTCCAGGTCTTTGGTTGTGCTGCTTATGTCTTTATCTCTGAGGAGAAATACCAGAACAAGTTATCGCCCAAACCGGAGCTGATGATGTACCTGGGTATTCCGAATGGTGTGAAGGGATATTTGTTCATGCGCTCTAACACATCTCTTTTCGTTGCCACTCAGGCGATGTTTGATGAAGAAGTGTTCCCCCGCTGCCCTGAAAGTGATTTGAATTGTCGTCAACACGTCCCTGTTGGTGATGAACCACAGCATGACGATGATCCAGTGGATCCACAAGATCTGCAGGGACCAGGAGACTTGCCAGGTGATGATGATGATGATGCTCTGCCTCCACCGGGACCTCCGGCTCCACCTCATCCCCAAAAGGATGATGATGGTGATGATGACGATCGTCCTCCGTCGGATCAGCCACACTCACATTGGGATGTGACTCCAAGCAGAATTCCGCGCCTGCGCAGGGACATTACCCCACAGCAACGCCGCCAGGAACCTGCTCCGGTGCCTGACGCACCTCGGAGATCCACACGTGAGCAGCTGTACAGGTAAACTGTTTTAAAAAGTAGCTGACAAGTGTCTTCCATGTTGACTGGTGATCAGCACCTCAGTAACTAAAGACCCGATAGCTCAGTGGTTAGAGCGTCACCCCCGAGAGGTGGAGGTCCTTGGTTCAAACCCAGGTCAGGTCACCTTTGTATCCCAACATTCCATGCATTTGATAATCTAATGAATGTGCTACTTGCACAGCCACAGCCGCCTGGAAGTGTTGGAATCGGTGTCTACGCGCTCTCTAGCGCCTATGGTATTTTTCTGCAATTTCACGGACTTTTTCCCGGTACTGTACGCTTACCTACAGTCTTACTTATGCGCTCGCGCCTTATTGCCGAGCGCCACATATTTTCTCGGCATTTGCCGGTCCCTCCTGCCTAGAGCGGCACATCCGAGTCTTTTCTCTTCCTGACTCGTTTGCTGTCGCTCTAGGTGCGTAGTTATGCGTTCTGTACTGCTGAATATATTACTGACTCGTTTGCTGTCGCTCTAGTGTGATCACTGGCTCGATTCTACCTCGGACAGGAAGCTGCCCGGGACATTGCTGGGCTGCGCCCAATGCGGCAGGCGACCTCTGGGCTTGTTGCTGCGGATAATCGTGCTGCACATGTTGGCCGTTGCGCATGATGCCACCGTCGTCGGGGCTCCCGCGCGCCGCCCGCCATTGATGCGCCGCTGGTGCGGCTGCACAGCCACATCAGTGCAACGTGTCGGTGTCGCGCCGTGTGCCGCTGCCACCGCCGCTCTGCATCGCGCTTGTCTGTGCTGGTACTACAGAGATAGAATGTATATACAATATGTACATGAAAAGTATGTAGGATAGACGTGGGATGCGCGAAATGAAAGAAAAGCACGAAAAAAGTGGTGGCAAAATTTTTTACCGATGCGAGGCGTGTTGTGCTGCCCGGGCACAAGAGCGAGTGCGCAGCAGGGAACATAAGGAGGGGAAGAGAGAGGGGGGTGGAGGGTGTCAAAGGGCAGCAATGAGCCCAAACAACAGCCTCTCACCGTTGTCGGGGGCATGGGCGCTGCTAGCGCGGCATGCAACGCGCAGCCAGGCTGCGCACCTGCCAGCGCATGAACGCGTGCCAGGGCGTCGAGGAAGGCAAGGGGCACCCGGCACCTCAGGGTACCACTTATGTAGACCTTTTAGCATATATATATGTGTGCGATTTGTATGCTAAGAGCCCTGAAAACCGCTATCCTTAATCACTAATTTGGCAGCCGCTCAGATTGGGCTGGAATTGAATGTATGGGGGGAGGTCATCCCCAGATGCGGGGGCAGATCGGGGAGGGTTGGGAAAATTAGCGCGTGCACTATTTAATCAGGGCACGCGCTATTTTGGCGGCACCTGCGTACTTGCTCCTAGCTTCTTATATACCTTCCTACTGCCATATATACCCTCAATGATGGTGGAAAGGACAGGTGGTAGCTCTCTCTGCCCTTTAAAAACAGCTTGCTTGCATGTCTGCCTCAATTCAGATGTTGTATATAGATGCAGAACTTGTCATGCATCAGACAATCTGTGCAGAAAAGTACACCCCGCTATGGAAAAAATTGCGGCCCGGTCGGGGACCCTTGACTCAAATTCCGATAGATATTCTGCCTCAGTATATTGAGTGAGTTGGTGTTCTGTTGGGTGTGAGGGTAGTTCCCCTTCGGCCCTATCCCACGCGACGTACACTGTACATCAGCGTCACAAGAGGGACACTACACGTGATGATCAAAAGTGGCACGTGTGTTTTCTCCCACGGTTTGACTTCTATTGCAGGTGGCTACAACGAGCAAATGTCAGCCATTGTGATAACACTTGTTCAAGAGCATTTGCTCTTCTTGTGAATTCTGCAATCCACTTGTATGCTGACATCTTTGATAATATTCTGCATGGCTTTTTATGCCACCTCGGATTTTTCTGGTCAGAGTTATGAAGTGTTCCTTGCTCATTGATAGGCCCCAGTATCAGATATCCCAGTTATTTACATGGAGTCTATATGCTTATGGTACGGTCCCATAGATCACATGCTTTTTATAGCCATCCCCGTATTGAGGAATGGATAAATCGAGAAAAAGTAGGTTTTTGTTCCTGCCATCATAATGCAGTCATGGCTGATCAGAAATATCTATGAGTGAGAACTACGCCATCACATCGTACCCATCTATCTACTCCAGTCCTTGGGGAGGTGGTGCGCTTATTTCTTGGCTCGATACGGCTCGATGAAGTTAGAGCTCACGAGACGGTCAATGTTTCTCGCGCTTCTTGAGCCCTTCATTGACACAGGATCTATCGTGTGGTACGTTTGAGGGAGCACTACCTATCTGTGTAGCAAGCCCCCTAGGGCCCACAACCTTGGCTCTACAAAGGAGAGGGAGATCACGAACTGGACCGCAAATTTTGTGCGCGGGGGGGTGTATAGATTAGGATTGTGCTAGTGCCAAGCAGTGAGATCTATCTTGAATGTGCTTGTGAAGTATGCCTCTGCAATCACAGTTAAGATCAAGTCCTTGTATCAGGAGAAACACTGCATAAGCAATGCATTAACAGACAGATTAAATAGTGCACACCCTAATTAGTGCAGGCCCTGTTGAGCACACCCACTAATTAGTGCATGCCCTACTTAGTGCTTGCCTTAATTAATGTGTGCCCTAATTAGCGAGTGCCCTAAATTAGTGAGTGCCCTAATTAGCGCATGCACTAATTAGTCCACACTGTATTTAGCACATGCCTTATTTAACACGTGCCCTACTTAATGTGCGCCCTAAATAAGATGTGCACTAATTAGGGCACTTGCTAATTAGGGCGCGCGTTAATTAGGGTGTGCCTTAATTAGTGGACTCGCTAAATAAGGTGTGTACCCAACAAGGCACAAACCTAAGTTAGCCAGGCTCCGGTTTTGTCCATAGAATATGTATGGTACAAAACCTACTCTACATCTTTTAATGCCTGTACACAATCATTATCTACCTCCACCTGCCCAAGACTCTCAAAATCATCGCCTAGCTCATTCTCCACACAATAAACCTGATCCCAGGATCCACTCACTTGCACTGAGCGCTCATCCATAAGCTCCTTCTCAGAACATCAGGAAAAGGCCCTGAACTATTGGGGTTTGACCTTGCTGATGGGATGCTATGGTAGCAGTTGGCGGTGTGAATCTACTATGTTGACCGGCATAGTGCCCATAGTTTGGGGTGGACATGATGTGATACAGCGTAGCTGTCCGTAGTCAGCGTAAGATTCTATGACATACCTTGTAGCCCCAACTGTTGACTATCCGAAGTCACATAGATGACAGTAGTCTACACTTGAGTTACTAGTACTTACATGGATGGAAGCGAGCTGGGGTACCCCTATGGTCAATGTTTTGAAACTTGCTTTATTGACGGGGCTATTCAAGCGGTGGTATAAGAAGGACAAAAATGACTTGCACAAACATTCCATCCAAGGACCCACGCCCAGTTGCACGCCGCCTCGTTGTCAGGACCCGTTTCTTTGGCCTACTTCTCTTATCTCTCTTACCTACCACATGGACCCCACATGGACTCTAGTACTTAGGCGCCTCCTATACAAGGCTTACCTTAGACTTGGTATTTCCTTTGACTCGGCACGTTTCTCAACTCCTCGACATTTTCTCTTATTCATTCCTCTTTTTCTCATCTCTTGACCAATCTCCGGCCCATCCGCGTCCACGCCAAGTAACTCCCTCGCCGTCCCCGCGTCTGCGCCATCGACGCCCGACTCGAATATTGCCGCGCCTAACATGGTACCAAGTCTCCTACGACGAGGTAGTGAAAGGCCATGGCTACACACACGTACGTCCAAGAGGACAAACCACAAAATGTGTGGCGCAATGTGCCCCGCACTTCTGACACGATTACACGATGCGGACACCCCGGCCCCGCACCTGTGGCCGTAAGAACCTTTAAAAGACCCTTGACTATTATCATTCACGTAGTTAAAAAGACTTCGTATGTCTTATCCACACAGCCACTGCCCCCCAGGACGTTGCTGGGCACGCGCCGGCCCTCGCCCTATGCGGTAGGCAACCCCCCAGCCTCGCCGGTCGGGATTTCCCGCAGCACGTTTTGCGCGAGGCGCGCGCTCCGCTGCCGCCGCTGTTGCACCACTGGCAGGATGAATGTAACTACACAGTCCAGCCCGTAAGGGCTCCGTGTTCCTACATATCACATACCTA
Organism: Schizophyllum commune H4-8; assembly: GCF_000143185.2. Taxonomy (NCBI): domain Eukaryota; kingdom Fungi; phylum Basidiomycota; class Agaricomycetes; order Agaricales; family Schizophyllaceae; genus Schizophyllum; species Schizophyllum commune. The sequence goes on along the minus strand of NW_026089545.1, from coordinate 2,329,591 downwards.
GGTTGGACTACTAAGTATGTGGATTGTAGCTACACATTATAACTACACTTGCCAGGGCCCTTCGTAGGGGTCCTGGCCTACCGCTGCTCATCGTTGTCACCTCGGCAAACACCGGGTCGCGCTCGTCGTCGCCCGCCCTCTGCTCGTCGTCGCCCCCGATGCGCGCTCCCCGACGCCGTACCCGTGCCGCTCGCAATCCCAACGCGTCGCGTGCGTGCCTTCTGACACCTCGGCCTGCCCCGCCACCTCCGCCTCACGCTCGGGCGCGTTCCCACGCCCCCTCGCTGTGCCGTTGCTCGCTGTACGACGCGCCTCGTGCCGCGCTCAACCGCGGGATCGAACGCTTGCGTGTCGGCAAATGCCAAATCGCGTCGAGCACGTCACTCAAATCACCACCGCGCTCGCCGTCGAGCTGCGCGTTCCCGGCAATTGCCGGGAATGTTCGCGCGCTCGTCGGGTGCGCCGGCGTCGATCAGGGGCCTCGGCGACACGCCAATCGGCCACCTGCGTGCTCGCTGCTCAAGCGCGCAGCTTGCCGGACCGGGCGGGCCTGCAAATCCCATCCCGCGCGCGCGCGCAAGCACCGCGTTCGTGCGCTGCGCGGCGCGCGTCGCCAGGGCATGCTACCTGAGCATCTCAGGCGAGCCCTACGCGCCTGGGCAGGTGCTGCGCGTGCCCGCATGGGCGGTGTTGCCGTGCCTCGTGCGTGCGCGCGGCTATTGACACCCGGCAGCGATCGCACACATGTTGATGCGCATGCCCTCGGCCGCTCACGTGCACTTGTCGTACAGCTAATGCTGTAAGCCGGGTTTAAACCTAGTTGACACTTGTCATACTCCGGGTTGAAATCACATGATGCAGTTGTCAAGCCCGGCAAATGCCGAGCTCCCAGCCCTAGAGACGCCGGCGCCGCCGTTGTCCTGCCTTATACGGCGCCGCGGCCGTGATGCGCACGTCGTGTGCCGTTCCCGACGTTGGGGTGCGCGCGTGATGGCGTGATCGGGTGGTGGGACGGCCACGCGCCCGCCCTCGACACATCGGAACGTGCCGCACGCGCGTTCTCCCTGCACCCGGTCGCTCTGGCTGCTTTATGCAGAGGTAAAATTAATATATAGTCTATATACATTGTGCTACAGGAGAATATACAGCGGAAAACTGGAAACAGCGCGCGCGAAAAATTTTCCGCGGCGGCACGTGGGGTGGATAGCGCCGGCAAAAGGGAGGAAGGGAGAGATCAGGGGGGAGAGGTGTAAGAAGTGAAGGAGGGGGGTGGGCATGCACTGGGAGGGTGTGGTAGGGGTGGAATGGGGGGCGGGTACCCGATCGGGCGCGCGGTAGGGGGTGGGGGCTAGCGCGTTAAGCGGCATAGGTGGAGCAGGCGTGAGCTGCGGAACTCATATGTAGGCGTGAAGAGGAGGTTGAAGGGGGAGACTAAAGAGGTAGGGCGTGGAGTGCGCGCCTGACGCGCCGCATCTCCGCACTCGGCCGCGCCGCGATACTGCGTGGCATCAACAGCGCGAATCGTCTGTCCGAGGCAGAATCGAGCCAGTGATCACACTAGAGCAACAGCAAACGAGTCAGTTTCACAAGTAGCGAGATACAACGCATAACTACGCACCTAGAGCGACAGCAAACGAGTCAGGAAGAGAAAAGACTCGGATGTGCCGCTCTAGGCAGGAGGGCACGGCAAATGCCGAGGAAATATGTGGCGCTCGGCAATAAGGCGCGAGCGCAGAGATAGGACTGTAAGTCTCTACACATGACGCCGCGGCGAGATTGGTTCGTCACCTACTCGCCGCATCGTGTTCCTGTTCGCCTAGCGAACGGCGCGATCGTCTACTCGGCAGGCATCGGGTCGGTGGAGTACCAGCCGGTGGATGGGGAGAAAGCGCTTATGCCTATTGTGTTCTTTGATGTCCTCCATGTCCCTCTCCTTACCTCGAACCTCCTGTCAATCTATCATCTTACTGCGCACAAGGGGTACGAGGTCAGCATCAAGGACAAGCGCGTCGCCTTCTACCGCGCTGGGGCGCTCGTCTGCACCGCTACTGTGGACAACTCGAACACGGGCTACTTGGACGGCTACGTCGTCGTTCCTCCTGCGCACAGCGCGCAGCGCGCCGCCTCTACCACGCTCCCGCTCGACGCTACGCTCTGGCATCGCCGCTTTGCGCACGTCAACCATGGGGACATTGCGAAGCTGCGGCAGCGCAAGCTGGTGCGAGGCATGCGTTTTGAGAGCAGGGAAGCGCCGGACCCGATCTGCGAGCCATGCATCATGGGCAAGCAGACGCGCAAGGCGGTACCGCGCGGTCCGGGAGAGCGCGCAACGCGTCCCCTCGAGTTGGTTCACACTGACTTAAAGGGTCCTATGCCGGTCGCATCCAGAGAGGGGGCGAACCTCTACTGGATCACCTTCATAGACGACAAGACGCGGCAGCGCTGGGTGGCGTATTTGAAGCGCAAGAGCGACGCTTGGGCTGCCATCCAGCAGTTCAAGGCGGCTGCTGAGGTGGAGAGCGGTCAGCGCTTGGAGGTACTGCGCTGCGATGGGGGTGGCGAGTACATCTCCAACGTCATGAAGGACGCCGCGCTGAAGGAGGGGTGGCGGTTGGAGATCACAGAGCCAGATGAGCTGCATCAGAACGGCGTTGCTGAGCGTGCTAATCTCACTCTTGCCAATGGCGCTAGCTCCATGCTCTATGAGGCGAAGCTGCCGCCTTCGTTCTGGGCCTACGCTATAGCCGCCTACAACCACGTTGCCAACCGCGCTCCTACCTCTGCTCTGCCTGGCGACACCACCCCCCACGTCGCCTGGACTGGCAAGACGCCGGATGTTGGCTACTTCCGCGTCTTTGGGTGTCTGGCCTATGTCCTGGTGAAGGACAAGCACCGGCGCGCGCTCGAGCCGCACTCTCAGAAGTGCATCTTCTTGGGGTACCCTCCCGGGACCAAGGCCTGGTTGTTCTACAACCCGGCCACCAAGAAGACGGTCATTTCGTCGCATGCGGTGTTTGATGAGCGCTACATGCCGGGTACGTCGCTCAAGAGCCTCAATCTCATCACTGCGGAGATTATTGACCGAGGTGATGTCCGAGGTAGAATCGAGCCAGTAATCACACTAGAGCGACAGCAAACGAGTCAGGAAGAGAAAAGACTCGGACGTGCCGCTCTAGGCAGGAGGAACCGGCAAATGCCGAGGAAATATGTGGCGCTCGGCAATAAGGCGCGAGCGCAGAGATAGGACTGTAAGTAAGCGTACAGTACCCGGAAAAAGTCCGTAAAATAGCAGAAAAATACCATAGGCGCTAGAGAGCGCGTAGACACCGATTCCAACAGGTGAAGGCCCTCCGGACTTTGGGGACGTTGCTGATCAAGGGGGTGATGTGCCGTCGCCCTCTACCCATCGTCATAGCGCAGATGACGATGGTGTCGCGCTCTATGATGATCAGCCACCTCCCCCATCCGGACAGCCAGCGCCTGCCGCGCCTCAGTTGCGCACACCGCCGCCCACATCGCCGCCGGCACCCTCTACACCGCTTCAGCAGCCAGCTGAGCCTACCACGCCGCCTAGCGCGCGTCCGCCGCCGCCCTCTGCGCCCCGCCCCCCTCGCACCGCGCCGCCTAGTAAGGCCGCGCTTAGAGGCAGGCAGGAGCGCGCGCAGGAGCAGCAGCCAGCACCGCGCCCTGAGCGCAGTCCGTCCCCTGCTTGGGAGACAGTTCGGCCGTCTACCTCGAGCGGACCGCCACCGTCGCGTCTGCCTCGGGCAACCAAGCCAACCCATAGCTTATCCGAGCGCGAATTGACGACTCGCGCTTGGCAAAAGCAGCCTGCGCCGCCTTCTACAGGCCGCGCTACATCGTCTACACCCGCGCCCCAGCTGCAGGTGACGTCCCCTAATCGGTTCGCGCCGTTATCCGGCCAGATTGAGGAGGTGGATGAGGAGGAGGAGGAGCAGGAGGAGCAGAGCGAGCAGAGCGAACAGGGGGTGCAGGAGGAGCGCAGAGAGCAGGTGCAGGAGGATGATGCGCAGGACAGAGCAGAGGCGAGGCGCAGGATGATGGAGTGGTCAGGGAGTGAGGATGAGCTGAGGATCACTGATGAGACGCCTATCCCAGGAGCGCACGTTATGCAGGCCGGCCTTGACTATGTCTTCAGCGGCATCACCCAAGAGGACTGGTCAGTAGAACAGGCCCTCGACTTCGCCCTCGCCACTACAGTCGCGCCGGACCCGCAGCAAGGCGAGCCCAAGACGTTTGCTGAAGCGCTGCTTCGCCCGGACAAGGCGAAGTGGATCGAGGCCGCATTCGACGAGGTGCAGGCGCTGGTCGACAACGGCACGTTCGAGGTGGTCGAGCTGCCGCCAGGCAAGCGCGCCATTGGCAGCCGGTGGGTGTTCAAGGTGAAGCGCAACGCTGATGGGTCTATCGAGCGGTACAAGGCGCGCTGCGTCGCGCAGGGCTTCTCGCAGCGTCCCGGCTTCGAGTACACCGAGACGTTCGCCCCTACGCCGAAGTGGGCCGCCATCCGCGCCATCCTTGCCCTCGCCGCCATGGGCGACCTCGTGCTCTACTCCATCGACATCAGCAACGCGTTCTTGAACGGCGACCTAGCCGAGGAGATCTACATGCGCCAACCGCCCGGCTTCAAGCTCGGCATTGATCCTGACAAGGACTATGTCTGGCGCTTGAAGAAGTCGCTCTATGGGCTGAAGCAGGCGAGTCATGTCTGGCACGAGACGCTGAACAAGGTGCTTGTAGAGATGGGCTTCACGCGCATTCTCTGCGACCACAGCGTGTGGGTGTACGGTCGCGGCGACGCGCGCATCCTCGTGCCCGTCTTTGTGGACGACATGACGATTGGGTGCAAGACTGACGCGCAGGCGCTCGGCATCATCGGCGAGCTGAAGAAGCACTTCAAGCTGCGCGAGCTGGGTCCTACCACCTGGCTACTGGGTGTTGCCATTGAGCGCGAGCGCAGCCAGCGCACGCTGTCTCTTTCGCAGCGCCAGTACGCCGTGGACGTCCTAGAGCGGTTTGGCATGGCCGACTGCCACCCGGTCACCACCCCGCTCGACCCCTCGCACAAGCTCAGCGCCGCTGACGCTCCTGTCACGCCGGAGGACATCGAGTTCATGTCCACCCGCGCCAAGGAGTACGCCTCTGCCGTTGGCGCCATCGCCTGGCTCGCCCTCGCCACTCATCCCGACCTCGCCTACCCGGTCTCAGTCCTCGCTCGCTTCACCGGCAACCCCGGCCGCTCGCACTGGCGCGCACTGACCCACCTCTTCCGCTATCTCAAGGGCACGCTTGACTACAAGCTGACCTACGACGGCAAGGCGGTGAATGCGCGCTCCGAGCTCTTCTACACCTGCACCGACGCGGACCACGGCGGTAATCCGGACAATGGGCGGTCTACCAGCGGCCAGATTGTCATGATGGCAGGTGGAGCAGTCTCCTGGTCGTCCAAGCTGCAGACCGTTGCGGCGTGCTCTGCCGGCCAGGAGATCCTGTGGATGCGCAACTTCCTGACCGAGTGTGGCTACTCAGTCAAGAGCGCGCCCTCCACCCTCTACATCGACAACAACTCGGCGCTGCAGGTGGCCAAGAACCCGGAGCATCATGGGCGCATGAAGCACCTCGACCTGCGCTTCTACTGGCTGCGCGATGAGGTGCATCGCGGCAGCATCCGCCTCGTCCATCTGCAGACAGCAGACATGCCGGCTGACATGCTGACCAAGGCCTTGGGCCGGGTCAAGCTGCAGCACATGGCGACGCTCTCTGGCCTTGGAGTTGGGCGCTAGGACGTGCTCGATCAGAGGGGTGTGTTGGAATTGGTGTCTACGCGCTCTCTAGCGCCTATGGTATTTTTCTGCTATTTTACGGACTTTTTCCTGGTACTGTACGCTTACCTACAGTCCTATCTCTGCGCTCGCGCCTTACTGCCGAGCGCCACATATTTCCTCGGCTTTTGCCGTGCCCTCCTGCCTAGAGCGGCGCATCCGAGTCTTTTCTCTTCCTGACTTGTTTGCTGTCGCTCTAGGTGCGTAGTTATGCGTTGTATCTCGCTACTTGTGAATCTGACTCGTTTGCTGTCGCTCTAGTGTGATCACTGGCTCGATTCTGCCTCGGACATCAACTACGTCCTACAGACGATACACAACAACCCATACGAAGCAGCACATGCGGGAGCCGTGCGGTTCGTGGCGCGGTTGCGGCAGGTATTCTTTTGGCCGACCTTATTGAAGGACGCCGAAGAATTTGCCTTGACCTGCGACATATGCCAAAAAACAAAGGTGGATTGATCAGGGAAGTTTGGGGGACTGCGCCCCGCGCCGATACCCAAGCGCCCTTTCGAAACGGTCTCACTCGACTTGGTCACCGGTCTGCCCCCGTCGGGCAAGGAGAAGTTCACGGCAGTTCTGGTCATCGTCGACAAGCTCACAAAATTCACCTTGTTCATTCCAACGCACACTAAGCTGTCCAGGGAAGGATTTGCGAAGATCTTCGTGGACCGCGTCGTTAGCATGTACGGGATGCCAACGCGCATCATCTCCGACCGTGACGCACGCTGGGCTACGGACTTCTGGAAGGCGGTGACGGATTACTACAGTGTCACCTTGCATTATCTACGTCGCACCACCCACAGACCGACGGACAGACAGAGGTACTGAACGCAACGCTGGAGCAGATGCTCAGAGCCTACGCAACCCCGAATTGCGCGGCCTGGGCGGAGCATCTGAGCGAGTTGGCACACTCATATAACTCGAGCGTCCACTCGTCGACGAAGCAGACCCCGCAGTTCCTACTCATGGGATACAATGTGACGCAGTTCTCCGCTCTTGGAGCTCTGGGACCGCGGCCGGTGGCGCGACCCGAGCTCCCGAGTCTACAGGCTGAGCATTTCGTCATGACGCTGGAGAATTATCGAGCCGCCGCCCGAGACGCGGTCGTCATGGCGCAGGAAAGACAAGCGCGTGCGTACAATAAGGGAAGGAAACCGATGGAGGAGTATAAGCCTGGGGATCTGGTCCTTATCAATCCTCACTCCTTGGAGCTAGTCGAACAGAAGGGACAGGGCGCGAAGCTGGTGCAGCGCGCCATCGGACCCTTCGAGATTATGGAGAAGATCAATCCACTAGTCTACCGGGTATGGCTCCCCACAAACTACCCTATGCACCCCGTCTTCAACGTACAGCATCTTCGGAGATACCGGAAGTCTCCCAAACGTTTCGGGGACAGGGAGGAGCTCCCTGAGACCCGAGACCTCCTCCCGGAACACGAAGAGTACGAAGTCAAGGATATTCTGGGCCATCGCTACACGAACAAGCGCTTGGGAAGTCGGCTGCAGTATTTAGTACAATGGAAGGGTTACGGGCCGGCGGACAACATGTACATCGCTGAGGATGCTCTTCGAAATTCCCCTTACCTTAAGCGGAGGTACTGGGCGGCGCAGGAGGAGCGACAGAGGCAGGAAGAACTCCACATCAAGGACGCGAACGAACCGAACTGTGACCAGGCGTCAGTCACGCCTGATCGTGGGAACGATCAAGCGCCGAGGAATGACTAAGCGAATTCTCACGAGAACGCCCGCTTCCAACCATCATCGTTGCGTATAGGGACAGCGCTTGCGCCAAAACCTAACGCTCCTTTTTCTCGAACCCAAGGGACTGCGCTTGCGCTGATACCTCGGTTCCTCCCGCGTCTTAGTCCGGCTATGTCATTCTTCCGCTATTCCACTCCGCGCGTCGACAGCGACGCCAACTACTGGGAGAGGCCGTACGCCCTAGTTGACGCGAGCTGGGCCACAAGTTGGTCGTTCCGCGTCGAAGCCAGGATACAACACGGGCGTTGTCGCGCTATACACGGGGAGATACACGAAACGGACCTGCTGTTATGGACGCCAAATGCTACGACCATCCCGTACTTCGCGGGGCGCTACCAAGGCGCGCCAGCCCCCGAGGAAGGAGGAAATCCAGCTTCCTGTGCAGCCGATCGTGCGCGCCGACAATTCGACGGCCACCTGGGTCCTGACGACGGGTACGAGTACCCCCAGTACTACGACTCGGCGCGACCCTGGATGTGCTTTGTCCACCGCGTGATGCGGGAGTTGACAGAGACGACGGCCTCGTACACCTTCTTCCACCCGTACTACGCGCAGATGGATCAGGATGTGAGGATCTACACAGCTAGCTATACTATATGTACTTGTATCTTGTAACAAGAGCCCCGGAGCTCACCGATAGCACGCGGCCCGGCCTATTCACTGACCGGGCCGACTTACCAAAAACGATTACTTCTTGCTCTTGACCGTTATGCGTGCCGCAACAACTTAGGAACTCTAGCGATGCTCCGCTCGCCACAGCTGAGCCCCTAGCCAGGGAATGGCCGTTCGCCACGTACAGCGCCCCTGGCCGGGAGATCAGCTCGATGACGGACAGCGTGACCGTCCCCTTGGTCGGGATACGGAACCCGCTCATCGCGCGCAGCGGCGCCGAGCTCAGGACGAGCCGTCGGCCGACGCAAGGCCTCCTCACGCTCCTACGGAGCCTCGCCCTTCGCAGGGTCATCTCACATCGGTCGCGGGACTGATCTACCCGCGACCGAGTCCTTCCCAAGGACCTACATAATCGACAGCCAGTACAGACGTGCAGAGCTTCTGCCTGCCTATTACTACCCAAGGTTAACCCTCGAGGACTCCGGCGAGACCTACCCTGGACGCTCTCACACAGGAAGTCAAGAAGCAGCGTCTACCGGAGAGCCTCATCAAAAGGTTCAAGCAGGAGGAGGAGCAGCTGGAGCGCCAGGAGAAGGAGGCAGTGGTAGCCCTGGACACCTTTTGCTCCTTCCTGCGATACGCCGTCGAGCCTCCACCGCGTTGCTACTCGGCCTGTTGACTTGTGATCAGCACCTCAGTAACTAAAGACCCGATAGCTCAGTGGTTAGAGCGTCACCCCCGAGAGGTGGAGGTCCTTGGTTCAAACCCAGGTCAGGTCACTTTTGTATCCCAACACGGCCGAGCAATTCCATTCGCTCGTTGAGGAAGAGTTAACTTGGGAAGACATGGTAGACCTGTTCGCACTCATTCAGCAAGGAATGCGCGAGCGCTGGGCATGGTGGAAGTACGTATCCTTGCTCATCAAATACGGGTGTCTGCCTTGGGACAAGGACGAACGCGACGCCGTCATGGAGCAGCTGGGCGCCCTAGCGTTGTTACCAGCGGACAAGACCTACCTGGGCGCCTGGTTCAACACGGCGGACAAAGTCGAGGGAAGATGGATGATGCTCATCGCGCGTGTGCCGGCGTATTTCTTGACCGACCTGCCAGAGAATGGGCAAAGCGAGGCGGAGAAGTACGCCTCCTTTGGACCAGTAATGCTGCCCACACGTTCAGTCCTATAGCGCAAGATACCAGGAGCGAAGACGTCGAAGTGGCGCGTAACAAAGGAGGTCCCTTGCGAGACCCCCGAGCTGCCTTACGCGAACCGAGTGGCTCGCGTACGAGTGCGGCCGGGCTCGCTGGGTCTAACCGGATGGCGCAAGTTGGACTACCCCGCAGCAAAGGACACTGTAGGGCATAGACATGGCGTCGTCTGTCCGCCACAGCTTCGCAACGTCGCTGACCAGGGCCACTGGGACTATTTCGTGGAGTGGTATTCGGAGAAGAGTGAAGTCCCGGGCGACAAGAACGAGCCAAATTGTGGGTACAGCAAGCCCGTGTGGCTGCAAGTGGGAAAGGGGTCGCGCCGGCGCCAGGACGCAGAAGGGTGCAAGATCATCTACGAGCGGACAATGAAGCGACAGTACTACGTGGACGCCTATCCGATCATCGAGGGAATGGAGCACGATATCAACGTCTGGGGCGTCCCCTTGCCGCCTTGGGAGCACTATGGAGGGGATAATCTGGAGATCGTGCTGAAGCGAGGAGTATGGGGGTATACGACGGAGAAACCCACGAGCAACAGCTGTGGAAGTAAAGCTTTTTAAAAAGTACCCGAAATATGTCCGCCAATCTTTTGAAAATCTGCGCAAACATCCCGCCTGCACAGTCACGCCCCCTGGCAAGCTGCCCGGGACCTCGCCGGCGACCGCCTTATGTGGCAGGCAACCCCGCGGGCTCGCCGAGCGGGTGATCGCGCCGCACGCCCACACCTCGCGCACGCTCCGCCCCCGCCGCGGCTGATGCGCCGCCTGTGCGCGCGTCAGCTTCGCTTAGTCAGCGCGTTGACGCGTCGGGCGCGCGCGTCGCCGCCACTGCCGCTGCCGCTGCTGCCCATGCATGTTGTTCTCCAAAAGTAAGCAATATATAGTCTATCTACTATGGTCACTTCTGGGTATATAAAAGAAGCGCCCGGAAGCGCGAGAAGAGAAAAAATAACTGAATATGGGCCGGCGAAAATTTTCGCCAGCGTAGCACGTGTTGTACACCTTGCGTGAGCGGATGTGGCAACACACGTTGAGGGAGGAGGGGGCATGGAAAAGCGTCGACCACACTGCCTGGTGAGATATTGTGAGGGGAGGGGGTGGTCGAGCGTGATGGATGGAGTGACCATCGTGCGTGATCGAGGGGTGGAGGATGGGTTCCGTGGGCGGCCGAAGGCATCATCCTAGGCATAGAGCCGTAGGAAGGGGGACAGGGAGGGAGGGATGTCAGATTTTGACAACGCAGACCGCCGCGCTATGCGCGGTGGTCTGCTGTATGGCACGTGCTGGTAGCGGCAGCCAGGAAGTGCGTATGGCCGCATGAGAGCGCGATTGAGGGCGCTGCGGGGTGTGGCTGGGGTAGCAATGTGTGCGTGGGGTGTGGGAGAGATGAGGAGGGAAGAGAGGGGGGGATGCGGCCGGTCAGCGAATAGAGATGGCGGTGAGAGCGAAGGAACATCTGCCCGATCACAGGCCCCCGAGTCCATTATCGAGGGGCGACAGGTGAGAAACAACAGCGAGAGAGAGTGGGGGGATGTGTATGGTGATGTTGAGCCCTTCAAATCGTGTCAACGCTACAAAAGGAGGGCGGAGAGGCAAGCGCGCAGCAGCAGTAGGTGTGTAGATATTCGGGGCCACGTAAACCGGCCTTGGGACCGCTCGGATGCCGGCCCGGGCGTCCGAGTGGCGCTTTTGTCATCTTAGATGGCCTGTGCATCACACGGCATTGCATTCTGGCCGAAGAAAAGTAGATAGAGCATAGCGTAGTAGCGTATAGAAAATCCTCAGCGAGTTTGAATTAGGCTTTGTGCTTAGAATGCGCTGAAAACAGCAGAACATTCGGAATTTTTGCATTTGAACCGGGCTTTTGCTTTCCTGCATGATATCCAATGATTCAAATATTGCGTACTCTACATGCCAAGAAAGGGGAGTGTGTTCCGTAGAGATTGAACTTTATTTGGTAGAAATCGACCGAGATTTGGCGGACGAATGCACCAAAAAGCGTCTTGGGGAGTGTTGATCTGAGGATCATTAGATTCCAAATGATATGGTCTCCGTCGTCGATCTTCAATTGCATAGCACTGTCACGAGTGGGTATTTGTGGACACCTCTGACTCATCTATACCGGGCTGTGCTTAAAGCCCATGGACAACAAGTATATACAATGTTGGTAGCTTACGCGTCCCTCTACCTACCTTTCTATTCAGTCCGTTGCGTTGTCGCCTTCCGGTCCGTGTCTGTGTCTGTGTCGACTGTGCCTCTGTTGCCAGTCTCCGAGCCCCTTTCCACTCTTGAAAAGCACACAGGGCGTCAAGGCTTTTGAAAAATAAACTGTACGGTCTTTGGTATGTCTTGTATGATAATCTGCACCTATCTGATTCTCAGAGTGCCCTCAGTCTGCGTCCGAGACCGTCCAGCACAACGAGCACGAAGTTCGGGTATCGGACTGAGCATCCGGCCCGGTCATACGCCGCGTTGTGGCCGCGCGTTTCCTGCCCTTGCCCCCCACCATCGTGTCTTCCCGCTGCGCCGCCGGCCCCCTCCCCCTCCCTCCCTCCATTATCCTGCTCTGCATATCATTTCTCGCGCTTATCAGAGTCACATTCACCCCCAGCCCCCCTCAACGCGTTCAAGACGCGTCCCCAGCAATACCGCGGCCGGATGTGCGTGCACGCGACCAGATACTCAAGACGGCCAGAATGACACGCCAATGCGCGATAAGAGCGCATATGTGCGTGCGGGAGAGGCTTGCAGGTGCGTTGTTACGCCCTGTTCAACGAAAATTTACTGAATTCTTATTTTTTCCACAATTGACGTTGAATGGCGTCCCCCGCAATGCATTCAGCATCGCGGGCGGACTACGCTCGCATCGCCCAGGTGTCCATACGCCCCCTTCACCTCCACCTCCCTCCTCAGTGTCGAGCTGCACGCCCCTCGCCCATAGCCCCGCCCGTTCGAGTACCCACCGCACTGGCGAATTCGCGGTGCGGGGCTCGGTGTGGGGGGCGTGCTTTCGACACCTCTAGGCCGTTATGGCCTAGGAGGAGTAGAGGTGGGAAGCCATGGCCCACGCTGCTGCGCAACTGCGCACTCACGCGCTGACCCTCTCCTCATCCCAGCCCCCTCCCCACCCACACAAACCCGCATTCAACACGACCACACGCATGCAGCTCGCAAAGCCTCACATCAAGTGAGGTTCTCTTGCTTTGTGCACCTGTGCGCGTAAAATGTTTTAAAAAGTACCAGACAAGTGTCTGCCGTACATTTGATAATGTAACGAAGGTGCTACTTGCACAGCCACGGCCTCCCGGAAGCTGCCCGGGACGTCGCTGGGCTACGCCCAATGCGGCAGGCAACCTCCGGGCTCGCCGCCGCGGATGATCGTGCCACACGCGTCGGCCGTCGCGCGTGATGCCGCCGCCGTCGGGGCTCCCGTGCGCCGCCCGCCGTTGATGCGCCGCTGGCGCGGCTGCACAGCCACGTCAGCGCGTCGCGTCGACGTCGCGCCGCGTGTTGCCGCCACCGCCGCCACGCGTCCCCCTCGTCCGTGCAGGTACAGCAGAGATAAAGTGTATATACAGTACGTACATGGAAAGTACATAGAATGCGCAAGGAATGCGAGGAATGAGGGGAAAATGCGCGAAAGCGCCGGCGAAAATTTTTCGCTGATGCGACGCGCGTCGTGCAGGCCGCACAGGCATACAGACAGGAGCGCGCAGCTGGGGAGGGGAAGATGAGGGGGCGGGGCATGCGCGAGGGACGTCAAAAGCCCAGATGACAGCGATGAGCTGTCATCTGGGCGATGCCGGCTGCCCAGGCGCGACGCAATGCGCGTAGCCCGCGGAAGCCGTTGACACGAGCGCGGTCACGGGAGTGAGGACGTGGGGGTGCGGAGATATGGGGTGGAGATCCTTCTCTTGAGAACCGCGTCGTTGTGGGCGTGGACAGCGGGGAGGGGGGTGGGCTATTTTGCTCGCGCGTGTTGCCGCGTGCGCGTGACTCCCTTTCGCTAGCGGCTGCGTTCCCAAGGGTTTTCGTGGCGGCAAGGGCGGCCAAGCAGCGGGAGGGGCGAAGGCGGAAGCGGGTGCAAGAGCGCGAGGGCGCGAGGGAGGGATTGGCAATGGCGGCGGGTAACGACCCGTCACACGGTCGCGATCGGACAGTCACGCATGTGTGACGGGTGGCGCGCGAGTCCATGGGTGAGTAAAGACGCGATTGTACGCGCCCGAGTACCTTCCCTCCACTCAACCTAGGCCTCCTTAGCCTAGGAGCATCGAAAAACGCGTCCCCGTGCCGAGCCCAGCACCGCGAATTCGCCAGTGCGGTGGGTACTCGATGTTGGAGTTGGTGTGCTTGGACCGTCCCAAAGGGGATACTTACCTATAGTCACATATCACGCTGTCACTTAACCTTGTCTTTGACCGTCATCTTGTGGTCTGTTGTTTGTGTCCTTGTCCGAGGCAGAATCGAGCCAGTGATTACACTAGAGCGACAGCAAACGAGTCAGGTGTATATTCAGTGGTACAGAACGCATAACTACGCACCTAGAGCGACAGCAAACGAGTCAGGAAGAGAAAAGACTCGGATGTGCCGCTCTAGGCAGGTGGGACCGGCAAATGCCGAGGAAATATGTGGCGCTCGGCAATAAGGCGCGAGCGCAGAGATATGACTGTAGGTAAGCGTACAGTACCGGGAAAAAGTCCGAAAAATCACAGAAAAATACCATAGGCGCTAGAGAGCGCGTAGACACCGATTCCAACACACCCCCTTGATCGAGCACGTCCTAGCGCCCAACTCCAAGGCCAGAGAGCGCAGCCATGTGCTGCAGCTTGACCCGGCCCAAGGCCTTGGTCAGCATGTCAGCTGGCATATCCGCTGTCTGCAGATGGACAAGGCGGATGCTGCCGCGATGCACCTCATCGCGCAGCCAGTAGAAGCGCAGGTCCAGGTGCTTCATGCGCCCATGATGCTCCGGGTTCTTGGCCACCTGCAGCGCCGAGTTGTTGTCGATGTAGAGGGTGGATGGTGCGCTCTTGACCGAGTAGCCACACTCGGTCAGGAAGTTGCGCATCCACAGGATCTCCTGGCCGGCAGAGCACGCCGCAACGTACTCTGCCTCGGTGGTCGAAAGCGCGACTATAGTCTGCAGCTTGGACGACCAGGAGACCGGTCCACCCGCCATCATGACAATCTGGCCGCTGGTAGACCGTCCGTTGTCCGGATTACCGCCGTGGTCCGCGTCGGTGTAGGTGTAGAAGAGCTCGGAGCGCGCATTCACCGCCTTGCCGTCGTAGGTCAGCTTGTAGTCAAGTGTGCCCTTGAGATAGCGGAAGAGGTGCATGAGCGCGCGCCAGTGCGAGCGGCCGGGGTTGCCGGTGAAGCGAGCGAGGACAGAGACCGGGTAGGCGAGGTCGGGACGAGTGGCGAGGGCGAGCCAGGCAATGGCGCCAACAGCAGAGGCGTACTCCTTAGCGCGGGTGGACATGAACTCGATGTCCTCCGGCGTGACAGGAGCGTCGGCGGCGCTGAGCTTGTGCGAGGGGTCGAGCGGGGTGGTGACCGGGTGGCAGTCGGCCATGCCAAACCGCTCTAGGACGTCCACGGCGTACTGGCGCTGCGAAAGAGACAGCGTGCGCTGGCTGCGCTCGCGCTCAATGGCAACGCCCAGTAGCCAGGTGGTAGGACCCAACTCGCGCAGCTTGAAGTGCTTCTTCAGCTCGCCAATGATGCCGAGCGCCTGCGCGTCAGTCTTGCACCCAATCGTCATGTCGTCCACAAAGACGGGCACGAGGATGCGCGCGTCACCACGCCCATACACCCACACACTGTGGTCGCAGAGAATGCGCGTGAAGCCCATCTCTACAAGCACCCTGTTCAGCGTCTCGTGCCAGACATGACTCGCCTGCTTCAGCCCATAGAGCGACTTCTTCAAACGCCAGACATAGTCCTTGTCAGGATCAATGCCGAGCTTGAAGCCGGGCGGTTGGCGCATGTAGATCTCCTCGGCCAGCTTGCCATTCAAGAACGCGTTGCTGATGTCGATGGAGTAGAGCACGAGGTCGTCCATGGCGGCGAGGGCGAGGATAGCGCGGATAGCGGCCCACTTTGGCGTAGGGGCGAACGTCTCGGTGTACTCAAAGCCGGGACGCTGCGAGAAGCCCTGCGCGACGCAGCGCGCCTTGTACCGCTCGATAGACCCATCAGCATTGCGCTTGACCTTGAACACCCACCGGCTGCCAATAGCGCGCTTGCCGGGCGGCAGCTCGACCACCTCGAACGTGCCGTTGTCGACCAGCGCCTGGACCTCGTCGAATGCGGCCTCAATCCACTTGGCCTTGTCCGGGCGAAGCAGCGCTTCAGCAAACGTCTTGGGCTCGCCTTGCTGCGCGTCGGACGCGACCGTGGTCGAAAGGGCGTAGTTGAGGGCTTGTTCGACTGACCAGTCCTCCTCGGTGATGCCGCTGAAGACATAGTCGAGGCCGGCCTGCATAACGTGCGCTCCTGGGATAGGCGTGCTGTCAGTCAAAGCGAGCTCATCATCACTCCCAGCCCAGTCCATCATCTCCTTCCTTGCCTGCTCTCTGTCCTGCGCCTTCTCATCCTGCGCCTGCTCCCTGCGCTCCTCTTGCGCACTCTGCTCCTCCTGCTCCTCCTCCTCCTCATCCACCTCCTCAATCTGGCCGGATAACGGCGCAAACCGATTAGGGGACGTCACCTGCGGCTGTGGCGCGGGTGTAGACGATGTAGCGCGGCCTGTAGGAGGCGGCGCAGGCTGCTTTTGCCAAGCGCGAGTTGTCAATTCGCGCTCGGATAAGCTGTGGGTTGGCTTGGTTGCCCGAGGCAGACGCGACGGTGGCGGTCCGCTCAAGGTAGACGGCCGAACTGTCTCCCAAGGAGGGGACGGACTGCGCTCTGGGCGCGGTGCTGGCTGCTGCTCCTGCGCGCGCTCCTGCCTGCCTCTCAGCGCGGCCTTGCTAGGCGGCGCAGTGCGAGACGGGCGGGGCGCAGAGGGCGGCGGCGGACGCGCGCTAGGCGGCGTGGTAGGTTCAGCTGGCTGCTGAAGCGGCGTAGAGGGTGCTGGCGGCGATGTGGGCGGCGGTGTGCGCAGCTGCGGCGCAGCAGGCGCTGGCTGTCCGGATGGGGGAGGAGGCTGATCATCATAGAGCGCGACACCATCATCATCTGCGCTATGACGATGGGTAGAGGGCGACGGCACATCACCCCCTTGATCAGCAACATCCCCAAAGTCCGGAGGGCCTTCACCTCGGTCTATAATCTCCGCAGTGATGAGATTGAGGCTCTTGAGCGACGTACCCGGCAAGTAGCGCTCATCAAACACCGCATGCGAAGAGATAACCGTCTTCTTGGTGGCTGGGTTGTAGAACAACCACGCCTTGGTCCCGGGAGGGTACCCCAAGAAGATGCACTTCTGCGAGTGCGGCTCGAGCGCGCGCCGGTGCTTGTCCTTCACGAGGACGTAGGCCAGACACCCAAAAACGCGGAAGTAGCCAACATCCGGCGTCTTGCCAGTCCAGGCGATGTGGGGGGTGGTATCTCCAGGCAGAGCGGAGGTAGGAGCGCGGTTGGCGACGTGGTTGTAGGCGGCTATAGCGTAGGCCCAGAACGAAGGCGGCAGCTTCGCTTCGTAGAGCATAGAGCTAGCGCCATTGGCAAGGGTCAGATTAGCACGCTCAGCAACGCCGTTCTGATGCGGCTCATCTGGCTCTGTGATCTCCAACCGCCACCCCTCCTTCAGCGCCGCGTCCTTCATGACATTGGAGATGTACTCGCCGCCCCCATCGCAGCGCAGTACCTCCAAGCGCTGTCCGCTCTCCACCTCAGCAGCTGCCTTGAACTGCTGGATAGCAGCCCAAGCGTCGCTCTTGCGCTTCAAGTACGCCACCCAGCGCCGCCGCGTCTTGTCATCTATGAAGGTGATCCAGTAGAGGTTCGCCCCCTCTCTGGATGCGACCGGCATAGGACCCTTCAAGTCGGTGTGAACCAACTCGAGGGGACGCGTTGCGCGCTCTCCCGGACCGCGCGGTACCGCCTTGCGCGTCTGCTTCCCCATGATGCATGGCTCGCAGATCGGGTCCGGCGCCTCCCTGCTCTCAAACCGCATGCCCCTCACCAGTTTGCGCTGCCGCAGCTTCGCAATATCCCCATGGTTGACGTGTGCAAAGCGGCGGTGCCAGAGCGCAGCGTCGAGCGGGAGCGTGGTAGAGGCGGCGCGCTGCGCGCTGTGCGCAGGAGGAACGACGACATAGCCGTCCAGGTAGCCCGTGTTCGAGTCGTCCACAGTAGCGGTGCAGACGAGCGCCCCAGCGCGGTAGAAGGCGACGCGCTTGTCCTTGATGCTGACCTCGTACCCCTTGTGCGCAGTAAGATGATAAATTGACAGGAGGTTCGAGGTAAGGAGAGGGACATGGAGGACATCAAAGAACACGATAGGCATAAGCGCTTTCTCCCCATCCACCGGCTGGTACTCCACCGACCCGATGCCCGCCGAGTAGACGATCGCGCCGTTCGCTAGGCGAACAGGAACGCGATGCGGCGAGTAGGTGACGAACCAATCTCGCCGCGGCGTCATGTGTAGAGACGCACCTGTGTCGGTGTTGAAGTTAGCCGCAGCCTTGGACTGGAGCCACTCCTTGAGAGCGGGGGAGGAAGTGAAAGCGCTTGCCTGGCCAGCAGACTCGACGCGCGCAGCAGCGGCGGAGGTGGACGCGGTAGAGGACGCGTCAGAGGGCGCAGAAGGCGCAGAGGACGCGCCGGACGCGTTGGCGCCGCCCTTGTTCTTCTTCTTCTGCTGGCGCTTCGAGGTAGAAGCGGCGGCGGCGGCCTCCTCCTCCTTCTTCCAGTCCGGCTTGAACTTCGGGCAGTCGCGGATGAGGTGCGGGCCCTTGCAGTTGTAGCACTCGGGCGTGTACCCGGCGCGGTTGGCGGCAAGGGGTGTGCCGTCCGCCGTCATCCGGTGCGAGGCAAACTCGCGCGCGATCATGTCCTTGACCGTCTCATAGGTGAGCGCCTTGTCGAGCAGGAGGGAGGTGTACATGTTGGCGTGCTGCGGGTTGGGGGAGGCGGCGAGCGCGCGCATGGTGACCATCGCCTTCAGCTCGAGGTCCATCGTGGCTAGGTCGTAGCCGGTCGAGGGGCGCAGGGACTGGACGCGCGTCATGGCCTCGTCGACGCGCGAGAGGAGGTCAGTGAGGGCGGTGGTGGCCTCGGTGTTGTCGCCCAGGTCGACGTCGAAGAAGTCCGAGAGCGCAGCAAAGCGTGTGCCGGCCTCCTGGATGTTGAAGGCGGTCTTCATCGCGTCGTAGAGGTCCTTGGGCGTGCTGCGCTTGTCCTTGAACTGCGGACGAAGCGGCTCCTCCATGGCGAGCCAAAGCTCGCCAGCAGCCTTCTCCAAGCGCTGCTCATACTCCTCCTGAGTGCGGTACTCCGCATCAGTGACCGCGCTGGCGTCCTTGGGCTTGGGCTTGGTGACAGTGCCCTTGGCATAGCGCCAGAGGCCCTTGGAGGACAGCCAGGGCTGGATCTCGCTGTCCCACCAGCTCCAGTTGAAGCGGGTGAGGATGGGGCGGCCGTCTGAGTCACGCTTCGACATGGCGCAAAGAGACGGTTGTTGGGGACGATCGAACCGGCGAAAGTGGACGAGAGTGGGGTCGACGTGTAGGGGAGAAGGCGGCGGAGTGACTGGAAATTGTTTGGAGAGGAACGGACGCGAACTGCGTGCGCAACGGCGAATATGAGGGAGGGCGAAAAATTGCGGTGATCGGAGGTGCTGGACTTCGCACGGCGATAGCGGCGGTACTGGCGATTTTCGCGGAGTGCGGCTCGGGCACAAGGTAGGGGAGGGTCTTGCGCGTCGAATGCCGCTCGAGCGGAGGGAATCGCAGCTGGTACGCGCGCACAACGGCGAGTTTGAGTCGGGGTGTCGATTTGGCTGATTGGGGCAGCTAGAGCGCGGGGCTCATAACCTGTCCGAGGCAGAATCGAGCCAGTGATTACACTAGAGCGACAGCAAACGAGTCAGGTGTATATTCAGTGGTACAGAACGCATAACTACGCACCTAGAGCGACAGCAAACGAGTCAGGAAGAGAAAAGACTCGGATGTGCCGCTCTAGGCAGGTGGGACCGGCAAATGCCGAGGAAATATGTGGCGCTCGGCAATAAGGCGCGAGCGCAGAGATATGACTGTAGGTAAGCGTACAGTACCGGGAAAAAGTCCGAAAAATCACAGAAAAATACCATAGGCGCTAGAGAGCGCGTAGACACCGATTCCAACAGTCCTCGCCTCCCATCTCAACAGGTTATGAGCCCCGCGCTCTAGTCTTTACCCGAAAACCCCCCAGACCTCTCAGAACTCGCTTTTTCCTCCAGAAAAACCCATTCTCTCATTCTCAAAAATTTTCACTCAATCGATTGGTCTTATCTGCACCATCCACCACTCATCATGTCTTCCCTCCCCTCCTATGCTGTCACTATCTTCCAGCAGTCGGAGAAGCTGCGAGGCGAGGCCAACTGGCACTCGTTTGCAGAGGCTTTCATCGACTTCTGCACTGGCGTTGGTGCTGACCACATTGTGGATGACTCTACGCTTGATTCGTCCAAGAAAGCGCTGGACAACGCCATCGGGTATGTCCTCTCTGGGATGCTGGAGAAGGATGTGAAGGATGGGGTGCCAGGGAAACGTGGTGGCCAGGACCTGTACAAGGCGCTGAAGGCGAAGTACACTGCCTCGACCAGGGCCCGGCGCGTTGCCGCATGCAAAGCGTTTTACCAATGCTCTTACGACTTCCCCACCCAGTCGCTTGAGCAGTTCATCGTCGAGGTGAGGGCCAAGGCGCAGGTCCTAAAGGATATGGGTACCGGCGTCTCGGACACCGAGATTCTGGACGTCATCCTCATGAACGTCCACCACGCCTTCATCACCACTACCACCATTCTCCTCGCGCAGACCACCGAGCCCAAGCTCGACGACGCTATCTCCATCCTGACGTCTTCCCCTGCGCTCAACGTTGACGTCGTCAAGAAGGAGGAGTACTCTCCCAGCCCGCTGCTGGCCGCAAATGCGGCACGAGGATCGCGCACACCGCGGCATCCTGATGGTCATTAGGCTGACCTGACTGGAGGATGGGTGGACGACAAGGGCTACCACTGGTGCAACGTCAACGGTGACGCCTGCCATCGGTGCGGGCGTGCAGGTCATATCGCCGCCTTCTGCATGTACAACATGCCTGAGGCCATCCGGCAGAAGATTTCGGACCGCGCGCATCTCAACGCGAACATGGTCAGTTCGCTCGCGGTCATGGAGGCAGAGGGCGAACACCAGCACCTCGCCCAGTCGGCTTTTGGTGTGTACACTATCCCAGCTCGTCGCTCGCCCTCCCCCGCTGCCTCTCGCTCGCCATCCCCGCCCCTGCCGTCTGCCGATGACGCCGACGATGATGCCTTCGACTTTTCCGGTGCCGGTGGATCGTGGGGAGGAGTCTCTAGGCTTTCACGAGCTAAAGAAGCGCAGGACGCGCAAGACCTCAGTCTTCCTGCTAGTGGAATAGCGACTGATATTCATACCTAAAGAAGCGCAGGATGCGCAAGACTAAAGTACAGTCAGTAAATAGTATGAGTATAGTAAGCGAGATAACATACCCTCAGTCTTCCTGCTAGTGGAATAGCGACTGAGGGAAAAGAGATGTACAGTAAGGATAAATACGGACGCCCCCGGAGCGGTGTGGGAAAGTTCTTCCCGAATAGGAAGGCGGACCAAAAGCGTGGACGCGAGGCAAACCGTCCGCCCATGGGAGGAGGCAGACTCGCCCCTCTATACCCTACTTTTGACATAGGCTGTACACGTGATGGTAGGATTTGGCTGGTTAGGTGGGAGTTGCTGGATTAGGTGGGAGTCTCTCTGCGGTCCGGCGCACAGGTGGGAGTGTTGGAGTTGGTGTGCTTGGACCGTCCCAAAGGGGATACTTACCTATAGTCACGTATCACGCTGTCACTTAACCTTGTCTTTGACTGTCATCTTGTGGTCTGTTGTTTGTGTCCTCGCCTCCCATCTCAACACTCAAACGAGCCGAGCTCAACGCGGGACACGCGTCTTGATGAAGGGGAGGGCGAGGGGTTATTCGGATGGCCGAGCGTGGTCTTGAAGTGCTGTCTGTCTCATTATACGCGTCGCGGGGAATGCCGCAGGACACAATATCTGGAAAAAGCAAGAAAGCTAAATGTCAGTGCACACCCAGGGCGTAGAGCATAGTCACGCACCTGTTTCGCATCCTTGTCGCGCACATAATGTGCTACGCGGTCAAGAGTCCCCCGCGCAGGGCGCTGGGCATTGCCCAATATGTAAGTCTTAGCCTTTGAAGGTGGACGTCCAATCGGAGTGGGCGCGACGATGAAGGCGGCGTGGGAAGCGAGCAGAAGGCATTCTGGGCCGCCAAGAATAGGCAAGGATAGACAAGGAGGGGGACGGGGGGACAGGTTGCGTGGAGATGGTGGTTGAAGATGAAGAGACGCGCGGCCATGGGCCTCGGATGACCGGTCCGGGCGCTCGGCCCGACATCCGCTCGCTGCCGTCGTTGTTATCGACGGCCTTGGAAACAGGCCGTGGCCCATCTAGTACTATGATCAACGCGGATTATATTCGTAGACATGTACAAGATGTGTTTTATAAAATATGGAAATGCCATGGGGTCTTGATCTCACCCAAATTGACATCGACTATCCCCACGGTTAAGTACAGAACAATCCATTTCTTGACTGTTGGTCTGCTTCCGCACCTTTTCGCGTCGTTCTCAACAACGCCGCAGCGGATGAGCGTCAGATAAGCTGCGCTAGGTAGGGGGGATCTGACACTATCTTGGCACGTATAGCGTACAATATCTGTGGCTCTGGATTGTATGCAGATGCATGAAGATTGCTTGTTTCTGCGTATTTTCGCAGTAATGCTGATGTTGACAAGCGATCTGTGCACAAAGAAGGGTCGAAACTGCGGGTGAATTTTGTTTCAGCGTCCCCCTTTGTCCTACAGAAGGTTTGGAAGGTTTTGGCCCCAATCCGCGTGCTCCCAAGGCCGTTTTCGACGGCGACAAGGCCTTTCGGACGTCCGGACCGGCTTCCGTGCGGTCCCAAGGCCCCATTCCTCCGACCCGAACATCTAGATGACTTTAACCACCTATATCTTACCTCCCCGCGCCCGCCCGACTTCGCTGACCCCTAAGTCGCAGCCTAATGCGATCTGGCATGCGTCCCCCAACCTCCCGCGCTCATTTTTTGCGCTTGGCCGTGCTCGACCTCGCGTGCGCGTGCCCGCAATCGGCGGCTTTGTCTTGCCTCCCACCATCACCCCCACGTCTGTATTCACCCACCGCCACCGCTCACCTCGCTCCCCTGGCATCCCCATACCACCTCACTCTTCGCTCTTGCGCCCTCCCCGAAGAGTTGCCCCCAATCGCCCGCGAGTACGCGTCTCCGCCCGCGCTCGTGCCGCCTGCCCCCAAATTCGACGCGCACCGACGGGAACGACGCTCGCGGGAGTGCAGCCTACCTCGCCGCGCCCTTCATTTCCTTACAAACCCTACCGCCACTCGACGCGCGCAAGAGAAGACGCTGGGCTCACCAACCAACCCCCTCCTCCTTTTCTCACCTGATCACCGACCACAACAAGCACGCATAAACGGAAGGCTTCGCATGCCACGCGCAGCGCGCACCTCCCCATCTACCAGCTCCCCCTTCCCCCCCTCCTCTGGCGCTCGCGCGCAGCCCCGCGAGTGTGCGCGGTGTGCATTGCATGCCGTGCCCGCGGCATCTGACCACCTAGACGACGGCCTATTGCCGTTGTCTGGGCTCCCTATCGTGCCCTCCCACCCCCATGGCTACCTTTGAGGACGCGTGTGCGTGTCTGCTTGCTTGCGCGAGCTGCACCACACGTGTCGCGGCGGCGAAAATTTTCGCTGTTGCTTTCCGTGCTTCTTTTCTTCATTTTGTGCATCCCCCTACCATTCTACCTACTTTCCATGTACATACTGTATATACACTTCATCTCTGCTGTACCTGCACGGACAGGGGGACGCGCGGCGGCGGTGGCGGCAACACGCGGCGCGACGTCGACGCGACGCGCTGACGTGGCTGTGCAGCCGCGCCAGCAGCGCATCAACGGCGGGCGGCGCGCGGGAGCCCCGACGGCGGCGGCATCACGCGCGACGGCCGACGCGTGCGGCGCGATCATCCGCGGCGGCGAGCCCGGAGGTTGCCTGCTGCATTGGGCGCAGCCCGGCGACGTCCCGGGCAGCTTCCGGGAGGCCGTGGCTGTGCAGGCAGGACATACGCACAGATTTTCAAAAGATTGGCGGACATATGTTGGGTACTTTTTAAAAAGTACTACTTCCACAGGTGCGAGCGACCTTGTAGGCAACAAGTGGGAAGCATCGTCGGACGAACCGCCACCATCGACTGTCCCGACCAGGCAGGACTGGGCCACAGCGAACACGAGCGCGTGGGAGGAGGACGAGGTCGACCCGTACCTGGACCCGAGGTTTGGAGCCCCAGAGGACAAAGCCCCACCCTCAGCAACGACGACTTTGTCAACGGCAGCTTCATCAGCAGCGGCCCGCAGGACAGCGGAAGGATCAACCCGAGCCCCAGCCGTGAGCAGCGGCCAGTCGTCCACGACCACGCCATCGACGCCTCCCACGGTGAACCCGCAAGCAAACTCAGCGGGCCGGTCAGGCCGCCCCTCTCGTGACCACCCTGCTCAGTCGAGAACGAGTCAGCTTTCGACGTCCTCGAGCCATCTACAACGGGAATGCGAAACAGCTGCGGAGGACCACCAACCGCCCGCGTGGGAATCGCAGAGCGCAGTGGCGAATGCGTACGCATCCAGGAATGCTACGTGAACGCCCGCGACGCGAACGCCGACAGAACCCAGGAGGGATCGGGTCACGGACTCAAGGGGTGAAAGTGCACGCGAGGGAGAAGGTCAAGCGGCTATACACGCCGACTCTCCAGTGGCTGCGTTGTCGAGGCCATCCATTGAACTCGCGAACCGGCGTGCCGCTCCAGGTACCAACCTGCGAGAGTCGAGAACGGGAAGCAACGAGTCGCAGGCCGGGCCAAGCTCAGTGGCGTCGAGCTCAGCCTTTGTCAGGATTCGACTGACGCTGTTGGCGCCCGCAGTGGACGTTGGAAGGCTAGCCGACCTCGCCACGGTCATGAATAGGGCGGGCATTACTCGTGATGCGCTCGTCCGCACTTCGCCAAATGGACGTGAGTTCGTCGCGCGTTTTGCCAACGCAGAGCAGTCAGCCCGCGCAGTAGCCCACCTCCCAACCCTGTCTACCGAGGAAGCCGAGATGGATGCTACGGTGATGCCAGCGACGGAAGCGGAGACGCTCATTGCCAGCGCAACAATCATTGGGGAGACAGGGCCCGCTGACCCCGACGCAATGGAGGTCGACGCTGGTTCACAATTGCCCGTCTTCCCAGAGCTCGCTCATCCATTCACCGCTGTGCCACCTTCCTCGGGAGGCGCGCCGATGGGAGGCTTCGCCCCGACGCCTTTCTTTGGCTCGTCCACGTTCCCCCCCCGCTGTGTCACTGCAATGGCCGACGATGCCTTGGGGTTTGCCGCCCCCACCTAATCCGTTCGCTGCACAACCCCCCGTCGCGCCTCCGAATTGGCACGCGGCATTCCCGCAACTGTTTTCGCTGCTGCAGCAAGCGCCGTGGCTGTTCGCCCCAGGGTGGGGGGCAGTCGTCCCTACTTTGCAGCCGCAGCCCATACAACTATCGGCGACAAGCACTGGCCCGCCAGGCAGCGAGCTAGTAAGCACGGCCACAGACCCTGTTGCCACCTCGACCGCCGCGACGAGCCCAACGCTTGCGCCCGGAGGCAGCAGCGTAGACCCACCCACTGCGCCCCGGGCCATGCGCAGCGCGAGGCCTGGCACGCTCAGCTCGCGCCCATTGCTGCACAGCCGGATTGCAGGCGCGCCGCCTGCTCACACGCTGGAGGACCGCCTGACGGATCTGACGCCTTCGCGCGCGGCCTCACTTCCGCCAGCGAAGCGCCCCGCTTCGTCCCTGCTGGACCGATTGGCCTCGGGCACGCCCAAACGCGCGAGGCCCTCGCCACCCTCCCCGCCACACGAGCCCACTTCCCCAACCCACCCACCCACCTCAGCCGTGGACACCCCGGGTGACGACAACGATGCGGCGAGCCGCAAGCGCGGCAGGCGGGGAGGCGGCGCCGGGAACAGGCGGCGCAGGAGGCGCAAGGCATGCAGGCTCACGCAGCAAGCGCAGGAGGGCGCGAGCACAGCTCGCAAGGACAACGACGATGAGGATGACTATGGCGACGCCGACTCTTTCGTACACCGACCGGACACCCCGGACTCGGGTGCCGCGATGTGATGGCTTACTTCTTGGATTGGACTGCTTGGGCACGTCCCGTCTCGCATGTGGGGGGCGTTGTGATATGGATGGACATACAAGGACGCGTAGAACTACACAAGGACCCATAATCGGACATGCGGGCCGGAACCCGCCGATAGAATAGACATACAACAGCTACAAACACTTACTTACTTCTAATCATCATCTTGTTTCTTGGATTCGGTCGCCCTCTCGGTCGCCCTAGCCGCGGTCGCCCGCAGGCTAGGGCGCTGGAACGTGTTTTGCCCGAGCCGCGGGAAGCCGCAGGCTAGGGCTCAGTTGCCCGACCGCCCTCGCCGCGGATCTTCCGTTGGCGAGGGCTCATTCGACTTCCAGCCTGAGTGAGCTCGTCAAGCTCCCTCAGCTGCTTATCAGATCCCGCCTACGCGGGCAGTCGGTCAGAGGCTCTTGTGGCCCTGTGCTACGCGCTGAGGCCACCGCCCGCCGACTCCCCCTCAGACGATCGGTCAGAGGCTTGGGCGGCCTCGCGCTATGCGCGGAGGCTGCCGCCCGCCGATCTCTTGACGGTCAGTCCAGTGGCTCTGGTGGCCCTGCACTACGCGCTGAGGCCGCTGCCCGCTGACCAACATTCCACCTGGCGCGACCCAGGGCGGCGACGGTGTACTCGGCGCTGCCTCGCGGCCAGCGACGGTACCCCGGCGCCTGCCCTGGGCCCGCAGCCTTATTATTCCTATCTAACAGTAGCTACGTTAAGTCCATGAACGCGGACTATCACGCCCGCATCACAGATCCCACCAAAGTGCGCCATGAGCCAGAACTGCCAGGAGGATGAGAAGTTGGACATGCTAGATAAGGCAATGATGCAATGGTGGGTGGCAGTTGGGGGTCAGGGAGGGCTACAAGGTAAGCCAATAGCATGGCATGTCACAAGAGCAAAGACACTGACACATACAGAAAGGCAGGAGCTGAACAGGACGCTAATCTGCGCACAGAGGAGCATGAGAAAGGGAAGAGGGATGGCAGAGAAAGGAGGTGTACAGGGAAGCATGGCTCAAAGGCGCACGGAAGGCACAGGGGGAAGATAATGGGATGAGAAGCCGTACAGCAGACATTGACACAAAGAGGGGCAGAAAATGATATTGGAGGCCTCATCTATAACTACGTGCAGTGGTGCCAAGAGCAAGCAACGGGATCAGAAAGATGAACGGGATTGAGGAGGGGTTTGAGGGACTCGTATGAGCCCCCCTTTCTTTGTTCTTCTCTCCACGTGTCCAGGAGAGGTTGTTGGACCATTGATCAGAAGGGGTGGGGTGGGAGGTGAGGTTGTGATCAGCGGCGCGATCACCACGATTGCTGCCCCATTTGCTTGCTGTGTGCAAAGGACTTGAACATGCAGAAAGGGAGGTGGGGATGGGAGAGATGAGAGGGGGAGCGAGCGAGCGGCGAGGAAAGCAAGGAGGGGGGAAGCGGTGGTGCGGCGCCAAAGTCACAATTTGGGACCGTTAAGTAGCGATTTGGGACTGGACCACGCCGCTGCTGCCATGCTCGGCAATACCTGCAGCCTGAACAAGCAGATTGTGAGTCTCCAAACCTTGCAGGATGTTGACTGAGATGGTATTTGCAGGGTGTTCTGAAGTCAAACAAATATTAGTAAGATTTTGTTTGCACTCATTTCATCCTGAAGACTACACTTTCAACAGGGATGTACATAGAGCAACATTTCTTGAGGGGACTGCATTAGTGAGGTGGGAATCCAAATAGAGTGTCATTTTGGCGATTTTGGCACTTTCTTTGTATATTTAGTACACCTTCCAGGCTTCCTATCGCTCCCAAACTTCATGCCATTTCTCATATACTACTACAGTATACTTTCCTACATTTTTAAAGCGTGAGAGGGAGTGAATTACTCGCGGATGGCGAGGGACCGCACGCGAACGCGTCCCATTTGACGCGACGCGTGACGTGATGTGACGTGTTCTGCTTTCCCTCCCACTGTGATATGGGATAGACATGGACACGTTAGATGGACTCTTACTTACTACTACTTACTACCATTACTATATCGATGTACTTACTCTTGTCACACGAGCCGGCGGCCCCGCGCCGCCGTTACCATCACGCACCTGTCACACGTGACAATACATCTTCTTGCACCCTACGCTCATTCTTGTCTGCTCAGACTTGTCCTCGCCTTACTGCCGCTCGCGGTGCAGCTCCTGCCTCACCTGCCAGCGGCTCACTTCCGCTGGGCCTTGCGTAGTACTCTACTATTGCGAGGCCCCTTTCACTATGAACTTACTCACAAATACACGTGTCATTGCGGCACGCACAACCAGCCACGCTTGGGCGTTACAGCACCACGTTGGCTATAACCCAGTACCCAACCCTTGGGTCAACAGCTAGCGCCCCTCTGGCATAGCCCGGCGACCCTCTCATCCACGATCGTCGAGTCACAGCCTGACTTGACCCTTGCTCTCCTATCCCTCTAGGCTCTGGCGTCTCAGCGCCGCCTTCGATGTCAGTAGGATAATGGTTTTGGTAAAAGGCGGGAAAAATAGCCGAGCGGTCGGCAATGGCCGCCAGCGCCACAATTGCACAAAATGGGCGGGCACGCCCGACGCACGTGGCGAAATCGAACGAGCTGTCAACAACGACGTAGCCATTGACTGCAAGAACTGCGCACTACGAGTGCGCAGTCGAGCGCAGTACCTCGAACGTTGAATGGGAGGGGAATACTTACAAACACTGCCTTCCGCAGTCCTGATTGACAGTAGAAAGTACAATAGATTATCTAGTAGCTTATGCGCAGTCAAGATGTCAAGGGAGCGGGGTAAAATTGGAACAACACTGAAAGGTATAAAAGCAGCCGCGTCCGGAGGACAAGGACAGTGACCACTCAGTAGCTGGCCCTCTCCAAAGTACGCAGCTGAAAGTGAAATAGGACTTTAGAAATATTGTACCTGATTTTAAAACCTGTCTGCACTCAAGTCGCAATTTCTCTGCCGCATCCGCCTGACCTCTGCTGCTCTTTCCACGTAATAAATCTGCTTTTCCATCTCTACAAAACTGTTGCCTGTAAAACCCCGGCCGACGACTGCTGCATCCGAAATCGTGCGCTCTCAGTACCTCAAAAACTGCTGTTCAACCGAGATAAGTCAGAAGTTTGCCTCAGTACTCTAAGCCGTATTAGAACGACGAAAGACAGGTACACCTTAACTCTTCTTTCCTTCTCTTCGTGCAAGTAAGAACGCGCACCTTGTTCTTGGAAAAATAGGGGACCAGTTGGCTCGCTTCCCTTGGACTCAAACAATATCTCACGTGAGCATTCGGAAGTTGCCAAAGTCCTCAGCAAGCGCGAGCTATACGGCCATCCTCCATTGGCATCGTTCCTCTCTCTCATGCGCTTTTGGAGGCTCGTGGATCTTTTCCATTATAAGAAAGAGCTCTAGTTTTTTGTAGGTAAAAAGCTTCGTGGTATAAAACCCCTTTCTAACAACAACTCAAGAGATTCTACTGATATAGGTAGATTCTCGCAAGGCCAAGTACTAACTACTTTTAGCCTGACATCATTGGAGCCCACCGCGAGGGGGAAGTTACCACCAGAAGCTTTTGTACACCCCGAACTCTCTTAGACCTCACCTTGCATCCCACTTAATTCATGTCGCACTCTCAATCCCCCGAGTCATTTGACCTTGGGAGTATGACCGTACTGACAGTGTCTGACAGCCGCACTCACTCAGATTCTCCACCCGCATCGCACATGTCTACGTTCCGGGACAACCCGACGTATGCAGTAACTGATAGCGAACTTGAAGGGGGAGTTGTGGTTCCAGAGGTGCCTATAGACACAGAAAATGAGGCCGACGACGAGAGCTGCGAGGAAGGACCGCCACAGAAGGAACATTACAAGGCAGGGGAAGAAGATGCGGCGATAGATGACCTAGCACGACTCTTTGAAGGCACGCGGGTGGCCCTAAGGGAGGATTGAGGAGATGATTTCAGCGAGTACGAGGAGGACGAAGGGATAAGAGTGTACCCTCAGAGCCCGTCCCCAACGACTGAAATAAGACCGTCGATACCCGAATTTGAAGGAGCAGCAAGTAACACGCCGGTCGCCCTGGGACCCGCCGCGTTACTCGCCGGCACTCACTACACTCCCCGAGCCTTCGTTGCTCCCCCTGCATTCCGCCCCGCTACCCCGGTGGGCACCTACGCGGGACGAGCGCAGGTGATCCTACCATCGCAGCTACTCGCAGCCACCTTTGGGGTACCGAGGGTGCACATCTTGCATCCATCGGGAACGGGAGGACGCTTAAGCAGAAGGGCATACTCAAGGTCCGAACGCTCCCCGCGGAGAAGCCATTGATCGCCGAGTCACAACAGATCACTGTCGCCCTCTCCACGACGATCACGAACCCCTGCAAAGAAAGGAGTATACAATATGCCACCGTTAGGAACACGATACGCACCTAGAAAGTTTACGGGCAAGGCAGAAGACATGGTGGCCTTCCTGGAACATTACAAGCACCTCCTCCACCAGTACAACGTAACGAACGGAAGAGACCGTTGCTACACTATTCTGCAGTACTGCTCGACACAGGTTAAGCAGTACATAAAGGGGTTGCGGGAGTACGCCGATTACGACTGGCGGGCGCTAAAGAAGAACCTGCTATTCTTCTACGACGCTGAAAAGGGGGAACATACATACAATGCCTGTGATGTGGTCGAGTTTGCCCAGAAATCGTGCGAGAAGCTCATCACCAACCTGGGCCTGTGGAAGAAATATTATAGGAGGCATATTCGTTGATCGGGGGCCCTCATAAACAGCGGTAAGATAACGGCGGAAGATGAGGTGTTTTACTTCTGGATGGGGGTTCACAAGGACCTTTGTACCCCGCTGGAAGCTTGTATACAGATGAAAAGACAACTGCACGGCGAGGATTCGGAATCAGAGGAGTCAGAAGATGATGAGGAGGCATACTCGGTGAAAGAGATCTGTGCTGCGGCCCACCATCACTTCTGCCGAAACAGGTTTGTAACTAGAAGGTTTGACGCGGACAGATCCGGTCAGAGACCAGGCAAAGAATCATCAGGTAGCAAGACGGATTCGGACGAGGACGACACCAGCGATGACTCCAATGCCGAGAAACTGAAGAAAAAGCTGAAGCTCGAGAAGCAGCATAAGGAGCTCCGGAAGGAGAAGAGGAAGGAGAAAAGGCAGATGGAACGCACCTCCAAAATGTCCGGATCCCCTGCAGATCTGACTCAGTTGGTAAAGCAGTTGAACCACATGAAGCCGGACCATGAGATGTACGCACCCATGTATCTTAAAGCAGTCATGATGGATACAACGGGGCGCGTTGAGGAATTTATTCACGCGCTCCCCGCGATAACGACGAATGGCCGAGAGGAGCGTGCAGCCAGATCAGTAAGGACCACAGAGCAATACCCAGGTACGTACCGAAGGGTCGAGCCACCTCGCCCAGCTCCACTCGCGCGCCCCTCGGGCAGCCCGCCACGCGCCTTGCCACCTCATATGGAATACCCTCCTCGTCGCGTCACCCTGGCGTCGGGGACCAACACGGTTCCACAAAGCCAGGATTGTTTTGGGTTCGGAGACCCGGCGCATCAAATAAGCGACTGCCCGCACATTAACCATCTAACTCGAGAACAGAAGATAAGAAGGGACCCACAGACACACCGACTGACTTTAGCAGACGGGAGCTTCATACGAAGACAGGCCGGCAAATCACTGGCTCAGGCGGTGGAACGGATGTCCGCTTCGGGAGTACAGGTCAACTACTACTACACATCAGAAGAAGAAGGAAGCATGCCTGGCGGTGTAGAAATGTATTTTGCGGGAATAGCGGATGATGACAGCAGTAGCTCCAGTGATTCCAAGGCAAGTTATGTGCAGGCTATCAATGACCGCAGACTACGCATCTACTATCAGGGCCTCCCGCCGCGCCTCGCTCAAAGCAGTTTTTGCTTTTCTACCACCAACATATCGGATTCGGAAGAAGGATCTATGGAGGAAGAAGGAAGCGCGTTCGAGCTTAGTGGGGCAAGGGTGTTTAACAGAACGTACCCCGCGAAGAATTGGCTGGAGAAGGAAGGAAATCCTGCCAGAGCGCGACGCGATGCCATTGAAGGTAAGCAACCAGGACTGCGCAGTCATGGTCCCCGCCAGGAGGTGCCCAGCAAGTTCCGGGACTTTACGAAACCTAGGGGAAAACAAGCAGTAGAGAAGCCACTTCCCCCTTCGCCAGAAGAAATACAGGACTCGCCCATGGACGTTTCAGCCGAACCAAGGGGCAACCCGTCAAAAGAAGACGCATTGATGGCGGGGCCTAGTGCTTTGCAGGGGGCAGTGTCAAAAGTGGTCGGTAGGGCGAGTCTGCCTTCACCCAGAGTCACATGACCGCTCCCAACTCCAGGAATCACTGTGTCACATTCCCAGAGTTGGTGTCACATGATCACATGACTTTTCCCCACGCTTTGCCCCGGTGGCCCCGTACATACGCGTGTATTCTTTCCTTCTTTTCCCTCAGTCGCTATCCTATACGCAGGAAGACTGAGGGTATGTCTTTTACTTACTTTACTCTTACTTATACTGACTGTACTTTAGTCTTGCGCTCTCTGCGCTTATTTAGGTATGAATTCAGTCGCTATCCTATACGCAGGAAGACTGAGGTCTTGCGCTCTCTGCGCTTATTTAGCTCGTGAAAGGTTATGAGCCCCGTGACCTAAATCGAGCAAGACTTCGATCTGCGACTCACTCTATCCCACTCTGCGCCATGGCTCCCAAGGACAGCAAGGTCCCAACGCTCACCGATGCGGCGGACTGGCCGCTCTGGCGCCTCCGGGTCACCGACGCCCTCAACAGGGACGATCTCACCTCCGTGGTGACTGGATCGGAGAAATCCCCTCCCCCTGAGATTGCGGTGACTCCACCGACGCCGACAATGTCCTCACCCCCGTCCACGTCACCCGGCGCTCCGGCGACCACCACCACATCCACAGGATCGGGCTCCTCCTCCACCACTCACCAAGTTGCGCGGAGGGAGACCTGGTCCTGGCGGAACGCCCGCGCCCTCTCCACCATCCGGGAGCACCTCTCAAATGACATTGCCCTCGAGCTCCACGAGTACCAGCACGCGAGCGAACTCTGGGAGAAACTCGTCGAGAAGTTCGAGCAGACCAACACCAGCAAGATGGCGGTCACCGAACTGATCAAGATCTTCCGCGCGAAGCTCGCCGACGCCGACGATGGAGACGTCTCCCGCGAGGCGATGAGTGCGGACATCCACCGCGTCCGGCAATCGGTCACCCAGCTCGCCACTCTTGGCTACCCCCTCAACGCCAACCTCGTCCCCCTCATCCTCCTCGCCTCCCTTCCCAGCTCAGAGAAGTGGAAGATCATCTCGTCCGGTATCTCGGCGGGCAGCTCCAAGGCCGCGCCCCTCACCCTCTCCTACGTCGAGGCGAAGCTGATGGCGCAGGTGACCAGCAAGGAGGACTCGGACGATGAGCAGGCATACGCCGCCTCCTCTTCTCGCGCGCCCCCACCGCGCAAGCCCAAGGACAAGGGCAAGAAGAAGGCCAAGGCGAAGGCGTCCTGCGTCATCCACGGCGAGGGGCACTCCACCGAGGAGTGCAAGACGATCATCGGGCAGAAGGAGAAGGCGCTGAAGAAGCGGAAGGAGCGGGCGGCAGAGAAGGCAAAGGCGAACAAGGT
The DNA here is from genome assembly GCF_000143185.2 of Schizophyllum commune H4-8. NCBI lineage: Eukaryota > Fungi > Basidiomycota > Agaricomycetes > Agaricales > Schizophyllaceae > Schizophyllum > Schizophyllum commune. The sequence continues at coordinate 2,296,028 of NW_026089545.1, read as the reverse complement.
GAAGGACTCGGACTCGGATTTGGACTCAGACTCGGACTCGGATGTAGACGACACGCATGTAACCGTCTCGCGCCGCGCCTACAAGAAGATTTCCGCCTATGTCCAGTCTGATCCTAAGCGACCGCAGCGACACCAAGGTTCGCACATTGTCGACTCGGGTGCGTCAAAGACCATGACCCCCGACGAGCGCCTCTTCGACGACAGCACTTACCGTGTCCTTGACCCGCCGCGCAACATCTACCTCGGGAATGAGTCCGTCATCAAGGCAGTAGGCATTGGCACTGCCTGCTTCGCCTCTAAGACACCGGATGGTGTGCGCGCGCTGACCATTCGGAAGACACTACACGTCCCCGACCTTGCGTTGACGCTCATCTCGGTGCCCCAGATCACCAAGCGTGGTCTGCGCGTGTCCTTTAAGGACAACACCTGCACTATGCGCGACTCCTCTGGCAATATCGCCTGCGTCGCGACGCACAAACATGGTCTCTATCACGTCGACTGCCAGCCCATCGGCACGGACGAACGCGCCTTCACCGCCATTGACATCAACCGGCTGCACCAGATCATGGGCCATACGAACTTCGAGAGCCTGCGCAACATGGTCCGTCATGGTCAGCTTGGGGAGGTCGACACGCTCACCGGCATCCCGTCCTTCTGTGAGCCCTGCGTCATGGGCAAGATGAAGAAGCTCCCCTTCAAGCGGAGCACCACGCCCGCCTCGCGCCCGCTCCAGTTCGTCTCCTGCGACGTTGGTGGCCCCGTCGACCCTGCTGCGATTGGCGGCTATCTCTACTGGATCGTCATCGTCTGCCACTACTCCTCGGGCGTCTACACGCTCTTCACAAAGAAGAAGTCGGAGGTCTACAAGAAGCTCCGTCAGTGGCGCATCGACATGGAGCATCAGCATCGCGACTCTATCGAGCAGTGGGAGTGGCTCCCCGGCTGGGTCGAGTTCACCCGCACAGACGGCGGCGGCGAGTTCTGCTCGAACAAGATGGAGGCTGAGTTCCGCCGACGCGGTATCATCCATGAGACGACGGCGCCCTACACACCTGAGCAGAACGGCATAGCGGAGCGCATGAACCAGACGCTGGTCACCCGGGCGATCGCTAACCTCTGCGCGGCCAAGCTTCCCCGGAAGTACTGGATGTATGCGATGGAGTACGCCACCGACATGATCAACCTGTCGCCCGCTAGCCGCCAGAAGGGAGAACTGCCTATCAATCGCATGCGCAAGGTCAAGCGCCCTATTGACGTCCACGCCCTGCACCCCTTCGGTTGCCCCGCCTACCCGCTCATCCCAAAGAAAAGAGGATGCTCAAGGGAACATCGAGCGGTACAAGGTGCGCATCGTGGCGCGCGGCTTCACTCAGCAGGAAGGAGTTGACTACCAGGACACCTTTGCGCCCGTCGCAAGCCTGGAGTCCATCCGCATCATCCTTGCCCTCGCCGTCCGCCTCGGCCTCTACACTGACCAGATGGACGTGAACACCGCCTACCTCAATGGTGAGCTGCTACAGACGCTCTACATGCTTCCCCCGACCGGTGTGGACATCCGGGAGGGCTACTGCTGGCAACTCAAGAAGTCGGTCTACGGCCTCAAGCAGGCCGGTCGCGCGTGGAACCAGACGCTCCACAACAAGCTCGACAAGCTCGGGTTTGTGCGCCTCAACTCGGAGACTTGCCTATACGTCTTCCGGGACGGCAAGCAGGTCTGCTTCCTCGTTGTCTACGTCGACGACCTCCTCCTCGCCGCTACCTCGCGTCCTTTCATGGACAGCATCAAGAAGAAGCTCACGGCCTCCTTCAAGATGCGCGACTTGGGTCCCGCCAAGTACCTCCTGGGCATCGAGATCATCCGGCACCCGGGCAAGCGCACGATCTCCCTCTCTCAGAGGAAGTACATCGACACCGTGCTTGAGCGCTATGGCATGTCGGACTGCACGGGCGTCAGCACCCCCATGTCCACAAGCACTCGCATCTCCGCCGATGACCCGAACGACAACGAGGTGCGCACTCATATGGCCTTGGTCCCCGGAGGTCCCGTTGTCTCCTACCAGAGCGTCGTGGGCTCGCTCATGTACGGGATGATGGGTACCCGACCGGATACCGCCTACGTGGTGGGGGTTCTTGGCCGCTATAGCGCCGCCCCCAAGGCTTGCCATTGGGAACTGGCCAAGCGTGTCCTCCGGTACCTCAAGAAGACGCGCGACTGGTGCCTTGTCTACGATGGCGCTGACGCTGGCATGGATCTCGACTTCCATGGCTACACCGACGCTGACTGGGGCGGATGCAACGACACGTCCAAGTCTACCTCCGGCTTCGTGTTCATCTCAAGTCGGGGCGCCATTGGTTGGTCCAGCAAGCGGCAGTCTATGGTCTCTCTCTCGTCTACCGAGTCGGAGTACATTAGTCTTGCTAACGCTGGCCAGCACTTGGCTTGGCTCCGCTCGTTCTTTGAGGAGTTGGGACGTCCGCAGGCCGGTGCCACCGAGCTCAGGTGCGACAACCGTGCGGCCATTATCCTCAGCCAGGATGCTCAGTTCCGTGCCCGGACCAAGCACATCCAGCGGAAGTACCACTACATCCGAGATGGGCTGGTTGCCACCGGCGAGTGCGTCGTCCTCTGGTACCCCACGGACGAGATGGTCGCGGACATCTTCACCAAGGCACTACCTCATGAGAAGCATCTCAAGTTCTGCCAAGGTATGGGTTTACGGCCAGACTCGAGTGGGAGTGTCAAAAGTGGTCGGTAGGGCGAGTCTGCCTTCACCCGGAGTCACATGACCGCTCCCAACTCCAGGAATCACTGTGTCACATTCCCAGAGTTGGTGTCACATGATCACATGACTTTTCCCCACGCTTTGCCCCGGTGGCCCCGTACATACGCGTGTATTCTTTCCTTCTTTTCCCTCAGTCGCTATCCTATACGCAGGAAGACTGAGGGTATGTCTTTTACTTACTTTACTCTTACTTATACTGACTGTACTTTAGTCTTGCGCTCTCTGCGCTTATTTAGGTATGAATTCAGTCGCTATCCTATACGCAGGAAGACTGAGGTCTTGCGCTCTCTGCGCTTATTTAGCTCGTGAAAGGCAGCAGCTCCAGACTCCCTGGGAGTGGAAGGAGCTCGCATCCATCAAGCGCCAAGCGTGCCGCTCGACCGGATCCATTCGATAACCTCCCGCTCATAGTCCCAGTCAATGAGCGACAGGCAAGTGTACACTTCCCCGGAGAGGATCAACGACAGCGCGCAGCTCGATCTATGAGGGATCACATCTCTCGGGCTGACCCAGCCGCCAAGAAGGGAGAAGAAGCGGGGCATAGTGACACCGACGCTCCTGCACATCGAGGAAGGGGCCCCGCTAGGATAGCCCTGCTTGCAGGAGAAACACAGGCCAGCGAGGTGGTTGACAAAGACTGGACCACTCTTTGTTGGCTCCAGCTCAACTGGTGAGCAACCCCCATGGAGCTAAAAAGCCTCCACACTAGGGAATACTGGTGCCCAGGTGCAGTATATATAATTAATTGAATAGGAGATTTGGCCATTCTAGCTATACATATCTTGAATCATCCCACATTGCCTAAGCAACATATTGACCAGCAGCTTTCAAAGCATCATCAACTCGGTCCACATTGGTGCCAACACCCTGAGCAGAGTCTTCCTTGCCCCCAGCCTAAACAACAGTCAGAGAATATACAAACAGCAACTTGAAAGGCTTTTACCTTGCCACCAAGGACATCTGTCACCTTTGCAGCCCAGGTTTTGGCATCAAGGCCCTTCTCTCTCAGTGCAGGTGGCACAAAATTGACATGTGCCACCTTGGTGCCCTCGGGGTCAGGACTGAAAAGGTAGACAGCCTTGCCAGCCTTTCTTGCTTGTGCCACGACATTTTGCAGAAGCTGGGGATGTGGTTAATACAGGTGATCATATAAAGACTGCACGCGTACCTTTGCATTGCCGTCAACATGCAGAATGGAGACGAAAGCGGGGGCACCTGGTGTCTGCTCGAAGAAGGTCCGGAACTGGTCTAAGGCCTGATAGCGAGGTTACCATAATCGCCACCCTGAGGAAAGGTATGGTACGTACATCCTTGTTCAGAGCGGCCTCACGCTCCTTGACCTGCTTATCAAAGGCTTTTCGCACGGATGCTAGGCGATCCTTCAGCTGCGATTTCCTGATGATCGACGTGTCGGCCTGATTCAACGTCTACAAGAGAAGAGTAGTCAGAATACAGAGCGAAAGGGAACATACTTCGGGATGACGCACCACTGTGAAGGCCTTTATGGCCGCATCCGCTTCCTTGCCCGTCATCTTCTCGATCTGGTCGAGCTTGATCTGCAATGCGTCGGCTAGACGTGTCGCCTCCGCCGCTTCGTGCCCCGTAACGGCCACGATTCGACGAATGCCCTTCGCGATGCCCGACTCCTCGGTGATAACGAAATGCTTGATGTCGCCCGTCTTCGCAACGTGCCTAGGAAAGATCAGCACGGAACTACGACATGGACGCGCACAACTCACGTCCCACCACAGAACTCGATGCTGGTACTGCGCCACTTCGGGTTCTCGATATCCGCCGAGATCTCGTCGACGCTGAACTCTAATGACACGACGCGGACGGGATCTGGGTACGTCTCCCCAAACACTGCGCGCAGCCCAGGAATCTTCTGTGCGCTCTTCAAGTCCATGTCCTTGCCGTACACCTTGACGTTCTTCTTGATCCAGTCGACGCTCATGGACTCGATCTGCGTCAACTCGGGAAGCGGGATCTGCGCCTTGTGCGAGAAGTCGAAACGCAGCTTCGTTGGCGCGACGAGGGAACCCTTCTGGTCGATGTGGTCGCCGAGGACCTCGCGAAGACAGTAGTTGAGGATGTGTGTGGCAGTGTGATTATTTCTCAACGGCCAGCGGCGGAGCTGCACGCGAACATCAGTGGAAAGACCCGACGAGTCAACGAAGTATGCATACCTCGTCATAGGATGCGACTACCTCATTGCCGACCTCAAGATCACCATACTTCAAGTGCCCAACGTGCAGAACGTAGCCGTTGTACACCTGTACGTCCGTGACCTCGAACTCGGCAACACCGTCGATGACGATGCCTCCAGTGTCGTTCTCCTGACCACCCGACTCTGCATAGAAGTTCGTCCGGTCGAGGATGATCCCAAAGGACGTGGCCTCAGGGATATCGCTCGTCGAGTCGAGGAAAGCCTTGTTATGGAAGATCTTCTTCACCGTCGCCGTGATGTTGCCCTGGTCTGCGTCGTGCGTAAGATCCCTGCCATGAATCCCGACCTGAGCACTCACTGTACTTCGACGAGTCATCCGTCTTCGCGACATCGCCACCTTTCTCCAGCGCCGCGATATCGTGCACATCGAGCTTCACAACGGTTGCCGCGTCCTTGTTCTGGGTAGCCTTGCTCGCCTCCTTCGACCACGCCTGCGCATCCTCGAACTCCTTCTCGTTGATGCCCAAACCCAGTTCCTCTGCCATCAGCGTCGTAAGGTCCACCGGGAAGCCGTAGGTATCGTAGAGCCGCCAGACGTCCTTGCCATTAAGCTCTTTGAGGTTCTGCTCTTTGGCGCGCTTCGCGTACTGGTCGAAGAGCTTCTCGCCGCGGTCAAGCGTACGTGCGAATGATTCTTCCTCCTCGTCAAGAATCTCCTTGATCTCGGGTAGTTTCTTCGTGATCTCGGGGAAGACGTCGCCCTGTGAGGCTGTCAGGTCGCTGAAGTATTACAGCGAGCAGCGACGCACCATGTGCTCGACGACGACAGGCATCAAGGACGAGAAGAACGAGCCGATGGTGACACCTAGCTTCTTGCGTGCATACCGAGCGCCTCGCCTCAAAATGCGCCGAAGGACATAGCCACGCCCAACATTGTTAGGTACACCACCGTCACTAAGCGCGAAGGTGAGGGTGCGGACATGGTCTGCGACGACCCGGTACGCCGTGTCGATTCCATCCTTGTCATCTGGGCCGAAAAGGCCCTGATAAGGCCTGACTCCGGTCAGCTCCTGGACGCGCTGGAAGATGGGAGAGAAGACGTCGGTGTCATAGTTGGAGCGCTTGTCTTGTACAACGGAGACTAGGCGTTCGAAGCCCATGCCGGTGTCGACGTGCTTGGAAGGAAGAGGTTTCAACGAGCCGTCGTCCTCACGGTTGAATTGGATGAAGACGTTGTTCCAGATCTCGAGCACGTCCGGGTCGTCCTGGTTGACGAGATGTGCTGCGTTGCGGCCTCCGATACGGTCGTAGTGAATCTCACTGTAGACGATGAGAGAGGTGCGAGCCGGGTATATGGTCAACGCACCTGCAAGGCCCGCACGGGCCCGTCGCGCCCATCTCCCAGAAGTTGTCCTTCGCGTTGCCAGGCAGGATGTGGTCCTCGGGGACACCGATATCGAGCCAGTATTGCTTGGCCTCAAGATCCGGCTCAAGACCATTCTTCGGGTCGCCCTCGAAGTAGGAGACGTAAAGCCGGTCCTTTGGTAACTTGTAGACCTCCGTCAAGAGCTCCCAAGAGTATGCGATGGCTTCTTTCTACGCAGCGTAAGTGAGGGGCGAGGGGAGTACGAACAGCAGCGCACCTTGAAGTAGTCACCGAACGACCAGTTGCCCAGCATCTCAAAGAATGTGTGGTGGTACGAGTCCTTGCCAACATCGTCAAGGTCTGAGAAAGTCAGATAGGATATATACGCGTCGATAGCCACGCACCGTTGTGCTTCCCTCCTGCGCGAATGCACTTTTGGGAGTTGTACGCGCGCTTGAGCTTGGAAAGATCGGAGTGGGGATCGACGGTGCCAAGAAAGAGCGGCTTGAACTGGGGGCAGTTTAGTGTACGCTCGGTACCATGGAGTCGCTCATCGCACCTGGTTCATGCCAGCGTTGGCAAAGAGCAGCGTAGGGTCATCGTACGGGACGGTGGGAGAGGAGCGGACAAAGGTGTGGCCCTTGGACTGGAAGTAATCGAAGAAGTCCTGCCTGACCTGGCGGGAGGACCTGTGTGGGATGGCAGCCATGGTCGTCGAGAGGAAGCGGCGGCTGTATGCGCCATTTCTCACTCCCGCCCGAGTCAGTATCGATCCAAAGAGCATAGGTCACACTCCTCTCACGTGCTCTCCAATTCCCTCCGCCTCCGGTCCGCATTTCCCTGCTCTTTTCCCCGCCGTCGCCGCCGTCGTCCTCCTCGACACCGTCATCGACGACGCCACCGCCTCGATGCCGCGCATCCCGCACAACCTCCTCCGCCTGCTTGCGCGGCCCGTGCGTTCTGCAGCGCTGCCCGCACCGGCTCACGTTGTACCCGCTGCACCTGCCGCGTCTGCTGTCGCTGCGCGCGTTACCAGCCTCTCCTCGGCGCGTGCATTCCTCGCCCCGAGCCGTCCACAAGTGGCCACGACCCCCTCCGCTATGCTTGCCTCGCTCTCGCCCTCTCTCTCGGGCATGCAGCAGCTTCGCTTCCGGACATTCGGCACGGAGTACCAGCCGTCCCAGCGCGTCCGCAAGCGGAGGCACGGCTTCTTGTCCCGTCTACGCACCAAGAACGGGCGCAGGATACTCCAGCGTCGGTTGAAGAAGGGCAGGAGATATCTGTCCCACTGAGAAGTAGCGGGCGTGTGCGTTCGATTCCCTCTTCTTCTCAGGTGTCATGTCTGATAGTTCTCACAATAGTATCCTTTAAGTACGACCACAGCTCACGTCAAATGCGCGGTCGAGGATACCTACAGACAACCATATCAATGCAAGAGCGCTGGCTGGAGGATGCACGTCGTAGCAGTCGTCGATCATTCCGCACGAGTCATTGTTAGAATTAGCACACTCTTGTATTCGACCGTCATCACACCATGGATATCATAGACGACCGCTCACTGGTGTCCCGGGAGTTTCTCGCCGTCATCCTTTGTGGCTTTGGCAATGAGTGAGTGGGGCGACAGACCCTAGTGCACTCGATCGCTCAAGCCAACGACGATCGCAGATTGACGCCGCTAACGAGCAACAACGGCGATGAGTCCTGCCCCAAAGCACTGCTCCCTGTCGCAAACAAGGCGATCCTTGACTACGTTCTCGCGTGGGTAGAGCAAGCGCGCATCCAAGGTGCATATATATCTGCGCGCGCCTCAATTTCCTCGAGTACATCCCTCATCCCCCTCAGATGTCCTCGTTATTTGCCCCACTGCACACCGCACTGCCATCTCCCACCACATTGACTCCGACATCAGCTCCTCCTCCACCGGCCTGCGCATCGATGTCCAGACCTTCGACGAGTCGCAGGACAGTAGCATCGGCACCGGCACAGTCCTCCGTCACTTCGCCAGCCGCATTCAGTCCGACTTCATCCTCCTACCATGCGATTTCATCCCCCCGCCTTCACTTCCCCTTTCTACCCTGCTTGCCAAGTTCCGCACGGAGGCACTCGCGGACGGCGCGATCGCCACTACGTGTTGGTTCGCGGGTACGAAGAAGAACGAAAAGGACAAGTCAACCACGCCCGAGGAATGGGGTCCCTTCCCCGAACCCACCGTCATCGTGTGGGACGAGTCGACAGGCACGCTCCTACACGTCGACACCCCCGACGCGATCGATGAGAACGCGGACGAGATGGAGGTTCGCATGGCTCTGCTGGACAGGTATGTGGCGCGCGCCGCGCACCGATCGTGTCTCATAATTGACTAGATACCCCCACACAAAACTCTCTGCATCCTTCACGGACTCGCACGTCTACGTCTGCAAGCGCTCCGTCCTCGACGCACTAGTTGCGAAACCGCTACTTGAGTCCTTCCGCGAAGACTTCCTTCCCTGGCTATGCAAGGTCCAATACCAGCGTGCCAAGCGCCGAAAATGGGGCCAAAGTGCGTATATCGACTCTCCAACAATCTTATCCGTCGTATTCATCTCTTCGCACCTAGCTCTACACCCCAGTACCAGTGCGCTCACCCAAGATCTCGCGCTGAGCCACTCTACCCTCCGTATCAACCCAAATCAGGGCGACGACGACACTGAGGATTCGGATATGCAAGATACTCCAGCCAGCTTACGTGTAGGGGCTGTCCTTTACAAGTCCCCACGCCCCGAAGAATATATCGCGAGAATTAACAACATTCACTCGTTCTTCGAGGCTAATCGCCAGGTAGAATGCTCGATCTTATATGCGAGACCATCTGCTGATTCACACTGCGCAGTGTCTAACGACAGCCACCTGGTCACTTCCCACCGAGCCCAAAGCCCGCTCTCTCATCGACGCGAAGGCGCAAATTTCGACAGACTCAATCATCGGTAAGTCACTCATACTGTATCATCCCAAATATCCCAAACCTAATCTCTACATCCTACCCCTTAGGCACCTCTACTCAGGTCGGCGAGCGTGCCACCATAAAACGCAGCACTATCGGAAAGCACTGCAAGATCGGCAAAATGGCCAAGATCACTAGCTGCGTTCTGCTCGACCATTGTTCGGTGGATGATGGGTATGAATGTCCGTTATATATGCGGCCGTCTTCTCTTATGGTCGCCTTCCTTCACAGTGCTAAGCTAGAAGGATGCATTCTCGGCAAAAACACCAAGATCGGCGCAAAAGCTGATCTCTCGAAATGTGTAACGCAGGCTGGCTACGAAGTCGCTGCAGCTGGTCGGTCCACGTCCCTATAGCATACCGTACAATTGCTGATCTTGATCAGAAACCATCAAAAACGAGAAGCTTGATGTTTCCGACTGGACCGCAGTGTCCGACGACGAAGACGAGGGCTTCGCCGGCTCAGGAGACAGCAGCTCAGACGACTCGAGTGGCTCAAGCAGCGAGTAAATGTACCTCATTCGCCACAATGTATAGACATCAATCCAATCGCAGCACTGCTCGAGCATCGCGAATAAAATACAGTGACAACAACAACAGTGCTAGTACGATACAAGTGTGCGAAAAACGGTAGACTACGCATTCCTCTGCCCGCCACCCATCTGGTTGCCCAAGCCCTGCGCGAACCGACCGCGACCGCCCCGCGCACCTCCTCTCGCACCCCCGCGTGTCCGCTCGCCCCGCCCGCGCCTCTCGCCCTGCGCCTGCTCGCCACGCTTCTCGCCCTTCGCGCCGTCCCCGCGGTCGCCCCAGCCCGCGCCACCGCCGAGCTTGGTGTCGAGCGTCTTCTCATTCTGGTCGACCATGTTGCCGAGCTTGTCCGACAGCGTCTGCGCAAGCTGCTGCGTACGCGAGAGCTCGATCCGGTGGAACACGACGACGCCGCCAGACTGGTCGAGCGACGCCGAGAGCTCCTCGTTCCAGATCATCTTCGACACCGTCGAGGTAACCGTCCGCAACGGGAGCGAGAAGGTCTTGGCGAGGAGCGACAAGGAGAGCGTGCTGTAGTGTGGCGCGTAGGTGAAGAGGTAGGTGCGCAGACCCTGCTCTTGTATCCTCTGCGCGAGCATCTCCATGACGGCCGGCGCGCCGGGCATCAACGCCCAGATCTTGATGCTTTGGATGAGGTCGCGGCACTTCTCCCAGTCGCCGTCCTGGAGCGCCTTGCTCGCCTGCATGATATGGTCGCGCGTGCTCTCCGGTGGGCCAGTGAACACTTGGCGGTCGGCAAAGTCGAGCAAGCGGCGGAATGGCTTCGAGATCGCCTTGCGCTTGAGCTCGTCTGAGTCAATGCTCGCCAACAAGGGAATCTCGACGAGCATGCTGGAAACCAAGAACGCGGCCTCCAGCAGCTCCGTGTTGATGTGCATGTGGAAGGGTAGTTGACGCTGCTTCTCCGCCTTCTCTTGCTCGGGCGTAAGCGTCTGGTAGCGCTGCTGATGCACACCCTGCGCAAGCAGCTCCTTGACGCGCTGCGTCGTGAAGATGTCTTGCAATGTCGACTGCGCCTCCTTGATGAGACCTGAGCGGAAGGCGCAAAGACCAAGCTGAACAACAGTGCGGTTGTACAAGATCTGCGTGGCAATGTCGGCGGAATGGATCGACTCTTGCAAATGAGACATGAGAAGCATGTCGCGTGCAGTGTAGAAGTCGTTGTGGAGGGCGTAGTGGTAGATGTGGGAGAGCATGGCGCGCGTACGCAAGAGAGAGTTGCCAGACTTGTACAAGTGAACACAGAGCGCGTGTATCAGAGCGGATATTGAGCCAGCTGATGAGACGGTGATCTTGGGCTTGACATCGGATGACTCGGCGGCAGCCTCAAGCGCGGACACAACAGGGTCGGGCTGAAAAAAATGAGATGTTGAGAATAGAGAAGATAGAGAACACTGACCTTGGAGTAGATGTGCTCCAACCGCCGCATGATAACGCGACCGAGCGGGTCGTCCTGCTTAGAAGCCTCATAGAAGGCCTCCGCGCGGCAGATAGTGCTGTAGAGAACCTTCTCGTCCTTTAACCGCTCGACATACTCCGTACCATGCGGGTCAATGTTTTGCAGCCCCTTCGTGAACTCGTCGTCCAATCGGTCGACGAAGCTGATGACACTACCGCGAATGCGAACAATACCGTCCTTCTCCGTCTCGGGCGTGCGCTCGGCCATGTCGTCGTAGTCCTCGGTGATCTCCTGCACAGAGTACGCCGGCTGGGACGCGACGATGGAGATGAGCTGGTCGACTTCCTTCTGCGCAGCGGCCCATAGCTCCGTAGGCATGTAGTTGCTGACAGAGGAGTTGTAGTCAAGGCGGGCGGAGATGAGGACGAGGAGAATGCGAATGCGCTGGTATGTGGTGACGGCGACTTCGAGCAGCTTTTCCAAGATTCTGATCTGCTCGGCGCGATCGGTGTTCTACAAGATGATTAGCAGGCGTACTCGAAAAATAGCATGATACACAAACCTTTTTACCTCTTGCCTCCTGAATGGCTTGCAGGTTTTTGAAGATCGTCTCCGGGGAGAACTGCATGCCCTTGCCACCCTTGCCGACTTCGGTAAAGCCATCATCTTCTTCATCGTCAGCAGCAGCAGCAGCCTTATTGGCCGCGCGTGCAGGGCGGGGAGCGGTAGGGGGAGCGGTGTCGCGCGCGATGTGCGCCTGGTATTCGGCTTCGAAGGCCTCGGGGTCCTACGCAACATGAGCTATGGCGTATATGGGAAGCACGATACGTACCGCCTGGTATCGCTTGACCGCATCCTCCTGCTCCTTGATAGCTTTGCGGACCTTCTGCTTCATAGCAGTCAAAGCGCGGGCGTTGGTCGCGTTCATTTTCTTCTTGGCCTCCTTCTCCTTCGCCAGGGCCTTGTTGAGGTTGCCCTCGAGCTCGACAAGGGTGCGGATGTAGAAGGAGGGGATGGGCTCGGCGACATTGCTCTGACGCTGGACGAGACGGACGAGTTTGTCGAACTCTGAAGCTGTGATCAGTACTGATGGATAGGATCGACGGGGGGCGCACCATTCGATATCGCGACCCAGTCGTTGATCTTGAGCGCGTTCTCCATCGTCTTTCCGGTGGCCTCCATCTCGAGTAAGCGTTTCTCGGCTGCGCTGAGGATCTTGCCCTTGTGTTCGTCATCGGACTCTTCGTCGGAATCCTCAGAGTCGGATTTGGCGAAGGCGTTCATCCCCTTCCCCTTCTTGGGCGCATCGCTGTCGTCGTCTTCGTCCGAGTCAGAGTCGGAGTCGCTGGATGATGAGGAATCGGATGCGGCGCCCTTGAGGAAGCGGGACATGGCTGGCTTAGCCGCTGGCTTCGCGGCGGGTGCCTCCTCGTCGGAGGACATGAGCTCATCCTCGGACGACTCGGTGTCGGAGTCTGAGTCTCCTGCCTGTCTGAAGAAGCGCGACATGGTGTGCGGGTGTGCTGGTCGCCGGGGACGATGAGCTCGAAATTTTCAGGCGATGAGGCCGGACGGTGAAGGATTTCGGCGATTGCCGATCTGTGGCGGGGCGACGGCGCGGTCGCGTGGTGCACGTGAGCAGGCGAGTCCAACGCTCGCCGTGAACGTCGCCGCTGAACTCGACAATGGCCACCCCAGGACGTCCGCGCCTCTCTGCGATCCCCACCCCAGGCAGGGGCTCCGGCATCCCGACGCCGGGCACAAGATCGCGCTCGGCATCGACGAACGCGGGCCCGTACGCGACGCACACGCCCACCGCCGACGCGGACTATGTCAGTCGCAGCCTGGCCGACGCCATCAAGGCCAACAACCCGGCCCAGCACCGTCCGTCTCCCTCTGCTACCCCCTGCGCGCCCTGCTGACGTTACAACAGGCGGTCCGCCGCGTCCATCCTCGGTCGCGTCCTCTGTCTCCTCCGTCTCCGCATCCCAGCCAGTCCAACGCTCAAAGACGCCCACCTCGCGCCCAAAGAGCCGCACCTCTGACGTATTTACGCGCAGCCACAGTCGTGCGGGCAGTCGCTCCTTTGAAGTAGGCGACACCGTCAGGTACTTCCCCGTTGCTCCCCTCCCCACCCCCGCTGACCCTTCCCAGAATAGCATCTTTGGGTTATGAGGGCACTCTGCAGTACATCGGCGAGATTGATGGAAAGCCTGGACTATGGGCGGGTGTCGAGCTCGGCGGAGGCTTCTACGGCAAGGGCAAGAACGACGGCAGCGTCAATGGGTATGCGCCCACATACTTCCACACCACAGCGCTCACCTTTTCCCAGCAAACGCTACTTTGTATGCCCTCCGAACTGTGGCGTCTTCGTCTCTACCGCCAAACTCTCACAGCCCACAACCAACCGCCCTTCATCTGTCGCCTCTTCCTACAGCGGTCGCCAGACGCCATCCTTCTCTGGGCGTGTTACTCCCTCCTCCACTCATGCCATGTCCATGTCCTATGCCACGCCCACCCCCGCCGGTCGCGGTCGCATCACTCCCAGCGCGGGTCGTGTCACCCCAGGTACTACCCCTGGAACCCGCCCGCGCGTCCCAACCCTCCCCAAGTCCGCCGCTCGACCATCCCTCGCCACGCCAAAGGTCACGGAGGGCTCCCGCGCATCAAAGTACGCATCGATGACCGCCCAGCAACTCAGCTCCCGCAAGTCAGATGCTGGCTCAGCCCTCAGTCCCCCTCGCGAGCTAGGTAGCCCTGCTCGCCTTGCTTCTCCCTCCCAGAAGTCGCGTACATCCTCCCCTACACGACCTCCTGGGTCTCCTTTCGCGACGCCAAAACCTGGATTGCCAGGTCGCGGAATCCCTGCTTCGCCTTCTTCCAAGGGCCGTACAATGACTGCACCTCGACCTCGGCTACCCAGCGCCATCGCGATGCCTCCTCCAGCTTCACCGAGTTCCTCGACCCGCTCCGTGTCCCTCAACGATAACTCAACGTCAGGTCTTCTGCGAAATGGCCGTGCTCTGCAAGACAAGATGGCTGCCTTGCTGTCTACCGATCGCCACACACCATCTCCCTCGCCCCGGCCAGACTCATCAGCCTCTGCACACTCCTCTGTGATGAACGAAGAAGTTGAACGTCTGCAAGCGCGCATCGTCGCTCTGGAATACGAGAACGAACGCTTGCGGACCGCATCTCAGGACACTGAAGCCTCGGCTTCCCGCGTCAAGTCCTTACAGGAAGAGCTCACCGAGTCGGCCGCTCGCATCGCTGACCTCTCTGGCGACCTCAGCGAGGCGAAGCGCTCCCTCTCCGAGCAAACCTCCCTGGCCGAGAAGCACGCCCGCGAGCACCAGGATGTCGTGCGGCAGCTCGAAAGCCAAAAGAATTCCTCAGAGAGCACAATCTCGTCCCTCAAGGCACAAATGGAGGAGATGGAAAGTCTTGTCGCAACGCTCAAAGACGCGGTGAAGGAGAAGGAAGGTGTGGCCAGCGAGAACGACGCGACCATTCAAGCCAAGAACGCCGAAATCGCGGCGCTCGATGCGCGTCTCAAGCGTACGCAGATCGAGCTCCAGGATGAGCGCCGAGAGCTGTCCGCCCAGGTTGACGAGTTGCGGCAGGCTGGACAGGTAAGTCGCCTCCTCTTGCATGTCAGAGATCTCTTGTGACTAACTTCATTCAGGAAACCATCGCGCTCTACGAAGAACGCCTTAGCGCCATGGACACCGAGCGCTATGAGCTCGAGAACAAGATTTCCTCCCTTGAAGCCGCCCTCCGCCGCAGCACGTCTCCCTCGCTTGCCAAATCTCACGGACCCGCAACCACCGCGGCCGAAATTGACAACGAAGCCCTCCGCGAGCAGGTCGCGCATCTGCAGCAGAAGATCGCGGCCGGCGAGGACGCGCTGGAAGATGCGCGCGCGGCCGCGGAGCGCGACGAGGAAACGATTCGGGAGAAGATGCGGAAGATCAGGGAGAAGGAGGAGGCGATGCGGATAGAGCTGAGCGAGGGCCGAAAGGAGGTAGAGCAGATGATGAAGGCGGAGGAGGCGGCGAGGAGGAGGTTGGAGGAAGTGGAGGAGGCGTTCAGGGAGAGCACGGTCGCATTGGAGAATGCGCGGGCCGAGGTCGAGGGCTTGAGAGCTGAACTTGCTGTTCGTCATTT
Source organism: Schizophyllum commune H4-8 (assembly GCF_000143185.2). Taxonomy (NCBI): domain Eukaryota; kingdom Fungi; phylum Basidiomycota; class Agaricomycetes; order Agaricales; family Schizophyllaceae; genus Schizophyllum; species Schizophyllum commune. The sequence continues at coordinate 2,280,615 of NW_026089545.1, read as the reverse complement.
TGCCTCAGCTAACAGATTTGCTCCTGACACTGGCCTACAGAATGTCGACGCCCTTGTTGCCAGCGGTAACTCATTGATGGCCTCCCGAAGTGGTGGTAGCATCGCCGACCAGCAGAAGCTCCAAGACGAGGTCACACGTCTCAAGGGCCTACTAGAGGAAGCCAAAGCCAACAACCAAGCCTCCGACGAAGGTCTTGAAGACATGGTTACGAGCCTTACGACGGAGAACACTACTGTATGTATTCACCTGATGCAGTACATTCCCCGCACTCACACCACCCCCAGCTCCAGGAGACCGTCGAAGACCTTCAACGCCAGGTGTCCGACTTGCGGCAGACGCTCGAAGATCGCACCGCAGAGCTAGAAAGCGTCAAGAAGAAGGCCAACCGCGACACCGCGATCAACAACGGTGTGCAAGAGTCCTCTGCCAAGTCCTCGAAGGGCGAGTCTAGCAATGCCAGGGAGGAGATCACTGGCCTCAAGTATGTTTGCACTGCTCGCTATGAGGCTCAGACTGACAACATCCTAGACACATCGTGCAAGAGTTGCAGAAGGAAGGTGCTGCCGCTGCCCAGCGCCAGCGCGCGCTTGAGTCTGAGAACCAGCTTCTCACATCTGAGATCGAACAATTGCGCCAGGTTGATCGCGTCTTTCTTCTGGTGTGGCCTATTTTCTGACTTGCTTCGCAGGAAGTCGCCATTCTCGAAGACAACCTCGACAAGAGCGTCAACATGGATGAGACGCCGCTCAGCCCCTCGCTACAGGACGTTGCCGCATTGCAGAAGGCCCTACGCGAGCAGAAGACGAAGTTCGGGATCGAGATGGACCAGTTGCGCAAGCGCGCGACCGATGCAGAGATGAAAAACACGAGAGCCATACATGATGTGAGCCATACCCTAAGTAAACCTTCCCTTGACTTACTGTGTTTGCAGCTGAACAAGGAAATTGGCGAGCTGGAGAGCCTGATTGAATCGAAGGTAAGCTTGCATCTGTTTTGCTTGGCTCGCTCTCACCTTTGCAGATATACCGTGAGGACGAACTCGAGCAAGAGATTGAGCGTCTTAACAACAAGCTCGCGCGGCAGAAGAAGAAAACAAGCGACCGCCCGCCATCGACCGCTTCCACCGTGTCGGAGCCGGCGCAGCAGGTTTGCGAGATCTGCGAACGCCCTGGCCACGACATCTTCAGCTGCGACCTTCTGAAGGAAGACAGCGGACGGAGCTCGCGCGCCTCCACCGCTTCCACCGACTTGTTCTGCGAGGACTGCGAAGGCCATGGACACACCTCAGCGGAGTGCCCTCACTCCCAGGACGTGTTCTAACGACGATGTTTGTCCAGATCTTATGGCCTGTAATTACGCCCCCGCTTGTTTCGTTCCACTGTTGCGCTTGTGATTGATTGTCTGTCTGTTGTCTCCCTGCGGATCTGTGTACATATAGATAGTCGTTGTCCACTAGTACTAGCTACATGGCGTGTTCATACCCGGCTTGCTTGTGATATCCCCCACTTCACGTCGGACATGTGCGAAAGAAAGGCGTCGACAGGCATTATGTACGTGAGGTGGATGCCGACGCAATTACGGGTAACGTGTCAGTAAGGTATAACGCTACCGACCACTGAAGAGTCCGACGGGTAGCGGAGGGCGGGGGACATGGAAAACAGATGGACAACAACGGGGAAAGGATGGATAAGAAAACGTGAACATACCACGGGGAACGCCGAAGCGATCTGCCCGCGGCACCATGCGTCGCCAGGCTCGTGTGAGGCATAATGGGTACTCAAGAGTAAGGGTATTCAGATGCAGCTCTAGATCCAGAACAAAGTGACGGTCCGAGAGGGGAAGGGGAGGCATTTATGGCTGGCGCTTCTTGACGTTCTGCGACAGCCATTGGAGACCCTCGAAGAGACCCTCGCCGGTAGTAGCGCAACTGCAGGCGAACGTGAGCTAGCGAAGGGCCCGGACGCGCGAACGGACGTACCTCGGGTGGACGTACCACGACCGGTCCCGCATTCGGTGCAACCCGAGCTTCTCTGTCACCTCTGCCGGGGACATGGCTGGAGCGCGCGCGTGAGATAGAGACCAGGCACCGTGGAAAGGAGACACGCACCGCCCGGCAGATCCTGCTTGTTCGCAAAGACGAGCAAAAGGCAGTCCTTCATCTCCCTGTCGCTCAATATCCTATGCAGCTCCTGCTTCGCTTCGTCCACACGATCACGGTCTTGGCTGTCGACGACGAAGACGAGGCCCTGGGTGCCCGTGTAGTAGTGTCGCCAGAGCGGCCTGATCTTGTCCTGGCCGCCAACGTCCCAGACGTTAAACTTGACATTCTTGTAGGTGACGGTCTCGACATTGAATCCGACTGGGACGCGTCAGCGGGGCGGGAAACGGGGCAGGGAGTGGACAACGCACCAGTCGGGATGGTTGTGACCGACTGATTGAGCTTGAGCTTGTAGAGAATGGCTGGGGCGAGGTGAGCAGACGCTGCGGGCTGTGCGCTGGCACGTACTCGTCTTTCCGGCAGCGTCGAGGCCGAGCATGAGTAGACGCATCTCCTTGTTCCCGAACAGCTTGCCTGCGACGACGACGGTGAGCTTCGGGCTGACGCGCTCAACGGTGGCAACGCACCCAACGCCTTTGAAAGATTGGCACCCATGGCTTTGAATATGGAGGTAGAAGGCTAAAAGAGCGACGGGACGGCGGGAGACCGCGGCGAGCGAGAGTGGAGAAGAGAGCGACGCTCAGAGTGAACGCCAAACAAAATCAGCGGTCAACAACCCGTGACAGCACGCCCCGGACTCGGTCACACCCTATCGCCCGGATCCAAAATCCAGCAAGTCGCATATCGTGGTAGACTAGTGGGGGTATCCTAAGTTACTGATCCCTCAAGACACTGCCTGGCTCTGGCTGAACGCCTTCAGCCATCCATCGCCCATATCCTGCTTCAGCGCCTCTATCTTCCGCCGGTACGCTTCCCCATTCAGATCCTCCCCTTCCGCCGCCGCATCCTCGCCCCCGTCCTGCGTCGGCGGCTCAAAGACGGACGCACTCGCCCGCGCCCGCCGAGCTGCTGACCGCCCCGTCAACGTCTGCGTCCCGCGCTTCCTCGACTTCGACTCCACCACCCTAGGCTCCGCCGCCCTCTCCTCGTCCCACACTCCCACCACCTCCGTCTGGTGTCTCGAATGTCGAGTGCGCGGCTGGGGTCGTACCGGCGAAGGTGCCTTGCCGCGGGGCTCCACGTCGCTTTGCGTATCTGCCACCTCCGACTTTGTCCGCGAGTGCGACTGACCCCGCGCGCTCTCCGCATCGCTGCTCCTCTCCCCTTCCAGATCCACGATCCGCTTCGGCCTCTTCTTCCGCGCGCGACCCGCCACGGCTTGCAACTGCGGCGACTGCTGGCTTGACCCCGACGGCGATGATACGCCATTCAGTACGGGTGAAGCGACTGTCACCACAGGCGGCGAGGAAGCCACTGGCGCTGACCTCGACGAGGTCATCTGCTTCGCCGGCGAGGTCGTCAGGTTTCGCCGCTCGACGAAAGAGGGAGGAGTCCCATCCAGCGTTATCGTCTTCCCCTCCTTCCAGAAAAGGTCGAAGCACGCCGTCCGGTAGTTCTCCTCGTACTCCGTAAACGGGTTGCCCTCGATGGCGATGTCCTTGATGTGGGGCAGCGGCACCAGTCGACCGACCTCTGCGCTTTCCTCGAGCAGGTTCTCCCGCAGGTCGACGCGTTCCAGCGCGGGCAGACGCTCGAGTCCGCATAGCGACTCTAGCCTATTCCGGGAGAGATTAAGGTAGAGGACCTGGCCCAGATTCTGGTAGATATGCAGGACCGAGTCAATCATGTTATCCGCCAGATTGAGTGAGACCAGGTTGTAGAGCGCGCCAAGGCCAGTGGGTATCTGTACTAGCAGATTGGACGAGAGGTCGAGGTGTGTGAGGGATGTTAAATGCGGAAGTGAATCGGCAGGGAAGAAAGTGAGGTTGTTCTCCGCCAGGCAGAGGTGCTTCAAGAACGCCCACTTGAGCGATGACAGCTGCGGCTCCGGCGACGAAGAGTGTGGCACATCCCCTTCCTCCTCTTCCGCCGCCTCCGGGACGGACTCCGGCAGCTTCGTCGCAAACGACGGCTGCCGCGACGGGCCGCGGGGTATGCGCCGGTGTCGCTTGCGGCTGGTACTCCCCTCGCGCCGCGCCTGGTCGTCGATGACCGCGCCGATGAAGACGTCAGACGCATCCTCCAACCCACTCTTCCTGATTTTCAGACTGCGCAGGCTCTCCGCCAATCTGTCCCACCCCAGCAGCGAGCGCGGATCGACATCCGTGCATTCGAGGGAATACAAATTCTTGAATGCGTCGAGGGGTATGGCATTCGTATTCGGTGGTTCATTCGCCAGCTCCGCGATGACCTTGCGGCTGGGTGGGGTGATGGAGAGCGCGGGGAGCTTGGTGAAGCAGCTGTAGAGGTACTTGAGCTCCGCGTCGATGCTCGGCGGCTCTGCGCGCCCCCACCACCCCGGGCCGAGAGACAGACCGGACATGGCGGATAGGGACGAGCGGAAGGAGGCAAGGGACAGCGTGTCCGACTTGTCGGCGTCGGGGAAGAGGTTGATGTAGTTCATCGGCCGGGAGGGGTTATCGACCGCGACGTCGAGGTTCCCGACGTCGATACCAATCCCCTCGATGCGCATGAGGACGTAGAAGAGGTGGTGGATGTCGATCGCAAGCACGAGCGGGGCCGGGGCGGCGGGGTCTGGGGCGGCGGCAAACCATGTGAGGGGGTTGATGAGGGAGGACGAGGGCGGGGCGTCGACGGTGCGGCGGCGGGGGCGGCGGAAGAAGGGCGACTCTGCGAGGCGGCGCTCGTGTGTGCGTATGAAGGCGGCCGTGCGCCGTATGTAGTCGTCCCCGGGCTCCTGCTCCATGCTGGCTGGGTGAGAGGTGGCTGCCGCCAGTCAGCCCTGTGGCGGCAACCAAGCTTCCATGCGTCATCCCCGTTTGGCACCCACCACGGATGATCTCATCACAACCCAAATCAGGCAGGACCCACACCCTCGCACCCTGACCAGAGTCTTCTGAGATGTCTGCTCCCCATAGGAAACAGTCGCATCTCTTTCTCGCGCTCACTCAAAACTACTCAACAGTTTCTAAAGTGACGAGCAACGAATCTGAGCAACGGCTGGAGTAGAGCGCCGTTTGACGCCCGAGTCAGCCACCAGCATACGTGAAGGGCTGACAATTCGAGCCGACTTCGAGCGTTCATTTTCTCTACCGAAGTTTATAAGCTAATCTTCCATCTACCATGCGTCTACGGCTTCACGGATGGGCGTGAGACTCCGCAAGGCATCTCGCATTCATTGTTCATAGGAAATCGACCGTTACACAGGCCAACGACCACGCAGATCCATGATCCGTCGCTAAACATTCTACTCGGCCCTGCGCCAGTTTTCGCCCTCACCGCGTACCCAATATGTATTTAAGCCTCCGACTTTGGCGCAGAGACTCAGCGCCTGCTCACTCCTCGCCATGTTTCCCCAGCTGAAGGATTCCTTCGCTTTCCTCCTTCCTGCCTTCCAACCCATCTTCAACTTCACCAGTGTTTCTCCTGGGCCCACCGTTGATCTTGGGTACGCCACGTACGAAGGCGCCTTCGACAGCACGTTCAACATCACCGAGTTTCTCGGAGTTCGCTACGCCGCTCCTCCGATAGGCAATCTCCGCTGGCGGCCTCCTCACCCCCCTTCTCATGAAGATGGATTGCGGCAGGCCGCCAGTCAGCCTCCCATGTGTCCACAAGCTGGGTTCTACGGGCATGCAAAGTCCGCTCCCGCTTTCATGAGAGGCGAGAGGACGGTCGAGAAAGCGACCTTGCTCGAGTACGTTGGCCGCAATCCGATCATCTACTCCGCTCATATACTTTCCTCAGCGCATGCCCATTGCACGGTATCTGCCCACAGGACATGTCGAAACCCTCTCTAGCCGACGAGGATTGTCTTCTTCTCAAGTACCCCTCCTTTGATCCACGCATTGAACGGCGTCACTGATCCTACTCTCCAGTGTCTACACCCCTGGAGACCTCTCGTCATCATCCCAAACCCAACCCGTTCTTGTCTGGTTTCATGGAGGAGGTTACGCGGGTGGAAGTGCCACCGGCTTCTTTGGAGACGATAAGTATGACGGCAAATACCCACTCGTGCGTGCAAGGGGCGGCCTCGTCGTGGTTGTCGTGCAATACCGCCTCGGAATGTACGGCTTCCTTGCCGGGAAGGAGGTGCGAGATGCAGGGGCCGCGAATGCGGGACTATGTGAGTGTTTTCCCTTCACCCCGATCGTCTTCTAACCCCTTCGCGATAGTGGATCAGCAATTTGCCTTGCAATGGGTACAAGAACACGTCAGCATCCTTTCATCGATCGTTGACACTCCTTCTGAGCATCCTCCAGATCCACAAGTTCGGCGGTAATCCTTCCGATGTCACCATCTGGGGAGTTTCTGCTGGTGCCGGCTCCGTCTACCAGCATATCGTCGCCAACGGTGGGAACACTACCCCTCCGCTCTTCAATACCGCGATCACAAGCTCGAGTTTCCTGCCACAACAGTACGATGTCGACGATGATGTGCCCGAGGTATGCATCACATCCTTGCCGCCGTGCATAGCTACTGACCCCCGTCTCCGACCTCGGCAGGCCATCTACGAGGAAGTCCTGAAGCAGACGGGGTGAGCGACGTTTTTGTTTGTGCTGGCATCGGTTCCCAACATCCGCTCATGTTGTCCTTTCAGATGTAGCAACCTAGATTGCCTTCGGAAGATCGACACGCTCAAGCTCCAGCGCCTCAACGCTGACATGGGCGTCTCGGCCTTTGCCGGTACCTACACCTTCACGCCGGTCATCGACGGCAGCTTCATCCGAGAGGCACCTGGTCTAGCTATCGCACGCGGTCGGATACAGGGAGTACGTCACGGTGTTTGCGTGTGCAATCCATCGCCCTGCTCACCGGTCATCCGTAGGCCCATCTCCTCACGGTGACGAACGCCAACGAAGGGTTCATGTTCGTCGACGTATTCAAACCAGACGATACCCTTGATACCTCCTTCTACATTCGCAATGCATGGCCCAGGCTCGCAGACGAAGAAATTGCTCAAGCCATGGACCTCTACGCAGACCTTCCCCCGGTCGAACAAGCGAGCGCGATTTACGCCGACGTCGTGTTCGTCTGCCCGACCTATCGCCTCATGCGCGCTTTCGACGAGCCCTATCGAGTAATGTCCCATACATTGCTTTCAACTTAACATCCTCACCGACAGCATTCCAGGCCCAATTCGCCGTCGAAAACGCCCTCCACGGATTCGACGCGCCCTACTATTTCCCCGACATGGCCAACCTGTTCCCCAAACTCTACCACAACGCCGATTTCGAGACCGCCTTCGCATCCGCTTTCACCAACTTTGCGCTGTACAAGGACCCGAACCGCAAGGTTGCGGAGGATGTGACGCCGGCGTGGGCGCCTTGGAGTGACGAAGCTCCCTTCGAGATGGTCTATAACAAGACGGAGGATGGCACCCCCGAAGTGCGCATGGCCAGGACCGATGGCCGTGTTTTGGAGCGATGCAAGTGAGTAGGGCTCCAGGAATGACTTTAATAGATCTGACTGGGATGCAGTTTCTGGCAGACAGTCGCGCTTCATGTAGGGCAGTAGGTCAAGGCATGCCTTAGATGATGGGACTCGCGTCGTTATACTTTGCTTCCCTTGTTCTCTGTCATCCCACTCTCACTATCGCACTTTCATCTTCACCTTCAAGTCTGGCTGCCCCTCTCGCTTACCGCTTCTGTGCGAGCAATGAACGAGGTTACTCTGATTGAGCGAGTGGACCCACAACATCCACGTGAGGACCTCCGAAATGAACGCAAGATTATCGCCAGAAAAGGTAACAAAACGGTGCGTGTACCGGTATGACGCTGAGTCGAGGGTACTAACCCTCCAGTCATAGCTCGTCATCCGACCACGCTCCCGGCGCGCTCATAAGACAAGGCCAGCTCGGACGTAGGCTCACCTCCCTTCACTCCCGCCAAATGCTCTCCCAATTCAAGGACTCGCTCACCTTTCTCCTTCCATTCTTCCAACCCATATTCAACGCCACCAGTATCCCTGGCCCCATCATTGACCTCGGTTATGCAACTTACGAGGGCGCCTTCGACCCTGTGAGCAACGTCACCCGGTTCCTTGGTGTACGCTATGCTGCGCCCCCTACTGGCGAAAATCGCTGGCGGCCCCCGCAACCTCCTCTGCACCAAGAGGGAGTACTGAAGGCGACCGAGCCGACACGCATATGTCTGCAAGGCTCTTGGGGGAATGCGAAAACCGCTCCCTCTTTCGCAAGGGGCAAGAAAACGGCGGAGAAGGTGGACCTACTCCAGCAAGTCCATAACGGTTCGTCTCTGCATGTACGCTGAACTTCGATTGTGCTAGTGCAACCGATATGCACACCGCATTTACCACCGCGCCGGCCGACGAAGACTGCTTGTTTCTCAAGTAAGTTGCCACTTCCCTCTTGCATCACTCACTGAGTTCGGCTTATATTCCTTAGCGTCTATACTTCCGGCGATTTTGAGGCGCAGGCTCGCGAGCCTAAGCCTGTCCTGGTCTGGTTCCACGGCGGCGGCTACTTCAGCGGCAGTGCGATTGGATATCACGGCAACGATGGCTATGACGGCAAATATCCTCTGAAGCGCGCGAATGGAGGGCTTGTCGTGGTCGTTCCGCAATACCGACTGGGCATGTTTGGGTTCCTTCCGGGCAAGGAAGTGCATGACGCGGGCGCTGCAAATGCTGGTCTTCGTGAGTGGTTGGCATTGGTTCATGTCGTCCTGGTAGTCTGACTGCTGCATCAGTGGACCAACAATTTGCTCTACAGTGGGTACAAGACAACGTCAGTTTCTCTCTACCTACGATGCCATCATTTTATGACGTCCTTCTTTAGATCCATAAATTCGGCGGCAATAGACCGTATTTGCACCGAGATATATCGACGGGTTTTGCATGCAAATGCCATTGCTTTCAATGGGCAGTCGGTACAGAATCTGCTGATATATCCTGGTGCAAATACGGTCTAATCCCTCCGATGTGACTATCTGGGGCGAGTCGTCCGGCGGAGGCTCAGTATATCATCACGTCGTCGCCAACGGCGGGATGACAAGCCCTGCGCTCTTCGATACTGCCATCATCAGCTCGAGCTTTCATCCTCCGGAGTATCATGTTGACGACGATGTATCCGAGGTCGGCAACCTCCCCTTTCCTCACAACCATCACTCACGGCTAAGTAGGCCATCTACGACGAGGTTATGAAGCAAACTGGGTAGGTCGTGCATCTATCTCTTCTATTCGCCTTGCTAAGGGGTTTCAACAGATGCAGAAACTTGGACTGCCTACGAAAAATCGACGTTACTGTGCTACAGATGCTGAACCTGGACATGTGTGTTTTGGCCTTCAGCAACACGCATCCATGCGCTCCTGTCATCGACCGCACCTTCGTTCGAGAGGCTCCCAGTCAAGCTGTTGCTGAAGGCCGGGTCAACGGGGTAACTGTTACTTCGAAGACCCCCAACATATCGCTCTGATCCTGCCTTTCAGAAGTATCTAATGGCAGTGACCATCGCCAACGAAGGCGAGATGTTTATGACTGTATTCCGGCAGTCCAACGAAATCTTTGACATCCCCTTCTGGCTGCGCAATACATACCCCAAGACTACGGACGAGGACATTGAACGCGCCATATCCCTCTACGCCGACGTCGATCCCATCGACCAAGCGCAACTAATGTACGCTGATATCACCTTTATCTGCCCGACGTACAACATACTGCGTGCGTATGACAAGCCGTATCGGGTCCGTGTCTTCGCTGCCGTTACAGACGCCGTACTCACGCATTTACAGGCCCAATTTGCCGTCGATCCCGCCCTCCATGCTTTCGACATTGGCTACTACTTTCCCGACTTCTCCAACCTTTTTCCCAAGACCTACGACAACGATGAGTTCGAAAACGCCTTCGCTTCCATCTTCACCAACTTCGCGCTTGCGAAGGATCCGAATATAAAGGTCGCAGAGGACATCACGCCCGCCTGGGCACCATGGACCGAAGAGGAGCCTGTCGAGATGATATTTGGCGCGACAGAAGATGGCGCTCCCGACGTGCATGCTGCCACTACCGACAACCTCGTCCTTAAACGGTGCAGGTACGTTAATACCCAACTTGAGATGAACCTGGAAGTTGATTGTGGAGTAGCTTCTGGCAGAGCATCGCACCGCACGTCGGGCAGTAGTGTAGTATGGCCGTTACTTGCCAGGCAGGCAATGTAGCCACTTGACAGGGGTCTGAGGATTGATTTTTTGGATAGATAGCATTCCATGGTGATCCGTATGAGAAGGAAACGGTGAAGTACCGGCATACTCGGAAATGGTCAAGAGAGGCTAGTCATTGCATACATCCATATGGACCCATACAGTAACAAAGGGAGCCAGTCGGCAATCACCGGTCGTGCTTGGTCATCGACACCGACCACAAAGTTGACACCTTCGCTCTCCCGCGCGACGCTGACTCTCGACATCTCTGGTACTCTATCACGAACAATAGATACCCTTTGAACTCTGCCGAGGTTCATGCTGCTCGGAAAACCAAACCAACAAAACCTGGATACGCGATTGCTGAATAGGACGCCCTCTTCCGCGCTTCCGGCCACCTATGCTCAATCACCCAACTACGAAACGAGGACATCCAGCTCGCTTGAGCTTCATCTATCCCCCGGGAGGACCTGTCAGCCTGGCGCTCGGGCCCTCTTGACTGCTCACCGAGGTTTTTGCTCCGCGGCCCCGACACAACCTAAGCCTCTGTCACTGCTGACGGTCATCTCTCATCGTCATGGTATCTAATCATCGGATAGCCACGCTCAGAGCTGAACGCAGCTCGTCACGAGATCGCAGCGCGAGAAGTTCCAACGAGGTCGCAGACGCCGAGCGAAACGCCCGCGACTGCATTTTTCGAACATCTCCTACCTCTATTTCAGCGCCTATCGCTCAGAAGGCATGAAACGATGCTTTCACATCAGCAAACATAATTTAGTGCTATAATCGGGGACATCCGAACGCCTTCTGCAAGACGTATAATATCCTATCGAAGAATTCATGGATATTACACCCGGAGGCCCAGGGGGCATTTGCCGAGGGATCGCGGGGCACCCTGCGGGTGCCCGCCCCCATTCCATGTCTTTCCACTGTATTGCAGCTCGCTCATTGCACAGCTCAAGCATCGGCGATGAAGCCTCCTCCGCGCATTACTCAGCATTGCATGCTAGGCTGATTAACTGGCCATAGCGACAAGCAGACGCAATATCCCTCGACGAGTGACCGACTCGGGGACCCCTGATATATACCCAGAGCTCGCAATCGTCAATTAACTCCGGCAGTGCACCTCAAACCTTCTGCCGATCCATCAATGCTCTTTCAGTACTTCTCCCAAGTTGTCTTCGCTGCCTTTGCGCTCGCTCGGCCCACGGTCGACCTCGGATATGCCACTTATGAAGGTGTATGCGATGGCGACAGCAATACGACGCACTTCCTAAGCGTGCGCTACGCTGCTCCGCCGACGGGGGATCTGCGGTGGCGTCCCCCTCAGCCTCCGCTACTCCAGTCCGGAGTGCAGCAAGCGACTTCGCAGCCGCCGATGTGCGTACAGGACCCTCGGGGTCAAGCTACGTCTGCTCCGCCTTTCGCGCGTGGCGAGAAGACGGATAAGAATGACACCTTGCTTGAGTACGCCTTCTTCCTTGATTTTCTGAGTTTTCCTCCTGACCTAGCTATCTAGTGCATGCGCCTTGCAGGGGATCTGTCCATTGAACGATCCTACGCCACCCGCAGATAGTGAAGATTGTCTCTTCCTGAAGTAGGCCTGCCGGATCCGTCTCACTGAAGACATGCTCATCATGACCGCTCCAGCGTCTGGACTTCCGGCAACTTCGAGGCGCAGACGAACACCAGCAAGCCCGTCCTCGTTTGGATTCACGGCGGAGGCTACGGATCTGGAGGCGCAACAGGCCTCGCGGGCGTCGACGTCTTCGACGGGAAATACCCTATCCTTCGCGCTCAAGGCGATCTGGTGGTCGTCGTCATCCAATATCGTCTTGGGATGTACGGCTTCCTCGCGGGCTCAGACGTTCAGGCAGCAGGTGCCGCCAATGTTGGACTTCGTGAGTGCATATCCATGGCCGGTGAGCCCGTTACTCATTCGCGTACAGTCGACCAGCAGTTCGCCTTGCAATGGGTTCAGGAACACGTAGGTCGCCATTTCCGTGAATGAATGCCTCTTTAACTTGCGCGTAGATTCACAAATTCGGTGGCAACCCATCCGACGTGACCATCTGGGGCGAATCAGCCGGAGGTGGGTCTGTCTCCGAGCACGTCCTCGCCAACGGCGGAAAGACCTCTCCCCCGCTCTTCACAACGGCCATCACGAGCTCGGACTACTTGCCTCCGCACTACGACATTCAGGACCCTATCCCCGAGGTAAGCTTATACGGACGCAGTGTCATTGGATGAGCTATTCACGCGAGGCAGGCTATCTACGACGAGGTCATCAAGCAGGCTGGGTGCAAGTCGGAGGCCGACGCGCTCGAGTGTCTCCGCAAGACAGACGATGCCGTGTTGCGTCGTATCAACGCAGACGTCGCCATCTCTGCCTACTCGGATGTTTACATCTTCATGCCCGTCGTCGATCACACTTTCGTCCAGCAAGCACCGACGCAGGCGATTGCTCAGGGCAAAGTCAATGGCGTACGTGATCAGCATACTCGCAGACGCGTACATGCACTTACCGTCAGGCCAGAACCACCTCTTGTCGGTTAACAATGTGGACGAAGGAAGGATATTCATAAACGCAACCCGCCTCGGTGGCGATTCCTTCGATGCGGCAGAATGGCTTCAAAATACGTGGCCACGGCTTACAGACACCGAGATCGCGGGTGCCCTTGCGCTGTACTCCGAGCTTGCGCCTCTTGAGCAGGCCATCAAGATCGACGCCGATGTGGAATTCAACTGTCCTACCTTCTCCCTCATGCGTGCCTTTGACAAGCCGTACAAGGTATGCCCGTCAGCAACCCACCGCCGATTCTTGCGTTTGACTGAGCATTACAGGCTGAGTTTGCTATTGACAACGCGCTGCATGGCTACGACTTACCTTACTACTTCCCCGACGTTGGAAAGCTCTTCCCGAAGTCGTACAACAACACCGACTTCGACACCGCGTTCGCGTCCGCATTCACGAACTTCATCCTGGCGAAAGATCCGAATGTGAAGGTCGCTGCGGACATCACGCCCGCATGGCCGTCCTGGAGTGACGAGGCGCCGCTCGAGATGGTCTTCAACAAGACGGAGGATGGCGTCCCAGATATACAGGTCAAGAGTGTTGACTCGAAGCTCTTGGAGCGGTGCAGGTATGTCTATCCAGTGCTACCTGTACAAACACGATGCTGACGTCGAACAGTTACTGGCAGAGCATCGCGTCTTCGATTGGACAGTAGAGTATATGTTGTTGCATCTGTGGACTGGACAAGTTAGATAGTACTTGGTAATCAGAGGCTTTGCGTTGGACATGAGCGTGCGCCACATAAGAGTTGAGAGCAAGGATTGTGTTTGCGTGTGATTGCCAAATGATGTGACGCGCGTCAGGTCCAGCGGGGCAGTCAGCTTCTTGTCCACCAACCACCACCATGAAGATCACAGTAAAGACAACCCAGCAGAAGGTCTTCCAGGTATATACCCCGGGTGCTCTCCCTTGAGCGTACCTCATATCATCTCAGATCGATGTCGAGGGTCCCGAGACCGTCGGCGTGCTCAAGCAGAAGATCTCGGACGCGCATGGCCACCCAGTCGCGTCCCAGAAGATAATTTACTCCGGTAGGCTGAACAATTTCCTCCAGCAAGCATTCCTGATGGGCTGGCAGGTAAGATCTTGCCCGACGACAAGACTATCGAGTCGTGTGGGATCAAGGAGAAGGACTTCCTCGTGCTCATGGTATCAAAGGTGCGTACTCGATATGTCCGTACAGCTACTCATAGTGAATGTGCCCAAGCCCAAACCTACTCCCGCGCCAGCACCCGCGGCCGCTGCACCCTCCACTTCTACTCCTGCTGCTGCACCCGCCTCAACACCCGCTCAATCGACGCCGGCACCTGCTGCCGCACCCGCGGCTGCACCTGCGCCTCAGGCTGCCACCCCCGCTGCAAACGCACCTGCCTTCGGCGATATGAGCTCGTTCGTGACGGGTAATGTCCTCCAGGAAACTGTCAACAACATGACCGAAATGGGCTTCCCCCGCGAACAAGTGCTACGTGCCCTCAGGGCAAGCTTCAACAACCCCGATCGCGCAGTGGAGTACTTGATGAACGTGCGTCACGTTCGTCTCGTCATCTGCATACTTCTGATCTGCCTCCCAGGGTATCCCCGCACACCTTGAGGCCGAAGCCGCCGGCCCCGCTCGCGCTGCTCAGCCAGCACAGCCAGTAGCAGGCAATGCACCCGCTGCTGCCGCACCTGCCGCTGCCCCCACCTCTAACGCGCCACAAAACCTCTTCCAGCTCGCCCAGCAACAGCAGCAAAGTCAAGCCGCAGGTGCTGGTGCAGGCGCGGGTGCCGGTCTCGGTGCCGGTGCCGGAGCCGCCGCACCAGGACTGGACCTCGCCGCGCTGCAGAGCAACCCGCAGATCGCGCAGCTGCGTGAGCTTGTGCAACAAAACCCAGCGCTTGTGCAGCCTCTCGTCCAGCAGCTTGCGCAATCCAACCCTGCGATTGCCCAGGCGATCATTCAGCATCCTGAGGCTATCATGCAGCTGTTGGGTGTCGACGGTGATGACTTTGACGGCGACGATGACATGAACCCGCCGCCGGGTACTCACGTTATGCACGTTACGGAGGAGGAACAGGCCGCGATCCAAAGAGTATGTTCATCTTCACCGACTCATGCATATCTTCTGACGATCTGCAGCTGGAGGCTATGGGCTTCCCCCGTCAGAAGGTTATCGAGGCATACTTTGCCTGCGACAAGAACGAGGAGCTGGCGGCGAATTATCTATTCGACAATGGGTTCGAGGATGATGACTAGTTGATTAGCTGTAGGGAACTTGTATGTATAACCGCGAGTGTATTGTTGATAAACGCCAGCTGTACCATACACCGTTGAACCTCATCTTGCGTGATTATGATCCGTCTATATCGCCAGCAACCCAACGAGTTTGGTTCTACTGACTGCTAAACGAAGGGTATGCTCAATGATAGCGACGGCATGTATATATACAAGACAACAAAGCGCAGATGATAGATAGACAGTGAACCGCGGAGAATAGATAGACAATAGAGCACATCGAAAGCAGATGATAGCAGACATTCACAAGCGATGAGCAAACGCAAGAGTTTTCGGTCAGTCAAGCCTCAACTCGACTCGCACTTGTAGCACCTCCGCATCCAGCTCAGCTGAACCATGATGCAAATTTTCCTCAACCACATCCCGCATCCCTCACCCGATCCAATCCAATCCAATCCACTCAGCGACCAATCCACTCAACGACCCGGCGTTCCCGGCGGCGACGCAACATACAACACTAATGAAAACAATATCAATGAGCCAGCCTGTCCACAACGTTCTCCCCATCACTGCGACTCTCACCCTCGCCCTCGTTCGCCCTACTCGCCAGCGGCAGGCGCGCGACGCGCGTCATGTGCGTCTTCGGCCGGCCGTCGATGGGGACCATGACGGACTTGTAGCTGTCGAGCTCTTGCAGGAGCGCGGCGTGCTTGTTGAGGAAGGCCTCGCGCTCGGCGCGGAGGCGGGCGATTTCCTGAGGGGTGAGAGGTCAGCGGCGCGGACTTTGAGGTGGGAAGAGTTAGACTGACCTGTCGTGCACCGTGGAGCTCGTTCCGGATCTTGTCGACGTAGACGATGCGCTGGGAAGGATTGCCGTGCCCAAGGATGTCAGCGTTCGCCTTCATGAGCTGCCGTGCCTCAGCCTCCGCAATCTCATTGCGAGAGGCAAGAACATGCGCCTCCTCGACAAGTTGCTCATACGCATCCTTGTACTCGACGGCCTCCTCCAACTCAGCAGTAAGCCTGCCGACGTATCAGTACAACCCTCACACGACTCCCAAGAACCCCCACTCACGCATTGATCTTCGCCCTCAGCCCCTGCTCCGCCTGCCTCGTCTGCTGCAGCGACGTGTTCATCCGCTGCGTCACCTCCCTCTCCCGCGTCACCGCCTGCAACTGCCTCGCCGACGCCGCGCGCGCCTCCGCCTCCGCCACGACTAACCGCGACTCCGTCTCCGCCTGCGCCTGCACCAGCCGGCCAACCTCCGCCTCCACGGTGCGCACTTTCGAGGCCGCCTCGTCGCGCTCCTTGCGAACCTCCGAGAGGTCCTTGCGCAAGGCGAGGATGTCGACCTCGTCGATGTGCAGGATCATGGACTGCACGAGCGTCTCGCGGTCCGCCAGGGCGTAGGCTACGGCGGTCTCCTCGCGGAGGACCTTCTCGTAGGCGTGGAGGAGCTCGCGCGACTTGACATCGACCTCCGCGATGCAGCGCTGCGACTCGGCCTCCTCGTCTGCGATAGCTCGCATGACGGACGCGATATCTGCAGCCACCTCTGGGGTATATGAGGTCGCCCCAGCGTCTGCGAGAGATTGCTGCGTGAGGGAGATCTCGGCCTCCGCTTCCGCCACTTGAGCCTTGAGCATCGCATTGTCGGTCTTGACTTGTCGCACCAAGTACGCGAGCTCGATGACCTGGCCTTCGGAGTTGGCAAGCTTCCGTTGAAGGCGCTCAAACTGAAAGGCGGCGAACATAGCATCATGGCGCCGAGCATCCTCGATTTGCCGTTTCGCGCGCGCCAGACGGGCATACTCCTCGCTGACCCGCGCAACGAGGGCTTGATGCTGCTCGAGCTGCTCGAGGATGTCCTCTTCCCGAGCCTCGCACTCCTCGCGGACTTGTTCGGCGGATTCCTGCGCGGATTTCGCGTCGGCCTCCAGCTTCTGTCGCTCGGCCTGCAACGCCTTAGCCGTCGCTTGCGCAGCATCGCGCTCGCTCTCCGCCTTTCTCAAGGCCTCCTGAAGCTTGGCCTCCGCCGCGTCCCTCGCCTTCTTCTCTCGCGAAGCGGCCTTTTCCAGCTCCTCTATCCGCTCGTCGCGCTCGCGGATCTCCTGCTTTCGCCGAGTCTCCAGTGAGTGCAGCGCCTTCTTGAGCTCGCCCGCATCCCCTTGCCGTTGCGTGATCTGCTGCCGCTCGTGCTCGGACACACGCAAGCGCATGCGCAGCTCCTTGACCTCGGCGTGCTCGGCTAAGGATGCCTTTCGCTGGTCTTGAAGTTTGGCATCAAGGGCTTCGATCTGCTTCTTCTGTTTGTCAAGGCGTTCCGTGAGATCGTGATTGGCCTTGTTTGCGCGATGGAGTTCAGAGGCATGCTACAAGAAGGGTTAAGTTGACGTAGAAAGAACGATGTTGCAACGCACAGCCTTCTTCGAGTCCTGATGTAGCCTTTCTAGTTCTTCAAGCTTGCGTTGAAGTACCAGGAATCGGCCATCCGGAAGTGGTGTTGTTGTTCGCTTCATCGACTTTACTCGCTGTCGTGGGGGAGGCTCTTTCGTGCTGCTTGACAATGACGGTGGTATAGGTGGTAGCGGGGGTAGCTCTGTTCAGGCGTTAGACTCGATAGGAGGATTGAATGTATCACGACGCACCTGTGCCTTCAGGCTGATTCTCGTTGAAGCGATCCGTCTTTTCCAAGAAAGCGCCACGCTTATATCCGTCCAGTTTAGAATCTGCTCAGTGGTCAAAGGGTATCCGGCAAGAGTTCTTCGGAAAGCGCCACCTGTATCGACATTGTATGCGCCAGGGCCGGGAACTCCCGAATCTGTCGTCAAGGTCAGACACGAAAGGCGACAAAGAGCTTGCTGGCAAACCTTTGACATGCTCGAACCGTGCTCCTCTGGGGAACATGGTGAGCGTTGGGCGGGATAGGTGTAAAGGTGATCAACGTCAGGGTCAACCAACAGCGCGTTCTGTCACGTGGCCGTGCTGTTACAGGCGCCATCAAAAGTTCCGTGTTCAAGTTCGAATCCTTGCCCTCGACAACTCAGTTGTTCAAGCGATAGCAGACATAGTCACCAATGAGCAGCATAGAAATACATATACTTCAGATGGAGAGTTTTCTAATACATGAATAAGAGGTGTATATACGGCGAGTCCTTCAGTGTGCGATGTGCATGTGTCCATATTTTTGCGCTGCTCTCTACCTATGCTTACTGGCCAACAGAGGGCCCAATGCTCTGCCAGAAGCTACCTCACATCAGCTTCCTTTTCAACATAACGAGGAATGGCATACCACATACCTGCATCGCTCCAAAACCCGCTCGTCCGTACGCGATGCGCGCACATCAGGAACGTCGTTCTCCGTCTTGTTGAAGATCATCTCGACGGTGCATTCGTCGCTCCAGTGTGCCCACTCCGGCGTCAGATCCTCGCCGACCTTCACATTCGGATCTTTCGAGAGAGCAAAATTGCTAAATGCGGACGCGAAAGCGGTGTCGAAGTCGGTGTTGTTGTAGGCCTTGCCAAACAGATAAACGGTGTCGGGGAAATAATAAGGGAGATCACGACCGTGCCAGGCATTGTCAATGGCGAACTCAGCCTGATCGAGCTGTCAGTCTGCCTTCATTAGCCAAGCAGTACAGGGCGCACCTTGTACGGCTTCTCGAAGGCCCGCATGAGCGGGTAGCTTGGGCAGAGGAATATGATATCGCCCATTATCGTGGTAGCCTGGTCGACGGGCGCAAGATCGTGATACTGTGTGAGGGCTCTCGCAATGTTCGAATCCGTGAGCTTGGGCCAGGCGTTCTTCAGCCAAGAGGTTGTATTGAACGCGTCGGGGTCGCTGGTGTCGACGAACAGGCTGCCCTCGTCTGCGTTGTTTACCGCCAGAAGGTGATTCTACATGGGCCATGAGCATCTCCCTACGCGCGCCTAGATAGCGTTTACGTACCCCATTAACTCTGCCCTCCTCAAGTGCCTGGCTAGGAGCTTGCTGGATAAAACAGTGGTCGACGACTGGCACGAACAGGAACGTCCCGTAGAACGCAGACACGGCCATGTCCGCATTCACACGTCGCAAGACAGAAGCATCGGCATCTCGAAGACAGTCAAGCGCATCCGTCTCTGGCGCACACCTAAACGAAATCAGTATGCCACCACGTCGCAGCTAAGCTATATTTCGCACCCAGCCTGCTTCACGACCTCGTCGTATATCGCCTGCATGCGCGTAAGCGTTTACTACTTTCAGCCGTGCACGCTACGAAGACCAACGCGCCTCCGAGATAGGATCCTCCACATCGTATTGAGGCGGTAGATAGTTCGAGCTGACGATGGCCGTGTCGAAGAGGGCGGGCGATGTCTGTCCGTCGTTGGCTACGATATGCTGGTATACGGACCCCGCGCCTGCCGATAGGCCCCAGATGGTCACGTCTGAGGGGTCTCCGCCGAATTTGTGGATCTATGAGCAGTGTGAGTGAGATGCAAGAAGAAAGCAACAAGGAGCTACGTACATGCTTCTGGACCCATTGCAAGGCGAACTGCTGGTCCACTGGGCTCGTAGTCAGTAAGAGGAGTGGCTGGCTGTGATCATTGCTCACGCAGCCCAGCATTCGCAGCCCCCGCGTCTCGTGCGTCCGCTCCTGCCAAGAACCCATACATCCCCAGTCGATATTGAACCACGACCATGATCAATCCACCCTTCGCTCGTTGCAAGAAAAACCTCGCGTCGTTTGCGTCGGGGCCGCTCAAGCCTGTCCCACTTCCTTGAACGTAGCCACCGCCGTGTATGTAGACGAGCACGGGCTTGCGTTTACTTGAATGAGCCCTAAACTTGCCGGGAGTGTATACACTACAGTGGAGATGAGGCCTTCAACAAATGCACGAAGAGCGTAGCAGACGCACTCGAGAAAAAGACAATCCTCGTCATCTATGACCGGAGAAGTGCCATCGTTCGGGCATATACCTTGCAGAGCGCACGCACTGGTATGGACCATCGTCAAAGCTCAGCCAATGAATACAACCTCGCAAACAACTCACTCCAACAACGTCGCATTCTCCGCCGTCTTCTCCCCACGCATAAAAATTGGAGCCGCCGCCGCCAGCCCCACTGACCCCTGCACACACGCCAGAGGTGGTACTGTCGCTTGCTGTACCCCCAACTGCGGCACCGGTGGCTGTGGAGGCCGCCAGCGCAGCTCGCCTACAGGCGGCGCCGCATACCGCACGCCCAAGAACGACGTCGAGTCGCTCGCGCTGTCGTACGCGCCCTCGTAGGTGGCGTAGCCGAGGTGGACCGTCGGGCGAGTTGCGGAGACCGCAGTGAGGGTGAGTAGGAGGTTGGAGAGCAGTAGGATGAGCATGGGGTGATTGGAGGTGCTGAGCTCCGCCCTCAACCCGCCATTAGTTATACTGTCAGTGAGGCTACTATCCCGTGCAAGCGAGAAGCCGCTCTGGTATCCGGGTGGCAGGCCTCATCAACTTACGCGTCACATCGGTGGATATAGACGGCATGAGGGTACGGGTCCGACGGTAAAAGCTCTGCGATGGCAGGTCGTTGAGACTGAATGATGATTGCTCATCCGACAGCCTGGCGAGGATCCGGCCCCATTTTGTGCGACCCAAAATGAGCGTCGTACTGAGTAACGTATGGTCATTGCGGGAGCAAAGGGTAACACTGTAAGGGCCCTTGAAGCCTGCGGCAGCGCTCAGCGAACATTGACATGGGAAAGCACGTATAAGACATACAATGTCCATCGTGCATCGGCCTCGCGCCAATAGTGGTACCAATCCTGCATCATGACAAGGCGCACGATGAACGCGGGACCTATGCGCAGATGGTGCATGACGAGGGTGAGGAATTGAAGTAGAACACCAGAATCGCATGTCCGGCGCTGGAATGCTCGGAAGCGGAACCTGATGCTCACCTGCTAGTGCGCTAAGTGCGATCACAAAGGGAGTGCAGGAGCATAGAAGTCATTGTGTGTATTTGCATGTCGTGAATGGGGGATTGGTGTCTCCAGATATTAGCAACTATTATACAGCTGTAGGGTATTACCGGCCTCTTGCGCGCGCGCATCAGCCGGCCTTGGGCGCGTCGGGGGGCGGCGGTGCGTCTGCGGTTGGTGCAGGTCCGGATGGTGGTTGGCCAGCTTGACGCTCCGCCTCTATACGTTCCCGTGCACGGACGACCTTGGACTGGAGGTAGTGTGAATGGGAGGGCGGCGCCAGCTTCTTCCCGCGGACGGGCTTCTGCGGCTGCGCGGGGGCCTCCTTCGGAGAGTTCATCTTGAACAAGTGTTCGTAGTTCTGATGACGGGGTCAGTGAGCGCGAGCAACTTTCACGCCGAACCACGCACCTTCAAAACCTGTTCCATCTCCGCCTCTCGCTTGACATTGAGTATGAGCTCCGCCTCGTCCAGGGTCATGCGGTGTTGCCGCGTCAACTGGTCTGTTATTGACTGCGACGTTGCGTTCTTGAGACCCGCGACGTCCCCTCCAGCCACCGCCTCGGGTGTATATTTCGCATCTATCCGTCCCCGTCAGCACGAACGCGTCTGCACGGCAGAGTTGACGCACTTTTGATAGCCTGCTGCGCCCCAGCGCGTAGTGCCCTGCCAAAGATGACCGAGCCGCTGATGAGGATCTGAATGAGGGCCTTTGGGGATGACATGGACGGCGGCGGCTGGATGCGGGCGACGAGCGAGCGGACGTCGGGAAGACAGAGGGCGATCGATCACGTGGCCAACTTTCCAAAATTTCCGGGCCTGCTCGCCGACCTCGCACTTGTCCCCGCCGCCATGGCCCCCGCGACTGACAAGAAGCGCAAGCACGCCGCAGAAAATACCTCCCCACACAAAAAGGCGAAGAAGGATGAGCCACCCAAGAAGGACAAGGGCAAGGCGCGCGCCACTCCCGCCGACTCTGAGTTCCAAGTCGTCAAGGCTTCCCTCGTCATCTCCATCCCTCCCGCTTTCACTGCCGACCCTTCGCGAGGTGCGCTTGAGATGCTAGACTCGATGGTCATGAGGTGCGCTATCACCCATCCGCGTCGCGTCCACCCAGTCACCTCGATCTCACAGATACATACCAGCCTTCCAAGGCGTCGTCCTCTCTCACTCCCACCTCGAATTCCTCTCCCGCGCTGCCCAAATCCGTAATGAATGTCCCTTCCTCGTCTGCAAGATTGGCTTCAGCGCCACCGTGTGGCACCCGCATATAGGGCAGAAGCTAGGTTCGTCCGATCACACTGTGCGCGTCTATCCTGCTAACGGAAGCATAGTTGGCAAGATCAACCTGTCATCTCCCGACCACATATCCCTCCTCCTCCACCGCACCTTCAACGTCTCCATCCCACGTCGACATATACCCGAAGGCCAATGGGAGTTTGAGTACGGCGCTGCAGAGAACGATCCCGAATTTGGCCCCGCTGCTGCAGATGTAGAAGCGGACGAAGACGAGAAACCAGTCGAAAGTGACACGGGAGGCCGATGGGTGCATCATCTGACGCGCGAGCCATTGGGCGGAGACGCGAAGTATCTATCCTTCACCGTCATTGGGTACGTGGAACCTCGTTTGACCTTCAGCCTAATACTGATATCTTATAGCTTGACCATTGCAAACGACATGCTATCACTCATCGGCTCCATACAACCAGACCCTTTCGATCCTCGCCACGATGCCGCCCCTTCGCGATCACAAGAAGTCGAAGACGAGGAGGAGGATATTTCCGCGGCACCGTTACGCGCTTCCCCATCTGACGATGAGGACGCCGGCGTAGCGAAGGTGGACCGGGAAGAGGAGGAAGATGCCGAAGGTCTCTTACAGAAGCTGGGTCGGGAGGCCGACAAGGTCGCGGCCAAAGCAGCCAAGAAGGAGAAGAGAAAGAAGGACGGGGAGAGCAAGAAGGAGAAGAAGCGGAGACGCGAGACGGAGGCCGCACCAGAGGCAGCGCCTCAACCAGTTGAAGGGAAGAAGAAGCGGAGGAAAGGATCAGCCTTATGATTCTCTCCCTCATCATCCCTTTCATTGTCGTCTTACTGCTCGCTCTGCATTTCCCTACTATCTATCCTATCACGGCCTCACGTTCTCCTCCACATACGCCGCAAACTTCCGCGCAATACTGCCCTCGCTCCAATCCACCGTGCCCTTCTCCGTCGTACCCAGCGTGATCGCCTTCTTGTGCACGGTAACAAATTGGCGCTTCAGCCGCTGCAGCTCGGGGAGCGTTACGGTGCGAGGAGGCAGCCGTAATTCCACTTTGTCACTCAACCCTGGTATGGCGAGCGAGATCTTTCCCCCAAGACCGTCCACCACGCTCGGATGTGTTGAGATCGCCGACACGAGCGCCGTCGTGGTCTGTTCCAGCGCTTGCAACGCAGACGTTGGCGCTTTCACGACCTGCGTGAGCGTCAGCAAACCAATCTCCCACTCATCATTATGGTGCGCATTCACTCACCGCCTGCGTCCCCGCATTCGGTGGCTTCACATTCCCATGCGTCGCCGCGTCCCATATCCTATCCATCGGCAGCTCCTCGTCCGTCCAGGTAATCGTGAACAGAGGCGAGTCCCAGCGGACCATGGACGAGGGCTCCTCGAAGCGGGCGATCATGTTCTCGAGGCTGAAGTGGTGTAGAGTGTCAGTGGTTAGATCAGAACCCATTACGCAGAGGGGACGTACGTCTCAGGCGCGTAGCGCTGCTCCTCTTGCCGTGCTTCATTCCTTGATCGGCACACATCTGCAGTGGCCACCGTATAGAGCTACTTCTCGAGTGGGGTGTAAGCGTGGCTACTTGAGCAAGTGAAGGGGAAGCGTCGGTATTGCATGTGAGAAGAAAGAAGGATCCGTGGATGCAAGGATGGGTATAGTGATTAGAGGGGAGGGGAAGGGAGGCGCGAAGATCACAATGCTCAGAGACTACGCACAGTGCACACCCTCAACTTCGCCTCCCTTGCCGCGCAGTACATCTGGTACCGAAAGCCCTTGATGTAGTTCGGCGCGTCGACAATCAAGATCGTGTCCTGGTTCATATTCCGTTGCACAGCGGTCAGAAGCGCGCCACGCGCAGGCTTCTCCGAGCGGCTGTCTGTGAAGAGAACATGATTGAGGCGTGCCATGGAAGGTGTATGCAGGGGGAGAGGGCATAGGACTGTTCTTGTATACGGTAGGGGATGTATCTGGGCACCACTCACCATTATATGCGCTCCTCGGAATGCTCAGGCTCTCATCGGACACAATGACTACTCGCAGTGCTGGTCCCTTGTACTCCGGATCTTGTAGCCTGCGCTCGAAATCGTCCTTAACCTTCTGTGCTACTGTGCTCTTGCCTGAGCATGGGTAGCCTGAGATGGTGATGAAGGCCATGGATGTGGGAAAGATGAGTAGTGATCGGTGCCCGATCGCGACTGGCAAGGACGTTAGCGCCCATTATCCTCGAGCTCAACTTCGGTCAAGGATCCCTCCTTCATCGACCACCTCTAAGCAGCAGCTTGACTGGATAACTGAGTCGATCCAGACAGTCCGCCGCAAGGCAGGGCAGCTTTCTCAGCAAATCCATACTTGTCTTGCAGAGGCCGCTCAAGGATGGAAGCTTGATGTGACTCATCCACGACTTCCATTTCATTATGGTGCAAAATCCATTGTATTCTGCTACTCGACTGCACTATATACCAATCCCTCAGACGCGTCGTCTTCACTGGGCAGAGAAAAGAGATGAGGAGAGGGTGGGGGTTCCAAAAATTGCTGGAAGCCGAAGCAACCAGACGGGTCGGAAATTAATTTGCAATCAGCAAAAGACGCTACCTCAGTCGGAACTTCACTGGTGAGCGTACATGCCCGAGCACAAAGATGGGGATCCGGGATGCGTGGGCTTGGTCTATATATTGAGAAGTACGCCGCACGGACCAGGCGGCGGTCGGGCCGAAGCGCGGTGCGTCACAGTGACTCTACGGTCCGACTTCAACGTGAGCAACTTCAAGTTCAGCTCTGGTTCGGCTTGTCAAGGTCTTGTGCGCACACTCTCCTAGCATCGTGGGATCGATTGTACACGCTGTCAGCTCGCAAATAACCCAACAGCCGCTGATGTATGTCTTGGAAATAAGAGGACGCAAGAAGAGCGCCTCCGACCAGCGCGCCTGACGACTTAGTTGAAGTTCATGTGGGGATATCGGCATACTATGGACTTGAGCACACCAGTACGCTTGAGCGATTATATTCTAGGATGGCAGGGCTTTCAGCTACGCGGGAGATGTGCTGGCGAACTGAATGCGTCGGGCCCGCGTTGACATCTCATTTGCGAAGTGAAGACGTCTTCAGTTACGGCGTGGCGAAGCGAGGAGTGAAGCAGGCCGCGCTTAAACCAGGCACACGCGCCAGATGCGCGTACGGACGCAACAAGCGCCCGACAGCACCCCAGTAACCAGGAGCGCTCACAGCCAGCATCAAGGCGTGTACACTGGCAGCCCAGAAGGACGCGCTTGGACCCTTTGAATTGTGTTGTGGCGTATTTGTCGAACAATCGCGCCGGTGATATCGCCCACGTTCTGATTTGGGCAGACGACGACGGACGCGACGACGGCGGGAGCGCGGACGTTCACCTCACCTTGTCCTCCACCGTCATCTCCCCCACCAACACCGCCCTCCCTCCCTTGATCTCGCTCCTTACGCCCTTCGCGTTGCCGTCGCGCATACCAACCACAAGCAACTCCCTGCTGCGGGAATGCTTGCGACAATGAACGGTGCCACGCCCGCCCAACCCACCCACCTCGATCAGTCCGCCGTTCAAGACAGCGCGGCCCCCGACTATGCAGGGGACGACAGGCTCTGTCCAGGATGCGGCAACTCCGCCTTCACCGAGCAGGGCGGTCTCGTCGTCGCGTTTGGGTGCGTTCTTTCGCCGAGAATCTGTAATTGACGCGCCTGATGCGCCGTCCTTCCCCGCGTCAATCACCTCCCCTGTCAATCGCTAACCTCCCTCTCTCACAGTCAATCACTCTTCCATGTCGGCTGCTTCAAGTGCGCCAAATGCCATAACCAGGTTACCGCCGACACAAACCTACTTCTTCTCTCCGACGGCTCGCCCATATGCGCCAACTGTTCCTACAACTGCAGTCTCTGCCACCAGCCCATCCTCGATGAGGCCATCATGACCGGCGACGACTCCTTCCACGCCCACTGCTTCACCTGCAAAGTCTGCAAGAACAGGATCGACGACCTCGTATTCGCTAAGACCAGTCAAGGCATCTACTGCATGAAGTGTCATAACGACCGCATGATCAGAATCAGGAAGCATACCCAGCGCAAGGCAGAACGAGAGCGTGCAGCGGGAGGTAGTGGCAACTCCAAGTCGCGTGAGCGACAGTACCACAGGGAAGGACAAGTACGTGTCGAATAACACTGCGAAGCTCCAATACTGATACTCTTTCCAGACTCCCGTCTCTGCGACAGAGTCGTTCGATCGTCATCGACAGCAAACCGGGGACAGGTCGACACCCGTTACCCCATCGGTACCTTCATCAGCGAACCCGCTGTCTCGTCAAGACAGTGCTAATGCAGCGCCGCCCTCTGTCACTGTGGCCCCTCCTCAGGATCATGGAGAGCATCAGCCTGGCTTTCAACATCCGCCTATGCACCGTACCGCTTCGGCTTCGTCTGTGGAGACCTCGAGGAGCGATGTGAAGCGCAAAGCGTTGCCTGCCTACGCCGCCTTTGCTGAGCAAGAACAAGAGCGAGCAGGGTACGCGACCAAACCTTTGCATATACCGAACAAACCGAGCCGTGATCTTACTGTGTCTGAAAGCTCGAACAGCGGCTTGACTCCTACCGACGAGGCGCGGCGCAATAAGCGACGGTCTATCAACCCTGGGCTCAGCCTCACCAACCTCAACGGACCTGTTAGTCCGCCACAATCCTCCCCTTCGCTCTCGCCCCTCTCAGCGTCCTTCCCTGGGCGTCCTTCGACCTCTTCTCGGTCTCCGACACCTCCTTCTGTGCCCGACAATGGCAGCTCTTCTCGTACCCCTAGTCCATCGCCGAGTCAGTTCCATACGTCGCCGACAACTCCCAGCGAACGCACCTTACCACTTACGCCTGACGAAATGAACGGCCGGGCTGCTTCCCTGGATCGGCCTCCTCTTTTACACAGCGAGTCCTCGCCTGCTGCGCCGTACCCACACCATGGTCTTGACAACGCACGCTCTATGCCCGATGTCCGTGGTAAGGTGCAACAATTGTCGGACGATTCGCTTTCCGCAGGCGCCGGGTTGCGACCACAACGGTCGTTTGACGAGCGCTCTACTCGGGGGGCGTCACCAAACCCAGGACGCACTCGCTCTGGGAGTCATGCCGGTCGAGACGATCCTACGTCTCCTACGCATCGCGTCGACGTCCCCATGGGCATCGAGAGCGGTACGGATACGGAGGCCGAGGGGGATGGATCGACTCGCAGTGGTCAACCCAAGAGGAGCTTGGACCGCCGACCATCTGCGTCCGCGGAGGACCCCGTCTCGCCCGACAGTGCGTCAGAGGACCTGCACGAATCGACGCCCGTCGAGCGCACGTCTATCGCAACCTACATCGCCCCTGCCTTGCCACCCATCCGCTTTTCCATGAACACCGCCGACTTTTCCGAGCTCTTCTCAGGCATGAGCAAAGGCGGTTCTGGGTCGATGAGCTCCGCGGACATCCAGAAGAAGCTGGCCATGCTCGCGGAGAAGTCGGACAACAAGGACGCGGCGGCGAAGCTGGAGGCTCGCGCGAAGGCGGCCGCCGACTCCGCGGATGCGGGAGACGACGCGCTGACTCCGACGTCTGAGAAACCGAATGCGCTGCCCCAGAGGCCTTCAACGGCCCATGGGTCGGAGGGAAAGCATCATAAGGCGACGGCGAATGGTACATCATTGTGAGTGTTCGCATTCTTTCCAGAACGATAACTTTCTGACATCACAATGAGGCATATCCTGGGCAAGGGCGATCCTTCGATGCCTTTGCGTGCCCGTGCGATATCCGAGTCAACTGCCGGTCGCCCCAGTATGGAGAGAAACGTTCCTCCACGCATTGCTGTCTCGCAAACCGAGGGAGGGGTTCTACGGACGGAACAGTCTGAGGCCATCATGCAGCGGTTGCAGGACGCGCTTGTCGATGCCAGGGGCCGTGGGGCCCAAGACATGAAGCTGGATCGGGCATTCGTAGAAGCAATCTTGACTGCTTGGAACTCAAAGTCGGCAGAGGTCAATGAGCTCAGGTCGAAGTTTGACAGCGAGAAGGTCAGTCTCTCGGTGTTTTCATTCCACCTCGTTGCTCAAATGCTCGACAGCGCACCAGCAAGCAGTACATCGACGGCCTGTCTGTCGCCCAGACCGAATACGATCGTGAGCTGAAAGCTCGCCGCGAGGCTGAAGCAGAAGTTACTCGACTTCGTGTCCTGCTATCGGGCCAGGCCGCTAGGCTAACAGCGCTTTCGGGTGACAATCGGCGACAGGAAGTTCGTCAGAAGGCCACCCGGGAGATGGACGAGAGGTTATCGGGCTTGCAGCAAGACCTGTCGAAACTCAAGGTCGAGCGCGATATGACGCTAGCCGAGGTGGAGGAGTTGAACACTGCAAAGAGGTGCGGTTGATCTTCATAAGAGTCTTGCGGGTGTTGACGCAGCTTTCAGCCCCACCAATCCCGATCCACCTGCAAACCTCGGTCGTACCTTGTCTATGCGTCTGGACAACATCAAGTCCCAGTACCAGCACGATCTCGTTCCCTTGACGCAGCAGCGGGAAGCCCTGCAGCGCGAAATCGCCGAGCTCAAGGCCGTTCGTGATGTGTTCCTTGAAGAGACAACCACCCTCAACGCACGAAACGAGGAGCTCGCCCAGCTGAGCGCGCAGTACACCCGCAAGCTCGAGATGGCTCCCGAGACACCCCAGAAGCAGACCATGGGTCGCTCGGCCTCCCTGAGGAAGAAGCGTCCTACGACGCCCCAGCAAGCGCCCCCACCACCAGCGCCGCCCATCATCTCGGGCCCCATGAACCCAGTCATTCTGCCGCCTTCTGCCAGCGACGATAACCAGAATGCCATCCGGGTTGTCAGACTGGACGCTGATCTGACGCCAAACAAGGCGAAGTGGTTCAGGCCGAAAGCGAAGGAGGCACCCGTGCCAACTCCAGATGGCAAGGGAACGAAGGGCATCCAGGAGCACAACTTCCAGCAGCTCAGCATCTTGCGCTTCACTCGGTGCGACCACTGCGGCGACAAGATGTGGGGTTCGCAACTGCGTTGCACTGGTAAGTTGGCCATCTAATCACGACGAGAGGGTTGCTAACGTCTTGATAGTCTGCAATGTCGCTGTGCATGTACGCTGTCTGAACCTCGTGCAGACGTCTTGTGGTCAGCAGCACGGCTCAGGCAACCGCGACGAGTCGCATGGTCCTCTTCGTATGTCCACTCACTCGCTTGTGCTCTGCAGTAGTGCTAATACTACTTCAGCGCCGTCCATGTTCGGTCGTGACCTCGTAGAGCAGGTTCAAGCGGATGCTGCCAAGGCCGGGCAAGAGCGTCAAGTACCTGTCATCGTCGAGAAGTGCATCGACGCCGTAGAGGCATCCGCGCTCGACTACGAAGGTATCTACCGGAAGACTGGCGGGTCGAACCAGAGCAAGGCTATCACGCAGCTCTTTGAGCGTGGCGACTATCTGTCGTTCGATCTTCGGGACTCCGACCGGTTCAACGACATTTGCAGCGTGACGTCGGTCCTGAAGTCGTACTTCCGCTCCTTACCCAATCCCTTGCTCACCTTCGAGCTGCACGAGCAATTCATGTCGGCGGTGGAGATCAAGGACATTCCGACGAAGAATAAAGCTTTGTTGGACCTGGTCAACAGCCTTCCACCGCCTCATTACTACACCTTGCGAGTGCTCATGCTTCATTTGCATCGGTACGTTTCCTTGCAGCCCCAGTTATAGTTTTGCTGACAGGACTGCAGGATATTCGAGCGTGCGGAGCGGAACCTCATGAACGCGCGCAACCTTGGCGTGGTCTTTGGACGTGAGGAATTTCCTGCTTGCTCCCTTCTCGATATTGACGGCGCCTTATAGCCACGCTGATGCGCTCGTCGAACCCGGGAGCCGAGTTCAGCGATATGGCTGGTAAAGCGCTTACCATCGAATGGCTCGTCGAGAATGCGCCCTTCGTCTTCAAGGTTTCCTCATGAGAGCGTACCACGTCCGGCCGACTGGTTATTCATTATGTGATATCTTATGCATCGTCTATCTGTCGTTTGGACCCGACTTGCGACACACGCACACACTCGTTCTATATCTTCCTCGCGAACTTTGTCGGTTATGTCGTCGACCTATTCGTGTCTGGCTAAATCACGGAGGGTTCTTGTATTTATCGCGTTCCATCTATGATCCTGACGCGCCAGTATCGTTCTTTGGATCCCGGTCTCCTGCTCATATCCCTCATACTTCTTTCATCGTCATGGACTCCTACTATCTCGAGTTCTTCAGTGTAGCTTCTCTCTCATGTTGCTTTTCATTACGCGCTGCATATGGCAGGATACCGACCTTTTTACATGGGTTGTGTATGCCTATCACACGCTAATCGTAGAGTGTCAATGTAGATGACTCAGATAACCCCATTCCTGGCCGCGCGCGATTGCAAAGCCAGATGGATGCCCTTCCTGCTGTCACTGCCTTCTGCTTCTGCATAGACCACGCTTTTGATGAGGACGCAAGTGGTGAGAACTTATCGATTGAACTGAGTCCCACAAACTATGTAGAAGGATGACTACGGCAGAGAACAACACAACCAGCATAAGCATTGACAAACGCATAAGCCATACAAATTTATCGACCCTCCATACTTAGCCTAACCATCTACAGCTCGCCGCCCGTCGGGTATTCGTCCTTCGGGAACCGCACGCACTCGCCCTCGCCATAGCCGCCGCGCGGCGCGACGAACGGCGCGAGGAAGCGCTCCTCTCCCGGGTCGACGTACCCGCTGCAGAAAATCAACTGCGGGTCCTGGTTGCTCGCCTCCAGGTCCGCGTCGCGCGGGGTGGGAGCGCGCTCGTCAACGCTGGCACCGCGGTACATGCCGCTGAGCGCGCCGGCGGCGAGCTCCTGCTGGATGAACTTCTTGGCGCCATTGAAGAGCATGGCGTAGGTGGGCACGCCGCGCTTGTGGGCGACCTGAGGACATCGTGGTCAGCGGTTGGCTGATTGAAAGAAAGCAAAAAGCAGAGAAACAAGGCAGCCGTAGAAATGCACGAGGGAAACTCTTTTGTCTGGACTTGCAAGGATGTGAATGTCGATAGAGTACGACCTGCCCTCACCTGATAGTCTATCGTGCTCGCAATCGCAGACAACCAAGGGTCAAGCTTGCCGTCCTTGGTGCGCAGCGCCTTGTAGTTGAACTGCGTCTCGTGGCATCCGGCGAGGAGCACGCCAGCCGTGGCGCCCTCCGTGTTGAGCATCCCAGCGCCGACGCAGGCCGATGTAAGAATCGTCAGGTTCACGCCCGGCGCCAGATTCTGTGAGCGTGTCAGCCACATCGCAGCCGCGATCAGCCACGACGGCGTACCTCGCGAATCGTCTTCGACATCCAGTCGGCTGAGACGACCTCCTTCTGCAGTCCGCCGTCATCCTGGGCCATGGTCCAGCCCTCATCGATGTCAGTTGTCTTCGCAGGGCTGCCCCCGCCGGGATAGATGGTGCCGTGAGTGTCGACGTATACGAAGCGCACGGCCCCCGCGGTCGCGCCCGCTATCAGGTTGGTAAACTTCGCTCTGAAGTTCGACGCGGTGGGCGGCTCCTGCCCGTTTGCCAGCACGCCAGGCTGGTCCTTGGGCTCGGCGCTGAAGTACAACATCTCCACGTCATCGGGATCGAAGCCCAGGTTCTTCACGAGCATGTGGCGGGCGAGGAAGATGCCGTTGTCGTTGCCCGTCCCGAAGCGGACGATGAGCGCCTGCAAACAACGGAGAGCGGTCCACGGTCAGCGAAGAAAGAGAGGTATAACACGACGTTCTCGACGTACCCGCTTCTGATGGAGCTGCCTCCAGTCCATCTGCTGCACATCGAAGGCGGCGGTGCTGCCACCTGGGTTGCGCATATTGATTGTCGCGGTCTTGCTTTCATTGGCGACCGTGACTTCGTAGGTATAGTAGCCGTCATCGAACGTGGCCTTCGTCTTCCCGTCCGAGGACGTTACCTCGCGGAAGTGACTGTTTACGCACTTGTTGCGCTTGGGCTTCCCATCCGCATCCACGGTCCACTGGTGATACATTCCGACGGCCGCGCCGTCCGCGATGCCACCAGGCACGACGAGGGTGACCATCTCGTTCACAGCGTAGCTGAACCAGTTGAGTTTGCCGATGAAGACCTCGGTAGTAGGCACGCGGCACGCATCCGAGAGCTGCGCCTGCAGAATGAGCGCGGACGACGTGTCACCGGCGGGGTCGCGCATCGTCGCGGTAACGGACTTGAGGTCGGGGGCGACGGCGACCTCGAGTGAGTAGTATTCGAAAGAGAAGGCGACGCGGTACTCGTCGGCCGTCTTCGTGACGGAGTTGATGGCGCCGAGCTGGCTACAGCGTTAGCACAAGCTGCACGGTTCAGCGAGGGCGATGCTGCACGATACCTGATAAGTGTTGCGCTTCTTAACGCCCTTGTCGTCTACCGTCCACTGCCAGTATGCACAGACAGGGTCCTTCAGCGCGAAGCCGGAAGGAAAGACGAAAGTGATACACTCGGTCTTGGCATAGTCGTACCAGTCGAGCTTGCCGTTGTAGACGTACATGTTCTTTGAAGTTGCTTTGAACGCAGAGGGATTGCAGAGGAGTAAGTCGCTGGTCTGTGGGCGTTGTCCTCCGGGGTTTTTATATTCTGTTTCGTAGCTTCCCTGCACCCCTTCCGGATGACTTGCATTCACAGTGGTCGAGCATTTGACAGTCTTCTTGTCCGGCGGTAAGGGAGAGCCATGCAATAAAGCGCAAGGCGGTCGCGCATACCTTTCATGTGCGCTGTCGGGGACCATAGAGATGCAAGTTGTGCCTCATACTCGGTAAATGGTGGAACCATAGCCAATATCAGTCAAGGTCGGAGGTACGACGACGGATACTTCTTTGGACAGGCCTATGGTCAGCAGGACGTCAGAGATAGGACGCATGCAAGTCCGGGGGTGACAACAACTTTCCAGTCAAGCTGTCTTGTCATCGTCCGTGTTCTCAGACGCATAAGACTTTGCGCAGAGCGCAGAAATCCAATGTCCGTGGTTGAGTACCGCATCGACCTGCCACTGATTCTCACCTGGACGCCCTTTTTGCCACGGCTTGCTGACGGAATCTCGTGTTTTGGGAGTAAGTACCCTGGGTTAATGCGAAGCGAGGCCAGTCCTGACGATAAAGAGGTCGAAATCTGAGGTTCTCAGGCATGGTTGACCCAAGCTGCAAGACACACACTATCATCATGAGGACCGTTGCGGTCAAGTTTTTATGTGACAACGCAGGCGCGAGCAACGCCTTCCGGCAAATGCCGCTGAGCGCCCGACGGGCGGTCCGTCGCGAGTTGTACACTAGCCCACAGAACAATCCAGAGGGATGTGCCTACATCACTCTTGACGGTGCTCTTCCTAAGTATATGTATCGTTATACTTTGAGAGAACGATAGATAAGAAGAGGCATCTTGGCGATTGCAGAAAACGGTAGCATCTCACTGCGAAGGAAGAAAGTGAAGTGCCTTCCTCGCTTTGTGCAGAGATTTACGCTAGCGCCGCACCCAGGAAGAATGGCCCACGGGACATTGCTGCGGCCTGATGCATTGTTGTATTTCACGAGATATCACTCGAGGGAGGGGTGCAATCCTGCGTCCGACCTTCCTACTTCTGAGTGGTCAGCGCAAGGGTCAGAGCCTGAATCTAGAGTTTAGAACGTCAATTTGAAAACAGTAAGTGCCGTCAGCAAAGAGACACTTACAAGGAGTTGAGATGAACCGTGACATCACGCATGTGCGTGCCACGGTCGCGTCAGCTGCCCTCGGCAGCGGGCTGAAAGGGGTCTCTTAGTATGCAGAAAACGAATAGGCGCGAACAGGTAGTCTGCCAAGCACATAAGTGTTCCTTGTTACTCAAAGAAGGTATAACAGAGGAATAGATAAATAGTGGAGGGACTGGGCTTCAGAACACAACGGCAAACACAAGACTACGCTGCGCCACTGCCCACGTTCATCGCTGCAAATTGACCCTGCATGCCATGCACACCATCTTCTGCACCACCAGAGGCACTGCGCGGAGCACCACCCATCAAGCCTGTACCAGGTGTACGCTTAGGAAGGACCCACGACGGCGTCGATGCATGGTGAGCCTCCGCAGGTGCCGCCGACGAAGGGCTGGCCGCGCTGACCTCCGGCTGCGCCGCATGCGGGTTCGCGAGCTCGGGTCCAGCACTCGGCTGCACGGTCGCCGCGCTCATCATCGACGCGCCGCCTATCGAATTTGCGCGCACGGTAGACGCTCCTGCGCTCAGTACGGACGCGCCGCCGCTCGAGTCTGCCCGCTGCAGTGTCGATGCGTTATCGCCTCCTTGCGCTTGCGGCTGGCTAGTCTGCGGTGGCCCGTTCGGGTTGGGCAACTCTTCTGTGACGCTTGGCACGCTGAAGAAGTAGACAGCGCCAGCAGGGTCGCGACCGCCGTGAGCGTAGTAGTTCGCCCACGCCTGGACGTTCGGGTCCGCGTACTTCGCTTGCGGGTCGTACACGTATGGAGGTCCCTGCGTGATGGGTTGCTGCTCCTGCGCGATAGGTTGCTGAGCAAGCTGAGGCTGCTGCTGTACCGCTGGCTGCTGCTGTACTGCCGACTGAGGCTGCTGCTGAACCTGCTGGGGTTGTTGCTGGATAGGCTGCTGCTGTTGCTGGATCGGCTGCTGCTGCTGCTGCACCGGTTGCTGCTGCTGGGGTTCAGGCTGCTGCGGCGAAGTCTGGATATGCAATGATTGCTGCGACAGCGTAGCTTGAGGCTGAACATGCGGCTGAGGCGAACCAGCTTGCGCGGGATAGGGCGAAGCACCGTAAGGTTGAGTGGGTATGGGGTTCTCGTACGGCTGCGGTGCAGCAGCAGGCGAGCCGGTCGGCTCAGGATAGCCTGCAGGAGCCTGCTGAGGCTGCTGGAAGGGAGCGGGTCCCAAGGAGGGCTGCTTCTGGGGCGGAATGTTGGGGCTTTGTTGAGGTGGTGCTTGCGCGTGCGCCTGAGGGTCGGCCTGAGGCGGATACGACTGCGGGCCACCCTGTCCAGAGTATGCTGCCTGTTGCGGATAAGCACCCGGTGGCGAAGTGTACCCCTGGGGCGGGGGTTGCTGCGGGTATCCGTAAGGTCCGGGCTGTTGAGGGCCGTATGCAGGTGCACCCGCAGGTTGCTGGGGACCATAGGCCCCTTGAGGATATCCTGGGGTTGGCGGTACATAGGCGGCTCCCGGCGTCGGTGGCGGGTAGCCTTCATACCCCGCAGGAGATGGGTAGCCCGGCTGGGCATACGGTTGCGGTGGATATGCAGCATACTGGGCCGCCGCACGCGAGTCGGGACGCTGAGGGCCATAAGCAGTGTCTGGTCGCTGGCCGTAAGGGGAAGCGCCAGGCGCACTGTAGGGGCTCGGCTCGTATGCTAAGCAACGTTAGTGTGTGTCAGGTCACATAGAAGATAGACGCACTGTTGCGCTGCAAGCTATCCTCCATCATCCTGTCGAAGATGGTACGAGCGCGTACGAAGGCCTCGTTCATTGACACAAGGTCGGCTATAAGCGACAGCTGTGAATATCTTATACGAAAATAGGGAAGCATGGGACGCGTACCCCTCTTCTGGCTGTACTTGTCGATGAGCTTGACAATCTTCGGGCGAAGTGACATGCAAGAATGGTAGAGCTCCTGAGCAACATATCAATGTCCGCAGCGACGTGAGGCACGAATGAAACGGACCTGTATCTCCTCGTTGTCCGCCAAATTGTCGCGTGCAGGATCGAGCGACTTCAGCATATTGAGCAAGCGATCTACATTAACCGCTTGTGCGAAGACTGCGGCTTCCGCTTCCGCTTCGCGCGCGAGTTCAGCTGCTGACGGCTCCGGCAAGGGTTCCACGTAGTTGACAGGGAATATGCCCTACGTCGGGATCAGCCAGTGATCACAGAGTATCACACGGAATATGCGTACCGTACGGCCCTTGGATTGACCACGCCACCAATCCTTGTATCCGCGGTCTACGACCTGGATCACTCATCAGTTTACGGAGCGTAACAGTTTTCTTGACTATCTCACCTTGATAATGTCACCCTTCTCAAATGCCAGTTCACCCGGCTCGGTCGGTTCGAAGGAATATAATGCTCGCACACGGGTGATGATTCCGTTCCCTTGTCCAGGTGCAGGAGTTGCAGGAGAGCTCGTCGTAGTCGTCGCTCCCACGGATGATATGGACGATGAATATGCGGGCGTCGCGCTGTAAGGTGCAGGAGATGAGGTTACGTGCGATACGGCTGATTGGGGTGCAGAGTATGGTTGTGCAGCAGGTGCGGGAGCGGCAGCGGCAGCTGGGGCGGCGGCGGGTGCATACCCACCGCTGTATCCCCCGCCGCTGCCGAATGAGCCTGCCGTATCTCCGTTGGAGGTGAAGTCGGCTACGCTATCGTCAGCACATCATATCCTAGCAGACTATGGATTGGCACGCACACCATGCGCCGCGCCCCCCGCGATCTTGCATGCTCATCTCCAGGACGCGTTGCAGCTCCTCTTCTTCCCTCCGCCTAATCTCGTCATCGACCGCTGGAGGTGGTGGCTCATCCGGCGTTTCAAACTTGTAGTCTGGGCAAGTTCGTCAAGATCTATACCAGAGGTCGCAGTGCCGGACGTACTCTTCGCTTTCAGGGAATTGTAGCAATCCTCCATGATTCCGAGCGTCTCATCGTCCCGGAATTCATCCGTCCATTGCGCGATGAGGCTAAGAGCCCGCTTGCGGACCTTGTCATGGGTATTCCTGTCGGTGATGACCTTCTCCAATCCCTGTGTCCACGCGCGACTGGCGATCTCGCGATTGACCTCTACACCGCAGTTCTTGGACAACGCTTCCGCGACGGAGAGCGCGTAGAGCTGTACGTTGGG
Source organism: Schizophyllum commune H4-8 (assembly GCF_000143185.2). Lineage (NCBI taxonomy): Eukaryota > Fungi > Basidiomycota > Agaricomycetes > Agaricales > Schizophyllaceae > Schizophyllum > Schizophyllum commune. Next base: position 2,243,367 of record NW_026089545.1, on the reverse strand, counting down.
GTTCCTGTGCACGAGTCGCTTGAGGAGTGACGCCAGGGCGCTGCGTGCGCCTTCGGGGCCTTCATCGGTGACCTTGTCGCAGAGATTGAGGATGATCTCCCAGTTCTCGGATGTCAAGTTCTCGTCCGTCGCCTTATTGACGAGGTCGTCGTAGGGGTTCGTTCCAGAGCCGCCGAACATCGTTGGTGCTGTCCGCCGCGCTGAGGCGTAGGGTATCCGTCGGACTTGGTGACAGGCGCAGTCAAGCTCAGCAGCTGTACGAATGACGACGCACAGGGCCAAGTCGCCGTTCGGCATTTCCCTCCACGTCACGTGCCGAACCCGAACTGGACCCACAAGTCCGACGGCAAATCTGTTCCATGCAGCCCTGAAAGCAGGCCTAAGGACAAAAGCTACTCCTCATCTGACCGCATCACACCTTGATTAACAGTACATCAAAGTCCATGGCTATTGACCATCTTTCAACATTGTTCTCGGCCGTCGAGCAGTACGCACTTGCCGAGTCATGCAACGGAGTTCAACACGATGGCGATGGTCTTGCAGCACTACACAGCAAGCACAGAAGCTCTCGAATGTCATCTCTCGCTCCACCCCTCAGATATGCAGTATATCGAACCTTTGTATGCCGCCCCAAAAATCGGTTTGGACGATGTGATCCCTCACTACGGAGCTTCCCCAAACGTCCACCTACGGGAGCCTAAGACTCAAGGAGAGTTGAGAAACTATAGTTGTCCCCATTTTCCGGTGATGTACCCTCACTTGAGTGCGGGGTCGAAATGAGCGGAAATCGCAAATCTGCCTGTCCCGAACATCAGCAAAAAAGTTGGGACTGGTACACAGTCTATTCGACCTACGCGGCGCTATTCCGGGCTATATAGGCCGAGTAGGCCGAGTAGACAGTGTATCAAAGTCCCTCTACAGGGGCTGCGCGCTGCTACATAGCATTTGTAGCAGGATGTCATCTCAGATGCACCATTCGGATACATAAGAACAATCTCTCTTCACTGATGGAATCGGCCAGCCAGAGAGAAATAAAACAAGAGGTAGACAATCCACACATTGTAGTCTCGTATGTGCTATCGTTGAAGAGAGTACTCAACATATGGTGCAGAATGGGCTCTTTGGCCTACCGCATCGAACATACCGATGGAGCGGATGCAGGTCATTGTTACTGCTGCGAAAGCCTAAGGCCTGCTGCCCTTCATCAGCCTAGTCGTATTCAGAGACGCCCAGCGCAGTAACAAGAGAGTAACAGGAAGCTGGGAGTAAGAGTGCAAGACCATTCATCGGATTCAATCAACAGGGCCATTCAAAGTCAAGCAAGAGGTAGCGCGTCGGATAATCTGGCGGAGAAGACCCTTGCAAACTACACTGTGTCTCTGTGTCTCGATAGGCTGGCTCCTACATAGAGCCACACGAGACCAGATGTTGCACCGAATGAAAGTCGCCAGAGAAGCAGTTTAGGTCTTGCAGACATTGTGTATCAAAAACAACGGCGACGACCAGAAGCCACCAATTGAGTGCATTTTTGGGTGATAATAGGACGAGACTGAGGGGGACAAGGCTATCGCGGCCCAGCATGAGCCGAATCCTAGGTGATGGGCAGCGCAGAGTTGAAGTCCAACGCCTGGGCGGCGCGTGTCACAAAATTGTGACAAAGCGTGACGATTGCCCGAAGACGAAGTTTTGTGTCCTCCCCACGCCCGACGACCACCTCAGAGAGCTCACAGGTGAATATCGTTGCCCCTTCGCCGCTGGATGCGTTCCTCGCGATGCTCGCACCCGTCATGTCGTTCAAACGATACCATATGGACGCGATTTGAGCTGGATCGCATCCGGTGCCTCCGGATACCATCTTCCTGCCAATACCTTGTCTGACCAAATTCCCGCTTCCCCCAGGCCTCGCCCACCTTCAAGATGTCTCTCGTTGTTCCCGAGGCCCACCAGCAGTTCCAGGTGCGTACGATCGAATCCGCGCCAAGGAAAGACGTCTAACGACCCGTAGCACATTCTGCGTCTGCTCAACACCAATGTTGACGGCAAGCGCAAGATCATGTACGCCCTGACGGAGATCAAGGGTGTCGGTCGCCGCTACTCCAACATCGTCTGCAAGAAGGCCGATGTCGACCTCAACAAGCGGTGCGTCGCCAGCCATACTTCCCGATCACTCCTTTCTAACATGTCATTTCTCCCTCCTAGCGCCGGTGAACTCAACTCCGATGAGCTGGAGCGCATTGTCACGATCATGCAAAACCCGACGCAGTTCAAGATCCCCACCTGGTTCTTGAACAGGCAAAAGGACATCGTCGATGGCAAGGACTACCAGATCCTGTCCAACGGCATTGACTCCAAGCTCCGTGACGATCTTGAGCGGCTAAAGAAGATCCGTGCCCACCGTGGTCTCCGTCACTACTGGGGCCTCCGTGTCCGTGGCCAGCACACCAAGACGACTGGTGCGTCTGGATGCATCCTCCAAGCTCTGTTGTCTTACGTCTCGTGCAGGTCGTCGCGGCAAGACCGTCGGTGTGTCGAAGAAGCGTGGTTAAACGTTGGATTTTGTATGCATCTTACCTACTCTCATGCATCCTTATGTCATGCTTTCTATGCTCGCGGCCATTGGACGCTGCTCGGCGTCAGACTCAGAAAAAATAACATATGCAGTGCGCTACCTCTTGTCTTGGCCTGCGTTCAGTCAGAAGCTTCCCTCCTGCGTGAGTTGAAGGCTTGAGATGCCCGTCTGCGGAATTTCACGCTCGACATTCCATCGTAATGTCCAGCCGATATATTTGACCGTATAAAGTACGGTGCGAAGTCCCAATAGAGTATGATACAGGAAGGAATGCGGCCAAGAAACGGGCGTGCATACATGTTCAGTGCGTAAATATGATGATACATAACTGGTCCAGCCAGAGGGATACATAGCAGACGGCATAAGGGATAAGACGTGCAAGAGATCCAGATATTCCTCCAACCCGAGGCGCTGAGATACTGTACAACCATGAATCTCCTGCTCAGTAGCAACCGGCTGGATCATCACCGTCCGGGTCTACCATGGCAGATGGTGCGTTCCAGAGGTCGGCAGATGGGGTCACGTACTCGTCCGCACCGCCCGCATCGGAAATAGGCAGCGGCGACGAGGTGACAAAGCGGTCGAACATAAGCGTCGGCGCCTCTTCCCCCTGGTCAAGCGCGTCTGCGTCCACTGACCCAGACGAACCCCGCCGGTGGTGATGGTCGTGCTCGGGGTCCTCCCGAGAAGGGAAGACGAAGCGCGGGTACGAGGTGACGGAAGACGAGAAGAACGTGTACATGTATACATCGCCTTCACCGGGTGTGGTATTTTGGGAGACGGGAGCTTGATTGTAGTAGTCGGGGCCGGATGGGCAGGTGGGCATACTGCGCATAGCAGTTTGTCGTAATTTATGACCAGAATTTCGGGAGGGGGAGATGCTCGAGCTGAAGAGGCTGACTGCGGCTGATGCGCAAGGCTTGAAGCGAGTGCCCAGTGGGTTGCCACTGTAGACCAACTGGTTAGCCTCTATTGATCAGAAGGAAGTAAGACAACCCACCATAGGGCGCAACCAACACATTCGCGAACACAACCGCAAGGACTGTGTATAACCTTGGCGATAGCGCTGCTCTCGAAGTACTCCGGATCCATAGGAACCACTACGTCGGAAGCTTCACTCTTCGCTGTCCACACCCCCAGACGTTGCCGCGGGGCAGCATGTCCATGTATGAGCGCCCCGCAACTTGGAGCCGCGTTTGTCGGTGGCGATCGCGGTGACGCAGAACGCGGGGGCGTGGGGTAAAGGGGAAGCGGAGACGGTTCGTACGGCGACGGCGACCTCTCCAACCATTCGGGGTCCTCGTCAGTGCCTCCTTGAAGCTGGCAGCCATTACAGTAAAGCTGATATCGATACTCGTCCGCAGGTCCTACGGAGGAGTACCGCCGCAGAGGGTAGCGCTGCAGGTGCATAGGTTCGGTGGATGTGCCGCCGGTGGTGCCCTCGTCGATGTCGTCCGCCGGCGCCGCCGTCCGCGCCATAGCATGCGTATGCAGCCCATGGTCGAGACGCATGGCGCCGCGACGTCGTAACCGTGAATGCTCGCCCGTGCGAACGAGATCGGAGAGCACGATAGAATCGTCGGCGTCGATGAAGTTGTGAGTGGTGTGAGCGGCAGCGGTACGCCGCTGCTGACTTGATTCTGCGGAGTTGTAGACGATGGGCATGTTGGAAGATGGGAGTCGTGAACAAAGGTTGAGCGGGGGACGCAAGGTCGTCCGGCGCCGTGCCGCAATCTACATAATGCTCCCGGCGGCTGGAGCCCCACGTGGCTGTATCGCACAGCCACAGTTATCATTCATGTAATCTCGCGCAAGGCACCGCCGTCTCGACCGCGACAGACCTCACACTCGCCCTCCTCATGTTCACTGCTTACCTTCATATCGTGTTCATGGACGTCAAGCGAGCGCGAACGCATGCACGCGAAGCCATGGTGGAACAGGATTATCGCATCTAAGCACTGTCTACTACATGTCCTTGAGCGTTATGAGCATGACGCCCCCTTTTCGCCTCATTCATATCATCTCTACATCCATTGCATCGTCGTCTACAGGTTCCGTGGTATCCAATGGTATGGGGGAGCCCACGCTGGGGGTAGTACTTGTTTTTGGCGTCTTCGACGTCGAAGGTTCCTCGTCTTCATCTACGGGGTCGCGTGCCGCGGTCCATAGGGGTGGTGGGGGCTTGAACAGGACAAGCGCTTGGCTAGGTCCTGAAGAGGGAAGAGGGAGGGACGTTTGCTCAATCTGGCGCTGTCGTATACGCTGCAGGAGCGCGGGCGATACGCTGATACCAGCGGCGTCGAAGTCGGCTGCGTCCTCCGTCCTCGCTTCCTCTTCTTCGTCCGAGGACGAGTCGAGGTCGGTGATGATGACACCTGAGGGAAGAGTGAGTATATGCGGCCAATGCTCGATCATGGATGTACTCACGATCGCGCTCGGGTTCGTAAGAGTGCATGCCCTTCATGTGGATATCTGGCACAGGAGGGGAGGTCGAGGGGCTCTTCGATCCTGGCTCCTCCACGCTCGAGGGCTTGACCGTATAGGTGGGCACCGGACTAGGAATGGGGGTCGGGAAGGACGTGCTCGGGACTTCCGTACCCGGCGTGTCCAGTTCCATGGGCGTCGTTCCATCCGAGGAGATGGGTACGTCCGTGTGAGGGAGCTGAATCTCCGTGATATCCGGTTCATTGGAATGCGCGCTCGAAGACCCCGCGGAGGGGGAAGAGTTCCGCAGGGGGTCAGCGAGGCTGAGGCGCGAGAAGCCGCGCTCAAAGTTCGCATAGCGCCGGCGCTTAACCTGGCGTTCGTCGCTGGATTCGCTGTCGCTTGGGCTGGAGCTATGCTGGCGCTTCATGCACGGCTTCGCTATCCAGGGGTGTCGGAAGTGGGCGGTAAAGTCGTTGTAGGAAGGGGCGGCGTTCGGAGTAGAGAAAACGTTCATGGTAAGCAGATATATAGGACGATGAGGCAGAGGTTGGAGCTGTGTTGTGGCTGGCCTTGGTGGCAGAACGAGAAAAGACGCGAAAGCAGGCGCGACGTCGAATTTAATCCAGAACATTCGGGGAATCATGTGACCGATCTGACGCTCACGTGAGCCGGAAACTGCCGAAGTTGAAGTTCCACACGAGTTATCGAGGTCATCGCAGTCCTTTCCACGCGCATACGAATATGGAGCACCTTGTTTTCTCTTTCGAAGATCTCGTCGGTGCTCGAAACGCGTATCGCACATGTGGTTTGCCTCGGCTGACTGCGCTTGCCACGGGACTCCCACCGTAAGCCCGCCCCCATGAGGAACACACAGGGCGCTTTAGTTACAGCGATGAGCATATGTAGACCGTTCTATCCAGGAACCAAAGGATAGCACACGCATTCAATGCCTTGCGATTCATCACATTTCGCACCCTCACTCTTCTGATATCTCCCTTCTTCCGCTGGATCTCACGGCGGTGCACAAGTCGACTCTGTTGCGAAGCCCATCTTTACGCTACACTACTCATGCGGCCTACTCAGACGAAGAGACCTTTCAGGCCGCAAGTCCGAGGCAGACGCACAACACCCGCGCCCCCCGTATACTAGTGCGAGATCGAAAGGACCAAGATAGATAGAGTGCACGAGTAGATTACGATCTCTGAACCTTCATCGCTACCCTCGGCCTACCGAAGTGCCGTTCATCTTGCGCTTCAGAAGCGGCCAGCGAAAGAGCGATGTCTACTGAATGGCTGGCGCGTCGGAATGAGCCGCGACAGGGCCATCCAGACCGCGGACGTAGTCAGACAGATCCCTGAGACGTCCCGAACCAATAAGCAGTGCGCGCCCGTTCTGGACGGAACGTATTGCTGATGCTGGTCGACGTTTTGCGAGCCATACAAAGGTTATGTGTGCCATCGCACTGATAGATGGCGAAGGGGGCCAGATTTGACGACTGCGAGCAAGTCGGGAGTATAATTGACAGCATACCACGTCGGAACGTTCAGCTCTCTTCAAGTCAACCTGAAGGAGCCGTGTCGCGCATCCCCTTCACGGTTCTGAGGTGGCAGGTGCCGGTACGAATGAGGTCTGAGCGGGTGTAGGATGGGTGCCTGTCAGTAAGCAACAATGTGTACTGACATGACGGACGCAAAAGAAAACAAAGACCGTCCCATACAAGGACAAAAGACGTCTGTCTCCGGTGCCGACAGTGACAGTCCCTTGAAGTTCCTTGATGCTCCAACGGACTCACTGCCCGCTTCTCTGATGCCCCACTGCAGTTGATGTGAGGCGGGTGCCTGCAGATCGCGGGGCGGGAGCGGGCGAGGAACAGGGCGCGCAGATCCGTTGGGATTGAGGACATAGCATCGCCCCTGGTCGAGCGCGACAAGTCCAAGAAGTACGCTCGTTGGTCGGGAGGGAAAGTAAGGCTGGGTAAACAGGACTGACGGGGTGCTCAATCAATCAGTGATGAACTTACCCGGGCCGGTGTTGTTCTGATTCTGATATGGAGGACCGGGTGGACGCGTGAGTTGGAGGGTGGACGGGCGCCCTTTGAAGCTGACGGCAGGCTGACAGAGATTTCCGGGGAGGCTTCCGCTTTCTCGATGTCGAAAGATGTCGAGTCGTGAGATGAAACGTGGCGGGGGTCGAGGGCGCCCGTCGGAGGGGACTGTGTACGACCCCTTCTCGGCTGCCGTACGCAATAGAGCGCGAACAGGGATAGGACGCGTCGAGGATGCAGTCCCGGGAAGCACGGGATATGGCCGGAGAAACTTGCGATAGGTCTGGAGAGAGGCAGCTGAAGCGGTCGAGGCGTGCGGATCTAGTTGAACGGGCCCGAGGAGACGGGCGTCTGAGACGACTGTCTGCCTCCGTTGTCGTCTGACGCGAGGACGAGGCTCGCGGTGGTGGCAGAGCGCGTTAGGTGGAGGGCCCAGGCGCACAGCGAGCGTCGCTGGCGCCGGACGGGAGTGGATGGGAGGCGCGGGGGCTCGAGGCGGTGCGCCGATAGCCGGCTCATCAGCGGCAGAATGGCGCGCCACATGACTGGGGCCACGTGGGCTATTACCCCTGAGTGGCCAGGCACAGTTTTGCGCTTGCTTTTTCACAGCGGTCGTCAAAGTTCAGGCACTTCTTGTCCTCAACCTCGAATCCTCCGACCACAGCTAGGCACTCCCGACCCCTCCTCCTCGCCGTCTCAGGCACTCTCTACCGTCGACAAGCCCTCCCCCGCACCCCCGCGACCGTCGACGACGTCCGCGCGACAGCGAACACCCCCCGCCGTCGAATGGACGCCGCAGAGCACAACGATCAGGACGCTAATCAACAGCCAACTAGGTACGTGGCCTCCTCCATCCCGCTGGACAGCGATGCGTGTGCAGAGCGGCCCCTCCTGTGCTTTCCGATAAGCCGCAGCGGTCGCCCTAGCCCGTACTCCCTCCGGCCTTCGCCGCGACCACGAGCTGATCACCTCCCTCCAGCAACGGCAGCACAATGGCTGCAGCCGTACTCGCGTCGCCTAACATCAACGGCACAGGTCGGTACTTCATGATCGACCTCAGTTCCTCACCTATATACTCGCTCTTACCTCCGCGTTCCTGTCCCCCCTGGCCCCAGCATTCGTTCCTCACTCACCGTTAATACCCCCACACCCCGTGCCCACTCACAGCCTCCCTCGATCATATATGGACTGGCGTCCTAAACTTCCTCCCCCAGGTCCCCGCCCATCCGCAGCATCCGACTCTGGTGTCAACAAACGCTACCGCCCTGCTCCCGCAAAGACCTTCCAATGTCGAGGCTACGGAGATTGTCGGATGGTCTTCAGTCGCAGCGAGCACCTCGCCCGTCATATTAGGTGCGTATCTCGGGTCTGCTATGCCCGCCTCTTTCGCCTCGCTGTTCACCCCTCGTCTGACTCGACGACCTCCCAGGAAACACACCGGCGAACGTCCCTTCAGCTGCCATTGCGGGAAGCAGTTTTCTCGCCTAGACAACCTTCGCCAGCACGCGCAGACTGTCCATGCTGATAAGCAGGTTGGTAAAGATCAGTCAACGGTGGTTACGAGAGCTGACTTGGCGTCATTTCGCAGGAGCAAAATGAGCGTATGATGCGCGACTTGACGTCGCTGCACGCCAGTATGGTGGCAGCCAGCAAGGCGGGTTCTCGGGGCCGCCGTGGCGCGAAGAAATCTGCCCAGCAGCAGGACGCCGATGGCGAGGCGGATGATGATCGTGACGCCGATGGCGACGCCGATATGGAGGACGCCGATCCTTCCCTCAACCACGCGCACATCAAGACCGAGCAGATGCCGCACAGTTTGGGCCGTGGCCTCGGCGGTGGCGCTCGCCCGGAGACTAGCACCGGGTACGAGGGTATGGACTTCAATGCAAACGGGTTTCGCGGTCAAGACGCCTCCTTTCGGGGAGGCTCTCATTCCTTTCGGGGCTTTCGTGAATCGAGTACGCCGCGTTCTTGCGTTTGGCTATGTACAAATACTAACGCAGTTTCAGCAAGCTCGTCCTTTCTTGACTCAAGCCAGTCCTTTCAGGCCCGGACAGGTATGCTGCTGCAACACACTGCACAACTAGCTTGACTGAACATTCCGCATAGGGGAACAATCCTTTCGAGGGGACTTCTTTCGCGACTCATCCAGTAAGTTAAGAACACCGATTAGTTCGGAACACATTCCTGACCGTATCTTCAGGGGCGGGGCATTCCTTTCGAGGCCAACCCAGCGACTTTCAAGGCCAACAACTCGAGTCGTTTCGTGGGCAACAATTCGGCAGCTTTCGATCCCAATCCGGGGAATTTCGCAGCCAGCAATCCGGTGACTTTCGATCCCAGCAGGAATCAGTTCACGCCCTCTCCTCCTCATGGAATGCCAGTAGCCGACCTGGGACCTCATCTCGGTCAACAACGGGGCCAGGCTTTCCCGGGTCCGGGTCCAATGGATTTCCCGGACGGCCAGCTACCTCTGGGCTTCCTTCCCTCTCATCTCGGACAGTCTCATCGACAGGCCTCTCATCATCCCTCTCTCGGCCAACAACATCAGGCGGGCTACTCGCAGGGGATGGACGGCCACCTACGAGCGGTGGACGGCCTACCGCACCAGGGTTTTTCGCGTCAGCATCCTCAGGGGCGCGGCTTCCAGCCCTATCGCGACCTACGACAGCGTCAGGGGCCCTCGCAGAGGCTATCGCTACAGGACAACTTGCAGATAGGCTCGCAGCAGACGGGTTACGCTCCCGGGACAGCGAACTTCTCATCCGGGGATCCGCATCACGGCCAACAACGGCTGGCGGAACGGCGCTCCCTCCACTTGCGGCTGTCGTCTCCGCGATCTCTGGGCAATCTCCAGGCTCAGCGCCAGGGAGTGGCGTCGCCCTTCCGTCAATCGGGGCTGTCACCGGGGCAGCAGGGGGCCTTCACCTCCCCGGGCCATCCGGGCATACACTCCCACCACTCGATGGGCCAGGCGTCTCCGCATCAGGGGGCGTTTCCGTCTCCGGGTCATCAGCGGTCGCCCTTCCACCCCTCGTCGATGGGGGAGACCGCACTCTCCCACTTCCCCTTCCCAGCGTTTCCCGACCCGGCACAGGATATGCGGGCTCACGGCCAGGGACAGGGTTCGCAGGATATGCGTCGCGCCCCTCCACAGCGCCAACCACCCTCTACTTCGCAGGACAGGGACTGGGCATGGGAGCTCAATCTGCCGGATTCGGGGGCGATGCCGCAGGGTACGGAGCTGGATCAAATGGCGACTCGGCAGGGTACGAGAGGGACGATGAAGAGGGAGGACGATTCAGCGCACTTGCCGGCCTCGACGACCCCTCGCCGTTCTCCTTCCACCCTCCAACAGATGAGCGTGAGTCCCTCAGCCCAAGTGAGTCCTGGAGGACAAGTGCGCGGATGGGATTGATGCTGACGGTGTTTTAGCAGGTGCATCCCGCAAGTGTACCTTCGGCAGCCCAGATGGGCCAGACGACGGGGCAACCGTCGTTAACCAACGGCACTTCGCCAACGTCGAGTCAGAATCCCGCCCAGCTAGCAGACGGCTCTCCCTCATGGAACTCTGCGACAACGAGCCAAGGCCCGGGACCAGCGGCGGCGTCCGGCCCGGCACAGGCCTCGGCGGCTCAGTCAGTCGACCGGGGACAAGCAGGCGTGTCTCCCCAGGCAGCGTCGGGCGCATCTCTCCAGGTAACAACGGGCGCTCAGTTGTCCGACCCAACACAGGCAGCTTCGGGCTCAGTTCCCTCGCCCTCGACGACTACGAACGGGGCTCAATCTCCCCCAACAACGAGTCCTCCGCACAGCGCCGTTTCTCCTCAGACGGAAGCTTCGCCAGAGACAGCCGCGGCCGGGCTATCAGCGAGCACGTCTACAACGGCGGGGAGCCCATCGACGTCGACGAGCCGTCTGCAAGAGGATTCTCGCCGTCGCCATTCGTCAGCGAATCCCGTGATGTCGGCGTACGCGCAGGAGCTCATTCGGCAGCAGCAAGCGCAGATGCAGAACGTCATGTCGAAGCTTCGCGACGTCGGTTCCAGCCCTACGCCCGCGAGCGCGTCGAGCGCGCCGAGTCCGAGTTCGGCTTCGGGTCCAGTCGCCGATCTACCGGTGCGCGCGAGCAGCTCTATGGCATCGACGCGGGCCGCTACGCTCTCCCGTCCCCCAGCTCGAACTCGAGCTTCACGGGGTCGAGCGGCGAGCGCCGGTACGGCGGACATGTGGGAGACAGCGAACTTCCCTCCTCTTTCGGGCCCTCTAGGGCTGACGGTCACGGGCAATTACTATCCTGGGGCTCAGGCCGAGCGGCGTCGTCAGCATCTCCCCCAGGCCGCGCCATGGGACGAGCTCCGTCCTCTGACGACCGAACAACAGTATCCTCCCCCGTCTCCGCATATTCAGCCGGGACTGCAGCAGACGTTCGAATGGAATCAGTTTCCCCCCGACTTTCCGGTCCAGGCGCCAGCTCAGGCTCCAGCCCCGTACATGGGGGAGCAGCTGGGTATGATGCCATTCGAGCCGTCGTTTCCCCCGCTCTCGCAGCAGCAGCAGCAGCCCGACGGACCTCTTCTCCCCGATCCTCAATTCAGGCAGGACGGGCGGGGGTACGGTCACCTCCCGCCGCTGCTTGAGGGGCAGGCGCGCGCCGACGAGAACTGGATGATGGATCCGTATCTCGCGAATCAGCCATGGTCGCGAGAACAGTGAAGAGACGTTATCTCTCGCGTTGGAAGGACGGAAAAGGACTCCAAAAACCCAATCATTTACCGACCTGCCCCGGACTCTTTTGCTTTATATGAGGCTCATAGCTGTATGCGCGTTCTGCCACTTCGTTGCGCACGAACTCTGGGTTCTGGGGGAATCTTACTTACCTGTATCTCTGCCCTCTGTCTTTTCGTTCTTGTTTCCTTCGCGCTCTTGCTTGATTTTCTCCTCACTCGTCGCTCGTTATTGTTGGCACGGGCCATGCATGCATTGTTTTCAGGGATGCCGGATGGTGGCTGTATCTATGCGGAGTCAGCTCTGGTACCTTACTTATATACCTTTAACTTCTTATTGACTACTAACTATTGTCCTATGTACTCCGTGCACTGTCATTTGTGCCACCCAAGCTGGACCGTTCCTTACCTCTTAGTAGCAAGCATACACGAGATACTTCCTGTACATCGGTAGAATGCTTCAACAATGGACTTCACTTCACCTACGAATGCATTGTGATACTGTACTACCAGATTTCCTGCAATTTATAGTCGGACGCTCGCTCATCTCAGCGTGCAAAATCACACAGTTGCTTGCCTTCCTAAGTCGGTATCGATTAGGGGTGAAATCATCTCGTTGTGGCGAGTTGTAACTCCGAGAAGCCGCAGGTTCGAATCCTGCTACCGACATAATCTGGACAGTCGTCTTTTTTGTTTTCCGTTGAGCTCTATCTATTCATCTATTGCCACTGTATCGTGAGTGACTCAAGAACGCGCAAGCCTCACTTGCACGTGGGCGCGCGCAGTATTCCGATCCGTTGTGTTTTGTGATTGTTGAAGTTGGCTGTCTACGTCACGTCACCATGGTCAGTTGCGGCATGACGGTATGCGTTACGCGCAGGCTCATGAGAACCTATATGTGCCCCAGCATGCACATGTTGCCAAGGCGCGCAAACGGTGTGTATCCCCGCCCGCCTCTTGTCCTCCTCCTCCATACCGTGCTCGGATACAAAACCTCGCCCGACCGTCAACGAGGTAGCCCACCGCACCCATCCCCTCCGCCATGAGGTACCTCCACCTCGCTGTCCTCCCTGCGACGGTGGTCGCCGCGTCGCAGAACATCCTCTACAGCCCAAACAGCTACTCCTTCAATCCCTTGAAGCACCTGTCCGGCATCGCTCCCTACTTCTCCGCGCAGGACCCAGGACTCACCCCCAAGCCGCCTCAGGGCTGCAACGTGACGGGCGCGGCGTACCTCGTACGACATGCGGCAATCTACGCCAACGACTTCGACTACGAGTCGTACATCGAGCCATTCGTCGACAAGCTCGAGAACACGAGCGATGTCGACTGGACTACGACGTCTGGCACCGCGGCGCCACTTGCTTTCCTGAGCAACTGGAAGAGTCCCATTGAGGACCCTGACCTCGAGCAGCTCACGAAGATCGGCGTTCTGGAGAGCATGAGCCTGGGTATCGAGCTTGCTCGTCGATATCCCGCTCTTGCTCCTCCCAAGAAAGTCTGGACTAGCACGGCCGAGCGTACCGTCTTGAGCGCGAAGAGCCTCATCACCGGGCTCGACCGCTACTCCAACCAAACAGAGCTCGTGCAGGTCCCCGAAGGCGAAGAGGATGGCGCCGACTCCTTGACGCCGTACAAGGCCTGCCCAGCATACAGCTCCAGCCGCGGCGCAGAGCAGTCCTCCGCGTTCCGGGACAAATACACCAAGCCCATCGTCGCGCGCCTTCAGGCCACCGTCCCAGGCTTCAACTGGACCTCCGAGGACGTGTACGGCATGCAGCAGCTCTGCGGCTATGAGAGCGTCATCCGCGGCGAGTCGCACTTCTGCAGCCTCGACCTCTTCAAGCCGAACGAGTGGCTCGCCTTCGAGTACGCCAACGACCTCATGTACTTCCACAACACCGGCTACGGCAACGCGCTGAGCGGGACCATCGGCTACCCCTGGCTCAACGCGAGCGCGCAGGCGCTCCTGAACGGCGACGCCCTCCACGTCTCCTTCACGCACCGCGAGCTGCCGCCCACCGTCCTCGTCGCGCTCGGGCTCTTCAACAACACGGCCTTCAGCGGCGGCGACAACCAGAACGCGACAATGCCCACCGACACGATCAACCACCGCCGCGCGTGGCGCAGCAGCAGCATGCTCACCTTCCTCACCAACATCGCCATCGAGAAGCTGAGCTGCAGCAGCTACGGCTACGACGGCTCGGAGTTCTACCGCGTCCTCGTCAACGACAGCCCGCAGCCGCTGCAGGACTGCGACGATGGTCCGGGGGAGAGCTGTGCGCGGGACTCGTTCGAGAGCTGGGTCGCTGAGAGGGGGCAGCTCTTCGGGGGCTTCTCAGACGCTTGTGGTGTGGACTACGACAATTCGACCAACACCTTGACGATCTATGACCAGTAGAAAATGGGACGATCCCTCACGAACTTTGTACTCATATTATTTGTCAGTCTTTCCAGATCCGCATACCTCATCTTGTACGAGTAGATATAGGGCTCGTCGATATCGCTCGGACCACATCGCTTTGTATGTATACCCCCAGCAAAAGGTCATATCGTATTTTGGTGATATTTGACGATGAAGTGCGCACTGCATCCTGCAGACCTCCGCCATTGAGCTTGTATAGGGCTTGCAGAATAATGCGCAAGCGAGACGCGCTGCAACACACGTATATGCTGAGGATGTGACGGGACAAAAACGAATGTCGGTAGCAGGATTCGAACCTGCGGCTTCTCGGAGCTACAACTCGCCACAACGAGATGATTTCACCCCTAATCGATACCGACTTGCCAAGTTAGCTTTATTTGGCATCCATAAGATGCGTACGCCGGATGTTCTGATAAAAGGACAAACGCAGAACATCTAGTCCTTTGAGAGCTTCTCCAGAGAACAAAACAGCACATGCCTACGTATAGTACGACAAAATGAGTGATATACCTTGATCTATCAGTCCGTGTAACACGTCGCGTCCGCAAAAGTGACAGTCTCGATGTCCACCTCGGTCAGCCAGTCGCGAAACTCATCGGAAAAGGTCGCGTTCGGCGCGTGGACCCTCAGCCGCTTGAGGGACGATACACCCTCCTGAGGTACCCCGATGCGCGACATGACCATCTCCTTCACGGCGCCCTCGTCCTCGTCGTGCCAATAGAAATTGTCGTCGTCAATGTCCTTCATATCCGTGACGATCTCCAGCTCGGTGAGGCCCGGCAGCGCAATCTCATCCACGACGTCATCGTCTATCGTAAGAGAATCGAGTAGAGGGAAGTGGGTTGCGCAGGGTACGTTCTGGTGCAGGCGAAGACACTGCACGCTCGCCAGGTCCTTCAAGTTCGGTAGTGACGTGTGATGCATGTTTTGGAGCGTCAACGTTTTCAACGTCGGGAAGCTGCGTTTGAGGAGCATGGGCTCCGTAAAAAGCTCTTCCCCATGGTCCACGCAGAGGTCCTGCGCGTTTTCGGCCAAGAGGTAGGGTAGAATGCCCATGGCATTCCGATACGTATGCAGTTGCACTAGGCGCGGTAGATGAACTGTGTTTGCCTCGTAGTCGTCTGTGTCGTATGCATTGCGGAAGGCCTGATCGGGTCCCAATTGTAAGACCTCTAAGCTGGTGCACTGTCGCAGGATACGCAAGAGATCCCCGAAAAGCGCCCTCGTATCTCGAAGCGTGAGTTGACGCAAACCGCCCCAGTCGACGTCGAGCGATATCAGGTGTATGCGATCGATCCCCAGGGCGCGTAAGCACGGCGCAGAACTGCGAAGACGTAGGACAGATTTCTCGGCCGCCTCCAGTGACGAGGGTTCGAATGGGTTCCCCTGTGCGGCGACATGCAGAGTGGCCAGCAGAGGCAAGTTGGAGGGAAGGCGCACGGGCAAGTCCACCGTGGGCAACTGCAAGTGCAGGGACTCTAGCCGATGCGCCTCTCTGGCTATGAACGCCCAGACCGTAAAGCGCTGACGGGAGCACGAGTTCCACAAGTTCACGTTCGCACTGAGCGAACGAGTGCCTGCCCGCCGCGCGTATGTCTCCACCATTTCGAGGTATCCTTCTTTGTCCCCGCTGACGCGGATATGCGTCCACAGCCCCTGCGCTGCGAACGCGACCTCCCGCCATTCGTGGCAGACCTGGGAGCAGACGAGGACGTGCCAGCCGCTCTCGTCTTCGAACCAGCGGTTGAGAGCAGTGTATTCGCAGATGATACCCAGGATCTCGCGCGGCAGGCGCCGCACGGGTGCTGTGAGGGATGCGAGCTGCGCTCCGGCGTCTTCGAGAGTGGACTTTCGACGGCGAATGGCCCGCAGCGCGTCTTCCAAGCGGTGGATTTGGGCATCGTACGAGGCGACGTCGGCGTCTATCAGTGACAGGACGCCTCGAATGGATGCTGCCTCTGCGGGGGATGCAGAGTAATTCGACCGCACGTAGCTTGTCAGGTCCGTTGCTGCAAGAGGTGCCGGAGCTTCCGCCTCAAGGTCTAGCTCGACCTGACTGCATTGCGAACAGGGCGCAGGAGGGACATGACGCGCATAACTGAGGTTGAGGAGCATCTGCTGGTCCAAGGCGAGTGAGTGCTGTTCCGATGTCCAGGCGAGCGAAAGAAAAAAATGCGCGGTGAACGCAGGAAGCGAGATAGCTCGGCATATGCCGCGGAGCCAAACGCGCTTGCAGCCGAACAGATACTTCCGGGTTGCATGCTCCCGCCTTCTTTGCCAACAAGCTGAGTTCGCATCTGTCCTAAGTACATGTATGGGTAAGGAAATTCTCATGAGGCTAGTAGTAGAAGGAAGCTTAGAACGAATAAATAGCTCGAATGACAGGCGATAAATACACGAACAACTCCAGCGTCAAGCTGAACGTTTACTGGAAGTACATACGATTCTTTTGGGTCGCGTGCACCTGCTGGAACCCCGCTCGAAGACCAGCTTCCGTTGTCTGACCAGCAGTCGAAGAAGCCGTGTCAGACGTGGCAGAGAGATCGACGTCGGGACTGTAGTGAGTCTTCGCGCGTGAGCATACGATGTCTGCGTCTGTACGATAGTAGATCGTTAGCTGGGTGAAGCATCCGGTCAGCAGGACGGGAGACGCACAGTACGTCGGCGCCGGGATAGACACACTGCGGGTCGCCCTAGCATAGACGTGGCATAGGTTGTACGTGAATCGCTCCAAGGCCTCCGGTCTGCAGATGAATTAGGATAGCGCCTTTGAAGGCTTTGCTGGACTTACCGGAATCCGTTATCCTGTGATGACATATGGTCAGTCAGAACCACCGGTGCGAGCTCACTCTTGACTTACATCGTGGATAACCTGCAAAACAAGGGTCAGTCAGCTGCAGGGCCAGTACAACGGAACGCGTTTGCTAACCGTGTAATGCGCGGACCTGCTAGTCCCCTTGATGCCTGCGTGGCTCTGCAGGAACAGATCGTATTCGACTGGATGCGCGATGTCGGTGTCAATAACGCTGCCCGCGGGAGCATTCCCGCTCCTATCGGCGTCACGCAGAGGGTTCATCCGCATATGGTGCCGCTAGGGCACGGACAGTTCAGCTTTTGACAGGTTGGCCAGTCGTATCACGCACCTTTCCGACGATCTATGCATAGAACATGGAGTATCGGTGCTCAGAGACGATCTCAATGCACTCACAATGAACGTGATCTTGGCTTGGACGCCTAGCGCTTTGCATGCGGCTGGAGAGATTTACTTCAAGGGTAGTGGAGTGAAAGGCAATCTCACCTTGTAGCTTGTGGAGCTCTTCGGTGGGTTATAAGCCAGTGAACCGGCGAACCCTTGTGGTGACATACCCTGTTCCTTGACCTGTTTGAATTGTCCCTCGGATACGCCATCTAATCCACCTAAGTGAGATGACAACAGCCATTCCGCTACTACACGCACCACGATAGACTATGATCTTCGTGGGAGCGCGCGCAGGGCCGGTCACACCCTCGTCTAGGCCACAGTAGTTCATGTTTGCAGTGATCATCTCCTGCGAGCGAGTTCAAGATATCTTCTCGTGTGAAGACGAGCGAGGGACTTCGCACCTTTGCCATGTTCTCGAAGTCGTCGATGATCTCCTGTCGCGATGTCTGTGCCCGACTGGTGGCGCGGTACTTTGCTGCATGGCGGTCCATGCTTCCCACCATAGCGGTGAACGAAGGGCGCCCGACAGAGCCCTGTGCGCAATGGTTAGACAGTCGCATAGTCATGCTACACGTAGCACCCACTGGGCTTGGATGAATAACGTCCGCCCCCAGAACCAAGGTCCTCTCGTGAGGGTTCTTGAGCACGTCCGCAGCGATGTTCGTGGGGTCCTCTGGATCAACGATGGTGTTGATGCCCCCGAGCTTGCCGTTGATCCTGAAGGGAGATTCGATAAGTCGTGATTCACGCAAGAGAAACGATCTTCACTTCAGGCACACGTTCGCCCAATACTGGATGTTGGCGCGTTCGCACTTCTGCGCCTTCAAGCATTGCGTGGCCACACCGCGCTGGTGAAGAAGCGTTAAAGGCAGGTTGACAAGAACGAGGTATCAATGACGAACAAGGATATCGCCCCAACTGTGATGGTATCAGCTCACAGCTCTATAAGCGTAAAGTTAAATCGAATGCGTACTGCTTAGCCTCAGCCCAAATGGGATCGCTGTTGAAGGGCAGGACTATCACGAAGAGTTGTGGCGGCGCTACCTTCTTTTTGCGGAACTCGTTTTGCAATTCGTCCAGGAGCTGATATACGGGTCAATCAGATGAGCTGCGATGATACGAGCCGCTGACGTACCCGCGTAATACTCTGCTGAGCAGGTCGATAGCTGCAGCGGGTACATGTGAGTATAGTCGACGCTTACTTGGGATGTGACAAACCATTCCAGCATGGGATCAGTGACCGGTGTCATGCCTAAAACTTCGTGAG
Source organism: Schizophyllum commune H4-8 (assembly GCF_000143185.2). NCBI lineage: Eukaryota > Fungi > Basidiomycota > Agaricomycetes > Agaricales > Schizophyllaceae > Schizophyllum > Schizophyllum commune. Next base: position 2,224,706 of record NW_026089545.1, on the reverse strand, counting down.
CCTTCCGGGTAGCTAGACGCCGGCCAACACATACCGCAAGCTTGCGCCGCATTCTTGAGGCCCGTAATCTGTACTAACATCAACACTGTCATTGACGAAATGCCGCGACATGTCACGAACCATGGAGCGTAGCGTTTGCGGTCTAAACCTGGTCTGCTGCTCGAGCACCATGACAGCCCACGAATTCAACGGCATCGGCTTGATGAAATGCTTGTTCGCCCTGCAAAGTACATGAGCGCGTTACGACGAACCGACGATACTTGAGTACATGTTCCAAGCGCCAAACTTGACCGACTGAAAGGCGCTTGTTAGCGCATCGCATCAAGCCAAAGAGGTTGCTTACCTCGCGCGACGATCCTCCATACAGCATAGTGGGCGGCGGCAGCGTACGAGACATTATTTGAAGCGGTGTAGTGTCGACTGACATGCCGAATTGCTGAACGTAATCGCTTTGCCCATGCCTCAAAAGCTGCTGGCCGTCAGCCAGGTCTACAGTGGAAGTACGTCGCCTCTTACACCGAGTGCCTCTTGTATACCAGCGAAGCGCTCCTGAGGCCTTTGCGCTGAGAAATCGACCATCTCGCGCGTCGCATCTGCAGTTACCGAGTAGTGAGTGTGAAGCCGGAAGACCCATAAAGCGCGCACATACCTGGCGGGACTTGCTTCTTCATGATCTGTCCAGGCGGCACAATGCATATTTCCAAGGGCAACAATGCACCTCCCCCGACCTATGGCTCAGATGAGACCTGTGCGTGATGCAACCATGCAACATACCTCGACGCATGGGAGATTCGGATAACTCAGTGGCCGATTGGTCACGGTCTGAAAGTAATGGGCGACAGTGATGTCGGTCTCGGGTTGTCCTTCCCTTCTCATGCGAAATGTGAGCTGATTAGCTGGTTTGGTTGACAAGTTCTTTATCTCGCGAGGCCGACGTTGGGTCGATTGACCACCTGCGAGTACCTTGAGGCCTACCAAGAACCGCTTGAGTGCCAGCCAGTCGCGGTTGCCGAGACGCGCAAGGACTGAAGGATCGTTGGAACGCCGCAAGAAGCTGCAGCACACCCCTATCAACGGGCCCGACTGGTACATAACGCCGGCGGACACGTCGACGTTGAGAAGGAGCTCTGAATAGCATGTCAGCATGACACCACACACAGAGCGATTGACACGTACTGCCCATAGCGGGGCGAACAGACTGGAAGTAGCTGCAGTCTCGAACTCAGCGAGAGCATCAACATAAACCAAAAGGGGGACATACCCTCGCCATAGCTCAATGCCGCCTGCAAGCACCCTCTTGCCTTCGGGCACGTAGAAGCTGCGCGAATTGAAAGGAAACCTTTGCGTAGGCTCCATACGCAAGACGATATTGAGAGCCTGAGAATCGCATAAGGAGAGCATGCTGACAGAAGCAATGAGTCTACCTGGAGAGCCGTTATAGCCTCTTCGTCATTTGACTGCTTGCCTTCGACGAAGCGGGTCAAAAGTCTAGAAAGGCCAATGTCAGACATCGCCAACAAGCTGATGAGTAGTAGCGCACTCAGAGTTGATCTTGCTTGCGTATTCAATTTTGATGCGATGGACGCGCGGTGGTTTGCTCGCGGTGCCGGCACCAATAGTAATCTGGAACTGCAAAAATTGAGTGCACATTTGAAGCCTAGTAAGCGGTCCCGTGCGGCATGCTACTTACCTCCTGGTAGTCGTTGGGTATGTCCAGACGATACGACGAGACCATGATCTTCCTTCCGTCATACGAGACTTTCCTCGGGAAGATATGTGGAGCGACCTCGTATTGAAGTTGCTTGAAAAGCTCCATGTTCCGACGAACAGGTAGCGTCTTGTCGCCAATCATGTCTACGACGCATGGATCAGGTCAGATGGGATCGTTCTTTCATGAGAGCCGGCCAGTCAGTCACGCACCGACTGAGAAGCACAGTCAGTATCAAGCATGTCGGAGGACTGGGTGACACTTACCGTCGTACTGGTAGATATACCCCGACGAAATCTCCATCTTGAACATATTGACCAGCACGGGTACTTCTTTGCCCACATTGCTGAAGCCCGGACGTCTGACTCCGATGGGCACGACGGACGCTGCAGACCATCAATATACAAGCGAGTCGCATGAAATATAGAAGACCACATACCGTCCGCGATCGTCGTCGCCTGTGACGCAACTTGGACGGTCTGACCGCGACCGCGACCTCGCCCCGTACCGCGATTGGCAGGATCAGGTCCGCCCCCGCGTCTCTGCCCAGCAGGTGCCGGTGCTGGCGAAGGAGGGTGCGGAGACCCGCCACGCTGCGGGCCACCGCGGCCACGTCCGCGGCCCCTGTCCCCTCGCGCATTCCCTCCTCGACCACGACCCCGGTCTCCGCGATTTCCTCTCGGCGGCATATTCAATAGTCTGTGTTTTGGAAGTCAATCAAAAGTAGCCACATTTTACACTAGTCCGGGCGTACCGAGCGCACAGTCAAAAGTGCGTGGTGGTCAGATGTTGGCGAGATGCTGGCGCACCCGCCCTTTTATGCGGAGCACGGGCGCCTAAAAGAATCAGAATATGTGGCTTTGGGGTGCTTGCGCAGGCTGACATCCGCATGTTTGCCTAGTACGCCAGAGGTTCAGTATGGTCCGAACGGCGTACTAGGTTTTCGAAGGCAACTTCAACTTCTTTCCGGTAGCTGTGCTGCTGCGTTGATCTTTGCTGCATTCGCGGTTATCGATGCGGAGGTCAGTCCACAGTAGGCACACCTTGCAGCCGCGTAAGCGATGGCGCAGAGATCATGGAGAGGTGCGTCAAGCGAGTTGACGTCCTTCGCCAGTCCACATCGATTTTACTGACCCATAGACTGTATAGGCGGGAACCAAACTCTTTATAGACACCCTGAGGGCACAGTAAGGGCCGTAAGACGGCGGGGAGAGTACCCAAGTCGCGGGGCAGCGCTGGTCCAGGACTTGCCAAGAACCCATTTCGCGACGACGTGCTATGGTTTGATTTGGCTGGCCCAGAGGCAATGCACCATCCTGATAACTTGGAAAGTGGAGGTAATGCATCGAGTTGACTTGCAAGCCTGCATTGGGAAGGGTCAAAGAGCGACGAGTTCGCGTAGCCCTCCTCTCGGCAAATTCCGACTGGCAACCCGAATTTGTTGCTCAAGCACCACTCGCTCAGCATATGGAAGTATTCCGCTGTTCTAGTTTTGAGTGAAGGGAAAGTTGTCGACTTCAGATTAGGATTTCTGGTATATCGCATCCCTAACACCGACGCAGGATTGAAGTGAAGAGCGCCGAGCCCATTGTCCGCAATGGGGTATAATATAGCAGCAAGCTCTCGTCAGCAGTGCTTGAATCCATCTAGATACAGATTTCCAGGAAGCATCGACAGGTCTTTTTCCAAACCGCTCTAATATATACGATATAGCGCCTTAATTAAGTCCACGTGTAACGACTGGGTGAATACACTGCTCTAGTGATCATTTCTTTGAGTAACGTACGGCATGCGATGAGATGCGACGAGGTCAGAGGTCGAGAGACTGGGGAATAAGTTACGGACAATGATGATAGTCGTACGCTCCCAACTATGGCTTGGCTGTGGACAGAGTTAGTTTGGTCCCTCCGAGCAGCTGGCGAGAACAACTTACAGAGCTGCTCCTTGCGGTAGAACCAGAAGTACCCCGCGACGATGATGAGCTGGCAGATTAGGGCTATCCAGAACAACGGCGACGCGATAGGGCTCCCTAAAAGAACGTTAGTTATTGCCAGCAGATCGGACGAGGAGCATACGTACCAGTAACACCTTCGCTCGGTTCCCACTTAGCGACATCAGGGAAGACGCCGGTCGCGCCAGTAGATGGTGGTGCGGTCGCGCGAGCGATCATCACAACGATCGAGCCAATGACTTGCGAGAATGCAAGCGTAGCGCAGACGTGCAAACGCGAGAGCGTCTGTAACACGTGTCAGTCGACAGCATCAGGATAACAACACGAAGGACATACCTGGAGCAGGATCATACCCAAGCCAACACCCTGGACGGCATCCAAAACACCGAGCCACAACCACAACGAGATGCCGAGATGGTAGCCGGCGTCGCCTGCCCATGGCAAGTAGAGACCCACGGACGACGTTCCCCACAGCATCTGACACCACCTAGGGGCGCCGAGACCGACAGCGAAGACGGGCAACAGCCAAGTGTGCGTCTTGGCGAAGTGGGTGAGAACGAACATGAGGAGGGCCCATACGAAGACGAAGAACACGATGACGAGGACGACCGTTTGCCAGACCGGAATCGGTACAGACCACAAGTATGTCCAGTTGCGTCCGTAAGGCTACATCAGAGTGTTAGCACGGGAAGACATCAGGCAAGTCCAAGACACTCACAACACTGAGCCAGTAGTCGCGCAGGATCTCTGAAGCCAAGAACCAAAGCACCAAGTGACGGCGGAACATCGTCTTGAGGAACTGCGGCACCTGAGGTGGCTTCTGGCGGTAGTACTCTGTCCAACAGTTAGCCATCAAGTCCGTCGAAACATTGAGGGTACATACCTGGTAGGCCGTGGTAGAGCAACCAGAAGAACAGGAAGCTCATCGCAGCCAGCGGGAACGCTATGCATGCAACCCACCAAGGTGCGCGGTATGCGTCGTCCTTGCCAGCGAGGTTGTGCCCCCAGTACCAGAGCGCGGCGACCCAGATTTGCTGAGAGCCCTGCACAATACACGCACGAAGCATCCACACCTCCGTCGCTGCGCCGGCCTCCTCACCGAAGTTGAGACCGAAGAACGCGAAGGAGCCCGCGGACGCGATAGCGTAGGCCCAGGTTGCACCGTTGGTGATGCCCTCGCGCGCGTCGTCCAAGGCCGAGATGGCATACGGCAAGCCGATGAGGAAGAACGCGATGCCGAAGAAGATCCAAGGGATGGATAGAATGTACACGGAGGGCTTGAGACGGAACATCGGGTACCACACCGCCGACGCGGCGAGGAAGACACCACCGATGATGTAGAACTGAGTGTCGTTCTGCCTGTTCGTGCCGCTGAGCAAGCCGATCTGGAAACTGGTTGCGCTGAGCATCTGAAGATCCGTTAGTGACGATGTTTATAGATAGACAACGACCCTTACTTGAGCGAGGGCCATCAAGATGGTATACAATGGCCAGCCGCCGAGCTCCCTCGACATGAAGATCTGGGTACGGTTCATGGGCACGATGTCCGGTTCGTCGGCCAGTGGTGCGTCGTCCGCGGATGAAGAGTATCTTGAAAGCGCGACGCTGCTCCGTTGACCCACTGTAGCCAGCATGTAAGTGTATGTTCATCAAAGCCGACCAGCCACTTACTCTCAGAAGCTGTGTAGACTGAACTGGGGCGAGAGTGCATTGTCGAAGCGCCGTCGTGCTTATGCGAGCGAAGACTGGCCGCAGTGCTCAGCTTGTCCTTGCGAACCTTCTCAAAGAAGGCCTCCTCGCTCTTCATGAGGTACTTCTCAATGGACAGCTCATGCTCCGAGTTCTTGGGGTTCAAGTCGCGCAGCTTCTGAACGAACTCCGCCGCGACGGCACCGTCCGCATCCGTGAACTGAGGGCGCGGTCAGTGAGTCGAAGAACATCATGCGAATACAAAGCAAACTTACCGAAGCAATGGCCTTGTTGAGAGGAGAGTCGGCCTTCTCGTCGACGATGGAGGCAATAGACTCTGCAGAGGACACGCGGGAGTACATCGTGAAGGGCCGGGCAGGCGCAGCACCGTCGAGGAATGGATCCGGAGCACCGCGCTGATTGTGGGCGATGGCTTTGTTGGCACGAGACAGGAAGTTTTGGAAGTCGCTAGAGCCGGGTTCGTACAATCTGCCGTCCTCAGAAACAGAGTCGCGGTTGTTGGGTTCCATGATCTGGGGACGCGCAGACAGGTAATCGTTTCCGACACCGCTATCGCCGTCCGAGGACAGAGGAGTCTGCGGAGTGCCAGGAGTGACGGGGCTCATGTAGCTGTTGCCACCGATACTTGACATGCTGTTCCTGCCCCAGTTGGGTTGCTGTGGTGGTGCAAGGGCTTCCGGGTTCCAGTCCTCGTTCTCCGGGATGGCGCCGAAGGTAGTGTGCTCGCCGCCGTCGCTCGGGCGCCATGCATCGCTCTCGGCCAGAGTCCTGCTTGTCGTGATACTGCGCTTGTGGAAGTCTTCCATGCGTTGACGCCATTCGACGACGGGGAAACGTTGGACAGCCGAGCGCGCGCGCAGGATAGCACGTTCCTCTTCAGTCGACTTCAACGCCATCTTGATCGTCTTGGTGAACTGCGAGATCATGTGCGCCGTCGAGCTGGATTCAACAGGGAACCACTGGGCGATAGTCAGTAGCTGAATGAGTACGAACGCACAAGAGGGCTTACCCAACCAGGCATGAGACCGAGACCACCGAGACGACTGCCAACACCGAGGGCACCCTTGCGACCGAACTCGACGGCGACGAGACCGAATGGCTCATCACGAGACGGAATGAGGGCAAAGTCGGCACCACTGAACAAGTAAGGCGGAAGAGCAGTGAACTCCGGCTTCGAGTACACCCTGTCGGGGTAAAGCTCCATTAATCGCGCGAGCTTTTCCGCAGCGAAGCGACCGTAAAGATCGATGACGGGACCGACACAAATGAGTTGAATAGACGGTTGTTTCTCGAGTCTGACAGAAGCATGAGGCTAAGAAGATATCTCAAGGACGAGAGCACTCACAGGCCAGTCATGACATCCGCGATAAGATCAACACCCTTCTGCTTGGACCAACGACCGACGAAGACGAACAGGTTCGCGTTCGGGTCCTGCTTGATGCCAGCCCATTCCTGCGCCTGCCTTTTGTTCTCCGGACGCTTCGCTTCGGCCTCCTGGTCGATCTGGATCTTGCGGACCTCCGTCGGGTTCTCGTCGAGGGCCTCGATATCCGTGGGATCGGGGTTCGGGAGCGAGTCGACATGCTTGAGAGCCCAAAGCGCAGGATAACGAGCCCAAGAGCGCTTGCCGTACTTGTCAGAGACACCGGCGACACCGACAGACTTTTGATGAACACTGATGAAGGAGGCAGCGGCGTGCAGCAAGTTAAACGTGTTGCCGAACTGGACGTATTTGGTGCAGTGCGCCTTGCTGATGTTGAACGCCGAGCAGACCTCCTTCATCTCCTCCTTCGTGCGCAGAGGCCACAAGCCCTGGAACTCGGCATTGTGAAGCGACAAGCAGACGGGGATGACCTTCGGGAGCAGGTAAATGGGAGCAAGAGCGCCGTGGTAGTCGTTTATATGGTAGATGTCAATGTCGGGATAGCGCCGGATGGTCGCCGCGATGGCCTGATTCCAAGTCGAGTAGAAGATGGCGGAACTCAAGTCGTCCATGCGCTGCGGGTACGGGTCGGCCTTGCTCTGCGCGCGGAAGACGGGGCTGTCGAGGATCACGTAGGTGATGTTGTCTACTACGTGCGTCTCGACCTCGACCTGGTACGCCTGCCCGAAGATGATGACCTCAATAGGCTCGGCGGGATCGCCAGGAGGGTACTCGAGGTCCTTGACCTTCGCTACGACCCAGACGAGATCGACGTCGGACATCGCCTTCCCCATCAGACTGGCCATGACACCGAGACCACCAATCTTGACCTTGAGTTTCCAATCGATGATCTCGTACTCCAGGGTGGCGATGAGGACCTTGCGGCGCTTGTTCTTGTCTTCGGGCCAGCCTATGATGTCGCCGTGGTACTTCTTGTGGCCACCAAAGAGACCGCCCGCGCCCTCGGGGTCGTGCAGGTCGCTCTTGGACTTGCCGAAGAGGTCCATGATCGGGAAGTACTTGCCCTTGTTCGACGGCTGCACACCGTAGCGGTTGTGCTTGATGCCGTAGAACGAGCGCATGAAGATAAGGACGGACGCGAGGGCAGTGATGAAGGGGATGGAGAGGAGCAGCGCGTACGTGATGATGCCGACGGACGCCTGACCACGGGGCTCGAGGTACCAGCGCATGGTGCTGTCGTCAACGGTGATACGGAAGGACAAGTGCTTGCCAGGCGGCGCGGAGATGTTAAGCTGACTGGGCGCGGCAGTGTTGGGCGGCAGACGGTCGAGAATACCGTCGTTGTCGACGTCGCCGTACCAGTAGTCGTTATAGTCGAAGACGTTAAGCTGAATCCAGGTCGGCCAGACAGCGGAAAGATCGAGCTGCCATAAACCCTCGTCGTTCAGCTTGAACTCGGACTCCACGGCCTTGTCGAAGCCGAAGTTGTTGAACTCGCCTCGCGCAAGGAAGCGCGGAACGCGGCGCGGGTGGTCATCGTAGTTGTAGTCCGCATGGGTGACGTGCGACGTCGACATCGTGAGCTCGCTCCAGTCTGCATGGAGTGTGAGCGACCAGCGATAACGAATGCAAAAAGACGAAGACTCACACTGCACCATGATATGGTAGCCGTCCCAGAAGTTGTCCTCGTCGTCGAACAACGTCGTGTTCACCTTCGTCTGCTGCTCGAAGTCCTTCCACTCGGTCCAGTTCTGGCCGAAGTTCCACGAGTAGCGGAACTTGTCGGCACCGTACGCGCGATGGTTGAAGACGAGATCGTCGCCAGACTTGACAAAGGCGGAGTTGTTGTAGTCGTTGTACGGGAAGACCATCACGTTGTCCTCCGTGCCCTTGCGCAGCAGAAGGTGGTCGGTCGCCTACGAACTGTTAGAATGCGAACAGAGGCAGAGATGGAATGCAACATACGTTGGTACCGTCACCGCCGTTAGACGAGGGGTCCTTGACCTCAATGCGGAGAACACCATCGGGCATACCGCTGAGGGTCGCCGACCACGCCCACGCGCTGGTATCGTCACCGGGGATGATGACCGGGTCCGGGTTGTCCACGCCGCCGCAGTTGACGTTCGAGATCGACGGCGCGTCACCTCCGCCCGACGAGGACATCGTCAGCGTGATCGAGTCCGTCACACTGTCGCAGTCCATCTCCGTGTTGAACTCGATAGAGACGTCGACGTCGTCCTTGCCGCCCTGGCTCGTGATGCGATGGTCGTGACCGGGCGTGAACTTCGTCATCGCCGGCAGCGGCGCCACCCACTGGTCGTCGGGGACGAGGGCCTTGAAGCCGTAGGGCTCGAAGGTGATCGACCCGAGACAGCCGAAGTACGGGTCCTTGCCGTCGTAATAGTACGGCTGGTCAGACTCCTCGAGGTCGTACGTCTCATACGGGGCGAACAGGTTCCGCAGCTTGACGTTGCTCTGGAAAGGCGAGAGAATCTGCTTCTTGCTGCCGCACTTGAAGTCGTAGGTCTGCGTCGTGTTCTCGTTGGTGTAGAAGAGCCACACGGGGTCGTTGTAGCGCCCATCGACGGTGTTGTGGTGCTCGAGCTTGTCGCGCTTGACCGCCCAGAGACCCTTCTCCGTCTGAATGTCGCCCGAGTACGGCATCTGGATGAAATAGGTCCAGTTGCCGGTCTGGGTGAGACTGAACCCGTCCTGGACGACACCGTAGACAGTGCGGAGGTAGTTGAAGTGCGCGAACATACGACGGGTGTTCGCCGTGGGGTCGAAGTGGTCCAGCGCGTTCCAGTCATCATAACAGCCGAGGTAGGCCTTCTCGATGTTCGCGACATAGTACTGGTCGAAGCCAAGGTGGTAGCACCCGTGGTTCTTCCAAGCAACGTTCCCCATCATACCCTGACGGCTGGAAGGGATATGAGTACATATTCAGGCTTCGAAGGAACGGAATAACGTACCCGAAGAGATAGTTGGACGCCGTGTTGTCGTGGATGTAGAAGTTCTGTTCCTCTCCGAAGAAGTACTGCAAATGATGTCAATACAAGAATGCTTGAGATGAGATGAGATGTCAACTTACCAGAGGCGTTCCGGGCATGATCATGGACGTGATGAAGGACGCGAGCACAGCACGCTGAGTACCGTTCTGTAGCGCCTGCCAGCGGAAGATATCGAAGTTGGACGTGCCATATAAGTGACGCGGGTCGAGGTCACCGGTGGCGGGGTTCAAAAAGTCGTTGTGGACCATGAGCTCGTTCCACTGGTTTGCGAAGTTGACATCGGTGTCGTACGCAGCCGTGAGCTGACCATCGAGGCCCATGAAGCGCGTGATGGCACGATGGGTCGAGTAGTGGAAAGCGACACCATCGAGCGCGTTCAGCGGGGCGTCGCGGAGGAAGTACTGGCTATCATCCAGCGTCGCATTCACAGCCGTAGCGAAGTCCTCCGGGTAGTTTTCTGGGGCACGGCCTCGACCACTGCACGTACGTCAGACACTAGAATCACCACTGCAAAGCGGATGCGACTCACATGTAGATCGAGCCAAAGTGATCACCACCAGTAACTTCACCGGGGATGAAGAAGTTGTCCTTCCCGAGGTCGTTGGCGCACTTGCGCAAGCTGGCCGACCACTCTGCGAGCGCGTCCACGGACACCTGCGTCGACTTATCGATACGAATCGCGTCGATATCGAGGCGGGTCACGACCATGCACGCGAAGACCTTGAGCTTCGCGAGGACGTGCGGCTGCCATTCGCGCAGACGGTCTTGCACGGACGAGAACTTCGTCAGCTGACGCTTGTACTCGGGGTGCACACCGAAAGCCTCGAGGTCTCCGTACTGGTCAAACTCGGAGGCCTTGCAGCCGTTCGCCGGGTTTTCGACCTGGTCGCGCTCGCCGTCGTCGCCCCAGAAGCGGGGGAGCACACATGAGGAGTTCCAGTCGTTGCTTGGCGTGAAGTCGGCATACTCGTCGAAGCCCCAGGGCATACGAGGAGGGTGCTTGTACACGTAGTCGTGCTCGGAGGTCATGAAGGGAGCTGACACGTTGAGGTAGCTGGATCACGTTTTGCAGTCAGCAGCGCTCTCGTATCGGAGGAAGTACACGTACCCCTTGAAGCCAATCAGATCACTCATGGTACCGACCGTCAAATCGGCCATGAAGTACATCCCGCGGTTATGGATCTCCTTGATGGTGTCCACCCAATCGTCGATGGTGCCCCAGTGAGGGTCAAGAACGGACATATCGAGCGGCGAGTAACCTGGGGACCAGATGTTAGCCAAGACCAGAGCAGGAAAATGCGAGAACGCACTGTCCGCCTGCCATATCATGTTGAGGAAGGGAGTACCCGAGATGAATATAACACGGATGCCCATGCCCTGTAGGTAGTCCAGCTTGGAGACGAGGCCCTTGAGGTCGCCTCCGTAGCGCATTTGCGTTTCCCGATAGTCCTGCTCGTACGGAGTGCCGAAAAAATCGTTGTTCGTGGGATCGCCGTCCGCGTACTTGTCCATGAGGATGGTGTACACGGGGAGTGCGCGCCAGTTGTCTGGCGATGGCATGTACGAGTCGAGCTTGTCGGTGCTGTAGTCGAGTGGGTCCGTGGCATCCTTGTTGGTGTTGATGTTGTATTTCTCGAGTTCCTCGCGATAGGGAGAGGCGGCGACGAGGAGGCCGAGGGCCGCGCTGAGCGCGCCCGTTAGCAGGGACCGCATGTCCGCTGCTCTCAGATGGAAGACGTCGACCGGGGGATAAGGACAAGACGAGGCGGGCGACGACGAGCAGCTAAAAGCCCGCGCTCGAGATGAGCGGAGGAGAACAGAGGAGAGAGCGTGACGGGATGGGACTATAGATATCCTGCCTGATGGGATAGCCAAATTGAATTGCCAAACAACACAAGGCCCGGACAGGCGCCCGCCCCGGTTCGTTTCGTCGCTCCATCTTTACCACAGCATCCTGCCTTCCTGGCGGTCTACCAGCCAGTGCTAGACATAGTGTCAAAAGCTATGCACAGCGACAAGCTTAGGAAGCCCAAGTCCGCCTCGCAAGCGGCGGCCGCGTGCGCAAAATAATTTACAGGCTGATCATGTACGCGTCCTTCGATACGTTCGAAACAGAAAATACATGTCCTGGCTGTGCGGCGAAAGTGCGGCGATGCAGCATTCTGGTAAGGGCCCAAAAGGACACGAACATCGGCCCCCGCCGCGCGCGCTAGCTGGCGGGTTCGCGCAGGGCTCGCCACCGTCTCGCGGCTTCAACGGGTCCTCTTCTCCGTCGCGTCGCGTCCCCAGAAGCGGAATCAAATTCGTCTGTCCGAACGACACGAGATCTCCCACGGTTCGACTTCCGTGACCGCCCAGATAGACCCTACCAGCGAGGTCTCCCAAATAACTATCCGCCTCCTCGGAATCCGCTCGTCTGCTTTCCTATCCTCGTCGTCGAGGGCGCTGGCCAAGCTCTGCCAACTCTGGTGGCATCATTGCCTCCTATCACCAAAACATGAGCTCTCCCCTGAAGCTATGCTCTCTTCTTCCGACTCAACGCTGCGAAGCTCTAACACCCGCCATTGCCACCTCCTGGTACCTCAGCCTCTCGCGTTTCTAACGGAGCGCACAGCGATTATCTCTATCGTCCATCGATGCCACTGCTCAATGTCCTCAGCGCCCAACGTCGGCGCCGTGATGATTAACCCAAGGCGCTTATTCCGCGCATCATACCGCCCAAGACAGGCGCGGCATAGCGCCATCCTCAAGGCGCTTTTCCTCTCCTCCCGGCTGCCTTCCGAAGGGCTGCCCCCGCCTCCGGGGCCTCGGAAGGCCTCCTTCTCGGCGTACGTACGCCAGCACGATTCCTGGGCATCTCAGCCCGAGCCCGCCTGCGCACCGTCCAAAATTTGTGGCCAGAATTACCGCGACTGCGGCAGGCTGGCGACCCTCGGACGGAGCTGCAGGGCGCACGTCCTATTCCGCACTAGCGCCGAACTATCTACTGGGCTGGTCAGTAGACCTCCACTCATCAGGCTATCATACGGTCGTAATCCGCCCGCACCTTCCCATCCTCCGAGCTCTTCGGTCGCGGGCTGACATACTCGTCGCCTCGGGCGCTTCGCTATACAGTAGCCCAACATGTCCAACATACCGACTACCGCAGTCCGACTGCGCACACGTTCGTCCGACTGGCTGGCGGGGCGATTTATCCTTGCAGCCGTTGTACTTACGATCGCGATATATCTCGTCACCTCCACCGATAGCGAACCCTCTTCGACACCCCTCCTTGGCCCAGCACGCAGATTGCGCCCACGGTTGCACTCTATCAGCCCTAACTTCGCGCACACAACCTCCCCTTCGCCATAACACCACCACAAATTCACCTCTATTCCGCCTTGTATGATCTAGTATTCCGCCTCAAATGAAAGTTAGCCTGACTTGTGGACCTTCAGCGCCTCATCCACAATCTCGCAGATCCCCAGTAACTCCTCCTCCCGGAACCGCCTCCCCGCAAGCTGTACGCACACCGGCGCGTCCCTGAACGTCTCCGGGCTGTACATCCCATATACCTTGGCCTCCAACTCGCTCTTCGGAGTGTATTCTTGGTCCTTGGCATCCAGCGCAGGGTCTACGCGCGTCACAGGGATAATGGCTGCCTATTCCTCGTGGTCAGACGCCCGGACTATAGACCCTTCCACCCGCAGCCAAAAATACGTCTCGCCACTCACCGGCAAGTCCACAAAGTTAAAGAACGACGTGTAGCCCGTATACCTAGATAGCAGCGTCACGTAACCATCCGAGCAGGCAGCTGACAGCCCCCACGTACTCGAACTGGGCGTGCGGCGGTGCCGCGCTCGGCGCCGCAGGGCACAGTAGCGCATCGATGGGGCGGCCAGTCCCTGCGATCGCGCGCCCCCGTCAGCTATCGGACGCGCGGAAGGGGGATTCCGGCTGAGCTAGCTGACCTGTTAGCTCCTTGGTGGCGATCCATTTATCGAGTATTTTCTTGCGCTAGGGGGACAAGGTGATAAGCAGGCGAGCAATGGCGAGGGTGTGGATCGTACGCACGAAGGCCTCCTTCTCGCGACTGAGTTGCCAGGCCTCCCAGACAGTAATACGAGGGTATGGTCTGTAAGGTATGCTTGGCCAGAGCGGCTGTAGCGAACATCAGAATCGCTATACAAATTTGGAGTTTTGCAAGTCCTTGACAGTCCTTGACAGTCCTTACCTCCCCAGCCTCGCTCATAATCCTGTCAAAATCTTCCCCATAATCAGAGTTGAAGATACGAGAAAGCATGTCGTAGGCGTAGCCATGTTGGTAAGGCTCCCATTTGATGACTGGAGCACAGTTAGCGAGGCTGCGTATCGAGCACCAACTGCGCGAGCACCTACCATTGTGGCCTGCCTTCTTCAAAGCATCGACGGTCATCTGTACAGCACGCCTTACAGGCGGGTGAGGCATAACGACCTCGTCGTTGTCGTAGTACGCGAAGCAGAGCTTGGTGCTGCGACCGCCGATACGCTGTAGCTGGTATAGCCTTCCAAAAGGTTAGTGATGGGGTGCATAAGGAGATGCGTGCGACCTACTCCTCGCGCCAGGGCATGTCCACCACCTTGGGGTCCACGTCCGACGGCTGATGCATATCGTTGGTGACTGCGCTGCGCGCGAAGATCATAGAAGCTGCTCACATTCCCATTCGTTACGGCCTTCACGAACTCGACCAGACCTCGTAGAGAGCGACTCATGGGTCCCAAAGAGCTACACGGTGCGTCAATTCCTCGTACGTAGCGCGCAAGGCAGACCCGTACCTCTCGACGGCCTCTGCGTGAAATGAGTGAGCACAGAAGTTGATGAACAGGCATAAGCTGGACACGAACCTTGGCCCAGATAGGTGTTCGACGCCCCATAGTATGGCAAGCGTCGCATAGTAGGCCGCACGCCGTATAGACCACAGAATGCGGACGGGATACGGATGGATCCTCCGATCTGCAGGCTCGTCAGCGTCAACCACCAAAACGACAAGGATGACCCTACGTCTGTCCCTACTCCCAACGGGCTTGAGGCAATATCAGCACCTTCACCGTAGACGCAGTGAATGAGAGAGATCATCACCTTCCCTTCAGCGCAATCAGCGCGCCCTCCCCTCCACTGCTTCCGCCCGCGGCCAAGGTACGGTTGTGCGGGTTCGTCGTCAGCCCGAACACCCAGTTGTCCGTCTCACCGCGCATCAGCGTCTGCGGGACGTTCGTGCGCACATATGGGATCGCGCCAGCGTTCTTCAGAACGGTGATCAGGGCGGCATCTGCCTCAGAGATACGTCCAAGCCAGCTTGCTATGCCCATTGTGCATTCCTTGCCAGCGACGTCGAATCTGTCAGGGGTTAGTCAGTTCGGGGACAGTTGAAAACGCACGACAATGTCGCTTACTGGTCCTTGAGCGAGATAGGCAGACCATGAAGCGGGCCAACAGGTCCCTGCTTCGCGAACAGGTCGTCAAGCTCGCGGGCGCGCTTCAGTGCGTCCTCGACCCAGATTTCCGTCAGGCAATTTGTCTTGCGCCATTCGTCAACTTTCCGCCTTACTGACACGGTGGAGACTACAGATGACTTACCAGCTGATGCGCAACGATCGCACGCTTGCAGAATGCAGTTGTCACGTCCACCGCCGACCAGACTCCGGTATGCAAGTTCTTCAAGATAACAGAGACGTCGTCCGTCTCGGTGATCTCGAGCTCATGCTGGCTGAGCAGGCCGCAAGCCCGCGGGAAGTCGAAAACGTTGTGCTGGTCTGCTGGAGGGAGCTCCGCGAGCAACCATTCCTTGGGGATGGACGCTGCCTGGCGCTCGCGTTTGTCGAAGATCTTCCCTATCAGGAGGTGAGCGAGGCAACTCAGAAACGCGGGAGCTGATACACACTCTCTAGCTCAACGAGCTTCCGACGCTGCTCCTCACTCTCTATCGGGACTGAGGAAAAGATGCGCAGAGGCTGGTCAGCGTCAGTCATGGTTGATGGAGAAGCGATTCGTATCTCGAGCTGGACAGCTGTCGGACGTGGCCCACGGGTTCTCAGGCAATGACGCATGCGCTTGTGCTATCGGTGAGAGAGTCGTCGGCATGGAAGGAGCCGCCCCAAGAGATATTCAGAGGCACCCATTACACAAAAGAGCTCTCAGAGCCACTGCCCAGGTTAGGCTGGTGACATCTATGTCGATGCTGTCGAGTGCCCAGTCATTGCTTGGACGGAACGATTAAAGCATCGTTCTGGGTGATGGGACATAATAATGCATCGCAAGAGAGTTTGAGAACAACGGGTCTGTAACGACGATGAAGGTGTAAGGCAAGGATTGTACTCAAGAAATGAGGAGGGTCGGAAGCAAGCAGCAACCAAACATATGGCTCCCACGTGGCGCACGGATGACTCGGGAAATGCCGGTATCGCACGCCACAAATCATGGCTTGATTCCTCCCTTGACTTTGTTCGCGTTTAGCCCGCACCAGCGAAGAGCCTCGAAGAATGGCGGGATATAGGGCAGCGGCTTTACGTGTTTGTGTCCTCCATACGTCATCTGCGATCCAAATCCTGGATTTCTTGAGCAACCGTGTTGATCAGCCCTTAGCCTCATTACTTGCTCGCAGAGTTTCATTCTCCTGCACCTGGGGCTGGAAGTCAGGAGGGGAGCTCTTATTTGAGACATGTCCGATGGCATTTGGTGCTACTGCCAGCCTATATCGAGCATTCTGTGCATGAGACTCTGCGCGCTTGTTTCCTCGCTCCGGCTGCGACTGCGATACCCATGCATACAGACACTGCACTCACCAACTCGCATTGAGCCCACCTACTCCAATCTCGGTCATTGTCGCTCGCCGGAGCCTCTCTATCGTGGAAGTCAATGACAATGGAGCGAACCTATCTCGCAAACCTTGTAAGCACCTTCGCCGGAAGTCTGCGAGATGCGCTACTTACAACAGGCTGACTTTCCTGGTCATTTCTGTACCAGGCGATTTCTTTCTAGCACTTCCATCTCTACAGCCGTTTGCCCTGCGTCCAGTTATCGTACTTCATGCATCGATGCATAGGTGCCTCTTGGTCGGCGAGAATAGATGTGGGATGCCGCGAGCCAAAGTCTTTCGTCAGCACAATCTGCCTCATGGATGCATTTGGACAGCTGCGTCAGGTCATCTGCTCGTCGGTAACATAAGAGTAAGTGAATGGCGCTCCCATTCACAGGTTATATATCACTGACCTTCTAACACCTACTCCCCCGTGCCCTTCATGACTGCTCCTGTTCCCACCTTGGCCGCCGCCGCGGCTTTGCTCGTCGCAGCTTGCCTGTATCTGCGCCGGAGGCATCGCTCGGGAATGTCGCTACCACCGGGGCCGTCAGGCCTACCCATTGTCGGAAATCTCTTCGACGTCCCCGTCGACTTTCAATGGCTCAAGTACGCTGAGTGGTCGAAGAAGTTCGGTACGTCTGAGCTGGCTCCTCGTGCCAAGCCATTGCTGACTTATAGCAAGGCTCCGATGTTATCCACCTCGACGTTGGCGGGATGCCAGTAGTCGTACTGCACTCGTTCGAGGCATGCTTTGACTTGCTTGAGAAACGATCAAGCGAGTACTCCAGTCGGTACGCGGCCTTTTCTGAACGCTCGACATTAATTCATTTCCCTTCAAAGCGCTGATACCCCAATGTTGGATCTCATGGGGTGGGAATTCCAGATCACGTCAATGAAGTACGGTAGGTAGCTTGTCGAGATAGCTTTTGATTATTTTACCTTAACTCTGCAAATCAGGGCCCCGGTGGTGCGTAGCTTCTTCGTCCAAAATCTGTGTTATGCTGAGGCATTCGAAGGCGCGAGCACAGACGTGCCCTCCATAGCTTCCTCAACATCGACACCGTCCGACGCTTTCGTCCTCGGCAGCAAAGGGCCACGCACACGTTTCTGCGACGCATGCTGGATGCTTCATCAGAAAATCTTCGCACAGAATTACGCTTGTGAGGGCTCCCTCTACAATGCCCTTCTCATGCGCGCCTGACTCACACAAGTATGCTTGCTTCTACCATCATGGATATCACCTACGGCATTGACGCCCTGCCCGAGAACGACCCATACACTCAGGTCGCAGACCGCGCCTTCAAGGCGGGCGCCATCGCAGCCGTTCCGAACTCATACTCGGTCAACATCTTCCCAGCCTTGATGCATTTGCCCGAGTGGATGCCCGGTAAGCCTTCGACTCGCTCGTCGCATAGAGACCGCTCAATTGTATGTGTACTCACAGGCTCAGGATTCAAAAAGCACGCTCGTAAATGGAAGCCGGTGACGGAGGAGATGGTGAATGCGCCCTTCGAAGAGACGTTGCGACAAATGGTGAGCCTCGTTGATGTGCTGTTATGGACCTCATCTCACGAGTTTTTCCAGGAGTCCGACTCTGCGCGAAGCTCCTTCGTTTCGTTGTCACTGGAGAAAGCACGCGCGAAAGATGATATTGCTCAAGAGGAGGTCGTCAAGAATACCGCCGCCATCATGTATATCGGTGCTATGGACACGGTTCGTGCGTGATCTCCCTTCGACATGCAGCGACTCAACCCACCTTGACTTCCAGACCGTGGCGACCCTGATCAGCTTCGTTCTTCATATGCTGGAGAATCCCGACATCGCAAGGCGCGCACAGCTCGAGCTTGACAGCGTGCTCGAGCCAGGCAAGCTACCCGAATTCGACGACGAGGAACGTCTGCCATACACTACCGCGGTCGTGAAGGAGACGATGCGGATGTATCCGGCTGCACCAGTGGTAAGGTCTCCGTTCGTTCGCGTATCCGACGATTCCTCACGCCTGCGTAGGCTGTACCTCATCAGCATACTGGAGAGACGGACGACGTTTATCGCGGGTTTGCCATCCCGAAAGGCAGCGTCGTGATACCTAACGTTTGGTGAGTATGATTTATCGGGACCATTCCGTCTTCTTATCTTCCGCCAGGGCCATGGCGCACGACGAGGTGTGTCTCGTCGACGAGCGCTCTCTTCCATCCTCACTCTGCACAGCTGGCGTACCCAGAGCCATATGTGTACAAGCCAGAGAGGTTTTTAAGCGAAGACGGAAAGCTCAACCCTGCAATCTGTGACCCCGCGTCTTTCGTTTTCGGGGTAAGTGCTCTAACCTCATACAGCAGCGGTCTTCCCCTAACACGTTCGCCAGTTCGGACGACGCATATGTCCAGGCAAACACATGGCGCTCGCGTCAACTTGGCTGACAATCGCTTCCACCTTGCGCGTGTATGACATCGAGAAAGCCAAGCGACCAGATGGGACGCCTATCGAGCCCAAGCGAGAATACAAGTCAGCTACCCTTCAGTACGTCTTCATCGCATAGAATAAAAGCCTGATAGCTCATTCCGTATAGATCCCCCGAAGCGTTCGAGTGCAACTTTGTACCGCGCAGTGAGGACGCCATTAGGATGATACGAGAAAGCGCAGAGCAAAATATATAGATATCATACGGACGAATTCCTAACCCCGTGATTCGTGGTTCCCCTTCGAAACTGTGGAAACTATAGCACTCTTCGCGTTGAAAATGGGACAGGTTTTTGGAAGTCTACGACGTTGTAAAAGCGACTGCAAGAAACCATCAACGTCAATCAGGCCGTAACAAGACGGTCACGCCTACCTTCCCGGTCATGGACCCATGTCTATGCCCTCGTCTCGTTGCTCTCATATCGACTCAGAGCATCAACCAGTCGTGCCCATCGCCCGCCATTGAGCACCTTCAGCTGGTTCCAGACTGGCGTACTGGCCTTGTTGATCCATTGAAACATGGCTGCAATGGCCAAATCCGCCTCGGTAGGCGTGTCGCCAAGCAGGAACAACTTGTCGTTACCATTTTCCTTGACTATTGTCTCCAGCCAGTCGAGTCCTTCTTTCACGTCCACCCATCCTTTCTCCACCGCGGCCTCCGCCCATATCTCCTCCAATTTCTTCCCGAATATCTCCTCCCGCGTCTCACGGAAATACGTCTGCGTCCGCTCCGACATGACCGCGTAGCAGCCCTTCAGCGCAATGGGAATGCTGGCAAAAACGACCCTGCTGATGAATTGCCCCACGAAGGCGTGCTGGAGACCAGCGGTGCCGTGAGGGAAGAGCATTGGACGGTCGGCGTACGTCTCGTCGAGGTAGCGGGCGATCTGGTGCGCATCAGAGACGTATCTATTGGTGAGAGAATCGAAGATGGCGGGGACGGTGTACTGTGGCTGTCCGTCAGGCCATGTGCCGGCGGGAGGTGCACCCGCGGCGCGTAATTCTCGTTCGACGTCGCACAGTTCGAGCCAGACTGTGGTGAATGGCAAGCCCTTGTAGTTGAGGGCGTATCTGACAATCGAAGCGTCAGCGTATGGCTCCAGTATGCAAGGCAAGACGTGCATACCTAGTACGCCAGGTGTTTGGGGAATAGGCCCCGACTTTGGTCGCCATATCGTACAGAATCATTCGATGTGCCATAGCAGAACGGGAAAGAGTCTGTTCTGGATGCGCAGTCGAGGAAGGCGTCTTATATACGCGGCCATTTTGAATGCTGGCATGGAGGTGGGTGTCGGCGAGTTGGCGAGGTCAACAGGTGACATAAGTGAGCGAGGTACCTAACGGTTGGCGCCAGGCGCTCTAGGCATCTTCGTACACCTTTCAGCTACGGCGAGTTCGAAGTAAGGATTATGAGAGCTAGCCTTGTGAGCGAAGTCAGTAGTTGATGATCAGTATCGATATCGTCGCAGAACCGCTCGAAGGATACGATTTGACGGCTCGTAGAGCCTGCAGCAGGTGGCAGAGCGCTGTATGGTATAATTGGGTGCATAAATTCGGGAACGCGCTATACCTGCATGACCTTATTGCGTGACGCTAGGAACTAACGCTCGGTGTGAGGGCAAGGTCGCAGTGCTTTACATTCAATTAGACAACTCCCGGGTGTTGCGAGACTATGGAAATTGTGAAGCATGTACGTGGTACTTTGTATCAGAGGTGTCGCATGCGACGCTGGAAGCCTTCATCAGTAATGGTCCTAGTTGCAAGGGAAATATGCGCTCACCACGAGGGCACGAAATGACTTCCTGTAGTGGACAAGGACAAGGCGTGAATGATGCCGAGGCACGGAGCATTGATCCGGGGGCATGTTGACGTGTGTTTGGGGCGTGTGCTATTGTGCGGATTCCGAATTGAGAATTAGTCCCGTCGTCCCGCCGTCACAGTCGGACGGTCGAGTCCCCAGAATCCTCTACGGCTGACGCGTTTGTGCGTCCCAACCGCCACAAATACGCGCTCTTCTCTCCTCCTCCCACCATGCCGTTGCCAGAAAACCAGCAGATCGCCGTCAAGCCCAACACGGCGGAGGTCAGAAACAAGCATGCAATCACCCTCAGGATGTCCGAGGACCTCATCGAGGCCCTCATGGCCAATCCCGGAAATCTATCCTTTGAGTTCAATACCCCGAACCAGGTGTGTCTGCATGTACCCTCGCTCAAGCGCCGACTTAATGCTGTACTAGGGTATCTACGTCAATGACCAGTGCTTCGGCCTCTCCCTGGCCAAGGAGCAGAGCCCGCACGAGCTCTTCATGCAAATGCCCCAGCATCGAGACAGGTCGCTCAAGCACTACGCGGATATCTCCCATCGCTTCACCGTTAGTGCGGCTAGTCTCGATGAAGCCGCCAAGAAACTCCGCGTAGCGACTGAGGAGGCCAACAAGCAGCGACAAGAGCGCAAGGTCGTCATGCTCGACGATCCCCCCTTGTCCACCAGCACGACTGCTGCGAAGAAGAAGCCCGCGGCGCGCAAGCAGGTTGCTTCATCATCCTCTGCACCTTCTCGACAGTCCGGCACTCAGCCTGCCCAACCTCCTCCCCCGCCTTCCCGCCCACTCTCGGCCATTGACCCTGGTCTACGTCATCGTGTCGTGCAGTGTCTTGCCAGCGCGGCGCGCACCGCCGACGAGCTCGTCAAGCTCGTGTGCGGTTCAGCGTCAGACGAAAGGAAGAGGGGCGACGTTCGCACCATCATGCAAGATGTTGCAGAGGCCAGGGATGGACTTTGGCGTCTCAGCAACAAGGGCTGGCTCGAAGTACAACCGTATAAGTGCCGCACCGAGGCCGATCGCCAGCAGGCGCTTCGCAAGGCGACTGCGGCGTTCAAAGCTCTGAAGATACCCGAAAGTGATCCCCGATGGGAGAATCTCTCGCCACCAAAACCGGCGCCAAAGCCTATGCCGCCTCCACCTCCTGCTCCAGCAGCATCGACGTCGGCTACAAGGCACCCTCTCCCCGCCAAGCCTCCAGCCCCGGAGGTCAAGCGGTCCACCGCCACAAAGGAAAAGAAGCCTCGCGCGAAGCCCGAGACAAAGGAGATCATGATGAAAGACGAGCGTCGTCCGCCTTCTGTTCCTAGCCCTGCAGGCCTTTCAAAGCCGAAAGAATTGCCGAAGTCTTCTGCGACGCCTCTTCCTGCGGAGCCTCCTCGCCCTGCGCGCGTGGAGGCTCTGTCAACCGCGACTGCCCGCAGACCGGGCTCTGGGTATAAAGCCCCGAAGAGCTTGACGCCTCCTCTGCGCGGATCAACTTCGACTTCGAGCGACAAACGCGACGAGCTACCTGCGGCCAGCCCTTCTATGCGAGCTTCGACGTCAAAGGCGCCGGCGGCTGCTCGTCCAAGCAGCGCCGACCCATCTCGGTCTTCCTCAGCGCATCATACACCGACGCCACAGCCTCGTGACCGCGAGCGGACGGCGTCCTCTTCCTCGCAGCCCGCTCGACCTCGCACTGACAGCAAGGAGAGAGCATCCGCGGCATCCAGCTCCAGTCGTCCGCGAGAGGCCGAGTCGAAGAAGCCGGCTGACGACGTCCGTCGGCACGCCATGAAGCGTGAAGAGGAGGAGACGCCGCCAAAGAAGCTCACCACCAAGCGCAAGGTTCCCGCACGCTACGACTACTCCGACTCAGACAGCGAGGACGAGCGGCTGCGCGCCAAGCGGCGCAAGGTCGCCGAAGGCTCCGCCCGCCCATCCACCTCGACCAAAAAGTCCGACTCGCCCGTAAAGATCAAGCGCAGCGACTCGCCCGTGCCCATCCCACCTCCTCCCGCGCGCTCCAGGAACCCCGAACGCGACGCCCTCGCCAACCTGGGGCGCATCCAGAAGAAGGAGCGCCCCGTGCCCCCCGCCCGCCTCGCCTCCGAGCAGAGCACGTCCTCGACCTCGTCGCACAAGCGCCGGCGCGCGTCCACCCCGCACTTCACCTCCTCGGAGGAAGAGGGTGAGGACCCGAGCGAGCGCGAGATGCAGCGGCCCGCGAAGAAGAAGAAGGCGCTCGCCAAGGAGAAGGAGCGCGAGCGAGAACGGGATCGTGAAAGGGATAGAGACAGGGATAGGGATAGCGCACGCCCCTCGACCAAACCGCGGAAGAGCCGGCCTCCAACCGCGGACGGCCTGCAGGAGGAGTACCAGGCGAAGTTCATGGAGTACTACCCGGTGGCGATGGCGGACCGCAAGCAGCGGGCGATCATCCAGCGCCTGCTCGACGCGGCGTCGGACGAGTCGGTGGACGAGGACGGGCTGCTGAGCGAGGGCGAGGGGAAGGCGCTGCATGCGAATCATCTGCGGTTGCGCAGTGAGCTGCTGGAGTTGGAGAAGCAGTATACCAAGCTGGCGCCTGCGGCTGCGTGAGGGGTGGGTGGATGGCGGGTGCGCCACGATGTATATTTGTTTTCTATCTCTGTTTTGCTCTCGACAAGGGATTGGATGGATCAGAGGTGGCAAAAGCCATCTCAATAATAATATTATGTTTGCATTGTCATCTATTGCGGCGTGACTACGGAATCGGAAACTGGTAATGATAATACGCCTTGCAGCGTGAGCGTCCGTGTCGTACATTTTGCATCGTGAGTGGCAGCATAGGTGAGGCAGGTATCAGGTATCGCAGTGGCAATTTAGGTAGCGCTCAGTCGAACTCGTTCTATACAGCGTTGGCGGGAACTTGAGTGAACGTAGGCGGGGCGCCATTGATGCCCGGCTGTATGACGAGCGCGGTGCCAGGCGCTGGCTCCATCATCTGTCCATAAGGCCACCCATCGGAAGCGTACGGCTGCTGTCGCTGTTGGTAGGCACTTTGTTGGGACTGATAGCCACCACCCATCGGTGGCATCCCCTGCGCGGCGGGGTTGTGGGTCGCGCCACTGGTGGGGTAGAGGCCTGGATATTCCCCGAACCATCCCAGTTCTGCAGAGCGCGAGTCAGCATCAGTATTCCGGGACAAGATGGACAGGCGAGGCAGCATGGGATTGAGAGTAGCGGGTTGCCAGTACGCACCACGAATAGGCGCAATCCACGCATCCGGACGACCAAACTGCTCCGCCTGCGAGACCAGGCGTAGGAGGATGTAGAACCCAATGGCGAAGAGGCAGAAGTTCATCCATGAAAATGCTTGCAATACTTTCATTTGGCAGCAATAGCCTTTGGCGCTGACTACGAATCGTTCAGCTTCCGGCGGAAACGCTCGAAGGATGAGTGGCGACGTACCGCTGCCCTTTCGTGTCTCAATCGTCTGCCCGCCCAGGCCGTCGCATTGAGTGTTTCCAATGGCATCTCTGCGACAGCGATTAGATGGATCACTCGCCCAATCGTTGACGATCAGACGTACGAAGTTGCCCAAGCGGCTTCAGCTAAAGGGGACGTTCAATAAATTGTGCACGCGCGATCTGAGGATGTAGACGAACCCAACCAGAAGCAACCAAGGATGAATAAGACGGGAACTTCGATCCGAGGTTGTGCCCACTGTAATCTATATCGTCGTTAGTGAAACGGGCGAAGGCGCACCGAAGGCAACATTCTGCAGATTCTCGACGACCTCGAGGAGGCCTTTTGGATACAGTACACGGCGGCAGCCGTCTGGCGGGCTGTGCGCAGCCGCCACATTCAGTTGGAATGCCGATACTTCCTATGGATGGTCATACATGGCGCCTACAGTATAGGGGAGAAGTGGCTTCGGGAAGACTACCCTCCGGAGAAACAGGAGCGCGCTTACTGTCGCGAATGCGGAGAAGTCGAAACCATGAACCACATCCTACTCGAATGCGAGTCGACGGAGTGTCAGGTTATATGGTCAATGGCGAGGTCGCTATGGCTACTCACCGGAGAGCAGTGGCACGAGCCAAGCATCGGCGTGATTGTCGGTGCGGCCTGCGCAGTCTTCAAAACGGAGAAGGGGCGTCCGAAACCGGGGCTGGGGAGGCTATGGACGATTGTAGAGTCCGAGTCTGCTCACCTTGTGTGGAAGCTCAGATGCGAGCGGGTCATCCAGAACGACGGTAAACCCTTTACACGCGCGGAGGTGGAAAACCGATGGAAGTCGGTGATTAACCAGCGGTTCGAGCTGGACAGGCGGCTAACGTACAGCCGGTACGGGAAGAAGGCTTTGAGCACCTCTCTGGTTGACGCGACGTGGATGTCGGTCATACGAGATTACAAGAACCTACCGCTGAATTGGGTCAGCGATTGCGGGGTTTTAGTGGGTATACGATTCGGCGAAGGGTAGGTGGAGAAGGCGCAGGCGGCGCTACCCTTCGCTAGTCGTGAGTCCCACACTGCGTGCGTAAGGCATTTCCTCGCTGTGGCACAAGGTTCTATCATTAACGGTTTTGGCTATGCTCCTCTCGGATTATGTTCACTATGCTCATCTGACATGCTGCCTGGGTCTCGTTCCCCGGGCTTCCCCTATGCGGGTCCAATGTTCTCTGTAGATGCTGATGAGGCGTCTTGAAGGGTTCACGGACTACTAACGCATCCACTAAAAAAAAAAAAAAAAAAAAAACGGGCGAAGGGTAGGACGGGCAGGAACGTACATGATCAGGAACACGAGTATCGTGAGCACTGGGACGATGATGGAGAAGATCGTGAAGTCATCTGAGGCGACTCAGTTTTTTCAGTCTTTGACGAAGCGTGTTAATAATTAAGGGGACTTACGATGAAGATCGGGAAGGAAGATCGAGGCGAAGTAGGCAGAGATTCCAAGTGCTACAGCTACAAGATGTCAGTCAAGTGGATATCGAGCTCGTTTCAAACGCACCTGAGAGTACCAGTATGGTGACTGTAGTTGCGTCGGATGTGGCAGTCGACGCGGTATAGGATGAGAGGCGGAGGACGGCATGCAGCGTACGCGAAGAGAAACAGTGAGATCAAGATGATAGATGCTCTTGTGGATCGCACCAAAGAAGGATAGCCTCCAGTTCGCAAATCGTACGGTCATAGCGGTCGTGAGCTACTCAGTTGCAAGTCGTCGAGGAAGGGTCGGGAACGGCAGTCGCGCTGCGGCCTTCATTACATGCGTTCCCTCTTTTGAACTCGCGCTGATGTTGCCGCAGCATTCTCCTATGACGACGTTGTGATACAGCTGGGATGACAAGTCTCTTCGGTGCCTTCCATTCATCCTGCCGCTCATTGACCGTCTCACACGGTCATGGGGCTGAAGCGTTTGCCGACGACCACGTCAAGATAGTTGCAGAGGGCGGCCCCGAGCCTAGCTGACACATTGCTGAAGCGGAAAGAAAAGGCTGGGAGGCAAGCGCTCTATAATTTGCTGAACGGCAGGCCTTGCATCCGGACGTCACCGAACTGAATATTGCTCGCGGATGCTCTGGATTATGTAGCTTGCAATTGGTTGATTCGAGGAATGTGCGTTGAAGGCACTCCAATGTTTCTTGTATTCCGTGCGGAGATACTGCGACGCTGCGCATTTGCTGAAAGAATGACCATGAAGTCAGGAGGCAAAGGGCTAAAGGCCGAATCTGGGTGCATCGCCGTCTGCGCTCGGAGATCACCGATGACACGTTCTTGCCTCTGCCCCACGACCAATCCTGGTTCGCCCTCACTCAGGATATGCAAGAGGCGCGTGCACCGGAACTCAGCTCGTCCGACTCCGACTTGCGCCAGATGACAGTCAGCCGAAAATTAAGGAAAGTGGGTGTATAAGTTGAGAAAACAGCGGTAAAACACTAGAGCGTAGAAAGGAGTGACAAAATACACACAAGAAACCCTAATAGCGAGAGGACACATCTTCGTAATAGTCGTAAGGGAACCGTAAGTCGTCAATATTGGTACAGGGGGAAAGGCACGAGCGACAAACCAAGAGATGCGCCGTATCGTACTCGACATGGCGCGGAGAAAAATCAGAAAGTATAAGGGGAGAAAAGGTAGGCATAATTGTGGGCCGGAGCCCACCCGAAGAGAAGAAACACTAGAACACGGAAGAAAAAAGAGAAATCAGCGAGTCCATACTCATGCGCGAGTGAGCGCGCTTTCGCAAGATACTTGATGGTGCCATAACGAACTTGGGCATCGCCCTGTCATCTAGTGGCCAGAGGACCTCCCCGATGCGTCCGAGCGCCTACAAAGTCAGAACTATATTGCGACTAATATCCATCGACACACCTCTGCGAAGAGCCGTGAGACGCACGGGATGAGCTATCGCTGGTCGCCGCGTTAATTTTGTCCCAACAGAAAAAGCCAAACGTACCCGTGACGAGCGGACGCGTGGGTTCCGTCGGAGCGCGTCGATCGGTGCGAGGGGTGGGAATGGATAGACTGAGGAGATTGGCCGGACTGACGAGAGTGGCCGGAGTCCGTCCTAGAAGAAGGATACGTGTGAGCTAGTACATCAACGTAGGACAGACGCTCGGGCATACGAATGAGCGCAGAAACTGACGATAAATGAGAAAGAGCACACTGTGAAATAGAGAAGAGATCTCACTCTTCCATTCCGCTTATGTACGACCGACCGCCCGAGGAGCTTGTACGGTCGACACTCGTGCGCGAGGCGTTTGCATGGGCGGAAGGAGGAAGACCACCAGCGAAGGCACTCTGAGTGGCGCGATGGCGGCGGCTAGTGTTAGTGTTGAAGGGAGCCTGAGACTGTGATGGTTCCCCATAGCCCCCCGAGAACCTGCAGGAAAATGTATCAGTGCATTCAGAGGTAAAGAAGGACACATACCCCGGCATAGTACTCGCTCGGCTGGGTCCCGCCGGCCTCGCGGGAGGAGGGGGGAGGCCACCAAGGGGTACATCGACGCTCACGCGAGGAGGTGGGCCATACGTGCTGTCGTATGATGGCAGAGTGCGATGACGCGCACTGTAGTGAATGGTAAGTAAGATGAGCGGCGCCAAAGACGACTGGAGAATCAAACCCATAACCAGGAGGCGCCTGTCCGGTGTATGCCTGTTGTTGCTGTACCTGACTCTCAAGCATCGTCCACGGCGCGATAGGCTGAGCAATGAGGATATTGCCTGGAGCAACACTTGGGCTTTGGTACGGAGCAACCGTCGGGGCTTGGGCCTCCTGTGGTGCACCCTGTTGCTCGTTCTGAGCACGACGCGCTTCATCTGAAAGGGACTGGTAGTGCTGTCAGTGTAAACCGAGCATGCATTGGCCACCCAACGTACTTGTACAGTATTGACTGCTATCTCTGCTTCTCGTAGTTTGCGCGCATGCTTATCAATGGCATCTTGCCCTTTCAGTGTCTCCTTCAGCTGCCATGCTACTTCCTTCCGACGGAGGCCGTCCTCCGGAAAATTCTTTCGAGCCCTAGTAGTGGTCAGCAGGGCACCAAACAGTGTGAAGCTGCACTCACTTATCAAGCGTAGGCTTCCACATGAGTCGCTCATGTTCCGGCAGTTCCTCGAGGAGCGGCTGCACTTGAGCGAGGCGCGTAGCGACGGTCCTCATCCGCTCCCGTCGTTGCGTGTGCTGTTGTTGGTCGTGCTGTTGCTGGCCGTGTGGCTGTTGGTCGTTTGGTGGCTGCGACATGTTGAGAGAGCTGGATGGTCTTTGAAGGAATGGTGCTCTGCCGGAAAAATGACATCCTTATATATTGAACACGGCGCTTAACTGCGTAGTCAAGAGGCGAAAGCCGTCCTGAAATGGAAATACCTGCACCGCTCGTCTGCACCTCAATCATGACTCATGTCAATCATTCAGAAGCATATAGTTTCAATAAGGTTTCGTACATGGACTCAACTAGCTCCCTAGATATGGATGACGGCCCCGCCGTTTTTTGAAACTACTTTGATGGACCGGCTCACATCCCAAGCAGCTGAGAGCCAATTCAAAGAATAGCTGTGCATAGCAAGAATACGGGCTCGGGTAAGTCTCAGAGGTGGTTCAAACAGCGGAGAAACGGTCAAGCTTGCCAAGGCCCAAGGGACGTCCGGCCAAAGTCACGCCGTGCAACGCAAATTGTCACGGCCACGTGTCGAACATCAACCGCGGCGCTTATGCCCGCTCTCTCTTCAGTCTCTCTCTCTGCTCTTTCGCGATGGGTGTCTCCAAGGTCTTACCGCACGAAACATTCTGGCAGGAGCACTACCACTTCTTAGAAAGTCGCGGCTATCGCCTCCGACCAAGATATAATCCTCTGCACGTCCCTTCTCGTGCATTCACACGCCGACGTTGGCATGACCTGTCGCATTTGTACCCTGAGGATGAGATAGCAATGCTGGTTCGTCGCTACTGCAATCCAGTTATGTCCTCTCTTGAATAGTATTACAGCGTGCTTCCGTTTTGGACGCAGTCCGCGTAAGCGACAATTCGACTGTCGTACTCCGCAGAGCGGCGACCTGGTCTGATGAGATACCCATTCTGCAATGTCTCGAGCGGCTGCGGTCGGATCCTCGCAACCGCGCACCACCACTGCTGGATATTATTCCTCTTTCCACTAGCGACGATGAACTACTAGTCGTCATACCCCTTCTTCGCGTGTACTACGATCCGCCATTCTCTTGTCCTCGACAGGTTTTGCATGCTGTAGTGCAGTTTCTGGAGGCAAGTTCTCGACGTCAATGTCAGACCGTCTATATTTACCTACGCCCCTTCCAGATGATGCAGTTTCTGCATGAGCATCGCATTGCCCATAGGTACGCCCAGCAATCGTCTAGTCGGCCACAATTGCAGCGCTAAATTGTGGCAGAGATTTTTGCACGTATAACCTCATGCTAGATCCCACAGACCTCTTTTCTGAGGGCTTTCATTTTGTGATGCCGGACTTCTCCGCAGACGGGCAGACAGTTGGACTCAACTATCGCGACCGAGTGGATGTTCCCGCTATACGCTATTTCGTCATTGACTTCGGGCTGTCTACACACGGTCAGGCGCTGGTGACCGGTGTGTATGGTGCGGACAAGACGGTCCCCGAACTATCTTGGGAGATACCCTACAACCCCTTTAAGGTCGACGTCTACCAGTTCGGACGTGTCATTATGCATGATATGGTCGAAGTGAGTGAGTTATGCACGTTATTTGGTCCCGCTAATCGCGTTCAGCTGTACAGTGGCCTCGAATGCCTGCGTACTCTGGCCGAGAGGATGACACAGCCGGACCCAAGCCGGCGCCCAACTGCTACCGAGGCACTCGAACATGTGCGATTCATGTTGGCGAACCTGGCTTCTACCGAGCTACAGCGCGAGATTTGGCCTACAACTTATTCTCGTCTCATCTTTACCGAACGCCCTCGACCACCTCGTCAGCGCTGCTGCTGATTTACTCCCAGTAGAGATGTATACCCCCTGCGTTAAATCATAGCAATGACATTATCTTCGATCTGCTTCACTGGTATGGGCATAGAAGCGCCACGGGAAGTGCTCTGGTATGTGGCCAGTAGCATTAATACAAGAACCCAGTAACGGTGCATCGCCCCATCGCGACTAAAGCAAGTCGCTGTCTTGTCGATGTGGCGCGCCTCCGGAGGCAAGGGCCAATAGACGCAAATACGGCCTTCAGGATATCTGGGGATAGGGAATAGGTTCCGCCTGATTTCGCTTTAGTTCCGCCCGTTATTGTCAAGCACGACTCGAACCAAGATTTATAGTTCGACCACGGCGCTTCCATTCGGATTTGTCTTGTCGACCTCATGTTGCTCTGATGGGTCCTGTGTGAATACATGCAGCGTCATCACATTGGCTGCAAATAGGTATATTTCGAACTCAGCGATTATGAACAGGGGCGAGGCAACGAGGCGCTAAGCGCAAGAAATTCAGTCAGGCCGCCCTACAGGACTGTTCCCTCCTTTGCAACCTCAGATCACCTACTAATAGGAAAGTCGTACATCAACGGTCTTCTCAATCGAGTCACGGATTTGGCGTAGAGACAACGACTAGAAGACAGCAAATAAGCGCTGGGGTGCTGGTCAGAATTGACGGTGATGGTCCTTCAACAGCTCGAAGCACGCCCACGCTGTATGGATGACGAGGCCCGGCGTGTTGGTTGTCGGACCCGCCTGTAAAGAAGGCCCTAGTGAGTCGGCCGGCGCGAAGTCAGGTACATGTGTAGCGCAAGTAACCAGTCCCCGCCGCCGAGAAGCCTTCCATCTGGGTAAGGACATCCCAGTGCAACTGACTTGCGCTGGCTCGCTTCGCGGGCGATGAAGCGTAATTGATAACAAGTAGATGAAAATCAATCAAGGATGCATGTACGGTAGACCCACTACCTAGTAGATCAGAAGAGCGTACAAATTTCGACCACTGGCGCGACCACACGCAGAGGCCAATAGCGGTCTTCTTCAGCTTTCCTTTCGCAGATGGTCGCGTCAGCATGCTGAAGAACATCGGTCAGCACGCCTCATAGGTCCAGCCACAATAGAACGGCGTACACGCTGAAAATCGACCTCGAAGCCCTCATGTGATTCGGTCTTTGCGAAGGCGACGTTCGGGACTATGTATCGGGGACGAAGAGCGCG
This sequence comes from Schizophyllum commune H4-8, assembly GCF_000143185.2. NCBI lineage: Eukaryota > Fungi > Basidiomycota > Agaricomycetes > Agaricales > Schizophyllaceae > Schizophyllum > Schizophyllum commune. The sequence goes on along the minus strand of NW_026089545.1, from coordinate 2,193,208 downwards.
CGTCAGAGCACAACTTGGCGGCCAGGTGAAAGGGGAAGCGTCCTTACATCTGGAGAGAGAGCTTGCGCGTGTCGCCTGAAAATCGGGATGTTTGTTCCGGTGGGGGCCGTCCGGGACATGTTGCCAGTGACTGTCTGAGAAAGTGTGCAGCACGTTCCGGGCAAGGTTTTACCCGGGAGCGGCGGAGGGCACGATTGACATGAGGCAAAAGGTCGCTGGGCGTGAAGAATACAGCCCGAACCGCCTGATCTGCCCTTATCGAAGGCTCACCTCCCAATAGGACAGCCTTCGACTCATGGTCGTTCAAGCCGAGTCATCAATGTAGCATGCAGGTAGCAATTAGAAGACCACGAACAAGCGCCAGGGTGCCGATTAGACCTTGGCGGTGACGTGTCCTCCACAGCTCGAAGCACGCTCGCGCCACTGTTGTGGTCAATGAGAGTCGTTGAGTTAGTCGTCGGAGCCGCATGGGCCTACAATGGAAGCGCCTACGGTGACTCGGCGCGAAGTCAGGTCTATGGGTAGCGCAAGTCGCCCACGCCGGAGGCAGAGGAGCCTTCCGTATAGGAAGGGACGTCCCATTGTGATTGAGGTGCGCTGGCTCGCTCGGCTCGAGGAGAAAAGAAGTCGACAACAATCAGAATAAGATACGCAAGCGTGTGCAGGGTAGACTCACCGTGACGAAGCGCTTGAGTGACGCACGCCTCGATTTCGTTCACGGCCACCCGCAGCAGGTACCAGCTGTCTTCTTGAAGTTACTTGTCACGATGGGCGCGCTGATGTGCTGGACGTCACCCTAGCTAGGCTCAAAGGTCCGCCCACAGAAAGGTTGGTGTTCAAGGGTTCGTCTTCAGTCGGCGCAAAACCGACATTCTTTATCAAGTACACAGAGGACATGATCATGGCGAATCACATGCCGGTCTGCATCTAAGGGGAGAGGGAGCAGAGAAGACCCTCGAGCACTGGGAGAGAGGAAACTTGCACACCGGCTGGTCAAAAGATGACAGTCGTGTCTACCTGTCAATGCTATCACGGCCACGACATCCAAAACGCTCACGTCAAGTTCACGGCATCTTGTAAAGGCCGTTGCCCTGGTGTAAGATTGAAATCGCGTTGGACGAGCTGACCGCGATCTCCCTCGCGAGATATCAGTCACGCCGGCGTAAGGGCCGCGTTCGCCCGTAGGATACTCGTTTCTGTCGTCCAGTGCATTTGTCTCCTCGCAATGGGCCGGGGAGCGTCTAGGACTCGGTACCCAGCGCTTGCCGTAGTAGTGGAAGCCAAATGCGGGTGTGGGCGCATCACCGGAGGCTGTCCTGTTTCGGAAATCGCCGGTAGCACGTGCTCGCTGGTCCCACGACTTCGGGCTAAACCTTACTTAAACTTGTTCATCGTCTTCGCCCGAAAATCCACCTGCTGCGCTACCTTGACTGTGTCGAAAGATACATCGCTCGCATATGAATGGAACTTGAGCGCTTGTCTATCGAGTAAGGAGCTCAGCCTACCTCAGGCATCGACTTCGGCCCCACGGCTTAACTCGGCCTGTGACGCTGCTTGCGTTGTGGCGCTCTAGCGCACCTCTTGCATAGGGCCAGGCAATCAGTGCCCTATGTCATCAGTATTTCCTACGTGCTTTACGCACCAGCCATGGTCGAACGATATCCAACAGGGATAGTATGGACCAGGTGAGCGCTTAGCCAACGACATTGAATAGCAAACTTACTCAATGCAACCTCCCAGTCTTCAATTAATGTGGTCCCCTCTCGGGCTTTACAGAAACGCCGTAGCCTCAGCCATGACCCGGGCGCCAACCTTGCGGCTACAAGCTCCCACCAGCTGACCGTCTGACCGCATTTTATCCACTGTCATCAGGTTCCTCGAGTGGAAGGGTTACTGCCAAAACGGGACACCGTGTGAATCAACCGCCCATCCTCCGATGAGTCGACGTCGCGCGACCCTGCTATCGATCCTGCATGTCCTCCCGCGCGACCTTGTCTCACTACACGCGCAGCAGCGGGGAGAGGACAGGTACCACCATGGTCGCCTCAACGACCGGTACCACCAACGCAAGGAGCGAGGCCGGTCGCGCGACCTCGCAGAGTCCTGTCGTCGAGCATTCAGCGAGTGGTCAGCAGGAAGGGAATACACCAGACAACCTTGGTTCGCGCCAAGCATCAGATCCCACAAACGATACGTTGCAGGCAGGAATCTCCACGCCGTCTTTGGGCGACATGAGCTCAGCGCTCGCGGCGTGGGAAGACCCGTCAATCCAGGGATGGGGATATGGGCCTCCAGAGGTGCGTACTACTAGTGCCTTGCACTGACCAACTCGATACCTACCGCCTTGATATCAATGCTAATATTTGTGCAGCCACACCAACCCTCGGGGTCGCCAGGAGAGACCAGTACAGGCTCTGCTGTGCTCAACAATACCTCCACATCCGCCACCCTAACTATCACTATCTTCGACGAGACGCTCTACTTCGACCCCCCGCAACCTCCAGTACACCTAGGGCCACCGCACGTGTGCCCTATCTGTGGGCGGCGATACATGAGGTACGTTCCTTCAAGATCAACATGCGGGGACGAAAAGCTTCGTGGAGTATACGCTGGTGCTGAGCACTTGAACTCAATCGCAGACCGAGCTGTCTCTCGACACACATGAATATTCATAGCACGAGTACGTTTGCACCGACGCCCTCGCGAAAATCGCTCACAAAGCGTCCGCGCAGGATATTCCTGCGGCAATCAGGGACGTACGCTGCGGTTCTGGCACCAGGAGGGCGCAGTGCGACACAGGTACCGTTATCAACCTTCTCGTACGTAGAGGATGTGGATGCGAGCCGGAAGCGGCCTTATCGTGTACCGCAGACCAATAACCCGACAGCGTTGAACTTGAGGGGCGATAAGTAGTGCCGCATGTAGACTTTCTGCTGAAAAATGTTGTTCAAAGTCTAGATGTTTGCGCTTGTCGCGTCCTTGTTTGGTCGTATATTTTGCAGTTGAGGACTGTGGGCGTCAGCGGACCTCAACCACGTGCCGCCATCATGACAGCCAGCTGCCGCGCATTGCCGCTACTTCCATTTTGGTTCCAAGTTGACCAGCACTGTCATCTCTTTGATCCAAGCAGCTATCCCGACCTCAGTTCTATGGCTCCTATCCTCTCCCCCTTCGAGAACCACGGACAAAGCCAAAGGCGGGGCGCGCACCACCTCCCGCGCGTGCTCGTCGACTCGAGATGGCCTCCTCTCCCAAACTCGGCTGAACGCTACGACGCGACCCCGGCTGAACGCTTCGACACAACCTCGGCTGAACGCGTCGACGACCTGCGCTCGCGGTCCCCCGCCTCCGTCGAATTACACCCAGCAAGCTACGCGTACTATTCTCCGGACTCGCGCGCCGAGGGGATGCCGCTGCCGCCCTTCCTCGACAGCCTCGGGCAGCCTCTGCAACTGACGCCCATCGGCATCGCTCTCATCGCGCTTGTCAGCTCGCTCACTATCGTCGTCGTCGCTGGACTGTGCTGGACTCAGTCTCCCAGGCTTCGCGATCTTGCGCACGATGCTCGCATCTCGATTCAGCTGGCAGCAAGGCGACTCGTCAAGACCAGCAACTCGACGATCTCGAGCTCTTCCTCCCCGCCAAAGTCGATCTTGAAATCATCTGCGCCGCTGGCTTCCGTCACACTCATACCATCTGCCGCTGAGCCTTCCTTCTTCTCTGTGGAGAAGCCGACGCCGACGCCCGCTTTCACGCGAGGGACTACGATACGCTGGGCAGACCTAGAAAAGGACATCTCCGCCGAACGCATCATCAACGAAGTCGGTCCTGAAGATGAAGTCTACGTTATCCGCGCGTCAGAGTCGGATCACAGCATGTTCTACGGCTCCGACTCGAACCTGCACAGTCTGCTCAACCAAGCCGGCCTCCAAAGCGTCAAGCGTCGGGCTTGGGCGGACGCTGAAGACACGCCTTCACGCTCATACTTCGCCGATTCTCGCGTCATCGTCTCCCCATCCACCTCGAACGAATCCTCTGTCTCCGGCACGTTCTCCAATGCGAGCGGCTCGTCCTCGTTCACCTCCATCGATAGCGCGTCGACCTCAAGCTCGGATACGGACAGCATCGCCAGCGCCGACATATACGAAGTTCGTCGGGCACAGACGCGGAGCATGGAGGTCAAGCGTGGGGTACTCGTGAACTGGCGCCTGTCCTCTGGCCCCGACCTCTCCGTCTTCGCCGCGGGCAAGGACATGCCGAAGCAGGACCTGTTCGCGCCAGCGCTGATCGTGACGGGACCCAGCTCGGAGACATTGAGCACCGTGACTACGAGCTCCTCTCTCGACCTGACCGATTTCCCTATCCCGCCTCCGATGATTTCGTCCGCGCTGGACGGGCTGATGGAGACCATATACAGCAGCGAGGAGAGCGATGGAGCGGAGGACGCGGCTGGAAGCGATCGTGACTCGCTGTCGATGGGGAAGGCGGACTTTCTGAAAAGGTCGACTGTGGATCAGTTCATCATGCTATATGGCGAGGTGTAAGGCGGACACGGTGGGCCAGCAGACTTAGATTCGCGTCCAGCTACTACATACATTTACATTCTAACGTACCCTTGCACACGCTTCTCTACCATGGCATACTATATGTTCCAAGCTTTCAAGGACCGCTCATGGCCTACATAAGCTTGATCCACCGCATGTCCTGAGTCTTTCGCGACCTCGACGCGCCCATGATGGTTCGCGTCACATCACGTGGCCGCTCCTAACCGCTCGCTATTGTTCGCCGTCTTTGCTATTGTTCTTTGTCTCGCAGTCACCAAGGGCCGGCCCCTTTGTACTCCTGCCCTCGACCACAGTCAGACACGCTCCCGACACGCCTGGACACTAGATGACTCCCTAAATCGCGCCGCTCGACTCCCTCACGACACCACATCATCGACCGCTACCCATTCACGACAGCCGCCATGCATACTATCATCCTCGCTCTGCTCACATCTCTGCTGCTCATTGTACTCTATGGAATATTCACTTTGTCTGTACGCCCGCGATTCAGCACTATACAACAGTTACCAGGACCACCGGTAGCGGGCGTATTCAAGAGCCATCTCCGCGCGCTGCTTGAGTACGTCGCACGCGAATACTTCCCTCCCCTTTCTGACCGTCCCTAGTCCTGCGATCTCCCCTCGCGTACATGATCTCATGGTCAGGAAGTATGGCCGGAACATCCGTATCCGTGGTGTAGGCCCCGTGCGTAACCTACGCCCTCCCCCCCCCCTTTCATGAATGCTCATATACGATCACCAGTGGGACGAACGCCTCCTTACCGTCGATCCCACCGCCCTCAACCATGTCCTCCGCAACGCAAGCATCTACCAGAAGCCTTGGCAATCGCGCGCATTCATCTCTTCCCTAATTGGCTGCGGCATCCTCGCCTCGGAGGGCCAGATGCACAAACGGCACCGACGCGTCGCCACCCCTGCGTTCTCTCCCCAGAATATGCGTGCTCTGGTACCCGTCGTCTTTGGAAAGGGAGAGGAGCTGAAGGATCGCTGGTTGTCCATTATGAAGGAGGACGGTCAAAGCAACTCGGGCGTGTTCGACGTTGCGCATTGGATCAGCCGTGCTACCTTTGATGTCTTCGGTGTCGCAGGTGCAAACTCTCTCGGTGAAGTACTCCTTACAGTACTGACCTCACATCCAGGCTTCGACTACAACTTCGAGGCGATCCAACACGAGGACAATGAGCTGCTCAATGCGTATAAAGACATGTTCGAACTGGCTGTGTCGCAAGGCAGCTTCTGGCAGACGATGACAACCATTTACGCGCCGTTCTTGCTACGCCTCTTCGTAAGTGTTGGTCGAACGAGACGGTCACTCGTTTGACATTGGTCTTCAGCCTACCCAGAAGCAGCGGACCGTGAAACGCTGCCGAGAAGTCATCCGGCGCGTCACGGGCGACATCATCCAGCACAAGAAGCGCAAGATCGAGGAGGGCATGCGCGACGGCAAACCCTACGAGGCCAAGGACATCCTCACCCTCCTGCTCAAGTCGAACATGTCCACCGACATCCCGCCCGACCAGCGCATCACCGACGCCGACCTCCTCGACAACATCAACACGCTCGCCTTCGCCGGGTCCGACACCTCGTCCCTCGCGCTCACCTGGACGCTCCACCTCCTCGCCGAGCACCCAGAGATCCAGACGCGCCTGCGCACCGAGCTGCTCGCGCTCCGCCCGCCCGCGACGACTACGCTCACGGCGGACGAGATCCACTCGCTGTACGACGTCGTCGCGGAGCAGCCGCTGCTGCACAACGTCATGCGCGAGGCGCTCCGGCTGATCCCGCCCATCCACTCCTCGCTGCGCGTGTGCACGCGGGACGACGTCGTGCCCACCAAGTACCCCGCCCGCGACCGCGACGGCAACGTCGTCGAGGGCAAGCACGACTTCTTCCTGCCCAAGGGCACCATGGTGCACGTGCCCATCGAGGCGTTCAACCTCGACAAGGAGGTCTGGGGCGAGGATGCCTGGGAGTTCAAGTGAGTCTTCGTCTTCGTCGGAGAACACCCCAGCGCCATCCTGACGTGACTTCTCAGACCGCAGCGCTGGGACGACTTGCCCGAGCTCGCCAAAGAACAACCGGGCGTCTTCCCAAGCATCCTCACCTTTTCTGGCGGTACACGGGTAAGGTTTCTCCAGATGTTCGCTGTTCTTCACTCACGCTTCTCTTACCTTCTCTCATCCTTCTCTGCTCCTCTCCCACCTTGCTCTGTTCTTCTCCCACCTTGCCCTATCCTTCCCTCGCCCCCCCTTCCTCTCCCTCAGTCCTGCATCGGCATGCGCTTCTCCGTCATCGAAATAAAGGCCGTCCTCTATACCCTCATCACGAACTTCGTCTTCGCTCCGACCGAAGACGAAGTCTTCAAGGCCAACGTGTACGTCGTTCATTCGTTATACCTTTCGAAACGCGCTGACCTGTGCTCTTCTCTAGCGTCCTGACGCGTCCCTACGTGGCAGGGAAGTTCAAGGAAGGCAGCCAGTGTCCGCTTCGGGTGACCGTGTACGAACCGTAGGCGGTGCGCGTTGATCTACTGGATTGTAAGTGTATTGTACTTGCGCTCTTAACTTTATCATTATTGGTATCGACCTCTCTTCTTCCTCTGCTCGCGGGGCCAGCTAGCGCTATCCATTGGGTCGGCTTTCCTGGAGCAAGGGATTCATGTGTCGTGGGCAGAAGAGCTGCGACGCTCAGGCTCTGGCAATTAACTGCAAGAGGCCAATCACATCTATCGATAGTGGCGATGTGGGCGCGCTTCGAGCTGTTGAGGACATCAGAGTGGGGCTTCCACCTGCGCCTCAGCGCCTATGGCCAGTCTTCTAGTTCCATTTCCGCGTCGCCTTCTTGACTCGAATGAGAAGACCGCCGGCCCCTACTGATGAACATGATTGAATCTGCTCGGAGCCGCCCCTCACTGACCTCTAGCCCCATCCCCCTCGTGCAAATTGTGCCTCCATATCGACACAAAACGCGCGCGCTGAGTCCAACGGCCAGTCAATTGTCGTCAATGCGATGCTGCTGACTTCGGGACAACAACAGTACCGACCACATGGGTACCCCAGTGGTGGTTCACGCTCTCCGTGCTTGTGCTCGGCTCGCATGTACACTCGATTCGCGAACCACGACTCACGTTGTGACTTGCTGTGACGGCCCACAATGCGCGGGACCAAAGCGGAATCAAGCGTACACGGGACCAATCTGTTATCCCCGGATAGTATCGCAAGGCGCCTGTCATCATAGGCGCCTACCCACTCAGTTTCCCGTGCTCTAGCTTGATATTTCGACAGGACGCTAACAATCATGTCTACAAGCATCATGTTATACAATGTAGTTTACTGGTTTCAACAACATCCCTGAGAGTCGCTTGCTTGATCGAAAACCTGATCTGACCGCCGAAAGGGTTCACAACCTGTATCGACTGGTTGAGGAAAGAAGAGGGTAAGCTCTTAAAAGTCTGTTCGAGCATTTGGAGGGCCTCTGAGCTAGTAGGCCGAGCTTGCGGATCGCGTTGGGTCATGCTCTCCGCAAGAGGACGCAGAAATTCCAGGCCGCTATAAATCTGGCAATTGGGGTATCGTGGATCAGCTTTACGTTCAAAAGCAAGATGAGATGGTTATGCACACCCCAAGCATGTTGTGCAGTATCACGTTGCCGAGTTGATAAATGTCGACCTTGAACGGGTTGTATGGAACATCCCAAGAGAGCTCCGGGACGGACTTGTCCTGTCCATACACGCCAGTAACCAGGTCTTCATTGGTCTGCAACTGTGCAGCCAGCCCCAAATCAATGACAAAGTACTGTACGGGGCTAACATAGGCACGATCGCGGAAGGCAAGAGCGGATCGACCGTCTGGTGCTTTGTACGGAGCTGCAAAATGATGTCCGCCAGGAAGTAGTTGAGACGCGTCCATCATCAGGTTGTAGGCGCAGAAATCTCTGTGCGTCAAGGTCAATACAAGCATTTTCAGAGCGGCATAGAGACGCGTACCGATGTGCGATATCGTGTTCGTGAAGATACCGTAGTGCCTGAGCAGGAAGCGTAGGTACAATGTGTTGGATTGACGAGCCATGCCCACTCACCTCAAGGAACTGCGATACACACCGCACGACTTGATCAACTCTGGAAAACGGGGGGTCATAGTACTCGCGAAGGAAGGGTAGAACCAAAAATGCGGCGCTGTCGGTGTCGGGCAGGAGTATCATGTCTAGGAGCGGAGCAAGTCGGTTTCGATCGTCTTTAGGAAGCCTTGCCAGTCGCTGGTAGATAGGCACCTCGTCCTTCCATGTTTCGGTTTTGCGGATAACGACCCGCCTGCCGTCGCTCATCCTGACTGCATCCAGTACACAAGGTGACTGAGATGAATGTCAGAGGACTGTTGTCGTCTCGAGCATAAAGAACGCACCCTGTTCTCCAGTTCATCTTCAGGTCTAAAGAATTGGTGAGGCAACCACCAGGGTTTCTTGCCTTGCTGTCGGGCGAGTGTGTGTGCCGGATTATATCTGCATCTCAGGCGATAACCACGACGCTCCAAGAACGCATAGTTGTTTACCCAAAACTGCTCATCGGGACTGATATTGCAAGCTGTCATGGGGGTGGCAAAGTGGGATGGGAGTTGGAGGCGAAGGATGGTGGGCGGTTGATCGGCGGCCAGCCTGCGCGCGCGCTCGCGCTCGATTCAGTCGGGCCGCTCAAATTCAAAGTCCAGCTCGGTTGCGACAACCAAGGTGCGAGTGATCAGTGTACTGCTGCCTCGCCGTAAGATGAACGCAAGAAGCAAGGTAGGGATATCATAGTATCGGACTGATCTGCCTGCCTGAACTCATGGTCGCCACATGCTGAGAAGTAAACCCAACCGTGCGCGATCTTGACAAGCGAACACAACACATCAAGCATCCTGAGTACCGCCTTCCAACTTCGGCTGGGATCATCGTCGGTCTCTCCAGGCTGCGACAAAAGCTACTAAAAGTGCCACAAGCGCACCAATGCCTATCCAGTTGGCGTTGCCCCACCCAGCAGCAATACCCTGCTCATCGAAGCGACTTCGAGCGGTACCAAATAGGACCATGGACAGCACCCACGCAGCCGACGCAAGAAGGAGCGCAAGACCCGCAAGGAGAGTCATGATGTTCGTCCCCGCGCGGCGGTTGTGGGTAGCGCCCACGCCCGCAACGAGCGCACAAGCGGAGATGCCAGTCGCTGAGTCAAGGAATATATGAGTACGGGCCGAGAACAATAGAGAGTCCACTTACCAATGGGATACAAGACCAGTGTATAAGTCAGCGCATGAAGATGGCTGCCCTCGATGGCCAGGTAACTGAAAATATGTCAGAACGGGCCGAGCGGGGGTCATTCCGAGGCACAAAGAGTAGAATACTTACTCGTAGCCGATGACGGGCACGAGGAAGTGGAAGCCGACGTGAACCTTCCCGCCCGAGAAGCCAAAGACGCCGAAGTGCGTCGTGCCGTAGTCGGTAGAGATATTAAGGAAGGATATGCTGTCCCACGTCGGGGAAGAGATCGTTACCTGAGAGTGGTCAGTTTGAGGCTAGTAGAGGCGCCGCGCATATCACTCACAAAAAGGAGAAGAACGAATGCCGTGAAGCAGAAGAACAGTGCCAGCATGGCGTCGCGCCGGAAGCGCTGCGACGTCGCTGAGGCTGGATCCACGGGCGCGCTCAAGTTAATAATCTCTGGCTACTGTCTGCGGTCGCTGGAAGCGCCGCGCAAATGGTCGCTCCATTGAGCGAGCGAGATTATATACGACCGTCAGAGGGCTGTACGGTCATGTTGGCCGCCCATGCATCTTCGGTCGCCGAATTGACCAGGATGTGTTCCGTCCCCATCCCTCGGCGATGATTGTCAGAGAATTACGTGGAGTCTCGGGTGATGTTGTTTGGGAAAGTACAGGCAGTGCTGAAGGCCGTGACGTTTCGAGGTTTTTGGACTCAGGTTGGTCCAAGTTGGTTGACCATGCGCTTTGATTCCTTCCGCCAGTACACTGAAGGCGTGCCGACAGAGATACAGCACAGATGCGTACACCGAATCGATGCTCGAGCAGCGAGGTTGTCGACGAGCGTCGGAGGAAGGCAGGAAGAGATGCCTGAGGGTGCGGTCGAAGTTGATGCCAATGATTAGCATGCGGCCCGGCGCGCCGAAGGTGTTAACGGGCACGGTGGACCCACAAAGGCGAACTGCCAACGAAGCTTTTCAGCCTTTCACCGGAATCAAAGCCAGCGACATGTCCGCCCGACGCCTCCTATGCCTCCTCGCCCGCTCCGCGCCTTGCCTCTCCCTCCCTCCTGCCCATACTGCCAACCTAGTCCGCAGCCATGCGCCTCGCCGCCTTAGTCTCCCTCCTCTTCGCCGCGTCCGCCCTCGCCCAGCAGGTGCAGTACTCCCTCACCGACGCCTTCTCCGGCACGCAGTTCTTCGACGCCTTCGTTTGGGAGACCTTCAACGACCCCACGCACGGCCGCGTGAACTACGTCGACATCAGCACCGCCATTAAGAGCAACCTCTCCTACGCGAGCGGCTCGAAATTCATTATGCGCGCGGACTCGACGAGCATCGTGCCGTCCTACGCGCGCGGGCGCGACAGCGTGCGCATCACGTCCAAGACCGCCTATACGGAAGGCCTCTACATCCTCGACCTCTCCCACATGCCGACGGGGTGCGCGACTTGGCCGGCGTGGTGGACGTTCAGCAGGAACGGACCGTGGCCATCTGGCGGAGAGATAGACATCATTGAGGGTACGCGGCGTCCTGGACGATTGTCGCGCGTCTCGCTGACTGTTTCCTGCCAGGCGTGAATCAGAACACCGCTAACCTCGCGTCCCTGCACACGACACCCAACTGCTCCATGCCCCCAATCCGGCAGCAAACTGGGTACGTCCGCACCATACTATATGACTAGAACTCACCTATCTCGCGCAGAGCGACCGTCTCGACCGACTGCGACACCAACGTTAACTACAACCAGGGCTGCGGGACCTCGTTCACGAAGGCGAATTCGTACGGCCCCGGCTTCAACGCGCAAGGCGGTACGCGGATTTCTCTTGAAAAGTTCTCTCTGTAGCTGAGCAACCCGCAGGCGGCCACTACGTCCTCCTGCGCACCAAGGACGAGATCTCCGTGTGGTTCTGGGCGCGCAGCGACCCTCTCACGCCTCCGGAGGTCCTCCTGTCTTCGCAGTCCACTCGCATGCCCAGTCCTAGCATAACGTGGGGTCCGCCCGACGCGAACTTTCCGCTCTCGAGCAACGGCGGGAACTGCGACTACGAGGCGCACTTCGACCCGCACCATATTATCTTCGACTTGACGCTCTGCGTGGGTGGAATTCATGTTCGCCGTGTCAGGACATCTCGGGCTGACATGTTGACCGCAGGGTGACTGGGCGGGCACAGCGTTCGCGACTTCGGGATGCGGACCAAGCACCTGCGAAGATTGTGAGTTAACTACCATGCACTTCGTCTTCGCACGCACCGTCCTGACCCATCGCCCAGTCGTAAACAACAACCCCGCGAGCTTCGCTGAAGCGTACTGGGAAATCAACTCGCTGCGGATCTACACCTGAGTCTCGTTGCAAAAGCATGTATATTGTGGACCATACGGACATGCACTACTACCACTGAACATACCTCTATTCGCCCCGTTCTTTCGTCGCCCGTCTCTGGATACCATAGAAGCTATAGATACCTTGCTAGATCGTCAAGTACAGCGCGCTGTTGCCATCGCATAAACGTTTCGTTGGACATGATTATGTTGACGGAGAAGTCTGATGTGGTCCTAGACCTAGGAAGGGAGTGACTGGGTTCCTGTAGGAGGTCGCGTATTCGTCGAGGGGCCAGTGAGGTTGCAGGATGAAGGCTACCAAGGCGACGAATATTTGCGAGTGTTTGACATTGCACCGGGAGGCGGGGCAACATGCGTGATGTGAGGGCGAGCACATTGGCGCGGCTTTATGGCCAGGACATCGACCATAAGGGACCTGGGATCGCGAGCGAGGAAATTCTGCAATGATAGAAGGCAGCTACTGCGCTGCTACGGTCAACCTCGAAGTCCTGAGTGAATCATGTATAGACTCACCGTCGACTATATGTCCTCCCAGTACTCTGGCCATGAGAGAGCCCGACAACTTGATGACCTCCAGGACGGGGGAGCCAGTAGACAAAGGACGCCTGGGCGAAGTGATCGGGAAGTACGGAGCTTTAAGGTTTGCAGCTAGCGTCCGGTCGTTGTTGAAGGGAGAGCGAGCAGAGAAATTTCCAAAGACGCCGCTATCCTCAAGAGCACGACCCCGTCTTCATGAGGCCCATCGAGGTCGACGTCAGCGCTCGCAGCGACCGGGGATAGTGGGCCTTTGATGGCCGTACTGGGCAGGGGTTTGTTGACACGTGTATGGCCACCAAGGCGTACTTCCTCATCCAGTCCCTTTGTTCTCGCCGCTGGATATTCCCCGTCCCTCTGTGGTGGTCTGTCTATCTTGTCTAAGGAGCGACTGCAGTACTCCGCGGGCCTTGGAAAAATGGACTGAAGTCTGAAGAAATTCGCTCCTCTGCGCCGCCGATCGTGGGAGGGAAGGGGGAAGAAAGGGCACGCCCGACGACCGACACAGCGAACTGCTGACGAGCAATGTATGGACACTATCAAGCGAAGAACTGTCGAGCGGCCTCGCGATTTTTTGCCCACCAGCTTCGCTCCCATGACGGCCACCACCGCGACGAGCCCCCGTCACATACGCCCTCCTCATCCCGCCGGCGGACTCCAATACGCGACCCAAGCACGAACAGACTCTCCTCCCCATACTCCCCACTCTATACGCGTATCCCAGATTCATGACGCGTGGGTTGAGGTGTCCGTAGCCCGCCGTCGTGGGATAGGTTAGTAGGTGCGCACCATGCTACCAGCGAAGTGCCTTGTCGCTGACGCCCCCACCCTCCCAGTATATGTCGACGCTTAGAAGAGAATATCAGTCCCATATGCCCCACCATTCGTGAATTGGACGTACCGTAACGCCCTACCCCACTTGACCGCGCGGGCATGACCACGGCGCAATCATCGCTTCGCAGCAGCACCGTCCTTGCCGAACTTAGAAAAGGATATAGACTGGCGGAAGGTCAGTAATGGGCGCGGGTTTGACTCGCTCACCGGAACAGGGATGTATGCGACGCGACGAAGCGTATTGGAATAGCTTGCCCAAGCAAATAGTCGTTGGCGCCTTAGGACAGCAGACACCCAGCCTGCAACGCAGCGAAGTCAGGATGAGTCGCGGCCAGCAATATCGAGCAGGTGGTGCTCGCCGTTGATCCTGTCATCCACAAGCCAGCGTCGCCGGGCGAGTCAAGGTCGCTCGCCTGAGCATACAGTCGTAGGTCTTGCGCGTCAGGCCGTCGAGCCACAGCCCGCAGCTAGACATCGCAAGGAGCGGTTAGGAGTGGTCGACAGATGGCGCTCGCCGTTCTTCCAGCTGTCCATAAGGACGATAGTGAAGGCACTTTGGGTAGGCTGTTCTTCATGGTGAGCACGAGACTGAAGCACAAGGAAGAACTAATCGACGCAGAGCTGACTTGTGAAGCCCTTCGAATTCTTCAGGGAACGCGAGTATCTGCGGGAAAAATGTCCCAGTGGATTTGCCACCGCTCTGAGGACCTACGGAACGTCAGCGATAGAGAACAAGGACGACAGACTCACCTTCTCGTCGAACCTCGCCAGACACGGCGAGAACCTGTGAAAGCAGGTGCCAACCAGTGAGTACAATCACTCGAGCGCCGAGATCTCATCGATCTGTAGCGTGCAGGTGTCTTCTATCGTGTTCTTGACGCGTCCTCTTCTACGGTTGCATGCTTATGATTAAGGAACAACGAAGGAGGTCCCCGGTCTTCAAATAAGGTTCCGCCGAAGCTTCAATTGAAGTGGCTGTGCAAGGTTCACCGAGTGGAATGGCCGGAGGTCGAGGACGACATTTTTCAGCCTCCAGTGCGCGAGAGCGCTGTGGCAATGTTAATGTGAGTTCGAGCTTGCTTTTTCTGCCGTCCAGACGTCGCATCACTGACCAGGCTATCGACAGTGTCTCTTGTTCTGTCTTGTTCAGACGCAAGGACCGTTCCCACGGGCCATTGTTGAATGCTTATGTCAGCATTGTGTCTTGTTTGGGAGACAATAGGTTGGACGCGCCGCATTTGTGTTTTTCGGTCGGACCTCCCGAACATTCAAACCCCGCCGCGACGCGCTTCCGGCCTGATCTTGACCACCACCGTCGTCTTACGCCCCAGACACCTGCCGTGCTTCCCGCTCGCGCTCTACCTCTCAACCTCTACTTTTCCACAATCACCGTTTCGACATGCAGACGAAGAACCAGAAGCACCACCCTCCGACCACTCCCGGCGCCGTCTACTATACCCATGGATACAGCATGGGCAGCGACGAGGTCGCATTGATGGAGACCATTATCGCAGTGCAGAAGAGGGCCGTCGAGTACCTCGACAGCAACGAGTCCAACAGCGACCCGCGTCTCAGGCTCGTCGCCTCACGCGTTGCCCAATGGCTCCCGGAATCGATTGAACATGAAGCGGAAAAGGCCAAAGCTGCAGTGTGCGTATCCTACCCTACTGCTCAACTCCCAACTGACAGATTTGCAGCCGGCGGATTGCAATCGAGCTCGACGACCTCTGGTAGTGCGTGCGCAGCGCCCGTCCTTGTTTTCGCTTACTAATCATGCCCGTAGCAACCACCGCGACACGATGGAGAAGCTCACCAAGGGCGACGAGGAGCTCGACCCCAAGGCGCTCGAGCGCGCCATGAGGCCCCGGGAGGAGGCGGAGGCGGCACACAAGGCGCCCTTGTTCGACATCACCGTCAAGCGCGACGGGCAGGAGATCTCCCTTGACAACGGGCCCATCGTCATCGCTCCTGGCTCTTCCAAAGTTGTCTTCACCTGCAAGCGCCGTCGCGCGCCGGCTGCGCAGCCCACTGCCAATGCCACTGCCGCGCCTCGTGTTGCCGCCGCTGACAAAGGGAAGGCGTCGGCCCATGCGGCACCCATCACCACCACCGCGCCCACCACCGACGACCCCGCCACTACTGAGCCCATATCCGCGGGGTCCAATGCCACGTCCGCTGCGCCGCGTTCGAAGACGCCTGCGTCGCGTCGCGCGGCGAATAAGGAAAAGGACGCGGGCGAGGGCGAAGGCACTGACAGCCCCAACATCCCCACTCCTATCCCGAGGGCAACACCGGAGAAGAAGCGCAAGCCTTCCTCCCGGATCGAGAAAGCCCAAATCCCTGCGCTCGACCTCTCGGGCGGTGCTGCAGAGGAGGAGGCGCCGGCGCCGCCTCAGGACGATGCTGCTGAGGGCGATGCCCCCGAGCCTGCGCCTGTCGCCGGGCCGTCGAAGCCGCGCAGGGCGTCGTCGCGCAAGGCCGCCTCCTCGAAGGCTCCTGAACCCAAAGCCGCTTCTCCCAAGCCTGCTAAAGCAAGGGCTGCTGCCAAGGCGGCTGCTACCAAGGCTGCTACCAAGGCCGCCACTACCAAGGCCGCCGCTACGAAGCCTGCCGCATCCAAGGCTGCTACGAAGCCTGCACCCTCCAAGGCCGCTGATAAGAAGCCCGTCGCTTCCAGGGCCCCCACTCCCAAGGCCCCGGAGCCTCAGGAGACAGCCGCTGGACCGTCGAAGCCTAGCGCTAACAAGCGCAAGCGCACCGAGGAGGTCGAGGAGGAGCCCACCGCTGCAGAGGAGGCCCGCCCCACGAAGGGCCGCAAGGCTACCAAGGCGCAGACTACCGTCGAGCCCGCCAGGCGCTCTACGCGCAGCAGGTCCACTGTCCCGCGCGACTAACTGAACGCGCCACTCTCGACGGACACTTATATCTCTCATCTGACCGCATGCATGTAATCATCTCGCCTGTACGTATCTGGCTGCCGCCCCCTTTCCCTGGCTGTTCCTCTAGTCACGGATACCCCCTTGCCACCGCATACCTCGAAGCTGGTTGAATTAGTACACACCGTTTCGTCGTTCCCTCTAGCGACACCTCCATAGCCACATACGTACAGGGTGATTTCCGCGATTTTCTGTGTAACTTACGCGTATCCTATTCTCTGTAGATTCCTGGGTTTTTCTGTCTTATCTCCATAATCGCATCTCGAGTCCATATCCTCGCTGCGCCTCTCCTCAAGTTACCTTGCTTGCAAGGTCTTACTCAGGTGCCTTTGGGCGGAACCTATTTCACAAATAAGTCCAAACATATGACGGTTGTCCTTGTTTCTCTCGTCTCCGAACAAGGTGACGATCTCTATCAGGGAATTTATGCAGTAAAAAGTCGATCAACGAATCAAGCGAAGCAGGCGCTGTGGACTTGCAGTAGCCGAGTGACGTCGCCGCGTCCGAAGGAATCGCGGCGACGGTCACGCCGGCGGCGAGCGCGTCGACCTCTGCGCTCTGCTTCCATCGGCTCGAGACTCCTGCAGCCATATTTCATTTGCCCGCCCTCCTCTTCCTCTCTCTCTCACTTGATAACGCTCTGACCTGCACGTATTCCACTCAGGCCCTTCTCCTGAGTCCTGGGACAGGACCTGCTGCCTGCTACAGTGCTCAGTCGGCCGGTCCGCGCGCATGTGGGCGGCTGGGGGCGCGCCCCACGTGCCCCACGTGATGCCGCCGGGGTCCTGCGAGCGGGACGCAGATATAAGTGGTTCTCAGATGAGTGGAGTTGTGTTGGCCCATTAACGGTGCCGCGCAACCTAATCTCGTGAGTAACGTGCGAGACGGCGACTCAACCCAGAACCATGCTCGCGTCTCGTGTCGCGATAAAGAGGAGGCAGATGAGGGTAAGAGGTGAAGAACAGTTGTATTTCTCGGCACGCGGCGCCATGTAGGACACTCGCTGTCGTGTACATGTAGTAATAGGTAAATAAGGGTGGTGCGAAGCATCCGCCCGTGTTTGTACATACAATGGTTGCCTTTTTGGGAAGTATTTACAAAGAGTAGATGAAACCCATATATGACTATCCACGTCTTTACGTCCAATAGCTAAGGGCCCGGAGGAGTCCTCCGTTTAGACTCTCCACACACCGACAGTAGTAACAAAAGCAGATGAGCAGTGGGTCAGAACAAACACTCGGATAGTTCGGTCGAAGCCTGAGGTAACAAGACTCGAAGCGAAGAGCAAGTTTGAGCGAGCCCGAATAAGTGAAAAAACAGAAGGCAGAGTATCATGAAGCCTTTTTACAAGACAGGATCAAGCTCTGAACATCGGCAAATATCTCTTGAGAAGGAACTATGGCCACCGCAGCGTGCGTGTCACATGCAAGCAAGGTCGTCGGGAGGCAGGGCCGACGCTTCTCTAGTTGAATAAACGCGTGACGTAGGCGGCGACGCGTCGCGAGCTGTCAAACGCGACATGTCACAAACGGTGACCTGTCACGCGCGTGTGTATAAAGCGGCGCTTCCCAGGCTCTCTTCTTCCGCCCTTCACCTCTGCCACCATCCTCCACTATCTAGACGTCCATCGCGCTGATCATTACTGTCTTGGAGCTCATCGGCTTCTACTAATCTTGTTACATCTCTTGCGTCTCCTCCTTTCCTCAGTACCTGTCCAAACAGTCCCGTATTGCCCAGCCTTGGCCTATTTGTGCGCGTCGCTGGCTTGCTTCACGTCTGTGCTATAACTTGTTTCGCTCCTTGCTATCCTCCCGTCTGTGCACTGCACTCAATGGATTTGCTCGCCACCACGCGCCTAAGGTGATTTAGTCTTCTCATTGCTGTTAACCGCGCTTACTGATCGTGCCTTCACAGATCCTCGTCGCCCTGCTCTCGCCTGGCCTCTCCTTCGTCTTCTTTATCCCTACTCGCTCTCTCTCTCTGGTTCAGTCTCGTCCATCCCTATCGCCACCCAACATCAGCCCTACTGAGGTTCTCACTGACTCTTTGACCCTGCTTGTGTGATTTCGTCTTTCTACACCACATGTCATGCCCATCTGCTCATCCCTGCTTTAATCTTCCCTGGCTGCTCATCGAGTTCCCTCTAATCTCCCCCTCCCCTCGCTTCCCTCTCCTGCACGCCCAGCCACCGTCAGTCGACGATGTGGCAAGCGCCAGGTGACGACCTAGCGAAGCACGTCTTACCAGGCTCCTAGCATTGCCGCACGCCTCGAATAGCCAGCTGACCTCTAGAAATATGTGGATACCCATAATATACAAGACCGTTACAGATGGTGTCTAATCCAGCACTGCGTACTTTTTCAAGTGGTCCGGGATCGCATCCTCGAGCCCCTTCGCTTTCAACCACGCCTTCGAGAAGAGGCGGCTCTGATACCTGTACGCGCCGTCGCACAGGAGCGTGACCACCTTCGAGCCTGAGAAGGAAAGGCGTCAATCCCCGGGTAGATGAGCATGCCAGGAACGGGGACACGTACCCTTCCCAAGCTTCTGTGCCACCTCGACCGCCGCGACGACGTTCAGTGCGGAACTGGCGCCGAGGTAGAGGCCCTCAGAGTCGAGGAGCTGGTAGAGCATGGCGATGCTCTTCGTGTCTGGGACGGTGAAGGCGCCGGTCACGTCCTTGATGATAGTCGCGGTGTTGTCAGTAATACGGCCCTGGCCAATGCCTAGAGGATTTCGTGAGCAAGCTGGACTGGAATCAGGGAGAGATCCTCGCACCCTCCGTGATCGAGCCGCCCTCGCGCTCCATGAGCTTGCCGCCGCTGCTGACATAGCTGGCAAGGACGGAGCCCGGCGGGTCTGCCAGCCAGATCTGCACGCGCCCATTGCTCTTCTCCCTCAAGTACCGCCCCGTCCCCGCCAACGACCCGCCCGTCCCCGTCGCGCACACAAACGCATCCAGCGTCCCCTCGGTCTGCGCCCAAATCTCCGGCCCCGTCGTCACATAGTGCGCCTGCGCGTTCGCCGTGTTGTCAAACTGATTCGTCCACACCGCGTTCGGCGTCGCCTCCGCGAACTCGCGCGCCTGGTGATTGTAGTTCGCCGGGTTCTCGTACGCGACCGCGGGCACGGGCCGCACGTCCGCGCCGAGCATGCGCAGGAGGTCGATCTTCTCCTGCGACTGCGTGTTGGGCATGTAGATGACGAGCTTATAGCCGCGCGCGCGGCAGACGTGCGCGAGGCCGATGCCCGTGTTGCCCGCGGTGCCCTCGACGACGGTCCCGCCGGGCTTGAGGCTGAGGGCGGGGCTCGATCAGCGTGGGGAAGGATGGGGAGCGACGATGATTACTCACAGACCCTTAGCCTCCGCATCGCGAACGATGCCTAACGCAGCGCGGTCCTTCACGCTACCACCCGGGTTCTGGAACTCCGCCTTCCCGAGGATAGTCGCACCGGTCAGCTCGGACAACGTCTTCAAGTGAATGAGGGGCGTGTTCCCGACAGCGCCATTGAAGCCATCGACCGGCGCATTCCTATGGAACGCGCGGGTCAGGCTGCGAGACGTAGCAGCACGGGGCGCAGCGGCGCGGAGGGCTCCCAACATCGTTAAGGAGGACAAGGTGAGTGCTGGTGAGAGAAAGCGCGCTGACTTTATTCACATCCGCGGCCGACTGGCACAGAAGGCTCATAATGTCGTGATGCACTCGCGCGTTTAGCGCCCGATCATTTGTCCGCAAAGGCCCGGGGCTGGACCCACAAGTTCGACTTCAACTTGTGTGCGTTCATGGCAAAATAGATTACAGGATAAATAGACAGCGGTTCGACTTCAATAACTAAGTGCAGGGTATCCAGCCCCTACTTCATGACTTGAAAGATCGTGATGCATTTAGAGCTTCACGCCCAGCTCGTCCGCGCACTGCTGGCAGCTGTCGGGCTGCAAAACTCTGGTCAGTCACATCGCCGCAGCGCAAAGTCCAACGTAACGTACGAAGTTCACACCAGCGTTCGCCGCGTTGGCCAGGCAGTTCACATCCGCGGCGGTGTCTACACATCCACGTCAGCCGTATTCCAGAACTCTGTGATGCTGGGAAACTCACCCCTCCCCAGCGTAGCTGCTGCAACCCCGCAGATGGCTGCCGCGGGCGCGAGCGCGGCCAGGCATTCCTGAAGAGGAGGATCAGTGGGGAGACCACGGGCTGGAAGAAGGGGGATACTCACGACAATGGGGCAAGAGAGCTGGGCCTCGCGCTGGACGGGCTGCGGCGCGGCAACCGCGGCGGTGGCGAGCGTGGCGAAGACGGCGACCAGGGAGAACTGCATGATGGCGGCAGAAGGTGGATCTGAAGGAACGGGAGGAAGAGAACGAAGGGAATGAGAAGTGTTGGGGGAAAGCGGATTGAACTGAGGAAAGCGACGACGCCCTGGAGTCCTTTTATATATCTGTCCTTCAGCACCAGAGCACCCTCGTTGACTCACCAACTGTGAAGACACAGTCCCCCCACCGTCGCCGACCACAAGCTCTATCATGTTTGGTGGTCCAGCACACTGAATACGAGTCTCCACAGCGCCTCTGTCGCAGGCAGGAGGCGCGTCGCAGTGCTGATCACGAGTGCGCGAAAACGATCAAGATAGGTGGAGTGCACAGTGCTTGAGGGTAGTGAAAGGTATAGCAAAGCGTCGCAGCGTATCCAAAGACTGAGGCGACGTCGCGCTCATCAACGGCCTCCTTATGCGCATGGATCTGGTGGGTTGAAGGCATTGAAAGTGCTGGAGAGCGCAGCAATTCCAGAGGAGTGCCGTGTCGCAAAAGCGCTCCGTATAGCCGATGGCGAGTCTGTTTTGGGCGGCGAAGTCACTATATCTCGAGGGATCGGACAGCGCAATGTCGTGGCATGAACGCCCGGCTCGAACCGCGAGGATACGCAGACCCTACAGGGAGTTCAAGTCGCTGCTGCCGTTGGCTACATTGTAGACAGGCAATCCGTGCTGGCGAGTCGAGTCGAGACGCTAAACACCCTCAATAGCTACAGACATGGGCTCAGCGAGATTGGTAAGAGTGCGCTGCTCTTCTGAGTTTCCTGCTGAGTCCAGGTAAGACGAACGGGCCAGGCAAACAGGCGGTCGCATCGTGTCGTAACAAAGTAAGCAAGGTTTCCGCGCGCGGTACTCGTGGTCATTGTTTAGTGCGAAGGTCGGACTCGCGAAGGGATTCCTGTTGTTGGTGATTTGCCGCCCTCCGCGGGCGTTTGGTAAGGGATGGACTGCGTCGCGTAAGCCAAGGACTCAGACGCGCGTCAGGTGTGCGTCCATGGCCTCGCCAGCACGCCGAAGAGATGAATACGTCGCTGGCCAAACATGCGACGTCGACCTCGTCCAGAGCGACGATGCGATGCTCGAGTCGGGAGAGGACTGATGTGAGCTGATAGATCCCCATAGATATGAAGGTGATTATGAGATACGGCCTCACCTCCAGCCTCATGGTGGTGCACTCAACACGAGGCATGGCAGACTCGACGGGCAAGCCGCATACCGAACTCATTTGTGCCACAGTCGAGGAGACTGGCAACTGAACAAAAGGGACGCCGGAGCCTCGTGGCGTGGTTCCTTTTAATTGTCAGCACAATTGTGTTCTGATGGGCTCCCTCGCAACGGGACGGGTCGTCGTCCGCGCGTCGTTCCTGCGGGCCACGTCATTCCCAGATCGAGACGTACGAGATCCAAGGGTCTGCACTCATTTTACCCTGCAGCACACCGTTCCGCAGACGATCCGGAAGATGGATGGCGGGGAGATGACTGATTGTGTTTGTTGACCGAGGCCGGAGCCATACGTGCGTGCCCCAAGGAAGTGGGCGTCGACCGACTCGTGTCGGGCAGTGTGGCCTCGTGCAAAAAAGTTTTCCTGTGCAGAAACATGCGGAAAGAGAGCTGCTCGCGCGAGGCGAGTAGATGCATCTTAAGAGAAGGCGAAGCAGCGATAATGGACTTCACATTCCACCAGAAGAACCCGACGGCTGCCCGAAAAGTCGAATTGTTTGTTGACGTCGATCGCGCGAGAATATTGACAGATGTTTGGCGGTGGCATCAGCGCGCGTGGGAGGAAAGTCAGGGCACGAGCCCGCGTTTTATTCCTCCTCAACTCGCCTCTCCTTCTACGCTCGCCGACGATGCCCGGCGCCGACGAGCTCAACGGAAACATCAAATCAAGCTCAAACGGCGTCGCCCACAACAACGACAACACACCCTCCACCAAGTCCAACAACGATCCTCCCCGCATGAACGGCGTCACACCATCCTCCCCGTCGCCCGCGGCTCCCTCGACCAGCACCGGCCAGGGCGCGGACCAACAGCCAGCAGCGGCGTCCGACGCTACGTCTAGCAACCCCAAGCCCGCGGCGACGGAGCAGGCTCAAGCACCGGTCGTCGCCTCCGCCCCGTCGAAGGGCAAGGCGTCGACGGAGAGCTCAGCGCCGTCTACCACCCTTCAAGGCTCCGGCTCCAAGTCGCGCTCCTCCCGACGCAGACACAACGCGTCCGCCGCCTTGGAGCGGGCCGCTGACGCGCCCAATGGCAAGACCAGCGCGTCGGTTCGCTCCAAGCGCTCCTTCCTGTCCCGGTTCCTGCGCAAGCTGGTGCCTTGCGCTGGACCCTCGCGCGCGCACGCTGTCGACCTCGATACCGGCGCCGCCCCGAAGGCGCCGGAGCCCGCCGCGGACGAGAAGAAGCCCTCGGCAGCGGAGGAGAAGCCGCTCAACGCGGCCGAGCCTCCGGCTCCCAAGCGCGAGGAAGAGCACGCGTCGGAGCCACAGCCGCCAACCGAGCAGAAGAAGGACACGCCAGCCGTGCCAGAGCCGCTCACCATACAGCCGCCAGCCGCCGCGGTCGAGATCGAGAAGGCCGTTCCCACCCCGACTCTACTGCCCGAGGAGGAGACAGAGGGCGTTACGTCCGGCGCCGTTCAGCCGCCGGGCTCCACAGGCGAGACGCCAGCTACCGATAAGACTGCCCAGAAGGATCTACCACCGCAGACCACAGCGTCTGCTCCGATTGGTGGCGACGAATCGGAGGGAACCAGCTTCGATGAGGACGACGATTTGGTAGAGGATGAGGATGAGGAGGACCGCCTGATCATGAATGGCGGTGCGGGCATACCTATAGGGCCTGTACGTCTACTCAACGTCTCACAACCCTTCACCTACTGACACGCTCCAGGATGGTATCCCAAGGCCGCTCTTGCCCCCCATCACCCCCGCGCATGCGGGGCGTAAGTGCTTAGTCTTGGACTTGGACGAGACTCTTGTGCATAGCAGTTTCAAGGTGCGCTCACTCCACTTCATCTCGTCGAGCATCGCCATTGACCCTCTTCATTAGGCAATACCCAACGCGGATTTCGTGGTTCCTGTGGAAATAGAATATCACTGGCACAACGTCTACGTGATCAAGCGGCCCGGCGTCGACAACTTCCTGAAGTTGATGGGTGAGATATACGAGGTCGTCGTGTTTACTGCGAGCTTGAGCAAGGTGCGTCGACTTGATACGAATCGTGCCTAGTTACTGACGACCTCTTGGTTCAGTACGCGGATCCTGTACTTGACAAGCTCGACATCCACAAAGTCGTCACCCATCGCTTGTTCCGGGAGAGTTGTTACAATCATAAGGGCAACTACGTCAAGGTGCGTAACAACCTTGCCTGTTTACACCTGGTCCTGACATCGCCCTGCAGGATTTGTCGCAGTTAGGACGGCCAATAGCGGACACCATCATCCTGGACAACTCACCTGCTTCATACATCTTCCACCCCAACAATGCCGTTCCCGTGTCTTCCTGGTTCAATGACCCTCACGACACCGAGCTTACCGATCTCATACCGTTCCTCTCGGACCTCACGGCGGTGGACGACGTCCGCGGCATCCTCGACGGCGCCCGATGATACCAGCGCCCCGCTGCTCCCATCTTGTCACCCAGGACATTCGGTACATATACATTCGATACCCCGCAATCCCGCACGCTTGTCTCAACGCACGCACACTGCACTATACGCACCCGCACATCGCACGCACTACCGTACCCCGCACACTATTCGCTGTTGATCGACGCTCTCGGCCCCGCTGGATGCACACGCGCGGCCAGCACCTATATAATGCGCTACCACTCGACTTTATACGTAACGTTACTGCGCTCACCCGGGCGCTCGCAGTCGTTCTCGTGTATATCTTTCAGTTATGGATTCCCGCCCGTCCAATCCTGGTGGCGCCTCACGCTCGTTAACAGAATAATGCTTTGCAGGTGTACTGGTACAGGGCTCGCCCGAACACGGCTCGGTCACCACTTCGAGCCTCTCCTCGTTCTTACCCTTTCTACCTAGATATTTATCCACTGCTTACGACCCGGGTACGAAGGTGCACGACGTTGATGACAATAAAATTTTTCTTGAGCATGATTGACACTTCTCTTTCCCTTTTTGAGAACAATGCCACACCGAGGAGGCGGAAAGGGTTAGCCTCCGCGATAGGCTTCGTGCCGCCAAGCAACAGCAATTTAGGGTCGTAAGAACGTTATATGCATAGATAATGGTAGCAAGGGTGCAACATGCGCCCCGCCCCGTACATTGCAACAATAATTGATATACACTTGGACCAGGGCCGCCAACCAGCCACCGACCTCTAAATCACACAACAAGCGGATTTATATCTCGACCAAGAACGTCCTTGGAATAACCCTTGCATTACCCCTCCCGCCTTCACTTCTCCGACACGACAGCTTTCTTCTCCGTCACCACATCCTCCTCATCGCCCCACGGGCTGAAATTGGGCTTCGGCGCGGGCGCCGCCGCGGGCGAGGACTGCATCCACGACGGGAGCATGCGGCGGAAGCCCGTCGCACTCGGCGGCGAGACGTCGCTCAGGCTCGGCAGGCGCTCGAGCGACGTGTTCGTGCTGCCGCCCAGCACGCGCTGCAGCGCTTGCCGCTCCTCCGCGCTCGGCGCGAACGCGCGGATCAGCTGCTCGCTGTCCGAGGACGGCACGAACGGCGTGCTCCCGAGCCCGTTCGGGTTCAGCGCGTCGAAGGACGGCTTCGAGGCGTGGCCGGGCGCGGTCTGCCCGCGGCGCGGCGGAAGGAGCGACGCGACGGCCTTCGCGGGGAAGCTGAATGCCTTCGCGTCTGGGTTGAGCCCCTTCTTTGCCTTGTCGCCGCGCGAGAGCGCGCGCATGAACGCGGAGGACGACTTGTCGGACCCGATGAAGGAGTCGGCCTTCTCCGAGGACGAGATGGACGATGCGGGGTCGGAAGGCGTGCGCTGGAGGGTGAGCGACGGGCCCAAGGACGCGTCGAGCAGGCTGCGGTCCGGCCCGGACGGTACGCGAACCTTGAACGGGTCAAAGCTATCCATTCCAGCGTCGCTCAGCGAGTCCGTGCGCAAGGAGATGGGCGACGACGCCAACCGCTCGTGGCTGCGGTTGCGCCACGCGCGGTCCAGGATCGGGTCGTCCGCCGACTGGAAGGAGCGCGAGAAGTGGTCCGTGTTGTCGATGGACGAAATGAGACCGGATGGGATCAGCGCGTGACTCGGTGAGAGGTGCCGGGACGAGGGTAAGCCGACGGGATCAGAGTCGAAGGGCGAAAACTTGATCGGCTGGCTTGGTGAGAGTCCGTCGTCGAACGGAGAGAACTGCTGACGAAGCGTGTCCAGCGCAGCTGAGCCACTGGTAGCACTAAAGTTGGAGAGGCTACCGAGCGACAGGTGCATAGGACGAGGGGACGGCTTCGTCGACATGGTCTCGTGCTCAAAGGGCGGGAGCAGATTGGGCTGCTCGCTGGAGGGCTCCGACAGCGTTGGCTCGTGCGAGGAGGTGCGGGTGCTTTCGCGACCGATGCTGTCCGTAAGCGGCGATCTACGAAACTGTCTGGCGCCCGCACGATCCTGCATGGACTTGAGCTTCGCGCGACCCTCCGCCAGCTTCTCCTCGAGCTCCTTGGCGCGTGTGTTCAGAGCAGCAACCACGTCCTCCGCGACGCTAACCTCGCGACGCCGCCTCTCAAGCGTCTGCTTGAGCTCAGCGGGCGGTTCAGGCGTCTCGGGAGTGGCTGCCTGCTCGTCAGAGAGCTGCTGTTGGAGGCTAGCGATCTCCTGGTCGAGATGATTGATGCGACGATTGGCATCGTCGCGAGCGGTCTGAGTAGCCTTGAGTTTCTTCTCGGCATCTCGTTTGTGTCCTTCGGCCGCTCGCTTCGAGTCGTCTAGTGCTTTGGTACGAGTCTTTAGCTCCTGCTTCGTGGCGTCCTCCTGGCGCTTCTTATCCCGCAGCGCATCGATTTCGCTCTGATACGCCGCGTGACCGTACGAGGAGGTGGATTGGAAGTCAGATAACTGGGTGCGGAGGTCGTGAACGGAGGCTTTCGTGTCAGCGATCTGCTGTAAAACTTGTAGAATATTTGGCGAGTGATCAAAGAGCGTCGAGGCCGA
This sequence comes from Schizophyllum commune H4-8, assembly GCF_000143185.2. Taxonomy (NCBI): domain Eukaryota; kingdom Fungi; phylum Basidiomycota; class Agaricomycetes; order Agaricales; family Schizophyllaceae; genus Schizophyllum; species Schizophyllum commune. Next base: position 2,166,308 of record NW_026089545.1, on the reverse strand, counting down.
GGGGGATTTGACAATTGACGGTCGAAGTGGGTACTGGTCGATGGGGACGTACGGCTGTTGGGAAGAGAGAATTATACTCGTCTTCTCAGAAGTCGTTGACGGCCGCGATGCATGAAGAGGCAGAGATGCCGACTTGGGAAGCGGTGGAGGCGTAGAGCTGCGCACTGACGGCTGACTGCTTCGCTGAGATGGGCGATCGCGGTTTCGTAATCGCGGCGGGGCGCCACGTGCAGGTGCGAGTCGATCGACGGGCTTGTTCGTCAAAGGCAGAGCTGCGAAAATTATCAAGCATCGTACAGAGCAGAAGGACACTACACGTACCGTGCCGCTCTGGTCCTTTGATGGCCAAGATACCCGAGCTCCAGCTTTCCTCGTCGTTGGACCTCGCGACGACATCCTGGTACCAGGCGTCGAAAGGACCGCCCCTCCACCATCGCCCGAATGCACCGAGGTACCAGGAATCGGTAATCATCGATCCATCGTGATCGTTGGGAATGCATGATGCCTTGCCGCCCTTCGACACAGGGAGGATGGCGGCAATGGTGAAGATGCCAAAGCTATGAAAGACATGTTTCGGCGTGCGCAGAGATACGGACGCGCGATTAGCGAAATGGAAGAGTGAACGATTGTCTGGGGAAGTGCGGCGAACTTGACGTGTTTTGTCGATCGAGTGCAAGCTTTCCTCGTCGGTGGTATCATCCAGGCGACTGAGGTGCTGACGGAAAGACTGTTCGGTAAGATATGCCCTGAAGGACGTTTCAGACGGATTGGTGAGGTATGCTGTGTGTTCGCGTCAGCTACCGAAAGGGGGAGGGGATGGAGGGTGGCTGGCGGACGCGCGATGCGATGTGCGCGCGCGTCTGCCTAAGTCCCAGATGAGAATACTGACCGAGAATGATAAACACTATAACAAAGACGACGGCACAGACAAAGGTCCTGATGTCGCCATTGGCCCAGATAGTGCTGAAGAAGCGGGACAGCGGCTGACGCGAGACAGCGTATCCCAGGCCGCCAGCAAGAAGGCCCATGAGAAGGAACAAACCGTCTCTGGGTCTGTCCGGGGACAGTTCGCGTGCAGCAGCGCCCGGGGATGGGGATGGGCGCCGGTGCCGAGTCGACAGTTTTACGCCCGGGGAGCCAGCGCAAGCACCCCGAATCGTACAGCGCAGAGCCGTGTGAGTGAGAAAGAGAAGTGCGTGCGCGCCGGCGACGAGGACGACGAGGACGGTGGCGGCGACGGCGACAGCGATGGCGACGACGACGGTGGCGAAAAGAAGAATCGCTCCGTCCGCGAGCCAAGTTAGATGACGGATTTTCCCACGCATGTGTTATTTGATTTGGCCCTTTCCTATCCCGCCGGCTTACCCGTTTCACATTATTTTCCCGGCACGCGGAAATCTCCGGCGGCGGCGACGAGCACGCCCGCAGGTTCAGGTGGGGGGACGGTGGGGGGCTTATGAGGCGCGTACAGCTGCCGGCATCGATCTCACCGCATTCTCAAATCAGATTGCACGCTCGCTGCTTCGACTCCGAGGACGACGCGGCACGCGCGCAAGAAAACAATTTTACCCGTGTGGCACAACGAACGCCCTCCGCCAATGGAATTCTCTCCAAGTCACGAGGAGCGTGGCCCTCTGCACGCGACCGCGCCGCCCCCGCGCCCTCCATCGCGCTCGCGGAGTTAGCCTCTAGCGCCAACCTCCCTCTCCTCCGCAGCCTTCGCCTTCGCCGCCCGCCGTCGGCCGACAGCCAACAATACATCCCCTACCCCCTCCCAGGTAAGCCAGCTCCTCGCGTACTTCCCCTCGCCCGCATCGCGTTCGATCATGTCGAAGTCGATGGCCAACGATGCCAGGGGCGCGCCCTCGTCCACTTCCCCCCGCTTCCGCTTGCGATTCCCGGGCCTCGTCTCTGTGCCCGCATGGCCCTCCGTGCGCGCACGCTTCTCGGGCGGTTTGGATATCGATTGCGGCCCGGGGTCCGCCCTTCTCTTCCCTTTGTCGATAACCGCCGGCGTCTGGCTGGATTTCTGAAAGGACGGCGCTCGCCACGCCTCTGCGTCGTGGGGGACCAGCTGAGAAGCTCCCGCAGAGAATACGTCTTCGACGTGTTGGGGAAGGGCGGGACGTGGAGCAGAGGAGGGGCCCGCCTGCGGCTTGTGACCAAAGACGGGTTGGGGTATTTTCTCGCGGCTGGAATTTCCCGCACGCGCGAACAGCTTGCCGTCTGTTTGCTTATCGTCTTCATCCATATCCGATCTTGCATCGTTATGGGCTAGCATCGCACGGAGGGGGCCCTTAGTTGCGATCTGCGCCTGTCAACTTGCGTAAGCCCGAGTTGCCACAAATGACTATCTGCTCACCTGGCGATTACGGCTTGTTGTTGTCTTCTCTTCCGTCCTTGCAGAACGAGATGCTTGGTCATTGCGCTCTGCAGCCCGGCGACACGATTCTGGCGCAAGCTCAGCAGGTACTGGGGTCTGCTCATCGTCGAAGTGCACATTCTGAGAGTTCGACTTGACGTGCTTGTGACCACCGTCCGATGGCCTCAAGGTCGACTTTGAGCTCTGCTTCACTGCCGTGGATCCAAGCCGAGAGCTAGGTTTTGTCTGCTGCAAGGTGTCAACCCCGCGCTTCGAGTTCGGCTTCACCCCCTTCGAGGTGGGCTTCGTCCTCTGCGAGCCCGCTTCTTCCCGCTGCGAGCTTGGCTTCGTGCCACCACGCCTCGAGTTTGGTTTCCTCTGCGACGCCTCCCCAACCTCCTGCGATGGGCCGGGCGTTTTGCACCGCTGGAGGTTGATTTCGAGCTCGCCGTCGGAGAATATGGCAGCCCAGTCGTACGAGTCGTCCGACTCTTCGTCGCCCTCGTATTCCTCCTCGTCGCCTTCGAGGTCTTCGTCGCCGTCGCCTTCGGGTTCGTCGCCGTCTTCGACGGCTTCGTCGGCTTTAGAGCCTTCGTCGGCCTCGAGGTCTTCGTCGCCGTGCTCAGAGACGAGATCGACCACTTCAACATGCGCGTCGCCGTTATGATCGCCACCGTGAGGTCCCTCGTCCGCGCCACCCTGAGGCCGCTCGGTCGCACCAACCTTGGTCAACTGTCCATCACCGACCTTACCCGCGCCCGACCGCCTCTCGAGAAGACGCGCCCTCGCTGCCGCAAGACCTCCGGTCATCTTCACCTCCACCACGTCGTCCTCGCTTCCGCTGCTGTCACTAATCTCAATCACCTCGTGACCGGCACCTCGACCGCCTCCCGAGGGCTGCGATGGTTGAGGACGTGAGTTAGATGACTGACGGCGGGATGCAGACGGCCCGGGTTGCGATGACTGTTCGACTGAACGTGATGGCGGGCCTAACGGCTGTTTCGACGGGCGGCGGAGAGATGGCTGCGAAGGCTGCGTTGATGACTGAGAGCGTTGACCTGCTCCTTGCGAACGCGAGTTTGATGCGCGCAAGTGCGCCTGCGGCTGCTGTGATCCCTCCCCGCGCAGCGGTGAACCTCCCTCGTCTCGGGACTGAGAAACCTGCGAAGGCTGCAACGACTGCAAAACGTGCTCCGCCGGCTGCGGTTGAGACTGCGGTGACTGTGACCGAGGAGGCGCCAACTGTGACTGAGGCAGCGAAGATTGAGAGTTTGACTGCGACGCTTGGGTGTTTAGCTGCGACCGCTGAGAAGGTTGCGAACGAGGCGGTGGCATTTTCTGGCCTTGCGTCGCATCCTGCTCCTGCGGAGCCTTCCTCTCCTGAGACGCCTTCTGCTCGCGCGAACCCCTCCCCTCTTGCGACAACTCTTTCTCTTGCGACAACGTCTTCCCTTGCGACGCCCTCTGGCCCTGCGACGCCCTCTGCTCCTGCGACGGCTGCGAGTTCGAGTACGACACATCCGAGTCCGGCACCAGGACGCGAGGTTGACTCGAGCTCTCAGCCACGCGTGCCGCGGGTGGCTGCCCCGGCGGTGGCACGCGCCGCAGGAGTTGCGCGGACATGGCCTTCGCGCGCGACGGCTGTGGGCTGGGACGCATTGGCTGTGGGCCACCAAGCCAAGGCTGGCGCTTGCGAGGCGACGGCGCTGGGCTGGGAGGCGGTATCTGTGAGCTACGCGGCGACGGCTGCAGCGAGCGGAGGCTGCGAGGTGAAGGTTCGGCGCCTTGCGAAGGTCCCTGTGAAGCGCCAGCCTCCTCGCCAGAAGAGCCTTTCGTGCCACTAGGCGAGGGAACCCGGCTAAGCGACGCAGGGTCTTGTGGGCGCAGCGAAGGTTCACGCTCCAAAGAGTTGGCCTCTAGCGAAGAGGGGCCAGCTTTGGCTGGGGTTCCACCCGCCACTGCCACAGGCGTGCCACTCTGCCCGTCAGGACTCTGCATTGCACCCCACAGGTCGCGCAATGGCGCCATAGGACTGTCGACTCCCAGCATGTTCGGCGTTTGCGACTGCTTGCTCCCTTGCGTCCTGTTGGGCGTGCCGAATAGAAAGTCCGCCGCCGACGAGTTGTCAGTCGGGTCCTGCGTCGGAGGCCGTCCGCCCGTATCCTGGGAAGTCTCGCTCGGACGATATTTCGCAAGTTGGTTGAGGGGGAAGACTTTCGTCAGAGAGATGTCTCCCGCCGACGTCTGCGAGCCGTCATTGGCTACGCGCGAACTATCGAGCACTGCGGGCTGAGAACTGCCCATCGCTGCAGGTTGAGGATCTTGGGTTGTTGCAGGCTGAGAATTCTCAGCCGCTTGGCTGGAACCCTCTTCCTCCCCGTTTTCGCCGTCAAGTTCGCCTGGATCAGCATCCATCTCGTCAGGATCCATACCGCCTCTTGCTTCAGGTTCAGGCGTTGGCTCCCAGTTCGAGATTGGTCGATCGCTGCTAGCAGGACTTGCCGGGGCCGAGCTGATTTGCACTAAAGTGAACAGTTATTCGGGCGTGCTAGAGACTACAGTGTGCACTTACATGGGTCACCGATTCTCCTCCTCTTTAGAGGCGGTTCCTCAGGATTGACCTTGTCCTCGGCTTCGTTGGGGGCATTCGATTTAGCCACGCTTGCGAAATATTGTTTCACGAGGTCCAGGTCAGTCGCGGATAGTATGTAAGCATCTTCAATGGACTAATAAAGCAATTGAGCGTTGCCCAACGAGCATCATAGTGGAACCCACCGTTTGAGGCTTTGGTTGTTGCCGCGGAGTTTGCCGGGATGGTTCGGCCTTCCTGGGTGTCGTCGGTGCGGGCGGGACATTAGCGTCAGCTGAGTTCACCGCTGTCTTCTGCTCCGCCTCTTTGCGATCCTTTAGGAAGTTGCTGTTCGTGGTGTCAGAGCACGAACGGATAGAAGAAATAGTGCACCAACCCTTCTCCGCCATCCTTGCTCAGAGCCTTCTCCCATGCAGATATCTCCGTGTGTCGTCTCAATGGCTTGGGCCTGCCAAATATCTCCTCTCCGAAGCTGCCAATGAGGTGGAACTCGGTGCAGTCCAACGCCAGCCGCAAGTCGTGCGACACCCCCTTGCCATCGCCTAAAGGGACGTGCGTATGCATAGGCTTCACAGTCACGGTAGCGATAGCAGATATCTTGTCTTCCATATGTGCCCGAGTTCGTCTGCACGGAATGTAAGGTGAGGGGCCTCAAGAAGGATTTGGCGCGCACTTACAGACGGTAGGCAGCGACAGATTCCTTACTGAAGCGGATGGGCATCCGGTAGTCCTTGTCCGAGACTTCAGCCCAGACGAAAGAGTCCTCGTCATCATGTGCACGATCTTTGCGCTTGAACTGCATGAGAGGGAACGTCAACAATTCATCCTTGAAGCCAACTGCAAGCTTACCTCTATTATCTGAGCCTTCTTCTTGATGAGTGGTGCCTCCCATATCTTGACCCCGTGCACTTCCGCGATGCGAACTAAGTAACCCGCTATCCATGGGTACAGTGAGTTCGACATAGCGCCCACGGAGGTTGTGGGCGTCACGGCCAAGTCCAAAATGAAATTCGCACGCGTCGCGTGAAACCGTCACCGGGCACGTGCGTGTGACACCGCGTGCGCCGCGGTCACCAATCTTCTCCTCGACCCTCATTCTTATCTACCGATTGACTAGGATACTCTTCGTAGACTTCGTTTCTTCTGCTGTCATGCGATTATAGGACACCGAAGGCTATCTTTCAATGGCGACCACTCATAATTATCCATCTCGTTCACCTTCGGACGTCGAAGCCAAGGCCCGCCGCGGCCCGCACGATAAGTTCATCCCGAGTTCCCTCCGTCGAGCATGCACAACGTGCCGTGTGTCTGTCATGAGCAAGCAAACGTCCTCACGGCAACCTATTCCCGGTTGCCCTCCTCGTCCTCCGTCGGATCAACGCTTTGAACTCTCGCCACATGCGCTGTAGGTATGTAGAGCGGACTGGCCCACTATAAAGGGTCGGGCGGCAGCTACAGCGAAGTTAAAAAGTACCCTTCCTTTCCCCACCGACTCTCGTTTGTATCGACCCTCCCTGCCTAATCATGTCTGGTTTACGTTCGCTCTCTTCTCTTGTACTTGCGCTGGCGACCTGCGCGCCAGGCGCCCTAGCCGATTTCTTTGGCCCTAACTGGTTCCAGCAGGAAGGCGTCCATGTTCAGCGTAAGCGTTTTCGGGTCGTCCTCCAAAATCCAGCGCTGAGGTTATCGACAGGCCTCGTCGTGACCATGAAGGTGCCGGCTATCCCGGAGAAGCTCTCCGGCGAGACCCTCTTCATTTGGCCTGGCATCCAGCCCGGTAATGCCCTCCAGGAGGCTAACGGGGATCCCGCTGGCGTGGACAATGGGGTACGTTGCAACAATACGCACCTTGCGCCGTACTGACTGCGCAAAAAGGTGCTGCAGCCGGTTCTTACTTGGGGCCCATCGTAAGCATGCTGTCGAGCTCTGACTATTGATTTGTTCATTCGGCTTCAGCTGCGCTCCCGGTACCCAGCCATCTGACCAGTGGTGGATTAGCGGGCAATACGTCAACACCAATACCCAGAACTCCAAGTTCGCGGTAAGAAGAAGTTCTTCCAGCTTCGATAAGGCGCACTCACTGATTTCCTACTGTCCTTCTAGGGGTGCTTCGGTGGGGACATCATGGTGGGTGATACATCTCAGGTATAAGTCTGCACGCTCACACGACTATGCAGGCGCTGCAACCCGACGACCTCGTTGAGTGCACCATGGAGCTCACGAACGGTTCCACAAGCACCTGGGACCAGACATGCGTCAACCAGTCCAATGGCGAGAGCGTTTGTACGTGTTTTTGCTCTCGTTTACTTGCTGTATCTTGCTCATGCTCGGATAGCTTTCCAATTCGACCTCGCCGGTCAGCTTCAGGGCTGGACTGAGCTCATCGTCGAGACTACCACCGCAAGCTCGCAGCAGAAGTGGGACTTCCCCGTACGTTCTCTCTGATGACCTCTAGTTTATGAAGGTCCTAACACTTCGACGTACAGGCCTACTTCTACAACATGGAGTTCACCACCGACGCGCCCATGTCGCAGGACATCTGCGTCCTGCCAGAGTCTGGCGAGAACTACGTGTCCCAAGGCGGCGCGCTCAGCTCGGATGGCCTCACCTGCACACTCGCCAGCGCTGCCATCTTCAACCCAGCATTGTACGTCTTCTGTCTTTCCTGATGAATAGTGATAAGCGCTGACGCCTTGTATCCAGTGGCAAGCCTGACAACCTCGACTTGACGCCCCCCTCTGCTTGAGTGGTGGCATCAATCTGAAACGACGCACCCAAATTCTGTGGCGGCACAGCCCCTCCCCTCCCCCTCTACCTGTATATAATGGTTCTTTGAGCGGTCGCAGGCGGCCGTATAGTCTGGCTTTGAGGTCAATGGCAACGATACTTGCGCTGGTGATATGTCTGGTTCAACGTCGAACGTTCGACGTTGAACTTCGCCGTCCCCCTCAAGCACTGGCGGGACCGAGGAGGTGCGCAGATCACATGTTTCCAATTCCCCCGCCGCAATCACCATCAGTCATCGCGAGCCGTTTGAGTGTCCGAGGACGCTGATGGAAACCACTCCGAGAGTACCGCCCGCCGCAGGGGCCCTGCGGTATCCATTTGACAGCAGTGCATCTTTGCACAAGGGCGCGCCGCGGCCTCCTACCCTCTCGTCGACGGTGTATATAAACAGCCTCTCTGCGCGATGTGCGCCCATCGACCGCCCGCACTTCCTCTCATTTCCCCGCCCGTTTCTCTTTATCCGTTTCTCCTCACGATGTTTGGTCTCGCCCTCTTCGCCGCTTCCGCGCTTGTCCCAAGCGTGCTCGCGACCACATGGACCGGCCCGGGCTTCTTCCTGCCTGAGGGCACGCACATCAAGAGTGAGTACAACACAACTTCACTGTATCTCGCTTTTCATGGATTGACCTTGATATGCAGAGCTCACGACCACCATGAAGGTCCCGGCTATTCCGGCGAACGACCTCGATGGACAGACGCTCTTCATCTGGCCTGGTATCCAGCCCGGCAATGCGCTCAACGAGGCCAACGGCGACCCAGCTGGTGTTGGCAACGGCGTAAGTGTACTGAGTCTCCGAATCATATGTGTATTGACACTCAACCAGGTCCTGCAACCCGTCTTGACCTACGGCCCTTCGTACGCATCCATCCTTTGCCTTCTGGGAGACACAGCGCATGCTAACGTCCATGTAGCTGCGTCCCCGGTGACCATCCCGAGGACCAGTGGTACATCAGCGGTGTCTACGTCGGTGGTGGCGCCAACCCCGACTACGATGTCAGTCTGATTTCAGAATGCGCGAAGTAGAGAAAACTAACCTTCTTCCTAGGGTTGCTTCGGCGGCGACGTTATGGTTTGTATATACTTCGCCTTCATCAAGCGACAACTCACACTCGCATAATAGGAAGTCGACCCAGAGGACCTCGTCACCTGCATAATGGAACTCAAGGACGGGACGGTGTCTACCTGGGATCAGACCTGCATCAACTTGTCCAACAACAACCAGACCGTCAGTGAGTACCAAACGCCAAGCCTTTCAATACTTCAATTCTGATAATTTACAGCGTTCGAGAAGGACCTCGGCGGCCAATTGCAAAGCTGGGGCGAGCTGATCGTCGAGAACCCGACTGACCAGTCCCGCACGGATTGGACATTCCCCGTACGGCCGTCTCTATTGAAAACTACTCACCCCACTCACCTTGCTTGCGCAGGCCTTCTTCCACAACACCGAGCTCGTTTCCGACAAGCCCATGGACAGCTCCGTCTGCGTTATCCCCGAGACGGACAAGGCTTACAAGAGCAAGAACTCGGCTCTGAGCCAGGACGGCCTGTCATGCACTCTGGGTGGCATTGCTATCTTCAACCCCGACCTGTAAGTCCATAAGCGCTCTGAATTCAGCTTTCTCTGACCTCCGTGTCCATAGCCCGGCGCCGGAGATCAGCGACGACGACCTCACCCTCTAATGCGGTTGAAGACGGACGGACGAGGATGACCTAGCGAACTATTATTGGGCATATTTATCCTATTTATCGGGAAGCCTCGTGTATCTTCAATGCAGCATTCATTCTTGAGGCAGACGACTGCCGCGAGGGCGCCTTATACGGTTCCGCTAGGAACGTGAATAGTACCTCCATGGGGGGCGGCGCGCACGGCACCTTGTCATCCCAAGCTTATCATCACCTCTTCATGGCGCGCCTCCAATTTCTCCGTCTTTCCTACCGACATTGATTGAGGATAGCTTCGGACAGTCAGAAGGAACTAGAGGACTGGAACAGATGACCTGACACACTGAATATCAACTGTAAACGCGCAGTCGAGACAAGAGCTCCTCGGACTTCGCGTGTTCAGAGAATACGCCGCGACAGACCGCACCTTGCGGAACGATCTACGCCGGCTGCTAGCCGTCGCGCACAGCATCTGACGGCCGCCATCCCCCGGGTTTTTCGTCTAAACCAGCTAGCATTCGTCTATAATGTGAAAGGTACGTATACCCTACTAATAACCATGATAATACACATAATTGATACAGTGGCGGGGGGTCATCGAGCAAACATCATCAATCATTAGATCGGCATCCGTCTGGGATACACAGCACGTACGACCGAACATCGGCGACGGGGAGTAAAGCAACGGCATGGGCAATGTCCGCAAAGAGTGTGGGTGGGTGGGGAGAGGGAGCAGGACCGAGACAACAACAATCGACAGTGAAGTATGCAAGCAATGCGAGGGGCTGACGAAAGCTATATGCGAGGGCGAGGCGAGTCTGTATCCGGGGAATAAGCGGTATAGATCCATCCATATGCAGCGGGCGTAGCGCGCGGCGCACGCGTCTATGTTCTTGAGAGGATTATGCGTGGGTGGTACGCAGCCCGGTGGTGGAATCGTGGTCGTATGACTGCCTGCCATACATAGTCGACGAGGAATGGTACCGCGCGTGCGTTGGGGCCTGCTCGGTAGATGGTCGCCACCCGGACGTTGATGGTGAGGTCGCCGAAGGGGAGCTGGACTCTACACCCTTCTCGGAGTCGACGTACACCTGCTCTTTGGGTATGCTGTCTTCCCTCAACGTCGCCTGGTCCTCCGCGGTTTGCTCGCGTCTCCAGAAGCGGCTGTAGACGATGGCGTGCAGGAAGATGTTGATGGCCATGACCACAGTCGCCACACTGAAGATGAGGGCGATGATGATGCCGATGACCACACGCGGGATAGCGGCGACGTTCATGGACTCGACGAAGGCGATGAGCAAGCCGGTGCCCACTATACGAGATAGCGACAGGTAGCCTGCAAGCACGTCGGAGCCACGCGTCGGGTGCGGCTTGAGAGCGCACAACGCGACGAAGTAGATGATCTCCACGCCCAACAAAGCGCCGATCTGTGCCGGGCCACTTGCATGCGCGAACGCGATGAAGATAGCCTTGATCACGATGATGGAGAGAACGATGAGGAAGAAGTAAAACCGGGGTTCGCGATATGGACTATACAGCGGGCCCAGGCTCTGCGCGTGTTGTGGTGTCGAGTATAGCGCTGAAGGACGGGAGTGTTTGGCGATGCGAAGCGTGGAGAACACGGTGAAGCAGACACCCGCGAGAACGATGAGCAACAGAATGACAGACAGCAGGATGGATAGCCACGAGTCCTTCAACGTCCACTGGTTGAACGCGAAGATCAACACAGGGAAGAAGACGATAAGACCCTGTCAAAAGCGTCAGTACGACTGTCAAGCTAATCATGGCTAGAACATACCAGGCGAAGGCCCCATGCGCGTGCCCACAAGGGGAACATCTCCTGATGACGTGTTGCCCATGTTGAATTAGAGCGCGATAGTAGGAGGAGGATGCCGTACACCAGGGCGAAGACGCCGAGGGCGATGGCAGCGAGGATGAGTACAGAAATAAATACAGTCATGAACGCGTTGGCAGTGCCGACGTGCATCGAGTTGACGTAGATGGGTATGCCTCCAGTGAGCACATTCGCGGAATTGGCCGTGACGGTCTGCACGTCGCCAGCGGTCGACCGCTTGAAGTGGTTGACCGCAGTGACAGCCAATGATCTTGGTAGTGCGAGGAAGCTGCCGAAGTTGGAGGTGGAGAGGGATGTGCCGGAGCTGCCGGACGCATCCGCTGAACCCACAGTGGCCATCTCGTTGTACGGACTGAGCGCGCGGTTGACGAGGCTAATCGCGCTGCCAGTGCTAGAGTCCGCCATCTTGCCGCCAGTCTTGTGACGCATGCTGTCTATTGACGCCTGGACTGAATGGGAGCTCGAGCCCGCAAACAACCCGACGGCCCAGGCGAAGTTGAGGGCAAAGGAACGGTAGACAACCGGATAATTTAGGTTGAGGAGTCCGATGGAGACAATGACTTGGAATAGATAGATGAGGTCTAGGAGGCGCACGGCGGCGAGTGATGTTGAGGCCCAAGATTGCAGGAGGGCGGAGAGGAGTGCGAAGAGCGTGAGGCCCGCAGTCCCCCACTCCACGGCCACCTGATACATCGACCAGCCGTTCGACAGGGTGGCTTGGACGCATGCCTTGACCTCGTTGGTGTCGCGCTCTATGAGCTGGAGCTGCGCGTAGCCTTCGAGGTCAGGCACTTTGAAGGCGATGCCCGGAAGTTTGTCGTTGATATTGAGCTCCTCCGGAAGAGAGAGCCAATCCCAGCCGACGAAGTTGTATTGGGGTAATGGGCAGAGGGCACCACCAAGGACGTCGCAGAGGTCGATCGTAATGTTTATGGGCTTCATGCCATATGCGTTGACCAGGAGATTTGCCGATGCGTACAGGTTCTCCTCCTGGGAGAATAGTGAGGATCACGTCCAAGCGGGAGAGAGGGCCACGTACAACTGTGCTTGCAGAGACATTGAAAAATATTGTCGAGTTGTGCGCGATGTATTCAATGTCGAACTGCTGCACGTTGAGGGCGACAGGGTCGTCGCAGTACGAGACGGATGATGTGACTGCGCGCGGTCAGCAACGGGGGCGGCTTCTCCGAGTGTGGCGGGACTTACAGAGGGATTCATGGCGTGCGGATGCGAGAGGAATAAGGGATAGTGAGAGAGCTAGTGCCCACAACCTGGAGAGCAAGGACATGACTGGGGAAGGAGAGGATGAGAAAGGGCCACGGACCACGCGGACAAAATGGACGCACCTCCCAATTGTTCGCCTCTTTTAGCCGATGCCGGATCAGGATATCAATGGCAGTGGGGGCGGGCTGCGGGCACGGGCTTCGCGGTGTCGTCGACGACGGTGGCGACGATGGCAGACGTTATCCGACGGTTTTGCTGGGCTTGCGCGTTGTGGTGGGAGACAAGGTCGGATTTCCAAAGACAACCGGCAGGGCACTTTTATCGGTGGAACCCCTAAAGCGAGATTCAAAACACAGATCTGGCTCCATTTGATGACGTTCCGGTGCCGCGCCGTGCCGGTCTCGGCACCGACCGGAAACTGCCGGCGGCTGGGCACGAGTCTGGTTTCCCGAGCTTGGCCGAGCCGGACGCAAGCCAGCCATTTTCTTGTCACCGCCGTCAGCGACGCCGCCCAATGTTGCTCTCCGCCGCCTCCCGCTCGACGCTCGTTGCTCGTCCCCTTGGTGCCCGCCTGGCCCACTCGGCTATCGCTACCAAGTACTCCCAGGCGCTCTTCGGCGCTGCCCTCTCGCGTTCCCCGGACGCGCTCACCAAGGTGCACACCGAACTCAACACCATCGCAAAGTCGCTCCAGTCCACCCCGGGCGCGTCTGAGCTTATTGCCAACCCCACCATCTCTGCCCATGAGCGCGCAGCGGGCCTGTCCGCGTTCTTCGCGTCTGTCGAGAAGAAGTCCCCGATCTCCGACTTGACCAAGAACTTCTTCAGCGTCCTCTCGGAGAACGGTCGTCTCGGCGAGACGGAGGGTGTCATCGAGAGCTTCAACACCATCTTTGCGCAGCACAACGGCGAGGTCACTGTTACCGTCACGTCCGCCGCGCCCCTGCCCTCAAACCTGCAGTCGCGCCTTGAGTCTGTGCTCAAGCAGTCCGAGGTTGCGAAGAAGGCGAAGGTGCTTAAGGTTGAGAACAAGGTGCGTCCTACCGTCCCCCATTACACACTGCTTGCTCACTTGCATCGCAGGTCAACCCTTCCATCGTGGGCGGCCTCGTTGTTGACTTCGGTGACCGTACGATCGACCTCAGCGTGCAGTCGCGCGTTACGAAGCTCAACCAGGCTCTCCAGGGTATGCACCCTTCCACGCAACCCTAACACACATACTCACTCTTCTGCAGAGGCCGTCTAAGGGGTTGTTTGGGCAGCGGCGCCGTAGATCATGCATACCTACAAAATGGAATATTGACCATGTCCTGCATTAGACTCTGGGCAATCATCCGGCTAGCTGAGTTTGAACCTTCCGGTCTCGCGGACCAGTCCGATCGCCGCTTACGGGTCAAAATGCTTGCTGGTATGTGATGGACCGCTTTGGAACGGTCCTCACCGTGCATCTATCGCGATGCGTACAGGCTCGGACGTGCACGCACTCACGGCAGCCCCGTGCCTGATCATTGACTATGTTCAGCCGTGTCTCCCGCGCAAATGAGCCGTGTATAGCATCGATGCGCTGCAGCGGCTGCCGTCCCCCACGTCTGGAGTATGGAGAACGCGCACGGCGGACATGCATGAGACCAGCTCTCACGTACGCAACGGTCTGAGGCATGGCACGAAGGCTTGCAACGCCGACAAGCATCCCTTGAATCCCCAGTCCACCGATGATGAGTGCACGACCGACTGCAGTGTAGCTGATCTTGTACGTGCTGGGTCATTGAACTTTGGTAGAGTGCGATCACCGCAGAGGGGGCTCGAGACGAAAGCTGCGGAAAACGAACATGGGCACGTGCCGGCCATCCACCTTTGACCTTTCCAGTTCAGTTCGCCCAGCCGCCGCCAGCTCCCGATCCGCCAGAGCCTGACGGTTCCCAATGGCGAGCGATCCGCCGCTCGGATGGTCTGATGAAATTCCAGGCTCAGCAAGGCCGATGCATACCCAGAACTCCCAGGAATCGCGCCACACTCGACTGGCGCGCGCCCCACGCCAGACACGACGAAGACTGCTTTTACTATGATGCACGCCGATGATGATGCCTGCCCAGGTTACAAAGGCTGCGCTTGGAGACTTGCCCTCGTCGCGGCGCGCAGACGCCGCGCATACACAGACACGGGAGACTCAGATAGTGCACCCGAGGGCGTCAACGACGTCGATGATGTGTATGTTTGACATCACGGTGGAGAGCTCGCTGGACAGCGCGCTGGGCACAGGGGGGGCGGATAAACATCACAGCGAAGGGTGGGCAGCTGCTACGGGAGGAAGAGGCCGCATGAGCGGGACTGCGGGAGGAGCGCTCGGGGGCAAATGCGCGGGGGCGCCACCTACCCATCAGGCGGGGGCTTACTATCGGGCTCTGATCATGTTTTCGAAGTTTCTGACCGCGCGAAGCCTTCGGTTAGGCGCCTACGACGAATCGAGGAGCTGCATCACAGCATATGCATCGCCAAGAAATGAAAATAGGATGAATTTAGAAGACAGTGCCTACTTTAAGCAATGGCGGCCCTCTACTGGCCAACAGGTTGAAGTAGCTATTCTCAATATGCCCTACGATGGCGAAGGATTCCCAGACCCAGTTAGCAACGAGGATAACGCGCGATGGCGCACGAGGCGGCTCAGGCAGTTCATGATCGTGAAGTTGCGCATCTCAAGACGGGTGGCCTGTTGCACCAAGCCTCTCGGCGATGCGACCAAGTAGCGACCTGGGAACGCCTGGGCAGTCTCGTATGAATGACCGCTCGTGGAGATCTTGGCAAATGAGATTAGCAATACTGAAGGCAACCAATCGACAGCACACCGTCTTTCTGTCAATGACTTCACGATTGCCACAAGCCTCGTGCACGCACCGAATGAGCATCCCGAGCACAACGGACAGGTAGATCGTAGGCGATATGAGGAGAACTGAGATGTCGTCGTCGAGGGCCTTAATGAAAGTCACGTCGTCGACACCGAACTGTCAGGCTTCATGAAAACTGCGAATCTTCTCGCCTGTTTGCACGAAGATTCGGAAGTACCGATTCCGCCATCGGATTCTCCTCCTTGTGACGACGATCGCGTAGAATCGACGGCCTTGAGGGATGCGGACGTTCGGAATGACGGATATGACGACGGTAATGCTCTCTGCACCGAAGGTGAGGTTGGAAAATGACGGTGTGAATAGAAACATGCGTACCTCGCCGACGACTGCAAGCCTCGAATGAATCGCGGGCGCCTGACGACCGCCCTGGGACCCACTATTTTGTTCATCCTATGACCTGTTACAGAGTTGGCGTTACTGCACGAGTCGCGGACCGCGGCGCTGCAGACATGAAAGAAAGCAAGCAGAGAAAGTATAAGTGTGGCGGGGCGTGCACTGGTTCGTCCGTTTGAAGCAGTCTGTGCGATCGCGTGAGTTCCTTCCCGAACAGCAAGAGAAAGAAGCAGCACACGGAGGGAAATCCGTCACGGAACCGACGCACCCTTGTGCCGTAGCAACGCATGTAGAGACTCTACGTATCAGTGACTTCCAAGAGCTTGACAGTATCTCCTATGCACGCCGGAAACACGACTTTCACCCGCGACTGGAGGGAATCTTCGACGTATTTTTGACTCCACGGCCTCTGAGGGAAGATCCATCTTGTTAACGCATGTCCTGTCTGTCGGAGAGGAGAATGATTGATGTCGATGCGCTGAAGGGAAGCCTCCCGGAAGCATAAGATTCCGAGTAGAACATTGCACCTTCTCAGGGCAAGCTCTTACCGAGTGCGTTAATCGAAGTGAAGCGCCGTGCCCATGTTAACGATCCATTGGTAGAGGCTGGCCGTGAGGATCGCACGAATGGCATGCCGCGTGCAACGGACGCCAGGCACTGCGGAAGCGCGGCGGCAGGAAGCAGTCATGGCAAGAGAATCGGGAAAGTCGGACGGAGGAAAAAACCTCTGGGATCAGTGGCGGGCGGCGCCGTCACGGAAAATGGGCGTATCCGCGCAGCATGTAGACCTGCAAGGTCTTGAGGACCGCGGCTCCGTCAGATGTGGGCCCGAGCGAGGCGGACAGCGAACCAGGGCGTGGGGGCCAACAGCCATGAGCCGTCCACAGCCGGCCAGTATGCAGGCCCTCTTTACGTTATGACAGCGTCCCGCGGCAGAAGTCATGAAGAGTTGCAGCCACACGAGCCGCTGCGGATCTTATTGTGCAGCCTCCTTCGTTCGTCCGGTTTGCTGCGTCGCTGTGCTGCTATGAGCCGTGACGCGCCGGTCAGACAAACACCCTCCCTACCGCACGCACCGTCACATTGTGGCTGAAGAACCCCGTATAGCAAGTCGCCGTTGCTGTGAAACTTTCTCGCTCGGGGGCGACGGGCACATGTACAAACCCGTGCTTGGAGTGACTCTGGCAGCCGGGCTAGTATAAAGAGAGCGACGATTTGTCCTGTGGGATCCCGTCACCCTCCGTCAGCCTTTAAAAAGGCTCCTGCACATCGAATTGTTGCACTCACCGCTCCACCCTCCTCTGGTCACACCCATCGCCCGTGCTCTTCAGACCATGTCACCCATTGCGCTCGCCAAAATTCCCCTGCTGTTACTGGCGACAGCTGGCTTGCATATTGCAGTCACCCCGCCGCAGCCACCCCCGGACGAGACGGAGAAGGCCGCAGCTTCTCGAGTCGTCAGACTTGAGGCTATGCTGAAAACGCGCTCAGTCCCTGCTACGGTTAAGGTAAGCGGCGGAGACTTATCTTACCTTGATAATTCTGACGCTTCGCTTCAGACTCTTGTTTGGATCGCTTGCATATGCGAGATCCTGGCCATACTCGCGGCGACTATTCCGCAACTTGACGCCTCAAGCAACCTCGTATCCCTCCTTTCCGTCACTGGCAGCCCCGCCCGACAATGCACGTCCGGGATAGATATATCTCTAACCTTCGTTGTTTGCGGGCTCATGGCGGCGGTGGGGGGCTTCATCCGTTGGTGCTGCTACCGTGCCCTCGGCCGGATGTTCACGTTCGAGATGAGCATTCGCCAAGACCATAGGCTCGTCACGAATGGTCCGTACGCCTACGCGCGTCATCCGGGATACACCGCCATCCTGTTGACCGTAACGGGTATTGCGGGTATGCATGCCACTGAGGTGAGTCAGTGCGGCCAAAAGGTGATATAATGTGGCTGACCATGAGGACGAACTAGGGATCATGGATTCGCCAATGTGGGGTTGCTGGAACGCCAGAAGGCCTGCTCGCGGTAGCGACGTACCTTACGCTGGTGAGCGTGGTCACCGTAGGGTTGCTGAGACGCATGTCCGCGGAAGATGAGACGCTTAAGAAGGAGTTCGGAAGCGAATGGGACGAGTGGGCGGTTAGAGTTCCGTGGAAGCTTGTACCTCACGTTTACTGAGGGTGGTGAGGCAACTTTGGGGTTCGCTAAGGGTTCACCGCGGGACTTTCGAAGCTGAAAAGTATATATTAGACCTACGTAATACGAATCTACTACTTATCTGTAATATTCGCTAATATTCAAAGCTATGGGGTCAAACAGAGCACACGTACAATGGCGGTCGTAACGAAGTTGATTCCGTGGCCAAGCGTGACCCAACGTGTACGGCAATCACCGACAATTGATTGATGGCGTCATTACTCATATAGACGACTCACGTGCATCTGGGCGCTTGTTTTCAGCAGCTGTCATCTCGAGCGTCTAGCGTCCAACTTGAACAAAGCTGCCGAACGGCATCCTCCGTCCAAGCAAGGATATAGAGGCGCTGCGACCAAGATGTGGGAGCTACTCGAAGTCTGTGTTTCAGTCTATCTCCCGACACGCTCACCCACTCGCCGGTAAGGTAACCAAACCGGGGCTGGTGTACATCGTGGTAGGCGGATTCGTCGTTTTGGTGCGTCTCTACTCCTACCTGTATACATCCTCTGATATGTTCATCCGCCAGTTCTCCATGATATCTCTGCTGGTCAAAGAGAGGGCAAGTCCATCCTGATACTGCTCCATCTCCCCCGAATCGCCCTAACGCCACACTTTAGCTCTACATCAACGAAGTTGTCCTCGGTACTTCGTTTGGTATCCTCATGGGCCCGCATTGTGCCGGGATCTTCGACCCAAGGGACTGGGGCGAGATCACTAGCAGTGTCACGCTCGAATTCATGCGCATCGTACTTGCTACCGGTCTCTTCGCCATTGGCGTCGAGCTACCTCGCAATTACATGTGGAAGCACGCCAAGGGACTCTTGGTCATGGTCGTTCCAACTATGGCAATCGGCTGGGTCATTGTAGCAGGTGTGCTTTCGTGTCCCGACGTCGAGCAATGGCTAATGGGTTCCCTCTTCAGCCATATTGCACGGCCTGTTCCCTCGCCTAGATTACGTCTCCAGCCTTGCAATCGCGGCTTGCTTGACGCCGACTGACCCCATCATATCCGCTGCCATAGTCGGTACGTCGCGAGCCCCCAATGCTATATGCGACCACTGATGGCGAACCAGGCGGGAAGTTCGCCGTGAAGCACGTTCCGCTCAACTTGCGGCAGATAATCGCTGCCGAGTCTGCAGCAAATGATGGGCTTGCGTACCCTTTCTTGACCATCGGGATCTACTTGACTCTTGAGTCTTCAAAGGGTATCGCCTTCGAGAAATGGTTCATCATCGGATGGCTTTGTGCGTGCTCTACAAGATGTTTGTGAACGCAGGGCTGACACAGGCCTGTAGACCAAGTTTTCATGGGTGTCGCTATCGGTGCCATAATAGGTAGGCACCCACCCTCATCTTCATCCCAACCACTGACCTGTATTAGGTCGAGGGTTCGCCTACGTCATGAAGATCTCGCGCGCCAATGGGTTCATTGACCGAGAGTCTTATGTCGCACAATTTTTGGCCTTGTCCTTCCTCACTATCGGTGTAACAAGCGTTGTTGGCAGCGATGACTTACTTGCCGCATTCGCCGCCGGTCAGTAACTGCTTACGAGCTTGCGGAGCGGTCCTGATGTGTCATGCAGGTTCTGCGCTCTCATGGGACGGCGACTTCAACACCATGGTTGAAGGGGAGGTCTTCGCCTCTGTCATCGACCTTGTCTTGAACTGCGCCTGCTTCATCTACATCGGCGCCTGGCTACCTTTCAACTCTTACAACTCCCCTGAGCTGGGCATCGAGCCTTGGCGTCTTGTCCTTCTTTTCCTCGCCATCCTCGCCCTCCGGCGTATCCCCTCCATGATGGTCCTATTCAAGGCGGTGCCGGAAATCCGAACCTGGCGGGAGGCCCTTTTCTGCGGTCACTTCGGTCCCATGGGCGTCGGCGCCATATACGTTCAGCAGTTTGCCCTAGAGAAGTTGGGTGGTGAACCGGAAGGGACCCCTGAGACTCAAGCGGACTTCCTTGCCGCGAGCATCCAGCCAATTGTGTCGTTCGTCGTGCTAGGCTCTATCATCGTTCGTGCGTATCTCTGTGTTTGTATACACTATAGTCGAACTCACGTGCTCGCAGATGGTCTCTCCATCCCCTTCTTCTCCTTCAGCAGGAACCTGTCCCGTTCATTGACGATCACGCGTTCCCAGACGGACCAGTCTCAACGGGCCACTCGCACCCCTGACTGGCTTCTGGGCGCGCGACGCTTGAACGCGACCGCCCTGCCCACGCACATCGACAAGGACTCTGTCAGGGAGACATCTGTGCCCGTCTCTGCGGAATACCAGGGCCAGACCTTCGCCATGTCTGACCGTTCCCCCACCCTGTCGGTCGACCTGTCGCCCGCAGCCGTCGAGGAGGGCGCTTGTGTGCACGGTGCGCAGAGCCCGGGACAGTGTGGCTTGCGCGTGAGCCGTATGAACACGCCCTCTCCAGAGCCGCAGCGCTTCGATGGCTACCCAACCCGCGAGGGCACGTCGGGCCTTGCATCGGGCGCACAGACGCCGAAGTCCGTCAAGTTCCCCGAGCCCGCCGCGCTCGCAAAAGTCGTCGATGTACACAGGCACTTCCCGGAGCAGGTCATCGCCACCGCCGACGAGCGCGACGCGGCGGAGCGGGTGAAGGAGGAATCCCAATGACATTGGCTTGTCGTCCGCAGGGACACAAAGAGGCGCACCGGGCCGTACACAAAGGTCGCGGGGTGCATAGATCCAGTCCGTCAGCTGTGTAGTACAGTTTGCGTATCGTCCGGTGTATTACACGCGCGATGCTATATACTGGCTGCCCATAGAAGATGTGCAAAGGTCACAACAATGCAAGTCCGAGCTCAATAACAATACAGAACAGAGCGAGAGTAGGTGCTTCCGTGAAGTACAGGGTGGGTTTACTCATTGGGATTGGTACGGCCGGCCTAAGAGGGACGAAAGTCAGCGAGGTCAAGAGAAGCCATATACAACGACCGCGCACCTGTTGGTCCCCGCCGCGATCTGGACCCTCTCCACAGCCACACAGCCATTCGTGCCACCAGCGCGTCGCTATTACTGGTCCTTCCTCAACTTCAGAAGACCGACTGGAGGCGTTTATGGGAGTGATCGGGGTCGGCGGTGTGTGTATTGGCGGCGGCGTCCTCGGCGGTGGGAGATCTAGGGGCTTCGGCGTCGGAGCATGGCGCAGAGTAGATTCGCGACGCGCCAACAGCACAGGTCCGTCGGGCGTGGGACCAGCAGCAGTCGATGCGTCCGGCACCTCCGCGAGGGGCTCCATGACCGGACCGTTCTGGGCGGGGTCCGCGAAAGGGTCGTCGTCGGGCCTGCGCCGGTGCTCGTTGAGGGTCGGAGAGGGGGTAGGCGTGGCGATGTCGTCGAGCGGCAGGCTGGCGTCAAGCGAGTCTCGCGACTGAAGCGCACGATGATTGCCCAACGGGCCGCCGGTCGGCGGTCGTGGCGGCGAGCGGGTAGAAGAGCCGGAGAAGAGCATCGAAGCACGGCGGGCGACGGCGCTCACCAGCGAGGACCGATCCCCTGCACTGCCGTTGACAGACTCACGAGCTCTACGGCGGCGCTCGCGCTCGGCAAGCTCCCACTGGCGCAGCGTCTATACCACGCGTCAGACAGAGGATAGCGCGCAGGAAGTGATCGCTCACCTCTTCTACCCGTCGCGTCTCTGCCTCCTCATCGTTCATGGGCGGGTACGAGCTTCCAGACCCCGATCGCTCGAACTCGTCGTCATCGCCCTCTGTGTCGGTCGACGGACTGCGCTCCTTCCCCTTGCGCTTCGGCGAGACGTGCGCCTCCTCGGACTCTGTGTCTTCGTGCCAAGCATGCGCGCGCGAGAGATCCTCTTCTGCCGGCGAGGGTGGGACCTGCTTTCCTGCTGGAACTGAGGTCTGCTTTACTGGCGTCTGCAACTTCTGAGGCCCATCGCCGGCCGTGATGGTCTCCAATGACGATATGGAGGACATGAGAAGAGGAGAGCGACGCGGGCGACGCCGTCGTCGGGAAGGTGGGAGTTAGTGTTCAAGGGAGAATGCCATTTTGAGATCAATCCGGCTGTCGTCATCGTCATGATGGCAGCGCGGCGCTTGTCCCCGAGAATTGCTGTTTTTGGCAACAATTATGCGCGCATCCGGCCCTGGAAACCCTGATGGCATGGCGAACAGTTTGAGATGCGTTCAGTGAAAGGCATTCCAACATCGGGTATACAATACAGTAGCACAAGCAAAGCACATCTACCACTCAGCACGCCTTGGGGATTCCACAAATGTCTGCGACGACCCTTTATGGCGAAGGATGGGCGCATGCGAATCGTCCGAGTACGCCGTTCCTATCCCACTGATCTGCGACGCATTTGGACTTGCGAAAACCGTGTTGTTCTCCCTCATATACTTGAGTTCTTCGTGCAGGGCGCTCTGCATAAATTGTCAGCGCCTTATCCTACCCAAGTGGCGGGGCCAGTCGAGGATCATACCTGGTCCCTCCAATATTTCAAGCGTTTCTCGCGTTCAATTCGTCCCTGCTTACGATGCAACATGAAGAGGCCGAGAAGAATGCCCACAGTGACTAATGAGCGGGACAGTCAGTGGGCGCCAAGGGGAAACATGGCCGACACGTACTAGCAAGGGTACCCCCTCCAATAACGATGTACACCCACGAAGGAAGTTTGCGCAGGGCAGATGTCGGTTCTCCACATTTGCCATCTGCCAAGCAATTGTAGGATTCGCACCTGCGAAGTTGCATAGTAAGCGGGCGATGCAGAAGCACGAGGGCGAGCGCACTCTTTATCTGCTGTACAGCTTTCTCCGACGTCCTTCGTCTTCATACATATGAGTTGCTGCGAGTCGCAGTAAGATCCAATCTTGCAGTTGTCTCTGTTTGCCTGCGTCAGCGGCACCATCTCGAGTGCACGGCAAAGCACCGACCTTGAGACGATCTGCGCGAATTCTCCGCCAGCAGTATAGGCAATGTATGCCGTATTCTCGACAACGCACGTCTCCCCAATCGTTACATTCGCCCACCTTTCAGCAGCGCGTCAGTGCTTGCGACCAGTTCGACAAGCTGCGAGAATACGCACATACAGGTATTATGCAGGCATACTGTGCCGTTATGATTACGCCCCGAGCCGCTATGATCTGCGAGCTTCCTCCAATCTGGTGGTGCTTCGCATTGATCTACACGCCTTTTCAGTCCAAGTTGAATCGCTCAGGCAGAGCGTCGCCAGCATACCGTCGCGGTTGAGCTGACATCGGCTGTCTACCCTTAGTAGAGGCTGGCATGCGTCCTCCTCGTCCGGACAGAACATCGTGTGATTACACAACGGCGGAAAGGAATCCGGATCGTCATAGCTGTCCTTGTTCAAAGTCCAATTCGCGAAGTCCAATGGCGTTCACGTACCCAAGCGGGAAGATATCCCTCCTGCAACCCTTCGGCATACACGTCCCATTTGAGGCGCAGTACGTATGCGAGTTGCAGTCGCTATAGAACTGATACGTCCCAATCTGCAGTCGGTTGTTGCCTGTCGAGCAGGACTCCCATTTGTTCTGGCTTCCAGCTCGTGCGAGGGCGGCAAAAGCAAGCAAGAAGGCAGTGAAAGATGCCCTGTTCATGATTGTGAAGGGCAGGTATGGTGAGCGCGTGATGAGGTACGGCAGTTGCGTGGGGCGTGCGATCAAGGAGGAGGAGGGAAAAGGGAAGTGACAAAGAAAAGCCCTAACGGAGGTAATTTTAGTCCCGCGCCACAACCGGCAGATTCCGCTGGACCCGCATCTCATGGGGTTGAGGTACAGGCGGCTATGACAGGACCTACCCTGGGAAGTAGTACTTAGGGAGGCCGAGGAGGTGAAGGGAAGCTGTCGGCGTAGACCACAGGAGGGCTTGCTAATTGCTATGACACACAACAATGCACCACACCGCCGATTATAAGGCCAGATGACCGAGTGGTTAAGGTGATGCCCTGCTACGACCCGTAGCCTCAGCCCAGGCATTGTGCTTTGCACGCGGGTGTTCGAATCGCCCTCTGGTCGAATGTTTTTGTCCTTCCGCCACTCGGAAGATGTGACACAAACCCCGCGAATATCGCAAGGGCCCGATCACGCGGCACGCGACTCTTTCACCGCGACACTCATCTCAATGTGTCTACTGGATCTTCCCGTCGAGTTGCTTGCAGAGGCCCTCCAGCATCTGGATTACCGTCATATCCTTCTCATACGACAGGTGCGCATTCCCCCTCTTCAGTCGTTGCTGTGATCCTCATTGCGTCCCCCAGGTATGCCGCTCTCTCCGCAATGCGGTCGATCATACAGCCAGACTACGTTACGACCTGGAACTCGCGAGGGAAAGCATGCAAGATGGCAGCAGACATGACCTCGGATCTGCCGATCGCCTACAGAAGCTCAAGGAGTACAAGCAAGCTTGGCGCGCGCTCGACTGGTCCGCGAACAGGAGGGTCCTTCATGGAGGGGTCTTCGCGATCTCGGGGGACATCGTCGCCTGCTCTAAGCGTACCGAACCAATGCACATCACCTTCACTCGGATAGAGTCAAAGCTGAGGGGTGTGGAAGGGCACCAGTGGAAGATCGACGCGCCGACGGGGCTGCGAGACTTTGTCATTGAGCCTGTTCTGGATTTGGTCGTCGTGCTTGTTGACGGAAGGTGCGTCTTCAGTCCGGGCATTCTCATCTCACGGACTGATAGCGTAAAGGGATGCAACATTCGAGCTGCACTTGATCGCGATGTCGACTGGACAACCCCATCCCAGCGCCACCAAACCCATCATCCCTGTCCCCCTCACCTTTGTTGCCGCTGACTTCAAGCCCATGATCTACGAAGACCGACTTGGAGTGCTCTTCTCCTCCCACAGCCTCAGCTACACGTACTTCACCGTTTGGAACTGGCAGACGGGAGAGAAGTACAGGGTACGCTACTTCTCCCTACTTTGCTATTCCCATCTTCATCCCCCGCTCTAGCGCCCCTTCCGTACTCGCCGCGTCCCTTCCGCCACCTTCCTCACCCGAGACCTCGTCGCCATGCCCTACACCTGCTACAACATCGACGACCACACCATCAGCACCACCGCCCTCCTCGTCGCAGACATCTCCGACCCGCACAAGCCGCACCGCGTCTGCCGCCTCTTCCTCCCGCCCGCCGCGCCCGACAGCACCCTCTTCGCCGACTTCATCTGGGACCAGCCGCTCTCGCGGACCTCAGATCGTCCCCGCCCTGGCTGGTTCGCCTCCGCGTCGCTGGAGCGCGTCCTCGGGCTCAGCGTCAGCGGCTTCGACGTCGCTTTCGGGACCACGCCCCCGACATCCGCAATGTTCATCATCTCCGTCCCCCACGTCGTCGAGCGCATACAGCAGCGGCTTGCCTTGTCCGGGGCCAAGCGCGTCACGTTCGAGTGGGCGGAATGGGGCCCGGACTGCTCGCGCGTCTTCTCGCACAACTGTCCTGCGCTTTGGCTTTCTTTCATCCACGGTACGAAGTATGCGATTCTGGACGATGAAGCGGTACCTCCCACTGGCTATACGGTCTACGATTTCTCGCGCTCTGCCGTGGAAGATCCTCAAGGAGAGAACCCTGAGGCCAACGACTTCATCATCAAGGGAAGAGACCTCTTCGCCGAGCGAGGCGCTTTCGCAATACCCGTGGAGACCAGACTTCCCTATCGCTCTATGTGGCGTCCACTCGAACCAGAGGTGGTTGAATGGATTGGCAGGCTAGGGGGTGACACTGGCTCCGTCATGTTGATAGAAGACGGTGTTGTATTTTCTCCGGTATGTTGTTCCGCTCTGCCAACCGTTGTGTAGTATCTGACGCGCCTTTCAGGATGCTGGTGGTGAATATTGGGCGTGGACCGTGTAAGATCATCGTCTTCAATCAAGCCATCGCAACTGCTGCTTTCAAGTTCTCTGCTATCCACCTATGCTTTCGACAAAACCCCTCCTACTTATGCATCATAGCTCACAACTACTCTATTGGCTAGCCAGTAATCACTGTACTTCGCTGCAGTCTGGCGAAACCTCCTGCTTCTTTTGTGCCTTCGAACAATACTCATCCCGCACATAATGTATCCAACAGAACTACTAACATTAGATTCGATACTACTAAGATCAACGTCAGCCCCGCCAGGTATAACTTATTTACAGGGGGTTCAGAGAGCGGTGCTGCGAGATACGCATGTGAGTAGGCGAGGAGATCGCGTGAGTAAACGTGAGTAGACGACGAATAAATATGGACAGCGAAGAACAATGGATTGAGGTTAGGCGGCCAGGTGGTAGAGGGTAGACGGAAGAGAGGCAGGTGATGGAGATAGGATGCGGAGAGAGGGGTGGAAGGAGGTGTACGGAGGGGTAGCAAGTATGCAGAGCGAAGTATCTATATCATGAGGCCAAAGCTCGGCGTTAGGGTCATGTCATGTCGGGAAACACACTCGATTGGAAGCCCTAGGGTGATGTGGCACCTTCGTCGGGAACGCCGTCGCAGGAGTTGACCGTCCACCGTAATCGCGGAGCGCCTCGAGGCTGATATCGAGCAGCGAACGCCCTCCTAAAGGGGGTCCGTGCGACCGTGCGACCCCTCGCACGCCGCCAGCTCTCTATGTGAGATAGAGCACGGCAAACATCGTCGAAGCGGCGCCGAGGAGAAGCCCGCGTACTGAAGGCCACGACATAGTCGAGCTTCCCACATTCCAGAATCCGGCCGGGTCCTGATACGTTGCATTGCGGAAGAGCTATGAAAAGCGTCGTCAGCCCCGCACAAACGCAGCGAGTACAGCAAGGGGTAGATAGTGGGCAGGAGACAAAGGGGATAGAGAGAACCGAGGACGTACCCGTGTCAAGCCCGAGGGACTTCTTGTCATACCCTCGCAGTCGTGCGTGACGCCCTCGACAAAGTCGACCGTCGCGTTCGCCGGGAGGCTCCCGCCCGAGATGTTCTGCAGCATGTTGACGAAGTTGAGCCCACGCTGGTAGTGGGTCATGCCTTGAGTCTATAGAGCGAGAATAGTGTCAGCAAACATTGCCAGCGCAGATGGTGGAGTGAGAACGCTTGGGACAACTAGCGCGATAGCCAGCGAGCACCTTTCGGGATACTGTCCGCGCAAATTTCGAGGGTGGTCGTAAAGGTTGCACACGACTCACCTGCGCTTGGCATCGCGTATCGCCTGGCCCGTCGTCGCCGGTCCCCCACGCATAATGAATATTACGCGAGTTGTAGCGCTCGACGATGCCCTCCCTCTGCAGATGCTTGAGCGCGTACGCCCCATACGCCGGCACCCCATCTGACAGCCCGTACTTCCACCGATCGACGTTCGCGCAGCTGTCATTCGGCAGCGGGCGGTCCTCCGTCAGCCACAGCAAGCTCCCCGGGTTCGCCATCCAGTACACGATGCGGTCGTCGTCCTTGCGGCTCTTGCGCAGCGCGGCGTACCGCTGCGTGAGCTGCGCGCCTGCCGAGTGGCCCGCAATCACCACTTGCTACACGCGAAGGGAGGCATCAGTGCGTCGGCAGGTTTCGCATGGGTGTGGCGCGCACATCAAGATTCGGGAACACGGTCTTGTTGAGGTAGTAATCGACGAGGTCGTCCATCACGTCGTAGGAGCTGATGTTGGCGAAGGTGTCGGGCCCGATGTTGTAGTGCCCGGACATCCAGGTGGTGCCGTTCCAGAAGAGCGTGCCGTTAACACCGGCTGCAGCGCCTGCGTCGATGTCCATCTGGTTGAGGAAGCTGTTCGAACCATCAGTCGAGGGAATAGACGGCGGCACAAGCACGTACACGGGTGCCATGACAGATATAGCATTATAATCCACGTCGGGGTAGGTCCCCCACGCCTGGTAGAGCGCCTTGTCGAGCGCCCAGAAGTCTTGGACGATCACTCAGTCCTCCGTACCCAGCGCAAGCATGATCACTCACAATACCAGTTATCCCTGAGCTAGATGAGCAGTCAGTGATGCGCCTGCATGTGTTGTAGAGGTGCTCACCTTGCCTGGAAGTGAAATGACCGCCCTCGTGATGTTCTTGGGATCTCGGTTTGAAGACATGTACATGGGCTGGAAGCGAGTTAGTTGCCACCCTCGGCCCAAAGAAGCTACACGAGACGCACGATAGAAGCCCCTGGAGCCACCTTCAGCTGAAAGTCGAGAACGATGTCCGCGTTCAGGACGTTAGGGAACCCTGAGTACCCAGTGTCTGCTACTCCTATCGCCACTGGCTGCACGCTATAACCACTAGGGTCAGGAAACGGTGTTGGCGGCACATCTTGTCGTCGCTCAAGGCGTGCTGCTGCAGGAAGGTGGTGGCAAGCGAACAAGCAGAGGAGCGAGAGATAGGAGGGGAGGCGCATGTTGTCGAAGGATCAGTCCAGGGGCGGCTGGCTGGCGGCGACAGTTAAATACAATAGGCCGATTCCTTCACTCCCGACTTCCGAGGATTCTCGACGCGACTGCACGAGAAGGCCACCGCTTCCGTACAGCCTTCAGTAGGGGGAGAATAGGGACAGAGGCTCCGAGGCGCGACCGAGGGTGAACACAAGCCTCGAGATAGCTGTCGTAGCGTTTTATGCGGCCGCCATCTATCGATCATTCCGTGGGCAGTCCCAGGGTGTTGGAGTCGCCGTGCCGTCGCGCCGGAGCGGAGGTCGCGACCGTCAGTTCTGGTTGGCCGCTTGGCGCTGTGTTCAAACTGTTCCCCCGCATGCCACGAGAGAAGGAAGTGCCCAATTGATCGGTGCTGATCCGACCCATCACTCCAGGCACCCAGGCATTCGAGGCACCCGTTCGAGCACCGGACGCTTTCTCCTTGCTCATGACCGCCACTTGCTCTGCCCGTCCGCCAAGTATTCGCTCGCTAGCAAAGTCCGTTTTCCGCTGCGCTATGCTGCTGAGTTTGAACGATGTGGTTCTCAGCGGGTCTAGATAGTCATCTACAGCGGTAGATAAGAGACCATATGAGCCGAACCCGCATATCAGGCTGTCCATGCATCGGCTCCATTGTCTTCTTGTCTGGTAGGAATTGGTGTACAACACGCTGCTGACCAGGCTTAGAATGGGGGCGCCTGAACTTCGCTGGCACGAAGAATCGCTTTTCTGGTGTATTGGCCTGCGTATCTTCATCCATATATAGATAGACTGTATCCTGCGACGAATGCGCGACGCCCGACGAGCTGCAGTTGGAGCAGTACAAACGGCGCGGAATCAGAGTTCAACTTCAACAATTATTGATCCGTTTACACGTGATGGTGCGACAATGTGACATGCGCGCTTACGGCGCGTGACGTCTCGCGTCTGCGACGCGCTTACCCTCAGCCATTCATGTCGACGAAGCAGGAGGGAACGGGTGCGTGGAGCTGCTTTAGATTGTGTACGACGCACTGACACTGTAATAGTCAATTGGTGCGATCTAAGAAGTAGAGTCCGCGGTTTCACGCTGAATGAACCCCAGCCCCGTATGCAACGAACGAGTATCAGCAGATGATATCAATGAACACCTGGACAACAACTGCACCCTCCCAAAAACCAAGACTCCCGCGCCCTCAACCTCGATGCGCAAGTCAACCCAGGCCCCAAAGGCAACCCAGCCCGGCACAGGCAGCACCTCCAAAGTCGCACCCATCTTCGCTCCTCGCGCCAAGCCTGATCCCACCCCTTCCGCCACTACCTCTCATGCCGCTCCCTCTCAATCCCTCCAAACCCCGCACATAAGCAGAAAGCGCACGCAGGATGATACACCCTCTGGTCCTTCTGCGAAGCGAACGCGCACGGGCGTGTCGAACCTGCAAGCAGCTGCGCCGCTGGCGGAGAAGTTACGCCCGAGCACGCTGGCCGAGTTTGTTGGGCAGGCGCACCTCACTGCGTCGGATTCGCTGCTCATGAGCACGATCAGCAATGGTGCTGCAGGAAGTATGATCTTCTGGGGACCCCCTGGGTGCGTTGAACTTGCTGGCGATGAACAGCATATTTCCTAATTCTTACCATAGGTGTGGGAAGACCACGCTCGCTCGGCTAATAGCCAAGCATACGGGTTCGATATTCCGGGAGTTGAGTGCGACGGAAGCAGGGATCAAGGACGTCCGTGCAGTTTTCGAAGAGGCGAAGAACACCCTGATGCTCACTGGAAGGTACGCTACTCCCGTATGCCTATTACACGTCCCTTTATAGTCGTTCACACCTTCCTGCAGGAAAAGTGTCCTCTTCCTTGATGAGATTCATCGCTTCAACAAGGCACAGCAGGATATATTTCTACCCTACGTCGAGCAAGGCTACATTCAGGTAGGTCTTACTCTAGCTGACTGTCTTGATAAATACTGATCGTCCCTTCGAGTTGATAGGCGCTACGACAGAGAATCCTTCGTTCAAGCTGGTGTCGCCCTTGTTGAGCCGATGCAGGTGAGTTGATATTAGCTATGCCCTGGCGCATGAGACTCATTCATACAGGGTCTTCGTTCTGGAAAGGCTTACAGACGATGACATCAAGACGATAATCCATCATGCCATTCAGCGAGCGGCTAAAGACGATGAAGCATATTCGCAAACCCCAGACGAGCCGGATATGCTCGACTTAACGTCCTCGCAACCAGCATCGTCTTCGCAGACAGCTGTGCCTTCTCAGGCATCAATGAACGAAACTGCGTTGGCTGCCTTTCCCCACATCACGCCCAAAGTGACTTCGACAATCGTCGCGCTCGCCGGCGGTGATGCTCGGACCGCACTATCCCTCCTCGAGCTCGTATTGAGGGCGTCACCCAACAGCGAAGAGTCGACTCTCATCAACAACCTGCGCAAGTCCGTCGTCGTCTCGTACGACCGCACGGGCGAGTCGCACTACGACATGATCTCCGCCCTTCACAAGAGCGTGCGAGGCAGCGACGGCAACGCAGCCATGTACTGGCTCGCGCGCATGCTCACCGCGGGCGAGGACCCCATCTTCATCGCGCGACGGATGACGGTGTGCGCGTCAGAGGATATCGGGCTGGCGGACAACCACGCTCTGCCGCTGGCGATTGCGACGATGCAGGCCTGCCAGCTCATCGGGATGCCCGAGTGCCGCATCAATCTTGCGCACTTGGTAGCGTATCTGGCGGAGGCACCCAAGTCGACGCGGTCGTACGAGGCGTACAAGAGGGCGGAGCAGCTGGCGAAGGAGGAGCCGACGCTGCCGGTGCCGATGCAAGTGAGGAACGCACCGACGAAACTGATGAAGGAGCTGGGGTATGGGGACGAGTATCGGTATAACCCAGACTATGCGTATGTGGGGAGGTTGGTTTTGTGGACGCTGCTAACGCTCGGGCAGACATCCGGTAGTAAATACATACGTACCGTTGGAGGTGGAGGGTCAGGAAATTCTGAAAAAGGCAGGGGATCTGTCGGGCAAGGAGTGGGATGAGGAGGCGCTGCAGCGGTGGGAGAAGGAGGTGAACGGGGGCAAGGAATGGGAGGGGCGGACAATGAGGCGGGCGTGATGTCGGTTTGCTTGGTTGTGTTGTGATGGTTTGAAATGATCAGCCTCGTGTTCTATCCCGCTCCTGCTGCTCGCTGCGATGGCACAAACGACGGCCAAGTACCACTGCCTGGTGACCGCGTTCGGGGTGCGTCGCCCGTGAGCCGTGCTGGACCGCGACTGAGCGTCCCCTAGCCGTTCTATCGCTACACAGAGGACCACAATCCGGCCTGGTTAGCCGTCGAGCCGCTGACGAACAGCATCATCGAGGACGAGCAGAACAATGTGCGCCCCATACACGTATCGACCCTCCAGATCCCCGTCTCGTACCAGGCCGTGATGGACGTCGTGCCCCTCCTCCACCAGCACCCGCCCGTCTTCCACCCCTCGATCGCCGACCAGGCCGCCGCCAACCACGTCGCGCGCCCCCAGAAGGGTTACGACTTCATCCTTCACGTCGGCGTGGCTGGCCGTGGTGCCCTGCGCGTCGAGCGCGTCGCGCACAAGTTCGGGTACAACATGAAGGACATCTATGGCCGGCAAGCGCCCGTGGTGGAGACCGCGCCTGTCGCCGTTGAGCCGGATGACCCAGGAGACGTACCGGCCGGTGTCCTGCACATCGCCCCTCCGCAGGGCGAGTCGCCGCAGATCGAAGAACCGCCAGAGCCGCAGCCCGTCGAACCGATCCGCCCAAAACGCGGGTTTGGCCCCGGCTACGAGAACTTCCAGGAGGAGGTATACTCGGATGTGAACATCAACAATCTTATCAGGAATATGAAGCAGCAGGGCTTCGAGGACGTGCGTGTTCTAGCTTGGCGATGAGTGGTCATGCGCTGACGGGCTGTTGTTCGCAGGTGTACCTGTCCATGGACGCGGGGCACTACCTGCCTGACTTCATCTACTACTGCTCGTTGGCGGAGGTCATCCGCAGCGTCAAGCCATACGAGCGGCGGCGCGGGACGCAGGTCCTGGTCGTGCACGTCCCGCCGGTGGGCCAGCCGCTGACGAGCGAGCAAGTGACGACGGCGCTGAAGCTGATCATCACCTGGGTATGCAGCGAGCTGCAGAGCATCGACGATACGCTGGCGAAGGAGCGATTCCAGTGATCGCTCCGCTCGTTGTGAGTATACCCGTCTCTTGCGGCAGCGCACTGATGTCCTGACACGTCGGGCGCGCCACGTCTGTAGCCTGGAGTCCTTCTCATTTGGAATCGTCCGCTGTATCTATTACCTCCCCCTCTGCGTCCGTTGTACATACTTGTAATCCTCATCGTGACTTGGACAATCGCTGTTGCTGCCACGTTCGCCCGCTGTCCCCTCCTGCTGCCCCTGCTGGCGTCGCGGTCACATGTACTGCGAGGGCGCGTTAATAACGCCATCGTCGCGTGCTCATGTGCGCGGTGACTAATTCCGCGCCGCTTGTGGCCGTCCACAATTTCCCTCCGCTGGCGACTCGCGGGCGTCCTCTGCTTTTTGGGAATTCCTGGTCGACAGCGGTCCTGCCCACTATATAAACCGTCCCCTGCGGCCAGCGACATCCCATCAGCACCACCACTCGCCCCCCCTCTTCCCCCATGGCCACCAACATCACCTTCCACCCTGGTGAGCACCGATCGCACCGATCGGCGTTCCCCCCACTCACCGTAGCGCAGGCTCCGTGACCGCCGAGGAGCGCGTCAGCCTCTTGCAGCAGCGCGGCGCGACGATCTGGCTCACTGGCCTCAGCGCCAGCGGCAAGTCAACGATCGGCTGCGCGCTCGAGCAGCACCTCCTCCACCTCAAGAAGTTCACCTACCGCCTCGACGGCGACAACATCCGCTTCGGCCTCAACAACGACCTCGGTTTCGACGAGAAGAGCCGGAACGAGAACATCCGCCGGATCGGCGAGGTGCGCCTTGCCCCTATCTATTCACCTTTACCTTGCTGACCTCTTGTGCAGGTCGCGAAGCTCTTCACAGACGCATCGTGCATCACGATCACCGCGTTCATCTCCCCCTACCGCGCGGACCGCGACTCGGCCCGCCAGGCGCACGAAAAGTCCAATCTCCCCTTCATCGAGGTCTTCGTCGACGCCCCCCTCTCCGTCGTCGAGCAGCGCGACCCGAAGGGCCTCTACAAGCGCGCTCGCGCTGGCGAGATCAAGGGTATGCCTCTTGCACTTACGCACGGATCGCCCCCGCTCATCTCCGTACAGACTTTACCGGCATCTCCGCGCCTTACGAGGCTCCTGAGAAGCCCGAGATCCACATCCCGACGGACAAGTTGGACGTCCAGGAGGCGGTTAAGGTCATCACCGACTACCTCGTCGAGAACCACTACATCACGCTTTGAGGGACGAAGGCAATGCTGCATGTAGAATATTCATTATAGACCTATCTATTGACTGAAATCCATTGTTGTACACTGCAGATGGACGACGAGCATAACCTGAGCATCGAGCGAATGTAGACTGTCCTCCACGTAGGTGCTGGTCGCCAGTCTTGCTTCTTGTTCAGCGTTTGCGCAATGTGCCTAGGAATTGAGCCTGCGCCTCTTGGGACCACCACTTGACGTTGCTTTCGTACGTTTCCTCTTATTCGGCGGCGCGGCGGTTGAAGATTCGTCCGAGGTGAGCGTTCGATCAGGACCTTGAACCGTGTCGGGTGCTGGACCATGCGAAGAGGATTGAGCTCGTTGTAGCTCTGGCGATTGCTGGGCCACTATGTACTTGGCGATAATATCAAGCACATCCTCATGCGTCACGCAGTCCTTATCCTTTGGGCACCATATCGCTTGGCGCAGGTCACAAACGCAGTCCTTCAGGTCGTCGAAGTACGGGTGGAAGTTCTCGTCCAGAAAGACACGGAAGTCCTTTCGGGACTTGGCACATACGTCGTTCCACTTGCGCTGGCCGATCTCCTTCAAGTCGCCCTTGGACCACTGACCCACCAGGGAGTTGCGCCAGTCGTAGCCCCTGCGCCTCGTGCACGATGGGCCGGCGTAGTATGTACAGATCCACATCAGCACGTAGAAGAACGCTTCCAAATCATGGTGGGCAGCGTGTGGCGCGCTAGGGTCCGTTTGAAGGACCAACGACATGAATGGTGCTGTGCCCTGTGAAGCGTCAACCTCAAACCAGCGGCGCACACGAAGGACTCACTGTACGGTAGCCAATTGGCGCTGTACTTCGGGGTCCTCTGACGAAGGCCGCGCAGTCCCAGTCAATGAGAAGGCCTCGCCGTATCCGTTCGTCCGCGTTCTTCGATCGCAGCATGATATTTTGCTCGCTGATGTCGCAATGCAATGCTTTCTTCTCCGTAAATGACCTGTAGTGGGCTTCGGCGGTGGTCAGTGACACGATGGGAGACATTCGACGGGACTGACCTTCGACGGCATCGCGAAAACCAGACAAGAGCTCTTCCTTCGACGTGAAGTCGCACAGCGGCCTTGCGTATGGCTGGGTGACGAGACGATGCAAGTGCATGTATCCTATAGCCATAAGCTCATCTTTCCGTCCTTGACTGATCAGCCCCTGGCGAAAGCTGTCGGTCGAGATGTAAGTCTCTTCCTCGACATCGGTGACGACCTCATGCGCTATGAGACTGGGAATGCCGTCGATGTCACCTGCAAGTTTCAGGAAAGAAGCCTCACTCGAGCGCCCGGCGCGTCGCCAGCTGCTCTTGATGATGTAGTCCTCCTCTTCATCCGGCTTGCGACAACGCCAACAGATTGTACCGGCCCCGCGAACACATTTGCTGGAGAAAAGTTGCTCCACGATTTCGTACTCGACTTCGTCGACGGTGATGATACGCTTTCCTGCTTCGCGCAATTCTATAGTGGGGTCACGGCCTAGAGGTACGCCGTCCAGGAGCGATAGGGAGCAGAGGACGCGGACGAGGATCCCCGCCTGCCGGTGCACCTTGTAAACCAAGGATTGTACTCGGCCCGCGCGGTCATGTATGACCACAGAGTATTCGTCTCCAGCAAACGCGACGCCGACATGATAAAGACAGTTGTCTTGCGCAGCGAAGACGTTCGCTGCGCTCCTAGATAGGCGCCGCACGACGTCGGGCATGAGATTGGCAGTGTCGGCGACTTGAACGTCACAGAGGACGTTTTTCCAGCGCATATCAGAACCGACTTCGGTCAGGACAACACCGTAGACCGGAGCATATTTGCCATCAGGTAGGCGGCGCTTGCTTCGTGTCGTGTACCACCGCCGCTCTTCACGAGGTAGAGTAGCGCCTTCCCGCGCCATGGCTTTACGGTAGTAGTCGTATATTTCGTTCAAGAAAACAGCCACTTGATGTTCGCGTTGCCCGTCCGAGAGTGTACGTGCCATGCGAGGGTAGCGCGCCCATCGAAACGCTTTGTGATCGTAGAGTCTTCGCGGCATATTGAGGAAGGTGGAGTGCGGGTAGAGATTTCCATGAGAGGTGATGACACCAGTCACTCCAATAACACCCCATAGAGCCGTCTTCTCCAACTCCAAGGCGTCGTCCCCGTCGACCTCGATGGAATTGGCGATGTTGAGTATCGGAGCGGGGCAAATGGAGGAAAGATGGCGATGAAAGGCGGGACAGTAGGAGGAGTGGGATGAGGAGGTGGTGGCGCCAGGCGCAGTAGCGCGCTCTGCACGCCGTTTGGCAAGCAGTCTTGGGCTCCGGCGTGAGTGAGTGGCGTCCGGAGGATTCTTGTTCTTCACGATGTGGTCGCGCCATATCTCCTTGATCGACGGCATACTGTACGGGTACCACAGTAAGGATTTATCGATTAGAAGGACATAATGACACACTTGAAGGAGATGAAGGCAATCAGATTCCTTGCGGTATCAACGATGCAGAACGCGGGTGCGAAAAGCCAGTGGCACGTCCAAGGGGGGTCGGATGGTTGACTTGAGAGGCAGGATTAAGAAGAGTTGTTCGTATCCGCGAAGCCCAGAACGACGATGGTGGTGAAGAGTAACTACGGTCGCTTTGTTCAGTCCTTGGACAAGGGCGCGACGTGACAGATTATGCCTGTGACGTTTATTATGTGACAACACGGTGGTGGCCCAGTACTTGTAAGGATGACTTACGATCTTTACATGGTCG
This sequence comes from Schizophyllum commune H4-8, assembly GCF_000143185.2. Lineage (NCBI taxonomy): Eukaryota > Fungi > Basidiomycota > Agaricomycetes > Agaricales > Schizophyllaceae > Schizophyllum > Schizophyllum commune. The sequence continues at coordinate 2,129,903 of NW_026089545.1, read as the reverse complement.
GTATACGATCATGCAGCAAACACATGAAGGATAGTAATAAACTCATAGAAACTTTCTATCTCTTTGACACGGATATCGTATCAGTGACTGTATGCCGCAACTTGTTTATTCGATTAATATATGCCGTCGTATAAGTATCCGCTGAAGGCTCTGCAAGCAATGCGTCTACTTAACGAGTACGTAGTAGTCCTTGCCTCCGACCTCGCTCTCGCCGAGATCACATTCATCATCGGAAGTCTCTTCGGTCAACGCCCGAGGTCCGAGAGGCAGGCGACCCCATTACTCATGTCGATTGCGGAGTAGAGGACGACGACGCTTGTCTGGTCGCTGAGCGCATGCATGTACCTCGAGGATATTGAGGATGTCTTTATGCGTGGCTCCCTCGTCGGTAAATAAGATAGCATGTCGTATCTCGCACACGCAGTCCTTTAGATCGTCGAAATAAGGATCGAAGGTGTTGTCCAGGAAGGCGCGAAACTGGGGCAGCGGCTGGAACATGATGTCCCGCTTGAGTTTTCCGACAGTCGTAGGGTCGCCCGAGAACCACTGGCCCATGGGAAATTGATATGGGTCGAAGCCAGGTTGTCTATCGCTCATGGGCCCCGCATAGCTCGTGCAGATCCACATGAGAACGTAGAGGAATGACTCGAGATCGTGTATGGGCCAGTGGGGAACGTTTGGGCAGAGCAAGAGTGTGAAGGACATGAACGGCAATGTACCCTATGCGATCGTCAGCCATTGCGATTGCATGAAGTAGGTCAAGCTCACGAGATGTTGGCCTGCGGCCGAAGTGCGTTGCGGTCCGTGGATGTCAGTGGCAGAGTCGAGGTCGATGAGGAGCCCGCGACGCAGCCGTCCCTGAGGCTGGGCACGCAGCATGACATTATATTCGCTGATATCGTTGTGGAGTATGCCTCGCTCTGCGAATAGAACGAGATGTGCTATCAGATCGTTAGCTCTTGAGCATGAGTCGGAGAGGATATGCTTACCTGCGACAGCATCTCGAATGGCGGAAAGTAGCTCCTCCTTCGAGCTGAAATCTGCCAAGGGAATGGCGAATGGTTGCATGACCAGTCGATGGAGATGGAGGACGTCGATATCGCGCAGCTCTTCTTGTCTACTCGGTCGGCGTAGAGTTGCTCGAAAGAGGTCTGTAGACCTGGCTTTCCCCTCCGCATCAACCACGACTTCGTGGTCGACAAGGGTGGGAATCCCATCAACGCCCTGAGCCTGCTCGAGGAACGTAATCTCGGTCTCCTCGCGTCTAATATCGACCCAGGTGCTCTTGATCACATAGTCATCGTCACTGCCCTGTTTGCGACAGCGCCAGCAGACAGTACCACGGCCTCGAAGGTGGTTGCTTATGAAGAGACGCTCCACGATCTCGTATTCGATCCCGTTGACGAAAAGAAGGCGTGTGCCATCAGGACGCGTGAGGATCGCAGGGTCTCGGCCAAGGCGTATCGAGTCCAGGAGCGTAAGGGCCACTACCATGCGAACGAGGAGGTGGCCATGCCTGTGCACGTGTCGCGTTTCGCACTGAACGCGGCCAGCACGATCGTGCATGACAACAGCAAAGGCGTCCCCGGCGAAAGCAAGACCGACGTAGTAGAGACAGTCGTCCTGAGTAGCGAAGACATAAGCAGCGGTGGTCGACAGTCTTCGCACAGCATCGGGGAGGGGATCTTCGCCGCTGGCTACCTGTACGTCGCACAAGACGTTGGACCACTCCACATCAGAGTTCGATTCGACAAGGACAGCCCCGAACATGGAAACCCTATCGCCATTGGATTGGGCGGGCAACGTACGTGTGGGAAGCCATCTGCGTTCTTCGACGCGGAGAGGCATGCCCTTCTCTGCCAGCGCCTCGCGACAATGGTCGTGGATACCATTCAGGAAGGCTGCAACCAGTCGCTCGCGCTCCCCGTCAGGGTATACGCGTGACGGGTCAGGGTACCCCGTCCAACGCCTCGTCTTCTTGTCGAAGTACTTCAGCGGCATATCTCGAAAGATAAGGCTAGGTGGGCTCGGGAATAGGGTCGGCGGAGTGAGAACATGGAAGAAGTTTGGAACATCGCGCAGGGCAGTTCGCTCCAAGTTTAGCGCATCATGCAGGTCGGCATTGGCGGGGGCCAATAGATCGTGGATATCCATAGGCTGATGAACAGGTGGCGGTGTAATGTTGGAGGTAGAAAGCGACGAGGAAGACAAGGATACGGACAGTGTATCATTTGGAGAGTCGTACGTGGCGACCTTCTCTGATTTCGACCTTTGCTTGAACCTGGGGCTTTTGCGAGGCTTATGAGGCATATAGCCGGTCTTGCTCTTCGTCGGCCAAACTTGCGCTAATTGATGCTTGGCCGGCATATATATAGCTATAGAGATGGTCAGAGTCTGATGTATAGATAGATGGCATGGTCACGCACCCCGTAGTCTGCAGTGGCGAGATTGATTTTGTCTGCGACCCTGCTCCCGGAGAATGAAGCGGGCGTGGTAGCTGAGGAGAGTAATCGTCGAGCCTGGATAAGAGGGTGATATTGTCGTGCCGCTGTGGCAATTAAGTTGCGAGACGATCTTTCCAAGAGGCGATGATGGAGGTCGAATCCAAGACGTGATGTGAGCGGGTTACAAAATCCACGCGTCGCAAAGCGTGGCTGTCACATGATCGTTTCAACCTTGTTGACAACGGTTTGCAATGCAACTGTGCACTGTTATATAGATGATATCTGCAGACACGATGCCGCTGCACCCCCATGTGTATCATATCCCGGAATGAATGCCAGGATCTCTCAGCTCGCAGCCGCCTGCAACGCTGCTAGTGTGCGCTGGTGATGCGACGAACCCGCATCGTCCGACAACATGTCTGGGCCGCTGCTGTCATTCGCTGTCGTCTCCAAGCTTTCATTGGATGTCGGCGACCTTGCCCTCCCCGCTCACTGCCGCTGAGGCTTCACATGAGTCGTAGCTAATAAGGGACTCGGGAAGCGAGCAGCGTTCCGAACGCCCGCATGACGAGCCTGCCTGGCCTTCGCAAAATCGCAAAATCGCAAAACTATAAGTCACAACTGTATCGCTGCAGTCACACGCTTGAAGATGTACTCATACACTAGAGCCCCCTTCACCTTCCCATACATACAAATGTATCTACTTATGCTGTCGTTTGACTTTTGGCTTCGACAGCGTGCCAGACGTATCCTCCGCCGCCTGACAATCAGGACAGAGCCAGTCGTCCGCAGCGTCTTCGACGGCCTCCGGCGGGGCACAGGACTTGCAGAGCAAACATATTGTCAGCAGCACAGGTCGGGAACTCAGACATCCAGGCGGTGAGCAGCATTCCGATTCGGCGGTGCACCGAATAGTCTTGGAGATGGGGAATTCTCGAGGCATACTTCGCAAGTATGCAGGCCATTGACGAGTATGGCGTCGAGCGAGGCATTCTGCGCTTCGTTCTTGCGTTTTCGCGATGGTAGACGGCGGGTCGCAGCCGGGGTGAATACGACCGCCAGTAAAGCTATGAGTACAGGTATTGCCTCTGCTGGCGTAGGTACAGCCGACGTAGTTGAGACGGTGCCAGAAGAACGACTCGAGAGTGTCTCGTTGGGTTGTCCGCGATTCGGTCCATTGTAAAGTACAGATGAGGGATACTGTCAAGCACACAATCTTCGTCTCTTCGGATCTTCCCATACCGTGTTCGTCGTTGACCGCCTCTTGCCCCGTTGACCGTCGCATGTATGGATTGATTCATCTAGGCCGCCGTACAAAATCCTGTTGAAGGGGGCCACCTTAGGTTGTACATGCGCCGTCGCGCCCCCGTGCGGCGAATCACTAGGTCGGCCGTTGCCGTCAATAACGTCATTCCCACTGAGTCGGGACTCAGCGTCGTCGCCGTGAGGACCGTCCAATGTCTCCTCGGACAGCGTCTGGATCGCCCACTTGGGGTCCGACGTCCACCAGGAGGGGGGCTCCTCCTCCTTCCGCGGCTGTTTGATTAACACAGGTCGGCGACGCTTGTCTTGCGGCTGCTGAGCGCAGGCGTGCAGCTCAAGGATATCGAGGATGTCTTCGTGCGTCGTATCCTCCGCGTTAAAGAGGATAGCGCGTCGGATCTCGCATACACAGTCCTTCAGATCGTCGAAGTAAGGATCGAAAGTGTCGTCCAGGAAGGCGCGGAATTTCGATGGTGGCTGGTACATAATCTCCTCTTTCAGTTTGCCAACTTCGGTGGGGTCGCCGGAGAACAGGCCCATGGGTGATTGGAATGGATCAAAGCCGGTCCGTCTAGCGCTCATGGGCCCTGCGTAGCTCGTGCAGATCCACATGAGAACATAGAGGAATGATTCGAGATCGTGGATAGGCAGGTGGGGCAGACCAGGATAGAGCAAGAGGGAGCAGGACATGAACGGCAATGTGCCCTGTGAGCTCGTTAGTCACTGAACTCCATGAACAGTAGGTCTAGCTCACGAGATGGTGACCGGCGCACGCCACACCTGACGGTTGACTGATGTAGGTAGCAGAATCGAGGTCGATAAGGAGCCCTCGACGGAGCCGTCCCGAAACTTGGGCGCGTAACATGATGTTGTTTTCACTGATGTCGTTGTGCAGTATACCCCTCTCATGGCAAAGGACCAGATGCGCTGCAACGTCGTCAGGTCCTGACTGCGCAGCGATTTGGATACACTTACCTGCGACGGCGTCTCGTATAGCGCTGAGCAATTCCTCCTTGGAACTGAAGTCTGATAAGGGACGAGCGAGCGGCTGCATGACTAGTCTTTGAAGTCGGAGAACGTCTATGCCGTGCAGCTCATGCTGCCTACTCGACCGTCGGAGCGATGCGCGGAATAGATCCGTAGACCTTGGTTTTCCTTGCGCGTCAACCACGAGTTCGTGGTCAACTAGCGTAGGAATCCCATCGACGCCCTGAGCTTGCTCGAGGAATGACACCTCCGATTCTTCGCAATTGACGTTGACCCATGTGCTCTTGACGACATATTCCTCGTCGCTACCTGGCCTACGACAACGCCAGCAGACAGTTCCACGGCCGCGGATAGGGTAGCTGTTGAACAGGCGTTCCAGAATCTCGTACTCGACGCCGTTGACGTGGAGCACACGCGTGCCTCCAGGACGCATGATGATCGCTGGATCACGGCCAAGGCGGGTCGTTGTCAGAGTCATGGCCAACACAAGGCGGACGAGGAGGACGCCATGCTTGTGCACATGACGCGTGTAGCACTGGACGCGACCAGCACGATCATGAACGACAACAGTGAATGAGTCGCCGGCGAATGCGAGGCCAACGTGGTAGATACAGTCATCCTGTGTGGCGAAGACGTATGCGGCGGTCGTCGACAACTTCCGCACGGCAGCAGGGATGAGATCGTCGCTGCCGGCTACCTGCAGGTCGCACATGACATTAGACCATGCGACACCCGAGCTCGACTCAACAAGGACAGCGCCGGTTATGGTTGGGCCGTCATTGGGGTTGGTAGGCGAGGTGCGCGTGGCAAACCACCTTCGTTCTTCATCGGGAAGACGAACACCTTGGTTTGTCAAAACCTCGCGACAGTGGTCGTGTATATCGTCCAGAAATGCTGCAACGAGTTGCTCGCGTTCGTCGTCGGGGTATGCACCAGACAGATCAGGATACCCTTTCCAACGTCTCTTTTGTGCGTCGTAAAGCCTTTGCGGTAGCTTGTAGAATATTCGGTTGGGAGGGAATGGAAGAGAGATCGGCGAAGCCAGGGCTTCGAAGAGGTCTCCAACGTCACGCAAGGCTGATCCTTCCAAGTCAAGGGCGTCATGTAGGTCGGCATTTGTGGGGGCTGAGAGAGCGCGCATGGGCATTGATCGATGACTGAGCGGCGGTGTTACGTGGGTGGCCGACGAGAACGAGGAAGACGAGGATGCAGATCCGGTATCGCTGGAGGAGCCATCCGCGGCGTCCTGCTTTGGCATCGACATGTTCTTGGGCCTGGCGCTTCGACGAGGTTGAGCAGACACAGAGCCGTCCTGAGTCTTCGTCGACCGTCCCTGTGCAGCCTGCTTTCTTTTTGGCAGGCTTTTCTGTAACGGTGTTCAGTGATGGAGGTCGATGCTAAAACGCGTCCATTGTCCATGCCTGTGTCACATGATGGCATTTGTCACGCATCGCGTGGTCTGACGTCACGCGACTATCCTCAAGGCGAATGGGAACCTCCGCTATTCACATATAGTATAGCAACTACGCCTTAGAAGATACGAATACTGCGAGCTCTCGATGCAACTGTGCGCTAATATACAAGTGATAACTGTCTAGTGTAAGTCAGAGACGGTACTACTGTACCGACATGGGTATCCTGTCCGGTGGTGAATGCCAAAACCTCTCAACTCGCAGCCGCCTGCAACGCTGCCAGTATGCGCTGGTGATGCGACGAACCCGCATCGTCCGACGACATGTCCGGGCCGCTACTGTCGTCCTCAGCCGCTTCCCAATCGCCACCTTCCTCTTCAATGATGTCCTCGAACGCGCTGTCCAGCACGTTACTCAGCCCCGTCTCTACCACCGACAGCCATTGCCCTAGCTCCTCAATCGTGCGCGCGAGCTCAGAGTGTGTGCTCCCATCTCGTACGAGCGCCGTGTAATCTAGCGGTCGTACTGGTGGACCATTACCGAGCGACTGGATGGAAGTGATGGATGAGTTTGATGGCCTATGTCCGTGTCGTCTGAATTCTGGCGGAGGCGAGCTCGTGCGAGGAAGACCAAGAGTGAATGAGGCGCCCGACGCGACTGCTGCTTCGCGAAAAGAATCGTAGCCCGCCGTAGCAACTGCGGTGCCTAGAGAACTAGCCGGGGGTGGTGCGTACGACCTTGAATTGCTCATGGCGGCGGAGGGCGATGGAGGCAGCAGATCTGATATGCCCAGTCGATGTTCTGACGAGAGGGACGGTATCTGGATCTCCGTCAGCATGGTCGAACAATCCTGCAAGGCAGTGCCCACCTTCAGAACATCCTTCAGTCCCGGCGTTCCAAGGGAGTCCTTCTGACTAGAATCGCTCCCACTCCTATTCCGGCCATTTGGCGTCGCTGCATACGGTCGCACAGGCGGCACCAACGGGATATCCTCCAGACTCGACTGCCCCATCAATAAAGGCTTCGGACCACTTTTCACAATAATATCCTGCGCCGCCGTCGCTGACCGCGTCCGTGCCATACTGGGTGGCGTTATCGGTGCCCCATCCCGCGCGCGTCGCAATGTGTCGAGCGAGTACGTCGCTTGATGCGCCCCGGGCGTAAGGCTGGCCGCACTATAGCTTGAGCTACTTGCACTCGCGCTCGCATGTGTAGGGCTCGTCCGCGCATGTTTCTGCAGCTGGAGAGGGGTGACCGCAGGTGCGCCGGCAGACAGAACCTTCTGCGCGGCGGGAAACTGAAAGGTCGCTGGTGCACCGAGGCCTTCGCCGGTGCTCTGCGAGCGCCGCCGGCGCATCGGTCGCGGTCCCACTACGGTGTCGCCTTTCGAAGGATCCGAATGGTTGCTGCTGGACCCTGATCCGGAGGGATCAGGGCTGCTGAGGTCGAGGGATTCGGACGACGACGGGATCTCAATGTTTGGAGGACCGCGAGCACGATGGTCTCGGAATGAGCGAGCTGTGACCGTCTGTCCCGAAGAAACTGATGTACGCGCGTCGTCGAAAGTGCCTACACTAGCGCGCTCTCCGCCATCTTCAGACAGCTGTCGCAGCCGAGAATGTGGTCTAGCAGTCGCGCCCGACGCAGCAGATGGGCCTTCCATCTCTTCCGGGCTTTCGGTCAACATCGAAGGCCGCGTGAGCTCCGGTACGCTTCCAAGCTTCGCGCGTCCTTTGGGAGGGAAAGAAAACTCGGCTGGTTTCGATAAAGCATCGGTGCGGACGTCAAGGGTTGCCGCTCGCTTCGCGCCGTGTCGTTCACGATGAGGGGGAGGGGTGGGTAGTGTTGGCGGTGGTGGCGGAGGGTCGGGGGTGTCATCGCCGAAGATGGCGCGCAAGGAAGATGGGACGGTGGAGGGCATAGGACGGACAGTCGGGTCTGCTTCAGGGATGGGCGCCATGACCACGGTATCCTCGTCGTTCGCTGACATGTACTGCGACATCCGTCCCCTGACGGTTTCGAATTCCCAAGCATTAGAATCTCTCGTAGCTCGGCCGAAGTTCTGAAGACTTGTGTATATTGTCAGTGACGAGGCTATGGCAGTCAGACAGGACATACTCCTCCTGCTCGGCGGCTTCCCATGCCATAGGTTGCGCCAAACTTTCGCGAGGCGCTGCGCGCTGCACGCGACCGAGTAACTCCTTGAGTATCGTCAAGGGCACCTTCTGCGTGGACTTGATCCACTTCGTCTTCAGGAGCTCTTCTGCCGTCGCGCGCTATAAGGAGCATAAATGTGTTGTCCTGATGTGCAGGATGGCCTACGCACCTCGCTCGGAACCTCCTTCAGGCACATAGCCATGAAGTCTCGCAGCTCCTTGCTCCCGTCACTCTCGGGCAGCGTGGGGGGCTTCACACGGGGGATGAGGTCCATCGCCTGGTGCGGATTGAGATGCGAATGAGGCGGGTGTCCCATTATCATCTCGTACACCATGATGCCCAGACTCCAGATGTCCGCCGTCGTATCGTAGCTCGCGACGCTTCCAAGCAGCTCCGGTGCCATGAAGAGGGGAGTGCCGATCATCGTGTTGCGCTTGCTATTCGCCGACTGCATGAGCGCAGACACGCCGAAATCGCAGATCATGACATTGCAGGCGGAGGTGATGAGCACGTTCGCAGCCTTGATGTCGCGGTGGATGACGGGGACGCGGTGGAGGTAGGCCAGGGCGATGAGGACCTCGCGGACGATGACGGCGACGAAGCGTTCCTCCAGTTTCTTGTCCTTGCTGGCCTGCATGATCGAGTACACCGACCCGCCCTCGGCGAGCTCCATGACAATCCAGGCGCGGGGCCCGTCCATATGGCAGCCATAGTACTTGGTGATGTTGGGAGCATCCCGAAGAGCGGTCAGCAGCGCGACCTCGCGCTGGATGTCGCCGATGTCGTCCTCGCCCTGTCCCTCGGCGGCCTCGAAGTCAATGATCTTGAGGGCTACGATGTTCCCGGTCGGTATATGGACTCCCTTGTACACCGCCCCATAGGCGCCCTTGCCCACCCGCTCGAGGCGCTTGTATAGCTGGTGCACGGACTGCTGCGGGGGCGGCATCGTCGTCGTCGTCGAACCCCCGTCGCCTCAGCTGGCGGTCTGATCACGTGGCAGATATTCGTATAAGTCACTGCGAACATGTCATGATCCCCCTCCCTGACAGTCTGCTTACCAGTCGCTCACCTTCGTTCTGACCAGAATACAGCCACTTTCAATGATTGTCCAGACCAGTGTCCCCTCGCTGGACAGTCCTACTTCTCGTCATATCCTCAGTGCCGCCTTTGCCCCTTATCAATCTCGCGTCAGCCTCGTCATGAGCCTGACGCGATGGAAGGTCATAAATACGGCAGCCCTCGGACATAACCCTCGCTGCCACCGCACTGTATGCAATTTCGCCTCTTCTCTGGTTTAACATCGCTTGCCATCGCTGTTACGCTGGCTGCTCTTGCTATCCTCATCAAACCATTCCCTAAGATCCCTTCACTGTTTACTCCCCCGCTCAAATCGAACATGGCGACAACTGGTACCGGGGATATCGCCACCATGCAGGCCAAATGGCGTGCACAACTGGACGCCCTTCCCAGCAACCCAGAGTCGATACCTGCATTTTTCTTCGGCCATGGCTCGCCAATGCTCGCATTTCCCGAGAACACGCGTGCCGTCTTCGGAGGTCCTACCATGTTTCAATGGGCGGGTCCTCGCGGTCCTCTAGCCGCGTTCCTCAAAGACTTTGGCCCGACCCTACTGAAGAAGTACAACCCGAAGGCGATCGTTGTCTTCAGTGCGCATTGGGAGACTTATGGCGAACGTCTAGGTGTGTATTCCTCAGTGTATATATTGTGCGCCCGTGGAAGACTCATCTCAGAGTAGTCACCGACTACGGCGATGAAAACCCACTACTCATGGATTACTATGGATTCCAGCCGGAACTGTACGAGCTGAAGTTCAAGTCGCGCGGTGATTCCACTCTTGCAGCACGGATAGTCGAGCTTTACACCAAGGTCGATCGCCTCTGTTCACGACCTTAGCTTTCATTACTGACGATGCCCATAGGCCGGTCAGAAAGCTCGCACGACACCCAAGGTGGAACCCCGCGGCGAGGATGGACGCGGTTATCCCGGCCCTGGTCTCGACCACGGCGTCTTCGTTCCCTTCCGCCTTATGTTCGGCGAACAGCTCGGTGTACCTGTCGTCCAGGTGTCCATTGACGGCAGCCTGAGTCCACAAAAGAACTGGGCCGTAGGCGAGGTAGTGTCCCAGCTCCGGCGCGAAGGCATCCTTGTCCTCTCTGGTGGCCTCACCGCGCACAACCTACGCGATATCGCCTCGTTCTCGCCACAGTCGGCGAAGCCAGTTCATCTCGAGTTCAATGAGGCGATACACAAGGCTGTCGGCATTACGGATGTGAGTCCTCGGACCTTCTGCGATGGAATGGCGCGTCTGAAACCCTTTTCAGCCCGAGCAGCGACGAAAGGCGATGATGAATCTTGTTAACCATCCGGGCTTCCGCGCGTCGCAACCTCGTGAGGATCACTTTGTGCCGCTATACGTTGCTGCTGGGGCTGGGGCGGATGAGGGTGCAGTGAGGGTGATAAGCGATATTTACGGGGCCCCTACCTTTGCTTTCGGGTCCCCTGCTTCTCTAGGGCTTAACTGACGGACAAGCACTTCTCGTTTGGCATGAACCAATATATGATGTACGAAAACGTAGAGAAAGACGGTGTGTTGCTTTGGCCGATACTGAGACGATGGCCGGGCGCGCTGCGGGAAGATGGGTATATTAGGTGTTCGGTATGAGCACTACGCCGAACGTCAGCGCCGTGGTTCGGGGCAGAGGCGAGTGTGACACGGAACGAAAGCAAGAGTTGTGTCACGTAAGCGTGACTTTCTTACTCAGCTTCTGACTAATCGTTCGGGGGCGCGTCCAGAGTAATGCTTGGATTTCAGCAGCAACCGCCGGCGAACCATGGCGTTCACCAACTCCCCACACATCCCGCACCGACAGACGACATGGGTCAGCAGCAACAACAGCCGCCACAGCCCGTAGTCGCGCACCAACAACAACCCCAGCCCACACCTTCCCAGCCTCCTCCTGCCCCCACGCGGGGACGGAAGCGCAAGTCCCCGCCGAGCAAGGATCAGGGCCAACAGCAGCCACCGCCACCCCCAGGCGCCGTCATGACCGCACCTATGCCTGTTCCCCTCCCACCACACATGATCGCCCATCTCCCCGGTCCCCTCCCTCCTGGCTTCGTCTATGCGCCCTCCGACTTTACGCCCGGCGGTATGCCGCAGCAGCAGAATGGCGCGTCCAGTCCAGAGGACGGATCGGTGCAGCTCGAGGTGCAGGTGGAGGTCCCGGTGGACGGGCAGCAGCAGAATCGCGCTCAAGGCCGCCAGCTCAGCACGAGCAAGCGGGCCGAGCAGAACCGCAAGGCCCAGCGCGCATTCCGCGAGCGCCGTGACCAGTGAGTGGGATGTATCGCGTTCCAATCTGTGCTAAACCTCCCGCCCAGACATGTCAAGGCACTTGAGTCCCGCTCGCAGCTCCTGGACGCTGCCCTCGCCTCCGCGGATGAGGCGAATCGCCGATGGGAGGAGTGTCGCACGCTCGTTGACCAACTGCGCGTGGAGAACGCTGCGTTGCGTGCCGCGCTGAGTCAGGCGCAAATGCTGCCGCCGGGCGCAACCATTGTCGTCGGACCGCACGACCAGCAGCAGCAACAGCAACAACATCCGCAGCAGCAGCCCCAGGACCCTCAGTCCGTAGCCCAGGACGAACAGGACAACGACCCTGTTATACGCTCGCAGCCGGTACGGGAGGATGGCGAGCATGCATGACCCGTTCTTCGCAATGTTGTACAATTAAGTTCAGTCTCGTGGATTGTTTGGCAGTCGAATGCAATGTTAGGGTTTCTTGTTCACCTCGCGTCTGCTTGACAAGTACATGAGATATCCAGGATCGCACTCGCAAGCTCGAGCCAGAGAGTCCCGCCGTACGTTCAGTCCGGTGAGTTGCCGTGCCGTTCGTCCTACGTCAGCGGTAATACTCAAAGCCAGACCTACTCGTGCCGGTGCGAATACGATGGTCTCCGGCCTGTATACAGTATATGGCAACAATCTCAAGCAACAATATCCAGCAAACGGAAGTCGGCATTCAGCGCCATACAGTTGCCGTTCGCGTTGCGCGTTCAAGAAGTTGCCGACCTCCGTCGTCGTACGGCGAGTCCTCTGCCAAATGTTCGCCACCGAGTAGACTGTGGGTATAAAAGCACACTCACCATGGCCACGAGCCACACCAAAGCCATCGTATCGTCTAATCGTTACAACTCCTTGAACAACATCTATGCCTGCAGTGGACGTCCTCATAGTAAGTCCCCTGTTATGGCGAAGGATGCACTCCCTAATCTTTCCTTTCTCCATAGGTTGGCGCCGGGCCTTCCGGTCTAGTTGCAGCGCTTGCACTAGCGCAGAACGGGATATCCGTGCGCATCATCGACAAGCTAGCTGAACCTCGCGTCGGCCAGAAAGGTCCCGCCATACAGGTGCGTATGCACCGTCTCCCGACTTCCTCCTTTCTCTTAGTATCGATTCAATGTTTATCCATGTCCCAGCCCCGAACGCTAGAGTTATACAAGCTCCTCGGCGTGCTCGACGACATTTTAGAGCGCGCTCGCTTCGCGCAGCCCATCGTTCACTACAAGCTCCCGGGTGGCACCGAAGTCGCACGCGAATTCAACATGTTCCCGTGGACAGACCCGACGCCTGATTGCCCCTACGTTAGTACCTCTGTCTCTCATGTGCTGCATATACTCACTTGACCCCTTGCCCTCGTAGCCCAACCCCCTCATGCTCGGCCAGGACCGCCACGAAGAAATCCTCCGCGCCCATCTCCAGCGCTACGGCATCGAAGTCGAGTGGGCTACGGAGCTCGTCGACTTCACGCAGGATGGCAGCAAGGTGCACGTCCGCATCTCCAAAGGCGACATCACAGGCATTTCGAAAGGCGGCATCACCGAGGAGCTGGATGTCAGCTACCTCGTCGGCGCGGACGGTGGGCACAGCAAAGTCCGCAAAACGCTCGGGCTGAACTTTGCGGGGGAAACTCGGGAGCTGGATAAGATGCTTGCTGGCGATATTGTTGTCAAGCCTCCTGGGCTTGCGCGCGATGTGAGTGGCCATATACTTGATCTCTCTCTCGACTGACCTCTCTCTGTCGATAGAAATGGCACGCCTGGGGCGATCCGCAGACCAAGGTGTAAGTATAGGACACCTTCAAGACTCTTCCCTTCATTGAAATCGACTTCCCGGCAGCCTTGGTCTGCGTCCTTGCGAATCCCCGGATGACGACAAACTCGCTATCCTCGTTACTGGCAAAGACGTCGACTACGGGAAGACCACCTGGAGCAGCGAAGACTTCGCCAAGCTGTTCCACGAGATCACTGGTCGAACCGATGTCCAATTCGGTGAAACCATCGGTCTGACTGTCTGGAGGTAAGACCGACTTCCGTGATGTATAGAACGCTAACGCTGAGTACTGCACAGGCCCAACATTCGCATGATTGACCAATTCAGCGTCGGACGGGTCTTCATCGTAGGAGGTTAGCCTCCAAGTTGACGCGCGGTCGCCTGCAAATGCTGACAAGCGAGTAGATGCGGCGCATACTCATAGCCCTACTGGAGGCCAGGGCATGAATTCTTCCGTACAGGACGCGGTATGAGCCTACCCTACTCATTTCTTGATAAACACTCAATCCCGATTTAGGCGAACCTTGCCTGGAAGCTCGCCCTCTTACTCCAGGGTCATGCATCCCCCACGCTCCTGGAGTCCTACCCCGCTGAGCGCGTCCCCGTCATCCGCGAAATGCTCGAACGCACGACTCGACTCCTCGATCGCACGATGCGGCCCGGCGAGGACACCGACGAAGCCTGGCACCGTCGCGGTCCGCTCCACATGCTCGGAATCCACTACCGCTGGAGCCACATCGTCGTGGACGAGCGCCGTATTCCTCCCTCTGTCGATGAGCGTCAGAGCGCGTATGCGGGAAGTGAAGGCTTGTGCGCAGGCGATCGCGCGCCTGATGCCCCCGTCGAGGGCGATGTGGCGCGACTTTTCGACCTGTTCAAGTTCACGCGCCATACCGCGCTGGTATTTTCTGCGGACCAGGATTTCATTGACAAGGTCATCGACGCTGTCGACAAGCTTCCCGCAGGCCTGTGCGATCTGGCCATCGTGCGTCCCCGGGGAATCTCGCCGGAGACATTCGCGAAGTACAAGGCAGCGAAGGTCTTTATGGACAAGGATGGCGAAGCGTACAGGGTCTACGAAGTATCAGACGGTAACCCCACGGTCTTTGTCGTCCGACCTGATGGAGTCGTCGGCGCTGTCGTCAAGAACGGGGAAGGCGTCGGGAAATACTTCAGCAAGCTGGTAAATGTTGTCGGTTGATGGACATGGCATCACCCTCGCAGTATTTCGCTTGGCAAGTCCTTCACAATATCCCGCGATGCGCGCGGGAGCACACTATGAATCGAAATATAAATCACTGCTCTTATCAACCTCGGGTGCTACTTAAAGCTGTGGACGGACATAAGTTCTCGAAGTTGAACATCGGAACATGCCGATGCACGTGAGGGCCATGCATGGGGCTTCGGATGACGGGCCGCGTGCCTTTGCACCCGCTCTCAACGGTCCGCTTCCTCCTCACTAGCGATGATCTATACGCTCGTCGAGCGAGATGCCATTCAGCACATGTATGGTGCGATCAGGCCGTCCGACTGTCTTCGCTGCACCGGAAGCAGCGTGGAAGAGAGATAGAACGCAGGTGAGACCATCATAGTCCGCGATAGACTAAGCTGATCATCGCACGCCACCTCCCCAGTGGTTCTCGCTCCCCTACCCTGACGGACGATAAGAATTGGATAAGGAGATGGACCGGCACCCCTTTTCTTGCGCGTCGGCTTGTCCTCGCACCACCATCGCCTCGCAGCGCACCCTCCAAGCCCTGACGCCTTCAAGATGCTGGACCTCGAGCGCCGCCAGTCCATCGTCTCCGACATCGCCGCGTCGGTCTACGACGGAGAGATCAGCAAGATGAAGGCGGAAGCGAGCATTGCCAGCGCGGCCAGCGCCGCTGCGGCGACGATCACGTCGCCCATCGTGTCCATCTTCCCCGTTACGCAGACGGTGGGCGGCAGCGTCGAAGTGGACGTCGCGACCGTGACCGTACGCCCTACGGCTTCGGGGACCAACGCGGCGTCCAGCAGTGCGCATCACGGACTGGACGGTGGCAAGAAGGCCGGTATCGCAGTTGGCTCCGCGGTGGGCGCGATCATCCTGGCGCTTCTTGTTCTACTGCTCTGGCGCAGGAAGGCAGTACGTTCGCCGGAGCACTGGCGCAACCGGGCGCACGCCTGGCAGAATCTGGAGGGGAAGCGCGCTGTTCCTACGCAAGGGAGCTCGAGCCCGTACCCCGTCGATATCAAGAAGCCTCTTGACCTCGAAATTGGGGAAGTGGCACCTCATCCCGACTTGAACCAGGCGCCCATCTTCATGAAGGTCCCTCGTCGCCCCGCGCCCTCGGCCGACGTGCCTTCCCATAGACGCAGCGATAGTGGTGCCTCCGCCGTAACCCTCACTAAAGAGGTCGTGTAAGGTCGTCTGTTGTTGGAATATGAAGGGTGAATATAGAATATCTCATCTTCCGGTGAGTCTCCTGTCTTCTTGAATTCCGAGACTGCTGCTGAATATGGCAACTCAAGGGAACATGACGCCTCAGTCTTGCTACGACCTATCACGTTTTCCTCCCCTCTTCTCTACCTGATCTGTGTGTATACTTTGGAATTCCTCGAGGTTATTGATGTCATTTATGTCCGGAAGTGGCCGAGAAGCAGCGAACTTAGCGGGATGACGCTTGCTTACTCTCTGTTGACAGCCTCGGGGTTCCGAGGCTTAGTGTCAAGCTGGCGTCCCGACGCGCAGTCACGCGTATAAAGGCAAGCAGCAGCGGATCTGCTTCATTCCCTTCTTTTCCCCTACTTTCATCTGCCTGGCGCAGCCTTTATCTTAATCCTAAAAATGTTGCCCGTCGCTTTCGTCCTGCTCTCGCTCTTGGCTGCTGGTCAGCCCTCGCTCGCCTCGCCTTTGCCTGGTCCTGCCCACGGTAATCCGCTCGCCCTCAGCCGCCGCGGTATGAGGCAATCCCCCGCCGGCAACACGACGAAGATTCCGCTGTTCGACGATCAGTTTGTGGTGCGTTCGACTACCTGCCCTCGGACCATCCAACTCACAACGATAGGCTCGAGAACTGCACAACGTGCTGTCCAAGTACAAGAAGGCCCCTGATGCCCTTCAAGGCATCAATCTCGCGCCCGAACGCAACCTCGACTCGCCGCTTGATGTCAGCGCAAACGTTACCGCGGGCACCACGAACATCGATCCCAATGCCGTTGGAGGTCCCAACGCCGATGCTCAGGAGGCGCCCCTTCTCTCTGGGCCGCAGCCTCCTGTCAACGTCGTCACAGGCTCCGCTACATCAGGACACCTTCCTCTCAAGGATTTTATGTCCGGGTCGCTCGACTTGCTTTACTACGGGCCCATCGGCATTGGCACGCCCGCTCAGAGGTTGACTGTCGATATCGATACCGGCTCTGCAGACCTCTGGGTCCCCGTCGACTGTGACAACTGCCAGGGAGGCGACTCTGCCCGACGCCAATTCGATAAGTCGGCGAGCTCGACGTACATTGCTGGGAACAATCAGGAAGTCACCATCAATTATGTGCGCTTCGTCTCACTCCTAAATGGAGGCCCAAGCTGACTGGAGGACAGGGCTCGGGTAGCGTCAGCGGCGTCGTTGCCTCTGACATGGTCACCATCGCCGGGCTCCACATCGAGAAGCAGACCTTTCTGGCTGTCAACTCGGAGTCTGATGACTTCAACTCGCTTCCAAGCGATGGACTCATCGGACTGGCGTTCCCCAGCATCGCGCAGACGAAGCAGCCGACAGTTCTCGAGAACTTGTATGTGCAAGGTCAGATTAAGACGCCCACGTTCAGCGTCCATCTTGAGCGTGGCCATGAGCAAGGATCAGAGGTATGTCGACGGTACATTACGCTCTGGCAAGTGGCTCACCTAATATCTCATCAAGCTCTGCCTCGGATGCTATGATTCCAGTAAAGCGACAGGTCCAACCACTTGGGTACCGATCAATACAAGGGTGCGCGCGTCGTCGTATCTCCCTTGCAATTCGCGCTGAATGTTGCGTATAGACGTACTGGACCGTACCGATGGACGGTATCGGTGCCAACACGGGGCACTCCACCCCAACGGACATCTATGCCGTGAGTCGGGTGGCTCTCGAACGCTCATGCTCTCCCTGACGCTCATCATTTCAAGGCCATCGACACCGGCACCACGCTGATTTACTTGCCCGGCGGTGTAGCCGCCAAGTTCTACGCAATGGTAAGCCTGACCGGACAGACGCTGTTCACGCGCTTATCACCTTTCAGATCAATGGGTCCAAGCCCGCACCCCAATACGGGCCAGGTAAGGACGCGCAACATATCCGGTTCACCGTCAGCACTAATGTATGCTTGCAGAATACTTCACGTATCCGTGCAACTCGAAGCTTGACATCAACTTCATCTTCAACGGCCAGAGCTTCTCGATGAATCAGTATGACTTCAACTTGGGTAAGTCGGACTGCAAGTCCCAGTTCGCTGCCTCCCTGACTTTCAGTAGGTCGTACAGGCGTGAACTCCCCGGATTGCGTTGGCGGTATCATCGCGATGGGCAGCGACTTCCCGTCGAATCTTGCCATCATCGGTGCGTTCACGTTCTGCAGGCTTAAAAATGGACTAACCAATTTGTGCAGGCGACGAGTTCCTCAAGTCATGTACGTTTGCCTACCGTATGTTTATTGCTGCATGCTGACGCGACCTTCAGGGTACACGACCTTCGATTTCTCCTCTCATGGGCGGGTGGGTTTCGCGCCCAGCATCAACAACCGGCATTAATACAGACGAGCGTGCCATAGGGCAATTATGCATTTATGAACACATTTCTACACGCTTCCTTTATGATCCTCTCATGCCCTATACTATGCGATAGTAATGTACTGTTAACCAAGACGTCGAATCATCATCGATGTGCTTTGTGACGCAGCCCTTAGTTATCCTTGAGTTTACGACCGCCGCCAAGCACCTTACGGCGCTGGCCCATCATGTACGTGAAGAGAACATACAACGCTGTACATGGGGTCAGATGCATGTTTTGCAGAGGCAAGGAAGCGCGTACCTGGTGCCCAGACGAGGACCATGATGCCTCGCAGGTAATCCATGAAGCCCCACGCTCCCTGGTACCATGATCGGAATCCCGGGACAGGAGAGGAGTTGGGCAAGGAGATCCAAGTCAAGAACCATTCCGAACCCGCCCCTATGGGGTAGAGGACGTAGAATGCGGAATACCGGATCCAGACGAGCCATTGGGGTGGCTGCAGGCCGAGGAGGTTGAACGTGTAGAAGGAGTAGCGGATGATCTCCGAGAACGACCACGCGATAATCATGGACGCGAACGCGGGATTAGCACGCGCCTGAAATGGAAAGGTGAAGCATTAGCGTGGATCTCGCGAACGCCAGCCACCACACGCACCGTCGCCGATTGCTCCACCACTGCCCACACGAGGAGCAGCCTGCTCGTCACTTGCATCGCGGTCGTCGGGAGCGAGCTGCGCACAAGGCCGAGCGCGACGTGCGCGACCTCGAGCACGGCGAAGGACTGCACAAGCGCAACCTGCGGGCCGACGCGTCCGTACACGGTGGCCATGCGCGCGACAGGCGCCTGCAGGAATCCAGGTAGCCACCACCGGCTGTGCGCCTTCGTCGCCGAGCTTGCGGATCGGAGGAATGACGCGGAGGACGAGAGAAGCTTGCCCACATAGGTCGACGCGGTGACGGGGCCGGAGGAGGCTACTTGCGCCGCGCGCCCGTCTATGTTGGTTATGTGGATGAGGGCGAAGACGAGAACATATGCCCACGCGAGCCCCGAGGCGACGTTGTAGAAAATAAGGTACTTGTTCGCAAGATCGTTCTTCGTGGCAGGGCCTAGGGGAAGGCGCGCCTTGGTAGGTACACGCACACGGTCCACAAACTTCTCTCACGCACTAGTTTTAGTGTTCCCCCTGGAAGAGGACGACCTGGTTGTCGCTTTAGAGGACATGGCCGGTCAGAGGGGAGGGGGGAGTCGGTTCGTGAAGTGTCGTGAACGTCGCGGAAAAGATGTCGGCCACCGTCACGAACGCGTTATTTGATGTGACCGACGCCTGATGGTTGCCATTTCCGCAAACAGAAAACAAAGGCCTCGGTGAGTCATAATGCCATTAATTTACAGTTCTATTGCAGGAGGAATACACGGCGGAAAGCTGTACGGAATGCTCTTCAGGTCATGCTGATTATCTTCTATTCATCACGAGGAAGAAGCGGCTGTGAACAGTTGTCTAACTTTGTCGATCCGGTCTCCTGCGAACGATGTGAGCTTGGATGCCAGAGACAAATGAACCCAGCTCACCAAGCAACGGTATGCTTCTTGATACAGGTTCTATGATCGCGAGCGCCGAGTGCATCAGCCTTGACAGCTCATCCGCTGCAGCTCTCTCGCTGCCACCCGCACGGCCGCGAGATGCCTCACGTAGTCGCATCAGCTCTCCGGCCACTACATACGCAGCAAGCAGCCATATAGACCCCATCATTGGATCTACGATGCGCATCTCGGATATCGCAAGCCGCGATGGGAAGGAGAAGATCTCCTTGGCGGCCATGAGCATCTTTTGTCCCGATTGTGGATTGGCCAGCGCAACAGGCCGATGCAGCTGGATGCAGGCTGCGTAGACGGTACCATGGGCAGCCAGCAGGGCGCGCTGCTCACCGAGATCCCTTGAGCCAAAGAAGGGTGGAAGGTCGCGCCGCGCAAGTCTGGCCATGATCGTGTCGAGGGAATTGAGGGTTGCCACAAAAGTCGCGAGTCGCTGCTGTGGCATATCTGAAGAACATGTCAGAAGAAAAATCAGGAGAGCAGTTTGTCGCCTACTTGGCCGATAGGATTTTCCGAGTAAGAAGGCCCTCTCCCATAGGATGGCCGCTTTGGCGTGCACGGTTAGAATGCTAGGCGATCGTGTACCATCGACGCCACGAAGAAAATTCTCCACTGTCAGGCTGCTAGTCATAGTGGGGAGAAGGCGACCCTGATTCAAACGCATGATGAGTATACGAGCGATGCTTACAGAACAAATGCCTCACTTGCGTGTAGTCACTCCTGCAGAGAGGCCATGGCGTATCAACTTGGCTTTCCGGTCTGTCGCTGGGAATAGGTAAACTTGATGATTCGCCCATGGCAACGGTCCATTCCTTGTCGCGGGAAACGATGGTCCAAAAAGCAATTATACGCTCTCCTTCTTCTACTGGATCAACTGCACATGGCATTCGCAGATCGCTGTTCCCAATAGTGGCGGGGCGCGACGTCCGTGTTTTATGTAGACCGCACGCTAAGATGACAGCGGCGACTGCACTGAGGCGTTGCCTAGCTTCTGAGGCAGAGTTAGCAAGGCGCTGGCGACGGGTTGGAAAGGCTTACCTAGGAATCGTCCGTTGATGATATAGTAATGCGCCAGAAGAATCTCCGCCTGGATGTAATGCATCACGTCTTGAGGTCGCCTACTAGCCAACGCGTGCGCTGTTTGCGACGTTGCACGAGAAAGCATATGGGGTACGAGGGGAAGAAGAGAGGAAACCCGCAGAGCGGAGGCGGCGCAAAGGCACATGCAGGTGATCAAGGCAGAGGATCGTCCGGCTTGTATATCCGGTAGGACAGCAGACCGAAAGCGGGACTCGTCGAGGAAGAAACCGAAGTTAGCGGCGTATGGCAGGAATGTATGAACCCTATCTGGTGTCAACGCCAATATGCATTCAGAATCAAAGCGACGTACAGATACTGCACCACGCTGGCAGGCGGTTCGTCCGACGCCCACCAATTCGAGGAAGAAGCACGATCTGTCCCAGAAAAATGAGCTTCTGACTGCGGAATATAATGGCGCAACTGACCAAGAATACGAGGATACCCGGGAGGGTTGGCAGCTGTCGCCGTTGCGTACGGATCGTGCAAGGTAATCTCCGCTGTCGGACCGGAGCGCGAGGACTGAAGCTGCTGCAGACGTTGCTCAAGCGCTTGGATATTCTGCTCAAGGACTCG
This sequence comes from Schizophyllum commune H4-8, assembly GCF_000143185.2. NCBI lineage: Eukaryota > Fungi > Basidiomycota > Agaricomycetes > Agaricales > Schizophyllaceae > Schizophyllum > Schizophyllum commune. The sequence continues at coordinate 2,108,513 of NW_026089545.1, read as the reverse complement.
CGCAGGCGATGGGCCCGAATCTGTATACTCGCATTCCTCAGACCTATTGTGGCGCTCGCATTGCGCGCAGATAGGACGGCGACCGTCGCATTTCTGAGAGCAGGTGATTCAGTACTACGATACGAGTGATTGAAGGGAGCGGGCGTACAATACGTCCTGGGTAAACATCGTCGTTAGCCTGGAGGGTGACAGGATATGGTATGGGAAGGAAACATACTTTGACGGCAGGTGAGGCAAGCGTGTCCTCTAGTACCTCTTCGCCCATCTCCAGGGAACATAGGACTACCGATGCGCTCGGGAGGTGGGTTAGGTGTACTAGGACGGCTCATGTTGAAAGGTTGGTATCAAGGTTGCCGCTCACCGTGTAGACCATATACTACTTATATGAGGCGGCCTATAACACAGTGCCGGCGTCTTTGTCGCGCGAAGGGCGCATCAATGCCAAAGTCAGCCATATGCGAAGAGCGACAGGCACACAGTCTGTGGCGTTGCATTCCTGCAAGCCGCGGAGCCGTCATGTAGGTATTCTTGCGATATTGCCAGGTGCTCCTCAGGCAAAGCGGTTACCAAGCGACCTGGGCTGTGAAGCATCAATAGAATTCCAAGATGAGGGGTGGGGCGAAGGTGGGTTGCCCCCCTTGCCGCGAGAGGTCCGAATGCACTGGACGGAAATCGCCCGCGACGTAGTTTGTGTTTCCGACTGCGCGCTATACTTCTCGCGCATCTTCTGCTCCAGTGAAGACGGAGGAGTTCCTCCTCCGATACTGTATAGTTGTACAGACCATAGCAGGTGTGTTGCAACACCATGGCGGTTCATCTTGCTGCCAGTTGGTCTCGACTTTGGAGCAAGTTGTTCCTGCGCAGAAAGCGCTCTCTTTTGAGACTCGTCATTGACTTTGGGAGAGACAGTAGAGCGGCAATGCGGGGAGAACGTCAAGTGTATCATGCGCTACGAATGAGCTGCCGGAACTGCGATGTGGTGGTGGTTGATGGTGCACTTGCATTTTCGGCCAGGTGGCCGCATGTGACATTTGCGTGACCTCACACTTCCCACGGTTGAACTTTAAACGAGCGGATGCCTGCAGTCTCTTCCCAGGAGCACGAAGCGAAGCAGGGACCATGTGCTGCTCGTGGTGAGGGGAGACGTAAAGGAACTGGGTGAAGTTCGCGCAAAGGTAGGTTCGTCAAGGTAACGAGCAATACAGGATCTCCGTAGGATACAGCAGGCAAAGTAATGTCCTTGAAGCATGCACGAGACACGGGAGGAAAGCCACGGGAGAGCCTTCACTTGCGCTCGACGTCATATTCTCGATCATTGTCGTAGTGAATGGTCTGCTCGACATTGATCTTGACAGGTCCGACCTTGGAGGCTATGCCGAAGGTCCCATTCGTCGTGCTCTCTTCTTGTCGCTGGCCGGAGGGGGGCTGCCTCCTGGACTCCAGTACTATGACGGGCCCAGAAGAAGACGTCGTCCGGCCATCGCGCACTATGAAGCGGGCATTCAAGCTGAGAATAGATGAGTCGCGGCCATGAATGATCATTCTTGTCGACTCACGTGGCTAAGAAGGTGTTTGCTGGCGCACGACGTTGAGACGAGGTGAAGTATGAGATCAATCCCAGGGGACATACCGTACACTGAAAGCAGGGTCAGCAACGGCATTGATGACGTGGTCTTGAATTGACTTACGCTTTCCAATGGCAAAGTGGAGGCCCAAGAAGATGAAGTTGTCATTCATGGCGACCCACTGGGGATATGAGCTGTGGCGCAGGTTGTGTTCGGAGAAAGACTCACGCAGATCATGGACACAACAGTCGCAATACTAAGCGCCGGGTTGAGTGACCAGACAGACTAGACCGCAGGTCCAGGACTCACCAAGTCAGAGAGCCGTTTTCGAAGGCGTACAAAATGAGTGAGTCGATAACAGCGTTGAGACTAACGAAGTTGAGTGTTCGGGTGACGTGACGTTAGATAGACCACTCACTGAGGCATGCCGTTGCGGCTTCTGTACAGCAGTACAAATAAAGACACCGTAATCGCAATGTCGACGATGGACGACAGCGCGAGGCCGAGCGAGAAAACCCACTTGCCCTACGAAGTCAGTGGTATACACAAATATGTGAGGCTAACTCACGAAGAAATGGGCCTTGAAGGCGGAGAACGTGCCGTAGTACACCCTAGATTGCGTGAGCGGTTGCGTATAGGCAAGTGAGATTTTTTGCGCTCACATCGTTCCAGTAGTCACTGCAATGAGGCGCGTCAGAGGTGAAGCAACGGTGAGGTTGTTCCGAGCTCACCGCATGCAGATACTGTCCAATGACGTTGGTCAAGAACCGCGCAACCTACAACGAGGTAAACTCACTGAGACGCAGAGCTGCAAGGGCAAACTAGGGTATTTGTAAGTATGGATGAAGAAGGGTAATGTCCACGAGACGCACGATTGGTCCTGCGATGTAGTAGTTCTTGCGGCTCACTGCGTTGAAGATGAGCGCTTCGAATTTTTCTATAGAAGGATTGGCACGCACATAGGAAGATACGTCGTGTGAGGAAGCTGAAGAGGTGAGATAATGTCTTTACGTGGACTGAATGGTGCTCACATGTGTACGGTGAATGTGGTAATTGCCTACTAACAATGTCAGCTACCGCATACATGGATGAATGCAAGAAAGGGGCGCTCACCGTGAACATGATGGTGATCTGCGCGGGTCAATAAGCATCAATAAGCGCGAATTGGCGGTAGCTTCCTCACCGCAATGCTCCTGAGAAAGAAGCCATCAGCTGCGCTGAGAACTCACGGAGAGCTTGGTTAACTCACCAGTGTATCCTGTCAATCGTTCCTTGCTGGTGCCCCAAATATCCGATGAGGTACCTCCACGCTGCCGTCCAAATCATGGCGCTATGGATGATATCCAAGGACCATATCATGCCGACCTATAATTTTGACGCGTCAGGGAGGCGTTTCTCAAGCGCAGGGTGCGTACTCACAAGCGACTTGACCTTCATGCTGTCCTTCGGGTATAACTTCCTATAGACGACGGCCTGCGCTGTCACCATTCCGCTCAACCTGTGACGGGCTTGTCAGCGAAGGTCGCAACCAGGAAATCCACCACGCACAGAGCCGCGAACAGCGAGCCCAGCAGGATGGCTCCAAAGGTCGTGTTGATGTCCGCTGAGACCGCCATATCGTCAGCGAAGGAAGGGAGAAGAGAAACTCGCCAGACGCGCGCAACGGGCGCATTTATAACATGGATGACGCACCGCTGGGCGCCCCTATGGCTACGCGCCGACAACTTTATTCCACAGGGGAACAATAGCACGCGGTTCGCGTCAGCCCACGCGTCCCGAATGCACCTCGCCTGTGCGCGGCGCTCGCACGCGCGACGCCGCGGCAGCCCTCTTGGGATCAAGCTGCCCGTCCCCCCGGACTCACCCCGCGTCTTCCATCTCATCAGTGGCGGCAGTCACCTCCTTTTTGCACAGGGTGACCGGGATGGAGAACTTCCACGATTCCTCGCAGACTCAGAAGAAGAACTTCGTTAATTGAAACTGCTGGAGGTCGCGACATGCTCGCCGCCTGCGACACCCGCGCGTGTTGGCCGGCAATGCGCGCTGGGTTGCGCATTCTACCTCGGCGGCCTCGAAGGCGTCGCATGAGATCTGTATGCTGACCTCGAAGATCATCCCTCAGCTGTGAATATCGCACTTCATCGAGCAGAAGGCGTACCTATAGCTCTTTCTACTAGTCGATCCACTCGCGCACGACCGTCAGCTGAGCGCGGGGACGTACCGTAACAGTTCCGTCGGTCTGCCGCTGTCTCCGTGCAATCTCCTCGCCATCACTGACGCGTACTAATCACATATTGACTAGCAAATCGGAAGAAACCCGACGGTGTTTTGATCTCAGCCACAGGACCATCCGTTGTTGGTCCACCGCTCGTCTGGCGCGGCAGATCACTGACGAGTCTGCGCTGTCGAAGGCTTTGTAATTGCTGACGAGACAGAGTGCTAGCTGTGTAGTGAAAGTCTCGATAGCGTTTCCTAGTGAATTGCCATTGATAGACCGTGCAGTGAAACTGAATGGTGGAAGTCGAAAGAAAGCTACGCCACATGGAAACTTCCAAATTCAGCCATCTCCGAGTTTCCCCACATCGCCACAATTGTCGCAGATCTCAGATCACATCTTCCCGTTCCCACCACCCCGTCGCCATGCTCACACGCGCACTCTAAGCATTCGTATGGTCTAGTCCATCCTTTGTAATCATAAAGTCCAGTCCAACCTTCCATCTGAATCGCTGCATTAGAAAGAGAGACAACAAATCGAGTATTACGGTCAACATCCAGCTAAATATACATCGCGACGACGAGCGCGTAACGTAGACACAACCAACATATCTCACCGCCCGGGGGGCGTACAGGGGACGAATAAATCAGAAGAACAAGAGCAGAAGGGTCCCAACGAGTAACAAACGATCGTCGCGCAACGGAGACCTTCCCATCCACAGCTTCCTGCGCACCGAGAGTTACTCTCGCCATCGAGCACCATACACAGAGTCCCGCGAGCTACTTGCTGCCTCCGCGGTCCGACGACGATTCTTCGTCATACTGCACCGTGCGCTGGACGTCGACGCTGATCTGCAGGGCATTCAAGGTCTTGCAACGGTGTTGTTCCAGGCTGTCGGCTTCGCGGTCGTGTCGCTCGAGCACGATGATGCCCGGCTGGCCGATGGAAGAGCTTCTTGACTCGCGTATCATATATCGCATGTTGAGCCTGAAGAGAACGACGAAGTCAGCGATTCGACGGCGGGCAGAAATGAGAAGGCTCACGTCGCGAGGAAGGTGTTCGCTGGATAAGGACAGTTAGCAGATAATTACCACGCAGGATGCCACGGCAGCGCAAGTACGCACCGTATACTGCAAGAGGAGAAGATGGTCAGCCTTGCGAGCAATCAAGGAAGGCGAGAAGAACATACGCTTCGCGATAACGAAGTGCAAGCCAAGGAAGATTAGGTTGTGGTTCATAGTAATCCACTACGATAAAGTGAGTTCACGAACCGAGCGTTCTTAAGAAGACATACACAAATCATGGAAACAATAGTGGCAAAACTACAGAAGCCGTAAGCGTCGTGTGATGATGTATAGACACCGTACGCACCAGGTTAGCGATCCGCTCTCAAATGCGTACAAAATCAGAGTGTCAATCATGTCGGTCAATCTGCTTAACGGTCAACGAAGAAATCACCAACGAAAGGCCTCTGCTAACCCAGGCATGCTCAACGGCGTGCTCTTCCTGCTTCGATGCAAAAGGACGAAAAGACAGCCCGTGATCAAGGCGTCAACTGCGGACGAAAGAGCGAGTCCCAGCGTGAAGACCCACTGCAAGATATGTCAGGATGCGTATGTTGGATGATTGAGGGGGACATACAGAGAAGTGCTCCTTGAAGTCAGCGAAGTTTCCATAGTAATCCTGCTCATGGGTAAGCGTCAAGAAGGATGGCTATCCAGTTGAACCGTACATGGTTCCGGTTGTGACTGAACATCGTCAGTACGCACGCGGTTGTCTACGCGAAAGAAGAGGACGCACCACAGGCAGAAGCTAGGACGCAGTGTCAGTCAAGGGTGGTCTTCTTCTCAACATGAACAACTCACCTAGTCGCAGGACCGCCAGGGCACTCTATAGCGAAGTCAGCTCACCACATGGAGGGACGGGATAAGCGATCAGCAACTCACGACCGCCGCGGTGAGATAGTAGTTCCCATGAGATACTACGCCGGCAAACGCATTAGCGCGGGAAGAGAAGATGCTGCCTGCCACCCACAAAGATGAATCCGCCGAGCAAGGAACCTGCCACACGCGACCGAAAATGTCAGCACTAAGCGCGAAACATGCGTAGTGGGACGCACAAGTGGACAAGGAAGGTGAGAGATGCCTAAATGGAATAACAATGAGATCGTGTCAACATCCAGAACGGGAAATAATTACCGTAAATACGACGGTCATCTGCGGACGAGTCATGATGAGCGGGGGTAAGATCAAGAAAGTATTCGCCAGGACTACGCACCGCGATGCTCCTGCGGGTGCGTCAATGACATGATCCTACGCGAGTACAATCTGCAACGCACCAAGGTATTTCTGCGATACCCTGCGTATCGCCGAAGCCATCTATGAGGTAGGTCCACCCCGCTGCCCATACTGCCATGCTGTGGAGTGCATCGAGCAACCTGCGAACGGCGGGTGAGCGGATGGACGAATATAGACGCGGTATGCGAGCGCTCACCACACCGCGCCGACCTGGTCAGGGAGTTAGCGGGCGCGTCGAGGCGACAGGGAGGCGACGCACCAAAGACTTCAGCCGTATGCTGTCCCTCTTCAAGTACAACTTGACATAGACGACGGTCTGCGCGGTGACCATCCCGCCTAGCCTGCATACCTGATCAGCCTAAGACGGACGGCCCGAACATACAAAACACACCACGCCGAAAACAATCCCCCCAGCAGAATCGCGCCATAGGTCCTTGGCACAAACTGCGCATCCGACATGATTAGGCGAGCACGGAGGGAAAGGCGTGAGCGAAAGAGCGGGAAGGGAGGAAACGCAAGGAGAGGTAATGGGGAAAGGGGAAGCACGAGGGAGGAGAAAAGGTGCCTCCGCCAGTCCGCCTGACTTATATGAGCGCCCCCTCAGGGACATACATAGAAACGTCAATCTGCCTTCCCTGACATTCAATCCGCCGCCGCGCCCGGCGCGGTAGGCGCGTGACATACAGTCGGGGCTGCGTCGTCGCTTCCGCGCGCTTCTTGCCACCAGTGTTGCGCTGACCCGGGGTCATGACCCCGGGTCAGGGGTCACTGACCTTTGGCCTCGTAGCTGACCTGACCTGACCCCATCCTAGGGAGGGGTCAGCCTCCAAAAATCGCATAAAAATCGCATAAATTCCAGGAAAATCTGGAATATATCCTGTCATCGTAAGGACGTCTCTCGACCCTGCTTTCGTGTCGACGGAAGGTATCGACTCATTCAGATGGCATTGGCAGCCTGCCTTGCTACGTCGTTGCTGCCTGTTCAGCAACCAATATATTTCACAACTTACTACCTCAAAGACTGCGTAAGCTGGTCCTTCGAACGTCGCGTGGTGGTGAATGCCTGCACCAGGACTCGACGCGAGCTGACCTCTTCGGGAATTGCCGGACACGGTGGCACACCCTCTATTTATGCTTCCCGTCCCCTCCTTACGTTGAGTGCATACCGAGAGCAGGACTGAGTTCGGAAACACACCGACTCAGATGCGAAACCATGTAACGGATGTAGGTGCGGATGTAGGCGCGGATGTAGACACGGTAGGGCGGACCGACCCCCCGAGGTCAACTGAGACAAACACGGGACGTATTGTTCCCCTAATTGTACCATTGGTCCCGCCCCTTCCCCTTTACTCCCTTTCCTCCTCCCCTCATCATCGTACACGACGTCCACGACGCGTCCTCCTATCAAATACATGCTTGGAATACCCGCCACCGCCTAGAATGGTGCGAGGATGCGAGGCTTCTGCAGGAATTTCATCGGTGCGTGGCAACACCTTGCTCGCTTGCTCATTCACGCTGACCCCCCTCATGTGCAGGGTCCCTGTCGACGCCCGCCCTCCCCCTCCCTGCCCTACCTTTATCCTTCCACCTCGCCCTCCTTTTCTCCCACTCACCACATCCCGCCGACTTTGATCATGGGCGAGGAGCGATTGAATCGGCGCTACCCCTATACAGCGCCCTGCGGAGTTTGCCAGCCTCGGGTAGCCTCCGGCGGCTGGGGGAAACCTACGTTTCCCCCCAGACCCCCTTCCCTTGCGCTGCGCGACGATCATGTGGGAGACGCGCAGTGGGGGAAACCTACGGTCTCCCCCACACCCCCTTCCCTTGCGCTACCGCGACGATCATGTGCCTCCCCCACGCAAGCGCTCGCCACGCATCGACGACGACCTGCTCGACCTTCCACTTCGGCTGCCTCGGTCGCGCGATGTGGCTTCGAAGATTGGATACGATGACCCGCGCTTGCGCGCAGTCATCGATCCAACTTCTTCGCCTCATCACTTGACCTTGGCAGTCGTGCGTGTCGATCGAGCATGACGACGTCGATGCTAGCTCGCGCCCTATATTGTGTTCAATATAGTAGTAGATAGCAATAGACTCTCCTCAATAAATAAGTTGTAAACCACCTCATCTCGCAAGTGGTTTTCGCCCAAATTGTCAACTCGCCGCTTTAGTTCAAGGCCAAAGAGGCTGCTGTCTGATCATTGTACTATGTCTCCACGCTGCTCTCCACTTTCCGACCAGCACGTAAATTGATTGTGGGGACTTCACACCTAACTAAAATACTTCTTATGAAAGATCTAAAGAGATGTCCACCCGCCGGACGTTCAGGCAAATGCGATGGAAATATAGGAAAGGAGATGCACGATACGCGGGTCTATAGGCCAACAATGAAGCGCGGACCATCAAGGCATATTGCGCTCGCTAGTAGCGTAGGAATGATATGCTGATGGAAGGTTAAGGAGTCTGGCTAGGCGAGAATGTAGAACATACTGCAGGCGTCGGTGGAGTATCCAGATGCGTCGAGTGCGAATAGAATAATCTGCAGTTCATAAGTTGTGACGCAACACGCCGAGTATGAAAACATTCACATAGCGTATTGTATAGATGCTGTAGTGTATAATAGAGGTGGCGAAAGTAGAAGAGGAAGAGGAACAGTGGTGGTATGAAAGCAGGAAGCAGCACGCGGGCGAGCGGGGGCCAAACACAACCAATTCCCACGACCTGTCCTTATATGTATCCATTGCCCCTATTCAGGTCTCGCGGCGGAAAGCAAGGGGCCGAGACAAATACGCAGCCATTCCGTCCCGAGACATATCGTTCCGCGTTGTCAAACCGAACTGTCTAACCCAGGTGAGATCTACATGGAAGGCTCCACAAACTACATGGAAACGGAGGGATTCCGTCGTGAAACCATGTAGTTCCCAACACAAGCTCTTACTGGACCTGGGGGGCGAACGCGTATGGTAGCTCACGTGATGTCGGCAATTCCCGTTGACCCCTTCTGACCAGGGGTCAGTCGCCCTCCGGCACGCTGACCTGACCTGACTGACCCCTTGACCCCGGGGTCAGGTCAGCGTCTCTGACCTGACCCCCCCAACACTGCTTGCCACGTGTGCTTACGACGAATGGTCGACGATCTGAGGGCGCGGGTGTCTGGGGAGGCCATGGGGTACTAGCGGTGTGTGGAGGAAGTACGACAGGGGTTGATGGCACAGGAGTCATGGACTTGCAGCGGTGCGGGAAGACGGACGAGGACGCACTGCTGCTATTGCTCGGCTGGAGCATTGAGGATTGACCAAAATATCACTGGCCGACCGCCGAGGTCGGGTAAGTCCAACTTGGCAGTGATCAATGCGGCCCGTATGCTGGCAAGTTGCAGGGTGCTGTACATCCTTGAATGGGACGAGTTTGGAACAAGGCGGCATGCCAGCATGGCGCGAGACTGGGCGCTCTGAACCTTTGCGGCGCACTGGAAGCCGGGAGTGTACTGGCCGAAAGCAACAAACTGGTACGGAAATTCTTCGAGTAACCATTCTCCAGGGCTTGACAGAGTAGTTCGCTTGCAATCGCCTCATCGACCTCTCACCTGGTTCACCAAGTAGGTCTATCTGTTCTTCAAAATAGGACCCTCACTTTGGAAATCGAACGGATCTTCGTCTTAACAAGACTCGAGCCTACATCATGCAGCCAGCCGCAGCGGAGACCATGATGGGGTTTGAGGACTCCGAATGCGTTGTAGACAACTTGTGGGCGCCAATCACTAGACGGGCCGGGAGCCGCACCTTGCTCCCGACCGTCATCAGTGATCAGCATGCATCTGGCTCTATGTATTCTGGACATACAGATCGCCATATTCGACTTATTGAGTGAGAAGCGAGACCTGCTCAGTGCGATCCTCGTTTGCAAGGACTGGCAGGATGTGGGCGAGACGCTGCTTTGGAAGGAACTGCCCAATCTGATCCCTCTGCTCATGCTCATGCCCAAGGATGCATGGCGGGTCAACAGATTCCCGCAGTCTATTGTGCTCCCTTACACTTTTGTGGGTGGTGTTTTCCTTGAATCCATGCAATTCGTATCTTATCTTCTTTACTTCAAGGCCTTCACTCGGAAAATCACCGAGGATGACTGGTCGCATGTGTATCGACGCGCTCGTCTCGTCCGAAGCATCACTTTCGAGCTGCTATCGCACTCCCCGAGTCTCCTGAAGGAAGTGGCGCGCCGTCCTCCCAAGCGACCGCTCTTTTCGCAGATCGACTGTCTCAACTTCCGTGGAACGCCTGGCGACCTACATACTCGGCCAGTCCCCGATGGGTTCATGGACGTCTTTTACCACACCAACACAATCGTGGATCTGGATTGTCATAAGATATCGCCCTTCTGCTTACCTGACGCGCACAGGCTGCATGCTGTCGGTGACGTTTGGATCGTCTGGGTGCCGAAGCATGGACCAGGACTCAGTGACGAGGCGGCATGTCGCGCGCATGCAATCTCCGTCGTCGATGCTTTCCTTGCGTGTCAGCCAGCCTCGCTGGTTTTGTCATTCATCAAAGTACCCTTCTCTACCACGCTCCTCCAGCGTCTTTACGGCTGCAAATCTCTGTGCGAATTGACCGTCGCTTACGATAACGCCTATGACGATGCCCAACTCAGTGCGCCATACCCTACAAAAGCGAGCCTACCAAATCTACGCAGCTTGAAAGTTCGGGAGGCCGCGACCGCGACGTGCACCGCAGCTGCGATCGCTGCAGCTTGCACCGCGCTCTCAGAGTTGGAGGTCGACTTTGGCGATCATGGGGACGACACTCACCTTCTGGACCTCGCATCAACGATCCACTCGCACCTCGATGCATCTATGCTGCAGGTCGTCGCCATCTCCTGGCAGGGTTGGGCGCTACAAATGGCACACCTCGCACCGTTGACCGCGGCTGAGAACCTCGAAACGCTGTTACTGCTTGGGGGGCGGGCATCGCAGAGCATGCTCGCGGACGCGGACTATGAGCGACTCTTCCCCCACTGGCCGCGGCTGCAGACGTTGTGCGTCGAGGCCGAGGATGCCGTGGGCAGGTGCACGCTGGCCACGCTCGGCGTTCTGGCGCAGTGCTGTCACTATATAGAACGGATCGACCTTCCTCTGGCGGATGCGACGGCCCCTGCTCCTCAGCTCACCCAGATCGGGCAACCACTGAGCTCTGTGGAGGTCAATGAAGCTGCGGTACGACTCACATTCAATTTGGTGTCCGAGTCGGACCCGGAGACCTTGGCTACATTTCTGTTGGGACTCTTTCCTCGACTGGAGCAAGTCGTAGCAGGGCGACAGGTTAGAGATATTGTTGAGAGACACCAGTGGTACCAAGTAGGGCAACGGATCAAGGAGATGCAGATGCGGCAAAGTGCGATGGATGTGCAACACTAGGGACGTGATGGCCACGCGCCGCAGTAGCACTTCAACTGGCTATATTGTACGAGCGAGGGCGTATTTCTACACATTGTATCTCGTATTTTGTAGACTCTGTAAACTGCTCTCAACGATTTGACGATTACCATAATGACGATCCCTATAGAGGGCCCTAGAGAGGACAATACCCACCGGAAGGGCATGGATAAACTGCTCGATGAGCTCGATCGCGTGGCGGGTGAATTATGGTGGTATGCTCGTGCAGGTCCCTGACAGTGGACTTTCGAAGTGGCGGCGTAGTCATGTAAGAGGGAAATGAAATCAGTCGCTGTTTCGGCCGCCTATCTCTGCTTCTGAGCAATCCTGAGGGTGCTTGCTTGTTTTGAACAAAAGGTCTGAAAGGCTGTCTTCCTGAGCACGGGAAAGGAGTTTGCACGAAGATTATGGTCATGTTGGGTGAAGTGCATGGCGTTCGGTGAACATCGAGGTTCAGGACAAGGACGATGCGGTCGACGGGATCGGCGGTGCGGCGGGGCCGAAATGCGATCAGGGGCGCTGATCAACAAGTGCAAGTATCGTTCGCTTGTCGCCGAGAAATAACTCACGCCCGCCATTGTCCCCGCCGTTCCCCCGCTCAGAGCGCCGGCCCTGCTGCTATGGCTGCGCCGCAAACCACCCCGTCATCGTCGCCGACGACGACGCGAAAGACATCTCTGCGGCAGCGCCTCTTTTCGACCTCGTCCCGCAACAAGGCAACGCAGAACGACAAGGCAGCCCCGGATGAGAAAGCGTCCGACAAGGCCGTAGCCGCACTCGAGCACCCGTCAGAGTCCACAGGCGGTACCGATCGTGCGTACAGGCTAGCGGATAGTCGCTCCCCGCCCCTAATGTGCCCCTGATAGGTACTTTGACTGGCTCCCCCGACGACGGGCTGGCCCCGAAGCAGCAGCCGTCGAGTACCGGGCATAGCCAGGCCGCCACGGACGCGACATCCCCCAGCCTGGAGGGGGACAAAGAGAAGGGATCCCTCAGCACGACCCTCACCGCCCCAAATGACAAGCGTTCCCCCTTCTATCGGCGCCGCCAAAATCAGTCCACCGCATCGCAGGGCGCGCCCTCATCCACCACCGTCGGCAAGCCGCGCGCTCGGGCAGAAAATGCGGCACGCAGGCCCTCCTCCCTCTCGCGCATCATGCGCAAGCTGGTCCCCTGCATGTCCGCCACAAACATCGCGGATGACGCTGCCGACCCGACAACAAAGGTGGCCCTCGCGCCATCAGGCAAACAAGCGGATATAGCCTCGGAACGCTCGAGCTCAGAGAAAGCGGCATCTACATCAAGTGATCCTTCACCTTCCCCCTTGGCAATTCCCCCCGTTGACACCGTTATGTCTACGCCAGTCAATGCAGAGATCATCATCCCCCCACCCACCGCGGTGCCCACCGACGAAGACCCAGATGGCGTCACATCAGGCGCCGTCCAGCCACCTGGGTCGACGGGCGACGTGCCTTTGACAAGAACGCACACGCGGGAGTCTGGCTCGGAGGGGGCTTACACGGAATACGACGCGGACGACCAACAATCTTACGACGAGCAAGCCGAGGAAGACCGGCTCATCAAGAACGGGGGCAATGGCATACCAATCGGTCCAGTAAGTGTGCTTCAACCTCGCCTCCGCGCTCGACGTTGACTCGCGCAGGATGGCAAACCTCGGCCTCTGCTCCCGCCGATCGCCCCTGAGCATGTAGGTAAGAAGTGTCTCGTCCTCGACCTGGACGAAACCCTGGTCCACAGCAGCTTTAAGGTGCGTCGCTAGCGATTCCGTTTGTCGTTGTATCTAATGTGGCAATGTATCAGCCGGTACCCCAAGTGGACTTTGTGGTTCCTGTCGAAATAGAGGCCCACTGGCACCACTTCCACGTACTCAAGCGACCAGGCGTGGACAACTTCCTCAAGAGAATGGGGGAGCTGTACGAGGTCGTTGTCTTTACGGCGAGTCTCAGCAAGGTATGACCATCTCATCAGTACATCTCCGCCGATACTGACTCGACATCTTAGTACGCGGATCCGGTACTTGACAAGCTGGACGTGCATCATGCCGTCGCGCACAGGCTGTTCCGCGAGAGCTGCTACAGCCATAGAGGCAACTACGTTAAGGTGAGATTCATACCTTCTCGTTTACCAATCGCGAGTACCAATTCCAACCGCCCAACCGCTAACACCACATCCAGGACCTCTCCCAACTGGGCCGTCCCGTCGCCGACACCATCATCCTCGACAACTCGCCCGCCTCGTACATCTTCCACCCCAACAACGCCGTCCCCGTCTCCTCATGGTTCAATGACCCTCATGACGCCGAGCTCACCGATCTCATCCCCTTCCTGGCCGATTTGACGGCTGTGGACGATGTGAGGGGCGTGCTGAGCTTCGATCGATGAGTGCGCGGGCGATTGCATAAGCCGCCGCGACGCTGCACGATCGGTCGTCGCGTCGCATGAGCCGTCTCGCGCGACCCGCCCCTTCATCATGCTGCACCCCTCCGAGCGCCACCAGCTTCTCCGTTTCCGCGTAGAGCATCGCCCTCCGCCCGTATAGCGTGTACACCAGCGATCGCCGTGTTTATACCCTCGGCCCCGTCCACCATACCTTCACACCTTCCCGTGCATATCTTTCTCCGTGCCTTCAGCCACGTCCTCATCTTTCTCCGCAATCTGTCTGTGCCTCTTACACCCATCCCGTCCGTGTTTATCCCGTCCCATCCGTGCTCTATCTCTGCTGCACATACCACGCTCGTTCACTCTTCACTTTCTCCCTCGCTCTTTGGGTCTCTGCCGCTCTCTCGGGGTGTACACATTGTCGGACTATGGACTATGCATCCTATATACACATTGCTGTGCATGATCCTACACATCGTCCTACAAAGGCGCGCCTCGTCCGTCCGGCGTGTACCACCCTCGTTTCCCGCTCTGACAAGTACATGGTGCCGGCTCTTACATACCTATACGCTATGCAATGCGCATACACTGCTATCTATCCATCGCTGTTGCATGCGCGTCGGTGTATCCCAGCAGGCGAAAGATTGATAGAGACAACCGCGCTGGTGGAGCGCGCGAGATTCGAGCTTTGGTGGAGCCGCACGTGGCGCTGCCTCTCAGAACATCTGAAAATTCATACCACTCTCCGGCAGCCAGAAAAGCTCGGGATTGCCTCGAAATGGTCCGTGAACCATACGCCGACAGGTAGGTGTCCGATTCTTGAGGAGGCCGGCCACAAGCCTATCCCTTGACTTCGTCGGTGCGGTGCTCCACAGGCACTCAGATCACGCGTGCTCCACCGACCACTTCGTCTCTAACGATCTTTCGCTTGCTGTCAGACCTGAGTCAGTAAGCTCACCTATCCTGGATTGACTCGACTCCACTGGCGGAGCTTTGGGAGATTTGTAGATGTCTGCAGCTGTCAATCTAGCGAGATCGGTCAAAAAGGTTCGTTCAGAGGGCGATTCGAACACCCGCGTGCAAAGCACAATGCCTGGGCTGAGACTACGGGTCGTAGCAGGGCATCACCTTAACCACTCGGTCATCTGAACTTGACAGCGGGACCAATCCAGACAGCCCAGATCGCTTCTGACTTCAAAAGAGTTGATCCCACTAACGCATGCATCAGTTCCGTAGTCAATCCTCTCAATGACTGGCGCCGGACTAGCCAGCAAGAGCGTACATTCATTGTTACATACAGGCCGTATGCGCTGCATATAGCCGGGGGCAGTGGTCCAGGAATAGTCCCTACATGATCAGGCAGCTCTCGCCTCCTCTGTCCAGCCTGCGCGTAATCTCGTCCGGGTCGACACCATGATGGTCTCCACCGCCAATCTGAACGATGAGCACGCCAGCATTATCCGGGTCGAGGTCGGCAGCAAGGTTGTGCCTACGACGTGGTTCAGGGAAAAGAGTAGGAGCAGAATGAGGGAGGCTACGCACTTCGCCATGAGCTGTTCAATAGCAGGCTTGATCCTAGCGGCCTTCCCGTTCGAATGCAGACCCTTACCTGAGGTGGGGTCAGCACTCCGACACTGCGGGACAACAGGGTAGCACGCACCGACGATGAGGTGAATCTCGCGATCACCGCGCCTCTTCGCGTCCTCGATGGCAATCTCGGTACGCTCGACGGCCTCCTTGACGTACAGTCCATGAAGGTCAACCTCGCCGGGTTTGGAGTCCTTAGGCCGCGGTCAGCGTTCCCCTCTTCGCCAAGCCCAGGCCGGGAGCTAGCCCACCTTGTTGTTCTCTGCAGAGTATCGTGAGCCGAGGAGCCATTGTCCAGAAGCAGTTTCCACGCACCGACAAAGATCCAGTCCGCGGCCTTCTTGTTGAACTCCTCCATCTGGCGCTGGTGCGCCTTTCCCTCGTTCGACAGCTCCTTTGCGCGCGCGCCATTGCCAGACGCGTACGCCGTGTGGCTCTCCTCAAACGCACGCGCCATCGCGTCGCCCTCCTTATTCGCGCGCGCGCGGAGGTCGAGGTAGTAGGGATCGGACTGGTTGACTAGATTCGGGTCCTGAAGCGGCACATACGGCGGTAAGCACAGCGTCCGACGCTGCGGCAGCGGGGCTCTACGCAGCGGGGGCCTCCATAGCGCGCGCAGGAGGCCGAGGATCATCCCATAGGGTGCGATGGATGGGGGAAGAGAACAAGGAGGTGCAGCACGCGACTTACGGTACGTTTGCCGCCATGATGCGGAGCTTCCTGGTGCTGGGGGCGCTGCTCCTGCGGCCGGTGTTGCTGCTGGGGCGGGTACTCTTGCCTTGGAGGACGTTGTTCGTGGGGTCTGTGCTGTTGCTGTTGTTGCTGTTGCTGCCACTGTTCTTGCTTCGGAGGGCGCTCATGCTGCGCGGCTTGATGTTGCTGCTGAGGCTTCGTCTCTTGCTCATTCGTGGAGGACCCGCATATTAGATGGTAGAGCGACTTGACGATGCTGCCCAACATGATGGACGTAGGGACCAAAGGCTACTGTGGTGCTTGCAACGCGGCAGTCGTCACGATTTAGCTCTGCCACCATGCTGCGGCCTACCGTCATCACACTGCAGGCACCTCAATACCACGCTCCCCTTGGATGTACGCAAAAGGTCATTGTCAAACACGATGAACTACGCAAGACGAGATTTTGGACGTAAACCGAAGTACCAGAGTAAAGACAGACAAGAAGGCGTAAGGCATGAGTAACATGGGGGCGTAGATCAAGCACTGCGTTGCCAACGATCCTACAACAGCGACATCGGATAGAAAGAACCTACAGACACGGGGTCCTTGGCTACGTCTCCAGACGACGATCAGCATATCGCGTTCGCTCTCAAGATACGTACTGCTGGATTAGATCTCCATTCCAACCATGACGAAGGCAGGGTCAACACGGAAGTCGGGCTTCGTGACGACCGTACCACCAACGTACATGAGGGAGTGCAGCAAGTCTCCAAGAGCAGGCGAGGCGCGCTCCAATACGATGATGAGCGCCTCACATCCCAGCCGCTCGTCCGCAAGGTCCAAAAGAGCAACGATGCTACGACATAGTCAGTGAAGAACCAGATGGCAGGACGATCGAGCATACCTCTCGCGAAGGCTAACGGACTGAGCATTCTTGCCGTCGACGTAGAGCGTCTTCGGTTTGCCTGGGAGAGAAAGTACAGCTCCATTAAACTCGGCGCCCATGTCGGGCGAGTTGATGGATACGCTCTTGGCGTAGGGCAGCGCCGAGAGACCGTCGTCGGGAAAGACTGTCATGAGGAAGTCAAGGGCGTCCTGGCGGTTGGCGTCGACATCGCTGTCGCTATCACTGTCACTGCCGGTATCCGGCGTCAGAGGCGGCGTCTGGAGTGCAGCAGAGTGCGAGCGGATCGGGATGCCGCGCGGGCTGTAGGGACTTTGAACGGTCGTAATAGGTGGTTTGTTGTGAGGATAGATGATAGACTTCGAAGAAGGCGAGGAGGAGAAAGAGGTATCGGACGCTGGGCTGCCTGTCACACAGTCCAACGACCCTCGGTCGGGAGGGCATTTTGCTTGGGGGATGTCAAAAACGCCACTACACAAAGTCAATACAATGGTTCCCATGTAGAAGATAAGAACATACCCCCGGCCCGCCAGAGAAGGTAGTAGAGTAGTAGTACATGTCGTCGCTGCCCTGCATGTGGCAGACGGCTAGCACACTTGGATCTGCGCCGAAAGGAAGTGAAGCCCCATCTCCAACGATCTGGCGACCGTTGCTGCACAGGTGAGTCAGCAATCGGGCCGCGCCACTTTGGCCATAGACTTACGTGGGGCAAAGACTAGATTGATAATTCGATAAATTCGACATTGTTTTCAGCGACATGAGGTGCCAACTTGGTGGGGGACTTTGATTCAGAGGGTTATTGACTTTGTGCACGGTGCAGCGATGTTGCAGAGGACAAGGAACGCTTGGCTCCACTGCGCCGAATTTCGGTCACCGGTGATGCCAAACATGTGCAAGCAGGGCCCCCTCCGCTCAGGACCGGACCCCCGGTCCACAGAAAGTTGTAAGGGTCCTCGACAGCAAGCCCGACGACGACCGCGACCTCAAAACTGTGAGTATGCCGTCCTGCTCGCCGTAGACAGGCCGAACGATGTACTCTCTTGCGAGGGGACACCGCTCAGGCGCTGGAATCGCTCGTTTTGCGCTGGATCGGTCGCACATCTGGCAGATGTACTGACTGCCGCGACAGAACTTCTCATCAAGATGGCTGACGCTCCCCGTGGTCGTGGCGGATTCGGACGTGGACGTGGTGATCGTGGCCGTGGGCGCCGCGGTCCCCGTCGCGGTGGTCGCAAGGACGAGGAGAAGGAGTGGTGCGTCGCAGTCAGTGATCGTGCGGCATCTGCTCATATTCCCCAAGGGTCCCCGTCACCAAGCTCGGCCGTCTTGTGAAGGATGGCAAGATCAAGTCAATGGAGGAGATCTACCTCTTCTCGCTCCCCGTCAAGGAGTTCCAGATCATCGACTTCTTCCTGCCGAAGCTCAAGGACGAGGTCATGAAGATTATGCCCGTCCAGAAGCAGACGCGTGCCGGCCAGCGCACCCGTTTCAAGGCGTTCGTTGCGATCGGTGACTTCGACGGCCATGTTGGTCTCGGTGTCAAGTGCGCGAAGGAAGTCGCGACCGCCATCCGTGGCGCCATCATCCTCGCCAAGCTGTCCGTCATCCCTGTCCGGAGAGGTTACTGGGGTGCTAGCCTCGGTGACCCGCACACGGTGCCCTCAAAAGTCAGCGGCAAGGTCGGCTCCGTCATGTGCCGTCTCATCCCGGCCCCTCGTGGTACTGGTATCGTCGCGGCGCCCGCTTCCAAGCGCTTGCTCCAGCTGGCTGGTGTTGAGGATTGCTACACCCAGTCCAAGGGCTCCACCGCCACGATGGGTAACTTCTTGAAGGCAACGTTCGCTGCCGTAAGTGTCTTCCGCTCAAGATTGTGACTATCTGCTCACAGAACATCCAGCTTACCAAAACCTACGCTTTCCTCACTCCGGATCTCTGGCGCGAGATTCCTTTGTCGAACCTGCCGTACGACGAGTACAGCGGTCACCTCCAGATGACGCAGCGCATCAAGTGAGGGATAGATATGCATTCTATGTTGTATGTACCATCGCATTAGGCCTATGGGATTTTTCTCGCATCCTCCGTCCTGAGAGAGCGTGTCCTGCACGAACTTGTCTCTCATACGCCGCACTTGGCTTCAGAAAGTGCTCTCGTGCTTTCGTGCACATTCGAAGATCGTGGGGATAGGTTGACAGTGGTAGGCAGGACCAGCCAGATGAATGTCACCTTCAATTGAGCTCAACTACTTCCCAGAGTCAACCCAGAACGACTTGACTTTGTATCCCCATCGGGATGGCCATATCACTGCATGCGGTAGTCCTTCGGAAGCAATCTACACGGCGGCGAGCATGAATGACAAGTCCGAGCACTCCTGAATTGATGCCGTACGCTGCTTTGCCTCACTCTTTCACTTTCCCATCGCGCATCCTGCAGCGAAGTTTTCCTTCCCGCCATTGATAACGGCTCTGTCAAAGGACTGAGCTATCCCCACCTCCTGCGCTGCCCTCCCTTCATTCTTCCCCAACCACAATGAATTCCTCTACGTCTGCCGATCAGTCTCGCTACGAGGCGGGTCCCCGATGCGCATCCTTCACCTCTGCAGAGTTTTCTTCGAACTCGCCTACGGTGAAACGGTCCCAGCTCAATCGCCAACGGCGATACGCGAATTTCTTCCCCTCGCACAGCTTCGACGCGCAGCTGGCGAACTTGAGCCTCCCTGATGAGAAGGACACGAATCCGGACGAGAATGCGACTAGGCGTCGCGCTCTTTCATCCTTCGAGTATGTCTGTGCATCATACAGCCTGCACGCATACTGACGTTCCTCGGCAGCTTGCCCTCACAAGCTATGGATGCCAACGAGTCTTGCATGCTCCGCCAACCACCCATCAGCCCACGACGTGCCCGCCGCTTTTGTACCGATTTCGGACTGAGTCGCATTGATCCCCCGCCCACTCTACCGCCGTCCACAGACCCTTCGGAATGCCCCAAGCCTTCACCGGCCGCCGGCGCCGTTGAGGCGAGCGATGAATTCAGCCTCACTAGCGCGAACACCACGCCGCTCGCGACACCCTCCTGCACGCTATCTGACGAATCATCTATGTATGACGGGAACATGGCGTTTCCCCAACCGCCATCCATCTCGCCACTCCTGCGACACATCCAGAGCAACCCCTCCTTGTCGACTCGCCACGTCGACGTCCGCGCGACATCCTGGCGTGCTGCGCCAGCGGCTGAGGATTGCATCGCCGTGCGGACAGTTCGCGCTGATGGAGGGTGGGCGAAACACACTCCGGAGATGGACGAGCCTTTCGATCCTCGGATCCCCGCCTCCAAGTCGCTGGTCGCACTGCTGGACAGTCTCACGTTCGACGATGAAGACATGCAAATGGCGGGCGAGGCGCTCGTGATGGCTGAGGATCCGCGTCATTTGGTCATCACCAGTCCTGCAGAGGAGCGACGGGTCCGCCCAACGCCGCCTCTTCCCTCCCTACCGCCTCCGTCGTTGGTCCCGTCGCCCCCATCTCCGCCCATCACGAGGACTCGCCGACGCTCGGCTACGCTCAGCCAGCTTGAGCAACTCCCTCGCGTCTCGGCACCGTCTCCTCCGCCTGCGTTGCCTACGCCTGCCGCGCCTCAAAAGGACGTCAAGGTCGGACGCGTTGTGCGCGCCATCCGCAAGGTTACCAGCATGAGCTTCCAGCCCCAGCCGGTAGCGGTGACCACTGCACCCGAGGTGTCGGCGCAGCGTCATTCAAGGATGAACGTCTTCGCCTCGACGTCGACGTCGGCGGCCCAGGAGTGGAATGCCAAGCTCAGGACGATGCCGACGCTGGCGTCTGAGCCTGTCATGAAGCTAAAGCATCGCTCGTACGCGCCACCTCCCTCCCAGAACACCTTCCTTCAGGCGCCGTTCACGCATCGGCCGTCGCGGAGCACGGGCGCCGCGACGCTGTTCCCGCCCCCGCCGGACGTGCACCCTCGCTCGTTCATGGACCTGACGCCCGAGCGGCGGCTGAAGCGGCAGCCGTCCATGTCGAAGGAGAAGATGAAGAAGTTCCTTGCGCGGGCCAGCGGGGTGCTTGGCTTGGGTCGCAAGAAGGCTTGACAGACTTTTATTTCGAACGCTGCGCTACGAAAAGTTGTTTACCAAAGTGTATTTGTATGTCCTCTGCCTCTGTATCTCCCCGGGTATCTAAGTATCTCTCGTTTTGTTGCGTCTCGTGCTGCCTGTATGTTCATTGGAAGTGTTTGCGTGTGGGTTCATGAGTGGACTTTCGACAATAAGCCCTGGAATCCCCAAAGTCCCCTACAGTAGTATACATATGTTACAGCGTCCATACGAATCGGAATGGTCATACATTTGTAGCAAAAAAGCGCGATGTTAGTGTGCGCGGCATTGGACAGAATAACAGCATCCTTTGAATTCGCCTTGAATGATGGGCCGTCCAAACGTATACGTTAAACCCAAGCATTGTCAAGTGTTGTCAGACCTTCACTGATCCTTCCACATGAGACCCGAAGACTGTCAGACGATCAGCTACGCGGAACAAACATGACAAGGGACAAAAGAGCATACCAATTCCTCAAAGTCGTCCGAAAATCGTAGCTCAGCAGTAGCGTGCACCGTCACATTAGCGCGTGCTGCCAGGTCCTTGTACACTTCGTCGAGGTAGTAGCGCGTGCCCTTGACGTCCCCGACGTACAGCTCGACGTTCTGTAGATGACGGGGTTCTAGGGACGCGAGATGTCCTGCGAGATGCATCGCGCGCGCTATCTCTTCTTCCTCGTCTTCGTCAGACAGCACCGGAGCCGGGGCTATCTTGAGGACCTCGAGTCCAGATAGCAACGCGGGCCGGGCATCCGCCAGAAGACTGAACAGATGCATGACCGAATCCTCCACCAGCGTAGCGAGCAACGCGAACTCGGGCGACTGCCGCAAGACGAGCGTGCGCAGATTTGGGCACGCCTGGATGATATTGAACGTCGACACCGGGCTCATGTCATAGTACACGCTCAGCGTCGTCACGTTCGCGCCGCCCGAGCGCTGGATGAAGGAGAACAGCGAGCCTGGGAGCGTGAACTCGGGCGCGGTTACGATGACCTTCTCGAGCGCGGGTGCGACGATGAAGGGGAGGCAGGTGTGCGGGTGGTGCCACGCGAGGCCGAGGACGCGCAGGCGGGGGAGCTCGTGCACCTCGAGGTCCTCGGTACCGTGGCGCATGCCGTTGCCCTGGAGGGCGCAAACCTCTAGATTGGGCATGAGGGAGAGGATAAGGGTGTTGCGGCAGGAGATCCCGGGTCCGGCGTAGTGGGTGATCTGCGACCATGGGAGGGCCAGGCGAGAGGGCCGCACCTCTCCTGCGAGGGTTAAGCGGTGCAGGTTGGGCGCAGGGAGAAATGGCAGGCGGGCGGTGATATCGTTGGACGAAGACACGAGCCAGTTGAATTGCTGAAGCATGGGGAAACCTGCATCGTCACCATCCCTCATCACGTCTTGCAGCATCTTCAACCCGACGCCCAAGAACGTGACGCTCTCCCATCGGTGACGCTCGGCCCATAGTCGCTTCAGTATGTGCTCCCAACCGTCCCAGGGATGAAGAGAGATCCGCAGATCGAGTGGCTGATCGTGCGAGCGGGCAAGGTAGGCGTCGAGCGTGAGGCGTGCCTCCAACATGCGGTCTATGGATTTGGATGGGTTCCTAGACGCGAATGTCGCCCTCGCAGGTGTGTATGTGTCTATCCTGTTCCAGAGGGTGGGCAGTTCGTGCGCAACACCGCGCCAGATGCGGCAGACCTTGAGTAGCGTCCAAATAGGGTCGGTATGCACGAGTCCGAGGCAGCGATCGCCTATGAATTGGGAGAAGATGAGGCGGAGAAGCTCTGGAGGAAGAGACTGGATGCACGAAGATGGCGTGTTCTCCTGCTCGTTGTCGTCATCTGATTTGGGCGTCGGTTCGCATTCATCGGCGAGTGCGTCTAGTGCGTCTGGGGCACAATGCCAAGGATCTACTCTGGTGGACGCGCTCTCTGGCATCGAGTAGAGGTCTATCTTGACGAGGCGCTTGCAAAGATCAATATCTGGAGTGCCGTTTCTGTAGATAACGTCCATGAAGAAGGAGCAACCTTCGCAAGGAGTCACGACGTACCTGAGGTTGAGGAGCTTAGGGTCCATGCCTGGCAGTTCCATCTATTGAAGAATAGTCTTGAGGTTATGGACAACGATGAGGGGTTAGGGAAAGCCCCCGCTGGGGATGGGGGGCGTATATGTAGCAAGCAGCGGAACGTAACGGTCGGAGATCTGAGGAATCTGGGCGCGTCGGGGGCATGTCGATTTCCCGGCCCGGAAAGCCGGATCTTGGCTTCAATACAGCGCCACGACCAATCGACAGCGGGGCGCGTACGCTCTCTTGACCTCGACCATCCGCGAGTCCCATGCATTGGGTCCGGTTGTACGTCGTTTAGGACGTGGGAGGGGGCGTATCGGTCAAGGAAGTGGTTAAGCATGCGCGTCGTAACGCTGATGGGTCCGCTTCTTTGTCCACCTAAATTGATTATTGAAGACTACCAGTACAGAGTCGACTCACTCGATTCGAACGGTGGGATCTTGAGAGGGGGAGGGAGACATGCGGTGGGTTCCAAAAAAGAACAATAGCACGGGGCCCCGGGCCGTCGCCCAGATGAATGCCAGCATCGAGGCTGGACTTGACGATCTTCTCTTCAGCACGCCCATCTTACTTCCCCCATGTTTTTGCTACTTTGGATGCAAAGCACAGAGCTCTGCAAGCCCCGAGCCCCGGTGTAACCTCCCAGGGCTACCGACAGTACCTGCTCAGTCAAAGCCGAATTCGGAATATTGTGTGATACGGCTATCTTATCGGCTCATGCGTCCGACTTGCGATAGCGTATATATACTCGACCGTGGTGGTACCTCGCCAGCGCCACGTCTCCCACCTTATATCCCACCACCACCACCATGGGCGCCGCATCTTCCAGACCCGAGACCGAGTCGAGCTCGTCGCAGTCCGACAAGTCGTACGAGAAGCAGCGCGTCGCCGTAGACTCCCTCCCCGCGCGCATGGGTGCCCTCTCGCTCGATGGCGCGCTCTCCCTGCAGAACCTGGAGTCCTGGGAGAGCGACGTGTCCGCGGACCCCAAGGCGCAGCTCGCACGCACTATCCTCGCGCACAACGACATCCGCACCGCGCTCATCTCGCGCAGCGCCAAGGTCGCCGACTCGCACGTCTTCAACACCCAGATCGACTTCAAGTCGGGGCCGGTCACGAACCAGAAGAGCTCCGGCCGCTGCTGGCTCTTCGCCACGACGAACGTGATCCGGTACGATGTGATGAAGAAGCTGAAGCTCAAGGATTTCCAGCTGTCTCAGGTGCGTCCCCCATTCACGTGTCCCCACAGGCGCGATAAGGCTGACAGACCCGCAGAGCTATCTGTTCTTCTACGACAAGCTGAACAAGTGCAACTACTACTTGGAGTCATCGATCGAGCTTGCGGACCGCCCGCTTGATGACAGGCTCGTCACTCACCTTGCTGGCGACCTCATCAGCGATGGTGGTCAGTGGGATATGGCTGTCAACATCCTCGAGACCTACGGCGTCGTCCCTCAAGCCGCCTACCCGGAGTCCTTCCACTCATCGCTCTCTTCGCCTTTGAACAACTTGCTCTGCAAGAAGCTCCGGGAGCATGCCCTCATCCTGCGCAGGCTCGTCGCGTCGCTTCGCGCCGACTCTAGCCTCAGCGAGTCGAGCATCCTTGCTGTCGTCCGCTCGAAGAAGGAGGAGCTCATGAAGGAGATTTACACCATCATGACTGCCACTTTGGGCGTCCCGCCCAAGCCGGATGACAAGATCTCATGGGATTACTACGATGAGGATGGCAAGGCTGGTCACTGGGAGGGTACCCCGAAGCAGTTCCTGAAGGCGTTCAGCTCGAAGGCATACCCCCCTGCCGAGTCCTTTTCGCTCATCAACGACCCGCGCAACCCGTACAGCAAGCTCTACACCGTCGACAGGCTCGGTAACGTTTGGGGCGGTCGTCCGGTGTCCTGTAGGTTCCTCGTCCCCCATCGACATATTCAACACTAACTCCTGCCAGACGTGAACACCGAGATCGAGCGCATGAAGGACGCCGTCGTCAAGATGATCAAGGCCGGCCAGCCCGTCTTCTTCGGCTGCGACGTCGGCCAGTCCTCCGAGCGCACCCAGGGCATCATGGATACCGCGCTCTTCGAATACGAGCACGCCTTCGACATCAAGCTCGGCCTCACCAAGGCCGAGCGCCTCCAGGTCGGCGAGTCCGCCATGACGCACGCCATGGTCATCTCCGCCGTGCACCTCGACCCCGCGGGCAAGCCCGTGCGCTACAAGGTCGAGAACTCGTGGGGCGACGCGGTCGGGGACAAGGGCTACTTCGTGATGACGGACGCGTGGTTCGAGGAGTATGTGTACCAGATTGTTGTGCCGAAGGCGCTGGCGCCGCGCGACCTCGTGGCCGTCTTTGAGGGCAAGGAGAAGACGGTGTTCCCGCCGTGGGACCCGATGGTGAGTGGGCAATCTATGAGCAGTGGCCTCTGTGAGACTGATAACATTGCAGGGCACCCTGGCGTGAGAGGTAGACCGCATGCAGATAAATACATATTATGGCAGTTCGGAACATGTATATATATAAACGGGTCATTCTTCACGTTCTGCATGCACGCTGTCGCTTTCCCGCAAGGCTTTCCAAAATCTATCGTGAACCGTTGACGAGACTTGTCGACCAATACTCCTGCTGACGCATTCCATGATTGCTTCTGGTGATGCTGGTGAATCCACTTGCCTTGTATAGCGTTCGAATTGTCAATGAGGAGGTCCTTTTCAAGGCGAGGACAACGGTGTGCGACAATCTATGCTCATCGGGGCCCTACTGGCTTGCGCGTGGCCTCGCGAATCCTCACAGATGCTGTGTGTGGTATAGGATGGCCATCCTTCCGTTTTCTCCCACTGGGCTCTCCCGTATTGTCCGGCAACCCCTCCGGCGCACCATCGCCCACGTAGTTGGGTAGCAGCTGCTGCACGCCCTCCTCCTCGTCCTCGTAGAAGACCCGCACCGGCGCAGCACCGCCGTCGCTATGCACAACGTAGATGTTGCGGCCACTGTCCTGCCTCCTGTCGCCGCGAGGCCGGCGAGCGGACTGGCTTCTTGCGGGATTCTCCGAGGAGGGAGGGCCGTTGGTGGTCGTCTCTAACTGCGTCTGTGATGCGGTACGCACCGAGGACGAGCCCGACCCAGTGTTCACACTTCCAGCAGGCGAAATGGCCTTTTTGAGGTGGCGACGTACGAGGAAGATCCACACGCCAAGAGCCCCGATGACGAAACCCAGGAGAGCAGCGCCAGCTCCGGTACTAGACATACGATGAGTATGCTATCCGGTCATCTCGATTCCAGGACAGACCCCGCAGCAGCTCCGACTGGCACGACGGTGCCCTGACTGGAAAGAAAAAGAAAAGGGTTCAATATGCATATACGAAGCGATGTTACTAAAAAAGCTCACTGTTTCGCCATGCAGGAGGTCGTCCCTTCCCCGCTATGTAGCAAGCCGTACGACCAGACGTTGCGCTCCGCGTCTGTGACCTTCAGGGCTATATTCAATGAATTCCATTACACACTCGAAGACTCAACGCACCGATACAAAGAAGGGGGTACCCCACGACAGAGAGACCGTCCAGTCTGCGCATGAAGCTCGAAGGGGCAGCGTTCAAAGTGCGCGCGTGGTTACTCACTGAAGCTGATTATCGAAGCAAAGGTCGCATTGTACGGAAGGTGTGAGGGCGGCGCCACCTGAGGACAAATGAGCTAGAATTTGCACAGGCCGAAGCTGGATACCCACTATGACCGTGTACGGGGCCGTCCCATTCTTCGGTGATATTTGAATGGCCGAGCACCGGAGTCTCGTGAGCATCGTTAGTTTATGCAGGAGATTGGGAGTACCTGTGGTATCCACCCCGTCCTGGATAGCGGCCCCGATACGATGTTGGCCTCGACGTCGAGGTTCTGGAGTTGGCTGAAGGTCTGATTCGTACATGATCCGCTAGGCTCCGTCGCGCTCGACACGATGCTGAGGAGAGAGCTGCAACCTCCGGTGTAACCGTTCGCATCGAACTGGCGACCTATGATGAGCACGACGCCAGAGAATACGCGAGTTATTGCACCGCACCATACATATCTGCATCTACAAACGGGGTCAGACTTGTTTTAAACCTCTGGGACGAATGCTTACCTGAGTGCCCGGCGGAAACGGTACCTCGAAGTCGTATCCAAACTCTGCATCACTGGGAAGATCGAGAATGAAGGGGACAGTGTATCTCCTGGGATCCGTCGAGGTCAATATGAGTGCGTGCGTTGGAGGTTTTGTTTGCGGTTGCATACGAGGTGTATACCAGGAGTGAATAAGGCGTCGTTGCGCTGGGTCTCTTCAACCGTGTTAGCTGAGATCGAGTCCAAAGGATCGAGTTACGTACCCTGTAGCCGTGCCACGATCCCACTTGAGGCGCATCGTCTCGCATTGTTCTGCATGTCAACGGCGACGTTGTAGCCGTGCGGGTGTGGACGTCGTGAAGAGGAGATTAAACGGCGAGTATGGAGCGACGAGGGAAACGGGTATGCAAGTAAGGCCACAAGCGAGGACATGTTCACCGATAAGCACGACGTCGCGCAGGTATACTGCACGCACCATAGACAGGAACTGTCTTGACTTGCCCATCTTCGGCGTACAGGTCGAACTCCCAGGACTGCTGGAATGAGCTGGCATACGAGGACCGCAAACGCGGACGCACCTGTTGCATAGGCTTCAGTACAATAGCCCGTACGCTCGCGCACATGAAGATACACGAAGTAGCAAACACCAAATGCATGACGGCGGGGGATGAGATATCCGACGTTTAGTGAGATCTGGAAGTGGACGCGAAGAAAGGGAAGGCAGAGAGATGTGGGGCTTGAGACGAGCCAGGACTTGGCCCTGCAAGTGAAGGCGGTGTCAGCACGGATCTCGTTCCTTAGTCCATCGAGTTGCGCAACTTCAGTGCAGCAGAAGTTATATCAGGCCATCTACAAGCATCAGACGCTAGACGAAGGTTTGCTGGCGCTCATTTGGCGAGATAAAAAAAGAGTAGCAGCACTGTAGCTTGTTGGTCATTTTGCTGACCTTCGCGTCGAGCACTCCCCTGTCTATTGTTCTCAGCAAGGGCAAACTTGCATGAACGGTTCACTCACAATTTCTTTACAAGTCGAAGAGGTAAGCACACCCTGCATTGCAAGAGGTCATTGCCGCAGCTAGTACGGCGCGGCTCGGAGCACATCGCAGCCCACGTACTTACATGAATGATACAGGCAAAGTAGAAGGAACTACGGAAGGCACGCGACCTCGCTCATGGTGCCAATGGGGCACGACAGTCATTACCTGATACTTCTGGAGGTGCACACAAAGGGTTGTGTTGTTCGCAGTCCCTCGTATACAGTTGTGCAACCATAGCTTTATGAGCAGTGGGGCTTATGGAATGTGAGAGACGGAAGGAAGGTTGTTCGGCAATAGCCGATTCCGTCACGGACCGCAATTCCGCTGTCGGCATTTGCCGAAGACCAAACAACGCGTCAACAAACCAGCGCCTGATCGCGTCTCCCGTCATCCTTGAGCGCCTATTTGGTAGATCAGCATGGCGACCTACTTTGGCATCCTACCAAATGGTACGCAATAGATACACTCAATGATGCTGAGAGAGTTCAACCTTTCCCAGAACTCATCGACTCCATCTCGGCGGCGCATGCGGACGGGCCCACGACGCGTCTCTTGCGGTTACCGCATCCACGAACAAGTAGGTGCACCATCCCCCTTGCACGCACACTTGCTGACATGACTAGGCATACCCTCTCTGTTTGCCCTCTATGCCACTGGAAACCAACTCGCCGAGGTGCAAGCAGTCGCCCCACCGAACGAGCGGTCATGGTTCCTAGGCGATAATGTGGTCGCAGGTGCGTTGCTCCCCAAACCCTCCCTTCCCCCATCTGATGAGTATCTCCGTCAGATGGCCGACTACTTGTCATGACCCCCATGGACCCCACTTTCCTCCTCATACCCCTCCTGTTGGCTTTGCAATCGGTGCGCCTACATGCGTCCCCTCGTCCTCCGGTCCCTTTAATTGACTCCCACACCAGCCAGACGGCTCACTCGGCCAACTACGCCCATGGGACGACATCGTCGAAGACATAGTCACCAAAGTCGCCACCGACCCCGCCGATCCCCCAAAGGACCGCTCCACCATACTCGACGCTGCTGACCTCTCGGCCTTCCTCGAGAGCCCATGTTGTCGCTCCGCGTTGCGCAATATATGTCAGTGTGAAGGTATGCTTGCCCTTTTCTGATGAGGATGAGAAAGCCTATTACTTGTCAAACCCCCTCCAGCCATAACACCCGAAATCACTGTCTACCGCTATTCCCCACCCATCCTCACCGCCTACCTCCAACGCAAAGTTGCCCGCCTCTCCGAATCCTCCTTGCAAGAGGGCTCGAAGACGGTGACGCGCAACCTCGCGAAAGACGGGCTCATGGAAGATGGCAAGGAGGAGCTACTGAAGCGTAAGTACGCGACCTCGATGAATGGGGTAACATTCCTGACGGTTTCCCCCCCTTTTGGATAGTCGGCCGCACGCGCGCTGCCTGCGACCTCGTTTCGCAGTACCTCCCTCGAGACATTTACAATGCCCTGAAAGCCACATATGAGTACGTCGCCATCTTTAGACGCTCTTCCATCCATCCAACCGCTGACCCCCCCCCCCCCTCCTCGACTCAGCTTCACCCCCCTCGAAGCACACCTTAAAACCCTGCACGAAGCCGACATCCTCACCGCTGCTGAAAATACCACGAAGGGGAAGAAGGGGGCGGCGAAGGGCAAAGGCGGGACGACCACCGCCGCAGATTCGAAGAAGCGGAAAGGTAAAGGCTCGCAGGGCGTAGAGAAGTTGAAGAAGGCGAACACGGAGGGCATGTCGAAGTTGTCTAGCTATTTCACGAAGAAGTGATCGAGATTCTTTCTCGTCACACAACGATGATATGGATGCCTGCCTTGCTACGAACTGTAGTCCAACAAGTTCAAGGTAGCATTGTTCGATATTGGTACAGATAATTTTGGTTGCAATTGTAGATGTACAATCCTTTCGTCAGCGTGACGATCTAGCGTCATGGCGCGCCTTTCACTGCTTGATAAAGAGCTCCGTGAACTTATCGACGGGCAGCTTCGCAAACGACGGTGCGTCCGTGACCGTATCCAGGATCCGCTTCTGCTGCTCGGTGTCGAAGTGGTGCGAGATATGCCTGCAAGGCGCGTTAGTCCAGTTCCCATAACATGAAGGTTGAGAACGTCGAGTGAAGGTCGAGAGGGTCGAGTGAGGGTTGAGAAAACCGAGCGGTGCCTACCTCTGGAACTTGTTCATGAGCAGCGGCGTGCCCTCCGCGCGGCGGCGCTTGTGGCCCACGGGGTACTCGATCTCGACCTCGTTGAGGACCGTGCCGTCGTTGAGCTCGACGAGGAGCGCGTTGCCGATGGACCGCTTCGCGGGGTCGTGGTAATCGACGCTGAACCGCTTGTCCTCGACGCAGAAAATCTTTGCGCGCAGCGCGTCGATGCGCGGGTCCGCGGCGGCTTCGTCGGTGCTGGAAAACGATCAGCACTTTGGACAAGCACATCGCAGGTATTGGATAATGATATACTCACTAGCTCTCCGACGTCAACTCGCCGAAAATCAGCGGGTACGCGACCATGTAGTTGATCGCGTGATCGCGGTCAGCGAAGTTGTCCAGCGGGCCCTGCTTGTCGATGATGCGCACCGCGGCCTCCTGCGTCCGAATGCGCACGGCCTTGATATCCTCCGCCGTCTTCCCGAGCACCTTCAGCCGCTCGTGCAAGATCAGCGCCGCCTCCACGGCCGTCTGCGCGTGGAACTCCGCCGGGAAGGAGATCTTGAACAGCACGTTCTCCATAATATACGACCCGAACGGCTGCTGGAACTCGAAGGCCCGGCCCTTGAACAGCACGTCGTAGAAGCCCCACGTCTTCGCGGTGAGCACCGAGGGCAGTCCCTTCTCGCCCTTCTGCACGAGCAGCGCGAGGTTGACGGCGCGCGAGCACGCGTCGCCGGCGGCCCAGGACTTGCGCGGGCCCGTGTTAGGCGCGTGCCGGTAGGTGCGGAGCGACTGGCCGTCGACGAAGGCCTGCGAGACGGCGTCGACGGTCTGGTCGCGCGTGAGGCCGAGCATCTTGGAAACGACGGCGGTGGAGGCGACCTTGACGAGCACGACGTGGTCGAGGCCGACACGGTTGAAGGAGTTGAGGAGCGCGAGGCCGCCTTGGATTTCGTGCGCCTTGATCATGGCCTCCTGGAGGTCGTGTACGGTGAAGGTCTTGCCCGAGCGCGTGAGCCAGTCCGCGACGGCGAGGATGGCGCCGAGGTTGTCAGATGGGTGACCCCCTGGGTGATGCAGTGAGTATAGAGCAGGAGTCAGTGATGCAGACGTACATTCAGCAGCGAGGAAACAGTCGTTGAAGTCCAGCCATCGGATGATCGTACCGATGTTAAACGCGCCGCGGATGGGATCCAGCTGGTAGTTGGTTCCAAAGACTTTGGTGCCTACGAAGTTCACGTTAGCGTTGCTCGCTCCATGCTCACAAGATAGCATACCATTGGGCACCACTGTCCCCTCCACCACAGGACCCAGCAACTTGGAGCACGCTGGGAATCGCAGGCCCTCCAATCCACACCCAATGGTGTCGATCAAGCACAGGCGTGCCGTCTCGTACGCAAGCTCAGAGTCAATCTTGTAGTTGTGCACATAGTCCGCAATGTCCTGCAGGACCTTGTCCGGCTGCGGCCGATGCGCCAGCTCGCCGTGAGTAGAAGACATCGCGCGCACGATCAGCGGGGAGAACGTCGAGGGCCGGGCGCGTGCAAGGGACCTAGCGGGGCTGAAGCTCGGGCGCAAGACGCGGGACAGCATATGCGGGCGTGGTGGTCGCGGACAACCTGCGGTCGTGGACGACGAGCGCGTGAAGTTAAGGCAGAGGCGACCACGGTTCGGCGACTCTCCTTCCCCGGTCCGTCGCTTCCCCACACTCCATACGGGGGTAACGGAACCCCGCATAGTACCCCAAATCGGCAAAGCCCGATGTTTATTTCCACCAAGCAGAATCTGAGCATCTCTCCCACTACTGGGTGCCGCGACAAGGCTAACACCGGCAGTCCCTTTGAACACCTGCTCTACTGCTTGAAAGGTCAGGCATGCCAAGTCTCTTCACGAGAATCTCTGCGCGACCGCTCGGACGCGCATGTGGCGGATCTACTTTGAGTCCCTCCAGCAGCGCGTAAGAACCAGCATGAGTCCTGCGTTGCGATGTTGAACAGAAGGCATGAAGCTAGGGAGGATTGGAATGACGATATGCATGTATGGACACTCGATACAGAGACTAATATATGAAGACAACAGACTTAGAGGAAATGACGACCAAAAGCCCTAAAACACCTAAAAAGAAATTAGGAACAGATCGCGTTTAGACAGTCGCCTTGAGAATGGATACTCGTAAGTGAGAGGTCATCAGGAAGAAGAAGTGAATCCTACTCACATTCACCATGGTCCATCCAACGACGATTTGCCAGACTCTTGCCTCTATCGCGTTGCTGCAACGAGGGCAGTCCATGTGTTCTTTCAGCTTCCCAAGTTTTTGTTGCAGTACGCTAGCGATGATGCCTTGGCACGATATCAGCGTCGAATGCAAATTACATAACGCGTAACAGCGTACCTGGATGGCCATCCACCAAAATCTCGTTCACAGTCGCCGACCACTCACGCGTCAGGATCTTCTGCGTCGCGAAACTGCACTCCCCCGTCTCCGCGTGAAACGTCGGCGGCACCTGGAGCAGCTCCTTCAATTTGTCCATCCGGCCGTGATGCAGCATCAACAACTTCTTGAAGTACACTGAGCCCATCTCGGCGGCGTTCTCGTCCGGGACACGATGTAGGGGCAAGGAGAGCAGGTACGCGGAGGCCACCTGCGCCAGCGCGAGGAGGTCGTGCGCGGCGGCGAGGCAGTACACCTTGAGAGGGGCAAGTGCAGCCTGCTGGCGCAGGGACTCGAAGAGCACGGTGCCTGGGGCGACGTAGGACGTGGGGTCCATGCCGTACGTGGACAGGCGTCGGACAGTATCCGCCAGCGTGTCAAAGGACAGCTTGAACTTAGATGGCGACGCGCCGTAGGCGATGTGCAGCAACATATTCAGCACATCTCCATTGTCGTCCACATACACGCGGATCGGCTGCCCGTCGTTGGGGTCAGGAGAGCCCGAAGCTTCCTGGAGTGTGCCTGCGAAGTCATTGCATGAGGCGCGATGGAGGACGCTGCTGTTGACGAAGAAGTGGACCGCGTCGGACGTGACGAGCTGGAAGTCGGGGGCTGGGGAGGAGGCGGGACTGGTCTTGTCGTTGAATGCGGTAGACACACAGTACATCGCTGACGAGGCGGGGGGATCCGGACTTTGCAGAGCGCTCGGAGGGGCCGTCTGGGGTGGATCCTCTGGGGATAGCGATGGTCCAACGACGCCGTAATCGTCCCAGTGAGCCACGCTCGAAAAAAATTCGGGCTCGAAAGACTGCAACTCGAGCGCCTGTGGCTCGAACTGCTCCTCGCAGCCAGCGTTGCAGTCGTACGAGTCACAATACATGTTGTCTTCCATGATCATTCGAGGCGGTCGGTCTGTGGGAGGTCGGTCAGCGCAAAGGTGAGCAGGATGACGGGCGTGACGCACAGGGCGCTGGCAACGGTTGATATGCAGCAAACCAATAAAGGAAAGAACTGGGGAAAGCTCCCACCGCAGGGCTTTAAGTACAATACTGCCTGTGCTCGGCTACCTCCTGGAGTGATAATCTTAGCAGGCGGCGGCTCCACCAAAGACCCATGATAAGGGAGCTAGGCAAGGCTATCCGAATGCTGCATGGGAGACGGAGCAGAGGCGGTCCTACATGACCAATGCGAAGACGGTCGCAGGCGTCAATGTCCGTATATAGAAGGTAGGCAAATCGTATTTTTCCATACTGGCGAGGCTGGTCATCGTCGGCGCTTTCGCCTTGCTGCAGGGGCGAGCACGCATGATCCTCCTGGATGCCACGCTTGTTAATGGGTGGCTTCGAGGCCGGTCAGCCCGTCGTAGCATTGGGCTTTGCAGGGCGGATGGCGTCCACGACGTTTGATTACGAAATTCTGTGTACTCTAGAGCGAGTTACTGCTTGGACGTCCTCTTCCTCCAATACTCACTCAAGATCGTGGGCTACGCGTATAGGCGCCTATGGGAGGTGTACTGTGCAAAAACCTCGAAGGCGAATTAACGACACAAGTCCCCGAGTTCGATGCAAATCGACGCACATTGTCGGTGAGTCCGGTCAATCGATGCATACGATCGAAGTGCTTCTCACAACCGAGCGCCGTGATAATACTGTCCCCGTGTCGGGGGTGACCTTGGCAGTAGCAGGCGGCGGGGATGTGTAGTCCGCAGGGACCGGACAGCTGTGAATTCTATGCTGATTATAACAAGAGCTCAGTTTTCCATGGTGAGGTCGCCCTTCCTGTGCCAGGAGCACCTCCCTTCTCACGTATCGGCTCGCAAGGGCGAACCAGGGCTGCGCACCGTGCCACTTCTAATAGGGGACAGCGAGCGATGGACGGAAAGCTAGACCCATCACACTACTATGGGCGGTATAGTGTGCAAAAACCTCAAACGAGGTATTTCGACGCACGTCGCCGCCGGGGTTTAAAACGACGCATGAGCTTGACGAACTAGTGAGATTGACGCAGATGATTGAGCGAGAGTGCGTGCTTACCTGTCGAGTAAGCTCTCGCCAGGCAGAACACCCGGCGGAAGGGGAACTTGGACGTCGCGGTTGCGTTGAGCCTGGCGAGTTCGGCTGTTGCCGGGCGTACTCCCGCGCTCACGTGGGTCAGTTGAACTTCGTTATGCTCGGCAGAATATTCGTTCTCAGGCTAGTAATTAGTCGCCCTGATGAGCCGGAGATATGTAGTATCGGTGGGCTGCGTGGGTGCGACTTAAGATATATGACTGAAGAGCAATGTCCGAGTCCGTGCTGACGTTGGGTCCGCACTCATATTCTCGAGTGGCCTACACCACGTCAGCCTTACCCCCAGCACCACGATCGGCAGAGGCGCGCGCATTGCACGGCTGCTATTTTCAGCGGGGTAGGCCGCATTGTGCCTGCTGAGCATAGGGATCTCGGGTGGAAATGAGGACAAGCAGCTCAAGGCGCCCCCGGTTGACCTTGTCGAGGACAACCAAGCTCACCGAGAGAAGAAGGGTTTCAGAGGATTTGATAAAGCATATGCATTTCTTAACATGGCTTGTACAGAGGCAAGCGAGGCGTGATGGACTGGAATGGACGGAGTCATTAGGCGGCGCGGCCTTATCCTCCGTCCCTTAGCGAGCGCCTCCACGCCGGGAAAAAACGGCTGGAAATTCACCGTAGGCCTTCAATTCAGCCACAGAACGAATATAAAATCGCTTACAAGCCATGTACACACCCATACATCGGTCGGCTAGGTCACGAAAGAGCTTGCCGGCTTTAGCGCCGGGCGCTTAATAGCAGGTCGGGGAACCCCGAGTTCGGGCCGTCCAAGCCACGCCACCCCTTCCCTCATCGCCCTTTCACTCCGATGTGGAACCGAGCACTGGGAGCTGCAATCACGGCATAGCTCGATCGCGTGCGTCGCTTTCGCAAGTTCATCAAAGTCGTGCGTCGATTTCGAGGCTCAGCGGCGGCAGGTGTTGAAGTACCTCGTTTGAGGTTTTTGCACACTATACCGCCCATACACTACTGGTCACGGTCACGGTCCCCGAACCTTGCATTTCTGCTCGACACCATGCCGCGGGCACCTTGTTCTATCACCCCCCTCTACCCCCTTGCGGAACGTCAATACTAATCCTAGGGTGGATCAATACCTGACGACGGCCCTCACGGTCGAAGTAATCCCCAGCGACCAAAGTTCAATATGTCACGTGGGGCTCGAGGAACTTGCCGCTCGTTGGACCGCCCACCAGCTGCCGCGGCCGGTCGTGCCTCGCCACAAGGATAAGCTGAGGACGATGGACTTATGCATCGTGAGCCTTGATCGCATGCGTAAACTGAGTGAACTCGCCAATACCGTGCGTCGTTTTCGAACACATCGGGGGACTTACGTCGTTAATTCGTTTCGAGGTTTTTTTACAGTATACCGCCCATACATTTGGTCATCGTCTCACAGACATTGGACGACTTCTTGGCCGAGCCCAAACTCAGCGCCTTAGACCACTCGGCCATCTCGATACGGGAGGGCGAAAGAACAGCCAATATATCAACGTGGAGTGATCCTCCTTACAAGCGCTACGGCCATTGAGCGAGCGCTCCATTACTCGTATCATTGGGTAAGCCAAAGATCTTTAAGTCATCTGCCGAATATCCTATCATAACTTTGATTTCTTCGCTTGCGACTGGAGACATCGGTGTATCGCCCCCGCTAATTCTTGTGGACTCGTTTGCACCACCTGAGAACAACTTGAGCATGCGTTGGCTGTGTACGCAGAAGCGCTTTACGTACGAGATGTCCGGCATTCTCAACGCGAGACAATGAGGCAAGGTACTGCACACCGCCTATCGCGTTGTTGATCACGTCGTCCTTGACGAAGGCAGGTCTTCCGCTCATTGTAAGAAAAAAACTCACAGAGGTGACAGTAGCAGAGCGAAGAATCGGGGACTTACAGATAGTCGTCCACGGCCCCGTAGATTATGTGCGTCGGAACACGTTTGACGCCGTGCTTCAAGAAACCGTATGCACGAGAGACGCCGAGAGGATCTTCGTAGGTCGCCTGAATCGCAGGTGTGAATGAGATCTTACGAGCTTATGAGAGTCTAAGTATCTCTTACAGCCTCCTGCCTCTTCACGCATGCCAAAGTGACGCCTTCAGTCTTGTCCGGGTACTCGAGCGTGGGCAGACTACGCAGACCGTGCTCCTACGCCGCTTAGACTAAGTCATCACGGATGGCTTGCAGGTATAAGATTGCGTACCACAAACAGTCGCACGACTCTATCGTCCCAGGTCTTCCAGCTGCGACTCTTCAAGAGGGTGTACGCTTCAGGCTTGCTCGGCCAAATATCACGTCGGTTGCGTGCGCTGTTGACCAAGAAATGATGAGGGCCAGCCGCGGCTTCGCGGTTCATGACCATCGGTTCGACCAGTATGAGAGAATCGTAGACCACACGCGGCGTATACGTGAGTGACAGCTCAAGCGCTACTGCACCCATCGACTGCCCGATACCGGCGAGGCGGCGCTGGCTAAAATCGACGTC
Source organism: Schizophyllum commune H4-8 (assembly GCF_000143185.2). Taxonomy (NCBI): domain Eukaryota; kingdom Fungi; phylum Basidiomycota; class Agaricomycetes; order Agaricales; family Schizophyllaceae; genus Schizophyllum; species Schizophyllum commune. The sequence goes on along the minus strand of NW_026089545.1, from coordinate 2,071,016 downwards.
GATGCCCTTACCCTGACCTGTCAGGACCAGATGCACTGAGCGCGCGTATTCACTCCAGCCAACTGAAAGTATGTGTATGTGCGTCAGAGCTTCTTCGACTGACAAGGTGAAGGTACGTACACATAGGCTCGTAGCCAAACTGCAGCTCGCGCTCGTTTAATGCGGCCGACGCGCCGTGGTTTGGGCACTCGATAGCCCACATGTCGTGTATCTTAAGGCCAGGTAACGCGTACAGATCCTCCATTGCGGGCTCGGAAATCTCATTGTGGAAGCCCGTCGCGTGAGTCCAGACGAGGGTGAGCGTGTCCGGCGCGTCCGATGATGTTTTCGGATCCCAGTAGCGCTTGACGGAGACCAGCAAGGGGTAGTCCGGGCGAGCGTCAAAGACGTACGAGCGTGAGTGGAGGACCATGGTGACAGGAGACAAGAAGGATACTTTCGTCTGAGTAGCTTCTGATTCTGAACATGTTGGTGCACTGTGATTGAGAACACCGGGCCGGTCGGTGTAACCGGCCATACTCGGCAAATGCCGCAGAATGAACATCCCTTTCTCCTTTGCCCGACGTCTCTCAAAGTTCATATCAAGCTGCTAGATCCTGCAAGTGATACAGATCCAGACTCGGGAGACTGAGGAATTTTGTGAATATATACTGCATGTCCCTTCATTTAAAGATATGTTTTCTTCGCAGTCTGGTGCCCAGGTTCAAGCAACCCCCGCAGAGAAACTGGATTGCCTAGTCATGGCAGTCATGTCCTTGTTGATCATGCCCTCGGGGGGCAAGCAAAGTCACTCGCAGTTGCAATCCTAGTCAGCACCTCTCCGATACTCGAGGTACCGTGGTTCGACCGCGGAACCTCCGGATGACACTCAGCGATTAGTCTCACGGGTCAGCCTCTTCTCACAAGACGACGGGGGGAAAGGTCAAGTGAGAAGAGTCTGATCAAGGCAACGGTTAGCATATGACGCGACGATTCGTGGGAAGTAATCTGTCACTTTCCTGACCGCGGAGATCACCGAAAGAGACCCAGCAGTGTGGGATTGTCCCAAACAGGCAGGAATGTGATCGTTCGCGCCCGCGTTCCGCGCGCTTGTTCCCTCCTTGTATCCCTATTCCTATGGGGTCCTCTTGCCCTTAGGCGCATTCTACATAATGTCGCATAATCCTACAGTCTCGTATGAGACCGATAATTCCACTCGTTCATCCATCAACAAATCACCTCAATGGGTCGAAAAGACGCTCTCAAAATACTTCGCTCTTGCTTCTGTGCGCGACTTTCAGCTCGAACGCGCTCGGCAGGTCATACAAGGACAAGATGTCCTTCTTATCACTGCTACTGGAAGTGGGAAGACTGTCGTGCTTCTTGCCGGTGCAGCAGCAGCCTGTGAACTCGGCGAAAATGCGATATGTGTGTACATCGCGCCAACAAAGGCCCTCGTCGAGCAACAGGTCAGTTGTCAATTCTAGAAATGAAGCGCTTTTGACTGATAGATGGTAGGCGCTATCCACACCGACGGCTCTCGATGCATTCGCCATTAACGAGGACACGTTGCGATGCGCGGAGGCAGAGGGTCGGGACCTCTTTCGAGAGCTTCAGGCCAGGAAGGGCACGCGCGTCGTCTTCATGACGCCTCAGATGTTCCTGGGTGCGCGCTTCCGGGGCCTCCTCAAGGACGCGAACTTCAAGCGCGCCATCAAGTTCGTGTCTATTGACGAAGCACATCTCGTGGATGATCTGCAAACTGGGCCGTTCTTCAAGACATACAACCTCATTTCGCCGATGCGAGATGTCCTGGATCCAGATGCTGTCTGGGCACTCGCCACAGGCTCTCTCACGGTCGCGCAGGAGGCGTTAGTAGCGCACAAGCTCACGCTGAAGCCGGGGAAGTACGTTCGCGCGCGTTATCCCGTTGACCGCCCGAATATCATGTACGACATCCGGTTCCTCCAGTACCCCTCATCCAACCGCCAGCACCTCGACCTGAGCTTCCTCATTCCTCCTCTCATGCACTCCGCCTCCGAAGTCGAGCCCACCATCGTCTTCTTCAGTACCTTCGCTCAAGGACAATCCGCCATGCGCGCGCTTGACTATCTCATCCCCCCAAACGTCCCAAATCGTGAAAAAATCGTCAAGCTTTACGGCTCGATTTTCTCACCGGATTACAAGGCTGCGGCTCTGCGCGACCTTGTGGATCCTTCCTCGCCCCTTCGTATTCTCATCGCAACAGACGCCGTGACTTTCGGAATGAACGTACACGGGATCCCGCGTGTTGTTCTGGCCGACACGACAAGTGGATCATTCAACACGCTGATGCAGCAGCTTGGGAGGATCCGGGGCGACCTTGCGGCGCGCGCCATTATCCTGGCGCCTCAATGGACGAAGATTATACCAGACGAGGAAGTGAAAACGAAGCAGCAGCAGGAGGATCGCGCAAGACGCGCGAAGTTGCCGCCAGACTTACTGCGCTTCCTGAACGCAGGGCGGACAGATGGATACCAGGACAAGGACTCCGACATCGTTTGCCCCCGCGCTCTGAACTGCAAGCTCAACAACGAGCCCTTCATTGAGCGCCCCCGCTGCTGTAATGTCCATGTTGACGACCCCGAGATGGACACCCTCCTTGCTCGTGAGCGCGCGGATATGGAGAACTGGGACCGCATTCTCAACGCGCCGCGCGATCCAAGCGGCGAAGACTTGCGTTCCGACAATACATACCGCTCGCTATCCCGCCATCCCGCAATGCAGAGGTCCCTTGCCTTCGTTCTCAACCGGTGGGGAGTTCAGTACTTTGTCAAGCATATCCGTACGGAGGCTATGGCGCACCTTCCCCCTACCTCTGTCCTTCCATCATCGCTCTTCGATGCCTTACCGGACAGGGCCCACCTTTGTACAACCTTGGAGCGCTTCCGTCGTGTGGTAAATAGCATCATGCCGCAGGGCTGGCCCGATTTTGACAAGTACGCGCCACCGCTGCTCAAGATTCTGCAAGAAGCGATGGCTGGCTACACTGCTATCATCAAGGAGTCCACAGAGAAGGCTTCCATCAAGCTGTAAGCACGAGTTTTGCCCTATGTTGTCTGCCTGCTCACGTCTTTATTATGTAGCACGAAGATGCGCCTGGATATACTTGTACATCTCTGTCGAGAACACAATATCGACACGACCGGCTTGAAATTGAAGGCGGAGTTCATGGACGTCCTCGTCGAGTTTTTCGTAAAGTGAGAGCTTCTTTCTTACTTCCCCATCTCTAGCGATACTTACTGATACGCAGAAATGAGCTGGACGAGCCGACACCTGAGGAACTCACGCAACTTCGTGCCAAACTTGATATGGTCAAGGAGGCAGACAAGGTGGCCAAGACAAAAGAGCGACCACGTCAAATGGATCAGGACAGTAATTGCATTGAGGGCGTAGGCGACCTTGCACCTACACCTGGCCCTGCATTGCCTCAGGCGTCACGAGATGACACCGCTCGCTCACCGCTGGTGCCCAAGAAGCGCCCTGCTTCCAGCCGGCCAAAACCTCGGCCTGTCAAGGCACGCAAGCTCGTGACTGCGGTCGGAGACAAGGAGAACAACGACGCGCGGTTCATTGTGAGCAGGAGTGGTGAGATGTAGGGGGCCATGACAATCCTCGAGAACAGTTTATACTCGAACGTACACCCGTTTTTAATCATCCTAATTTACTTACTATACTTCACTTGCTACTAGCACTCACTACAGCTCTGGTACTATACCACTTTACTTCTGAGTCTCCGATAACATCGTCATTTGTCAGCGCTGACCGCGGGCACAACCGTGACAACGTTCGCGGTGAGTGTCCTGAACTTCGGGAAACGATGATGTCATTTCCCGACGTTCAAGCTTATCACGTGGCAGGCATGTGATCGTCAGTTCAACTTTCCGTGATTCGTCTGTCGTGCTTCTACAAAGGTTGTCAAGCGCGGAACAGGCAGAAGTGCTTCCTTGATCAACCACATATCAATGCTATACTGTTATTTGATCCCCTACAAACTCCGAAGTAGTCAATCCAGCCCCCGAAGTGAATATAATGGGATTTGCTGGCAATGACGGCTGTAAGGGCATGTCGTCCTCCAGTACAGACTGCTCTGCTGCGCGAGCCATATCATCCATTACCCCAGCGCCGCCCTTGAGAGAAGTGCGCTCTACATATTCCGCAAACTTCCCCTTGTGCACCACTATATTGATCCCGGCACTGAACTCATCGAGGGTGAGCTTCTGCTCCTGCGCGCGGCCCTTCACAAAGGTTAAGGTGCGAGATCTGCGGTAGTAAGCCCCAAGTGTGTTGATATCGCTGATTTTGCTCGGGTCAGTGTGGGTGAAGGGTGAGCGCTTGATCCCGAACGCGCGAGGTATACTCGAGCGCAGATCACCAAGACCCTGTATATTGAGCGCGACCCTTTGCGAGAGATGCTGAGCATCAAATGAGATGGTCTTTGAGTTGAAGAGCCGCTTAATCCAGAAGTTGAAGTGCTCCTGCAGTAAGTCGAGCTCGAACCAACGGCCGGGCTGTCCAGATGGATTTACAAGATAGTTATCCAGTATTGCGTCGCGAAGATCATCCGGAAACTCAGCCATAAAGTTGCACGCCATTTCGAGGAGCTCGTTCCCGTAGCTTGTAGCACCGGCACCCCAGAAGGAGAAGCGGAGGAACTGTATGTAGATTAGCTCCGAGTACAGAAAATCGGCGAAAGCGCACCTTGATAATCTCGAATACACGTCCAATATCTCCTTCCGCAGTGGCGAGGCACATCTCGAGATACCATAGGGTGACTCGGAGGAAGTTGATCGAGTTCGCTAGGTGGCGATCCGCATCAGGTTGGTCTGCAGTTGCAGTACGCTTCGTGGATGACGCCGCAGGTGCGCTTTCTGTGCAGATATGAGGCTCGAAGGACATAGATTGATGTAAATACTAACTGGATGCTTCCTCAACGTCGGAAAGTTCCTCCTCCACGCACTCGACAGATTCCGGGTCGTTGTATATAGTCTGCGATCGCTCGACTATGCCCAAAGCATCGGTATACGCGGAGCTGGTCATGTAGCGGCGATACGCGATCTGCGCCCACTCCAGTAGCTCATGAAATGTGATGTCCTCTTTCACACCTCCAGGCGCAAAGTACCGGTCAAGCGCATCAATCAGAGGCCTGTCCACCGCTGTTCTTCGTGTTTTCTCTTCGCAAATGAGCCTGGCACGGTGATCAGTCAAAGAGCCGCTGATACGCAAGCCCCACGTACCTGAGGATCTCAAGCGCCATGGCCGAAAAGCGATCTTGCAAGATCGCATGCCCGGGATAGAAGTCGCATACCTTCGGGTTGAAAGCACCGCGCTTAATCCGATTACAATCTGAACGCAATCCAAATACACTCTTCCCGGTCTCCTCGTTGGCGTCCGTCCAGTGCATGCGGAAGATACACTTCATCCAGTTCCATTTCAGGTGCCATAGCTGCACGGTAGGTACAAGCCATTCATATCGCTCGAAGGGTGTGTTGGCTTTCATGGTGTAGAGCTTGACCTTGCGCTGGCGATCAACGGTCAAGAGATCGCCTCCGACCATCATCAACCACTTGAATGACGACTTGGCCATGGCAAGCTGCTCGAGGAGCAGGTTCCGCAGTAGCTGAACAGTGCCGACAGTTGTCGCCTCGTTGATACCCGATGTCTGCATCGGATAGATCTTCGATTTGCGTAGGCGTAGGCGGCGCTTCGCGTGAGTCTCGCGGAAGAGCTGCTCGACGTCCGAAGAGAAACGAGCGAGGGACGGGACATATTGGACCCATTCACGCAGAATATGGCCAGCTCCAATTCCAGCCAGATGCGCCCCATCGAGATCGTCAATGAGATCTTGGCCGGAAAGCTTCGTGCGCGCATCATCTGCAATATTCTTCAGCAGGTGGTCTGCTTCGAGCGCGCCAGGCTTGACATCCTCAAGCTCAATCAGAGTCGCAGCTGTGCCGCACAGCATCTCCCCAACGTTCGTTGCCGTCTGCTGCCACGCACGCTTGATTTTGTTGACGTTATCATAGACGATTTGAAAGGTAGGGGGTCGATTTTCTGCAGCGGCGGCGAGAGAGCGAAGGTGAGAAAGCTTGTCTTGCGCCAGCACACTCAAGGTCGCGAGAACCGTCGGATAAGAGATCGAGATGCCGAGGCAACATAGCAGCTGGATGAGATCACGGTTGGCACCACAAGCGAAGCAGTAAATGCCAAAGATGGTCGCGAAAACGAGGGCATATTGATTGCGCAGGCGTAGCATGACAATGATGAAGAGGGTGACAGCCTATTGAGAAGTTAGAGGGTGCTCGTGAAGTGAGCAAAGAGGCGTACCTGCCACGGATCGCGCTGCATCCCAGGCGGTACCCCAGGCGCTGTATCGCGACGGTGGCGCGGTGTGCTTGCACCCGCACCCGCACTGTCTCCCATCGTACGTGAAGCGCGATCACCCTGCATCTCGGACTCATCCGATTGAGTATCATCCCAACCATCCTCACTGGTCTCTTCCTCCATCTCCACATCCTCGGGCGGGCTCGCAGTGATATCGCAATTCAACCGTACGGTCTTGCTTGTTGCTGCTGTTGCCATAATCGCAAACAAGACCGGGGCCGTGTTGGCAACCTCCTCCTGCGCTCGCGTCATGTCCCAGCTGCGAAGCAAGTCCCAGGTAATGGACCCGATGGATTTCTTGCGCAGGAACATCGAGCCCTCGGATGACAGCAGGCTGTTCGCCTCCTCATCCACTCGCGCGAGAACAAGCGCGACTGCCCAGTCGAGAATCGCGTTGTGCTGCGTCGGATGAGGTGCATGTGTGAGTTGAGGGCGAAGGCGCTGCGAAGGCGGTAGAGCGTAGCGAGGGATGTGGAATGTGGGTGGTGGGATGCGGCGACCACCTTCGCGCCGGGTGCTCTTGTGGTGGTAGATGAGCTTGATAATTGACACGGGGTGCTCGCGCGCATCAGGCGACCGGCTATGGAGGAAGTAACTGAGAGCATTGCTGATTTCGGGGTGATTTGGATGCGACACGTCGGCGAACAAAGCAGCGAGGAATTTCCCGAGGGAGAATCCCGCGCGCTTGATGCACCTACAGACAACGGCCAGCTTCTCTTGGTCGCTTGCGTAGCTCGCGAAGGGCGCGTCCGCTGAGCTTGGCAGGACCGGAACAAGATGCTCGAATAGCCCAGCCGCAAACTTCGCCTCCCAGCTGTTCCGCACAGACACGAAGTCCCGTTGCCGGTCATCAGTTGGTATGTCGAATGTCTGAATAGGCGTGGACATATCTGCCATCGGAAACGACTGAGCAGCTTCCTCGCCGTACCCGACTGCCCCCGGTTGGCCATAGGTTGTGCGATGTCCGTGATCTTGACCGCGATGAAGAGTCGCATGCGAGACAGGTGTAGGCGGGAACATGGGGGAGTACGGGTCAGGTGGGGGAAACCCATGGTCATGAGGAGGTAGGGGGTACGCCGAGCCATAGCCATAGTGTGTGGGATACGGCATATGGGTCGTTTGACTCGCGAAGTGAGGCGGAGCGTCCGACATCTCTACGTCGCCGCTTAGATGAGATGAGAGATGGTAGTGAGACCGCGGTGGATTGCTCAGTGGGGGCGAGATTGAAGGGGCATAGTGTCGCGTATCCAAAATCTCTTCATTGGGCTCCATTGTGAGGTATAGGATGGTATAGTATAGAGATGGCGGTGGCGAGCGCGCTCGTGGTTGCCGTTTCGGGACAAGGAACAAATCGTCGGGTCCATCTCGGTGATCGCCGTCATCAAAATCCTGACATTTTATTCGCACGATTCGTCGCGTCATATGTTAAGCGTTGCCCTTCCCAGACTACTCAGCGATCATTGTGCAGCCGGAGGCTCTTCCCAATTTTCTTAATCGACTCGCGCATTGTTCTCTGCTCGTAAACGCGCTCGCCAGCATGCCCGACGCCTTCTTCGTCTCGAACAAGACGCGCAAGCGCAAGCGCTCCGGATCCGTCCCCGATGCGTCGGGCAAGTCGAAGAAGTTTGCCGAAAAGAAGGGGCGCGAGCCGTCATCCTCGAGCAAGCAGCCTTTGAAGAAGGCAAAGCGGAACGACGAGGAGCTCGATTCCGATCGACGGACGATGAGGGGAATATTGATGATCTGGACTTGAGGCAGTCAGATGGCGAGGAGAGGAGCGCGTCCGAGGATGAGAGCGAGACCCCTGCAGAGAAGAAGTTAAGACTAGCGAAGCTCTACCTTGAGAGTGTAAAGGAGGGGTTAGGTGCGTGCCATGCACTGTTTCCCTCGACCTGACTAACATCCTGCAGCCGAGGGGGAGTTTGACGCCGCGGATGTGGACATGGAACTCATCTCGGCGCACTTGAAGCAGAATGTGCTGGAGTACTCGGGCAAGATCCACCTGTTCGTCGCAGACTCTGTGCGTTTCCCCCTTCGCTGCCTTCTACTTGATTCTTAGAAATCCCAGTGAGACCTGTCCCAACAACCACAAGAAGTGCTGCGAACGCGCGGGCATCGACTTTCCGTCACATCTGCTGTCGCGTCCGAGTCTGGCGAATTTATGTACACCGCAGGCAAGGAGGGCTCGATCATAAAGTGGGTTCTGAAGAACGGCGCGAAGCAAAAGACAATATTCAAAGTACGGCCAGACGTCAAGGGAAAGGGCAAGGCAGTCCCGGACGCATCGCTACCAGGCCATACGGATGAGGTCCTCGCGCTCGCTTTCCAGCAGCGATGGGAAGTACGTCGCTTCCGCAGGCAAGGACAGGCGCGTATGCGTTTGAGATGCAGAAACGGGAGAGTGGATCAAGAGCTTCATCGGCCACCTTGGCCACAAGGACTCGATCTCGGTGCGTTCACTCTGTCTTGCCTTTGCGCCGATCTTTAGCTCATCCCTCCCTAGTGTCTTACGTTCCGCAAAGATTCTCATCAGCTATACAGCGGCTCCTTTGACAGCACGCTGAAGGTGTACGACCTCTCGCCCGACGTGATGGGCTACGTCGAGACACTCTTTGGACATCAAGACGTCGTGCTCTTGCTCGATGCCCTACGCGGCGAAACCTGCGTCAGCGTCGGTGGTCGCGACAAGACCGCGCGCTTCTGGGAAATCGTGAAGGAGACGCAGCTCGTCTTTCGTGGTGGCGTGCGCAGCCGCATACGCGACGTTCACGAAGGCGGCCTTCGGGGCGAGGATGTGGACGACGAGATGGATGCTGCAGCGAAGCGGAAGCATAAAGAGGAGAAGGACGCGAGATAGGTGGAGGGAAGCTTAGAGTGTGTGGCGATGGTTGATGAGACGACCTTCCTTACTAGAGGGGATAGCGGGTGAGTTGTTCGTGTATGTCACTGAACGACAATGCTAATTTCATTCCCTAGTTCGATCTGCTTGTGGTCGACACAGAAGAAGAAGCCGATATTCACGCAGCCCCTAGCTCATGGCTTGCACGAGACCCCATCAGAGACGGAAGGCATGGTGCAGACACCGCGCTGGATCAGGGCTCGGACCTGCCTTCATTACTCCGATCTCTTTGCGTCAGGTACGTCCCCACATCGTGGTTTCATACTGTTCTATACTCATTATACGTCCAGGCTCTTGGGACGGTACCATCCGTTTCTGGAAGCTCGACCCGAAGCTCAAGTCCTTCTCTCTCGTTACTGCGCACGTGTCCATCTCGCCCACTGCACTAGCTCCCAGGAAAACATGTCCTTATCCGAATGTGGATGACGCACTACAAGAAAATACAAGTACATTGGGAGGGTATGAGTCGACGAAGGTAATACAGGCAACCGAAAGTCAAGGCCCCCGAACAGCGCAGAGATAGGGGAGAAAGACGGAGAGATCATATGATAGCCTGGAGAGCTTTGGTGAGTGGCTTGTTGACGCGGTCGGAGTGCGTACTCACAGGCGTCATGGTCCAGCCAACGACGACTTGCCAGATCCTTGCATCAATGGCCGTCTGACACTCGTGACAGGGTACGACTCCTCTAAACTTGCCCAACTCGTGTTGAAGCGTGCTACTGATGATTCCTGAAAGCTCAGTCAGTCCTGGCTTATAAGACATATGTTGGGGCTTACCTCCAGCATCTAACATGACACGTCGAGTGGCCGCCGACCAACCACGCGCGACGCCTTTCTGCGCGGCGAACCTGCAGTCCGCCGTTTCTGCGTGGAACTCCGGGGGCCGATCCAACAGCTCCTTGAGGATGCGTATCCGGTTCTGGTGAAGTAAGAAGAGCCGCTTAAGGTACGTCGACCCCATGTCCTTCGCCTCCTGATCCGACAAGCTATGCAATGGGTAGGACAACAGATATGCGGAGGCCACCTGCGCCAGTCCGAGGAGGTCGTACGCCGACGCTAGCACATAGATCTTCATCGGCGCAAGTGCCGCTTGGCCCCGCAGGGTCTCAAAGAGCACGGTTCCAGGAAGGATGTACGTCTGCGGGTCCAGGCCGTATGTGAGCAGTCGCCTGACAGCGCTCTCCAGTGTCTCGAGCGACGGCTTGAAGCTCGATGGCGAGACGCTGTAGGCGGCGTGGACGAGGATGTTCAGCACGTCCGCGCCGTCGGCCACGTACACGCAGGGCAGCTCGTCACCCGGGGTCTGCGTGGCGCACGCAGCGATCTGCAGCGTGCCCGCGAACTCGTTACTGGAGGCGCGCCGAAGGAGGGCGGAACTGACGAAGAAGTGGACGCCGTCGGACGACACGAGCTTGACGTCGGGCGCGTGGTGGGGAGAGGGGTTGTTGTCGGCGTTGAAGGCGGTTGAGACGCAGTGCATCGCGTGTGGACGGTCGTATGGGGCGGGGAGGTCGGGTTCTGACAGTGCTCCCTGCGTTGGCGGGAGCGATGGCTCGACTTGCGCGAAGAATGGTCCGACGGCTTCATCCCAGTGCACCATACTCGCGAAGAATTCGGGGTCCAGCAGCTCCCGTCGACGGCGCTGTAGACGTGTTGGTACGTGGAAGAATCGTTGTCCATGCTGCTGAAGATCTGTTTTTGCAGGTCAGCGCGCGCTCGACGACGACAACGACAACGACGAACTCGACGTACCTGGGCTGCGGTAAGGTTGATATACGCTGAACTGATTTAGGAAGGAACATCGATTGCCTCGTCTCGCAGGCCTTAAGTACCCTCGCAGCGTGGACCCTGGCTGCCGGCAGCGACGATAGAGTAGGAGCAAGCCCTGAGAATGCACCACCCCAACTCCACTACGATAAGGGAAATATCGAGCACGACCAAGAGCTGCATTACTGACGCAGAAGAAGCGGATGAGGTGCGACCGACGCGTAAATGCCTATATCGGGAAAGCACGAAGATCCATTGCTCTTAAGCAAGAGACGACGAAAATCACCCATGACTTCTACTTACATCCCCAGGGTCAACCATGGACTGCCTTGAGCTGTCAGCGAGGTCTTAGTCTTCTGGCCTCCGGACACCCCCTGGCCATGGCGGACCGATTTCCTGCTCCCTACTGCCCGTAGAAAAATCTAGGATTTCTCGAGTCAGCGCATTACACTTTTCCTTGAGCAAGTCGCAAGAATTCCGAGAGCGTCCTGTAGGCAGCTCGCGCATTCTGCTACCAAGAAACCATGGGTTGCTGTGCAAGAAGGTGGCTCGAAGGTTCAACTCATGTCGGAGGTTGCCACAATCGTCTTCGGAGCCAATTCTCGCATGGAACCTAAGTGCGCGGACCCCGAGTGTTCGAGCCTGTCCTCGTTTCCCGTGAATCTCTTTAATCCGATACCGTGTCGAGGCTGTTGACAGCGCTGGAGAGCTTCAGAAATCCAACGCTGTGGGCGACACCAGCCAACCACCGAGGCAGCGAAGCGCGATCTCATGTCGCACATCTAAGCGGCGGCAGAGTCGCAAGAAGCTAGTCTGCGGCCGTGGCGCTCGCTGGGGAGAGCTTTGACGCTGTCTGCCCTGGCGTATTATTATCAGTATAGTGTACGTGCGGGTCACGGACACACCGTACTGATAAATTACCGTGCGCGTAGCGCCAGCGTCATCGCATCCAGCAGGTCTCGTCGACGAGTCTATTTCTGGTTACGAGTATAAACAGCGTACACGTATCCACATGCCTGGACCCAGCGGGGCCAGTGACTTCTGGCAGACCCGCGCCGTATTCGGGAGACTTCGAGGCCAAGAGCATGCCCAGTGAGACCAGAAATCGGTGTAGACGAGCAGATAAGCACGCAAGTCATGACGAGCTCCAAGTCAATAAGGTCCAATGTCCATGATGCGACGACAACGATATGCGTAGTAATACAGGGAGAGCACGATGGCGCCAACAAAGTACCCGGCGGTATAAGCAACGGACAATAGCGGATTATAACTGTAAACACGACTGTGTTGGTGGAAGGTCGAAGGGCAGCGGGTGAGGGGTAGGAGAGATGGAGGTAGGGGATGCGGTAGGATGAGGTGGGTGGAAGGAGGGAGAGGTAGGATAGGAGAAGTAAGTCCAGGTGCGGTGGTGGATGCGTAAAGTTCGGGTGCGGTGCGGTGGGGGAGGGAGGGTAGGCGGTAGCTGGTTAAATAACAAAGGCGACCAGCGTTCATGCGAAGAAGTGGTATAGCGCCACAGCAGCAGTCGCCCCAGCAAACGCGCGCCACGACACGCCGTGCCGCCGCGCGGCGTTGTAACCCGGCGGCACGCCCAGCTGCACGCTCTCCGAGGTCGACGTCGACGTGGTTACGTCGCCATGCTTGTCTGTGAGCGTCACGGTTGTTACTGTTGGCGCGGGAGAGATCGTTGGAATCGCGCTGAGGTTCCATGGGGCGGTCGCGTCGCCGAAGAGCGCGCTGTAGGTGCCCGTGGCAAGCCCGGAGGTGACGATGCCGCCTGTAGGCGCGGTGACGGTTGAGGCGAGCGCGTACGGCTGAATGGTGTCCGTCGGCGTGGGGAGGAGCGAATTGGGCAGCTCGGTGGCGTAGGTCGCGGACATGGAGGAAAAGAAGGAGGAGAGGTACTCGACATTTTGTGTCGAGTTGGTCGCGTTCGAAAGCGGGTAGAGGCCGATGAAAGGAGGCTCGACGCCATCGATGCCGTAGCTGTGGATGTAGGCGGTGAGTAGTGAGTCAGGATTATTGCGAAAAAGCACGAACCTCCAGATCGAGTAAACTGTCCTTAGAAAGGGCTGCCCAATTTGCCAGTCAATGCCAATGGCTGCAGGGGAGGCCGCTCTCGGCCACGTCAGGCATAGGCTCGGGTTGTTGGCCGTTGGGCCGATCAAGTAGTCAGAAGGCTGAAGCGTATAGTTGCGCTCGCCAAACGTAAGAGTCATTGGCTCGACCGTGTCGCAGGGAATGGCCCATTGACCAGCTGAGAGGCACATCAGCGTCTGAGGTACTGTCATGATGGACATTTACTTACCTTCGTCCACCAGCCTAGCACTATCAATCATGTTGAACAAGTTCTTGACCTGCAATATTGTCAGTGCTGCTTCAGCTTGGGTTGGCCTTATTACTCACGTCCTCAAACGGTCCGTAAATGCCATTGTTCCCGCTAGGTCATGTCAGAACGGTCACTTTGAATTGGACCAGGCGACTCACATATCAAACAGGGCCAGAGAAGTGTTGGCTGTGATGTCGGGGTAGCTTGGCTTGGTCGTTACCTGCGTGCCATTGACGCCGAAGGCGTGCATGGGAATCGCCCATTCTAAGTAGCTCGACTCATCACCCTTGCCCGGGGCTGGCGCAAACTCGACGACCTGGTTCCATCCGACCGCGGACATGTCCTTGACCACCGACGAATCGACAGCGCCGAGTGACAGCGTGCCGGAGTTGTTGTAAGTCAAGCTCAAGCCGAACAAGGGATAGGTCAGATTTCCCTGCTGCGCAAGTGTCGGGAAGAACGGTGTTGCTGGGGGTATATTTAGTGATTGGTCAAGGTGGTGAGACGGGGTGGCGCACAGTTCACCACCTTGCTGTTCGCGATGGTGGATAGGCGGGGGAAACCAAGACCCAGAAGGCCGCTGATGTCGTCCGTCATGCTGACATTACCATCGGTGATCATACCTATGGGTGGTCAACAGGTAGTAATGAACCGGAGATGAGCACGACGCACCGAACGCCTGATCGGGGACGGAAAAGTTGGCCACCTCGACCGTTTCCCTCGCTATGTACCCTGAAATTGCTGCAAGGATGTCAGGAGAAGGAAGATGAGGAGGATGCAGTCGGCGCACCAGTCCCGTCCGAGTACGCCGCACGAAATTCGGTCTCGTTGTCGTTGACCGCCGTGAACGTCTCGCTGGCGTAGCCAAGCGGATATCGCGGTACTGCCTGGCACTGATCGCTCGCGCATGCCGAAGAGAAGAGCCATAGGTCGGACGAGGCCGTGTCGAGCGCAACGCGAAAGGTGATCTCGCCCGTCTTGAGCTCGGTGTAGTACGAACTGCGCGGGCGGTCAGCTGGCTTCCCGCACGATGACCTGCGACGCACGTCTTGCCGCTGGAGAGCGACAGCCTCTGGATGCCCGCTCGGGGGGCGGTCGCATTGGCGGCTGCGGTGCCGTTGGCGTTGGCATTGCCGGCGCCGTCAGCGGCCTGGCGGGCGATCAAGGGGAGCGCGGCATGAACGCCGGCGACGAAGGCGGAGAGAAGAAATGGAAAGAACATGGGCCTAACACGGCATAGATGGTCGGAGTATAAGAAAACGAAGGAGCGACTCGGCCAGAGCGAGCCTCTGACCGCAATTCAGTGTGTGAGAAGAGCAACTGCCTTTGATTCCGTCCAGGTTTCGTCACAAGGACAGCCTCACTCGGTCCGATCACCGACGTTCAACTGGGCCAATACTCCTCCTCGAGCTCAGGTATTCGGCGCTGCAACTCGGGCAACGCTCACACAGCGACCACGACGACGGGGAGATAGAACGGCGATAGAGACAGCGACGATGAACTGACTTCAAAAACACGGCAGCTTCCCGAAGGCTGTCCATCCCGTAAGCTCCTATCCTCCTGAGCAGACGATACATTACAAAAACACAGCTCAACGCAAATACAAAGTGTTACATTACTTATAGATTTGGGCGCCAGTGACTCGCAGTAAGCGCCAGCGCGAGGAGCCGCGAAGCGGGATTCGACTCGCCTGTGCCGACTGCGCTGCTGCGCCCAGCAGGCGGCCTGGAAAGCCCTGCGCTGACGGCTGCGCAGGGGAACCCGAAGCGGGGCAGAGTGCCCTACGAAGCTCGGCGGGCACCCCGCGAAGCTCGGTATAGCCAGAGCGCATCAGATCCCATGGTGCGACCCCGGCTGCGAGGCCATCGTCGACAGATACACATCCCACGAATGCGTGCTGTAAACCCAGTCAGCCGATAGCTCGCTTCACCAAACCAGATGGCTGAGATCCGAGGACTGCATGGAACACTCACTCGAACGCGGACGGCGCACTATTCCACATCGCCATCATCTCGTCGTCGAGGACGATATCCGCAAAGGCCTCCCCGCCCACGCCGCCGTGCATGTAGGACGAGGCGTCCATGGATGCCAGGGAGGGTTCCGAAGCCGCAGGTCCTCCTTCAAGTGCGTCGAACTGCCCGCCCGGGATGGATTGGCTGCGCAAGGGTCCTCCAACGCCGCCATGATTTCCGAATCCGCCGCCATTCGATACCGGCGGACCCATGGTGGCGAGCTCGGAGTCCATTCCGGATCCCCAGCCGTCGCTCAGCGCGTTGACGCCCTTCCCCAGCGTGTCCTTCGTGCTCACGCTCGACATATAGTAATCCGACGCGGCTACCGGGGTGGAATACGGCGGGTCTTGGGAGAACGAGGTTCCGAAAGACTGATCTAGCGGCAACGATGACGGAGTCGATAACGAGGGTTGGGAGTGCACCAACGTATGCGACGAGGTGACAGAAGGATGCGACGCCGGCGCTGAGTGAGCCGATCCAGAGGACTGCGGCGAGGGCGTGTTGCCGGTTCCCCAATCTGTGGGCGGAGGCGCGGCGCCTGGATTGAACAGTCCCGGATGCACCGCTGCTGCAGGCCGCCACCCCGCGTCGAGATCTTCGAAGGCCCGTTGCTGCTTGTCCCGGTCGTCAAACGTCCGCTTCTTCGTCGGCGGCGCGGGCCCCTCCTTTGAGGCGAGGTAGCTAGGGCGCTCCCCGCATGGGCCGCCCGAATCCCCGGTCCCGGGTCTACAGGACCCGCTATTAGGCGGACAGGGCTTGACCTGCTCGTCCATGAGCGCCTGGCAATTGTCGCCAATGCACGCGAGCTCGCGCAGGAGGTCGTGGAATCTGCCCGGGATGTGGTGCCTAGGACGAAGTCAGTCAACTGGCTAGCAAGTACCTCCCGGACCTTTGGCAAGGCTGGATGTTATATGGAAAAGGGGACGCACGTCTTCTCACACACGGACAGGAAGTTCATACAGCTCCACACGTCGTGCATCTCTCGGTCTTGGTCTAAGGCGAGCCCCCTCTTGCGACCACCCCAGACGTTGATGAGGAGCACAATCCCCGCGCTGAACGCCGCGATCTGCAAGGTCGCAACCGTTAGCATCTCTTACCACTCCTCTGCGCCAACAATCCAACATAGAGGGCTGGCCACCCATCATGTGCCAGTTGAAATTGTTCCCTCGTTCTGCGGCCACCCATCCTTCGCGAAGAAAGACTAATGAGGAAAGAGAAAACTCACAAACATCTGCGGCGCGCGCAATATCCAACCCTTCTTCACCTGCGCCTCAAGCAGTCGCGCGCACGACCGAGCCGCATTGGTACAGATAGCGAGCGACGGGAACGCCAACGGGGAGTCCTTGTGAATGAACGGGCGATGAATCTGGATCTGAATGTAGTAATAGGAGCAATAAAGCATGGCGCTCTGCAAAAACAAGGTCTTGTCCGCTCGTGTGGGGTCCCAGCGTACTGCAAGGTGGTTAGTCGGTGGTTCGGAAAGCTGATGGTCTTGAAAGCTGATGGCACGAAAGACGGAAGGGAACACATGATATGGAGTGAGTCGGACGGCGTATACTCACGAAACTCTGGCACGCTGTCCATCCAGTTGTTCAACTCCGAATCGAGCTCAGAGACGATGCGCTGGTCCCAGGCTGGGCCATAGCGCCCGGCCTGCACGCGCGACTTGGCGGTGGTGTAGAGGTTGCGGAAGGCGATGGAGTGCAGATCGACCACCTTCGCGGAATGTGAGCTTAGACGCACATGCGAGATATAGCACCCGCGTGATTGGGTGGTGGCTAACCTTGAGATGGGTGTTGAAATATATCGGCGTGTGCGCGACCGTGCCCTCGGGTTGAGCGAACTTGACCTCGGGGTCGGAGGTTTCCCAATATTCATCGTCGCACTCGACTGGGTACTCGGCGTCAATGCTTGGAGAGAACCTCTTCAGTCTGGTGATGGGTCTGCAGTTAATTGGGCACATACTCATCGTGATGTATAGCAGATGGACGCCCGAGAAAAGCGCTTGTCATTCGATCCATGATTACCAAGCACCTTCGCTTGTGGTTAGGCCGTTGGGAGTTGTGATAGACCGTGAACTCACCAGAACACCCGCTTCCACTGCTCCGTCAACACAGTCTTCGCCGCGCCGTTACGCCGATGAACCCCGACCTCCTCGCAGAACCGCAGTGCAATACCAATGAGGTTCCATGCCCCCTGCGGCGTCGTCGTCCCGAAGATGTACATGATACACACCTAACCAAGTATATCGTGAGTCACAAAGGAGCTCGGCACCTGGCACGGCACCGAACGTACACAATAGCACTGAATCTCATAGAGGCTGGAAACCTCGAACAAGCTCTGCTTGCGCATGACCCGGATCTGATCAAAGTACATCCAGCCCGCGGAGAGCGGGTCGTCGTCCAACCACGTCGCAGGCTCATTGGCAAAGCGCGCGGCGACGGCACAGACGCCGAGCACGGTGGACCCGAAGAAGCGGTCGCGAAGGTGGAGGCCGTTCTTTAGCTCGCGCATGAAGGTGGGCTGGTGGAAGATGTTGAAGACGGGCTGTACTTCCTCGAAGAAGAGATTGACGAGGCGGTAAAGGAGGCTAAGCTGCGGGAAGACGAGCGGTTTGCGCTCGTCGTCGTCGGAGACTAAGCGGCGTTCCCACTGCGGATCTACTTGTGAGCGTGGTGATAGCCAGAAAGTGTACAGACGTACGGGCTCCAGTCTCCAGAACTTGTCTCGCCTGACGTCCGACTCAAAGAACTCGAGATTCATCTTCCCAATGAATTCCTCTTTGACATTAAGCGCGGACTTCATGAGCATGAAGCTGCTTGACTTTCCAAAGAAGCGGAGAGGAAGAGTGTGTATATCAAGCCTGGATAGCTTGTCGTTGAGCTCGTTCTGCGTCCGCTCGTCTTCGAGTTCGTCGATGATGTCCTCAGGCGAGTCGGCGTTAAAGAGATGGAAGGATTCGGGGGAGTTGGCGTCAGCAGGCGAGGATGAACCGTCTTTCTGAAGCTCCTTCGCGACGTCCATTCCTGGGTTGAGCTGCAGCCATGGTTCATTATGCAGTTGCTCGATCGTAAAGGGGTGGCGCACCTTTCGCAGAAGTTCCTCCATCTTGTTGATGCGGGCCTCAAGTTCCTCAACATATCGCTTCTGCGGTCCCCGTTTCTGCACGCTGCGATATTACATGGTATCCAGGGCCCGTAATTGATGTACGCACACGAACGGGGATGGTGTGCTGACACTCGAGGTTGAACGCGATGCAGTTCGAGCAACGATTGCCCGGCATCTGTGAGCTATCACCTGCGAGGCGCGTCAGAGGCCATGCAGTGTCTCATTGCACTACATGTCCGCACATTTCGCTGCAAAGTTGTTCATTCATTGCACTCTGGGGGAAGGGGGAGTGGCTCAACTCTTTCTCTTGCGACAGTGGTCGCAGGCGCGGGGGAGACGTTTCTGCTTCTTGTTCGATGGGTTGCTGGTGCTTGGTGCAAAGTCGCCTTCGTCGGAGGACATGGTGGGGGACGCGAAAAGGGGGAACTGCAACGCGAAGCGCCATCGAAGTGGGGCTGGGCAACGCCCGCCAGATGATCGGAGTTTGGCGATGTTTACAAGGGGTCCTCCCACGGCAAGAATCCAGTCCATGCAGTTTTCCGTTTCGCGCACTAGCCGGCTCGACATCGGCAAAGGTGAAATCGTGTCGGAAAGGCGCTACACAGGTTTTGTTGGGACGAATAATCAGACCGACAGATATTCGTTGATATAGAAGAAGAATCTCGACGATAACTTGTCGGCCGAGGAATTCCTCCCAACACAACCTAGGCATAGTGGTCAGGAAAATATTCCGTCTTGACCGATGAGATGCCAGGACCATCGCGCCACGCAAAACTGCAGGTGATGGGCAAGCCAAAGTCACGCTTTTGGCCATTCACGTGACGCGGCCAACGGCGCGGGCTCCGGTCCGCGACGCGTCCCAGCATTATTCTCTCTCCTTCATGCCTCAGAGCTTCGAGGGCTCGATTCTCTGTCATATACTCAAGAGATTCTCACCTGTGTGAGTCTATCTTAGTATCTAGCTATCTAATACCACATGAATGGGGTCCTAGGCTATTCACTGATGTTATGCTCTTGTGTCTTGTGTGCTACTGAACGTATGTGTCCCCAGCGCAAGCTCACTGATTGTTGCTCAAAATAATTCAGAGAGAGGTCCTTCAATACCAAAAGCAAGGGAGGAGACGGCTCGAGGATCATGCACACCAGTCAGCATAACCATGTTCACATCATTCCAATACAAGAGACAGCGTATTCCTAAGTAATATATCCTCTCTGACCAACTGAGTGACCTAACCCCAGCACTTGTTGGTTTCACCGGGCTTGATACAGGTGTACCACCATCGCCGGATCCGTGTTGGATCTTGTGGGCGCACCCGGCACCTGCCAAATGCGGTGTTCGGCGAGGTCGGGACGATGATGGGGGGTCTGCTTCCATCAAACCGATCGTTTGGCGGGCGTTGCCCAGCCCCAATCGAAGACATTCACTTCATGAGCGATCGTGATCCTCGGATGCGCCGGAGTGCGCATGCGTCATATGCTCGGCGACGCCGGGACCACGCGAGCAAGCCCGGAAGACCTCCGCTGGACCTGGCGCAAATCCCTCAAGCGACTTCTACCGTCAATCAGCGTAGGGTGGAAGGCGGAACCCAAGCACTTTAGTAGCTTGAACCTTTTGTGTTCGAAAAAGGGCGTCTTTTCTCAAGCGACACCGTGTCCGTCTCTCGTGGGATACTAGTCACGTGCCCCATAGTTCAACTTCGAATTGCTGACTCTTCGCTGACTCCCTCGGAAGCAAGGCCTCGTAGATCACGCACAGTATATCCTGTACACAAGATACTCTTCCAATGCTTACCTTTCATCAGTACCACCACCCGGAAAAGGGAGGAACAGTTCTGGAAAGACCTAACTCGTGATCCGTCGCCTCACGGGCAGTATGGAAAAACGGAGGTTTTCAAAGGGCTCTTAGAAGTGAGCCTCGCATACGCACTGCTACTAGCATGTTCTAACACACGAGCCGCGGTAGCGGACCGCGGCAGTGCGTCTTCCTTCAAATCTGTCAGCGGAGGTTCGCGATGCAGCGCGTCCGGGAGCGCGTCCGGGTAGTGACGACCTCACGGCGCAAAGCCAAACGCGTGGCGTGGAAAGGAACGTGATTCTGAGACACAAAGGCATGCCTGAAGGGCGTACATAGGGGGATCCGTGCTTCAGTGGTTCGTCCCGGCTAACTCCGGTGCCATCTGCAGTCGCCACAGTTCGAGCCGGACGCACCATGATTTGCGTCTGCATCAGGACCTCCTCCAACCCGAGGTCTGCTCGCGTTCGGGAAAGACAATGTATCCAACCTATCTGCCATGTATTTGATAGCCTGTACATAATTCTTACGAATTAAAGAGCGAGATGTTGAGAAGGAGTGTAGTAAATATGTACTGCACCACGCTACGCGCTGCCTGCAGGTCGCAGATGCAGATAAATAAGAGACCGCCTTACTAGTAGTGCCCGCTGCCGCGCCGGTTGTAAGGATTGTTCGGTGCGTGGCCGTACGGGAAGTGCGGCCCTCGTCCCTGACTGTCGCTGTAGCCTGATGCAGCGCCGTCCTGGGCCATAACGCCAAGGTATTGGTTCCACTGCGCGGAGCTGGAAGGAAGTCAGCCAGGTGCGTAGGAATACAACAAGGGAGAAAGAGTTGATGGCCAGGCAAGGAGGAAAAACGGAAAGGTAAATTAAACTTGGTGGTTGGCATAGATGACCTTCCGGCTAGATGCATTTCCGAGCTCGAAGTCCTCGTGAGGGAGATACGCAGGTAATGAAAGGTCCAGATCGACAACTCACTCAAACGAATTCGACGTCCCGTCAGCCATGCTCATCATATTCGTCCCCAGCGCAAACACACCCTGCGCCGTATCGTCGAGTCCGCCGCCCTGCATCAGCCGCGGGTCCTGCAGCGCCGCCTGGTAGTCCGCCATGCTCGGCATCTCGAACCCGGACTCCATGTTGAACGGGTACTGCGGGAAGCTGAAGGGCATCTCGAGGTCACCGCGCGCGCCATCTCTCGCCATTCTCCCATAGCCGGTCAACACACCGCGGAAGCCTTGCGGCGGGATGAGCGGGTGGTTAGAGAGCGCGGCGGGGTTGATGCGCGAGGGGAGGGTGGCCTGAGGAGTCGGATTGGGTGGGTACTGGAAGCCGGTCTCGTAGGCGAGCTCTTCTTGGATGTAGGTCATTCGCGCAAATTCGTTGTTAGAGGGGACGAAGGAGGCTTGAGAGTTGCCCTGAGAGAACAGGCCCTGCGACGTGTATGACGCGCCTTCAGAGAGCTGAGATGCGCCGCCAGACATTGAGGAGGCGCCGCCCGCCATCGGCTGGGCCTGAAGGTTCATTTGCCGCTGTGTTGTGACCATGTGCGGGGGCACCTGCTCGCCGAAAGATAAATCGTGGAGGGCGTTGCCTGGCACACGGAAAGGGTGCGGGTCGAGGAATGACTCTTGCCAATCGCTGTCCGCGCGCCTCGAAGAGACTTCTGGCGCAGATGGTACGGGAGTGGACTGGGACGGTCGGGCGCGTGATGTCGATGACCCAGCTTGCTGCGCCGACGACCCTTGGGCTGCAGAAGTCGACTGCGTTGAAGGCAGAGAGGAGCGCCGCTCGGGAGGCTGCTCGTAGTCGACGCGCGACCGTTTGCGCGCCGCCGAGGGCGCGGCGGTGGGAAATTCGGGGAAAGGCCCATCGCGCAAACTAGCGAGCTCCGTAAGGAGGTCGTGGAACCGCCCGGCTATATGCAAGAAGTTCTCGCAGGCGCGCAGATAATTCATGCATGCTTCCACGTCCTTTAGCTCGCGCGGGGGGTCGAGGACGAGGCCGGTCTTCGGGCCGGCCCATAAGTTCATGAGGAGTACGACGCCGGCGATGAAGGCGGAGACCTGTCAGATGCGTGATGAGGAGGGCTACTAGGGATCATGATAACTTGACTTACATTGAGTTGGGGCATTGGAAGAACCTGCTTCCGCTTGACCTGTACCTCCAGCAGACGCGCACAAGATCGCGCAGCGTTGCTACAGATAGCGAGTGATGGGAATGTCAGGGGAGAAGACTTGATGATGAAAGGGCGGTGTATCTGGATCTGCACATGATAGTAGGTGCAGTAGAGAAGTGATGCCTGAAAGAATTGGACGTTGTCCGTCGTCAGCGGGTCCCAGCGCACTGAAAGAGGTTAGCGGCGCAAGATGAGAGATAGGGATCACACACAGTGCTCTGGGAGCTCGTCAATCCACTTGTTCATGGCGGCATCCAGCTGGGCAGCTATCTTCTTCTCCCATTCCGGACCAACGTGTCCCATTGAGATCCTGGACCGCGCAGTGCAGTAGAGGTGCTTCAGCGCGAAGGTGAGGATTTCCAGGAGCCGCAGATTGAACACGGAGCAGGTGGCGAAGGACGGCTTGCCCTCTGGTTGCTTCCAAGACGTTTCGGGGTCCCCTGTATCCCAGTACTCATCATCGCACTCGACTGGGTATTCGCAGTCGATACTGGAAATAAAAGGGTGAGGGAAACTCTTTTGAACTTGCGATGGCACCCACTCGTCACGAGATAAAGCGCAAGGCCGACCGACGAAGGAGCTCACGGTGCTATCCATGGCGATTAGTGACCTGGTCGCTCGTCAGCCGACTTCTCCGTCTGATAGGCATGTACGTACCAAAATACGCGCTTCCACGACTCGCTTTCCACGCTGCGGGGCTGGCCTGTCTTCCTATGGATGCCGAGCTGCACACACATGCGTATGGCCATCCCCATGAGATTCCATGCCGCCTGAGGCGTGCTGGTACCCACTAGGTACGTAACGCAAATCTGAGGGGGGACGTGAGCACTCCAAGGACGGATCATTCGACCCACAGCGCACCGCGTAGCACTGCACCTCGTGCAGAGTAGCCAGTCGGAACAGGTTCGGCGACGGCAGCCTTTGTATTTGACTGAACCACCGCCAGCCTGCTGATAGACGGTCCCCTCCTTCGAGCAGGACACGGGGATCCTGCGAGTAGCGGGATGCGACAGCACAGATTGCGAGGATCGCGCAAGCGAAACCTCGGTCTCGGTGATGAAGACCTTCGCGCAGGTTTCGTAGGAAGGTCGGGCGATGGACGATCGGCACGACGCAGTGGGCGCGCGTCAGATACTGGTCGACCAGGTGGTTTAGTAAATCGGGCTCGGGAAAGTCAAAGTCGACCCTGTCATCCCCCTCGAGTCGATCAAGCTCCCACTAAAAACGTGCCACATGAGACCCGACCGGAGCTCAGTGGCACCAGGCTGGACGTACCGGTTCCAGCTGCCAGAATCTCGCTCGCCGTATGTGAGCGTCGAAGCTACCTGGTGTCGCTTTGCCGAGCAGCGTCTCCTTGAACGATAAGGCAGAGCGCATCAGCATGAACGCGGACGACTGGCCCATGAAGCCGCCGTGGTCAGCCATCCCTATGTTCAGCTGGTTGAGCTTGTCAGACAGGGCGGTCTGATTACGCTCTTCCCAGTCCTCGTCCTCGTCCGCCGTTGAGTCTGAAGGCGGGGTCGCACCACTGAGAGCAGGGAAGGAGGACTCGGAGGTCGGGCGGGTCTCCGGCGCTGGCTTGCTGGTGGACCCCGAAGGTGGCACGGGCATGTTTGCCAGCTCCTCCGCCAGATTTACGTTTGGATTCAGCTGAGAATGCGCAATGTTAGATGTCTATGAGGACGGGTGGGCTACGAATACGCACCCGATGTATAATCTCTTCTAGTTGCTTGACCTTGTCCTCAAGATCATCGACGTAGGTCCGTTTCTTTTGAGGCCCGCGCTTCTGCTCAAGGACTGAGACATAAATCAGCGGCGTAGAGGAGCAGGTAGCACCTTGACGGGCAGTGTATGCTCGCATTCCACTCCGAGCGTCGCACAACTCGTGCACTTGCCGGTCTCGGTTTGCGAGCTATCGCCTGCGGCGTCGTCGTCAACACCCCGACTGATGCGGGGAATAGATACCTACACTTCGCTGGAAGCCCGTGAGCGAGTCTCCTACACAGTACGAAGGAAGGTATAGTTACTCTTTCGCTTCCTGCAGTTATCGCAGGCGCGGGGAAGGCGACGTTTCTTCGATCCGGGGATAGGACCTACGCGGTCGAATTCGTCCTCAGAAGACAAGTCCATGGTCTGGAGAAAGACACGTCGCGCTGAGGTCCTCTACTTATATGTCTCGAGGAGTAAGTGGATCGAAGGAAAGCGGCAGATGGGTGCATGGTGTGCAATCAGTCGTAACGATGTTTAGGTGCCGGTGATGTGATGAACCCTCAGGCCTCCGGGGCGCTCTCCGCCGTATACTGCCCTGATCAGCTTCATAGTCATCAAATTCCCAACGACGATCTCGGAACTCTCCTGGGTCTCTAATCGGCAACCCGGGAATCGGGACGGCTCAATAAGCATCAAAACATCTTGGCAGATTAGAGAGACTGGATTTGGAAGCAAAGAGGACTGTTTATATACAACACTAGTGCTACGTACGTCGGGAGGTTTGAGTACAAAGGCGATTGCGCCTCTCAAGTATGATAAACTACTGGTAATACAAGTGATAAAAGCGAAGAAATTCCGACGAAATCAGGACCAAACAAGTAGAACAGCGCGACATAGAACGGAGCCTGAGACGGTGGGGAGGCGGAGTGCCGGAGAGGCAAAGGCCGGAGGGGGTATCACCTGTACGCTCTCCCGTTCGTCGTCTTTGACGCAACATGGCTATGCCCGTTCATCTTCCCACCGCTCGTCCCAGGCCCACTTAGCCGCGGCTTCTTGCTAGCGGAGGAAGAGTGGCCATTCGCAGGCGCAGACGCGCTCTCCGACTTGACGACCATCTTCGCGTGTATCTCCTCCAGTTTCGAGGCCTTCACTTTCTTTGGCCAGAACAGTGTTACGAACCTAAACACCCGGCGTCAGACACAGCGTCCACATGCAATGATGCCAGATCACTCACGTCCACAGATGTCGCCGCCATCTGACCGTATCCTCCCCTGCGGCAGCCTTCTGCGAGAGTACATGCTCGATCCGGCGTCCAATAGCGGCGAGGGAGTCCTTCAGTATAGCGACCTTCTCGTCCCGCGGCATCTCTTCGCCTGATAGCTTGAGTTGTTTCTGATCCCGAGCAATCAGCCACAGAATCAACGACTTCCAAGCGCAAGAACTTACCAGCTGCTTCTTCACAGGACGAAGCTCCTCCTTCGTTGCCGCCTCGTCCATCGATGGACACTCGTCAGAGCTCTCCGAGTCAGTGAACGTAGGCGTCGGTCGCCGTTTCCGCTTGCGGTTCGATGTGTCATCGATACTCGCCACAGCCTCACTCTCTGCCCGACGTCGCACGCTGTTCAGGTACGCGGAGGAAGAAGAGGACGCTACGGGTGGCGGTGGGCTCGTCGACGTCTTGTAGCGGGAAGTCTTGCTCTGGATATCGCGCACGTTCCGCGTGGCCTGCGCGCCGAACTGCTTCACCTTCTCGTCGTAATCGCGCAAGATGCTGAGCAAGAAATCGCCGCGTCGGACGAGGTGGATGGCGTTCGGGATGGGCCTGTTCGCTGAATCCTCGTTCTTCTTGCCTTCGTCCAAAAAGAATTTGCCCTCCAGCCCAAGCTTGGGATCCTTCTGGATCTGCTCCCAGTTGCCGAAGCCGTACAGGAACGCGCCCACGAGCAGCATGGCATCATCGATCTGATTCCAGCGGCCCGACCAGTTGAGCGTAGGGCGGATGTTGTCCACAGGCAGTCTCCACGCGTACTTCTGCTCATCGGTCAAGGGCGCCAACGTCTGATACAGCACGCGCAGATCACGGTTGCGCGAGATCACCGTCTCCGCGTTGATGTTGTTGACGCCGCGAACGGTGACGAGGACAGCCTTGGACTTCTGCGCGTTCGTCAACTGCTCGCCGGCGTCTGCCCTCTGCCGCCTCTCCTCCTCCGCGTGGCGGACAGCCTGAGTGCAGACGTCCAGGATCTCGTCGGCAACATCGAGTATCATGCCGCGGTTCTTCTCCGTCAGCTTCGCCTCCTGGGTCTACAGATAATATCAGCACCCGAACCGGTAGCGCGGGGATGAACGCAACACTCACGATGATATCGTAACGCTGCCGGATGTCGCCCCACCGCTGCATACTACGGATGAGCACGCGCACATCGCGCTCCTTCAGCTCCATCGCGCGCTGCGCGCCCGACTTTCGCTGCGGCGCCTTCGCCTTCTTCGGTGCCGGAGTCGGCGCGGGCTGGTCGACGTCCATGCCCTCGTACGACACCTGCGCGGCCTGGCGCTTGCGGTCCTTCGTGTCCTGCGCAGCGAGCTCCTCCTGCTTCTTCTCTTCCGCCTCACGCTCTGCCTTCTCGCGCTCGGACAGCGGGATGATGTCCTCCCAGTCCAGGTCGGCCTTCACGTCACTGACCTGGGCGAGCGACGCCATGAAGCCCTCGCCACCCATCGAGCGCCCGCCGTCGCCCGCGGCCTCGGTCTCGTGGTCCTCGGCGCGGTTGAGGATGTCGTCAAGGTCCATCTCGTCGAGCTTCTGGTTTTGCGACGATGCGTCCTTGTCGAACATCTTCTGCGCGCCGTACTTGAGCACGGCCGTCAACTCGTCCTTCGTGTAGCTATCCTTGTTGATTTGCTCCGGCTTCTTCTCCTTCGCGCCAAGATGCGCCTGGGTGGTGTCCATCTGGTTGATGATGGCGTACTCGAGGACCATCTTCGCCTTCGCCTTCTCGAGGATCTCCTCCTCGACGGTATCCTTGCTGACAAAGCGATAGACGCTCACGTGCGACTTCTGCCCAATACGGTGTGCACGCGCCATAGCCTGGAGGTCGTTCTGCGGGTTCCAGTCGCTCTGCGTTACAGTGAGCAACGTCCGATAGATAGACGAGGAAAGAAGCTCACATCGAAGATGATGACGGTGTCGGCCGTCTCGAGGTTGATACCGAGACCACCCGCACGCGTACTCAGCAAGAACGCGAAGTCGGGGCTGCCCGGCATGTTGAAGTGCGCCATGGCCTTCTTGCGCGCGTCGCTCGCGATGGTTCCGTCAAGGCGCTGGTGGATATAGCCACGAAGCGACATGTAGTCACTCAGGATGTCCAACATGCGCACCATCTGACTGAAGATGAGCACACGATGGCCGTCCTGGCGCAGGCGCGCGAGCAGCTTGTCGAGTAGAACCATCTTCCCGCTGTTCATGACAAGACCCTTGAGCGTCGCTTCGTTGTCGTCGCTGCGGAGCTCAGCGCCGTCGAATAGGAAGGGGTGATTGGCGGCCTTCTTCAACTCCATGACGATGTTAAGCAGAGAGATGTTGCTGTTGCCGTTGGCGCTCCTTACGAGGCCTTGGAAGTTCTAGGAAAATGTCAGTATCGGAAGGAGAAGCGTCAAGCTAGGCTTACCCTCGTCAGGATGTTCTTGTAGAACGTCGTCTGCAACGTGGACATCTCAACACGCAAGATACGTTCGCTCTTCGTCGGGAGGGAAGCAAGCACGTCCTTCTTAACGCGACGCAGGAGGAAGTTGCTGAGCTCCTTGTGGAGGTTCTGGATCTTCTCTTCGTGGTCCGCGTCGTTCAAGTCGAACTCGCTATCGAGGCTGAAGCGCTCGGGGTGCAAGAAGTGCATCAAGGCCAAAAGCTCTGCAGATGATGCGTTAGCCACACAAATCCTAGATTACGGCAAACATACTGACCCTTGACGTTGTTCTGCAACGGCGTACCCGTGATGAGCAACTTGTTCGCGCAGTTGAAGCTCATAAGCGTCTTGTACAGCTCGCTCTCGCTGTTCTTCAACCGATGCGCCTCGTCGACGAGCAGCGACTGCCACTTGATCTGGCCCAGGTAGTTCGCGTCCTTGAGCACCATCTCGTACGTCGTCAGGATCACGTTAACCTTCAGGCGCCGCGGGTCGAAGGTGATGACCGGCTGCCGTTTGTTATCGCTGTCCTTCGTGCGCATCGCCTGCTGCCGCTGCTCCGCGAAGAGCTTCTCCTCGGGAACCGGACCCGAGAACTCGTAGTTGCGGATGATCTGGCGCGAGGTGGCGTGCCCGATGTAGGGGATGACGCTGATGTCGGGCGCCCAGGATGCGAACTGCGCCTGCCAGGCAGTGATAGTCGACAGCGGAACGACCACAAGGAAAGGGCCGTAAACCTGCATGCTGTGAAAGAGCCACGAGATGTAGGACACGCTTTGCACGGTCTGCGAACGTCGTTAGATACGCCACATACGCCACTCAAGTATCAACGTACCTTTCCGAGACCCATCTCGTCGGCAAGGATGCCATTGAGGCCATGCGACCAGGTGAACGCCAGCCAGTTGAGGCCGGTCAGCTGGAAGTCCTTCAGCTCGCCACCATTCTCCTTGATGTAATCCGGATCGCGCGCGATCTTCTCGAACTTTGGGCGCTTGTTGACCGCGTACTGCTGACTCTTGTACGGGAAGTACGCGTCGCTCTCACGTTGCCGGTAGGCCTCGATGAGGTGCTTAGCGATGGGCGCAATTTCGGAGTGCGGCTCCCACGTGCAGTGCTCGTACGGGAGGTTCGTCCACTTGCAGAAATACTCAATCACGGTGTCGCCGTCCGGGTTGGTAATCTGCCGGTGAGACACGATGCGCTCGGGGATGCGGTAGGTCTCCAGCTCTTCCTTTTCGCGCTCTTTCTCCAGTACTAGCGCCTCAACCTCTTCAGGAGACGTATGTGGCGAATCCTTGCGCGCTTGCCAGATCTTGTACGCCTTGATGTAGTTATCGACGCGCTTGTTGCCCTTGAAGCGCTTCAAGAACTCGTACGTCTCGTCGGTGTTGTGCAAATGGGAGAAATTCTTCCATTTGATGTGAAAGCGCTGCAAGGTTTGGCTCAGTAATCCGAAATACATTAGTGGCGAAGTTGCGCACCATGTTCATTTGCCACTCGTCCTGCGGGTCGTCCAAATGCTGCTCATCTCGCGAGTGACCGAGGACGGCCTCAATCTCGTCCTCCTCGGCCAAGGCATACGCGTTCGGGTCGGGGTAGGCCTGCTCGTAGCCCATGTCCACGTCGGAATCCGCGCCAAGATGCTCATCGAGGTTCTGATCGTCGTAGTAGTTGACTCTGGTACGACCGCGACCGGACGAGCGCGTCTCTTCGTAGCGCGCCCGCTTCTTCTTCTTGCTGTGCGAGCCGTAATCTGAGTCGGAATCCGAGCCCGAAGCAGGATACGTGGCTGGGCCTGGGGTCAATGCGGGGCAGGAGGAGGGGTGATACAAGAACGTACGGCGCGACGGGCGCGGAGCAGCAGACGAGCGCTTCTTCTTGGGGGCCTTCTTCCGAGGGCGGGCATCGGCGCCATAGTCGCCGTCAGCATCGTCATCGACGTCGACACCCTCGTCGGCGTCACCTTCATATTCATGTTCATCGTAGCCCTGGCATGAAGGTTAGCATGGTAAAGCACAAGGGGGCATGGAGCAGGCGTACCGAGTCCTCTCCCTTTGGGCACAAAGTCAGCAGGAGGGAGGGGTAGAGGGGAAGTGGCACGTACTGAGTGACTCCTGGCGGAGGAGGCCATTGGTACATGCTGAAGCTGCATCGGGGCGGCCGGCGGCTCAGCCAGCTGGTCCTCCTCGTACTCTGCGTCTACGTCGCGGGGCGGGGAGTGGGGGCTGCTGACATCGGAATCAACCTGCATGCTATCGTCCGAGGCGTAGTTGATGTTGCTGAGCGCCGAAGCCATGGCGGGCTAGGCGGCGACAACGGCGACGACGACGGGCGGACGGTGGTGAGGATACGTGGTTCGGGACGAAAAGCGATGCGTGTGTTCGTCGTCAAATATCAAGATTCGCACGGTCGACATCGCGGGCAACGCCGGCGCGGCCGCGGACAGCGTCGAGGGACATGTATTTTTGGACGGTTCTCGGTCACGGGCCACTTTTCCAGGCCTCAAATAAATATTTGGGAGGATCCGGGCGCTGTCTACTGCATTTCTACTGCCATTTCTTCGCTGCTGGCCGCAATCCAGCGCGAGCTGGGAGCCGTGCGCGCGCTCGCCAACGGCGTGCCAAGCCTGTCACGCTGGCCGAAAAAATCTCACGCCATCACGGCCGTTGTTCTGGCCCGCCCAGGGCCTTGTCGTCATCGCCCGTTTCGAACTCGCCGCTGACGGCCACGTCGCCGCCGGTTCTCGTTGATCGCCCATCGATCCCGCGCACACAAACATGTTCTCCGTCGCGCTTTTTGCACCTCCCTTCCCCATCTCCCCCCTTATCGTCCTATCGTCGTCACCTTCGCCGTTGTCACAGCGCGGGGGTCCATTCCCTGTCTCGATGTCATGCGAGGTCCTCACGCAACGCACATGCCCGGCGGAATGCCGATGAGCGCCGCCATTGGTCGCCCCCGGCTCGCACCAGCCTGGGTCCTCCCGGCGCCATGTCACGACCTCCATGGTCGCCGGACGCGCGGCTCGCCCCTGCTCGCTCCCCGCTGACATGCTGGCGATCGCCCCGTGGCCTTCGAAACGTGCGATAGTCGAAACGTCCCTCATGGGTCCGTGCCCTTCGCCCATGATGACCTCTCTTTGTACGTCTTCGCCGCCGCTGCGCGCTGCCCTTTCATCCCACTCCACCCTTCTCGCAGTCTCGAGCGTTCCCTGCCTTTCTGTTCGTTGCCGTCCGGGATAGCGCTCTCGTGACGTAGTGTACGATACTGCGACTGCGCTGCGCTTGTTGGCCGGCGCTGCCGTGAGCACCTTCGCCTCCCTATCGCACCAGCCTGATCACCGCAAAGGCCTGAATTCGTCCTCATGAGTGTCACCATGCGGTTTGCGCTGGGAGTTGGCTCGAAGATTCCCGCTCTAGCGCCCGGCGTCGCCGGCGCTATCGGCAACAAGTGGCACGTACCCTTCAGTCGACGCGAGGTTTCCGCGACGGACGGCATCCCGCGGGTACCCTAGATCACGGTCGACGGCAGGTCCGCGAGCGACTGTGGGGACCGTGGGGTCGTGCCATACAAACCCTCGTCGACGGCGTGTCGAACTTAATGAACCGCCTCGCTGCTGTCGGCGTCGTCACCGCCTGCGGGCTCAGCTTTAGTTGTGGTCACGCAGGCTGCGTTTTCTTTGGTCGTGGACAGGGGACATAGGTTGTCGTGGAGTCGTTCACTCGCGACTTGCGCGTACCCCAGCCGGGGTAGGCGTAAAGGCGGGCGACCAGCGCGGGTCACGCCCTCGCACAAGTCCCCACATTTTGTATGGCCGGCAGCGTCGAACTTAGCAAAAAGCTGGTCGTCGCTGTCCTCTGACAGGAACGTTCTGACAACCTCTCATTGTTTGGAGACGGTGCTCGGGTGGAAGATCGGGAGCGAGGCGTTTGGTGGGTGGTCCTAACCGACATGAACAACCAGCGGAATTGATTTCTGCTACCTTGCGCGTAGAGTACTACGTCTTTGTTCTTTCTGCGCCGCAAATGCTAGGGTTGCTTTTTACATGGTAACGTGGTTCGGTCCGCTGTATGGCTCGCACTCTCAAGCGAAGTTTCTGCGGCAACGTTGTCAGCCATATCTTCGTCCTCTCGTGCCAACTCTGTCTTGCTGGGTTTACATCGAGGCATTGTCGCCTCTGCCTGGTTCCGTGCGTGCCGCTACCGTCTTTCCCATTTGGAACAATGTAAGGACAATTTGACCTATTGGTGCCAATCGCAACGCCTGTCTAGATTCGTGGACCTTCCTTGCGTCAGCTTCGCGGCGCGCCTCTGAGCTGCCTTCGCTCCATGTTGCAATCGAAGAATAGGGCCCCTTGACTGCCGACTCCTTTCAAACTTCTGCATTTGCGGACGGCACCAGTGACGGACACCGGACACCCATCAATATCGCGTATCAGCAGTCTCTAGTGTTGTCATGAATTGAGGTTCATTCCCTCTGCATACTTTTGCCACAATACGCAACAAAGTCAACGACGGATCAACTTCGAAATTGAACCGTGACATGGTGTTATCGTGACCTTCGGAGTTTGCCGAGGGTCAACATCTGATCTCGAACTTCGTTCTTCTCAATCATCGTCCGTTCTAGGTTTTGCGACGCTTTCTTCTGGTCTCAGGGTCAGCCTAGCCGAGGGGGTCCAGCATACCCAGCTGCATCTTGCCCGTCACTTCGACGAGGACTGCCTATCTATGCCTCTCTTCATCGCCGTACACGGCGGTGCTGGTTATCACGCCGCCGAGGATCAGAAAGCAACGAAACAGGCGCTGAAGACGTGAGTGGTATGAAGTTTGTCTACATTGGCTGGTAAACATGATCTCCAAGCAAAGTTCTGTTCGGACAGCGCTAGGATCAATCAAGACGACCGATTCAGAAGTCTCGGGAAGCGAGATAGTAAACGATCAGCAAGTTGATGCAGCAACGACAGAAACCGTCTCTGATGTCTCTCTTTATGCCGTCGAGACTGCCATCCGCGTTCTTGAAGACGATCCTATACTGAATGCCGGGTGTGGGTCAAACCTGACGGAACTGGGCACGGTCGAGTGCGATGCTGCTATAACGCTCGCGTATGACTCGGCCGGGTCGAGCGCCGTGAATGCCGAGTTCGGTAGCGTTGCTGCTGCACCAGGGATCAAGAATCCCATAAGCGCAGCACGCGCAGTGCTACAGAATGCACGGCGTGTCGATGTGCTGGGAAGGGTACCGCCACTGTGAGTTCTTGATCCATCTCCATTGTGATCCTCCTCAACGCATAATGTTGACTTGCACTGACATGTACAGGACGCTGTGCGGACACGGTGCTCGAGATTTCGCTCGGGCGCACGGGGCCCAAGTCGTGGCCGATGACCAGCTTGTCAGCGACAGAGCGCGCGCGGACTGGGAGTACTGGTCCGCGCAACTACGAAGGGAATCCTTAGTGGAGACGATGCCTCAGACTGGAGGACCTGCGTCGCAAAGTTCGGACGCGCACCAGGATACGGTGGGCGCTGTCTGCTTGCATTTCCCCTCTTCTGGGGCTCCCAGTGCGGCGGCGGGCGTGTCAAGGTGAGTGTTATATGTTCTCAAATATTTCTAGACGAGAAACTTAGCGAGAAATAGCGGTGGACTCTTGCTCAAGCATCCGGGGCGTATTGGGGAAGCGGCAGTCTACGGCGCAGGGTGCTGGGCGGGACCTATCGCGACGTCCGACGCGCAAAGTGGATCGACTCAGTGGTGGATGGCGTGCAGCATCTCTGGCAAGCAACACTCCAATCTTTTCGTTCGTTATCCTTCAATTATCCCTTGCAGGCACTGGTGAAGCCATCATACGCGCCAACCTCGCAAGGCGCATCTCGGAAGAGCTTGACCGCGCTTGGGATGCCCAGGGCCAGGGTCGCATCGTCACGACCGGCTCGGATGAAGAAGATGAAGACATCGACGTCATCGACAATGAACTGGACATACATCAGATCTTGTACGACGTGCTGAAGAAAGAGTTTCGGCATGGAGGGCAGGAGGTGGGCTGGGACGGGTGCGATAAGCCGACGGTGGGCGTGCTGGTTATAGTAGGGAATGGGGATACAGGTGAGAGCTCGCAGTACTACTGTGGAATCGGTCACGTTCTGAAGCCTTTCTCTGCCAGTGCGTTTGTATAGTGCATTCACCGCCGCGGGGATGGCAATCGCGTATGCTAAAGAGGATGTGAGTGTGTATTGTTTGTGACCGGCTCTTAGGCTGACATCAAAGTACAGAACGTACGGGCGCATATATTGTTGCAAGAAGGGGGATTTCCTGGGTCTATCATCGTCGAGACGCATACATTGTACTCGCGTTCCACAAATACGCAGTCGATTCAGTGATCGCGCCGAGCTCGTTTGGTGACCTTGGGTATCGATGAACGTCGGCATTGCCTGCAAGGTCGCGGATAGACGGACAACCCCAGACTATATCCGGTACGAACCAGTCCTCGTGCATGCGGGGAACTTCATTGCCTCGTCGTCCCCACTAGCCCGCCTGTTCGCCATCTTCAACGCCCGCCGACCCCCTTCATGAAGATATACAGTAGGTTCTTTTCTTTGGCCACCCTCGATCTGTCTATGAGCTTGACCGATATCCTACGAAACAATCCTGCGAAGGTCTGCGTGACCTGCTAGAGCCCTTCCTTATCCTAGTAGGATCAGGTCCATCTTAAGCGCGCCACCACGCCCACTGCACGCGTCTGTCAGCTTTATATATATGCTCGATAATCGCGCCGACACCCATCCCTCGCCGTCTGCCCATGAGAGTTCTGAGGTGCGCGCTCCCCGACTTCAGGTCCAAATTATGCCTCGTCGCTCATGAATTTGTCTTTCCAGGACCTTGCCCGCTCACAAATACCATGGCCGACAGCATACTATCCCTATTCGAGCTGTTTGCGATGTCGAACGACCTTACTCCTGAGAGCGGCGAGTACAATGTTGCGCAGGCAGGCTTCCTCACGAATGCTACGCATGACGCATATACGGCTTTCGAGGACTCCTTTGGCAGCGATGACAACGATCTAGACGCCTGGCGCAACATATGTAGGACAGGTGGGATTCGGAACGCGGAGAGCCTTCCCAGCATCACAGCTTGTAAGAAGGTGCGTGCACATTGCCTCGAGGGTTCCTATTTCATGCTGACAGTTCCAGTCAGGCCATCAGACAATCGAACATCAACATATATGACTTAGAAGACGCAATGAAATCGAATACGACTTGCAGTGGATATGCTACGCGGGCACAGTTGAGGCAGAGCATTCGCAAGGGAAAAAGGTATCCAAAGAAACGGGCGAAGGAGAATCGATTGCTCAAGGCCTTTCTCCTAGTTTCTGGAGAGGATTATTAGCTTGAACTCTCTGTACAGTATCGAATGAATCTGCTGCAATGGGGCTTGAGACTGCTTAGCGTCAAAAGTCGAACCGTGAGAAATGTTTATGCCTCCGCCCTGATGGTACATCAGCTTGCCCCATTCGACACTTCCCCGCCGATCGCGTCCAGCATGGCTTCTCACCTTTCCGTCATCCTCGACCTGAATGCGCACCAGTGGACGCAGCTCTCCACCGAGGAGCTCTCCCTCGCAAATGCTCTTCCTCAGCTCCTTGTCTTCTTACATGCTCATATTGCCGCTGCCGCCGAGAATACGCTCGCGGTCTATACAGCGGGGTCGGAGGGCCCGACGGAGCTCGCGTTCGATTCGCTGTCAAACGATGTAGAGCTTCCTGGCGCCCTCGATGGGAACAAGTATCCGCCGTTTAGGAGGCTAGACGTGTCTTTGACGGATGCGATACAAGCGGCTATGGATCGCCTAGCGGATGCGGACGAGGACATGAAAAGGACGGTAGGGACCAGCAGCGATCCTCACGCGACGTCCTTCACCAGCGCACTGACGCGCTCCCTATGTTGTGCGTGCACCTATCGCTCTATCTGAAGTACTTGCTAACGTTGCAGATAGATATCAATCGCCTTCAATCCCCCAGCTCGCGCATCCTTTTGTTGTCCGTGTCCCCCGACCGCGCCCAGGACTACGTACCCTTCATGAACGCGATATTCAGCGCGCAGAAACTCAAAGTGCCGATTGATACCCTGCAACTCGCCGCACACGACAGTGTCTTCTTGCAGCAGGCGACGTACCTCACTGGTGGCGCGTACGTGCGGTTGGGTGACGAGTCCGGAGAGGGCAAGAGAGGGGGACTCTTGCAATATCTGATGGTGTGTTCTCCCTGATAATGAATGGGAGACGTCGCTCATGAAGCCTAGATGTGCTTCCTGCCGCCACCAGCGCTCCGCCAGGTCATGGCAGTCCCCACTATGGATCAGGTCAACTTGAGAGCCGCATGTTTCTGTCACAAACGCATGACCGAGATAGGATTCGTGTGCAGTGTCTGCCTCAGTAGTACGTCAGTCCATCCTTCGTCTCGGACAGCTGCTCATTCGTGCCGTTTAGTCTTCTGCTCGCCTGTGCCAGTTTGCACCACTTGCAAGACCCGGTTCCCCATGAAGACGTTGCAGAGGTTGACAGCGTCGCGCATGCCATCTGCTACGTCAACGCCTGTGCAATCCCCAGCACCTTCACCTGCACCAACACCGACGCGAAGTAATGCGCCACCGCCTGCGGCAGCAGTACCTCCGGGCAGGCAAACTTCCCGCGGTGCTGCTTATCCGTTCCGAGGGAGGGGAAGAGGAGGCGGGGTTTCGCATAGCAATGGTCTGCCAAACTCGAACTCGATAGGGCAGAACGGTAGTAGATAGCAGTGTATGTAGAAGTAGCTTAGTGGGACAATGGACGTCCACGCGGACCCACAGATACATGAGGCAGCACGTGGGGGGTGCAGAAAGATGCAACATGCGCCTCGTGTTGAGGTTCTTCAACTTTTTATCTTACCGTCATATCTGGCTGGGTGTCTCCGTTTCCGTTAGCATGCAATGCCGTTCCCAATAGCGCCCGCGCTCCTCGTCGGCATCGGCGCGCGCATCCTCGTCGACGCCTTCTCCTCAGATCCCTCCTCCCCGCTCCGCTCGGCCCTTCTCCAGGGCGCCTGGCAGGGCATCGCACTCTCCCATGCAGTCCGCTCCTCCCCCGACCTCGCTCTCCCCGCCGTCCTGGCCCTTGGTGTCGGCGCGAAGGTCGTCTTCGACATCACCGCCGCCTCCACCGCCGAGCCCATCGACACGGAGGGCACCGGTGTCCTCGAGGGCGCCCTCGCTTCCTCCGGCACCGGCCGCGCCGTCGCAACCCTCATCGGCCTCGCGCTTGGGTTCGTCGGAGCCGACATGCTCGCCGCCATCATGGAGGACGCAGATGGTGAGAAGGACAAGGACAAAGACAAGAAGAAAGAGCGCGAGAAGGAGAAGGAGAAGGAACGCGACCGCCGCCGTTCCGGGCGCGAGAAGGAGCGGCACAAGGAGGACAGGCATCGCGAGGAGCGGCGCGAGCGGCACCGTGACACCGGGGACGAGCGCGCGGCCCCCGTGCGCAAGGAGCGCCAGCGCCGCGTCAGCGGGCCCATACCACCGATGCCCCGGCCACCAGCCCCGTACCCCAATCTCCCCTACGCCGACTCGACCCCGACTCCATCCACTACCTCCCAATCACACATATTCTCGAACAATGGCTACGAAGACATCACGACCGTCGACACGAACTCTACACTCATATCCTCCTCGCGAACCCCCCAAGAGCGCGAGATTGCCGCCCTGCGTGCCCGCGCGAGTCTCGCGGACAGTGAGCGGAGAAGGTGCGCAGGCTGAAAACGAGAAATCGACGTCCTCATTGACGCCCATGCAGATTCAAGGAAGAAAAGAAGTGGGCACTGGCTGCCGGCGACACTGCAAGGGCCTCACAGATGGCCTGGCAAGTGAAGCGCTACAAGGCGCTTATGCGCAGCTTCACGCGCGAGGCAGACGCCAAAGTCGTCGCACTCAACAGTAAGCATGGCCCCTTC
This sequence comes from Schizophyllum commune H4-8, assembly GCF_000143185.2. Taxonomy (NCBI): domain Eukaryota; kingdom Fungi; phylum Basidiomycota; class Agaricomycetes; order Agaricales; family Schizophyllaceae; genus Schizophyllum; species Schizophyllum commune. The sequence continues at coordinate 2,033,163 of NW_026089545.1, read as the reverse complement.
TTCCCTCAACCGTTGACAAACCCGCCGTCCTAGCCGCCCCCACCTCCAAACCGCCACCCCCCGTCGCCGCCCTCCCGACACGCTCCTCCTCCCCCGAATCCTTCACGAAACCGATGCCCGCACCTCATCCCGCCCCCATCAAGACCGCTGCCGAGAACGTCTGGATCACGAACGGCGACAGCCGCCGCTCCGTCATCAGCGTCGACATCGCCAAGGCGCAGCAGCCCATACGTGTGAACGTGGTATAGGCCGGGGGAGAGGAGCAGTCCTCGGGCGACCAGTGCCTGCGGTACTGGCGCGTAGCGCCCTGGCGGCGCGGCGCGGCGCTCGCCCCCGCATCGACCGGCAGACCAGTGCCGCTGGGACGTGGCAGACGTCGCAGCGCACGTCCCTGCCCTCCCAGCGCGACCGGCAGCGTCCTCCGCCATCATCAAGAAGCGCTTGACGACCTTCACGACCTACTACTCACCTTCGGGACCGCCTAATCTACATACTCAAGGCTCACCCCCTCGCCCTGGGACAGGATGTGGCGCAGACGCAGGGTTTTCGGACGCTGTAGAGTATTTCACCGGTATCTTCTTATACTTACTTACGCCTGGGGATATGTATATACGACGTGTACAATTACAACAATACCGTAACCTTACAACAGGGTAGCGATTTGACTTTCTCTACAACCAACTTCGACTTTCACCACCGATACATGCGAAACCCCGACTGGTGCTGCACTGCGTCCAGGGTCGTAGTCGAGTACATGAGATATTTAAGAGCGTCCGGGTCTGGTTTAGACATGATCGTCGACTGATCTCGCCAGACTCTGAGTCGAGGTTACTCCAGCGTTCGGTGGCGGAAGCTAAACCAACTTGCCTTCTTATACCCTTGGCCAATCGTCCCACCTTGCTCCACCTTCTTCAATACGCGCTTAATAGCGTCCAAACCTGACACCGCTTAAGCCTCGAGCTCATTGTCCACCCACCTCACTTCACTCGCCCTACTCACCTCTATTCAGATCCTCCACCGGCGGTCCGAACGATAGCCTCACGAACGCATGGCACGGCGAGTGGAATAGATTCCTTCGATGCGCTGGGTTGATATCGAAGAAGATACCCGGCACGACGATGGTCTTCTCCTTCAACAACTCCTCGAAGAACGTCAAGCCGTTGTTAAGAGGCGGTGGCAGCGCGGAGAGGTCGAGCCAGATGTAGAAGGTGCTGGAGGGTGCAGCGTGCGCGGTGAGCCCGAGGGCGTTGAGCCGCCCGAGAACGTGGTCGCGCTTGGCTTTGAAGTGATTTTGAAGGGCGATTTTGTCCTGTTGGACGCGGGTGGGCTCGAGCATGGGGATGGCGGCGAGTTGAAGGCTGCAAATGTAGAGCGTCAGTTTGTGGCAAAGATGCACATTCACTTGTACTTACGGATGGTTAGCTCCGCCGTCGAGGAAGGATCCTGTTGGAGTTGGTGAGTAAAGTACGACATCATAGTCAAGGAGAATACTGACCAGACTGGGACAGAGCCGTGATAAGATTTTTCGGGCCCACTACCCAGCAGATGCGCCAGCCTGGAAGTCGCCAATTCTGGTAGATCATGAAGGGTCAGTCAGTGGTGCGGGATAGGGTTTTGAAATTGACTGACCTTTGTGAGTCCGTCTACAATTATGACAGAGTCCTGAGCAGCGTCAAAACGTATAGATATTTCCAGTATCTTGATCAGACGCACCTTGTCTACGTCCTCGATGAACTAAAGGTGTTCATCAATGAGTTGATAACACGGTGCTAGTGTGCTTATATTACCTCCGCCGATGACACAGACTGACCGAACTCCTCGCCTTCCTTCGGATAGACGTACCAGGAGTAAAACTATAGAGTGCATCAGCCCGGGCCGGCGCAACTCAGAGCTGACGAGCGCTTACCTCGTCGAGAATGAGCGTCGCACCGTCACGGCTGATTTCCACCAGTTCCTTCAGCTTGTCACCCCTTGAGGACAGTTAAAAGAAATCAGGCAGCATTGCTTCATCATGCGCACTTGATGACTTGACCAGTAGGATTTCTTGGGTTGGACATGAGCACGACCGAGAATCCTTGGCCTTCCACATCTCGCTGTGATCGGATAAGCGCGACGAAGATTGTCGCAAAGGTGGTGACGGCTCACCTTCAGTCGTTCGATGTCAAGCGCGTATTTGGCCTACATAGTCGATATTTTAGCAATAATGATACAACGGGTTGGCTGCTCTCAACGCACACCAGCGTCCAAGCTTAAAGGAGATCAGCAGCAATACTTGACGCCTGAGAAGGCGACTCACACAGTAGGCACTGGCACGAGTCGACGGAAGGATGCCAAGACTTGGTCGTATGCCGTGTAATCCGGGATTTGATACGACTAGGTGTGGAAAGAAGGTCTACCAATGAGACCGCGAAGGTCCAATCATGCGTGCTCACGGTGTACACATTGCCGATGACAGACGCAACGCGGGATAGTCCAGTCCGTCCTCCGGGTACGATGCAGACATTTTCGTGAGTGTACTGACTCGCCTTTCCTTTGCGGTACGTTTCGTTGTAGAGGTTCGCAACCGCGGCGCGCAGATCTGCGATGATTAGCTGGACTTCCAAGCTGAGGATAGAGGCATATGAGCTCGCCTCTCACGCCCGTAGTAGGAGCGTATTCCAGCGACTCTTCGGGAACGGGTATGGAGCCTGGGCGCTCGGAACCGCCAGGTATCGGCCCAGCTTCTGGAGCGCCTTGACCAAGGTTAGCCCACTCGTGCTTGGTGGCATAGCTGAACCCATTGACGGACGCTCGGTCGGAGCAATAAATCACGCCAGTGCTGCCTGGGTGTACGATTCCGGGGACTGTCTCTTCGTCCGGGTTTACCGTCTGTGGCATTACAGTCTTGGCTTGATGTCCCGCTGAGGAACGGAAGATCTGGGAGGATGTGTCAGACGACGAGTCCTGCAAGAATTAGGCGGAGAGAATTAGATACCTGATGCGCTTCCGACTCTGTCTCTGACTTCCAGTGATCCACCGCATTCTGTACCTGCACCCTTGAGTCAACGATGATGGATCGCACGGAGATACTGAGAAGCTCACGACGTTCCTGAGCTTTCCGCCCACTTCTGAGTTATTAGCCATGGTGCAGGGATCGACGAGGAAAGGCCACTATCTTCTCCATCGCAGTCACCCCTTTAAGCAGCTGAGACTAGTCCTGAAAATGACGACATACCTGACGCCCTGCACACGTGACCGCATTCCTATATCTGCGTTGTCGTCAACAGCCCGAGTGCAAAGTCCGTACAGAGGGTGCTTCACTTCTGATTCTCAGCTGCGTCAACTAAACAGATGTGAACAGATGTAACGCGTTCTCTAGAAATCCCACTGATTCCTCCTCACATTGCGAACACTGCCTAAACCAGGCCATTCACTGCAGCAAACTCATCGTCGTCAGCGCTGCGCGGACGCATCTCGATGTCATTTGCGACGAGGCGCGCTCCCTCTTCACCAATGAGTTGCTTGACGAGCGCATTCGCCATATCCATGCCTAGCCCCGAGGTCAGAAGACAGCGCCAGATGACCAGACGAGTAGAAGGAGACGCTCACCTGCGCTCACGCCCGACGCGGTCCAAAACTTGCCATCCACCACCCACCGCGCCTTCGGGACCCATTGAATGTTGTGCGAGGCGGTTGCCTCGGCAATCTTCTTGAACCAGGACTTGTTTGTCGTGGCGCGGCGCCCGTCAAGCAGGCCTGTGGCTGAGAGGATCCAAGAGCCTTAAGAGGAGTCTGAGAGGGAAGTTCGTCCACGATTCGTATGAAAGCACGCACCGGTGCACACGGTCAACATATATTTGACTCCTGGCACCTGACGGGCGAGAAAGTCCAAGAGGGACTTGGGAACAGCGTCCGGGTACCCAAGCACGCCTATAAACAGGGTCAAAGCAAAGCCTAGACGTAAATCGAACAGTACTTACCCCCAGGTATGACCAGGATATCGAACTGTTGCGTCGTCTCTGCGTAAGTCGCGTCGGGCAGCAGACGCGGGCCAGCCTCGCCTAAACACTCTGAGTTCCCTCACGCGCTGACGCCAAGATCGACTCACCCGAAAAACCCGGCTTCACAGGATCCAGAGTATCAGCCAGGTATGTTATCGGCGTGATCTCCGGTCCAGGAGCATCGGGCATAATACGGGCGCGCTGTTGCGCCGACAAGAGGCACAAATTCTCAACGACGCCCTGAAAGTCTAGGACGGTGAGCCCTTTGTATAAGCACACGCCTAGCGAGAAGGATTTGGTAGACGAGTCGGTCATGGTGCGCGATGAGCATCGATGGGGGCACTTCCGCTGCTTTTTATCTGGCTGGGTCACGTTGAGGTATCTGAGAGCTTCGCGAGAGACACCTCGGCCACATGTGCGTGCTTCGCTGCTTGTTGCCCGTGCTTGGTCGTTTCACTAGACGTCGCCGAGTACCGTTGGTGCGAAGGTCGAGATGACGCCGAGGAGTCTGATTTGAGCTTATCGTCTCAACGGTCTCGATGAGCGAGAGTGGTCTCTCATTACAGCAGAGAGCCACGCGCTGAGCATTTCTATCTAGGAGAGTAACTGCTGATGCAGCTGTGTCCTTCTAGCTGTTTAGTATGTCGAACCATGCGGAAGCGTGATGCGCACCTGAGTAATTTGTGTGCCCATGGAACAGGACCACTGCGTCCATACCAACCATGTATCGGATACTCGCCTCCCTTCGACAGCGACAATTCGAGCCAATACGCATTCACCGCGTCCGAATTTGTGTGTATTTCGACTTACACCCAAGCCGGAGTGGTGTAAGTCCACCTCGCATGAAGAACAGATCAGCACGACGGCCGAGCCCACGCTCGCTATGCTCGTCTACCCATTCAAAGCGTTATGTCGTTGGAAGGAAGTACGAATGGATGGCGGAACAGTCGGAACGAGGTGAGGAGGAGCGGGCTGTTTTGACCTGTCGCTAGAAGTTGGCCATGAACCTGGCTTCCCTACACTCGTTGGCGCGCGCAGATCAATTTATGCAGTGGTAGCTGACGCCCAGATTGCATTGTAAACTTTGACCAACCTGAAAGTGTGAGATGGAGGAAGGAAGCAAGCCGCTTTCGGTTGGATATCATTTCTGGAATCTCGGCAGTCGCCGCGACCAAATAATGACAATCAAACGTTCACTGCGCCACAATCTCTTGCGAGTAGTTTGCTGTAACGCCCCATTTTCGCTTTGATCCGGAAAGCTTCATCCAGCAACTACATCACGCCAGGCCATGAATCTCGGCAAATTCATCCTCGTCAGCCCCCCTCGCGCGCATCTCAATCACGTTCGCAATGATATGCGCAACGTCCGGACCCGCTAGATGCTTGGCGAACGCGTTTGCCATGTCCATGCCTACAGCTTCATGAGCGGCTATCATGGTCCCATCACATACCACATACCTGCGCTAACGCCTGAGCTAGTCCAGAACTTGCCGTCTACGACCCACCGCGCTTTCGCGATCCAGTCAATGTTGTGCGAAGCCGTGGCCTCGGCGGTACGCTTGAAGTAGTCCTTGTTGGTGGTCGCACGACGTCCATCGAGTGCTCCAATGGCGGAGAGGATCCAGGAACCTTGACGACGCGATAGTATGCTGGTTCTAACCGGGCCGAATCTCCCCATGCTACGCACCGGTACAGACGGTGAGCACATATGTTGCTCCTGCCACTTGACGATTCAGGAAATCGAGCAGGGATTTGGGTACCTCGTCTGGGGTCCCGGTGACACCTGCATAGACAATGAGCGGATCGTCGCAGGCGAACACTCCAACACGCTTACCGCCGCCTAAGAGGACAATGTCATATTGCTGAGTAGCCTCTGCATAGGTCACATCAGGAAGCAAGCGCGGACCGCCCTCGCCTGTATCCCATCAGCTTCGACTAAGTGAAACAAAGCATGTCACGCCTCCCGGCGCACCTGTATATCCTGACTTGATAGGTTCAAGCGTGTCTGCGAGGTAAACAATGGGCCCCAAGCATGGACCCGGAGCGGTAGGCAAGAACTTCGAGCGGTTGGCGGCTGTCAGGAGGCTGAGATTCTCGAGAGGTCCTTGTATGTCGAGCAAAGTCAGCCCTGGGTAGAGGCAGACGGCGAGCGAAAGAGCTTTGGGAGACGGGTCGGGCATGCTGAACAGGCGTAGGCGATGACGGCGGGGAGAGTTGGTCGTAGATCTTCACTGAGCTTCTGCCTTTTGTACACCGAAGAGGATGCAGTGCATGCGTGATGGGGATCCCTACCGACGTGCGCTGCGCCTGTGTCAAATCAGGATCAAGACTAACCTTACCGGAAACCCTGGGATAAGCGGCGTATACGTCTGAAGCAGATCAGCAGCAAGGGGGACAGGCTTCTTACCTCTCTGATGCTGGCGGGCGCTGTGGCCAAATCTTGCACGGGCACCGATCCCACCTCATGCGAAGAACAGCTCAGCCAACTCGCTTGACCAGTCCAAATAAGTACAAATAACGGTACTCCCCTCCTACCTCGGCGTCCCCGGCCTCGAGCCAGTCCCCGCCCCTCCCGGCCTCGCAGCCATCCGTGCCTTATGCACACTCAGCGCCCTCTCCACCGCATTCAGCACCGGCTGCAGCGCCACCCTCACCCGCTTGCCATCCGCGCCCATCTCCTCCGCCTGCCGCACCAATGCGTCCACCTTCTCCGGCGTCCGTGCGAGGAAGTTTGCCATCTTCGCCGCCTTCGCGGCGCGTTGGGCGGGGTTGGCATTACCAGCAGCTGGCTGGTCGCCTGCGCGTGGGTAGAGGGCGCCCCAGAATTGGCGGAGGAACTCGTTGGCGGCTGTCTGACAGGAGGCCATTTGGCGGAAGAGGTCGGGCGGGAAGTCGTCTGTACAGAGTTGGCGTCAGTCAGTGGATGGAAGCTGATAGGTGGTAATGCTAGCGTACTCTTCTGCGCCTTGACTGTTAGGCGTTGCATGACATTCTGTGTCATGGACATAAGCGCTGCGTCACTCGGCCCTCGCACAATTCGAAGCTGGTGTCCGGTGATTAGCAGACATACCCTATGTATGCGCGACACCCTCGACATACAGATGCCAACGAGTTCGACCAGTCCTGTATGCTAGCCGCAAGACCTCGCGGGTTCGCGCGCATTGGGGGAGTATCCTCTACAGCAGACTGACTAGCGATACCCTCATAGTATCGTTGTCGGTCCTGCATAGCAAGTGTGATGCCCTCGGATGTCTGCTCGTCTCGCAGATCGTCGAGCTCGATCTCAGCTTCGTACTCGTCCTGTAGAGACGGCATGAGAACGCTTATACGGTATTGACACTGCAACCCACGCATACCTGAGCGTTGTTCAATCTTCTTCGCTTTGCCTTGGGAAGCTCGCCCCTAGAAGCGGCAAGGTTACAGCAGGTGAGTGCAGTGCGCAGGTTCGGACGTACAAGGCGGCATTCAGTAATCTTTCTGAGTGGTCATTAAACTTCCGTATCAAGGGTATCGCGCCTTTCTGGCGACCGGCCTGCATGGTGATATCCTTCGTGGTTCCCGCCTAATGAGAAGATGTTAGCGGTCAATGCAACGAGGAAGGGATGATCAATGACGCACTTCGCCATGATCCTCGGAGGTAGTTGCGAGGTCGACGAGCATGCTGACAGTCTCTGTTCGCGGTCTGCGAGGCTCAAGACCTGAAAGTCGGTCAGCACGAGGTCCCACCTGACAATGGGAATGCAATTCATGAGCTGTCAGGTGAAGTATACGCACCGTCATCATCTTTCTCGAGGTACTTGTCGAATATTGGATCCTCCTTTGCCACAAACTGCGTTGCAGATGATCGAATAGACGCTTGGTGTGCATGGAAGAGTTTCGACGAGAAGTAGCGTTTCCAGAATTGAGCTTCGGTAAGCTGATGGAGGTCAGATAGTGAGCAAGGAATGGAGGTCAGTATGATGAACTGATGAAGATCAGGAGACGCGCACCTTGTCGGGCACGTTCTCCGCGTAGGCAGTCTGCACAATAGGGTATTCGTCGAAGATGTCGTGGACCAGCTGTGGTGTGATGACGATCTTGGCCTCGCCGTCGATCGTCTGAGGTCGTGGGTCGACCAGCTGGCCAGACTTCCCGCGCTTTTGACCCTGCATAGAGGCTTCGGCGTGAAGAAGGTGCTAATACGCAAGTCAGCTGGAGTCGGTTAAAGCACATTGCAGCTACGCACTTCCCGTCCTTCCCAAAACTCTGCTTCCGTGATTTGGCGCGTCATAACCAGCTCCCGGTGCAGCGCGGCGAGATCGGGGTTCGCGAGCAGGACCTTCTTGCGTATTCGAAAATCGACGGCGGGGTCATTTCCGACTATTACAGGGGTAGATGCGCGTTCCGTCCCATTGATAATGGATGCTGCGCGCGTGTGTATAGGCCCAGCCGCAAATTGGGAGGCGCGTGGGGTGGGGGGCGCAGACGAGGTGGGTGATGGTGCAGCAGAGATGGAAGAGCCTGCGAGGGCAGATACGGGGAGGGGAGCAGCAGATACTGGAGCTGCAGTAGCATGTGCATTCCTGTTGCGTGCGATAACTGCAGTCAACTCGGTCTTGAAGTGCTCGCGTTCGGCCACAGCATCGTCGTGGGGCAGTGTGAAGGTGAAGTTGTGTCCATCTCCTCCTGAGTAGAGCACCACCTTCAATCTCACTTGCGGCGAGCTCTCCTTCGAGCACAGGATTGCTACACACGGTCAACTCAGGTCCTTCACGCGCCTTGTCATCGAACTCACTGGATACGTCGCTGTTCGGTACGCGCACCGTTGGCGCTGAGGCGCCCTTGGGAGTAAACTTCAACGCGCCATTTCCGAATTCAAGCAGGCCTGGTGTCTTTTTGTAGGATACCTGTCCCTTGCACACCGGGGCTGGCATGGAGGATGAGGACAACTTACGAAATGAGAACAAAGCCCCGCGTGCCGGCCCGTCATCCGGCGCACGTGCGTGTTTCGGCCGACGCCGCCAGCATCGATCGTGATCGGGCGCCAGCCGCTCGCGTTCACCGCCGCCGGTCTCCGCCCGCGCACCTCCCCTACATATACTGCGCGCTTTCCTCTCCCTGTTCTCAGTTCGCCATGCCCGTCAACCGCCAGCTTGTCGTCTTTGACTTTGACTGGTCCCTCGCGGACCAGGATTCGGATCGCTGGATCTTCGAAGTCCTCGCGCCGGACCTCCGTCGCAAGATGCGCCAGGACAAGGATACGGTACAATGGACCGACTCCGTGTGAGAGCACCTCCTCCTGTAACAAGGGTTTATGCTCATGCTCTCGAAGTGCGGCATCCTTGCGTGAAGCCCACAAGCGCGGTATCACGCGCGAACAGATTGAGCAGGCGCTCATTAGCATGCCCTTCGTGCGTCAACATCTTCTTTTCCACTTTACTGAGGTTAACGTTCTGCCCTAGCACCCCGCTATGATACGCGCTGTCAAGGATCTTAAGGCTCAGGGAAAGACTACTTTCCTCTGCCTGTCTAACGCAAACGAGGTCTTCATCAAGACTATCCTCAAGGTACGGACGTCCTTCCAGTGCGAGTACATGTTTCTGAAGGCGTCCATTAGAGCAAAGGCCTTGAGGATCTCTTCGACGAGATCATCACCAACCGCGCCGAGTGGGACGAGAGCGGCCTTCTAAAGCTCCGCCGACGCGTCGACCCCAATGGCCCCCAGCATTCCTGCAAGGTCGGCTGCAGCCCGAACATGTGCAAGGGTGCGTCGAGTTGTGATTCTCGCTGACAGACCCTCCCTCTTGTATCGGTTGTTTCTCGGTAGCCGTCTAACTCTACGTCTCAGGCGAAGAACTCGAGGCATTCCTGGAGCGCCACCCTCCTCCGTTTGACCGTATTGTCTACATTGGCGACGGCTCGAACGATTTTTGCCCCATCCTCCGTCTCCGCCCTCAAGACCGCTGCCTGTGTCGGTCCTTCCGAGGGTTGCAAAAGCGCATCCTTAAGGAGGGCGAGCAGGCGGATCTGAAGTGCGAGATCAAGTACTGGGGCGGTGCATGGGAGGTAGAGGAGCTTTTCAAGGAGCTTGACTAGATTTGAACACCATGAATCTATCGAACGCGTTATGCAAGAGCGGAGGTCATGAATCGTTGCGCCTGAGATGTGGAATGTAGCGTAGTGGGTATGTAGAGTAGTCAGATGTGTTGTATAGTAGTGCATGGACCGTCGTCGAAACCTTCGGGGACTTTTGCTGTCGTTAAAACAAGACCGTCACACCGCATCTGGTCAAAAAGACCTTTGCATTTGTTTCGCAGACAAAGCGTGCTGCTCACATGCCTGGTTCGGGATCTGCCGAATCACAAACATAAAAGGAGATCGTCGGCCCAAAGGTTGCAACTCTTGCTTGACCCTCACTGATCTCTCCCTTTGTGACCCCAACTCCGTGCACTCTCTATCCTTACTCGACATGTCATTAGAGACATCCGATACGCCTTGGTTCCTCAAGCTTCCTGTCGAACTTCTCCAAAAGATCTGCCGCGGGCTTCAGGGCATCCGAGTCGACAAGGGTGAATCGGACAAACACTTGGCCCGCTTGGCGTTAACTTGCAGGGCGCTGTACCTCGTTGCGAATCCTATCCTGTGGGAGAGTCTTCCTGGTCTTGAGCCACTCCTCGATCTCATGCCTCCGGAAGCGTGGGATGGTGCGCCACTTGCTGTTCTTTTGCGTTGTCGGGGCCGCTGACCGTTACCACAGAGTCAGTAATCAAGGCCAGATATGAGACACCAAAGGTGAGATCAAACGTTTGAGGCGCATACCTACATACTGACGCAATTACAAGGGCTCAGCCTCGAAGGCCCGTCATTTGCCGGATTTTTGGGCGCCTGTCCGCAAGCTGGCCGACCTTGTCAGACACATCAGCATTTTTCCCATCCCTTCCAGGTACCAAACCATGATCATGCTGGCGCGCCCTTCGCAGAAGCTTCTGCCACGCGCGACCAGGGTCATTCTCGATCAAGACAGGAAGCGCAAACTGGAGTTCAAGAATGGCTCGATCGACCACTACCTCAAGTTCCTGAAATTCATCATACCATTCAGCGGCATTTTGGACCTCGACCTCAGCATGGATCACATTCACACACTCGCTTTGAGGCAAGCACGCTTTCCGCAACTCGAGTCACTCATATGTCACACCATCGACTTCGACATGTGGCCGGGAGCAGTCATCGATGCGTTCCAGCACAGAGATGCTCAGCTGGATCTCGCGCGAAGTGTCACTGGCCTCCAACATTTGCGACACCTCGACATGCTTTTCCCCTTCGGCCCCGATGCAGAATTATTTGAAGGTCTCGGACGCTTCCGGCATCTCTCCTGCCTCAGCGTCGTGTTCGAGCCCGTTGGTCAGACCGAACAGACAGTGTGGATCGGGCGTCGATCAAAATACCCTGCAGACGCCTTCCCCGCGCTCGAATCTCTCCAACTCGAGGGCGTATCTTTCACTGATGCGGCAGCGCTCCTGCAGAGCTGCGCCAAGCGGCCTAGCCTACGCTACATCGCTATAAGATCTGCCGGAATGGACACTCCTGCAGCTCTCCTCGCGCTGACGGAAACGATCAAACGGGTCTGCGATCCTGCCGTTCTCGCGGGCGTCCACCTCCGCCGATATCCCCTGTCAGTGATGAGGGACTTTGACGACTCCTCGTATGACTGGCTGCTTACCTTCGAGCACGTCGAGCCCCTCGCTGCGCTCTCCAGCCTCGAAACCGTAGTTTTCGGCGTATTTTGCGAGATGACAATAACGGAGGAACAATGGGCGCACCTGGAACGTTGCTGGCCGAATTTGCTCATCAGGGAGGTGCTGATTCTCTAAATCTACCGAGGGTTTCCGCTCGATTGCAACGCTCACCGCTCTCGCGACTCTGTGCACGGCGCTTGGGAGGATATCTTTTGAAGCGTCGAACATTCGCCATCCGCCGACTTCTCACAGAACTGGACACTAAGGATCGGGCCCAAAGATGTTGGGTATGTTGGGGCTGTCTACTCCTCTTAGTGCTTATGCAGGGGGGTGGGGGCGTCACCTTTGATCTGGGGTGCAGTACGAACAGGACGGAGGCGACGAAGACCTCCTGGCAAGCGCGATAGCAGGCGCATCTCATACAGAGGAATAAAGTATAGAAACGACCGTCGCGCTGCTAGACATCAATCAGAGGTATTCGTGCGCCGGACACCAGTAGTATATTATATTGGGTATCAACGCGATCTGGTCGTCCAGATTCTCTCTCTGTATGATGAATTCCTGGCGAGGCTTCCAGTACAACAACTAGTCGAGAATGCTCCGCGTACATGAATAACCCCGACCGCCTAAACTATCCTACCGGACGGTCCGAGGAGTGATTCTTCTGTACGTAGAACCCATCCTCATGCCCTCGAACACTCCCGCAGTGGTTCTTCATGGCAGTCCAATTCTCATACCCGTGGCGTGCCTTGCCCACATAGCGTCCGCACCATATGAGTGCTCCTTGGCAGGTGACGTCGCTTGTGGGATCTATTGCGCCTCTTTTCAGCTTCTTAGGCACCGATACAGACCATTGTTTCCTTCGGACATAAGTTCAACTTCGGTCTCGTGACCATTGTGTGCGTGTGTTTCTAGCCACGCGCTGTCGAATATATGACCTTCCTTGTTCGGACGACCACGTAGGAACCGCGACAACGAGCAAGTATGCGCTCTTCTCCTCGAGTACTCGACCGTGCTCAGCTATGCGTACGCATCGCACCTCTCAGGGGAAGATATTCGGCATCGGTCAGGTGCAGATCCAGAGTCCGGCGGCGGGAAAACCTCGGCTACCCCATCTCACCACGCCTCCCTTTATAAACGCCTCCGCAGTGCCACGAAGGGGCCCCTTCTCCCAAACCCCGCAACTTCACGCCGATATCAGGGCTGCGTTCAGTCAGACCACGGTCCCAAACAGTCATGCCTCCCTCCGACTTCAAAAACGCCGACATCGAGCAAGTTGTTGAGCAGCTCACGACTGACGAGTCGATCCTTCTCACTGCTGGAGTTGGCTTCTGGCACACGCACGCCGTTCCTCGACTTGGTATTCCCGCGATCAAGGTATGGATCTGCGCGAAGGCTCTCGCCTTCTAAGTATTCTGACATCGAACGCCTTCATAGGTCAGCGATGGGCCAAATGGTGTTCGCGGCAACCATTTCTGGAATGGCACGCCGGCTAAGTGTCTTCCTGTGCGTATTGTAGCGTAGGCAGATGTATACGCCGTCGTCTGAACCAGTTTTCTATCTAGTCTGCAACGGCGCTTGGCGCGACGTTCAATACAGAACTCGTCGAGGAAGTCGGGCTGAAGATCCTGTCCGAAGAAGCGAAGCGCATGTCTGTTTCGGCGCTTCTGGGGCCGACATGCAATATTCAACGGGTGCGTTCGACTTCAGAAGTATCGCGTATACCACTGAAACTAGCTCGTCAGAATCCATTGGGAGGACGTGTAAGTCTTCTCGACACACGATACTATCCGTCATACAAGCTCAAAACCATATCAGAGTTTCGAGAGCTTTTCCGAAGACCCTTACCTCTCTGGCCACATCGCCGCGGCGTATGTGCGAGGCGTGCAGGCAGGCGGTATCGCCACAACGATCAAACACTTCGTGTGAGTGGAAATTGACGAATCTCATACTTTACTCATCTGGTACAGAGGCAATGACAAAGAAGACGACCGCTTTGGGTCCGACTCCGTTATGAGCCAGCGCGCTTTACGCGAGATCTATCTTATGCCCTTCATGCTGGCGCAGAAGCACGCTCAGCCTTGGTCGTACATGACTGCGTACGTGCTTCCTATAACATTTGGTCTTATACTGATACTTCTGCCTAGATACAACCGTGTCAATGGTACCCATGCGTCTGAGAACCCCTTCCTCCTGAAGCGCATCCTTCGCGAGGAGTGGAGCTTCCGCGGCATGGTCATGAGCGATTGGTTCGGCGTTTCCTCGATTGACGCCAGCCTGAACGCTGGGCTGGACCTTGAGATGCCGGGCACGGATAAGTGGCGCACTCTGAACCTGGTCAACCGCGCGATCAACACGCGCAAGGTGACGAAGCGCACAGTCAAGGAGCGCGCAAGAGAGGTCCTAAAGTTTGTGAAGCGGTGCGCGGAGGAGGCGCCAGAGGTGAATCGCGCTTTGTCTATCGGTTAGGGGTACCTGACAACCGTATAGGTGCTCGATCGCGGAGACAAAGAGACGACGGAGACTAGCGAAGCAGACGTTGAGCTGATGCGACGCCTCGCGGGAGAGTCTATCGTGCTGCTCAAGAACGAGGGAAATCTTCTGCCCTTGCAGCCCAAGCAGCTGAAGAAAGTTGCGATCCTGGGCGGTAACGCGAAGGCCTTCGTCATCTCCGGCGGCGGCTCTGCCTCGCTCAAGCCGTCCTATTTTACTTCCCCATACGACGGCGTCGTAGCCGCGCTCAAGGCTGAGAACCCTGATGTCGAGGTCACATACTCTGAGGGCGCTACATGTGAGTCGCGTCAACTGCCCGCCGCTATAACTCATGTCTTAATCCCCGCCAGCATACCTCAAGATGCCCTCCCTCGACTACGACATGCTCACCGACTCCGGCGAGCGCGGCTGGACCGGCACCTGGTTCCAGCATACTGAGGAAGAGAGCATGACCCCCAAGGACACGCCCTTCCTCGAGCAGCACATCACGGAGACGAGCTGCTTCTTTAGCTTATCCGTGCCAAAGGGCCTTACGCGCATCTACTCGCTCAAGCTCGAGGGCGTCTTGAAACCACGACCGTACGACTGCACTTTCAAATTCGGCCTCATTTCGGCGGGGAGGGCGAAGGTGGGCATGCGATCTTGATGGAGATTTGAGCAGTGTGCTGATCATGGATCCTTCAGCTATTCGTCGACGGGAAGCAAGTCATTGACAACTGGACCCGCCAGCGGCGTGGGCAGCACTTCTTTACCAGCGGCAGCGAGGAAGAGTACGGCACCATCCAGGTGAAGGCGAATGCGAAGCATAAGATCCTCGTTGAGTTCTGCAATGTTCGCGCCCCGGCAGACGGCGATGAGGACGAGATGATCATGGACTTGTGAGTGACGCTTATGTTCGATTGCCGCCCCCTGACCGACCGTTTGTGAAGCAACGCTGCGGTGCGCTTGGGTGGCAGCGAGGTCGAGGATGCAGATGTACTACTTGAGAACGCCGTCAGCCTCGCGAAGGACGCGGACGTGGCCGTCGTTGTCGTCGGCACGAACGGCGACTGGGAGACCGAGGGCAATGACCGTACTTCGCTCGAGCTCCCTGGGCGCACCAACGAGCTCATTTCCCGCGTTGCTGCGGTAAACAAGAAGACCATCGTCGTGACCCAGTCGGTACGCCAGATGTCCCTGCGCAAATAGGATGTTGCATGCTGATGAATAACACTAGGGCTCTGTCGTCACTCTACCTTGGACGTCGCTTGTACCCAGCATGGTGCACGCGTGGTATTTGGGCAACGCGACGGGCGAGGCCATCGCCGACGTGCTTGTTGGGCGGCGGAACCCAAGCGGCAAGCTGTCGCTCACGTTCCCGGTGCGCGAGCAGGATGTGCCCTCGTACGGACATTTCCACACGGAGAACGGTGTCGTGCGTAACAAACGGGATACTCGCTAGCTGTGCTGATCTTCTGTGATAACGTAGGTGCGCTATGCTGAAGACCTCTACGTTGTAAGTTTATACAGCTTCTACTACAGCGCTAGGTGCCATTCTTACCATCCACAGGGCTACAAGCACTACGTTCATCGCGACATCAAGCCCCAATTTGCCTTTGGGTACGTCTTGAAAATCCTCCACCGAGACCCTGCCGCTCACCTCCGCAACCTCAGACACGGTTTATCCTACACGACCTTTGCCTTGAGCAACCTCAAGGTTGCCGAGCCGAAGGTAGACCCGCTTTCGGTCATCGTCACCGTGACGATTAAGAACACTGGCCGGATCGCGGGTTCCGAGGTTGCTCAGGTATACCTCTCCCATCCCACGGCCTCGACGTCCCTCAGTAAGTGTCTGCGTCCACATGCGCGGCCCCGGCCGACTGATCCTCTGCAGGTACCTTCGTCGATGTTACCCACCCGCCCGTGCAGCTTCGCGCGTTCTCGAAGGTCTTCCTTCAGCCCGGAGAGAGTAAAGAGGTGCGTTCTGGCACACTTCCATACCCAAGCATGAGCTCATCTGTGCTGCAGGTGTCCTTGACCCTTGATCGTCTCGCACTGTCCTACTGGCATGACATTTACGAGAAGTGGGTGGTTGAGAAGGGCGAGTACACAGTACGCGTCGGTACAGGGGTTGACAAGCTGGACCTCGAGGCACGCTTTACGGTGAACAGCAGGACAGAGTGGAGTGGTATATAAGATGAACGGGCGAACTTTAACTCGAAAGGCCTGCAAGTCCCAGTAGCGATATATTGAATTGTACTTGTACTACCAGCCACAAGCGATCATCTTGGCGACGAATGATCTTGACCACTACTCCGCGCCCTCCGCGCGTTTCTTCAGCCCCTCTGCCATCGCCTCGAACCCTGCCTGTAAACCACTCCCAACGAACCACTTGATGAGGTACCCCACGATCCCACCGAACACCTCAATCGTCTCGTACTTCGTCTTCCCTCCCTCGACCTCCGTCAGCATCTGCCACCGGTCTGCGTTCATCAGGTATGGCCGCAGAAACGCGGGCAGGGCCACGTTCTGCCACGCCGTGCGGTAGTTCTCGTGGTCGACGACGGTGATTATCTCGGACGCGCTGCTGACGCGCGTCGACTTGCTCGGCTCGCCAAGGCAAGGCGGAATATGCACAGGGTAGATGTAGAGGCTCTGCCCAGGACGAGGCGTCTGGTCTGGGAGTGGTTTCCCGGACGCGTCTACGACGGTCTGTCCCCGACTGGAAAGAAAGGTTAACGGCAGCCGGAAAGACAAACTTTCAGCAGTCCTTCACGCACACAAATGGGTTCCTACAGAGCGATGCGTTAGACGTATACCCCTGCAGGGCTTATGTGAATTCTCACCATTCCTTGTACCTCGGGAAGTCGCACAATATCTGCCAAACCTTCTCTCGAGGAGCGTCTATCACGCAGGACGCGGAAACAGCGAATACGCCGTCCTTGGCAGAAGGGGGAAGATATTCCTTCGAGGAGGTCATAAGTACTTGCTCGAGACGTGAAGCGCTACAGTGGTCGAGAATTCCGCTCACGACGTGGTGGCGGAAGCTGAGATTTCGAAGTTGACTGTCGGTGATGCCATGGTTCGGCAAGCTCCGACAGGCGCGGCCATTCACCCAAATGTTCTGCCCATGCTACAGATATGACCGAAACCCCGAATTGCTGAATTAGACTGCCGGAAGACCTGCCTCGGGAATGGATTAGACTGGACAAACGAACAATCTTGCAAGTGATGCTACTCCTATATGCGCGGTTTAACGTTCACAACTTAAAGCCTTACTATTTAATCAAATCATACAGTATCCTACATAGGACCCGCTCACTGCGCTCCAGAAAGGGCAGGGTTACCCTTGATGTACTCCTCGAACGTCGTGAGCGGCTCGTCGACGATCTAGGGGCAAGTCAGACGACAAGTGTGTAGATGCAGCAATGGATCACTCACCGACTGGCTCCAGTCGAGCTTCTCGCCTCCATAGTAGCCGAACTCATACACGAGGCGCATGTTCTGCAGCGTCTCCTCCTGAATGGCCGGCGGCATCCCCATTTGACCCAGCATCCCCTTGAACGCCTCATTCGGCACCCGCTGGAACGTCGCGTCCTTGCCCGATGTCGGGTACACCTTCTTGAACGCCTCGAGGATCTGCAGCGGGGTGGTGTAGCCAGAGGACGCATAAACGCGCTTGCCGAGCGTCTGCTCGCGCTTCATGAAGATCGCCTTGACGAACTTGCCGGTGTCGCGCTCGGCGGCGAAGAGGGGGATCGGGGCGTCCTCGGGCATCGGCATGCCGAGCGTCCACTTGCCCTCGGGCGAGGGGCGCAGGCTCATGCCGGGGATGTTCGCCATGTAGAAGCCGGGCAGGAAAAAGGTGGCGGGGATACCGAGCTCGCGGATGTAGTCCTCGACCTTGGCCTTGCTATCGAAGTGGTGAACTTCGGACAGGACGCCCTTGGTGACTGAGGAATGGTGAATGAAAGAAAGCTAAGATAGGACAGATGCGTACGCTTGGTGACATTGAGCAGACTGCTCCAGACTAGGTGCTGGACGTTCTCTTCCTGGTGGCACATAAGGCACAGCGTGGATACAATGTGGCAAGATGCGAACCTTGCAGATGTCGGCGATGTTCTTACCCTGGGCAATCTCCTTGTCGGCGCTCATGCTGTCCCAGAAGTTGGTGACCGCAAAGACGCCGTGCGCGCCCTTGATGGCTTTGCGCAGAGATTCCTTGTCGTCCATATCAGCCTATAGGTGCAAGTCAGCCCTCGGGTCTTCATACATCAGAGGTTTGAATCAACTCACAGCGACAACCTCAGCGCCCTGCGCTGCGAGCGCCTTAGCACTATCCTTATTCACATCGCGCGTCACCGCACGCAGAGCGAACTTGGATGACGCGGCAGAGTCTGCGAGGATGCTATTGATGACAGAGCCGCCCTGCTTGCCAGTAGCGCCCAGAACAGTGATGATCTGCTTGGCCATGACGAGGATATGTGCAGGAGGTGGAGGCGAAGACGAAGTGGGTGAAAGCAGATGGAAGACAATATCGCTCCTGTCCCTTCACATCCTTTATACTCCTGCTTCGCAGCGCGGATGTATATACTATACCCTCTGTCGCTGCCATGGGTAAATGAAAACCGCAAAGCTTACAGAGCAGCCTACGCGTCGACCTGCCGCGACCACATCCTCATGGAGTGTTTGCCAGCTTTAACCGCCCTCGTCAGCTCGAGGAGGCGAGAGTGTAGGCGTCGAGAGGGAGAATGCGGGTAAATTCGACTTGAGTGACCAACGTCCTTCAAGTTTGTGATTTCCACGTGCGCGGAGCAAGTGGGTCAACGCGTTACGATGAACCGTGACACGACGCGTTTTGGACATGTTTTCGGCCACCATCTGGCTCTGAAGGGCTACAACCTGAGCTCTACGTCTTCTGTTACTCTTCTGGTGCCATGTAGGTGGATCAGGCTCTCCTACTACTGCTCTTCGAAACAGTGAACCCATCAGCGAGCCGGACGGTAAGGCTTTGTAACCCGCTCCGTCGCTCCGTGTGGACGCAGAAGAGGAGGACGCGTGGTGTGGAGGGGCGGAAAGCTTCAATCTTCAGGAGAAGCACCACGATGCCGATCTGTCAGCTAGGCTGGCGCGTCGCTTATGCCGATGACCCCCCTGTCGATCTCAGTGCGGTACATAAGCCCATGCCGCGGTTGACATGAGCAGTCCATTATCCTTTACCCCTTCCCACTTTCGACACTCTCTTCCTGCTCCCCACCACGACAGCAGCTATGTCTGATAACTCTCGCGCTCCCAAGGAAGGCGAATGGCGCCCTCCCATCATCCGCGGCTTCTACGAACGCTCGCTCGCCGGCATCCTCCTCACCCTCGTCGGCCGTGCCGCGGACATCCCAATCCAATATCTGCTCTTCAAGAACGGTCACGCCGTCAACCTCCTCGTCCGCGTTGGCCTCATCTCGCAGCCCGCCGTTGCGCAAGCAGCCCTCACCACCGGCCCCGGCTTCGGTGGCCTTGGGCCCGTCCCGACGCTCCTGCTGGGCATCTACACGGTCACTTCGATGCGTCATATGTACTGGGTGACGATGACGAACACGATGTACTTTGGCCCGGCGGGCGCCGCGTTTGTATCGATATACAACGGGCTGCTGAACGCGGCGAACACCTTTGTGGCGGCGTACGGGGCATCGAACCTCGTGCAGGCGGCGGCGAACGCGACGAGCGCGGACTCGATCGTTGGGTGGGCGACTTCGCTTGGGTGGCAGCAGTGCGTAGTTTAATCTTTGCCCCTTATCTCAATTTCTTACCGATCTCTCTCTCAGGTGGACTGGCCTCGGTCTCTTCCTCTCCGGAATCGCCATTGAAATGCTCTCTGAAGAGTCGCGCAAGAAATTCAAGAGCGACCCGCGGAACAAGGGCAAGGTCGATGGCACGGGCCTCTTTGGCGTCGTGTAAGTGGTCGTGGGACTCTGCACCCTCATCTCCCGCTCACGCATCTGCAGCCGCCACCCCAACTATCTCGGCTACACGCTCTGGCGTACCGGCGCCACGCTCGCGACTGGATCGGTCCCTGCGGCGATTGTATCGCTGCTGTTCCAGGTCAACCAGTTCTCGAGGTCGATTCCGGGTCTGACGGAGTATATGGCGGATCGTAAGTTGCAGTGTACCAATTCGATGGGCGACATGCTCACATCTACCTCAGGGTACGGCCAGCAGTGGACGGAGTACGAGAAGCGCGTGCCTTACAAGATTATCCCTGGCTTGTACTAGCATTTGTATGCACGTTGAACCATAACTGCCTCACTTCTGTCCTGGCAGATTGCGGAGGCTTGTCTAGACTTCCGAAGCCTGTGGTAGTCAAACATAGTCAGACGTGCGGCCCTCCCATACAGCAACCATAGATACTGCAATTGTCCAAAGCGAGTGAAAGAGAACAGCCGATATAAGTATAACGCGCGTGTAGTCCTGTCCCCTACAGCCGCTGCGTCTGCTCCCCCGTCGCGCACTCATACGTCGTAAACATGACGAGGACATGCAGCGCGAGCGCATAGCATATAAAGAAAGTCCGCGTTCTCCTGTTGGCTAACACGGCTCGCGTGACAATGAGCACGCCCCGCTCGATGGGGTTCAGGTTCTGTACCGCGCGAGAGGCCTCCTGCACAGCCGGGACCGTTAGTTGTGACATGCATCGTCAAGTCTCGAGCGCCACTCACCCGCCCGCGGAACGCCTCAAAAGGATTTATCGAGCTTTCATACCGAGCCCGCCACTTGCCCATATCGTCACCACCGCCTGCAGACGCGCTCCCCGACCCCGGCAGCGGGTTCAATTGGCTCGTCGCCGTGTCCTCCCGATAGCTCTGCATATACCGTACCTTCTCGTACAGCTTGAGGTTGTCAGCTTGCAGCGTCTTGATCTCCGCGCGCAGATCCGTGATGATTTGGAACTGCCGGCGAAGTTCCTATAGTGCGCAGACAATCGTCAACTCTGAGTTGCATTCCCATATACACGTTGTACGCACCTCCTCCAGTTCCGCATTCCGTTGGCGGAAGCGGTCGCGCTGGCTGGTGACAATGGGCAAGATGGATGTGTCCGCCGAGGACTGCGCGAAGGGTATGGGTGTGCCCCGCGCGGGCGAGTCCGCCGCCGCCTTCTTTCCCCCTATATCCAGCCCTGCGAGCGCGTCGGCACCCTCGGCGGGCGTGTCGCGGCCACTGCGCTCCCCGCCGCCCTGATTCAAGGCAAGAAGATCGTCCTCGAGCTTCTCGTTCAGCGCACGCTGTTTTTCAAGCTCTTGCGACGTGCCCTCTAGGCGCGCCTGCACACTGTTGAGCGTGGTCTCGAGTTCGGCGTGGGTTATCTAGGAGCGGGATCGTGATGAGCTAGGAGACGGTTGGGAGTGAGAACATAGCGTACCCTGAACTTCGCGAGCTCGTCTAGTATGCGCTTATTCTTCGTAGCTAGCAGTACTTCCAGGCTCTTCCCGTGGCGCGCGTTCGCCTTGTCCGCATTGGGGTTCGGCAGGCTGAGATGCGAATCATCGCCATTGACCTGTGCGCCACCTTCCTCTGCTTCGTCCTCCTCTTCCATACCAGCAAACTCGACGTACTGCGTGGGAAACGGATAGGTGAACGAGCTCTGACAAAACGAGCGGGGTACTCACCTTCATGATCTCGAGCTCGCGCTTGATTTCGTCGTAGTCTGCGTATTGCTTGAGCTTATGTCTGATCTGGTCGATTTCTGCTGTCTGGGAGGTGTTAGACAGATATATAATGATCTATGAAGGTATCACTCACCCGCCTTGCTAGCTCTTTCGTATACTCCTCGTCCTTCTTCCTTAGCTGCGTCTCCGCCGCCTCAAGCTTTGTTTTGTACGAGTCCAGGGAGCGAGTAAGACGCTCGACCTCGGATTCCAAGTCGGAGATCTGGCTCTGGAGCTGTTTGACTCTGTGGGAACCTAATCAGACTCGAAGGTGAACCTAGCTGCTTTAAAACTCACCTATCAGACGAGTCCGCGCCGCTACGCAGTGCTTCAATGTCAGCTCGCAGTATCTCATTCCGTCTCTCGACGGTTGCGACGCGGCTGTTCGCGCGCTCCAGGTCCGCGACAATCATGTCCATTTCTGCGAGTTTCGCGACAACTTCTTGATCTAATGAAGTGTCAGCTGAGTGAGGGACCTGTACCGCGCAACGTACCTTGCCTCTGGCTGTGATCGAGGAGCTTGGCCTGGTTGTTCTCGTTCGACGCTCTTAGGTCCCGTAGCTGGTTCTTCGCTAGCGACACCTGCTTCTGGAGGTCCTGCTCCCTGCGATGGAGTAAGTCAGCTGAAGGAGTGTATACATGTAGCAGCCGCACCGCTCCTCATAGTTCCGTAGCCGCTCATCGTACGTCGCATGTAGCTCATTCTCCTTCTGCGCGACCTTGTCCTGGATCATGTCTTCCATCTAGAGCGGCGCGTGAGCAAGGTCTGCCTATGAACTATCGCAAGTCACACACCTTAGCCTCCAGCGTTTCTATCCTACCCTCCGCCTTCTTCTTCGCCGCCTCCAGCGCTGAGACCTCGTTCACGCGCTTGCGCAACTCCGCGTTCTCCTCTCTCAGCCGCGCGATCTGCGCCTCGAACTCGCGCGTTTCCGCGACCTTAACAGTCTGGTCCTACACATAGAGTACATCTTGTGAGAAGGGGGACGAAATGGAGGAGACGGCAGGATGACTGCACGTACGACCGCGGCTTCGAGGAGGGGATACGGGTCTGGGGCCTCGGCAAGGACCTTGTAGACATTCAGGAAGGCATTCTCTGCCGTCTTCGAGCGCTTGGTGAGGTTGTCGATCTCCGTTTGGTACGCTATGGGTCGTCTAAGTCAGTCATTGGCATGTATCGCAAGGCGCGGTCCACGCACCCTTCAACAAGCCCTTGTACGCCGCCAGCTTCTCCGCATCAGGTATTCGCTTGAATTCTGCCCAGCGGCGCATTAGCTTCTGCCACAGCCCACTCCCCTGAGCGCCACCGCCACGCACCCTTCGTCTTATCTGCTAGCGCTTTCCTCCCCACCACGCTCTCCTTCTGGTTGTCAACGATCTCGATGCCCTGCGCGTCGAGCTGCTTCTGGAGCTCGCTCAGGTTCACGTCTGTTCATGCCATTCATTTCATCAGTTGCGACGTTGCATTCCCCTCTGATGTATGACGGACCTCTCCATGTTGCGAGCGCGCCGGAGAAGTTATGTTCAGTGGATGCCATGACGGCGAGAGCGCAGTTGTCGACTTCAGACGTGGTGGGACGGGTCTCCGGTCCGTTGCTCCGCCACGGTGGCGCGGCGATAGTGAGCGACAAGCTTGGACTGGGATACTTCCTCAGGTTGTATTCCTCAATACCACTTAGAAGTCTCTTAACAACATAGGCGAGGGGAGGGAGGATGCAGTGAGTATGTATATGCAAGCATAACAGCAAGATGTAAGGTAAAGTATGGTAGACCACTCGTACATAGTTCAACGCTTGACCCAGGTGTACTGTGAAAGACGTTAGCTCTTGGCATAGTAATGAGAAACGCGGTTCACTCACACCCTTGCGAGCCTTCGCGCGACCAGGCTTCTTGCGCTCCACCATACGCGGGTCGCGACGGAGCAGTTGTGCTGGAGTGGTTTGAGAAAGATGTATCGAAGCAGCAATGCTACAAGCGCACCTTTTCTGAGGATTTGGTCGAGCTGGGGTTCGTGCACTACAAGACCCTTCGCGATACCATGCGCGATAGCGTCGCTCTGGCCTGTCGTTCCACCGCCGCGGACAAGCGTGAAGATGTTGTATGCGCCCAGAACACCCGCGACCTTGAGAGGCCTCGTAATGCGCTCACGATCGACAGGGAGGGGGAAGAACTCGGAGAGCGGCAAGTTGTTGACGAGGATCGTGCTGGTCGTGACAGGCGGCGCCTCGGTCTGAGCCTCCTCAACCGCATCCTCGCTCTGCTTGTGCACCGTCGGGATCATCCATACCCGCGCGGACGACGTCTTGCGGCGACCAACCGTGTACGACCGGCCGAGTGCATCGAGCGTCACCTCCCGCTTGCGCCGCGCCTCCGCACGGAGCTCTGACTTGCCGCTCTGGAACATGCCGAGCACCATGTCAATCCCCATCGCTAGGCGCGTGCACCCTGCGGTGTTCGCAACGCGCGAGTACAGCTCGAGCTCGTCGAGCGCGCGCACGACGCGGCGGTAGCGCGTGGAGCGCAGGCGCGTCTCGAACTGGCCCGACATCTCCTCCATGGTCTTCCAGACTATCGTGCTTGCCGGCAGGCTCTTGCGCGCGAACTCGGGCATCGGCAGCAGCTCGAGGCGGCGCAGAGCCGATCGCGCGGTCGCCACCGCGGTCTCGATCTGCGAGAGCTGGTCGTAATAGACAGGGCTGCGGGTGTAGAAGGCGAGGGAGTCTGGGGAGCGTTTTTCGAGGTCCTCTTCCTCGCCGCGCTGCTCGAGGCTCTTCGCAGAGTCGTCTTCGTCCTGTCCTCTCCGCCTGCGCTTGGGTCTGCCCTTGCCGCCTCGGCCCCCTGCTAGGGAATCGTTCCCGTCCTGTCCAAAACGAGGCGTAGCGCCTGTGCGAAGATTGGGGCCGCCGAAGCCACCACCGCGAGGACCCCCACGAGGGCCGTTCAGTCCGCCCCCGCGCAGGCCTCCCGGACGACCGAACCCTTCCGACCTGGGACCATCGCCGGCGTAAGTGCCGCCGTGCTGCCGTACGTCAGGTGGTGGTCCGGAGTTCCTGGCAGTTGATGAATGTAGAGGAGCAGCAGTAGTGGCGTAGCACCGCGCCAGGCGAGGGCGTAGGAGCCGCGCGACGTTCATTGAAGGAGGCCGAAGTCGCGGACGTCGACTTGTGCGCTCGCGACTCAAAATGCCGATCAGGTGACTGACTTTTCCGCGGCCACGTGCCTCTGAGCTCCAAGTTCAACTTGAGCTGTCGTAAGCCGCGCAGACTGACAGCTCGGCTATGAAGCTCTGTAGGGCACTTGCAAGATGATATATTGTGCTAGAGCAGCGGGTGGCGTAACGATGGAGCCCGATAGCTCGACTCGCGAATGACTATCCGTAAAGTCAGCCAGCCTTCGCACAGATTAGGTGTCATACAGTGCTACTGAGTGGGGACGCCACAGAACCTTGCTAACAACGTGCTTTGCTCCGCCAGCCGCCTCAATGGGTATATAAAGGCAGACCTTACTCGACTCAACCAACGCATAGCTATCTCATCACAAATCTCGTCCACCATGGTCCAGGACATTCAGTCGCTCGATGAGTTCAAGAAAATTGTGAGAGCCCGCCATTCCGAGTGGTCAAATAATCCTAACGCTTTCACGCACATCGCAGATCAACACTGACAGAGTTGTCATAATCGAGTGCTGGGCACCTTGGAGTGGCCCCAGCCAGATGATGTTCTCCGTTTTCGAGCTGCTGGGCAACACTTTTCCCGTCATCGATACGTACAAGGTCGACACCGTTAAGCAGCATGAAATTGCGGACGAGATCGGCGCTCGTGCGGTGCGTGTACCAGTGAGCAATAATACAGCTGCAGATGAGATTGATGACCGTACAGTTGCCCCATTTCGTCGCATACAAGAACGGCAACAAGCTTAGCGCGGTCATCGGCATGGACCCACCTGGTCTGACTGTACGTCTCCAAACTTTCCCTGTGCTGTTTTTGCTGATGTTGTACTGCGCAAAGGACATGTTCCAAGGGGCTTCAACCGCATAATAGCTCACATCTACTCCTCGTAACTCGCCTCCCAAGTCTTTCAAGTAGGCCTGCTCCGACATGGTCATCGTCCGCTGTAGCTCCGAGGCCGCACCCAAACGCCCTCAGTCCCATGTTATTTACAGCCTGTCACCCCAATACCTACGCTCTCACGCGCGCATATACTCGTCTGATAGATCCCTCCCATGCCCGAAAAGTCTCCACATCCCAGCACACCGACGGTCGTCCTTGTCATCAACGTCGACCGCAGTCACCTTGCCCTGAGACTGGATTACGGCCCGATGCTAGTGGTTGTGAGGAACCATCCAAAGGTCATCGAGGTGTAAATACGTACCAGCCCGAGAGAGACCTTGATCCCCGGAGGGCTCGGCGTATATGCCTCCAGCGGCTCTGGGGCGGAGGTGGGGTCTTCCTTTTGCGCAATCATGCGTAGGATATTACGGGCAGCGAGGCAGCCCTATCTGAGCGTCAGGAAAATGGAAACTGCGCCCGTCACCGATCAATGGATACGCAAACGCACCTGAAAGTCTGCGTTGCGGCCAGAGGAAATCGCACCAAATGCGTCCGCAGAGTCGCCAACGGCGAAGATATGCGGGTAGTCTGCACTGTCGAGCTGCAGCGTGCGCTTCACGCGCGCTCGCCCGTCTTCGGCGAGGAGGGTAGGGTCCAGAGAGTTAAGGACACCAGTGTTGGGCTTCTGCCCGGTGCAGATCAGCTAGGAAGGTGTGCTGAGAATGCGAGCAAGTAAAGCAATTACAGGTAACATACAATGAGGTCCGCCGCCAGCTTACGGCCGGACATCGTGCGAGCGATGCGCTCGCCTGCCTCATTGAGCATCTTGTCCTCAATGGTCTGCATATCAATACGCTCGCCCAGGATGACGTTGACCTTCAGGCGCTCCATCTGCCGCAAAACTGGAGCAAAGGCACGTCAGCAAGGCTGTCCCTTTGAGAGGTCATACAACACTCACTCTCATCGTGCATCTCCGGCATGAACCGCGGCAGCAACTGCGCTCGCGAGTGCAGCAGCGTTACCCCCTTGTCCGGATACACGTCCGCGATATCGGTAGCAAACTGAATCCCCAGCGCCCCGCCGCCAACGACCAGAACCGAGCGCGCCTTGCGGATTACCTGTTGCGCCGCCCTAAGCCAGGCGATCCCGTTGGCTTTCGAGCCGAGTTCCAGGGTCTGTGCTACGTTTAGCGAGTCGTCGCGGATCTCGGCGTCGAGGCGCGGGCCCCAGAGGTTGGCTGGGGCGGGGAGGGTGGCTCCAAGAGCGTAGATGGCGTACTCGAAGTTGAGCTTTGGCGTATTCATGCCGAGCTCGGGAAAGGTGCGATCCAGCGTGACTGAGTGAGTAGACAAGGACATGATTTGCGCCCTCAAGTTCAATAGGCGCTGAGACTTGTCGAGCGGCGTGCCACCGATGTATGGGATGACTAGAGTGTCCCGAGTGAGCATTCTATTATGAAAGATGGACCAAACCTACATGATTGGTGCTCCTGTCCTTCGACGACTGCAAAACGCGGGAATGCATAGACATGGTTGACGTGTCTATGAGGTGTTGAGATGCACAGAGATGCATTACAGTTTTGAGAAATGACCCACGTATTCCTGTCAATGGCAATAACCCTCCAATTGCCAGGGAGGTTCTGCAGACCTTCTGCCAGGTCCATAGCCGCGCATTGTCCTGCCAAAAATTTCAGAAATATTCTATGAGAAGAAAGGCAGTAAGAACAACCTCCATACGCCGCCCCAAGCACCACAATGTTCTTGTACTGCTCCATCTCCTTAGGCGGGTGTCGATGAGGCTGCACCAGCGCTAAGCGCCCGTTTTATCTGATAACGGAGGTGAGACATCTTATCTAATCCGGCGGCGATACCGGAGAGCTGCTGTACCTCCTCAGTCGCCTGGCCTGCGCTGGCGGAGTTGTCGGTAGGCTGGCAACCTTCAAAGAGTCGCTATTAATGTACATTGTATGCCACAATCTGCGGCTAGACACGGAGCAAACGTCGCAGCTGGACCCACCTCGCGGGTCCCCGCGCTCGGTGCTTGGAGCCGCAAGCTTGCGCCATCCGAACGCTGCATTGAGATATAAGTATCCCACTTTGCTGCTAAAGGCAATGAGCTACACATGTTTATTGGACGTCTTTGTAGACTCACGTGGCAAGAACAGCACATGCTTACGTGCTACATGACGGTTGGAGCGAGCAAAGTGAGGCGACGTCGTGGCAAGCCTTTCGCCGAGCCATTGTTATAAAGGCTCGGAGCGGCAGCCCTCAATCAGTGCTTGAACACGAGCGATGAGATGCAACAAGGTAGTCAACCTCTGATCCCTTTCCGCTCCCGCGTGACAGCAGACAGGCATTTTCCATTTAAGAAACCCACCGGATACGTACGTCGTACCTCTAAAACCTAAGAATGTCCCTATACTCGCATGTCTTCGTCCGACTGCACGTTCTCGTGTCCGAACAGCCTCCACATAGCCGCGCACTGAAGGTCCACCTCTCCCTTGTCGTTGATCACGATAGGGTCGTTCCCCAGCTGTGCAACCCCCTTGTTCTGAGTACTCTTCAGCCAAAAACGATGAGTGACGAGCAGAAAAGACACACCAGACCAAGGGTGACCTTGATCCCTGGAGGGTGCGGCTCATAAGGCTCGAGTGGCTCGTGCTTGGCTTCAGGCCGCTCTCGCGAGGCGATCAGCCGCAGGAGGTTCTGCGCAGCATGTACACCCTGGATATGGATCAGTACGAGCGCCGTGAAGAGCGTGCAATACCACACCTGAAAAGCCGCGTTGTGGCCCGCGCAGAGAGCGCCGAACGCGTCTGCGCAGTCCCCGACAGCAAACATGTGCGCGAAGGCAGGCGAATCAAGCTGCAGGGTGCGGGTCACCCTCACACGTCCCTCGTCGTTGAGCAATGCAGGTTCGAGTGCCCTCAGGGTCTCCGTGTTGGGCTTTTGACCAGTGCACATGAGCTTGAATATTGTTAGACGTTCGGGACGAAAAGAAATCCAAAAAATGAACGTACAACAAGATCTGCAGCAAGCTCTCGACCGGACACTGTTCGTACGACCCGCTCGCCTGACTCTGACGATTGCTTTTCAGCCACAGATCGTACATCTAGCCGTTCACCGAGCACGACGTTGATGTTCAAGCGGTTCATTTGCCGAAGGACTGCACTAAGTATTAGTATGGGCCAACGAACGCTAGTCAGATTGCATCGCACTCACTCTCGTTGTGCATCTCCTGGCTGAAACGGGGTAATAGCTGCGGGCGAGAGTGCAGTAACGTTACGCGCTTCTCCGGATGCACATCTGCGATGTCTGTAGCGAATTGAACGCCGAGCGCGCCTCCACCTACGACTAGCACCGAGCGTGCGTCCCTGATCACTCGCTGTGCAGCCTTGAGCCACGCGATTCCACTGGCTTTGGAGCCAACTTGCAGCACCTCCACCGCTTCAGCGTCTGCGCGCATCTTCGCATCCAGCCGAGGTCCCCAGAGATTGACGGGAGCAGGAAGCGTAGAGCCCAGGGCGTATATCGCATATTCGAAGTCGAGCTTCGGAGTAGGAATTCCATGCTCGGGGAAGGCGCGATCGAGGGTGACGGCGTGTGGGGAAAGCGACTGGGCCTGGGCCGTGAGGTTCAGGAGGCGATTTGGTTTTTCAGCTGGTACCATGCCATCGTAGCGAATAACTGCAAGAGATATGAGGGCAGCGTTATGGGTGAGAGAGCACGACGCACACGCTTGATGTTCACGTCCGCCCACGACCGCGAAACGTGGAAAGGCGTAGACATGATTCAGATGCCTGTTTATAATGAGCGCCATTCAGTAGGCGAAACGAAGTCATGCACACGAATTTCTATCAATGGCCACCACTCTCCAGTTTCCGGGCAGCTTTGTGACTCCTTCCGCCAAAACCTTCGCAGCACTCTGACCTGTTGCACTTCAGCGTAGACTCGATAGATGAATGGGCGCGACGCACCACCATATGCCGCACCGAGGACCACGATATTCCTGTACTGCAGCATGCGGGGCGTCGACGGGAACGAAGGCCACGCGCTGAGCCTCCATTTTATCTGATAAAGGGCCAAGGAATCTTATCTAATCGCAGGGCGATATTAGCCGGCCGACGTTATACGCAATGAGTAGACCTCTGCACCTTCTCATCTCCGTCTGAGTCAGTCGTTGACAAAGCGAGGGGTGCAAAGTATAGGCCCTCTTCTTTCAGAGCGCAAAAAGGTGTGACTGCCTTGTCGATATTCACGTCGATCTTGCAGGTCGTGAGCAGCGTCGATGGACCGTAGAGCTTGTGCAATAACTTGCGCGCGACTAACGGCGGCTGCGCTTCACGAGATGAGTTAGTTTCATACCGACTGCGCGAGTAGTAAGCTTACGTGGGCTTTGCGACGACAGTCGGACATGACCTTCGCGAATGACGGTAATGCACTAGCGAGCCCGTCGAGGTCTTGCTGCAGCTGCAGCATCCCTAAATAGAGTGGGGCGTTCGTCGGACGTCAGAGATGAAAGCGCACGCACCAAAGAGCAAGGGCGCCATTCGTTGGCACCCCTGTTATTGACTTGATCGATCCTTTCCTGACAAGGGCACAGACACTGCATACTAAATCATTCCATGTGCATACGGTAAGTCTATGATACAGCCAAGGGTATAACATGGCATAAGCAATAAGATTAGCGCGAGGGCAGCGAGCGGAAGGACGACGACACCATCACAACGTCGCCGTGGGCCGAGGCGTCCGTGTCTTTCTCAGTCCGAAGAACGGCGACTGTGCTGCGAGACGAGTCGTCATAGCGAGGAGAAGAGTAGTTCGGGAATGATGCGAAGGCGAGGTTACTGCAAGTAGAACTTGTGCACTTCACTGCTGGTGAACGTAAGGTCACAGGATGGACACCGGCGCTGCCGTGTCGTCAACCTCGCGTCTATGCAGTCCTTGCAGAATGCTAACACCGCGTTAGTCGGCGAAGGACTGAACGCAGGAAGGTACGCACTATGCATGCACTTCGTCAGGATGACTGATCTAAAGTTGAGTTTGCACGTCGAGCACTTCAGCATCTTCATTTGCTGTACAGGATGTTAGCCAGGCAACTAATTCACGGCGACGATCACGTACCATGTCCAGCTCGGCGGGGAGTTCGTTTCCGTTGTTCTGAACCTTCTTCTCCCGCGCCTTTACGCTCTCCTCCAGCGCCTTCTCCTTCGCTTTGACCTTATCCTCTGCCTTGGCCAAGGACACAGCCTGTTTGGCAGCCTTGGTCTGCGCGTCGACCAGCGCTGATTCTCTTTGCCGCCAGGAGTCTTCGGTATGTACAACCTTGCTCCTCTCGACGGCTAGATCCGCCTCGAGTTTGCCGATGCTCTTTGTCAGTTCGTCGAGCTTGCGACCATCGGCCTCGAGCTGCTTTCGAAACAGGCTGATCTGGTGATGCGCAGAGTTCTGCGAAGAGAATTTAGAATTTTAGGTATTTGAGCGCGATAAAAAGCAGGCGGACGTACGTTGGCCTCGGATTGCAGAGCCTTATCCTGTGTCAACTTCGAGATCAACACTTCAGCCTTGTCGATCTTGCGCTGCAAGGCCCTCTTCTCCTCGTCCAGAGCAGACTTGTCGCGCGAGACGGCGAAGTACTTGTTATCTGCCTTCGCTTTCTATATACGTGTCAGCCGGTTCAAGAAGGAGTGAGACAAGGTCAACGTACATCTTCCCTCGCTTTAACCAGCTTCTCCTCGACCCCGACGAGCTCGAACACCTTGTCATTGACTTGCGCTTCAAGAGCGTCCCAGGCGGTCGCGAGCTTATCCTGCTCCTCATACAGCATATTCATCGACTGGACGTGTTGCTCATTCTCCAGCTTCAAGCGCTTGAGTTCCTCTTCCTTCCGCCGTAATTCCGACGCGAGCTTGTCGAGTTCCGGAGACGAAGCAGATTCGCCATAGACGGACCGATATGCAGCTAGCTCGGCGTGCGCAGCAGCAAGTTGAGCACGAACATCGGCCTCGGAACGTTGGTCATCTGAGCAAGACTCTTCAAGGGCAGCAATGCGCTGTCTCGCGTCGCTAGGATGTGGTTCAGTGTCGATACTAACGCGAAACGGATCAAAGTTACCTCAATTCTTGCCGCAGGGTCTTGACATAGTCCGCGTCGTCCGCAAAGAAGAACTTCATCAGCTCTGCATCGCCCGCGCGTGCGGCAACATGGCTCCTGCATCGGCGGACCTCCGATTGCAGCGTCTCGACGCGTTCCTAGCACGAAATTAGAATATGCAGGTGTCATCCTACAATAGTGCGCACCTTCAAGGTCTTATTGAGATTCTTGACCTGAGTGAAGGCGCTCAGCTTCAAGCCATCCTTCTGTCTACGCTCATTGAGCTCCGCTTCTAACTGATCTCGTCTCTCGCGCAGGCGTATACATTCTGCGTCCCTCTTGCCAAGCTGACCTTTCAGCTCATTCACAGCATGTTGTTCAAGAGCCTATAGAAAGAGAGCGCTTCAGAGGTGCAGATCGTGCGGAAGACAACAATATTCTTACGTGATTGTCTTGAATTAACTTTTGCTCTTGGACATATCGCTCTTCCAGTTGCTGGGTATGCGAAACTGCATCGTCGCGCGCCTGGCCGAGTTCTACTTGCAGGCGTTCGACCTGATGCGTTAAATTCGTAAAGTACGCATTGGCGCGAAGATCTGTTATAGAGATGACTTTATTCTGCACTGGCATCAGGCTTGGGCTAGCAAGTTGAATGACATCACGCACACGGAATTTCTCCTGGGAGAGGGCAAGGCGCTCCTGCGCGAGCGCGTGCTTGAGATCGGCAATTTCCTGGTCACGACTATCGAGCAGCCGTTGGGCCGTGTCGACGCTCAGTTGATCCTCGCTAACTGGCGTCGGGGGCGTTGGCGTAGCCGCTTTGGCATCGGACTAACGTTGCGTCAGAGAAGAAATATTATCATGAGTTGAGACTCCCACCAGTTAACCGAACCACTCACTGCAGCTGGAGACGGTTCTGGCTTCAGGTGGTCCGTCCCTTCATCCTTGACAACGGGGGAGGGGATAGGCGCGCGCGGTATGGCGGGAGGGCCAGCGTCGTTGCGTTGGCGCTCCAGACGGGCTTCGGAACGTAGAAGATCTTCATGGTAGATGTCTCGTTGTGCCAACGCATCCTTGAGCTCAGAACGCAAAGTTATCTCGCGCGACCGAAGGACGGCACACTAGTGATATGGTGAGAGGGTGTACGTTTCGTAAGAAGTTGCGTCTCGCACCTCGGTCTGGAGCTTTTGGACCTGCTCCAATGTGCGCTGCTGCGAAGACCCAGTCATCCGGTCGCTTGCTTGGGCAATCTTGGTCAGTAGCGAGCGTGTTGTGGCAAGTTTGTCGTGCAGCGCCTCGTTGAAAGATTCGGGAACGTCTTCATCTTCGAGGAAGTGTTCAACGAGTTCGATAATATCTGGCCGTACGTCAACCAGTGAACCGGGGGCATAGTAAGGCCACACACCTGCTTGCCGATCACCCACTTGGGTCACGTCACCGTAGACTGAAGTGAGAGCGTCTACGAGCTGTAGGCTGAGTCGTGAGAGAAGTACAAGGGAGGGCGAGGGAGACGCACCTGTGACCAACAGGCAGAGATTGCCGCCATGCCGGCCTCTGTCCGAGACCGCCCTCTCTCCAAGTTCGCGATACGTTGCTGCGCGCGTTCGTATTCACGGGAGTAATGCTTCATTCGTCGGTACAAGGCCTCCTTCCTGAAAGTCTGGTAGACTCATTAGACCCCGGACGGGCTGCTATGTACCGTATACGCACTTCAAGATCGTTCTCTTGCTTCTCCTGCCGGTCGTCTGGGTCGTAGTCCACCGTACTTCCATTAACGTGTGGCGCGCCGTTCGGACCCTCAACAATACGCTTCTTGACGACGCCGGGACCTTCATCATTGTCGGTGAGATGGCGCTTGCGCGAGTCCATGTTGACGTCCAACATGGCTGAGTAGGAACAAATTCCCAAGTCCATGAACGCTGACTAATCGTGTCTATTTCCAACTCCGACATGTCACTCTCGTCACACCTTCGGCACTTGGATCTTGTACAGTCCGCTGCTCGCGTCGAGCTCAAGAATCTCACAATCGGACGCGTCGCCGTTCCCTATTTGCGTCTCAACGCATGTGAAGTCCATGGGCTGCACCATGTTGAGTAAGCGTCGAAATTTGTGGCACGGTTGGCTTACCT
Source organism: Schizophyllum commune H4-8 (assembly GCF_000143185.2). NCBI lineage: Eukaryota > Fungi > Basidiomycota > Agaricomycetes > Agaricales > Schizophyllaceae > Schizophyllum > Schizophyllum commune. The sequence continues at coordinate 1,999,029 of NW_026089545.1, read as the reverse complement.
TGTCCAGCACCGTCATTGGTTGATCTTCATGAACACGGTCAGCTTCGATGTGCAGCGACGAGTAGAAGAGGACGTACGCCACACAGCAGTGTTATATACGATGCCTTGCGCTGCCGTGGCGACGAAGGCACGCAGAGTCGTTAAATCCGGCCGACCGTCTTTGCCGTTCTTCGCTACCGTCACCAGATACGCCACGCCAGGATCTACTAATCCCTCGCCACTTCCCTTACCCATAGGGATGAATGCCTGGTTCGTATATGGGTGCCTCTCTAGCACTTGGAGAGGCAAGACGCGGTCTGCAGACAGCTGCACTGGGTTGCAACGATACACGGACAACCCGGTGGTTGCCCCGACTGCTGGGTCGTACGACGACTCTAGAAGAGCTTGCTTATGGAACTTGCTCGCAGTTCCCGCGTTGGCAGGAGTGATCTTGGTTCCTTTCGGCGCAGCCGCATGATCGCCATAGGCTTGAACGACTTGACCGAAGGGTGCAAAGGCCTCTGGCGTGAGCGGCAGCGCTGGGATGATAGTCGCCGTCGAGTCCAGTTCGACAGGTCTTCGCGCATCAGCTATGCCGGATGGCACTCGAAGCGTCGCGGGCTGCGTCGTAGAGTTCGGCACATCGCCTGCGCGGTATCCTAGGACGCGGACGCGCTTCACACCGCCGTCGGGATGGATGGTCATCTTGACATGCGTGTAGATCTTGCCCTTGACGTTCTCCAACACGAAGTAGTGCTGGCGATGAGGTCCGACCTTAGATCGCGGGAGGATGAGCGTCCAGTCCTCCCTCTCGCCCTTCGTCGAGGCCCAGTCCACGTTGTCGTCCACCTTCAATGCATGAAGCTCAACGCTTTCGGGGAAGTTGCCCTTGAAATGCGCAGTATCGATCTCGACTTGCTCCAGGGTCGCAGGAGCGCCTCTGCGTACGATGAGCTGAGTGCATTGGCGGCAAGAGCGCACTTACAGTTTGATGATCACCCAGTCCTTGTGGCCTGGCTGACGGCTACGTTTGGTTTCCCAACCATCGCCCATGTCCTTGCCTCTGCCCGGCAAGATCAAGTTCGAGCCCACCCCGAAATGCTGGTCGGAGGTAAACTCAACTACCCCGCCAGCGAATACATGCGCCAAGTCGAACAGCTGGGAGGGATCGCTAGGGAATACGGGCGCAACTTTCCCATAAACCCGGAAACGCGCCTGCGAGGACGTCAACGACGCCGGTCGTAGCATAGGTGGACTCTTACAATGCCGCCATCCGGATACATGTTCAACTTGACGTAGTTCGCGCAAGTCGTTTCCGGTATAGTGAATAGGTGGCGAGCTGTTGGGCCAATTGGAACCTTGGGCAGTACTTCCACCCACTGGATACGCAGATCAGCACATGGGCAACACATCTTATTCTGATACGCACGCGAGGGTCGTTTTCCGCCGGTGGCTGATCCACAGGGCCATTGAGAATCTGTACGGAGACTTCCGGTGCTTCATTGCCTATATCGAGTCATGATGAGTACGATGAGATACATGGTTTCCCCGCACCGTTGAAATGGGTCGTGTCGACGTCGAAACCCAGAATGGTGCCGGATGTTCCCAATTTGATAATGCACCTGCAGGAAGTCTTTAGTGTCGCAGAACTGACTGCCTTTCGAGCAACACACCAATCGTAGTTGGGGTTGTGGCGGCGACTCTCCCAGCCGCTGTATAACGCTCCATTCGGACCGAACTGTCCTTTTAAACTAGGCGCAGGCTGATCGACCTCGTCAGCGCGTGAACCAAGTCCGCAAAGCTGGCGCACCTCTACAAGGAGAAGATGATACGCCTCCGCGAAAAACTCATCGGACACCGATATAACCTTTCCTCCGATGGCCACGCTCGAAAGCTCTTCGAAGGGTCAGCGTCTCGAGTTGACGAGCGCAGGGCTGGTACACACCTGTCAAAGACGAGAACTTCTCCGAGAACTGGTCGAGTGGTACACTTTCGTAGGCCATGTCGCGGGCTCGTCGTAGTCGATGGTTAAAGATAGGGGCTTCGCCTGCGCCGACTCATCCGAATCTCCATGATGCACACGCCGATAAGCTGTGGGTGCTTGTGGACGTGTATGCGAGCGAGACGTTGGTATATAGAGAGCGCTGCAAGGCTAGCAAATACTCATCGCTGTGGGTTCCTGGTCCAAAACCAAGTCAGGCATAAATGCTGTCGAGAAATAGACGAGATGCAAGTGGAAAGTAATCGACTTTCGCGACGCGCCGACGCCACCGCTCATTGCCGAATGACGCAATGTCACGTGGTGGGTGCCTCCATCACTTCCCAATCGGGATTTGGCCTTCTTATGCTCTGCCACCATACCGACAAAGACGACTGCCAGCGGGGAGTCCTACCTGATTTTTCTGAATCGTGTAGTGATTTGAAGTGGCAGAAGTCTATGTCCAGGTGTTGCATGCAGAATACCTTGACACAGCATGCTGATGTCCTGTCTATTGACACCTGTACTGGCCTTGCGGAAGACCTGCTTGGTCAGTATAGGTGTGAGTGGATGCTGTCACAGAAGCAGAGTTGCGGAAAGATTCTGGCCTCATACACCTTGCTTTCAAAGGTCAATTGGATGCAATCTCCGTCAATATGCACTATCTAAACTTGCTTTGCAGCATGTTCACACCCACACGAAGTTCATGAAGAAGGAGAAGGATAGGGTAAGAGCCCAGCTATCTTCCTTTAAAAGCCTGAACTAACCTTATGCTCAGGGATACATCCCATGTGCCTACAGTCGCTGCAGTCATCGAGCACCAACACAGGAGGACTTGTGGTATCAGCATGTCCTTCCGAACCACCTGCAAAGGATAGAGTTGCAATGTCCTGTCCAATGTGTGTTCTCTTCTTCTTTGTGTCCTTTTTTCTAGCCTGATGATACACAGCATGTACAACAAAGGCTGTGTCTGCATTGGTGGCTCGTGGCACTTCTATGGGACAGCACTTTCTGCATGCACATTCTGATTTGTTTGGACGAGAAATTCGCTTTCCCTCAGAATTCCTCCGCCCCTCTGCTTGTCCAATGCCTTTGGGTCTGGTCTTACAGCGTCCACCCCCACTACCCTATGGCCCAGTCCTCCCATCACTACTTCTTGCTAGTGTGCAACCTCATCCCTCGCAGCACACTCTTGCACTGGAGAACTCTGCATCCACATCCTCCCGTGCTATTGGAGTGCTCCCAACTGTACCTCAGAGGGCTCGGCGCAAGCAACTGGAGCCTGAAGAGGAACAAGTTGATCTATGCACAATCGAGTTCGATGACTTCGAGCCTGGGCAGATTTCCGTGTCCGACAACGCGAGTGGTGCACCATGTTTCCCACACCAGAACATTGTGACGCACCCAGCACCATTTCGAACGGAGGTGTCACGCCCGCCCGTCCTTGTCCAACCGCCAAAAGTACTCGAGCCGCCACCTAGTATCCTATACCATGCGTGGGAAATTGAGGTCAACAAGCGGCTTCCCCCAGAGCCTCAGGAAGAGGACGACGACGATGATGGGCCCTCGGAGCCAGACTCGGACTATGACTCGGAGGACTGCGACCCAACCCCAGCGCACATGCCGCTTATTGTGTCGTCAACCGGACCGCCCGCCAACGCAACTGGATCGAGTTTGACACCGTCTTCCAGCCATGTCGCCACTCAGGGAAACAGAGATGCCCGCTACGCAGATCGCAGCACGCGCAAGCGCACTGCCGGCTCCCCACCCGAAACTTGCAGCGCCAGGCCCTCGAAATCGCGGCGGACATCGATGCAGGATATCTCCGACCTTGCGGCGGATCTGCACTTGGACACGTAGCGGCGCACGCCTACGTCCAGTCGGAGCTCAGCAGCGCGGTGGGTCGGTTACTAGGCCTGCTTGCGATTGTGTTCCTGCGAGGGCGCAGGCGCGCGCAGCTTCCCATCGTCGTGGGATGATCCGAGACGATATGCGCCGCGGAAGTTCGCGCGTCCACTCTGCGCGTATGTACCTCCGACATCGCCCCTCTGCTACCATCGCGCGCAAGTCCGAGGCATCTCCTTCCCACCAACCGTATCCGATATCGCTGCTTCCCCCACCAATAGCACACGCCACTCGCGGACCGGTCTCATTACGGACCTTCACTCGTTGTATCCATACCCGAGGACGTTCGACGCCCTACTCCGCTCCCGCCGTCCACCGCCGCTGTCGTTATACATAGGCCTCATACACTACTTCGCGAACCCTAATGTACATGTCCCGGTAATGTACGCTTTCTTGGTACCCATCGACTCTCATCGCCTCCCATCGCGGGCATCTGTCCCACTCCGTCGTGCGCGGACGATGCGATATTCGGAATCGCGCGCCTGTCGTGACCTCGTCCGCAGAGGACAAGGGCATGCCCCGTACCTGTTCAGTTCCCGTTCGTATTGGCGGCTCGCGACCCCCGAAATAATGTCTTGGACGGAGCATGCGCGCCTGGATTGCGGCAGTCGACGCTTCAGAAGGAAAGCGCGTATGGGTGGCGCAAATGTCTCGTGCCACAGCGTATGATTTGAGGCCAAGGTGCATATGATTGCTACTCTTGCATGTGTTCTTGGCCTCCTACGCGGCTCTCCGCTGTCCTCTGGCGCCGATGCCTCACCGTCACACCATCCGAGCCACCATCGCATGACGCCCCGACGTCTAGCGCGACTGCCCAAGTTCTCAAGGTCGTGAGACTCGCCGCAAGAGCGTCCAATCCATATATAGTAGATAGAAATACAGTTGCATTGAGCCTGGTCTCTTGGAGACCTCCGACCAACGAGTACGTAGAGTCTGTATGACTAGGTAGCGAGTTATATAGGACAGCGATTAGCATGGAAAAGTACAATGCGTATAACGATAAGATAAAAGAGGAGGCTCGCCCGGCGCGGCGTCTGTGGGATGGGCACAGTAGCGCAGCCGGTAGCGTGTCTACAGGAACGTCATGACGACGTGCGGTTTCAATACCGTCGAATAGCATAGAAGAAAGCGAGACGTGACGTAGATATGTGAAGGGCCTTGGCCGTCTAGGAGGCGGTCGCGAATTTAGGAGGAATGTCATAGGGAAGGGTAGAAGGAGATGGTGATAGGATAGCGCATGGTCATACGGAGGATGCCTTTTGGTGTTATAATAAGGGAAGCCATTGTCCTGTGAGAGGATCAGGAACGAGACCAACGACGAGAGCGGTAGACGTACCGATGACGGCGCTAGGCAAGTCGAAGAGATCCCTTCGTATTGAGAAGCAGAACGTCGCAGGTACCGGGGCGCCCGAGGGCTTGAGAAGTACGCAATGCGAGTAAACGGATTGTGTCGTGTTCTCGAAAGCGTGCTCCGCAAAGTTCTCCCAGTATTCGACCACGGATTGGTTCTCGAAGAGCTGAGGTACGTCAATATAGTGTCCGATATGAAGCGCGATAGCGACGTACCTCATAGATGTACTTCTTCTGACCCATCAACTCCTCCATCGACCATTCAGTCAGCATGCAGAACTCTGGTGCGACGAGACATATTTCTCCCGTGCGGCGCCAGACGACGGTCGGCGTGCCGCTATACGAGATGAGCTTGTCGAGTTCCTGCGGGGTATGGCATCGTTAACAGCGGTTCGTAGTCCGGAGAAGACGGGAACACTGACCAGTAATGACCGTTGGAAACATCGCTCTACAAACACCTCATCGTCCCACGACAGAGGCATCTGCAGAGCGATGAGCGATGGGCGAAAGATCGCCAACGCTCGCACTACGCGCAGGATATCGTTCTTCTCAAACCTTCATGACCAAACATGGAGATAGGTATGAGTAGCGATGTCGAGGCACGGATATGCGGAGGGTGACATCAAGATGGTAGGCGGATACATAGAGCAGAAGAGAGCATCAGAAGTCGAGTCCCAGAGGATCTCTTGAATGCGCGCGACTGGAAAGTCGGTATGTATACGCACCGGGTGGTAAGGTGCTTCATGAGGAAGTGATACCCCTCCGTGTAGTCATACGGCGCCTTTACGCGGTCCGTGATGCTTTGCAGATGCGAACCTGGTCGCGGGAAGGGGGCCACCTCGTTCAGAGGCACCGTGGACGTCGCCGATCCAGGCGAATCCGTGGGCGGTGGCGACAACAACGTGCGCGCTGCGCTCTCCTTGTCCATGTAGAAACTCGGAGGCGAGGAGCAACGTCCGTCCCGCGTGTACTTCGACGCATCGTCCCCACATTGCAAGTCGGCGGGGTCGGCGGTGGACTGCTGCTTCGCTGTGCGCGCTTGCAGGTAGTTGAGACTGCCAGTCGACGAGAGCAAGTTGTCTGCAGAGATGACCGGGAGCACGTTCTCGGGGAACGACGAGAACGAGTCAAGTTGTGGCGAGTTGAAACTCAGGGTATCTGACGGCCACGGGTATGGTTGAGGGGGAGGCGACGTCGTGTCGGGAGGGCTGGGATTGCCGAGGATAGCGGAGAGGATGGTGTATTCGAGGTTGGCCGCCTCCGAACCGAAGGGGAAGTTGGAGTCGAAGGTTAAGTTGAACATCGGATCGTTTGGAGCGAAGGGTTCCGCTATATGTTCGTTAGCAATTAATGCAGGGGAAGTACGATGACGGCACGCACACGTCGAAGCGGGTATCGGAGCAGGGGCGGAGATGGGGACAGGCTGCGCCTGCGCCTGCAGTGAAGGTCGTGGTAGTGGTGCGGCAGGTGCCTGCGCCGTCTGCGCTGGTGGCTCGGATGGTTTGGGCTTCTCAGTCCTGGGCTCCGATTTCCTGGAGGGGACGGTGTTCTGTTTCCGCTTTAACTCTTCTGTACGTGATCGTCATGTACGGTCAACAATTGGGGAGACGCAGGCGTACCGAGCTCTTCATCGTCGAGAAGATACTTTGCTTTCTTGCGGTGTCCCTCGGTGCAGTTGTTCGCAATCCCTCGCTTGATGCAACGTTGGCAGGGGCGCGCTACGTGTCGTGTGCACCGATCAGTACGTGCTGAGAAGTATGTGCCACCCTGCCACTCACAATCGTCGCAAGTGAGATGGGCCTTCTGGCAATGGAAGCAGGCGCGGTTCGCCTTCTTCTTTTTCGGGCCGTCTCTGGACTTGCGAGAGGGCGTGTTGCTCTCTTGGTCGGTGGAGTCGTCTGCCGTTTCTGAACGCTTGCGCTTGTTGGCGCTGAGCGGGGGAGACTTCTTTTTCTGCGCAAGAGTCGAGGCTGCTTCCCCACCAAGGGTCTGGGCGTATGCAGGCGGGGTCGCGGTCTGGGGCAGCAGCTGTGCGGGGGGCACCGAGTGAACGGCGACCGGGGCGACGACGTGCACTGTCGACATGGCTGGAAATGGTGGGCAGGAGGTGCACGACGTCGCGGACGACGGCGAAGACGATGACGGAGGGGGTTTGGACGACGATAAGTGCAAGAATCAGAAAAGAGGGAGCGTGACCTACCAGCCTTTATGTCAGGCCGCTGATCAGTCGGCCACGCGGGCCGACAGCGTTGACGACACTCCAAATTTACAAAAACATGTCCAAGCGGCGGGAGATGTCCCTTGTTGCCCGTTCGAGCGCGCTGGCGACCGTCCCGCGCGCGCCGTGTGTCACAGAAAACATGTAGTCCGTGCGCTGTACAGACACACAAAATAAAATACGCGCCTGCGCCCCCCTCGCACGGATATAACATCACTCCCAGCACGTAGCGCCGGCCGTCATGCGGGATACATATGCCGTCGCAACTTAATTTAAACGGGGCCTCGCGCTCCCCCGCGCGGGGTCGGGCGAGCCTTGAGATCGCGAGACAGCGCTGCGACGATTGGTCGTCCGCCGCCGCACAACCGGCCGGGTGTCCGCTGCAGACCTCTACCGCCCGACCGCCCGCCGCCGCCGTCGCCGCCACCCCCGCTGCCGCCCTGCACGCCCCCTCCCCCAGACAACAGGCAAGCAGGTCGCAATGACGTCGGGCCAGTGCAGCATGCTTTTCGCGCGCCTCGCGTCAAACATTGGCCGGGCGCAGGCTGCCCAGGAATTGAAATGGCTCAGACAGCACGCATCAGGCGGGCACGCCCCCCTCCAGAATCTACTGGCAAGGCGCGTCGCAGGCGAACCGCTGCAGTACATACTGGGTAGGTAATCACCCTCCCGCTCGCCTACCGCTGCACACCCAGTCGCCCTTGATGCGGTCCTCCGCAGACCCCCTTTCGTCATCGCCGCTCCCCCCGCCTCGCCGCCGCTGACACCCCGACAACAGGCTCACAGCCCTTCGGCGACCTCGAGATCACTGTCCGGCCACCTGTCCTCATTCCCCGACCGGAGACTGAGGACTGGACGATACGCCTCTCCGAACTTTTGGCCAGGAAAGTGCGCAGGCGCGCGCCCATCACTCTTTTCGACCTCGGTACAGGGACCGGCTGTATACCTCTGCTGCTTTGCCACTTGCTACCGCAGGGGACGATCCGTGCCCATGGTTTCGATCTCTCGCCAGATGCGGTGGCGCTCGCGAACGAAAACGCGAAGACGTCGAACATTCCCGCGGTAGCATCCGGCCTCGTCAACACTTTCTCAGCCACCCTGGCAGACTTCGCCAGCGCACGCTTCCGCGCCGATACCGCACATGCCCTCCCATGCGACGTCCTGACGTCCAATCCGCCATATATCAGCACGTCCGAGCCTCTTCCAGCTGAAGTCAAGGATTGGGAGGACAGTCGGTAAGGCCCGCTTACGCTACCGCCGTCATGAACCGTACTTGACAGCACTCCTTCCAGGGCCCTCTTCGCTGGTGAGTCGGGTCTGCAGTGCTATGAGGCGATAGGAAAGCTCTTAGCGAGCCCCGGCTTCCTCGCGCCCGACGGACTCGTGGCCTTGGAAATCGGGCATACGCAAGCTCAGCCAGTGCGAGACATCCTCGCGTCCGCAGGCTTGAGGGAGATAGAGATATGGCAGGACCCGTGGGGCAAGGACCGGACGGTCGTAGCGCGCGGCGATGGTGCCGGGGGCGGCGAGGGCGGCGCTTAAGAACGTCGGCCACTGGTCGGGCGACGATATACCTCCGCAAAAGGCACGTTTTCCCGCCCTCCGGCATTGCGCAACCTTTCGCCCGCCGCCGCACCCTTGCCCTACGGGAGCTATCGTCCCGCCGGTATCGAGAATATTCTCCTGGTCAATATACTTCCACGTTATCTCCTGTCAGCGAGCGCAAATTCAGTGTCCTCCCCCTGAACGATTACGCCCTCAGCACGGGATCGCTGAGCTAACGAACGACGATGGATCAAGTCCTCACGCCCTCTTCGACCCATTGCGCGCTAGTTATGCGCCTCTGTGTCTCGCAGCGTTCTTGTTCCTCGCTACCGGACACTCATCTTTACGGCTCGCCAATTCGTCCATATCACGGCACATGCCGAGGCGAGCAGTACAGTCAAGTGATCTGAGGTTCGTGCCACCAATACCAACACTTGCCGGGCGGCGGTCCTAGATGGCCCGCAAACGTCCCGCGGCTCCCCGCCGAGGTCTGCAGACCTCTCCCCCGCTGTATACCCCAACCTCTCGGCGCGCGATCCATACCTCCCCGGTGTTTGATGCTGCCCTCCATCCCCAGCGCTTAATGTGCTTCATTCAGAGTCGCACCTGCATTCCCCGCTCATCACTCTAGGCCTTCCCGCCTCCCCGCCTGGGCCCACGGTTCGCCATTGGCCAATACCTGCGCGTACAATCTCTGCATACAATAGAAATTTACATCTGCCGCCCGCAATGCATACCTTTGTTTCGATCAAGACTGCCGCGAAGACCTCAGGTGCTCGCGGCTCGACCGACGCGTTTTGGCGCGAGCGTCCCGTCAGGAGGACGCTTCCCTTGTCTGGCACCCAGCGCGTCCAGGTCAACGGCCGCGAACTGATTTTTTTGCAAAGGAGGCTGATGATTGAACTAATGACTGGATTGCTTGATGCTTGCCCTTAGGGATCGCTCTAACGGCGAGCTCCAGCTCCGAAAGTCGTTCTCCGGCAGCCGATCCTCGTCGTCGTGGCTATCAGGCATTGAAAGGGTTTTGCCCAAGCAATTCTCACCGACGCGATTTTCATTGCGCTTTGCTCCAGGGGTCTGGTTGTTGAGGCCTGCTCGTCCTCCCGTCCTTCCTGTAAAATAAAAGATAAAGAGGTCGTTCAATGACTACCTGTGCCTAATCTTCGGTGATGTGCATTTTGCGCAAGCGCATTCCAGTTGTAGCTAAGGCTTGTCGCCACCATTTTTCGAGTATAGCAGGAGAATGACACCGAAAAGGACCCGCGGCAGTCCTTGGCCCAGAAGGCAGCTCTGATCAGCTCGTATAGCGCGATATGTACAGCGTTCGGCGCACGGACAGCGCGCCCAGTAGAGGTTGTCGTGGATGAAGCAGAGTTGCCACTGGGAGGTAGATCAGCAGTGACGGGTAAGGTGGGAACCTACCAGATCAATTGCAGCGCCATTGGCCGAAAGTCGAACGTCAAGGTACGGCCAGCGCGATCGCAAAAACGAGCTTCCAAGTTCCAAGCGCCTGAAGTCTCCTGCGAGGGGACGAGCCCCAAGATGCGCAAAGGCGTCAAGGGGTGCGAATATAATGAGCATAATGATAGAGCTGACAAGGTTAGTCAAACCTTGCGCCATGTCGGCGGAAAGCTCGAAGAGACTATGCAGCGGTAATCCACCTCGCCAACCTCTTGTTGTGTACGTTGATGGAGCGTCTTTGCGGCCGCGACGATTGGAAAAGAGCCAGGTCCATTGTCCGATATAGACCAAATAATAGTTTGCCTGTAACGCGACTATAAAAACACGGAAGCCGGTCCCGTACCTCACCCACTCGTCCAACCTCCGCATCGCTCAAACAGCACCCTCAACAGACGCATACTCGCTCTCGATGCCTGGCTCGAGGAGCGCAGCGTGCCCGAGGATAAGGACGCCGGATGCACCGAGGATCCAGAAGGCGGTGGCGAATGGCGAGGCGACAAAGAGCATTGGGATGCCGATCACGAAGAGGCCCGTGTAGAGGTGCTTCTGGGTGATCGTGTGCTCGCCGACCTGCATGGGCTCGGGGGCTGGGGACAAGGTTAGCTGGGGCTTCGGACTGCAAGGACTAGGCTACGCACCCCACTTGTTGATCGCCATGAAGCCTCCAACAAGGAAACCGACGGAGATGAGAAGGAGGGGATTCGTGATGCTGTATCGCGAGTTGAGCAGAATGGACGAAGAGGTGGAGCAACGCCCTTACACCGCATATACGGAGAGCATGGCAATGATAATGACATAGTTGCCTGCCGGAGGGTCAGACTCAGCGTGCTGCGCGGGCCACGTATACCACTCACCAGAGAAATAGCGCGTGTTGTAGGTTATGCGCTGAGGGGTTTTGTAAGCGGCGAATGCCTGTCATGCTCGGCGTACACACCTGCGTCGCAACGTTGAAGCTCTCCGGCTTAGAAACCCTCGTGTAGTCGAAGAACTCAGTCGGAGAACGAAGCGCGCTCAACCGCGTCTCCTGTAGCGATCGCGGATCGTTCAGGGCGATTTCGGCTTTGCGTGAGGAGGGGACGTACCCGGATGTTCTTGAGAGCATCCATGGCTTTCAGAGCAACCTCCATGATGGCGGCGGGGAGGAACGAGGGACGAGGGAAGGTGTGTGATGGCGGTATAAGGCAAAAGGCGTTTGTCATATGCAGAACACCGGATCCCACATTCTTGTCCTGAACCACGACTGCGGACACTGTAAGTGCTGTGCCCTGGTATTCTACACTGCCAATTGTACTCATGATGACTGCAGGGGCAAGATGATGCGAAGACAGCCCACCCTCATACCCATGTCGGAGTCCGACGTTCAAGAGGTGCGCGACATGGTCACGCAGCAGAAGGCGGACGCGGCGGCAATGGCGAAGTGGGAGCAAGACCAGAAGAAAACGGAGCAACCACCATCAGTTCCCACCGCAGCAGACAAGCAGAAGGAGCGCGCTAGGCGGCTCGGCTTGTAGGTTTGAATTACAAGTGCCACTTGCCCAAATGCCAGCCATCCTTGACGATCATATTCTACGCCATATACGCTGGCGCTAAACGCGAGCAGTGGGCAATGTCAATGCAATATATGTTCTATATATAAGGGAGTCAAAGAGTTTCCAGAGGGTCATCTACGCGTCGAAGTGCGAGCGGAAGCCTACAATCAAAGACACGCAGCAATGAGATCACAGGTCGAACGCATGACGGTCCAAAGCTATACCTTCGAGATCCTGCCGGTCGCAGAGGGTAGCCAGATCCAGCCGTTGCATATGCAAGCAAGCGGTTTTCAAGCTCCCCCAAAGCGCGCCGGACGTTACACCGCGTCCCTCCCCAGAACCAGCGGGGTCGGTGACGCCCTCACTATCCTGAAGCAAGAGCGCGTCGAGAATGTGGCCGGCTGCCTCTTTGTACCTCTGAAAGGGCCGGTTACTAGCTGCGCAAGACGGGCGGCGACAAACAACGTACAAAGAGGTTGATGCAGGAGATACCAAGGTTGTACCTCGCGCGAATGTACAGCGGGTTCAACTCCAAGGCCCTATAGTAGTAATTCAAGGCCTCTTGAGGGCGATTGCTGTTCGCCAGCGTGGCACCGACGCGATTGTACAGCAGCCAATCCTAGACAGAATCAGTACAGTCCCAAGCACGACAACGAGCAACTCACCTCGGGACGCACAGCGAGCGCCGTGCGGAAGCAGTCGCACGCCTTCACATACTCCTCGTTCGTGTTCAGCATGACCGCCAGCGCAATCTGCACATCCGCGTCGATCTCGCCAGACGCGTCACTCCGTATGACATGCATCAAGCACTCGACGAGGTCGGTGTACTGCCTCGCCGTCGACATCTCCTCCGACACCTCTGGGTGGCTGACGCGATATTGAGCAACCAGCGGCGCGAGCTTCTCGTTCCGATTGAGCCACTCGCGGATGGCGTTGTAGGTGCCGGCTCGGTGGTTATCGTTCGTGAAGGAGACGGCGAGAGCAAGCCAGGCGGGCATGTAGGTGGGGTCGAGCGCGACGGAGCGTTGGAGGGCGTGCAGAGCCTTTTGCTCGCGTTCGCTCTCCTGCTGCTTTACGCCAAGTTCGTACCACGCCGCTGCGTTCGTGGGGTCGCGCTGGACGGCAGCTTCAAGCTCGAGGATACTCTGTAATCTCAGTCAATGAGAGCCGCTCATTGTCGAAGGGAGAGCCGCACCTCGTAGGCAGTTTGAGCATGCATCCTATGATGCCGAGACGATTCGCCCAGCAAATACGGGTTATTGGGCTGGAACTGGTACTGCGGGACGGGCTTGATACCAGTCGCAGTCGCCTCAAATTGGTCCCAACTATCCTGGAGCGCAGCCCATTGCGAGTTCGTTTCCTGCGCGCGCTGATTTCGCGCCGCCTCCGCCGCCTCTCCCTGGTCCTTCCAATACTTGATGTAGTCCGCGTTCTCACGCGCAAAGTAAGCGTCGTTGTCGTCTATCTGTGCGTCCACCCCCTCCGCTTCAGCAACAGTGGCATCGTGTATCTGCCGTAAGTTTTCTTGTGCAAGTTGGCGGAAGCCAGTTGCCTGGATTTGCGGGCTGTGGGTATGGAAATGTGATCCAGCGGCTGGAAGACCGCCGACTGGCACGGCACGACCCTTGCCCTTTACATCGACGGCTGGTTGCTGAGTCGCTTGCTCGGCGGGAATCATGTCGTCCCCCTCGACGACGACTTCGTGGTCGCGGAGCTGGCGCATCAGCGACATGAACTGGCTCTTCTTGAACTTCTCGTTCCCTTCGTGTTGCACAGAGTCCAGAACCATGCCTGCCATCCGCGAGAGGTCATCGTCGCCTACAATTCTTTGCGCCTGGTTTGTCGTCGCCTGTTGGGAGGCTTGTTGGGCAGGTGTCATGAGCGTTTCTTGTGCCGCAAATGCAGTCTCCCACTTCGAAGAGTCTATTACTGAGAGTGAGCATCACTTCCAGATGGCAAATATAGCAGAGACGTACGGTCGACAGAATGCGCTGGCTGCATAGGCGCTGGAGCCTGAGCTTGCATGAGGGGCCCATTCACGCCAAAAGCCTGATACGGAGCAGGGCCCCACGTCGCGGCGCGCTGCGTAGGAGGCACGCCCGAGGCAGTGTGTAAAGGAGTCTGATGCTGAGCAGACATTGGTGCTTGCGGCGATGCGACCTGGACGGGGGAGGACACCATGGGCTGATCGAGCATGAACTCGGACGCCCAAGCCGCGGACGAGGGGCCCTGCATCTGAGGAGTATGGTTTTGCTTCTGAGGGGTGTGTGCGAGGTGATGTTGCGGTAGTGACTCTGCTAACGGCGCCATGTTGAAGGTCGTATCGACGGCGAGGGGGGCGGGGCTCTTCTGCGCGAAGAACCGGGCCGCATCCTGGTCTTGGACTGCTGAAGGGGGTCGGAAGGCCTGTGTTGATGAGGAGGCGGTAGAGGCAGAATATCAGGCGGACTCACAGATGGACCCGCCCGCGTCCCAGATCCTATGTAATCCTGCGAAGGATGAGCTCACCATCTTTCCTATACCGTATGCTTTACACACCTGGCTTAGACCACGATCGGTGTTGAAGCGCTTGGAGAGTTCCTGGAGCGCGTTCGAGGGGCCGCACTCCGCATTGTACATGAGCATTGGGAGCGCCATGGTGGTCGCGAACGATGAGCGAATGCGCACACGAGAGGGGGAAGTCGAAGGGCTGAGAGACCCACCGGGCCGAGGCTTGCCTTGGGCGCGGGCTATTGCCAGTGCCACGTGAAAAACAAGTATCGCGATCACGTGCGCAAGGACGTGGCGTTCCTCAGCCTCGAGCTGCGAAGGACTTCCGCGCGTTCACCATTGGGGGTGGGCACCACCCGCCACCGGATCCGGCATATTTGTACTTGTTTACTCCCCGCCACGCAAATGATTTCGGACGTTCCCGCATGTTCCCTCTTATTCCTCCATGGCGCATATAGCTACGCCCTCGCTTTGTAGAGCAAAACTGTACAGAATCTCTGCCTCGAACTGAATTTCCAACTTACAAAAATTCCCTTCGGCATGCGAATATTTTGTAAGGCATACATACGGTGGCGCCCTTCAGAAGAACTCGTCCCCCATATACTCCTCGTCGGAATCCATCTCGATGTCGCTATGAGTACCGCAGGGCTCGGTGACATCCTCCATAGGGCTCGGAAGTAGTGTGAGCATCTCGGATGCACCGAGCGCCTCAGGATTGGCTCTGGGAATAGTGTAAATACAAGTGAGCAGTGAGAAAGCTTTCGACGTACGCTCGGTAGCGTTCGAGAGCCGCAAGTACGGCCAACCGACGAGGAGCAAGAGTCTTCACCATGCCCCACTTGAATTGCTGCTTGTCGTTCAGTGTCGAGTCTTTGATGATGTCCTTGTGAATTTCTAGCTGCTCGCGCAACCCGACGAGTGTCATAGCTTCAACCGCGGCAACGTCGGTCACCAACCCTACTGCCTTCAAGCGCGCCATACGCTCCGCCTCCTTCCTCTTCTTCTCCGAAGCCTTGTACTCGTGATCTGCTGCCCTCTCGCAGTAGTCCGCCGCAATCCTCTCCTGAAAACTCGCCATCTGCTGCTTCGGAGAGACGGTACGTCCCTCGCGCATGACCCAAGACTCGAGCCCAGGGTTGTTGACCTTCGTGATAAACTTCTCGGTGTTATTATGGCGTATGCGTGCGATAGCGTTGAAGGCGACTGTCGTGCTGCACGGATTACGGCGTAGGAAAAGTCGCAACGAGCCAAGCGCGCCCTCGTTGTGGTCGTTCGTCGCCGGAATGAACAGGACAGAGCGTTGGAAAGGTGTAAGCTGATCTATGGGACCGCCAGGTGCGAATTCAGACGTGAATCTTCGCCATCCCTTGGCAGCCCCTCGGAACATAGCTGCAATAGCATCGTAGATCTCTGGCCCTGTCGAGAGCATCGCTTCTCGGCACTTCGAGATGAAGCGCTGGTTGCGAACAGGCCTGCCGTCGTGTGTACGAGCAGAGAGCGGAGCGTTGTCGTCAAAGAGGACTTGGGGAGCAGTGGCAATGTCGTCGCAGAAGCTTGCGATGCGGCGGTGAAGATCTACAGTCTGAAGGAGGTTGAGAGGCGCCCCATCTTTTCCAGGCTCGTGAACAGCAGCCATGTACGCCTGCGAGACGACAACCATGTAGAGACCCATCGCAATCAAGTCCATCAACGTTGCGTCGCAGTCCATCGCTTTGAGGACGGTGGACTCCATATGATTAGTGCCTGCCTTGGTCTTCGCCGCGCAGATAGTCTCGATGGTCCGGCGATACTCATAGTCGTATGTAACGTACTCGATTGCGGCCTTGCCTACTGATTGGAATCGAGTGTTGTTGACGTCGGCTAGGTTCGCGTGAGATATAGCGTCGTCGCCGTGGAGCTCGCGCTTGAATGACTGAACGAGTACCTGGCCAGCCTGCTGATAGCCTTTCTTGTCGTCCTTGTGGCGAAATATGGCGCCGAGCAAGGCCATGAACTTTGGACCACCGCTACTACTCATGTCCGTTGCCCGGAGCCGCGCGTCGACACCTGCTTTGTCGCCCAGAGCAAGGATGGAGTCGAAAGATTTATTAGGAAGGAGGATGGGTGGGGGTGTCTTCAGCGTGGACGACTGCCAAAGCTCCGCTAGTGCGTCCGCTCCATACTTAAAAGCGTTCAAATCTTTGTGACTGCAGCAGCCACCAAAGATGAACAGCGTGTGGAGCTCTTTCTCCTGACCCGTTAGGTTCGCATATGCCTCCTCGCCAAGCTGCGTCTTCAAGACGTCGTTAGCGATATCGCAGCGCTCAGCCCAGCGACTGTAATCATGTCAGATAATGATTACTTACGCACAAATGAAGATATATGCTTACACATCACTTGGGTCGCGATTCTCTCCAATAGCATGCTGGACGTCCGCTTCCGTAAGGGAGAAGACCGCGTCAAGAAGCGTGTGCATATCGACCTTCGAATAGGCTTCCTGTGCGAGCCGCTTCTTGATATCCTGCTCCTTCTGTGCCTCCGCCAGCGCCTTCTCCTTGATCCCGTCAGCAGCGTGGTCTTTGCTCTGACCCAGCTGCTTCACGGACCATTCATCATCGCGCATTTTCCCGCCGTCAGCGGTTGCCAATGGACTGCGGTTGTATACATCGGCCATCTCCTTCCCGAACTCCAACTTTCCCCGATGCTGGGATTCGGCGTCATGGCGCACGGCCTCCTTCACGCTAACGAATCGTGTCGCCTGGACCCACGTGCTGGGATCACTGTCGTCGACACCCGGCTCGTACGTCGGGACGGCGTGCGATATGGCCGTTGCCTCGTACTGAATTTTCTTATGGCTGGTACCATCGCTACTGCAAATAAAACCTAAAGAGCATTAATACGAGCCTCAATAGGCTGTAACTTCACACGTACCCATTGTATTCTTTACTTCTTGGGCCAACTGTAGTACAGACCAGCGATCTAACTCGCCCACGTTGACACGCCCCGCAGTTCGGCGTGACAGGAATGGTCCGCTGAGCATGATGCCGAAGAGCGAAGCGGTATCGGTAATCACTTGGTTCTGTTGTCCGGGAGGAACGCCACAGGCATTCAGTCGCCTAGAGATCCAGCGAGACTGAGTCGAGAAGTGGTTGCCGTCCTTCGGATTGAAGGTCAGTCGGTCGTGTAGCTCGAGAAGACCATTGCGTAAGCGTCGCAAGGATTCCAGACAGCGTAGTATCTTCTTGTCCTGTGCGTACTTCTCGCGGCGGTGAGTTTCCGCAGACTGGCGCAAGCGTTCGACCCGCGCGCAAGCTACTTCGAGATCGTGGCGTAGCGTGAGATTCTGAGCACGGAGAGCGTCAAGCTCGGAGGTGATAGAAGCGGAGAGCGTCGCGTGCTGAGTCTCAAGGTCGGAGATGTGCTGGGCATGCTCGATCTGCTGCTGTTCTTCCTGTCTGCGCTTCTCACGCTTGAGGCGTTTGTGATTCTTCTGCTCCTTCTTCAGATGCGCCTCCTCGGCACTAAGTGTAGCCTGTAGGGCCTTCTTCTCCCGTCGAAACTGAGAAACGGTCTCCTTTTCCCGCTTCAGCTCAGAGTCGAGGTCCAGTAAGCGTAGCTCAAGCTCGGCAGCTCCGGCGTGTAGTGATAAGTTCTCGTTGACGAGAGTCGCGTGCTGCACCCGTAGATTGGCTAGTTCCTCAAGAGCTGATGGAGTAGGAGGGTCCGGTCGTGCTCGAGTTGCTCGGCGACGATGCAGCGAAGGTGGAGGGACATTCTCGGTGTCCTGAAGCGGTTCGGCATGGTGAGTGTTGCGAGAGCTGGTGGCGGCTGCGAGAGACGCTTTGAGCGAGCGCGACAGAGAGACTTTGGAAGCCTTGGGCATTCTTGATGGTATCCAGAGCGCTTGAAGGTATGCGGGATCCAGAGAGGAGACGCAGAGGGCGCGATGGCTTGAAGTAAGTTGCGATCAATGTCGCGATCAGTAAAGTGTCTACCGGTGGACACTTTCCCGCGGCCGTTCTTCTTTGCATATCTCCTCCGTCAATTCTTCCCGGATTGTCACCGGATAAAGTGCGTTCGAAAGCTACGATACGGGGCTACATTCTGTAGCAAAGGCTAAGACGTAGCTAATTTATCGACTCTCAAAGTCGTCATTTTACCGGAAAGAACCCCTTTAAAGTGCTCTGTTTCCATCTTTGCTACCAGTTGTAGCCATCCTCATCCTCGTCTCATTGCACTTTATCCGGAGGCAGTGGCGGGAATAATGGAGGAGGAGATGCAAGATTACGGCGGAACGGACCCCGAAGCGTAGCACAACATGTACAAATATGCCGGATCCGGTGGCGGGTGGTGCCCACCCCCATCACCATTGGCACCCGAACGATAAAAAATCAGAGCACACACCGGGGCAAGTTGAGCTCACGGCCGATGAGTGCTTCGATAACATCGCGGCCAGCTTTATCACGCGCCAAACGATATGCATCACTGCAAATAATGTACTAAGAGAACATAGGTGACCAAAGCTTCCTGAAGGGCGAATAGATACTATTACAAGTACAAGGGGGAGTTGGAGACGTAAACACCGACGAACTAGACAGGAATATAGGATATCGACCGGTCCTTCTGCAATTACTGCGACGTATTAATGGACCTTGCCATATGTTACCAGTGTTGTACAGGTGTACTTCTCGTCTTCCGGAGACGTTAGTTTAAGATCCTCGATTACTTGTTCCGAGGTCGATGCTGGATTGAGAGCGGATTATACAGTCGGTGCGGCTGACGCTTGCATTTGTTTATCCCTGGCGATGATATCGCGGCAGTCCGAGCCGCCTTCGGAGCGTACTTGACTGGGGTCAACTGAAGGACCAGCACCCGGGCATCCTCCAGACTTACGGTGTCTCTGGGAGCGTGTGAGACGCCAAGCATGCGGGAGACATCAGGAAACATACGTTCAGAGCATCCAGCCGGCTGAAGGTCTTCCTACAACCTTGGCAAGTGTTGGCGTGGGCTTTATCCGATTGGTGTAAAGCCTGATGACGCCTGAACCGCGATTAGATGCTACACGTGCAGGGAATACCGGAGTCCTCACTTGCAGTCGTGCTGCCTAGCAAAACTCTTGTTGCAATCCGGGAAATTGCAAACGAAGGGCCTCTCCTCAGTGTGGGAGCGCAGATGACCTGCGTGATGGTCAGCGTCGCGTCCGATGGGTCATTATATGCGCTTACCACGGAGATTGAAGCGCCTCGTGAACGTGCTGCCGCACCCTGGCACCGGGCACACGAAGTGTGCCTCATTTCGCCGCCGGCTCGCGCTCGCGATCTGCGTCGCCGACGTCGTGACCTGCTGTTTCTCGACCTGCAGGATCGGCGGCAGGCGCGGCATGGCGCCTGCGGATGCGTAGTGGTTGGCGCCCGGCCCGCCGTCCAGCCCGAATGCGGACGGATCTTGTTGAGGTCCAGGTGAGGAGGAAGTGCGCGAGTGCTGCTGGTCTTGGAGCATGTGAGGTGGCGGCGCTTGCGTCCTCCCGTGCCGATCGGGACCACCGTTCGTCGTGTACTCGGGAATTGGGGGCGGTGGGGGAGGTGTGGACGTAGGCGGCAGCGAGTAGCCATGTGAGGGCGGTGGTCTATCGTATGCTAGCATGGGAATGGGTCCTGGGTGCATTGAGGGTCCATCGGCGTGGGCAGAGAAATCGGGCATCATGAATGGGGGAGGAGGATAGTCCTTGAAGATGGCGTCGTGGGACAGGGGAGGAGGTGTAGAGGAGTTGATGGTCGGTGTAGAGCTCCAGTTAGAGCGAGGTGCTCCGGGTTCCGCGACGTCCATTGTAAAAGAGAGCAAATAAGCGCTTTGTAAGAGTCCGGCAGTCAACTAGAACAAGGTCTTGTTCGCCGTGAGCCCAGTACTCATGCGAGGTAGATCTCGCCGTTCACCTTGATGAATGACGAGGAGAATGCGATGCAAAAGGCGAATCCGCGATGAACGAGGAGAACAAGCGCTGGTACCCGCCCCAATCACGTTGACTGTCCGCTTCAGGAGGCAGAAGCGCCCAGTTGCCTTTTCCGAGCGAAATGTCCAACACGTGTTTGCACCGCACTGGCACCGCCACTCCCGATTTCAATCACCTCCTGAATGCTGTGCACCTGCATTTCGCATCCGAGGTCCCGGCTCCGTCATCCGTACGTCGCGAGCTTGACCACTGGCACGCAAGACCAAGAGGTGAAGACAGGCTTCGGGTACTTCCTGAGGGCTCAAAAGATATGCAACGAACGCATCTATGTTACAGCAGTACAATACATTCAGTCCGATCAACTCGCCGACTATTCATTGAAGATGTGCGAGTCCAGCAAGCGCCGGCGCCTCAGCAGCTCAGACTCCGTGATCGTCTGACCCGTCGGCCGCGTCTTCGTGCCTTCTGGAGTGTCGTATCCTCCGTCCCCATCATCTGACAGCACCCCATAAAAGTCCATCTGAAGGTCAGGATGATACGAACCCTGGTGGGGGTGTGTAGGCGGGCTGGGGCGCTCCCCATCATCGTCGACCTTGGCAGGACGAGGTGGACTCGAGCGCGCGGGGCTCTGCGATACGCGCGGCTTGCTGTCGCTAGAAATTGAGTACGTTCGGGAGTTTGCGTACTTCTTTGGAACGAAGGTGATGGTCGAATCCGTGTCCGTCTCGGTCTCAGACGCGCTCGTAGCTGGAGCGCCATCATGTATCGTTGTCCCGCTTGTGTTCTGCATTGTATGATGCACGAACGTCTCGTCCATCCACTCCGCGAGCTCTTCGATGACCTGAATGCATAATTCAGCCCCTTCCTTGACGATTCTAACCTAACCGAGCTCACCGCAACCGCCTCGGTCATCAGCGCCGGCATCTGCAGATAGCCATGGCTCCAATCCGAGAACAACACCATCTGCACCCAGTCGTCCTCCGTCTCCGCCGCCAGCTTCGCCCGCTCGCGCTTCATTGCTGCCACGTCACGGTTGGCCGACGCCGCATCGCTCATGCGCAGGCTCTCGCCGAACCGCGCGCTCTTCCCTGATAGGGCGAGGTCGAGTTCGACCTTACGTGCGCGTTTCGCCTCGCGCACACGGCCGGCGAAGATGACCGTGTCGTCCACGAACGGGTCCTTCTCCCCGCATTGCATCAGCAGGGGAGGGAACTGGGCGAGGAGGTGGTCCGGCGTGAGAATGGGCGAGATGTAGTAATCCGTCTTGAAGTCCGGGTTGCGATAAGGGCCGATGTAGAGGATGGCCATAGCACGCATCTGGGAGGGCATTTAGCGGAGGGATGTCAGGGTTAGCTTCGGTCATACCATGCTGGGAGAGATGATACGGTCTTGGAAGTAGCCCGTGCGGCTGGTCATCGTCAAGCGAGTCCCTATGGGTTCGGAGTTCTTGCCAGCGCCGCTCTTCTTCTTGACAGAAAGGGCGGCCTGAACGTCCGCCGCTTCGACCGCCTGCGAAAGCTCTTTCTGATGTCTCTCGATGACCGAGTCCGACCGCCGTGGTACGGGGCGCGTCGCCGGCGCTGGAGGATACGGAACCTTGACTCGGTCCTCAATAGGGCGCTCCTCTTCAGGACATTGCCTGTCGTCCTCCGAGCTCTCCTCATCCGCCAGGGAGCCGTTCTCGTCTCCACTAGTGGATGTGGTACGTTTGGGAAGGTGTTTACGAAGCGCGGGGTTTCTGAGGGATGATGTGGACCGTCTGTGGCGAACGATGGTCTTTGTCTGGTTCTCGTTGCCGTCGTCGTCGTCGCCTATGGCGCGCAGGGTGTCTCGCCAGCTAGCCCGGCGTCGAAGCTTCTTGCGCTTCGGAAAAGTGGGACTGTCGCCAACCATGCTAAGGGGACTCTGGAGGAAGCAATATGAGTAGATGATCTCACTGCCGAAGTAGTCACGTACGACGTGCTTCAGGTGGTCTTTCTGGGCGACCAGTTCATGCAGGCCAGGCAGGTTGCCGGAAGACTGCTCCGAACGAAGAACCTTCAAGTGTTCTGCCGACATCCAAGAAGTGAAGTTGAAGTCTAGGGCCGCGTAGTTCAGGACCAAAGCCACAGGGATAGGCAGCGGCTGATGCGGCGTCTTCGCGTTGTGCTCTAGAATCTTGACCATAGTGGCGACCGCAAGAGTAGCACCCCTGGGTAATATAAGCGGCACGTTCAGCAACAGATGACGAAACGTACGCAGAGTCGCCACTGATGATGATGTTGAGTCTCTTGCCCGACATTCCGATAATGGTGCCGTCTGAAAACCACATTCAGTCGCGCTTTAGCAGATTATGGGTAGCGTTGCGTACTAGTCTCTACCAGGGCCTTGTAGAGGTCGAAAACTTCGTCTATAGAGAAAGGATACGGATCTACGCAGTGAGTCAGCGGTAGAACGAAGACTGAACTGCGGAAGGCTCACATTCGGGTGCTTTGCCATAATCTACCGAAAGGACAGGCCTCTTTGTCGAGATGGCCCAAAGACGCAACCTTTCTTGATGATGTAGCGGTGACATGGCCACAAATCCGCCGCCAGGGAAGTCCAATACTAGGTCGGTCGCCTCTGCGAGCTCCGTTGACGGCGGCGCAAAGAATAAATACGTGGTGATGGGGCGAGTATATTGTGAGCCCGTGGGTCGCTGAATGAGGACTTTACGGAAAAGCGAGACCCGGGGGAAGTGCATGAAAGCTTGTAGGATCGGGTTTGACGTCTTCTCCCAAGTGGCCCGCAGCATTTCGACTGTCGGCACCGCGCGGAATTTGCGCAGCTGGACGGTGGTCAACTTGGCGAAGGGATAGGCGAAGTTTATTGGGGCGGCGCACCTTCTCGTCGGCTTCGTTGGCGTAAATGATGTAGTAGCCTGAGAACAGGACGGAGCAGATGTGGCGGAGCCATTGGGGCTTGATGTGCATGGCAGTGGCGAACCCCGCGTCGAGTCCTGTGGCGATCCACGTCGCCCGATAATACGAGGGCGAATACTAGGAAAGTGTTGAGTAACGCATGTATGGGCAAGGTAGCGGCACATACGAGGCGCGCAAGTGGCTCGGGTGCTGGTGTGTATAGTATTAGCATCAAGCCTGACACGTATGTCTCCAAGTCCTCACCTCCGAGGCCGAGTATCTTGTCGAAATTGCGGATGGCGTATACGCCGGTCAGAACACTGACAACAAGTTGCCATGGAGTGAACCTTCGTCCTTACAAGGCAAGATATGAGCCATAACGTGTATAGTGAATGATACATGACCATACCCAGCCGCTCGTTGAGTCGCCGAATCAGTCGAATGCGGGGCCCCTTGCTACTTCCCCGCATAACCTGCCATATCCAAAAGAAAATGACGAGGAAGACCTTCGGGAACCTCAGAACGGATTGAGACGAGATTTTGGTGGCTACGCACCTGCGCACGCTTCCAAGAGGGATTTGGCCGCCCGACGAGATGGTCGATCATGGTGGCTTGAGACTGCAGCGCGGCCGACGAGCACAGGCCATGACGCGCGCTGTTCCATGTGATTGTTGGGACCAAGATGCTTTGTGGCGCGGGAATCTCATTCTGCCTCCGTCATGATCAGTTTCACGTGCGTGCGACACGGATTCCCAGATTGGGGATTTGTTGGACTTGCTTCCGGCATCGACCTCTACCGCGCGTAATCGCAGCGCTCGCCCTCTCCTCCTCGTCCATCTTACAGCAGTGTACTTCTGCTTGATTATCAGCGTTATTGCACGCTGGCCTCCTTCGCCGCTCAACTGAGGTACGCGATCCGCAGGCCGGGCAGCTACAGGGATAGGCTTCAGCGGACTTGAAGTACCACCTCAAAGGCATTCCCATCTTCAGGGGCTATCATATACGATCGATCTACTCTGCGCACCTCACAAGCTTCTGTGAACGTGTCTAGTGGAAGTTGGCTGATACTCACATATACGTCGACACTGGCGGCCGTCAGGCGCAAGCCGCACTGTTCCAATGCGGTTCATGAACTTTCGTTTCCGGTCGCCCCGGTGCCGGAGGGCGCTAAGACTGGTTCTCAGACGGTCTATCAGCGATTTTTTTCAGTTTTGCCCCCCCTGCTCTCACTGATGTATTGCTCAGTCGCTGGAAACATGTCAGCACTGATAGTTCGCGCCCGCCCGATTTTTGTGGGCCTTGGTGAGTCTTACGCGCAATGCCTAAGAGTCCATGTGTTGTTGACGTCTTATAGGTTGCCTTTCTCGCCATGTTCAGTAATGGGCTTCTCGGACATGCGATCATGGACGTTCATACAGTCGTCGACTCTGTACATACTCTTGAGCAACGCTAGCTCATCTCGCGTTGTGAATACTGATCGAAGCGTCATTCCTAGTGCGCCGCTCTTCTTTTAAGACCTCGCAACTTACGTCGACAGGAGGCGATCTACACTCAGCAGTCCCGTCTCCCAATCTCCTACGAAGTGCCATGGCGATCACTTTGACACATACGGAGCGTCGTTAACGCCAGCGCAGCCCATAGGATTTGCAGGAATGCTCGAAATAGTATTAAATCTATCGAAACCTTCCTATGTATCAAGCAATGAGGCTGCCCTCTCTCAAAATCCGCTCAATTCTTTAGATATCGATCCTTCGCACGCCTTCAATTTCCGCTCTTCGTTCCCAGACTAATTGAACAGGGTCTCTTCGTTGTGCCGTATACTCGCCGACGCGTCCCACCGTTCGCCGCATGAGGGCTTGGCCGGCAAGACGATGTGAGTCCGATGCCTCACCATCAGAACCCGTAGCTAACCTGCCAAAAAAGTATGCCCACGCGCTAGCTATGCCGTTCACCGATTTCCAACGGATTCGGTGGATGTGCCTTGCGTTGTGTACACGAATACGACGCACGGCTGTCGCGCCGCAGATCTCGATTGCACCAGGACTTCTGAACCGTACAAGGGCCTCCGCGCGTGACAAAACTGAACCCATGGGCGCTGTCGCCCACGCGTATTGGCTCACTTTAGCTCCAGTGAGGGGACTCGTGGCGGGACGACTGTGAAGATCGGGGCACGGGGTATTTATGGGTGCGACGCTCCCTTCATTCCCGTCCCTCTTCTCGTCGCCGTGATATAGGAGGAGCCCGCGCCTCAACGATCCTTCACAGCTATGGCTGCGCGCGATCCTAGTCCGACGCTCGAGGGCGTATATCTGCGGTGCGTGCCTCCCAAGGACGAGTTGCGATCATTCTGACGGGTATTGGATAGAAACGGGGAAGAGGCAACTCTTGTCCTTCATGCGACACAGGTTGCCGGCTTGCACATGGTTAGGCATCGGCTGGACCAGCGTGGTCGAGATGGTATCAAGCCCGGCAACGTCTACGTTTGGGAAGAACAAAATCAGCGGGGTCTGAGCGAGGTTGGTGAAACTTTACTGCTCGGCTTCCCCTGGTCGCTCATCGTAAGTTGTTCAGACATGCCTGGAACGCTGGACGGACGGTGAGAAAACTTCGCCGGTCCATGTTTTTCTGCGACTGAGGGCGTTGTAGGCATGCGTTGGGGCCCCTCTCGTGGTGGCGCTGATGGCTTCCTCAAGTACAACCAAAAGTTCGAAGAGGGGGAAAGGTACGTATTTCCATCCGTCATGCTACCTCAACTCATGTCGGGCCTCGTTTCTGTCTTCGCCGTTTTGCTTTCAGCGGGCCGCCTCTCATCAAGCGCACATACTCCGCCCTCATGCGTGTAGGCGGCGTGGAAGCACCGCGCAAGTGCTATATTGTCGCGTACTCCTCGACCTGCGCCCAAATCGACGCCCGGTTATTGGGCGTCGAAGCTCTCGCCTGTCTCCCACGACAGGTACCGCCCGGATGGTATCAACCGTGGCGGGCTCCCCGACGGCGCGGGAAGAAAACCCCGCAGCCGAAGGCCAAAGACATCAGTCTGTCTGCGTCCCCTGTCGCGCCACTAGCCTCGACGAGCGGGCCGCGCGACGTCCATCTCAGCCTGCGTTCTGCGGCATACCCTCGTCATGCATACGCAACCGCCCACTATGCTCAAGCGCCGGAACGACGACCCTATCGAGCGACCTCAGCATCTAGCTCATCCGAGGCGTCGGCGGCGTCTGTCGCTCCCCCTCCTGATACGTCAGCCTTGCCCATGTACACCAACGTAGCGCCGCCCGTCGCGGCACCACAGCCCGTACACCCTGGTCCTCGAGCCTTCCCACTAATCGGCGACCAAGATAGGGCGCTGTTACCGAGAAGTGGCGACGCGGCGCTGGCGGACGAGGGCGAGGGGATGTCCACGGCGTGCACGGGCGGCGCGACGAGCCAGAGCCTCGAGCACTTCACAGACTCCTCGCGCAGCTCTTGTTATGGACAACATCCCACCTGGGGTACCCCATACCAGAACGCGGCAGGCTGGCCACAGCACGCGTACGATCTGGAGCCCTACGGTGCGCAACAGGGCCGTTCTCAGATGCACAGCTACGGCCTCGCAGCGATGCAGGCAAGTCTCGATATGCCCGAGGCTCCTTTCTGTGCACCCCAGGCCGACCACCGCGATCATCTCGGCGTCGCGCCGGCCTATAGGACAACTCCTGCACGATACACCCCATACGGCGCCCCGGAAGAGTACCCACACCCATCTTCTCTGCCGAACGCTGAATATTACCCGTGGAAGATCGACACCCCTGGACATTGCTGCTCATGGCCAGCAGAAGCGGCGTACGCAGACCATCCAAATCATTACCCCTACACCGCCGATGGATACGATGAATGGAAGTCAACGCACTACCCCGGGGAATCTCACTTTGCGTTTACTGGCTCCGCATCCGACTATACACATATCACTACGAACTAGCTAGCCTTGGCCAGAATCTGAGTTCCCTCATCCACTCGCTTGTATATCGTAGGGCACAGACGGACAGCAACGGACAGCTGACGTCGCTTAGTTGCACTAATTTCTTGAGGCTACTGAGCCAATACATACCATAGCTCACCCTATTATCTTATTTCTTGACGCGCATACACGCAGCTCGGAACCCGAGCGGACCCATCGCACTCACTTCCTATAGCCAGCATTCATTATGTAGCGTAGCACGAATTGTCCATCGTCGCGTACATGAATATAAGCTATGTACCATAGCCAAGAAAGTCAAGGTCGTGCACTGTCATAAAGGTCTTCTCGCGGGAGCCACCAGCTCGAACTCGCTCGATTCCGTGCTCAAGAGATCGTCGTCCTTGAACAGAACGTCGCCTGGCGCATCCGCCCGTAGCCTATCAAGCCCGGCCTCGCCGTAGTCCTCTGCCTCCAGCGCGGGATCCTCGCGCACACTGCCCCCGGATGGCGTCTCCCCTTTCCGTATCAGCTCCCACTCAACGCGCACGAAGACCCACAGCCACCGCCGCACGATCTCCGCGAGCTCGAGCACCCACACTCCCATGTGCACCGCGTCCCCGAAGCGGGTGTGCGTCCCACCGTCGAGCGCGCGGTGCAGGTGCGGCGACAGTTTTGCGCTCCACGAAAGGCGAAGGATGAGGTTCACGATGAGGAGCGTGCCGTAGGTGAGTTTGGGCCGCGGGAAGAGGAGTGTGGGGCGCAGGCGGGAGACCAGCCATCCGCCAGGCGAAGCGGAGAGCGAGTTTGTACGTCGATGGCCGGCGGAGAATGTACGGGTGTGACCGTAGTTGCGAACGGCCTCAGGTGAGAGGGAACGACCCGCGTCGTCGATGAGCGGAACGCCGCTGTGTAGATGGGGAAGGACTAGGCGCCGGGGTAGACGCGTCGTTGGATCAGGAGGGGTTGGCTTGAGAAGGGCGAACCCCCAATCATTACTGACGTCCCACCAGTACGAGTAAAGTGAGTTTACGAGCGCTGCTAGAACCCTAAATGTAGGTCAGGCTGAGATCGCGAGTAAATGCTGCGTTGGACTAACCATAGACGGAAAAGCAAGTGCTCGCCGTGCCATGTCTCGTGCCCGACCTCCTTGCCCTGCTTCGCGGCGCCAATGAGGGGTTGCGCCGCGGAAAGGAAAAGTACGGGGAAAGATGAGAAGTACTTCAGAGCGTTGTAGAGCGGCCTTGGATTTGATGTATCCCCGGAATACTCGACCAGACATTGTCGAAATCGAATGAGGTAGGGGATGCTGAATAATGATCAGATAGAATGTTGGACCATGGATGAGTCTTACTTGCCTCATGATAGTCGGCGCGATCCATCGCGTCCACCCTGTCTGCGATGGAACGAAAAGCAAGCTACCGCCTGAGGCCAATAGCTGGCAGAGGCAAAAGTAGATGTCGACAAACACCTTCGCAAAGGATGTAAGGATATCGGCGAGGATGACGTCGGCAAAGTGTATTCGGGGCGCATTGTGGTACTTGGGCGCAGGGGGGAACATGATGCGGCGGAGCGCGCTACGTCCGTACAGCTTTAGTTCGTGATCGAGGGACAGTGAGTCCATGCACGCACCGAACGAATCGTGCTCTTTGAGTCTTCTCGAAAATCTCCACTGGCGCAAACAGTACGAGCAGCACTCCTAACGTGCAGAACGCCGGGATCCACCCGTACACGTCGACACGTACGGGGTCTCCACGCGACAGCGCATAGAATACGAACCAGCACGCAAAACACCAGGTCGCGTAGCTGACAAAGAGTCTATAGATGGGCGCATAGAGAGCCTGTGGGGGAGGGGGGTGGTCGTGCGTGGCGGGGAGCGGGCTGGCGGCACTGTGCGGGCGGAGGTCGAGGGCGGTAGCTGCGTCGATGCGGAAGTAGTAGAGGCCATGGAGGTTCGTCGCCCAGGCGAGGATGCCGACGCCAATGAGCAGCAGCGCTCTGAACGGCAGCGGGAGGACGAGAGTCCAGCCATCGATGTCCACGTCCATAGTGAACAAGTCCGCAGCCAAACCACCGCCGTGCGCCACCCCACGCGATCACGTTGTCCGCCATCAATATGTGGCGCTCCCGCGAGTTCGGTCCGAAAGTAGGCGCTCGTCCGTTGCTCCTCACCATCACCGAGTCCGGCCAGCTCACTGCACAATGGCCAGCAACGCCAAAGATACGGACTTTCGCAGGAAGTGGGATACGGCTGAGTATGCTGAGAAGGCCAAGAAGCGCGACGCTGAGGAAGCGGAACGTGCGAAGGAGAACGAGGAGCGGTTGAAGCAAGGTGCGTGCATCCACTTCGTTGTATACTACACCTCAATTGACCAGCACTTTTATGCACTTTCAGGCAAACGCCCACGAAAGAGCGCCCCCTCGAAGGACCAGCCGAAGCCGACGCAGCTGGCTCAGCGCCGCGAACATGATTTGAATCTGGACAAGAACTTGGGCAAGACCATGGTCGTACAGAACCTGTCGAACCGGGGGCCAGGACAACCCGGTTTCTATTGCGAGACATGTCAGAGGAACTATAAGGATAGTACAGGATATCTGGACCACATAAACTCAAGAGCGCGTGAGTGTGGCCTACCTTCCATAACTGAGAAGGGTGCTGACGAACTTATTTCCCTCCTACCTCCCCATACACACCCTTTACATCACACTCCCCCCTCTTCACACTCTACGCACCACTTTTATCACATTTTAAGATCTTCGTGCCCTTGGCCAAACAACAAATATCGAACGCTCCTCCCTCGAACAAGTTCGCAGGCGAATTGCCTTCCTCCGTGAACAAACACGCGCCGCCTCCACGCAGAAGGCGTACGATTTCGATCAACGGCTGGCCGAAATCAAGGCGAAGCAGCAGGCCGAGCGGGAGGAGAAGAAGAAGGCAAAGCAACAGGCAAAAGAAGCTGCTAGAATGCAACTGATAGAGGAGAGTGGCGGGCCGGACGATGAGATGGCGAAGATGATGGGCTTTGGAGGGTTTGGGTCTACGAAGAAGTGAGGGACAGATTCACGATGTGAGTACTTTGCTTGCGGACGTATCGACGATGTGCTGATTTGCCAAGGTCGACAGGATATCATGTCGTGAGCGTTCATGATGTCTCAAGCGCATCGCTCCGCCACTTGAGCTCGTATGTAGCCCGACGCGAGACCCGCCGATTTCAGCGTCATGCAGGCGGTACCGGGCAAGCGGTCACCTATACTCAGGCTGCGAGGTTCCAGATGTATCACACCACAAGCTGCATTGACAGTACGTCTGTCATCTATCACCTGTATAGGCTGTATTATAATGGAACTAGATGTGTCTATCGTCTATACTGGGTCGATCAATAAGTTATAATGCTGGTATGAAAACTAGCTGAAGTCGCCGCCTTACCATCGGAAGAACGACAGCACATCAGTTTCCCCGGTTCTGCCATGCGCCATCCAGGCGATCGAGCAGACCCTGCACCTCGCGCACGCTCTCCTTGCGCTCGCGCCGCGCATCCTGCCACTCGCTCTCCGCATTGATCCCATCGAGCCGTAGCAGGGACTGCAGCAGGAGCTCGCCGAGGCGGAGGTGCTCGCGGTCCATGAAGGCCTTGTTGTCGCCAGCGGTATGGTATTGGGGCAGCGAGCCCAAAAGGGTCTCGAGGTCGCGCCCGAGCGAGGACCGGACATTTTGCATCTCGGACTGGATCTGGTTGATGGTGGATTGCTCCGAGCGAGGCGGGGCGGGCTTGGGCTTGGCCTGTTGGGCAGGCGCGCTGGGTGGCGCGTCCGCGGTGCCGATGACGGCGATCGTCGAGTTTGGCTTGATGTGGTAGGCGGAGACTGCGAAAGTCAGCTAGAATACGTGGGGGACGGAGGCTGCGACGTACTGGGAGCATTGTCGTCTTTCATGACGACGCCCGAGTGGACGAGCTTGAATGCATTGGGCGGAAGATGAGTGTATTCGGCGATGCTCTGGCGGATGTCACCCAGCCTTGTGCTGGGGTCTGGGAGCTGAAACGAGAGCCTGACGCGGTTAGACGCTTTCCAGGGACGCAGCGCAGTTGCTCACTTCTCTCTTCCCCACTTGACGTGGACCATGGTGTTGGTGAAAGGCAGAAGGACGCCACGCGGGATGCAGCTGATGGTGTTGACATGTATTTGGGTCGCGAGTGCAATGGATGAGGTCATCCGCATCGCTTCTTCACTTTCCCCTCTGTCAGTGAGCAGAACGCCGTCGTCCGGCTGTCGCGCTCATCGTCGCCCACTCGCGTCTTTCCTCCGCCCACCATGTCTGCTCCGCCCCAGGATCCCATCCGCCGCCGCCCTCCGCCAGCCCAGCCTCCCGGAAATCGCCTTCTTCAGCTCAATCGCGCAGGCGCAGGCAGCAAGACTCCCGCCATCCCGCCCTCGCTTGCACAGAAGCTGGCAAACGTGCGCACTGTCTGATTGACATAATGTCGCATCCATCGCTGACAGCATGCCCACAGAACGCACAGCGCAACAATCCCAATGTCGACGCTACCACAGCTGCCCTTCAAGGCGTAAGCCTCGGTTCTCACGACGGCCTACATCCTGCTCTTCGCCCAGCCAACTCAGACAGTGTGGTCCAGAACCTTGGCCGCGGATCGAAGCCGCCTGGCCTTGCCGGGCGGCGCGCAAAGCCCAACCTCAACGTGCGCGACATCCCTCACGCCGTCGAGTCCATGTCTGGCGCCCTCAACGCCGGCCTCGGCGCAGGCCGTCCCACCCTTGCCAATGATCCGCCTCGAAAATCGCACATGGCCAGCCCCTTCGCGAATTTTTCGCGCATCGTGTGCGTCGTGCGTCCGCCTTCGCGATCGGCCGGCTACTTACTTCCATCGCAGCGATCCTTCTGGACGGCTCAATTTCTCAGGAAAGGCAATCCTCCACGCATCCGGCGTCAATTTCGCCAACGGATCCACGTACTCGATCAACATGGGCCAAATGGAACTCCAGGATGAACTAGGCAAAGGCGCATACGGCGCAGTCAAGAAGGTCCTTCATAGGCCAACGAACGTGACGATGGCGATGAAGGTACGTTTCGCCGTTGACGCTGTGATACGCATCGTGACATTGCGTACCAGGAAATTCGACTGGAGCTCGACAAGGCAAGATTAGATGCGATCATCATGGAGCTGGATGTTCTCAATCGCGCCGTCGCGCCAGAAATCGTCGAGTTCTACGGCGCTTTCTTCATCGAATCTTGCGTTTACTACTGCATGGAGTATATGGACGCCGGTAGCATGGACAAACTCGAGGCCGCAGGTGTGCCGGAAGACGTGCTGGCACGGGTGGCGGCTTGCACCGTGCGGGGTTTGAAGTTCCTGAAGGACGAGCTGAACGTCATACATCGAGGTACACGTTCCTCATTGTAGCTGCGGAAGTGGCGCTAACCATCTTGCAGACGTAAAGCCAACCAACATCTTGATTAACACGCGAGGGGATGTGAAGCTATGCGATTTTGGAGTGTCTGGTCAGTTGAATAAGTCCCTGGCGAAGACCAATATCGGCTGCCAAAGCTACATGGCGGTACGTGCATCGTAACTATGGCAGTCGTACGACTACTGACGCCGCGCATCGTAGCCTGAGCGCATACAGGGTGAATCACGAGGTCAAGGCGATGCGACCTACAGCGTATCTTCCGACGTGTGGTCACTTGGCCTGACCATCGTTGAGATTGGCATTGGTCGATATCCGTACCCTCCCGAGGCCTACGAGAACGTCTTCTCGCAGTTGACAGCCATCATTCATGGCGACCCACCAGAATTACCGGAAGACAAATACTCGTCAGTGGCTCGGGAATTCGTTGCTCGTTGCTTAGACAAGCACCCGAGCATGCGTGCAAGCTACACGCAGCTCTTGGTGAGTCCATCCTACTCCAGTCCGCTCACGATCCTCACGAGTCACCAGAACCACCCATGGATCGTCAACGACGCCGAGAGCAAGGTTGACATGCCAGCTTGGGTCACCACCGCTTTGGCCTACCGCGATGCTCAGAAGGCGCCGCCTTCACAACCCAACGGCGAGGAGGGCGTGCCGCACTCGGTGTAATTCGCAAGCTGTCTTCTACTGCATGCTTACTGCGGCACCTGCGAACAACGTCTTCTCGAACCTCTTACCCCTCCACGCCGATGGCTCGCGTCCTTGGCCTCCGCTGGTGGGCCTGTGTCGATGTCGTCCGTACGCGTGCGCCCTAGAGACTTGCCCCTCCCCAAATTCTCCGAGACGCGTGCGGACGCCGCCCAAGTGTGGCGCGTCTCCGTGCTCTGTGAGCGGCGGGGCGCCCCGGCGGCCCCGGACGCCCCAAGTTACCAAACTGCCTGCACGCTCGCTTCGCTCTCACACCGTCATCGTTACGTCTGTCCGATCGCACTACATACATCTACTGCGCCCGACGGCGCTCGCCTTGCATCCGGAATGCAGGCGGGTCGTCGGGTGTTCCTGCGACGCGTACGTGTATAATACCCTGTCTCAACCCAGTACATCGTCGTCGCCATTCAATATCCAATCACTTACTGTACGATTATCTATTTCCTTCTCGCTGCACTAGAGCAGGCTAGCTGATGACGGAGGATGGGTGCATACGGACAAACACGATTCGCGTGTTCTTCATCCTGTTGTCGGTAGTGATGTCCTGGCTTGGAGCAAATGTATAGTACAAACAAGACTTAGACCAGAAATTGTATACCATGTATGGCAGATTTATGTGGACTTCCGCATGTCAGAGACGAGTAGGACCAGGACAGGGCGAAAGGCAGGGTTGGTCATACATAAATGAGGCGTGAGAAGGCGATCGAGTCACTGATCGCACTGATCCATCTCGGTGCAGGCGAGTGCGCGCCATCGTCTCCTGCGTCCGATTACACAGCGATCGACATTCTGCGAGGTCACCTCTCGCCACCATGTCGTTTCCGGCGCATGACAGTGAGTACACTGCTTACTCTCACTGTGAAGCCGACTAAGCGCTCGCCTTTACCCTCAGTCTCCGCCCCCTTCGAATTCCCCAAGGAAGAGGAGAAGATTATTCAGTTCTGGAGAGAAATCGACGCGTTCCAGACGAGCTTGAAGCTCACTGAGGGCAAGCCCGAGTTCTCGTTCTACGATGGGCCCCCGTTCGCGACTGGCCTCCCGCACTACGGGCATTTGCTCGCGGGTACGGTGAAGGTGCGTTCGCCGTTGACTCTGACCCGCGATAGTGCTGAACCCAGTGCACAGGACATTGTCACCCGACACGCCTCGACGAACGGCTATCACGTCATTCGTCGCTTCGGGTGGGACACGCACGGTCTCCCCGTCGAGCAGGACATCGACAAGCGCTTCAACATCCGCGGAAAGGACGACGTGATGAAGATGGGGATCGACAAGTACAACGCCGAGTGCCGGTCCATCGTCATGCGTTACTCGAGCGAGTGGCGCGCGACAGTCGAGCGTATGGGCCGCTGGATCGATTTCGACAACGACTACAAGACGCTGAACACGACGTTTATGGAGAGTGTGTGGTGGGCGTTCAGCGAGTTGTTCAAGAAAGGGCTTGTGTACCATGGGCTGCGCGTCATGCCCTACTCGACCGGTCTGAACACCCCCCTTTCCAATTTCGAGGCGCAGATGGACTACAGGGATGTGAATGATCCTGCAGGTGAGCCAGCAGCGGACACGACTGCAACTGTATGCTGATCCAGTGTAGTCACTGTCTCCTTCCCACTCGTCGATGACCCAACGACGTCTTTCCTAGCATGGACGACTACGCCGTGGACATTACCATCCAATCTGGCGCTTTGCGTGCACCCGGATTACACCTACATCAAGATCCACGACCAGGAGCGCGACCAGAACTTCATCATTCACCAGGATCTGCTACGCACGCTATACAAGGACCCGAAGAAGGCCAAGTACAAGAAGCTCGGCGAGTGGAAGGGTATTGACTTGAAAGGCTGGCGCTACGTGCCGCTGTTCGAGTACTTCACCGAGCAGGTATGATATCTTCTTTAGTCTTCAGTAAATTGCTGACATGTTTCTATCAGTACGAAGACCGTGCCTTCCGCGTCCTTGTCGACAAATACGTCACAAACGCCGACGGTACCGGTATCGTCCACCAGGCCCCCGCCTTCGGCGAAGATGATCACCGTGTCGCCATCGCGCACGAAGTCATCCGCCCCGACGAGCTTCCGCCCTGCCCAATTGACGACGTCGGCCGCTTCACTCACGAGGTACCGGACTTCGAGGGCCAGCACGTCAAGGCCGCGGACAGCGCGATACAGAAGGCGCTCAAGGCGAAGGGCCGCCTCATTGTGCAGAGCACGCTCAAGCATAGCTATCCTTACTGCTGGCGTTCGGGAACACCGCTGATCTACCGCGCGATCCCGGTGTGGTTCGTGAAGGTGTCGCCAATTGTGGACCAGTTGGTGGAAAATAACAGGAAGACGCGATGGTGGGCTTAATACTTCGCGGTGTTGTGTGGCGAGATGCTGAAGAGATGACAGGGTTCCGCAGAGCGTGGGTGACCACCGATTCGCGAACTGGTTGGCGAACGCCCGCGACTGGAACGTGTCACGGAATCGGTACTGGGGCACGCCGATCCCCTTGTGGGCGAGTGAGGACATGCAGGAGGTATTTGCTCTAGCACTATTACATGGACTTTGCTAACACGTTCTTAGATCGTCTGTGTTGGCTCAGTGGAGGAGCTGGAGAGGTTATCAGGTGTCACCGGGATCACCGACTTGCATCGCGACAAGATCGACCACATCACCATCCCCTCGAAGCAGGGCAAGGGCGTCTTGAGACGAGTCGAAGAGGTCTTCGATTGTTGGTTTGAGTCTGGCAGGTCTGTCTATTTTTTATGTCTCCAGTACAGGCATCTGACTCGTCCTTACAGCATGCCATACGCCCAGATCCACTACCCCTTCGAAAACAAGGACCTGTTCAAGAGCTGTTTCCCGGCGCATTTCGTCTGTGAAGGTATCGACCAGACAAGAGGGTGGTTCTACACCTTGCTCGTATTGTCGACGCATCTCTTCGGTTCAGCGCCATGGCAAAACCTCATCACGCACGGCTTGGTGCTTGCTGCGTAAGTGTCCTTTCCGCTCGGACTATCGTACAAAAATTCAACGAACTTTGAAGCGACGGCAAGAAGATGAGCAAGAGCTTGCGCAACTACCCGGACCCTAACCACATTCTCGACACATACGGAGCGGATGCCACCCGGTAAACGCACAATCCGCTTCGTTGTAACTGTCTCCTAACACAAAACGTCAGAATGTACCTCGTCAACTCCCCCGTCGTCCGCGGCGACAACCTGCGCTTCCGCGAAGACGGCGTGCGCGAGGTCGTCTCCAAGGTCCTCCTTCCCTGGCTCAACTCCTTCCGCTTCTTCCTCGGGCACTCCGCCCTGCTCACCAAAACTACTGGCGCCGAGTTCAAGTACAACGCGCATGCGCCGCTGCCGAACAATATCATGGACCGTTGGATTCTTGCCCGCTGCCAGTCACTCATCAAGCTCGTGCGCGAGGAGATGGCGGCGTACCGGCTGTACACAATCATCCCGCGATTGCTCGGGCTCATCGACGAGTTGACGAACTGGTACATTCGGTTCAACCGGAAACGGCTGAAGGGCGAGAACGGAAAGGAGGATACGGTGTCGGCACTCAATACGCTGTTTGAGGCGCTGTTCACGTTGTGTCGGACGTTGGTCAGTCGTGTCGAGTTCCGAAGTTTGACAAGTTGCTGATCACAAAGCAGTCTTCGTACACGCCATTCATGACAGAAAACATCTACCAGGCGTTGCGGCCCTTCATCCCGGAGGACCCGAGCTTGCCGGATACTCGTTCCGTGCACTTCCTCAGCTTCCCCGAAGTGAAGGAGGAGTACTTCGACAGCGACATCGAGCGGCAGGTCAAGAGAATGCAATCCGTCATTGAGCTGACAAGATATCTGCGCGAGAAGAATAACTTGTCATTGAAGGTGCGCAGGAACAGCCTTTCATCGGAGTGCAGTACTGATAGCGTGTCTAGACGCCGCTCAAGGAGCTCCTCATCTTCCACCCGGAGACACAATACATCGAGGACGTCAAGCCATTACGAAGATACATCGAGTCTGAGCTGAACGTGCGCGACATCATCTTCAGCTCCGACGAGTCCCTCTCCGGCGTGCGCTATCGCGCCGTCGCAGACTGGGCCGTCCTCGGTCGCAAACTGCGCAAAGATCTCGGTCGCGTCAAGAACGCACTGCCAAACGTTCCCAGCGATGACATCAAGTCTTACGTCGAGACCGGCACCCTCGTTGTCGACGGCATCGAGCTCGTCAAAGGCGACCTCACTGTACAGCGGTACCTCGAGCTCGAGGGCCAGGGCCAGTTCGACACGCACAGCGACAACGACGTCGTCGTGCGCCTCGACATCCAGGTGCACCCGGAGCTGCAGGGCGAGTGGTATGCGCGCGAAGTGATGAACCGCGTGCAGAAGTTGCGGAAGAAGGCCGGCTTGCAGGCGACTGACGATGTGGAGATGTTCTACGGGCTGGGCGAGGGCCTGGGTGCCGAGCTTGTCGATGCGATAGGCCAGTATCCGGAGATGATCAAGAAGACACTCGGGGGCGATCTCGTCGATGTGAAGGCGAGGAAAGAGGGCAAGCAGACGCTCATTGAGGAAGAGCAGGAGATCGGGGACCTGAAGTTTATGTTGTATTTGGTTAAGCCCTGAAGGGCGTAGTGTTGTACTTACCATGATGCATGTTGTACATTAGTAGAAGCAAAGAACGATGTACTATCCAAAGTCCTTTTACTGAAACTTCTACTGCACATTGCGGTAGCCTTTTGCAGACTGGGAAAGCCTGAAGGAAGGGATCAGGAAGGTGATTCCCGCGCCACATGTCGGCGATCACCGGCGCGGCACCAGCAGACGAGGTTGATCTCAACCTCGTACTTCCTCTTGTCTTGCTTTGGCTTCGGCTTCCTCCAAGCGCCAGTCTCAAATCAGGACGAATTTTACGCTACAGGCCCTGTCCTCGGGTCATCGATGTGCTCCTACTTGTTGTTCCTCAGCCAAGCACGCCAAATACCACAGACACACTGACAGCTCAACTTTTCGAACCGGGGAGCCGCTCTTGGAATTCCCGAGGATAATCAGCCATCGGGATACAGATGCCTCGGTCCAGCGAGCACGGAGACAAAGCAAGATATAGAAAACGTCGCCGGGCCAAGGACCGAGAATGAATCCTTATTGTCTTTTGCCCTCCTCCGTACCTGGTCTCGGACTATTTCTCGATCTTATTGTTTTCGCTCGCTATGACGGTCCCGCTTCGTAAGCGATGGAAGGCACGCTCTACCGGTTCACACTACCTCTTATTGTCTACCAAGGGCCTCGGGTGCGCCTTCCGTCCCGCGAAGGCGACATCGAGAGCCCGAGATTTGACTTCGAGGGCGCAATATCACCTTTCTGGGTCTCGAGAACAATAGGAAGAGCGCGCGCCGTGTGCAATGTTGCCCTGTGGCTTCGCGTGCCGGAAGAGCGGTGACGAGTATATAAGCCCGACCGCAGAACCTCATACGGCAGCAGACATCCGTCCTACGTCCAGCTACCCCACCCGCCGTCTCACACAGCGGCCTCCTTCGGGACCTTCACCTCCGACTCCTCGTCCTTCAGCCGACCCCGTCAATCTACACCAATGGACGCTTTCAGCATGGCTGCCATCCCGGACATCGAGGAGATCGTCAATGTCCCCGAGGACTTCGAGAGCGGCGGCGGCACGACCGGTGTCTACTGCGTCGTCGCATGAGCGCGACCGACCCGCGTTTGATCAGTTCGTCGACGCGTTGAATGGTGCGCGCTACCCATCCGTCCCAATGTCCATGATCGCTGACTATCTCATAGGCAGACGTATATCCTATTCGTTCAACTGCCACCCATGAACTTTTTCGCGAGGAGATGCCGCCATGAACTCCTTGCCAGGAGCGGCGGAGGAGGGAGGGGCCGACACGGACTACCTTTACGTGCCCACTGTGCGCACGCTTATCTTATTCACTTCGACTTCTACCTTGGCTTGCTTTTTGGGGGTTAGAGGAAGGGAGACCGACGGATGACGAGTTCAACCTTGTATGCTTTTTCTGTACTATACGATGTTTGTTCCCCAATGTTGTGCGCGCAATGAATGTGTCATTCGAGTTTCACGCTTCACATGCAGCTGCTCCCAGTCCTGATCTATCCTTTTCAATGTAAATGACCGCAATCAAGCCATTGACTGCGTCCGATGGCGCTGGCACGTGGTAGCGCCTACTCTTCCCCCTCATCTTCGTCAATCCTGGCCACCTGTTGGGTCTGAGAACGAATAAGGTACGTTGGAGACACTAAGCCCGACCTGCTCTGACCACTCCTCACTAATAGTAATGCGACAGCCCTCGTTGACTCCTCGGCTTCAATTGGATGTCCAAGCAACGCCCCGAGAGCCGGGGACCGCATCTCCTCGTTTGCCATTGGAGATCCTGGAGCTCATAGTCGGTCTCTGCGACAGGCGGACGCAGCTCAACGTTGCGCTCGTATGCCGTGCGCTGATATGCGCAAGCCGCCAGCGCACCTTCGCTGCTGTGAAGCTCAACATGTTCGGCGGACCTGCCATTTCCCTTATCCCCTTCGCCTCTCTCCTGGACTCATCTGTTCGCACCATAATTCCTTATGTGCGCCAAGTCACTATTAGCAATGCTTCATCGCTTGGCACGGAGGTGCTGAGGGCCATCGAATGTGCGCAGAGCTTTCCGAACATCACGTCTTTGCGCTTGGAATGGACGGTTCAGACTTATCGACTGAGCGACATGGGACCGTACGTCTCCCGTCTGCCAGGCATCACCGACCTCAGCCTGCACGACGCGGCATTCGGCACCTTCTCAGCCCTCACATCGACGGTGTCCGCGCTGCCGAACCTTCAAAATCTGACTCTTGCCTATATCTTCGTGACCGACTTCGACGAGGCGCCACCACAGCAGGACGAGCGCGTGTTAGCAAAGCTTCGCTCAGTGGAATGCTATGATGGTGGATACAGCAGCAGCAGAGATCCCAGCGTTCCCCAGCGCTTATTTGGTTGGTTATCTTCGCTCCGCCGACCCCCGCCTTTGGAACACGTCGGTGTCAGCCTGCGCGTGGCTGACGTCGCCGGGACAACGACGCCCTTTGGCGACTACTTGTCCATGTCTGGCGAGAAGCTGACGTCGCTAGCGATCTTCCTCAACCCCCGGGACTTGGCCCGAAATTGTACGCAGAGACAACGCTCAATATGGCCGACTCAACTGATGATATATATTCTCAGGGACAAAGCTCGACTTCGCACATCTCAGCATCGCCAAATTTCGTTCAGTCCGTGTAGAGGGCATCGACGTCTCGTCGCTGTACCTACGCAGCATAGGAGAAGGGTTGCTGCGGCTTCTGTCATTCGTCCTCTCAGCGCCAGTACTCCGGACAATCACCATCCACGTCTTCCTCGACGCAACCGAGGATGAGTGGTTCGAGAGTTTGGATAAGAAGATGAATTGGGCCGCGCTAGAGAGGCTTATTGT
Organism: Schizophyllum commune H4-8; assembly: GCF_000143185.2. NCBI lineage: Eukaryota > Fungi > Basidiomycota > Agaricomycetes > Agaricales > Schizophyllaceae > Schizophyllum > Schizophyllum commune. The sequence goes on along the minus strand of NW_026089545.1, from coordinate 1,958,250 downwards.
GAAATCGCATGGGTTGGCGCAAGTGTCATTCGAGATCGACGAGTGGCACGAGGGAAAGAGGAAGTGCACTGCGTTCGCCCATAGGGTGCGCGAGTTGCTCCCCATAACGCGCGAAGGCGGCATTCTGCAAATACGGACCCCTGACGGCGAAGAAGTACGTGGCCATGTCGTATAGTACTTACATACCTACTGATAGCGGTCCTGACCCTACAGGTATAGGTAGCGCGGCGCGAGAAAAGAACGTACAATGCATTATAATAAATTGAATGGGGGAAATTCGACTGGCAGCTGGTCTTGACGCCAAAATGAGCGAAGCCAGATCTCGTCGGAGCGCGATAGAATTTCGCAGAACTGGAGGGTTGTCAGTAAGTGTGAACTAGGTCACTGGAGTGGAACGGGATGGAAAAAAGCCAAGGTCAGAACTATGACCCTCCCACCGAGAATAGCCACCCCGGTGCGCAGCGTGTCGGTTGTACGGTTGAGAGTCCGAATCGGGACACATCGACGTAAGGGCGCGTCAGTAGTCAGCAGCGTCGTTGCCCGTGTGTTGGCGGCGTCGCGAGGGTACCAGGCCGAGGAGGGCGTCGCCTGTCCCGAGATGGCCCGCCGTGAGACCCAGGACGACTTCGCGGACGCATGACCCGCCTTTTCGCCGCGTCCTAATGGAGGGTTACGGGACGAGCATCAGGTGGCTGTAGGCGCGAGTGTTCGCCTCCAGCTGGCGAGAGTCGGGTGACCAGCGATATTCGGGGGAACATGAATGCCGGGCTGGGGCCGGGAGCACAGCAGCATCGCATGCTGATTCAGAGAAGCTAGCCGGGTAAAGAGAGGCACAGTCGGCGGACAGCGGGTGGGAATAGGGTGAGCTTTCTCAGGAAGGGTGCAGAAGAGGTGGCGCACCCGGGGTAACTGAAGGTGCGCGCGTGCGCGTGCGCCGACATCGTCCGCGAGCGCGCCCGGTAAGGCAGGCGCGCGGTCACGCGACTTGCTCGACTTCGGTGGACATCGGGGCGCGTGCCTATTTTGGATTAGCGCATGTCATCATCGACAGCGCGGAAGCCTGTGGACGGGGCGGAAGCAAGCCTGGCGCGCCTCATATGACGGGCGTATATAAGGCGGGCAGGCTCCCCCCTCACCTCCATTCTCTCAACTACCTCTCCTCCACCACAGCCAGCACTCACCAATCATGAAGGTTCTCGCCGTCCTTTACAAGGGTCTCGAGGCTGCGCGCCAGGAGCCGCGTCTCCTCGGTACTGTTGAGAACCAGGTGCGTACCGCGCTCAGTCGCGTCGCGATGGGTCCTGATCACCTCCCCCAGCTCGGTATCAGCAGCTGGCTCAAGTCACAGGGCCACGAGTTCATCGGTGCGCTCGCATCGCGCGCATATAGCGTGCCCGGCCTCACCAACCTTCGCAGTGACCGACGACAAGGAGGGGCCCAACAGCGTCTTCCAGAAGAACCTGAAGGACGCGGAGGTCGTTATCACCACCCCATTCCATCCTGGATACCTCACGCGCGACCTCATTGAGCAGGTGAGCAATGCGGGCCGCTTCAATAGTATCTCCTCGCTCACCTGGTCATCTCTCCCCCATAGGCGAAGAACCTCAAGCTCTGTGTCACCGCTGGCGTGGGCTCCGACCACATTGACCTTGATGCCGCAGTATGTGGTCCCGCACTTCCTTGTCTTAGCTGCCCCTCCTGACATGGCTCTTCAATTCCAAGGTCGACCACAAGATCCAGGTGCTCGAGGTCACCGGGTCGAACGTCACCTCAGTCGCTGAGCACGCCGTGATGTCCATTCTCGCGCTCGTGCGCAACTTCGTGCCAGCGCATGAGATGATTGAGCGCGGGGACTGGAATGTGTCAGAGGTGGCGCGCAACGCGTTCGACCTCGAGAACAAGGTCGTCGGGACGCTCGGCGCGGGTCGCATCGGCCACCGCATCTTGCAGCGCCTCAAGCCCTTCGGGTGCAAGGAGCTGCTGTACTATGACTACAACCCGCTGCCTGCTGGTAAGTTCAGAACTAAAATTCTAGGTAGACACAGCTGACACACCGTTATAAGAAGCGAACAAGGATTTGGGCGCCCGCCGTGTCGAGGACCTGAAGGAGTTCGTCTCCCAGCTTGACGTCCTCACCGTCAACGCCCCGCTGCACCCCGGCACGAAGGGTCTCATCAACCGCGACCTCCTCCAGCACTTCAAGACCGGCGCGTGGATCGTCAACACCGCGCGCGGCGCCATCTGCGACAAGGACGCCATCGCGGAGGCGCTCAAGTCGGGCAAGATCAACGGGTACTCGGGCGACGTGTGGAACGTGCAGCCCGCGCCCAAGGACCACATCTGGCGGACGATGAAGAACCCGCTGGGTGGGGGGAACGGGATGGTCCCGCACTACTCGGGCACGACGCTGGACGCGCAGAAGCGCTATGCGGACGGGACGCGCCAGATCTTGCAGAACTACTTTGAGGGCAAGCCGCAGGATCCGGCGAACATCATCGTCGGGACGGGTAAGTGGTTAATCATTGCAAGTGTATCTAGAAGAAATGCTAATCAGAACATGCAGGCAAATACGAGACGAAGTCTTACGGTCAGCGCTAGGTAGTAGTCTGCCACCCTGTACTATTAGCATTGCGGAATCTGTACCATTAGCTTTGCAACACATCTACTTTTTCGTTGACATTGCCCGAAGGGTGACATGCCATTGTTCACAACATCGATGTCTGCAGAATGGCGGCAGAGCCTCGTATTACACAAGAGAGAGAATGTTCATATTACACGCACGAAGTCCGTAGAGATAGTCATAACCATGATGAGCGGGGAGAGGATGGAGAGTGAGAACGACCGCTCAGTTGCAGACACCGTTGTGCAAAACAGTCCCGCAACGGGTGCAAGTGGTGCGCCGGTCTACCAAGCACAAACCCACACCGAGAGGGAACCAGAGGACAGCGGCGATGATACCTGCATAAGAAGTTTAGTCGCTGAATGGGAGAAGGCATAGGAAGATGACGAACCGAGCACTCCGAAAGAGGTCCTAGTGATATGCTGGCCCTCGCGCAGGCAGATCATCTCGGGGTGATCAGGAGGGAGGAGAGAGGCAATCTGGTTGCCCGTCTGCGGGTCCATGTAGTAGTACACCTGGGGCTGGCTAGGTCCCGCGTGCGGGATATGTGAGGGCCCGGCAGTCATGAAGGGCACGGAAGATGACGCTTGCGGTCCCTCCGGGTGCTTCACGTCGACGGGAGGCGGGTCTGCAGACTGAGAGTGAGTAGTGGGAGGCATGCTAAATGTAGCAGACGCACTCTTGGGCGCCTCCTCCGAAGCGTACTCATACGGTGGCGGGCTGTCGACGGTCTTCATATCGGGAGTCTGAGCCTAGGCGATGGTCAGCGCAGTCCAAAGAATCATCTCGCTGCTCACCATGATGGTCAAGGACAAGAAAGGTACTGAGCGACGACGTGTCTCTCCAGTTGCCTTATACGCTCCCCGCCGCCGAGGGCTGCGTAATGCACTGCGCCGCGGATCCTGTCGCACCGCCCCATGGCCGCACGTGTCCTGTTCAGGATTAAGAAACAATGCGCCGTCCCAAAACGGGAATAATGCCGCTGATGATGGACTCCACGTGCGCTCGACTGATCGATCGCGGCGCCGACTTTGTTTTTTCCCGCGTCCGGTTTGGCAGATCGTGGATCGGCCGCTCACGCTCCTTGTTCCTGCCGCCCATCCCCCATCACATTTGCCAGCATGTCGAACGACCCGTCGAGCTCGAAGATGGACGAGGATGTCAATCCACAGGATATGACCTCGAAGGACTAGTTGCGCGCTTTCTACTTCCTCTTGATGTGCGAGTTCTGATGATGGTCGGTATACAGCTACGCGGACTCGTATGCCCACTTTGGTGCGTCTTGGGTCAGTATATGCGTGCGTGTAGGTACTGATATGGCCTACAGGCATCCACGAGGAGATGCTCAAGGACAGCGTCCGCACGGGCTCGTACCGGTCTGCAATCATGAACAACGGTCACCTCTTCAAGGGCAAGACCGTGCTCGATGTTGGCTGCGGGACTGGTATCCTCTCCATGTTCGCCGCCAAGGCGGGCGCGTCGCACGTCGTTGGTGTACGTGCTGTGGTCATGTACGGCAGTGCCAAGGCTGACCACCGTGCCTAGATCGACATGTCGAACATCATCGACCAGGCGCAGAAAATCATCGAGGCGAACGGGTTCAAAGATAGTGTGTGACTATCCCCCCCTCCCCTCACACGATGCTGACCTATCCTTCTCGCCAGCCATCACGCTCGTCAAGGGCAAGCTCGAGGAGGCTGAGTTGCCGATCAAGCAGTTCGACATCATCATCTCGGAGTGGATGGGCTACTTCCTCCTTTACGAGTCCATGCTGGACACGGTGCTCGTTGCGCGCGATCAGTACTTGAAGCCTGGAGGGCTCATCTTCCCCGACAATGCTACCATGTATATCGCGGCGATCGAAGACCAGGACTACAAGGATGAGAAGATCAACTGTGCGACCCTACGTGTTGAGCCTCATGAATAACATTCGCTAATTAGATGTTCACAGTCTGGGACAACGTCTACGGCTTCGACTACTCCTGCATCAAGGACATTGCGCTCCGCGAACCCCTCGTTGACACTGTCGACCTGAAGGCCGTCGTCACCGACCCTTGCGTGTTGAAGGTGCACTGCCTCATTGGTTTATCTTAAAGAAACGCATACTGACACGCGCTACAGCACATTGACCTGCTCACTGTCAAAAAGGAGGACCTCGCGTTCACCGCACCCTTCGAGTTGACTGCGACGAGGACAGACTGTACGTCTCGTGCGTTGAATGATCCTCTACTCCACGCAGGCCATTCATGCCTGCCTGCCGGAATCACCCCATTCCTTCCACTTGCCACTCTCATGCTTACTCTCTCTCTCCAGACGCCCATGCATTCCTCGCCTGGTTCGACATCGTCTTCCAATGTACACACAAGAAGGTCAACTTCTCCACGGGCCCGCATGCGCAGTACACGCACTGGAAGTAAGCATCGTCTCTCAGTCGCTCGAATGCCTACTGATTGTCGCTATCTTTACCCTTCCTTGCTCCGTCACTCTTGCTAGGCAAACCGTCTTTTACACCCCGCAAACGATCACGCTCACCGAAGGCGACAAGATCAAGGGCGAGCTGACTTGCTCACCAAACGCGCGCAACAACCGCGATCTTGACATCAAGATAAAGTACAGCACGACGGGCGAGCCGAATGAAGTGACCATGGAATATAAGATGTGCGTGAAGTCTTATTTTGCTCTGCGTGTGATGCTTTGTCGAACTGTACGCTGCTCGCAACCACTTGCATATCCTCAAGGGACCTCTGCCATCCCACCACTCCAACCCCCCACTTTTCTCCAGATGCTGACGGGCGACGCTACCTAGGTCATGACGAAACCACACCCTCCATCCCTCTGTCCTCCGCCTCCCCCCTCGCCTTACCTGTATCACTCACGCCCTCTGGCAGGTACTAATATCCGAACGCTGCTCTGTTGTAAAACCCACATCGTCGTGTAAACCCAGATTGTACCGAGGGTGCGATGGCGCAGGCTTGTGTGCTTCGCCATCCATGTACATCGCCGGCACCTACATACGTACATCGCCGCCACCTGTGTGCCCTCGCCCCCACATTGTAGCCTTTCTAGGCATAGATCATTTCTCCCGCATCTACGTACGCATATCTCTTGATCTTATACTGTAACCCTGTATTCAGACGTGTCGTCAAAGTGTTGTCAGTGAGGCCGACGATCTCTCAGCCATGTTCGCTGGTCAGTGTCAGTCTGCGGCACTTGCCGAAGACAAGATGCGGCCATTGTTCAAATCTCACTTGCGAGCCACTCTTCGGTCACATAACGAAGACTCTGTAATGCGTCCAGAAAGTCGCAAATGGTGAAAGAAAGGAAGGAAGAAATGTTTATTCACGCCGAAAGTGTGTGATCACATCAATGAGAGTTACTTGAAAAGGCGATCTATAAACGGCGCAAAAGGCGAGGGATAGTACATACAAAACGGACGAGGCGCGGAAGATAGATTGGCATGACTCGAAAAACAGAAGAGATAAAACTAGATAGAAGGGAAGAATCGTAGTTTGCCCGCCAGCTTAGCACGTAGACACCAAGGAATTGCTACAGTTGGAGCTATAGTTGCCATTCCCCGAGGTGATATTGCAGCTGCTCTCGACCGTCTTACCTCTAGGTTCCGCAGGTGCCATTAACTCGATGTCGTCGTCGTCATCGAGGGACGGGTCATCACCGACGAGGGACGGGTCATCATCAACGAGGGACGCGCTCCCAACAGAGAGAAGAGGGGCTTCAGGCGCTGTCGTGGGGCGCGTGTCGTTGCAGCCTCCGTACACCTCGACGGTATTGTTGTCGCCAATGATGATGGTGCCCGCGCCGCCGTATCCCGCGCCGCCTCTGTTGTTGTTGCCCCCGCTCCCAGCGCCTCCGAGGCCACCGAGACCGCCAGCTCCCGCGCCACCAGCGCCGCCGGCACCGCCTGCACCGCCGCTGCCACTAGCGCCCGTGCTGTTCCCACCCGTCCCTTCACCTCCGAAACCCCCCTCTCCGCCATAACCCCCAGTGCCGGCGATGCCCATGGCCCAACCGCCGACGCCTCTGCCGCCTACGTACGCTAGGTCATGCGGCGACGAGTCGTTGGACTTGCCACGCAATCTGATGGTCGAGTTTGCCAGGTCGAGGGCAAAGTCCAACGCATTTCTGCGATATGTATCAGGGACTGACCAAGATTCTATGGATGGATAAATTGATGTACCTGGGCGCGGGAGACTCGCTGGACACGGGAGGCTTGGGCGAGGTGGGCGAGGTGGTGGCACGCTGTTCGCCGAGGGAGGCGCCTTCATCACCGGACCAGATGCTGGAGGGAATCTTGAAGCTCGCAGGAATGGCCCACCGTGCCGGGGAGGAGGCAGAAAAGCCGCCCTTGAGTGCCCCGAAGGTAGACGCATCCCCGGCTGCAGCCGAAAGGCCTGACCTGGAAAGCAGAGTAAGTTATCGCGCATGAAGGGCCAAGAAAGCGCCTCACATCTGGACCTGGAGAGCAGAGGCGCTGGTGACGAAAGCGAGGATCTGCACCGGGAGCGTGGCCGAGGTCACGACGAACGCGAAGAACTGCACGGGAAGGGCCATTGCGGTCAAGGCGAAAGCGAGAAGGGTGAGGCGCCGCGTTTTCGTGTCGGGCGCAGGGGCTTGAGTCGTCGCGGTTCCGCCGGCGGGCGGGGTATTCTGAGCGGTCGTAGGGGTCTGATGAGTTGCGCTCGCGCCTGCTGCTGAATGTAGTGCGGTCGTTGGCGAACTGGCAGGAGGCCACAGCGCGAAGGCGAGAGCGATGAGCGCCGCTGCAGATATGACGAACGCGAGAATCTGCACAGGGAGTGCCGCGGACGTTACCGCGAAAGCCAGGATAGTGAAGTACGACATCGATGTGGCCCGCGGATTTCAGACGAGGCTGCAGGGCTTGCTTAGGGTCGTCGCCGGTGCGCAGTAAAGAATGGCGGAAAAGGACGTGGGGGTTTTATACCGCGCCGGGGGACTCTGCGCTCCGGCGCAGAAGGGTACAAGCTCGAGCTTGAGAGCTCGATGATGCACTTACTTACGGTGGCATTGCGCACAACGTTGGGACTTGTTTGCTGGAAAATCCATTTCGACTGTTCGAAGTCAGCCCGCTGCCTCGAAGGCCGAGCCGCTAGGCGCCCTTTTCTCGGATTACATGGCTTCTGGCCGTTTATCTCCTGAGTTTCCAGCTGCGTTCCTGCATACCCTGGTCAGCGTGGCTGTTTGAAGCTGCCAGCTGTATGGTGGGAACATCATTTTATAATCTGGACATACTAGTAAAAGGAAACACACCTATGTTCTGGGTCCGATCGAGTCGCTGTACTTCATCTGTGCCACTATTAGACGCTACTGCTTGCGCTGAACGTGGGTTTTGCTAGTACGCGAGCATCGGTAGACGGTATAGTCCGGGCGCCGCTTCTGCTTCTGTGAGGGAGGAGTCCAGCGGCGCTTGGGACACACCTATAGCCAGTCAAAGAGCGCATGCCCGAGCCGCTCTTGTCTCGTAAACGCAGAAAAGACGCTTTTCGGTCGAGCTGTAGGGGTGTGGCGACCGATGCACAATCGCCGGTCGAAATGGCGCTTGTAAGCCTGAAGGTGGTGACCGTGACGATTTGCGGTCAGCTAAGACGGGAGGTTTACACATGTATATAAGATGCAGTCGCAGATAACGCATATTCGTTCCAAGAAAGACTTCTGAACCAAACGAAGCACGGCTAGTGAGCGGCGAGATGATGGACGAAGTCAGCACGAGTGATGGTGCTTGTTTGCATATGTTGGCATTTGATTCCCCTTGTAGGCGCCATGCCACGCGGCTCGACTTGGGTCACCGTCGACAACGCCGACCGCTGAGTTCCGGAGTTTGTGTGTTTCCTCCTTCTGAGTTACTCACTATCTCTAACCCCTCGGCTCGAACGTGGCCTCGGTGCCTTCCATCATGTGGTCCGTTGACTCGCGCTGACTGGATCACAAACGTCTGGCCATAAGACTGAAGCTTCGACCCACTCACTTGAGAGTGAGCATTCACTGGCCCCCTCGCCAAGCGTTCATCGATAGAGTGAGATTGCAAGTATAAGGTGAGCTATCTTTCCTCAGCTGATAGATCAGAAACTAATGGGCCCGCTCTCAGCATGGAGGACATAAAATCATCGCAAGCATCTCTTGTCCAGGTCACTTCGAAGCGCCCGCTATTTTGTGCTCACAAAGAAGCGGTAAAAAGACTTCCGCCAATTTTCCGACTAGGCCCCTTTGATCAGTTGACGGTCCACTACTTGCCTGTCGCCGTCATCTTCGTCTACGACGCCGCCGATGCGGAACACAAGGAGCCCGTCTCGGCAGAGCGCCTAGAGAAAGCTCTCAGCCAACTGCTTGACTACTATCCCCATCTTACTGGTCGCAGGCGCATCAACCCTGTAGATGGGACTGCTGAACTCGACCAGTTAGGTTCCGGCGCCGCTCTGTACATCGCTGAATGTGGCTCCCGCCTCGACGCATTCTACACCGAATCACCCGATGGCCAGGCGCATCTTGCAATGAGTGACCTCCCCGGCTCGGGAGCGCAGTTGATCGCTCCCTCCGAGTCAACGCTCGAAGGCGCAGCGGCAGACCCCATCCTCACCGTCCAGTACACCCGTTTTGCCTGTGGAAGCGTCAGCCTCGGCGTCTGTCTGCAGCACATCGTGTGCGACCTGGATGGGTTCATGCAGCTGATGCGCCATCTTGCGGAGATCTACCATGGGATCACCGCTGCGGAGACAGCGGGCGGGACGCACTTGGATATGGTGCTCGAGGCGACACCGTGGATACAGTCGCACGTCCCGGAGAATGTCGAGAAGGAGTTTACCGCGGACGAGCAGGTAGAGAACTACACGGAGGATCCCAGCCCCGCGAGTCGCGCGAACCCCTCGAGCGCGCGTCTCGATCCGCCGCCTCCAGTCATCGGAAAGATCCTGCGTTTCTCTGGAGCAGAGCTCAAGGCAATAAAGGACGCCGCGACAGACGTGAGCGGTAGCGGCTGGGTCTCGACATTCGAAGCCTTCTCCGCTCACCTTTGGCAATGCGTGCACCGCGCGCGCACGCAACTGATGCCGGAGCGTGATGAAGGCTCCGGCGACACTCTGGAAACCTGCTCTGACTTCCTCGCACCCGTCAACTGCCGCCCGCGTCTGGGTCTGCCCGCGCGTTACTTCCCCAACGCAGTCATCTGCCCCTACGCCCGCCTGCCCTTCGCCACGCTTCAGAACGCGTCCCTCCCAAAGATCGCGCAGACCCTGCACGACGCCCTGCAAGCCGTAACGCGGGAGCGCGTCGAGGGCACTCTGCGCTATATCTCGGCGCGAGCTGGAGTGGTCAAGCAGCGCTTCCGCCACGGGCCCGATAGCTTCATCGTCACCCCATGGAACAAGGTCGACATGTACGGCGTGTACTTCGATGCGGAGAAGAGGGTTGCGCCGGTCCTGGTGTCTGCACCGTTCACACCGATATCTCTGGTGAACGGGCTGGCGTACTTCTTGCCGACTGGGCCGCAGAAGGACTCGGACGGCTCCATAGACGTCAGCCTCACGCTCTATGCGCCTGTCTGGGAGGCACTCGAAGGAGATCCGAACTTCAGGAAGTTCAAGCAGTGATGAAGAGCGGTGCTGTGGCAGACCTTTAGTACCGTTGTAGTGGAGACGCCTCGTATAGAGCTTGACAAGCATGTGTGGTAGTCACTTGGAACACTTGAGAGAGCTCTGGCTAGTCAGCGCTCTTCGCAGGAAAAGGCATTCGTTACCTGCCGATGCCCTACAAATATTTACATCGAGGGGCGTGTCATCGTCCGATGTATAAACAAATCCTATACAAGTCCTATATAGTAGTTCCATGTCAAGTGGGTCTGTGCGAAAGCGCGTGACGTCCTCAGACTGCCCTGTCTCTGAGCCAATCACTGCATGTGGTAAACGGGAAACCCCTCGTCCTTCCGACTCGTCATGGCCTCGATATTCATCAGCCATCTGGACCAGTCGCTCTCGCTGATGGATTGGGTGAGCAACCTTTCGGAGCATCGTAGACGTAGAACTTACTCCATTCCCATTGGCGCAGCATTCCACATCGACATTCCACTGGACGCCATGCTATTGAAGTCGAGATCATGTCCACTGTCCGGCCCTGATGACGCTCCTAACGGCTGCCGCGTTTGTGTCATGCCATTGGCGTCGAATCCCATACCATCGGTTCCCGCAAGACCGAGCAACGCAGGATCTGCAGCGAAACCGTCGAAGTCGTTGTAAGGACTCGACTGGTCGGAGAGGTGAGCCTCGGCAGTTGGGGGTACCGCGTCGCCCAATAGCATGGCCAGCTCGTCGTTGACGGTCAAGGGGCCGCCTCCCGCCTGCTCTTGCGAGTTGAGTAGTGTCTTGACCATGTCGTAGGTCGACTGTTCGGTGGACGGAGGGCTGGACTCGCTCCCTGAGGGCTGCCCACTATCAAAGGGCGAGAAGTGATATGTGCCGTTCGATGAGGGCCCAGGGAAATTCTGACTATTCATATATCCGCTGACGAAGTCATCGACGAGTGGATTCCGAGGGCCCTCCGTCGACGGTCCAGCAGTCCTTGCGGAGTCGAGCAAGCTCGCTGGCGTATCGGCGTAAGGTGAGCTGTCGGTGGAAGGGGCGTGTGTCAACGGTGGTGAAAACTCGGATGTGCCATACACCGGGGAGCTTTGCGGCGCGACCGAACTCGCGTCGCTCTCGTCTCTTCGCCGCTTGCGTGCTGCATCTCTTTGGGTTGGCCTCGGGCTCATACCAACGTCCGCAGCAAAGGTGAGGCCGTTCAGGATATCCCTGATCAAGACGTCAACTACAATGCCTCATCCGTCGAACTGTTTCACACTTACCATTTCCTGCCTGCGCCGTGCCAGCGCGCTTCGATACTCTTTAGGTTATTAGCGGATATCTGGTGCAACCTACCTTAGAACACACCTTCAATATGCCCATGCATATTCGTATGTCCTCCATATCTTTCGGATTGGGTTCTAACCCGGCCTGCCGACCCGTCCATATGTTCAGCAGCAAGACAAGCGCGGCATTGAAGACGGCCGTTTGCATGGGAGCGAGTGGTATGAGGCTGCGTTTGCTCTGGACCTCGACTATCCTGGCACATGAGCGCGCGGCGAAAGTGCAGATTGCCAACGATGGGAATGTGAGGGAGGTGACCATAGACTCTAGAGGCGTAATAAAGGGCTTGTGTACGAAGATTTGTAGATGGTGGTAGGTCACCATGAGGAGGGCGGATTGGTCGAAGAATATTGGATCCGCCCGTTGGGAATCCCATCGCACTAAGTGTCAAGGCGAATGAGCATGACATATGCGGTACGATTTGGGCACGTACGGTACTCTGGCACGTTACTCATCCAGGAGTTGAGCGCGGAGTCGAGCATCGCCATGATCTGTGCATCCGTAGGGCGTACGCAAACCAGTCTCGCCTTCCGAGTATAATACTGAAGGCATGTAAGGGGAGGCGTCATGTAAGAGGGCGCGGCAGGACGAACCACGGCGGAGAAGGTAGCGGTGTAGATCTCCATCAGTTTGAGGTAGTGATTGAAGAACTCGATCTTCGATGGATGGCCAGGCGGCTGCTTGAAAGCGGTCGCAGGGTCGCCCGTTTCCCAGTACTCGTCGTCGCATGCTATGGGAAGATCGAGATCGAAGCTGAAATGGGGCTAGTAGGTCAATGTTCTGCGTGACGGGACCCGTTAGACGGACGAACTTCTCGTGCTGCAGAGACCCTGGGAAACCAAGAAATGCGCTCAGGATGGTCTCCAAGCACACGAGAACCCTGTATTGTGATCACTTATAATGTATGCCGAGGAGGAAATGGTCTCACCAAAAGGCGCGCTTCCACAATTCAGACTGCACAGTCGGCACATCGTGTCGGCGTCGATGAGCTCCGACTTCCATGCACATGCGAAGGGCCAACCCGACTTCTATCCATACGCCCTGCGGTGCGGAGCTGGATTGATTGTAGAGGACAGACAACTGCGGGAGAACGAAAGCGGGCCGAGTGAGTAGAATTACACTTAAAGAGATAACATACGCAAAAGGACTGTATCTCAAAAAGTGTCGGCTTCTCGACCATGTTGGGGCGGATGACCTTAACCTGGCGAGCCCATTGCCACCCGGCCGAATGCACGTCATTGGACTCTTCGATGAACACTCGAGGGTCATCAGTATAGCGAGCCGCGCAGGCACATACTGATGGGTTTTTAGTACGGACGAGGGGGCGAAGAGGATTGCCTTACACAGCAGAAGGACGTGCGCGAAATAACGGTCAGTATGATGTTTCTTCTGATCGATGTAGCGTTGAAGTGTTGGCTTGGGAACATGAGCTTGACGCCGCAATTAGCGTGCTGAAGAACCCACCCTATGCAGCAGCGGGATGAAGAGATTGATCTTCTCGAAGTACAGGTGGACTAGCTTCGCGATCAAATCGTCCTCTGGAAACTCAAAAGGCGAGGCAGGTGGTTCCGGTGGACGAACTTGCCACGTTCGTGTGGTCCAAAATTCCGGACGCTTGAAGTCGGGGTTGCGTGGGGGAAAATTAAGCTTGCTTTTGACGTCAAGCATAGTCTTAACGAGCCTGCGAGGCAGTTAGCTTGCTGGTAAGAGCGACTACTACTGACAAACATGACAGAGGAACTCCTTCCGAAGTATCTGAAGACCAATGTCAGAGTCAACCGCAGACATTGAGCATCAGTTACACACCGATGGTCGTCTGGGCTAATTCTTAGCTTGTGGAATTTGGACAGTAATCTTGACTCGGGGGAGTCATCGTCGTTGCGTTTGAGCTTGGCAAGTCCCCCATCATCATCCAAAGTGGTGTTCTCGATCTCCTCCTTGACGTCTATGCCTGGGGCATACTGTGAAGGACCTCAGCAGGAGCGATGAAAGGCATGACGAGGACGCACTTTCTGGACGATCTTCTCCAGCTTCAGTATGCGTGTCTCAAGCGCGTCAACGTAGCTGGGAACGGTGAATGAGGGATATTCGAAGGATGGATGCAGACGAAGGGCGTACGTCTTCGCAGAGCCCAGGTTCTGAAAGGATAGCAATGAGCTACAGAAGTGCGGAGGCGGTTCAGCCACACACCTTGATGACCTCCATGTGCGTGCACTATCGCGGGCGCTGTGAGGAGATCAACATTCTACGACGATGGAATAAGCATACTTGCACCCCGTAGGATACGCATTGTGAACTAAAAAGGGGAGGGGAATGAGAACAAGGCTGAGAGGAAGACTGTACACGCACCATATGTTGTTCGGCATCCGACTACTGTCGCCTGTATGACCTCCATTGATCGCTGTCCACAGAATGAGCCCAAATGGACCACGTACAGCGAACTATGTCCTAGTCAGTGCAGGCTATCGCAGCAAACCTCAACTCAAACGCACTCTTGCGCTTCTTGCAGTTGTCGCAGGCGCCTGGGCGCCTCCGCTTCTTCAGAGCTGGCTCGTCGTCCATGTCGCGCGGTGGAACGATAGCGTACTCAGCAGCGTTTAGGGTAAAGAGGGGGGAGGGAGGCGATATCAGGGTGGTAAGCAATTCCCGCGGGCTGCGGCAACGAGGTGGCGGTTCAGTGCAGGAAGGAGCGATGATTGGTGCTTCATCATCAGCGATCTTGCAACTGAATAGGAGCTAGTCATTGCGACCTACCGCACCAGTCTGTGAGGCCTTTATATTTGTACACTTGAACATCGAGATTCGACAGCTGATGATTGTATATATACAGGATGATACTAACGTAGTACAACAACACTGCAGACATGGTCGAAGCGCTTCATGCAGCGCCCCGCGACCGACTATAGACCTGGACCACCAGCACACTACTCAGCAGCTTCACCATTCCCTTCTTTCCTGCTGCTTGTCAGCTCTCCGAGATTGGACAAATACTGGGACCAATCTTGCTCCCTGTCATGCATAGCGTAAGCGCCCACCGTCTCGCTCGTGTGGACCGAAAGATCGCAACTCACCCTAACCCCAACGGCGCATTCCACATAGACATGTTGATCCCGCCCACAGGCATGTTAAAGTCGAACTGGAAGTTATCGTCCACCAACCCTCCAAGACCCAGCGCAAACTCCTGCGTCGATGAAGAGGATGCCAGATTCGGCATGCCCGTCGTGCCCGCATTGCCGGTTGTTGTATACAAGGCATCCATGCCCAGGGGATTGCGTGACCCACTGAGCATGTCAACGTTCAACGCGTCCAAAGATCCACTGTTTAGAGGGTCTTCCGGCGATGCGGCCGACGCGCTCCCGGTGAACGCCGTTGAGGAACTCGTCGAGAGGCCCGGAATGGCGTTCATGAGCGACGCCTGCACATCCGAAAGGTAATTCGTCCCAGTCATGAAGTTCGTGATCGAGTCTAACCCGGCACTCTGCCCCGACGTGGAGATGCCGAAGAGATCAGTCGTCGCGCCGAGCATGTTGGGGCTACCTTGCTGACCTCCAGCGACGAGTGGGCCGCTGGCGAGGGAATACGTCGACTGCGGCGTGATCACCTCTGTCGAGCTGTCGGACGTCGACGGCGACGCGCCCTGCGACGACGACCCCGCACCGGACGAGGCCTCCTCCCTCCTTCGCTTCCTCGTATTCTCGTACGCCTCCTTCGTCATGATATCCACATCCGCCGCGCTCGCCAGGTCCTGCAGAATATCGTACTGCCGCCCAGCGCTATTCCACCGCGCGTCGCATGTCTTCAACATTCGCATGCACTTGTACACGTCCTCCATGTCGCGCGGATTCGGCACGAGGCCGGTCTGCTTGACCGTCCACACGTTCAGGATGAGCACGAAGCCCGCGACGGAGACGGCGGTGTGGACGTGCGGCAGGGGCACCACGCCGCGCTGGCATTGGGCGTCCATGACTCGGGCGCAGGAGCGCGCGGCTGAGGTGCATATCGCGAGCGAGGGGAAGCTCAGGCGGGAGTCGGACTGGAGGGGAGTGATGAAGGGCTTGTGGACGAAGATCTGAAGCTGGTAGTAGGAGGTGTAGAGGAGTGCCGATTGGTCGAAGAACGTCTGATTCTTCTCCTTCGGATTCCATTGCACTGGCAAACATCAGTCTGAGCGCCGTTCGAAGCTAATGACGCTTACTCACAGTGCGGAGGAAGTTCATTGAACCAGTCGTTGAGCGCAGAGTCCAACATCGTGATGGTCTGTTGGTCCGTAGGCCGTGCCGTGACGAGGTCTGGCTTCTTTGTGTAATACTGAAGGCACGTCAGCACCCCGTCCGCGCCAAGCTGACAAAAGCGACGTACCACAGCACGCATTGTTGCTGCCTCTATCTCCATCAACTTCACGTAGCGTACGAAGTAATCGAGCTTAGAAGGTATTCCGGCAGGCTGTTTAAAAGCTGTCTCCGGATGCCCCGTATCCCAATACTCATCGTCGCAAGCTATGGGTGGCTCTTGATCGTACATGTCAGAGGTCACGGCGCTTGGATGACCGTAGAAGGCGCTGGTGTGGATTTCCTGGCAGAAAAGGACCCTACGAAGTGTCACTCATCGTATGCGCACGAGTCCGGCTTAACTTACCAGAAAGCACGCTTCCACAATTCACTCTGCACGGTAGGCCTGCCGAGTGTACTTCGGCGATGCGCGCCAACCTCCATCGCCTTCCGGAGCCCGAGACCAATCTCGGTCCAGGAGCCTTGGGGAATTGAGCTGCCCTCGTTCCACAACACCGACAACTATAACGACAGTCAGAGGGACAGGCGAATGTTGAGCCGGCACGTACACTATATGCCTGCACTTCGAATAATGACGGCTTGTCCGTCATTGTCGGGCGGATGAAGTTCACTTGCGAGATATATTTCCAGCCCGCGCTATGCAAGTCGTTGGTCCCGTCAACCAGTACGCGCGGATCATCTGAGTAGCGCGACGCGACTGCGCAGACTGTAACAAACGTGAGCAGAAGCAGTGGCGAGACAACGGCTGCACCCACCGAGTAGTAGCACATGCGCAAAGTCGCGATCGCGGAAATGGGTGCCCTCGTCGATGTACCGCTGGAATGTAGGCTACGAGAGATGATATTGAGCATCATCGGGATCTTGCAAGTGACCAGGAGACTCACGCGGTGTAGCAATGGCTGGAAGACGTTGATCCTGGTGAAGTAAACCTCGATCAACTGTTCCATCAAGTCTTCCGGCGGGAACTTGAACATTGGGCGCGGCGGGTCTGGCGGTCGGGTTTGCCATGGCCGCGGCTCCCAGTAGTCGGGGCGCTTGAAGTCCCAAACCTTCGGTTGGATGCCGTTCTTGACGTTGTACTGATGCTTGGCATCCAGCGCTGCCTTGACGAGCCTATACGAACAAAATATTCAGCCTTTGTGGCAGAGAGGCGCGCGAAAGGGGAGCGTAGTTGAGCCAAGGTAGTTGGTGCAGTGGGTGAAAACTCACATGACGTTTGAACTCTTCCCGTAAAAGCGGTTCTCGTCGGGACGTAGTCGCATCTTTTGAAACTTGGACGCGAGACGGGCTTCAACTGAATCGTCGTCGTTACGGACGAGCAGAGCATCTTCGTCGTCTGCGTCATCAAGGGTGGTCTTGTCAATTTCATGGTTAAGGTCGAGCCCAGGAAGGTGCTGATGGCGAGGATTAGATGGGATGGATAACACGATTGGCTGCATAGCAAACCTTCTCAAAGAGCTTCTCCATTTTGGCCATACGTTGTTCTATGGCGTCGACATAGCTGAGCGAACGTTAATGGCAGTTTCTCGGGAAATGGGTCACACCATACGATTTAGCAGAGCCGAGGTTCTGAGGAGACGCATGAGCTGGGCTGTGCAGATATGACTAGAAGTCCAAACGCACCTTAGTCACCTCTACGTGCGTGCACTACATCAGACTGTCAGTGGCGATCCTGAGCTACGGGTCCAAGACGTACGGGCACCCCAAATGAGATACAATGTGAGCTGCAGGGTACATGAGCGACTCTGACTTGCAGTGAGACATGCCCGCCACGCACCATCGGTTGTTGGGCATTTCGCTGCTGTCACCTGTGATTTCCCCCGTCAATAGATGCCCCTTCACTTCAAACACTGTACACACATCTGACTACACAAGATGTCAGCTCATCTGCATACCTAGCTCAGGAAAGAACTACGCACTCTTCCGTTTCCTGCAGTTGTCGCAGGCTCCGCGGAGGCGACGCCTCTTGGTTCTCTCTTCTCCATCCATCGTGGGTGTCGTTCCTGTTCAGATGAGAGAAAACCAAGCTAGATGATCTTGCGTGTGGCTTTCGATAAGAAATCCTTCGGCCCTCAGCGAGTCCGCAGTTTCCTAGAGGTAAGGGGTTGGTAGAAAGCAAGAGAAACAACCGCAGATCATCAGCTAGAACGGAGTCGGGGTCTCGGACCGTATCTCCGGGCGGAGCGGGGTCTGGAAAGTGCCTCAGAGCGGCATGTTTGATGAGTCACATCTAGTCAAGGGCTCCCATCGGCAGGCGTACGCGCGTACACCGTCGGCACCAGCTTCGGAGCGAAATCATGAGGACCAGTGCGGTCGTCGTTAGAGGTCACTGCGACACCTGACCCGACACCAATCACTGAATCGTCCCTCGATAGTGACCGTCATGAATTCCAGTCCAGTCCAGTCCAGGAGGAAGCTGAGGATTACGATGCTGTAAGAAGTACGCAGGGTATACACAGAATAGAGTCTAGCAAGATGGAATGAGATTGAGCTTATACGTCGCCCAAGATCTTGATCAGCACATCCTTCACTGACCTCCCCTCCTTCCACACACCATCCGCCGCCGGCCATACGCCCACCGCACCATACGCGACACTCCCAAGGACCTCATCTTCAGGCCCTGCTCTCGTGCTCAGCCGATGCGAAACCACCCTCGGAAAGATGCGCGCCACATCCGCATCGCTCACGTCCAGCGCCCTATCCTCGTCGTCCTGGATATCCCTAAAAGGGTCCACCAGCGCCGCCTCCCCGCGATAGTCAATCGTGAGGCTCCCGCTGGCGCCCTCATCCCCGGCGTCCAGCGCCGTTTGCAGTAGCTCCATTCCGGTAAGATCCCGCCCGAGCACGCGGGCCGCGCGCGCGAAGAGCGCCGCCTCGGTTTGGCATGTCGCCGTCAGAAGCATTGCGTCCAGCTCGGGGTGGTGTCGTGTGGCGGCGAAGAGGTCCAGAAGGTAGAGTTCGAGAGCCGGGGAGATTGTCGCGCGCGCACAAGCGCGGCGCATCGAGGCTAGTAGCGTCGGCGGGAGGGCGGGTGGATAGTTGGACCAGTTCTGGGCATTGTTGGTCATGGATCGAGGTGTCGACGTAGGCGAAGTGCCGTACGCGGGAGTGGATTGCGACGGTGTACTCTTGAGCAGTTGTCTCGTGTTCGGATGTAGCGTGAGGTTGACGCTCATGGAGAACTTGTCCAGCTGTGATGCGTTCAGCAGATGATGCGTGCTCGATCGCGAAAGGACCTTACTAGGGAGCGAAGCAGTGCAGGCCGTTCGTACGGCTCCAAAGCGCAGACATAGACCGCAATGAACTCGTCGGGGCAGTCATATATTGTTTGTGATCCATGGAACATCGTCCCGGTAGGTGTCGACGACCTTCGGCCCCAGACTTCGGGGGACTCCTCCATTACCACGCGCTTCTCCGTCATAACGCGCTGCAAGGCTCGCTGTAGTGCAGAGTCCGCCGCCTCCAGCCCTGTAATCACGAGTGCCTCCGGCACCTCCAATGTCGCGCTCGGCTGAGGGAGCGGGTCTGAATGCGCGTGCGGTACGGGCCGTATTATCAGCGGACGGGAGTCTTTTGCTGCCCCTTTGCTGCGTCCGAAGGTCGCAAACGGATCCTCGGCAGACTGGCTATCAACATCATTCGAAGGGATGCGAGGCGGCAGTGCCACGCTATTCTTGAGCGGGGACTGGGGCGTCGGCGGACGAGGGGAGGCACGCCAGTGGTGCAGGCTGGGTCGCTGGCTGCTACTCCCACTCGAGCGTCGCTTCTTGCGGGCGTGGGCACGCTTGGTGTAGACGGTGTCGTAGTGAGTGCTCGTTCGTTGGGCGGATGGAAGGAACAGAGAGCGTAGGAAGGTCGCGGTGTCATCAGGTCCCGGATACGCTGGACCATGACGATGTGAAGCTAGCTTCAATCGATGGGTGGTGAGCCCAAAGATGGCCGAGAGTGTCTGAATGAAGGGGATCAGCAAACTGAATGGAGGCGGCAGGTCCCGCGAGATTGTCAGTACAAGATCCGTGTCCTTAGTGAGTGCCCATTAGCTACTCAGTGCAGCGGGACTGCAGGTGCATGAAGACATGCAGGAAGGTGGAGTTTTCACTGTGATGAACGATGTCAGACTCACAGCAACAGCGGCCTTTGCCGCGATGGATACATCCTCAGGTGCTGTCCGCAGAATGAGATGCTTGTTCCCGCAGATGAGACACAGAAGGATGGCCTGTATGATAACAGGATCGACCGGTGCATTCAGAGGTGCGGCATCGCGGACAAGTGAGAACAATGCCGGCGCGAAGGTGGGGTCGCCGAAGGGTGGCAGCGTCGGCCCTGGAGCCTGCTCCTCTATCATTGAGTAGGCTGCAGTGAATGTCAGGAAGCGGATGTCACAGGGTGATTGTGGCACGCCTCAAAGGTACCTGTAATTCGAGGAAGAACGGGCGTCCTTGCGCTGCGAGGCGCTGAAACGTATTCGAGTTCGATGTGGGCCGCGGCTGGGAAGGCGCGATAGGGTAGTCCAATGAGGGAAGACGCGTGCTTGTCGGGGGAACAAATACTTCGTTTGACCGTCTACCCGACGGAAGATGGGTGCAATTGCAAGGACGAGACGGGAGACCCGTCGCACATCGAAGTTCGAACAATAGAGATGTTCGGATTTGCCCGTTTTAGGATCTGCGACATGAGGCTGGGAGCACGTGAGGTCCTTCTCCGCGACCGTCGCGTAGTAATTACCGTCGCATCCGTGCTCACGCGCCGCCACACGCCGAGATGTCTGGTTATCTCGTGCCCAACCATCGTTAATTGGCCGTGCTAGCCCTTGCTTCTTACCATCACGTCCTTTCGCGACTTTCTGCCTCCCGGTGAGCACCACGATCGGTGTGAGTACGGCGTCTATCGTTCTACTGGCGCTCTACCTGCTTGAGTTGTTCCCGCGCGTATCTCGTGCTCGAGAAGTGGTCAGAGGCTTACCTCCTCTCCCCCAGATGCTTAAATGGCCAACGTCGTCTACTTCAATGTGGACGACACATCCCCACAGATCGGCTACTCCCCCTTCGCCGATACCCTCTCGCTGCCGGACCTCACAGGGGGCTGGAATCCCTACTACGATGACTCTGGATTTGCCGACGGCCTCGGCGAAACGGGGTCAGGAAACAGCGCGCACATTACGGCGCACGACGGAGCAACGATCTCCGTACGCTGGCGAGGTATGTCGCCGCTTCACGAGGTGTTTCACGGCGAGCTCACGCATACGCTTCATTAGGTACAGGCATTCAGCTGGTCGGCAATGCGACGCAGGCGTCTTACAGCATCGCGCTCGATGGCGAGCGCGTATCAGCTTCAAGTCGGAAGTCGGAATTTGCCAACGATGCACTGGTCACGCTGGATAACCTGCAAGACACCGACCACACGCTCACTTTTACCACCAATATTCAATCCTCCGGTACCAACTCCTCATTCATTGTATTCCGACGGTGCTTCGTCACCTCTCCATCCTCCACTTCATCCGGGTAAGCGGGCGTTCACTGCCCTCTCCTAACCGCCGCAGCACTCATTGTAATTCGCAGGTCATCTCTGGCAAATATGACTGTCGCGGATGGCGATATATCCTTTTCAGGTGGATGGGCAGATACCGATGCTACGGATAATGCGCCCGCAACGCACCAATCCACGGGTGCAGGGGATGCCGCCCAGGCAGAGTTCAATGGTCAGCCCCCTCGACGTGGTAAGCATAAACACGAGTTGCTAACGCCGCGCACCAGGTACTGCGGTCTTCATCCGAGGACAGACGTCCCCAAAGGCATCACGCTACAACGTAACTCTCGACGGGAATATGACCACGCAGCTGTCCGCGAGGTCCTCGTTCACCAATCATGATGCCTTGCTTTTCTATGCGACAGGACTGGACCCAAACGTCACGCACACGATCGACATCGTCAATGACCAGGACGGAGCCGTGCTTGCGTTGAATAGGGAAGGTTTTTCGGTAATGACTGTGATGTATGTGGATATCTTTGTGTTCAGGCAGTATGTCGTTTGAACGCTCTGCAGGCCGCCTACTGCTTCTAGCCCGCCCATGGGCTATGCCGGCTCGAAATCATGGTCTAAAGGGGCGATCGCCGCCTTCGCTCTTGGCGGCATTCTGGGCTTTTTGATTCTCACTGGACTACTGTTCTATCTCCTCGTCTATCGCCCTCGACGCAAGAGAAGGTCCGAGGCAAAGGAACGGCACCATACCTTCGAGCCACCAGAAAAGCCGCTGGACCCGGAACCAATCCTCGACATACGCCCTCAAGATATCCTCCCAATCGCGCCTATCTCACCTGTATACGAATTCGCGCGCCGCGAGAGTGTCCGAACGAACAAGACGGCGAAGACGGGCTTCGAACGATGGAAAGACGAAGTCGAGAACAAGGTCGCCCGGAGCCTGGGTAGTCTAGTATTCCGCCACTCCAGCCGCTCGAGTAGCCACAGCGGAAGCCTCGTATCGTCAATCATGTCCGATTCTTCCTCGTGTCGCAACAAGTCCAACTCGCCGAGCATCATCATCGAGCTGCCGCGCCGCGGCAGCGCGCAGCAGTCGCCGCAAGGGCCTGCGACGATGCTGCAAGCACCTCGCATGCAGCCCTCGACCTCTGACATCACGTCATTGGATTATGCATCGACACTTGCGCACCCCCAGTCCGTGCAGAGGGGACCTTCGGTCTCTAGCCATGGCCAAGCCGCATCGGCTCCGCTGGGTCAACCAATCATGCGTGCGCAAGACCGAGCTCGCACTGTGCCAACTTCTGTGCCAGTGTCTCCCGCGGACGACCGGCTGAGCCCTCTTCGCACGTATCCAACACGGACGACGGACTCGGGGCGCCCGAGAACGCCTTCATCCGCTGGGCACGACCGCGGCGTGTTCCTACTCGACGACGGCATGAGCATATTCGGGCGCGGCGGCGATGTACGACAGCTCAGCCCGAGGACGAGTGTTGCGGATGACGGACGACCGTCGCGGCGCGGCCTGAGCATCCTCATCCCCGGTCTCCCCTTTCGCTTTTTCCGGCGGCAGTCCGCGGGCACTCGCGCGTCGGATGACGTTTTGGAGATCAGTCCCTTCCCGCGCGGTTCGCGGTCAGAGGAGGGCCCGCCGCTATCGAACAGCTCGCCGCATCCGAGACGGGCCTCGCGAGTGTCTGGCCTTTCTGTGCACTTTGAAGAGAGTGGCGGTGGCGTGGATAGTGTGCGGAGCCCACTCGAGCCTGTGGCCTCATCCTCCGATGCTTCCCCTCAGGACGCAGGCCTGCGGCTCACCCCACCCGGTATCGTCCTCCAGATCGACGGGGCGTCAACAGCAAGTCCCGCTCTGTCGCAAAGAACAGCGTCCAACCGTTCGGATGGTCGCTCTGAGATTCCCGCCGACGAAGGCGGCAAGCCAGGAGCGAGCGAGTCCTTGGGCAGCAAAGCGGGCACGTCCTCGTCCGGCGGCTCCAGCGCCTTCCCATACCCCGTCTCCATCCCGCCTTCCACCCACCACCCCGCCGGCGCCATCTCCGACGCGCACAGGGAGGCCATGCGCGAGGCGGACGCGCCACCCTCCGACTCGCCCACCGACACGCTCCCCGTCTCCATCTCCGACGTGCACTTCCGCAGCCCCGCGACCGACTCGTCGTCCCGGCATAGCGAAGAGCTTGCGTCGTCGTGGCGACACAGCGAGGAGTTTGCGCGGCCGGCGCACCCGCCGCTGCCGCGCGCGGTGTCCAGTGGGCCGCCGCAGACCTACATGTTCCAGCGACTGCAGGGGCACTCAAGTACGGGTGCCTCGCTGCTCACGCCCCTCGGTCCGCGCACGCCTGGGCAGCCGCATGATAGGCGGACGGGTGGCCTGCGCTCGATGTTGGGGCGAAGCAGTACGACGCCAGAACCGAGCGACGCGGAGAGGAATGATGCCGCGCGCCACCAAAGGACCGGTAGCACGCCCCTTGGACCGCGAATCTTTGGCTCGCCGCATCGACGGAGCACCAGCGTGCCCTTCCCGTTGTCGCGGGGGCAGCGGTGATGGGCTTTGCGGGATGTCCTCCGTCAGGCGTCGTACTTGCTACCTCAGCGACTGCCTTGCTGCCTATGCGGCCATTTTGCTGCCTATTCAACTATCTATTGCCCTATGATGTATCGTTCATCTACTCTTGTACGCTGGACTGAACATTGTTGTATTTGTATCCACTAGGAGGTTGTCTTGCGTTGTGCTGTAGTAGGCCTGTGTTGTGTAGGCTTGCGTTGTGTTTGCATGATAGGTGGGCTGAATATGCCGTGTTGTACTGTGATCTATTCCTTACCTACTATCTTGACGGATCATATAATAATCGCTGAAGTTGCAAGGGGGGCTGAAGCGTTGCTGCCTTGGTGCGCAATCAGGAGCCGAAAGTTGAACAGTGACATGTGATCTTCACGTGATAACAAGTTCAACTTTTTAGCTGATTGGAAAGATACGAAGCGAGGACCAAGAAGGTTCAAGACACTGTATTTCTCGGGATAAACATGCCACGACGTTCTTCTAGGGTCTTCAGTATACAGGACATAGTCAGCGACCCGACTCAAGACTGACTCTTCAAACGCCACAAGACGTCTTTCTAATTCCGTCGGCCCCGCAATATTGAGGGTCGTCTTGTGCGAGTGACACGGTGATCTAAGTACAAAGACGATATCTGCTATGAGCGGGAAGCGACAACTTTAGAGCAGAAGCGAGTAGCTGGCGTCGGAGCGTTGACAAGCTTGGCTTGGCTTCACTGAAGCGATCAGTACTGCCATCTTATATAGACGAGGGGGTAAAACGACATGCACCCTGCTCCCAGCGCCATCGACACTCCCTCCAAAGTGCCCTAGACATGCGCACGTCCATTCTTTTGATTGCCCTCATTGGCGTCGTGGCCGGTACGACGGCTGCGAGCGACGCGTCGCTCCGTATGCATCGCAGGGTCGCCAGACGCGGCGACTGCGTTACGTGCCACAGGACGATCATCCCGACGGAGACAAACACGGCGATGGAGCTGAAGAAGGAGACGTTCCATAATGGGACGTTGATGTGCCAGTGAGTGGTATATTGCGCGCGGGATACCTATTTGCGTGGACCTTGATGCAGGTCGTTGACGGAGTTATAGGTACCAGAGCGTTGTGAAGAGCGATGGGTATGGGGATGGGGATGGGGGTAATGGAGAAGAGGATGGAGATGGTGAAAATGATTTGGAGCCGGAAGGAGATGAAGAAGATGAGGAAGGCGGAGAGGACGATGAAGACGATGAGGAGGATGAGGAGGACGATGAGAAAGATGAGGAGGATAAAGAAGATCGTGAAGACGAAGAGGACGGAGACAATGCGGACGAAAAGGAAGACGAAGACGAGGATGAGGATGAGGAGGATGAAGACGAAGAAGATGAGGACGAGAAAGATGAAGAGGAGTGCGACCCGAACGACCAGTACGAGAGGCGAGCTTTGGGGACTCACTTAGACGGCGTTCAGAGTCTGCGCGGCCGCGATGACGATTCTGAGCAATCAGATAGTTATACAGTAGAGTATGAGTGCGTCTACGACGTGGTAAGTCGCTCGGGACAGTTCCTTCACGACGCGGTACTGACAGGCCAATATTCACAGGCCAACGGGAATCTCTTGGAGGATCAAGCGAGGTCCTGCCCGCCTATCGTCTCGTCTTCTTGCTGATGGATGGAATTGTGAATGGGACACCTGGATGAAAACACAGTTGGTTGGGTACATGGACGTAGCGAGGTATACGTTTAGCTCGTACACTTCCTCTTGATGCACCGACATCAGCGCGGGAGAGCAGGAGAATGACGCACCATTCTTGTTGCCGAAGATGCCAGTTGTCCAGGACTCATTCGAAGCTTGACCATAAGCGAGAGACTCTGGAGCAGGCTGAGTGCAATAACGGCGAGCAATTGGCTACCGGCATTGCCCGGCGCGCGTTCGGCCGACAGGGATTGCGCCACTTTCTGATTATCGCGTGTTATCTTATCTTCCGAGGGAATCCGCTGTGACCGCATCACCCTGACCGGCGCGAAAGGCGGAGGCGATTCTGGTCGGATCGCCCTCCTGTCCCTCACCTTGATCCCGCCCACCGCCCTCCCCTCCTGCCTCGCCCTAGACGGACGTCCCGCCCTTACCCTCTTCCCCATGTCGACCGCCGTGCTGTCCAGCCTCTTGACGATGCTGCCGTTCAACCGGTTCCCGGTGCTCGCGCCACAACAGAGCGCGACGCGATCAGAGCTCCCGGAGTGCTCGAACTCCTTTGGCGCCCTCCCTGCTGATATTCTGGCTGAGATTGCTCTTTATCTGGACTGCGTGGACTTGCAGAGCGTTGTCGTACTGGTGAGCATCGTCGCCCCAACGCACCCCATTCCCCAGCTAACCTACTTCCCCAGTCCAACCACATCTATGACAGCGTCGCTCCCGTCCTGTACCGCCATGTCGTACTCAAGAGTTTTGAGAAGTGCCGGACCACTCTCAACATGCTCAGCCGAAGACCGGACATCGCCCGTCACGTTCGGAGCCTGCTTGTATCCCCTCGCTCCCTCCAACGCGCCAGGCACGTTTTCTCCGACAGCGCGGTCATCTCCGACATGGTTCGCATGCTGGCAGCGTCCAAGACGCTAGTATCGCTCAGCAAGTTCATTTGGGCGGACGAAGAGCTCCCGTTCTACGACGACATGTGGTTCGCATTGCGTGCGGGGTGCGTTCGCCACGCAGTCCATCGCGATGGTAAACTGATTATCAACATACCAGCTGTGAAGGGCTGAAATATGTGGGCACGACAATAGGCTCCTACTCACCGACCTCTCGAAGCAATGTATGTGTATTCACAACATCATCACGACCATCTGCGCGCGAAGCTGACAGCGTGCATTGTAGCTGTTCGATTTCACCGATCTGACCGGTTTCTCCCTCCAACTAGAGCCGAGTTTCTATAATGATAATCTGCATCTCTCCCTGGATCACTTCTTCGACAGTACGTTCTCCGCAGGTAACTTAAGTCTGTACGCTGACCTTACACCCAGTGGATTACGGGCTCACGCACCCTCTGTGGGAAATGCTGATGAACAAATGTCCCAACCTCGAGGAACTTCGTATAGAGGGTCGCTCTATATTCCCAGTGGACGTGAATCGCCTGACGGACGGCCGCTGGCCCAAGCTTCGCACTCTGGTTCTGGGTGATGTGTCGGCGGATTGGGCTCCTCGCGGCGCGCTCGTGACCGACGAACGTCCTTTCGCAGAGTTCTTGGAGGCCCATCCATCCTTGGAAAACCTAGAACTCTCGCAACACAGCGTCAGCATCTCTACGCTCCGTCGAGTTTCTCCGACAGCCGTGAAAGTGACGTCTTTCTGCGGGAACCTGGACCAGCTGCAAGCTCTGCCGCACCTGTACCGAAACCTTACGTCTCTCGCCTTCCGGGAGCCATTGCAGACGAGGGAGGTTACGGCTTTCAGCATCGCGGGACTTCTTCAGCACATGCCAAACCTTCGAGACCTGCGCGTCGCGTTCGTCCTGAACTCCAGCTACGACAGCCAGAACATATTACGCTCCTTGACCAACGCATGCCCAAAGCTGCAGAACCTAGAACTGAGATGCACGCAGAAGCAGGCGTTCTCGATGGTATGGGCCGCCATCGATACCGTGGACGCACCCGACTGACTGATCCTTCCCCCGCAGTCCGAGTTCTCCAAATCCATCCGCTGCTTCACCCGCCTGCGGACCCTGCGTCTGGCGGTCGTGAAGACTCCGGGGGACGACCTCGCGCGCAGCGCGGCCCAAATCGCCCGCGTCAACCCGCGTCTCGAGCACTTCACTCTGACCTTCCTCCCTCCCGTCAAGCGCGGCTTCCTCTCCATCTTCCCCGCCCTCTCCGTCGACATCCCCGCGAGCGCGACGGGCCGCTTCACGCTGGTGACGGACACGCACGGGCTGCCGCTGAGCCTCGCGGCGCACGAGCAGCAGTGCGTGGCGTGGCCGATGGGGCTGGGGGTGTCGAGTAGCTCGCGAAAGTACGTAAGCGACTTGAGGCCGGTGGGGACGCCGGGGAAGAAGGAGGGGTTGATGACGCTGTTGACGGAGAAGAGTGCGGCGGGTGAGGAGGTGCGGATGATCCTTTTCTGCACGGTGCTCGTGTGCCTTGCTGGGTATGGTTTTGCGACGGTGAGTGACGGGGGTTGTGACATGTCGGTGGCGCTCACGCATTCTTAGAGGTGACCATGGCAAGATGAATCTGCGCGTATCGCGTGCATTATAAATGGTTGAATAGACGGCGACCGGAACGACGATTGAGGATGAACGTTTATTTGCTTGTAACATTCGTATCGCGTACTGTATTTGTATTTAATCCTGATATGCTAGTGTGTAGAACAACCAGTAGTTTCTGCATGTTCGCGAGACGTTCCACAAGCCTCGCGAACGAATCTGTAAATGCTTGAAGTTGCAAGAACATGAAGATGGGCTCGACCGTCAACAACTTCGTGGGAACATGTCCCTAAACGATCACGTGTCCATCCGTCACAGTTCAGACGCGCTCTTTGTTCTCGACCACCATGTCCGGCCTATTCCAACTACCACAGGATGACGAAGATAACCTCAACGTTTACTCATCTATCTGTCCTCTGCCCAACCTTCCGACTGCCTTCTTTGTGTCTCGCCTGACTGAGAAGCCCCAGAACCCAATACTGGACGCGCTTAAGCTGGAGAGGCGGAATGCACAGCCTTCCTCACGCATCGGCGGACCATCACACGCGTTCGGAGTCAAGCCACTTGCTTTTGAAGTCGAGCCAACTGCTAGAGAAGTCCTGAACGAAGACAGGAACATATGGAAAGAGGCTCTCAAATGTCCGGATAGTCAGGTATGTTCATTTCGTGAACGCGGTGAGCCTATGCCAACCTTCTGTGTCCTCCAAGACGCAATTGCTATCCTGGGATCACTTGAGGGACACCCACTCCAAGCGAATCGGTCCCTCTGCCTTTCTGTCTGAGCAAGACAGCTACGTGTACGCTTCGGCGCGATACCAGTAAGTTTCTTGTGCTCTTCGCCGTCGCGAGCTTCATTATGCTGCAAGTATCATGCTGACGTCCTCCTAACCAGCGTCCTCCCACGACTGCAGAGCAGGGACACAGAGATCACATACGTATCTCAAGATGATATCTTGACGAGCCTGAAGAACCTCACTCTAGGCATCATCTCACCGTTCTTCCGGTGGAATAGCCTCGAGGAGCGGTTTGAGTTTCGGACGGTGGAGGGCAAACGAAGGTTGTTCATGATCGACGGGAAAGATGATGTTGTCAGTGAAAGGTGGGCGGCTCGAGTGTGTGATTGGCCACGAGCTGCGCTGATGGGCTTTGCAGTCTCATACACCGCTTCGTGAACATCGGCACTATGATGCGACGCTTGGAAATTTTTGCGGACGCGTTGAAGTCCAGGTCAGTTGGTCGCTTAGATATCTTGTATTCTGATCTCATGGGTGTACAGGCATGAAGATCCAACTGGATACGCGCTCCAGTATGCGATGCTTACAGTGTTGACCTACTTGCGAGATACCTCGGTGGACGCGAGTATCCCTGTTGGGGACGCGACCTTCCATGCGACTTGGTTGAGGTATGGCGATCTGGAAGCGACGCTCATGGCACTTACCACTTTCGTTGGACGCGTAAGCTAGACATCTTTCTGTGACTTCTCATCGTTGAGTATCTTTGGCAGACACCCGACCATGGCCCCGAAGGTTACGAGGCGGTGGATCTCAGGCCCATACCACTGCTGTCACGGCTCTATGACCATCTCAATCTACAGATCGACAGGCAGTCTCCACGCGTCACCCGCGCAATACTGGCCTTCCTGCTTACCCACGCATGCGTCCATTACTTCAAGCGTCTATCCGCGACCGTGGGGCTGGGCCTCTCATCGACTATCCATCAAGAGAACAACATCCCCGTTCCGAAAGAGGTCGACGATCCAGAGGACGACGGTGGTCCAGAGGAGCCCGTCACAGACACTGAACTGGATGCATATCCCTCCTTCGTTCCTGGATATTTGTCCGAGCTGCTACCCAAAGCGCGGCGGTCTCTGGTTCTGCTTCGGGCGGCAGATGCCAGTCATCCGATGTTGGTAGATGCTGGGGAGTATACCCTGACGTGGTTTTGGTCGATCGAGGACATCGTGGCGTCGCAAGAGGCCTTGGACGGCAGAAGGACTCAAACGGCGGCTGGGTCCAAAAATGACGAAACCAAGAACCTGTGCATCGACCCCTCGACTTCCTACAAGCCCGAGCTCTCCGCGTTCCATATGTTCGACCTCGACCCGGGCGCACACTTGTCAAACGCCAACCTTGTCACCACCTCCACCTCTCCCTTGCACGCCTTTATCTCCTCGTTCCCCGACTCCCTCCCGCCTTTGACCCCCACACTGGCGCATCTCACCGAACTCGTCCTTCAACCCCTCGCCGCCCGCGCCGAGGCCCTTTCCAGAGCCCTCCTCGGCGTCTTCTTCACCTCCTCTATGGATCTCAACTTCCGCGCCCACCTAGAGGTGCTTCGGTCGTACCTCCTATGCACGTCCCCCGCTTTCACTGCGCGCCTTACCGCTGCCCTGTTCGACGACGGACTGGACCGCAGGGGCACGCATTCGTCGCTCATGGTTCCCGGTCTGTCGGCCCGTACACGCCAGAAGCAGAAGGAGGAAGACCTGAAGGCGGCGACGGATCCGTGGGCGGTGGGGCTGGCGCCCGCGTTGCTGGAGCGAGGCAGCTGGCCACCAGTGGGAGCGGACCTTAGTTTCCTGCTGCGGACGGTCATTCTGGATTCTTTCGAGGCTACGTGCGCGATGGCGATCTCATTACCCGTAGCGTCCAAGGAAGCGGACGATGCTGGCCGTGATCGTGCTGTTCTGAAGTACGACGTGGATAATCGACTGGGCTTCGCGATCCGAGATCTACCGGAAGGCACTGGGAAGGAAGGGTGGATGAACCCATTGTGTACGTTCCTTTCTGGCCGTCTAACTCATGAAGCGCTAACGTTGTGCTGCCGCCCTTTGATCATGCAGCCATTGAGTGAGTGGTATGCTTCAATTCTCTCGCACATGCCTGATCGCGCTTGGTTGTAGGGCTTTGGACTTCCTGTACATGGAGTATAGACCACCTCATCCTCTCGACGTTCTGATCAGTCAAGATACCCTCACCAAATATCAGCGACTGTTCAGCTTCATTTTGCGCCTGCTGCGAGGTATGCCTGGACTCATCTATTTTAACGATATGCAGCTGAATCTCACACAGTGCAACATGCGATGTCGTCGCTCTATCGTATGAGCACCGACAGCGTTGCCCCCGTGTTCGACACGCTCGCGCAGGCTCGCAAAAAGCTGCTACATCTCCGCTTTGTCGCCCAATCCTTCGTAGCCGCCGTGTCCAGCTATGTCTTCGACGCAGCTATGCGAGGGAACTTCGATGCATTCCTTGATCGCGTGTCTCTATCGGCAGCGCAGCTCTCGGCCTCGGCCGAGAGCGAAGAGGAAGAAGCCTTCACAGATGTCTTCAGCCTTGCCGACGCGCATTCCGGCATGATGAACGACATTCTCAACGCGTGTTTGCTGCGCTCTGGCCAGCGTTCTGTCAGCAAGCTCCTCCAGCAGTCGCTCGAGACGATCTTGCAGCTGTGCGTCATGATTGGCGAGCTCAAGGAGGAGCGCATAGAGGAGTACAGAGCCGCCGCGGCTTTGGACGAGATATACGACACGTTCAGATCGAAGACCAGCACTCTCGTACGTCTTTTGTGTACTTCCAGGTCATTGGATTCTGACATGTTGTTAAGTGCAAAGTGCTGCAGGGAATGTGCGACAGGGGGCCGGGGACGGTCATGAGCCGGGACGGCACTCTGACTGCCAATGAGAAGCGCCCCAGAAGACCAATAGGTGGAGCCGAAGCTGTCACTCATCTATTACTTCGGCTGGATATGACAACTTGGTGGTCTAGATATTGATCATAACTCAAAATTTCCGTCTCACATGCTCTAGGGGATTTGTAGGCCGGCTCCATGAGCCAAAGCACCGGTGAGTCCACAGCTTCCGTACAGTTAACGCGCTTCGATGCATGCTCGGTGTCTTGCCGGAATCGAACAACGCGGCGACCCGACGGGTACGGCAAGGGCCGCTTTCGCCGCCATGACGCTTCCTTCCTACGCTCAGCGTTCTCTCCGCAGTCCCAACTCAAGGTCTTTCTCTCGCCGTCAAAGCATACACTCCCAGTACGCCGGATAAACGAACACTGGTTCCTTTACTGAACTATGCGCAGATGCATCTCTGCTTGGCCGTGCCCGAAATCATGATCCTAATCTGCGATGTTATACAGGAGAGCGGAAAGTACGACGGGACTCTGGCTGCGTTGGCGACGTGCTGTCGTGCATTCTACATGCCCGCGGTGTCAGCGCTCTGGAGGGACCTGAATACTTTGATGCCGCTCCTCTTGAGCCTGCCACACGATCTATGGAGCACCGAAAACGAGGGGCACAGATTCGTATGCGTTCTTGACATTCCTGAATCAAATACTTTACTGACCTTGGTGAAGGTTGCATCCCGACCGGTGAAGCCAAAAGATCTCCAGAGGTTCTTTCACTACACATCGATGGTCCGAACGCTGCGGGTCTCCTGGCTTCCGGACGCAACGTGCCACGCCGCCCTCGAGCTTAGCTGTCCCACTCCTCTTCTTCCCAACCTGCGCCGTCTCGAATGGGGTCTCGATGCTTCCTCTCAGAGGTTTCATCAAATTCTCTTCTTCCTGAGTCCGACCATCGTCTGCCTCCACCTTCACATACCGTCCGCCGTCCACGCGCTATCGTTGCTACCCCGTTTACCCATACTCTGCCCTGGCGTCAGGGATGTACGGCTCCAAGGGATCATGCGTAACACCGCGGAAGATCAGCTCGATCTGGTGTCCAACGCCGTCTGTCAATGGGAGGGCCTGCAGGTTGTCAGCATGCCACATTTGAGCAACGAAGACCTGCCGCGCCTTGCTTCTGTCCCTGAACTAGCGGAGCTGACGCTATATTGCCCCCATTCGGGTGTGCAGGAAATCCCACGTGTTGGCCGTTCCGCTTTCCTGGCTCTGCGGTCCCTCTCGATCTGTCCGACGTTCATGGAGTACGGAGTGCTCCTGATACGTGCCATACCCAAGCTGCGCCTACATCGCCTCTCGATCACATTCTTCGACACCAACTCATGGCACGAATGGTCGTCAATCATCGCGGCCATAATATCGACCTGCGACCGCACGACTCTCAGCGAGCTTGACATTGATGAGAGTGCCGAGTACGACATTGAGCAGCTGGTGGCCGCAGGTGACACAAGCCCGTGGCCCCGCGCTTTCGACTACAGAACTATGCAGCTTCTCGTGTCCTTCACCGCCCTCACGGACCTGAGCCTCGTGTGCTGGGGCGGATTTCTGCTCAATGACGCCGAGATCCACAGCCTCGCTCAGGCCTGGCCCCAGCTCGTATCTCTGAAACTGCGAGCGGGACGCATCATGCGCCCTTTCGCGTGCACTCTATGCGCTCTGATCAGCTTTGCGCAATGCTGCCCGCACCTGCGTCACCTCGCTCTAGATCTTGACGCCTGTTCACCGGCGTACGAACAGACGGACAAGCATGGTGCACGGCAGCGCACCCTCCGCTACCTCGACGTGGACCGCTCTCCAATCAAGAGCGCCATTGCCGTCGCTGCTTTCATAACCACTGTCTTCCCGGATATTCAAGTCCTTAAATTCGCTGATACCAGCCTAGATCCTGAGGTTGACGACCCGGAGGCAGAGGATCTAGACGAGGAGGTTGAGGAGGTACGGGCGACAGAATGGGGGAAGGTCGAGCGTCTGCTCCCTCTCTCAGGGTTCAGAACCTCGTATGAGTAAGCAAAGTCTCCTGGATTTGAGCCAGCGGTATACATGCGCTACAGTATACTATTTATTGTGGGCTATCAGATGCTCGAGATGGACAGCTTTGCGATGAATCTCAGGAACTATATCGCACCTTCGAGTCATGGGATTATTCAACCTGAAGTATACAGAGGATGTATCGCACATATACGGCTGCGTCTCATTCTCTCTATGGGCTTTATGATACACATGTGGGCCTTCTCCCATAGCACACCGTTCCCATCACAGCGTCACGCACCGGAAGTTGAACATGTCACATGGGGCGCGGGAACCCTTCGGCATTCGCCGCTGAACGTGTCGGCGCCTTGTGCACGTTCCCCGCCAGGTGCGCCTTACGTGCGTCCGAATCAGACTCTATTACCTTCTTCCAAGAACCTCTCGCGCTGGGGATGGCTGAGGATTGGCGAGCGTCTCCGGCGTCAAGCGCCGGCAAGAGTGAGAGCGCCAATCGCGAGGTTGCATTGAATTGCTATCTCAAAGTCAGAGACGAGCTATGTGTGTCTGCGCTGACCGTGCCTCCGCCGTACAGAGACGTGATGGAGGTCCTACCGGAATTGCTCTGCACCATCGCTGATGACCGTTCCATGGACGTCGACTCTGATGTGGAGCAAGCCTTCACAGTCGTGGAATACGACGACGAAGGAGAGGCCTCGGCTCGATTTCCGATGCTGGAGCCAGTCGAGGTCACTATCCCAGATGAACTGAGGGTCGAGCCTCACGCGAAGTATGAAGCAGTAGCGCCTTCCTCAACCAGTGTCCAAGCAGAGCACAAAGACGATACCTGTCCATTCAACATCTACGCCGACTATCCTGCATTCGATCACGAGGCCTTCGCCAACTCGTTCGACTTACGGGCCTGGGAAGTGTATAAGAAGCCTATGGGTGGGCTAATCCGCGTCTTTCTGAGAATGACAACTTACCTGCGCTTGCCAGAATACCACATCACGGAAGAGACGGCACGACGACTGCATAACGAACACGGAATGGACTACAACGCGATAGATAGAACTGGAATAACGAAGCCATTCGTTCTTCACAAAGACCAACGATCAGGCCATGTATCGCTGCGGCACGAACTGTGAGTACTTTAGTAGACTTATCGTTCGTCTCATAGATTCTCGTAGCGACCTGCGTCCCTCGCGTTACTGGCGAGCCCTTCCAGAAGCTCCAGCGCCGAGGGATGAAGATTCCATCCTCGACGACATACAGGAAATGTTCACAACATTCTGCTCGCTATGCATAACCTCTGGTTGCCTGCTGCACCGCGCACCTCGTACGTGATATACTATCTTATGTCTGACATTCTCCACCTCGCGCGCTCATGCCCACCTCCAGGTGGCGAACTCATCAAGCGTAATCCTCCCCTGATGGCCAGAGAGCCTCTTGTGACTCAGGGCCAGCTGAAGAGCTTTGAAGCCAATCTACGCCAGTTCGGCAGAACCCGAAGATGTGGTGAAGAGTGCTGGAATCACCCCGATATCGACGTGTGCCGCTTCTACTTCCTGTTCCTGCAGACGTTGAACGCATACTCTACAGGACGAGGCGCCACTACCTGAGCTCTCCCCCGCAGATCACCGCCGCTTGGAATCGGTTCTGGAATGCCGCCCGGACGAATCAACGTGCGCTCTTGCGATCGTGGCACGTTTACCGTGCTTCCTGGTAAGAAGAGGATATATCTAAGAACTTCTATCAGCGCTGACCGAAGCCCTCCTAGATATATCAATACCGAGCTCAGAAGTTTACCTCCAAGTACATCCAGCAAGCTAAAGAGAGGTCGGATAAAATCCAAGGCAAGAGAAAGAAGCAGACCAGAAGTGAGTAGTTATCTAAGCATGCGACCATCGTACTCATAGGTTTCATACAGGACCCAAACTTCCACCAAAAATGTCTGTCTTTCGAGGCGTGCTGTCGCGTTGAATGCTGATAGTGAATATGGCAGCGCGTTCTACCCTTGTTCTCACTTGGGATCATGCAGCAACAATCTGAAGTGCCGCTGCTACGTGAACAGGGTCCCCTGCCGGCTCAGTTGTCGGTGCAAGGATAGATGTACGTCTCTCTCCACGGCACTTCGTGCTGCACCTATGACTCATACCATCCTGCAGGCCAATCGCGAACGCAGGACGGCTGCGAATGTACGGGCCGATGTACGGAGAATCCCAAGTGTCCCTGTTTCTATGGTAGGGTCGAGGAAGATGATAAGGGCGTCGACGACGACGGTGCGCCGAGACCCCCGACGTACGCCGAATGCGACCCGCGACGGTGCAAGAGTTGCGGGGCGAGGTGCGTGCTACGAGTACATCGAACGTAAAGACTAGGCCCGGGAAGACTCAACGCGGTCCTTTCGCAGCAAACTCGACTACGATCGGTGTGGCAACATGCAGATGCAGGCAGAGCGCGTGGCGGTGAGGTAGAATCCATTCCGTGTAGGGTGCGCTTTCTGATGTTCCTCGTGGCAGTCCATCGAGGTCAAGCCCTCGAAATACGGCCTCGGCGCGTTCGCGATGCACGACATTCGGAAGAATCAGGTTATCGGAGGTTTGTGGCACTCTGTACCCATGAGCAATCCACCTCACTGAACCATCCACCCCCAGACTACACCGGCGAGATCTGCAGCCGTCTATACATGGATAACATGTGCGGATATCTACCCCCCTTTTCCTTCTCTTTTACCTACGCCATACGGTATCGCTAAACTAACCTCTTTCCCATTCAGGCACGTCCGTGACGGCTTCGCCATCAGCTATATCTTCGAGTTCCAGCGGCAGCATCGCATGACACCCGTCATCGAAGGCGCCACCGTCGGCAACTCGACGAGATATATTAACCACGCGCCGAAGGACCTGGAGGCAAACAAAAAATCTGGCCTGCCCCTTGAGTATACCGAGGACGACCCGACGAAGGCCATTTTCGCTACTTGTGAAGGTCGAGGTGCGTTAGGGGGTTATCTCTCCTTGGCGTGAGCTGACACGGCAGAACGCAGAAACCATCGTCGATGGCGACCTGAGGATGTTGATCTACGCATGTGAGCCTTCTCTTCTGCACGGGATTGGGAGCGCTTCGCTGACAGCGTCTGAAGGCAGCGATATCCGTCTCGGCGAAGAACTGCGCTTGGACTACGGTGAAGATTATTGGAAAGGTCATACGGAAGAGTCGCTGGAGGACACAACGTCAATGGACGTGGACGAAACCCTCGAAACAGTCGTCATTAGACAAAGGCCGGCGCCAGCCTCGTCAAAGACGCGCAGAAAACCGGGGCCAGGACGCGACTCCGAGTACATCCCCGAACTCGAAGATAATGACGATGGTTTTTGAAGGTCCTGCACATGGCTCTACCAGCAAAACGGTATGATTGTCCGGAGTAGAAGCATTATACTTATCGATACATTGCTATGGTACAGTGGTCGTAGGGGTGGGCGTCGAAAAGCAAGCATAGTCGGACGTAAGCCAAAGGGCCCCTGCGAGGTCTAGGGGTAGGAGAAGCGAAGGGATATACACTTAGATATAATTCGTGAGAGCGATAGCTTGGAAAGTCCATCATCCGCTGCGGCGATTCGTGCGGAACGCGCTTAGTACGTGCCGGAGGCCTCACGGCGGCGGCGGTAGCTGCCGAAGATGCCGCAGGACGAGGCGCAGAACCCGATGAGGAGGGCGCCGAATGCACCGAGGCCGATCCAGTTGGCATTGCCCCACTTGGCGTCGATGTTCTGGTCGTGTAGGCGCGACTTGACGATGCCGAAGAGCACCATGTCAATGACCCATGCGACGAGGGTGACGAGGAGGGCAAGGCCGGAAAGCAGGGACATGAAGATGGTCCCCACGCGGTGGTAGCCCGCGCCGCACAGGCCGAAGAGGAAGGCAAGGCCAGATATGCCGGCAGCTGCGTAGAGTTAGTAAGTGTGATACGCAGGGGAGAGGAAGTACGCACCGATCGGGTAGAGGATCAGTACGTAGGTCAGGTTGTGGATGATGTTCGTGTTGACTTTGCCAGCGCTAGAGGTACGGTTAGCGTGGCGCTAAAACGAGGGAAGGGGTAGACGCACTCAAAGTTGTCGATCGCAGGGTTGAAATCATAACCGATGTGCGTCTTGCTCCCTGTGTACCCGAAGACACCAAATCGCGTCTCTCCGTTGGATGTGGGTACGTTCAGGAAGGAGATCTTGTCCCATGTCGGTACTGATACGGAGACCTGCGCGTGGTGAGCAACCCGAACTAGCCAAAGTGTATGGCGCACTCACAAAGATCAGGAGCACCATAGCGGCAAAGCAACAGAAGAGTCCTGGCAAAGCTGGTCCTGCGGCCATCTTGATTGATTACGTCGAGAGGGATAGAATGTGTGAGCGACTCTGGGGACAAGGTCAGTGGCCGCGACTTGAAGACCTTCTAAAGAACGTACAATGGGGGCGTGAGCGGCGTGAGGGTGGGAGACGAAGACAAGAGGTCCGGCCCTTTATTTGGCTGCGCGTGCTGCCTACATCATCGCCCCCGGCTGTGGAGCTGACATGACGTTGGTCCATATGTCTTGGAAAACCTGCGAAAAGGGGAAAAGGCACCTCGGGGCCGGCCGGTGGCGGTGCACTGATTAGCCTTTTTTGAATTCTTCCGCTCTCTCGTGTTCATCTTCGTCTTCTGCCTTTGCCACTGTACGGGCACGCAGGAGGTCGACGACGTATGATTGTGCTCTAATGACGATGCGTGCGCAGCTATAGACCCTTCCTGATCGTCCACACGCCGTCTGTCGAGCGGAAGAGCGGTCGACTGCTTGTCCAGAATGTCTTGGAAGAGGCGATGTTCGAGGTACCGTATCTTCAAAACCTATCCGTGTCTTGAGCACCCTTAATCTACCGCTGAAGGGGTCCCTACCTCACAGCATCCCGCAGTCCTCTCGCCGCTACATCTCCCACCCCGTATGCATCTTCACGCGACCTTCGGTACGCCGCCAAGAATCTTCGTCGGGCTATGCTGGCAGCCTTCCGCACATGTCGAGTCCCCGAGCACTCGAAGACGCCTCGGATCCTTTCTCCCATAGAGGCCATTCAGATTCCGTACAGGCCGAGCACGCGATAAGACACGATAAGACACCTTGACCCGTACCATGACCGCGATCAAGCATCGCGTCGTCGTCACTGGCTTCGGGGTGCGTCCGACCATCGCCTCAAACTTGTCCTCTCGTTATGCGACGACCCAACTAACCGGAACGCTGCAACCCAACAGCCATTTCGCCAGTACACGGAGAACCCTTCCTGGCTGGCAGTGCGCACCCTTCACGATACGGTGATCTATACCCCCGCTGCGCCTGCGCACCATCCGCACGCAGCACCCGAGGCCGTCCATATCACTGCGCTGGAGGTCCCCGTGGTCTACGATGCTGTGCTGTCGACAGTCCCCGGCCTTCACGCAGCGCCGC
Organism: Schizophyllum commune H4-8; assembly: GCF_000143185.2. Classification (NCBI taxonomy): domain Eukaryota; kingdom Fungi; phylum Basidiomycota; class Agaricomycetes; order Agaricales; family Schizophyllaceae; genus Schizophyllum; species Schizophyllum commune. Next base: position 1,919,073 of record NW_026089545.1, on the reverse strand, counting down.
CAGTCCTACCACCTGGGCTTCCGGACGACTTCCCGCCTCCTCCAAACGACGGATACTCTCTGATCGTTCACGTCGGTGTCAGTCGTGCTGGGCCTCTCCGACTGGAGACGTATGGCGACAAGACGGGGTACAACAAGCCGGATCACGAAGGCAAGCTCGCCGACGTCGTAGACCAGACCAGCGCTACGCGTGGGTTTGCGGACGAGCGATACGCATCTCTCCCGGAACGTCTGCCTATACGCATTGACCCGGATGGACTCTGCGAGCGATGCGCGAAGGACGGGGTTGTGAGTTATCCCCATCGCCCAAGCCTGATCAACGAGGCTCAATTGCGCTTAGAACCTTGTCCCGTCTTCCGACGCTGGACATTATCTCTGCGACTTCATACTCTATTGCTCGCTAGCAGAGTCTAGCCTGTCAGGGAAAGCGACACCCGTGCTCTTCATCCACTGTCCGCCTGTCAACCAGCCCTTGAGCACATCGCAGGTGACTGACGGCTTGAAGGCCATTATAGCCAACGCACTTTCATGCCTACACACATGAACCCTACTACGTAGTACGCATGTCACATGTACTGTTTTTATGCCAGAATAAACCGTCTATAATCCAAACGGACCAGGAGAGCGCTCCGCGGAACGAGTTGATGGCCATTTGTGGACTGTTGTGGGTGTCGGTGGAGGACATCGATGCTGTCACATGACACCCCGGTGCCATGTGTCACGCCCAAGTCGAACGTAGCGTCAGCGTACCCCCAGCGATTCGCTTTACATCTCCATCCCCTAACTGGCTCTCAAAAGAATCATATCACAATCAATCAGAAATGCTGAACCGTCCTCATATGCTGGGCTCACGGAAGATATACTCAAGGGAAAGATGTGATTGCTAAACGGGAATCCGGTGAGTGGGCAGAACTCACCGGGGGCTTCAGTGACACTAACCCTGAGCCTGACTTGCGAAGGCTCCCACATATCAAGAGGAGCACTTGACGCAACCAGAGGACAGAAACATCCTCCTCAATCCATATGTCGGGATTCCTTGATCGGACAGACTCGCCTGTAGCGAGCGGCACTTTCGAAGTCGGACAAGCCCTATGCATTGAGTTGTATATCAAAATGCCCTCTTCAGTACGCCCTATGAGCCAGCTTCCTGCTTCGGATACTCGATCATAGTTCTCTTACAGTCCTGACAACGTCGGCTTGAAGAATGCGCGCGAAGACCGACAGAAATCTCACCTTGGTTCCCTCCCCAGCCTCTGCGGCGCGCGTTCCCCCCATCTGCGTCAATCCGAGCTCATAACCACCAACACCGAGAGAGTCGGCGCGCCTGTCATCGGGCGTCAATTCACGTGTGAAAGAGTGCGGAGCGACGAACCTAGCCCTCGTTACCTCAACGTTAGAAGAGATCTGGCCCGTACCACAGGTCCACCGACACTCCAGCGGCCATGATCCCGTTAAAGCGGTCCACGCAAACTCTGTTATCCACGATATTCTCCCCAGATGTGCAGCCCATGAGTATGCCGCGCAAGGCGTGCACGCGCCGGGCCTCGTCCACCTCCCCGTCCTCGTTCAGCGGCTGCGGCGGATTGACTCGGGACTCAAACACATCTAGCCAACGCAGGACGTCCTCCTCAGGCAGCGGGCTGCTCGCAAGCAGCGTGGTACGCTCCAACTTCGGCAGCAACACACTTCCCGGGTCCTCCGGACGCACCACGAGCGCGTCCAGCAACCTCGGCTCCGTCATCGACGTCCCGTCGAACAGCGTCAGCCGCTGCAGGTGCGGCGTGAGGCGGAACAAGCCCAGCAGATTCCCCCTACACTTGAAGGTGACGACCAAGGTGAGCGCCTCGATACGGCAGTCTGAACGCTCAATCAGCCGCCGCAAGGTCTCGATGCTCTCCTCCACGTCGCACTCCACCTCCAGGTCTTCCAGCGCGGGCAGCGTGAGATGGTCGAGCAGGTCTCCCGGATGGGCCGGTGACCGCTGACCCTCGGAGACGTTCAACGTCAGCGCGCGCAGCCTCGCAAGGGTTATCATGATCCCCTGTGTGGGGCCCGGTGTATGCTCCGGAGGCTCACGCCCCAATTTGAGGTCAGCGAGGGCAGGCATGAGTGGGAGGAAGCGCAAAACGTCGGCCGGGTCAATGTAGTTCGCCTCGAATATGCGGATCTGCTTCCATGGAAGGGCGAAGTTTAGCTCGAGCGCGTGTCCGCCGAGCGAGAGGGTGTCGAGCTTTGGCGCTATTTCGAACATGGTAGGTGTTGTATTCGTTGGCTCGCCGATGCGCGTTGGAATAACCTGCAGGGACTGGAGGGCGGGGATGCGGCCACGGATGACGGCGAAGCGGGGAAAGTCATCGGGGTGGGCGAAGAGGAAGAGGTAGTGCCAGCGCTCGCAGGTGTCGACTATCGGGTTCAGGATGTGCGCCGGGAAGCTGTCCTCGCTCATGACGGTGATGTGCAGCAGGAGCGGGTACGATCGCTGCAGGTAGTTGCGCAGGAGGTCGCTAACGTCGGCCAGTGATCGCCCGGACTCCTCGAGAGCGTCGACCGATATGCGGATGGTCGTCCAAAGGCTCATCGTTTTGCACGCTAGCTCCCTCCAGATGCCGCAGACACGGGTGAGGAGCCATGGGCACTTGGCGGTGTTGTGGAAGAACTGGTTTGGCAGCGAGGCTTCTCGTGCGACGCAAAATTCGAAGATAAGGCCGAGAATTTCTTTTGGTACGCTGTTGGTGACCTTCGGAATGCAGCTCGATATCAATGGATTGGCACAACTCCCTTACCGATCCATGGGACTATCAACGGGCTGATGTGCGCTGGGTTCGAGTGCTGGATGCTGCGATGCCTGCTGGTCGGCGATGCCCTCCTTCGGGGATTCCTTGTGGGATATCATGGTGGCGTTATATCAAGAGAAAGAGGGTCAGTGGGAGATGCACGAACGATGGATTAGAGCGAAGCATTTTCGAGGGCGTGACGTGGAAAGGCAGTTGTCGATATACTAATTGCCTTATATGTAACTAAGCGTCATTATACCAGGTAATTGCACGTGCGCAATGTTGATTTACGGTTCCCCTTACTTTGGCAGCCAGATCACCTGGAGCGTGCACGTGTGTTTGTTGCTACTTATCTTAAATTCAGTAGCGCCTCTGCAGAAGTTTGGCGCCTGACATATGGACGGGGTACACGGTATACCATGTCGCCAGTCGTCGTACTTGCGCATGTAAGTATCGGGAAGCGGCGGGTCAGACCTGTGGCAGACCTGTGGCCAAGATATACTGAATGTGGCCAATGACGGGCTAGTGAAGTGGATGGTCGTTCGAGTGAACAGACATGTCTTCACTTTGCCCTTGCGGAAATTCACTTCTCTCTTGCTCGCGCTACGGTAGTGGAGGGCGTGAACATGGCAGATCATCAAATATTCATTGAGCGTGAACTAGTACTACAGTAACATCAGAAATGCAGAAGACAACGAGAAAGGCAGCAGATTCATGGAACAAACAGCCTGGGAGTAAGAGATAAATGAAACATGCAGAACAGTATCGACTCGCACAGATCTCATCCAGGGCCATGAAAGCAGCGTGGATATTGCGTTGCATGGCGAATAACCTCGTACGTGCAAAGCCTCTACACATGGGCAGCGGTGCCCATCTCGGCATGCTTCGCGTTGCGAGTGGTGATGGGCGCATCGTACGCGCCCGCATGGCGACCGTCGTACTGGGCGTGCATGGGCTTGCCGAAGCCGCCCTTCTTGCTGCCGAGGATGGCGCTCGCAATGACGAGGAAGGTGATAATGACGAAGCCGGACCACGCAATGGCGGTGATGGCAGTGAGGAGGCGGCAGCTGAACTGATACCAGCAAGAGGATTCGTCGCGCCAGTGGGACTGCGCGGTGGCGTTAGCAAGGCGACTGAACATGTTTAGGAGGACTACTCACAGTCGCAACCGCTGCGCCGATGAGCCAGAGCAGCCAAAGGGCGAGGAGGGCACCGAGTTCATGGGCGAAGCTCCTCCCGAACCCAGTGTCGATGCGGCGACGGAGACTATGGATGCTGTGGCAATCGTCAGTAAAGCGGCTGTAGAAGTGAAAGAAGACGTACGCATGGATAGCCCACGGGATGGTCAACAGACTGGACGCGAGCAGCTCGGCAGTAACCTTGTCTGTAAAATTGTGAGAATGCCGTCAATATGATCTGCACCAAGACGCTTACCGTAGGATCCGCGACCAGGCGGCCGGACGGACTCGGTGTTGACGATGCGAGTAATCGTCAGCCCGGCGAGGGTTATCGACAACAGCGTCTACGTGGATGTCAATGGCGAAACGATGCTTTTGAGGCGCAAGGCTCACAAGCAACGTGTAGAGCCCCTTGCGCAGAGGCGAGTGGTCGTAGTGAACGGGCGCGCCGTAATTCCTAGCCACCCCGTTATCGTGGACATCTGTGGCGGTGGTGCCAGTGTTAACGGTGTCAGCGCGGTATGCCATAGCGTGAGTGACTGCGATGACAGTGGAGTGCTGGGAGACCAAAGGTGGGGAAAGGAAACGAAGGAGAATTATTCCTGGACTCAGGGTTTTAAAGCGAGCAGCCAAGGGGCGTCGTCAGATCGTCATCCGAGTGTAGAGCCCATGGAATGCGTAATGCGTGAAGTGTACCCAAGCGCGGGGTCTATGCGTTTAGGTTCCACGAAGGGGATAAGGCGCGGATGGAGTCATGCTCCCGCTTCCTCGAGGACAGGTGACGGTTTAGAAGTCTTCAAAACCGTTCCGAGATGTCTTTAGTACGATGTCCGCTTGAACGGTGAGGAGGGCCATGACGGCGTGCTGTAGATCCGGCGAAAGTCCCTAAAGAGGCAGTTCTGGAAGTCAGTTGTGACATGTGATGACGGAGTCAAGGTCGGCAGGTGCCGTGCAAGCCTGAGTTAGGTATTCCACGACGGTAGAGTGCGACGACCTCTGGTTCTGCCATGTCAAAGAGCCTCACATACGAAGCCTGGGTACGCGGAATACTTCGCGCCGGTGCTTGGCAATGGCGGTGGCACACCAGCTGAACTCATCGGTGGTCGCGTACGTAAGAACACTTTCCGGATTAGGCCGCAGTGGGTTGTCTGCGCCCGCCATGGTCCTCCCAAAGGCCTCACGAATGCTTCCCGCGACCCTGATACTCGCAGGCGCTGCCTTCGCTTCCGACCCATGCGCGGAGATTGCAGGAAAAAGCTGGGTGTTACCTTCCGAAGCACGCGCTTGCCTACGCTCCTTCCCGGTCGACCCCGTCGTTAAGGCTAATGTGCGTTTCGCCTGCCACCTACACGCCTCCGCGCTCTTCGATGCTCTGAACCTTCCGTGTAATTGACCCGTGCTTGTGGCTAGGTCCTTGAAGTCGTGAACAGGACGCTCGCCTTTCATACATCGACGAACTACCAGATCCGGGCGCCTGAGCCTTTTGCGGACCAAGTTCATGAGGACCTTGTACGCGACTTGGCCAGGATTGGTGCCCAAGAGTACGCTTCTGAGTTCGACTTCCATCTCGATGTGTACAGGACGTTCAAGCTCGTCAATGACGGCGTGAGTGCTTCTGCGAACGTCTCTGTTCTGTGACTGAATGAATTCACCCACCATCCCATTAGCATTGCGGCGTGTATAATCTATGTTACGACTGTGAGTCTGCGTGGCACGGAAATGGAAACATAAACTTGAACTAACGCGTGACGGACCAGCACTCTACGTGACGTACCTTCCGACCCCTTTGGTCGTTGTTGATGGCCAAGACGTCCACATAGCCCCCGAGGCCTTCGACGTTGCATCCGCCGAATTCGGGGAAGACATCTCATTTTGGCAAGAGGCTCTTCCGGGTGATCTCAAGGGCAAGCTGCACAAGGCACGTCTTTAGCCTTTCCGGAGGCAGGGTACATCGTCGTCGCGAAAAGTCTGACTTTGCTGCAGCTTTCTGGGGCTAAGGTCCTGGCGATCAATGGAGAGAATCCGTGGGTTGCGGTCAATGCGAATGCTGCTGTTGCTGGGGGCTATCAAGGGTTTGCCACGAGGCAGAATGGGTCAGTTGCATCGCTTGCTTCGCCGTGCGGCGCGTGCTGAGACTTGGCAAACAACATAGGTTTTTCGCATCTTACCGCGCATCCGCGAAATGGGACTACATGATGGGCAACTTTGCCCAGCTCACTCATCCGCTCGTTGACTCTGTGGACCTCATTGTCCAATTGATGAACGAAACTCAGTCGATAGCTCTGGCGGTAAGAAATAACCCAGTTCGCTCGCTCGCCCCTCACTCAGGATCGCACAGCTGCCCTACCGCTCTCGCTTTAGTTCTGCCGCGGTGGACTTCACCGACAGCGCGTCATACAGAGCGAATAACTGCCTCGCCACAAACCACACGAACGGGAGAGACGTCTACGAAACGGATCTAGGTGAGACATCTGCTCCTATATGTCGCCCTCGCAACTTGGGCTGACTGAGACTAACTAACTTAGTGGAGGCGGAAGACTACGTGCCTGCGTCGCTCGCGCGCGTTCAGCAACAGCCCGCGCTCACTGCGCGCGATCGACGTCGGCACGCGGTCAATGTCATCATGGACGACGCGCCGTATGCCGACGTCGCGCTGCCGGAGGGTATACGTCCGACGGGGCCCGCGCTCAATGAGAGCTACAGCGTCGCACAGTTCTACATGCTGAACGACTCGCACACTGGCGTGCTAGCGCTAGGGAGCTTCTCCGCGCCGAATTTCACTGCGTTCCAGGGTAGTTTGCTCAATGGCCTGGTTGCGCTCAAGGCGAGAGGCGCGACGAATCTGATCGTCGATGTGGTGCGTGGTACTTGCCCGGGCGAAGCGGGGTTGGTAGCTCATGATTGTCCCTTCGTGTCTAGACCAACAACGGCGGAGGTAAGCACGGGCTCAACGAACCACTCCACGACGTGCTCCTCAGGCTGACGATCGTTCTCAGGATACATCTGCATTGCCCATGTGAGCCATCCTTTTCATAGCTGCGGCGTTGACTGACTTCATTCCTTGTGCAGTGGCTGCATCGTATCGTACGCTGTTCCTCGCTCTACGCGCGCAAAACTACCTCACGAAGTATGCTTGCAGATCGTCGGCCCGAAGCCAACTTCTGAGCCGCAGGCCGGGCTTGATACGACGACTAGAGCAGGCCCACTCGCTCAGCTGATCGTCAGGCGTATCGCGGAAGGCGCGGACCCGGAGGTACGCAGTGTTCTCGCATATAGTGCTCCCCTGGGTATCCAAAGTCAACTCTCACTAACGCCGCGAGCAGGAACAGCTCTTGTACAACCCCGCTCTATGGCGGAATGCGACGCACCAGCCCTTTCCCGTGGAGTCCGATTGGTTGGAGCCGAAGAAGGTCGTCATCAATGGGCACGAAGACGCCTTCAGCCAGAGGTTAGAGGCCTACCTTCGCTCGTGGTGTACTCGTGGCTAATCAATGACAATGCCGATCTCAGGATGGGTCAGGAGTGCCAGCCCTTTGACATGGACCCGCCTTCCGAGGCGCTTTTCGAGCCGGAGAATGTTATCATCATGTCGAACGGGCGCTGTGCCAGTTCATGTTCCCTCTTTAGCGTGCGTACGGTCCTCGCCTCGTCTGACAGCTGCGAGAGGTTGTGACGCCTTGCGCAGATCACGATGGCGAAAGCGGAGGGCGTGCGCACCCTCGTATACGGCGGCAGAACGGACACCCCACAGCAATACTGCGGCGTCGTGGGTGGGCAGTCAACGGACTTCAGCACCATTGATTCGGAGATTAAGGTGCGCCTCGTGCGCGTTAATTGGGAGCGCAACTCACGCTATGGTTACAGAGCGTCAAATTGAAGAATCACACGCTTGCGCCGCCGGACTTGTACGTTCTGTCTTCTGGCGAGGGTCGACGTCCCGCTAACCCTGTCGCAGCCTCTCAAACAGTATCCAAGGTATAACATGGCGGCTCGGGTATGGCATCGACGACCCCAAGCAGCCTGAAGGTAAATTAGGTACCCTTTCCTCTAGTATCGTAGGGCTAATTGTATGACTGCGTAGAATGGCAGGACCACCCCGCAATGATTAACCTCCCCGTGAGCTACGAGCTGTACGCAACTTTCCTTACTTCGTCTCCGTCCACTCATTGGCATCGTGCGTGCTTCAGGGTCAACAAGCCAGAACGCCTCTGGCAGCACGTCGCGTCGGTGGGGTTCCCTGCGAAGCATCTTAGCTTTGTGGCACAGCAACCGTCCTGAGAGGTCGAGTACTTTGATGGGCCGGAGCTATGTTGCTTCATCCCCGAGCAGCTAGATGGAATTTTGAGTCGGAGTACGATACGGCGTCGGCGTTGGTCTCCCAAATGCGATTTCGGAAATGAATTTGCTGAACGTTGTCCATCTTCGTCGCTACTGGGAGTGCACTTCCATTCATATGATAGGCTAGTCCCGCGCGCTAGCGCGCGGCGGTTTCCGCGGATGAAGATCTAGTACAATACAGGTCGAACTCCGTCAGAGGGCGTGCGCGAGTCACCAGGCTGCACATGATGACGGTTGATACGCGTCACGCTCATTCCGGTTACTACATTGCTCCCAGCGTAAGTTCAGCATTACTTGGACGTGTATACAGTCTTTCGAGTATGGGTGGGACCATTGCTCGCTCCCCGCCATTCAGTGAGGAGGATCTGGATATAAGCGGTACGTCGAGGCACCGGAAGCTCCCATCGCGCTCAAAGACGACGAGGCGGCAAAGGATAACCTTCGGTAGTTCTAGGCATACCTTCTTGTGTCTCAGAACTTCGTTGGTCCTCCTACTGAGTAGCGCTTGTCAGAGGCCTGCTCGTTCGTAGCGAGGGCAAAGGGCAAGGCCAACATCCCGCTCTTCTCATCGGCCTTCCCAGCACCTTGAGGCGGACGGAAAAGGCGCTCAATGAGCTATTCGGGGAGCCCAACGTCCTTCGCTACTTCCCAGACGCATTTTGGGTGTCCAGACCAGCATCACGAGCCGAGAAAGCATTGGTGCGGAAGCGATGGAACGGTCCCATCCTTCATCCACCGCCCCGCTATAGCCCTGCTAAGGCCTTCGTGTCATCAGGCTCGGCAACGAGTTTGCCTCAAGGTAGAGGTTGTGACTGAGTATCGTAACGTTTACAGACCGAGGCTACATATAGGGTGATTTTCGCGCTGGCGAGAGAGGCAGTCAACGACACTAGACTACGCCCGCCGATAGCATGCTGACCTCGCACCCCACTGCTCTTCACTCGCACTCACGAGCGACAGCCAAGCGTGCGGCCTCATAGTCAAGCTGGATCAGCAGAGGACTCCAGGTAGCTACGGGTGTGTCTGCACGAAGTCAGCCATGGACTGACCTATGTCCATATAGAGGAACATATTATTGAGTCGTGAGCGGCGATTTTGCATTCGTGAACCAGTTCTGAAATTTGAGCAGAGCGACAACCATGCAGCCGTCACACTACGACGCCTCGACATGGGCCGTGTACCGCGCGGCAGCGAGCGACGAATCCATGTCGCAGAGCTCCATCCGAGAAGGGCGGCGGTCGAGGAGGCAGTATTCGGCCGTCCCCAAGGCCGAGTACACCGAGCATGCGATGCCAGTGGGTGGCATATGCTACGACCGCTCCAGGATGTATGAGCAGGAGCTTACCTCGACTCGGGTCGCTCACTCCAATCCCGACGTTTGCTACTCGCCGTGGGCGCGAGATGATGAGAAGCGGCAGACTGAGAGACCATGTAGGCATCTTTGTTCGCCTCTTGCCCAAGTACTGACGGCGCTGCCAGATCACGGCTACTACGATACTCCAGAGGCGGTCTACTGGGAAAGCAGCGAACCAATTGCAGGAGGAAATAGCAACTCGCCTGAGATGAGGGCGGCGCAGTCACGCTATGCGCAGCCCGCTATGTACGACTACAGCATCGTGCCTTCGCAGCGCCAAGGTCTTTATGGCCCGTACGGCTCCGCTAACAGCGTCGGTCACGACGGTCGGGGACAAGGTGGCGGTAACCCCGGCCCGCTGAGCAGAAATCAACTGCTGGCGCAATACAGCACCATCGCCGACGCACTCACCCCAGTCGTCAATCATCACCTCCCCTGCCACTCCCCCGAAGCCCAGATCACCGGACTACCATACTCCGACGATCGCGAGCCGTGCGTACCCAATGACACTACCGACACTTGCTCGGCCGGAGAGACAACGTCGAGGAAGGCAGCGTCGAAGCGACATATGTGCACCATCTGTCAGAAGTGTTTTCCGCGGTGAGTGACGGTGTGCGATGGGCGGGACTTTGCGAGACTCACGACGTATCCAGGCCTGGCGGCTTACAAACCCACATGAACGCGCACAACAATGTAAAGCGTGCGCGATCGCTACCTTCCCGCGTTCAAGTTGATCATGCTGACATCTGCCTTAGCGTTCGAATGCGGCCACGACGACTGCTCGATGTGCTTCTCGGTCCAGTCCAACGCTCGTAGACACAGACGCAACGCGCACGGCATCGGTTTCGCCGAGCGCTACGAGGACGCGCAGCGCCGCGTGTCCGCTCCCCCGCCCGATATCACCTTCAATGAGCCTGTCGTGAACGAGCAGGCCGACTATCTTGCCGTCCCACAGCGACTCATGTGGATGCCGCCCAACGACTCCCTCGATGGCTCTCCGCGCAGGCAATAGGCGGCGGTTGCGTGCCCGCATAGTCCTTGCTGATGATTTTCCTTTCTTGACGTACACGATACCATATAGCCTGTTTCCTTACTTCTTGAGACGGTCCCAGTAAGTCATAATATGCCAGACATTGGTATGGTAATACACATGTAGCTTGGAGACGCACGATTCGTTGAAAATCGTGGAGGGCACGAGTCGTTGAAGATCGGTCGCTACAAAATCGTTGAGATCGTCAAGAATCGCTCCGTTGAAGGTGTCACTGTCAATCACTGATGTCTTCAGTCACAGAGATGCGGGACTGAGAGGGACCGTACCTCTCATCTAGTGCTTCCTTGGTGTCAGATCCAATTCCTCTTTGGCGGCAACGGCGCTAGCGCTACTGCTCGACGGATGAGGTCTGGAGGTGCTGGTACGCAGGTCGTCCATAATTTCGCCCTGCTCGGCCTCACGCAGTCCGCTGGCCTTGTAGTCGTCCAGCCAGAAGTAGACCGCGGGAAGGGCGACGAACAAAGCGCCAACAATGTTGCCAAAGAAAGCGGCAAGCAACGATCTAGGCCAAGCTCATTAGCGCGCCTTCAGCAGACAAGAATGTGATGAATCGTACTTGCGAATATATTGGGCTGTCGTCATCTGTGTTCCTCTTCAGTCAAACAAAGGGACGCCTAAAAAGGAAACTCACGTCCGCGCCAAGCATGATGCCAAGTGGGATTGCGAACATGTTTGCCACAACTGGAAGGACTTCGGTGACAACGAATATACATCGACAATACGACATACCATGGTCGAAGGAGCAGGCCACAAAGACCTATACTACTCTCAGAGATGGACACAGGCGCGCGCTCGGTAAGTGACCTACCCAGATGGGGATCCAGATGGAGAATATCTGAGCAAGTCATCAGACCATTTGTGGCACCAAGTGTAGGCTAGGCCTATATACCTTCGAGATGGTCTCTCGCGCACCCGCGGCTTGCTTGGGAAATGTTAGAGCGCTAATCTTGCGAAACGATATGCACATGCGTACCCAGACCGCGACGCATACTAGCCAGTTACACCCTATCCCACGAAGAAAGATCTGGTGCCACTCAGGATCTGCTGCTTTCATTCTGCCAGAAGACGTCAGTCGTTTGTCTAAGAACTAAATCGGGACCTACAGCGCGAACGTCTGGGCATAGGCGTGGTACGGCTCTGCGTCGAAAATTCCGCTATCTGCGGAACCGGTCAGCAGATCTCATGAGCTCATCACGGCGACGAGGACGCACATTTGACCAGTATAGCAGCGAAGAACAGGCTGCCAACGAGATTTCCGACGAAAACTATACGCGGTCACGCGCTAAAGTCAGCGGCACTATGAAAAGCTAAGACTGCATACCGATGATCCAGTTCAGAGGCAGCCCCCACCACGGTACGGCACGCTTCAGAATAGCCATGGGATACACCTGACGCGCGCGCCGCACTCAATGTCGTCCGCAGACAGGTAAACGGCGTCTGCTGACTCACCATCATGTTGCTCGTGACAAGCTCATGCCCTTGCAGTACGATCCTACAATCGACGGAGATCAGCCGAGGTGCATTCTAGCGATGGTCTACGTACATGACGAGGCCTACAGGGAAGACGAAGCCGCTGAGCGCCTTGACGAGCCCGGGGTTGCTCTCCGTCAGTCCAGGCGAGCCGCCGCCCACAATCTCGCTCAAGAGACCGCCGAACGAGAGCATCACGCCTGCGAGGACCTATTGCCATAAGGGCTCAACATGATCTTCTGAAGGTGAGCCCACCTACTCGTACTTACCGCCTTGAAAAAGGTCGTATCCAAGCGCTCGGCATGCTTCGCGACGCCGTGGTTCACCATCGCAAGCGCGACCTCGGCGGGCTTGAGTGTGCTCGGAGCCTCCATCGTGGGCGCGAACCAGATGAGTAGTGGGCACGAATGAGATAAGGACGGTGGTGGCGGAAGACAAGACGTCGTCGCGCCTTGTCGTAAACTTCCACGAGCCTCTTATAGTAATGGATCCACGACTCCGCCGTGTTGATAGTCGGCATCAGGGCTAGGGCCGCGGGCGCGCCACACTCTTCTTCATAGTCGTTGTCTCGCGCGCGCTATAGGCAGACTGGCAGTCCTATCACCCAAAACTCTGTGGTCGATACGATGACCGAGGTAAGGTGCAGACCGCTTGTCAAGATTGCCACCGTGAGCCTAAGGTAACGTGGGAATCTCCAGGCCTCTGTTTTGCTTCCACGGATTATCGGAGTGATCCGAACGTAACCAAATTCAACTTGAACCTACATACACCTACTCAGGCTGCGGGCCGCCTCATCTCGCGCGAGCGCCGGCAGATCTCGCGAAGCTCAGACACACAAACAATACCATTAAATAGGAGCACAACAGGCCGTATGTAATCAACAGAGCAATGAGAACAGTAAACCAGAGAAAGTGAAGAACAATTATTCAATACCGAGGGCAAACCAACAGGCGAAAGCGGGTGCAAGAGAGTACAGTACACTTCGAGGAGGAGAGAGTCAAGCAGGAACAGGACCGGGTCGCGAGCGAAGCTGTGATACATAAGAACATACAGGTAGGTCAGTATTCAGTCAGTATAAGCGTACGTGTCCGACGTGAGTATGTGCGCGAGGTCCTATGCGACAAGGACGATTAGATGCTTTCACCGCGGCCCGCCGCCTTGAGCAGACGCCGACGGTTGCCCTGCGCGGTCTCCAGGCCCTCGCCCGGCGTGTAGAGCGTGCGGTTGAGCGAGCTGCGCTCTTTGCGCCGCAGGTGCGTCGGCTTCGGAAACTCCTCCGGGAGGCCTTGGTTCGGGCCGAAGGAGTGGAAGATGCGCGGGCGCCAGTTCTCCTTCACCTCCATAATTCCGGAGTTTTTGAACTTCTCAACGAGGGCCTCCTTGCCCCTGCAAGCCGGTGAGAAGGTTAAATGCAAGCAGGAGAAACGACGCACTGGTAGTTCGCGTAACACATGTGCAGCACCTTCTCGGAGTTGTACATGTTCCTGGGTGGTGTAAGATTTTGATGAAAGACGTGGAAGTCGCGGCCAGCTTACCACTTCTTGCCCAAGCAGGAGCGGGCGAAGTGAACCAAGTCCTTGACGTCGATGAAGTTGACGCAGGCGTAGCCGACGTTGCAGCCTAGTGAGGGAGTCAGATGAAAACCGAAGAATAATCATGATAGGCAACGTACCGTTCGAGAAGTCCACACGAAGGTACATGAAGTCGATGCGACGCGGGCAGACCTTCGCGATGAAGTGCTGGAGATCGCTGTCCGTCATCTTGTTAGGGATGTTCTTGATCATGACGGTAGTGCGCGTATCAAGCCCCTGCTCGATGCGGTCGAGGTTGAGCATGTTGTGCTCGGCCGTGACACCGGGATCGCGGCTTCGCGCGTTGGGCCCCTGCCGACGGCGCAGCCCCCGCGGCGGAGACGAGCGACGCATGTCCTCTCCCGGGCCTGCACCCGAGGTCGATTCGTCGGAGTAGGGGTACGTCAGCTGCGCGGCGTGTTGCGGCGGCGGCATATACCAGAGGTCGTCCGGAACGAAGCCATGAGGCGGCGCGGGCATCATTGGCGCAGGCGGCGTAGCCTCCCAGTACTGTGCAGGTTCGGGCTGAGGCGCTGGTCCGGGGACACCGGGAGGCGCGTAACCGCCATAGTAGGGCATGGGCTGTCCGTATTGGAGGCCGGGAGGTAGCATAAAGCCGGGCGCGTGCTCGAACGACATGGGCGGAGAGCCCGTAGGGCAGTGCATCCCGGGCGGTGGGTATGGCGCAGGATGGTGCGGATAGAACATAGAGGGGTGAGGGACCTGTGGCGACGTGGGGACGCCTTGGTAGAACGGGGGGTGCTGTTGCTGAGGATGGGAAGGCAGGGGCGAAGGTGATTCCCCATACGCCTGCTGAGGCGCGTGCTGGAAACACGGCTGCATGAAGGCGCGTAGGTCGACGGCGTTGGGGTGACCATGGTGCGCGAGACGCGGGTCGGAAGTGAAACGGTTTTCGTTGGTGTTAACAGGCGGCTCCGTGAAGTGCTGAGCAGGGATGAAGGGTCTCGGTCCGCCGACGCGTCCTTGCGGGATGAGAAGAGCCTGAGGGTCCGCAGAGAGATCTTGGGGGACGAAGGGAGGAGGAAGCTCGTGTCGCGCGCGAGGTGTGAAGATGGGCGACGCGGACTTGGACCCGTCGGCGCTGTTCGCTTGCAGATGCGCACGCCAGCGCATGGCAATGTAGTCTTGGTCCTGTGTGGCATCGAAGTGCTCGCTGCTGTTCGTCGCCTGCGACGAAACATCAGCCGGTGCGTGCGCAGAAAAATGCACTGTCTTACCACAATGGCGCGCGATACAGTGTCCGCGTCTTCATGCAGTACATCCTCGACCTCTTCATCGGTGGACATGGACCCGAAGCTCGTGGTGGTGCGCAGGGTTGACGAGGGGGTGAGAGGAGGGGTGAGGAGGGCCCTGTTCCGCTCACGCTCCCCACGAGAGTCTTGACGCGCCTGCGCGGGGGCAGCGCGCGCAGGCATGTTCATGACCGCGTCCGATATCGCAAACGACGCGTCGCGAGAGTGAGAGGGGCTTTCGTCCATGATGATAGACGACGGAGGGGACGGAAGGGCGCTGCAGGAGTGTGGTCGCTCGGGGATGCTTTGAGAGGGATAAGATGGCGGTCAGGACCAAGAAGGAAGCACGGTGGATGAAACTCGCGGACTGACTGGATATTTGGCAGCGAAGCTGCCTGCGGGACGTGCCGTCGTGTCGGCTTCGGGAGCCTCACAACGATTTGCGGATCGGCGTCGCTGTCGAAGAAGAGGCTCATGGTGGGGTAAGAAGGCGACGTACATGGCTGGGAGCAGGGAATATATACCTATGTGCCTCCTCCTGTGAATGAGATCAGTCACATATGCGGCAAACAAAAGTTAAAGACGGCCGACGCACCGTGCACGAGCCAACGGAACGGAGACTACAATGAACAGGCGAAGGGGTAGCGCTGCGTTTGGCAACTCTTCTTCCATGTCTGGATGGGGAGCCCATTGGCCGTGCGCGGGCGAAATGCGGACGAGTCGGCGGAAGTTCAGAGCGCCGCCGCGGTCGACGCGACAGGAGCGCGGATCTTGTGCTAAACTTTCGAAGCTCCCGGTTGCTGGGGGCGAGGCGATTAAAGGACCGAGTGGATGCAGAGGATCTTCCGGCGTCGAGAAAAGAAAGAAAAAGAGCACAGGCGGCGGGGACGGATGAGGAGGGCGAGGTCCGCGCATGGTGGTAATCTTCATAAGTCGCGACCGCCAGGCCAAGGCCAAAGCCTAACATGGGTTTACTGAATTGAGAAACCCTCTTCCATTCGCACGCTGTCAATGAGATGGGATCGCCTCCAGGGCGCTGGTATCATGCCGTTATGCCTGATGCCCGCTTCCGGAGTACGCATTAGGAAGCGCAGCTGCCAGATTGTCCCGCGCCAAAGCACGTCGAGTCTTCGAAGGTAATCCCTGTCGTAGCTATCGTCATAGTCTCGCGCGGCGATGAGAAGATGAGGTCCTGGACGACGTTGAGGGTGGTGGGATGGTCACCCTGAGGGCGATGATCAGGGAAGAAAAGATTAGCTGTAGTCATAGAGAAGACATCATGGCGATGCAGGGCCGCCTGAACTTTGCCCGAACTCACGCAAGCGCCGCCACGCCCAGAGCCCGAGGGGGCGGCGCATCGCCGTCAGTTCCGTGAAGATGCCACGCGACGAACCAAATAGCACCATGCAGCGCATCGGTTGTGTCGACGCTTCCTCGGCTGCTCGCGTCAGGTTGCAAGACAAAATGAGTGCATGTACAACCTGGGCAGAGAATCAGCAAGGCAAGGAACAAGATGAAGACGCCCCCTCACATAGCCAACTACGATGCGATGCTACACTGGGTTAGACGCGCATGGCAATACTCGACATTGCGCCTTGCTTAAACGGATCGGCGCCCCGACGTGGAATAGCGTCGAACGTGTATACCATCCGCAGCGCCCTTACGGCATCCGGTCATCCTGCACTCGCCCCCTCACCGTTTCAGGCAACAATCTCCAGCCCAGAAGAGCGCCCGCGTAGCGGTCAAATCGCGTCTGTCCTGTCGTAAGGAGGGAAGAATACAGTTCGTTTCGCGACAAGCGCGATGAATCGATAAGAAGCGCCCGTGCGCGGGGCGCGTGGTAAAAAACCATGGCGAGCTTGCAGGACGCCGCCGAGCTCGACGGGGATGGCCTTTTGCATGGTGGTGAAGCTGGGGTATCCGAATGTGATAGATTACTGTGTTGTCATGACAGGAATAGGAAGACATACCGGCGCTCTCCAACGGCCCCACCCCGCGCGCGTACATGGAGCGGCTTAC
Organism: Schizophyllum commune H4-8; assembly: GCF_000143185.2. NCBI lineage: Eukaryota > Fungi > Basidiomycota > Agaricomycetes > Agaricales > Schizophyllaceae > Schizophyllum > Schizophyllum commune. The sequence continues at coordinate 1,902,066 of NW_026089545.1, read as the reverse complement.
TCGGTGAGCGGGGCCAAGTCCTCGAGGCCGCACAAAGGCGGTGAACTCAACATGCAAGCGACAATGTCCGTCGATCAAGTCGATCGTCCATTCATTATAGCAGCGTCGCGGCTGCGCGTGCAATTGAGACTTGTTTCGCGAGGACCACCCTACAGGGTATTTCTCCAATTCGTCGCCTCGATCAGTGACCTTCATCATGAGCCCCAGTACAGTACGCGAGCGGTACAACGACATCCACCGTCGTCCTCCTGAGCATGCACCGTCCGCCTCGAGCGGTAATGAGCTTCGCGATCTCTATGAACTCGGATACAAGAGACATACCGGAGATCGATACGTTCGAGCATGCGCCCGATCCCTCCCATGGACGCCCACTCCTCGAGGAACGGAATCCGGTACCAGGGAGCACAAGGGGAGCGCATGTGCGCTTTACGCCAGCCCATGGAGTTTACGCCGGCCCGTGTAGGTTACTATGCGCTGGCGAGCACTCTTGCTGCGGACCTCGAGAATAAAGTTCATTGAGCAAGCATCTGCATGACGAAGGTAAGGAGGATAGAGAAACGGAGATTCCGGCCGTTAGGTCCAGTAGCGTGCGGGGTTCTCGGGCAGGGGCGATCGACGATGGATAAGTATGTTCGATGGGCGGGGTAAGCGCCTATGAGAATGATTGAGTACCGCCTGAGCAGGAAGGAGCGAGCAGCTTGAGATTGGCGGGACGCTAGGTCGCCCTATAGAGCGGGGACTGCATGATGGCGAGATCGGGGCGACTTCGTGAGATCGTGAGAGTCGGTGAGGTGAAGCTGAGGTGGATGCGCGACAGAGAGATTGTTCCCTGCTTCGTAGAGGGATCCGCAGGGACGTTGATGCTGGGGCGGTGAATGGGAGGCGCTTGTTGAAGGATTGGCGCCCAAATATACTAGCAACTCGGCGTAGCGCCAGGCAAGGCAGTCACCTATAGTATACCGATGTCACGCAGCTGATTGTCGAAGCTGGGTCAGTGCTATGGAGGATGAAAGGTAATAAAGCGTGGCGAGATAGGTTCACGATTGGGGGCAGCGGCAAGAGACTGGTGGGATCAAGGTCGTCGAAGACAAGTCACGGACGGAAGATTCCGAAGCGTGTCGCGGAGCTCCGGCCCGAGAAATACACTTGTCATTTGTGGCCAACCATCGCCTGAGGTGGCAACATATTTTGAGGCTGTATTCGAGGACATACCGGGTCTCTATCCGAGAAAATTCTGATCACAGTAACTAGGCTCCTCCGTATCCCAGGCGACGAACTAGAGGAAGACCGAGGCAGACAGTGATCCAGGCCTGGTGCGCGAACAAACCTTACGGTTTATCATAGGGGAAAGGGAACGCACATTGTACCACGCGCAGGACCTCCGGTCAGCCTCTAGAGTATGATCCCGCAAGAAAGAGACCGTAGTCGCGACCCCGAGAGCGTACAAGAGCACGCCGACGCCCGCGTGAGGCAGCCAGACGTGCAGGAGCAAGGCAGACCATGCAATGATCAGAGCACCCAGGGTCCATCTGGCGATTCTGGACGGTAATATGATAGGGAGTGTTCTGCGTCCAATTTTGAGATCCCCGACTCGGTCACGGAAATCTTGGGCATGAATCTATGCGGCATAAGCATGGTGGATGGATGGCCAATTTCACAGGCTTACGGTCGTGGTCAAGAGTAGAGCAAAAAGGAAGAGGGTCTCGTGAGATTGTGGAGGAAGCGGCAGGTCATCGGCTTGAGATGATCACAAAGGCACGATGGTAAGCCTGTGAGCTCTACAACGGCTATAACGACTTACCAAAGCAAACAGCGGCACCCCAGCTGCACATCATGATACCGAAACCGGTCATAATCGACTTCAAGGCCCAAAAGCGCGAGAGATGGCCGTCGTTGTAAACGGTCGTGCCCAAGACGTAGACAGTGCTCAAGGGTAGAGTATGACGTCGTGCGCTAAAGAACAGCAACACGACAACGATGCCGCGGTGCAGGTGGATGGCATTATCGAGGGTGATGCGTCCAGAGGCAATCGGTCGATCCGGCTTGACGAGGCGGTCTTCCTCGACGCCGATGATCTATATACCGTGCTGAGATCGTCTGAGCTACACGACCCAGTATGAGAGGTACCTGATTCCTTACCTGACGCCCGAGTACGACGTCAATAAAGGCGCATTGTAGACTAAATCAAAGGAACTTACTACACACACTAAAACGTGCAAAGTGACCCAGATCAAGCCGTTCAGAAGCTTCAGCACAGAAGAACATCCAGAGATGCCTGCGGTTAGTAATACCTGTATACCGAATAAGCACCCTTCTTGTCAGGTCAATGTGTGGACTCAGTATGTACAGCGGGGAGTACGGAGCAGAGGAGATCCGACTTGACGAAAAGCGCGAGAACATTGCAAGATTCGCGCAACTGCTTGGGCGCGGTGGAGTCGCAGAAGACGAGGATAGGACGGGAGAGTTGCTTCGCCAGTAACATAGCGACTACCCTGCGCAAATTAGCATCCCTGCGCGAGTCAAAATTAAGCGTCGTCGCCACACCTGAGCTCGTAAGGATCAACGCTTATACAACGACGACTCGGCGAAGGAAGACATTGAATAGGGCGTAGACCCCTCCCTCTTATAACGGGATTCGAACGTCGCTCACGGGAGACCTGCATGCTAGGTGTCGCCAAGCCCGAGGGCGGAGGCTCGACGACCGCGTCGTGCGTCGTGAGCAAATCCGAGGAAACACGGTGTTAGAAGCGAGTGATAGGTTGCCCCAGAGTTTTCGCCTGACATCGAGGCAACGACCTTTCAAGCCCTGAAAAACCAGGGGCGCTGTGTAGAGGAACGTCGCCAGCCCAATCGTCGATCTAATTTCTAGCTGCTATCGCTCTTCAGAGAAATTGCTGCGTTTGCGGAAGATTGCTTGAGAGCAGATGCAGTTTCCCGTTGTAACCACGATAAGCCTGTCTGCATGATCATCGAGAGTCGCAGATGGATGTCGGCGACAAAAGCTGGAGAAAGCCGAGAAGCAACCCGGACACTCGGACCGTCCCGCCCGACCACGTGCGGCGCACACGATCGCGCCCGCCTCCGTTTTCCCGCCGCTCACCTTGGGCGACGACACCATGCCTCTCTACCAGCTGCTATGCATAACGGTGCACTCCCCGGAATATGTGCGTATCTTCTTCTGCTCTCCCTGAAACCTCGGTCGCACGTCTCAGAGGGCGCTCGAACTGACCAGATTCCTTCGCGCGTTACTGAACATGACTGACCGGCCTTCTGCAGAAACATATCAAGGAGCTGGTGCGCCAGTCCGCGCAGCATGTTATGCACGCTGGCGGCGTCGTGCGGAGTATCGACTCGTGGGGGACGCGTATGCTGCCTCAGCGCATGCGGAGGCATAGGCAGGCGTACAACTACGGAGAGTGCGTGGGCTTGTTTTTTTGTGGAAAGGGCTGTATGCTGAGCGACTTTCTCCCTACCTCCTTGCGCTTTCTACACCGCTCGTCTGTACAACGCTCACTCGAAAACGCTGCACTTCCCATGAACCACCATCCCTTCGGCGCGATCACAGCTATTGGACATTGCACTTCGACACCGCGCCACGGACGCTCAGGTCCCTGAACGGCATCATGCGCCAGGACCCCCGTGTCATTCGCTGGTCGGTGCTCAAGCTAGCGGAACGCCCGGAGGAGCTCGCGACGGAGGGCAAGAAGGTCATGAAGGGCTCCAACCTCACGGCGGAGGACCTTGTCGACCCTTAACCAGTTCCTCAACTTCCCTCACCAGCCGCTCCGGGATAGAAGTGCTCGCGTCCCGGTTCTATCATTTCCATTCATGTGTTGCACTGCACGTACCGCTACTACTACACGACATGGATGCCATGCTAGTCGCCCCTCGTTTGCCCGAGCTATGCTCCCAGCCATTTCAAGACACCCTGCAAGTTCTGGATGGTCTGCACGCCGTCCAGGTTTTCGCCTTCTTCGACGTGCGCTTCAGTGTCGCCTGGCCGGCGCAGCAACAATGCGTGAATGCCAGCAGCCGTTGCGCCGCGGTAGTCGCTGCGCAAATCAGGTCACGGAGTGCACGTATCAATCCAATGTCCGGACGTACGCTTCGAGCTCGTCGCCGACGTGTAGGCACTCCTCAGGCTTGATAGATGGGTCAACGTGACGCATGGCTTCGAGGAAGATATCCGCTGAGGGCTTCGCGATCTTGGCTTCTTCACTGAGCACAATGGGGCCCAAGTAAGGTGACAGCTCGAGGTCGCGAATGGCCATGTCTGAGGTGCAGGTTAAGCGCGTCAGGTGGTGCAATGTGTGGGTAGGGCACTCACGCATCCGGGAGTCTGCATTGCTGACGACGGCGGTGCTTATGCCCAGTTCCTTCAGACGCGTCACTGACTAGTATCAGCCTCGCTGCAATCGTACCCCAGGCAAGACTCACGGACGGGCAGCGCGTCGTCGAAGGCCTTGTATCCTTCGTGTGAGCTGAACACCTTCAGCAAGCGAGGTACGATCTCATCCAAGTGTTTGTCGACATCTGACCCAAGTCAGTCAGACTTCCAGATATTGTGAAGCGCTGCGCCTCGCACCTTGTGGATCGGCACCTGCATCCAGCGCCGTCCTCTTGATGACCTCCCCCCACCATGTATGACTTCCCTTGGCGTACGTCAGGTCCGACTTGTGAATCTCCTTGAGTGCTTCACGTACGTGTTACCAGCGTGTCATGTACACGATACTTCCTGCTCACCCGTCTTGAACGATCGCTTGAGCGCATCTGGATCGAGGACGCCGAGATAGGGCGCGAATGTGTTGGAGTACTGGACGTGGATGGGAGCGCGGGGTGTGATGAGGGTGTGCAGGGCGTCAAAGGTGACGAGCCGTATACCGCGGTAGGCACTCATGACCGTGCGCAGGACGGAGGGTCATCAGGATACATTGACTCTGAGTGGTGCGGATCGCGGGCCGTGAAATGATTTCGTCGACGTCATCGGGCGCTTGACGAGTTGCGAACGCGTCGTCGGCGCCTTCGCGTCGTGCCTTCATTCGCAGCTTGTCCGCAACCACGACGTCCTACAGTCATCATGTTGGGTTTTCTCTGGCGGCACCAACCTTTCAAAGCGGCATACATCCTCTGGAAGCTGTACGCGACAGGCATATTTTGGGTTCCCCTTTGGACGACGATCGCGCTCGTACCGTAAGTGCTCTAGCGTATGTGTATGCCATCTTGCGCTAATGCTGCCCATGCAGAGCGTTTCGACCGCGAAGGTCCTGGAGTATATTGAAGACCATCAAGGTTCAGCTCATCAGGAGACTTGTCGCAGTCAGTTCCGTGTAAGTCGTGTTCAGCGCAGTATTCATTCGTCCGTCTAATCCCCCTGCGCAACAAGCACCGGTCCACTATTCTCAGAGCCGAACCACAACAACTTCGTTCCGACTTTGAACGGCGCGGGCGTCTGGGTCAACGCCGCACCTGAGTTGATTATTGGACCGGTGAAGCTATGGGCATCTATGACTGGCGTGTTGCCTGCGCGCATACCAGGATATTGGATGCACCCTAGAGGGTCTACCAAACACATAGGATCACGTCCAGTCGCTGGTGAAAAGGTCCTCTACTCCCTACATGGAGGTACGTGCTTTGACAACGTCCATGTCGGGTAACGCAGTCTGACGTCCCTACTCCCAGGTGGCTTCACTGTGGGCTCCGCTCACCCGGATCACATCTTCTCGAACGTTGCGCGGCGCATAATGGACTATTCAAAGACAGTCCGCCGCGCATTTGCTGTCGAGTACCGGCTGTCCAAGGCGTCGAACGGGGTCCGGGAAAATCCGTTCCCCGCCGCTCTTATAGACGCTCTCGCAGGATACAAGTACCTCATCCAAGTCGTCGGCTTCGCTCCGGAAGACATCATCCTAGAAGGCGACTCCGCTGGCGGCGGGCTCGCCATCTCTTTGGTCCGATATCTCGTCAACCATCGGGACTCTGGCCTGTCACCGCCGCCCGGCGCCCTGCTCCTGCTCTCACCTTGGGTTGACCTCGGATGCTCTCACGAAGTATCACCCCCGCCTTGCAGAATATTCGTTGCCGACATCGATCCCGAACCCACTGGCTGGGACGATTGCAAGGAAGCGTACATCGGACCCGCGCTCGGGCAGGGTTTCGCTGACATGAACCCCTACGTCTCTCCTGCCGCAAAGCACCCCGCCGCAGATGCGACCTCCGGCAACTTCCCTCGCACCTTTATCGCCGCAGGCGGCGCCGAGAACTTGTTACCACAAATTCGACTCCTCCGCGATCGTATGGTACGCGATCTTGGTACAGAGGGCGGTGGTGGGAAAGTGGCATACTATGAGGCGGAGGATGAGCCGCATGATTACCTGGTCTTTGGCTTCGAGCCAGGTACGAGGGACACGTTGGCGCGGCTGACGAAGTGGCTGGATGCATAGACATTTTACTCTGAAGTGGCACTGACACGGAAATTTCTCACTTGCATCGAATGTAACTTCGATGATATCTTTTCTTGCAGTTTGGGTTACGAGAAGTGGTTGATGTAGGTAGTCCTTGCTCATCGTCGCGAAGACCCTCAAATATCTGTCTCAATCGACCCAACGCCACGATTCATGTAACGAAGCTTCGACCTGAACACCTCGAAGCTCACAGCCCTTCACCGCTCTAACAATGACAGGGCAATTCGAGCTCGAACTGGAGTGATGTATGCTGTGTTGCCGGATTTTCGCTAAAAAACAACGGCCTCAGTCGAACATATCTCTCGAGAAAAAACACTCGAGTATGAATAGCCATGCTCATGTGAGTGGGCGTGGCTACAGAAAATACTGTAGAACGAACCAAGACCGAACCAACTGGCGGGGTTACCCGAGTCACGTGTATGGTTCGACTTCGGAGCCGGTCGGACGCAGATGGATTCCAAGGACGTCTTGTTGCATCCTGATCCCCTTCTCTTTTGTCTCCCTTCGTCTGACTGCGCCTCTTTCTTTGCCTCGATTCCTACTGTAACTCTTCTGCTGAATGGAAAATCACTGGAAACGCCTTTTAGCAAAAGCCCTAATTTTTCTTCAAGCTACAGCGTCCAGCGCACCGTAACATGCGGCCCTAAACAGGACATCATGTGAGGGGAACCTAAACAAGCACAGTCACTCTAGCTGACCATCGACATGTGAAGGGTTTGGCATGGCTTGAGCGCAGGCGGCGGGATTTGGCTGGGGACAATAGAGCAGCTGAGCGCTCAACGTTATCCGGCCCGGACTGACGGCCGCCGACATCGATGTGTGAACTGCTCACCCAACACACGACCTTCGCTGGACTATCCCGCGCACGTTGACCTTAATGGCAGCGCCCGTTGCGCACAAGCTAAACCCGCCGTTCCGAGGCGATCACAACGGCTCGTTCCTGCGCCCCAAGGAGCTCTTGGAGGCCCGAAAGCAGGCATACGAGGGCAAGCTGTCCCCCGAAGACCTCAAGAAGCTTGAAGATAAGCACATCGCTGAGCTAGTCAAAAAGCAGCAGGATGTGGGCATCCGCGCGACCACCGATGGCGAGTTCAGGAGACAGTACTTCCATCTGGGTACGTCCTTAAAGTGGGCGTCATCGTGCGAGGGGGTAACAGCATCGTTCAGATTTCTTGAAGAAGCTCGATGGTGTAACGGTGACCGGAGCAATCAGGTCCATCGAAGGCAAGGGAGGTATGATGCCTCCCCAATTGTCTGTGACCGACAAGGTGCGCGATCGAAGGCGTGCGTCTGGATAGCGTGCTCATCATTCGCCCTAGCTCGGCCTGTCAAAGCCTATCGTGGTCGATGACTACAAGTATGTTCAATCCCTCATCGATCCGTCGAAGGGATATGTACCCAAGATCAACATCCCGTCGCCAACTATGGCTCACTTCCGGGGTGGCGTGAGTTGGACCGGATCTGTGTGCACTTGGTGGCGCATTGACGCCATCTGAAGCGGGCCGCGATCAGCATCGACGCGTACCCTGACTTAGATATGTTCTTTGAAGACTTGGCCAAGGTCTTCCGGCTGGAGATCGACGCGTTATACGCAGCTGGATGCAGGTAAGGGCGGACCTCCTTCGAAAGAGTTCAGCTGTTGACGGATCTCCAAGGTACATACAGCTCGATGATACCAACCTAGCCTACCTATGTGACCCCGAGATGAGGAAGTCAGCGGCTGACCGTCACGGCGATGTCAATGCCTTGCCTCGTCAATACGCCAAACTCATCAACGCCTGCATCGACCATCGCCCAGACGACCTCCGCATCGCCATCCACCTTTGCCGCGGGAATTACCGCTCGACCTTCTTCGCCTCTGGTGGCTATGAGCCCGTGGCGGAGGTGTTATTCCGAGAGCTGAACGTCGACTGCTACTTCCTCGAGTGGGAGAACGAGCGGAGTGGAGACTTCAAGCCTCTGAGGTTCCTGCCGCCAGGCAAGGTTGTGGTGCTCGGCTTGGTCTCGACGAAGGAGTCGGCGATGGAGAAGAAGGAGGATATTATCGCTAAGATTCACGAGGCGGCCAAGTACGCGCCGCTGGAGCAGCTTGCGTTGAGTCCTCAATGCGGGTTTTCGTCCACGGAGGAAGGAAACAATATTTCGGAAGAGACGCAGTGGGCGAAGATGAAGCTCGTGCTGGAGATAGCGAAGGAAGTGTGGCCGGACGCGTAGTAGTCCCCAGCTCTTGAAGGACCATGTATACTATGTTTTCTTGGATTGCTGAGTACGGAAGGGCCTTACTGTATGTAGGAAAATAACGAAGACACACATTGACTGCGGCAACCGAGCCGGTTTGCAGTGCCGACTCAGTTCGTCACCGGAACGGTGGCGCGGACCAAACACGACAACACACGTCTTTATAAGGGCATCGCGCTGGGCTGTGCACTCACACTTCTCTTTCTCGAACCAACATCATCTTCACGAGCCTTTCTCCCAGTAATGTGAGTAGCCTGTCCCTAGATGCGTGCCCGCTGGGTTTGGCGATCCCACGGACATCCAAGGGCTCGCTTAGTGTCGTTGCAGCGCGCTGACGGTTCAACAGCATGCAGATCTTTGTCAAGACCCTTACTGGCAAGACCATCACTCTCGAGGTTGAGTCCTCGGACACCATCGACAATGTCAAGGCCAAGATCCAGGACAAGGAGGGGTGCGTGCCTATCATGTCTCACCGTTGCGCCTTGCTTATCATGCTATAGCATTCCTCCCGACCAGCAGCGCCTGATCTTCGCCGGCAAGCAGCTCGAGGATGGCCGCACCCTTTCGGACTACAACATCCAGAAGGAGTCTACTCTCCACCTCGTGCTCCGTCTCCGTGGCGGCATGCAGATCTTCGTCAAGACCCTCACGGGCAAGACTATCACCCTTGAGGTCGAGTCGTCGGACACCATCGACAACGTCAAGGCGAAGATCCAGGACAAGGAGGGCATTCCGCCCGACCAGCAGCGTCTTATCTTTGCCGGGAAGCAACTTGAGGACGGGCGCACGTTGTCCGACTACAATATTCAGAAGGAGTCGACGTTGCATCTCGGTGCGTTATCCAGCATCGTCCCTCGTTCTGCATCTGACTCACCATGTCTTAGTCCTCCGTCTGCGTGGTGGTATGCAGATCTTCGTCAAGACCTTGACCGGGAAGACCATTACCCTCGAGGTCGAGTCGTCGGACACAATCGACAACGTGAAGGCCAAGATCCAGGACAAGGAGGGCATCCCTCCCGATCAGCAGCGTCTTATCTTCGCTGGCAAGCAGCTCGAGGATGGCCGCACTCTCTCGGATTACAACATCCAGAAGGAGTCGACTCTCCACCTTGTCCTACGTCTTCGTGGTGGTATGCAGATCTTCGTCAAGACGTTGACGGGCAAGACGATCACGCTCGAGGTCGAATCCTCTGACACGATCGACAACGTCAAGGCGAAGATTCAGGACAAGGAGGGCATTCCCCCGGATCAGCAGCGCCTCATCTTCGCCGGCAAGCAGCTGGAGGACGGTCGCACCCTGTCTGACTACAACATTCAGAAGGAGTCGACCCTCCACCTTGGTACGTGCTGATCTCTTCTACCATATGCCTCTTTGCTCACCTCTTTGTAGTCCTTCGTCTCCGTGGTGGTCTCTGAATCCTGGGTTGACCCCGTTGTATTACCACTAGCTTTACGACCTCGTACATGACGGACTATGATTTTAGTGTTGGTTTAGAATGACTAGCTGTCACACGAAAGCTGTCTGATTGTCTGAGCATCACCCAAGACGTCGCCCGAGTGTCTTTGCCGTCATGGTCGCGTCGCGTCTCATCGGGCCGCGTCGCGCACAGTGCCCACGTGTCCCTTTGCTGGCGTACCCGTGGACTTCACACTGCGCCACAAAAACTGCTTGAAGTCAACGTCCTCCTTTCATTTTGCTGTACTCCAACGGATATCTGGCATCTCCATCTAACCATGTCGGGCACATTCAAGGCTGTACGCCAGATGCGTTTTCATCGCGGGAAATCTTGTCTACTGACGTTCCCTCCCCGCAGATCGTCAAATGTGATTTACTTCCCCTGCTCGTGTGCAGCGCGAAGGCTAATGCTTGCTTTGTGTAGCTGTCATCTCTGGGGACTCCCTCGTTCTGCGTGGAAAAGCTGGTCCGCAAGGGCAACCTCCCAAGGAGCGGTGCGCATACCTTGTACGCGCGCGCAATGAACGCGACTGATCGTAACGCGTCTTCTCAGCATTGTGCATCTTGTAGACGTCGTGTCACCTAGGCTAGGGAGCGCAACGAGGGAAGATGAAGTGTGTGGTCGTTTACGCAGGTGCAGCAGTCACTGATCGCCCGCGCCAGCCTTGGGCCTTCGAAGCACGCGAGTACCTGCGCGCCGCTGCTGTAGGCAAGGAAATCACCTTCACATCCACGCACTCGCTACCGCCGAACGACGAGACCCTTCGCGACCTTGGGACGGCAGACATCGGCGGGCATGATCTGTCCGTGGAGCTCACCAAGGCAGGCTGGGCGACTGTGAAGGATCACAAGGGCGCAGACGAGGACCCTCGTACAAAGTGCGTGGCATGCATTCCTCAATTTTACCCAATCTGATTTCCCCCTTAGAATGCTTCGCGAGCTGGAAAGCGAGGCGAAAGCGGCCGGCAAGGGTCTTTGGAACCCCCATGGCCCGATGGTGCTTCCACTCTTCCCCTCCCCTCCATTGTTTCCCACTCATCATAACTCCGTAGGCCCGCAAAGTCCACTACACGATGCCGGAGGACTCCCAGGCCTTCCTAACGGAGTACAAGGGCAAGCAGCTTGACGCGATCGTCGAGCAAGTACGCGATGGTACAACCCTTCGCGTGCGTCTGTTGCTCGATGGCGAACACCAGATGGCAAACATCGCGCTCGCTGGCGTGCGCAGCCCTCGGACTGCTGCGAAAGCCGGTGAAGCTTCTGAGCCCTTCGCGGAAGAGGTGCGCACTCAGAACCCTTCTCAGGGGAGTGCAGCTCATAATTCATCCTATTCTTGACAGGCGAAGTTCTTCGTGGAGTCCAGATTATTGCAGCGCTCCGTCCGTGTCCAGATATTGTCCTTGCCAAGTGCTGCTGCCATGCCTTTGCAAGGTAACGCGGCGCCGACGACGGCTACCATATTCATCGGCACAGGTACGTTCATAACACCAATTCCTTCGGTCGTCGAATTGACAACTCCTTCAGTGCTTCACCCAGCTGGTAACGTCGCCGAGTTCCTCGTATCCGCCGGCCTCGCACGCATCGTTGATTGGCACGCCGGCATGCTCGCGCCCAGCGGCGGGATGGAGAAACTTCGTGCGGCAGAGCGCACAGCAAAGGAGAAGCGCCTGAACCTCTACGCCTCGCTGCCTGCACCGTCTGCTAACAAGGCCAACGGCTCAGCACTCAATGGTCAGCCGCGCAACTTCGAGGCGACCGTCGTCCGCGTATGGAGCGCAGACCAGCTGAGCTTGCTACCGAAGGACTCAAAGACAGAGCGCCGTGTCCAGCTGAGCTCGACTCGTGGGCCTAAGTGAGCTCTCACCTATAAGCTATGTTTACCGTTACTGATTGTTTGCATAGACCTTCGGACCCGAGACAAGCACCCTACGCGCAGGAAGCTAAGGAGTTCTTACGGAAGAAGCTCATCGGCAAGCAGGTCAAGGTCACCGTCGACTTCATCCGGCCAAAGGAGGGCGACTTCGACGAGCGCGAATGCGTCACCATCCGTTACGGGAACCAGAATGCGTACGTCTCTTGGGCCTGACTGTATGCCATCTTGCTGATAACGTACCTGCAGCAACATCGCCGAGCAGCTCATCGAGAAGGGCCTTGCGACTGCGTTGCGCCACAAGCGCGACGACGAAGACCGCTCTCCAGACTACGACAAGCTGATGGCCGCGGAAGCAGCGTGAGTGGCTCCGGCTCTGTACCATTCTCTATCCTAACGTTGACTTTTCCAGTGCAGTAGGCGAGACGCGCGGCATGCACTCAGGCAAGGACTTGCCGCCCCCAAAGCAGCCTTTGAACATCTCCGAGGTGAGTAGTCCCACCACTGACCAACTTCTCGTCGCTTATGTTTCTCATCAGTCTGCCCACCGCGCAAGCCAATACGTCAATGGCTTCAAGCGCCTAGGCCGCGTCCCCGCTGTCGTGGAATACGTTGCATCTGGCTCGCGCTTCAGGTAAAGCCATTCGGGCGCTTCGCCCAATCCTTTGCTCATGTATCCCCCAGGATATTCTTGCCGAAAGACAACCAGACGCTCACCTTGGTCCTCGGCGGCATTCGTGCGCCTCGCACTGCACGCAACCCTAGCGAGAAGAGCGAGCCGTACGGCGAGGAGGCATTCGAGTTCTCCACGCGCCGATACATGCAGCGTGACGTCGAGATCGAGGTCGACGGCGTGGACAAGTCCGGAGGCTTTATTGGCTCCTTGATTTTGAACAAGACGGAGAATGCGGCAGTCGCGTTGGTTCGGGAGGGTTTGGCAACGACGCACTCCTCGTCGGAGGGCTCGTCCTGGGCAAGGCAACTACAGGAGGCTGAGGTGATTCAAGTTCGTAACCAGTTTCTGCAGGTACTGATCGATTTACAGACAGAGGCTAAGGAGGCCCGCCGCAACGTAGGTGCTCATCCGAAGGTTGCTAGGCTCGGATTGATCGTTCCCCAGATCTGGCAAAATGCTGACGAGAAGGTGGAAGCCGCACCGACAGTTGACTCTAGCTCAGCGCTGGCACCCGAGTACCTCGACATTATTGTCAGCGACGTGCGCGCAAAGAATGACTTCACCTTCTCCGTGCAAATACTCAACACCGAGGGTGAGGAAACACCCTGCACTTCCTTCCGTCCGAATGGTGCTGACTGGACGCTTCGCAGGCATCGCATCCTTGGAGAAGCTCATGCGTGACTTCTCCTTACACCATCAGGGCGCTGTCGCATCTCCACCGGGTTTCGTACCACGGGGTGGTGACCTGGTGTCTGCACGCTTCTCCGACGGCGCCTGGTACCGCGCAAAGATCCGTCGCGCGTCGCCTGTCAAGAAGGAGGCTGAGGTTACTTTCATCGACTACGGCAACCAGGACACCATACCGTTCTCTGCGATACGCCCGCTCGACCCGAAGTTCCGCTCGCTGCCTGGTCAAGCACACGATGCACGCTTAAGGTATGTAGAGGCTTCAGTAAACCGGTCAGATACTGAAGTGGCACCTCAGCTTCATCAAGCTCCCTGCCCCGGACAGCGAATACCACCCCGAAGCCGTCGATCGATTCCGCACGCTCTGCGAAGGGCGCAAACTCATCGCCAACATCGACCAGCGCGAGGGTAACTTGTTGCACCTGCGCCTCATCGACCCCACGGACCCACAGTCCGCTGAGGACCCCCTGGCATGCATCAATGCAGATCTCCTGCGCGATGGTGAGTACTCGCGTCCTAATCATTCCAACCTAGTTATTGACAATCCCGAAGGCCTTGCCACCATCGACCGCAAGGGCTGCCGCTATATCAACGCCTACCCGCAGATCCTGAAGAAGCTGGAGCAGTCGGTCAACCTTGCGAAGCGCGAGCGCCTTGGGATGTTCGAGTTTGGTGACATCGAGGAGGATGAGTATTAGTGCGTTGCGATTTGTCGTCGTAACCTGCTGGGCACGCTACTCTTTCCTGAATAACACGAATGACCGGGGCACGCAATCTCTGTGCCCCCACTACTCACTCAATGCTCAATTGTGCGAGACGTGTTAGGAAACTTACAAGGTCGCAAAAACCACCGCTACCCAGACGTTGAGGCATGTCGCCCAAGAGTACAGCGCGTAAGAGGCAGGTTGTGCTATCCACCAGTGCACGTAATCACTGCCGCACTGCCCTTGGGGACGCTCGAGGAGGAAGCGGTATGGGTCCAGTCTTTCATCTGCCGGTCGGGAATCGTCGCCGTCGGTACAACTCCGTTAGCAGGCGTAGCGGCGAGGGCCGGTTCTGATCCCTGCGTCTACGTACACGGTGGTGCCTGCGTTGATTGAGTCGCTCTATCCTGATACAGGTCCATCGGAATATCCTCGTCAAGCTCCCGCGCACGCAATGTTGATGGAATGGTCCAAGATTTCTTCAGCACAAGGAAGCAGCGTCGCTGACCTTCCTCAAACGAGATCCGACTATGCCTGGCGGTCGGGCGAATTGGTCCGGACGAGCAGAATTACTGCGTGGGAGGAAGGCACAACCGGTCGATCTCCTTCCAGCGGCCTATCCAGCGAGAGTATCTCCTTGAGCTGACGGACATAGGGGATTCAAGCCGCACCTATGCGTATCTCAGTCTCTCACATCAATGAACTCGAAGATGACGCATGCTACAAGACGAACATGGTAGGGGCCGGTCCAGGTACGTCCTCCCTCGGGACCTGTGCCCGCATACAGACCCCGCGTCTGCAGTGCAGATCAGCCACCATCCCACCTCTGGGCGCTCGTTGCCCGTCGTTCACGATGTACCTTCCCGCAGAGCTACATGCGCTAGCTACATAGGCCTCTCGCCGTGTGGGTGATCAGGCGGTCAGCCTCAGCCTCGACGCTTTTTGGGCAGGTATAAAAGGCAGAAGTCCTTCAGGTCCAAGTTCCTCACGACTCCTGGTCTGCAGCACCTGCGTCGTATCAACTCTTCAAGATGAAGCTTCAGTACTGGGCCCTCGCTCTGCAGGCGTTCTTCGCACTACCGGCGCTTGCCACGCCTAACCCTCTGTCTGGCAGCTGTGAGTAGCTGGCTTGCCTTCTGAGTTGTCATCGACTGACAGCGTGTTTCCAGCGGATGTTGTCGTTCGTGACCCAGCTATCTGGTACAATTCCAACAACAAGGTAACCGGGTTCGACCTTTCATTGCAGAAACATGAGGCTCACTACGTGAACAGAAATACTATGTTTTCGCGACCGACGAAAAGATCAAGATCTACACTTCCAGCTCACTCACTGGGTACGCTCCACACTTCTTAAATGAGACCTTCAATCTAACTACACTCGCTACAGTCCGTGGACGCGTCAGGGCTCTGTCCTCCCTAATTGCTCCAGCATCCAACTCGATGGCAGATGCGCGCTCTGGGCCCCTGATGTCAACTACGTTGATGGCCAATACGTGCTATACTACTCCGTATCCAGCGTTGGCAGCCAGAACTCTGCCATCGGTGTTGCGACTTCCCCGTCTATGGACGCGGGAACCTGGACAGATCTGGGTGAAGTCATTCGGTCGAACCCTGGTGACGCCTTCAACGCCAGTAAGTCGCGCTACGAAGTCGTGACGAAAGCCTTCTAATGATGCTTATAGTCGACCCGAACCTCATCGATTCCAATGATGGCGATGGTTTGAACGGATTGAAGCTTGCCTTCGGCTCTTACTGGAACGGCATCTACCAGGTTGGCCTTTGGCCGGACGTCAAGACCCGAGCATCTGTACGTGGTTTCATCTATGTTCATGGGTTTCACTAACGCCCTTGTCAGGCCCTCCCGGGAACCCATTTGGCTGGTGCCAACGGTCGTCCGGCAGAGGGCGGCTTCGTCTACAAGCCGCCTTCGTCGCAGTACTACTTCATGTTCTTCTCCGACGGTATCACGCCGTTCGACGGGGTAAATTCACCTGACTGTGTCCTTCTCAACATTGATTCTGACGCCCACTCCAGGCTACCTCCAAGCCCGCCGCTGGCAAGGAGTACAAGGTTCTCGTTGGCCGTGGCGCGCGCGGCCTTGGCCCCTTCTATGGCCAGCTCGGCAACGACCTGACGCAGGACCTCAATCCACCCACGGGAACGCTCGTGCTCGGCTCTCACGACAATGTGTACGCACCGGGTGGCCAGAGCATCTTCCATGACCCTGTCTCCAACCGCGATGTTATGGTGTACCATTACATCCCCAACGACAAGTTCGGCGGCCCGTCTTACCTCGGTATCAACTACCTCGACTTCTCTAGTGGGTGGCCGGTCGTTGTTGCATAGACGACGACGAGGCAGCACGCTTCGATTGCGGTCATGGATGGCTGGACTGTACAAGAGACTTGGGTTATTTATATGGATACGGGAATGGCGTAGTACTTATATGTCCAGGCGTGAATAATGGGAATTAAAGGCAAAGAGAATCGTCGAGTGTGCCTCAGAAGGAGCCGTCATCCAGTACAACGAACAGATGGTTGCGAATATAGTTTCAGGTTTATACCGGACAGCCTCGAAGGAGCAACATAATTACTTGATCTAGGGGCAGATGGCGATCACCCATGTTTATGACTTCCAAATGACTCGAGATGAGTTCAGCGTACCACGATCGACCGGGCTAACGAGAGCAACAGGTCATCTTGCAGAGCATCAGAAGGCGACTCCGCATGTTGAAGTTGGTGGCGTGAGAAAAGGAGCTTCGGTCACTGCCGGAGCATTGAGCGCGGTACTTTTTCGGTGTTCGCCGTTCGGTGACTGCTGAGGTCTTCCTTGACTTGCACAACGCGTTGTGGGATCTCTGGTTCGACGTTAACAATGTCAAACGTTTTCATTTTCCCCCCAATATTCGCGCAGCCGGAGCGCCGTCTGCAACGATGACCAAGATGCCAGGTGACCGGACGCAGACGACTCGGAAGCTACTTATCGGGATCGTTCGACCCCGACCTCGGTTCTTCTTGACACTGACCTATCTGCGATGTCCTCTCCTTTGCGACGCGTCGACAGTCTGACGATTACCTTCTTGGTCGACAACGCCATCGAATGGTACCGGATGCAGCGAGAGATCGCGTCCTTCGTAGCTGATACGCGTTCAGGATGACCAAGTTGCCCCCGGGCTTCACCCATGAGCTCACACAGCATGTAGCTCATAGTAAGGTCGACGATTTGACGGGCGTACCGACGTTTGACTTTGACCACTTCTGCTGCGGTGCGCAGAACTCTCTCTTGCGCCAAGAGCTACACTCAAGTCGTTTCAGGCGCTCATGGGTTCTCTGCCTTGATCGTATGTCTCTCAGGTCTGGCAATATTTTTCAATAGGTACACATAACGCACGACAGGAGACCCGTGTTGGCGAAGAGCCTTCACAGATCACTCTCTTTGACACCGGACCGGACACGCTTTCCCTACCCCGCAATATCCGCGCTATGCAGATCAATCCTAATGCCATTTCCCGCGTCATCACCTCCCACTGGCACTCTGACCACACGGGTGGCCTCCTCTCCTTCCTAGGCCTCCGCTCCGATCCAGGCTGCGCCGTCGACGTACATCCTGATCGCCCCATCGCTCGCGGGATCGCTCCCGGCCCCGACTTCGACAAGGTTGTCTGCGCGCTCCCTCGCGATCCTACGATCGACGAGATCGAGAAGGCGGGCGGAAAAGTTGAGCAGCATGCGGATGGGCACGCCGTCGCTAACGGGACAGTGTGGGTGAGTGGGGAGATCCCCCGGGTGACAGAATTCGAGGGCGGGCTGAGGGGCGGGATGCGGTTTGTAGAGAATAAGTGGACGCCGGAGCCACATATCATGGATGAGAGGTATGCGGCAATCGACGTGGCAGGCAAGGGCCTTGTCCTTTTCAGCTCGTGCTCGCATGCGGGCATCGTCAATGTCGTGAAGGACGCCGTGCAGACGCTCAAGAGGCCGGTGTACATGGTAAGGTGTTCCGCTCTAATATTGTGATCTCAACCGGTTCTAACCGTCATTGTCAGATCGTAGGCGGCCTCCACCTTGCTGGTGGCGAGTTTGCTGCTCGGATACCGCAAACGGTGGACTTCCTTGCGGACCGTCTGCGTCCCAGCCCCACCTACGTCTTGCCGATGCATTGCTCTGGCTTCCAAGCAAAGATTGCACTAGAGAAGGCCCTTGGAGAGGGTTGTGTACCCGCTGGTGTTGGTCACAAAGTCGATATTGTCGGCAATCGTGCAGATGACGAGAGGCTGCTTACACCTGTATGGTCTTCGATGCAATGAAGTCGTTGTGTACAAAGAACTCCCAATAACCATCAACACCACTCGCTGCAGGTCAAGTCTCGATGTGGTAAGGAATCAAAGTTTGTCCCCCCGCCTTCTCGATGGACGAGCCGCCGCAACAACCTGGGTGCCACAGCGCGTCGGAAACCTCCGGCTCACGTGGCTTTAGGGCCATAATAATAATCCGGCAACTTCCGAAGCCAACTTCCGAAGGCAGTCGTTTCTCAACGTCCATCATGACCATACACAACAGAATGAAACAGTAATTCGGTAGCGATACACAGCCTTTCTCCGCATCTAATGTCTTCTGACCTCTCTCCCCTCGCGTGCGGGCCAGGACGGTGATGAGTATTGAGTCTATTGACTGATAGGTTACGCGGGTTCAACTCAGTGGGGCCGTAGCTCTACCTCTTGGACGTGCCCAACTGCGCTCGAACACTGATGTGCATATTTACCGGGAGGGTACTGAGGTAGCAATCAACAATTCACGGGGTCCGCTATGGATCATTCCTTTACAACAGATCATCACCCGCTCACCATCCTCTATCCCTAGCCCCTTGACTCTGAATTAGCGTCTGTGCATGAGATCAGTCCATCGCTGATGTCGAAGTTTCTCTCTGCGTCTGCGTGCTGACTGCTCTTTGTCCCTCCCATCTCGCTTGCACGACTATGCCGTGGAACCTGACCATCGACGACACTAGTCCTTGGCTTCTTTACGATGGGAACTGTGAGTGTCTAGACTAGCCATATATTTGACGCTCATACGTTGACTGCATAGACTTTGCGCACACGGGCTGGAAGCAATGGTATAGCGGCACAGGCTACGTGGACGGTGCACCAACCCGGGAGGCAGCCGAGGGCAACTCTCTCCATGTCCGCAACTCGACGGGCTTTGTCTCTCTGACTTTCAATGGTGGGTTCCAGAAGTCAGCCATCGATCGTCAGAGGACAGCGAAAGCTCCTGGCTGACAAGTAAACTCGATGCAGGAACCGGCGTACAGCTATACGGATCGAGCAACGCATCGTACGCTGTGCAGCTGGACTCTCAGAACCAGGGATCTCGATTGCAAGGAAACGACGGCGAGCTATTCAGCACGCAAGGGCTCGATGCTGCCGAGGAACACAACATCACCTACCAATGTCATTCTTCCGAGGACAGTCAGCTTTGCGGCTTTGATCGCGTGGTACTGTTCAACGAGGAATACGACGGGTGAGTGGCTTTCTATACCTCCCTACAACACTCTTTGCCTCAGTGTCATGCCTCACAATCTTTTCAGCTTGGACTGGACCGTCGTTAGTAATCGCGACCTGGACCGGCTCATGTACTCCGGGACCTGGACGGTCGACCACTGGGACGGCGTGCCCAGCGCCACGACAAGGCAGACCTTCTCGTGGTCCAATTCGCCCTTCGCGTCGGTGTCAATGAAGTTCACGGGCGCACAGGCGGTCGCGGTGTATGGCTCGACAACATTCGAGCACGGGATCTATTATATTGTGCGTGCAATTGACTGTCGTTGAGCTTGCACTTGAACTGTGCTAAATATGTGTGCAGACCCTGAATGGTCAGAAGGTGAACCGCGACGCGTTTTCCTGGCGGCTTTTAGGAGACACCTTGAAGTATTTTCGCGACGGCCTCGACGAGAACGAGGAATATACGATCACGGTCGGGCCTGATCAAAGCGCGCGCTTCGCCTTGAATTCGATGCGTCTGCTGGGAAGCTCGGTGTCCATACTTTCGAGGTGAGTAAGAGGTCATCCTCTATTGAGGGAGGGCTTGCGCCTGGGAGCATACACGCTAGTCCGGGCGAGAGCTGACGCCATTAGCAGTGCCGATGCCAAAACATCCACCTCTTCAAAAACGACATCTAGCCCGCTAGATTCGACGTCCACTTCTCCAAACACGACATCCACAGGTCCAGACAAGCCTTCCCCACGCACGAACATCGGAATCATTGTCGGACCCGTCGCTGGAGGATTGGCTCTACTCTGCATCGCCGTCGGCCTCCTTGTCTACCGCAAATTTAGAAGAGAGCGACGCGAGAAGCAGCGACTGCCCACGCTGGTGTCCACACGCGACATGGCAAGACGACATGGCGTGGACCCGTATATAATGCAGACGTCGGCAGGGATCATGTTGAAGGGAAGCGGTGCTCTTGTGTCACCTGCGAGCGACGATGTACCGCCTCCATCGTACCAGGAAGAATGTCTACGAGACTCGGACTTCGGCGGTAAGAGATAATTTACTTGCAGTTTAGGGTACGGATGCAGATTCGCGTTGGGACATGCCGGAGGACGCATATGGCACATAGCACAACCTATCCGAGCGACATAGTGAGCCATTCAAGGGGACAGCAGACATAATTACAGCAGATGGATATATTCCGAAAGTCCGTGCAAACGAGGGTTTAACCTATACGAATCAACCCAGATACTTCCATATCAAGAAGAAGCAGCCGAAGGTCACCACGCAGCCAGCGAAGAAGATGTACATATCTTGCGTACTGTCCGTTGGTCAGTAACTGGGCTGCCAGACATCCCGACATAGAACGTACCTCCTCCTTTCAATCCATCCAATAACATCGCGGCTTAAGCCTAGTGTGTTGGCCGCATCGAGAAGTCTCCGTTGAGTCCCCTTGAGCATATTGCGCTGATCGACAAGGTTGTCGAGCACGGCCTGCCCTTGCGCGAGGAATTCGTCGAGTTTGGAGTCTGTGTCGCGAATGAAGGAGTGCTCGTCGAGGGCGTGGCGCTCGCGATTGCTGTACATGGATTGTGGGGTGGCGGAGGCGGAGCGGAATGGGGATTCGGAGACGGTGTCGGAGGGCGTGGATGTGGAGGGACCAGCGAAGCGTCTTCGGGCAGCATCGGCGGGATTGGGAGACAGGAGGGAGGCACGTTCCTCAGCGGCTTTCTGAGGGGGGAGAGCGGTCAGCGGTGAGCTTGGGGAGGAGCAGAAGTTTGGTCTACCTGTTGTGCTGCCTCTGCTTTTAAGCGTTCGAATGTTTGGCGTAGTTCGGAGTAGTCTTGGCGGAACTTCTGGACACGCCTGCAATGCAGGTGTCAGGAAAGTACCGTAGACAGTATACCACGTACATGAGGGCCTTCTCCTGCTTTGCCTTGATCATCTCGCGCTTTGCCATTGAATCATAGTCGTCAACCGTGCGTTGCATCGCGGCGAGTGACGCGGATATCTGCCCTAACAGGACGGTGTGAGCGCGCTATGAGCATGACGATGGGTGGCGTCCACAAGGGAGAGGAGTCTGCAGTAGAGCCAGCAATAGAAGCCGATGATCCCAAGGATAGGCCACACGCCGCGAGCGTGCCACGCATGCACCACGAAGGAATAACACGCACCCAGAAGGGCTGCTGAAGTGTCGCCCCCCTTCATCCGCTCCAAGTCAGCCTGTATCGAGCTCGTCTGTCGGACGCCGGAGGTATAAAGGGAATTCATGGTGGGCGTCAGGAACAGTGGTATGGCGGGGAAGGACAAGGTCGAAGAGGCGCGCACGGCGTGGGACAGCGCACGTGGACCGCGACGACGCGATCGAACTCGACGCGCGCCTCGTTCCCCACCGCCATCATCATGGCCACCTTCTCCCCAGCCCCTGCGCACCGCCGCGCTTCCCTTATGCGCACCTCCCCGAGAGCGGGGGGCAGCAGGAAGCCCTCACGAATGAGTTTGACGCCGTTCAGCGACGCATACACCGAAGAGACGGGCATGGATGTTGACGAGGGTTCCACGGCACCAACAGAGACGGCGGTGAAGGCAAAACCGTCGAAAGAGCTGCTCTACGCCAACTCGAGAGAATTCAAGGTGTCTTACTACGCTGGTCTGCCATTGGAAGTCAAGACAGCGCTTCAAAAGAACAATAGTACGCGCCCTTGTTCGCATGTATCTGAGAGAGACTGATCAGGGACAATAGACTTCGAGTACGATAGCATATACTCGGGCTCAATCGATGCGCAGACTGGCTTTGCGCTCGTTGCGTCTGCAGAGACGTGCTACGTGTGGCAACACGCGCAGGTACGCCTCAATCCTGCAACTGCTTCCCTTCGAAAGGCTCACTTGCGCGAAGGCTGTCTCTGGCATTCCAACATGCTATATCTTCGCATGCCCTGTCAACCCAGACGACTACATGACACCGCCACTTCACTCTCTCATTCCGTACGGCGTAGGCCGCGAGCCAGGACTACTCTTGATGAATCACGCAGGCAAGGTTCGCCTCTGGGACAGCATCAGCATCGGGCTCGCTGGTGGGGGCAACTACACGGAGGCTTCACTCAACCTTGGACCCTACGAGACTGTCTCGCACCTTGTGCGCACACACGTACGCCCTTTTTGCTGTCTCGTCGTGTCCCCTCTAACGCATTGCATCTGCCTACAGCCCCAAACCTTCGTCGCCTCGACCACACAGGGTCAGTTCTTCAAGATCATCCACACTGCTGTCGGCGGCAAGCACCACATTACCGTCCAGACATTCTCTCGCCCCGCGCAGTCTTCCTTTGCCCGCTTCACCTCTCTTCTGCTCGCTACGCAGACTGAGGGAATCTTGATTCCTGAGACCGGACCCATCGCCTCCGTTGCACTTGGCCGCGACTCTTCGTCCGGTGGTCAGGATATCTGGGCCCTTGTCGGTTCGCACATTCAACGCTGGGACATGAAGCCGGACGGCTGGGAGGAAGCGCTGCTCGACGCGGATGTGTTGGAGCTCATATGCGACGCGCTGCGTGAGCGATTTGGTGCTGCCATCCCCGATCTGAGCCGCGACTTGGGCTTGGAATGCAATGATGTGCAGATGGATAGGTGCGTTCAGCTTGTTCGCTCAAATCAAACGAGTTCGCTGACGAGGTTAGCGAGGGAAAACTCATCGTGCTGGTGTCTTATACACCAGTGGATGTCAGCGGGTCAGATATGGCGATTGATACGGGTAGCCACGTCAAGCGAGTCTTCTCGCTCATGAAGTTGACGTATCTTGGGGACACCTTCCGCGTCGACGACGTCCGCGTGGTGCCATACCAGAGGGTGCGTCTCAACTGAATGATTTAACGAAAGCGCCCCTTAATCTATCCGTCTACCCATAGAACAAAGAGTCCGGCGCTCCCGTCCAACCGCGCCTGAAGCTTGTTGCTGGTGGCGAAGTCGTGGCCATTCAGTTCGGTAACGCAATTGCCTTTTGCTCTTTAGGTGCGTGCTTCCTCCTTGTCCGCAATCGTCCTCCATCTAACACACTATGCCAGTATCTGAGTACTGCGACCGCCTCGAGCTCTACGGCGTCACCGACCGCGTCCTCGGTATGGGTGTACCGGAAGACTCAAATACAGTACTGGCGATGACGGTGGGTATTATGATCAAGACGACAATCGATTTGGAAGCTATCAGGGACTATGACCCTTAGTAAGTCCAGTTTCCGAGCAGGTATGGGCTATGTACTGACCAATGTTGCAGCACCGGCCGCGCCGAGCTCATCAAGTCGACCATGATGCAGGCTATCTTGTATGGGGCAATGCCTGAAGTGAGTATCTCTGTTAAAGTCAAAGCGACATTGCTGACATCGAGCGTCAGAACCCTTTACGATTTAGCTTCCCGCCCGAGGTCGACGCTGACAGCCTGATGCAAGGCGCGATGCAGCTCAGTAGAGCCGTGTTGCGGTCGGGTAAGTTCAATGTTCCCTCTCATCGCCGCTTCCCATACGTTGAGTGCACCCGGGGTACTGACGTTAGTCCTCCAGACCCGGACATCATACGCAAGAACGACGACCTCACAGCGCAGCTCTCCGAGCAAAAAGCGCGCCTAAATTGGCTCATCACGTTCATCAACTCGAACGGTGTTTTGCTCAAGGTCAATAGGAGACATACTGAGGGTACTGATTTTGTGGCTGACCGGTGACTAGATGTCCCAAAAATGCCGCCAGATACTTGCCATGGACGCGGAGAAGTTGAGCGCCGGTTTGCAGCTTTGGCAGGTATATGACGACCTTGTGGGGTACGTTTTATAGGTAGTGACGATATTGTCTTATCAGACTGATCACACCTCCTGCCAGGACACGACAGTCATACAGCGTCATTCGCGAGACAGTGCGCGTGACACTAGAGGCGCTGGACGAGACGGTGTACAATGACTCGGCTCGAGCATTCTTTGGGCAGTACTTGTCGGATTTGGGAGAGCTGATAGCCCATGTGCCGGAAGTATTGCAGCATGCCGACTTGACGTCGGATGTAGTACTGCTCGAGACGGCGAGCATGGTTCTGGTAGGTTTCTCGGACCTAAGTCTTGTCTTCTTCCGTGTCCGTACGAAGTAGTGCACGGCTTGCTGATTACATGCATAGACCATCATCGCGGCACCTGTCACGTTCCGAAAGAACAACATGAACCTGTACAAGCTCGAGCTGCCCATGCAGGATCCGTGGACGAGCCAGCCGGCGGTCATCAACGTCTTGCGCCAACTCTTTGACGCGTTGGAGGCAGCTATGGAGGGCACGAATGCCTGGTCCGATGGTAAGGAGCCACTCGCCGATGTTGCGGGTATGCTGCTGCACACGATTGAGGAGCGGTTGGCATGGCTGGGCAGGTGTGTGCTATTCTAGGCTGGTGTATTCGCATACTGAACGTCGCCCCAGCCCTGCGGCTTTGGACCAGCCCTCTCTGCAGAGGGAGCGCAG
The DNA here is from genome assembly GCF_000143185.2 of Schizophyllum commune H4-8. Lineage (NCBI taxonomy): Eukaryota > Fungi > Basidiomycota > Agaricomycetes > Agaricales > Schizophyllaceae > Schizophyllum > Schizophyllum commune. The sequence goes on along the minus strand of NW_026089545.1, from coordinate 1,877,008 downwards.
CGAGTACCAGCTGCTTTTGCGCCAGGAGCGACCGCGTATGCTGCATAGTCTGCGTACGGATCTGTTCTTCGCCCCGGCTTTCCGCGTTCTCACGATCTTCCAGACAGACACGGCCTCCCTCTCGACGCCTACCATCTCGCGGAGCGGTATCAGGACTTCAGCACGCTCGTCGCACTGTGCAATAAGGGCCAGGTCTTCCCGCCGGAGCAGAACCCTGAAGCGGACAAAATCAGAACGTACGCGGAATTATACAACACGAAGTTCACGAGGGAGCTATACGAGTATTATATCCAGAATGGTGCGTCCCATGGGAGGCTGCGGTACGATCCCTTCGCAGACTAATTTTCGCGTGTGCAGCCGAACTACGCGTGATCTTCGCGCTGGATGATGTCCATAAACCTTTCCTGGAGGATTTCTTCAGCCAGGGGCCTCGGCAGAATATCTCGTGGCTGTACGAGCTGACGAAGGACAACTTGAACGTGGTCCCGCCATTGTTGTTGGACGATGCGCACAAGGCGACGAACCTGGAAGCACGGCATCTCATGCTGAGTATCGGCAAGCTCGCGCAGCTGGCCGTTGTGCAGGAACAAGGAAAGACGTTGCCCGCTGCGAAGGATGTGCTCGACAGTAAGTGCCACGGGTATCGCTTGACATCACGTAGCTCATATACGGTCCCTTTTGTGCAGCCTTCCACGACGAGCTCGACTTCGTCAGCGTGCATGAGACCATAGTCGCGGACCTTCAGCTGGCGCTCTCGACGCAACGGGGGAGGCAATCTCACGACGCGCAAGCGGAGTATATCTTGAAGACGCAGGCGAAGCGGCTCAATGGAACACCAGCGTTCGCTCGGGTATGCCCAAGTTCCGTCGGGAAGTGCAGGTCCTGAAACTAATTATGACGGCCAGATCTTCCGAGAATACGTTCGGACTTTGTTACAAGGCAACGTGCTTTCGGTCGAGGACATGGTCGACGTTCTCTCAATGCGCGACAACTCGGAGTCTCCCGATGATTATGTGATTGCACTGAGGTTGCTGTGGGGTTCAGACGTACGTCTAGCCTCTTCATGTCGATGATGCGTGGTCTCATATCTCTTTTGCAGGATACCCCCCAGAGCCGCCGCCAATCTGCCCTGGGCGCCGTCTGGCGCAGGATATATCTGCACGACGAGTACGCATTCCCATCATCCCTCTTTGCTGCTAGCTCATACCTTTCCAGCTGGAACATGATCCGTGACACGGCCAACGTATCGGACGCAGAGCTCAACCAGCGGTATCGTGATACAGCTCTGTACCGTACATTGCGCGAAGTTCGCTCTCGAGCGGACTACGTCTCACCGGACGAGGCTGCTGCTGCACAGCCGACATCTGCAGAGATTGCGGCGCGCTGGCCAGGACTCGCGAACGATCAGGTCGACTCCTTGCTGGACGACTACGCGACCGAGGGGCGGGTGCTTGAGGAGTATGACCTAGAGAATGTGTGCGCGAGGATTGTGACGCTGGCAGAGGAGGATTTGGATGGGGAGTAGAGGATCTGTACTATGTAGTGTTGTGTAACGATTCGGGACAATTCACAGTGATGGAGACCCCAAATGCTTGGTTTGTGAAAGGTTCACAAATAGTCGACCGTGAAGCTGGTCCGGGAAATGCGCGCCACGTGCGACTTCGGCGCGTCGAAATGACCGCGCATCACACGCGCCGCGCGCTGCGAGCTCACCTCGCTGGTCCCTGGACCTCCCATCACTGACACCCCTTGCCCCCTTGCCCCCTTGCCCCCATCGCCACGGACTTCGCCATCCCCTGTACACGTCCATTTCTCCGTAGTCTACACCAACCACCACCATCGGCCTGTGTCCCATCTGACGCCAGCGGCTCGCCATGGCTCCGCTCTCCCCCCTCGCCCTCCTCCTCGCCTCAGGCCTGGCCTACCATGGACACCGCAAGAAGTCCTTATCCCCCTCCGGATCCGTGACTGCCTTTGTCGTGGGCTACCTCATGCTGTCCAGCACAATCTGGGCGTTCGGCGTGTCACTGATCGCATTCTACCTCATCGGGAGCCGGGCGACGAAGTGTAAGTGGGATGTAGTGGTTTTTGTGTAGTCCTGCGATTACTGATGTCCAATCTCTCCTTGAACCTCCCTCTGCACTCATTCCCTTCGTTCTACACCTTCCCTACATATCTGTCCAGTCGGCAAAGCCACGAAGCGCCGCCTCGAATCCGCCTACCACGAATATGGCTACCGCACCGGCTGGCAAGTCATCTCCAACTCCTTCTCAGCATTGGTAGCTTGCGTCCTCTGGAACGCGATATACGCTCCCGACAGCCTCCCCGGCTGGGTCTTCGGTTCGCTCCTAAGGTCCCCCGAATTCACCACGCACCCTGCTTTGGTGCACGCCCCGCTGTACACCTCCCCCGCGCACCCGGAACCTAGGTGGTGCCCGGCGACGCCGTATCCTGCGCCTACCGGGTAGGTTTCTGTCACTTTCCTCTCATTCGTACTGCCAGATGCTGATTACGCCTTAGCCCCACGATATTGGTGTACCCGCGAAGCTTCCCGCCTACTCTCTCGCGCCCCCTCCTACTTCTTGCCCTTGGGCACTTTGCATGCTGCCTCGGCGACACGCTAGCCTCTGAGCTTGGTATCCTGGCGAAGGGGAAGCCCAGGCTGTTGATTGGGCTGAAGGCTAACCTGCCTGAGACTACAGGGATCAGCTCTTCTTCATCCTCTCCCTCCGCGTCTTCCGCCAGCGCTCGATCAAGCTTCCTCTCCCGCATCTCTTTCCTCACCCCGGTTCCCCCGGGCACAAACGGCGCTCTCTCCTTCCCGGGCACCTCAGCCTCCCTCGCCGGCGGGGCCATCATGGGCCTCGTTATGGGCGCAGTGTTGATTCTGGAGAACGCCGTCTGCCGCCGGGATGCGCTCGGTGTGGTGGTGGAACTGATCACGATTGGAGGACTGTGCGGGTTCGGAGGAAGCCTCGTAAGCCGCGCGCATAACCCCCAGTGAAGCGTCGCTAATGAACCTTTTCCTTTTCCTTCAACCTTTTATTCCTTTCCCTCTCAGCTTGACTCCGTCCTCGGGGCAACGCTGCAAGAGACGCACTACGATGCGGATAGGAAGGTGGTGATCAGCGATGGGGAGGGGCAGGCGGAGGTAAGTGGTCGAACAGTGAACTCGTTGGGAAGAAGGGGCTAACACTCATACCAGCCAACCTCCGCCACCCATCTCCTCGGCCTCCCACTCCTGTCGAACAATCAGGTGAATGTGGTCAGCAGCGTCTTGACGGCGAGCCTGGCGGCGTATCTGGCCTCGTGAAGTAGTGAGGGAAGTTTGTTAAAGAGGGATGAGGTGGTGTAAGAGGGTTGCATCCACCGATGAATCTGCTGGTCATGTACTTAGGAATGTGAACAATTTCTGCCTGTGCTTGGGTTGTCTTCGAGCATAACTGCACAACTTTGGACGATTCTCATCGAAGTCAGACACCAGGATCGAATGCAAGTAATCCAATGTAGTGTATTCAGCCGACGATATATCACGCGCGTCGAAGGACCCAGAATTGTGTACTAGTGACGAAACAGCGTCAGATACCGTAGCAGTAGGCGTATGTGTAAGTCCATTGTATGCAGATAGATGGTCAACGAACGTATTGAACGTTTCAGAAGTCTCTCGCAGGCAGTAAGAGGAAGGGCATCATCCAATGAAGATTTGATGCCTCGAGAAAACCGTTACAGGCCTCGAAGACGCCTCACAGGCCGCACGAGCCCGAGCCCGAGAGCTTCGACTTCGGATAGAGCGCAACCGGCAGACCGCCCTTGATCGTCACCTGCGCATTGCCATTGCCGTCCGCCGTAAACTCCTGGCAGCCGAGCGCGTCGTACACGGTCTCGCCTGAGCCCCAGCCGCCAACGGTCACGGAGCTGTCCGACCCGGAGCCCGTGTTCGCGAGCAGCACGCGCAGGCCGCTCTTCTCGATCTGGAGCACGTTGTTCGAGAGCGCGGTGTACTGCGCCTTCGCGCTCGCGAAGCCACCGTCCTGGACGAGGAAGTTGCGGAGCGTGTTGAGCTGGCCGAAGTAGGAGTAGAGCTTGTCGGAGCCGGTGGCGTAGCCGCTGGTCCAGAGGGCCTCGCGGTTGTTGGGGTCGGAGGCGCCGGTGAAGACTTGCTCCTGGCCGTAGTAGACTAGGGCATCGTGAGTACAAGGCAGTGTCAAAGAAGACGAAGGTTTACCAGTCGGGACACCGCCAGAGAAGACGTTCATGGCGGCGAAGGTCTTGAGGCGAGCCATGTCGGAAGTGACAGCACCCATGCGCGCGTTGTCGTGGTTCTCCATGAAGTTCGTGAGGACCGTGACGTCCTTGCACGTCGACGCGAGCGAGTTCATCGTGTTAGCGAGGTTGGAGATGGAGCCGTCCGACGACTTGAACGCGCTGACCGCGATGGGCTGCATAACGTAGTTGTGCACCGAGTCCTACGCAAGTCGCGTCAGCAAAGGAGGCCAGCAGCCGATACATTGGTAACTGACCATGTATTCCTGGTAAGGGCAGAGCTCGTTGACACCGTTGAACCAGGCCTCGCCCGTGCAGTAGACGCCCGCCGAGCCGCAGAAGCCAGGCCAGAAGTCCTTGCGAATCGACTTCGCTGCATCAAGGCGAAGACCGTCGATGTTGTACGTGCTGACAAGGTTCTTGACGTAGTCGTTAAGCTTGCCGACAACCTCGTCGTTCTCCGTGTTCACGTCCGGAAGCGGCACGGTGCTGTCGCCCATCCAGCACTAAATATACCATCCGCTGTCAGTCTTCGGCCATCACCCGCCTACGCGACAATTTACGCACCTGTTCGGCCATGTTCTGGTCCGCCCAATTGGTGATGTAGCACTTCTGGTGGAAGTACTGCTCGCCGTTGAGCGGGGAGAACGTATCCCAGGGGATGTTCTCGCCGAAGCTGGCAAAGTGGTTGACGACGACGTCGACCATGAGGTACATGCCACGGTCGTGCACCGCCTGGGACAACGCCTTCAGGTCGTCCTCACTTCCGAAGTGCGGGTTGAGGTCGGTGTAGCTGGTCGGCCAGTAGCCTACAAAGCGCGTCGATCACTGAGCACACTGTCAAGGAGGATTGACGTACCATGGTAGCCCTGCCCATAGGCGGTGTTGTTGTCCAGCGAACGACCAACGGGGCTGATCCAAATCTGGCGAGCGGGCTCAGTACGCCGCTCGGGACGGAGAGCAGACTACTCACGGCGGTGAAGCCCATGTCCTGGATGTAGTCGAGCTTGTTCACCAGGCCCTTCCAGCTGCCTCCGCAGAACTCCTTGAGGTTGCAGTTGCCGCTCGAACTGTCTTCTTTGGCGAAGCGGTCGACAATGACCTGGTAGATCGACCGGGTGCGCCACTCGTCGGCGCTGGCGGCGAGCGTGGCGCCGGCGAGTGAGAGTGTCGGAAGGAGGGACTTGACGAGCATAGTAGCGGGGCTTCGAGTGCGGTAGAGTGTAGTGGTGCTGGTTGGGCTATAAGTAGGCGGACGGAATTAGGACGCGTCTAGGCGAAGGGATAGTAGCGAGAGGTCTAGAGAGCGAGGGAAGTTGTACGTGGCTAGAGTGCGAGAGAGGATCGTGAGGGTTGAGGACAAGATGGAAATGCGACGACACAGCCTTTTGTAACGGACCCCGTTTTGATGCACGCGCAGCACGCGTCCGTCTCGGCGGCAACCTGGACTGCATAATTGAAGCCGCACGTGGTCGTAATTGAGAACAATGACATCCCCGCATTCAGTAACTTGCGTTTGCCTCCGCACTGGATCGGCCTCCTGTCTTCTCTTACCCCGTCCTTTCCAAGACGTGTACAGACGTGTACGAGGCACTCACCTCGGGACCACAGGGCACGCTTAGCCGCGACAGCCTTCTGCAGGGCCACGCATCCTTCCATCCAGCCTTCCACCACAAGAGATTGGTTGATATGCTCTCAACGCAGGGCGCGAATCGTAGTCCAGGCTATCCTATACGTGAAGTTATCTCTCATGTGCCTTTCATATCCATAGCAGACGCCACGAGTGCGGCAGCGTCCCAAGGTCGACACTGCCGATTCGGCCCAGGGCTTGAGGTGAAGTCGTCACTCGACCAGTATGGCCACTCTTCCATCGTCAAGGATCCAGCTTGAGAGTGCTATAGTAGACATTCTCGCATGGTGCTAAGCACGACGATAGTGCCTCCAGCGCGATGACTGCCGTGCGCTGAGCTATCGGGGTCAAGAAGCCGGCGGTAGGGCAGTCAACGCCGCTTCTTGTTTTTCTGAGCGCGCTTGCCTCCCGCCAGCTCCGCCTTCTCCGTATGCCTCTTGCGCTGCTTGGCCGTCTGGGCCTTGCGCGCGGCATTCGTCTCGTACTTGATCTTCTTCGGCTTCATCGCTTTCTTAATTGCAGTTTTCTTCACGGCTGGCTTCAATTTGGCGGGTAGCTTTGACGTAGAGGCCGCGGCAGGTGCTTGTCGCTCGCGAGCTTCGTCGGGTGCGCCGTGGATGAGCGTGTCGGGGTCAAAGTCCTCGACGACAGTGACAGTCGCTAGTGTCTCCTCGTCCTCGAACTCTTCTCTTTGCTTGCCCTTTGCGCGTCCTGACGGTCCGAGGGTAGGCAGCTCATCAGCATCTTCGCCATCTGTCATATGCAGGTCAGTGGCGTCGCCGAGTACGGTACGTACATACGCACTTATCAAGGCTCCGTATGCGGCCTCAACGTTCGCCGCATTTTCGGCGGCTTGCTCCCTGAGAATTTGCCGTTGCTGATTGCGCGTCAGCGTGCAGCGATGATGGAGGCGGCCTCATCGCACCTCGCGTCGCGCTTCCAATCGCGCCTGCTTCTCCTTCTCCATCGCCTTCTTGCGCGCTGCATCTGTCCTTACCACTTTTCGCTTGTGGAAGCCGGTTAGGAACTCCCTAGCAGCTGTCAGCGATGGCGGCGCCGCCGCGGAAAGCGCGGGACGTACCTGCGTGCGGCATCATCGAAAAGTATCTCCTTGACCTGATTCTTCTTGGCGCGCCGTTTGGCTGCAACGGCCTGGTGAGCGCGGGTGAGATGGTCGAGGTTGGACATGGTGGCGGGAGGGGAGCAGACAGGCGGGGCCCGATCACGACGATCACTCCCCTGGTCGTCACGATCACATGTGCATTTACGCCGAATGGAGAAAACGAGCCGAGAGGGGCTGTATATAGGGGCATGCATGTCGACCGCGCCCGCTTGCTCCTTCTTGCCTCCCGCCGTCATGCCCGCCGCGACAGACGCTTTGCTCGGGGCGCCCCCGCACCGGCTGCAGACCGGTCTCGAGCTTCCCCACTTCGTCAGCCCATGGCACGCCCATCTGGTCACCCAGAACCCGTATCCACCACCGCCACCTCCCCCGCCTGTCGCCCACAAGGTGTGGCTCATCGATTGCAGGACCTGCGGGACGTTCCTTACCAATCGCGGCATGAAGGTGCGCCTGCCGCTCACTTCCCGCTGCTCGCGCTTACATCGCCTTAGGCGGTCCTACTCCTCCGACCGAACGTATCGCTATACTCCTCCGACGCCCTTCCTGTCAACTGCTCTGCGACCTCCACGCCTAGCACTACCCGTCCCCCAACAAATACACGCGCTCAGCAGCAGCGGACATGCGAGTGTCTTACCCAGAGCCTCTGCTGTCACGGCTGCGGCAATACGGTCGGCTACATGATCGTCATTCCCGTAGGTCTTGAATCGCGCATGTCTGGCCTCCATTATTGACAGCGATCACAGTGTAGCCGGTGTACATCCTCTATTACCGCCAATAACCGCGCGACAAACGGCCATCGTTTTGTGTTCCACTCGATGGAAGTTGTCGGCTCGGAGCGTCACTACGTCCAAGGCGAACCCGGCGTCGTTCCATACGATCCGATCCCCGTCCATCTTACGATGCCCGTTCATCCCTTCATACCTCAGCCAGTCAGCGTTGCCATCGCCCAACGTAACCAAATGCCCGGCAACCATCCGTTCCCACCGCGTCCCTACGTGATCCCTGCCGAATCATTACCTACGCCGCCGCTCGAGACAGAGGACGATTTCTCGCCGCCATCGTCAGCCTCACAGTCCCCGGTACACCACTCTCCAACCGAGCCGTTGCACGATTCTTCAAGTCTACGCTCTCCGCCACCACCTGCTCCGGACACGCCGCCGCCGCTTGTCGACGCATATACCCTAGAACCCTTCGTCGAACATAAGGAGCTGCCACCTCGTCGTCAGCTGAAGCCAGGTGACATCGTCCACTGGCATCACCTCGCGCGACACGGTGAAATCCCGGCGGTCATGGACGATGAGCGAGCGCGTCGCTCAGACTCTGCTTCGGACGCCGAGGACCAGGTGTTCGGAATGGTTGTCTGCGGACGCTGAGACTTACCACACGCCTTCCCTACCACACGACACGACCTCATATGACCTCTACGCTATTTCTCGATCCCTGCTGCCCGCGTCATCGCTTGTCTTCCACCATTGTCACGAACCCCTCTTTTACTGTGTTCATTCCATGGCTCACACATGCATCAATTTATTGGTATTGCTATCTCAGGGCCTTGCTAGCATTGTACATATATTACTACCCCCCACTGTCTTCTCCATCGCCGTCTCTGTTGTCCTCTTGTCTTCTTCACGGCTGCCACTCCAATGCTCGCCTCTGATTCTGGGCATCGGCCATGGAATATGTGCACCACAACATATTGTTATATAATGCATTCTACGGTTGATACCCACCACCCGCCCATACTTCCGACGATCGTACACACGTTCAGATATGGCACATACCCCCATTGTATCCTTCTACATCACTGGCAATTGTACGCGTCTTCTGCCCAGAAATCAGCCAGTATCGGTTTGATGGCGGTTATCCTTTTTCCAATTACCGCGCCGGTAGATCTCCTCCTTCGATCTCGATCTCCCCCCTCGCCGCTGTCACTGTCACCCTTCCTAAAATCTGTTTTCCCATTCGAAACCAAAAAGAAAAACTATTTTTGGGTCTCTTTTTGCGCTACTTGCCATTGGGTCGCCCGGGCCTCTTCCTCAGCCTCTTCCTCAACCAGCTCCAGGAGGTACAGCTGCAAAACCTACCAACAGCAACGTAGCCAGCATGCAGCCCTCAGTGACCTGCAGTCAGACGGATGTGGAACCCCTAGTACTGCTGCCATAGACACCCTCACCAGATTGCCCGCATCCGCCTCCCGTGAGATCTCGTGCGCAGCAGGCAAAGCGCGCGCCGTCCGCTACGTGCTCGTCTCGCGCATTTCGCGTGTCTCGCGGGTTCTCGCGCATCTCGCACATCTCGCGCCCTTTGCGCGCATTGCACTTCCCGCATTCATCTCGCTGTTTAGCGCGCCAGGAAGGGTATCCAGATCGCAAGTCTGTGGTAAGTGCTGCCGCTTAGTGCTTGAATGAGGCTCTCGCCTGCATCAGAGGCCCTCTGCGACCGACAGGGAACGGAAGACCTCATCTCGGCCGAAGGAGATGAGCAGACACGCCTCCGACTCGAGAGCGCTAAGGTCGTTGGTACCTGAGACGCGTACAAGTGGTGTGCGAGGGAAGCCCCCTTTTCCAGTACTAACCTGCCTCCCAGGAGCATTCACATCGCCGCGATCAGCCAGAGCTTGAGTGCTCACACACGGAAAGACGGCACGAGAGTCGCACTCGTACGGATCGCCACCACAGCTCGCGCGACAAGGAGTCTTCGCGCCACCGACACCGCGAGGGGCACCATCGCTCGCAGGCCGAGAACGAGCAGCACCAGCGACGGCACGAAGGGGACGGACGGGGGAGGGCTTGTTTGAGCCCTCTCAGCACAAGCTCAAAGCGTACAACAATAAGTGCGGGCTACTAGCGCCCGCCTCACCCCCGGCCGTGGGGGCGAGCGAGGGTGAGGGAGGGGCGCGGTCGCCCCTTCGGTGAGCCCTCTTCTAGCGCGTCGTAGCTCTTCTCTTTGAGAAGTGCGCATATATACGAGACGAAGTCGCGCGTGCGCGCGTGCGCGCGCGCGCGTTTGCGCCCTCCCCCTCGCCGTGTGCACCCTACGATCCCACCCTTTTCCTTCCCTCCACCTTCCCTTTGCCCAAGCCTTTTTCGCCACAAACCATTCCATAGCGACAAGTCGCAACGACAACGAGGACCCGACAAATCACACGAAGGAGATGACGGAAAGGCTTCCCCCCTTTCCCCCGCCCCTTGCGCCCCCTCTCCCTCCCTCCAACCTCATCGACGATGCTAGACGTACCGCGCGCTAACGCATTTCAAAGCAGCTGCTTACAACGACGGTAACAACACGAAGAACCCCGCGAAGGCAACGGAAAGCCCACCTCACCCACCCTCCGTTGTGCCTCCCACCCCCGTCCTCTCGTGCGTGTCTTCTCTCTGAGTGCGCTACGAATGGATGAGCGATGTGGTAAGCTACCTGCGTTGGGCCGCCCTCCCTCTTGGGTGAAGGGAAGGCGAGGAGGGGGAGGCAGGGGGGAGGGGGAAGAGGGAGAGGTAGCGATAGGTGGGGCGGACGATGCTGTTGGGCGACGGCACACAACGGACGACGTGTGGTGATGGGGGAGGGCAGTTGAAGGGGGAGAGAAAGAAGGGTGGGGCAAAAGGGGAGGGGGCGAGCGAAGGGGAGGGGCACTCCCCGAGCTGCTTGTTCGTAGTCGTAGCCATCGCCGTAGTGAGCTCGTGATCAGTATAGATAGATAGATTGGATTGAGATTTGTTAGCTGAATCTTGCGTGAGAGGGAGGGGGGTGGTGCGGTGTGTTCAAGGAGGTGGGGCAGGAGGGGGAAGGGGGATCGCAGCGGCTCGCACATTGATTCTGACTGTCGCAAAAATGAAAGGCTTCGTTAGATGCATAGCTAGAGAGGTGTACAGAACAATGGTAAGTAGCTACCCTTCCCCCTTGCTCGAGAGATACAAGGGAAAAGGGTACGAAGTTGTACTTAGTCGAGTGAATCAGCCCCTTCTCGAGTTCCTTATTCTAGAGCTCATCAGGGCTTGCACTGATCTCCTCCGAGGCTTCATGATCGGAGCCCTCTCCAACGGGGGCGTGAATCGTCAGCAGGCACGCACAAACCCCACAGCCCCCTACCACCGTCATGGACGTGCTGGGCACATATTCCTTGAATGAACTCAGGACCATATGTATCACTGAGATACGAGTATATGGTATCTCAAGTCATATGCAGACTGTGGGAAGGTGTATAACCCTCTAACATCTGTGTATGAGCATTTGTACACCTTCAGAGGGGACGCGAACATTGCGTAAATTGCGTGGAAGGCGCGGACGGCGCGGAGGGCGCGAGACGCGCGAGACGCGCGAGAGAGACGCAAGACGCGGGAGAGAGACGCGCGAGAGAGGCGCGCGAGAGTCGAGACGTGCGAGATGCGCGAGATGCGCGAGACGGGCGCAATGGCGCGAGGACTACGAGTAGCACGGATGACACGGGGGGCGCGATGAGCGCGAGACACGTACAGGGTGTGAATGGCCGGTCTCGCGTGCAAAGATCGTACAAGCTTGGATGGCAGGTGGTGTGTGCGGCTGGAAGTTACTGACGCTTGATGGAGGAAGGCTCGGGGAAAGCCGATACGGCAGACCTAGATAGGGGCGCGCTACTGCACGACTAGCAATGGCACGGAAAGCCTTCGAAGGCGCGAGGCATGTACTTGTGCGCATCATGCGGTGGAAGAAGCTTGTTTTGAAGCAAAAGCAGAGTCCGCATAGATTGTAAAATGCACGCCAGTGGCGGGGAGCGCGAACAGCGCGACGTGAGCAACATGAGCGATAATGACAACGTGGACGGACTACTACATACGTCACTGCATTCAGCGCTCCGGTTCTGGGTTTTGTTTATACCCCACGGAATTGAATTTCCGTGTGGAGGTTTCCATCATTTTGTAAAACACACGGTGCTAGGCGTGACATTGGAAACGGATATGTCAGCGATCGAGATACCGTGGCAGTGTGACAGGGGTAACCGCCGCGGTATCACACCGATATCATAGGTGTTCTCCTTCTGCCCTGGGTTCGGCAGCCGCGCTCGGGGTAACGAGGAGGTCAGACAAGCTGCCAGCGAGGGCTTCGCGTGAGTAGCGCTCTCAGGCAGGAGATCAACGGCATGGGAAGGCGGGTCGCCTCGGCTGCCTTAGCGTAAGTCGACGTATATGTCTGCCTGGGAGCGCGCCGCAAGGGACCTACGAATGTTCCTCAATTTTCATCCGAAGATAATGTAACCCTTTCAGTGCTCGAGCGGTTGTAACCGTCAAGTAGGCCGCTCGCTTGTCTCGTCAAAGCTGGTCTTCGCATTCAAGTTGGCCAAAAAGGCACGTGGTTTTTGGATCCGCCGCTTCGGCAGTGTCCGACCGGGAACTCCCACGGTTCGTCCACTGGCGTCACCGCACCACGCCTTGACCTTCTTCACCACATCTCCAGCTCGCTGCTCGCAAACCCCGATACTGATCCTTGCAAATGCATTCAAATGCTCGCGTCATGGTTAGATGGCCTTGGAGATGGCCCCCAGGCAGAATATCGAGGGATTGTCCGTCCTGACGCGCAGGGCGCTTTCCGTTGCCCAGAGGCACCCGGCCTCCACAATCGCGCCAATCCCTGGAAATACTGCAGCCGCGTCATGGCTATGTCATTCTGTTACAGGCTGCTCGTGCTGTATAAAGCCAGCAAGGACCTAGCGCCAAAATGGAAAGATGTACGACCCATACGCCAATCCCAACGTCCACAACTCTGTCGGTATTCCCTCGCAATCCAAAGCGACGGGCTCATCTCCTGCCATGTGGAGTAACGAGCAAGGCGAGTCATTCGTGGATGAGAGTTTTCTGCACTCGGTAGCCTACTGGGACGCGGACGTCGAACTTGGCAAAATGGCCGCTGCGGCGGTAGCCACCCTCCCCACTCCGGCGGCGAGCGTCTCGCCACCCGGCGCTTCGGAAGAGATCCCCCGGATTCCTTCACCCAGGCCAGTCATCAGCATGTCCACTGCCTTCACTAGCAGTGCGTGTCATGGCGGCGTCCCTCCGGATACCGTCCTTTCGTCCACAGATGGCATCTACTTCTATGTGTCCCGGTCCATCCTAACGCACGCGTCATCCAATAACTTTGGAGGACTCTTACCTGCGAAGGGCGTCTCCCCGGATGGTCTCCCTTTCGCGCAGACCCCCGATCCGGCAGACGTGCTCAACGTGATCCTGCACGCTGTGCACGACATGCCGCCCGCGCGGTACACACCAACTCTAGCCACCCTCGTCGCTGCGCTCGAGCGACTGCCGGCCTACGGACTGAGCCCGGCGCGGTACGCTACTCCGCCGCGCGCACTGTATAGCGCGCTACTGGCGCAGGCGCCCCTTGCGCCCCTCGCCGTGTACACTGCGGCGGCGCGCAGCGAGCTGCACGACCTCGCGGTGGCGGTCTCGCCCCATCTGCTGTCGCTGCCGCTACATCGTGTGACAGACGAGCAGGCGATAGCGATGGGGCCGGTATACCTCAGGCGGCTCTTCATGTTGCATAGGAACCGTATCGAGGCGTTGAAGGAGATCCTGGCGCCGGCGCCGTACCCGCACCCGGAGACGCCCAGTTGCAGTTTCGCGGACCAGAGGAAAGTAGCACGGGCTTGCCGCGGCGTATTTTGTTACAGAAGGCCGTCCAGGTGCGTTGCGGAATATTCAGGTCAAGGCTTGTCGCTGATGTATCCGCTAGACATGTACCCCAGCATGATGGAGTCCACCGTGAACTCGCTCCTCACGGAGATCGCTTGCGAGGACTGCAAGCAGATGCTCGAGAGACGCTTGCAGAAGGCGGTCGTCGACTGGACGATGACACCGGTGAGCATTCTTTCCCCGCCAGCCTGCCAGTCCCGTACTTACCTTTGTCCAGCGCTCGATATAGCGCGCCTCGCGCCTCGCTGAACCCCGACAACTACACCTCAAGCTTGGTCCCCCAGTCGCGGCGACCAAGTTGATCTGCGGCTGGTGCGTGACCCACTCAAATCATCTCCGAGACAACCAGAGGGCAGAGTGCATTTCAGGGTGTATACCTACATTGTCCTTTCCACCGAAGCATCACTCCGCGCTGGGCGTCAGCCACCCAGCGGTGCCAAGGTACGTATCGACTGACCTATCTACGCTGTGTGAGTGTCGGTATATCACTGACCTGCCCGGACTATACCCATTGCCTTGCTATTTAGCGCATCAGCGCACATCTGTATCTCTTCCTCCCTTGGTTTCGACGCGCAAGAATGCTTCGACACACAAGGGTTCAACGTTCAAGCCTTCAACATCGTCACCGACAACATGGATCTTCCGGGCGTCTTGCAAGGATAATAAATTCGCGGTACTCGGACTAGGTAGTACTTGGTATTGAACGAAGTACTATAGGGGAATCTGTCTTTGATACACAACGCTAATGATATTTGATTTTGTGTTCGTGTAGACGCGTGCAGGCGTAAGTACTTGGTGGTCCCTGATCAAAGCAGCAATATAAGTAGAACCGTCGCGTTCAGGTCTCTTGCGAGCAAACGTAGCAGGACTGCGGTTGTCATCTACTATTTCTCTTCGTCTGTCGATGTGTCCGGAGCTTCTGGCCTTTAGGGATCGCTGATCACCTCGCTGCTGCTCACCGGAGCCTCAATGCGCCTCCTCTCTTCAGCTTCGCCATCGGCGCACGCCGCCTAACGCAACGATTTCATTGGTATGTCGTACTTCCATGTTTCGATAGACTGGATCTTACCACAGCCAAGTACGCGAAGCTCTGAATGCAGCAGCTTGTCGCTCGACTAAGGTCTCAAGAGCTGGCGATAGTTAGATACAACAGTGATACATTCTGGCCATATAGAAGGTCTCCACAGAGACTTTTACCCTACATGCGGTGGCGCAAGTTGACGTGAACCGCTTTTATGTCGGTGTAGCTGGAAAGGATTGTGTCAGTCACATCACCAGAAGCAAGTCAGGACACTCACTTGTCCAGCGCGTATTCTCCCAGCTCACGGCCAATTCCTGACTGCTTGAAGCCGCCGAAGGGAACCTGCGCGTGCAATTGGTTCACGCAGTTGATCCACGTGGTACCAGCATGCAGCCGATGCGCCGTCTCAAGCGCAACAGTCACGTCCTGCGAGAACACCGCCGCCGCCAGCCCGTACACCGTGTCATTCGCCTGCCGCACTATATCGTCCTCGTCCGCGAACTTCACCACGACCGCGACCGGCCCGAAGATCTCCTCGCGCACGATCTTCATGTCCGGCGCGGTGTCGGTGAAGACGGTGGGCTCGATGAAGTAGCCTTCGGAGCCGACGCGCTTGCCGCCGGTGTAGAGCGTCGCGCCCTCCTGCTTGCCGGAGTCGATGAAGGACATGACGCGGTCGTACTGCTGCTGCGAGACCTGCGGGCCCTGGTCGATGCCGGTGCCGAAGGGGTCGCCGACCTTGATGGCGCGCGCGCGAGCGGCGAAAGCAGCGAGGAACTTGTCGTAGATTCCCGATTGCACGTAGATGCGGGAGCCGGCGGAGCATGCTTGGCCTTGATTCCAGCTGTGAAGCATGTCAGAAGTTTCGCTAGTCTTCCGAGCCTGCGAATGCGCACAAGATTCCATGGGCCGCCCAATTTACGGCCTGGTCCAAGTCGGCATCATTGAAGATGATGACAGGGCTCTTCCCGCCGAGCTCGAGAGTAACCTTTTTCAAGTTCGTTTTCGAGGCCGTCTCCATGATCTTGCGGCCGACGAGCGTGCTGCCGGTGAAAGCCACCTACTGGACGTCAGTCCGATTCGGGGCTCCTTCAGCACCGCACACACCTTGTGAATGTCCATATGGGAGCTGATGGCCTGCCCGACCGTGTGCCCGTACCCGACGAGAACGTTGACGACACCTGGAGGGAAACCCGCTTCGCGAATCAGCGAACACATGCGGAGCGCCGTCAGAGGGGTGAACTCCGAGGGCTGGAGGAGCCCAATGCGTGATCAGATCGATGACAAGCCAGGCGCAGAAGAGCCGAACGCACCTTCAAGACAACTGCGTTTCCCGTTGCGAGCGCTGGACCGAGCTTCCAGGCCATCATGAGGAGGGGGAAGTTCCAGGGGATGATCTGGCCGACGACGCCGATAGGCTCATGCCTCGTGTATGTGAGCTTCGACTCATCCGTCTGTGGGTCGCGAAAATATGAGTGTAACGTGCGAAGGACCAACCGATGTACGAACCTCGATAACTTTGCCCTGGATCTTATCCGCCCATCCTGCGTAGTACTTGATAGTCTGCGTTGCGAAGGCGACATCTACATTCTTCGCCCAGGTGAACGTCTTGCCGTTGTCGAGGGCTTCGAGCGCAGCTAGCTCATCCTTGTTCTCGTCCATGAGGTTGCCGAGCTTCCATAAGAGGTCGCCACGGCGCGTCCCAGAGGCCTTCAGCCCCCAGGAAGTTTTGAACGCTTGCTCCGCGACCTTGACGGCAGTGTCGACGTCGGCGGCGGTGGCCTCGGAGACCTTGGTTATGAGTTGGCCATTCGCCGGGTTGATGACACTACAGCTACTTAGAGAAGGGAGACGGTGAATGAGAAGACAGACGCACTCGATCGTAGCCTTGTCCTTCCCGTCCACGAACTCGCCGTTGAGAAAGACGCCTGTAGGGAAGCTGACCTTGCCCTTGAAGGACGGAGTGTTGAACTCGTAGGTGAAAGTCGTCATCGTGATTGGCGGCTAGAGGGGAGTAGAAAGGTGGCAAGCAGTGCAGCAGGTGCGCTTATATAGCAACCCGCACAGTACTCGTGGGCTCGCTCCCAAGCGATCATAGGAGCATCGACGATGGTTATGCGGGGAGACCAGATTGGAGGTGGATGGCGTATTCGTCATGGAGAGCTTCGTGAGATTGGGGTGCTGTCTGGATCGTGCCGACGTGCGGGGCTCGACTGATCCCAATGACGAGCGCTTGGTATCGTCCTCATTGGTGCGACGGTCGCTCAGTTGGAGAAAAAGGCTGCAGGTACACCGATCCTCGTTAACATCGCCTGTCATGTGCTTGACCGGGGCAAGAGCTATTCATCATTCTGTAGGCTGTAGTCGACGTCCTGTGAGCTAAGGACGATAATAGCGGTGTCTGTGAGAGCGCAGAAGCTTCGATATCAACTGATAATGGCGGGAGTGCCGCAAGGGCCGCCCACAGTACGGAGCAGCGGATGCGAGCAGCGGAGCGCCGTGCTCGATGCGGGATGCTGAAAAGGCCATTCTGTTTGGCAATGGCAGTACGAGCGCAGCTGCCTATCAAAGATTAAGCAGCGATCTTGATGCGCCGTCGACGACAAGTCCGAAGTCAACAAGTGTGACCACTTCGCGGTCACGCCGAATATGAACTTGGCACGTGCGCTTCGCGCTCCCATCGACTGACAGTGAAGGCTTCCCCGAAGGACGTCTAGACCTTCCGCCTGACTCTGTAGCTGGTCATAGCGTCCGCGAAGAAGACCGCATGATGGTCCTTCATGAGCTATATGCTGCGTATCCATGTGGAGCACCTCGAAAGCACGATGATGCTCGCAGTCGAACCGGTCTGAGGATATACATTAGCCAATCTGTGTACAGTAGCGAGAACCGATTCGTCCCGCTGGTATATGACAAGCAGGTAAGAAAGCTGTCCTGTCAGAGTAACCTGGTATATAGTGAAAGTACGTACACCGGAACATTACGAACATTGAATGATGTGATCCCGAAAAGAGGTAGATAATGATAGAGACCGAGACTCGCTTCCAAGAGCCAGTGCGTGTATGATGTGGCGAAGTTCCATCTATGTAAGCAACAAGACTGTTTTTCCGTCAGTACAGAACGAAGCCACGGACTCTGATCAAGGAAAAGGCGATTTACAGTCGGCTTGACTGCTTGTTGTATGGGTCCGCAAGACCTGCACAGCCCTCTCGCTTCATTGTTGACGATATTGACCCTCTTTAGTAGCCTGAACTCCATTGTAGGACGGGTTCTGCGCCGGGTCCGAAGGCGTTGTTGATTGCCATGTCGTTGAAGTGGGCATGGCTCCGGAGCTATACGTGGTTGGCGCCGCCATCGGTACCGCCATGTCCTCTGTCGTGCGCGGGATATCCGGGTAATGTCTGTACGGCCTCGTCGCCCGGTTGGGTACCATCCACTGCACATTCATTGGCCCCGAGCTGCCCTCGCCGACCTGCTGGTTCACGATGGGAGGGTTGAAGACGGCGGGCGGAGGTGGGCGCGCTGCGGCTTGCTCCTTCTCCTGCTGCTCGAGCGCTGCCACAACAGCCTCCCCATGCGTACGGCGGTGTCGGAGCATGTTCGATCGCGCGGCGAACTTTGCCTTGCATCCCAACGCGCCACAGGCGAAGGCTTGTGGTCGTTAACAGCGAAGGGCGAGAGGGGGGGATTGCGCACGTTTTTCGCCGGTGTGCGTGTTCATGTGCGTCTCAAGGGCGCTCGGCCTGTAGGTAAACATGAGGCCGATGACACAGCGGAGATCAGAAATAGGATGGGAGGGGGCGGCAACGATGAGGCGGATTGAAGAGGATGTATGGCGTGTGGGCCGAAGGTGCGGCGGCAATGCCAATAAGGGAGCACGGACAAACCTTGTAAAACGTTTCCCACATTCCCTGCATTGCCGGTCGTCCAGCCTGGATGAGGAGTCTTCCCCGGTTGTAGTCATTGGGGAGGTTGACAAAACCGCTGACTGATTCCCCTGCGTCCCAGGCCCTGCGCCGGCCGCGTCAGGCATTCCTTGCGCCTGCTGCGCTGCAAGAGGTTCTCCTCATCAGTCAGATCCTAGAGATGGGCAAAGGGCAGCCATACGCGGGTTAGACGTAGCGGTGTTGGGATCCTGCATGTTCATCCAGGACATCGCGGATTTTGATTTCTGAGAGGGGCGCAGGGTCGTTTGCCAGAGAGCACCGATCCGAGTCGACGCCAGAGATGGCCGTGAGGTTCAAGAGATAGACATAGAGTCGGAAGCAAGCACCAGAGAACGGGAGTCGCTGAGGATTTGCGCGAGTCCTATATACGTATAAAAGCGTGACAAGCCGCTACTAGTCAGCGCGTGCCGAGTGCCTGCCGGTCTTGCTTGTACTCGTGTGTATTCGCAACCCAACCACAAGCTGAGACCAGAGCTATGCCCAACAAAAGCGCGCAAATTGACGAGCATGACAATCACGTACCACCTCGCCGCCTTGCATCGCGATTGCGTGGCACAGGAAGACTCGGAGGCGAAGTCGGGACGCCGACCGCGCGAAAATTGCAAGCCTTGCATTCGAAGACGAGTAAGTGATATGCTTGATGAGGTGGACAGGCATTTGGAGCTGAAGAGCAAGGCCATAGGTCGCTCACAGGTCCAGCAGGGCATGCCTTCGCTTAGTGCAATGTCGCATCATCGTCGACCGAAGAAAACCGCAGATGATCGCCGGTTTTGCCAAAGTGCGTATAACGTGCTCAGTGCGAGCAACGCCAGCATGTGGCTTATGTCAGCAGAGGAGATCCGCGCGGCTGAAAGCACTCGGCGCAGAGCCTACCCTCCATACAGCGTATTCGTTTGGATCGGGGTACGACGGGCACAAGAGTTCGCAAGGTAGACATTCACTTCATTGACTCGAATGTCAGGTACGACGATGATCAATTCTGATATACGTGCTAGATTACTCAATAGTTCTCTCCAGCTGAGGCGGTATGTAGGGGTTGTCGTCGAGGCTATCCACATACTCAGCGAAGGTACGTGGTTTGATGTCTGGGTAGAGGTCCCTAAAGTCAATGGCGCCATTCGCTTTCGCATTCGCCACCGTGTTGTCGCCCCGGATGAACAGGCTGACCCAGTATTCATACACGTAGCGCATCATCATCTGCGAAGGACCGCCACTCTTCACGACCTGCAGTGTCTTCAAGATATCCTCACTGGGATGCTAGGGAACGGTCAACACCTGCCCCGATGGTTGACGTAGAGAATGGTGCGCACAGTTTTCTTCTGCTCGAGGATACCCTTTCCGTACTTCTTCACCGCGAGGTTCCACGCCTGGTTCTGCGTCACCTCGTCCTCCCAGACGAAGACCTTCTTGTTCAGCGTACGCTCGTCCTGTATGATGCGCGCCACGTAGTCGCCGATGTGGAATTCGTCGACGACCGCAAAGGGGACGTCGCCGCTTCCAATCAAGTTGCGCACCATATCCGCGGTGGTCGACTTTATGTGCGCCGGGAAGATGGCACTGATCTGCATCCACCAGCCGATCTCGATGTACGTGTGGCCGAGGCCGATGGACTCGATGTACTCGTGGATGGCGAGTTTCTGAGGCAGTGGTCAGTGGGCGAGCGGATCGGTGTGAGAGAAAGCGTCACTGACCCTGTCCTGAAGATTCATTACGCCCTTGGGGCAGCTGGGGCCAAAGTCGTTGGGTACGAAGCGCTTGATGCCGACGGCTTTGCCTGCGTCGGCGATCTTCTTCTGCGCATCCATGCAGTTGGGGAGGAGGGATGCGATGACGATGTCCGCGCCGGCCAGGATCTCCTCGAGCCGCTCCTGCGTGACGGACAGGAGGTCCGCCTTGTGGATAGCGACACCCTGGTCGGCAAATCTGGAGACGGCCGGCTTCGCGAGATCGCGAGCGACGATGGCGATGCGCTGTGAGGCCGTCGGCATGGTGTGCAAAAGGTATGGAGATGTGAACTCACGAATGCTTTGCTACGAAGCAGGCCTTCGACGATGCGCTGACCCGTCTCTCCGGTTGCGCCGAAGACGACAGCAAGAGGCTTAATCGGCGTTTGCGACATATTCAAGAGAGGATGTGAGTGTTCTGTGTTTTTAGACTCAACTGTG
This sequence comes from Schizophyllum commune H4-8, assembly GCF_000143185.2. Classification (NCBI taxonomy): domain Eukaryota; kingdom Fungi; phylum Basidiomycota; class Agaricomycetes; order Agaricales; family Schizophyllaceae; genus Schizophyllum; species Schizophyllum commune. The sequence continues at coordinate 1,856,197 of NW_026089545.1, read as the reverse complement.
GGCATTCCTCTCCCTTTTATACTACCTTCGAAGATTATTCAGCAGTTCAACGCAGGACCATCTTTATCATTACTAACGAAGTACCTTCCAGGACGATGCAGTCGAGTTACAAAGCAGATACCAACTTGCTTCGGTTCTCTAGCCGGGAAAAATTCTTCAGTCTCGAGGGTCAGCGCTCAGCCCCAACCTCGGTTCCTGCGTTATGGATTGTGCTTGATCCCAACCGGAACGTCCCCGCGGACATCAAGCGTGCGTTCATGGCTCGGTTAAGAGGCTGCTGACGGTATCCTTTTAGACCTCAGTATCCTCGGAAAGACCGCGAAGTCTCAAGAGCGCCGTTGGACTCGATTACGGCCCCCTTGTCGTCCTTCAATCGACGATAGACGATCATACGGATATGTCCTGAATTGGTCGACTCGACTACGCGCCAAGCACCAATGTATGCTTCTCTGTAGCTTTTCCCTCCGATATGTAGATGTACCGAATACATTTCTCAGCTCTCTTCGCAGACTTTCTATCGCCCGGCTGAAGATTGCGAACAGGCTGAACACAGAACATCGGACCCTATTTTGCCATCTCCCTCGTCGCGACTGCAAATTTAATCGTAGGCTCCCCGTCGATGTGGGACACAAAGCTCGACGTTGACCGTTGAACATCTAGATGGCGCTTACTCTCCAAGATGCAGACTCACAGCGCTCAAGAGAAGATCGCTTAGAATGATTTCAATCGCAGACATCAACCGCAAATGTCGCAGTGGCCGACAGTGCCAGCGAAGTGAGCAGTTTGTGCGCGTAAGGAGAAAACATCCGACTAGACGCAAATCATCATAGCACACAGAACTATAGGCTCACACAGAGGCAGAGCAGCCCATGAACAACATCGTCATAACGGTAAACAAGATCGTGAAAGAGAATCGAAACCAGGGCGGGAGGTATCCAGCGGAAAGCAGTCGACAAACTCGTAGCGCTACAATACATAGAAACGCAAGAAGACCAGTAGATAACTCGGGTAGATCGTGAAAGGTAGACAGGTAGATCGTAGAAGGCAGACAGGTAGAACGTAGAAGGCAGACAGATAGATCGTGTAAAAGAGATGTAGAACAAAACAAGAGCCGAAGGTTCGGAGGAAGCACAGATTGTGGCACAAGGTGATAACTTGCTCGAGGTGAACAACCAAGGAAAGCGTCTACAAACCCAAAGCAGCGCCAATGGACCTCGCCGCGGACGCGCGAGACATAGGAACCGCAGATCCCATGCGCGAGGGCGCAGCAGAGCCCATCCTCGACGGAGCCGCGGAACCCATCCTCGACGGAGCGACAGACCCCATCCTCGACTCCGCCTCAAACTCCGCCTCCGACGGGGCGACAGACCCTTGCCGTCCAACCTGCATTTCCCACAACCGCTCCTTCGCCCGCACCTCGATATTCTCAAACGGCGCCGCCTGCTCGACCCGCACGCAGTCCCTCGTCGCCAGCACGAGCAGCTCGAAGAAGAACGCGGCCGCCGCGCGGCGCGACGCGCCCTGCGCCATGCGGTTGAAGCTCAGCACCTTGTCCTCGCCGGCGTGCGCGACGGGCACGGGCGCGTCAGACTCGGGCTCGCCCTCGGCGTCGGCGTCGCCCTCGGTCGGCCGCAGCTCGCGGCGGACGATGGAGAGGGCCTTGAGGGTGTTGCGGCTGTAGCCTTTGCTCTCGGTCGCCTCCTGCTGCGTCTGGCTCGCCGAGCGCGCATCAAAGGCGGCGATGGGGCATGAGGCATCCGCGAAGGTTTCGCCTTCTTCCTCGAAATTGAAGGCTGGGGTTGAGAATCGGCTGGACCGGTGCTCGGAGGGTGCAGCAGAGCGACGGTCAAGAGTCTCATGCGCCGTGGGGAGGTCAGGCACCTCGAGCTGGAAGTCGTCGAGGGGGAGGGATTGGTCGCCAAACTCAAAGGGCGCCGTGTCATCTCCTTGCGGAAGCCCGAAGCTAGGCGCAGCGCTTGCATCGCGACGACCTTGCTCAACTTCCTCATCCTCGTCAACGCGAGCGCGTTTGCTCGATGGGCGTCCCGTCTCCGCATCACGAGGGCGCTTCGCGCCAGACAGCGGCATAAGGAACATGTCCGCGAGAGCGGCTGGCAGGCCGGGCGGCGCACAGGAGAGGAAGGTGCCATCGGCGGTTGTCTTCGTCGGCATGAAGTGCGCCAAGGGGTCGTCATGCACCTCCTGCAGACGCATCATGAGGGTCGAGCGCGGGAGGAACTGTTGCTCGGTGAGGATGTCGCTGACATCGACGTCGGTGGGAGCACCGAGGCCGGCGTTGCGCCCACGACCACCCCGCGCGCCCGGGCCGCCTTCGAGTTCGGTAACAGAGTCGATGATCTGCTTCTTCTCACGGGGCTTGCGCTGCTTTTTCGCTACAGGGGTAGTCGGGTCCTCGGCGTTGTTGTCGCCGACTTCTGCCTGCGCAGGCGGAGTAGGGGGGACCTCGCTGAGAGGGGAAGCTATCGAAAGTCAGGACTGGCTGGGATAGTCGGAAAACCTTTACGTACAAGCTCGGGATGACTCTCGCGTCTGGCCAGGGGTCTTCTCGTGGTCATCGCTAGCAAGGGGAGGCTGGTCGTCGAAGCCAACACCGAGATCGCCAAGGTCGACTGCACCGAGTTCAGGCATGTCAATGTCCATGTCCATGTCCGCCACATATGGCTGCTCAGAGGGGTCGCGCGAGCGGCTGCGGTTGGACATGAGGTCGATATTGGGACCACCCGGACCGAAGCGCGAGTCCATGGACAGACGCGACGGCGCCATACTATCGCGACGGCCTACGCCGACGCTACCGTCCATGCTCATACTATCGTCTGCGTCGCGCCCTTGCTCGCCCCCGAACTCATCGCCCCAGTCGATGCCAAGGTCGACATCGAAGTCCTGAGAGCCGATACCGTCGGAGGGGCCGATGTCAAGGTTCATGGGGTCGCTGAAGTCAACGTATTGATCGGTACGAAGGGTAATATCATCGCGGCGCGCCTGGTGCTGGCCGGTAGCGACCAAGGGGTGAATTTCGAAGTCCTCATCCCTATACTGAGCGTTAGCGGGATGGAGCAATCAAAGGCGCGGGTGTGCTCGCACCAGTTGAAGTCGGGCAGGATCGCGTCGAGGTCTATACCGCCGCCTTGCAGCGTGATCGCGTTCTTGTTGACGGTGAGCTCGCCCTCGGTCATGTCGACAGCACCAGGGCGGAAAGCCTATGAAAGGAGGGTGAGGAGCAGATCGCGCATAGTCCAGGGGATGCGCACCATTTTGATCTTGAGCAAGGCTTCATTGCAGTCATCCAGCAAGTACTTGGCTTTCCGGCTGTATATACGAACAACGCCCAACAACAATTGGCCACTGAGACGCAGCGCCATGACCTCGATCTCTTGGGTCATGATGGCATCTACACTGAGATTAGCGGGGGAAGGGGTGATGGCGAGCGTGCCACGCACCAACAGATTCCCCTATATCTGTCTGAATTGTCTGGGCCTTTGAGAGCTTTCGCTCCATGTGTGCCGCGAGCCATACCCTGCCAAGGGGCCCGCGACGCGACAAGATTTCTTCAGAGTAAAACTAGAGGCGATTAGATGCGCAGACGGGCTGGGCGGGGGACTTACCATGGTGGGGGAGAAGCGCGTCGCGTTTCGCGCGTGACGGCGGAGGACAAGGTGACGGCCACCGTGTCCGGATCCGGCGATCAAAGCGAGCTGTTTGCCTGCGTCATCCGGGCCAAACACGGTCTCCGTCCCGAAAATTAGCGCCGTGCCCGCCGACGCGTGCCATGTTGTCCTCGACGCGTCTCTGCCTCAAGCGCGCGCGCCCACGCCTGGTGCTGCGCCGCTATGCCTCGGGCAGCACAGAGCCCGTCTCCGCGCTCAGGAGTCAGCCATGGCAGTTTGACGCAGAGGCGAATGCAGCGTCCAGGCCGGGACAGGTGGGAACTACCTCCCAGGCGCGGTACAACCTATCGCTCCAGGACCACCTCATCCGCAAAGATGCTGCTGGAGCGCTTGCGCTAGCCGCGGAGATGAAGCGCAATGGGATTCCCCCGGACCAGACGACCTACGACGCCCTTGCACGTACGCTCGCCTCCAAGGGACTGCACCGAGATGTCTGGGCATTGCTCGAGGACATGGAGGCACTCGACGTCAAACCTTCCCAAGCCCTACTCACGGAGATGGCCAAGGTGCGTTACACCCCACCCTCCTCGAATGCGTCGCTTATTCCCCCTCCTAGAACGCAAACACTTTATCCTCTGTTCAGTTTTGGGACATCTTGGACGTGATGAAGAAGCATGACATTCGACCCACCGCATCGACATGGACCAGTGTTGTCCAGCAGTTTGCACATGCAGGCAACGTTGAGCTCGCCCTCGAGTCCCTTTACAACGTCCGCAAGGATGGTCTCGAGCCCGAACTGCCCGCGGCCGAGGCCGTAATTGCACTCTTGAGCGACAAAGGCTTCATCAACCTAGCCATGGATGTCATTGAATGGTTTGAGGGCTTCGCAATCCGGCGTGTGGGTCCCGAGACATGGATGCGATGTCTAGAGGGCGCAGCCGCGGAATGTCGAGTGAGTGCTGACTTCAAACCCCCTTATTCGCATAATTGAATGCTGTTAAGATGGACGCAATCCTGAAGAGCTGGCAAAAGGCTGTCGTGGAATACAACCTCTCGCCCTCCGAGGGACTCTGCCTGGAGATCCTCACCGCAGCTGCCCGTCACGGACAGGCTGAGTTCGCCGTCTCACAGGTCCTCACGACCCTCGTTAATACCAACATTGCCCTTTCCACGAAACACATTGCTCCCGTCATCGAGGCCTATGCCGCAGCAGGCAACCTATCCGACGCCTTCACCTTCCTCCACAGCCTACCGAGCTTCAAAGTCGAGGCACCCGTCACCTCACTGGAGGCAATCGCTGCGTACTGTCTACCGGACATCGACGCTATCGACAACGCGTGGAAGATCGTCGACCAGCTCCACACTGAGACCAAGGTCACAACCGCTGCGCTCAACACCATCATCATCGCTGCCGCGAAGCACTCCGACCTCCAGCGCGCGCTCGGCGCCTACAAGAACTTCCCCACCTACAACATCCAGCCCAACACCGACACCTTCGACATCCTCCTCGATGCCTGCATCCCCACCGAACACCGCCAACTCGGTGACGCGCTCCTCGCCGACATGAAGACCGCGAACGTGCCCCTCGCGCGCGGCACGTACGAGCGCCTCGTGCGCCTGTGCCTCACGCAGCCCGAGTACGACGACGCGTTCTTCTACCTGAACGAGATGGAGGCCGCGGGGCACGTCCCGAGCCTGCAATTGTACTCAGCCATCGTGCGCCGGTGCGCGAGCGAGGGGGACACGCGGTACGAGGTCGCGCTGGGGGAGATGAAGGCGCGGAAGATGGCGGTGCCGAAGGAGCTGCTGGGCCAGGTGCGCGCGCTGACGCGGCAGGCGAGGAAGCTGCCGGAGGTCGAGGCGGCGGAGAAGGCACGGAAGGAGGGCGGGAAGCGGGCGTCTGAGAAAGAGATGAAAGTCAAGGAGGTGCGGCGACCGGAGGTGGATGAGGAGAGGTATGTGGAACCTTCGGGGGTCGAGGAGGATGAGACGATGGGTCGCTCTTCACGACGGTAGCACAGATGATGACCTGCTGTGCACTGTGGCATATTCTATACACCCCTCACGAGATCCCTGCCTGTTTGATCACACGAGTCTAGTTCGGAACGATGAAGGACGACCGGCAAGGGCTCGAAGTTCATTGAAGTTGAAGTGTGCTGCAGTCGATCGGCCATGATCGACACGTGGGTGAACCCCGCATCGTTCCCCGCGTTCCCAGCGCCGATAAGTGCCCGCTGACAGAAATTCCAGTTCGACTCAGGCTGAATTCCAGTTCTTACCTAACGTCGTTAGTAACACAACAGCGTCGAGATGACGCTTTCGACCACTCAATTCCAGTTCGCTATCTCCGGTGACGCTCGAGAGGTGGATCATCTTCGGTGACGCTCGCCTGCCCCCGCTGCATATAAGGGGCCGAAGACCTGAGCAAGAGAGTCCTGCGTAGCATCACGCCATCCAGCGAGATGGAGAACATCGAATTGTCCAGGGTCTCCACAATCGTCGAGTGCTCGCCAAGCGCGGAGAATTGTAGCTTGTCGGGACGAGGGGGAGAGGTCAGCAGTGCTTTGGAGACGGGCTTGGGTGCGGCCCAACACCATATCGACGACTTTCCGTGCGCTGACGGGCGATTCATGATCAGCGAAAGGAGAGCAGGGTGTACATCCTCCGGCACCAGTCCTTTCGAAGCCGATCATATCCACGCCTCCTTCAATCCATCACGAAATTGCACCCCCAGCAGACAGCGACAGCCCTGGCACCCCCACGAGAACACCCAAGCAGCGCCGTGCGGCACTGACCTACTTTGGAATCTGTTGCTTCGTGCTTTTACTGCAAGGATGGAACGACGGCGCCCCTGGTGCCCTCCTCCCCACCATGCAGGCGCGCTACAATGTGAGTCTTCATCATACACGCAATATCGACCTATACTGATGCCTCTGTAGATTGGCTTCATCACAGTGTCTATGATCTTCATATCGTATGCCGCCGTGAGCGCCAGGACTTCGTCAAGCTACTAGGAGTGCTCAATCGATATAGGGCTACATCGTCGGAGGTTTCTCCAATGTCTACCTCTCTGACAAGCTTGGGTTCGGAAAGGTGAGCTCGCGGCTGCTTCGCGACTACGAGCGTCTTCTGACGCCTTGGACAGACCATGTTTCTAGGTAGCGAGGCCACTCTGAACGGAGATTTCTGACGCCCATGCATCGATCAGGTTCGGTTCTCCAGTCCATTGCATATATCATGCAAATCCCTGCACCCGTCTTTCCGGTGTTTGCTGTAGCGTTCTTCTTTGCGGGCTTTGGCCTTTCTCTGCAGGTCGGTCGGTATACCTCGAAATGTACTCGACCCTTTTCATCTGACACGTTGCTCTAGAACGCTGGATCGTCATCGTTCGTCGGCGGTCTGAAAAATCCGTGAGCGGCCTATCGCTACACTTCTGCCAATTTCCGCGGCTAATTAGGCATCTCAGCTCGACCATGGTCGGCATCATGATGAGTGCGTACGGGCTCGGTGCTTTTCTCGCGCCCCTGGTCGCCACGCAATTCTCCAAGCTGGAAAAGTGGTCATATTTCTACATCATCACCCTCGGCCTGAATTGCGCCAACGCGGCCCTCATCCTTGCCGTCTTCCGGCTGCGCACGTACAATGGTACGCCTCTCGAGACATGCCTGAGACCGTCAGTGCGACTGACCACTTGCAGAACTCATGGCCTCGGCGGGCTACGAGCAGCCTGACGCGGGCAGCGCCAATGAGACGAGCAAATACCGTCAACTCATGCGTTTGCCGACTGTTCATCTTACGGCGCTGTTCTGCTTCATCTATGTTGGCACGGAGGTGACGCTTGGCGGTGAGTCCATCGCGCGTTGGTATGGTGCTGCGAGACTGACATGCTGAACAGGCTGGATCGTGACGTTCGTCATTGACGAGCGCGGCGGTGGGAGCAGCTCCGGTTACCTATCCTCTGGCTTCTTCGGTGGCCTCGCTCTGGGCCGCATTCTGTTGCTTTGGGTGAACAAATGGGTAAGCGTCCGCTGTGTAGGACGTGCTATGGCTTTTGACTGACAACATTTCCGCCAGGTCGGCGAGAAGCGCGTCGTCATGGTTTACACCCTCATCTGCATCGCGTACGTCCTCTTCTTCCCATTACACCTTCGCATCCACATCTCCACCTCCCCTCATACACCCGCTCACGTTCTCACGTTTCCCAGCCTCGAGGTTACTGTCTGGAAGATCCCTTCCCTCATTGAGAATGCCGTCGCCGTTGCCATCATCGGCCTCCTCCTTGGGCCCATGTACCCCATCATGGTCAGCCAGACGCGCAAGACGCTTCCGCCCTGGCTCCTCGCCGGCGGCCTCGGGTGGATCGGCGGAATAGGGCAGTCGGGCTCGGCGGTGCTGCCGTTCATCACGGGCGTGCTGTCGTCGAAATTTGGTATCAGTTCGCTGCAGCCGTTGTAAGTGTCGGTGTCCCATTTTATGCTCATTGTGTGCTTGGGTTGTGGTGGTGGTGGTGGTGCTTGGGCAGTGCATATGCTAACGAGAGCCTTCGCAGTGTGCTGTCGATGCTGGTGGTTATGGGCGGGACGTGGTTCTCCATTGCGCCCAGGGCGACGCTGCGGAGGCTGGACTAAGACAGTGACATGCGAAAGCTCCAAGTAGACAGAATGCGACTGTTCCCCTTTCCCTGCGACTTGGCCTTGCTAAATCTTTGAAGCACTTATGACAGAGGACCAACTACGTAATTCCCTTTGGCCAAAGCTTTGACACTACCTAATCACGTACAAATTTACATATGAAAACAAAGAGCCATCCGCTGAAGTCACGTAGAAATGCGCCACTAACATCCTTCCTTTTAAGGGTGGCCTCGAACGGGCTTCGGCACATAGCTAGAGAAACGCGTCAGCGAGATAGTAGCCCACGTAAAGCCGAAAGCGACTCACGGCTCTTCCAAATATCTGGCTTCCTCGTCGGTCAGCTCACCATCTACGATGCCCTGATCAACGCGCTTGATCGAGTTGAAGCCGACGATAGGGCTGTCTACGGTGCGCGCAACCCATGCGAGTGCGACCTCCAAGAGATGTCAGACTAAAAAAGTACAAGATGGTGGAAGATGAACCCATCAAGTACGGACCTGAGACATAGCCCAGCCGCGCTTCTTTGCGACCTCATCGACCCGCTTGATGATCTCGGCGTCAATCTCGTGTTGTGTGTTGACCCCATAAGCATTGAAGGACTTCCAGCGGGGGGTATCCTCGGCATTGAGGGGACGGGCGAGCGCGCCGCCGGACAAGGGCGACCAGGGAATCAGGCCGATGCCATGGTACTTGCAGTACGCTATCATCTCGCGTTCCTGCCAATAGATCGCGTGAGCACTTCGCAGACAAGTGGTCCGGAGCATTAGGCGACCCACATCCTCGCGATAGAGCAACGAATATTCACTCTGCATGCTGACGAACTTCGTCCAGCCGTGCCGCTCGGCGACCTCGTTGAGAAGCGCGAACTGCCAGGCGCGCATCGAGCTTGCGCCAATGTAGCGCACCTTGCCAGCTTCGACGAGGTCGTGAAGCGCCTTCATCGTCTCCTCCGGTGGCGTGTCCGGGTCAAAGCGGTGGATCTGGTAGAGGTCGATGTAGGACGTATTGAGCCGCGCGAGCGATTCCTCGACGGCGTTGAAGATGGCCGCGCGGGAGAGGCCCATCCAGTTGACGTACTCCCTGCGCTGGCGCCAAACCGGGATATGCGAGTGTGTGAAGATATCGTGGTCCGCGCCCTTCGCAGTGAGGCCATAGCACTTGGTGAGGATGAATATTTCGTCACGGGGAATTTGGTACTGGGATTATTTGGTGAATGGCGTCCTGAATGGGAAGGAAAGGAGGGGAAGGCATGCCTTTTCAATGAACTTGGCAATGACGCGCTCCGAGTCGCCGTTCGAGTACACGTTGGCGGTATCAATAGTGCTGCCGTGCTGTCAGTGATATCCCTGCCAGATGAAGCCAAGGCCCGCACTTGATCCCACGATCCCATGCAGCCTTGAGGATGGGCAGGGCGCGCTCCTCGTCCAGCACCCATTGTGTTGACTCCTCTGTCGCCTTGGGTTCGAATCAATGCTTGCTTGGAAGTCTCTTTACCGGCGCCTTACCGCCCATTTGGGGTTCCCGTAGCTCGCAGCGCCGACCTGGAAAACAATTGTCGGAGGGTATAAGTAACGCACACACCGATATGGTGGATTGGAGAGCGTACAATGGGGACGGAGATACGCAGACCGCTCTTTCCAAGCTGCACATATTTCGCCGAGGGTGCTGACATCGTTCAAGTGGAAAGGGCGAAGACGCGCCGCGATGCTTTGTTTCAAGACAGCGCAGTCTGCTGATCCCCACTTTATAATGGCTACCTGCCAGTGGTACGGTTGGCTACCCGAGGCATCGATGTGAGCTCTGACTACAGGGAGTATGTTAAGCCCAAGGTCCCGTAGATCGCAAGGGCGTGAATGCTTGCCTGGACTGTTATCACGATGCTACCCTGCGATTGGACCCTATTGGACAGCAAACGAAGCAGCAGTGTTGGCACTGCTGTGATGGACTAAATCACGCAGAATACGGGTCTCTACCGTTCTCCGTTGCGGAAATGCGAGTTATGACGGCTCCTGTCCGACGGCTGAGGATCCGGGGCCGGACAATCAACGATATCGTCAACTTGGATAGCAGCTCAAGTTCATTGTGATGGTCAGAAATCCTTGATCGACCACACAAACACGGGAGGACAGCGAGCTGAGTCCGTTGTCCATGCAGGAGGAAGTACGCGCGAACTTGCTAAACAATGAGAGTCAGGTTCGAACTTTGATGCTACTGTATTCGACCGTGTCCGCAAATCGCTCACCATGACCGCGCTCGGAAATACCCGTATCTGACTTCAACACAATTCAGCTTCTCGGAGCGACAGAAGCAGAACGTATTGCGAGACTAATGGTACAGTATGATGATGCCTCCAAGAAAACTAGCAAGAAAGATGTCCGGAAAGCCCCCTCAAAGCGCAGTGATCACCTTCTTCAGCCACTCGTTCCCTTCTATCTGCTCCTTGTGTGCGTTGACGATCTTCTTCAGCTCCTCCAGCTGCGCCTCGGGCGAGTCATCGACGTCGGCCATCTCGACGTCCTCGCCGTCCGGCTCGCCCGCCCACTGCTTGAGCAAGTCCTCGACGATCTTGAGGCCTTCCTCCGTCACCTCGGGCGGAGCCTCTGGTGCAGAGCGTTTGTCCTCTGCAAGGGTGGTCAGTACAAGGCTATGCACAGCACATACAACGTAAGCAACTCACCACTCCCAAAGTCCTCCAACTCGTCTGCCTTGCGCTTGGCCAACTTCACGACGTTCTCCGGGAAGTTCGCCAGGCGCGCAACGTGGATGCCGAAACTTTGGTCGGATACGCCCGGCTCGACCTTGTAAAGGAGCGTGATGTCGCTGGTGTCGCCGGACGAGTCCCCGCTGACGTGCGCGACGACGTGAAGGTTGGTGACGTGTGGGAGTTGTTGGTCGAGGGCGGTGAGCTCGTGGAAGTGGGTGGCGAAGAGGCAGAAGGCGTGGATCTGGGAGGCGATGTGTCTATAGAGGGTTAGCCGGTGAGGCCAGCAAGAGAAGGAGAGTAGCCATACTCTGAAATCGCCCATGCCAGACCGAAGCCGTCGTAGGTTGACGTGCCGCGTCCGAGCTCGTCGATGATGATGAGCGAGTCCTTGGTGGCTGACTACCCAAGAAGTCAATGTCTAGGCTCAATCGGGGAAGTGAAGTGCACCTACCCGCAAGATCGTCGCAGTCTCCAACATCTCTGCCATGAACGTCGACACGCCCTTCAACTGACTGTCACCCGCGCCCACACGACATAGCACGGAGTCAAAGATCGGCAGCGTCGCCTTATCGCACGGTACAAAGCACCCCGTCTGCGCCATGAGTGCGATGACGCCCACCTGCCGGATGTACGTCGACTTCCCTCCCATATTCGGGCCAGCTATGTGAGGGTCTCATTGAGCACCCTATCGAGCACATAGATAAAGCGCAAGTGAACGCACTGATGATCTGGAACTCGCTCTTGTCCTTGATCATCTCGACGTCGTTCGGTATGAAGTTGACCTCGTCCTGAACCTCGAGACACGGGTGGCGCGCCTCCTTGAGGATCAAGCTGCCGTTGCCGCGCTCCACGACCTTGGGCTTGACGTAGGTGACGGGCGCGTTCACGGAGACGTGCGCGAAGCTGTGTAGACGCTCAGTAGTGCACAGGCGGTAGTGACGAGCTTCCCCTACCTAATGATCACGTCCAAGTGCGCGATGACACTATCCAGGGATTCCATGACCGAGGTATATGTGGCTGCAGAGGTTCGCTGAGCGGTTTGAAAAGCGCAGGTCGACCAACACACCTGCGATAGCCACGATCTCCTTCACAAGCCCGCTCTGCTTCCTCGAGTACGCCTGCGTTAGCTCCTTGTGGTCCGCCGCGGCCGTCTTCAGCTTCTTCGTCACGAAGTACACCCCGCTCTTGTTCGTCGCCAGCTCGATGTACTTGTCCTTCTTATTCGTGATGCCTTTGGCGTCCTGGCGGGAATGTCAGTCTAGTCAGAAGGGGTACTGAAAGTACATTTAGGTGCTCACGTTCTTCGTCAACCGGAAGCAGTAGCCGTACGTCGGGTTGTTCTCCAGATGAAGCTTCTTGTCAAGCTCGATGTTCAGGTCCTCGCCGACTCTGCGATGTTCTTGGTCGAGTTTTTCGGTCGCCTGGTGCGCAAGTGAACATGGCAGCGCAAGCCAGTATGAGCGCATCGCGGGCGAAGACACTCACCTCCTGCAGCTTATTATGCAGCTCCTGCAGCTGCTCGTCATAATCCGGCTTCACGACGTAGTTATGGTTGTCGAGCTGGTCGAGGTCGAGCGTCTGCTCCACCATCTGCGAGTACTTGGACAGGCTGGCTTCTTTGTCCTATACAGATCAAAGTCAGTCTTAGCGGTAGGTCGGTAGGAGGATGAATGGATGGAGGAATGGGTGGATGGAGAAACGGGTGAATGGAGGATGAATAGACGGATGAACGACGAACCCGAAGTTCCCTGAGGTACGTTTCCTCGATCAAAGCTTGGTGCTCTGGAGTCTCCGTCCGCACGGCTTCCAGCGCCTCTATCATGCCGGGTAGCTGGTAAGGCGGTCAGCGACGGCGCACTGCAGAACGGAGGGTGTACCTTACCTTTAGGATGACTTGGTATACGCGCACGACATTCTCCAATGTCGCAAGCCCCTTCTGAAACCGCCGTCCCAGACGGTGCATGTCGGGCATCATCTTCAAGTACTCGTCCTGACCAGACAGATCAGCGAATACAAAGATCAAACGCAATTGGGCGAACCTGCAGCGTCTGCCTCGCATTCGCGTCATCGAAGAATATTTGTACGAGTTCCTGCCGTTTTTCTGCGTGGGTTCAGAGATGGGGATAATGCCGTGAAGGGACCGACTCACGAATCTCATGCAAGTTGACGAGCGGCTGCTTGAGCCAAGTCCCCAGCATCCTAGTACCCTGCGCTGTCTTGCACTTGTTGAGCAGGCCTAGCAAGGTCGTGTTCTTGTTGGACTGGCCCTGTAGTCGCTGTGAGAACGATGGGTGAAGACACAGAGAGGGCTACGCACGCTTTGCCCAGTCATATCAACCAGGTTAAGCGCTCGCAAGGCGCTTGCGTCTAGCTTCATGTACTGCTCCAGATCATGCGTACGGATTGTCCATGCGTTGTGGTTGGCAGGGTCGGCGAGGAGGCTGAGGTAGCCGAGCAATGCGTTCAGTGCGCCTTTGGCGTTCGGCAGGCTGAGTTCGGCTATACAACAAATGTGAGAGGACGGTCAGGCGCTCATCGTTGTACTTACGAATGGTTGCAGTGGGATCGGCTGTTGAGGTCCCGGGGGTTGCTACCAGCAAGCGCGGGACATCGTCCGCAACGTTCTTATCCCTGAACTCGCCTTGGAATGAGAATGAGCTTTGATGTCAGAAGCAATATGCGGGACGCTTACTGGGCTTGCGCTCCGTGATCACGACACCACATCGGTCCAGCACCGACCGCAGCTTGTTCAAGTCTAGGTCGCGCTCAGACGTTCCACTCGACGTGCCCATAGGGATAACAGCCTCTTTCACGCCAAGCTGGATGATGAGGGACTCTGTATTGGAGTAAAGTTCATTGTCCACGAAGTCAGCTACACCGAGCTCCCGCAGGCTCGTGTCGGCGTAGGCGACGCCGACTGTCTTCAGCTTGGTCTTGCCACCAGCCGCGGGCGTGCTTGCAAGGGTGATCGCCATGACGATAGGGGCAGTTGTCATGTCCGAGTTGGTGAACAGTATGTCTTCGACTTGCTGCAAGTTTCCTGGGGAGGCCTGGATGCGCATGAGCGACGGTTCGTTACTTATTTCGAGCGATCGCGCACCTCCTTGTCCAGATGGAACTTTGTCGCGCGCTTGCCCTGGCCGCTCTCGGGGACGTATATCTCCACTTTCAGTTGCTTCACGGTGAGCGCATCTCGTAACAAGCTTTGCGCGACAGTGGTCTTCAGGTGGACCGTGGGTAGGCCGGTCGCGCGTCCGCCATGGCCTAGGTATTTGATGACAGAGTTGGTGTGGAAGACGTAGTTTGCGACGAAGAGGGCGTCTGGACCATAGCAGGAGTAAAATTCGTCGGGGCCCTGGCGATGGAAGAGGCGGAGTGTGCCCGTCTCGGGCGATTTCTTGGGGAGATGTGAGAAGAAGGAGACGAATCCAGGGTCAGTAGTCGAGTCTAACAGGATACTCAGTCAACGTTCCCTGGAATTCGGTTGAGGGACACGCACCTGCAGCTTCCTGGTCGTCTTTTCCCCTGCCGTACATGATCGTCGCGTAATGAGGTGCACGACGCGTCGCGTCACACACCGTCACGCGTCCTTAGCGCTCGGCAGTTGCCATTCGCGTCACTTGTCTTCGACGTTCATGTTCTCCTGCCGTTTTCTGGAAATACAATCCTGCTCGCGGCTTCTACTTCCATGGTATACATCTGCAATCCCGTGGATATGCACACATGACGTGGCCAAAGCGGCTTGCACTGAGGGGGCGAGCCGGAGAAATGAGAGTGCGTGCCGATACCTACCTGAGTGGTCTGCGATCGCGCTATCCGTGCCGCATACTGTACCGGTATGTATGGAGGCAACCGGTGGGGGGTGCGTTACGCTAACAACCCTCCGCTAATAGGCAACTGACCCTACGTTAGGCGTTACGGTTAGTTGAATAAGCAACCAGTCAAGGCAAATTTGAACATTTACTAGGCTAAAGTAGACGTACAGCAGCAGGAAGGCTCCGATGTGGCACTTACGACACATATAGCCTGTTTCCCGAGCGAAAAAGACCGTCTGGGCAGCGCCCGGGAAATATTCGAATTTTCGTCGATTTTTGCGCGATGGCAACCACCCCCTCCGTTACGCGTTACTTTCTTCGAAATAGCCAACTGTTTGGGCCCGCGTTACGCGTTACGGTTGCCTCCATTCATACCGGTACAGTAGTCGCCCACCTTCTTACGTCGCAGAGCTACTGGCTTTATTTTTTTTGTTGCTGGCCTACGCAACGTATATCATTCTTTCCCGCCCCCGACACATAGACGCCGTTATATCCTCTGTACTGCACCAAACCTGAGCCTCGAACCTCCCAAAGCGTCGCAGACCAGAAGGGACGCGCGTCGGTCTCCTCCATAGACTTTTCCCCGCATTCGCGGGTAGTGTGCTGAAAATGCCACCGGAATGGCCAGCTAACACCGTCAGGCCTCACGAACGTCGCAAATGGCAATCCTTTGCCGACTACATACCCGCTGCTGCATGTAATATTCTCAGGTGCGCCCTTTTGACCCGACATCGAAGCTGAATATCAATAACATTGACAATGCATTGTTCAGTTCAGTACCCATGACACCCTGCGGCTTTCTCTGTCTAGACCTTGGCGCGAAGAGGAAATCAGGGCGTACCCGCGCCCTGCAGTGCATGACTATAGCAGCTAGCTCCAGCAGGCCCAAAAGGACGGCCTCAGGGATCCTCATCAATCCCAGGCGATGGAATCTTCGACGAGGAAACAGGTCAGCCCTAGATCGTCAGTACGGCATTACATCTTGCTTTTAGCACCAACCTCCTCGGCTGGGATCGGTAGGAGAAGCAGCTATGCACTGTGTCTGTGGCTCATTGTGCCGCTGCATGCAGGGCATGCTCCTCAGTAGCCGGACGTAGAGAGGCGCTCGTGAGTCACACCTACCTACTCCGAACAATAACTCACCGCACGTGGTAGCGGCATGCCACGTTCTTTCCATTATGCGTCGGTTCCGTCTCCACTGCATGAATGTTGAACTCTTCAGTGAATCAAACGGGCGAAGTGCGCCTGGCGACCGGTCCTCCGGCGGTCGGGAACGAGTTGTGCAGAATTACCTGAGCGGAAGCCCTGATTTCCGCCTTCCTAGGCTGGGGTTCCATACCCAAGATGCTTTTGAAAGCCGAATAATCAGGCGAGGCTTGAGTTTATGTGGCAGATAGCAGTCAGTCCTCCTCTGCTGCGAGTGCTGACCTCGGGACCGTCCCTTCAGCTTCCCACCATCGAGTCACAGCTCTCGCATCGGACAATGGGTGCACAGTATAGTACTTCATTTCCGCGGATGACTACCAGCTACACGAGGATTACATCCGGCCTTTGGAAGATCCCCTGCGTCACGCACGAGGTCGGTCGACCTCTCGCTTATTCTGGACAGAAGGCCAGCCGCTAACGCGAGGTTAGATCGCAAACAAGGTCGTGATTCATGGGAGTGCGGGTCCGTGTCCCGGTGCACGCGCCTCGCCATATAAAACCATCCGGGCCTCGCGTCGCTGGCCTTCTCTCTCACCATCGACACCGACTTGTCCTCGCCGCTCGTTTCGCCCGGCTTCTCTGCTATCGATAAGTATGCTCTCGCAGCCCTCACCCTCGCCTTCGTCTTCCGCTTCCACCTCTACCGCCGCCTCGATCTCCACCGCGCCCAATCAGACCGACATCGATTTCCTGGACCTCAGCGATGACGAGGAATCCGAAGAGATGTACCCCTTCAACTACTATCCCGACGAAGTTATGCCACGCCGCCGACACGCCTGCTGCGCGCGCTGCACGAACGAGCTCCAACCATTCGACTTCGACGATGACGAGTCCGATCGCGAGGTAGGCCTCACTCATCCTAAGGCTACCCCGAGAGCGCGACGTGCTGATGGACTTCCAGGCGTACATCAACATCCCTAGCCCCTCCGCCAACTACCGCATCATCCTTGACATCCTGGTAGGTCATTTGAGCCGTATCTATGGCCATCGCATCGCTAACCGCACGCGAAGGGGGGCGTTAAGCGAGAACCCGGGCCCGCCGAACTGCGCGTGGCCGTCGACCAGAAACACGACCTTTCCGCGCCCCGCCTGCGTCGCGCCAAGAGCTTTTCCTCCTTTTCGTCCCGAGTGGCGGTACGTCTGCGATGGCCTGAATTATGTCAACCAGCAGGCTTATCACACTCGTCCAGGGGCTAGCCCATACCTTCGCTAAGAAATTACGCCCCAAACGCATTGTCGCCCACTAGGGCGTCTCGTCCCCCTTCACACCTGCTCATCGTGCTTCCCATCCCATACCATGCCACATACTGCCTGCATCTTCCCACTGATTTCTTGGACACGGCACTTCTTGGCTTAACCACACGTTTCCTTTCTTGCATGCTCCATGTACTCACAGGCCCACTTTTGTTTTATGTATCATACCGACCGCTGCCAACGATGTCTATGCCACTGGATTGGCGGATGCACTCATTCTCTGTACCAACATCCAATTTCTCGCGATTTCTACTTTACCGTACACACTGCTACTCATACCACAACCAATCTTTACTGCTGTCATTTACATCTGCAATTGATGTTCGTTTACAAGGAATATTCAGAGTGGTATATGGCTCGCTCAAACGGGGTTGGATGGCCCACTAGTAATTCATCGATGGGAGATGGGGGTCGCCGTCGTGGTGTGTGCTGTCGCAGGAAGGTGGGTGATGTCCTACTCCAATGTCAGGTCGGTGACTATGTCTCTCGCAAGGCTGCCACGCACCTACGGAACGCGCCGACAGGCGCTCTAACGTGCAACATTAGTCAACTTTCCAGCGGTCCAAAGGTCGACACTCAACGCATTCCGCCGGACATACAGGCTCGAAACGTCCGGTCGTGAAGGGCCCTCCGTTGTCATCGCCATGCTACGGTCAGAGAACCACGCTACTGGCTAGGGCCACTATGTTAGGCGGTATATAGCGGTGAACGTGCATGCTTACTTTTAGCGTGGGTCTTTATGGGTCTTATGTGCGTGCATTGTGTGGCAACAGGGTCGAGCTCGCCGAAATCAGAGGAGGAGGTTGGGTGGAAGCCCCCCTGGCATCGGCTTTTATTACTTCACATGAAGCGTTTTTGCAGAGGATAGGAGCGCCCATTAGGAGGACGATACTTGCGACCGCTTCATCTAGATCTTGGATGAAGATCAAGTTGCAGCCTATGCGCTTGGACGAACGGAGAGCGGAGAGCCGCGAGCAAGATTCTACCGCACTGACGCCCAATTAGAAGATGAATGGAGAGCTTATGATAGCCCCAAACACTTACCTGATACCGCACGAGTCCGAGTCCATGGTATGCAATACTATCCCAACACGCTACACGCGTAATGTAGTAAGTCGCCGCATACATGGTAGTAGGCCACGTCACTATTTGGTGAACCCACCTACTACTGTATCAGGCGACTGAGCCTTACCCAACCAAAGCCCAGACCTGTTGGATGAATCACCGCTAGCATACCTGGCGAGCTCGATGTCCGTACCGTTAGGGTGAAAGGCCCCGTCTGCCGTACGTTGTCGTCCAGCTGTCGGCATGCCGACAAGCAGGCGGGTATGCGGCTCGACGCTGGACGAGATGGCAGCGGTCGAGGGATGATGGTCTACGTAAGACGCTTGCACACCCTGAGGTGGAATGGTTGACCATGGGGGGCATGCTGAAAATCAACGCTGACGGCACTTCCTGACGCACTTGATTGAACTGCACGAGTCTTTTACCGAAGTAGTACAGTGTCTGCCAGGGATTCCGGTAATAAGTCCACAACATGTCGAAGACAATATTCCACCGTGCGTCCGGCCATTGGGTCTGGAGATTTCGCAGATGGCAGGTTACGAGAGTGATTCAGGTATCATTGAAGGAGAGACCGAGCTTCGCTGAGGACGTACGAGGCCAGCCTGAGTGAGGGCGATGTACGAGTTCTAGAGACAGGAAGTTGCGTAGAGGAGGATTGGGACCAGACCGATGGCATATGCGGCGCTGCCTCGCGCCAGGTGCGACAAACAAGCGGCAATGACCAGTACGGAGCCTTGTACTTGAGCGCAAGGAGTCGGTTTCCTACGTAGATGCGAAGATAATATCGAGTAGTTCGTTTGAGAGCACATGCAGGAGCCTGGTGAGAGAGAGCGCATACGGAAGGTGGTTCTGTCTTCGCAGTCATCATCTCGTCTGCAGGCAAACGATCAAGGGCGGCTGAAAGGACCTAACTTGCCATTGACTACATGGAGATTACCTCTTATGCGCCTCAGAGTCAGAATGTAGACCCACCGAAAACATGTAGTAAGGAACACTGACAAGTAGTGGTGGAGGTCGGCACTCACAAGAGATCCGTCCCGTTTCCGGCAAAGTCGAGTTATCGGCAATCGCCGGCATACATATCCGGTAATGACCCTTGCCACCTCGAGTCGGCGATGCGCCTGCACGCGCGCTATCCCCCTCTTCCGCACGATGAACTGGGTAAACTTTCGGGGCTCCAGCATGCTCCTACGCATGCCCTACGTACCCTCAGACTAGCAGCTCGAAGGACCGGAAGGCCCAAGGATGCTGGGCACTGGTCAGCGCATGACGTCAGAAGCATCACCCGCTCGGAGTCGGTCAAGCGTCTTTAAGGCTCGCAACGGCACGCCTCTCGCTGAGCGCATCAACTCGGACGCCCACGAATTTCGCAGAGATCATGGGAGGTGCGTGGCCAGCCAGTCGCGATCTACCAACCAACTGACATATTCGCCAGCCGTCTTATCTTGCTTGGGCTTCACCGCGTCCGCCATATTTGCAGGAATAACGGGCTTCATCACTGCATGTGCCGGGGTGCGTCGCAAGTCACTATCCATGCTACCCATCCTGATCCCCTCTTCAACAGCTCGCCATGACCACCGCCATGTTCTTCCAGGATCTCTTCTGCGGTTGCCGCCCAGGCGAGCACATCCGAGAACGGAATGAGAAGCGGAGACACGTCCGCGTTGTCGAGCACCCGAACCACCCACTCGCGATCGCACCACTGGAAATGGCGCAGAGCCCGAAACAATAACTTATTTGTTGTATCTTCATACCCTCTCATAGTGTACTACCCGGTTCTTATAGGTCATCATCTGTGCAATGTACCATAGTCACCCCACAACCATAATACAGCGCTTGCCTTCGACTTCCCTCCATCCCTCATCCCGCTGCCTGATACCATGTCGTCTTCTATTCGCGTCAAGCTACCCACCCCACTCAGATATACAGCCCAGTCCAGCCGCTTGACTCGATATACAGACGGTCCTCACCCTCCCGATCGCCCGCATAGTGCGTCCATCGCGGGTCGGACGGCATGCCACCCTCACCACTCCCTTCCTCTACCCTCGGCTGCTCGATCGCCTGCAGTGCGCTCGCAGAGTATGTCTTCGAATCCAATTGCACCAAACCCTCGAAATCTGCGCTGCGATAATCCAGACGCACGTCTCCACCGCGCGACGAAATGTGCGTCCCTCGGATCGGCCTGTGCTCAGCCGCGCTATCCCCTATCCATGTTATGTTCGTACTTCCCTCTCCGGTCAGCGTGCTAAAGGAAACGGGGTCGCCGCCGCGCGGAACAGGATGGGCATCAATGTGCAGGTGTCCGTCTCCTCGCTGAGTCTTCAAGCTCGCCTTGTCGACGACTGCGATGGCGCCAAGGATCCCACCGCTGTATACCTCGAGCGATATCGCGTCGGCCTGCAGCGCTAGGTCGGGGAGGATGCGGTTGCGTGAGTCCATGTCGAACAGCGTCACGAACAGGGTTTCTAGACGGATTTCGGCGCCTGGGGCGAAGCGGACGTGGGTTGTACTGTGCGACGCGACGTGTAGCTTCTTGAGATTGGGCGGGACGCGCACGACCATGTCGAAGCGGGCGCAAGAGGTGTCGCCTTTGGAAAGGGGGACCGTAGTGAAGAGCATGCGATCATCACCGAGTTCAGGTTGTGGCCGGCGGACCGAAACGAGGTCGAGGAGTTGGGTATTATTGGTGCGCAAGCTGAGTTCGTACATAACCTCAGTTGCGTCCGCGTCACCAACGGCGAGTGTTATGGATCCGGCAGCATCGCCGTGGACGTCGAGGGCGTGGGCCGCGTCTTCGCCCAGAGGTACGGCGTACCTCACGACCTCGGAAGACAGGTAGAAGGAAGGTACGTCGAAGCAACCCAAGGCCGTTCCGAAATCTGTCTTATCATCGAGCACATTCTCTTCAGGCTATTACAATAAAGATCAGCCTCGAATCGCAAGGCTTTGTTTTCACTCACCGAAAATCCCCAGTCCATCACCCTAAACAAGATGTACGCAGCACATGCCAGCATAACGAAGGCGACCGCCTTACAGTACGGGCTGCGATGTGAGGGTCGTTAACCTTGACTTGATCTGAGTTCAACATGGTAGAGGAAAAGGCGCACAGTCTTCCGCGACGATCTTGGTGCTTGGTGCGCAAGAGGCCGTCGTCCAATAGCGCTGCAGACGGGCTGTCTTCCAAGTCATAGGGGTACGCGCTCGTACGCCTGCAATCCTCATCGTCGTATGATGATAGTTGACTATCTGGTCCTTCTCAGCTATGATGCAAGCGTAGTATAGATAGAACTCACAAGGATTCCGCTTCATCAGCCTCACCGTCTCCAGCAATGCCCTGAACGCGGCGAAAAAATCCAGTGTTTGTCCAGGACGGTCATTCAGGGCCATGGCTGAGTAGGAAATGAGGATGGCAGTTGGCAAGGAGAAATGAGCATGGACCTCGTCCAGCGCGCAGCACTTCAGAAATATATAGAGGGCCGACAGTCGCATCCGACCATCGCGGGAAGGTATGCATACCTAAGGGCCAACTGCCAACTGTACCCGGATGAAAGGTCGTGACAGAGTCGTCAGGGGTTCTAACATGCGAGGGAAGTCAACCATTCGATGCCTCGTCATTGAAGGAGATGTATGCGCTGGACTCGCTAACGGCCGGCCCTTGCGACAAAGGACTGATAGGCCGTGAAGCTGAACGAATGTCATTTTCATGGTATGAGAGTGTGATGATCAGACTGTTCGACACAGAAAGAGCCATAGCGAGGCCGGTGTAAGCAGTCGGAGGAGGACATTAGAGTAGAAGAAAAGCCTGGGAAAAACATAACAGAAGAAGCAACCACGTGCTTTATACCCCATTGGTGCCTTGCCTTCGACGCTCACCTGCGTCCAGCTATATTCACCATTGGGCTTCTCTGTATCACTCTATTTCTGCTCATTGCACAAAACACGCGACTTTGTTGAACGCCACTGACCGGAAATTTACAAAATGGCATCGGCGTCAGGTGAGTAATACGCCCGTCTTCAGTTGGAGTGCTGAAAGTGATATATCAGCTATTGGAAAGCTGTCTCGCGAGGAGTACAGGCGCCAGAAGGACCTCGATGCAGCCCGTAAGGCAGGAACAGCGCCAGCCGCGCTCGACGAGGAGGGCAAGCCCATCAACCCCCACATTCCCCGTGCGTAGCATGATCCCATTATGCATCGCACCTCACTCAACTTGGGACAGAATACCTCGCACAGGCCCCATGGTACCTCGACAACGGAGCACCGTCCCTCAGCCATCAGCGCCTGCATAGCCCTCCACCCAAGCCCTCCATCAACGACTGGTACGACCGTGGCGCGCGCGCCGGCCCCGCTGCGAAGAAATATCGCAAGGGCGCATGCGAGAACTGCGGCGCTATGACCCACCAGAAGCGCGACTGCCTCGAGCGCCCGCGCAAGAAGGGCGCCAAGTTCACCAGCAAGGACATCCAGGCGGACGAGGTCATCCAGGACGTCCCCGCGGGCTACGACGCGAAGCGCGATCGCTGGAACGGGTACGACCCCGCGGAGCACAAGAAGATCTACGACGAGTACGCGGCGATCGAGGCGGAGCGGCAGCGTTTGCGCGAGGAAGAGATCGACAAGCAGACGACGACGGACTTGGCGGCGGTGCGGAAGGTCGCGAAGGCGGGGAAGAAGTCCGACCCGGACTTCGGGTCGAGTGACGAGGAGGATCTGGATGAGGACAAGTATGCGGATGCGGCGGACGCGGTGGGGCAGAAGATGGACACGAAGACGCGGATAACGGTCCGCAACCTGCGTATCCGTGAAGACACTGCAAAGTACCTCATCAACTTGGACCCCTCAAGTGCATACTACGACCCGAAGACGCGATCTATGCGAGAGGCGCCACGAAAAGACATCGCTCCGGAAGACGTGCGTTGCATACTTTATGACCTTGTCTTTCCACTGACACCCTGCCCAGGCTACCTTCGCCGGCGAGAACTTCCTACGATGGTCCGGTGATGCCCCAGCAGTTCAGCAACTGCAACTCTTCGCGGCCCAAGCCGCCTCCCGCGGGAACGACCTCCACTTCAACGCAAACCCCACCCAGGGCGAGCTCCTGCACCAGGAATTCAAGCAGAAGAAAGAAGAGCTGCGCGACACCACCAAAGTCAGCATCCTCTCGAAGTACGGCGGCGAGGAGTACCTCAAGTCCGCACCGAAAGAGCTCTTGCAAGGCCAAACGGAGAACTACGTCGAGTACTCGCGGTCAGGGCAGGTCATCAAGGGCCGCGAGCGCGCGAAGGCGCGGTCGAAGTATCCGGAAGATGGTGAGCATCCGAAACCTTACTTCTGCAGGATAAAGCGTACTAACTCCTCCCCCCCCCACAGTTCTCATCAACAACCACACCGCCGTCTGGGGCTCCTGGTACGACAAGGAGACCGGCGCCTGGGGCTACGCCTGCTGCCACAACACCGTCCACCTCTCCTACTGCGCGGGCAAAGCTGGCATCGAGGCCACCGAAGCGTCGACCGCGAAGGCCCTCCTCGCGCAACCCGCGTACGAGCCCCCGCCACCGCCGCGGGAGGACGAGGCGGCGTCGAAGAAGAGCGAGAAGGAGCGGTACGAGGAGCGGAAGCGGAAGATGCGCGGCGAGCTGGAGGAGGACGAACAGTGGGGTGGGGCGAAGAAGCCGAAGGGGACGGCGCTGGATGGTGGGAAGGTGGATGTGACGGAGGAGGAATTGGGTGAGTAGGGTTGCGTGTGTGCTTGAGGGTTGTTGCTGACGGTTTTGATAGAGAGCTATCGGAAGAAGCGGCGGATGGCAGAAGATCCGATGGCCAACTATGTCGATACGGGGGACGATTTCTGAGTCGCTTGACTGTGACATTCTTCCTGGAGGCTGTACTTTGCGGCTTGTTGTGTATATTGGGCGTGTATGATCACCGTCCTTTGGACTCATCCGCACATTCATCCTATTCCCTTCCGCGAAACCGCAGAAAAGCAGCTAGACCCAACATCTGCACGATTCCGTCTTGTGTCCGTCTCGCAGCCTGCTGCACGGGCGCCGCCGACGCCTATAAGGTCTAAGTGATCGCTGCGCAAACTCCTCCGCCCAGTCCTATCGATCTTCTTCGTAAATGGAGGTGATCGTCCCAGCATGTTGTGAGCACGTCCGACTCGAACGCATGGGCCTCCCTTGATTCTCATTGCCGTGTAGGATCGCTACCGTGACTGACGCTCGCAGCCACTTCTCTATCGATATGAAGCACTACGAATCCTCCAGCCAGGAGGCAGCGGACTTCTGCGTGTCATTTGAAAGATATAGCCCGACATGAAGGGCTTCTGCCCAGCAAAGCCTGCATGTGAAGCGGGACGCCAGCTGACTGGTTCTTCTCTAGGGTCTTCTCTATCTCTCGCGGCCGACAGTAAACAAATCGTGAGCCTCCAGCTCCTCAAGCTCAAGCCTCCTTGCGCCAGTTGCCCACTTGAACATAGATCGTCAACATTCGATACGTTGTCGATAGCTACAAGCGCCAGAGGAGCTGGACCACCCCGAAGTACGTTTACCGATCCGTATTGATAGGCTCAAGATGTTCATCTTCACCTAACCCTCAGATGGGTAAAGGACCTATGCCCGCGGCAGGCAGCGCTGACAAGCGCTTCGTGAGAGGTGGCGCGAAGGGGAAGCCTTTCTGCTCTGCCTTCAATTCGACGGGCGGGTGTAGAAAGCCCGCAGGAAAGTGCCCACACGAACATCGGTGCTCGACGTGCAGGAGCGAAAAGCACAATGCAATGTCGCATGGACGTTGGGCCGCTGCCTGAGAGCGGTAGTTGGCCATAAACACCGGGACTCCGTACTTGCTGAGGCGATGGAAGATATTAGGCCTCCGGCAATGTCTGCAATCTGACCGGTACCGTTATGATCATGTCTACACCTCGCTGCAATGTATATCAATGCTCTTGCTGCCTTCCGGAACGGTGACCTCCATGATACCCAGCGGACTCCAGGCGGGATCGAACTTCGAAACCACGGCCCCTGCACGGCCCGCAGCGGGGCCTCCCCGGAGGGTGATGCGCCGGACGTCGAGCGCGCTAGGCGCCCCTGGCGCATGTGATATGGCGCAAGCGCGACGACGACCACCTCCTTCCCCGCACCCACTCCCCATGGCTTATAAGTCCGAAGGCGCCGTGCAGGTGGTATCACATCCTCTTCTTACCCTTCATCCACTCCTCCACCCACTCCTTCGTCCCGTCCACCCACCATGACCGCGACCCCCACGCCCTTCAAGATCCAGGTGTCCGACGAGAAGCTCGGCTGGATCAACGAGCGCGTGCGCACAGCGAACATCATCCCCGACGTCGAGCACGCCGAGGGCAAGGAATGGGAGGACGGCGTGCCGTCGTCCGTCGCGAACGAGTACGCCGAGTTCTGGCGCAATGGCTACGACTGGCGCGCGGAGGAGGCGCGCATCAACGCGACGTTCGACATGTTCACCGTGCCGATCGAAGAAGGCGGGGAGACTATCGAGCTGCACTTTGTGCACAACCGGAGCAAGCACGCGAGCGCGGTACCGCTCCTGTTTGCTCACGGATGGCCGGGGAACTTCATGGAGGCGAGCTCGATAGAGTTAGACGAGAAGCGAAGTTCTGACGCGTCTTGCAGGTAGAGAACTTGCTGAAGTTGACTGAGCCGGAGGGGGACTTTCCCGGATTCCACATCGTCGCGCCCAGTATCCCAGGCTTCACATTCTCTTCATCGCCTAAGGCGAGCATGTCTCGGCGTTGTACGCTTGTTAATTTGCTTAAGTTGCACTCAGTCACAATCCTTCTCTCTGGGCAGCGTTGCCTCGATTTACCACAAGCTCATGAAGATCTTGGGCTATGAGCACTACCTCTTGCAAGGAGGTACGACCCCTCACTATCTTATGCTTGGCCACCAGACTAATTTTGACCTTCACAGGTGACTGGGGTTCCCTCATCACTCGTATCATGGCCATCCAGCACCCTGAAGCCTGCGTCGGCATCCACCTCAACTTCCTCGTCGCCGGCCTGCCCTCGCCGCTCTCTGAGCCCATCACGACCATCCGCTTTGCCACCGGCTACTTCGCTAACACCCTCCGCCTCGAGCTTGGCAAGAAGTGGCTCATGGGAAGCGAGTCCGGCTTCTCGAAGATCCAAGGTACGCTTGTCCTTCTTTCCTTGTGCTCTACCCACCTGCTCACATGCCTGCTAGCGACCAAGCCCCAGACCATCTCCTACGCCCTCCTCGACTCCCCCATCGGCATGCTCGCCTGGATCCTCGACAAGCTCCGCGCGCTCTCCACGCCCGGCTACGAATGGGACAAGACCCAGGTCATTACCTGGACCATCACCTACCTCCTCTCCGACAGCTCCGGCCACGCGCGCATCTACAAGTACGCGCGCCGCAACATGGAGAAGGAGGTCCTCGGCAAGCTCATCCCCGCCGAGGTCGCCTTCGGCGCCAGCGCGTTCCCCCACGACCCGGCCTACGCGCCGCAGTGGCTCGTGAACGCGCGGATAGCGAAGAACATCGTATTCTACAATGACTCGCATAAGGTCGGTGGTCACTTCCCGAGCGTGGAACTGCCCGACGTGTTCATTGTACGCTCCCCTTTCATATCGCTTCGCCAACATCTGCTGATTGGCTTCTTTGTCAGGCCGACTTGAAAAAGTTCGTTGGCAAGGTAAAAGCCTCGAGCCGTTGGGGACAGCTTGATAGTAAATAACTATCTTATTTGGGACTGGACTTGTACGTCGACCGTACATTTATATTTATGTATGCAGTGCTATGGGGAGGGTATATCAGTTGCGGACAACCTATTAGGATGAGAGGGTGCGGACAACATCAGACTGTACAACACAGGAATAGCGAAGAGAGAAAAGTGCGATAACAACGACGATTACGAAGGTAAAGTTGTACGTCCATTGATGAAAAACAAGCGAGTGAACCAGGAAATACTCGATATACAAACAGAGCGGCGACGACGATGGGAGCGAAAAACACGAATGACGATGTTGGTGGCAAAACACTGCAAGCGAAAGGGACATGAGGAAAATTAGCGTGATACCAAAGTGATTACTTGTTTGCTGCCGCCTTCTTGCTTTTGATCTTCCTACCCCCGCGAACCTTCTTCTTCGGCTTCTTCACAGGCTCCGACGCTTTGTTTTCCTTGTCGATAGGCGCGAGAGGTTCCTGATCGCCCTTAGACGATGATGCTATCGAGCTGCTACGAGACCGGTTGGTCATAGGCGTAAGAGGGACCCTCTTCGAGTTGTCGCGGTCCTGCGCAGTGCTTGCCGGCGACGGGCCCCAACGGTAAGGGTCCTCGTCCTCCTCTACAAGCACGACGCGCCTGACCCGCGTGGGCCCACGGGACTCCGTCTCTTTCGGCACCGGGAACTTCGTCTTGGCCCTCCAAGAAGGCTGCGCGGAGGGCGGCAGAGGTTGGCGAAGGACGGTGCTCGCATATGTCGCCCTGACGGGGCGAGAGGGAGGTGGAGGCCGTTCGTAGTGGAGGGAAGTGTCTTCGAGCTCCTCGGGTACGGCCGACAGCCGACGCTGCATCAGTCTTGCAAGGGGGACCGACCGAGGTTGATGGTGGAGGTCGGCGGCGTGCTGACTGGTGTACTCCTCCGCAGGGTCCTCGTACATGATGTACTCCTGTAACACCCTCCGCGGCACCCTGGCAGGAAGGGGAGGGAGTGGTGTGTTCGGAGGGGGGCCAGGAGGTTTGGGAGAGCGATGACTAATTGGGCTGCGAGCTGACGTAGGGCTGTGATGCACGTCCGATCCATACTGGGCGTAATGGACATGTCGCGAAGCGTCTGGCGCGTGCGCATACTCGCCCGGAACGGACGGCGGCTGCGGGTTCATCCCATGGTCCTCGCGAGGCTGTTCGCGATGCTCGCCGATGACAGGCGGCAAGGGGCGCCTTACGACGATAGGCGACCTGGGCATACCAGGCTCACGATAATGCTGGACTTGAGCGAGTCTTTCGGCGGCGAAATATATATCCTCGAAAGTCGGTTCACGATACGCGTCTTCGGGCCCATCAATGCGTATGGGCGAGTCCGGCTTCGGAAGATAGATGTCGTCAAAACCGTGACGAACAGGCCGGGAACGACTCGCGAATGTAGGAGGTGCAGAGATCGGCTCTAGATACGGACTGAAAGTCCACTCCGGAGTAGGAGAGCGCTGGGCGAACGCCGGCTGCAGTTGACTCTGGCGATATTGCTGAGCAATCTCCATTGCTGACATGCGACGAGCGGGGGGAGGTACAATGGAAGATGGAGGAGCAGAGCGTTCCTGTTCGGTAGCAGAGGGACGGTGCAGACCAGGTGGCGACCGCGGGACAAAGGTTGGCGCCGACGGCTTCAGTACGGCGTTGACAACACCGTTCCCGTGCGCAGACGGCGAGGATATAGCCGCTGAAAGTGCAGACGCTGACTGCTGACGAGCATCGCAGGCAGAATGCTCATCCGACTGCTTAGCCGACGCTATCTGCTGCCTGGAGACGCCACGGCCTGGGTCTCCTTGGACTGGTCCGCTCCGGTTCGCCGCATCTACATTGACGGCCTGCGGCCTTTCAGCAGATGTTGTACGATGGCGGAAGGCCGCGGTAGATGGGGTACGCGTCACTTGATCGATGATCCTGTCGGTGGCGTCCCCCTCGAACTTCTCGCCAGCGTCCAAACCCCATATCATGCGGCTGAGGTCTTCCCCTTCGACAACAGTGCCCTCCGCACCTCTGTCTCCCGGATTAGAAAGGCAGGACGAACAGCAAGATAAGATCTCTTACGAAGGGCATCTTGCATACGGAAGAGAAGATGGTCCATGGAGAGCAGGAATGGGCCTGGGCGGCGACGGCGGCCTCTCAGGCGCTGGGAGCAATTATCAGCAATCTCGCTCTCGTATAGAGCTTAGTCGCATACCATACGTCTTCGACCTTGCCTCGTCATGCTTCGAGAGCATCTTCTTGTCGCAATCGCCAAGGTTGTTATTGATGATGAAGACCGACTCGGGGGACGACGGCGGCGACGGAGTTTGTGGCAGATCAGACGGAGGAAGGCGAAGCGAGTCTGACGGATGGTAGTATGCGGTGTCGATCGAGGTCGACGTAGTGGACATGTCGCTGAAAGTCGTGTTGCGAGAGTGGGCAGCAGACGAGAGCCGAGCATGGACGGTCCTCTGAGTCGGCGTCGTGGCCTCGGGCATGGAGACCACACGCCTGCCGGCGATATTGCGAGCGATGTTGCCAGCGCCAGCAGACTGATGCGTCAGGGATACTGTGCGCCTCTCGACGATGCGACCAGGCGGCGGAGCGTTGTATCGAAGCTGAGCATACTTGGTAGGCCGAGTGGGCTTGAGGAGAGGCGGACCAGGAGATTGATCGACAGAAAGGTGGGTATATGCGCGCTCTTCAACGAGCTCGGTGGTTCCATAGTCCAGATAAGCGGGTTCTTGAACAATCGAAGACTTCATGTGCTGGATATCGCGAGATACGAAAGCGGAGGGTTGCGCAGGACGATATTCGACTTTGCGAAAGTTTCCAGAACGGACGCCAGAGGCAGACTGAGACGACGACATCTTGAGGCGAAGAGCGAGGACAACGAGAAAAGCGAACGGGAGGAACACGACGGTAGAAGACAAGAAGAGATACCTACTGTTATTCCAGAGGCTGATGCCTTTGTGACCAACAGTCAAAAACATGACCACACACTTCGCCCCTATCTCGCGCGCGCCGCGCCACGCCTTGTGAACCGTAAAGTTGAATTCAAACGTCTATGGATTATGCCGGATGTATAGTACAAGGAATACTTTGTATAACAATGATACGGGTACAAACGAATGCGAATTCGACGACTGCAACATCAATGCCCGGAGAAGAACGTCTGGTCTGGCATACCACGATCCATAGCGGTTGATTTTGGTTGGTCTAAGCTCATTATATATGATTCCCATGTTTGTGGGCTGAGGAGTTCAGTTAGAGCTGGCCCGATAACCCTGGATCGAAGCGTACGCACTCGATGGTAGATGGCAATTGTGACCACATGTTGAAAACGTCGTCCACAGGAGCTGGCAGAGAAGCAAATTCGGCTTCGGACAACCCCTCAAAGTTTGATGCCTGCCCTGGCTGCTGGAAGGTGGTTTGCATCTGCGACGGGTCGGGCAGCGAGACGAAGGGATCGTAGCATCTTTGTTGTGCAAAGCCCTGATCCTGCATAGTCGAGCGCGAGGGCGCTGGAGTGGGGACGTTCGGAGGGAAGAGTAGGTTGTTGACGTTCCAGTAGGTACTTGAATCGGTCCTGTCCCATACATCCGGTTGAGCGCCTCCTTGGCTGGCGCTGTCGCTAGGTGTATGCTGTGCGGTGGTAGGCGGGCCGGAGGACATCGTGTCTGAGGGTGAGGATTCGTATTCGTCTCGAGGACGCTTCTTCGATACATAGTCTGGGTGGGCTTGGGCGTCATGGATGTTCACAAGATGACGGATCAACCCCCTGGTATCTGTCAGTCCCGACGCAAGACACGCACGAAGATCAAACTCACTTGAAGCGGCCAGCAAGAAGCCACTTCGCCTCGCACGCTTCTAGGTATCGTATGCAATTTTGCACGTACTCCATCTCCCGCCTCTGGTCGATTGTCATGCCCATCTTACGTCCGCCCCACATATTCATCACGCAGGACACGGCACTCATAAAGGCGCCGACCTAGTCCAAGGGATAAGTCACCTCCGCCAGCCTAACATGACATAGAAAACACTCACCAGCAGCTCTGAAGTGACGATAGGATTCCCTCGCTCTACTTGTGCTGCAAAGACGCGAGAGCACGCCCGGGCGGCATTACAGCACATTGCGACCGAAGCGAAGGTCACAGGAGAGGACTTCCCAATGAAAGGGCGATGAATCGTGTTTTGCACATGATAGTACGTGACAAACAGCACGGAAGACTGGTCGAAGAAAAGTCTGTTCTCTCGCTTTGGATCCCAACGCACTAGGCGGGACGCGTGAGCTGATGCGACGTTGTGAACGAGGTAGAAAGACACACGATGATCAGGTAAACCCTCCAGCCATTCGTTCAGCTCCGAATCCAGTTCAGAAGCGACGCGTCGCTCCCATTCAGGTCCAACGTTCCCTGCTCGTATGCGAGACTTGGCCGTCGTATAGAGGGCGCTGAGAGCATGCGACAGGATGTCCGTCACCTTGACGTAGTGGGTGAAGAAGGCCAACTTCGACGGTATTCGAGGCGGCTGTTTGAACACTGTGGCAGGATTACCGGTGTCCCAGTACTCATCGTCACATTCGACCGGGAGGTCAGCATCGATACTAAACCTTGTCAGTGTCTGTCAGATCGGTTCCCGAGACAAACATACTCATCGGCGGTTATACACGGTTGTCTCCCGAGCGTAGAGCTGATGAGGCGATCGATAGCAACAAGCGACCTGGGAATGTCAGCCTCACATCGCAAAAGAGTGGGACGTGTTCGACTGACCAAAATACCCTGGTGTAATGCTCGTTATGAACGAAGTGTGGGTCCGACGACTTCCGATGGATACCCAGCTCTTGACAGTAGCGGAGACTGACGCCGATCATGGCCCACGAACTCTGTGGGGCCGATGTCCCATGCACGCAGGTCAGGGCAATCTGCGCGAAGGTTAGTGAGGGATGGAGAACATGTCGTCTCATCTGCTCACAGCGTAATATTGCAACTCATGCAGAGACGGCAGCATCCAAAGGGGTTTCTTCCTGATGAGGGGCAGCTGGCTGTACCTGCGTATACATATTAGTCATACGCAAGTCCACTCGAAGTGACTGAGACTCACCACTTCCACCCCGCGCTCCGCTGATCGCTGGTGCCCGGCAGAAGTACGCGAGGATCGTCCGTGTATCTTGAGGCAGACGCACACACCATCAGGACCACGGCGCCGAAGTACCAATCACGCTTATGCAACCCCTCGCGCAGCTCCCGCTCGAAAGTCGGGCGATGTAGTACGGGCAGGAGATTGTTGGGGATCTCGAAGTATACGTCTGTTAGGTGGCGCAAAAGATTGTCATCGGGAAAGTCGAGAGGTTCATATGCTTCCTCTTGCATGATAGCGTGTTCCCACTGGTCTCCACGTCAATGAGTTAGCTGGGCTGGTATGTTTCATCGAGGGGCAGAGCACGTACAGGCATGATATCCCAGCCGAGTGACTCGATATTCTCATGATACCGCTGGTAGACCTCAGGTTGCCTAGCTGGATCGCCTCGAAGCTCATCGCCATTGGCTTGAGTGGAGAGAGCGGTGCTGACTAGGTGAAAGGTGCTGGCTGGCCCGAAGTAGCGAGTGTAACAATCGGTGACGCGCACGCGGTTCATGTTGTTGACCAGCTCGGCCTGCATGCGTTCGTACTCGTTCTCGCGTTCGACTACTTCGGGGGAGGCATGCGATGGTGGAGTTGTCTCATGCGACGGCGGTGAGGTGCCATCGGTGCCAGTTGTCGAAGTAGGTGCAGATGTACCGTCCGCTTCTGTCAATGTCCTTTGGGCATGCTAGGATGCGCATCAGTGATAGTACGAAGGGCATATGCGCGCCACACACCTTCACCAACAGGTCTTCCATCATCTTGATGCGGCCCTCGAGCGCCTCCACGTATCCCTTCTGTGCATTACGACGCTAGAAAGAGATCAGAGTTGCGATGAGGACCGGATGGAAGGCGTACAATACCTTGGACGGGATAGTATGTTCGCAAGGAATGCCGAAGCCAGCACAATTGGTGCACCGGCCGTCTTTCTCCGCGCTATCGCCTGCTCGGAGTTCAGAGGTTGCGCGATCCTCTGTTATAGGTTCGTACACTTGACCTTGCGCTTGCGACAATTATCGCATGCGTGGGGTAGTCTTCTCTGCCTGGATGCCTTGGGCGGACCGCTGTCCTCGGATGAGGACATGGGAGGCAACAAGGTACGCGCAAAACCTCGGACGGCCGAATGAGCTGCGAAAAGCTATAGCCTTAGATGATGGCAAGAGCCAAAAGACGTTCCGCGGATGGCCTCCGCAGGGGGTCCGGGCGCTTGTGCGTCTGACACATCGGAGACTCATCACAGAGTTTACCCCATTTGTCCATTCCCTTCTCCAGGTTCCATCGGTACAGCACACCCGAAGACACACCGAACTGTCTATCCAGCGCCAATTCATCAGGCAACATTCTACCCAAGAAGTACACAAATACAAGTAGCGATTACAGAGTTGACGATCATAGAATCAGTGTCCTAGAAAAAGCGCCTGCTCCGGGAACCCGCGCGCGTTGGTCTTCGGCTGTTCTAAGCTGGATATGTACGAGTCCCATGTTCGCGTACTACATATACGCTCAGTGACCGTTTTAATACAGAGAGAAGAAAGACGCACTCGATGGATGAGGGTAACTGCTGCCACATGTCAAAGACATCGTCCATAGGAACCGGCAGCGATGCAAGATCGGCCTCCGTCAGTCCCTCCAGTGACGGTGCGTGCAAGTGCTGGGAAGCACCGCCGTGCGCCTGTTGGGGGTCGGGCATCGACACGAAAGGATCGAAGGGTCTTTGTTGGGCAAAACCGTGATCATGACCCATGGACTGCTGTGTAGGGTCGGCTGCATCCGTCTGAGGGAACAGCAAGTTGTTGACGTTCCAGTACGTATTGGCGTTGGGGTCACTGCCGTCCCAGAGGCCCGAGTAATTGGCATCCTGGCCAGCGCCGTCACTAGTGGTCGGTTGAACGGAGGAGGATGCGCCGGAAGACATGGCTTCCGGAGGCGGGGACTCAGCACGCGGCCTCTTTTTGGAGACGTAGTCCGGTGTGCCTCCCGCCTCCTGGATATTGGCGAGGTTCTGAATTTGCTCCCTACAAAGCTTGTTAGCGACCAGCCACAACTTTCAAGAGGCTGAACGCACCTGAACTTCCCCGCAAGATACCACTTGGCTTCCGCGACCTCCAGATACCGCAAGCAGTGGCGTACATATTCCATCTCCCGCTTCTGGTCGATGGACATGCCCATCTTGCGCCCACCCCAGATGTTCATCAAGCAGGAGACGGCGCTGGTGAAGGCAGTGACCTGGAGTGCATATGTTAGAACTCGAGTGGTGTTTTGAGAGAGATATGCGCGTACTAGTAGTTCTGACGTAACAATGGGATCTCCTCGCTCGATCTGCGCCGCGTAGATACGAGAGCACGCTCGTGCAGCGTTGCAACACATGGCGATGGATGCGAAGGTGACAGGGGAAGTCTTTCCGATGAAGGGCCGGTGGATGACATGCTGAACATGATAATACGTGGCAAATAAGACCGAAGACTGGTTGAAGAACAGTCTGTTCTCGCGCTTCGGGTCCCAACGCACTATACAGGCTTGGTCAATCCTATATAAACGGACGGAATGAAGGACGTACAGTGATCAGGCAAATCATCCAGCCACTGATTCAACTCGGAGTCCAGCTCGGACGCGATCCGTTGTTCCCAATCAGGACCGATGTGCCCTATTCGAATACGGGACTTCGCCGTTGTGTACAGCGCGCCGAGCGCATGAGAAAGAATGTCGGTGAGCTTCACGTAGTGCGTAAAGAACGATATCTTGGATGGGACACGAGACGGCTGCTTGAAGACCGTTGCCGGATTCCCAGTATCCCAATACTCATCGTCGCATTCCACTGGAGGATCTGCGTCAATACTGTCCGCTGTGAGTGACTGCATTGGAAACACAGAAGGGAGAAGCGTACTCGTCCGCGGATATGCACGGTTGTCTTCCTAGAAAAGAGCTTACGATTCGATCGGAAGTAACGAGCGACCTGGCCAGGATCAGTTTGTATCGACGCGCAAGTTCGTGAGTATTACTTACCAGAAGGCTCTGTTCCAATGCTCATTTTCATTGTTGACGAAGTGCGGGTCGGCCGACTTGCGGTGTATACCCATCTCCTGACAGTAGCGAATGCTGATACCGAGGATGGGCCATGCGCTCTGAGGCGCGGACGTCCCAAATACGCAAGTCAGAACGATCTACGATATGATTAGTGGGG
The DNA here is from genome assembly GCF_000143185.2 of Schizophyllum commune H4-8. Classification (NCBI taxonomy): domain Eukaryota; kingdom Fungi; phylum Basidiomycota; class Agaricomycetes; order Agaricales; family Schizophyllaceae; genus Schizophyllum; species Schizophyllum commune. Next base: position 1,820,872 of record NW_026089545.1, on the reverse strand, counting down.
AGAAGGGGCGAAGTAAGTGTATGCGTACGCCATAGTACTGCAACTCGTGCACGCTCGGCAGCATGAAAAGGGACTTGCGCCGAATCAGGGGTACTTGGGTTAACCTGGTTCGTCGCTATTAGTCGCTCTGACGAGCACCGTAAGTCTGCAGCGCTTACCATTTCCAACCAGCACTTCGCCAATCATCGATGCCAGGTAGCAGCACGCGACGATCGCTGGTATATCTCGAGGCGGACGCGCACACCATCAGGACAACGGCGCCGAAGTACCAGTCCGTCTTGTGTACCCCTTCTTTCAACTCCTTTTCGAAGGTCGGACGATGAAGAATAGGATTGAGCATATTCGGGATCTCGAAGTAAACGTCGATCAAGTGCTGTAGGAGGTCATCCTCCGGAAACTCGAGGGGTTCGTACTCTTCATCGGCAACGAGGGACTGTTCCCACTAAACTCCACGTCAGGTAGTTAGCTGAGACTGGTCTCGCTGGAGAGAAGAGCACGTACGGGCATAATGTCCCACGACAACGTCTGAATGTGGTCGCGGTAATTATCGCGATACTGGTCGTACACCATGTTCTGCTGGACTGTGTTGCCTTGGATCTCGTCGCTCTTGGCCTTCACGTATAGCGCTGCGCTGACAAGGTGGAACGTGCTGGCTGGTCCGAAGTAACGCGAAGAGCAGTCAGTGATCCGCAAGGTCTTCATGTTGTTGACGACTTCGGCTTGCATCCGCTCGTATTCGTCTTCTCGTTCGACATAGTCCGGTGATGAATGGGATGAGGATGACGCTCCTTCTGGTCCTCTCGCGAGGGCAGACGAGGGGGATGATGTTGTCGAGGCCTCTGAGCCATTAGAGGCCTTTACCGCCTGCTTTGGTGCGGGTTGAGTACAATGCAATGCCAGCATGCACTCGGGGATGCACCTTTGTCAACATATCTTCCATCTGTTTGATACGACTTTCAAGAGCCTCCACATATTCCTTTTGGACACCACGACGCTATTTCTTGGTCATTAACGCAGCGAAGACGAGTAGGGAGCATGCTGTACCCGAGAGGGAATGGTGTGTTCGCAAGGAATATCGAAACTAATGCAGTTCGTACACCGGCCATTCATGCGCGCACTGTCACCTGCCCCAAGTTCAGTGTTGGTGGTATTCCCCCTCGTCGACATACGTACACTTGACTTTGCGCTTGCGACAGTTGTCGCAGGCGTGCGGCAGTCTCCTCTTCTTGGATCCCTTGATGGGAGGGCTGCTGTTGTCCTCGGATGAAGACATACTAATGGCTAGCAATAAAGCTGATACCGGGGGGGATTCAAGCGCTTGGTAGATGGTCTCAGAGGATGATCGTAGGGAACAGAAGGTGGGCCCCCGTTCGTGCCGGGCGCTTGCGACGCCCGGCATCGCGGGGTCAGGCCATCACGGCCCGAATTTCCAAATTGGGAGTTTTCCCCATTTGTGTGCTGCCTTTTGAATTGTCTGCATTTGTGAGCGCCAAGCAGTGGCTGCGACTGAGGACGGCCACTCCGAGAGACACTCGGTCCTTGGACCATAGCAAGATTCCGGCCACGCAATTCATTCCAGACTAATAAAGAACGCTCCTAAACTCCGTTATCACGAAGCGCGATTGCGTATGTAGACGGAACCAGCCCGCGAAGAACGATCATGAACATCCTTGCTGCTGAAGCTCACAGGCAGTGCATTCCCCTGGGCGTGCAGTACTTTCAGTGCATGACCGTTGCTTCTATGACGAGATGAGGCACTCGCACGTCCGAATTGGCATCCGATAAAGCGCATCTTCGTCTCATTTCTGCTTTGATGCCTAGACTCTGTGGTATCGCCCGCAAAGTGGAATTTCCCTGCATACGCATCGCGGCGAGGCGCTTGATATATATACATGTAAGACGTGCAAGACTGCAAGTCAGGCGGTCCAAAGCATGTCCTGGGCACACCGTCAGCACCCATACAGTTGGCGCCATACAGAAGCACTCACGGTCACCTCCAACCCCGCATCTTCGCCACGGCTTGGAACACATCGTCCAGCGCGTCCTCGGCCAGCTTCTTCTGCCCCTGCGTATTATCCATCGCCACGTACTGCTTCCACCGTTCCAGCTCATCCGACGCTGCGTTTAGCGCGCGGAGGATGTTCGAGAGGTACTCCAGGTCCGACACGAGCTGCGCCGCGCCGGCAGGCGTCAGCCTCGTGATCCTGGGCAGCACGTCTGCGGTGAGGTATGCGGCAAGGGTCTGCCCAAGAGAGGCGAGCCACGCCGAAGAGACAGCCTCGGGGTCCAAGGTAGGTGGCTTCGGCGGCGTGGCGACAGAGGCTCGACGCATATGGGACGAGGGAGGCTCTGAGGCGGCTGGCGTCTCAACGAGGCTCTTCAGCATCTCTACGTCGAGGTTGGGGAGCGTGGCGAGAGAAAAGGACAGCGCGTCGTCATCGGCGTGGACTTCGAAGAGCCGCGGGAGGTTGAGCATGCCCTCGGCTACGCGCTGGATGGTATCGCTCGGGGAGGTTGAGAACGTCGGGAGCTGGAGGTCAGTCCCGGTAACGGTCTGGGGAGCCTTGGGATCTCCAGGGGCACTCCAGAGAGAAGATGCTGCGTACGCTGCCAAGTGCTTCTGTAGTGGGGACAAGATGGTGCTCTGCAGCGCCGTCTGGCATGCGCGCGCTAACGAGGCGACCGAAGCTCGCGCTTCTACGAGGAGCGGCGCTGGCCCTGCGGTTAGGGGTGCTTGGCGGAAACCAGGTGTCGGTGGCGGCTGTAGGTGATCATGACTGCTTTCGGGGTCGACACGTTCCAGTAGCGCACGCAGCTCTGCCGAGTTCAGCGTCGATTGTTCCAGCAGCTGCGCTTCCCCTTTGATCGAAGTCAACGGGAAGTTCACCGGGTCCTCTCGAGCCCGCCGGAACTTCGTCGCGATCTGCACCAACTGGGAGCGCAGCTTTACCTCGAAGGCCGTTAACCGTTCTGACAAGGCTCGAGTCGACGATAGGAGATGCAGTATGGTTTGAAAGTAATTCCAGTCGTCCTGCGAGTAGTCCAGATCTGCGAGATCGCTTTCAGACACGGTAGTCTCCACAGACCGTGTCTTCGCAGTGTCGTTCTCGACGTTGGCGGTCCACATGTCGATGAAGGCCTGGAAGTAGCCATCGAGCGCTTGCACGAGTCCGGTAGCACCGTACCCATAGGTGAAGCTAGTGCACCGGTCGACGCTCTCCTCCGCCACGCTCAGCACATCGACGGATCGCTCTCGTAGCAGACGCGCCTGATCCTTCTCCTCGTGCGTAGGTTCGCTGGTGATGAGTGTGCGTAGAGCTTGGTCGAGCATTCGCCGTTCAAGCGACCCATACTCTGTCTGGAATTGCAGAAACGGCTGGAAGAGCTCCTGATCCCAGTCAAGGTCTTCCGCAGTCATGACCTTCGCGAGACCCAAGCTCGCAGGAGCTTTGGCACCTGGCCTCCACGATATAGACATGCGGCTGGAGCGTCGTCGATGCACGCCGGAGTTGGACCTGGTTGGAGGCGGAGAGCTCGTAGGGTTCGTAGGATCCGGTGACGCATCGGGGGTGGGGGTATAGCGGATCTTCTCGAAGACCTTCTCGACTTTGACGGCAAAGTCCTCCGTGGCTTTGAAGACGATGATGAGTTCCCTCAAAGACGTATCGCCGTAGTGCGCGACCATGTCGGACAGGCGGTTGTAGTAGGTGGGCTGCAGCGACGCGAGAACGGAGGTGAAAAGACTGGATAGTGATGGGGCAGGGTCGGGGAAGATGGCGGGTATTGTGGTGCGCTCTTGCTTGAGGACGGTGAGGAAGGTCCCGTACCACTTCTGGAGGAAGGCGGCCAAGGGGACAGCAGCCGCATCGTTCTGCGCGCCCTCTTCGCAGTCCGAGATCTTTGCCTCCTGCCACACGCTCGTGAGGGGGGTGCGCTTCGAGCCGTTGTAGTAGTTCCGGAACTCTGACTCGCGCTGAATGTGGGCAAATATGGAGAAGTACTGGCGGCATGTCGCCAGGTCTTGCGCGTTGATCGCGGAGACGAGCGCAGAGCTGAGGGATGCCTCGAGCTGATTCTGCAGGTTGACCATGAGGGCACGCCGAGGATCGTACTCCGGTGTATTCTGGAAGACGACCATGCTCTTGTTGGCCTCTGACAGGCGCTCCGCAGCCTTCGCGTAGTTCTGCTCAGCGAGCAGGGATGTGACCTCCAGCTCCAGCGTGCTCCAGCTCTCCGCCTCACGCAGCACCTCCCGCGCTTCCTCCATATTGCGCTTGATCGTGTCTAGTGACTTCAGCTGATCCAGCGCGGCTCCCGTAGCTGGCGCCACCACATTCTTCGATCGCTGCCGGACTTGCAGGAGAGAGCTCTGCAAGGAGACCGCGCCATCGCGCATGAAGTGCAAGTCGTAGGTCAGGCGCGGTACACCGCGCGACACATCGTCAATGACGCGCTCGAGCTGGAAGGACGTGTCTTCACAGGCGATGTCGAGCGACGCGACGAGGCCGGTGACGCGCTGATCGAGCTCGGTCAGCCCGAGCGCGGAGTCGTCCTCACCGTTGTCGAGCACTTCGTTGACCCAAGACAACACATCGTCGTAGTCTTCGAGTGAGGAGATGGTCTCAGGTGCCGCCGCCGCCGTCGACATGAAGGTGATGAGGGGAAGTCGCGTCCTCGCGCCGAGGTTCCGACTATAACGCCACAAAGTGATCACCGGGCAACGTTCGAACTCCTGCTCTCATTCACTCAGTGATCGTACTCCACAGACCCGATGAAAGCGAGGCGGACGTTGCATGTTACAAGAGCTCCTCCTGCGGTGGGTGCAGACCGACCGCTGGCTGGCGTTGTCGAGAATGACCTCGGCTCGGGGTCACGTGCTCGGTCATTACGCATACGGCCGGACCGCGACGTGTCCATTGTTCTCCTCCACGTCTTTCATCTCCCTCGCTTCGTAACTTATTACTCACTCGCTCTTGTATCGCTATCTCCCATCATCTGCTGGTCAATCCTCCTCTAATCTTACCAGCCACTGCGCGCACCATGGGATACTCACTCTGTCGCGCACTACGCGTCACCCTTGCTCTACAAGCGCTCTCCCTCGTCGCCGCCTCCTCGCCTTTCGGATCGTCGAACTCCGGGTCCTTCCTGACCGACAACCTCGTACGCAAGGATCAAGTACAAAGTGTGCTCGAGCACCAACCCGCTCAGGAGATCTGCGAGAACGCAGTGGTGCGTCCCCCGCCCCCGATCACTCTTGGGCCTTGGTGTACTGATGACCGATCAGCCGACAGGACCAATAGAGACGACGCTATGCGACTACGAGACTGTGGAGAGTGTCACCGAGCAACTATACTCTGACCTCCACGAGTTGGTCAGCAAGCCTTTCTTCAAGTACTTCCGGGTTAGTGATGATCGTATCCCTTCGGGGCACTGTACTGAGACTCAGTAGGCGGACCTATATCGGGAGTGCCCCTTCTGGCCAGATGACGGTCAATGTAATGAGGCTGGTTGTGGTATAACATCGCTGGATGAGGTGCGCTCGCTTGCATCGCATCGTACACGCCTCACTGACCATTCCATCAGAGTGACGTGCCCGAGAAGTTCAGAGCAAAGGCGCTAAGTCAGGTATCATCTGTGAGCGAGGTGAGTGTCATGCACATCATCGCCCAGCAGGTGGCTGACCTGTTATGCAAGGTTCACAAACTTCCCGGGTGTTATTATCGCGACACCGATTTCTGCTACCTGGATGATGATACCGGTACGCGGGTTCTACCTATCACATTGGCGAAGCTTACCCTCGTTTGCAGAGGGCGAATACTACGATTTGTCGACAATACCCGAAAGGTATACGGGCTATGCCGGTCAAGACGCACGTCGCATCTGGCGCGCAATATACGAAGAGAACTGCTTCGGTCTCTCTGAGCTCAACTTGATGAAGTCCAAGAACCCTGCGCCCGTCACCCTCCCCGATACCATGACCGACCCGTTCAAGAATGAGAACGACGAGGTCGACGCGTCAGAGCAGTGCTTGGAGAAGAAGGTCTACTACAAGATCATCTCAGGTGCGTCTTATACCCCTTGCGTACCTGGATGACACTCATGCAGCACAGGATTGCACGCTTCCATTTCGACGCACATATGCTACGAGTCCCTTGACAAGGAGACTGGCGAATGGGTACGTCTTCCTGGCCATGCAGTGCACTTAACAGACTGATGCTGGTTGCTTCAGGGACCGAATCTCCCGTGCTTTGTCGCACGGATAGCCTCGCACCCCGAGCGTCTGCAATACATCTACTTCAATACCGTCCTCATGTTGCGTGCTGTCGCACGTCTTGGGCCATATCTCGAGGCGTATGACTACTGCGCATTCGGGAAGCACGAAGACGACGAGGAGACCCTGTCTAAGTTGCACAATGTCATCGATATGGCGCAGACAGTGGGCAAGTTCGATGAGACAGTGCTCTTCCGCGGAGAAAACGCCAACGTAAGTCATAGATATGCCCTTACTCGATCATTGAAGTAGAAGACTCACTATCCCCCTAGGTCTTGAAGGAAGAATTCAAGAGCCACTTCCGCAATGTCACTCGGATCATGGACTGTACCGGCTGCGACAAGTGCCGCCTTTGGGGAAAGGTCCAAACGATGGGTCTGGCTACCGCTATGAAGATCCTGTTTGAGTTGGACGAGACCGCTCTCGAGTGCGTGTGCTTCTGGTATGCCCACGGTATTCTGACTGACCAACAGCAGCCCCAACGCGAACGCAGGTCTTCTGACTCGTCAGGAGGTGGTCGCGCTCATCAACACTCTGCACCGTTTCGCCGAGTCTTTGCACGCTACCAATGTCTTCCGTGAGATGTGGCAGCAGACCAACGAGGACGAGTCGGAGAAGCTGATCACTGAGGCCGAGCGGGCAGCCAAGGTGGGTGGTGTGGGGATAGCCGACCCTCGGGCTTCATTGACGCTTCGACAGCCCCGAACATCGCCCGCTGTGGGGAGCGAAGCACGTTTATGGGAGCAAGCGCAATTGCGATTTGCAGACATTTTCCGAATCTGTCGAGATGGGACGATGGGCTGCATTGGATATATCGCTGGGATGTGGCGGGACGTTGTGCAGGCGATGCAGTCGGTGTTTGCTCCAGGAGCAAAATCGCAGGGACCAGGCTATAGTACAGAGCTGTAATCGGTGGTAATCGGACTTGGAAGAGGTCAATGTTATTTGTAGGTATTTATGTCAGGGGGTCGTGAGACCTTACTTCCTTCCCAAGCGGCGATCGGCCTTATCACTGTTCCCGTTATTGAATCCTGTGCAAGAGCCGGTCTTTGTTTGTTTTCTGATTCCTCCCCCGCCGTCGTCGCCGTTGTCGACCGTGTCCATGTCTTCATTGCGGTTTCGCCCCTTATCATGATTATCCTTGCCCCCGAAGACCAGCCCCAAGTCAAGAACGATCCCCATGCTTCCCGCCCCACTGTCCGATTGCCAGAGCCGGCTGTCCCGGCAGGACGTAGCAGCACGCCCTCGACGCTGCCGGACTACGAGACATCCCAGGCACAGCAGCTGCTCGAGCACCACTTCCCCTCACGGCGCCGCCGTGGCTGGCACTGGCCGCAGGCACCCCTCAACCTCAAACCCAGGAGCTACAAGGCGTTGCTATACGGCCTGGCCCTCTACGTGTTCCTCACCATCGTCGTCGGAGTCCCCCTCATCGTCACGGTACGTAGCCTGCTATATGTCAGATACTCTGAACTTATCATGGGGAGTAGCAATTGCGAAGACCGTTTCCGCGTCACCACCCGCCCCCCTGGGATGACACGGAGGAAACCGAAACATCATCACTGCTCGACCTCGCCCGCATTGGCTTGGTCATGGTCGGTGACACCGGGGGATTCATCTGCAACAACTGGACAATGTCAGAGGACCCGGATACGAATCGCTACCGCGCCAGGTGCGTACTGTTGGCAGTGACAGTCCAGCTCAAGTTATTAAATCATACATCCAGCGTCTCGCACGCGTTTTCTCCCAGCGGCTCCCTCTCGATCAGCTCCAATGCTAGCGAAGCAAACTTCGTGGGCATGACCGGGGCTCTCTGGGTGGATGTGAATCCTGACACGTCGGTCTCCGATATCGTGCTCACGGTGGACGTGGTCGCATCGACCGACATGCTTCGACACATGGTCCACGTCTGCTTTGGTGACTCTGGCAATGACCGAGGAGCCGCGATCTATGTATGTTGAGGCACTTCTGCCCGCTGGCCGCAGTACTGACAGCGCCCCAGGTTCCCAGCCACCTTCCCTCATCTGATTCGGTCGACGTGCAAATTTACCTTCTTTACCCTTCCTCCCCCTCTCTCGACATCAAGAACCTTGTCACATCGCTACCGCTGTATACCCAGGCGTTTGACGGTTTGAGCCCCACGGTGGTATTCGATACTCTCAGCGTCTATGGGTCGCGCGGAGATGTCTGGTGCGATGTGAGTCTTGTGGCGCCTTTCCTGCTTCCTCTTCGTCGACTGACATCTTCTCCAGAGCGTGCAGGCGCGCAAGGTTGTGATCCAAAATTCACTTGGATCCATCGGCGGAAATTTCAACGTAACACAGCTTTTGAAGCTGGATACCATCGAGGCGTACGTTTTGACCCACTCCTTGTCTTTGCGGGTACTGACTGGCGCCTAGACCTATCAAGGGCAACATCACCCTCACGTATGTGGACACCGATGATGATTCAGGGACAAGCAGTTTGGCCATGTACACTGGGAATAGGTTCGTCCTTCTGCCACGTCGTCCTCTCATTTCGCTGACAGTTATTCATAGCGAGATCAACGCGAATGTGACGCTTCACTACAGCGGATCGAGCGACCCGTCCCCGGAGTACATGATGGATGTGAAAACCTTCAATGACACCCTGACTCTCGACGTCGCGTACGATACATCGACCCCCAATGCCCGATTAGACTTGCGTGCCCAGAACAATCTTGCTCAGTCAACGGTTCTGATCGACGAGCAATTCACGGGAACCTTTGATCTGCAGACCAAGCTGTCCTCAGCGGAGGTGCTGGAAGGGGACACCTCATCCCCGGACGCGTATCGCGGACCGGACCGACGGACGTTTATATACGATACTAGGTCCGCGACGCGAAGAAAGGGATGGGTGGGCTGGGGTGCTCGCCCGGACAAGTGGCAGCCCGACCAAGGTCACATCGACCTCGTCTCCTCGTACAGCCCTGTGACTCTACGCACTCGTCCGAGTGACCCATGACGGGGGGCCCGTGTTATGTATTCCTACCGAGCGCACTGGGCATATGTACCACTGTATTATACTATACTTATTCACTAGCGGTAATGGCAGAGTATCTGGAATTCGTATGGCTTAGGGGGCCATCGCAGACGTCTGGGCTCGCTGTTGTCGAAGCTTCTGGAGGCTAGCGCGGGCTGGCCAAGTGAGGTGTATCGTTTGCGGGGACGTGCGGTGGCGCAGACTGTTGAGGGAAACACCGACTTACACCAGCGGTTTATGGAATAAAATTCCATAAACCCCCGTTTAATTCCATAAGCCGCTGACGACTCGTTGCGTCGGAGGACCAGGGGGTGCTGTGCGTATCTGTGGGGCGTTACTGGCAGAGGGAGGACCTGCGCGTCGATTGCCAGCGAATGGGTGGTACTCGGCCAGCAAGACAAGTCAACCACCTGCCAATTCGTGGCAAAATTCGGAATGGACCAGCAGAGCGCGGGAAAAACGAAACGCAAGTCACGTTGCCGGGAAGTATTGCGGCGCTGATGGCTCTCATCCCGCGCTCCATTGTTGGCTGACGCCCATGTCCCTGGTGTGGCCGCACTACTCTTCCGTGCCCTGCGGCCCAATGGCATACACTCAACTTTCGGGAATACAGCAACCTTTGCGTCGCCGCATTCCAATTTTTACGGATCCGCCTCCTCATGATGGCGTGATCGTGACCCATCGCGCGCGGTATATAAACCTGCCCGCTCACAACGACTATTCTCCAGTTCCCCCAGCCTCCTCATCTCGATCAGAGTCCTTCTCCCGCCGCACAGACTACAGTAGCAATGGCTAACGCTCCTCACGGTGGTGTCCTCAAGGACCTGGTTCTCCGCGACGAACCGATCGCCGCTCAGCTCAAGGAGGAGGCCCTCGGCCTGAAGGACATTGTCCTCACTGAGGTACGTTCGATCGAGCACACAATCCGGACTTGTACTGATTCCCCTTTAGCGCCAGCTCTGCGATCTTGAGTTGATCATCAATGGTGGCTTCAGCCCGCTCGAGGGCTTCATGAACGAGAAGGACTACAAGAGGTGCGTTCCCCCTCTACTGCCGAGTCCCCCTTGGCGTTGCTAATGGACTCTGTAGCGTTGTGGACACCATGCGCTTGGCGGATGGCGTGCTGTTCCCCATGACCATCGCCCTCGACGTCTCTCGCGAGGACATCGACAACCTCTCGATCGCGCCCGGTGCGCGCCTCGCCCTTCGCGACCCCCGTGACGAGGAGGCGCTCGCGATCATCACCGTCGAGGACGTATACCAGCCCGACCGCGTGAAGGAGGCCGAGAAGGTCTTCGGCGCGGACGACCCTGCGCACCCCGCTGTCGCGTACCTCCGCTCGAAGGTCAAGGACTTCTACATCGGCGGCAAGGTGCAGGCGATCCAGGCGCCGCAGCACCACGACTACGTCGCGCTGCGCTACACTCCGACCGAGCTCCGCAACCACTTCAAGAAGCTCGCATGGAGGAAGGTCGTCGCCTTCCAGACGCGCAACCCGATGCACCGCGCTCACCGCGAGCTGACTGTCCGCGCTGCCCGCCAACGCCAAGCTGTGATGAGCATCCCGTTATATACAGTTAACGACGATAGCTGATACCCCGCCCAGAACGTCCTGATCCACCCTGTTGTCGGTTTGACGAAGCCGGGTGATGTCGACCACTATACCCGTGTTCGCGTCTACGAGGCGATCATGCAGAAATACCCCAACGGCATGGGCCACCTTGCCCTCCTACCCCTCGTGAGCGCAATAGTAATCCCTTGTCTCGCTCTTTTCTCACAATCGAATAGGCTATGCGGATGGCTGGTCCTCGCGAGGCCGTCTGGCATGCGATCATCCGTAAGAACTACGGCTGCACGCACTTTATCGTCGGCCGTGATCACGCTGGCCCGGGCAAGAACTCGCAGGGCAAGGACTTCTACGGCCCGTACGACGCGCAGGACCTCGTCACTCAGTTCCACGATGAGCTCCAGATCGAGATGGTGCCGTTCCAGCAGATGACCTACCTCCCGTCCACGGACGAGTACCAGCCGGTCGACTCGGTTCCCAAGGGCGTGCAGACCCTCGATATCTCTGGCACGGAGTTGCGTCGCCGTCTCAAGACCGGCGCCCCCATCCCTGACTGGTTCTCTTACGAGTGCGTCTCCTATCTTTCCCGCCCATTCACTTTGCAAACGTACATGAAGGGCTGTCGTCAAGACCCTCCGCGAGAGCTACCCGCCGCGCACGAAGCAGGGCTTCGTCATCTTCCTCACCGGTCTCTACAACTCCGGCAAGGAGAAGATCGCGAAGGCGCTCCAGGTGACCTTCAACGAGCAGGGCGGTCGCAGCGTGTCCCTCCTCCTCGGGGAGGACGTGCTGGAGAAGGAGCTCGAGTTCACGCCCGAGAACCGCCACCAGAGCACGCAGCGCATCGCGTTCGTCGCCGCCGAGCTCACCCGCGCGGGTGCAGCGGTCATCGCTGCCCCGATCGCTCCGGCGGAGCACTCGCGTGCTGCCGCGCGCGACACTGTCCTGCAGCAGGGCGGCTCGGGCGGCAACTTCTTCCTCATCCACGTCGCCACGCCGCTCGAGGAGTGCGAGCGCACGGACCGCAAGGGCGTGTACAAGGCCGCGCGCGAGGGCAAGCTCTCCGGCCTCGCGGGCGTCGATGAGGAGTACGAGACGCCCCTGAAGGCCGATCTCACCGTCGACACCTCGAAGCAGAGCGTGCGCGAGATCGTGCACCAGATCGTGCTCGTACTTGAGACCGGCGGGCTGCTGTAGATGCCCTCCTGAGTCTTGCTGCTGCACATACATACACGCCCTTTAGACGCGCAATGAGTCCAAGCTATGTACTATCTATATATCCTCGGGATCTGGTTTTGTTGTAGAATTATCGCATGTGTATTTGTGTCGAATAGTAATGCTAGCATCGTACAACATCTTCGAGTCTGACTCTTGAGTATGCTGAAGTCTCTGAAGCACCTGAAGGGGCTGCGAAAGTGGAGGCAATCGAGAAGCTGAACAATGGTCGGGATCCGGGCCGGAAGCGCGAGATGGATCAGTAATTTTGAGGACATGGCGATTGTGATCAGAGTGCGCGGCGTCACTGCTGCTTTACTTTTACGATGGAGGAGACGCTGGCAAAAATTCGAGTGCACACGACATCGGCAGCACCGGCGCACAAGACGCCAGCGACGCTGCTCGTCGCCGTCGAGTCCACCATCCGCGACCAGAAACTCGAACCGACACCCACCGCATACCTTGGCCTCCTCCTCACGACCCTCAGCGGCACCCTCGAGCGAAAAGATGTATCATTCAATGAAGGGGACACACTACCAGCTGAACTTTACCTGCTTGCCCTTGTCGCGCCCTTCGTCCCCCAGCCCGTCGTCCGCGCCAAGCTCAGCACGATCATCTCCCTCACCGCACCGCTCTTCCCCCACCTAACCCCTCACGCTGCTGCTCTTCGCCACCAACTTACGATCTACGATGTCGTTCTGCAAGCCCTTGATCGCTCACAATTGGACGCTCAGGGCGTCCGCCAGGTCTTCGCCTCTATCCTGCAGCTCTGCACCGATCCCCGGCCCAAAATTCGCAAGAAGGCGGCCGAAGTCGTGCGCAATGTGATCAGCCATCCCCCTACGCCGCTCTTGCAGCATCCCTACGGAGAGCGCGTTGCAGAGTGGGCGAAGGCGCAGTTGACTGAGACGAGCACGAAGCCTGTGTTCCACGGCAAGGGCAAGCAGACTGGCCCCGATCCGGCAGACGCAGCGATCTATGTGCTGCAGGTCCTGCGCCCTGTCATCCCCTTCCTTCCTTCCACTGTGCGTTACCTCCCACTTTATCTTCAACATATCGCTGACCCGTCCCACAGACCCTCCCCGAGCTCACGACCCTCGTCCTCCATCTCCCCATCCTCGGCAACAATTTCCTCTCCCAAGCCGCCTACCACACCCTCGCCGAAATCTTCCGCCTCCCCTTCGATGACGACGTCCGCGGGGTCGGCGCGCAGGTCCCTGATGTTCTCGCCGCCGTCCTCGCCTCCCCACCCCCGCGCACCAATTTTGGCCTCACATCTGCTTGGTTGCACGTCCTCGGCAGCGGGATGCGTGCCCTGCACGCGACTGCTCCATCAGCGTGCGCGAAGGAGCTCACCCATGCTTGGAAAGTCGTCTGGCGCTCTCTCGAGTCCGACGACACTTCCGTGCGTCGCTCCGCCGCGCAGGCGCTCGACGATCTTGCCGCCTGCTTCTCCCCCGAATTCATCGAGCCGGCCCTGTCTGGCTCACCCGACGTCGCCCTCCGAAAAATCGTCACCCAGGCCGAGAAAGCACTAGACAGCATTGCCTACGCCAAGGCAATCCCGGAAGTGCTCTCCATCGCCTCCTCACTTTTGGTCAACCTGCAATACCGCCCCGCACCTGGCGCACCGACGGCAGCGCAGACGCTCGTGATGCCGATGATCAAGCACATTGGCGACCTGCGCACGCAGAAGAACTTCGAGTACAAGGAGGCAGCGGACAGCACGCTGTCGACTGCGATGCGCGTCTTGGGGCCGCACGTCCTGCTCGAAACCCTTCCGCTAAATCTGGAGCCTGAGGATCGGTGCGCTTTCCTTTGCAAAGCTTCTCTGACCACTGTCTAACACAACTCTACAGCTCCGCCGGCCGCGAGCCGCGCGCCTACCTCCTCCCGCTCCTCAATCAGCCACATCCTTCCCCCCTCTCCCACTTCGGCAGCTACTTCGTCCCGCTGAGCGAGCGCATGTTCGACCTGCAGCAGAAGGCCGAGACCGCCGGCCGCTCGTCCGAGGCGAAGGTGTGGAGCGTGCTCGTCGCGCAGGTGTGGGCGGGCTTGCCCGGCTATTGCGCGGGTGCGACGGATTTGAAGGAGGGTCTCTCGCAGCAGTTCAGCGCGTTATTATCGCAGCTGCTGTATACGCAGAGCGAGCTGCGTCCGTCCATACTTCGCGCGCTGAAGACCCTCGTCGAGTCCAATGTCTCGCGCGCGGATAGCGAGGAGTCTGCCCCTGGCGCGATCTCGAAGGAGGAGGCGCAGGCGAACGTCGCATTTTTGCGCACGCAGGCTGCCAGCTGGCTGGCCGTGCTCTTCAATGTCTTTGGCAGTGTGCAGCCTGACTCGCGCGGTATGATTGGCGATTGTATCACCGCCTGGGCGTCCATCACGCCTGAGAGTGTACGTCCCAATATGTGAGCACAGGGGCACTCACCGACTAACGCCCTTCATGCAGGACATCAGCACGGCATTCGCAAACGTCTTCCAGCTTATCAAGGCCAACCTGAAGAAGGACGCCAACGTCGTGATGGCCACGCAGGATATTGTTGTCATTCTGTTACCCTACCTGCCCAGTAGCGACGCTGAACCCCTGTTCGCTTTTTGCCTGACCGGCGATGTGTTGGGGCACTCGGAGACGGGCGTACAGAAGCGCGGGTACAAGATCCTCGCGAAGCTTGTTGCCGGAGGCAAGGTGGCCATTGACGCTGAGGCAGTGCTCAAGCAGCTCGATGAGCAGGCGGATCTGTTGGCGCCTGCAGCGAAGAAGGTAAAGAGATCACATTTCCAGTGCACCGTACGCGCTGACCCTGGCACTAGGACCGCTTTAACCTGCTCTCGGGTCTCGTACCGCTGCTACCCCCGACTGCTATGCACGCGATCCCTGCTCTCATACCCGAGGCCGTGCTTGGAACGAAGGAGCCATCAGAGAAGGCGCGTCTCGCCGCGTTCGATCTCGTCCTCGCCATGGGCCGCAAGATGAGCGAGGGCGGCGTGGTCAAGCGCAGCCTGATTGACGGGATGGACGAGGATGAGGCGCCGGATGCGAAGGCGAGCATCGAGGAGTATATCACCATGGTTGCTGGTGGGCTCGCTGGTGCTACGCCACACATGATCAGCGCGACCGTGACCGCGATCTCTCGGCTGGTGTTCGAGTGGAAGGGTATGTGCTCATGACCTTTGTGAAGGCCGGAACTTTGCTAACTTTCTTGCAGACCAACTCTCCCAAACCATGCTCGACGAGCTGCTCCAAACCCACATTGTCTTCGTGCGCTCCAACAACCGCGAGATCGTCAAGAGCGTCCTTGGGTTTGTCAAGATCGCCGTTCACACCTTTCCCGTCGACATCGTCCGCCCGCATCTCCCCGAACTTGTCCCCGCGCTGCTCTCCTGGTCGCACAACCACGCGAACCACTTCAAGCTCAAGGTGCGGCACATCTGTGAGCGCATGATTCGCCGCTTCGGCTGGGAGGCCGTGTACAGCGCGGCGGGGCAGGAGGAGGCGGCGAAGGTGCTCGTGAACATCAAGAAGCGGAAGGACCGGGCGAAGCGGAAGCGTGCGGCAAGGGGCGAGGAGGGCGAGGAGAGTGAGGACGAGGATGCGGCACCAAGGAAGAAGACGGGCGATGCATTTGAAGATGTGGTATATGGGAGTGAGAGCGAGATGGAGGACAGCGATGAGGAAGAGGAGAGCGGTGCGAAGAAGGGCAAGGGCCAGAGCGGGAAGGGCGTTCGGCTACGCGTGGACGACGACGAGCCGATGGACCTGCTTTCTGGTGCTGCAAGTCGGGTCACGAGTGAGTGTATATCTTTCTCATTCTCATTCTGTCGTGGTGCTGACGTTTTCCGAAGGCACAGCCGGCAAGAAGCGGAAGCCCGGAAAGGACGCTGCTCAATTCAAGACCGACGAAGAGACTGGCAAGATGGTCATCGACGAGGGCGCAGACGAAGACGAAGAGGCCGCTGGCGACAACGTCGAGGGCGCCGCGTACAAGGAGTCCCTTACCTCTGTCGACGGCTTCACCCGCGGGCCTAACGGGCGCGTCAAGTTCAACAAGGACACCAAAAAGCGCAGGAGGGAGGAGGCTGCGGACGAAGACGTCGAGATGGCGGACCCGGATGCGGCGCCAATGACGAACAAGAAGCCGCGGAGCAAGAAGCAAGAGAAGCCGGTTGGACACGAGTTCAAGGCAAAAGTGAGTGCCTCGATAGTTGTCGTTTATTGGGTGTTGATGAAGATCTTCAGAAAGCAGGAGGCGACGTCAAAAAGCGTGGTGTGGACCCATACGCGTACGTATCGCTATCGCAGGCAGCGAAGAAGAAGGGCAAGATGGGCATCGCTGGCAAGAGATAGTCTTGCACATGCGCCTCGCCATTGCCTACCTCTGTTTACGTGTTGTATTCTTACCGCTATATGAGACTCGCTTATTCGTTCCCGCTTGCCCATGCTTCGCTTTCATCATCCTTTGACTTGCAGACATCGAAAGCAAAGGTGCTTCCGGCACTCCCCTCGCTAATCGTCAGATTGCAACGCACCGCGCAAAAGGTCATCACTCTCTAACGAGGCGAGGCTGCGAGTCAGAACAGAAGCGGACTGCTGCCGGCTTCGTCTCGCCGCGGCCCAGGCCACGCTCCAGGTGCGCTTGTCTCTGCTTGTGACTGTCTGGGGGTCCCCGGAGGCCGCCAAGACCATATCCTCGCTGGCTTCGCCGTGCAGCCCAACCTGGTACATCTGCGTATATTCGTGTTGCTTTGACATCTGATCGAGTCCTTCCCGATTGCTGCCCGAGCCAGCGCCTACGTTCGCCACGCTCAGCTTCCCAAAGAGTAGCCCGAGGTAGGGAGCATCGCTGCATCTGCATGACCCGCCCAGCACAGGTCAATGAGCCACTATTGATATGCAAGGGGATAAATGTAGCGATGACCGGAAGCCGCCGATCGGGCATTTGATTCCGTCTGTCACATAGCGCGGAATCTGAACAAAGCCTGACAGGATAGGACAAGGTGGCCACTGGCTACATACATAGGCAGCTAGTCCTCCTCCCTCCTACCTTCGACCCTCCGTCAGCACCTCCCGGAGTCTCGGTGGTCTCGAACCCCTGCAAGGTGAATAATCTCCGATGCTGAGGACCTTCACGGACGCCGCCCGGAATGGCGCCATCGTCAACGCCGCGGCGCGACGGGTGGACCTCCAGACTACTCCGAGGGCAAATTGTGGCTTGCCTTCGACCATAAAGGACGACGTGAGTCATATCACAAGGGCGGTCTCTCAGGTAATACAGCTACAGCAACGAGGGTACTCGAGACCCTTCAAACGTTTCGTGGCCTGACCTCGACCCTTTACGCTTTACGACTCATCTCCACTGCTCTTGGCACCGTCCGCATTGTTTTCCCGAGTCTCTCGGAGTTCCCGTGCATACTTTCGCCAGTCTACCGCCATACGCTGAACGTGGTACGCATATCACGCCCGTCTCGTGCACAACTTGACAGTCCTCAGGTCATTCCCTATGTCAACACCACCTAAAGCCTACATCCGAGAAGCCAAGCTTCCGCAGGAATTCGGCGAGCTGAGCACCACCGCTTCACGAGCCTTCGCCTCGCATCCCCTCAACACCTATTGGTCAAATCAGAAGGTGGCGGTGCACCTCCAGGAGGGCAAGCAGAAAGAGAAGAGCCTACGCGAGTTAGCCCGCCTACTGGAGAGTACCCTGCGCTTCGTCTGGTTGACCGGTGGTCGTATCATGGTCGTCGCCGTGCCCGACGCTGACGGCAAGGAGCACCTAGCAGCAGGAGCGGCGTGGAGTGGGCCAGATTCGTCTGAGAAAGCGAGCCTGCTAGCCGTCCTTCGTGCCAAATTCTATCGTCCGATCCTCGACTGGGGGCTTGCCCCGTTGAAGGTAAGATTCCGAGCCCACTCCGCTTGCCCTTGATGCTCATCTTAACCGACAGAGAGGCCTTGGAGAGTACCTTCCGGTATGTGACAGACAGCGAAAAGAGGCCGCTCGCAAGTACGGCGTGGAAGAGGATGGCTACTGGTACCTCGAGTTGCTCTTCACCAATCCAGACGACGAAGGACGCGGTTAGTTGCCTTCATTCCTGCGTGGCTCGCCTCACCGACGACAAATGCAGGACACGGCGGCAAGCTGCTCAGGGAGATGGATGCCTACGCGCCGGACAAGATCTTCATGCTTCATGCCTCGACGGAACGGACGATCGCCATCTACAACCATAAAGGGTGGAAGGTTTGTGCGCAAGTTGGACAATACCCAGTATGACCCTAACGAGGGTGCAGACATGCGGCGAGGACACGATTGGCGTCGGGAAAGCCGCTGAGGACGGGACTCGCGCTAGAGGGGAGAAGGCCAAGGGAGTGCGGGTTGTACTCATGCTCAAGGTAAGTTTAGCACGTGCCCTGTGGTTTCCTGCACTCACCGAAGACGATAGGAGCCTGCATCGAGATCTTCGTAAAGGTCGCTCACTCGGACTCTTCGTATTCCCGATGCCACAACATCTTAGGCGATACGAGCTTGGACATGACCCTACGAACGCGCGCTGTACTAATGTAGAGGTACAACCATTGTTTTCGAAGGGGATAGATGTGATGTTATGGTTTGGTTCCGCATGTCATAGAAGGCGCGAATCAGGACAGAGTCTGACAGACCATGGGAACCGATTCGGATTGACTGGCAGAGAATAGTATTCACGTATGATACATATAGGACCCTTGAGCCTGATACAACTACACAATAAAGCAACGTAGAGTATACAGCAGGAAGTACTAGAGAAAGAGATATTGTACATTGCCATCTTCAAGCATTCGTATAAATAAGCCTTCTTTCTACTCCATACGCGCTAACGCCTACGCCGGGACGTCTACGGCAATGTGTCCTGGAACGGCCACCACGCCCCACCCGGCGCAGCGCGCTCCAGCTCCATAACCAGCTGGGCATCGAGCCCTTGTCGGATACGCTCGAGCTTCCTCTTCGTGCGCTCGTAGCTCGCCGCATCCACCCAGCCGTACGGCTGGATCCCAAACGAATCATGGAGGTACTCCAGGAAGTCATGCCACTGCACGTATCGCTCGCGCTGCTGCATGAGCCCCTGCACTTCGCCCCGCGTGAAGCGCAGCGGACACGGCGCCGGGTCCGCCGGATCGACGAGCTTCGGCCAGTTCGCCGCGACGTTCAAGAGCGCGAGCTTCAGCGGCAGGATGCCATCCTTCCACGTCCTCCCTGCCATCGTCACCGGCGTCGTGCGCAGCTCGCGGTGCGTGCCGTGATAGGGCAGCAGCTGCCTGATCTCGTACAGCTTCTGCAGCACGACCGCCTTGTGGTTCTTGACGAGGATGCGCTGCGCGGTGGGCGCGTACTCGTGCAAGTCAGAGGGAAGCCGCGGCATCTCGAGGCCGGAGGGCACTTCGACGTTGCGGCACAGGAGGAAGGAGGGGACCGTCATCTGGAGGTACGCAGGCCCCGCCCAGCAGCCCTGCCAGTCGATGATGGACGTGATGGAGTGGTTTCCGGATGGGTCGACGAAGATGTTGCCGAGGTTAAGGTCCGGGTGCCAGAGGACGCTGCGTAGCGGCTTCTTGTCTGGACCGCGAGGGGCGATGTGGCGCGCGACGGCGCGGAACTGATCCAAGACCGCGATGTGTTCCTCGGGCAGCTGTGGACCGCAGATGGCACGGAAGGGGTCATCGTGGATGTGCGGCTTGGCGTAGGCGGAAATCCACGCTTGCTCGCGAGCGGCGACGGAATCGAGGTAGTCCTCACAAGACGACCAAGGACCTCGGTCAAGCTTCATAGACGCGCGCTCGTCCTCCCAGTACATCCTCGAGCAGATGGGACCGATGCAGAATTTCTCAGCCTCGCCAGTCGCGCGTCGACCGTCGGCGAAGAGGGTCGGCGCTCGCAAGGCCGGATGCACGTCCTGCTTGTAGTACAGACTGCCATAGTGGGAAAACGAGGCGTTAAGCAGGCGCTTCTCCGTCGCGATAAGGGAGTTGACGACATCCTTCCGCTCGCCTGCGCTGAGCGTGTGCCAGATAGTCGAAAGCTGTACACCGCGAGCGATGTCCATGATGATGTACTCGCAGCCTATGCCGTTGTAGTCGGCGTGCGAGCTCCAGTCCAGGACGCGTGGGACCGGGAGCTTGAGAACGGTGCGGCAGAAGTCCTTAATGGCGACTTCGCTCGCCGTTGTGTAGTGGACAGGCCCTGCGATCGGATTCTGCGAATAAGCGTCATGGAAGAGCTCAGAGACGCCGATAGCGTTACGAACCTTGACCCTGACGGCCACTTGCCTCCCGTCGCGCAGCGTCGCGACGAAAGACTTGTTGAACACACCCTCTTTCTTATTCCATTCAGCGACTTCCGCACCGCATACTTCTGCGATCCTATCGCGGAGAGCGTGGACATTAAAGGGTGTATAGCGCTCCTTGAGCTGATGTTGCTCGTTGTAGAGCCATCTTCCGGACGTGTAGCTGAAGACGGTATCGTCTATCTGTTCTGATACGAGATGAACAGACTGGGTAAGTCAGAATGCGGGTCACGTACCTGGCAGCTTCCAAGTAGGTGGAGGCGGCGGCAGAGCCGGGATTGGGTTGCGAGGTTGTAGGGACGCCTCAGTCGCCAAGCTCCGGATTAGGAGGGGAGCGCGCCTAAAGGCGTGTCGTAGACTATTCACCGCTAGGGAAGTGTGCCTTCGTGAAGACCTCATAGCGCGGCATGCAAATGCTATTGCAAGAGGTAGGGATGGAATCAGAAAGCAAGTGGCGCAGTCCAGGTCGTCGCATTTATATACGCGCTGAGCGGTGGCGCCGCAGATGACCTTTTCACGTTTGCGCCGTTGCACCATGCGAGTATCAGTCGCGCTGTACTGTCCGTCGTGCGCACGAGAGTGGCTGAATGTGTCCGTGTCATCGTTTCTGGCAGCTCTCCACCGTTCATCGTCACATCCGACCGCAGAGCTGCTCGGAGGCTGTCCCCGTGGGGCCCTCCATTTTGCGCAGCGGTATTAGGTCCGGAGGAAAGCAGGAGAAAGGAGGGGAGACAAGGGCCATCAACGCCCCGCCAAGTCACCCGCTACGTCATTCACGTTGCGGTCATTGCCGAACAAAGGTCACGTGAAATGTTGAACTGTGACCACCTCTGTGACCCTTCCGCTTGGTGACCACCTCTTTGTTGCGGGGCGAGAGCTGAGCACAGATAGTCACGTAGGGCTTGATTCTACAGCAAGATATAACAAATAGCGACAAGTACGTTACGCTATCCCTCCGGAGTCTGCGATGCAAGGCCAGCCAGAGGAAGTAGCTCCGCTAAGCCCTTCATCGAACTACCGATCACAGGATCTTGATGGGCGTGCAGTTGACGTTGACTAGACCATTCTGATCGAAAGTGAGGGACGAGCGTAGCCACAGTACACGAGAAGCATACCTGGTAGCTCTTGCTGCAGCACACAGACTGAGCGCTGCACTGCGCGCCGCTGCCGACGCCAATAGCGGTGATCGGCGTGCAGGTGAGCCCACTGATCATAAAATTAGCAATAGAGCGCGACATGACAAGAGAGATAAGACATACACCAGATCATGGATGCTACCCGCCGTCACCCCGACCAGGGAGAGCTGCTTCTGAATGGACTTGTCGTTGTGCTATAGGCCCAGCCCAGTCAATAATGTCAGAGGAAGATATGGCACGAGGCGCGTACGTCGACGGTCTTGTTGCAGCAGTACACGCCGCCACCGCTGCAGCTGGCCGGCGTACCGGTGGCAGCGACGAGCGCCGGAAGAGCGAAAACGAGGATGGAGAAGCGCATGATGTTGCGAGAGCAGAAACTGAGGTAGCAAATGAGGGCTTGCAGGTTGTCCTGAAGCTGAAGTATCACCTCCCCACTGTCGCCTTTTGTACTCGAGAGCACTCCTCCCGCCGCTGGGGATGAGCTTGGTGGACAGAATGCATTTTACGCCATATTCCGTAGCTGGTCAAACCCTCATTCAACCTCCCTTGACAGACGAACATCCTTGCACCCACGCTCAGATAGTCTCCGTTGCATTTACAATCCTTCCTGGCGGCTGCAATGCTCGATAGAGCCCTAACAGGGACATCACAGCCTCGATTAAAGCCTGCCCATGATCACTTCCCGCCCACGAGCACTTTCCGCGCGACCGAGTAAACCGATATGAACGAGCGGCCAGTAGATGTTCAGGCCCGTCCGTTGAACATGGCAGGCACTATCGAAAGTGGAATGACGCAGACGTCGACGGCGTACGAGAGGATGCTGGCACAGATCGTTCAAGTCCTCGCTAGCCTGGGATGCGCAGGACATGAAATATCCGCGAAACTGCGCACAGGGAGGCCACTGAGCACGGGACTTAAGAAAACCTCAGTCATTCAATTTGTCAATTTGGATTTGTTTTCGGCTCCATCGCCTCTACAAGATAGATACTCGTAAGTACTTGCAGAAATAGGCAGTTTCATTGCCCATTCTCAGAGCTGCGCAGCAGACGTTACGTGCTCGTCAGGCCCTTCCCGCCCATCACTTGGCTGAACATCTGCAACGCAGCTTGCCCGACCTCCAGCGAGTCCCACTTGTAAGCGGGCACCTCGTGCCCAGCGCCGTAGACGCGGACGTAGCCGAGGCTGTTGCCGCCCGACGGGTCACCGACCTGCTTGTACTTGCCCGCCTCGACGCCGTTGACGGTCCAGGCCTGGAGGTCCTGGCCATTGAAGTCGGACTGGAGGGTGGAATTCAGGGCCTCGAGCTACAGGGAAAAGAAATGGTAGTCAGCCGACGATGCGCAAACGGTATATAGTGGAGTACGCACCTCAGCCTCGATGCCCGGGTAGTTGAGGATGAAGTCCGCGTCGCCGACGTAGATGAGGGTGCGCACGCCCGCGTCAACGACCTTCGCGAGGTCGATGGCTGAGTTGCGCATCCAGTCGCCGGTGTAGGCGAAGTTGCTGTAGACGTCGTAGTTGGTCATCGACCAGTTGGACTCGGCGCCGATTGTGTTGGCAACCGAGGCCAGGTAGTCGGTGATGTCGGCGGGGTAGGGGTCGGGATCCTTTGCGAGCACGTAGTAGACCTGGCGGCGAAGTTAGTGGAGGTCAAAGTAATGGTTGATGGATGCACGTACGTCCCAGTCACCACCGAGGGGGCTAAGGATGTAGTTGTTGCAGTAGCTCTGCGCATCGCTGCATACGTCGTTGGATCCGTTGTCGTAGCAGGCAGCAACCTTCAGGTAGTGTTGGAGACGACACGACAATTTATGACTATATATCAACGCGCACCTGATCCAAGCACCCGCCCTCCTTCGTCAGAGATCTGTTGGCGGAACTGATGACGCTGTCATTGACAAGCTGGTGGTACGGGTTCGCCGCAGCGTAGGTGACATAGCCGGGGTACTGGTGAAGAGGATCCTGAGGAGGGATGAGTCTCGGACTGGTGAAAGTGAGGGAAGTCACGTACAGTAAGACCATCACCAACACCAAGGACCTTGAGGTTCAAGGTGATGCCGTCGACGCTGCCGGATGAGATAGCATCGTTCTGGTCGAGGAAGTATGAGGCAAAGGTAGGACCGTAGTGGCCACCGTAGCTCTCCGTCCAGATAGCGAGGTCGTTCTTCTGCAAGTGGCTGAAGTGATCGTCCTTCAGCCAGATCTGGAGGAAGTCCCAGACGTCCGAAGCAGCCTCCTGGCTCGTCCCGACCTCGGTCTTCCCATACGAGAAGCCGACACCGACAGGCTGGTCAATGAATACGACGTTTGCGTTGTTGTTCCACGAGTAAGGGTTCAGCGATACGTCCGCGGAATCGTTGTTGATACGGCACGGGCCAAGCTCCTGCAAGAGGCCGATCATGGAGGAACTACCAGGCCCGCCATTGAACCACAGCACGAGCGGGTCGTTCTCGGGATCACTGCGGGATTCGAAGAACCAGAACCTGCAGCACCCCAGTCAGCGCGCGCAAGGCGCCTATCCCGATCGCGCACGCACCAAATGTGCTCGTCCTCGGACAAGTCGCCATAGCCGGAGTACTGGTTCACGCCCTCCGTCGTCTCGCAGATGCCCGAGTTCTCCGTCACGCGCAACGCGCCAGGCGTCGCCGCGGAGGTGCTGTTAGTGGCGCTGGACGACGCGTCGGTCGCGTTTGTGGCGGCGGCTGCGATGCGCTGGCCGGACCGCGGGGGGACCGCGCCGATCGCGCCATCAACGTCGGCGAACTGGCCGGCGCGCGCAAAGGCGGCGGCGCCGAGCGCGGCGACTCCGAGAGAGGCGAGGGGAAGCATTGCACAGGGAGGGCCGGCTCTCGTCCATATCACGTCTTATATATGCGACTCGGGCCCATGCTTCGAAGAGGCGCCCGCGTGGAGCAGCGCTCTTCGGCGCATGGGATTCTGTCGCGAAGCAGCATTGTTCGTCGCTATATCCAGAAACAGGCGGCCCGCTAGCGCGATGTCCCCTTGGATCTCACATGGGATGGACTGTTTTGTATTCCCCGAGGGAAGATGAGGTCGAGGCGGTGGGGGGCGATGGGAGATGAGGTGACCGGCGGCGCGTGGTCGACTCAGGTCTGACCGTGAAGAGCAGATGGCGGTGACTGGGGAGGTCGTGTGCGAAGAAAGGCTGTATTGTCCATTTTCTACAGTAAGAACGGAGAGGGAGGTCCGATGTACACCATGTAAGCGTCCTCAGTAAACAATAAGCAAAGGGCTGATGGCAGTACACCAGGTAAGAGAAGACAATAGAAATTCAAACGTTGTTCAGTCCGTTGTGGGAAGACGGCAAGAACACCCAACGAAAGATGTAGTCAAAGCGGGGAGGTGCGGTGCGCTGGCTACAGCATGATGGCCCCGAGCACTGCGGCGAAAGCCAAGGTTCCCACTGAGACTCGCTCGCGCAAAGCGCCGTTGCTCGAGTCGGAAACAGCACTGGCACTAGTCGAGGCCGTACCGCTCGACTTCGTCGTTGTCCCGGTCGAGGTCGTGTGCGTAGAGGAGGCCCGAGAAGAGGTGGAAGTCCTAGATGCCGATGCAGAGGCTGAAACACTCGACGAGGGGTACGTCGATCCGGATGCCTTGATCTCAAAGGAGTCTGAGGTAGCGTAGACCTGGGTGCATCGTAAGTATTTGGGCTGCAAGCAATAAGATTGGCAGTCCAGTGTGAGTGACTCACGCTAGCGCCGTCGACAGAGGTCAGCTCGATGTAGTAGCCCGTGCCAGCCGTGTAGTTAGACTGCGAGGACTCGATGAGTTCCGAGCAATCCCAGTTCGAGACGTTCGTGGCGACGGTGGATGCTTCGGCGAGGAGGGAG
Organism: Schizophyllum commune H4-8; assembly: GCF_000143185.2. NCBI lineage: Eukaryota > Fungi > Basidiomycota > Agaricomycetes > Agaricales > Schizophyllaceae > Schizophyllum > Schizophyllum commune. Next base: position 1,795,516 of record NW_026089545.1, on the reverse strand, counting down.
GTATCATTGTTGAGGATTCTATGAGACGATGATCAGCAAGCCCATGCGATCGATGACGGACGGAGAAGTCGGGAAGTATGTAAGGACCACGTACACGATATTATAGTAGCTATCTGGTGCTTCGTCGTTGCAAGTCCATTGCACGATATTCTGATTATCTGCAACTGCAGAGCAGTCAGTGCATCGGTGACAAACATCAGAAGGAGCCCAAGACGCACCCCACCAAGAGTCATCCCCGCCGGGATTTTCGATCGAAAAGGTGGCAGAGGCGGTCGCGGCAAAGACTACGGTGGAGAGATACAGAAGAAGGGCACGCATGGCTTGAAGTGAGAGTGGTGGGTATGGGAAGAAAGCAGAAGGAGAGTAAATCAGGATGGAGAGTAGTCGAGCGGAAGCGAAGATGAAATATAAAGTATACCTCGCGTACGAAGGTTTGTGGCCCGCCGCAGCAGGGCAGACAACGTCTGCGCACGCAGCTGGAAAGACAGGAAATGCTGCGCAGGCACCGAAGGGCGTACTATGATATGTTTCTGCCTGCCAGTACTGAAAACTCCTCAACGGAAAGTATGCTCATCGTCGTAAGAGATCATATGGTGAACTGGCCCCAGGCGAGAGAGCTACCGCACAAAGAGTACCAGCCAGCGTGGATGAGCCGCTGCACAAAGTAGCGCTTCACAGTGGTGTCCGACTGAACGCAGTCACGCGAAGCGCTCGCAGCAAGGCCCCTGCTGGGGAACAAACATTCGTCAACAAATTATCCTTCTCGTCCGTCCGAACGCACGCACCGATGCCTCATATAAGACGGCTCAACTTGCAAGAAAGCGCGCAGCCCACAGCCCCCCTCGCTTATGACTTCACGCGCCTCCGACTAGACGTACTCACCTGGCTATGTACGCGCGCCGGTTCAGCTATGTGGGCGCGCCGATCTAGTTGGCGTTCCGACGTCCGAGCGTCGCGCTCTCACGGACAGACGCGAGAATGAGGATAGTTAACGAGTGGAAGTGGTATATCCGCGACCTAAAACATCAACAACCCTAGACAGAAGAACGCCAGCCAGTCAGGCATGTCCCAGATTGGCGACCTCCTTTCCCCATGTTCGAAGTCCGCATGTCCTGCGACGAGGTTGGCGGACGGTGTAGACGGCGTTGAGATTGGGGGAATGTGGGCGGATGTTGGCGTCGAAGGAAGGAGGGTGGATGACGGCGTCGGGAAAGCGCATGTGGGGGATGCGGTCGGTCGCGGGGGTGTGGTCGTAGAGTTCATGCATGTTGAAGGGTAGCCTGCGTCCCTCGACTTGATCTCAAACGGTTCGGACACGGCGTAAACCTAGTGCAAGCATCGTGGTCAATTTCTTCCTTCAGCGCGTTCCAGTCCAAGCTCACCGTCGCGAGGTTCGCATCAGCCAACTGGAGGTAGTAACCTCTTCCCTCCGTCAAGTTGTCAGGCAGGTCGTTGATGACCTTCACGCAGTCTCGATGCGAAACGTTGTGCGCCACCGTCGTGGGCTTCGCGAGGAGAGAAGTGTCGTAATTGTGAAGACTGGCAGAGGATGAGTATCATACACACACCGGGATGCGGAAGGCCTGGGACAAACGAATATGCGACTTACACTAAATCATAGTATTCCGCCGGCGCGTCCGCCTCGCATGACCATCCTACAACGTTTGGTCTGGAGGACACTGGAGGAAAGTGTTAGGGACGAGTATGACAAAGTTGGTGCAGAGAAGGGGAAGTGCCACTACGACAGCTTCGTCGTCAAGAAAACAGAGCACTTACCCCACCAATATTCAACGCCACCAGGATATTCTATCCTGCAAGTGGCTAACACCGCTGTGGCGTACACCACAATGCACACAAAGAAGCGCGCGGTATACATGTCAGTGGAGGGAGGAGCTGGACGGCGTAGCGAGTCTGTACAAGGAGGAAACGTGAGCAATCTCTGACATCTCGAGGACGCACCCCAAGAGAATATAAACCACCACCAAGACACCCACGATGCATATCCGCAGCTAGATGGAGAAGTATCTTGGGTCTGCACAGCCTACATCTGGCAGTGCCGTCAACGACTGCGCAGACACGGTCAGCCCATGCCTCGACAGGCAAATTCTTGGCAATCGCTTGCGCATCTCCGCGCCGATCACCTCAGTTGGGAATAGACGGAGGGCGAAATATAGTTCGGCGGGGGCAGAAAAGAATAATCCGGAAGGGAGGGGGCGGGACGGCGGTCCGATTCCACCTTAACTTGGGACGCGAAGGCAGGTAATTGTCGAAGGAGCTGATGGGCGCAGCAGTGGCCCAAATATGCTCTCCACTCGAGGGCGTGTATCTGGTAAATATAAACATGTATCTGCCTCTTGACTATATCGAGAACAACGCACCTGTTGCTATTTTTTTCTCCAGGCGAGCCAAGATAAAGCGAAGTACGTACCAGAATGCTCACCATCTTTGAATCGCAGAGTAGGCGCTCGGCTATTGAGTCGGCAGAAGATGTGCAGTATGAGGGCATAGTCTATCATCAATAGTAGTGTTGTACATTCCGATCTCGAAGCGGCCTTGTCAGCGGCACTATTATACATGTGTTGATCACTCGTTGAAGAACTCCAGAGGCTTGTCGGCCGTCTGAATCGCGTGGTATTCCGTGGGCGGGGCCTCGGGATCCGGACGAACTTCGTCCGTCCATAGGGAATGGAATATAATGTCTTCGGTACCCTATCAGTCGTCAGTATAATGCGTCAAAAACCAACAATAGATCTCACCCGATTAGGAGGGTCGTGAATACTACGAATAGGATAAGAATACGCGTGGAGCTGTGGTGCCAGGCACTCACCGAACGTGAACAAAGCCTTCTCCTAGGTCGTCCTTGATAGCAGGGAGACGAATCTACGGAGCTGAGTCTGCCAATCGACCCATCGAGATACTCTTACACGCTTACCTTCCCTAGGATGATGGTTCCGTATGTTGTCGGGCCGCTACTGACCAAAACGAGGTCATCCTGTTCGGCTGGATGAGCTCAATGGAAAACAGACCCGTGCGCGCCATGATCACCTTGAGATTGAAGTTGACCAAGTCGCTATCTGACACGCCCTTCGCGCGAGACCACATACGCGGCTCGTGCTTGTCCCAGTGGTGACGCAACTCAATAATCGCCGCCTTGATCTTATCTTCGACGGCGCCAAAGGCCTCGAGGGCGTTCTCAGCTGGCGCGTGTGGCTCGTTGAAGTTGACTTGGTCCTTGGATGCTATAGATACTTCAGCGCTTGATTGACTCAGTGTTCGATGAATGCGAACCCATGTTAGCGGCTGTAAGTGGGAAGAAAGCAGACGATGGGCGTCGAACGCAAGTCGAACAATGGACGTTGCCATGGCACCACGTGGTCTGGAGATCGGCAATCTCCGACGTCGGACCGGATCAGATCCCGGAGGATGATCTCATGGCCATCTTAGGCCTGTCTTCCATGGCATCGCAGCGCGCCTCGCGCCTTGTTGTAGTCTCTTACGTCCTGCTATCTCGTTCTTAGCGCTTTCCTGATCATTTGTCTCTGCTCTTCTCCGACGATCACGGATGCTCTCTTGCTCTTGACTTTCATGACCCTCACGCTCAACGCGACCCTCGCTCAACGACCCTCTCTCAACCACTCACAACGACCTCCCGCGATGAACCCGGATGCATTCAGCTCGTTCCTGGCCGCCACCTGCTCCTGGGTCAAGACTTCTCGTCCCGCTGACGCGCAAAGGACCGTCGTCACACTGACACCTACGGACCCTATAACCCTCGACAAGCCTCCCCTCTTGTCTCAGACCGTGCCGGTACCAGACTCTATACCTCATCGCATAAAGCGCAAGCCCCCTCCTCGCATCTTGGAACTTACTTCGACCGGCCCAGAACCACTTTCCCACAGCTTCAAGGTGCACACCGACATGCTCTTCCCCTCGCCAGATATGCGCCCTCCCAGCATCATTCTGTCCACCAGCCCACCTCCTCGATCGCATCCCACGAGATATGACTCTGACTCGACGACAATGCTAGGCCATACAGACCTCTCGAGTCTGAAGGCGCGCCCGACGTCGCTTGCCGGCAGGCAGGATCCGCAGACACGCCCCCGCTCCTTGACGTTACCCGGATTATCTTCGACGCTAGAACTAGGAAGTCCTTCATCGGAGACGCAGGGGAAGTCAATGGCCATGCATAGACCGCGCACTTCTCCCAGAGGCCCGCGACCCAACGCCGTCTCACTCCCGCGCTCGCCCTCGCGGCCTCTTAGGGGCACACGATTCATCACCGACGCCGACGAGCCCGACGACGACACGCATCCTCATACTTTCCCGATCCGCGCCCTTTCGCCGTCTGCCGCGAAGCGCGGCTTTCTCAGGATCGTCATCCCGCGGAACCGGTTATCATTCGAGCAGCCACCACTCGGAACCTACAATCACCATACCTCGGGCGCAGTGACATGCAGCTCGACGTTATCCTTCGACTTCCCTCTCCCTCCTCCTGTCATCGTCCTGCCCGACCTCGGCAGCTCTGTATCGTTCGTTGAGAGCACCCTTGACGCCCTGTCGCGCGCAGGAATGGATAGCTCCAGCGATCTGGATCTCACTACAGCGCCGACCTCTCTCCGGACCTCTTTCATGGACTCGGACTCCTTCTACACGGTAGCGTCGACGACTTGGGACGCTTCACAGGGAGGAGAGGTCGTACAGAGGAAGAATCGACCGCTACCCTCAATACCTTCGCTGGCTTCCTCTCTTCATGCACCTCTGCGCATTCGGTTTGCCCATCCTCCCGCCTCCGATATCATCTTCAAGGAGAACCGGCTACCGACGCCTGAACAGCTCGAGCGTGCCGCGCGTCTGCCGGTCATCTCAGAAGATGGGTCGGAGGTGCCCTTCTACGACCTATGGAAGGACCAGAAGACCATCGTTGTATTCATTAGGCACTTCTGGTGCGTGCTGGCGTTTAGTGCAGCGTCCATACACCCTGACATTCTACGCAGGTGTCCAATGTGTCAAGATTACATGTTCTCCATCTCTCGATCCGTGTCTCCCAAAGCCCTTCGTCAAGCCGGAGTCGAGCTCGTCGTTATCAGCAACGGCTCCTTCAAGATGATTCCGTCCTACCGAAGTGCGTTGTACAGCCTTCCTGAGTAGCGATCTATTGACTGATTTGATTGCTTGCAGAAATATTCCGCACGCCATTCGCGCTGTACACCGACCCGACTCACGCCGTGTACAACGCTTTGGGGATGACAATCCAGAGCCTCGAGAAGGGCCCGCGATCATCATACATCAAGCACGGCATGGCGGGTGGCATCGCCATGGTCGTTGGCAATGCGTTCAAATCGGGCATGCCGCTCTTCGCAGATGGCGGAGATATCTCTCAGCTAGGTGGAGAGTTCGTCATGGGACCAGGGTGCGTCGTCCGCATACGTCTTAGCCGTTCGTGATTGACGTAGTACGCAGCCTGACCTGCACCTTCGCCCATCGCATGCGCTACACGCGTGCGCATACGAGCATCCTTAACGTCGTGGCGGAGGCGGGCGTCGATATGGTCGCGCATGTGGAGCTCGAGCGCGGGGCCTCATCAGGGCGAGCCCTTGATGGTATGTCGGATGCGGAGGCCGCCTCGTGGATGAGCAGCCGACGGAAGCAGCTCAAGGCGCTGGCAGCGCGTAAAGCGCGGAGGAGAGGCGGCGAGCGCTATTGCGACGCTCAGGACGTGCGGCTGCCGTCTGAGTCTACGCATGAAGGGTCTGCGGGGACCGCCGAGGACATGGAAGCCAGTGAGTCAGGCTGCTCGAGCACGAGTATCGCCACCACTGGGGAGATGGACTCTTACGGATACCTGCGCTCTGAGTGCTCTGGAGCGTATGTGTGCTCTGACTCGCTATGTTCTGGTTCGCCGCGTGCCAGTATGTCCATCTCCATAGGCACATCCTCATTGCGCTCTTGGATGGACCGAGATTCGGCGCTCTCGGAGATGAGAAGTGCAAGCAACACTACTGCAGATACCATCGTTTACGAGGATGTGGATCGTCGCACGTGTACAGGAATCGCTTGTTGAAGGGCCAGAATATCACCGTACATAATCATCAGTCATTGTATGTGGACGAGCCTACTGTAGTCACCCATATAGTTCCACCTTCTTGCTCCTCGCAGTGAATTCGCATCTAATCGGATATTTTCCTTGGTTCCAAATCCGTGGCTTCACCAATGGAATGGGGCGTCTTTCGCTAGTGCGACAAACCTGGACAAACCAGTGACCGTGAGATGTTCGGCAACCCCCGACCAGAAGCGTGCGAATCGAACCCAGGAAGGTGATACACGTGCTATCGCGCCTTGACAGCGACTCTCACGAATTCGTTTGCCTTCCTTGGGCTCTCGCTGCTTCACTCCACGTTTTCGCTTGTGCCAGCCTTTGAGACTGTCCTCGACTCTTCCATACCACCCCTCCGCACACGCCGAAAGCACACATGGAGTGACAATCACGTACTGCAGATCATGGGATGCACCCCCTGCGGTGTATCACTGCCCCCGAGCCGAAGTGCCGGAATCGAGAGCCTCCCAGTGGCACCAATTCCCAACAGTTCTCCTCGTTCTATCGATGAATAGAACTGATGCCTCCTATCACGTCTCGGACTCAGCGCCGGCTTCTAGCTTCGAGAGGGCTTTGAGGTTCAAACCTTTTGACTTCGGCGCTGATGATACTGTATCTGGGTCTATCTGGGGTTTCCGACTCGGAATTTGGAGGTAATGGGGTAGATGATTTGGCCCAGAAAATCGTAAGAGGTAGGTCGTACCGTGCACTGCTTTGATTGAGGTTGACAAGCTCAAGGTCGTTGCGAATAAGCCAAGAAATCGGGCGGTGCGCCCTCAGAGACATGAACGCATTGCCTTCGGATATGCGGCGGCGGGCCTGTCTTTGACAACGTTCCAAGGGCTTGGTGATCGTCCATTGAGCCCACCTTACCAATGGCTGATCAAGATGCTGCGCTAGCGACCTACAGCACCGCGTGTTCTTCTGCGCCAATGACGGCGCTGAACCTGTTGCCATCTGGGGGCTTCTCTTGCTGGGCGCTACGTACGCACTTCCGGCTGGCTCTAGCGTGGCCTTGGATATACACACGCACCCCTACTGCGTGCCATCCAGGCGCGGTCGGTCTAACGACCGAATGAGGAAGTCGAGTGACTCCAGAAGATCATGTCGACGCTCTACACTCACATCATGACGCAGAGGTGAGGGTTGGTTCTCGTACAAAGGAATTGTCATGCGGCTCACATGCGCAGGACGGTAGCTATAGCGGTACATGCCGCAAGCCAAGTATTTAATTGTCGATGCACCGCCCACGCCGTAGGTGGGCGCTGAACGTGGGTCAGACGTTGCGCTCGACGCCTGTTTTTGGTTGTTTCCACTGTCGTTGAATGTAAGAAGAATACAATAAATCGTGCTTGTCGCAATCGCCTTGAGGAGACTTACCTTGCTCATCACGGTGCAGCCGTAAATGGTGTTGTACATCATGCAGGTGCATGACCGCGCTGCACTCGAGTCCTTGAACATCGGAAAGAAACCCAGTCATCAGGACCGGTCTCACGCAGCCTGAATACCGCCTGGCCTCGCGAGTTATCCTCGTTAAGGAAGACATGATAAACTGGTGGTATACTTCCCGTCACCGAGGACCAACTTCTTGTAGCTAACTCTGATACAATGCACCATGCGTTGTACGAGTCGTTGCAGCCTGTGATACTTACCACTGTGTGCTGGTTAGAGCACGCGCGACTGTCAGTGGCCAATTCAGATAACATTCACTGTTCGGCCAACTCTGTATCCTCTTACATTGTTCATGGTGCATACGAATGGCAGGGGTATTAGTACAGTACATAGTGCATAGGGTATCATGTACAGAGAGGCTAAACAACACATGAGGTAGTGATTAGGGCATCGGATACGTTCTTGTCGTATGAAGGTTTCGATAAATAACGAATGACAGCGGTGAGGACAGACATGCAATAAGATGGGGCAGGCGACAGGATGCGGCGTGGACTAATACTGGTAGTCCGGGGGCGAGTAGGGGTTGATCGTAAAGCGTCGAGCGGCATGGACAGGAACGGGGTGGTACTGCACGCGCTGGTCAGGCCGGTACACGTCGCTGGGGGTCGCTGCGCTGCGCACCAGATCATAGGGCTTCGTGGCGACCGCGTCCGGCACAGCCGCGTCGAAGTCACCCTCCCACGGCGCAGCTAACGTGCTGCGGCCCAGGTCGGGGGGCATGTTAACGTGAGGCAGGGTATAATAGGGGTCGAGATGAGAAGAGGGCCCGTAAAGCATGCCTTCATTCGGCGCGGTGGCAGACGAGAGATTATAGATCGAGTTCGGGGGCCCATTCATGTACGGCGCGTAGTCTGCCATCGAGTACGAGGGCAGGCCTTCACCGTAATCGGCGGCGGGACGTTCGTTCGAGGACCGTGGCCCTGACACGGCTTGGGAGGCACGTCCCTGAACCTGGACGGCGGTGGGGCGTGCGGAGGCCGGGGTGCTGCGATAGTCAGTATACGATCTCATGAGAATGAAACACTTGACAAACCTAGGTGAAGGCAGGGCGCTTTCCATACTCGCGCGCCGAGGCTGCCTGGGTACAGCGGTGCTGTTTGAATGGGCGCCATCAGCAAGTAGTTCCACCTCGACTCATGCATCAACGTACCTCGCAATGGCGGTTTGACGACGAAGCGGCGAGGTCGACGTCCGTATCGGCGGCGTCGGGGGCTCCGACACGGGTGGAGAGGAGCTTGCATTCGACGAACGACTGTCGGCGGCGTCGCTTGCATCGGACGCCTTGATGGCTGACTGGCGTGGATTCGGCCATGTGCACTGAGTGGTTGTCAGCTGGACGGAAAGCGTGCTAGTGGACGATCGTGTACCTCGCGTTGGCCGTGCGCACACCGAGTGCAGACGGGTTTTGCTTCATCGCACTGTAGCTACATTAGCATGCTTGATCCACTCAAAGTGCACAATCGCGCGCACCTTGACTTTCTTCGCGCGGCAAGTCAGGCATCCAGTCTTGCTTCTGGTGTACTTAGGGCGCTTGCGCGGCGCCTCGTCCAGTCGGTAGGGATGCGATGCAACGTGTGGCGACATCGAGTAGGGATACCGAATCGGGCCCAGAAAGTCGCTGGCCGTGTTACTGAACATAGTTAGTCATCGGCGTACAAAGACTACGATGGCTACTCACCGCGACATGGACCGTGAAGACATCGAGAACGGGCGGCGGCGATGAAAGGACCGTCAAAGTGGGGGAGAGAGAAGACGCGAGGTTGGATGAGGTGCTTGATACATATAGGGCGGCGCTATTCGTGGAAAAAACCAAAACCCATCTCCGATCCCATCATTAGACAATCAGATTTCGGAGCACAGAACAACATGTCATACACACCTTGAACATGTAACGGACCGACCTGAGCAGAGGATTACGCCGCGGTACACGGCTCTCACAGGGATACGCATTGCTACAATGACTCACGCATGATCTCCCCATCGTCGCGCAAACTACAGGAGCACGGACTGCCCTCGGTAGTCCGGAACCATAATTAACGGGGCCCGGAGACTAGTTCCTCGGGTCCAGCCCTCCCGTATCCCCCGGCATCAAAGATTCCCTTCTTAAATCTTCGAAATTTGATGAAGAATAATATTGGTAGGTTCTGAGAGGTCTCCTGGACAAGTTATGGTCGACGGCGCGCGATATCCTCCCATTGCGAACGCATGTAGACCGATCACCCATCAATGCATATTGCCATTATACCCCCACGCTCGGGGCATGCGACCCCACGCACCACCCTGTGCGCAGGGTGGCGGCAGTCGAACTGTCGCAGCGCACAGGGCCCTTTGAAAGGCTCCTCGTCAGCGTCCCGCGGATGGTGCGCGCTGACAAACACGCACCGTGTTTCGCCTGATTGAGCAGATCGCACGACGCGCAATACAACGTCAGACATGGCGGTGTGCATCGCAGCGCGGCCGCGACGATCCTACAAGTCGACGGTAGTGATCCACGGAAGGGTTTCTGTGACCTGCAACCAGCTCGAGGCGCTCGGGGCTTGGGATGCGCGCCTCGGCGCGCTCGGCGTAGCACCGGTTATCCCTTTCCGGGCACGAGTCGTTGTGTGTGCAAGGCAAATGGCGTGGACTAGCTTGAAAGGCTTGGAAATCTTGCGGTCCAATTCTTGACACAGTTCCTTAATTGAATTGGCATCGTGATAGGTAGGGGCTATACGTGGCGCGATCAAGGCAAGACGCTGCTCTTCTCGAACAGTTGAGCGGAGGTTCAAGGAGATATGCCCGACTGACGTACCTTCTAGGCAGCTCGGCGCCCGCCCGTCCGCCTGCAGCGCACATGGAAGACGCCTCCTCCTCCATCCTTCTTGACAAATATCTCGATGGATATCCGGGTTTCAGCGAAAGAGTGGCGCTCCTGGAAGCATGTTCGGAGAGCGAGGGCACCACCAGCAAGGCCTGAGCGAGCAAGGCAGCAGCGCGGCGAGGTTAAAGCCGGAAATCGTATGTAACTCGGAAATGCGATGAGGAGAGGTGCGGGGCGGACTGGCGCGTGCTGGACGCGTGAGCAGAGAAGGAAGCTGCCGCATTGATCCATGATCGACGCCGTCGATCAATGATGGGTGGCGGTGCTGGCTTCATTGACAGGTGTCACGAGGCTGGCACGCGGAAGAAGTTCAACTTCGGCCTTCACAGATGGGTGCCATTGCGCCCGTCAATGACCAGGGCAATTCACTGAAGGAGTTCATGCTCCGCCGGAAGGCGTCCGGGCACATTCAACTCCGACCGTCTCTGGTCTATGAAGCCATAATGAGTAATAGAGCTCTTGCCTGGAGTCTGCCTCGAGGAGCCCTCGAGGCGCGGCGTCCAAACCCGGCCCATGCTAAAGCAGGTTCTGCCACCCGGAGGACCCCGATAATCGACGGTTCGACATGCAAGCCCACTTTGTCCGGAGCTGCCTGGCTGCAGATAGTGCTTCTAGATGAGTCACTTCGCCCCAAAATATGCTTCGCGGGACTCATGCGCTCCTCCTGGCGTTGACTTCTCGACTTCGCTGCATTCTCAGGGACTAGCTTCCTCCTCCTCCTCTCATGGCCGAAATGCCGCGCTCAACATGCCTTACTGAGTAAGTCGGTGTCATAGGATAAGGACTTAAAAGTGCCGAGTCTGCGCCATGTTGAAAAGTCTTACAGTCCCTGTACAGCGAGCCGCGAGAATGTTCCCTTGCTTTGTTGCAAGCCCATGCTTGGGGCCAAGGTGTGGCTGGCACCACGCTCATGCAAGAGGCGTGAGGTCAGGGCAGCATTAGGGGCGCCGGCCGCCTGCCAGTTGGTGACGCTGGCGCTACAACATCACCCCAAGTCGTGGCCAAACGCCGGCACGGGCCGCATAAATAACAATTCTATCTATCCAGAGGTGTATGATACCAGCCACAGGCACCAGCCTTGAGATGCAAGCAAGGTGTTACAAGCGTCCGCCAAAAATGTAGAGAACCGGTCCTGCGCTGCGTAGGGACAGTATGAATGTGAGATGAAGGTACAAATTGTATGGATATCTTGTATGTGCATAGAGTGGAAAGCATTGATAGACAGTAGGTGACAGCGCAAAGTACACGGGTATATCCGCAGGGGGACATGGAGTATTGATGGAACTTTTTGACGATCGAATTTCGCCGGCGAGAAGCGCCCTTGACGCTGAGCATACCTAAGCAGAACTTAGGCATCGTAATCTTGCGAGCTGCGAGACCCGGCGCGCTGCCTCGAAGATGCGCGAGCACCGCTGCCCGTTCCGGGGCGAGAACTGTTGGAGAGGTTAAGATGATTCGCTCTCAGCGCGTTGAGGGCACCCACCCTTCTCCTGACTGCCTCGTGGGCCGGGACCAACCCCAAATTTTCCTTATCCACTTGGCCATGTGAACCTCTTCCCGCATAACGTTCACAATCCAGGGGTGCCGCAGGAGATCGCGGGGCGTTGGACGCTCCTTCCCGTCCACTATGAGCCTAGAAGCCACCCTCAGACGTGGGTATGGAAGGTAAAAAAATAACGCACGACTGCTTGATGAAGTCCTTCATGTCGTCGCTCCAGACGATCCCATTCTCGTCCTCGAGTCTCGGCGGCTGCGGCGGTGTGAGTGAGTAACTCAAGGGACGAGCGTATAGTACGGACCTCGCTGGCAGTGATGTACATCATGAGTTCGATGGCTGGCAAGTCGGCCGGGAATGGGAAGCGGTTCATCACGAGCTCCAGTAGGGTGATACCCATAGACCAGACGTCGGATCTGATGGTGTATTCGTGGCCCGATATCCGCTCGGGCTGAACAAGATTGAGTGCCTCTTCGAACAGTCAAAGAACGATCACATACTGCCATATAGAAGCTGGTGCCAGTGAACGTGCCCGCCATAGAGTTCACAAGTTCTCCGGAAACGCCGAAGTCACACAACTTGACTACGCCTTGCTTGTTCAACAGGATATTTGATGGCTTGATGTCGCGATGAATAGTACGCTTGGAGTGCAGGTAGTTCAAGCCAGCCAGAACCTAAGAGCAGAGCAGCGTCAGTGCATCACGGGCCGTAGAAGAAAGCCGATAGACGCACCCCTTCCGCCAGTCGTCCAGCGATTTTCTCGCCCACAACCGCGTTCATCTCGCGGATCTTCTTTCCGACGCTTTCCAGACTCCCGCCCTCGCAGAACTCCATCAGTATCTTGACCTCCGACGTCGAAGGAGACATGTAGGCGCCATGGAAGACAATGATGTTGTGGTGCTGCGTAGAGGAAATGATGGATAGTTCGCGCAGTAGCTGCTTCATGGGGGCCTCGCGAGTGGTGATGGTCTTGCGCGCCATGATCTTGCCCGTGCGCGTATCGCGCACTTTGGTCACCGCGCCTCCAGTTCCCTCGCCCAATCTTGCGAGCTCCTCGAGCACGTCGTCTGACCAAGGCGGCGGCGGCGCGGCTGGCGAGCCCGTGTCGCTGGGCACGGCGACCTCCTCGGTGCGTATCGCCTCGAGCTCGTGCAGAATGCCGCGTATGTCGTCTAGCGGTGCGGACGGCTTCACGGGGGGACGCATGGTGGACGGGACGATCGTCTCGGGGTTGTCGAGCGCGCCGCTGGATTGCGGGGCGGGCGCGGGGCCATCGCGCGTGCCATAGTACGAGTTGTCGTCAGCGAGGTTATCGGTCGGAATCGCAAGCTTGATCTTGGGCTTGGGCGACTTTGAGCGGGCGCCGGGAGGGGTGGGGATGGCGAGTGAAAGGGAGGGACCGCGGGGATGGCCGTTCGCGACTGGGGATGGGGACGGCCTTGGTGCTCTACGGATCACGAGGGGCGGAGTTGAGGACGGTGCTAAAGACCCCGGGGGGCTGCGAGGGCCAAGGGGACGGGGGTGAGGGGCCTGCATCGTCGTAGGATCCAAGCCTGTGCTGGTTACTACCGTTAGATCTCCGCTGCAGCCATCCAACAGATCCGGCCCGGCAGCCTGCGGCCGCGCACGTGCACCTCAGCTCAAACGCCCACACGAGTAATCCGCGAATCCTTGGGATCTCTTCTAGTAAGTCACCACAATGTGCTGTGACCTCAGAATCGTCTTCGTACCACGCAGAAAATATCCAACCCGGTCCAGCTACTGGCCGGGTCTCAGCGAAGGGCATCCGCGGTCCCGTGTGCGTAACTATTGCGTAAGCGGGCAAGGCTACTGCGAGTCTGGACAGCTGGAATATCCGTCCGTGTACCGTCTTTGACTTCATTAGGAGAAAATGCCAATCATCGTCTTTGGAAAGCTCCCCAGATTCAATTGCCTTCAGAAAGAAGTGCCGACAATCTACCCTTGACCCCATCGTGCGCCGATATGACCATGAGGCATGTTTCTCTTCATTCCTGCGCTCATCATCTCTTCCAGCAGCGTAGCCTGAGTCATGGATCGCTTCGATGAGGCTGCTAGCAAGCATGTCCAGGACCACATGCTCTTGCAACAAGGTCTTCCCAATACGGGCGATGAGGAACGCCAAGGTCTACCCATCTCCAACGACCTCTTGCAAAAGTACGTGGCAAACCCTCCCCCAGAAGGTCTTTCGCTCATGTACTCAGAATACCCGCTGAGATCTATGCGCTCATATTCGAGTTCCGCGTGTCTATGGACGCGTTGTCCTCGTACAACTTCTTTTTCGACGACACGACGAAAGCGCCATGGGTTTTGGGCCAAGTATGCACCAGGTGGCGTAACATTGTCCACGATGCCCCTGCGCTTTGGACCATAGTGCGCGTATCTACGTGCCTTCTTCAAGAATGTCCGCAACCTGAGGAGAGTATTGTCGAAATGCTGAAGTGCTACCTTGGGCGATCAAGGGCTCTGCCCATCTCGCTCTTCCTCCTCAGTGAGGAATACTTCCCAGAACCCATCCTCAAACCTCTCCTAGACTGCTCCGATCGCTGGCGCGACGTCTTCCTATTCCTCCATCCCGACCACCTCCCGCGATTCTTACCCATACGTGATCGCCTGCACCAGCTCCGCACCATGTCCCTGATCCCGACGGTGCCCAATAACACCACAGACTACATGCGCGATATGTTTCAATCCGCGCCGAGCCTCGAGTCCCTCGCGCTCAACGGACACTCCCTCGAACTCGGGCTGTCCTTCCCATGGGCGCAGATCCGCATCTTCGAGGCCAACTACGTCGACCCTGCAGACATCCTGCGCATCATGCCCTGCATGCCCCGCATGCTACGCCTCCAGCTCGGCCGCGAGCCACCCGAGCACATGGCAGAGGATACCACCAACTGGGTCGTGCGGCACGACGGCATCCGCTCCTTCTCACTCGACAGCGTCGATGAGCACATCGAGGGCCACCCGGCCGACCTCATCGATCACCTCGACCTCCCCGCTATGTCGAGCCTGAGCATCCAGTGCGACCGGCCGGAGAATATGGAGGCGATCAGCGAGCTGCTGCAGCGCTCGGCGTGCACCATCCGAGAGCTCAAGCTTGACATCCGCTTCGACAACGCGGACCGTCTGCTGCGCCTCCTGCGCACCCAGCCGCGTCTCGCGCAGGTCCAGAAGCTTGCTCTGCACGATGGAGAGCCCATTGGCGGCCTCGGGTTCACCACCGCGCTGAGCGTGGCAAGCGACGACCCCGCGAGCGCGATCATGCCCATGATGGATGAGATGGATATCCTGCTGAGCACGGACGAGCCTGGATCGTTCGTACAACGATGGCTAGGTGTCTTCGAGTCGCGCGTGAACCCCGCTCAGCCGGCCGATCCTCAGTTGCCGCGCGTGCAGTCCCTGAAGCGCATCACCATCGGGTGCAGGTCTGGCTCTGGAGTCGTGGACGATTCCACCTGCATGAATCGCTTTAGGGCTCTTGTGCAAGCAGGCGTCCTGCTTGAGCTCAATTGCGGGGTGGGTGTTGAGGACTGAAGTTGACACCGGGATAGAGGAAAGGTAAGTACTTGTAGGCGGCACCTTTCCGAAGAAGGACTGACCGCGAATCAAGCAGAACAAGTGCATGCATAAAACCGTGGCCCGGGTCATAAGTTTGGTAAGTGCCTTAGACATAAGCTTCCGTGGGGAAGATACGACCTCAAAGGAGTTTGAGTGGATTCAAAATATCATGAGAACGTGGTCGTTGTACTTTAGTTAGGCGCCCGTCGGCGAATCATGCTGGAATTCGAGAGTTGTTGTCAAGAATTGCATCTGCATATAAGATATCCTCCAACTCTCAACGCAATTGAGTCAATGAACACACTTTATCAGCCCACGATCTGCTTTACACAGACTCAGGCAAGGGGCAAGGTCGACAATGTCGAACAGAAGTGGGCGATCAACACGAAGGTTCAACTTGACGATTGTCGCGTGATGCTCTGCTTGTATGTCAATAGCGGTCCAGTTGCATGGTTGACAGTGATGCGCGCTGTTGAACATTGTCCGAGAGGTCCGGACTAGGGTCTGCAAAGATCTCTATGACCATAGACGTTACCCCAGCGGTGCCCTTGTAGTCCGAAGCCCCTAGACTAATGACCCGACCCACAAGAAGACGAAAACGGTGGTACTGACCGCCGATTGCCTGGGGCCGGGTGCCACAAAAGGCAGACAGTACGTGAATCGCGAGAAAAGATGTTCTCAAAGATGTTTTCGGAAGACTTGCCGATCGCGGGCTCTGGAAAGGATCTTGAATATTGAAGAGCAGAGCAGAAGTAGCGCTCAAGTGTAACACTAGCCACAGAGGTCGAGGGTGCACGGCAGTGCGGCTGACAGCCCGTTGCCCGACAATGAAGGATGGAGTCGCTTTCGAAAGCCGACGACCTAGCCTGAGATGACGAGCTTCGCGGAGATCGTATTGCTGCTGGAAGAGGTATCACCGGTGCAGCACAGAGAACTCGATGTTTCACAGTCGTGACTGGTGATCGTAAGCTTGTATTGCGAAATCTTTGCATACAGCGGCGCCGACCATATCGCTCCCTCGTTAGTTGACTTGAAGACCTTGAACAGGTTTTCTGCAACGTCCCGTGTCTCGAACAGCTTCTGTAGAACATCGAGGGTTGTCAAGGTCCGGTGACGCTCTTGTCGAGACGAGTGAGGACAGAGGTCGCCGAGCTCCACGGTAAAAGTGGCCGAGTGAGCCCGCGCACTTCGTGGCGCCCAAGTCGCGCATGGGTGTTCGTTGTCGGACATTGGCAAGAGGAGTTTTCCGATGGGCATTGGGCAGCGTCCCGAGGTCGTTTCGACGAGTTTGCCGTCCACGTCGCACTGTCTCGCTCTCTCAAGATCCCTGTATTGAGAAGACACTCTTCGAAATGTACGCCTCGATTTCGCTTTCGAGGCGCAAGCGCGTTGGCATGAGCCGCCATGGTGGGCGAAGTCAAGCGCGACTTGCTTGTCGACTGTCCGGCCCGACACCCCGACCGGTGAACGCCGAATCGATCCACGTGCGCTGGTTCAATTCGGGCGCTCGCGTTCTTGCTCGCGTTCGTAGCGCCCCTCGGGCCTGCTCTCGTCTCGGCAACTCCCAGTCTGAGACAGCCTCCGGTCTTGTCTTCCAGGCATTTGAGATGACCTCGCGCGCACGGGCATCGTGCGACGCGACATGGGCTGTGCCGCGCTCGCCAGAGTCAACTTTAGGTACGGCGGTAAGTTGAGGACCTTCATGAAGGTGGAAGCTCGGCGGCTGCATGGCTAATAAGCCTGTAAGATAGTTTCTGTCATACGGAGAGAGTCCGACATCAGCTACTTGGAGATACGGATGGGCTAGGCAAAGAAAGTGTAACCTACAGGTCTATGATGGCGGCGAGGCCATTCTTCAGATTGCGTCTGTACCTCCGAAGAATGTGGATCTACGCGATACGCGAAAATTACTCAAAATGGTGCTCCTTATATAAAGGGTGGAGCATCGGGAGGTTTCCCCGATGGCATTGAATCGCGATATGTTCTTCCTGGCACCACCACCGCCGAAGGGATCATCAGCGCCCCCACAAACCCGCGGCATCCTTCAGCAGTATCGCGGGAGAAGCATCCAGTGATAGCACACCTGCCTCTTGAGACTGTGGCGGCGATGTAACCAGCGCTTTCCCCGCAAGCCTTAATCCATACATGGGATCGCTTGATGATCAAGCTACTCGCGCTGATGGTCAGAATCGGAGTTGACGCGCCTGGCGCTGCAAAGGCGGAATGCGATGCTGGTAAACAGGGTGGAGAGCAATCGCAAAGGAAGGCAAAAGATCGGGTCTTACTTGCAGTTGTGGGTAGCGCGCTGGCGTCTAGCGCAGCTGGTGCCTGTAACGAGCGCGTTATGTATCACTGCGACGATGGTCTTCGTAGTTCTGCCGAGGGCCATCATCGCGATTGCTGGTGTACCCGCTATGGCACGTTCGGCGTTCAATGTCGCTGAGTTCGGGGGGCTGATGCCGGCGGGGTGTGGGAGCAGGTGCGGGGTATCTTGCAGGAGACTGTGATTCATCTCGGGAGAACGCGAGGTGGTTGGCCTGTCCAACGTCCATCTTGGTCCAATCCTGCACACATGACTGTGCTATCGGGACCCTCATACGCCAAATACTGTCGCGGCGTAATTGGCGATCCGCAGAGATGAAGGGACGTCAGGGAGGGTTGTCATTCAGTGGGCGCACCACGCCTACGAAGACATACCTTGGCAGATAGCAGTCGCTATCGTTGATAAACAATATCGCTGAGCGCCAGTTCGAAGTCAAGGCCTCATTGAGGTTCACCATGGCTACAGACGCCGGATGTGAAACGGCAGAACCCGCGCACTAGCGTTCACCATCGGAGGACTGAATGCAGACATCCGCCGAAGTCCGATGCATTGTGGTCGTTCCAGTGCTGAAGGTGCACCGGAAGATGAAGATGAGCGAAGGGTCCGCAATGACGACGTCGACCCCGATATCGGACGAGCCGGGCCAGTTGAGCCAAGGGCGCGTCAAAGGGGAGAGTCGAACCTATGGCGGCGGATGCCGGCCCGAGCAGTCACAGGGCGCGCAAACAGCCGCTCCCCTCGCCCGGCGCGATCGACCTTGCCATTGACTGCCATGCCCGCACCCAGTCCGCGCATCTCGTTCGCGCCGCCGACCCCGAACAACCTCGGCACGGTCCGGAAGCTCAACTCTGTTCTCTTCCCGATAAAATACAGCGAGAAGTTCTACGAGAGCATACAGAGGCCAGAACTCGAAGATTTCTGCAAGCTTGGTGCGTGGCGCGCGCTAAGCGCCCAATACACGATCACTGACCCGCCCGATCACAGTATACTACAATGATGTCCCAGTCGGCACGATATGCTGCAGGATAGAGCCAGAGGGGAACGAAGCGAAGTTGTATATCATGACGATGGGCATTCTTGCGGTGCGTGATGCACGCGTCTTTGCTTGTGCCCCGCTGAATATATTACCCACCCCAGCCTTACCGCTCACGAGAAGTCGGCTCGAAAGCCTTGCGATCAATCCTCGATGCCGCGAAAGCGCACACAAAGCCCAAGATTACCAAAGTCTACCTGCACGTACAAGTGAACAACGAGGGCGCGAAACGGTTCTACGAGAAACACGGGTTCAAGGAGACTGAGCTACAAAAAGACTACTACAAGAAAATCGAGCCACACGATGCCTGGGTCCTTACACTAGAAGTATCCTGAGGGCGCGGCTGAGAGGATATATACATACATAGGTGCGTGAGGGGATAGTGAAGGGGACATGCATAATGGTGCGAGAGGAGGACTAGGTGCGGAATAAGTTATTGTTCTGCCGATCCAGATGTGCAGCTGATCCTCGATTAGGTGGCCGATGTACTGTTACTCATCATGCGGGCGTGTATATTCGTTACGCGCGACGTACTTGGCCGGCGGTCGGGGGCCTGCATGATTGATTAATGTAAGATCAGGATGTCATAGCTGCGCGGAACGCGCCCGCCTCGCTCGTATCAGCGTACCTCAAAGTCTCGAGTTGTCAAGCTCCGCTATAGGCGCCGGACGCACCAGCCTTTCGTTTAGGCTTCATCGATTTTACCGCAGCCCTTGACGAGCTAACGGGGACGACGTCAGCGAGCGGCATAGCAGCAGAGGAGGGCCGCGCACCTGATGCCGCTTCAGCGCGTCCTTGCGCGTGAAGGTCTTCCCGCAACCTCCGTTGCAGAGGTAGGGCTTCTCCCCGGTATGCGTCTCCCGGTGTCGCTTGAGGTCGTGCTGCCGATTGAAGGCGAGCTGGCAGATGTCGCACGCGTACGGACGCGCCTGCGATGCACCGAAGGGGGAGGACTCGCGCGCGTCGGGGTGCCCATACTCGTCCGCGTAGTCGAGCGCATAGTCGTCGTGCGGCGCCGCCATCCCAGAGGATGAGTGGAAGCCGGAGCGGTGGTGGTGCATGGGGGGTTGGATGTAGGCCATTCCCTCCCCTGTCGGGGAGCGCCCATAGACTGCGGGATCGTAGGTGGGTCGACGCATGGGGATCGGGACTCCGCCGGCGCGCTGAGGGTTTGTGGACGGCGCGTATGCATCGACCGATTGTGACGCGTACGCCGAGGTGGAGGCGTAGCCTCCTGACGATGCTGATGCGGAGTATCCTGGGTATCGTGCGCAGGGCTGGCTGACCGCCATGGCACCCATGCTGGCGGTCACGGAGTCGACGACGGGGTAGGCTGCTCGGGGCGCGGACTGCTGCACGGGTGATGGGGACGCTCCGTACGGGTTTGTTCCCGCGTAATATGGATCGGTGGCGTACATTTGGCTCCCGTGGGCGTCATACGCGGGCATGGACTGCTGTGGTTGCTGGTATGCGGTGGATGGGTAGTTGGCGGGGGGCGAGGAGTACGGCGCGTCGGTCCACTGGGCAGCGTACTGGTCAGTGCGCGTATACTGGCGACGGGAGGACATGAGGGGGCGGTGGGGGGAGGGCGAAGGAGGAGAGACTTTAGAGATCGCTGTTTCATTAATAAAGGCATTAGCGCTCGCCTGCCCCGTCACGAGGCAGTGGCCAAAGAACAGACAGCCAGAGGGATATCTATTGGGAGATGCCCGGTACGCATAATCAGACCGTGCCTGATATTTCGAACGAGCGCGAACCGGTTGGCTTCGCTGACAGTTTTGATGCTGAAATTGCAATTCCCTTGCGTAGTGTTCGGATTCACCAGTTTGGCATAGTCTGCAGACCTCCGCAGCCAGGATAGCATCCCAAGACGCGCCCGACAAGGCTAACAAGCCGATCTCCCCGATATATTTCAAGGGAACAGATCATGTACCGAACGACGACGCTACGATCGTGCTGTAAGCGTTCTTTTATGCGTTTCCGTCGAAAAGTATGTAAGTAGGAAGCCCGTAGGAGACCCTGAACTGGTCAATAGCCTCAGAAGAGGGAGGGTGTCAGCTGACCTGGAAGTTGAACTCCATACAGACCTGAGGATTGCAGGGGCCGATGATTACCTGCCTATGATAACACATTCATGTTGTCATTCAGTAGGGATCGCGGTTTTGAACCCGGTCAGGCGAGAGTCAGAAGACGGGGAATACCTATGAGCGGGGCCGCTGCACAGAAGAGCGGGTCGCCCGCGCTGGGCCCGGAAGTTGCCAGCAACGCGCCTCGAGGTAGGGCCTGTACTGCGTTGGACGCGCGACTACGTACGCACAAGCGCCGGTGGCCCGCTGCAACCGGGCACGACGGCGACCCGACGGCGCCGTCGGACGTGAGCAGTGAAGAGTCGGGCTCAGAGCGCTGTGATGAGCGGATGAGAGATGGAAGAGCTCGATGGACCTTATTTTCCTCCTAAAAGTCGGGAAGAAGGATATTTGTACGTGAATATACGATGGTCACTTTGGAAGTTTCGCTTCAGTCGATGCACCTCGCCGTCCTTCGGGCGCACTTGTTAGCGAGACGAGGGGGTTAGCCTTGGTATCAATTTGTTGGCATGTTCCCTTACTTGTGGCGAGTAGCCGGCAGCTTTCGAGTTATCTGCGATGTGCGAGAAAAGTACTCAGTGCATGTACAGGAAGACTAGGAGGCTCATGTCAGAGCATGGCGATCGACCAAGGATGCGCTATGCGAGCCGCCGCTTTGCTATCGTGCCAGGAAAGTGGTGTGAATGCGTGCATAGCCTCGTCGCCATCACATGTGCCCAAGACCACCTGGATCAGCCTTTGTGGAGGATGGTAGTCAGGAGGGTGGGAGAGCGGTGGTTGTAGGTCCGGACCAGGAAAGGCAATTATTGAGTCTCGTGACGTCATCACGCTCTTTCCGAACTTCCACCTTGATTTGGAATTTGGGTTTGATCATCAGGCGGTTCGCTCGAGCACCTGAACTTGGGGGAACCCCGAATCGATTTCATCGGCCTGCCGCCGCCCAGGTGTCCTTGCGCCCACAGACATGCCGGCCAAGCGCTCTCGCGATGCCCCCGAGTCCCCAAACAAGCGGCAGAAGGGGAAACAGGCGCGCATCGACACCTTCTTCTCCTCCCCCCGCACGCCCGCGCACGCCCCCTCGCCCCCGACGGCCACGCACGAGGTCATAGAAATCGACAGCTCCGATGACGCGAAGGAACCCAAAGCAGGGCCTTCCAAGGCGCCTTCTCACGCTTCCCCGCCTACTCCTTTCGTTCGGACCTTCTCGCTCAAGAATAACCACGCCCCGCCTTCATATCCATCGCTGACTACGGATTCGCTCTCCTTCGATGTCGCCCAGGTATCGGCGCAGTGGACCGCCGGCAGCCCCGTGCCCTATTCCTTTCTCGCCCATACGCTCAAATCGGTCTCCGAGACCAAGTCCCGCATTGCCATCACAGATGCACTCACCAATTGTCTTCGCGTTGTCGTTCAGCACCACCCGGCCTCCCTTCTCCCGGCCGTCTATCTTCTGTCGAATACCGTTGCGCCATCCTATGAGTCGGTAGAGCTCGGGCTTGGAACCTCCATCTCCAAAAGTATTCAGCAGATTTCCGGTCTCTCGTCAGCTGCTCTTCGAGATTTGTACAATCAGCTAGGCGACGTGGGCGACGTCGCCTTCGCGGCGAAGTCCAAAGTGCGGACACTCATCCCACACCCACCGCTCCTTGTACCCGGAGTTTACAAGTCGTTATTGTCTATCGCCCACTGCAAAGGCCAGGGCGCCGTCAAGGAAAAACAGAAAATCGTTGAAAAACTACTCATCGCGTCCAAAGGCGAAGAGACTCGATTTTTGGCCCGTACCCTGACTCAGAACCTGCGCGTCGGCGCAGTACGGACGACCCTTCTCATCGCTCTGTCTCGCGCCTTCGTGCTAACTCCTCGGCCGGACGGGCGACCATCGGGACTGCATGCTTCAGAGAAATTACTAGACTCTGTCCGCGCCTTGGGTTCACCACCCAAAAGCCCACAGAAGAAGAAGCGCGCTGACTCGGACGACGATGCGCGCGAACGGATGAAGGCCCTTTTCTCGCAAGCGGAGAGCCTAGTCAAACAAGTTTATGTCCGCCATCCCTGCTATGAGGACATCATCGAAGCTTTGGTTACGGAAGGACTCGACGGGCTGGATCAGCATGTCTCCCTTGCTGTAGGTGCGTCGAACGGCTGACCTCGCATAGTGCGTGAATTTCTAACAATCGTCTATAGGTATACCCCTCATGCCGACTTTGGGGTCGCCGATGAGGTCCCTTGACGAGGTCTATGACATCTTGCAAGACCACCCCTTTGCCGCGGAGCTCAAGTATGATGGTCAGCGCGCGCAGATACACGGTCGAAGAGATGATGAGGGAAATACTAGTGTCCGCATCTTTTCCCGCCATCTCGAGGACATGACGACGAAGGTTCGTCCTGCATCATCTTCGCTTCTCGGGGCTGACATCTCTCCTCTCAGTATCCAGATGTCGTCCACATGATCCAGATTATGTGCGGTAGAACTACAGGTCCTACATCCTTCATCATAGACTCTGAGATCGTCGCGCTCGACCCCGAGACCGGGGCGTTGAAGACCTTCCAAGAGCTCTCCAACAGGGCACGTAAAGATGTCCAGCTGGCGGACGTGCGCGTGGCCGTTGGCGTCTTCGCATTCGACTTGATGTTCCTCGACGGGCAGGTGCGCAGAGGCTTAACCGGATCGACCGTTCATTTTAGCTGACGCCCGGTTCGCACGGGCTGCGTAGGAGCTCATAGGCCTGCCGTTCAGAGAGCGACGCGACAAACTGTACTCGCGATTCCCGGCCTTTGTTCCCGAGGAGAAGGCCATCGCGCGATTCTCGCACGTTGATTGCTGCGATAGTCAGCTCGGGCGAGATGCTATTGAGGGCTTCATGGTGAAAGCGACGGAGAGCCGATGCGAGGGGCTGATGATCAAGGTCGGAGAACTCATTTCGGCGCCAAGCTGCGAGAGAGCTTATTTTCCTGCCGTAGCTTCTCGACAGCTGCGAGTTGGAGGAGCGGGACGCAAAGAAGGCGAAGACGCGGCGCAAGCCGTTCCCAGCCACGTACGAGCCGGATAAACGCACCGCGGCGTGGTTGAAGCTGAAGAAGGACTACATCACGGGCTTAGGCGATTCCTTCGACCTTGTTCCGGTGGGAGCGTGGCACGGGAACGGGCGCAAGGCCAAGTGGTGGTCGCCCATCCTACTCGCCTTGAAATCGGAGGACGGCGAGCTTGTGGCCGTCTGCAAGTGCATGTCCGGTACGTTACCCCTCGCGCCCTTCGATGATTTCGCACACACGAGGTTGACGGGTCCATAATGCGCGCGCAGGCTTTACGGATGTGTTCTACAAGGTTTGGCCGCTTTCCCTCTTCTTCGGGCCGCTTATAGCCAACGCGCTCCCCAGGCATTGAATGACCGCTACCCGTTGACCGAACAATCAGAGACATGCTCAAAGCAGCCGCTCTGGGGCGGTGATTTCGGTGGTTCGTAGGCACCTGCTCACCCACGGTGCTATGGCAGTTAACTCGCTCTCTGCTCACAGGCTTCAGGCCCGAGGTCTACTTCAAGCCGCACGAAGTATGGGAGGTTCGCGCTGCTGAGTGAGTCTCTTGGATCCGCTCGCAAGCTTTCGGTCGTTTGACTGACTGATGACCCACAGCATAACCGTCTCTCCTGTCTCTGTAGCAGCCAAGGGCCTCGTCTCTGACTCGCGGGGCTTGAGCTTGCGTTTCCCGCGTTATATCAAGACGCGGGAAGACAAAGGCATCGAAGAGGCGACAACTGCCAGTCAGGTGGCGCGCATGTACCAGCAGCAACAGGCGCGCGGGATAGACGGTGGAGGCAACGACGAGGGAGATCTGCTGGATGTTGATGTTGATGAGGACATTGAGGAGCATTCGGATTCAGCCGGCGAAGATGATTCGACGTGAATCTGGGATCTGGTTCCTTCGCACGTGTACAGATTAGATCAGATCTTGCTGTTATCAGTCGATAAGATAACGCAGCTTGTTTCGAACGACCATCGTCTCACGCCGCACGCAGCTTAGCGGAGACGCCCTTCTCAACGCGGCCGTAATCATAAGGACATTGAAGGGCAGCATGGTTTTCTCACTGAGTCTTCTCTACTTTGTCCTTGCTCTCTTCGCCTGCCTCGTACAGGGTGATGAGACTTTGCAAGAAGCTGGTTCGTTTCGCATCGAACGCAGGCCTCTGGCAAGTCCTGATGCGTCCATCTCAGCGCGTATAGCGCGTACACTCGTAGCAAACAATAACATTGGCACTATGGGTACCATTTACCCAGCAAGCCATGCCCTCGCAGGCAAGTGCATGCGGATCACCCAGTTCGCGCCCCCTCAGAACTCAATGTGGCCAACACTGCCCTCCAGGTCAGCCGCTCGCGCTCCAGGAGTTCCACGCCAGGTGCGCTCTGTCAATGCTTCTAGCACCCCTCCCCATCTCCATCGCCACGTCTCCCCCTCCCCATCGCCCGCGCCCAATGGAGGATTGACGAATGAAACCATCGATAAGCTGCTTGCGCAACGGCTCCCTGACCCTCATAACCTTCCCCATCTCGCAACACACCATCAACATCCGTGATTCGGCGACGCATTCTGCGAGCGTGGGCGTGTTTGCGAATCCTCCTGGGGCAAACAGGCCGCGGATGTCGCTCATTGGGAATGTGACGATTTTCGAGCGCGCGGAGGATATGCCTGAGAGGGAGGAGATTCGCGACTGCTACCTGCGCAACCACCCAGAGGCAAGGTGGTGGGTGCCGGGTGAGGGAGGTTTGACGGTGAGCTCTTGTTCGCCAAGTTCATTGCGAAACCCTCTGCTGATGTCCTTCAGTCACATTGGGCTCGGTTTGATCCAGAGGTACGCAAAGAGCCGGTGTCAGAGTTCGCAAGCAAGGACTGAGTTTGACGAACAGGCTGTCTACTTCGTAGGAGGTTTCGGCGGGTGAGCGCGTGCTGTTCCCATCTTTCACAACTTATTCATCGCGCACCCTACTAGGGCCCACTACATCGGCTATATCCCGCTCGACGTTTACCAACAGGCAGAGCCAGCATCAGCCCAATCACTTCTCGTCCAGGAGTGAGACAGGAAGGGTTTACGTCTGCATACACTCGTCGAGGTCATTTGCAAGATAATGTAGGATGGACAATACAATCGGAAGCTATGAATCCAGACGCAACAGATAGGATAGGCCTTCGCGATAGGGCCGTCCCGTCTCACCGCGTCCGAAGGCCGCGTCTACAGCCTTCCGGACGCTGCCATCGGCTGTTGCCAGCGCCCAAGGGGTGTCTCCATCCCCCGTCGTTGATCCTGGTCCCTGTAAATAGGCATACGAGCTGAGCAGCTCGAACTTGACGCGACAGTACGCGTCTAAGTCTGACAGTATCTGCTTATCGTACGTCGTTCGCTCGACCAACTGTAGCAATTCCGAAAGCTCGGGCAGGGGAAGGGGCTCAGCGCGCGGTATCGTCGACTCGCCCTCGGGCTTCGGTGGTTCTGCGTTGGCGGCAGCAGCTCTGGAGACGTTGGACGTGCGCGGGCGGGCCCGTGCTTGCGGCTTTGGACGCGGCCCCCTGTTCGCCTGCCTCGAGCCAGCGAGCAGGTTGCGGCAGAGGGCGACCTTGAAGCGCGCCACACTCGTCGTCGCTGGGAGGCCAGCGAAGAGCCGCGAGAAGAGTGTCGCCGGCTTTGCGGCAAGTCGAGATACCACGGCGCTCGTGAAGATGCCCCCGTCTATCTGGCCGGCCGCCGCCAGGTTCGCCAGCTAGAAAGCAAAGCAAGCGGGTCAGCTCGCCTGTGACGGTGGTACGCATAAAGGGGTGCAGGCACGTACGAGCGTCATCAAGCGCAGACCCACGCGAACCCGCCGGTCCTCTGCCTGGTCCAAGCAATAGAATACAATGTTGAGTGGCGCATCTGTCTCCCAGCGAGTCATCCCATTTGCTTTCGGCGGGGGAATCTGCGTCAGGAGGAGGGGGGCGAAGGGCGCTAGGGATGAAGGGGATGATCATCAGGGGTGTGTCTATAGCGCGCGAAATGAAGGGCGGCGTACGGGAACCGGTGTGCTGGGCCGCTCCTTGATCGCGTTCCAGGAGGTCGACGAGCCATTCGAGCACGTCCCAAGACTCCCGGCCGACGAACTTGGGGCTTTCGTCCGGGTCATGGTGCCCGAGTTCATCAGCCTCCACGACATATCGCGTGCTTGCGCGGCGACCCTTGCCCTTCTTGGGTGATGCGAACGCAGAGAGCCGGCGATTGGTAAAGTCCTCGACGAGGAAGGACCAGCAATCTTTGCATTCCAGGATTGATAGAGCTGCTTTGCCAATCATGCTATAGATATCGTCTTCGTCAAGAGCAGACATGGAAGTAGAAGTATGGTATCCCGGGAGAGCATCGAAGAGTTGTTCAGGTGTATTGGTGACGCTGAATGAAGATAGCAGGCGTCGCGCACGGTATATAGCTTCTGCAGGGGGTAGTGCCGGCGCTTTGATCCGCCTTGCGGTCTTGGTAGGTGACGCGGATGAGAGTTGTTCGGTTTGTTTCTTGTCCACAGGAATAAGAGACATATAAACCAGCTGCCGAATCTGCGCTCTGCAAGTATGGTCAGCTAAAGAAGTATACAGACATCCATTCAAGTCTCACGGTGGCGGCCTATAGTTGGGAGAACGCAGCTGGTCCAGCAAGTCGAGCGCGCCGTCATACTGTTCTTCTTCAAGATTGGACTCTATCATGGTAACCAGATGGTGTGGCATATCCGCAACATCAGAGGTTTGGGATGAAGACATGGTCAGAGCTGGCATGAGTCGACTAGCGGTGATGGTACAAGCTCTGTGGCGCGCTGATCAGTGTTGGAAAAACGCGGGCTTGTCACAATCACATGACTGTGACTCAGCGTGTCTCCGGCTCGGCGTTGGCCGAAGACAGGGTCATGAATTGTGACGTCCATTGGTTTCTTGGAGATTCTGCTCAGGGTGATGGATGCTATGATTGACAGCTCTCTGTGCTTGTATGTGAGGATGGAGAGAGTTCGACATGAATAGTGGACGGCCTCATACGGAACTTTGCAATTGTTTGTCCATGTGGGCACCTGCCTAAAGAGGCAATTCTTATTGATCCGTCTGTTTGTTGAGCAAAGTGAAACTTGTACCGAAACGATCACCTTCGCTTGAACGGCTGCACTCTCGGCGGGTCGCTTCATATGCTCGTCCCCATTGCACGCCTTCGCGCATCGCTGATCTCTACTAGTTTTCGTACGATGTCCTCTGCGTCGCAGTCGTCCTCGGGGCCCATAGAAACCGCCATCCGCCAGAAAGTAAATGATGTGCCTCGGAACGCGCTCGGAGCTGACAAGCAATGCTCATCTTCCAGCTGACGGGGCTGCTCCAGCCACAGACCCTGTCAATTACGAATGACTCCTGGAAGCACAAGCATCACGCCCCCATGCGGGCTGCAGGCGGGGGAAACGGCGAGACTCGTAAGTTTCTGGTACTTTGCCTGCAAGGCGGCGCAGGCTTGTGCGGCTCGCTAACGTATACCTCACCTCCGTCGCACAGACTTCTCCATCCAGGTTGTGTCCGATGCGTTCCGAGGAAAGGTGTGGGTTTCCCCATCGCAGCTTCACCGTTACCTCATTCTACTTGTCTAGACGACCATCCAGCGCCACCGCATGATTCACTCTGCCTTGTCCGAGGAGCTGGCCCAAGGTTTGCACTCCATATCTCTGAACACGAAGACAGCAGAAGAGGCAGAGAAGGCGGCAGCGCAATAGCGTGTTGGTCGGCGTACGCTGCCAGCGCGCAGCGTTTCAGCCTGGCCCGATGAAAGCGGGCATGCCTCTGCGATCTGCGCATCCGTGACTTAGCGCTCAGTACGCCCATTGTCGGAGCGTCTTATACTGTCGCTGTACTCCCACCCCAATGAAACGGCCGGGCCGCTGAACCGGATGATCATGTTTGACCTCGGACAAAGGCTGGAGAGAAGGTGCGCCTCCCATATGCGAATTACATCCCGCCGCGCGAAGCGCTTGCTTCACCGCCGTCGCACGTATGATGCGCGAACCTGTTGTTTGTTGCCACAGTGCAGCCGGTCGTCGTGCTCTTTGCGGATCCGTATGGTTTTGGAACAACTCATAGAGCGCCCTGCGAACATCAACGGGCCTGAAGCGGCGACTGATGTTGCAGACGACTGATGAAAGCCTGATGCTCACTGATGCTGAGAGCGCTGAATGCAGATGATCATCCACAGGATATTCACACTGCGACGCTGTCGTAGCTGTCGCCCCGCATGCCTGCGACTCCGCCGACGTGGGCGTTGTCCTGAAAAGGGGAGACCTTTATGGCGGTGCTATTCATTCGCTAACCCCATTCCCAATATCAAACCTCGTCGTTGCCACCTGCTGTACTGCGGCTCTTCCCGAGACGCGTATATATATAAGCACTGTGTCGCATCCTGCTTCCCTTTCATCACCCGCCTTGCAGAGCCGTATATATGAGGCATGCTCGCGCCTCCCCATCCACCTCATCCTCCGCCCAACATGTCTGGCTCACCGTCGAACTACGCTGACTTTCAGAACGACCGCCCTACGCTGCCGCCCATTCGTGACTTATTTCGAGGTGGGCTTCTGGCATAGTGGCGCGTAGTCAAGCGCTGACTCGGCTCAGAAGAGCTCTCTCGTCCTTCCGTACCCCTTGAACCGCCATCCAGCATCCTCGCCCGCTTGAGCGTCGCGGACGACGACCACGACGTCCGCCGCCGAGGTAGTAGTAGCGTGCATGGCATCTACTCCCCGCCTCTCCAGCAGCGGTCCTTGTCTGGACCTAAGGTACGCCTCTTGCAAATGCATGTCACTCCAATGATACTCATCGCAGCCTTTCCAGCCTCCTCTCCGACCCTCTGACGCGGCAGCGAGCCCCACCTACACGTCGTCGCTATTGCCGCCGACAGCAAGCAGCTCGCGATATGTCCCCTCACGTTCCATGTCCTTTTCCGCTCCGTCCTCGTCCAGGTTGAGCGACGCGCCCGCAGGCCTTCGCCAGAATCTACCCCATCGTAACTCGATCTCCACCTCCACCTACGCGATGGATAATCGCGGGGAGGAGCGCACCCCTATCGCGCGCTATGGACCGCCAAGTGCGCGCTTCGTGGTACCCGGTGTCCGCGAGGGGGCCCCATGGGCCGGGACCATAACGACATCCGTAGACAGAAGCCGCCACGCGGAGGATGATGAGCAGACGCCCGTCGCTCGCACGCTCGGCACGTCTTCACCCCCAACGGCGTTCAGCCACGTCCCGCTACAAGCCCCGCCAAGCGTCAGCGGCGCCAAGTACGAGTGCACGTACTGTGGGAAGGGCTTCAACCGTCCGAGCAGCCTGAAGGTGAGATCCCCTCGTCTTACTTCACACCAGGGCTCACCCCACCGCAGATCCATCTCAACAGCCACACCGGAGAAAAACGTTGGTCCTGATTTCCGCCCCGCCACGCATGATACTGATACTACCGTAGCTTTTGTGTGTCCCGTCGAGGGCTGCGGGCGCAGCTTCAGCGTCTTGAGCAACATGCGCCGGCACGCCCGCGTCCACAGCAGTGGCGACTCCTCCGTCAAGGCGGCAGACTCGAGCGACGAAGGGGGCGAGCGCGGGGCGTCCCCCATGCAGGCCAGCAGCTCCGCCTCTTCACGCGGCTCGGTCGATTTCTCAACATGGCGACAACAGCGCCGTCGTGATAGTATCGCGTCGGCTACGTCTACGACGAGCTCGCGACGTAGTAGAAGCGCGTCAATAGCGTCAGATGACGAAGAAGCCGCACGGCCTGGCAAGCGGCGCAAGTAGAGACGGGGAAGGACGTGGGGGTGCGCGCGCCGCCTTCGAGCTCGTCTTCTCCCGCGCCATGCACGAGCCCTAGGGCTGGACACCTTGCCTTCGCATTCTGATTACTGGGGTTCTGCCGTCTAGCTATTTATCCCGGTATTTATTCGCCATGCACCTGTACCACCGCTCCTTGTAACGTCCTACATTGGCACCATTATTCCTGTATCACGCCTATTCGCTCTCTGGTTGGTATTTATTCTGCATCACTCCTATCTATCGTGCACTCCATCGCATTGTTATTGTAGATACTCTCGCAAAGTTTTGTATTCGTGGACCGCTAGGCGAGAGAGGTACAGCAGGACTTCCTACCAGAGCACAATTCGGGTAGGTCTCAATTTGTTTTCGAGTCGGGGACTTCAAAGAGCGGTCAGTAGCAGTCAGTACAGGAGTACAACATCAATGATCTTCCTACACCCCGACTCAATAGATACGCTGTCGTGACGGTCGTCAAGGGTATACATGTCCTGAACCAAGCAACTGGAGCAGTATAAGGAGTAAATGAAGCAGATGGGATGGGTGATAGAAAGCTGTGTCCAGAGATCGTACATGCCATATACGTGTAGATAGAGAAGGTGAAACCTGATCACATAGATATCGCACGACCGCGACCGACGTTGCTTGGTTGTCTGTATGGCGAGCGGCCTCTTGTGAAGTCGTCTTCGGGCATATAGGTTTCCTCGAGAGGCTCTGCGCCATATGAGTCGGGCTCGGGGTTGAAAGCCCTGTCAGCCCGAACGTAGGTGACGGCGCGCGGGCTCTTGTGCGTGAAGCCTGCGAAAGCGAGCTTCTTGCGCACGGAAAGAATCTCCGCGCCGTGGACCTTGTCCAAGAGCATGGGATCCTTAGTGGCGTCGGCTGGGGCACCGTTGGCGGGGGCAAGGGGCTGCAACAACGCAGTGAGCACCTTCATCAGGAGAGTAGAGATCGCGTACCTCAGGTGGAATGTCTGGGTCGAAGTGTCGGGTGTCCTCCGGGTTGCGAAGCTCTGGCCGGTAGGGAGCAGGGTACCTGTGTATATTGTACCAATCGATGCCGCGGAACCAAGGGTGAGCCTGCGACGTCGAGGTCAGGATGATAGCAGTCTCATGTCGCGTCTACACGCACCTTGATGATGTCTGCACCGTCAGGTCCTGAGTGCGTAGCAGGCGCGGCGAAACCGCTCCGACGGGCTTGCACGATCATCGAGTCCGGGCGCGAGACTGAAGCAGAGGCCTGCGATCCTAGCCGATCCTCTGGTTCACAAAGCAAGGCTTGCATGAGCTGAATTCCCTCTTTCGATACGGCGGGTTTGCTTGGGAAGCGCAGGGTTTGTTTCCAGTTAAGAATCTTCTTCCGCGTGATATGCCGCTACATGAGAACGCATTCGTGAGCCTTCGGTCCGCTATAGGAAAACAAAAAGGGGCTCACCGAGTTGCTGACGAACGGGGGAAAGCTATATAGGGAGAAATGTATAAAACCACCGAGTTTAGCAACAGAAAATCCGACGACAGCGAACACGCACCCATAGAGACACTCAAACATGATAACCCCCAGGCTCCACCAATCACACGAGTACGTATACCCCAAGCCGCGAATAACCTCGGGAGACACTTGACAAGCCGGTCATTGCGCTGGCCATATAGTCGGCGCGCGGGGAAGCACTCACTGTACGAGTTCGTGCCGCACCTATGAACGTGCGAAGCATCAGCGGAACGGTCGCAGAGCGAAAAGGCGCACACATACACGGAGTATGCCAACTGCCGTCGGGGCAGACGTATGAAATCAGGCCAATATGGCGCGGAGGCACCCGAGAACACCATTAGCAAGGCGCCCAGAGGTGCGGGAGGCGTCGAGATTTAGTAAAGATTGGCATGGTCGGTGGAAGTAGGCGGGGAAGGCGAGAAAAATGGTAAGCGATGTATCGGAGAAGGATCAGGTGGAACGAACCTTGCGACGATTTTTCTCCCTCCAGGTAAATACACCACCCTGGCCGTCGCCACCCATGATCTGCTCGACATCGCGTCGCTTCATTCGATGCGTCTTCGTGCCGTCGGCGATCCCGTTACTGTCTTCCAGGTCGATCCCATGCTTATGTAGCAAATGAAGCCGTTGCTGCTCGTAATCTGTATTCGAGAAAAATAACAACTGATCAGCTCCAGTTCATCTTGCGCCAGAATCTTTCCCGCGAAGCCCTTCGGGCAGCGTTAAGCGCGCAATTGGGGTGAGATGAAGGGGAGGGCTCGCACGGACACGAGCATGACGACGGAGAAGAGCCTATGAGCCCCATACACTGCCAAAAATGCACAACATGAGATGAAGGCCCCCACTCACACGAAGTGTCATGGGCCCAGTGCAGATCCGTCCTATGGCAACGTCAGTACGGGCTGGCCAGCGCGAGGCCTCGTACGCACGCCAGGCCAAAGTCACTTAATTTGATGTGACCGTTCGGATCGAACAGGAAGTTCTGGGTGGCATAGTGAGCTCCGAACAGTGCGAGTGGTCGCAAAAAAATACTCACGTCGGGCTTGATGTCTCGGTGTATGAAGCCGTGCTTATGGCACGACTCAATAGCCAGAATCATCTGTTCGTGGGCGCGCAATAAGTCACCGTACAAAATTCGCATAGTTAACCGCTGAGAAATTCGAAGCGCACCTCAGCGATGTAGAACCGTGTGAAGTCTTCCTCGAAGACGTCGCGTTCGATAAGCAGGTTCAGAAGATCGCCGCCGCCCATGTATTCGAGCACCTGGGAGACAAAAAGATGTTAATCGACGTTGGTAAAGCACGTATCGATATGAAATCAGAAAACGGAGAACTCAAAGCTCGGTCCATCCCGCAAGGTCTAATCCCAGAGAGCCCCCAGTTCTTAGCGAGAAGCGAAGCGCTCAGAGCGCCGCATAGCATAAGCACCATAACGTCCGCTGAGGCGGTAATGACGGACGCGTACCCGGGCCTGTGCGACCTACGCGAGCGCCACCAGATCCCAGCACAGCCATCGAAGAAGCAGATACGCACCAGATACAGGTTATCCCTATCTTGGAAGCTGTAGTGCAGATGTACGATCCACTCCGCGCCTCCGGGCGACGACACAAGCGACGCCGACCGCAGGATATCGCGCTCAGCGCGTACGTGTCCCTCCTGCCCTTTACGTAACATATCCGTCTTGCGGAGCTGTAGAACAGGTCAGCCTCAAATGCCACCGACAAAGTTCTCAGAGATGCGGCAGTCAAAGAAGGAAGTGATGTGGGTGGAGAAGGGTGACGCGAAGCAGGGTGAACACGCTGCAAGGAATTGGCGTTGCGTCGGTGTCATACGCAGTATACCGTACACCGAGGGGAGGGCGCAAACCGACAAGGCGTGTAGGGTGCAGAAGATGCTCACCTGTTTCATGGCGTAGAGGTTCCCCGTCGCGCGCTCTTTGACCAACGACACAACCCCAAAGGCGCCTTGGCGCGTAGTCAGTACTTGCACAGGACGGCTCAATCAAGGGACCCACCGTGTCCAATGGTCTTGAGCTTCACGAAGGCAGTCACGTCCACCTTCCGGCGCTTGTCCCGCAGGTAGTCCGTTTCGTTCTGTCGCCACCGTGCCCGCAAATCCTCTTTCTGGGCAGGCGATAGGCCCATCTCATTCATATCGCGTTCCATAGCCAGCCGCCGCTGCTCGCGCGAAGGCGGTTGCCGGAGGAGCGGGAAGTACAAGTTCTCGAAGTAGATGCGGCAGGCTACGGCCTTCTCCAGCGTCGCAAGGGAGGGTGTAATCACACGTGGAGGCGGTGGCACGTTCTGTACTGCGTCCGCGGCCGGGGCCTGTTCGACGGGTTCGACAGGATGCTGAAGAACTTCACGTGTAACTTCGACGGGTGCAGGCAGGGCACGCGGCGTTGCCTCGTTGCCTCGCGCGTAGTCCTGTAAAGCTTGTGCGTGCGCTGCCAGAGGGTCGTGCTCAGCATGCTCCTGCTCTTCAGGATGTACCTGAAGAGGAGGTCCGTTGAGACCGGCGCCCCATCGGATGGTAGAGTTTCCTGGACGGCCGGTACCAGGTAGGCCGTCTACGCGACCGGTGACTGATACATTCTCATGCGCGGCGGTGGTGAGGATGGACGAGGCGGCTGTTGTCTGGCTGATTCCGTTAACGACGCGGAGCTGTCCTGGAATAGCTCCATAATCGTTTGTTGGAAGGGTGACGGACGGCTTGAGCGCATTCACAACTTCATTGATTGCGCGCGCCTGGTTTGTCTGTCGTACGCGATTCTTAATGGGGTTTGCCCATCGGGGGTCTGGAGGGAGTGTTGGAAAGGAAGGAGGAACTCCTGGTGCGGCGACGTACCAGCGAGCTTTCCCTGACCGTCAGGACCCCAGCGCCTGAGCAAAGCTTCGTACTGGTCGGCGTCAGAGGCGTGTACCAGATGCCTACAGCGGGTGTTGAGCATGCACAAACTTTGTTTGCTTGGAACACGTAACATACACGAAACCAGTAGGATTGGAAACCATGTCCTTGCTAATTCTGCGCCCTTTGCGAGGAGTCGCTGGGCTGGGTGGAGGCGAGTAGGCGGGCGATCGTGGGGCGGGTGCTGGTGGCGGCATGGGTGGCTTCCCAGGCCTAATCGTCTCATAGCGGGGACCTGCGACCAGTCGAT
The DNA here is from genome assembly GCF_000143185.2 of Schizophyllum commune H4-8. Taxonomy (NCBI): domain Eukaryota; kingdom Fungi; phylum Basidiomycota; class Agaricomycetes; order Agaricales; family Schizophyllaceae; genus Schizophyllum; species Schizophyllum commune. The sequence goes on along the minus strand of NW_026089545.1, from coordinate 1,760,126 downwards.
CAGAGGGAGGAGCTGGAGGAGGGGAGCCTCCGGTCGCGCCAAGAAGGAAGCGGGACGGCGACGGGGTGGGAATCATCGCAAGCAAATCGTAGAAGCCTTTGTGGAGGAGGGTCCCTCCAGGCAATGTCGTCTTGAACTGGCTGGGGCCTCCGAACGTTTCCTGATCATAGTGATGCTGGGGGAAGAACGTCGATGGATACGGATACGGGCCAGGGCTGTAGTATGGACTGGCTGCCATGAGATCAGGCGGGCTTGGAGGTATGGGAAGAGGCCTGCGCGCAGCCATCTTAGTTGCAATGTTGCTCGACGACGGGCTGGACGACGCCAAGCCAAGCGCGACGACGCGGACGACGACGACGACGATGGCAAGGCACTTGACGATTGCCGCCCGGATTTGATCAGCGTATGTTGTCACCGTTCGCACGCGGTTATCAGTTTGTGGCGTTATGCGCTGCTTGTCTCCCGGACCCGTCCAGCGCGTGTCCGATGCATGTTGGTATGCTGGTATGCTGGAAGCTGGGATGTAGGCGCCTATGCTTCGACTCTTCTCCGCGGACTTTGAAAGATGCAGCTCTTGGCTGCGCGTCTCCGGGCGCAGGTCGCTCGGCCGCCTGGTATGCTCTCTTTTTGGCCATACAGGGGGCGCAGAGGCCAGAAGGCGTCCCCAGCGCTTCAAAAAGTGCTGGTGAGACTCACGTATACGCAAAAGGCAGAGCTCTTCCTGTTTTGACCCAGGGGGTAGGTGGACCGGCTCTTCTCTGCCGTCGCACGGCCAAGCAGGATCCTGCCCGGCCTCGACATGAGGTCGCCCACGAGGCGGCGAGTTGGCAGCCTGTGGCCCTGCCCGGGATCGCATCTGCGGCAACCGGCTGAAAAAGGTAGCCTGTTGGCGCAGGAGTGGAGAATTCGACAACCGTATTGTCCGTGTCCGGATATCGGGATCATATGCCGTGTCTTTGTGTTTCTTTTTGGGCAGTCTGATTCCATTTTTGTTGGTTTTGACCCGTTCGGCGATCCTGGGAGACAATAGCCATACGGTTTAAAAGTCTGCGAAATGGCCAACGCTCTCCTTTTCGCCTATACGAACCGCCGAAACGCCTCGTGCAGCCGTTGCCAGTCGAGACGGCCACGACCCGCGCACCCCACGCCCCCACGCCCGGACACGCACGTCGCTTACGAGTCGAGATCTGTATCGACTAAAGCTGTCGCTCCTCTTGCCTGAATCTCGATTCACCGATCGCAGCGCACGACAACAGCAGCAACCCACCCTCTGCCCAACGACGCGGCCTCGCGTCGTCTCGCAGTCGTCGGCATTGCCTCTGACGCAGGACGCCTGCCTCGTGCTGCACAGCGTTCCTGACTCCAACCCTCACCATACGCGTGTCCTCCAGTACTTATAGGCCGCCCAGTGCGCGCTCTCCCTCTCTCTACACTTCTCGTTTTTCGTTCTCCAACCACTACATCACCTATTCATTAATTATGTCGGGCCATCACAGAAGCAGCGACCGCTACTATTCGCAACGTGCCACGCCGAGCTTGGAGCACCAGCAGGGTTACCAGTACCAGCATCAACCCCATGGTTCCGTACAAGGTAAGCGCCCCGTTCTGCTTCCGACGCGATGGCCATGTTGATCCAAACTGTGTCACGCTCTAGGTTCGTGAGATGAATGCCGGAAGCGCCCAATTTAACTGTACCTTCTTCTTGCAGCATCCAGCTCGTACCAATCGGCGGGTTACCAACCGGCCGGGCACCGCGGCTACCCAAGTACTTATAGCCAGTGGCCTGCGAATGATGCTCGTAGGACCTCCCATCCTTTCCTCCCTCGCACCCGTGCTCACACACGCCTGCAGAAATGTCGTCGACTACGTATTCCAACCTCTACGACTACCCGTACTCGGCGTCGGACCGCGTGTCCTCGCCGTACGGCACGACCACGACCACCAGTGACCGCCGCCTCCCCCCTCTCGACGTATCCGGCGGCGATCGATGGTCGACGATGGGGTACGGCGGTGGTTCGACCACGTCGGGCCTCGAGACGTCCATGAGGTCAAATCCTACGTCGTACACGAGCTCCAGCTACGGCGGCACGTACCACGGCCACCACTCGTCCACCGCCAGCGCCGCTAGCGGCAACTACGCATATGCGCACGGAGTCCCCGACTCCACGTCGTACACGAGCAATGCGTCCATCCCGCGCCCTAGCTCCGCCGCCGTCCGGGTGTCCGCTGCCTCCAGCCACCACGCGCCCATGAGCTACTCTCCGCCGCCCCCCATTTCGCCCGCCTCCGAGGCGGACCAGAGCGGTACCGTCAAGAAGAAGCGCAAGCGCGCCGACGCCAACCAGCTGCGCGTGCTCAACGACGTCTACATGCGCACGGCCTTCCCGTCGACGGAGGAGCGCCACCAGCTCGCCAAGCAACTCGACATGTCGCCGCGTAGTGTGCAGATCTGGTGCGTGCTACCTGTCCCTTACCTTACCCTGACACTGACGCGTCCTCTGCAGGTTCCAGAACAAGCGGCAGGCGATGCGCTCGACTAATCGCCAGACGCCAGCGCACCTAATGCCGGACCCTGCGCCTGCGCCGCCCCAGTCAACCGCGGGCGGTGTCACTCGCACGACTTCGACGCGCCGTGGTCGGTCCGCGTACTAAGATGATGGCCCTTCATTCCCCTCCCCGCTCAGTCCGTCCGTTCTCTATTATTTTTCTTATGCCGTTCGTGCTCATGTCGCCGCATCAGTTCTTGGTCGTTCAGCGACCACACGTATTTAATATCTTACTCCGGTGATTAATATCCTTAGCTACCTTACGTACCTCGCATGGACTTACAAGAGACTGGAAACCTCCGCCGGGTCGCCGTGCCCCGCCGCCGCATTTGTACCATTCTCATATGCCTCAAACAGACTATCAGCCCACTAGCTACTATGTATACATATACCTAGGCCCAACATATATGGCTTTCCTGTACTTACAGCTTTTCTTACTGTACCGTCCTAATATGACCCTCAGCTCGCTGAGCGAGCGTTGGTCAAAATTCTGCCCGATCTGCCTAACCCGGCCGCCAGGACCAGCCAAGGACCAGCGGCTGATGTCGCCACGATCTTCCGACCGACTGGGGCGCAGTAAAGGCCTACACACGTCAACCACTCTCCATTCCATACGAGCCCCGTCGGGCATCCGGGGTGAACTCACGAGACGTCGTGCCCTGCGGGCCTGGTTTAGCTGACCACGCTCGCGCATATCCTGATCGATAATCAGAGCTGGGCCGTTAGCTGGCCGCCTGACGTGCAAAGAGAAGGTTTATCATCATCGCTATCCATCGCTCGACTGCCATGCGCAATCTCATCAACCCAATCTCAGCCGGCCTCTAGACACAGAAGGCATGCGGGAGGCCTCCTGCATCGCACTTCAGCCGCATGAGCCGCCAATGAGCCGCCGGATGTCACGCGTCATACCTTCGAAGCCTTCGCCGATCCCGCCAGCAAATTGCCATCTGGTCGATACAGAGATTCTTCCATTCATCTCCGTGTGCATAGATGAAGATCTGCGGAGATAAATGTCATGAAATCGAGGCGCGCGGTGCCCCTTCATGTGCTGACAGGCCCAGATCTGCAAAATCAGGCAGGTATCCCTCCGCATGTATTGTATGGGCGAGCGGAGGCAGACGGAGGCAACGGCGGAGGCTAAAAGCCCTTCGATGTTCACGACCGCGGATTACGAGGGTGGCACGGTGCCGGCGCGCAGCAGCATGGGAGGAGAGCGACGTGTTGACATACACTGATACAACGTCGTGCGGTAAGGTCCGGGTGCAATCGCCGGAGTGTAGTGGTAGACGATGGCCCGGGTATGGTCTGGTCAGCGGTTGTGAATAGAGACGAGGAGCACACACGTACAACAGAGCGGAACAGATGCAGACGGATATGGATAGGACATCGTTCGCGCTACAGTCAGTCAGTCCTCAAGGGAAAGCGCCGACAGCGCGACTAACATGAGGTCCAGTCATGTTGACGTCGCGAGCCTTATTACGCGTAGGTGTTGATGGCGGAGTCTGTACGCACCATAGGCCCTTCAAGGTTCATGTGCTGCATATGGCCATACCAGGGAGGTCCGTGTATATCGACCTCGACCGGACCTACGCTTTCGGGATGTGTTTCGCCAGCAGGCTCTGGTGCCTCTTGCGCGAGGCGAGGCAAGCACCTCGATATCACGCGTTGACCTGCTGGATCTGTACGTTGGGCTACGCGATTGAATGGACCCTGGTCGCCTGTTCACGACATAGAGCCTAGTATATTAGACAACGCAATGACACGCCGGGGTCTTCTGCCATTCAGGCTCGCTATCGTCACAGTCCCGTTTACTAAAGAGCGCAATGCACTGTTGAGCAAATTGTTATTCTCGCGATAAAGTTCTAGGAGCGCTCGAGGTATAACGTACCAGGACCCGCTGAAGCACGCGTATATGGCACAGGTACACGCGTATCGCGCGGTACAGAGGCTTGACTGTAGTGCGTGTTGCGCCGCCACCGCAGAGCTGCACATCGATGCGATTCAGTCGGCTGAAGGAGTTGCGCGTCGGAGCTACGCTCAGCACCGTCAAGCACGCTCGAGGACCGGAATAGCTATCCAGAGTTCTGGCAGACTGAGGGCCCAACATCAAGACTCGGTTGCGTCTTAGCGGCGTCAGCGGTCGGACAAAGCCCGCACCAGCCAGTACGTGACGAGGGCTTCTGAGTTCTCGGGAGTCGGCCCCTCCAGCTAGAGTGCAGTAGGCCAGGAAGATGTGCAATCCTTGGCGAGCTCTTTACCTCTTCATGAGATCATGAAGAAGCGCCACCAGGATCTACTCAGTTAGACAGGCTCATGAGGGTGGGAAACAAGGTCGATGTTGAACTTCGCAGAATTCCCATTTGGAAGCATCACGTGGTGGATTTGGACCCGGCGTTTGCCGTTGCTGGCGAGCTTTGTTCGAATCCCGATCTCTAAGTTCAGCTCGACCACGGTGCTCGACATGGGCATAAGCGTGCATGAACTGCAGTCAAACATAGAAAGGCCAATGTAAACATTAAGTTAGATACATAAGGAAGACCAGAAACGAGACGCAGAACCTATAGTATACCCTCTAATCACTATCCGTATCCTCGGGCTTCGGCCCACCATGTGTAAGCCAGGCCAACTTCCGCAACCTTCGCCGCTCCTCCTGCGCCTTCTGCTGGTTTCTGGTCATCTTTTTCTTCTTCTTGGGCACGCCGCTGGGGCTCGCTTTGCCGTCTTCAGCTCCACTACCAGCAGGCGTTGCCGCAGCAGACCCAGCCGGGGTCTGCAGACGCGAGCGGGCGGGCGTGTTGGCGCCGCTGCCCTTCGGTGACTTGGTCTCCAAGAAAGCGTCGTCAACCGTCGCGCCCTTGCCCTTGTGCGTCATGCGACCGCCGTCGACGTACCATGTCTCCGGGCCTACAATGAGTCAGTCCAAGTTCTACTGAAGGGGACGGAAAGTACGCACAAAGAGCAGAGACAAACTCGTGGTTATGCGAGATGATAACCACAGCGCCAGCCCAGTCGCGAATGGCGACAGCAAGACCGCCAAGGGCCTCACGGTCCAAGAAGTTACTCGGTTCGTCAAGAATGCAGACCTGCGGGTTATTCCACAGGCAAGCCGCGATGACAAGCTTGATCTTCTGACCACCAGACAGACCCGCGATCTCGTTGTACTGCGCGATATCGCCGTCGAGGCCGACCTGCTCGAGGTGCTGGCGGACGAGATGCGCGGACGTGTCGCGGGTACCGGCACCCTCGCGGGAGGACTCCATATCGTCGAACTGTTGCACGAACTTCTGGTAGCCCTTCTCCATAAGCGTGTCGCGCGGGACCCAGGTGTTGAAGCGATGATCGAGTCCCTTCCACTTGACCTCGTACTGGAAGGTCTTCTTGAGCTTTTGACGACCCATGATCATCTACGAAGGCATCAGCTAACAGCGAAGGCACCGTCAGCAAAAGCAACAAACCTCAAGCTTCCGGCGAGAGCCATCCCGCCCAACCCATTCCTGGTCAAGCAGCGCCTTCTCCTCGTCCGTCAAGACGCGGGTAGCCTTCTCCAACAATTCGCGATCGTGACCATCCTGGAAGCGCCACTGGATGTACTGCACAGGCGTCTTCTCCAAGTGCCGCTCTGCGGGGCGAAGCAGACATTAGACCCCATAAGACCCAAATAGCCCAGACCCGCGTACCGATATGGTGCGTGGCGTGCTGCGCCACATACCCCACACGCAGCGCCGGGTGCTTATACACCGTGCCTTCCTGAGGCACCGTCTCGCCGGTCAGGAGCTTGATGAGGGTGGACTTGCCTGTACGCGACTGTCAGCGAGCGTTGCGACCAGTATAGCCTCCATACTTACCCGCTCCGTTGGGCCCGATGACGCCGACGCGGCTTGACAGCGACAGCGCGCAACTGACATTGAACAAGCTGGGCGTTGAGCGGCCCGGGTAGGTGAATGTGCAGTTCGTCATCTTCAGGATCGCGCGGGTGTTACTGCGCACGCCCATGAGAGACCCAGGTGGGGGGAAGGCGAATTTGACGGAAGTGGCGGCAAGGGTGTAGTACGACTTCGCTTCAGGATGCTCGGAGACGAACTTGGACAGGTTGCCCTTGTAGTAGACGAGCTAAAGACAAGGTGAGTAAGGACTACGTCCGGAAGAATGCAAGGACGGACAAACCTTCTTGGACTCGTAGTGGATAATGTCAGTAGTGACATTGTCGAGGAACCCAGAGTCGTGACTGATGATCAAGCAGGTAACATTGTTGTGAGCAATAAGATACTGTTCCAACCACTTGACGGAGGCTTGATCCAACTGTGCAGGTCGTCAGTACGTGATCGAAGCGACAAATTTTATCAGGGACTTACATGGTTAGTAGGCTCGTCAAGAAGCAGCAGGTCAGCGTTGTAGAGCATGGCACGAGCGAGTTCGAGCTTCATCTTCCAACCACCAGACAAGCCGGCTACCATATCCGCCTGGCGCGCATCGTCAAAGCCGACCTCGAGCAACTGCTGCCTGATCTTCTCGCGGGGCACGTCAGCAAGCTGCTTGTCCGACGCCACGAAGTCCAGAATGGACAACGACGTGTCCTCTCCCTGCAACGCGTGCTCGACCATCACGCAGCGGAGCTGGTCCTGCGGCGGGAAGTTCTCGACCTTGCCGTCGCGCAGTTGGCGCATGAGCGTCGACTTGCCGGACCCGTTGGTACCGAGGATACCATAGCGACGCCCGCGGAAGAGGCGCAGCTTCGTGTGCGAGAGCAGGAGCAAAGCACCATACGCCAACGAGAACTGAGTATCGCACAACAGCTCGCCCTCCTCGTCGTCCTCCACCGCAGCGGGGGCGTACTTCGCCTGGTCAATCGCATGGAAGTGCTGCCTGACGCTCTCAGCGTACTGCTTGCCGCCCTTGACGTCCAGCCAGGCGGAAATGTAGACGCCGACGCAGCGCTGCCAGTTCTCGGTTTCCGAGAAGATGCGGTTGTAGACGAGATCGGCGACGAGTTCGGCCTGGAACTCGAGGGACCGGGTGAGCAGCGGGTGGCGAGGGGTATGGGGCCCGTTGGGCGACTGGGCCGAGGCGATGACCAGCTCGGAAGGGAGCAGGTTGACGAGGGCAGCGAACACCTCGCGCGTCTCGGCCTCTAGATCGCGACGAACGGGTGGGGGGCCGGACGACGACGCGCCAGACTTGATGAGGGTTTGAAGGGCAGCTTCACCGAAGGCGCGAACCTGCAATAAGAAATGAGATCGTGATTTAGATGTAAGACGGGGAAACGTACCTCAGGGAAAGCCGCGCCCTTGGCGATCTTCTCAACACCCTCGACGAGAGGGCTCAAGTAGATTGCGGCCACGTTCGGGTCGCGAACGAGCTTGACGAGGTTGTCGATAACGACCACGGTACGGCGCTGGACCTCCATGCTCCTGTCGTTGAGTGCGCGCAGGAGTAGAGGGACGAGAACAGCAAGAGCCGGAGCCGTGACTTCCGCGACGAATGTCGTGTTGGAGAGGGACTTGATAACCGCGGGCACCGAGTCGGGGTTGGCCATACATTTGACCAGAGCAGGAATATGCGGTGCGAGATCGTCGTTCGCGAGAGTAGTGCAGAGGGCGTTCGCGCACTTGTTGGCGGCAGTAGAGACCTAGTAGAGAGGTGTCAGCACCCGTGTACGCCGGAACATGCGTACTACACACCTCAGACTTCGTGTCGTGCATTGCTGCCTCAACCTTGGGGATCGTGTCGCCAAGGATATTCGCGACAAAGGTCCTGGTATTGGGGCCGACCCATGTCCTCATCGTATCCAGGACGCCTGCATTCTTCGATCAGCGCGAACATTCATCAAGAGAAAGGACCTTACTGACCAACTTTCGTGCGCCATTTTCCTGAATCGAGGATGGGTTCTAGGGTGCGGAATAGTATGCGCGTGGCCTCGGGGGGGACAAGCTTGACGATCGCCTTGACAGCGGTAGTCGCAGCAGTACGGACGACATCGCCCTTATCCATGTAAAGATCATACTGCACGACGTGTTAGTAAAGAGAAGAGGACGTGTAGAACGCTATGTGCGCACCAGAGCAGGTAGGCAAGGTAGCAGAAGGGGTATCGCAGGAGCGCCGAGGACATGAGCCAATGATTGGAAAGCGATTGCGCCCGACTCGCGCTCATAGCCAGATTTCTTGTTGGTGGCGAATCCGAGGAGGGTTTTCAGGACTTGTTGGTCCCTGGTGAGGACGTGAGTTGACGCCCATCAAAGATTATCAAGGTACATACTCCAGGCTCTCTATTCCATGAGTCTGTACTTCCTTCGCTAGTTTATCTGAAGCAGCCTTGGCATCTGCAGCATGGATTAGTCTCTGAACATCGTGCGATTAAGGTAGAGAGCTCACCAGGCTGTGTAGGTGCAGTCTTAAGGGCTTCCAGGTGTGCGGCGAACGGAGAATCGGACATGGCGGTCGTTGCTACAGGAGACATCTATGGGGAAATGATACAGTGCCGAAGTAATGCGGACGAGATGCAGGATACACAGAGAGAGCGAGATAGATTACGAGAATCCCTTAAGTGGTCTATGTCGTCGCCGGCGAGGAGCGGGAGGACTTTTTGGTGCGCGGTCGACGTGTGCCGCGATGGGCAGAAGCAAGCTGCAACACCGGCGCCTAAAATTGCGATCGGTGTTGGGTGATCGGATTTGATTGCCGGGCACGCGGGGCAACAATTCGCGCCCACGTGCGTCCACCGCCCGTCGTCGTCGACGAACGAGGTTGATCTGCGCGTCCATCCAGGAAATCGTCCAAACCCTTCCCTCTTCCTTCTCGTATCCAATGATCTCTGCTCCGACAAATGCGTTTGCAAGACGCTTTCATGCAGGTCCCGATGCAACAGATACGCGGCGCGACATCGATAGTAGCGTCAATTGTTCGCTCCGACGGCGATGTCAATAGCAACCTTCATGTCCGCCTCGTCTAGCCGTGTTCCATCCTATAGCAACGGTATAGGTCCATCAGATGTTCGATTCTCCCAAGGCATGGCCGGAGACTCATGTTCGCCTCGTCGCCGCTCCGCCGATGCTCGGATGTGCCAGAACAGCCCCAACAATAGGTATCGTGTGCTGCCGAATATTCGCGCAGCCCTATACTCTCATGTCCCTGAAGCTTTTGAATGGACAAGCGAGCTGCTATCCCTACAGAAGTACAGGATCGCTCGCAAGATGAAAGGACTTCACTTCCTTGGACAGCCAACGATTGCAGGTCCCTGACGACCGGCGCCCTCAAACGGTGTACCGCCCCATCCTTACGCCTACCTCAAGGCCTATTATCTGTACCAAGACGATCAGTGACGACAATGGGAACCCCAGTGCGGCAAGTCATCTGCGTAGGGCGGCCCGTGCACGCCTCGAGGTCACCTCATGGCCGCATGGCCGCTCATGAACCTATATAAACGCCGACCTCTTCTTCGCCGCTCTTCATCTCGTACAGCTCACGCCGTCCGCTCACCTCTATCCGTACTCTGAACACACGCACTTCTAATATGGCCATCTCGTTCGACCTCCCGCCCATCCGCATCGCGCTCTACACGCTGGTGGTGAGTGCTGGTACTTGACATCATAGCGAAATCCCCTCAGGCTCACTTGGCATCTAGACCCTTTTCTCTATCGTCGTCTTCGGTCTCTCCATTGCTCGCATTGTCTACACGAAGGGCCTGTCGCCCTGGGACCCCTTGAACCATGGACAACCGTACTATGGTGCGCCGCCTATCGAGTGCGTCATCGCCACGGCGCTAACGTTCCCTCCCAACCACAGACCCCATCGTCGCCGAGCTGATAGTGTCAACAATTCTCACTGTACCCTGGTCCATCTTCGTGTGCGTCGCTTTCCCTCTTCGCCGAAGTCACCGTCTAATAGAGACCCTTCCACAGCATGCACACCATTCACAAGCGCGTCGAGCGTCGCCGTGTTAGCACCTTCCGCTCAGAGCTGATTGGCCTCTTCATCATCTGGGTCTTCTGGCTGTGCGGTGCTGCCATTGCTACTGTGCGTCCTTCCCTCTTATCTTCTCCCATACTTCCTCTCTTCTCCCCCCCTCCCATTCCATCTTATCCCCCCTCGTGCACCAGCCACCTGCTTTACCTAGCACCACCTATCACGACCTTCTTGCGCTAACACCGCCTCCAGGTCACCGAAAACCGCGGCACGCCCGGCCGCTGGGGCGACCTCTCCTTCTGCTGGGAGTACAAGCAGTGCCGGATCCTCACCACGCTCCTCGCCTTCGCCTGGTCGACGTGGGCCATCCTCACCTTCCTCCTCGTCATCAGCCTCATCTTCGTCACCGCGAACCGCGCGCTGCTCGAACCGATGCACGGGCGGTGGGACCCGCGCGCGAGCCACTATGGCGCGACGCAGCCGGCGCCGATGATGGGGTATGCTTGAGGTGCTGAGAGATGCTGATGTGGCGACGCACGCGAATGACCAAGCATACGCCACGCCACCGAGACTACGACTAGAACGACTCGCCCGGAACGTACGACTTCACGTGGACGTACGTCTGGCACGGACATCCATCTACAATAGGGCTTGTATCCCATCAATGTCTTGCAAACGGGACACGCCTCTACGAAAATCACGACTGGAACGACGGTTATCCCTCTTTTCTATGTATATTGATACTGTACCTACTGTGCCGTTGGGATTCGGAACGATTTATGTATGTTTGTAAGTAACTAGTGATTGTTGGAACGTCGATAGATTGGATGGGTCGTAGCTTGGTGTGCATCCGGGTCTGATTGAAGGCAAGGGAAGTACTAGTGGCGCGCGCTTGTCAAGTTGAGCATCCCTTTCGGTGGCTATATAGAGCTAACACTGGCTCTAGTCGCGAGCCTTAGCCCTAGCCATGAGCCCTAACTAGCCTCGCACCAGGTACACCCATCATATGCATAACCAAAGCTAATCGGATACAAATACAATGTGGTATTCACATTGACTCCTTCATCTTCGTCGCGTCTTCATCAAGAAGTACAACCCTACGCCGGCGTCGTCACCGCCTCCTTCGCCCGCACCCAGATCCCCCCACCCGCGTATATCGTCAGGTGCTTCTTCGGGAAGAACTTCTCCCTTGCCTTACGGGGAACACTACCATCCGCCCCCCTCGCGTGGGCCCACCCGGGCGTGGGACGCATATCGGGCGGGGTAGCCTCGGGCACGAGCTCGAAGTCGGAGAAGTGCTGGAGGAGCTTGACCATCATGTACGACATCTCGTTGTAGGCGAACTGGGGCAAGAAGAGGTGAGTTTGGTGAGTGAGGGAGATTCGATGGGCGTGGACTAGTGATGGGAGGACGGAGGAAAGAACTCGCGCACCTGCTGCCCAAGGCAAATTCGAGGCCCCGCGTTGAAGGGAAGGAAAGCGAAGGTGTGGCCCAGGTACTGATGCACCCGCTCGTCGAGCCAGCGGTCGGGGTCGAATTCCTCAGCTGGTGGAAGTGGGAGTGAGCTACCTCCTCTCAATGTGAAGGAGACACGACACGCACCATCAGAGCCCCAGAGGTCTTTGCGACGATGCATCATGAAGACAGAGTACGGGGTCCTGCGAGCCCAGGGTCAGGTCAAGTACAAAGCCGCTACAAGGTCACTCACTCCGTGCCCGCTGGAATGTAGATGGGCGGCAAATTGGGATCCGGCGAAGGCCAGATCGTCTCCTTGATAGACTCCCTGCGTCCAAGTGAGCGATGTGGATACGCCTGTGGCGACAATTAGAAAATAGAAAACATACCGCGTATTGAAGGGCACAATAGGATAGAGCCGGAGCGTCTCGTTGATGACCGCGCGCATGAACTTCATCTCGCGGATGTCCTCGTATGTCGGCGTGCGGTGAGGGCCGACGACGGTGAGGACCTCTTCGCGGAGGCGGGAAAGGGCCGTTGGATACCTACAAGTGATCAGTGGGTTTGCAAGGATGTAGTAAAGGTTTGAAGACGTACTGCGTGAGGAAGTATAGGATGAAAGACAAGGTGCCTGCGGTCGTGTCGCGGCCGGCTTCACAGGATATCAGTGGCCAGCACTTGAATCAGATTTCAGGTCAGTCACCAATCATGATGTTCAGCGTCTCGTCCTTCAAGACGGTAGGATCTGTGGAACAGCATGAGTGGTGCCCGACCAGCGCTTGACAACGCTTACTCACCGGAGGTCATCTTCACGAGATGGCTCAGAAGCGTGTCGTCGTCTTCGACGTCTTTGCTCTCCTCCATTGCCACCTGCTGCGTCTTGACGTCCGCACTAGGAGCGCGGGCCTTCTTGCGCTCCTCTTCGCGCTGAATGGCCGCATGGACGATAGGTTCGATGTACGAGTTGACCTGCGGATGAACAGTAAACCTCCTTACACGCAAGAAAGAACGCGAATGTGATCGCACTCACAATCTTCATGGGCTTCGTGGTGTTATCCTGCCATATCTCGCCTAGAGGCCACAACTTGCCTACAAATTCGCGCCTTGCGACAGCGAAGAGACAATTCTGAAAGGCTTCAGCGAAGGCATTGGCGGCGGCTGCCTCGGGATGCTTCGCCGCATCGAAGGTCGGTGGCGGATTCTCCTGTAGCACGCTCTTCGTCAGCCACGGTCGGGCGCTCAGATAGCCCTCGAGCGCTTAAATAACCCTCGAGCGCTCAAATAACCCTCGGGCGCTCAAATCGCACATGAGAACCCAAGGACGCACCACGTAGTACGGATACGCCAGCCCACCCGACAGACTATGCACGTTCATCCCGAAGAGGAACTCGGTGGCGGAGTCCATCGTGAACTTCGAGAACAAGTCCTGAGCTAGGTGTCAGTCTTGGCGAGTATTAGCGTGACGCTGGGTTTGAAAAGCGCACGGCGAAGTCGACCGGGTGGCCCTCCCGGAGGCGCTGCTTGACGAGGGCGATGGCTTCTTCGGCGTGTCTGTCGAAGAGCGCGAAGTGGCTGATGCGGTCACGGGTGAAGAAGGGGCGCGTCATGGAGCGGTGGAATCTAGGGATGTGTGATAGGTGGCGTCAGAAAGCCAGTTCCTTGAGAAGCATGACCGGAGGACTGACTTCCACATGTCGCCATCCGAGTTGAAGACGCCTGTACCGAGGACGGAGCGCATGTTAAACCTGAATCTCGGACCCTGAGCGTAGTTGAGATGCGCTGTTCTAGTTCACCATCGAAAGTTACCAACCTTCTCATAATTTGCGAAGTCGGTGGCGAGAATGAGCTTGATATGTTCCGGACATATCGTGAAGTACTGCCGTTGCCACAGGACATTCACGTTGAACGTAGGCCCATACTGATCGACAAGTTCATTGAGTCCATCCCCTAAGACATTTACATGAGGATCCTTGATGGGATTTCTGACGCCCACAAACCTGGATAGCCCTCGCGAATGAGAACCAAGTTGCGCTGCAGGAAATCCAAGTTTCCAGGAAGTTTGGTGCGGACTTCGGGCATAGGCCGTGCCCCCAAAGCTGCTGCACGTCGTCTGATGCGGATGCCATAGACGACGTTCGAAGCAATTGCTAGCGTAGGCGATGACAAGACTGCGGCCAGAATCAACTGCCACTTGGCCAGATGCAAGTGCAGGGAGGATGCGAGCAGACGTAGGATGGCACCAGCGAGTCCTGCGCGACAAGAAGCAAAGAAAGCATTGCGCGCGATGAAGTCAATTCCCGGTGTGATGACTGCCATGGTGAGTGTGGTGGTCAAGAACCACTGACCGACTCGTTGCGAGGTTTATAGGGTGGAGCGCCGGAACCCATGGTCACGCTTATCAGCCGAACATTAGTCGCATCCGTGCGACCGCGCAAGACAGCGCATTGCAGCTGACCTGCCCCGCACAGCCTTCTGTATAGGCCGTTGAGCAGGCACCTGAGCGGCTGCGAGCGAATCAACATGAGGAAGTTCGCAATGAAATGACAGTGCACGCGCGTGGCATCCCGAATTCCGGACCGACAGCCGCCGCTGTCGCGACAAGTCACCTCACGTGCACAGCGTCACAACCTTCCCCTCCTCAGACATTGGGCGTTCTCGTCGCTTATCCCCCCTCCATTATAGCTGGACCAGCCCTTAAACATGTCCTCGGAGCATCCGGTGAAGGGGGAACATGAGCCGACTGTACCTAGCCCGATGGAGGGCGTGGAAACAACGCAGCCCGGCGATCGAACTGCCGAAGTCGACTCTAAGCCCGGCGTAGCTGCGGTACCCATGGATGATGTTAAGCCAATGGCACCTGTGTCAACAGAAGAAGACTCAAGCGATGATGAAGAAGAACCTCCAGTCAGCAATCCATCAGCCGACATATGCGTGAGTACGCGTCAATTACCCCGCGTCGCGTCCGTCTCACGTTCCCTCAGGGTGACCTGGAGAAAGCCTTAGGTCGCAACTTAACGGAGACGTTCAAGGGCTCCTTCTCATTTAGCAAGACATATTCTGATTCGCCTAATCCCGGTCTCAACCTGCTGGCCAATAACATTGGCAGGATCGGTCTACCGCTCAACGAACGCGAAGCAAAAGTCATCATCTCCGGATGCAAGCAGGCCCCCTTCGGCAAGGGGGAGAGGACTGTCGTCGATACTCAAGTGCGGGATACCTGGGAGATGGACGCCAGCGAAGTGAGTGACATACTTCCCGATCGCGCGCGTCTCACCGGTTACCTTCTCTATTAGGTTCAGTTCATCAATCCCGAATGGAAGACGTACATGCATAAAGTGCTGACGGAGGTCTGTGCTGCGCTCGGTGTGAATATGGCCGTCAGTCAGCCCCGTACCGAGTTGTACAAACTTTTGCTATATGAAACAGGCTCTCAGTGAGTAAATATCTGCATGTTCGGTGTCAGGTTCGCTAACTTGTACTTCCCAGCTTCCTACCGCACGTTGAGTATGTGCTCCGCATATCTCTCGCCTGTCCGGTACTCACCTACAAACTTGCAGTACGGAGAAGGTGGACACCATGTTCGCTACCATCATTGTCGTCCTCCCCTCGCCATTCACCGGCGGCGCGGCCCACCTCTCCCATGGGTCCTTATCCGAAGTCTACGACTGCGCCCCCACCAGCGACATGAAGACCACAGTCCTCTCCTGGTACACCGACGTCACCCACTCCATCAAACCCATTACATCTGGCCACCGCCTCGCGCTCGCCTACAACGTCTACCACACAACCAACACGCTCCGCCCCTCCCTCCCGGACACGCACTCGGCCGTGGAAGCCCTCCGACACGTCCTGCTGTCGTGGAAGCAGACGACCAACCCGGACGCGCCGCGCAAGATCATCTACCTGCTCGACCACAAGTACTCGCAGGCGAACATGAAGGGCAGCGCGTTGAAGGGCGTAGACGCGCACAAGCTAGCCATTCTCCAGCTGTTGGCGAAGCAGCACGACTTCCGCCTCGGCCTCGCTAGCCTCGAAACCTCGCTTTCAGGCTATGCGGACGATAACGGGTGCAGCTACGGTCGAGGCCGCTACGGTCGCTATGGGTACTACGATGAGGACGACGAGGACGACGATGAGGATGTGGATTTTGCAGAGGTCGAGGAGACGGAGACGAAGATCACGAACTTGGTCGATGTGGGTGCTTATGGGTGTAGCGTCATAGTCTTCTTGCTCATGATTTACAGCTTGAGGGCCGCATGCTACAAGACGAGCTAGAGTTTGATGCGGAGGGCGACGAGTGCATCCCGGGAGATCTCTCAGAAGCGGTTCAGCAAGGAGACCATGACGGTCAAGATTACGAAGGTTACATGGGGAATGTCAGCACTATCCTTGAAATCTCATCTTTCGCGATAACTAACTTTGCTCTCAGGGCGCCGGATCTCTCTCGCGATGTAGGGCGGCCTGTATAATCGGCACACATCCCTCTGACGCTTCCCAGGGTACCGCCGCACCGTGCTCGTCATCTGGCCAAAGAAATTCGGCCTCGGCATGACCTTCGAAGACGACGTCGAGGACGCGATCGACACGCTCGTCAACGTCTCTGAAAAGCCGCACAAGCGCGAGCGCAAGCTCGTCAACTTCCTCCTGGGCTTCGCCAGGGCGCGCGAAGGCGACAACAGCGACATCGCGCAGAACCTTACGCATGTCGCGTTTATGTGGTCCGACCGCAAGTTGTTCGTGCAAGCTATGGAGGCGTGCGGTATAACGGGTGTCGAGACCTTATCAATCGATGATGTTATCAATGTGTTGGGGGAGTTTGGGATGGAGACGGTGCAGCCAATGTACGTGCATGTTGTCGCTTATTTTGACCGTGAATTTCTCGTTGAACTCGCAGTCTGGAGAAAATGATGCTTGCCGAGAAGCTCAACGCTCACCGCTTCCAATTCCTCGACGACCTGGAGACTGCCTGCTCAAGACTCGAGGGACCGGCAGAGGGTCAACTAGTCAACTGGCTGGCGGTCCAGCGCAAGTGGGCCCTGGAGCACTTGCAACCACCGCGAGTGGAAGACAAGCAGGAGTTGCTCGACATTGCTTACAAGCATGGTGGACTGCCGCTGTTGCGCGATACGTACGTTTGCTTCAACTTCGCCGAAGGTGGATATGAGCGCTGATGCTCACGTAGCTTCGTACCGCAGCTCAAGAACATGCCGATCCCCGGCTGTCTGGCAACTTTCGCGGTCCTCTTGTACACGCAGAAGATCACGCCAGACACACCAGACGAGGAGAAGACAGCTCTGAAGCAAATTGTCACGGACTTACTCGCTGCCGCCATCTCGAAAGCCAACTTTTTCGCCGCGACAAAGGCAGTGGCGGCCCCGCCGCGTCCCTCATACATGTACGGCCTACCGGCGGCAGCGCCGACGAAGGTGGCAGACCCACAAACAGCGGTCACGTATATCGACTACTGCCTGGCTACTGGAAACGAGCCGTTGGTCGAAACTATCGTCGAGCGCCTAATCGACAGAACTGGCCTCTCGCCAGCAGAGTCGCAGGCCTGCGCCAAGACGATCCTCCTTCCCTTGCTTCCCCTTGTTGGTGCGAAGGTCAGGGCCCGGCCGGCAAATGCACCCGACGTTCCAGGAATTCGGCAACTGTTCGACAACGCCATACAGGTCTATCTGAGCGCCTTACCGCAAGCTGGTCCTTCCAAAGAAGATATCGCGTCGCTCGTCCAAGCTTGTATACTCGAAGGGGGAACACGCCTGCTCATCAATACGTGAGTGGAGTGCCTCACCTGACTACTCGATCTAAACCTTCCTTTCAGCATTTGGCCTGCGCTCAAGGGAGCGCCGTATCAAGAGGCTACTATGCTCGCGTTCCTTCAAGAGGTTCACGCGAAGCGAGCTGAGATCCCTGCGTCGAATGGCGCTCCGTCCGTTGACGCCGTCATAGCTGCCGCCTTGAAGCTCGTCATCTCCAAAGCCGCCTTCAGCGCTGAGTCCGGTCGGCACATCGGCTATTATCCATACTACGGCCGGAGCGCCGCCCAAGGAAACCGCACCAAGACCATCGAGCTCCTCAAGCTCTGCTTCACCTACCGCCAGATCGGCCTCTGCAGCAACGTCTTCTCCCGCCTGCTCGACAAGTCCTACCTCAAGGCCGACTACGTCGAGCACGTGCTCGTGCCCTTCATCCCCGAGCTCCGCCAGTTCCTCATCAGCAACGGCACCGCGACGCACGCGGAGCCCTTTGGCGCGGTGTTCACCACGATCGTCAGCTTGTGGGCGCGGCTCGTCTTGGGCCCCAAGCCGGCTGACACGTCGGGGGGCCTGATTGCGCGAATGGCGAGGCATAGCTGTCGGTGCGACGCGTGTACCTCGGCGTTCAACTTTTTGACGGTGGGCGAGGGGAGGACGCATACTCTGGACCGCATCGGCGCGGTCAAGCGGCGGCACGTCGAGAAGGAGCTGGCGATGTACGCGACTGGCGCGGCGACATGGCATATGATAGGTCGCTCCCCTCAGGGTCTATCGGTGAGTATTCAGCCTCCTCTTCAAGTCTCAAAGCCGGATTGCTGAAACCGTGCAGATAACGAAGGCCGATGCGATCTACCTGCCTGTACAATGGAGAGCGAAGCATGCGAAGGGTACGGCCATATTGCAGTCGGTCTCTAGCAACCAAGAGGAGCTACGACGGATCTTTGGCGCGAGTTACCAGATGATCATGGACGAACTACAAGGGGTGGCCCCCGTCAAGGCACCTCGAGCGCCTCTCGCCCCGGCTGCGCCTGGTCCCGCCGCCGGACCTAGCAATGCAGCGGCCGTACCCACTCCTGCAGCGCCTGTAGTAACTACTACCACAGCGCACGTCCCTCAGCCTCCTACTCACGGAGCGCCAGCACCGTCGCGAAAGCGCAAGGCTACGTACGATCCCAACGATGTGATTGACTTGTCGGAGATGTGAGCTGTACTATTTGTCTTGCTGCCCCTTCTCTTGTACTAGACGCTCTACTTGACTCCCCGTGTTCTGCCCTTCCCTGCCAACTTTCTTGTACCTCGCGCTGATTTATTGCTATGTAATTCTACCATACTTCTTCTTATTTGCTTGCTCACTGTAATGTATACTATGCCTCTGCCATGTAAGCTACTTCTTGGGTTTCTTCGAAGGCCAAGCCGCCCGGACTTGCGACGCGACCTGTCACTTCACGTGCGCCGTGACACTCTTTGGCAGTATCCATCTCGAGGGCATCCGGCGCGTCGAAGCTCGAAGATGCCACGACAGACGCTGGGATGCAGTCCGCCTGCTGCACATACGCACACCGACGCGCCCCCTGAGGATGTCGACGTCCCGATGGAAGATGTAGAAGGCACCCACGCTCAAGTTCAGGCTGTTGCCCAGGACGCAGCCGCGGACAACGACTCGAGCGACGATGAGGAGCCACCAGTCGTCGATCCGTCGACAAACATTTGTGTGAGCTCCTTTGACTGAGATAGAATGAAAAGCTCGATTGACACAGTCTCAAGAGAGATCTGGAAGACGTGTTGGACGGAGAGCTCTCAGAGACCTTCAAAGGCTCGTTCGCATACGCAAAGACATACTCAGACGCCCCCAATCCCGGACTACACCTACTCGCGAATGACATTGGCCCCATTGGGCTCCCCCTTCATGATCGCGAAGCGAAAGTCGTCATCTCAGGTTGTCGGCAAGCCCCCTTTGGCAAGGGAGAGAGGACCGTAGTGGACATATCCGTTCGGGATACATGGGAGATGGATGCTAGCCAGGTACGTGGCGACGTTATGAGATCTTGTCCCTCAAGAATGATACATCACCAGGTTCGCTTCACCAATCCTGCGTGGAGTGGCTATGTGCATCGCGTCCTGCAAGATGTATGTGCTGCTCTTGGTGTCGATATGGGAATCAGCAGGCCGCGCTGCGAGCTCTACAAGCTCCTCTTGTACGAGACCGGGTCCCAGTGAGTATCGTCTTCGCTATCGTTTGCCTTCGTAATTGACGGTCATTCATTCAGCTTTCTGCCACACGTTGAGTACGCTAGTCACTATCCTAGTCCCGTCATGCCATTGACAATCACTCCTGAAGCACCGAGAAGGTCGATACGATGTTCGCTACGATCATAATCGTCCTTCCCTCTCCATTTACAGGCGGAGCGGCCCATCTGTCTCATGGCTCGCTGTCCGAAGTGTTCGATTGCTCCGCCGAAAGCGCCCACCAGACGACCGTCCTGTCCTGGTATACTGACGTTACGCACTCCATCAAGCCAATCACCTCGGGCTACCGCCTCGCCCTGTCCTACAACCTCTATCACACGACCAACGCACTCCGTCCCTCCCTGCCGTCGACGCACTTTGCCGTCAACATGCTTCGCCACGTCTTACTCTCGTGGAAGCAGATGAACGAGTCCGATGCGCCCCGCAAGATCATCTACCTCCTCGACCACCAGTATTCGCTGGCGAACAAGACAGGCCGTGCTCTCAAGGGCCTCGATGCGCATAAGCTTGCTATCCTCCAGATGCTGGCGAAGCAGCACGGGTTCCGCCTCGGACTCGCCAGTCTAGAAACACGTCTCGCAGGACCCGCAGACGACAACGGAGGATATGGTCACTACTACAACCGCAATGTGAACTTTATGGAGATCGAAAGCCGGGATACGACCATCATGAATCTCACCGACGTATGCACACCATTGCTGCGTCTGCCTGAGAGTGTCTCATGCCGGTTTTGCAGCTCGATGGCAATGACTTGCAGGAGGAGGTGGATTTCGACGAGGAGAGGAACGAGTGCATTCCGCAAGAACTTACGGAGGCAGTGGAAGAAGGAGATCACGACGACGAAGAATACGAGGGGTACATGGGTAATGTAAGCACAATGTCTTCTTTCTGCTTATGCAAAGGCTCATCGTTGTGCATAGGGTGCTGGATCTCTTGAACGATGTAAGTCTCGCGGATCAACTCGCCGTTCATGCTCAGACGATAACACGCTGTAGGGTACCGCCGCACCGTCCTCGTCATATGGCCGCAAAGGCGGAGTCTGGACATGACCTTCGACGACGACATCCAGAGCGCGGTTCAAGCCCTGCTCAAGGCGACAAACAAGCCCCACAAGCGCGAGCGTCGGCTCGTCGACTTCCTCCTCAAGGTGGCGAAGGCGAAGAAGGGAGATCGTAGCGCTGTCGCGCGGGCCCTTTGCTTCGTCGCCGGCCAATGGTCCGACCGCGCTCTATTTGTCCGGACCATGGAGGCCCGCGGCATCTCCGGAGTCGAGGTGCTCGCGCTCGATGACGCGCGAACAGCTATCAGGACCTTCGGCTTTGATACTGTCCGACCTGTGTGCGTCCCATAATCAACATAAAAGCCATTTATACTGACCCCTTGCGACAGCTTGAAGAAGATGGTGCTGGCCGAGAAGAGCAACGCGTGTCGCTTCCAGTTTATTGAGGACTTCAAGGCGGTGTCTTCTGGCTTTCAAGAGCCGACGAAATCCTTGGTGCTTGGCTGGCTGGTGGCGCAGCAGACGTGGGCGCTGAAGCACTTGCAAGCGCCCTCACTGGGCGATGAGAGAGAGCTGCTGGGACATGCGGACAAGTATGGCGGTCTGCCATTGCTGCGTGATGTGTATGCGTGCTCTCACCTTCTTTGTATCGTCTACTGAGTTCCGAACAGATTCGTGCCGCAGCTCAAAACCATGGCCAGCCCGGCCTTCTTGTCGGCCTTTGCGAAGGTCCTCTATTCGGAGAAGGTACAGTCTGACGCTTCCGTCGATGTGGAGAAGGCCGCGCTCCGCTCAATCATCACCGACCTTCTCTCAACCGCCATCTCCAAAGTCGACTTCTACGAGCCGACCAAGGTGATCACGAGGAGACCCTCGTTCTGGAGCGGCCCGCAGACTACAAGGGAGCCCGAGCCGCATCTAGCGGACATGTACATGGACGCGTGTCTCTCCACTGACAACGAGGCGCTGGTCGGGGTCATCATCGGGCGCCTGATCGATACCTCCGCGCTCACGCCTGAAGTATCCCAGAGCAGAGCGAAGACGGTCCTTCTACCTCTCCTCTCGCTCGTTGGGGCGAAGATGAAGGGTCGTACAGCGGATGCACCGGCCATCCCTGCCGTGCATCAATTGTTCGAGGTCGCGATCCAGCTTTATCTTGCGTCTCTGTCTCATGCGGGGCCGACCAAGGAAGATATGCGAGCGCTCGTTCAAGCCAGCGCGCTTCACGGCGGCACTGGCCTGCTTGTCAATACGTGAGTATGGCATGTGCCCTGCCCCAGCTATTTACTGACCGACTACCGCAGGATCTGGCCGGTAGTGAAGGCCGCACCCTATCAAGAGGCGGCAATGCTCGCCCTTCTACAAGAGCTCCACGATAACCGCGCCTCGATACCCACTTCGGCAGGCGTCGACGACATCGACACCTTCGTCTCCCGCGTTCTCCATTTCGTCATCGAGCGGGCCGCTTTTGCTGGGAAAGCTGGCACGTCGATCTACTACAACTACGATCCTGGCATTCAAGAGAACGGGACGAAGGCGATCGAGCTCCTGAAGCTGTGTTTCGCTCACGGGCAAACTGGGCTTTGCAGCTTGGTCTTCACTCGCCTGCTTGACAAGACCTTCCTGACGAGCAGCTACATCGAACGCGTTCTCGTGCCCTTCATACCTGAGCTCCGCCAGTTCCTCGCTGGCCAGAATACGCCTTGTCACGCAGAACCCTTTGGTGCGGTGTTCACGACTATCGTCAGCCTGTGGGCGAAGCACGTCCTGGGGCCGAAGCCGCCCGACGCATCGCCGACCATCCTGACGAAGCTGTCGCGGAATGATTGCCGATGCAGCGAATGCGTGCAGGCGTTCAACTTCTTGCTGAGGGGGGAGGGAGAGACACTGCGGTTGCAGTGCATAGGCGCACCGAAGCGGAAACACGTCGAGCGTCAGCTGGCGTGTAATGCCTATAGTGCAGCAAATTACGGTACGATTCGCACCACTCCTCAAGGACTTGAGGTACGTTGTCTGTGTTGCTGGTCGTCTGAAGCTTTACTCAAGGCACGTAGATCACGAAGACCAAAGCTATTTACGAACCTGCGCGGTGGAAGGCGATGCATGCCAAGGGGTCGGCGATATTGCAATCCGTGTCGAGTGAACGGGAGGAGCTGCAGCGTGTATTCGGCGCGAGGTACATGATGATCATGACTGCTATGGGGCAGCCGGTGAATCAGCCATCAACGGTTGCGTCGAACGCGGTCGCTCCTGCCAGAGGCCCCGGTCTAGGATTGAGCACCGCCATGGATCGCACCGGTGTACCCGCAATGCAGGCTCAGCAGCAGGCAACAACATCCACGTCTACAGTGCAGCCGTCAAGTCGAAAGCGGAAGGCAGCGCACGATCCAAGCACGGTGATAGATCTGTCCAATCTGAGTGACTGATTTTCAAAATTTCACGCGTGATCTACCATATGATTTGTTGTCCATGACATTGTTTTCTGACTGCTATGTACACTCGTATATATGACATACTGTACCACTTTCGTACTTAACCCTGGCCGTCGACGCGATCGGCGTGACTTCGGGTGGACGCCAAACGCGACCTGTCACTTCACGTGCTTTGTGACGTGCTGCCGTCCGCGGCGGTTACGATCGCCTCTGGCGTCCGCTGTCATGTCCGACCTCGAGGGAAGTACCGAGAATGAAACCTCCAGAGCATCCTCGTCCTCTCCTATGGAAGACATCAAAATGTCCCAGCCTTCTGACGAGGACTCGGATGCCTATATGAGTGATTCCCGAAACGACGTGGCAGAGAACGTCGACTCGCTTGAAGAGACCACAGCATCCCAGGCGAGGAGCCCTGCGGGCGACGCGTCGAGTGATGACGAGGATGAAGCACCGGTCGAAAATCCCTCGACAGATATCTGTGTGGGTGCAAATCAGTCAGCTACTTATATGCGAGGCTCATGATGTACGAAGGGAGATCTTGAGAACGCGTTGGACGGAGAACTCTCCGAGACGTTCACCGGTTCCTTTGCATATGAGAGAACATACTTGGACGCTCCTATCCCGGGCCTCAACCTTCTCGCAAATGATATTGGCCCAATTGGCCTTCCCCTCAACGAGCGTGAGGCAAACATCGTCAAGTCGGGCTGCAAGCAAGCCCCATTCGGGAAGGGCGAGCGAACCGTCATTGATAAGTCCGTGCGCGATACATGGGAAATGGACGCTAGCATGGTATGTAGTTCCTTGCTCATCCAGGACTGATATCTCACGTTCGCCTAGGTTCAGTTCAACAATCCCGCCTGGAATGACTATGTAGGCCGCGTCCTTTGGGATGTCTGCAATGCTCTGGGTGTCGACATGAAGGTCAGCAAGCCTCACTGCGAGCTATACAAGCTGCTTTTGTACGAGACTGGCTCACAGTAAGTGTCAACATGTGAACCAATTCTCCGTCGTGGTCACTGAACTTTTCGTAGCTTCTTGCCGCATGTTGAGTGAGTGTGCGACGTCTTTCACATCCCTCCCTCCCGAAGCTTATGCGCCATTAGCACAGAGAAGGTCGGCACCATGTTTGCCACCATTATTATCGTGCTCCCTTCGCCGTTTACCGGAGGCGCGGCGCACCTCTCGCACGGGAATCTGTCTGAGGTATTCGACTGCTCCGCCAACAGTGCCCACCAGACGACGGTCCTCGCCTGGTACACGGACGTCAAGCACTCAATCAAACCCATCACCTCGGGCTACCGCCTCGCGCTCTCGTACAACGTCTACCACACAAAGAACGCCCTCCGACCGTCCCTGCCCACAAACCACTCCGCCGTGACCGCCCTCCGCCACGTCCTGCTGTCATGGAAGCAGATGAACCGCCTTGACGCCCCGCGGAAGATGATCTACCTCCTCGACCACCAGTACAGCCAGGCGAACAAGAAGGGCAGCGCGCTCAAGGGCCTCGACGCTCACAAGATGGCTATTTTGCAGATGCTGGCGAAGCAGCATGGGTTCCGGCTCGGGCTCGCGAGTCTGGAGACGTACATCGCCGGCTCCGCGGATGACGAGTTTGGTGGGTATGGTGGGTATTCGGGGAGAGTGTCTTTTGGGGACGTGGGAGAGCAGACGACCAAGATTACGAACTTGACCGATGTAAGTGATATCGTTAAGTGCTTATACTGGTTTGCTGATGAGGTGCTTAGCTGGACGGTCATTTTATCAAGGATGTGGTCGATTTCGACGAGGAGAACAACGAGTGCATCCCGAGGGAGCTGACGGACGCTGTAGAGAATGGGAAGGTAGACAAGGAGGAATATGAAGGCTATTCAGGCAATGTACGGTTTCCATACCATATGGCTGCCTACCAAACTCACCTCTTGCGCAGGAAGCAGGCTCTTTAGAGCGATGTAAGCCCTCATCATCGGTGGCTTCAGCACTCAGTAATGATACAATCATATCAGGGTATAGGCGCACCGTACTGATAATATGGCCCCTCAAATTCGACATCAACAAGACCCTCAACGACGACGTCGAAGACGCGATCCAGCAGCTGAACAAAGTAACTACAAACACGGCCCGTAAAAGCGATCGCCATTTTGTCGAATTTCTCTTCGACTATATGGAGGCAGCAGACTCCAAGCATAGTGGTATTGCGCCGGCCATTTGCCACGCCGCTTGCCAGTGGTCTGACTGCGACTTGTTCCTTGAGGTGCGCGAGACGTGTGGCATCCATGGTGTGGGGTCTATAGCTCCTGCAGACGTCGCGTCGGCTGCTCAAGCATTCGGCTTGGACACGGTGAAGCCGTTGTAAGCATCCTTCCTGATTTCCATTCCATCGACGCTGACGCGGCGGATAGCGTAGAAGATATGCTGTCAACCGAAAAGCTCAACGCGCGACGTTTCCAGTTCCTCGATAATTTGGAAGCGACGTGCGCGACGTTGGATGAACCGCTCAAAAGCCAGGTACTCGAGTGGCTCGCAGGCCAACGCAAGTGGTGCTTCGAGCATCTGTTGCCATTCCAGAAGGACGACAAGCAGTTGCTTCTCGAAACCGCCTACTTGAACGGAGGCTTGCCTCTGCTGCGAGACACGTACGCTCACGCGTCCGGTTGTTACTCCGTCTCGCTGACCCATCGCCAGATTCGTGCCCCAAATCAAAGCGATAGCAGGCCCGTCCTTCATCTCCAGATTCGCCATGCAGCTGCACGCCGAGTTGCTCAAGGCCGACACCACAGAAGACGACAAGGCCGCGCTCGCGCAGATCGTCAGCAACCTATTGACCACGGCCATATCCAAAGTCGACTTCTTCGCGAAGACCAAGGAGATCGCCCCGCCACGCCCATCCTATACATACTACAGCTCCCAAAAGGCCTCCAAGGTACCGGACCCCCAGACGACGATGCGATACATCGACATGTGTCTGCGTACCGGCAATGATGGCCTGGTGGAAGCTATTGTCGGGCGTCTGACGGATGTGGCTGGGGTGGCTCCTGCCGTTTTATACGAGCGGGCTGATGGCGTTCTTTTGCCCCTTCTCCCACTGGTGGTGGCGAAGATGGATGCGCGGCCGGCGAATGCGCCTGTCGTACCCGGGATGCAAAAGCTGTTCGACCAGACCATACAGATATACTTGGGATCTCTGTCCCACGCAAATCCGTCGGAAGAGAACGTTCGAACGCTCATCCAACTTTGCATTTTGCGCAGGGGGACAGGGCTTCTGGTCAATACGTAAGTACTCCTTTTCGTGTCTGTTCCTGCGATCTGACGTATCTTTTCGCCCCTCAGCATCTGGCCCGCGCTGAAGCACACGCATTCGAGCGTCATGCTCGCGTTCTTGCGGGAGGTAAAGGAGAAGAGAGCCCAGATCCCCGTATCCGAAGGCGCCGCTAGCATCGACTGGCTCATACTCGACATCGTCAAACGGATTATCAAGAAGTCGGCAATGCAGGGGTACCAAATAACGCGGTCAGTGATTGACTTGCTCAAGCTCTGCGCCTCGAATGGACATCCAGAGCTATATGGGAGCGTCCTCATTCGCCTTATGGATAAGACCGCCATCAATGCCGACAATATCTCGAACGTCCTTGTCCCCCTCATTCCTGCACTTCGTCAGTTCCTCTTTGATCACAAGACACCGATTCACGCTGAACCGTTCGCCTCATTGTTCACGACCATCGTTGGTGCATGGACCAAGCACATCCTAGGGCCCAAGCCTGCGAACGCGACGTCCAATTTGATCACCCGACTCGAAGGGCACAGGTGCAGTTGCCGCGAGTGCACTTCCGCGTTCAATTGGCTAGCAAACGGCAGCGGGAAGTCGCTCGCCCTCAAAGGCATAGGTGCAACCAGCCGAAAACACCTCGAAAAGGAGCTTACGGCCTATGCGACTGGTGCGGCGACGTGGACTATGCTCCCCGGCAGACCGCAAGGATTGAGGGTGAGCGCTGGCATTGACGAGCGAGGCGACTTAGCTAATGGAGCGCAGGTGGTGAAAGCTGACGCGATCTACACGCCTGTTGAATGGCGCGCGAGGCATGCGAAGGGCGCTTCGATACTGAAGTCTATATCCAGCGACCAACAGGAGCTACGACGCGTCTTTGGTGCGCACTATCAGGTGATCATGGGTGCGCTGGAGGGCTCGCCTGCCCTGCAAAATCAGGCTGCGAATCTGCCTTTCAAGGCACCTGCAACTCCTGCTGCACCCGCTGCTGCTGCTGGCCCCAGCACTGGCGGAACTCAGGCAGGACAACCCGGGACGACGAGCCAGCATGCCTCTTCGTCTGCTCCTCCGACGCGGAAGCGCAAGGCGTCGTACGATCCGAGCACTGTTATCGACTTATCAAATGATAGTCCTTAACTTCTGGTCAACGTCTGATGTTCAGAACGTTCGTCCTCGACATCTTGATACAGTCAGGCATGCTCATATCGTATCTTGCTCTATATCCACCTTCGGGCATTCGGGATCTTTGCTGCATCCTTATAGAACTTCGCCACAACTTACTTATCTCGCAGCTGTCAGCCTGCTCCAAGCCATCCATTTCTGAATCGCAGGCACCACACCACTTGAAGTTGCCTTGAAGGCGCGATAGGATCCGCACGATTGACCTGTTGGAGGTGAGAACTGCACCGCCTCTTTCTCTTATGGGTACCGTGTTTTCCTGGGATCCTCATCTGGCCATAACTTTCGCTGAGTTACTGTCGATGTCTGTGTACTGTATGCCAATTGCCGCCACGCGACCGGAACCGAATACGCAACCGACGCGACGAGTCACTCCACGTGCTTTGTGACTTAATTTAATTCTACACGCGTCGACCGCAAAACCACTGTCTTGCCGTCCGCTATCATGTCCAGCTCTATGGAGGCCCCCGGAAAAGGAACCTCAAGCGCACCTGCGCCAGACTACCCTATGGAGGGCATCACAGCATCTCGATCTTCTGGCGAAGACGTGGACGTTCCTATGAGTGACTCCCGCATCGAGTCGAGCACCGCGAACGTTGAGCTCAAAGAGACCGCTGATGAAACGGTGGGCAGCTCTGCAAGCGACGCGTCCAGTGACGACGATGACGAGCCATCGCTCGACAATCCGTCGACAGACATCTCTGTGAGTAGCAGTCGGCTATCTGTGACTGCTCAAGCTCACCAAATACGAAGGGGGATCTAGACCGTGCTCTCCACAACTTATCCAGAACCTTCACCGGAGAAATCGCCTCTCACAAGACCTACCTTGACGCGCCGATACCCGGCCTCAACCTACTTGCCAATGACATCGGGCCGATCGGCCTCCCACTCAATGAGCGCGAGGCTCAGGTCGTCAAGGCCGGATGCAAGCAAGCCCCCTTTGGCAAGGGAGAGAGAACTGTTGTCGACAAGTCCGTACGTGACACGTGGGAGATGGATGCCAGCCTGGTACGTGTTGGTAGGCCGACGCTTGCGGACCCTTTTTCATTGTTCATCGCAAGGTTCATTTCAACAATGCTGCCTGGAATGACTTCAGGCAACGCGTGTTGAAGGACGTTTGCACGACCATTGGCGTCAATATGGCGGTCAGCAACCCTCGCTGTGAGCTGTACAAACTGCTTCTGTACGAGACGGGTTCGCAGTGGGTGGTCTTCCCGACCTGTCATTAATTGAGTTCATTGACGCTTTATATAGTTTCCTGCCTCATGTGGAGTGCGTGGCTTACGCTCTACGCACCTGTTTTCCCCTCACCGATCGCTGACATTTTCAGTACCGAGAAGGTCGCGTCAATGTTTGCCACCATCATCGTCGTCTTGCCATCCCCGTTCACCGGTGGAGCTGCGCATCTCTCGCACGCGAACAAGTCGGAGGTCTTCGACTGCTCTGAGAACAGCGCACACCAAACGACGGTCTTGTCATGGTACACGGACGTCACCCACTCAATCGAGCCTATCACCTCCGGCTACCGTCTTGCGCTGTCCTACAACGTCTACCACACGACCAACGCCCTCCGACCCTCTTTGCCTACCACCCATTCCGCCGTGAACGCCCTTCGCCTAGTGCTGCTTTCGTGGAAGCAGGCGAATGGCCCCGACGTGCCGCGGAAGGTGATATACTTGCTCGACCACCAGTATACCAAGGCCAACAAGACGGGCAACGCTCTGAAGGGCGCCGACGCTCACAAGCTCGGCATTCTTCAGGGATTGGCCAAGGAACTCGGCTTTCAGCTTGGCCTTGCTAGCCTGAAGGCGCATGTCACTGGCTATGCGGACGACGATGAGTATACCCCTCGCGCATACGGCGTCGCAAACTTTATGGAAGTAGAGGAGAGGGAACTCGAGATCAGAGACCTCACAGATGTGAGCAAGCTATCCCTCTTGCATCGCTTGAATGTTCACGGGCGTGCCTTGCAGCTCGACGGAAACCTGCTCAAGAAGAAGATCGACTTCGAAGACGAGGGCATCGAATGCATTCGCGCGAATTCACGAATGCGGTTGAGAATGGAGAGTTTGACGATGAAAACTACGAAGGATACCAAGGAAATGTGAGGATATACGTTCGCGTGTAGAAACTTCAAAGGCTCACAGCACGTACAGGAAGCAGGGACCCTCGAGCGATGTACGTCCCGTTGTCGACATCCCCCGATTATACTGACATTGTACACAGGGTATCAACGCACTGTCCTCGTACTATGGCCGCTGAAGTTCGACATCAACAAGTCCTTCAAGGATGACATCGACACTGCGATCCGAGTGCTATTGCACGTGACGCCCAAAGCCTACAAGCGCGAGCGTCGGCTCGCCGACTTCCTCATCAACGTTGCGCGGTCGGAATCAGAGCCAAGTAGACGGCTCGAGGTCACGCACGCTGTCTGTCACGCCGCCTGTTGCTGGACCGACCGGGCCTTGTTTCTTCGAGCGACCGAGATCTTCACCGAGAGTGGCGTAGAGGGCCTAGGGCCCATGGACATCGTCGCGGCTGCTCAAGCATTTGGCATGGACTTCGTCGGGCCCGTGTAAGTCACTCCATCATGCCAGGATACACTACTGACCATTCGTGGCAGTGTGGAGAAGATGCTGGTCGCCGAAAAGCTCAATGCGCGCCGCTTGCAGCTTCTGGATGAGCTGCAGGCATCGTGCTCGACACTTGAGGACACGGTTGAGGTCCGGGTTCTTGCCTGGGTGGCAGAGCAGCGAAATTGGGCGCTCGAACATCTTCAATCACCTCAGGACGACGATGCGCAAGTACTCTTAGACGCTGCCCGCAAACATGGTACCCTCCGCGTCCTCCCGGATGTGTATGTTCTAACCCCAGACTTTGCCTTCAACGTGTCTAACTCCATCCAGAATTGTTCCGCAGATCAAGGCGAACACAACTACCTCATTCTTGACCAAGTTCGCCACTCTTTTGCACACCGAGAAGGTCAAGCCCGACACCCTCGACGCCGACAAGGTCATCCTAGAGCACACAATCAAAGATCTCGTGGCGACAGCAATCTCAAAGGTCGATTTCTTTGTACCGGTACCGGTTTATTGGAGCTCGTACTACTCAAAGCCAACACCGCGACCGGGGCCGGCGGTGGCGAGCACGTACATCGATCTCTGCCTAAGCACAGACAACGAGTCTTTGCTTGACGACATCGTTGCGCGGCTGACAGACGTGTCCGACCTACCCGTCGCGGAGTCGTACAGCCGCGCCGAAAATGTCCTCCTGCCGCTTCTCCCGCTGGTGGGAGAAACGGTGAAGGCGCGAACGAACGGCACGCCTCATCTTCCTGGTAGTTTACAGCGGCTCTTTGACATCACTTTCCAACTGTACTTGAGCGGCATGTCTCAGACGAGTCCATCGGAAAAGAACGCCCAAGCGCTCGTCAGGGCATGCACATTCCATGGTGGAGCGAAACTACTGTCCGAGAGGTATGTTCACGCTTGGTTTCGCGGCTTCGTTCTGACGAAGTTTCATTAGCGTTTGGCCGGCCGTGAAGGCTGTGACCTACCGTGAAGCTCCCATGTATACATTTCTGCGCGAGGTCCAGCAGCAGCGCGATCAGCTCCCTGTGTCGGAGGGTGCTGCCAGCGTCGACCGGCTCTTAGCCGACATCCTGCAATTCCTCATCGCCAAAGCGTTGTTTAACGGATCCCAAGGGGATCGATCGACAGCGATTGATTTGCTGAAGCTCTGCGCCTCGTGCGAGCACCACGAGCTCTATGGCAGCGTCCTCGTCCGCCTTTTGGACAGCACCTTCGTCGACGGCACCTACATCTCCAACGTCCTCGTGCCGTTCATTCCCCAGCTTCACCAATTCCTCAACACTCAGAAGATATCGACGCACGCAGAGCCGTTTGGCACATTCTTTACCGCCCTTGTCGGCTTGTGGACGAAGCATGTTTTGGGGCCGAAGCCTGCGAATACGCCCAGCGACTTGTTGGCGCGGCTGAGGGGGCACAGCTGCAAGTGCAGCGAGTGCGTGAGGGCCTTTAACTGGTTGACTTCGGGCCCGGGCAGGTCTTTGGAGCTCATCCGGATTGGCGCTCCCAAACGGAAGCATCTTGAGAGCGAGCTTGCGAGCTATGCGACTGGCGCAACGCAGTGGGAACTGATATCTAGGTCTCCTCAAGGATTGAAGGTGAGCACCCATTCAATCGAGTGTGGGATGATGTAGCTGATATGATATATGTAGATCACGAAGACCGAGGCGATCTACGAGCCAGTCGAGTGGCAAGCAAAGCATGCGCAAGGCCAAGCGATGCTTGATTCCATCTCGAGAGATCAAGGGGAGCTGCGCCAAGTATTTGGCGCGAATTACCAGGTCATCATGGGGGCGTTGCAGGGTCTGCCGACATTCCAGGAGCAAGCTGCGACCCTGACCCTTGCGTTGGCCGCGCCACCTGCTGCGGCTAGCGCTTCTGCAAGTCAGATGGAGACGACGAGCCAGCACCCCTCCTCATCTGCTCAACCTACTACGCGAAAGCGCAAGGCGTCGAACGATCCGAGCACTGTGATTGACTTGTCGAACGATATTCCTTGATCTCTTTCGGTCGTCGTCTTGTGGACCGCCCGGGCATCTTGTTACGAGACCTGCTTGACAGGCTCGTCTTACACCGGTGGACCGTCAGCAAGATCAGACGTCCAAGCGGTCGATCAAAACTTATCTCCGGATGTCAAACGGTCAGTCGTTCGATATCCTTCTTCATCGTCATCCTTTTCGTTCGGAAAAATTCAGACGTAGTCTTCTGTCCACATCAATTTACTGCCTCAGGTCTTAGCCTTTAAATTGCTGTCAGTGTGAAGCTTTGGCCAACGCTCATGCACGTGCAGCCCCGGCAATGTCCGTCAGCACAGCCCCATCACTCGACGCACAGCCACAACATTCGACAGGCGAGTCTTTAGCTGTCCAACCATAGTCTAAATTTCTAGAAATATTTCAGAGCGTAGATCCTGTAACTTCAAGTCCTGCTCTACCTTTTTGTAGCTACTGACATTGATCAAAGTCTCTGTTCGTGCACTTCGCTGGTGGAACGGCTCGGTCGGGCCGATCTTACCGTTCGTCAAATGCCTGCTTGGTTCCGTTCACGACAGCTGAATTCCTTTCCCTACCCCCTGCAGCTGGCTCCTGCTCTTCATCCACCACTTAACCTCCACCCTCACCCGTATTAGGGGGGTCTCCCTGCTCTCTACCCTCAAGAGCGACCTTCAAGATGGTTGCGTGCGGATCGCAGGATGATCGGCGCGGGAGGACGAGCGCGAGTGCGCGTAACCCAGGTACGTGGCTACGCCATCTTCCGCGGCCAGTACTAACTTCTAATATAGGACTACCATAGCAGTCGAGGGGATAGTGCAGCCAATGCTCCGCAGCCCTAACCTTGGGTTATCACGGCGCCTCCCATCCCATTCCTCCCCGTCCCTCTCCCGTCCCTCTCCCGTCCCTCTCGCAGATTCGCACGACAAAGCTTGCGTGCGCGAATGCTCGCGCATGCAGGCTGTGCGATAATGGCGCTTCAACGGACACACTGCACGTCTTCTTCAACGTTCCCCATTCCCCCAACCTGCCCTACTTGATTACCCTTCCCCTTCCCTCGACCGCCCTAGCGCCCGTTATACGGCGCGTAATAGTCCTTCCCACCATCATCTCGCTATTTCCGCTCCCTACGACGCGTCCGGACGCGTTTTCGACGTGCGAGAGGCCGATCGCCCTCGGGCGCGATGCGCGTCCCGCGCGACCTTTGGGTTTTGTAGCTCTGTCCGGCATATTCCATCCCCTTTCCCTCCTATCCTACACGATTTTTCGCAGACTCGAGACATTCCGTGCTCCCCGCCCCCCACGGACCTGGCCAACCCTCTACCCCGACCCTACCCTTTTCCCCTTCCTCTCGCAATGCGTAGAGCCCGTGTACTGCGCGGCAAACTCCTCCTCCTTCTCACCAGCTCGTGCGATTCGATTTCCCGCCTCCGTTTTCGCTTGTTCGCGCCGCCTGCGCGCAGCGAAAATTCGCGGTCGTGCTTCTCGACGCTTTCTCACGTAGTGCTTCCCCAGTGCGTGTTGGGAAGAGAGATGGCGGGGTTTTGACGCGTGTTCGATGCGATTAATGCGTCGTGAGGGGAGGTGGGTCGTGGTTTGGGGGGGAGGTTGGTTAGGAGCGCGGTGGGCGAGGAACGTATAACGGATCACGCGCGAATAAAAGCGCGTAGATTGGCATGGTCGAGCGGCAAAGAAGATGGGGCGCCCACCTGCGTAGCGCGCCCCTCGACCTCGCCCTGACCGCGTTCTCCGCGCGCATCAAGCGCGTTATGGCGCGCTTCAGAAGCGCGTATAGCGTCATCCCCGATTGTGTTTGGTCAATGGGTGTCGCTCGACACGATCCCTTGCTCACCAACTGTGCGTATCACCCCCTCCCACCATTCTTCCCTCTGACACCATCTGCGCGCTACTTAGCTGTAGCAATTGTGTTGGGCGCAGGCGATAACTCCCCCTAGCGTTTTTGTACATTTTTCTACGTTTTATCCCTTCCCTCCCCCATGCCCTAGAGTATGTAGATACTGGATACATGTCTTTACTAACATTTCCATCGTTAACGATGCACGGAACGGCAATATCACGTGCGCGCGATGCGTGTCGAGGGCGGGCACGTACAATACTATATCCCCTCGTATGTACGTCGGCGGCTTCTTTAAGATTGGGCATCTTCCGAATGCGGCGGGCTCAGCGAGACTGCGCCCTCGCAGGTCTCGTGCATGCCGAAAGGCCAACTTAACTAGTTCCACTGAGCTTTTCGAGATGCGCTATGACCGTATCTTACGTGCTATCTACTACCTTAGAGCGTTCGAGTTCATCTTGCTATTTCTTTATGAAAATCTACATCAACCTGTGTATGTGAATGGCTCCTCCTTCTGCTCAGCTCGATTTCGCGACGACGCGTCGTCAATAGACGGCTGGTCAGGTGATCGCGTTCCTCGGCGCGATCACGCGTGTGCGCGCTGATGCGTTGCTGTCGAGATACCTCCCATGGAGGGTACTTCTACGAACCACAATGGCCGCACGAGTGAGAAGGGTGTCCTCCGATCAGACGAGCAGGGACAAAAGAAGGGGAGTCCTGACGCACCGAGCGCGGGGGATGGCGGGGAAGACGAAATTCCAATTGAAAACCCTTCGACGGACATACGAGTGCGTGGTGATCTCTCGTGCGCTGAACTCAGCCAACGGCGCTCGCCAGGGTGATCTAGCGCAAGCACTGGACCAAGATCTTTCCAATTGCTTCAAAGGCGACTTTGCGTTCTGCCGCACATACCAAGACGCGCCCAATCCAGGCCTCTTCCTCCCCAACGATGTCGGCGTCATCGGTCTCCCCCTGAATCCGCGAGAGGCGCCTGCCATTGTAGCCAGCTGCCAGCGACAGCCTGCGCTGACAATTCAACGCGAGACCGGTGTGGAATGGCTGCAGCAGCCATGGGAGCTTCCTGGATCGGAGGTGAGCGGTCGCTGTTCGGGTACTGGTATGTTAGAACTCACGGTCTACGACGCAAGATTGGTCTAATATATCCGGCGTGGGGACAATTCACGCAGCGTGTCTTGCACGACGTGTGCACTGCGCTCGGGATCGATACCGCTGTAACCAAGCCTCGTTGCAAGCTTCGAGAGCTGCTGCTTTGCGAGCCTGGTTCTGTGTGAGTGCCGGCCGCCTCTGGAGTTGACGGATCGCTGACGGATCCCTGCAGCTTACTTCCAACGCGCCCGTGAGTCTGTCTCGACGCCGGCTCGAACGCAGCTGAGGTCTTCATAGGACAGATACCCCCGACGGTCTCTTCGCCACCATCACCATCCTTCTGCCCTCGCCCTTCACAGGCGGCGCCCTCGACCTTACGCACGGGCTGCTCTCCAAGGCGTACGACCTTGCCGCCAGCAGCTGGCACACCACCGCCGTCGCATGGTACGCGGAAGTCCAACCCTCGCTCACGCCGGTCGCCTCCGGCTACGCCTTCGCGCTGTCCTACAACGTCTTCCACGGCGCAGACGCGCCGCGCCCCGTCCTGCCCGATAATCAGACGAGCATCGAGAGCCTGCGGCGCATCCTACTATCGTGGAAGCAGGCGAACAGCCCGGCGGTTCCGAGGAAGCTGGTCTACCTGCTCGACGAGACATACCCTAGCGACGGTTTGGGGGGCGGCGTGCTGCGGGGCCTCAATAAGCAGAAGGTCTTCGCCTTGCGAGCGCTGGCGACGCAGCATGGGTTTTGTCTCGGGCTCGCCAACGCAGACGTCTGGCTGGTGGGTGAGGCCGATGACGAGGGTCCTCCTCGCCGCAAGCGGTCCCCTTCCCCGCTCCGTCCATGGCGGGTGTATGCGCCAGAGGAAGAGTATTACACGGACCAGGACAGCGACGACGGCGGCGGCCGACCTGTCGACTTTGTGAGGGTGGACGAAGTCGAGATGGAGGTCAGGAAGCTCGTCGACGTAAGTGTTGCCGCGACCCTGGTCATGACCATTGCCTGACGAGCTCGCTAGCTGGACGGAAACTTACTCAAGGACGAGGTCGCGCTCGGAAAGGGAGAGCTCGAGAAGTGCACTATCCCCACTGACCTTGAGGATGCGGTGCAATCTGGTGATCACGAAGACGAAGAGTACAGCGGCTTCCACCATCAAGTAAGTTCGTGGGCTATCCATGCGTCTCATATCCTAGTTCTAACCCTATGCCAGGCACCAGGAACCCTGACACGTCGTGAGCTCACCGTCCTTAGCCTGGCGCCGCTCGTTGGTCTCTGACCCTTTACATCCGTAGGCTATGAGCGAACCGTCTTGGTCATCTGGCCGCAGGAGTTCGACCTCGACAAGACCTTCGAAAAGGATATCGAGGAAGCGATCAGCACGCTCGACGGCACGACCTCCGCGCGGCCGTCCCAGCGAGAGCGCAAGCTCGTCGACTTCCTTTTCAACGCGATCAAAGCCCGCTACGCAGGCTGGACTCAGCAGATAGCGCGAACAATCTTCAGCCTCGCGTGCAGGTGGACTGACCAGGCGCTGTGGATGCGCGTTGTCAAAGTGTGCGGCACGGACGAGTCAGCGGCGGCGCTGGATAAGTCGCGTGTATTGGCCGCCATCCGAACCTTTGGGTCGAAGACGATGATGCCTGCGTGAGTTCAGGTTTTGCTCGTTTTTTGATCGTGAACTGACAAGGGGTACAATGTAGTCTGCAACACGTGTTGCGGTCCTTGGACAGCAACGCGGCGCGGTTGAGGCGTGCGCAGACGAGACCATTCGGAGCGACGCTACTTTGCCGCT
The DNA here is from genome assembly GCF_000143185.2 of Schizophyllum commune H4-8. Classification (NCBI taxonomy): domain Eukaryota; kingdom Fungi; phylum Basidiomycota; class Agaricomycetes; order Agaricales; family Schizophyllaceae; genus Schizophyllum; species Schizophyllum commune. Next base: position 1,723,014 of record NW_026089545.1, on the reverse strand, counting down.
CTGGCTGGCCGAGCAACGGACGTGGGCGCTCGGCCATCTGACGACGGTGTCGAAAGAGGACATACCAGCGTTGGTCAGCATCGTCAAGGGCGCCAATGGTGTCACACTCCTGCGCGAATCGTACGTCGGACTTCAGACTGTGTGTACTCACGTACTTACCCACGTCGCTTGTAGTCTGGCGCCACAGCTGAAGGCATACGCCGAAGCGGAAGCTCTGCTGTCATTCGTGCTGTGCTTTCCCCGAGAGGAGATCGAGAAGTTCAGAGCGGAGGAAAGACCGGCGCTCGTCTCCACGGTCGCCGATTTGTTGGGGTTCGCCGTGTCGAAAGCCGACTTCTACGCACCTGCGAAGAGCGAGGGAGCGTCGAACGCTCGCGAACCCGCTCCAGATACAGCTATTGCTTACATCGACGCTTGTCTGCAGACGGGGAACGAGGCTCTGGTGGCCGACGTCGTCTCCCGCCTGACCGATCTTTCTGGGCTATCGTCCGCCGACAAGCACCTGCGCACGACCAAGGTCCTGCTACCGCTTCTGTCGTTGGTGGGAGAGAAGGTCGGCGCGCGACCTGCCGGCGCTCCCGTCGTCCCGGGCATCAGCGAGCTCTGCGATTGCACCGTCAAGCTTTTCCTGTCTGACTTGTCGGCTGAGAACCTGCCGAGCAAGGCAGATGTACGAGCGCTGGTTCAGGCTAGCGTGGTCCATGGTGGGACGGACCTTCTTGTCTATACGTGCGTTCTCTAAGCCTTGTTGTAAATAATTGCCTCTGACGTCTTCATAGAATATGGCCTGCTCTAAGCGCCCTTCCATACCGCGAGGAGACCATCGTCGAGTTCATTCAGGCGGTTCATGACAACAAAGCGAAGATCCCCGTCGCCGACGGCGCGCCGACCGCAGACACCCTCCAAGCCCAAGCACTGCAACTCGTCATCGACAACACCCCATTCACCGCCTACACCCAAGTCATCAAACCCTCCAGCTCCAAGCAGACCGCCCCGAACCCGGCACAGGACAATCAGAACCGGGCCATCGCGCTATTGAAGCTCTGCTTATCGACCAGCCAAAAAGCGCTTTGCACCTCCGTCTTCGCGCGCCTCTTCGACGAGGCGCTGGTCACGCCCGAATACGTGCAGAATGTCCTGGTCCCCTTCATCCCCCAGCTCCGGCAATTCCTCATCAACAACAAGAAGCCGCCCTTCACGGAGCCCTTCGGCGCGGTGTTCGCGGAGATCGTATGCCTGTGGGCGAAGCACGTCCTAGGCCCGAAGCCTGCTGAGACTGCGACGCTCGCGCTGCCGGGCCCGAGGAAGCACTCATGCCACTGCCAGTTCTGCGAAGACCTGTTCAAGTTTTTGGAGAAGAGCGAGGGGAAGGCGCATCGGTTTGAGAGGATCGGGGCGCCGAAGAGGAAGCATCTGGAGAGTGAGCTGGGAAAGTTTGCGCGTGGCATCGCGCAGTGGTCGGTGATCAACTCGAGTCCGCAGGGCTTGTTGGTGAGTTCTTGGCTTCACGGGGGGTCGGGTGGACTAGAGGAAGTGACGGCGTTTCCAGGTCACGAAGGCGGACGCGGCGTATGAGCCGCTGAGGTGGAGAGCTGTCCGTGCGAAGGGGGAGGCCATCCTGCAGTCGGTGTCGCAGAACCGGGTGGAGCTGCAACGGATCTTCGGCGCGAGGTATCAGAGCATCATGGATATGTTCTACGGCGGGGAGGAGAGAGCTGAGCAGCCGCCACAAGCGTCATCGAGCTCGCAACCCTCGAGCTCGCGGCCTCCAAACTCGCAGCCTGCAAGGCCACAGCCCGCGTGGTCTCAACCCGCAAGGACGCAGCCTGCGTGGTCGCAACCAGCTAGGCCGCAAGTCGCGTCTACTCAACCGCCTAGGCAGCAACCGGCGTGGTCACAGACTTCGAGCTCCCAGCCCTCGGGATCCCAGCCGTCGTACTCCCAGCCGTCAACCTCTCGGCCACCAACCTCCCAACCAGAAAACTCCCAGCCATCGGCCTTCCATCCATTCACCTCACAGCAATCCACGTCTCAGCAATCCACTTCACAGCAATCCCAACCACCAACCTCCCAGCCCCCGACCTCCCAACCATCGGGATCGCAACTACCGAGCTCACAGCCAGCGCACTCGCAGCCAGCGCACTCGCAGCCAGCGCACTCGCAGCTCCCGAGCTCACAGCCATCGCAACCTGCACCGTCTGCGCAGGACGATGACATAGAAATAATCAGCACTCCGCCACGACGCCCATTTGGAAGCGCTACTCAGCCCAACGTGACGCCTACAGCATCCGCTCCTACACCTCCGCTCGCTTCACAAAGCACCCGCAAGCGCAAAGCAGCGCAGATAACTGGGGATGTCATCGACTTGACGCGTATGAGTCCTGGCTGAGGCTGCGCTATGTACTTTTTCTCGACATGTCTACTTCATCTACTTACTATCTACTAATCAACGCTGACTACCCTTCTTGGCTTACATATCCATGACTTGACGAGTAGAGGGTATGTATATATGTATACGATGTATTCTTGTTGGCGCCTCCAATATAATGTTCAGTCGCGTGTCGTCACATCAGGTGACCGCGTGCATCACGACCACGTCGCGATCGGGCCCGTCGCGACTTATACTGGACGCCCATCATTTACGCACGTCCTCAACCGCGATAGTTTACTCAACTCCCCGATAATCTCTGCGTATCTTATAGCTGTGATGTCAAGCCCACAGGTCTTGCTCAACCCCCCTGAGGATTCGCACAACGATGTCGCTGCAAGCGACGACGTCGAAGAAGATGAAGAGATACCAGTAGCAAACCCTTCTACAGATATACTAGTGGGTTGTCATGTTCTCAGACTATAATCAACTCAAGGAAGCGACATTCAGTATGATCTATCCAATGCTCTCAACGAGAACCTTTCCGAATGCTTCAAGGGTGCATTCTCATTCTGTCGGACATACAAAGACGCCCCCAACCCAGGCCTCTTGCTCGGCAATGACATCGGTGTCGTGGGCCTTCCGCTCAGCTCCCGCGATGCCGCTGCCATCAAAGCCGGCTGCCAAAGAGATCTGCCAAAATATGTGCAGAACGTCGACGAATCATGTCTTTCTTGGACGTTAACTGGTGGCGCGAAGGTAAGCGCTCACCCTAATATTGGCGTCTTATTACCTACGCATCCTCTTCAGCTTCGGTTTGTATATCCGAATTGGGACACGTTTGTCCAACGCGTCGCAAAAGATGCTTGCTCCGCGCTTGGGGCGAATATTCCCTCAAGCAAAGTTCAATACATACTTCAGGGTCTTTCCCTGTATGAACCCGGTTCATCGTGAGAGTCCACCACCCTTAGATGAATTGGAAGCTGACTTGATCCAGCCTGTACCCCTCGAACATGTAGGCTCCTCAGAATATCAGGTATCACCGCTCTGAAGCTGACGTTGATTATCACAGCAAAGAACGCTCAGAAGCGACATTCGCTACCCTGACCATCCTCCTCCCATCTCACTTCACCGGCGGCTCCATCCGCTTTACGCATGGCTACCTCTCCGAAACGCACAAGCCCCACCACTCCAGCTGGCACACGACCGCGCTAGCCACCTACACCACCGACCAAACCTCCACAACGGCCACCGCCACCGCCACCGTCCATCCCTCCGCCAAACCCATCACCTCTGGCCACGCCCTCGCCCTCCACTACGACCTTGTGCACACCGCGGACACACCCTGCCCCGTCCTCCCGGACAACCGCGGGCCCATCGAGCGCATCCGGCACGTGCTGCGGTCGTGGAAGCAGGCGCTGACCTCGCCCTCCGTGCCGCGGAAGGTCGTGCATTTGTTGGATGGGAGTTATCCGGCGCAGAAGTTGAGCGCGAGCGCGCTGAAGGGTTTGGATGGGCAGAAAATTGAGGCGCTTCGGATGCTTGTGAAGGACGAGGGGCTTCGGAGGGGCAAGGGTGACGCGCCCCGGATAGCCCACGAGCCCGCCTTCAACCTCGCCCTCGCCACCCTCAAAGTCAAACTCACGGGCATGGCCTCAGACCCAGGGCCCAAAAAGAAATTCTACGACCCCATGCACCCCTGGCGGACGTACGATGCGAACGGGAGCGACTCAGAATTCGACGACGATGACTGGGAGGAGAGGGATATCGACTTCGCTGACATCGACCTCGCGGAGTTTAGTGTGGAAAGACTGGTGGATGTGAGTGGGATTTGTCGATGAGTGTGCGACTATAATGGCATATGATCAGTCCGCCTTTCACGCCATTTACTGACGCCCCACCCTAAGCTCAACGGCAAGCTCATCAAGGACAAGTTCGAGGTGTACGAGGAGGATTTGGACGAGTACAGCATTCCGTCTAGCTTGCGGGAGGTTGTGCAGGAGGGCGATTTTGTCAAGCAGGAATACGGCGGCTGGCAGTGGGATGAGCAGGTAAGTGCACGCGTCACTCCCGCTCGGGAGCTTGTCTTCCATTCGAGATGATGTCGAGTATGCTGACTCCTCACCGCAGAAACCAGGCTGGCTCGAACGACGTGAGTCGTCTCTTTATACACCGGATATGTCCCCGTACTAGTATGCTGATCGGCCCCTTAAGATTACGAGCGCACTGTCCTGTTAATTTGGCCCGAGGCCTTCGACCTTGATAAGACAGTCGAGGACGACATCGACGACGCGCTGAAGGAACTCAACGCCTCATCTTTGGAGCGTCCTGACGCCTCAGCATCGCAGGCACTCCAACCCCAAACACCGAACCGACCGCACCCTCGCGAGCGCAACCGCATAGACTTCCTCTTCAACGTCGCGCAAGAGGGCCCGCACCATCGCCTGCGCGACGTCGCCCGGTGCTTGTTCGCGATGGCGACGGGGCGGCGCGACTTATCGATGTGGCTTCGCGTCACTGATGAGTGCGCGCCGAATGCGGCAGGGGAGGCGATGGACTATGCTTTGGTCCGAGATGCCGTTCGGGCGTTCGGGGTTGAGGCGCTGTACACGGCGTGAGTTATAGCATTGCCCGGCGGAAAGGTGTCACTAACGCCGACAAACGCTGCAGTTTCGAGACGATGGTGCGGTCGCTGGAAACCAACGCCCCCCGCTTCAATATCCTGAAGTATCTGCATGATGTATCGATGGAGGAGGATCTCAGCGCCGAAAAACCACAGCTCTCATGGGTAGCTGAGCAACGCCAATGGGCTCTGGACCATCTTGTGCCGCCTTCGCACGAGGACGTCCCGGTTCTCGCCGGCTTCGTGGGCGGACCCGATGGGCTGAGGATCTTGCATCATAGGCGAGTCTATCCAGGAGCGCACGCAATTAGCCTTCTGACTTTGACTTAGGCTATTGCCGCAGCTCAAGCCTGTCGCTTCCGCTGACTTCATGCGATCTTTCGCTGTAGCAATCTGGTCAGAGGCCGCCAAAATCCCCGATGAAGCAGCGAAATTGGTACTCGCCTCCATCATCACCGACCTACTGAGTGTGGCCATTTCCAAGGCCGACTTCCTCGAGCACAAGCAGCCTGAGCCCCCCAGACCTTTCGGCGTGATAGCACCTCCGGAGCCCAACCTGCAAGCGCCGTGCGCCTTGATATGCGCATGCGTGCAGACGGGGAACGAAAGTCTGGCCGATGGCATCGTCAAGCGTCTGTTAGACCTGTCCAAAGTAGAGCGCTGTCACCGGCAAGGCATAGTCAAGAACTTCCTCCTTCCCCTCGTTTCGCTGGTGGGCGCCCAGTTGGACGGACATCTGATTCGAACAAAGCCGGTGCAGAGGCTGTATCAGGCCACGGTGGACCTCTTTCTGTCCCACATACCCGCGACACCGGGCCTGTCGAAGGCGGATGTAGAGTCCCTCGTGAAGGCGGGCGCCTTTCAAGGGGGCGCGGCGTTCCTCGCGGACATGTGCGTATCCCAATCGGCATGCCCAACAACCCTTTGAGCTGATTGTTCTACAGAGTGTGGCCGTCACTCTGCGCCCTTGAGGATCGCGGATCCATCATCCTCGACTTCGTGCAGGCATTGCATGAGCACAGAGACGGCATCCCCGTCGCCGATGGCGCGCCCACGATAGATGCGGTCATAACCCTGGCTCTACAACGCATCATCGACAACTCGCGCTGCGAGCCCTACTCGCACACGCAGTACCCAGGGTACTATGGCTACTCCAACGCATCTCAGCGGAACCAGGACTTGACTCTCTACCTCTTCAAGCTCTGCATCACGTATGGCCAGATACCCTTGTGCAGCTCCGTCTTTGCGCAGCTATGCGATAGGACCTTAATCACGCCGGCCTATATACAGAACGTTCTCGTCCCCTTCCTCCCCCAGTTGCGACACTTCCTCGACCAGAACAAGCTGCCTGCGCACACGCCGCCATTCAATGCCGCCTTCACGGAGATTGTCGCGTTATGGGCCACGCACGTCCTGGGTCCTAGGCCTCCGGACCCGCCAGCGGATATGATAGAGAAGATGAGCAAGCCCTCGTGCCACTGCCAGTCCTGTGTCGACGTGTTCACGTTCCTTAACAAGAGCACGGACAGGGTCTGTCGGTTTGAGAGACTCGGAGCTCCCAAGCGCCAGCACCTCGAGCAAGGGCTGTCTGCGCTCGCTCGCGGCGCTGCGACGTGGCAGGTCATAGGCGGTAGCTCGCAAGGCTTACTCGTGCGTGACTTTGTTCTCCGACGTCGAGAGTAGCGTGCTGATTCCTTCTTTCAGGTCACAAAGACCGATGCGGTGTACAAGCCCGTACGCTGGAAGGCCCTGCACGCCCAGGCCGGTGCTATCCTGCGGTCGATATCTTCAAACGAGGCAGAGCTTCGACTCATCTTTGGCCCGAGATATCAGGCGATAGTGGACATGCTGCACGGCATGTTTTGTGATACTCGTGGCCAAATTCCTTCAGAGTCGACTCAGCCGTCGGCCGCGTCTGCAGGCGTAGCACCCCTTGCTAGCGCATCGAACACGGCGCAGTCAGCGCCCAGTGCTTTGCCAGAATCTCGCAAGCGCAAAGCAGAGCACCTCACTGGCGACGTGATTGACCTGACGCACATGGAATGCTGAATTCATCTTCGCACCATTTGCCCGCGCAGTGACCCCAGCAGCGCATCGTTCAGTCTCAGAACGAGTATAATATATATCAACAATGTTTCGAATAAATGATAATTAGTGCTACGCTCGATAGATATCGCAAGATTAGCATACCACCTTTGTCTACTAGTAGTCCTCCGCAGGATAGTCCACCTTATCATACAGCCGGAGCGTCTCATTCCAATCTCTTTTCCTCCTTCGCTTCAGCGAGAAGTACCTCGCCTTCGCGTCCCATTTACCCATGATGCGCCCCTTCTCCCTCCCGCCTGCACTCCTGAAGTGCTCCTCCGGATCCTCCGGCAGATCGATCTCCTTCGCCAGCCACATAATTCGCTCGTGCAGCCCCGCCCGCCGCTCCCGCATCGCCTCCAGCGTCGGCTTCCCAACCTTCAGCAACCTCAGCAGCGCCGTGAACGCCCTAAACGACGCCACCGCGTCCTCGAACCACCGCAGCCCCATCCACATCACCACGGGCACCGCGACGAAGGTGAGCGCCGCGCACGGCAGCGTGAGCAGCACCGCGAGCGCCCAGACGCCGAGGCCGGAGAAGAGGCCGTAGACGAGCTTGTACTGCGCGATCTCGTCCCAGGTGTCGAAGATCGGGCCCGTCTTCTTGAAGTTGTGCACGGCGATGAAGGTGGCGAGGAAGACGGGGAGCCAGAGCGTGAGGCCGGGGAGGCAGAGGAGGAAGAGGAAGAGCGCCCAGGGGAGGCGGATGGACATGCGGTAGAGGATAGTATGGCGCGGTAGCGGGCGGCGGACGCGATCGTCCTTGATGCCCCATTGGACGAGCTGGTCTTGATAGAGCTGTAAAGAGGTGAAATCACGAAACGGCGTGAGAAAGAAAAAGTTTACCTTGAGATCATGTTGCAGGTCGTCGAGCTCATCGGCCATCACTTCCTTCGACTTGAACGCGTCCAAAAACCGCTGTGTAACGCGCACGTACTCGCCGAGGCTCATTTGCGTGCCGAGCGGCGCGTAGATGCGTGCGGCAAGCTTCGCAGTCCGTGCCATGTCCCATGACGGTGCATCCAGCGTGCCCGAACTGATGGTGTTGTGCAGCTTGGCGGTAAGCTCCCGGATGTTGGTGAAGTCCACAGGCGCAAGCAGCTCAGGGTCTTCCTATACATGGTATCAGGCGGTGAATCAGGGAACGATAGTAGGCTAGTTACATTGGGCCGGAACGTCATGGGCTCGTGGAAGCTGACCAGGACGTCCGAGCGGAAGTGCTGCCGATGCCTGAGGCTGATAAGCACAACAGATAAAGAGGTCGAGTACGACATACATGTAAGTCACCGAGCAAGGGAGGATGGATATCTTGAAGTCAGGATCATCGCGATTGCGCGACAGTACGTCCGAGACGAGGCGAGCGACTGCGACGCATAAGACCGAGATCTCACTCAGAAAGACACGACGCACCTCCAGTCTTCATAGGCGCGATCGACGGATGATACCGACTCATACCCTCCGGGAAGAGGCAGACGGCGTCCCCCGCCTCAAGCGCCTCCATCAACTTGAGCATGACCTCCGAGTTGTCGACCTTGCCGTCCGGGTAGTCCTTAGCGCGCTTGAGAGGGACCGTCCCAGCGGACTCTATGAGCCAGCTGGTGAAGGTACCGCGGCCGAACTGCGTGGCCTTGGCTGTGAGGCGGAGCATCTTCCGCCGCTGGATGCGTCATGAGGATGAGGTGGCGCGTGTGGGGAAAGGAAGACGAGCCTTGCGCGGGACGGACGTAACCATAAGCCTGGAAGTAAGCTTGAGCAGCGTTTCCTTGAAGGAGAGGGGAGTTCATACAGTGCATCCGTGAGGGAGTTGGAGTGGTTGGCGGTGACGATGCTGGAAGGGCGTCAATACGGCGCAGAGTGGTAGTCAGTGATCAACGCACCATGGATGCCCGTCCTCCGGTATCAGGTTGGCATTCTCTATGACGATGGTGCCGTAGAATATCTTCAGGACGAACTTGAAGAGCAACCTGTCATCGTCGGCTTATTTGGTACGTGCAGCGAGAGCGCCAATGACAGACCTTATTAAGATGTAAGACCACGTCGCTGGTGTTCCAGCTGACATAGTTCTAAATTATCGTCGCTACGAAGCCGAACGGAGCATGGGCAGAAAATGCTTCTGTGTTGGGTGTGTTGGAGAACGTCGAAGTCAACAAGCGCCCGCCCTGCCTCATCAATTCGACGGGCCGCGGCACCGGTCCGCGATCCGCTCAGCTAGCTTGCCTCCTCCCTTCATCGCAAAACGGCTTTCTCAATGTCTACGGACGATGCTACCGGCCGCACACCTAAGCGCCAAAGGACGGAAGATCCTCGGTCTGCATCTGCTGCTACGCGTCATCAAGAGCACTGGTATCGCGACGGGTCCATCGTTCTCCATGTTCAGGACATGCTCTTCCGCGTGCACCAGACGGTACGTGGTCTGTCAAGCGCATTTCTATCATAACTCAATAGAATTGCGACGCAGACGCTAGAAAAGCTTTCTGAAGTCTTCAAAGACCTTTTCTCAGTTCCGCAACCGTTGGACGATGAGCGCATAGACGGCTGTCCTGCAGTCCGTCTGGAGGGTGACCATGGCGTGGATTGGGTTCATCTCCTCGATGCCATCTACGACCCGCTTCAGTATGTGCACAAACTCATAGGGGATTCTGAAGTGGCTAATCCTTCAATAGCTTCGATGAACTGGCGTCACAGCGGCTAGAGGTGCATTTTGTGCGCTTATCCAGTATCCTCCGCCTATCGACCAAGTACCGCATCATCTCCTTCCGACGCAAGGCCATCGCCATATTCTCTAAGAACTTCCAGTCAGGCGATACGTACATCCCCGACGAGCAACGAGAAGCGTCCATTGACGATGCCTGCGCGATGATTGACCTCGCACGCTCCACAAATGCCTTGACGCTCTTACCCTTCGCTTTCGTGTCACTCACATGGTATCGACGCCAAGAGCCTATAGACGATGCGCCTATCTCAGATCACGACAAACTCGTCGTCTTCCGTGGGATGCTGAGACTGCTCTTCGCGAGGAATGACGATATGTTCCCGTTCGCCTACTCCTTCGATTCCCCCGACGGCTGTTCACGATCCAATTCCTGTGTTACTGTCATTGGGGATTTTTTCACGCGCCGCTTCAGAACGTCTCCACATAGCTCGTTCTTCTTCGCCTCTGACAAGTTCCCATACAAGTTCTCAGAGCCTATATGCGAGGCTTGCCTAAACCACATTCGAGCCGTCTTCCGGGACGGAAGACAGAAGACGTGGGAGCGGTTACCTGCCATCTTCGACTTGGGCAAGGACTGGGACGAAATTCGGCGTATTGAAGCGTACGATAGTACACCATGATGGTACGCGGTTGTTCACCTTCACTATGCAATGTGCTCATTCTCCCTTCAATATCAGACTTCTCTATCTTCAATCATCTATGTACCAATACGATCTATGTTATCGTTGCAAGTCAGCGACACTGTGCTGCATGTCAAAGGCAATCTCGTCGCTCTTACAAAGTCGGCTATGCAGCATTCATCTCAGGGTATCTTTATTCAGGTGAGGTTCTCGATTCCAAGCTTCAGTCCACCCGGAGCCGGTGCTATCCGGCCCTCAAAATTCCGTGCTAGATTGCACCGCAATCAAGGCCATATGCCCCACCCCCGGCCCTCGAAATCTTGCCGGCGATCGAGGGCTGGCTCCGTACATAACTCCGTGCGGTCTGATGCTTCCCCCCATGTTAGACGCATTTGTTTGCGACGTGGCCCTTTGTTTGTCACTTGACCCTGTGTTTGTGTCGCCTCGTGTGACTCTCGTGACGAGCGCGTGGCAAGCCGAGGACGGGCCGGGAGGGTACATAAGGGCGGAGTCTTTGCTTATCTCCCCACATCCACTTGTCCCTTCTGCCCCCATCTCACCCACCAGGTGGCATGCGCCTGCTGTGGCGTGCTTGCCTTTCGCTCTCTCTTCCTTCTGGCCTGCTCTAAGCTCTTCCATACACGGTCATCAACGTCACCGCCGGTGCAGCACGCATCGTCTACCTCCGTCCGGCGACCGCTGAAGAACTTTGTTGATGTACATCGATGGCAACGCTTGTGGCTCTTCGGGTGTGTGACAGTGTCTATACTATTATACTTTGGCTCATGTCCCTTGTAGCTCATCGGCGCCACTTGACCATCAATAGCAGCCCTAGCCACTACTTCAAGCGCCACCATTCTCCCATCGCTCCTCACTCCGGCTCGGCGACTCTACAGGTGCATGGATTGCTGTGACACTCCACTCAACACGGACAGAACCCAATTCCGATTGCACCAGGACCAATCGTTACACTTGACCTCTTATCGCTTGTTCGCGACAAAATGATCAAGACCCCTTCCTCTGCCAGTCCCTTCGGCACATGCCAATTTTGTCATGGCATTTTCAAGACTAGGAGCCACCTTAATGGACGACCTTTCCCCCATCGTCTGTCGAAGTTGGGACGTCTCGGCGACTTTAGCGCATGATCCGCTTTCGATATTGCAAGACTTCACACCCTCAGTGTTCCTTCAAACGCTTCGAGTCCTCGACGCATATGGACTCGGAGTAATAGACGAAGAGACAAAAGCACGCGCATCACTACATACAAGATACGACTTCGACGTACTCAAGACGTGTGCCTCGAGACCATTTGCGATCGGCGTTCCGTCCGTCCACAGCGCACTGGCGCCAGGCCTTACCGCAGTCCAAGGCTGAAGCTCACCTGCTTTGCGGGTGATGATTATTTGGCTTTCTGTTCTTCTTTTCCAACATGATGCGGCCTCAAAGCTCTGCAAGACCTTCCGCTTCAAGATCTCCCAGACTTAAGTCCTTCAAGACACGACCGGGCATGGTCGATGCCGAGCCAAATCGAGTTCAGGATACGCAAGACGCCTCAAAAATTGACTTCCTCGTACCTCTCCAGCACGCCGTAGAATCGCTCCGCTCTGCCGCGCGAGCTCGATGCTACTACGTCTCCCGTCTTCTCTCGCCGACTATTGCTGCAATTTCCAGCAAGTTGTCAGAAGACCTAAAGCACCAATGTGCACTCGTCCTGAACCATTACCTTGACCAAAGGGCACACTGATAAGCTTACGGCTCATTGTCGCTCGAAGCTTTGGTTCAGCGAAGCCAAGGAGCTCAATGTGCACAACCTCAAGCGCAAATTTCCTCGAGTTAACAAATCATTAGCCTAGTGTTCGACATTTGGATAGGCTCTAAGGCGCATTTTTTTCTTTCCTGAAAAGCCCTGAAAGAGACCCCTTGTAAAGAGGGCGCGAGTCATCCCAACCAGCCCACGGAAAGTCGAACATTGGGCACGTGACGTCTCGGAACCAAATTCGGCAAATTCCGATGCTCCAAAAGCCTCTCGGCCTTTGGCTGCTACCTTGACGATCCGGCCCTACGCTCACCGACGATGCTTCCGCATTCCGTAAACAAGGAGGTCTGTGCCCCTCGGGCGACCGGGACGACGTTGGGAATGCATCTCAGACCCAGAGCCGAATGCTTCAAGCTGGCGAAGAAGCTTGCCATCGGGCGGGTCATCTCTGTCCGGGTGACAACTCGGACGCCCAAAGCCCGCCAAACGTGTCTCCTTGTCTCCCGCCGCCATCTTCCCCGGGGCCGCCGTCGCCCTCTGTACATATACCACACGCTCTTTGACCCGCCCATTCCTTTATGCCCCGTTAACCCTCGCAAAACACACCGCCATGAGCTTCAAAGCTTCCGCCAGTCTTGAGGTATGTATGGGTTATGCAGCCTTGGCGCGAGCTTTTGGCTGACTCCGACATAGAGCATACCATCGACTCAGTCTCAAGACGAGCTGCTCAAAGGCTGCGCTAGGCAGCTTGTCATAGGCGACTTCGGCATTCTCAAGCTGCTCGGAACTGGTCGCACTGGAAAGGTCTTCCTTGCGCGCCACAGGGAGACCGAACAATTGCTTGCCCTCAAAGTCATTCCAAAGGACTCCTTGTCGCCCAAGGATTTCTCTAGCGCTCTTCGGGAGCAGCGCATACTCAAAACCCTTGCCACCGCCGCAAATGGCCGCCTGCTTTTCGTGCGCGTGCTCGCTAGCTGGCATGATACGGAAAACTTTTACCTGGCGATGGTGCGTGTCGATCCTTCAGTGCATTGAGCACATCCTGAAAACTGAACAGGAATACCTCGCCGGCGGAGACCTCGCCATAGAGCTTGGGCGCTGCAAAGTCTTCGACGAAGAACGTGTCAAGGCATATGCGGCAGAAATTGTGCGTCCCACTCTGGCTCGTACTCGAAACTAGGCTAACCTGCTCACCAGATCACCGCGCTCGAAGCCCTGCACACCCGCAGCATTGTCCACCGAGATATAAAGCCGGCCAACCTCCTCTTCCGCCCTGACGGACACATCGTTCTCGCCGATTTTGGGCACTCTCTCGCCTTCTCTACGCATCCAGACCTCGCACAACCCAATAACACGCAACCGCGCTCTTCGTGCGACTCGACGTACAAGCCCTGCACGACGACGGAAGTCTGCGGGACGCCCTTCTACATGTCCCCGGAGATGCATGCGGGACGGCAGTATTCGTACGACGTCGACCTATGGGCATTGGGAGTCGTGATGTATCGCATGCTGACTAGGCGGGTGAGTGTTGGGCGCTCGTTCACTCCCATCTTGACCTTGCTGACGATTCTTGCAGATGCCCCTCGGCGGCGACGCGACCCGGAGCGAAATCGCGGACCACGTGCAACACGACCCGGTGCTCTTCAAACCCGAAGACGCGGCTTCGGAGCAAGTCAGAGAACTCCTCCAGAAGATGCTCTCAAAAGAACCGCGCTCACGTCCGGATCTGCTGTCTCTCAAACAGGATCCCTTCTTTGACAGCATGTGAGTTCGTATCGATGACCTGTCTTCCTGTGCTAACATGTCGCCAACAGTGACTGGGACGAGATCAAGGCGCGCCGCAATGTACCCGCCTGGACGCCATTCATCCCTCCGGTACCCAAAACTACGAAGACGACGCTCGACTTCCGCCAGGGAGAGCCTTACGACGCCTGCGACGACCCGTACCCGGACTTCGCTTTCATCTCGCCTTCTTTCGCGACAGCGGACGAGTTGGCGCGGGCAGATGTGCTGCCTTCCTCGCCGCACAGCCCTCCACGCAGTCTCTCTCGGCTCCGCAAAGCGGTCAGGCGGATATTCCACTGCTCGAGGATGGCGCGGCCGGCGGCCCCGCCGCTTATCGTGCAGCTGCCCTCGAAGGAGGATGATAAGCTCTCGTTGGAAGAGTCGATGGAGTTCTTGATCGCGCTTTGAGGTTTGGGGTGCGGAAGGAAGAGATCGTTGGAGATTATCATTATGTCTTATTTACTGTGTTCGTGCTTCTTGTAGCGCTCGGTCTTCTCCTGTACTTCTCTGTCGGTCGATCCAATTCTAAAGCATGCGTGTCAGGAATGATCAGTGAGCTTGCGGAGCATGTAACTTGTGAGTGCAAGCGTCACAAGGACGGTGGACTCTTGAAGAACGAAAACAACTCATAATATATGGCATGGGGAAATGCTGCGACATACGTGTATAGCCCTTTACATCGGAGACCGTTTCACGTGTCCCTGCTCCAAAAGAGCGTTGACGTCCCCCCAGCTCCACTTCCCTCGATAGGTCGAGTACTCAACTTCGTGTAGCTGAGGGAAGACATTCCTGAGGAACCGCGCGACGTCCGAAACGTTTTCGGCTTCTAAGCGAGAGTATCCGACACCCAGGCGAGTGAGCGGATGGCCTGCTGCGTGTGACGGCATGTCCGCAGGTAATTCTGGGATAGGAGGATGTGCCAGCAGGGGCAATCGCATGTGTCGGAGACGAGGGCAATATCGTGCATAATGTATGAGTGCTTCGAGAGACGCAATGACAGGATCCCGAGTGTCATCATACGATTCTGTAACAAAGTCGATGAATTCAGCCTCGGGCCACCATGCCGCCACCAGCGCGTGTTCACTATCTGTGAGCGATAGCCCATTGGCAAGGTCGATGCGTACTTTGACCAGGCGGCGGAAGACAGCGAGCGGCTTCATATGCACAAAGAAGAGCGGTGCAATATCGGCATAGGTCGTTTCGACGTAGAGGTCCCTGAGTGCATCGTGGGCAACGCAGTCATGGACGGCTTGGAAAAATTCCTGCAGTTCGTCGGGATGGTCACAGTCGACTTGGCTGGCGGAAAGGCGCGTTAGAGCGCGGAAGTCCCAGGATCGCAATACGGCTGCTATATCCAGGCAGAAGACTGCGTGCAAGCCCAGGGTACGGAGGGAAGCAAAACCAGGTGTCAATGACGCTGGCATGATATCGGGCGTAGCCGGGACGTCCCGAAACCCCAGTTCCAGCGACTGCAGGGTGGGTATCTGAGAAAACATGGCCAACAGACTAGGGTTGCACCTCTCGAGGTCTAGGTTGACCGATTTCAGATGACTCCATCGGGTTACCGCAGTTTCGGCCAGCATAGCCGCGTGTATCTCGCTTTTGTAATGCGCAACGCAACTGCAGTCGTAGCTGAGGTCTTCGACCCGGTCGCCGATAACGGTGGGGGAAAGGAGCATGCTGAGAAACGAATCGAGGTGTCGGCCTTTGTGTAGACCTGATACAATAGCGACGCGTAGGCTACGCAGGTTTGGCAGTAAGCAACGCGACGGAGGGCATGCAGTTATTGTTGCCACTGCTCGCCGGTCACATTCCGAGTACGTGGTTGCATAGCTCGAATGAATCTCGAGGGACCTGACAAGCGAAGCATGCTGGTATACAAGCGCCCAGTCTTCTTCCAGCAGTCGCTGTGTGATCGTCTACATGACGTTGGTCGTTCTGTGAGATACGTAGACATATGAGTGAGATGACATACAATACATTCAGCTGGATCCCCTGATTGCCGCGGGTATTCATACTGTATTGGTTCACTGGTCCATTTGTCCTCCGGGAAGAGCTTCAATAGAGGAAGAAGGCCGGGAAGCTGCCTCCACAGTACAGGAGTGGCGACATGATGCCAGTCTTTCGATACGCGTGCCAGAGCCGATCGATCATGCTGACTCAAGCACGGCGAGCTGAAGACTTCGTGTAGAAGCTCGTTGGGAAGCCTCGGGAGACAAGACATATGCAATGCGGGGGCCTTTGTGCTGTCACTGGCGTCAGATACCTTGGGGCTTTAGCGTCTAGCCCAGGCGCCCTTGAAGGAACTATCGTACTTACCCAATGCACGCAAAGACTCCACGCAAATTGATAACGGGAAATTCGAGCAAGAAAAATCCTGTGAAGCAGCGTTCCGGGGAATGTTTGCGGATGCGGATGACGGTCAAGAGTGAGGCGAGTGCGGTTCCGCGCGTGGCGGGCCGGGCTCACCGAGAATGGATAGGGGTTCGAACCCGGTACCTGCCAACTATCTGTAGCGGTATTTGCTGGGTACTGACGAGGGCTGGACACGGGGATGGTGAATGAGATGAGGAATTTGGGGTTACCCAAGTCGACAACTTCAACTTCATTCAATACGAGGCTCAGAAATAGAGAACCGCAAGAGGCATAGGCGAGTTCAAGCCTTCTATATACTATGTCGTCGAGAGTCAGAGCAACCACGATCTAGCTGCGCCTGATGATTCCGATACTCCAACAGTGCGTTAACGTGCTTCCATGCCACGCTATACCCTCGGTCCAAATATTCAACTTCTTCTAGATGTGGAAAGACACCCACGAGAAACTGCGCGACTTCGGCAGCATCTTCCGCATACAATGGCGCGTCTCCGATTTCCAGATCATAGAGCGGATGGCCTGAAGGCGTGTCTGCGGGTACGACCGGGATAGGTGGGTGTGCCACGAGGGGTAAGCACAGTTCTTGGAGACGCGGGCAGCACCGCGCATAGTGCGTGAGGCAATGGAGAGTCGCAGGCGTGCAGAGGTTGGAGATGCGGCAATGCGATTCTGAATTGAAGAAGATGTATTCGGCCTCCGGCCACCACCCCGCCAACTGCGCATGATCGTCATCTGTAAGCAACAGGCCTTCGTTGACGTCGATAAATACATCGACCAGGCGACGAAAGACGGCAATCGGGCGTAGATGTTCAAGCATGGGCGCCGGTCCAGTGGTGAAATCCGCCTCAATGGAGAGGACTCTGAGCGCGTCATGGGCGATACAGTCGTGAATGGCTTGTAGGAGGTCCTCGGGCTTGGCGCAATTATGAATGCGTGTGATTTCAAAGCTTTGCAGCGCGCGTAGGTCCCAGGACTGTAGCACGGCTGCTGCGGCGTCCGACGCCACTGCCCCCAATTCCAGGCTGCGGAGCGAGAGAAAGCCGGGTGTCAGGGATACTGGTATGATATCGGACTCTTCCGCGCTTTGTTCAAACGCCAACTTCAGCAACTCCAGGGCAGGCATTTGGGAGAATGTGGCCAGCAAGCTCGGTCCGCATAGCTCGACCTGGAGAGAAACCGACTTCAGGTGAGTCCATCGGGTAGCTGCAGCGTTGACAAGCATGGCCGCGTGCGCTTCGGTTAGCCTGGTGAAGCCGAGATCTTTTTCGAAGCGGAGGTCCTCGACCAGATTACCAGTAATGTTGGGGGATAGAAGGATCTCAAGCAGCGAGGTGAGGTGCGTGTTCGTGTGGAAGACATGACGTAGATTGATATCCAAGTGCAGGCTACGCAGTTCTGGAAGAAGGCACCGCGACGGAGGGCATGCGGCTATTGCTTCAAGCGTTTGCGTGGTGAATTCCGAGCACAAAGGCGAGTAGCTTGCATGTACCTCGAGGTCCTTCACAAGCACAGCACGTCGATAGACAGGCGTCCAGTCCTCTTCTATGAGTGGCCTTGTAATCGTCTACAGTGATTTTAGTCATTACCAACGAGGTTAGAGCCACAAGGATCACGCACGATGCATTCGATCGGATAGCCTGTCAGCCGTTCATCTTCGCATTGTATTGGTATAATACTCGACGCGTCTTCCGGAATGAGCTTTAGAAGAGGAAGAAGGCCCGGAAGGCGACGCCATAGGATGGGCGTCGCAATGTTGTGCCAGTCTCTCGATGCCCGCGCAAGAACTGATAGATCGAGCTGGCTCAAGCATGGTGAGCTAAAGATCTCGTGAATAAGCTCTGCGGGAAGCCATGGGAAACAGGACATGTGCAGGCAGAGAAGCGAAACTGAGGCAGTGTTCTGAGGACAGTCGGGGGGTTTGTTTGGATGACGGTCAAGAGCAAGCTCAAAGGGGGCCACCTTGCCCTTCCGCGTACGACCACGTGACTTCTTTTGTCGACGTCGGCAACTGCCGCGAGGGTCGTTAGGTGTTGCAAAGAGGATGGCTCGTGCGCCTATCCAAGCGCCTTTCTACCATTGTCAAAGTGACTCCAGAGACGCAGTTGTATTACTATGGAATTGCAAGCTACCGACCCTTAACGGGGTTTGCAACACTTTCGGAATTTGGGCATTTTCTCGACTGTTTCGCTTTTATAATCTCACGAGACTTGGTAGAACTGTCCAATACCATATCATGAACGAATCCTGCAAATTTGGTGGCCTTCAGGGAAGAGGAACCCAGGAAATTATTGCGCAACAGTCGCCGATGCACGATGCAACAGTTTCGGCATTTGCCGAGAACGTCTCCCATTTTCTATCTGAACGGTCTGACCTCCGTCTAACATAAAAATTCACAGATGCTATGAGCGCAGCGCGCTCTACTCATATGCCAAAAATCTAAGCGAACGGAGGATGAGCGAGCTCGGGCTGGGGTGTTGCATTGCCCGGCACCTTTTGCCGCTTTGACCGATTTTGTTGCAAACCCCGTTAAGGGTCGGTATAGGCTGACCGGGAGTCGTCCTCCCGCCACTCACAAACTGCGCGGATTCGCATTCATTTCGCCAGAAGCGATGAGGGCACCCGGCGCACACAAGAGCGAAGGCGCCCGGCAGTCGTGAGGGCGACTCATTGTACTAGCGCCCTCGCCGAAAAGGTGAATGCACTGCTTCATCTGCGATGACGGTCAGCTCAAGTCCATGGTTCCTGGGATATAAGGGGACATGTACGCCGGCGGACTCACGAGATGCAAGTAGACAGAGCGCATTTCTGGAAAAAGTTGCAGTAGCTGCGAGCCGTATCAGTGGAGTATCTTCGACCCATCCTGCTATCTGCAACCTCAACCTCAGCTATATCCAAGGTTCCTACAGTATCATATACCCTCCCGGCGGCGTACGCTCTTCGTGCGGCGTACACCCTTTGAGCGGCTTTCATCTCGGCCTTTTGGCTAAGTGATCAGAAGGGTCCGAATGCGGAAAGATATACTTGACATGGGGCATAGAGCGGTGATAGGGTTTTAAGGAGCATGAACGCCGAGGACCCGCCCCGAGGCTGACTCCGGACTCTGAGGCCCTAAGCAAGCCCTACTGACTTGAGGCGAAGGATCGGAGTACTAGTACCACTAAAGAGGGATTGGCGAAGAGAATGTATGCACAACTAGTAGCGCATATTTCCATTTCTCGAGAGCGTGAATGCGATGAAGCGAAGCCCAGTGCGACGCAGCCTGCCGTGAACGGGATGAACAAGGAGGGTCTTGTTGACAGCTATTTTGGTCCTCTCTGCACGGCAATGTCCGGACTGTCTGATCCGTGTTCCGGTCTTTCATCTGCCTCGTCGGCAGCCCATACCTTCGCCCATAATCTGTCCCCTCGAACAGCAACGAAAATATGCCTACCGCTGCCTCATCACTCCGTCATGAGCCTGGGGCTTTGGAGCGTCTCGAATACGTGCCAGTGGTCCCGAATCGCGAACAACAAGGTCACTCAAGCGCCCTTTTTGCCATCTCTCTCGTATTCCCTGACAGTGTGGATTCATCTCAAAGAGAACTAGTTGCCTGGGACCATGCTCGAAGAGGTTGTTCCCGCGGACCTCACATCATGAAGTGTCCCTTTTGACCCACCTTTGCCGTCTCGCTATACTGGATCCAGTATGAACGTTCGTCCAAGGTATCATTACCCTTCGAATCCGAACCTACCTCTACGTCTCTATGATGTACTCCGCGGACTCTCTGGTTATCGATGGCCTCGTCTCTCGCTGGTAGCTGCTTGACTCCGCACTAATTTCTTGACTCGCACAAAGGGAGACGATGGTGCCATAACCTGCGCTCCACCGAACACCCATAGAGACTACCGTTTTGCCCCTCTAGCCACTATCTCGAGGGCTGGGGTCCTCCGAAGTGCTCGAGGCCACTTTACCGGCTCGCACAACTGTGCATGCGGCGTTCGTGATCAACGGGGCCGCTCCTCCAGGCCTCTGAGAAGTCAGGCTCGTCCTGCAGCGGTCCCGCGCTCCACCCGCAGAACCCGCACTTACAGTCGCCGCGCGCGTTCCCTCACATTCAATGGCAACTTCTGCGTCGGTAGTTACGCTCATCGATGGGGCGCTTTATTGGAGCTCTCTGCGCTGGTACATCGTCTTTCAAGTGCTACACTTGCACTACTGGATAATGCCCGATGAATCGACCGATTCGTGAGATTTCGTACGTGTGGAATACATCGCGATGCCACAATAATCGGTACCGACCATCGCTGGACAAGTAATGCTCGCCCACGACACTCACCTTTGACAAACATCGGCGTCCAAGTAATCCTGACGTACAACAACACCGACACTGGGCCATGCGGATGCAGTCTCCCGTCTATCCGCTCGTTCTACTTGGTGCTATGAGGCCCCCATGCCGTTCAACACGAGAGGTCGCCAGGCTGAACAAGGACGGACCCCAATTGAGGCAACAAGGCCTGCCATGCTTGCTTTGATCCGCCGGTCTATTAGCACTGGCGTCCAGGCTCTTCTGTTTGCGCATGTCGTGCTAGCCCGTTCGGTAACGTTGTTGCTCTCGACGTCCATCTCTGTGTCACTGCCGGCAGTCTCGCACAATAAAAGCACGCGAACGTTGACCGTCGTCGTTGGCGCTCTGTCCTCCCTCGTTCTCCCTCAGCTCGCCTTTTGAACTTCTTCCTCTACACGACATTCGCGACGATGAAGACCTCCACCTCCTCCATTATGATGATGATGCTGGCTGGCCTGGCTGTCATCACCTTCGCCCACGAGCACGACGTGCGCGATGCGGCCATCCATGCGCGACACCACCATCGCGACTTTAAGGTCGCGGGGGACGCGCAGGCGACGCATGGGCACCGCGGGTTCGAGAAGCGCCACCGCTCGCGCAAGGGCCACCCGTCCAAGGTGAGCGTGTGCGAGACTTATCGGTGCGCTCGTTACTGATGCTTCCGAATCTTTAGCACGCTGGGGTCGCTGTCGCCTCTGCCCCCACAGCTGCCGTCGCAGACACGATTGTCGACGGCGTCATCCACGTCAAGTCGAACTGCGGGAATATCGGGGCCACTAGTACGTCTACCCGGCTCGTCGCTCGTCACAAAGCTTCAGCTAATCGCAATCTGCAGAGGAAGTCACCGCGACGAGCGGACCCAACGGCAACATCGACTGGTTGAACTGCGGCGTCAACAACGGCGGCTGGAATCCGCCCTTCGTCACCGTTCATGATATCGTCGCCAAGGATCTCGCTGCTGCCGTCAAGACGTCGAACACCCCCTTCTCGGCTTGCTCTGCGTTCACCGCGATGTTCGAGAAGTACGGCAATGAGCACAGTATCCCGCCTATTATGCTGGCTGCGTTCGCCATGCAGGTATGTAGAGCGGCTGAAGACAACTCGTCGCTGTCTGACACACATACAGGAGAGTTCGTGCAACGCCAACACGGTCGGTGGCGCGGGCGAGCAGGGCTTGATGCAGTTGACGCAGGACAAGTGCGGCGGTGCCCCCGGCGGGAACTGCAGGGATCCCGTCAGTCTCGGGCATTTGTCCCTTGACCATTTTTGAACTGACGATGCCTTCCAGGAATTCAACATCCGCAAGGGTGCCGAGTACTTCAAGGGTGTCCTCGATGGCAACGGTGGTGACCTGCTGCTTTCCATCGGTGCTTACAACGGCTGGCAGAGGGGCATGACCTACGTGAGCTTCACGCTCCTCTTCATGTACCTCAAAGCTCACCAGCTATTGCAGGGGGAGGCGACCGCTGCGCGGTACTCCGGCAATTGCCACTGGCAGAACAACCTTGACTAGTAAGTCCGTTAGCTCCATGCCACGAGCCTCCTCTCATTGTTTGCAGCCTCCATCAGTTCCTGAACGGCTGGGTCCAGAACATCGATGCCTACAGTCATGTCCCGCGCCTCGGGAAGTACTTCAACCTTGATGGTTGCAATTGATCCGTTTTAGGCAAGGGAAATTTGTACTTTGGGAATCCGGGATGTATCGACCTAGCTTGTACACTGTATATCTTCCGTCTGTATGGGTAGACACACGAATCTCCGCTGCTGGCATGTATTCTTACTAGACTTTATGGGCGCGTTTGCGCAAAAAATGGTCGTTTTGCTTGATGACGAGGTTGTCGCGTGAGCCTCCCTTCTGCCAGTTTCCGCGCGCTTCGGCGTCGAGACTCAATCTTCCTTTTATCTTGCACGATGAGTGACACTGCGACGACCTCGTCTGCGTCGACGCCGCCAACATCGGCCCCGCCCTCGCCTGAGCTGCAGACCCTGTCCATCAGCGACAAGATTGTGACGGATGAAGATAAGGCAGAAGCAGCAAAGCTGAAAGCGGAGGCCAACAAGGCATTTGCTGGTGCGCGACGGTGCCCTTTCCTTATGTCCGCTCTCTGACATGACCATCGTGCTATAGCGCACGACTTTGCGAAGGCTGTCGAGCTCTACTCAAACGCTATCGAGAAGAACCCGGGGGATGCGACGATCTGGTGCAACCGCGCGTATGCGCGCATGAAGCTCGAGGAGTTCGGCTACGCGCTCAACGACGCGAGTGCGTATGTCCTGCTGCCCACCGATGCACCTCGCTAACATCCCCTTGCAGCCCAAGCCGCGACCATCGACCCGAAGTACGCGAAGGTGCGCGACGCGACGCGCGGAGGGTGCCCCCGATCACTGACGCGTCTACCCCGCCCCTCCCCAGGCGTACTACCGGCGCGCGACGTGCTACCTGCAGACGCTGCGTCCGCAGCTCGCGGTCACGGACTTCAAGCGCGTGCTGCAGATCGAGCCGAAGAACGACACCGTGCGCGCGCAGCTCACGTCGACGCAGAAGCTCATCCGCAAGATCGAGTTTGAGAAGGCGCGTCGTACCCTGCACCCCTCACATCCTCCCATTCGCTGACAGATACCAGCACAGGCGATCGAGGTCGAAGGGGAGAAGAGCCCTGTAGAGCGCTGTCGGGAGATCATTGCGGAAGGTGAGCATACGAACTGCAGACCGACGCGTGTGCGGTATGCTGATGACCTATGCACAGGTGGCTGCGACATTGACAAGGGGTACGCTGGGCCCAAACTCCCTCAAGATGAGGACGGGAAATACACGATCACCCTCGAGTTCGTCCGCGCCATGATCGAGTGGTTCAAGGATGGCAAGGCGTTGCCGAAGCGCTACGTTTGGGAGATCGTGCTTGCCGTGAACGATATCTTCTCGAAGGAGGACAGCTTGGTGACGCTAGATATACCCGAGGACGTTACCATCGATGTGATTGGCGACGTGCACGGTTCGTCTAAACCGTCGACATCCACACACGTGCTGATCACTCTTCGCCAGGCCAGTACTACGATCTCCTGCACCTCTACTCGCTCACAGGAGAGCCATCCGAGAAGCACTATCTCCTCATGAACGGCGACCTCGTCGACCGCGGGTCGTGGTCCATCGAGGTCATCCTGACCGCATTCTCGTTCAAATGGCTCTACCCGAAGTACATGTTCATCAACCGCGGTAACCACGAAGCAAAGGACATGAACCGCTCCTACGGCTTCGAGGGCGAAGCGAAGACAAAGCACGGCGAGCAGAGCTACAAGCTGTTTGCGCATGTCTTCACTACATGTGAGTTCTACCTTTGAACGCCGACATGGGGCTCTACTGACAATAATATCAGTACCTCTCGCTACCCTAATATGCGCCTCGAAGCCGCCACCGAGCCCTGGGAAGGCTATTCTATCATCAGACGGCAAAAAGCGGTACTTTGTCGTGCACGGGGGCCTCTTCAGCAAGGACGGCGTCACGCTGGAAGACATCCGGAAGCTCGACCGAATAGGAAAACAGCCTGGGACGGAGGGCTTGATGTGCGAAGTGAGTGAAACTTAAATGGGTGCTCACGGCGTTGCTGAGCCTTCTTAGCTATTATGGACCGATCCGCAAGCACAACCAGGCCGAGGACCAAGCAAGCGGGTACGTTATACCATCCGTGTGAGCGGCCCCCAAGTGGCTAACTTCCAGCGCTTAGGGCGTTGGCATTGCCTTCGGGCCCGACGTGACCAAGAGATGGTGTACGGAGAACGGCGTCACCGGCGTCATTCGCAGCCACGAAGTTCGACAAGGTGCGTACCAGTGTATCTCGTACGGGAAAGCAACTAACCAGGCGTTTGTCACCTTCCTGTACTTCATCCTTTCAGATGGCTATGAGGTCGAGCACGACGGCCTCTGCACAACCGTGTTCTCTGCGCCGAACTACGTCGACCAAGTGGGCAACAAGGGTGCATTCGTGAGTAGCCCTCCATCGTAGTGCTCGTGCCTCTCACAAACTCACCGTCCCTAGATTCGCATCGATGCCGCCGGCTCACAGGAGTACATTCAATTCGAGGCGCGGCCACATCCCCCGATGCGACCCATGGCCTATGTGCAGGGCGGGTTGCAAAATCTGATGATGATGTAGGGAGGCATCTCCCTTGAGTATGTCGATATCGGTATCTCGATTGTCAAATATCCTTGCTTGTATCACTGTACGATACCACTGCTTGTATGCATCACTGCATTTCTATTGAACATACGTCTCATCAAGTTGTCCGGAAGACAAGAAGTACAGTACTGCTTTCCTTGTTTTGACGAAGGGGCAAAAACACTCGCTTTGATTGCGATCTGCCCCGGAGAGGCTCGAACTCTCGATCTTGTGATTAGCTACAGCGTAACAGTCACACGCCTTAACCATCTGGGCCACGGGGCACACGGTTACACATCCCTTGTTATTGATAATGTGCGCTGAGAATACATATACCACAGCGCAGACCTCAATCTGTCGTATGCTTCACCCTGTCCCTCGCTCAGCTTTTACAGGAGACATATATGCAAATGCCGTCAACATAGTCGGTGTACATGCCCTTATTCCTTCCGCTGTAAGTACTGTATATGCAAGATGTATGCACCGATCAATCCCTGCGACGGCCGCCCCGTCCTCCATTGTCAGACACTATACGCAGGATAGCGTCTTTCGCTGCAACGATGTCATTCTCAGAACCTGCTCAACATGATTAGCGATTGCAACAACACGAAGGGCGATGCACTTGCCAATGATGACGATCGTGTTGTTTTCACGGCCGACAGTGATGTCGGCCCCCGTCTCGTTGCGCAGGCGCGCAACCGTCGAGCCCTTTGAGCCAACAATGCGCGGGAACACCGAGCGATCGGGCAGCGTGAGGAAGCCGACGTGCGACATGCGCTCCGCTGCCTTGATGGCATCCTCGACCGCGGCCTTCGCCTTATCAAGACCCTCCTGGTCCCGAGCCTTCAGCGTCCAAACCGAATCACCCTCCTCGGCGTCCTGATAGTTGGTCGTGACCTCCCACTGGTAAGCCGGGGCCTGCTCGTCCTCGACGGCGTCGTCAATGCGCGCGTCGGAGGCGCCGCCGTTGGCAGGCGGACGCGAGGGAACCGCTGACTTCTTCGGGTTGGCAGACTGGTCAACCTGAACGCCGTACGCACGCAAGCCGCGGAAGAAGCCACCCTGCTGCGAGATGGCATGGTGGTACTTGAGCGGTACAGTGATTGTGTCCGTGATGGTCTCGACGGGAGTAGGCGCCTTCCTGACCTGGCTCTGCAAAACAGTCAGACTTCTGCTAAGCGCAAAGGAGTAAACGGACCTTGAGCTCCTCGACGGCCTTCTCGCAAGCCTCCTTGGACCCAGAAACCTTGACGATGTTGGCCTGATCGACGCCCTCGAATTCGGACGCATTCAATGGCTCGCCAACCTGGTAGTATGACCTGGAGCCGGGGAACTGCACCTGCGCGCCGGTGCGGTTCTGCAAGTCGTTGAGGTGCTGCCCCCCACGACCAATGAGCGCGCGGTGCTGGGCGGCCGGAACCTCCACAGCCAGGACGATCCGCTCGCTCAACTCCTTCACGGCCTTCTCGAGCTCGGCCTTGAGCTTGTTGACGAGCTTAGGGTCGCCGCGAATGCGGACCTCGTCGCCAGTCTCACCAGGGCGAGGGCTACGATGAGTGTGAGTAAGAAATGGGCATACTAAGAGAGGACCACTGACAAGCGAATCAAGCCAGCCTGAAGCTTGGGATCCGTAGGGCCACCGGCACGCGCGACCAGGTCCCGCAAGCCTTGACCACCCCCACCAATCAAGGTGCGGTGGTATTTGTTCTCGATCGGCACAATCACCGTGGCCTCCTCATGAACCTGGTCAGCAATCTCGAGGATCGCCTTCTTGGCCGCGTTGATATTCTCCTTGGTGCCACGGATGGTGATGCGCGTAAGGCTACCATCGCTGTCGTCGGCCTTGTCGACGTCGATCTGGGTGCTGGTCGAGTCCTTGATGTCGTTAATGCTGGCACCGCCGCGCCCGAGAATGCGCGGCACGGCGCGGTTAGGCACGGTGAACTTGATGACGTTGTTTGACTCCTTCTCGAACTCGACGGCCTGACCGTTGTGAGCAAGGTCACACCATGGCTGCAAAGTGCGCTTACATCGAGAAGCTCCGACTTGGCCTGGGAGACACCCTTGCGGCCACCCTTGACGAGGACCTCGTCGGGCTTGAGCTGCTCACGCGTCTTGTCGCCGCCCTCATTATGGCGAGGGAAGGTGATCTTGACGGAGTATTTCTCCTCCAGACGGATGGCGTACTTGCCGCTTGACCCGATGAGTGCCGAGTGATACTGGGTGGGGATCTTCAGGATCTCTTGCGTCTCATCCGCCTACAAACTTCCATCAGTGACAGGGTTGGAGCGAGAGAGCGGCCATATTCACCAGACGCTCGACCTGCCCGAGAATCCTCTTCTTGGCCTCGTGTACATTCTCCTTGCGACCGACGATCTGTTCTTCGAGTCAGAATACGATGTGAATATAAACCAGGGCAATAAGCGTACCGTGACTTTGGCCTTTTGATGGGCTCCTCTCTTCTTCTTACCCCCGGCACCGTCCTTCTCGGTTTCCTCGTCGGACACGTCGACCTTGACGCCGAGAAGATCGCGAATTTTGTTGATGCCGGAGCCCTGCGACCCAACAACGCGCGCGACGAACTCACGGTCGATGTCGAACTCGGTGGACTGCAAGGATATTGAACAACTTGATGTAGACACGCACGCTTAGGACTTACGTAGCTGTTGTCGATCTCGTCGTTCTTCGCGTCCTCGACGATCTTGCGAATCTCCTGAACAGCGCGGTCCACGTCGGCACGCACACCACGAACAACGATGACGTCCTCCGTGTCCGCGTTGGCCTCTGCGCCGACCTTGATGGACAGGGCCTTGTCCTCGCCAATGATACTGAGAAGTGTAAGACAATATCTCAATTGAGTTAGAGAGGGCGACGTACGCATTCAGAGTAGTCCGGTTGACACCGAGCACAGCCGAGTGCCAGCGCTTCTCTACGGGCACGGTCTCGCTCTTCACATCGGCGGCATCGCGGGCGAACTTCTGAAGGTCCTTGCTGACATCGTCAAGATGCTTGAGGCGCTCATCCAGGGAGACGGAGAAGTTGGGCGACAGCGGGTCGTAGACAAGGAGGACAGAAGACTTCTCCTGCGACTCGGGCGGGAAGAAGACCTGAACGTTGTGCTGCTCGTGGAACTGCTTGATCCTATGTATTGCAGTCAGACGAAGTTCAAAAATACAGCCTTGACAGTGCTTACTTCTTAGCGTTCTTACCCTGTATGATGCGGTGGAGGAGCCAGTCGATGGGGAGTTCCTTGGTGCCGTTGAAGAGTTTACCCATCAGCGCCGATACCTGACCGATGACACCGTCGACGGCGGGCTTTTCGCCAGCGATGACGATGCTCAAGTTCGCAGCTTCCGGAGACGGGAGGTAGACGGAGACACCGGGGTGGGCAGCCTTCAGGATCTTGGGGTAGCCAATGCGCGTCATGTACGTGACGACCTGCTTGGCAGTACCTGGGCCAGTAGAAGGGACCGGGAAGTCGTGGATGTACTTCGAGTTGGCCTGGCTGAGCGCGACTTCCATACCCTTGGAGAGGTCCGTTTGCTTGCCCCAGACGGTGATCTCGTCCGTGGGGTCTTCCGGAGCAGGGACCGAGATGGAGCACTGGCTCTTGATGAGGATCTCTTTAGCAAAGTCACCGCGCAGAAGGACGTGCTGGCGCTTGGGCAAGTTGAGCTTGAACGACGTGAGCGCAGTCTTGTAGCCTTCCACGGATGCCTCGACGCTTTCAATGACAGCAACAACAGCCTCGCGATCACCAGAGGCCGTGACCTCACGAGCCTTGAAGTCGAACCCGAAGGACAGCTCGGTACCATCGCCACCTAGGCTCTTGTAGTAACCCTCACGGATAGCGATGAACGGCAGGATGTGCGCAGGAATGTCGCGGACGCGCCTCGTGATCTTGGAAGTCTTCGATGCGATGATCTGGTTGAGGAGAGCCTTGGCTTCGTACACGGCGGTCTCGGGACCTTGCACGGTGATGGGGATCGTAGGTTCCTCGTCCTCGTCGTCGATGGGAGTAGCCTTGCCAGAGGCATGTCCGTTCGCCTGACCGTTGGGCACGTTAAGAGTCTCTTCGCGACGCGGGATGTCGATCCTGACGTTGGTCTGGTCGCGAATACCCTTGAGAGTGATACCTAAAAACACGCCATGATGAGAACATGAGTGCGTCATGCGGCTTGCTACGTACCCTTGGGACCGATGATGGTAGGAATGGTAGAGGCGGGGGCGTCCACGACGATAGAGATCTTTTGAATGTGAGTAGACGCGCTAGCTTAGTATGCGCAGGACGTACCACCGGGCTGAGGGAAGCCAGGAGGCTACGCTTTCCCTTCTCCAATTCCTTGGGGCTCTCGGAGCGCAGGTAGAAAGTCTGACCGCCCTTCTGACCAGATGCGTCGATCCTGACCTTGTGCTTGGCCATGACCTGCTTGAGGACCTCCTGTAGCGAGAGCGTCTTGCCATCCTTGTTCGCCGGGAGGCTCACGCTGGTAAGCGTGAACGTGTCCGTGTACGTGGGTGCCTTGACAACAGCGGGCTTGATGCGCGGACCACCCGCGCCCCAGGCAGAGCGCACCGGGGCCGGGGAAGGGGACTTCGGAGCGAGGGCAGGGAACGCGGACTCCGTGTCGAGCTCGGCCTGAGCCGGCACCTTCTTGTTCTTCGCGGGCTCATCCTTGAACGCGGGGAACGGGTCCGGGGCACCTTCCAGGTTGTGGCGCTTCTGCAAAAACGGTCAGATGCACGTCCGGAAGCGGCGCACGGAGGGGACGCATACGGCGAGGTCAGAGGCGGAGAGAGCCATGATGACGGTGTCCGAGGAACGATATAAGCCTTAGACGGGGGGTTTAGACCTGATTACACGACGAGCAAGCCGCTAGCGACGAGCCCGACGCAGACAAAATTAAGAGGAGTTGGCGGTTAGGGAAGAGGCTGATGGTCTCCAAAGTCTGCCCACAGACCGCCACGACCCACCGCTTGCCTCCTTTGGGCATAACGCCCCTGTCTTCGCGCGCGGTGACATACGCGTATATGTGCGTGCGCGCTAATCAAGGAAGGAGAGACTAGCAAGCCAAGAAGCACACAAGGATACACATCAGATACATGTCCGCACAAAAGCATCTCAAGACAAGGTCATATCGACTTCCATCATCATCCTGTCCGTAATCCCGCCGTCCCCATAATCATCATCCTCCTGCCCTTCCACTTCCATCATCATAGACTCCATCTTCTGCTTCGCCTGCGCCTTCTCGATGTCTTCCAGAGTCCACAGCGAGATTCCCGTCTGGTTCTCATTGGGGTTCTGCGAGATTGTGCGCATGAAGATCTTGGAGAGCGTGATCGCCATATCGGTAGACAGGTTCGACGCGGTCTCCGTGATATACTGGTTGATCCAACGCGGCAGCTTAGAGCGCTTGTCGGATCGTCCAAAGCGCTGAAAATGGTTCAGCACGGCCCATGGGTCAACAAGCAAGCTACGCACCTTGTCGGCGAACACCATGAGACCCCAATCCGTCTTACCACGCAATACACGTCCCACACATTGCGCGGCGTTGCGAATGGCGTCGAAAGACAGGAACTCCGACTCGCGTATACGGTATGCATCGCGGAGGTATTCCAAGCGCGCTTTGAGGATGCGGCTCTCGGTATACTGGTATGGAACACTGCATTGAGGTCAGCGAGAGCAAAGCAATCCATGGAAGCCACAGACGCACCCAAACATGATGACCGCGCGGCCATAGTTGTGGTCAAAATCAATGCCTTCGGAAACCTTGCCACGGGCTACGGACAACAAGACGGCACCTCGGCCATTGTCGCATGCCTTTACGCCGGTGAGTCTCCACAAAGGCGCGAGCGAAAGTGCGTACTCACCCTGCGATAGTTCTCCAACGCTATACTTGTCTCGTTCGAGTCGGGCGTCTCCACAAAGATCAACTTGTGGTTCCAAACCTCATTCAAGATACCCTGCATTGATTCATCAGCTTTCACGCTCCTACAAAGAAGTGAATTTTCACCCACCATATCATTCCATGCCGCCACAATCGACTCCATGTACAGATAACTCGGGAAGAACGCCACGATCCCATCGGGCACAATCTTGCTGTACTCGATGAGGATGCTCCCAAAGTTGCGCACCACCGCAGGGTCGTTGCGCACTTCGAAGCGCGAGCTGATGGCCACCTGGTCGCTGCCGCGGGTGATGACCTAGGTGCAAAGAACAACGTGTCAGAGATAAAGCTGACAGAATATAGAGGTAAATGACTGACCAACGGCAAGAACGAATTACGCGTAAGCGTCATCGGATACGACTCCTGCACCACCGGCGTAAACTGCAGCATCTTCGGATACATATCAAGCGGAGAGATGGTCCCGGACGTGATAACAACACTACTGAAGCGCTCGAAGACGGGCTGGATGGCGAGGGAGGGGTCGAGGCAGGCGAAGTGGAAGATGGGATTGGGCACGGTAGCGTTGTCGGTCTCGAAGGGCTCGAGGATGAGGATGAAGCCTAATAGATAATCAGCATAGGTGATGGGATGGATAGGTAAGCGACACACCTCTCTCGTACGTCGAGACTAGCGTTGCAAACGAAGCGACCTTCTGCAGCGCAGAGTACTCGTCAAGGCGGGATAGTTCGAGCGTCCGGATGAGTGACTGGAGTCGCTCGGCGCAGAATCTTTGTGCAGGGATAAGCAAATGGTCTCTTTAGAATTTAAAGACATAGCATACCTCAATGGCCTCCGCTCAATATAAGTGATGTCCTTCAGATGTTGCAAAAACGACAAGGGCGTCTCCGCCACGACGTGCAGCACGCGCATTCTGGTCTGATGGTCGTCACTTGCAATGTCCAACGCCGCCAACTGGTGGACTTTACCTTCAAGTACTCCACGAACCGCTTCAAGAAAGCAACGAAGTGCTCCGCCTTGCGGATGTTGCCCGGGACGGCTTCGTTGAGGAGGTCATCGGGGAGAACTGTGACAAGGCGGGGCTGGTGAGGAAACGAATATGGACCCTGCAGGACAGCGTACGTGGATTTGACATGAAGCCATCTGCATCGTCGGGTCTGTCGGAGGCTTCTTGGAGGCCCTCGACGAGCCGGGCGTATTCGTCTTGCAGTTTGGCGGCGTCGGTGGTCTTGATCCTTGAAGGTGTCAATAAGGTGGCGTCGCGGCACTCGAGTAAGGCTTACTCCTCAATCTTCTCGCCTAATTTCCCGACACTTCTTGCTGCAGAATCAAGCATAGGGCGCGTCAAGTCGATACTCAAGGACTCGATGCAGACGTTGTCTGCGAGGATAACTTAGCTAGGCTTCACATGTACATGATCTAAATAGGACTTTACCGATGTTATGTGCCTCGTCGAACACGACGATGGCATCCTTCGAAAGCTCTTTCGATACTTGATCTGCGACCTTGGGATCTAGCAAGTAGTGGAAGGAGTAGATGACGACATCGACGAAGGGCATCTATAGGGAATCGTTCGGCATGTGGGTGGGATTAATGGGATAGATTGCGCACCATTCGCCGGACCAGGAAGTAGGGGCATATGGTGTTGTCGCGTCCATATTGTAACACGTCCGCCAGAGTCCAGATGCCAGGTGGTATAAGTTGTCCAGGCTCGCGCTGTCCAAGGTTCTGTGCTCCCTTGGTCAGCGAACGGGGCTTCTCCTCAAAAACGATTCACGCACCTCATGCCATTCACAAAGCTCCACCGACCCCGGATCTGCCCTCCCCTTCTCGCAAACTACCGCATTCGTCAAATCCCGACACCGCGCATCGACCACCACCCCCTTCTTCTCCTTCGACACCTCCGGGTGGATGCACAGGTTCTTCCGACTCGTCAGCCCCAGCCCCGTGAACGCCTCCTCCTTCGCCCTCTGCTCCGGCGTCTCGGCGCACTGTATGCGGTACGCCATGAGCCGCTTCAGCTCGGCCAGGGCCTTTTCGATCTCGGGGACGGTACGGGAGCAGTAGATTAGCTTGCGTTTTGTAGGGTAGAACTAGGGTTTATGTGTCAGTGAGAGGGGGGGAGTTGGAAGAGGGGGAATCGTACTTGCTGGTATGATACAATGAGGGATAAGAGGGATACCGTCTTCCCGGTTCCTGAGGGCATTTCTAGGACGCAATGGCCCTGTATAGGGTGTCAGAGGATGCTTATGCGGGAATGCGGGGTATAGCTCACAGTCGCGTCCAGAGTTCGCTTGAGATCGCACATGTATGCATATTGCTCTTGGTTCAGTGAGAAAATGGTTGGAATCCTTTCGCGATGTATAGCTACCTGGGTAGATGCGGTCATAAGGGAAGACAATCTGGACGTAGGTGAGTGAGACTGCTTGTAAGCCGAGCATGTTCGCGCACCGGAAGGTCGTCAATGTTAAACTTCATGATGAACTAAGATGGGGATTCAAGTAAGAGATGTATGAGCTGCTCGTAAACTTCGTCCGACGCAGCAGGCGGCGTCGTGCACTCGTCCGCGTCGGCGTTCAGGACAACCATTGTTTAGGCGCCCAGGGTGTCTAAGAATAGCTCGATCGCGCTGCTGAGGTCATTGGGCCTGCCACGCGGTCACCCACTTTGGTAAACAAGCGCAAGCACATAACTTGACTGGCACCCCCACGACAGGGGAGCTGCTCAGGATGCCTTCAGAAACTGCGTGCGGTACGAATGCAGCATTATCTGTGACTGGCGGCTTGGGGACATACGTTCGGCCGATGCAGAAGCTGCAGCGGCAGCGTAGCGGCAATTGTTCGGCACGACGAACAGGTGCAGTAAATCTAGGTGGGGTATCTGCACCTATCACTCCAGGTCCTCTGGAAGGTATGTATTGCTTTGACTCGTCTGTCCTGCACAACAAGACCGTTGGTATCAGTGGCGCATGGCCGGGATCGGCGCGGTAAGTCGAATTTACTCCAATCCGCGGTGGTGGCACTTATCATGGGCTCTCCTGGACGGTGTAGGCTACAGATGTGCTGACTGCGAAGGTAAGCAGAACTGTTGTCGTACTTCTTTGATAACTGAGCATGTACTTAGACCGGCCCGTCGCTCGACGTGAGAATCTTTTGCAAAGATCCATAAATTTTTCATGAAACAGGCGTGGACGCTGGGGGCGATTTTATGAACGTCAAGCCTGACCCTTCCGACCGCAACCGGGTTGCTCTTCTTTTAAAGAAGGGCCCTAAAAGCCCTCGTGAGGCGAACGTCCTGGGTAGGCGTCACGGTTGGATCCTGTTGATCATATTGTTGAAGGTCACCCACTCCAATGAGCAACGCTAATCTCGTCCTTGGCTGGGCGCATGTTGCGGGATTGCCGACGAGGACGTGGTCATGTTCTTCTCTCGTGTAGTCACAAGGCGGCTGAACTCCGAGCGCCCTCGTCAACGACCTTGACGCCCTTGCGATTGCGAGCGGGCGAAATTCTCCGCCTTGGGACGTACAGCGTGAACGAAGACGCTTCTCGCGCACGCGACAAGCTCCTAGACTGGCAGGTCTGTAGATCCCCGCCCGGAATTCGTTCCGCGGTTAGCTACCAGCTCCCATGACTAGCTTGTCGGGCTGAACTTCATCAGCGATCCTCGTGAGCGCCTGCTGGTATAGCTATAAAGACCTGAGGATGAGCACAGCGACCACCCACCACCAACCCACCGGCCACAGCTTTCCTCCAGCATGATCATCAACGCCTTGCTCGCTGTCGTCGTACTGTCGCTCATTCGCGTAGCCTGGGAGCTCCTCCGCCGCTTCATCTTCAGCAGCCCGCTGGATAACATCCCTGCGCCGCCATCGCCGTCGTTCTTCACAGGTGCGTGTGTGCTAGTCGTGCGTTTTCGACCTCGAGCTAACGCCATCGCGCCGTAGGAAACTTTCTACAGCTCTTCAGCAAAGATGGCTGAGGCTTCCATGATAATCTGGCGACTCAATGTAGGTTTCACCCTTCGCGCAAGCGGGTCTTGTAACTCACGCCAGATATTTCCCAGATGGCTCCGTCATTCGTCTGAGGGGCCTTCTCGGAGTATCTTGCGGCAACATATGAGGCGATATCAAGCTGACCAATATTAGGAGAGGCAGCTCTATGTGAGCGATCCGAAGGCGCTGCACAATATTGTGGTCAAGGTATGCATCTATTTCTGTTCAGGTTCCCGGCAATACATCAACGACAATCTCTTTCGTAGGACCAGCACATTTTCGAGGAGCATCCACAGTTTCTATGGTGAGCTTAGCAGTGGGCCCGGCGCGCCATGAACAAGGTATTGACAAGTTATTTGTAGCTCTAACAGCATCATATTCGGGCAAGGGCTTCTGACGACCATAGGTGCTTGAACACATACAGTACTCATCGCCTCTATTGACGCTAGCGCCAAAGGCGATCATCACAAGAAGCAGCGCAAACTCATGAACCCGGTCTTTTCCACCGCGCACATGCGTAACATGAGTGCGTCTGCAGTCATGTATTTATGCGCAGAGGATCTGATATTTCTGTACAGTTCCACTCTTCCAGGACGTCGTTTCTGCTGTAGGTGTGATTCTCACGATCTGTGGCACGGTCGCTCATCGACCCTGCAGCTTCGAGCGACTCTGGAGAAACAAACAGAAAAGGGCGCCAAGGAAATCGACATGCTTCACTGGACCAGCCGGACTGCCCTAGAGCTCATCGGACGCACCGGTCTCGGCTACTCGTTCGACACACCCGCGGCCGACGCCGTCGCGCACCCGTATGCAGCAACCCTGAAGGAGCTGGTGTATGTCCCTCTGCCCTTGCACCTTCACCGCTTTCTCACCTCCTCAATCAGCCCTGCCGTGTTCCGCATGTTCCTCTTCCGCGTCTATGTCATCCCCAAGGTCTACAACATCGGTCCTGCCTGGTTCCGCCGCGCGGTCGTCAACATGATCCCCTTACGCGACGTGCGCATCATACGCGATGGCATCGACTTGATGTGGCGGACCTCGAATGAGATTTATGCGCAGAAGAAGGCCGCGCTGGCGGCTGGAGACGATGCGGTGGCGAAGCAGGTTGGCAATGAGCGCGATATCTTGAGTCTTCTCAGTACGTGTAATTCACATCGAACGTCCCCGGCGCTGATCGCTTAGACAACTGCTCACAGTGCGAGCGAACATGAAAGCGGAGGACCCTCTCGATGAGTATGAATTGCTCAGTCAGATGTCGTAAGTCATCTCTCATCTCATTGCATGGTACGGTCTCATACCCCACATCCAGCACCCTGATCTTCGCCGCCATGGATACGACAAGCTCAGCGCTCGTGCGCATCATGCAACTCCTCGCCGAGCACCCTGAGGTACAAGAGCGTCTTCGGGATGAGATACGCGCGGTGAAGAAGGAGCATCCAACCTTGACGTACGACGACCCCGAGGCTATGCAATATCTTGACGCGGTTTGCCGGGAAACCCTTCGCATGTTCGTTGCTACACCCTTTCCGCCGATGTTGGACTTACTGAGTTTGATTCTGAAGGTATCCTCCGATCCCGCAGCTGACGCGCATGTACGACACCCTTGTCCTTTACCTGACTCGCATACTGATGTTCACCGTCCCTCAGGACAGGCGAGGACGTCGTGATGCCCCTCGGTACGCCCGTAACAGGCCTGGACGGACGATCATTGTCCGAGGTTTTCGTACCCAAGGGCACACCCATCATCATATCCGTCATCAACACCAATCGTAGCACCAGGATATGGGGCGCGGACGCGAAGGAGTGGAAGCCCGAGCGCTGGCTTGCGCCGTTGCCTGAGGCAGTCGCGGACGCTCATGTGCCGGGTGAGTTTGCCTGTCGCTGGCGTCGGGCTTGACCTATGCTCAATTTATCGTCAGTAGGCATCTACAGCAACCTCATGACCTTCCTCGGAGGTGGTCGATCCTGCATGTACGGCGCTTCATTTCACTTTGCCTGTGCCTTGCTCATCACTCTTGCTCGCAGCGGCTTCAAGTTTTCTCAGCTTGAGATGAGTAAGTCCTCGTCGCCGCCTTTCAAGACTGTCACTGACGCCCTGCCAGAGGTCGTCCTGACTGAACTAGTGGACGCCTTCCAATTCTCGCCGAGCAAGCAAAGCGTACAGTGGCGGATGAGCAACATCGTCTCCGCCTACGTCGAGAGTGAACCCGAGAAGACCCAACTTCCTATCATGGTGTCCAGGGCGCCTTGAAGTTGGTGTATCGGACATCGTGTACTTCCTTCTCCTGGAGAAGTTCGTCTCCCCCTATATACATTCAGATTTGGTTGCTATCGTTCAATGGCATTTGTGGAATAAATATCCGGCCAAAATTGAGTACAGGGAAAGAAAAGGCACATTTTTGTGCTGTGGAGCCTAAAGCATACACAGAAGGTACACTCAAAGCTAGTCGCTCTCGTCCATAGGTTCGCCATCCGACAGTTCTTCTGGCTGTCGGACCCCCTCCGTATTCATCATCAGCTCACCGTCTAGATCGTCGCCTATAGGAGCCGCCATGAGTTCACCGTCGATGTCGTCGGCAACAGGTTCGCCGTCAACATCTTCAGCCACAGGCTCGCCGTCGATGTCGTCGGCAACAGGCTCGCCGTCAATGTCATCAACCGGTTCACCGTCAATGTCATCGGCGACAGGGTCGCCATCCAGGTTGTCCTCGATGGGCGCCCCGTCGACATCGTCCGCTATGGGTTCGCCATCCACATCGTCGGCTGCGCTCGAGTGAATGTCCATAGGCACGCCGTCTACGTGGTCCTCAATGGGTGCGCCGTCAAGGTCATCATCGACGCCATGGTCGGCTGTCGCGTCAACGGGGACCGTCGCAGGCTGGAATGCGCTCGCTTTGAACTTCGCCGGCAGCGTCTGCGCTTCCGCACTCTCCTCTACCACCTCGTCCTCCACATGCTGATCCGGCCTGACCTGCCCTTCCAACCTCTGCCTCAGCTCCTGCGTAAAGTCCTGCGGGAACATGATCCAGTCGTCCCACACATCAATCACAGCCGTAATCTGGTTTTTGAACGTCTCCGCCGTAATCTTCCCCGGGAACGAGTGGTAGATGTTCGCAAGATGGTCGAACACGACGCCCAGTCTGCCCTGGAACTCGCCGCGGTATTTCCAGGCGCTGGGCACGCTGGCAGCGCTGTTGTGCAGGATGTCGCAGATGAGGTGGAGGCGCGCAACCTTGCGAGGGACAGGCGTGCCCTCGACGAGCAGCGATGCGACGATGAGCTCGGCGACTTCGTGAGCGGCTTCGGCGTGCTCGAGCGCAAAGGCCATGCAGCGCGCGATTTCGCCACGCTTTCCAGACATTGCACGCAGCATCGCAGAAAAGCGTTTGGCCGCCAGCTTCCCGAGGGCGCCCTTACGCGTACGTTCCCGTTCAGATTCCTCGGCAGAGTCAGTCGAATACACAGAATTGTATCCCTGAGGCATCATGAGCAAACACGACAGCGACGACAAGCAGTAAACCCACGTCGTCATCGAACTCTGGCTCAAGAGTGCGCTCCGACTCAACGAGACCACGGTAGAATGCATGTCGACGATGCTGTACAACATTAGCCAACAAGGACGATTGCCAGCATGTCTTCACTCACCCCGCGGTTGGTCATGAAGGCGTACTTGGTATTATTCTTCTCTCGCTCTTTGAGGTTTGCTTCGTAATCAGCGCCATGACCCTTCACTTCGGCGGCGACAGCGCGTATAAACGAGTCCGTGACGATCTCGTCTCCCAAGACAGGTGATGATTCACGAGCATAGCGGGGCGACAAAGCGCGTCCGTGGGCGTCCGCGCCGCTTCGGCGAGGTGAGTGCGACCTTTCGCTGCTGAGAGAACGTGATCGCGAGTGATGGTCCCTTGGGCTGCGACTTCGTCTCGAGGGTTTGTCTGATGTTAGTGTTGAAACTGCAGTAATGGTGAGTAGAGGGCGTACAGAGTGAGAAGTACAACGCACCAGACAGCGGCCGTGGTGCGACTGGTACGGCCTTGCTCCATCCAACGCGAAGCGTGCTCCCTCCCCAATCATAACCATCGAACTGACGCAAAGCATCTTCCGCATCTTTGCGCTTCATGAATGCAACGAATCCGCTGAGAGAGTTACCCTTCAGCTGGCGTATTCCAGCGGCACCAAAGGTAGGATCGTTGCGAGGCCACATAATTTTGACCTGGACCATGTTCAAACTCTGACAGACGGCGCTAGCAGGACACATACCGATCCCACAGGGCCCGCCTTCGCGAAAAGTTGTCCAAGGCTCGGCTCAGTGGCATGAGGGGGAATGTTGGCAACGAAGAGGTTGGAGGTCTGGGTTCTATGTGAGATGGCAAATGACTGAGATGTTCGTTGACGTACCAAAGGGTCGCCTCTGTCTTTGC
Source organism: Schizophyllum commune H4-8 (assembly GCF_000143185.2). Taxonomy (NCBI): domain Eukaryota; kingdom Fungi; phylum Basidiomycota; class Agaricomycetes; order Agaricales; family Schizophyllaceae; genus Schizophyllum; species Schizophyllum commune. Next base: position 1,683,893 of record NW_026089545.1, on the reverse strand, counting down.
TGCCGCTCTGTCCTTCATATGCTGTACCCTGATGTTAGATACTTGAGGAGACCGAGAAGCAGACCACGCACCAGCCATAGCCGTAGCAGACGATCGGCCTTGCCCAGAGCCTGTTTTACTGTTCAGTCAACGTCTATCGTCCCCCTTGACTTGCACACCTCGAGAAAATCGCGCTTCTCGTTCTGCCTGATCTCTGTATGCAACATGAGCATGCCGAAAGGGTGTAAAGGCATGATTCCGCACCTTTTGATCTCCTCGAGGAACTTATCCATCGCGCGCTTCCCCTTCGGCTTTGGCGGTGCCAGTGGAGGCGGAGACATTGACGGCTGAAGGGACGTCAGGGTTTACAGATACATCGTAAATTCTACAACGCACTAGTCTGCGGCCAGCAGAAGGCCCTGTGGGGATAGGCTTTTCGCTGGGTGCCTGCGGAGGTCGTTCCCCGGCCCTCACGAAGGCATTCGTGGCTGCCTTCCTGGACGGACCCGGCCCATCGAACGCCTCGACAAACTCTGCGTAGGCCTTCTTCGTGTTCTCCTCTTCTTCCTTCCGCTTGGCCTCTGCCGCCTCCTGCTCCTTCTCCCTCTTGGACTTGCGCAGACGCGCGCTGAGCTTGGCCTCGTCTACGGTCTTTTGCTACGAGTGACGGGATTGGTGAGTGAGAACGGAGGGGAAATGTATGCGCCGTCGCACTGAGAAGGTGAAGTCCTCGTCATCGTTGTTGAAGAACGCGGCAAGTTTCGTCGACCGCGGGGGCATGATGGTGGTTCGTGTCAAGTACAAGGACCGACTTGCGGGGATAGCATCGATCACTTTTCTCACACTCGGTGTCACACAAGTTCAACTTCGAGAAGCGTTGTCCAGATCCCAAATATTTCCCATTTGACCATGTAGATATTCTGTTACACCAATAGATATCGACCTTCACTTTCCCTTCCCTTCTATATATGCACGGTCTTGCCGCTGATGGAGATATCCGCGACGTAGAGCTGGCGGGTGTCCGCCGTCGTGCCCTTGTCTGCGTGGAACAACAGATGGTCGGCGCCGCGAGTGACGTCGGCACCACCAGGCGAGTACAGCTGCGAGTACGGCGTCGCGGTCTTGAGGAGCCATGGGCCCTTGGTGTACGGGCCCATGATGTTTGTCGCAGTCGCGTACGCGACGTCGTAGAGGGAGCCAGCGTAGCAGTTGCTGGAGAAGAAGAGCACGTAGATGCCCTCGGACGTGCGCACGAGCGAGGGTGCCTCGATGAGAGGACCGTCGTTGGCGTCGCGGTCCAGGATCTGGGTGTGCCCCGTGCCGGGGTAGAAGGACTTGCCGTCCGCGCTCATGCGCTGGATCATGATGGGGGTCGACTGGATAGGCTCAACGCCGTTGTTGCAGTTCCCGCCATGACCGATATTGTTCCCGTCGACCTTCCAGAGAAGATATAGGCTCCCGTCGACGTCGGTGAAGACGTGAGGGTCGATGGCGCCGCCAGAGCTGGTCGGCATGCGTTAGGCGCTTGTGCAGTAGGTCAGAGATCAGACGCATACCTCACTGGACAAGCAAGTACGTTGTCGATGGGCGTGTAAGGCCCCTGTATGTTGGTAGACGTCGCCGCCGAGATACAGTGCACGCTCTTGTTCTCCTTGTACACCGCCGAGTAGTACATGAGGAAAGTCCCATCCGCCTAGACTATGATCAGCATCCTCCGTTCAAGCCGAATATGACATGAATATACCAGCTGTGTGACGTCGGGAGCCCAGACACCACCGTCTGCCCAAGCGCCAAGCTTAGGCAGGGCGTCAGTGCCGGTAAGCGCCCAACCGACGTGGATATCGCCCGACGTGGCGATAGGTACGTTCTTGCCGCCAGAGGTAGTCGAGAATGCATACCAGCGCCCATCAACCTGAAGGACGCTGGGATCCGGGAAGTTCGCGTCCATCATGGGGCCATAGACGGCACCCTGGGCGATGGGAAGGAAGGCAGCGAGAGGGAGTAAAGCGGCGAGTAAGTAAGAAAACATGGCGTTGCGCGAGGGTCAGCCTGAGGGATAGCGCAGTGTATACCCTCCTTATATAGTGGCGTGCCGTGGGGCTGGTCCTGACCAGGGAGTGAGAGGGCAGGCACCGCCGCATTGAGGCCGGTACCAGATTCGCTGTCCGCAAGGTGCAGAGTGAAGCGCCATCGTTATTCTAGGACCTTCCTGGCCGACACAGGGCATCGTCGCAGTCGTTGTGGGTACGATCATGGGGCATCGCAGGCCTACCCTCGAGCATGGTCGAGGAAGTTGAGCAGAGAACGAGAGAGTACCCATCATGCAAGCGACTACATCTAGAGACACTCCTTGGCAAGAGATCTGCAGAGCAAGCCCACGTCGAGCGAACGTCCATCTTCGTTTTGTGTGGACGCGCGCGTAAGCCGACGGTAGCATTCGGCGCGCCAGTCAGACGATCTTCAGGTACACGGAGGAAAGGACACGGTTTCGTTTGGAGAGGGCATGCACTCGGGCTGAGGGCGCAGGCACCGAGAACGGCCGCATCTCGAGGGCAGATCAGCGGACTCCGGAGAGGTTAGTCGGGCAAAGAGCCAAGATGATCAACCGACGGCTGTGTGTGATGGGATAAAGGAAAGAGCTTGCCTCAAATCTGAAGCCGGCAAATGCCGGTCCTCACGTGGACCAATGTTCGACTTCGCCAATCTGGGCGTTCGCCAGTAGCTTAGGATTCCGCGAGACTTGAGCATGAAAGACTCAATTGAAGTGTAACTCCTCCTGAATCAGTACCGGAGACGATGAAGGAAGGTAACGATGCAAATATTACTGCAGAGTCATTATCGTAATTCGTGGTTATCCAAGTCAATCGTGAATGATCACAGCGCAAGCATGAGCGCTCAGTCATGAGTTAGTTTGAGCTTGCTCTTACTCCTCCTCTTCCTCCTCCTCTCCAAGCGGGGCAAGATAAAAGCTATGCCTCCGACTACTATGAGGCGTTGTAGGCGACTTTGCGGGCGGGGTGTAGGAAAACGCATCGCTTTCGACCACCCCCGCGGATACTTTGCTGACCCTCCCATTCTCAGATGGATTCAACGCAGAGGTCTCGGCAATAACAAAAGGGTTGTCCTCGGGTACTTTTGGCAGCGGTGTCCTGGGAGACGCAGGTCCAGGCAACGGCCAGGATATCGGCTGAATGCTGCGCAGCTGAATGATGCGCTTTGCCTTCGCCTTTGTAGGGCTTTTCTTGAAGGGACTCGGAGTAGGAGTTTTTCGAGGAGAAGCGGCGACACCGTGTAGAGAGCGGACGTGCGCAGCAAGCGAGCGAGGGTTTTGGGCGATGTAATCGCATCCGGGCTGTTGACACCGGTTGCCCGCTAGGTCGCGACTGACGTGTTGTTAAGTAGGCTCTCCTGCACGCTACTGTCACTTCTCGCTTACTGGAATGAATTTACATGCACAAGGACTTTGCTCTCACTGGCGCTAGCATAGGGACATCCACGATGGGGACAGCGGAGCTCGCTGCTTTCAACGTTCAGTATTCAGCTAAAAAACCAAAGACCTTGCAAGGCGTACCCCTTTTCATTGACTACGTGCCCTTTTTCGTGTGTTCTCCTCTCCTCTTCGGTGTGAAAACTCTTGCCACAAGAGACGTGTTTGCAGAGGAATACCTAATAACTGTCCTTAATATGTAAGCGAGAAGCTTGAAGGCAGACACATACGGAAGGGCCCTTGTCGCCCGAGGGCAACGCTGAAGACTCGCCTGCGCGAAAGCTCGTCGTGGCGAAGTTCACTGCCGAAGGCAACGTGGTACTCATCCACGGTCGTAGCTCGGAGAGGTTCACTGACGGCCGATGCTTGTCGACCTGCAACAGCGTGTGCCCAGCAATGAAAAGCAGTGGGCTGGGCTAGAGAAGACCCGAGAAATCCGTAGTGCGACGAAGCGAACAGGCTGACCGTCGAAGGCAAGACTCACACGTGGTGCATGTTCAAGTTCAGGGCGGAACTTATTCTGACACACGTGGCCCGGAACCGTGCTGAGCGCATCACGTGGGGTAGGTTCATGCCAACCACAGTGACAGAATGTGGCGGCGAGACCGATGTATCCCATCCGATGAAAGATATCAGCGAAGATGGAGAGCGTGATAAAGACTTTTGACATTTTTGAGAAGCTTTTTCAACACCGAAGGGCTCTGTACGCGGGCGGCGATCTGGTGTATCGACATGAAGCAACACCGTAATGCACATGAGCTTGCTTCCAACACTGTTCACTTGTTCGCTTGCGCATGAAGCTTCCGTGACATCTCGTCGATGCTCACGCTCGCCCCATAGGCCGATATAGGCAGAGAGACGTCCATGGCTTGTTGATATTTCTTGACTGCAGGCTGTCAGTAAATTGCTCAAATAAAGTCAAAGACGAAATTGCTTACTCGCTCCCGCGACGTCGGACCATTTACTCTCCAGTTTCTTCTCGTACATATGGGCGATGATCGGGTTCGCCGAGCCCACATCCGTCTTGACTTCCTCCAACATTTTAAAGAAGTCCTGGGCGAAACTCTGCCACACTCCTTCCATTTTCTCGACGACGGTTATGGCTGGGCCAATGATATCCAACAGACTCTTCAAGTCTCCCTGTAACACAGTGATTTAACGAACTGACGCTGGAAAAATACAAATGCTCACATCGATAGCTGTCAAGTCGGCTATAATGGAACTTTCGTCCTTGAGATTGCCTTCGTAGCGAGCTAACTCGTCCTTGAGCTCGTCGATGCGAGCCGCCATATCGGCTGCCTTCTTGCCGTACACACCAGCGACAGTAGATGCCACAATGAGCCCGATGAAGCCCAGCCATGCGTAGGAAGGGGTCGTGCAGGCCACTAGCTTGTCTGCCGACGGCGCTATAGCCACGCATTGCAAGGATGTGCTAATGTACGCACCGTGCTCGTACTCCGCCGTATCGGCCTTGATCTCCTCCCGACATTCCTTCACCTTTCTCTGCAGGTTGTCGACGTCGTCGAGTTCCTGAGCCGTCTTGTCGTGTACCAATACACTGCACTGAGCTAGTCTGGACTGATATTCCCGTGTCTGCTGTTCGAAATTGCGGAGGTCGTCGGCGCAGGATGATGCTGCTACCTGAAGGTCCGCGGCAGCGATGTATCGGTCAGAGAGGCGGGCAGTCAGGTCGTCTTGCAGGCGTTGAATTTCTTCCGGGGTGGCCGCGGACCCAATGTCAATGATATCCTGGAATATCGGTCCTGGCGAGTATAATGAGCAGCCGAGCTCGTAACGAGTGCGCTTGACTTACCGTAAGAGCCACCAGCGGCATCCTGAGCATAGGCAAGAGCGTCGTCGGTGAGCTTCGGCAACTTGTTCCTGAACGTGTCTTCGTAGAACGACTGACAGTGCTTTTGGGCCTGGGCGGCATCAGTACGCGAACCCACAGAAACTGAACGCGCTCACGGTGCCATACACATCAACCAGTGGCTTGATGACTTCTGAGAGCTTGCTCGCTGTGCGATCCGAGATGTTGAGCCGCGCTTGGTACTCCTCCTCTGTGGTGGGAAGTAATACACCGGACCATACATACTTCTGAAGATCGTACACATCCTGATGCTGCAAGATGTAATTGTCGGCCGAGTTCATCAGGTCCAGCGGAATAGTTCTAGAGAGAAGGTCGAGAACGGTCATGACGATAGAACTGAGAGGGCAGGAGGATGCGCGTCTGCGTGTCGATGTTCACGTTGAGTCGATTCTGGGTCGCGGAATATATACCCGGGGCATGGCAAAAACGTCAGACGATCGGCGCCCAGCAATAGGAATCAATCTTACCTGTGTGGCAACGAATGTACGTTGCGGCTCCCTCTTAGGACGTCTGGTGGTGGTCCTGCAGACCATCTAGTGAGCCCCTGGCGTCCGCATTGTAGTCAGAGCCGCTTATAATGGAGGCCATGTTCGCAATGTGACCAAAGCTGACGTACCCTTTCGTGGTAGTCCCTCGATGAGCGGTGAAGAGGCGAAAGTTCAACCTACTGCAAGTGGGCGGCGAGCGGCGCTGGAGTCAAGGGCCGCAGCAAGCGTCACTTCTAGGACCTGTACGGAGCTGGAAGGGCCACTTGTGAAGTATAGCTCTGGTCGAGCACCAGGGCGCGATTGCATAAGAGAGCCGCGCCGAAGACAGGCAAATCATGGGCGCCGACTGGTTTGGCTGACTGAGAAGTATCCAGCGGGGACAATGAGGTCGAAGGCATGGCTATGGATTGAGCGAAGCGAGACACTACGAAGGGTTACGCTACGGTCATGACAGCGACGCGGGGGAGGCACGGAGGAGTAGACGCGCCGTTTCGGGAAGTAGCTGAGGGCGGCGGAGAAAGAGCACGTGACTCCGTCCGCTCTTTCCTCCGCCCCTCATCTTCGATACCCTCTCTCGTAGTCTCTCGCATATCACCCATCCCCTATACTACTACATCACCACGTGCTGAATAGCCAGCACTCACGAATCTCGAAATGATAGGACAAGACAAGGTAACGGCACGACTGGGGCGTTACGCGTCGGAATGGTTCCCACCACACCGGACATTTCCGAGAGCGCACGTGACAAAGTTGGACTTCATGCAATCGCCCGTTATTGATGTGGACAACGTGGAACAGGCTTCCGAGGGCATATAGTCATGCAAATAATCTCTTCCAGGTCAGCATGAGATTTTCTCTCTTCATATCACCATCCTCAAACCCACCTCCTTCCCTCCTTCCACAGCCTTTCATCTTGAATGCGGGCCCTTCTGACCGTTATCTTCAGCTGTTCAGCCTATACAGATATTCGATAGCCTACTGTAGAATTGCTTGACTTTTTCCTGTCTCCAAGTGCACCGCACTCTTCGCAACCTTCTCCCGTGTATGCGCGAACTCGCTCTTGTATTTCATCTCTCGCATCTTGACTGTCGTGCAAGCTCCCTCAATGTTAGATAGCTACCACATTGCTCCGATGAGACGCAAGAAATACACACTCTCCTGATGTCAAGGGGTCGGACACTGAAGCACGTTCCCGAACACTGGCAGTGTCTTCAACTCCTGGTACCGACGTGCAGTCCTTACCACCAGCGAGCTACGACACGCCTTTGCTGGGAGTGATGCGCGTCAAGGGGCGCGCTGTGCTCGCACCGAGGCAAGCCGACCTGCGAGGTCGCGGATGTCAGTGGCAAGCCATCAACGATATCCCAATTAGGGTTGATCGTGAACAAGACTTGCCATATGCGGGTTGTCTGAAACCACCGAGGTCCGAGGCACCGCGACGCGAACCCAGACGATGGGACGACCGTGTACTCCGTGTACAGCCTTCATCGCATGCATAAGATGTGCTCTATACTGTCAATGATTATATCCCCTTTCTCCCCCTCCTTCCGTCATGCCTCCGCATCTTCATCGTCGCGCGACGTACCATATGTACGATCCGGAAGGGCTCCCCTCGTACCATGAATCGCAGGCCGCGGAACACGATGGGAAGGGCAAGAAGAAGGGTCAAGAGGGGGACATTGGTGCGTGCATCTATCCTCTTTCCAGTCCGCTACTGACTCTGCTTGCTAGACTATGCGGAATGGAAGGCGGACGGCAAGGGCCTGTCCTCTGCTGCGCGTGTGGCGAGGGACGGTCGCATCAACGTATCTCTCAAGCTCAAGCGGAAGCTCCCCGATCTACCTGAAGACTACGCGCCTGTCGTAGACGAGTTTGCCGTTGATAAGGGCCGCTGGTTCGACTGCCCTCCTCTGAGCATCGTCATCATGATCGTCGGTAGTCGAGGTGCGTATTCCCCTCAACCCCTGTGCAATAGGCCCTTACTCAGTGTATTTGTAGGTGATGTGCAACCCTACGTCGCCTTGGGCAAGCGCTTGAAGCAAGATGGGCATCGCATCAGGATCGCCTCGCATGAGAACTTTCGTTCCTTCGTCAACGACAATGGCTTGGAGTTTTACGGCATTGGCGGCGATCCCCATGAGCTCATGTCATATATGGTCAAGAACCCTGGCCTGGTACCAGGTATGGAGTCCTTGACGAACGGGGATATTCCAAAGAAGCGAAAGGTGCGCTCTGAGGAAAGCCTGCAGCTTGCATTTGTCTGACCTTCTGTCAGATGCTCGGCCAGGTAAGACGCTGTTTCAATTGTGTCTACTCGGGCTTCACGACTCACGCACCTCGTCAAGATGCTGCAGGGCTGCTGGGACTCGTGCTCCAGTCCGGATGAGACGACTGGTGTCCCCTTCATGGCCGATGCCATCATCTCGAACCCTCCCGCCTTCGCGCATATCCATTGCGCCGAGGCCTTGGGCATACCACTACTTCTTAGCTTCAGTGCGTACTTTTCCCCTGCTTGTGGATCTCTTTGCCAACGCATTAGCAGCTATGCCATGGTGCGCCACAGGCGCTTTCCCTCACCCTCTCGTCAACGTCAAGTTTTCGAACGCGGGAGAGCGATTGACCAATCATATGAGCTATGCCGTCGCTGACATTCTCACTTGGCAAGGGTGCGCAAAGCCTCACAGCCAGTATGCACGAGTGGCTGATGAGGTCCTATAGCATGGGCGACATTATCAATAAATTCCGCAACCGAGCACTCGGGTTACCGTCGTTGTCCGTACGGTCCGGCCCAGGCTTGGCAGACCGCTTGAAGGTGCCGTGGACGTACTGCATGAGTCCAGCACTGGTGCCGAAGCCAAAGGACTGGTCGAACCATATCGACGTCGTTGGCTTCTACTTCTTAGATTTGGCGGCGAGCTTCACGCCTCCGGACGATTTGGCCGCGTTTCTTGCCAGCGGAGAGACGCCAGTCTACATTGGATTCGGCTCCGTCGTCGTTGATGATCCCGGGGAGATGTCTCGCATCATATTCGAGGCGACGGCAAAAGCGGGCGTTCGTGCAATTGTTTCTGCAGGATGGGTGAGTCGCCGATCTGCCGCATCGCCTGGCCCACCTCATACGGCTTTCAGGGCGGTCTCGGTGGCCTTGAAGTTCCACCGCATATCTACATCGTCGGCAACGTCCCTCACGACTGGCTTTTCGCCGAAGGGCGTGTCTCTGCCGTCGTCCACCACGGCGGCGCGGGTACCACTGCCATAGGCCTCTCGAAAGGACGGCCCACCGTCATCGTCCCCTTCTTCGGGGACCAGGAGTTTTGGGGTACGTTGTTGGGTGCATCGCTCGCTCTATGTTGTTTCTCATATTTCGCCTGCAGGAGATATGATTCATCGCGCTGGCGCTGGCCCGGCACCCATCCCGCATAGGAAGTTGACGGTGGAGAACCTGGCTGATGCTCTTGTGTACGCAACGAGCCCGCCTGCTCAGGAGGCCGCGACGAAGATGGCGAAGCAGATCACGACTGAGGTACTTTCTTGCCGACTTGTCGTGCGAAAGTGTCTAGTACTGAAAACTCTGCTCAGGACGGCGTAGCTGCGGGAGCGGAGAGCTTTTACCGCCATCTACCACTTCTCAACATGCGATGCGATGTCTGCCCGGACAAGGTCGCGGTCTGGTGGTCCACGGATCAGGTGTGGAGAAGACGCCTGCCTGACAATGATAGAAAAGCCTGACACTAGTCTACTAGTGCCTGAAGCTCAGCGCGCTCGCCGCGCAGACATTGATCGAGGCTCGCGAACTGAAGCTAGAGCACTTGGACTTGCATCGTTCGTAGTTTCTTTACCATATCGTTAACTGGGTCTCATTTCGTTGCAGGGACAAAGGAGTACGAGTCACGGAAAAAGTTCCGAGACCCTCTCACCGCTGGCGTCGGGGCGTTTTTTTGGACGATATTGCAATGCGAAGCCGGTCTCGTCGAGCTGTTTACGTGAGTGCTTCGGCTGCCGTGGCTGTCGCCGAACTCAGTCTTCCCTAGTAAGAATCCTGCAATGGGCCTGGTGCATACTACGACTGCCATCCCCAGAGGTGCGCGAGTCATTACTCATGGCATAAGGATCTCTAATTTGCTTTCAGGTGCCTACAAGATCCTCAATCATCTGCATGAGGGCTTTGCCAACCTACCGTCTCTCTACGGCTCTTCGGTGCGCCACCAAAAGAAGGTTACTGGAATCGGGACTGGCGTGAAGGAGGGCGGGAAGGTGTGTACTGTCATTGCTCCAGTCTGCGTCGTGCTTAACTGTGCTAGGCGTTGTTCTGGGGTGTAACAGACGGTATATCCGGGCTTGTCCTGGAGCCCTACGAAGGCGCAAAGAAAGATGTGAGTGCCCTAAGCACACCTTTGGAGCGCTCTCCTGATTTATTATCAGGGCACTGTCGGCGCTTTGAAAGGAGCCGCTCGTAGTGGTAAGCGTCGCGCCCATAACAGAGGTCCGGTCATAACTGACTTTCGTACCAGTTGCCAACCTCTATATGAAGCCTCTCGCTGGCATGCTGGGCTTCGTCAGCCTACCGCTTCAAGGCGCCTGGCGTAGCATTGAGTCGCCTCGCAGCCAGCAACAGGAACGTCAGCAGCGCCGCCTCCGTGTCGAGGAGGGAGAGGAGGCCGCGCGACATCTTTCGGTCTCCGAGCGCCAAGAAATCGTCTACCGCTACTACGTGCTCAAGCGCGACACGCATGTCCGGCGCCAGCGGTTGGCCGCCCTGGCGGAGGCGAAGCTCAAGGAGGACATGCAGGAGGGCGCGATGGAGGATGCGGTCTTCGCCGATAGGACCTCGGGGACGACAGCGAGGTCGCCGGGCACGTCGCAAGCCTCTAGTTGCCGGTCTAGCATCTCGTCCTCAAGTACGACTACTGCCCCTACGAGCACGCGACCATCTTTGATGAGGTCGTCTGCGAGCGAACCAGCGGTCAGACATTCCGAGAGCGAGAGCGAGCTGGAACGCAGGTACCAAGAAGACTTGAGCCATGCCATCCGGGTCTCTATGTCGGTCTCGAGACCCTCAGAAACGCGCAGCAACACGCAGTAGGGCTTTCGATGTGATACCTCTTTGATCCCTGGACGGACCTGCCTGGCAGAGCCGTATGTCGATCCTGACTAGCCTCAGCGATGTTTGTTACACTAATTTATCGCGATACTAACGCATTGCTTACCATAGAATAGACTCCGGACTTATTACTTTTGATTGGGGCCTCTGTTGGCCCGTCATACAGTACTGTACTTATGTCCATTAGACTCAATTCTCTGCCACTCCTGCGCCATCCAAGTCAAAGTTCTTGTTGTATTCTTGCTGTTGGGAAGACCATCAAGAGGGCTATTTGTCGCTCTATTGTCGCGACCCGGTCCAGATGTCACGCCGATGTCACGGTTCAACTTGGGCGCTTTTTCGTGATCAGCCACGAAGTTGTCTCTTCTTTCCCTTTGCGAGAAGCTGTTCGCTCTAGTATGCATTATCATCGGCTAACCCCACCTGAAGGCCTGGTTCATTACCGACACTGTCATAGAAAAGTCGAACCGTGAGAAGGAAATCACGTGTATCTGTGCAGTGACGCGTCGCGATGTACTTACGATCCTATTGACCTCTTTCCTATTTACCACCATGGCCTTCGCTCAGCCACCCGCGAATATCCAAGGAAAGATCCTTATCCTTGTATGTATGTCCGTCTACTGCAAATTCTGCTCATGAAAGAATTTCTGTAGCCTATCGTCTCCACCGCAAATGTCTCCCAGCTCGCGGTTGATCTTCTCATCGCGACGTTCGGCCTGAGGAAACTTTCTATCTTGGACCCAAAATACCTGGTTCCAGTTGCTGGCCCCAGTGAATACGACTCATCTGAGCTGGTAACACCCATCGAACGTACGTGACCACTTACCTCCAAAGAAAGTAGTAGATTGATGGCCAAGCAGTGTATGGCGCCGATGATGTGCCTTTCGTTGTCATTCAACAGAGGTCGCCGGTGCTGAAGGTTTGTGATATCAACTGTGTCTTCTACAGCGAGCTCAAGCATGAGTTCAGACGCACAAGCAAGACTTCGTCGAGGCGGTCTTGGAATTTGCTAGGCTATCAAGGCCTTCCGCACTCATAACCCTGTCCGGGGTGGACATGTCGAACCGTATGGATGAACAGATGATGTTAGTGCGGGACCTGTATATATGCGAAATGGAGCGCTGATGGCATTCTAGGATACCTACGTACAATATCGTACCGAAGGGCGCATTCGATCTTCAAAATTCGCCATTACGCGCTCTTGCTGATCTACCGATCCCGCCGTACGCATCGCCTGTCCCTCAGTTTCTATCGCAAGGATCCGAGGGTGCAGTCCCCTTCATACCCGGCGGTGGCATAACACGGCGCTTCTTGTCATCTCTCCCGAAGGACTGGGCGATACCGACGCTAGCCCTGCTGCACTTCGTTCTTGAGGGTGACAACAGGAGCGACGCGCATCTTCTCGCCGCGGTGGTGTCTAGAATAATCGGTGTGGACGCCGGAGGGTGGAAGCAGCCGCCAAGCTGGAGCATGGGACTTTTCGGGACGCCACAGGATCAGACGCTGTTTGGTTGATATTTACCTTTGCTGTAGAAAGTCCAGTGTGCGTCTCAATCGCTTGTAACTCGTCGTTATACGGAATCGTAGGTAGCGCGCCTACATATTCCTGCTCAGCCGTTTCTGGCCCCGTGTTCTATGGCTTCAGAGGAGTATTGTGACAAATGCATTGCATACGGAATGCTACCAAACTCGAGAGGAGAGTGCCAGTCGAGCAAGGTCTAACATAGTTGGTGGCAAGCCACGTGTTGCTCGCTGAGACCAAGCGAGCAACACTGAACACTCATGTGGAAGTTGAGATGCCGCACCCATGGATCATGCTCTGAAATCCAAGTCTCATGAGAGAAAGAAGGAGAGAAGAATTGGTGCTCTTTGGTTCTCTCCCTGAACGCAGGGGGTTGAAAGGGGTATCAATGCGCCTGCAATTACGCAGGCGGTTGATGCGTTTGTCGGCATCGTGCCATCGAGACCGCGAACGAGGTTGCTTGCAGCGACCCTCCATGTGCTATATGGCGATACCATGCCTCGTCTTAGGCATGGGACTGTGGTCATCGTGATACACAGCGCTTTACTGCATGTCTAGGGTGGGTGGGTGATTATGGGCGCGCGTCACGCCACGCACGCTGACGCGTGACTGCGTCGCGCGCGCGCCGCGCGCCTGCTGGCGCCCACGCTATGACATCACTTTCCGCGATAACCACTTTTTGTACTTGTTTGGTCGGGGAGGCAGCCCTATTCTCGTGGGTTAGTCAGTGTTGCTCGCTCCGCCTTTCCCTCCCTCGCAAGCTCGGGGGGTCCCTAAGGCGTCGCTCGCAATGATCTAAAAACAGTCTTTTGACGGTACATGAGGCGTATGACTTCTACGGGGACCGACAATGCCGCCCTCATTGGGCAGAAAGGATGGTGGCGTGAGACAAGAGTGCACGTGGGATTTATCCCAATTAGACAGTCTTTAGGATGTTTCCGCGCATGCCGCGGACCCAAAAGTCAATTGCCCTGCAGTCGAATTGGACCAGGAAGATTGCCCGTGAACACGATCGATACAGATATACATAGGAAGCCTACTGAGCTGCGTAAAGATCGACCTCACAGAGCGAAGAAAGTGTCTAAGGCGCTCCTACTGATGCGCGAAGAGAACGCGCCCCAATGCCCAATCCTCGTTCATGGAATCTTGCCTTCATATTCTTCGTCTATCGATGCTATGAAGTCGAGAAGCTGCATCGACCCCCAGTCAGGGCTACTGTTCAGAACATGACACTGTTAGAGGCTTACCACCTGGTGCCGCCTCTCGCCCATAGCTTGTCCAGGGGCGGTCTTCAGGCGGTCCTTGATATGGACAAGTTTATCGTGGAAGTGCTGAATTGCCGAGCTCTCGAGGTTCGGGTCGTCTGCAGGTGTGTAGAGGGGGCTGTGGAAGGGAAGACTTCAGTCAGCGACCAGCGAGGTGAGGAAGCACTACCTCGCTCACTGATTGGTGCTCGCATTGAATGCGGCGCAGCGCAGGACGCCGAACGCGCCGATCGCGTCAAGTCGGTCGGCGTCCTGAACGCAGTGCAGCTCGAGGCATTGGTCATGCCATTCGGTCCATTGACCGGCGGCGCGCAGCTTTTTCTCGGTCGACCATGAGACGTTGTCGACGATGCGGGTGACGGTGCGCGCCCGGCCGTCGGTTACGAGGTCGACCTGAGGATGTATAAATATGAGCGTCAGAGAACATTGATGGTGGACGGACGCTGTGCTTTTCGGCCATCTCCTGGAAAAAGGGAAGGAAAAAGGCGTAGGGGTCTGCGGCTTGCTCGGCAGAGACGTACTTCTTGTCCAGCACGTCGTGAAGGAGGGCCGCTGGGGGTCGAGGGGGTCGGTACAGGGAGGTGCTTGAGGTCAGAGGCTCGTACCCAGCTCAACCGTCAGGAAGTCGGGCGGAGTGGGTAGAGCCTGGGCGAGGCGCAGTGCCGTGCGACGAACACGCTCGACTGGAGAAGAGCTCAGAGCTATGCTAGGTGTATTAGCGAGACTCCATACCATGGTAGGCGTCATGCGAGGGATCGTAGCGGGCCATTGTATCCCGCATGATTTTCTCCGCTGCAGCGACGACTGCCTGCTCGTTGGGGGTGTAGTTGGCCATGATCTACAGAGAGAAGGAGCACTGATGATCATGTCTATTGACTCCTCTGACTCACAAATGCTCACCTTGGTCTGCGGCCGTATCCGAATGAGTGTAGGCGCCCGAGACGCGCGCCTGGCGCGCGCGTCGTGGTGGCGGGGCGCGCATCACGTGGGGCGTCCCCACCCCTGACGCACGGCTCATGGCTTCTGAGCCCAACGATGACCGCCCGCCCACCGCCAGCCCGCCCGCATCTGGCCTTGCATGCCTCCGATTTCGGCCGCACGCCCACAGACTGGGCGGAGGACGATGCCTGGGACAGCGCGTCCGATGACGGCAATGACCGCCAGCCCACCGCCAGCGACGCCTGGCCGCGCGCGGAGTCTTCTGCGCCGAAGCCCGTACCGACTCGCACGACGACATCCGAGAAGAGCTCGTCCTCGTCTACATTAGCCTTCTCATATACCCATGTCTCTGCTCCGAATCCCAGCTCCTATCCCCCGCGCGGCGAGCAAGCTGCGCTGCCGGCGCGTAATGGTTGGACGATCGTGCATACCGAACGCTCGGACGCGGACGATATACCTGAGGGGCGCGAACACCATGCCTCACGCGCCGATGATGTCGAGGTGGAAGGCGACATGATCCTGGGCGAGATGGATCCCGATCCCGCATGTGGGACCAGTGAAGGTCATTCGCAAGTCGCGGACGAAAAGACTGGGAAGGCTGCGATACGGGAGGATGCAGAAGCTGTCGCTGAAGGTGCGTTATAGTGCTACACTAGAAGGCCTATTCCAATGAAATGCGCTAGATCCCCTCCGCGGCGTCAAGCATCGCCCAAGGCGACCAGAACGCGCACCCACATCAGCCCCAAAAGATCCTGCCCTCACCAACCTCGAGCACTCCGAGAAGCTCATGCGCGAGCGATCCATCAAGTCCAATCGACGACACAAATTCGTCGACTGCCTCTCCGCCGAGGATGTCAATATCGGTGCGTCTACCATCCTACTCCCGCTCTACCACCCCCGCTAACCTTGCCCACATTCAGCCGAGCTCCGTAAGATAGCCTGGGCTGGCATCCCCCAAGACCTCCGCCCGATGGCCTGGCAGCTCCTCCTCGGCTACATCCCGCTTGCCACCCCGCAGCGCACCGCGACGCTCCAGCGCAAACGGCAGGAATACCTCTCGCTCGTCGAGGTCGCCTTCGCGCGCGACCGCCAGGGCCTCGACCAGCAGATCTGGCACCAGATCGAGATCGACGTCCCGCGCACGCGCCCGGGCGTCCGCCTGTGGATGCACGCGGCGACCCAACGGGTTAGTCTCCCCCTTGCTTTCCTTTGTAACGCCAACGAGCCCGCACCACTCACGCTGACATTTTCCGGCTAGTAGAGCCTCGAGCGCATCCTCTATGTGTGGGCAATCCGACATCCGGCCAGCGGCTACGTGCAGGGCATTAACGACCTCGCCACGCCCTTCTTCCAGGTCTTCCTCTCCGCGTACATAGACGCGGACCCGGAGAACTTCGACCCCGGGCTGCTCCCGCCATCCGTGCTGAACGCAGTGGAAGCGGATACCTTTTGGTGTCTGTCGCGGCTGCTGGACGGGATACAGGATAACTACATCTTCGCGCAACCCGGCATTCAGAGAAGCGTGAGGAGGATGGAGGAGCTGGTAAAGCGGATAGATGGTGGGTGGATATATGGGTTGTTCGATACATGTTGCTGACTAGCGTCCTTTGACAGCCCCGTTAGCGGCCCATCTCGCCTCGCAGAACGTGGAGTTTATGCAGTTCGCGTTTCGGTGGATGAACTGCCTGCTCATGCGGGAAATCAGCGTGCGGAATACAATTCGGATGTGGGATACATATCTGGTGAGTTCGCTCGGTGCGCTTATGAATGCTACGTACTCAACTTTCTTCAGTCTGAAGGGCCAGACGCGTTCTCGCAATTCCACCTATACGTATGCTCCGCTTTTCTGGTCAAGTGGAGCGAGAAGCTGCAGCAGATGGACTTTCAGGTGCGTAGTCCTTCGCGGATCCCCTACCTATAGTCTGACGTTGAACCCAGGGCATCATCATGTTTCTGCAATCACTGCCGACGCAGAGCTGGGGCGACGCCGAGATTGAGATGCTCCTGAGCGAGGCGTTCGTCCTCAACTCGATATGGCAGAATGCGCAGAGTCATTTCAACTGAGCACCTAGCGAGTATGGCCTCCTTACCGAGAGTGGCTTCTCTGCTGAGGGAGGTATCCTTTGGAGATCTTGACGATGATGCGTAGTGCCTGTACATATCAGGCTGGATGATGGAGGATCTTGCCAGGTCGCGCCGCAGGCGAGCGCGACTTGTGGAACATCGTGTGTGGAAATATAGATTATCGCATTGTATCAGTATGGCCATGGATACGCATGCACATTGACAACATTGACGTAGCGCCCAGTCGACCTTGGGCTGAACGACGAGCTCAAAGGCGCATGATCTTGCGAAGGCTGACCTGATTTCGGCGTATGCCGAATGTGCGAGTTACGAAGGCTTTCTTCTGCTTCGGAGAGACTGGTGTATAACTATCGAAGCGCGATTTTGCTCAATCGGACGGTACATGCTTGTTATACATTCTGATGCTATAGTACATTGTTCGTAGATATATCCTATTTGTGAAGATTGCCGAACAATTCACTGGGCCCAAGGCCACGGGCTATTCTGCGCACCCTGCTGCCGCAGGATGTTTTCATATTCAGCTGCACTCGCGTTCCCTGCAGTCAGGTTGTGTGCTGTCCCTCCGATGATTGCGCCGCATTCGGGGCACCGTGAGACTTGGTTCGCTCCGCCGCACTGTAGAACGCTGGTCAGCCTTTTCGCACAACAGACATCAAGGAAGGACGTACATCGTCAATCACGAATGTGTGTCCGTTAGGACAGTTGTACCAATGACCTGTGTGCGCTATATGCACCGTCAGCCTTGACCGTCATAGTAATAGACATTTGTCTCACTGAAGTTGAAAGCCCGGACGATTGCAGTTTGCTCGTCCATGGACAGCGGCTGGTAGAACGTGTCCATCCGCAGGCTTCGCTCAAGTTTCTCCCACTCGTCGACAATCATGGCCGCAGCGGTCTCGAAATTGACAGACAGCCACTCGCCACGGTCTTGGGGTAGCACCTGCAGGTGCTCCTGCGCCGTCTCCTTTGCAAGCCCCTGCGCAGCGCTACGCATTTCCTGCGCCTTCTCCGCGCGCTTTCCGCGCTCTTCCGCGCCCACTGACGCCCCACTCAGGTTACTCAGCTGGATGTTGGCGCGGAAGATCTCGAGGTGGGAGCGCAGACGCAGCAGAATTGAGCGCGTCATCTGCTTTCGCGATCCCGTCTTCTTCGCGATTGCGAAAGCGATATGCGTGTCCTTCTCCGCGCTGGCGAGCAGGAAGCGGATGTAGACGTCCCACTCACGGCGCTCGTCAGCGGGAATGCGCGGTCCGGCTTTGACGCACTCCTCGAGCCATGCGATCGCGAGCGAGGCCAGCTGGAAACGCAGCTGCAGCGTCGCCCAAATTGCCTCGACGATGAAGCGGCGGTCTGCGAGGGGCTCTGGCTGCCCGACCTTCATGCGCGCCATGCGCATGGCGTACTCGGCGGGCCGTCGCGGGGCATGCGCAGGGTCGGAGACGGCCAGTTCCATCTCGGCTTGGTAGAGGTACGCGAAGGATGCCTCCCAGGCACTCGTATGTGCGCTCCGAGTACTTGCGAGCTGGAACGCATCTCGATAGATGGTGAATAGCGGCTGGACCTCCTTCTTCCAGGAATTCGCGGAGAGCTGGTTGATGTCGAAGAATTTCTTGTTCGTCGGCAGGATGAAGTCAAACGGCGTCGGCGTCTCGCGCTGCTGGTTCAGGACGCTGTTGCGGGCCTTTGTCGCGGTCTTGCGGGCCTTGATGTTCTTTTCCTTGCCGCCCACCGTGAGACGCCCGACGAGCATGGCGAATCTGCCCTTCATCGCGTCGATTGCTAACCGTTCGATGCCGCTCTGAATACGCGAGAGCTGGTCGCTCATTCTCGAAACGACCTTCTTCTCCTGGACGTCGAGCTGAGCACTTCTAGTCGCCCGACTGTACCTCGGCGACGTGATGGGAGCTCGGCATGTCGGGCAAACGGGTAGGGGTGGTTTCTCGTCGCCTGCCACTTTCAAGGCCTTCCACGAGCCCGACTCGTCGTCCCTCTCGTAGAAGTAGCTGAGATGCAGAGCGCCATCGAGCGTTTCGACGGTGAATGCGTGACCGCACTTCGGGTTCGTGATGATGAGCTCGTCGAGCGTGCCGGCACTTGGATCAAGGTCTGCCAAGGTGCGGTACATGATCATGTCGGCGACGTCTTTCTTCTGTTCATCAGACGCGCATTCCAGGCAAAGTTGCTTGAAGCAGTCCTCGCCGCATACTGCAGACCGGTGTCAACAAGCTTAACGACGAGATAGTCGTACTGGTCGGCTCACCAGATGGACACTGATGGCCGCATGGCATCTCGTTGCGACACGGCTCATCGCAGGGCAAGCGGATGCAAACCTGAATGAATTAGTCACTGAGCTGCTTGATCAATCGGGGGACGTACAGAGCCGCACGGCACCGGACAAGCCTTGTGGGCGCATGTCCTGCAAGCCATTGAGTATAGAACATGTACATCAGTGGTTGTGCATACCAGGTACAAGCCTCTTTGCAGCTAGCGCATGGCGCAGAACACCGCAGGCGACATTTAGCGTGCGCGCACTCTTGACGACAATCCTCCGAGCAGGACTTCGTACAAACGTGGTCTTGAGCGCAGGGCAGGGGGCATGCATGTCCGCAGAACAGAGGTTTCTTGCAAGGATGACGCGTATGCTGAGCTCGCGTCACCTTTCCGTCGTCCGCGCGTCGATCTTGGTTGAGGCTCTGACAATCGGAGCAGCGTGACTGGCACGTCCGACCACAGCACCCCATGGTTCCATCGCAGGGCTTGGTGCATATGTGCGCCTCTGCATCCCACGAGCACGGCATTGATGCGGAGTGCTCGCACGACGGGAGGTCCTTCTCGACGATGACTTCGCACATCACGCTCTCCAGATCGTTCATGAGATAGCTATCAGAAAGCGCGTCAAGCGAGGGGCCAGGAATCAGCAAGAGTATTTACCATGGTACTTCTGCCTTGATGTGACCACACGGCAGTTCGACATCATGCTGCATGAACGTGCATTCCCCACACTCGCGGTAGCATTCCTTGTTGCAGGGATGCCCGAACGGACAAAGGCGCAAGCATTGCTGCGAGCAATGCACGGTGATATGCTGCGGATCGTCCGAATGACACTGACAGAGTTGAGCTACGAGGGCCTGTCATCCTAACTGCCCGTACCTTGTAGGGGCATACGTGGCCGCAAGGAAGCCTGTAGTCGCATGGAAGGAGGCAGCCACCTTCCGAAGATGTTAGGCGCCACTCAGGACAAGCAATCCAATTTTCCGGCTCACCGTCAGGAGCGAGTTGACGCAGCTGTCCAGGATCTGATACCAGCGTAACATTATGTGGATGCCGATGGCAGGCAACTGGGATGCCCGGGCCCACGCAGCCGTCTTGCTCTAGCTGCTGTATGACATCGGCCCACATGGGACTGCGAAGCGCGAGCTGAGGTGCGTTCCCAAGTATATATAGGCCTTCCTTGGCACGCGACAGTGCGACTTGAAGTAGATAGCTAGTTAGTGGCCGTGAAGCATCACAGTGGGTTGAGCTTACCATTGATACGATTTTCGGACTTGCAGCAATGAGTGATGGAAGTGATGGTCACGGACGGACCAGACTTACTTTGAGGAAACCAATCTTCGTACTGCGCCGCGCGCCCGTTACCTCGTCCACGGATCCTGCATTCCGCACGGTGGAAAGAATTACGATCTCCAGAGGTCGTGAGCACTTCCGTGATTAGTTGTAGCGAATCCATACCTTGGCTTCCTCGCCTGGTGATATCTGTTAGTGTCATGATCTCTTCGAAATCTGCCTACGCACCCTGGAAATTGTCGACAGTACGTAGACGAACCTATTGAATCGTAAGCACGTTGCACTATACATAGCCATCTGTATACACTGACTTGCTTCGACACTTGTACTTCCCTGGCCGCTGCGTTGCTCTGCTCCAACTCGTCCTCGTCGACGTCCTCGTGCGTCGCAATGTCTCGTGCGTCGCGCTCGTCGATCACGACGACCACTTCGCGCGAAAGGGCGTCGCGCAGCTTCACCAGCTGACCCAGATACATGCACAGAACGACGATATCGCCGTCCTGTGAGTAGCATCCTTGTCTGTACTTCGTTAAGTCCTATGCAATGTGTCCGGCAGATGGCCCAACGCACCGAAGGAGATACAAGACTGAGTCCTTAATCATGGAGACCTGGTCAAAGAGTAAGGGAATAGGCAAGTAAAGCAACATTATATGCGTGCCTCGTATGTGTTGTGCTTGCTAGCCCCTTCCTCTGATCCTCCGCTCTCTGGGTACTCGTGTGACAGGAAGAAGACGTTCTTCGCCATGCCGTGCACGTCGTCGTAGTCCTTGACGCGGTCGTTGTCGACCAAAGCCGGGTACAGTCGATGCCTGACATAGCATCGGTATGCAGAATATTCGGTGCTCGCGTCGTGTGCACTTACCTGACCAGATTGGAGATCTGTGGCCTCATTCTCCGTTGGACATTGATCTGCGACATGGGAAAGCCGGCCTTCGCAAGTCTTTCCATCAAGGACATGTCGAACCTGAACAGCTCGCGACCGCGCTTATTGTCCATTGATAGAGCTGTACGCGCGAGTCAGAAGGAGCATGCGGCGACTGTCTAAAATAGTTACCGAAGTTGTTCAGCGTCGGACGTAGCTGAAGGGGATCACCGATGAGGATGAGATGCTGCACCGAAGGCACAAGACTGCCGATGACGTGCGTCTCCAGGACCTGACCCGCTTCTTCTACCACCATGACGCGAGGTCCAAGGCCCTGAGGGGAGCATCATTAATGATCGTTCTTGTATGAAGATTAACAGCGCTTACATGCAACAACGACGTCAGTTTTGCCGCGCCTGCGTTCTGGATGAGCTTAAGGCGCGCGTAGGAGATTCAATGACCTACCGGTCGTAGTGCAACCAATGATATCGCATGACTGCAGCAAAGCACTCCTGCTCTGTGTGTGGCATGAGGCGCTGCGATGAGGCGCATCAACGGTGGCCTTACCTCGTCCTTTCCTTCTTGGTACCGCTTGAGGATATCCGCGTGACGCTGCTGAAGGGCGGTGAAGGACTCCAAGTGGCTGTCGATTCTCGTTTTGCGTATTTCGGCCGTCCAAAAGTCGTCGAGACGCATCCGCTCTTGCATCGACATTGACCACATGTCCGCATCTTCCAGTAGGACTTCGACAGGTCGCTCGGATATAGGGATGTCTGACGGAGCAGTGGATCCTTCAAGCTCATCTTGCGGGACGCCTTCTTCATTGACTTGAGCGGGTCTGTTATCCGCATGAGGCTGCGGCGTCGTCGCGCGAGGAGTGGCGGGGTCTGCAACCGATTCTGCGACGACAGATCCTACAGACGATGCGTCCCAAGGCCGATTGGCAGGGTCTTGTGCGGTTGGCATGCCGGCTGCCCAATCAATCCGGAAGAGGTCTGTCAAGTCGTCGACATCCGACTCGTCGTCACTATCAGAAGCACTGTCATCGTCCTCATTGCGAGCGCCGTCCTGCTCGTCGTCATCGTTGTCATCGCCACGATCCTCCGTCGGCCGAGCAAGTATGGAGAACCTGTTGGCAGAGGGGTCCTGAGGGCGTTGTTGGTGCAGGCTCGACAGCGCTGGCACATCGGCCGGTTCGTTGGCGTCACGAATATAGTCTAGATCGCGACCCTCGGACCAGTAGGCATATATACTATTATCCAGAGCGCCAACAGGCCCGCCCCTGCGAACGCGCGTGTACCCCTCCTCTTCGTCTGCTTCATGCTGCTTTCTGATGGTATTGATCCAGGCCGGAGGCGTCCCCAGAAACTCGTTGTGCTCCGGATACATCAGACTCAGGTGCTGCTGCTTCTCCTGCGACGAGACCTCCGTGCTGAGGAAGTTGCGCATGAGCTGCTCGATCTCCTTCTCAACGTCCTTGAGCTCGTGGTAGAAGCGGTTGGAGACGCGGTCTAGTCGAGACTGTCCAGCGACCAGCTCGAGGGTCTCGATTGAGTACTTCGAGATACGTTCGTCTGCGGAACGAGAGCCCAAACGAATAATTTTCTTTGTGAAGCCGGCATCGAGAGCAGAGCTCAGCAGATGGTCGAGTGCATGGTTGGTGAAGGCGATGAGTAGGATGGGCTTGGCTTGTGCGGCCAGCAGGACACGGAGAAGCTCGACGCCGGTAAAGGACTGGACGTGCTTTAAGCATGATGAGCTCGACTAGAAGACATATGCTTACCTTCCCGGTTCCCGGTGGACTACATGAAGAGCAACTATCAGCGATACAAAGCCGTCATTGTGGCGCAATACGTACCCTTGCACCAGCGCAACCTCGCGTGTGAGTGTGTCAACGACGGCGTCTGCTTGACTGGGATCGAGACGGCTACGACGGAGTTCTCGACGACAGAGTGCAACGGATCCCTTGTCGGTTGCGTCAAGCTCAAGGTGCTCGTCGTCGCCCTCCTTGAAGAGTGAAGAAAGATTGAAGCGGAAACCCGGTGCACGCGCGTAGTTCGGAGGCGGGACGACCACGTTCTTGAAGTGCCCAGCCGGATGATGCACGATGTACTCGCCGAAAGGGATCTCCGTAGGTTCGACCGTCTTCAGTGCCTCCAGGAACGGCCGAACCGCTTCATACATCACAGGCGCCTCAATGAGCAACTTGAGCCCGTCCCGCGTGTTATCGCCCAGCTTCAGCACATTCAGGATACGAAACTGCAGGTCCGAGTCGAAGAAGTGGATCTTCACGCTGATCCTGTCCGCGCTGCGCTGCGCTGCATCCGAAATCTCTTTCACGGTGCTGCCGATGAGGCCCAGATGCACGGCGACCTCGCCGCCCTCCTTCCACGCGAGCGCGATGAGGCTGCCTTGCATCAGTCGCTTGCCGCTGTTTGTCTGCCAGTACGTCGCGCGCTGAGCGGGACGGGGGTTGCGCGCCGGGCCTGGTGGCGTGTCAAAGTTGAGCTTGACAGCGAGGCCGCGGCGGTCGGGGGTGAGTGTCTCGAATTTGACGCCGGTGTAGACGTTGAACAAGACGCTGTCGAGCTCATCGTTCGCGCCTCGGTATTTGCCACCTCTGTTTTCGAGGATGCCCGACAGCTGCGTCTGCCCTTTAGTGAGGAGGTCAGTCCTAACATGACGCACAGAGGAGCGAATGGGCGCGCTGCGCTCGAGTATCAGTAGGCGGACTTCGTGTCATTGACCAACACCTACGTCAGTTCCTCTCGCAGAAGACGGAACCCGATATCGAGATGCCGGTCCATGGTCCCGACCGGTAGATGATGCGGCGCGCCGTAGATATTTGCAGGAAGACAAGGCGCCTGCGTACACAGCAACTCATCGTGCGTCGGCGCCACACGAATCTGACCGATATCTTCATGATCATTATCATGCCGACCACCCGGCGGCACCCAGGTTGTATGCAGAGCCGCCGAAAGACCTTCGTCGCGATACGCGTCAACGACGCGTTGCGTTGAGGCATCGCTCGGCTTTTGGGAGGCATCGAGCTTGGCCTGCTCGCGCTTGGCGACGAGGACTAGGCGGGTGAGCTTGCCGCGGATGTGGGCGATGATGTGGTCGCGGGCGGCGGCGCTGTTGTTCGCAAATGCATCGTCGAAGGTGGGTGGCGAGGCTGTGACGCCCGTGCTCCATGTCTCCATCCAACGATCCAGCTTGTGGACCAGGGTGAGGAGGCCGGGATGTTCGACGGGGGCGGCCTTGAAGCGGGATAGACATCTGTTCATATCCCAGTGAATATAAGATATCTATCCTTAGCGACTTGTTCTTACTCGAACAGAACTGTGGTGAGCGTTGCGAAGATCTGATGACCTTGAGGCGGCTTGGTTTGGTTCGAGCCGAAGCGATCCTTGAAGGACCGCGCGGAGATCATCTTCTCCATGCAGGTCTCCACCGTCTTCGCAAACGCGTCGAAGTTGTCGAGCAATACACCGTATAGGGCGCTGCAGACCATATGAGTGATATTCAGGTCAATCAAATATGACTTACTTGACGCTGGTGTGCACTGTGCTCTTGAGTACAGTGTCAGAGGCGAGGAACTACATAACTTCCCTTTAGTAATGAGTTGCTGTACTGAAGAGGAACGCACTCGAAGCAGGGGCAAGTAAGCCCGCTGGAAGCTGAGGATGAGCTGCTTTTGAGCGAAGCTTGACTGGGTTGAGACTTGCGGCCATCGTATGACGTCTCCTATGCGCAGAATGCCATTGCCTGGTACGCGCGCGAAGTCGAGAATGAACACCTTTGCGAGCCATTAGTCTCGCAAGCCTATCAATGCACTTGTAAAAGCGCACCTGGCGATCTTCAGCGGACTAATGCATGGTCAGAAACGTCCTCTTAGTTAATGGGAAGATATGATGCGCACCCACAACGGGTTCTGTGTGTTGACATTGGCCAGACAATTGACGAAGGGATAGATGAACATTGCACTGTGAAAGCGGTAGTCATCGGTGAAGTACTTGCGCAGGACACCGTTCGTCTGCACAGGGGGCAGCCACGACCCGTCGACTCCGTACAAAAGATCGATCCCTCCGATCCCAAGCCTCGCCAGCTCTTCGTTGGAGAGAGCTGGCTCGGTCCCACTGCGCGCCCTCGCTACGTCTTCTTCAGACACATTGGTTGCTGTGTGCGCATAGCGGCATCGAAATCCTGATCCGCGGTCAATCTCCAACCAAGGGGTCATTCGAGTTCCTCACCATAGTCGCACGCTCCTGTGTTCCAGTAGGCCCTGCATATTCCATTGGGTGCAAGGGTGAACGAACGAGTACGGGATGGCGAGGGTCCATTCCCCTGTCCAGGTACATCAGCGGAGGCGTACGACGAGGTGACCTTTTCGTGTCTGTAGGTGCAGGAATCGCCTCTCCTGCAACCCGATGGGCTGTTGAAGAATCGACACGGATAGGAAGCCATCCTGGTCAATCTCTGGTGCTCGCGATGGTTGTAAACAAGAGCAGGATCAGTGTGTAAAGCGAATTTTGCTGTTAAGCGCCTTTGAATGCATTCGACGCTGCGTAAATAGACGCAATCCTAGTACAGTCTCGTAATGGGGTTGCAATCTGAGCGCGCCTATCGATAGCTGAAGGTCTCCTGACGAAGTGCGCGTATAGAGCGCGCGTCATGCTATGCATTGGAAGTCGAAGGCGTAGCTGACACCCATGCTATCTGGACATGCTGCAGCCTCCACTCCTGCTTCGCGTTGTCTAGGCCAAGAAGGTCGGGTATCCTGAGATGTGTGCTGTGCGTGGAGGTTGAACGCATACGTCTTCGCAGAAAGTTGGAGTATCACATTTGGATGTCGGGGAGATACAGAATACAATGCAGTCAGGATGGCCGGAGGTAGGCGCTTTGTGAGTGCAGGAAACAAAGGACATGGACGCGTTTACGGCCGAATGACCGAAATCGGGAGATGCCGAGGGGCGGGCGGCTCCTCGTTCCGCGTGATTGCACTGAGTCCTGCGTCTGCCCGTCATGCTGCGAACGCGCCTCCTCCTCTGCCGGCCATTACTCGCGCGTGGATACGCGTCCGCAGTGTCTCCGAGGACCCTCGTATTGCTCGAACACCGTGGCGGAAGTCTGGAATCGGGTTCTTTATCCGCCCTAACGGCAGCTAGCCAGTTGGGCGGGGAGGTGACCGGTCTTGTGTTCGGCAGTCCTGAAGAGGTCCCGAAGATCGTCGAGGAGGCGAAGAAGTATGTGGCCCCTATAGTGATGTAGACAAGTACTCACCGAAGTCAGGCTGAAGGGCTTGAACGCCGTCTGGCATTCCGCTTCCCCGCAATATGCGCAAGCGATCCCGGAGCTCGTGTCCCCTCTCCTGCAGAAGGTTCTCTCCGACTCCAACCCCTTCACCCACGTTGTCGCCTCCCACTCCTCGTCAGCGCGCTCTATCCTGCCGCGTGTAGCCGCCAAGCTCGACGTGCAGGCAGTATCCGACATCACCTCCCTCGAGCATGACGCCTCCTCCAACGCCACCACCTTCCAGCGCCCCATCTACGCCGGCAATGCTATCGCGACCGTCCGCGCACCCTCATCTATCCCCGTCAAGATCTTCACCGTCCGGTCGACGGCATTCCCCGCTGCCGTGACTGAGGATGGTGCCGCAGTGGAGGACAAGGCGATCGACCCTGTGGAGGTGTCAGATGCGCCGACAGAGCACCTCAAGACGACGATTACCAAGTCTGACCGTCCCGACTTGAGCACCGCGAGCCGTGTCGTTTCTGGAGGTCGTGCGTTGAAGAATGCGGAGACGTTCGAGAAGACCATCTACCCCCTGGCCGATGCGCTCGGTGCCGCCGTCGGCGCCTCGCGCGCGGCTGTGGACGCCGGATACGTCGACAACTCCTTGCAAGTCGGGCAGACCGGCAAGGTCGTCGCGCCGGAGCTGTACATGGCTGTCGGCATTTCGGGCGCCATTCAGCACTTGGCGGGCATGAAGGACTCAAAGATGATTGTTGCGATCAACAAGGTATGCATGAAAATATATGGTCAAAGTGTTGTCGTGCTGACTCCCTATCAAGGATCCCGATGCGCCCATCTTCCAGGTTGCAGACGCGGGCCTTGTGGCGGATCTATACGAAGCCGTACCCGAGCTGGTGCAGAAGTTGAAGCAGTAATACGCGTTTTCCTCTGAGTTCCAGCCAATGTATAATGCGTGCACGTCTCTGATAATGTGTTTGCATGTCCTGACATTCCGCATGCAAGACCAGAGATACTCTTGCCAAGTCCGCTCTACCGTCATCCGATGAATAGACGATCGGGGGAAAGGAAATGTCCAGGACTTTATGGCCAGCATGTCACCAATATGTCACCCTCCTCGGGCGTTCTCCGCAGCGTCATATTTCTTGGGCAACTCATGCAAGTACGCGTGCATCCGGCACCTTACTCTGCCCCACACCAGCCCTTTTGCGCAATATTCATGACATGCAGCCCCGCGGGAGACATCCATGGTTCTGTATAAGAACCCAGTCCGTCACTTGAGCTCACTATCATAATCTTATCAGATAAGATGTCCTCCCTCACGCCCCTAATCGACCTCATCGTCCAGAACGCCCGCGTCTTCGAGGCTGCTTGCGCCTCCGCAGGTGATGGAGGCGCAGATGATGCAGGCCCTGACATCCTCGACCTTAACGCGCCCTTCAACCCCGCGTCCGAGGCCTTCCGGAAGGACCCCAAGGCGGCGGAGGCGGCGAATGTGTTAGCAGCGGCGGCGTTCCAGCTGGCGGCGACGGTGCTGCCACCGCCGTCGACGTTGTTGGGCGTGGCAGAGGCGGTAAGTGAAGGCGATGGAAGAGGAGCGGTAGAGGGAATGACGAATGACGATCATACAGTACCTCAAGCCAGCCGCTTTGCGTGTCGCTGTGGAAGCCGGCGTGGTGGAAATGTTACGCGAGGCGGGGTCGGAGGTATGCCTCCTCCCTCACAGCGAAATTTTCAAGTGTGTTGACCGACGCTTGCAGGGCATGCACGTCAACGACATGGCCAAGCTCAATGGGCTGGACCCGCAGAAGTTAGGTGAGTTGTCTCCGTCGCCCTTTAGGTTCATCTGAGTGTGGATTGATCTTCCATGCAGCCCGCTTCCTCCGTCTCCTCGCCTCAAACTTCGTCTTTCGCGAGGTCGCCCCCGATGTATTCGCCAACAACCGCATCTCCAGTATGATTGACACCGGGAAGTCAAGCAAGGAGATCCTTGCCGAGTAGGCGTCTATGCTTTTTGACCAACAGCTGAAAAAGTTGACTGACTTGGCAGCCCCGAACACAAGTACGACGGTACCAGCGGTATATCTGCGATATGCGCCTTCATGTAAGTCCCCCCTTTCCTCCTCATATATCCCTCCCCCTTGTAGCAAAGAATTCACGCCCCCTTCAGCACCGACGAGCCCTTCAAAGCCGCCGCCCAAGTCTGGGGGACCGTCTCCGACCCCGCCGACGGGCTCTCCGGCGAGCCCGACGCCACTGCGATGGCGCGCGCCTTCGGCGTCCGCGAGTCGGTATGGAAGATCATGACGCGGCCGGAGAATGCGCATCGGTTGCGAAGGTTTAATATCGCGATGGCTGGGAGTGCGGACTTGCAACCGGCGAATGTGGTGCTTGGAGGTGAGTGAGGTTGAGGGGTTTGTCGAGGTTGAGAGAGGACGACGATGGCTGACGACTGAGTACTCATGAATGAACTCGCAGCCTTTGACTGGGCGTCGCTACCCGCGGGCGCGCTCGTCGTTGATGTGGGTGGCGGGATTGGGAAGTCGGGGCGGGCTATTGTGGAGAGCATTCCTTCGTTGAAGGTCGTGGTGCAGGATCTTCCTGAGGTGATTGAGGACGCAAAGAAGGTTGGTGCTGATGTCGTCTCCGAACCCCGCCGTTGCTGACCACCTGCAGTGGTGGGCTGAGAGCAACTCCAAGGCTGTCGAATCAGGACAGGTCACGCTCGAAGGTCAGTCGTTCCTTCATGCCCATGGTCGCCACGCATTGACTAACTCCTCCTTCCTCCTTCCAGCTCACAGCTTCTTCGAGCCCCAAACCCTGCGCGGCGTCGACGTTTTTCTCCTCAAGCAGATACTCCACGATTGGTCCGACCCCTACTGCGCCAAGATCCTCACACATCTGCGCGCCGTCGCCACCCCTGGAAAGACCAAGCTCGTTATCATGGACAGCTGCTTGTCCCTCGCCTGCCGCGAACCCTTGGACGACCAATTCAAAGACATCCCCGGCGCGCTGCCGCACGAAGCGCCGGAGCCGCTGCTCCCGAATTATGGGCCTGCGAACGATAGTGGGTACTTGCAGGATTTGGTGGTGAGTGGGAGGATGATTGTTCTAAAGAAGGGGGCTTGAGGCTGATGGAGAATGCAGATGCTCCTGTCGTTCAACTCGCAAGAGCGGAACCTGCGGCAGTTCGATACGCTACTTCGTGGCGCGGGATGGAAGATCACGTCGGTGAGGAGGACGCCGGGGCTTTTGACGAACTCTGTGGAGGCCGTACCGTTGTAAAGTGTCAGAGAACGCGCTCAACCGCCTGTGCAAGTACTTGTCCGAACATCAAGGAAACGCCGCAAGGAAACGCAAGGGGTGGTCGATCCTTGGATCAACCACACATCAACTGCCACGAGCGCGCTCCACGGCAGGCGTCGGCGGTCGACGGCAAGGTCGGCAGCGGTGCGGGGATGTGACGCTGCGTCACATATCGGCGTTGCCTTGGCTGGCGCAAGGAGGCCGTACATCGTTGGCAAATGAGATATACTGATTGTGAGCACTCTTTAGCGCTTCTTTATGCTGAGTAGTACCCGTACCGACTGCTCGTGCTTCATATCTTGACTTCGACGTGCGATGCATGGAATGATTGCAGCACGTAGCGGATAATTGAAGGACCCGGATGTCAGTACTGGGCGAGCCAGGAGCAAAATACGGCGGGAAATGCGCGTCGGCGTAGGCACTTCGGTGGATAGGTGGGTGGAGCGAAGATACCGAGCGCAGGCTTGTATTGTACATCCTCACAAAAAGGCTTGCCTTGTGAGCATTCAAAATATGTAACAAGCGCGCTCTGCCTCTGCGCGCGATGGGCGAAGTCAAGCCGTGATGGAGCATCACATCCCCGCACCGCTGCCGACCTTGCCGTCGACCGCCGACGCCTGCCGTGGAGCGCGCTCGTGGCAGTTGATGTGTGGTCGATACAAGGATCGACCACCCCTTGAGGAAACGTGACCTCCGCTTCAACGCTAGACTACTACGTAGTATGGTGCCCATTTCCGCTCAAAACATTGTGCTCTTTGCATGTCTGGTGTTCCTCGTCGATAGCCCTCAGGACTGTCCTATTTCGCGGCACGCATGTCACGTTACCGCGGCTGATCAACGGGCCAAACCTTGCCATTCGCCCTGGCTTCCTGTTTTTCAGGCTGACTTCGGCGTCACCCAAAACATCTAAGTAGTACCAAAGATCGACTAAGTAAGTATTGTAATTTTGCATTTCTGCCCAAAGCCCTCTAGATACCATAGTGGCCGGGCCGTACATTACCACATACAATCAACACCACCACATCGCATTACTCCACCTTCTTCTCGTCCTTGACCTGTAATAATGGGTCGAACTTGTGGTCTGGGTGCATGTACGAGCCGCCCTGACGATCTGACCAGGTGAAATACTGCCCGTAGTTCACGGTAAAGTAGACATGGTGCAGGGTATGGTGCGCGGGCCCGTTGATGAAGTTCTCAAGCGGGTGCCCGGTGATCATATCAGAGTCGTGGATCTGGGGGAGGTGTTAGGGTGGATACATTAAGAAGAGGTGGCTTCTTACCAAGATGGTCCAGAAATTGACGGCAACGAAGAGTCCGAGGTAGGCGAATCGATGGAAGGGGAATACGAATACGAAGAGATGGTAAGGTATTGATTGGAGGTAGCCGTCAAGTGGGTGGAAAGCGAACGACGCCCATGGTGTAGGAACTGGAAGTATAGGTGAGTACGGGTTAGATACGGGATGTCAGGGGACTTACCGATCCACTTGTGATGCGGCTTGTGCAACCGCTTGTACAGCCACGGAATGTGCAGCCAGCGGTGTATCCAGTATATACAATAGTCGGTGAAGACGAGGAAGCTAAGGGGGGAAGGGGAGTCAGTACATGCGGACACGAACGTCAATAGACTACGTACAGGACCACCGAAAATATCAAGTATGGCCATCCATATGTCGACACATCGTCGTACAGCCGACTATAGCCCATGACCTCCGCCTGGAACCACGGTAACGTGAGGAGCATCATCACCGGGAATGCCTTCAGACTGGTGATGATCTCCAATCGAACCTGGTCCTTGAGGAACCTCGGATGGCGCATCATCCGCTTGTCGAAGATGAAGGTGTACGACAGCCAGGAGAACGCAAAGTACAGCAAGTGAATGCCGACTAGCGTAAGCACCGTGAGCGAGAGCATCTGGCGCGGGACATATTCGCGCGGCCAGGCGGAGACGACATCGTACGCGTTCGCCTCGGGTAGCGGTGGGTGGGGGAGGTGCGAGACGAGCTGTGACCACTTGGAGGGCACGATCGTGCTGTTCAGCCCCGCATACGCCTCGGGGGTGGGGACGAAGGCGGAGACGGGGACGAGCCTGGCCCAGACGCGGTCCAGGAGGTACTCGTCGGCGACGGATAGAATGAAATCCATGCTGCTGGCTGTTCCGCTGCTCGACTATTGAGGCGCCCAGTGATGCGCTCGTCGGCGAAGGGGCGGGGGGCGGGGGCGGGGCTGAGCAAACGCATCGTCGCCGCCGCCGTTGTTATATTGCGGGGACGAAAGTCAGGCCACTTTTCGGGCCTTGGTAACAACTTGTAACCGAGCTGACGCCACATCCGATCCCCCCACGCCGGTCCGATCACCGATGGACAAACTGTCACGCATCTGTCACGCCCGAGGTTGTTCAAAACCGTGTCACGTCGCAGCCGCGCTCACATACGCCTACGCTTACCAAGTTCCCCCTTTGCGTCTCTGAATGATTGCTGCGGACTCAAGTCGTCGAAACAAGTATTCGGTATTTACGATTCCCCACACAACCCACCTGCAAGATTCAGACGAAGCTAGAGGCAGTTGCTTTCAAGTTCGCAACCTCACGCGACCTCGAACCGCATCTGTAGCTAGGACAAATGCACAAAATAATATCTGAGCTACCTACCCAATGGAAGCTATCCGACGCAGGTCAGCACAACTTACACCGGCTGATTCACGCTTGCTCTCTCGCAAGCGAGCTCAACAAATTCGGATCTTCGAACGTACGACTCTGTCGCTCGTCTTGCAAGTAGCGACACACAACTCTTTCATTCACATTACTGCGTCAGACATGACGCCTGTCCTGCAATTATTTTCGCACTCAATCGGCTTTAGTTACGCATGACGCCCTGCACCGCAGAGTCCCCGCGTATCGAGCCGCCTGCTTCGTCCCTGAGTCCACCAATATTAACTTAATGCACTTTATAACACTTGCCCTCGCCAAGCTCTTGTCACGCTTTGCGGACGAGCCCATCGTCTGCATCACACGCTCACCTCGCGGGGTCCACTCCTGCAGCTTCATCGCTGTATGTCAGGACCATTCTGAGATAAGGCGGCATTCAATGGGAGCTGGAAGGAGAGGGGACGTTAACCATACAGGATGGGGTTCGTCTCAAGTCGTCTAGCTAATGATACTCTATCTCGCATGCATACTATGACCCTCTGTTCAAACCTCCACTGGAAGCCGGCTCTCGCCCACAAGAAGCTCGCTCCCCTCACCCTCTTCGACAACTACTCCACAGAACGCCTGCCCGACATTGCCCACAGAAATTAGCGGGGCGTTCGTGAAAGCGGCCTCGCGGTGTGCGCGTGGAAGCGGGACGGCGCGATAAAGCAGTGCGGGGTGAACTACCGGGGCAGTGAAATCGTGCTCGATGAGCGGAACACGCTGCCTGGTGCGATGCCCAATGCGTATGACTCGGGGAATGGCCTACTAAAGGCAGGCGACCGAGTGCCCTCGGCACCGGTGCAGTGTGCGGTGGATGCAAGGGCGCAGGAGTTGTTCAATGTGTTCAGTTGCCGGCGACACAGTATCCTGGAAGAGGAGGTGGCGCGCAGGTCTGTGGAGGCGATTCGATCACTTTCGGAGGGTTTGTCGGAGGTGTTGGTCGTTGCTGCTCTTGAAACGGTGCAAAATGGTGATAAACTGACGGTACTTGTTTTCCTGTCTTGCACGGTTTATCTACCAGGTTGATCACGATCCTACCGTTGTAATAGTCCGTCCAGAAGGGATGATCGGGGCCCTTGTACTGGAGATAGATGGAATCAGGCGATACTTTGAAAAGATTTTAGATTGTGCACATATATCCAGGGAGTCCCGACTGTAGACAATTGCTCCATGAGTATCCTACGTCGCCCAATAGTTATACGGGAAATGCCGAGCATTATGGGTCCACCCCACGTGGTCACGTTTGTGACGCATGTGATTATCAGCGCCTGTCCCCGGACCGGGGCCGATTGAGTGTGATGAGGCGGGGGAACGCGTTCAGCGCTCCGCTCCGTCCTCCATCGCGCCTTGCTCGCATCCA
Organism: Schizophyllum commune H4-8; assembly: GCF_000143185.2. Taxonomy (NCBI): domain Eukaryota; kingdom Fungi; phylum Basidiomycota; class Agaricomycetes; order Agaricales; family Schizophyllaceae; genus Schizophyllum; species Schizophyllum commune. Next base: position 1,650,123 of record NW_026089545.1, on the reverse strand, counting down.
CCATGTCCTTCTCCAATCTGATCTCAGGCGCTGAGTGCGCGCTCCCCGCGAACCCACTGTCGCAAGTCCTGAAGCACACGGAGAGCGATCGCAGTCTTCAGCAGGTGCGCTTTAGGTTGATCACGACGAAGGAGAGATCGCTGAACAGTACGACTGCAGGACAGAATTGCTGGGCCGTCGGGGTCTAGGGTGCGTCGAATCTAATACAGAAGAGACGCCCGCTCACATGGATCTCAGCTTCAGCACCTCCCAGGCGCAGGGCCCGCCGTTAGCGAGCAAGATGCAGCTATGGCGCGCCAGTTCTTCGAAGGCGGCGGTCGCGGGACCCCCTCACTTGGAATGCAATTACCTACCTCTTTGCACATTCCCACAGGCCTTCCCAGCGCTGCACCCGAACTACACGAACAATGGACGATGGGCCAGCCCCCGATGCAGCAAACCATGAACCAGACGGGTTGGTCAGCCGAGTTTGAGGCGGGGTCCACGCAGATGCGCGCGCCGCCTTCAGCTCAGCATATGGCGAGTGGGCCTACTCAGAGTATGGGAGCAGGCTCTGCGTCTTGTGAGTTGGCCGTTCCGCATTCACGTTGTCGATCGTAGCTAATGTGCGAGGCTATGGCAGACCAGCAGCCGTACATGGGCATGTCGTCGTACAGGTCCCCCATGTCAATGTATGGAATGCAGATGGGCGCGGGTGGAATGCCGATGGGCGGTATGGCGCAGCCGATGGTAGAGGGCAAGGGTAAAGGCCGCGCCGTAGACTTTGATGCTCAAATGGCGAAGGCGTTCGAAGCACTATCGACAGAGGAGACGCAGTCGGCTAGGATTGCTGAAGTGGACGGTCAGGCTGTCGAAAACGCCGAAAAACCTGAGACCGCAGAGGACCTGCGCAAGTACGTTGGGTGCACGTAAGGAGAGAATCCTTGGCTTATCCTTTCTGCAGAACTTGGGAGGAGTTGCGCTCATCAGCCGAGCCACCGTCGCAGGAATCCATGGCGAAGTGGGAAGCCGAGTTCAATCAACTCATGAACGGTCAACGAGACGAGCTCGAGTTCGACTATGCCAAGGACATGCAGAACGCGTGGGAGGGCGGTCTGGGAGACTTCGATGGGTCCATGGCTCCCAAGCGCATCGAGTTCGACGAGTATGGTATCCCGAAGCTTGAGCCGTACGAGTTTGGTAAGCTCCATATTGCGCTGCCAATCGAGTGGTGCTCACTCAAACATGACAGAACAAAACAACCCATACTTGGACGGTTCGAACCAGGCGCGGTCCGCACTCGAGGAGGCGAAGGCGCTGCTTGAGCACAATGGGTCGCTGGCGGAGGCCGCGCTTCTGCTCGAGGCTGCGATTCAGAAGGGCGATCTGGGGCAAGGTAATTACGAAGCGTGGATCCTGCTCGGCGAGACGCGGAACATGGACGAGCGCGAGGAGGCTGGGATGCGGGCCCTCGCCGAAGGTGTTCGCATTGCTGAAGAGACTGACCAGTCTGGGGCTGGCATGCTTGTGCGTATTGTCTCCTGCTAATGTTCATGATCTTAACCTGACTTTCTACTAGTCCCTCGCCATCTCCTACACCAACGAATCCTACGACCGCGGTGCGCACGCCATGCTCGTCCGCTGGCTCCGCGCGCGCTTCCCCGACCACCCCATCCCCGACTCCACCATGGAAGCCCTCCGCAAGCACACTACCTGGGACACCCACCAGCGCATCCTCGACGTCTTCCTCGCCCTTGCGCGCGCGCAGCACGCCGCCGGCGTCATGGACCCCGACGTCCAGATCGCCCTCGGCGTCCTCTCCTACTCCAACTCGGACTACGACCGCGCGAAGGACTGCTTCGAGAGCGCGCTGAGTGCGCGACCGCGCGACTATCTGTTATGGAACCGCCTGGGGTCGAGTCTGAGCAATGGGAACAAGCCGGAGGAGGCCCTGGGGGCGTATCGGGAAGCGCTGCAGATGCGGCCGACATATACGCGGGCGATTTATAATGTGGGGGTGGCGTGTTTGAATATCGGGGCGCACAAGGAGGCGGCGGAGCATTTCCTGTCGGTCGTGGCGATGCAGGACTCGGGTGCGGCGGAGAAGAACGAGCAGGTGTGGTTCTCGTTGAGAAGGGCGTTATTCGCCATGGTGAGCTGAAAAGAGTATTCCATGTCGAATGAGATTGACTAATTTCATCATCAGGACCGACCAGACCTCGCAGAGAAGGCGAAAGCGGGCGCAAACTTGCAGGAATTCCGCCAGCAGGGATTGGACTTCTAGGAATATCACACATGCCGATGCACACAATTGTTACTGTACAAGATGCGTATTTATGCAGGAATACGACTGTATCGCCTACCTATAGCAAGTGAACGAACCCATTTATTACGTGTCCCATGCTATCTTCGCCGTCTGGAACGCCTTCAGCATTCCCACCGGAATGAGCGTCTCCTCGACCATCTTGAATCCCCCAAACATTTCGAAGATCTCCCTTGCATAGAACGCCACAATCCATCTCTCCACCTCGGACCGCCCTCTCCAGCGGGCATCGTTGTGCAGAAGCCCAGTCTTGACAGGCGACTTGGCATGCGCTGTCTCCTGCAGCTGCGCCCACGTCGTTCCCCAGTGTGGGATATACGTCTCGCGTCCCTCCGTAAACTCGGCGTATGTCAAGAACTCACGGTCGCCCGTAGGACCGCCCGCCCACTCATACCGTCGACCCTCGTACACGCCTTGATCGAGCCCCATAGCCGCAGCGAACTTAGCGCTGGGATCAGCGGGAAGCTGCCTGCGCACGGACAAGAGCGTCACGACTGGATTGGCGATCCCGAGCCCGCCTTCGGAGGAGGGGAGAAAGCACCAGCCGGCGGGGATGTCGGTGACGTCGAAGCGCTCGGAGATGAGCTGCCTGATCTTGCCCACGACAGACCCGTTGGTGTCCGCAAAGACGGCGCGCTGGATGCGCTGAAAGGTCGAGATGATCTCGTCTGCGTGGGCCATGCCAAAGCACTGCGCTGGCTGCGCGAAGTTGCGGCGGAAGAACTCCATGTACTACAGGTAGTACGCGTTACTTTTGAGATAAATGGCGCATCGCGGAATATGGGGACACACCTTGTTGAAGCAATTCACATAGCCCATGACGGACTTTGCAGCAGCCAGTTGTCGCGTGAGCTCTGCGATGTGTATATCGACAGCCTTTTGGTCGACGACGAAGCGTCCCTTCTCGGAGTCAAACACCAAGAATCCCCAAGCCACGGCACCACGGGGCAGGCTGGGCTCAAGCGGCGCACCAACACACGCGCCGCCCGTTTTCTTCATGTTGAACGTGATCCCGACTAGGTCGGCGACTGTCTTCATCTCGCGCCATGCAGCAGCGCACTTGCTCGCATCGTGGCTCTGGAACCAAAAGTCGTCGTAGATGCGGTAGACGTACAACCCGTCTGCTCTCTGGTTGACTGCAAAATCCATAGCGAAGAGGATTGCTTCGCCGCACAAGACCTACCCAAGGTATGAGCGTTCGCTTTGACTAGGACGTGGATGATATAAACGTACGGACAGCGCATGTGCGATTGGTACCCCTCTTTTCCTGATCTGTATTTCGGACCCCTCGAAGCGCATCTTGGCACTCAGCCACTTCCGGAAGAAACCAAGCCACTTCTCAGGAATCCCAAAGAATTCGAGCACCGTGAGGATACTTTGATGCGGTATGGAAGGGCCGAACCTGGGAATCGTCAGTGTCTTTGCATGCGCATCGGAAACACGTCCACCCACCACTCAAGATCCGCACGCATGATTGTCGAGCTCCCGTACAGAGTTCTCTGAAGATGCGTCTCGGTGGCCACCAGGCGCAACAAAGCCTGCTGGGCGGAGACGCCATGATTGTACTTCTCCCCCGCCTTCGGCTCCTCATCGTAATCTGCTTCCTCCTCAAATTCGTCCGGAAGTTGCGTGCAGAAGAACTGGTTGAGACGGATGTCACGACGTCGTCCTTGGATAGTCTGCGACGACCCACGGGTCCAGTCCAACATTTGGCACCGACGGGCCTCTTCTTGCTCTGAGAGCAGTGATGAGTCGGGCTTCCATGCGCGCGACTGGGCAATTTTCTTGAAGCAGTCCTTGAGCTGGGTGCTCCACTTGACACCGATGTACTGGAAAAGAAGCGCCTGCATGATCTCGTTGTCCATATAGGCCCTGCGCTGGTGATAAGCCATACAGGAGATGAGCAGCAGACACCATCAAACCTATATCTCCCCGCAATATTCCGCCGCATCTCGATGGGGACGCCGTCTGCAGGCCAGTCCCAGTCGTCCAAACTAGCCAACATCATGTTCAGAACGCTAGCCACCTCCTCGAGGATGACCTCGTTATTGAGGAAGCTCTTCAGCGTTGCAGACTTCTCGGCGGACAAGAGGTCGCGAGCGAGCAGGGACTGCATCAAGGCAGGCATTTCGTCGGCACGGAGTTTGGACGTCGATAACACATCGCCATAGTCTTGAACATGCTTGCGCAAGTTGGTGAGCGCGGTAGTCGCCGCCGACTCAGAGAACAAGTCGTCGAGATAGGCCTTGATCGTGTCAACATTAACCTCCTTGGCTTCTGTGATGAGTTTCTGTATCTGGGCCTGCTGCGTGATGCCCTCTGTAAAGACACGATTGAACAGTAGCAAACCTGACAAAGCAAAAGTGCGCACCCTCTCTCTTGTTGGACCTGCTCTCGACAGCCTGATCAGAAGGTGACGACGTCGCAAGAGAATCGCCACTAGTAAGCCATTCGGATAGGAGGTCGCCGAAGAGCTTCGCATAGTCATATCGCCGAAGCGCCTGTGCCAGCTCCTTTTCGAGTTGTTCAACCATCTTCAAGATCTCCGCATCCGTCACGGACGGGTCGCTGTGAGCTTGCCATAGCCAGCTGTAAAACCATGCAGGCGTAAGCAACCACGATGAGAACACGAGGAAAAAAAGCACGAGGCTGACCATTCTAAATTCTCGTAGTCGATGTCCTCGCCTACGAGGCGGCCGACTCCGGTCCAACTGCGTATGCGACGCAGAAGAGTATCGGCACGCTTGTACGGCGTCGTCTCCTCAGACGCAGCTTTCAGTGTCTCTTTGACGTACCCCGTACACGCGCTACGCTGGCGCTCGAGCTCAGCAAGTTTAATACTTGTGATATACTGGAACGTCTGGCCGAAGCCCGAATCTGCGAGCGCAAGGATCAGTGAGCATAAAGACAGTATGAGCTGAAAACACTCGCTGTTCGTGGACGCCATAATGTGCTAGACGAGGGGGGCTGACTTCCAGGTACTTATAATGCGCAAGGCAGTGTCTGACTCGCGATGTGTCAACCTGCTTCGCGAGCGCCCATCGCAGTCGTTCCAGTCATGGGTCATCAACGATCATTAGCCTACATCGATGGCACGGACCAGCCCAGTATCGAGCTGTTCTATATTCTTGTCGAGAAGCCAGGGGTATATGACCTCATGCTCGGCAGTGTTGGTATGTCAAAGATCAAGTTGGATGTACGCGTTATATGCGAGCGAAAGGTACTGAAGCAAGACAGCGGTAAGGCGCCGACAGTGCACCTGTCTGCCCCCCATCCTTCGACAGTCAGCACTTGTAGCGACGTGAGGTACGCACCTCGGTCAGAACTGTACGCATCGTGTCGGAATCCTGCGTTTGCCAATGCATACATAGCAGCATGTCATTATACTCGTCAGTCCATAGCGCATGTCAGTAGTCGGATACCAAGATGGGCGCCCATAACTCGCTCATACCCTCCTCCTGCGTCTTCAAGCACCCTCCTGTTTCGCCTTCACGAACTCGATCTCCCGGTTCAGCGCGGCCAGCATCTCCTGCGCCTCGCCCTCCGACTTGAACTTGAGGTTGTACGTCTTTGAGTCACCCTGGTCGTGCCCGACGAACGAGACAGCGAGCTTGTTGTTCACCTTCGGGTTGAGGCCGCCGTAGAGCTTGAAGTTCTGTAGAGGGTAGGTGAGTAAGGTGCAGGTGCAAAGGAAGGGATACGAAGGAGGGTCGCGAGGAAGCCCGTAGGAAGAAGGAGAAAGGGAAGGAAAGGAAGAAGCTTACAATGTTGATCTTTCCGGTGCTGCTGTTCCGCATCAACATCCGCCTGACCTCGCTCGTCTTGTGCTTCTTCAAGCGCACCATGCCTATCATACACCGTCAGCCTAACCATCCCTCAACCTCTATATGCCCGCCATAACTCACCCGACCCCAACTTCGTCCACTTCCCATCGTCGAGCTTGAACGCCGCTGCGCGCATGACGTGCGTCGTCACCTCTTCTTCCTCGCCGATCCCCTCCTCGTCGTGCGGGTTCGTGCTGAGCAACCCAAAGTTGTTGGCATCGCCGTCTGCCGACTTCTCGCCACCCTCGACTGGCTTCTCTGCCTCTTCGTCCTCCTTCTTCTCAGAGGGCTTGGACCCGAAGGCAGAACCTGAGCCAAACGAGGACCCCGAGCCAAAGGAGAACCCCGAGCCAGACGCAGAGCCACCGCCGAAAGAGAATCCAGACGCCGGCTTCGTCTCGCTCTCTTTCTTATCTGCCTCGCCCTCGCCTGGCGTCCGCGGGGGGCTCCCGAAGCCGAAGCCAACTGGGTTGCCCAGAGAGCCAGCACTCGGGGGCTTGAAGCCGAACGCACCGAAGGCGGACGGCTTGGCAGGTGGTGTGGCGGGTGGGGGAGTGGGTGTCGGGGACGCGCCGAACAGGCTGCTCGTCGACGCGGCGCGGTCGGGGGCACTCCCGAAGCTGAAAGAGGGCTTGGAGCCCGAGCCGAAGGAGAATCCAGAGCTCCCACTGTCCGTCTTGGCGAAGGAGAAGGACGGTGGTGCTGCATCCTTGTTGTCCTTCGCTGTGTCCGCCTTCGCGAACGAGAATGGGTTTGCCGGAGCATCTTTCTTGCCTGCATCTGAGGCAAAGGCCGAGCCATTGCTGGTTTCCGCAGACTTGCTGGGCTCAGCAGGCTTGCTAAATGAGAAGCCAGAGGACAGCTTGGGAGGCTCCTCAGATGCTGGTGTGGGCGCGTCTGGCTTGGTCAGAGAGAATGGCAGGTTTGAGGCGGCAGTGACGGGTGGAGGAACGGGGAAGCTGAACGGCGACGGTTTGCTGCTGGCAGTCTCTGTGGGCTTGAATGTGAAGCCACCACCACCAGAGCTTGCAGACGGTGTCGAAGACGCCGCAGGCTTGGGGAATCCCGCGAAGGCTGCCGGAGGCGCAGGCATGCTGACTTTCGGCGGTTCTGCCTTCGCAGGTGCAGCTGCGGGGGTGTTCTCCTTCTCTTTGCCGGCGTCATATTGCTTCTGCACCGAGATACGCAGCGTTTTGTAGTGCTCTGCGAGCGCCGCAATATCCGCGAAGGGGTCTTCCTCGACCGCGTGCGTGATCGCGGACACGAACGAGACGTTCAGGCCGCGCAGTGCCGTGTAGTATGTCAGCGCTGCTGACGGCTTCGAGCTGGTCGTAGGAGTCGGTGTGGGGGCTGCTGCAGGGGGTGCAGCTGGCTTCGGAGGAGCAGGCGCAGATGTGGCCCCCAATAAGCCCGCGAATGTCTTGGTGGCATTGGAAGCAGAACTGGACACCGAGGGCGCGCCGAATGAGAAGCTGCTGGCGGGGCTGGTCGTTGTGCTTGAGCTATTCGAGGGGCCCGAGCCAAATCCACCGAAACCGCTGAATCCTGCGAACTTTGGCGCGGATGAGGGCTGGAGGGGATGTCAATGCATGCTTTGCACGCGTCTAGCACGTCACGCACCGCGTCAGTTGTAGCTGCGGGGGTGCTCGACCGCGAACGCTTGGGGAGACCACGTATTCTGGTTCATAAATGAGACCCTTGACGGCATGTAGGAGAGGGGATGTTTACTTTCGTCCCGCAAGCGTAGCCTCGTCCGCTTTCTTCAGACCCTGTCCCGGTTCATTGTCCTATTCCAAAGACTCGTCAGCCATTGTTCACTTGTCCAACAGCGCACGCACATCTCCGTCATTGTCCGCATCATCCCTCGTTGCTTGCCTCTCCGCACCGCGCTTCATGGTGCCGCAGGCTTTTTGGAAGGGAAAGGTGGTTGAAGTCGAAGACAGAAAACAAGCGCGTGCCGAAAACGGAAGTCGCCACTCGTTCAGTGGTCCAAGCGCGTTCCTCGCCACCCTTTTATTGAAGTTCACATGGATTACGCAGGCTAAGCCGGCGCTCACAGCGGCCTAGGTATACAGAAGCACTATGCAAATGTGTATCTTAGCGTACAGACAAGGGGTTTATGACAGGCGTATCCTAGCTATACAACGGGATACTTATACTAAAATCCTCGAGCATCACCGATGCATGTTTATGAAAGAAAGGCAAATAAAGGAAGAAGTGCGGACGAGACCCCCCAAGCAACAGGTAAGTAAGTAGGTGACGGTGAGCAGTATAGATACAGAGGGAGTAGTAGAAGGAGAATGTCCAAGAAACCGACATCTAATGCCGCAGAACGGAAGGAAGAGGGAGCGACGCTGTGAACATTTGCCATGCGAACTGCACTCCGGTGAACATGCCCCAGATGATGGACATGAAGAGGATGGGCAGCCAGAAGAGGACGAGCATACGATCCTCTGAGAAAAGCGTGAGTTCGGGAAAGCTGACAGAACAACAAACAACTCACGCTTCTTCTGCAGCTTCTGTTGTTGACGCGCCGTTGGCTGGTATCCATACGAGTCGACCTCCTTCGCTGAGACCTGGTGGATGTCATACTCTGCACGCCTGCGCGAGCGCGAGCCCTCCGCCTGCTCCGGCCCATTCTCCACCACACGTCGCGGCGTGTATGCCGGAGGTGCAATGTCTTCCTCCGCCTGCTGTTGCTGTTGCTGCGCCTGCTGCAACTGCAGGACCTGGGCCAGCCACTTGTCGCACTGGCTGCGGAAGTCCTGCGCTGCCTTCACCGCGTTCGCGCCGACGCCCGCAGGCTCTGCCTCGCCGTTCCCGCCTCCGCGCCCCAGCTGCGCCCAGTTGGGCATCATGGGCACATAGACCGGGAAGACGGGGATGTTCTGAAGCACTCCGGGTAGCTGGGGGAAATTCGGAAGTTGGGGTAGGGGCAGCTGCGGGAAAAATGTCTTATGGATCATCTCGACGAGCGACGCGGCCTGCTTGTCGTCAGGGACGCCCGGTAGCTTCTCGGGCAGCTTCTCCTGCTTGCCCGCCCTGCTCGCCGGACGGTCCTCCGTCAGCCTCGCCATGCTGTGCTTCTTGACCGGTGTCGAATGACCAGACGGGCGGCGCCTCGTTTGTCGCCTCCGCCTCAGCAGGTGCTCGTCCTCGGACTCTTCCTCTGCGTCGCCCCAGTGCGCCTCCTCTTCCGACTCGTAGCGCACGGTCTCCGGAGACTCAGTGCGGATAATGTCGTCAAAGAAGCCATCCGCGGCGACCTCCTCGGCCGTCTTCCCAAGGGCGTTAACAATTTCCCTGTCTGCGCCAGCGTTGAGCAGGCATGCTGCCACCTCCTTCGAGCCGACGAGGGCAGCTACATGGAGCGAGGTGTACCCGTTGCGGTCCCGGGCGTCGATGTCCGCACCATGATCGACGAGGAACTGGGTAAGGCCAGCGTACTTGAGGAAGGCCGCGAGATGCAGGAGCGTCTGCCCGCTGGCCGTCGTGTACGCGAGAGCGTCGGGAATCGACACCTTCGCAGCGGATGCATGCTCGACGGGCGTGTTCATGACCGACAGGAAGTTCGTAATGACCTTCTCGAAGTCGGCGTTCTCGCCCACCTGCTGTAGCAGGAAGGGACGCAGCTCTCGCGTAGCGAGCTGCATCGAGTTCGGCGCAGTGCCTGTCGGCTGGTCGGAACCGTCGCCAGTGTTGCCCACAATGCGCATGGCAACATTCTTCGCGTCCTCAATCTTACCCGTCATCTTGAGACCGACGACTTGCAGAGCAAGCTCCATGCTGTAAGATAGTCAGTGTCAGCGCCCTGCAGAAGGAAAAGTGATCAGCGTACAGAGCACGGTCCGATTCATCAGAGTAGGTGAAGAGGGAGGTCGGCATGACAGATGGATCATCTGCCTTGGGGAAGCCGTCGATCCAAACGGCGACCACCCCAGGTGTAGCTCGCGGCGGGAGAATGCACACGAGCGTATTCTCGCTCCACCTCTGCGTCGAGCTCGCCACAACATCGCCGAACACACAGTGCAGCGCAACATTGGCGTGGAAGTTCGCGCCCAGCACGGTCACCTCAATCCCACCGTGTGTTGGCCCGGTATTGGGGATGAGGCGGTGGATGGTCGGGATCTGCAGAGCTGGCGGGGCAGCAGGTGCTTGACCGAAGTACATAAAGGGGTAGGAATCGATAGGAGAGGAGACCATGGAGGTCTGCTGCAGTCCATTCGTCGTCGGTGTGAGCATCGGGTTGGTTTCCTCTTGCAACACGGCAGACAGCATTTGAATGTCCGGGCTATAGTCGAGAGGCGTTGAGGGCCCATCTGGCGACGACTCGGACTCGTGCGATGAGTTCTGCAACGACGGAACCTGTGAATGCGAAGGTGGTTCCGAGCTTGGGTACGACAGGCCGGACGGAGGTGAAGGGGATCGGGTTAAAGGAACGGAGGAGGTCGACGACGCTGGGGACGGCGCGCTCACGACGCTCGATTGCCTGGCTTGGCGTTCAGGCTTGCCCGCAGAGTCGTAGGGCTTCTTTTTGGCAGATGCATCCGCCAGCCGTCTCTTGCGCTTGAGTGCCTGGTCGGCGCCCCCCTGAGACCAGTCCGAGTCCATGACCGGATAACCATTCATGGCATCTCCATGGCGTGCACTGCTGGCACTGGCCGTCTTGTGGTCGTCGGTGATCATGATGGGTGGTGAGGCACCTATACCGACGAGACGACCGACATGATCGACTAGCGAGAAATTCAGCCTGAAGCCAACTTTTTCCCGGTGGTGTCGGCAGTAGCAGGTGATGCGGATGGGAAGGACAACGGAGCCGTTGGAAAACTCGATGGTGTCTGCGCAGTTAAACTGCAGAATGCTGGTCGTGTCTTCCTGCGTCTTATCGTCCATGGCATCGCCGTCTGACTTCTGAGGCTTTACACGAGCGGCGATCTTCTTTGCAACGCGCTTAGCCTGCAATGCATGTAAGTAGATGAGATCGGCGGATGACGAAAGGCGCACTTCTCGAGTCCGGCAGCTTGAACAGCTGATCACTTGGCTATGAGGCGGAGACGCGCAACTGACGTTGGCTGTCAGGTATAGCGTATCCTGCGGGTCGGCCTCTAAAGCCCAGTCAATTTCTTTGCGAGTACATGAATCCTCGCAACGCACCAACTTTGCCCTGCTTGCGTGTTGGCTTCTTTGTCGCCGTACCAGCAGGCAGCCGCAGCCACTTCCATGTTCCCACTCGATCGTACCGACGGGACTCTGAGGTAGCAGTTCCATCTGCGAGGTCCATCGTAACGCGAATCTGCGTCTCCACTCGCGACTTCGTGCCGCTTTCCGGGATCGAGGGGAACATGACTGGCAGGCTGCGCACACGTCAGACACGCATCGAGAGGGGGTCGAACATGCGAAGGACACGTACTTGAAGCAGGCTTCCTTAGGGGGGTATACGACCTTCTGGTTGAACATGTTTGGATCGAATCTCCGAGGGAGGGGAGCGGGAGGGGGAACGGGTTTGGTAGATGTGAGTGGTGCAGCCGGTGCGGTCAGGAAGTTTGACTCGGGACTGTAACTGGTAAGGACAGGGACCATGTCCATGGGCGTAGGAGCGGGTGCTGGAGTAGAGGACGCGGTTGAGGAAGGCTGCACCGATGCCATATCCGATCCTGCTTGAGAAGGCCTATCAAACATGTTAGCAGTGTCCCACATGGTGTGATGGGAGCACGCACTCGTCGTAGGCGTTCTCCTCGAGCAGCTCGTCCAGACGCAGCATGCTCTGATCATCGACCTTTTGCGGGTATGCTGATACGCCGTCTGCGCCAGCCCAGGGCATCTCAGACATTCTCAACTTCGGTGACGCGAACCAGAATTCGCTTGGGACGGCGGTGGCGGTATCGTGGGCGGCGGAGGGCGCAGGGGTTCGAGGTGATGGTGAGCGCAATTCCGACGCCGTCGCAGACGACGAGGACATGAACGGCTAAGATAAGGAGGAGGGTATTGAGCGGACTGGCTGCAGTTCAGCTTGTGAGAAAAGAAGGCAGCGTGTATAATTGGCGCCTTGAGGTGCGTTCTCGGCTTCGGCCGCCCTGCCGACCGGCAACTCCCGCCGGAATGACGGTCCGTCCTGACTCGGCGCGATTGACAAACGTGTCTCGACACAGCCTTCTATCTCGTTTTATGGCCAGTTTGCATGACCTTGCTCTCGTGCTGAAATCCTGCTGAATCCTTGCGCGCCCTACGCCCGGATACGGGCTATCTCGGAAGTATCCTCAGTCTCGGAACACCGTCTTGTCCCGCTGCATTCGCTAACCTTTCACTCCGCTCTTCCGGGTCTCAATCTCTTCAAAATCGACAAGGGCCTTCTTCATTCACTGCCGGCCAACTTTGGCAGTTTTATACTAGGACTGTATAGAGCATTCGCACGGCTTGTATGGCTGGCTTCGCAAGGTGTCTTATCTTGCTCCTTCCACGCAGTATTGCGACCCGATCACCCTTGCAATGCTCCCCCTCGCTGCCTTGGTTTTTACGTTCATAAGTCGCGCCGATGACTTACTCTCACTCTCATACATGTTATCTCCTCATCTCCTCAGGTTTCAATGAAACGCCATGCCATCAATACAAACATCCTGCTCGAGCCTTTCTCGCCACCTTGCGGTCATGTACTGTTCAGTGGCCTTCGACACATCAGTGATACAGACGTATATTTACGAGCTGCGAATGTCCAGTACAAATCTATCTAGGCCTTGCACTTCAGTTCAGCCCCGCTCACCACGCCAAGCGCAGCGCCCAAGCACCATCCCAGCTCCGTCCCCTCGATCTGCTTCCCGAGCTGCACATCACGCTCCTCCGTGAACTCGTACCCGAGCGTCAGCAACGAGTGCATGAAAGTGAGGTCGAGGCACCACTCGGGGCGGTCTTCAAGCTCTTTCATGACCTGAGGAGGGAGGTAAGACAAAGGTAGAAAATACGCAAGAAATAGAACGCACATCAGGTTGCGCGCCCCATCGGTCGAGCCATGCGGAGCGACCCATGCAAACTGTGGAAGCAAGGTCCTTGATCGAGCTCACCGTCACCTTGGACTTGTCCTCGGGGATCAAGGGGTGGATTCGATCGTAGAAGTAGGACAGGAGGAGGACCTTCCCATCCGAGAAGGCGTCTAGCAGACTGGGCTGGTAGACGCCATCGAAGGAGCAAGGCTTCAACTCGCAGATACTGTGAAGATCATTTTAGCAACCGACTCGCGCACGAACGAAACGTCCGCTTACGCGTCCTTCGCCATGACAAGCTGCATCGTGCGCGAGCACGACTCAAAGCTGCCGATGCCTTCGCCGTCCATGATGACCGAGCGTGTAACGCCGTTGCGCTCGTCCTCAACCTCGACTGAGCGCTGCGTACCCTGCGCGAGGCACGGGTTGGAGACGCGGCGATCCTTCTCGATGAATGTGCCGCCGCCATTCTTCCCGCGGAGGGAGTCCATGAACTCGATGAGCTGGTGGACGTGCCGCCTTGCGCGCATCAGACCATAGCCGAGGTACGAGTGCTGGTAAAGGACGTGGTCCTTCCCACCGAACTTGAGCTCGTACTTGTGGTCCCCGTCAGCCATCTCCGCGCCGTTGGGGAACTTCGGCTCGAAGACAATCTGGGTTGACGCGCCGCCAAGGTCAAGCACGGCGAACGTCGGCGTGTCCTTCGGTGTGTCGGGGCGGATAGTATTAAGCAGGTAGTTGGCGGTAATCCAGGCGTAGACGCCCTCATCCTTGCCGTCCATGATGACGATACCGTCCTCTCCGTGGATGGGGAAGGGGTAGGCCGTCTCGAGGCGTTGACGTACAGCGTCCAAGATGTCCGCACTCTGAGAGCCAGGAAGAAGACGAAGACCCGCGGTCGCCTTTACAGCGACAGGCGTGCACTTGCGCAATGATTCGGGGACCACGCGCATCGCCTCGTCCATGAGCACGTCAAGAGACTTGGCCGCCTCCTCAGGCCTGCCGGCGAAGGAGGACAAGCCCGGCTGGGTCATCTTGAATACTTCATACTCGAATGAAGGGCCCGAGTTCGGGTTGCAGTTGTTAAACTTGTATACGTGAATGCGCGAGCCGGTCGATCCAGCGTCGATCATAAGTGCATACTGCACGATGCGGTCGGCGGTGGTCGTGGTGCAGTAGGTGGTGTGAAGGGGATCGGGGTCGGTCTCGAAAGACGTGGGATGCTCGCCCGGCTTCAGCGTCGGCTTCTCGTCAGAGGGGCGTGTAGGTCGCGTGGTCTCTTCCTCCTCGATGACGGGGTTGTGCACGATGGGCTCGGCGGGGTCGGTGAAGAGAGGATCGTCGGTGACAGTGTCCACGTCAGTATCATCAGAGTACAGGTATCGCGGCGAAGGGCGAGGGCCGAAGAGCACGATCAATCCAATGACCGCCGCGGCGCCGATGGCGTACTTCTTCCAGGCAGCGCCGCCCCTCCGCGCGCCACGGCTGGGGCCCATGCCGCCCTCTAGTCTGTCATACTGAGCGCCGTGAGAAGAGCCGAACTTGAAGAAGTTCATGGCCGAGGACCGTAAACGAATGTCGTACGCGGTTGCGGTGTCGATGCCAGTCGAATGTGCTGCGCGTTCCTGCAGGTTTGGAGTTTTGGGGCTTTCACGACCGTCCTCGTCGTCGTCGCCGTTTAAGTGTGCGCTCCCGGTCATCGCGACAAAGCATCCTTGATGCCGTTCCGGCGTGCCGCGCCGCAAATCCTACACGTGGAGGCCATCAAGCCCTGGACCCACATTTATACACGCGCACACGTACTTTTGGGATCAGAGAATCCGCCACGACTTATTGTTTCCATAAGGGACTATTTTGAATATATATTTGTGCGCACGAGCGAGACTGTTATCTGTACAGATGAAGTTACACAGTCATTAGAGCCAACATAGAGTACAATCCTAGTACAGTCAGTTCGTAAAGCCACACAGTATATGCAACGGTCCATATCCGGTCCGCACAAAAGTCCGAGGCGTTGTCGACATATTAGAGAGGTGATTAAAGCCATTAGATCTTTCCCGCAAGACGCTTTCCCGCTGCCACCTTCTCCTCATTGTGACCCAGCTTGCCGGAGATGATCTTCGCTTCTCCCTTGATCTTGTCGAAGAACCGGCTCTTGCGCGGTGAGCCGCTGCTGCTCATCGACACCGAGGACCCCGTCTTCTTATGTCCGGACCCCCGTCCTGCTGTGCTGCTCGACTCTTCGTTGTGGTGAGCTGAAAAGACGGCATTGTTTTTCTCCGGGTGAGTGACAAGCTCGCCACGGTCCAGGGATTCGGGGTCGCGATCCAGCCTCTGCTGGCTCTTCTCGTCCAGGGGCACGCCATGCCACTCGGCACCTTCGCCAGCGAGCGGGTGCGTCCGGGCCGCTGTGTTGGCAGTCGGTTGGTCCGCGTGCTGGAAAGCGTCAGGAAGGGACCAGCGCGGTGACATAACGTGGGCCGTACCTTGTTAGCCGCATCATGAGCAGACGGCGATAACGACGTCCGGCTCTGCGAGTTCTTCTCCGTACCCTTCTCTTCGACATTGTCTGTTGACCGATGGCTCGAATGCTCTTCGGGCTCGGCATGCTGAGATTTTTTCTCGTCCGGTAATACCGTGACTGCCGCCTCAGAGCTTGATCCAGGAAGGTCACCCACGCCAGCGGGTGCTGGGGCACTGATGCCTGTAGAAGATCCCTGCGGTTCTGGAGCCGACGCCTTCGCGTCTGCCTCCTCCTTCCCGGCGAGAACGGCTTTGGCTGAGCCATTCTCATCAGACGTGGCGGCTGGATCGTAGTCAGTCATACGACATCCCGAGAGGATATCAGCCCGCGTACCCGGCTTCATATCAGGAGCAACTATTGCTCCAACGCCTTCCGTCCACCTTTCATCCGGCAACTGTGCCACCGCGGCCTCTGTTGGCGCCCCTGGAAGAGCACCAGCGCCGGCGGTCTTCCCAAGCGATTCATCTGCGGTCTCCTGTGACGGCATGTCCGCAGCGGTTGTGTGCTCAGCCTGGCCGTTCGGGGCGCCCTCTGTATTCCAGCAATGAGTCAGCGACATAGTTATCTGAGGGAATGGGGCAGCACGCACGGAAGTAGGAAGCCACGGACTGGGGAATCTGCGGCAGGTAATCCTTTGCAGTCTGCAGAAGGCCAGTGGCGCCTGCCGTCAAGCCCGCCCCCATTCCGCTCGCGTTCTCGGTGGAGTAACTTCGAGGGTAGGCGCCGGGTATACCTGGCGTAGACGCGGCAGTCGAAGGCGCAGCGAAGTTGCGTTCTTGCTCCATATCGGTGTTGACTGCCTCCTTTGACTGCGCGAGGGCGTTCTGGGTGCTTGCTGCCCAGTCCTGAGCTGAGTCTGTAGAGAGGGCCTTGGGAGGGTCGATAAGCGGTGGGTTCTGCATGGTTATAGTCAAGGACAAGGTGCGATACAGTTCATGGCGACCTGCGCGTCGCGTCGTTGCTCATCGACGTCATCACTATGAGCCGCGTCGATGATGATGGCCCTGGACAACACATTTGTGGCGCTTTCATGTTGGACTCGTGAAAGGCACGCGTCGCACACGCACAAGCAGTACTTTCAAATTACACCTGAACTCGCGTTGTCTAGGGCTGTATTGCAGGCATATTCCCGGAAAATGGGGCAAATATGTGGACAAGTTACGCCGAAGTCTTCAACATGCCCGGTCGGATTCTGTTTGCACCAGCATGGCGAATTTGCTTGGCTGCCATAGAGCACAGTGAGGGCGCATGGTGTTGGTGAGGACCAGGAACCTTGACAATGACATGGACTGACAGTGACGCTGCGCAGCGATCCCCACCAGGTCCACGGCAGGCTTGACGAGCGCCCTGTGGCTTTCACGTCATGGAAACGCGGAGTGCCTCGCAGCAAAGCTCCATCCCGCGAAGGCCGGTAAAATTGGACAGGACTATCAATCGGAGTTGCATGCGCGAGAGATAACATCAGCGTGCATAATTGACCAAAGAGAGACAGGCTGTAAGCTTGTAATTTCGGGTGACCCTCGTTTCTGTTTTGCTATCCTTCGTCTTCGCCTAGCTCGTCGATTTCCCCGTCAGAGGCCCCGTTGTCATAGTTGTCGTGCATCGTCCAAAAATCGTTCGTAAGCTCGCGCCAGTCGTCAGCCTCCAAAAAATCGATAGAGCTTGCAACGGTCGGTCGTCTTCGCAATCGTTCCAGGAAAGTTGCGTATTTAGAGAAGAGCCCCGCCATCGCGCTGGATGTGGTGAGGAAAGATAGGCAGGACGTGACAGAGACTGAGTGAATGTCGTCAACCGCGGGGTTCTCGAGGAGTCGGGCATCGAAGATCGGAGGGAAGGATGATGGCAAAGGGTACCCGGCAGCTTGGTACCTTGTTCAATTGCGTGAAATAAGCCCAATGTCTGACTCGAAGGACATGCGGCGCACCTATTGACCACCGATTGAGCGGATGTGAACCGCGAAGACCAGTCTTCATACTTGGCAAGCGAAGCGTCATTGAAGCCTCGGAGGACATCAACTCGGGAGTAGGTATCGGCCTTCTGTGCGACATTCAGCTAATGACCGCCCGATGGAGCGAAGTGCACACTTTTCTATCCGACCGTCCCCCCAAGGGGAAGTTGTATGTGGCCTTCGCCCAATCCTCGGCACCTGTTGCAGGGAGAATCCCACCGAGCTGAGCGAAAGTCGTATGGCCACGCCAACTGAGGCTGGCGATCAACGACGAGAGGTCTGAATTCAAGTTGCGCTGTCTACGCAGAGTATGAGCGCAAGGCGTCGTATACACCGAGGTGACGTACCGCATGGGAAGGGTGATGCTCTCGACATGAGCGGAGACGATGGCGGATGAATGGTAAACCAAGCTCAGCTGCAGGAATAGACGGTTCAGATCCACTTTACAGGACGACCGAGAAGCTTACATCGGCGGAGACACCGGGGCTCGCCCAGCCCTTCCATGCGGCCGGATTTTGAATGGGAACTATCCCTGAGGCTACCTCACCCATCTCGCGCAAGTACAACGCATCGTTGATCGCTCTGCGCGTACCCGCGGTCTGCACGCAACAGATCGGATGCGGATTCTCCTAGCCATTGAGTAAGAGAACGCACATCGTCCACGTCGACATCCGCAGGAACTGCGCTCGAGAGTAAAGCAAAATCCAGCACGGGCAACTTCGGGTACTCGTCGCGCAAGGTCTCCACGAGCCCATGGGCGAATGCCCCGAATCGGCAGACGTCCGTTGTCATCTGGAATCCCTGTATGCCCGGTTAAATCACGAGAGCCGAATGTGGTCTACAGTGTGGAGCACCTGCGGATTGTCACATTCTTCGAAGAGGACGCGTACGGCGGTGTCGGTCACGTCTGTTTCCTGGGTGGCGCGCCGTCAATGAGGGTGTTGGCGCATAGGATAAGTTCCCACTTCGTTGAATCGTGCAAAGGTATCTCTGCTTGTACCCCAATCGCCGTCTCCGCTTCGACCGCTAGTATAGCTGTCAGGGACTGCTTGGAATGAATGGGCACCGAAGTAGAGACGGCTGAAGTCCGCCCAGTATCGCACGCTGGCGCCGCTCTGAACGCGCGGAGACGCGGCGTCTGGATTTGCATCGTCTCTTTCGAGCTTTGCGTGGTAGTCACTCTTGGGGATCGGGTCGCTTTGCTGCTCATCGACGGCACCTTTCCTAAGTATACTGAAAAGAGCTTCTTGGATCGAGGAAGGAGCAGAAAATTACCAGAGTGACGCCACAGCTGCCGTATCGGGAGACTGGTCGTTCTCCGTGGATGACAGGATGTTCGACTTGGCAAATGTCCCAAAGTTGGCTGTGGTGGGACGCAGAACAGGGCTATCAGCGGAATATTGAGTTAGCCGTGAGACGGCATGCTTACACTTGTGGTCAAAGATGAGAGCCCTAGGGCTGTAGCAGATCGCGCCCTGAGCATGCGTAGAGCCTTAGTATGGGATAACGGACAGGTGCGAACTGCCGTACTTTACCGCTGTCTGCCAGGGATTCCCTGAAGGACATACGTCGGTCGTAGGGGGTCTCGTCTTCGTCCGTCAGGTAGCATTCCTGTGTGTTCCAGAAGTGTGATCCAACGTAATTGGCTAGATTTCCGGACTGGATGTACACGATCTCCCTCATGGCGGTCGGAGGATGGATGTTTGTTTATCAAAGCGTGGGAAAGACGAACAACTGGGTCATCGTGTGAAACTACTAAAACGGTACTTGCCGGAAGCAGCGAAGTACACAACCCAGCAAGCAGAGGTCCAGCACCGGCAGTCTTCTGACTACAGGAGCATTTTGTGCAGTCAACAAAGCTGCAACATCCTCTGGAAGACCTGTCAGTCGTGAGAGGTCCACCTCTGCCTCGGCGCTCGTTCAATACTCTCCTCGCTGACTCGCACCGCCGTCGGCAAAATACGCTTCCCAAGGCTTCGCCTACCTGCTACCCGGACGCATCTCACGCCGAAGGGAATAGAATCTTGATCCAGAAAACTTCTTATGCGAGCAGCGACGTCGCCAGGTCTGTAGGTCCCCGTGATTCTACGTCTTCTGCCTCCTTCCGTCGGTCGGTCGTGAATCTTGGAATTCGATTCGGACTTTTCGCTCCTGAAAGCCCGTATACCCATTCAGCGATCTCGAGGAAGTGAGAAGTATGATTCAAGAAGAACTCTTCGCCCCAAAAACACATCGGATTCCTCAGCCACCAAAGGTGAATTCGCATCCTTAGACGGCAGGTGTGTCATGCACTCCCAGCATACTCTGATCCACCTCTGATTTGTCCGGGGCTATTCTCGCACCACCGAGGCCCCGCTTCCGACCGATGATATCCGATTGAAGGATAGCGTATGGCATGGCGGGAAGAGAACGACTTTACACGGTACGTGACGTACAGACGCCGTTCAGGTGAAGGACTGGGGTGCTGCCTCAATCTCCCTAACGTGTTTGTTGAAGGTCCGACGCCTATTCCATTCAATGTAATAGAATCAGTCGCCTTCGCAATAGATCTCGGCAAGTCGTACGGCGATGAACCCCGCTGGCGTGTACGCCCAAAAACAACTCGCGCCGCTCAACCTCCCGAAGTTCGAATGGACCCAGGTGCGATCTTCTTTCAGGCTATCCAGAGCTCGATGATTGCTTGTGGTGAATGCTATACATGATCTACGGTCTACAGTCCATATCTGATGTCCATCGCAAGCGATACAGTAATTGCTCAGCCCAAGTTTCCCGGTCATACCCAAAGTCCAGTAATGCAATGCTCGGAAAGAATTATAGTCCAAGACGAAATCTATCAAGCGCGCGACGGTCCTCCCGCGTCAGCGGCGCATAGCGCGCATCCGTGTTGAGCGGGTTGGTCAGTGGAGGCAGCAGGATTGGGCCTGACCTCGTCCGTTCGCCGTGGTAATACTGCGCAGAGCTGTGTTTCCCATCCCGAGGAGGACCATACGACGGCTCCGAGTTCGGCAGCGCGGGGCGTCGCATCTGCAAGGACACCGGCGATTCTGGCACGCTCGAAGTATCCTCGGTGTCCGAGAAGGAGGAAGATGCGCGATCGCTTCTGTTGCACAACTTGGTGCTCGTAAAGACGTTCTGGGGAACGCGTATGTCACGCAGGTAGGGATAGTTGTCGACGACGGGAAGATGGCGGTAGTCATCTCCCTTGAAGAAAGAAGGTGAGCTCACGTCGACGCGGATAAGCTGCACGGCTAACCCGTGTATAGGACACAAGATGCCACTTGCGCGGCTTGTGCATGCCAGGGAGCTGAACGACGGCGGAATAAGTCTGCTTCGTGAGACCATTTGGTTTTGTTGGTCTGTCCCTGCGCCTCGTCACCGGCGGAAGAGGCGTGTCCGGCTCGGCAACGCGTCGTGCTCTAATCACGGGTAAGCGGCGCGTACCTCCCCTATGCCACCTCATCGACTCACCTCCTCGCAGCCTTGTTCTCCCTCTCCTCCTGAGTTGTCTCTGCCTTCTCTTCATAGAAGAGGTAGTCGCCCCGCATACGACTTTGCGACCTTCGATATATATGTTGAAGGACTTTCGAATCAATGCGATAGACAACGTACCAACGGCGCCCGTCCGTCCATCTGAGCAACCCGCCATCGTGGTCGTCCTCTTGCCAAACGAACACGTTCCCCGAGGTGAGCATTTCCCGCTCTGGCGTGCCCAACCGTCGCGTAATGAGGGGCAGGATTTTCCTCCGGACCGCCTCCAAAATAATGTGCGCGTCTCGGGCGTCACGCATGTCTTCAACTCGTCAGCGAAAGAGCAAACAGCAAGATACGACTGGAGCTGACAGAGGGAAGGGTGCGTCACCCAACTTGAGGACTCAGAGTTGCAACCGGGGAATACTAGCGCCGAATGCATGGGCGGGGAGATACGACCTCTGCGATTGCGCCCTCGCGCCTATATATGACATGGTGATACCGCTCACATATCGAGAGTGACGGGAAACCAAGGGACAGGTACGGGATCATTACGCATGCCCGATCATGAGTCGCGCGTCCCACTTCACCGTAAGCCTCTTTACAGGCGCCTTTATGAAAGAAGAGGCTTCCTGGCTGGCGCGGCCCGCCTATGGGACGGGTCTCACGGTCGTCTGCCTTCGCATTTCAAACAGACTAGGATCCCTTCAGTGGTGGATTTGTATGTAAACCTCGGCGCGGGAAAGGCTTACAATGTGCGCAGGTGAGCGGTATCCGGCCTCTGACGCAAATTGATTACTTCGGGAATTGATTGTACTTCAAGGCAGAACCTCGGAAGGCCGAGGTTGCCCCCTGGGATCCGTTTGAGTTACGCCTCAGACGAAATTGACTGGGGGCGCGGTCAGGCAGGAAGATCGCCTTGGAGATGTGGCGCAGGTTCCCCGTCCGCTCGGGAAAGTCAGGAAGACGGGAACGTCAATGGCGAGATGGCTTCCTGCCGTTCCCACAAATCGTACCTGTACAACAGGGCTGCGTGACATGCGCGGGTATCTCGATGAGTGACGGACACTGGAGAAACCGCGGGACGCTCACGCATAAGGCAGCCGCAGCGCGCACGTCAAACTCAAGCAAAGCGAGTCTGGAGCGGCCACCAGGAAGGAGCAGATCCAGCGCGCTATATCATCTCAGTTTTAGCGTAGATGGGTCCACGATACGGGGACGGAATTCGGGAGAACAGTGGCACACAAGGGGCCAGAGTGGACCGTGTAAGGGACGTTCAAACAGAAGACGGGGTTCAATTCTCCTTCTTTCGTGGCCACAAGCAAAAGCCATACACAGCGAGGCGCGCCTTGTGCTGCTTGTATTTCGAGTACCATGCGGAGTGCAAGCTGTCGTGCTTGGAAGAGACCCTGATTTGCGAAGCAGCGTAAGCGACGCACTGATCGGTACACACGGAGACCTCGCGCATCGGCGATTGGCGAGGAAATAGACTTGAGGCACGTGCCTGGTTGAACTTGTTCGGCATCTGCCGGACCGGGGGCGGACCGCGATGGCCGGATCCGTCACAATTCGGGAACCGAGCAAAACGTGAGGGCAACATGTCGTTCTCGTCCACCACCACCTCGTCGGCGTACGTCTTGTGCAAGTATTCAAAGTCATATCCGACCTCCGCCGAGTCCAGCGCCGAATGGCAACACTTCGTCAACCCTGTCATCCGCCTCGTGCTCGACGTTCGAAAGAGATCCGATGGCGGCGAACTCGAGTCTGTCCGCCTCCGGATTCTTTGGTCCATGAACTCGGATGATGCAACAGGCGCTAATGATGTTGTTTTTGTGAGCCAATCGCTCTTTATGGGGCTCAATCTTATTGGCTCAATACGGAATTAAGGAGGACCTCGAGCTTCTTTCTTTTGCCTCGTTTCTTGCACGCCCCAGTCAACGGTCGAACCTCTCTCAAGGGCTTCCCTTGAAGGCCGTCTACCGCGACAACGTTGTGGGTATCCGCTATCTTTACCAACGAGACAATGATCCGACCTCGGTATTCGCAATTTCCTCACAGTAAACGTTCACCCGTACTGATGTTTGCTGCGAAGAAGTTCCGTCGCTTTCAGGTTACTTTCTCGTCGACGCCGGCTGCTATGCAGTTCATCGACTCCATTAGCTCCGTCTGTCCTTGCAAAGCCAATCCTCCGCCGGTTGGCCAGAGTCTGACGCGTCAAGCGACAATCATGTCAACACCTGCGCGCCCTAGTCCTTATTCTCGCTCTGCCAGCGTAACCCCTACTCGTGTCCCGCACGGCAATAGGTCTATTCATTCCGTCGACAAATCAACACTACAAACAGCTCCGTCCTTCGCGATCGAGACCGAAAGCTATACATCTCCGTCATTCGTCGTACCAACGCCGCCCTCTGGGCTCAAAACCCTGCCGGAAACAGGGTCTGCTCTCGGACCTCCGCCCTCGTCATTGCCTCCGAGTTCACCCTACGGCAACGCAGCCTATCTTAGTAACCTTTCTTCTCGCGCAACTTCCCAGCCCCCGAGCGCCCAAGATGATACTCTGCCTTCCCACTCTGGTTACGGCTCTCGAACTCTGCCTACGCCATCGCAGTCATCAGCACCAAGCTCGACGCCCGTATCTACTTCGGATTGTGAGATGATGCCCCCACCGCCTCCTCTTGCCGCGCCTTCGTCAGACTCCGCGTCCCAAAACCAAGACCGTCGAGACCAGCCCGCACCTCTTCTTGCTGCCGTACGCGAAGCGAGCGGTCTGTACGACATGCCCAAGGAGGAGCTCGAGAACATGCTAGCAAACATCATCAGAGAAGAGCAGTTTCTGTCCCTGGTGCGCTGTCTCGTCATGGCTGGCGGAGATGACATCTAATGTCCGTTCGTGCCAGGTTAAGAAGATAGGTTCTATGTGGCGCATCCAGAGTTATTTAGGCGCCTAGATAGTTCACTGCCCTTACGTGGGGTCAAAGCTTGTCTGCAGAAAAAGGGTGTACGTCGATGAATCATGCGATCTGCCAATGACCTTCATTCCGCACCAACCCAAGGCATACCGCTTATCTCGATACCGGGCAATAACAGACGAAGTGACCTGTATGTGTGGCGCTTCTTACGTGCCTACCTAGGGTCTGGCCTGCCTATGCGCTGTGTTCTCAGTTCCTCGCCCTCGACATGCTGCGAAGGACTCGAAGCAACCACTGTCGTGAGAGACGCAGAGAGGCAGGGACAGCGACTTTGTATGCGGCTGTAACAAAACCCGCACATCCAGCACTCAGAGAAGGTCAAGGATCTTCGTGCCGCCCTGAGCAGGTGTAGGTGAGACCGTGCAGGCATCTAGATAAAATAGAATCATAGAGAACACCTTCTAGTAGTGATATACGGTGCCTTTGTGAACGGGCACCCGTCTACCCAATGGGCGCGTTCGCATCCGTTCACTCGCCGCCGCGCAGATGCTGGAATCGCAGGTATCAAACAAATCCTATGCGGCATCTGCTTCTTGGGCAGACGCACCCGTCTGTACCTGCAACTCGTGAATGCTCTCCAGACCGACGCTCCGCAGGATCTTCCCCAGACCCTCCGTCTTTACTGCCTCCAGCTCCGGCTCGCTCTTGACGAGCAGCATACCCGCTGCACCCAGCGCGTTCACGCTCAGCCGCTCGCCCGTCGCCTTCAGCTCGTGGTGCTCGAAGCGCCGCGGGATAACGTGTATATGCATCCGCGTGAGCAGCACATTGTACGACGGGTTGCCCGCGGGGTAGTCCGGGTCGTGGCGCACGGTCGACACGGTCAGATCAAGCAGCTGGAGGAACGCGTTGCAGAGCGTCTCCTCCAGGTGGTCGGGCGAGCGCGACAGCAGGTCCGCGGGCAGGCGGTAGACGTGATTCGCGTAGGGCACCTTCGATATAGTGAACGGGCGATCTGCGATGCCGATGGTTAGCTAGTTCGCGCACAATCATAGGCGGGGTGCAGGGCACGAGCTGAAGTACGTACCCGGCTGCTCGAGCTGCACATCGCGCGCGAGGCGCTCGATGGGCGGCCCGACCTCGTCTGATGGAAGGGGGAGGAACTGGATGTGCTTGTGCGGCTGGCTCGCGCCCGATAGGTCGCCGCAGTTGTAGAACGCAAAGAGGTTTTGCCCCGCTCTGTACGCGGCGTCAAGGAGCTTGTACGTCTGCGCCAGCTCTGGGGGGAGGAGCGGGGATGATTGGGACTGGAACTCTGCGGGGATGGAGATGGCTCTGATTAGCTAGCTGCACCCTTACTCGCATGCGAGCACGCACCTTTCGTGACCATCAGGAAGTGGCAGGGGACGACGCTAAACTTGTTAAGCTGTCGCTGCCGTCAGATCGCGAGCATGGACGCCCAGCTAGTGCACTCACCAACACCACATACTGATCCTGCGGCTCCTCGCCCTGCAGCTCCCCCACGACCAGCTTCTCATTATACGGCGGTGCAAAGGGATCTGGTTTCTTCGCCTCCTTCTCTGGATCGGCGTCAAAGTGGGGGGTCGGCAGTGGGGGTTTGTGCTGGAGCGCCGGGCAGAGCCGGATCTCGTACTAGACGGGCATAAGCTTGCTGGATGGATGCGTGTCGGCCACATAGCGGTGATTCGCACTGACTGGGATCCCGAACTCGTCGACGTGGGTGTGCACGGTGGACGGGAAGAAGAAGAGGTTCCCGGTCGTCTTCGCGTCCTCGAAGGTTGCAGGGAGTCGCGCGAGGATTTCGGATGGGGTGCTCATCCTGGCGATGAATCTACGAGGGGAGCGGTAGGAGAGTTGGGGAGGACGGAAGCCAGCACGACACCTTTTCAGATTGCTGATGCATCGATGCATGACCGCTCGCGCGATGACGCGCGCTCGACTTCGCCCGACAGACGATGGGCGCTGTCAAGTACGTTCCATCTGAGCAGGAGCGTCGGCGCAGATGTGTATCGCACTTCACAAGCCGCACTAGGGACACTGGTTTATTGGTTGGAGGGTCAATTTCGCAGTCAAGAAACTACCAGTACAAGTCCGTAACAATCCTTCCCTATACAGAGCAACGAGAAAAGGGCGAGAGGAGATGGAGTAAGTATGTAGATGTGTTTGTTGTTTGGAGGATTAAGAAGAAAGTAAAAAGATGGTGAAAAGCCGACGGCCTTTATGGCCAGCCAGCAGGTGACTCTTTGAAGGACTTTCGCCAAGCGGGTTACGCCCGACCGCCCGCCCCTCTATTCGCTTTAGCCTCTTTCATTTCTTCTCCCTTAGCTATAGCTCTTCCGTAACAACCCGCAGCTATGAGCGAGTAGATCGCGGCATTGGTTCCCTGCAGGTGGATTAATTAGAGGCGTACCTCGCGCGACAAACATGGTCACTCACTTGATAGAACATGATGGTCAAGAACGCTTGGAAGAATAACAATACTATCCGCAAGACCAAGCTGCGATAGATGGCCGTGGACTTCAGGATGGGCAAGGGTGTTTCGAGTGCGATCAGCATGAAGCCGAGGACCATCGCCAGTATGGGGATGATCGGCGCCCTCACGATCAGCTGAATGAAGATCATGTCCGAGTTGGCGGGCCTAGGCATTGTCGGTGAGTACGGGCATGGGTACAGGACGAAGGGGGAACACACTGAATGCCTCCGGGGTCGCGCACTGTCCCGTTAACGAAGTCCCAGAAGAACTTGCGGTACAGGATGGCCCAGAAGGATGCCCATACAGCATCTGGGCAGTTAATGTATCAGCAAACACCGAGAAGGGAGGACTTGTCTACGCACAAACACTCGCGGTCACGGAGACCAGACGGCTATATTCGTGCCAAACCAGGTTGCCCATTTCGAACGAAGAAGTGACGGCGAGCTATTGACGTTATAAGAAGGAGCGCGCGGTTCAAGTCGGGAGCTGGTAATGGGATCGATGGGAAGGAGCACTGCTCAGAGAGTCGAAGGGAGAACAGCTGTCGAGAAAATGCGAGTTATGCAACGGAATCCAAGCCGTGCAATTGAAGAGGGTGAAGTCTAGCTTCGAAAGAGCACCGGAAGAAAAGAACGAAGAAAAAGGAGCGCAGCTCGAAAGCAGGCAAACGAACGAAGATGAAGGTGAAGAGAAAGAGAATGAGGAAACCCGAGCCTCTGGTCCGGAAGTCGTTGCCATCTTCCGGCACCCACGCGTTGCGAAGTCGCACGCGACAATACTATACCCTTGTGTACCCCTGTGGGCGTCTTGCTGGACCTCAGGAGTCGTTGGCAGATATTGTGGCATATACAGGCGCAAAGATGGCAAGTCCTCTGGCATTCGAAGGTGGTTGCAGGGGATAACCAATACTGTGACATCCCGACGCGCGCCTGCAGGTGCGCAGTCCGGCCGGATGGGTCGGTCCGGACGCTCAAAGCGGGCCGGATCACTTCAGGAATTCAACTTCAACAACGACCTGGTCTAGAGCCCGTTTATCTCATTTATGGCCCCGCGGAAGCCTCGCTGGGACTGGAAGGCGAAGGGAGCCGCCGAGCTCGATCTCTTCGACATACCTTTCGCCGCGAAGGAGTATCTGCAGGTGAAACGGCCGCGGGATTCGTAGCTCAACCTATTGACCAAGCTCCCTCCAGAACCAAGTCGGCCAGTTGCTGAAGGAGCGCAATATATACGCCTGGAATGACTGGACCCACAATGATCTCCGCGAGTCGACGCAGAAGGAACGGGAGGCTTGCAAAAAACAGTTAATCCAAGAGTATCCTGGTTTGCTCACTGGTCCGCATGGCGCGTCTCTACGCAAGTCGACGTGGCAGCCCATCTACGTGCTCTCCGCCACGGTGGAGAGAAACCAGCTCGTCCGGACACACTACTCGGACGCGCTCAGGATCTGCACTGTCGTCTGGAATGGGAAGAGTAACAAGGACGACGAGACAGTCCTCATGGGCCTGTCATTCTACAACAATCATCTCGACCGCAGCGCACACTTCGGCACTTTCGTCACGGACGGTGCTTCTACCAGTCGCAGGACAATCGCTGTAGGAGAGAAGGGAAAAGGCTTCATTCTCGCGACCCAGTACTTGCACGAGGAGATTGAGCGCCACTGCAAGGACCTCGACCCGAAGTTGAAGACCGGCGTCTCCTTTCGTGTAGGCAGTCAAGTCGGGGAGCTTACGTGGAAGAAGGAACGCACGATCTACTACGACGAGCGCGGTCGTCCCGAACCGCCGCTGCTACAGGTCGTGAAGGATGACCTGCAGCCGTGGGATGTCCATTCACTGGCGAATCACTGGGGTGGGTCATGCCATATTCTAGTATAATCACACTCTGAACTCCGCACAGCTCAGATGGTTCACGACGCTAAGAAAGCCGCCGCGAACTCAGATGAGTCGGATTACTACTCAGAGGGCCATCATGAGGGGTTAGCGAACTGGATCATTTCCCCCTCGCAGAGGAGCGCCGCCGAGAAGGCGGTCAAAGCGATCTATAAGCGGCGTTTCACCCAGAATCTGTCTACGAAAAAGCCAGGTCTTGACGGCGATGCAGCGGGGCCCCATCATGAGATTCCAAACGTTCGCCCAGACGAGGTGTGCATCACCGTCCTGGGTCTTCCTTCACGACCTCCCGAGGATGTTTTCTCCGCCATTTACGGTGTCGTTCCCCCTTCCAACGAGTGGAAGGCATCCAACGAGGTCACTTTCTTCAAGGCCCCTGGCGCCAAGTCATTGTTCTACCATCGCGACCAGCTCGTTCCCCACCCTCCTTCTCTCAACAAGCTGTCCATCAACTACCACGGTTCACTCTGCATTACCGCCGATCGAGCAGCTATCATTCAAGACGCCACCTATTTCGAGAGATACCGCCAGAGAGTAGCGGACGCTGCCAACGCTGCCTTTGGCGCGGACCCCGAGCTGGCGAAGGAAATCATGCTCGACATCCTGCAGGATGAGAAGCCGGATAGCGGCGCGACGGTCGGGCGCGTTCTGTCATCCGCTTTGGAGAGGGGCAAATGCGCGAAGACGAATGGGGACGCCGTCCGTGATGCGTTCAATGCGGCTTCACGCGAGCGGCACCCTGAAATTCCGGAGGACGTCGACCTTTACCCGCACTGTAAGAACCGCAGGGACGAGCGTGCGTTGATCACGGAACTCGGGCTGCACCCCGTCGTCGTCAGCGCGCTCACGGACGGCATTTTGAAGAACTCGGGCGCTTACGCGCCTGTGCATGCCCATGCGAGGCGCTTGCTGCTCGCAGCTGATACGCTGCAGCATCATGTTCCCGGTTTCAACCATTTGCGGCGCGCTATGAAGCACGTCTTCAGCGATCTCGACGACGCGCAACTCACCATCCGCGATTACCCATACTCCACACCTCGTGCAGTGTGGGACGGGGACAACAGTCTGTTTGCGTTTGCTCGGCCTCCACCCTGTCCGACGCACCAGAACAGCAAGTGCGTGTGCTTTGTGGGGCCGTACCTGAGCGTGGCGACGTCCAGTCGCCGCTCGCACGAAAAGAGGATAGCGCGGAAGGACAAGGAGAGTGACAGCGATGACGAGTCGGACGAGGAAGACGACGACGACGAGACCGCTGGGGTTTTCCAAGCCTTCATGCATGCCTTCAACGTGCCGAGTACAAATGTCGATCACCCGGAGCCGGACCCTACGCTCGCTGCACTCGGTGCGTTCCTTGGAAAACTCGCGGCAGCTCTCTCTGACCGAGTCTATCTCAGATGCCTTGGTAGATGCGCCACAGGCTGAAGAACCAGAGACTCACCACACGAAGCCGACTACTCGTATGTGCTCTCCTAATTGTGTCGAACTTGATCATTGACCAATCCACTTCTACAGCAAACCGACCACGCCAGACCGCTCGGCGGGGCCGATCTTCATTCACGGGATCTGGAGGGCGTATGTGCAGGCGTCAAAGGATAGAATCCTCCCCAAGCGATTCAGAAGGTGATCTGGCATCATCAGTGATATTGTATGTCACCGCTGATGCTATACATCCCAGATACATACCGGAGAGGATCTCCCGCCCGTATGTCGTGATGAACAGCTTGCGCTATCTTCAATCGTTGACCTTGTCCTCAGCTTCCTATGGAGGCGGCTTTGGCCACGCCCGCGGCGATGATGATGACAGCGACGATGGTGAGGAGAAACTGTCAATACGAAAAGTACTGAATTACATCTTTCCGTGATTGCAGATATGTACGCCAAGACCCCTACACCCGAGCCTGAAGCGGGCCCTTCGAATGCGGCAAGAGGACCGCCGACACAAACAGCGGCGTCTCCTTCTGGGCAGGACGGTGAGCACTTCGGTAGTTTGATATCGTCGATACTCGATTCTTAGCCATAACAGTCGAAATGGCCGACGCAACAGACTCTACAAGCTCAGCGGATCCGGCGCCGCGCTCAGCTGCTGCGTCGTCAAAGGCCGTGACCCCGACTCCACCCGCTCAATCCGCTCCTCTCGAGGCTCCTAGCCAGCCAGGTGCTCCCGAACCATCCACAAGCATACCTGGACCCAGCAACACCACAACGCTTACCATCCGCAAAACACCTGACGCCGAAATGACACTCGACGACTATCTGGCTGGTATCCACCGTATTGTCAATCAGCAGAAAGATGCCATAGCGACCGCGGTGCGGAAAGCCGAAGAACCCCTGCGCAAGGAAATAGAGGCGAAAGCGGCGCGAGTGCGAGAATTGGAGGCGCAGCTTGAGGTGTTGCAAGGGCAAGTGAATTCAACGCGGGCAGAGGGCGAGGCGAAGGTGCAGTCACTGAATGCTGTGGTCGAGGACCTACAGTCGCAGCTCCAGCTTATACACGATATCATACGCCCGAAGGAGACCGGGAGTAAGCGACCACGAGTAGATTGAGTTCGCTCTTCGTCTCCTACCGTTCCCACTGAACGACATTTATTTGAGGGAAGTACTACTGAAGTACTGAGTCATAACGACACCGCACTTTGATTCCATTCCCTCTTCGGACTAGTAAGAGCGCTGGGTTACGTATACTACACTGGGTCGCGTATTAAACATATCGGCGAGTGAGCCCGAAGATTCGCTGGAGTGCTGTTTGACGGCTATCCAGGACATCGCCATCCGGCAGAAGGATGCCGTCGAAACGACGCGGCGGCAAGCAGAAGCGCGTTGCCAGGAGGATCTCGACAGCAAGGGCAAGTAGATATAGTGGCTTGAAAGCTTTCGTTCCTCCTGCTCGGGCTGAACATGACGTGGCCTGATGGAGTTTCTAGGAAATTCCTTCTAGATGCGGGTATGCAGGTAGCTTCTTTGCTCCCGTATCCCCGTTGGGAACAATGACAATATCAATATTCATCGACGCCGCTGAATGTCAATTCTCTCATTCCTGGAGACTACGCCAAAAGCATACAGAAACAGAGTGGTACACGTATTGTCACTGATGCATTGAAATTTCCCTTACTAGACACACTCCATCGACTGCTCAATCGCAGTACGCGCCCTCACTCGCCGATGCCACATCCCTCGCATACCTGAGCAGCACCCCACGCTTCACATTCAACTTGCCAAGATCCGACTTCTTCCACTCATCCTCCCGACGCTTCTTCTCCTCGTCGCTGACCTCCCAGTTGATGGTGCGCGTTTTGGCGTCGATGACGATGCGGTCGCCGTCGTGGACGAGCGCGAGGGGCCCGCCGAGGCGCGCCTCGGGGACGACGTGCCCGATAATGAAGCCGCGCGAGGCGCCAGAGAAGCGGCCGTCGGTGATGAGGGCGGTTTGGCTGATAGTATGGTGAGTGCGTAACAAGGGAAGGGGGACAGGAAAAGAACGTACCCAAGGAGACCTGCGCCGGCGAGGGCGCCCGTGGGTCCGAGCATTTCCGGCATACCTGGGGCACCCTTCGGACCTTGATACCGGAAGATAACGACCATACCCGGTTTGATCTTCCCTGCCTCCAACGCAGGATAGAAGCCAGCGTCCAAGCTATACATTCCCGTTAGCTTCGCCCCATTCCCTTCCTAATCCCACCCCACCCACCTATCGAAACAAATCGCTTCCCCCTCAAACCGCAACCCCTCCTTCCCCGTCAACTTCGCCACCGCCGCCCCAGGCGCCAGATTGCCTCTCAAGATCGTCAAGTGCCCCGTGGGCTTGATCGGCCTTTCCAACGGGCGCACGACGTCCTGCGCGGGCGTGCCGTCGGAGAGCAAGCTGAAGTCGATGTCCGGGGCGTCCGCAACGTTCTCGGCGAGTGTCTTGCCGGTGACGGTGAGTTGATTGCCGTCGAGGAGGGTGGTGTTGGCGAGGAGGTATTTGACGATGGCAGGGATGCCGCCGATTTTGTGGACGTCTTCCATGTAGAATTTGCCGGAGGGCCTGGGGAGGGATGAGGAGGGAATATGATGAAGGAGGGGTAGACGTACATGAGGTTGGCAAGGAAGGGTGTCTTGTCGGCGACATTCTGGAAGTCATCAATCGAGAGCTCGACGTCGGCAGCACGCGCAATGGCGAGAAGGTGCAGAACCTGATTGATTGATCGTCAATCGTTATTGGTACGCAAGCAGTAACGCAGCGTCAAGAATGCATACCGCGTTCGTCGATCCGCCAATGACATTGATCACCGCGATGGCGTTCAAGAAGGACTGGCGAGTCAAGATATCCCTGTGCACGTAAGCATCCAATGAGAAACTAGCAGAATGCCTCCCACCCACTTTGGCTTGATATCCTTCTCCAACAACTTCTTCAGATACCCGGCCGCCTTCACACACTCCTGCACTTTCGCCGGATACGTCGCAGGCGTACTCGCCGAGTACGGCAGACTGATCCCCAGCACCTCCAGCGCCGAGCTCATCGTATTCGCCGTGAACATCCCGCCACACGCCCCGGGCCCCGGGCACGCGTGCCGGACCACATCAAAGCGCTCGTCGTCGCTGATCTTCCCCACTGCGAAGGCGCCGTACGACTCGAAGGCGTCGGAGATGTTGACGGTGCCGCCCTTCTCGAAGCCCATGCCCGGGCAGTCGACGTGCCGGGTGCCGGGCTGGATGGTGCCGCCGTAGACGATTATAGTGGGCCGGTTGTGGCGGGCGGCGGCCATGAGACAGCCGGGCATGTTCTTGTCGCAGCCAGGGATGGAGATGTTGGCGTCGTAGTGCTGGGCCTGGAGGGTGTGAGATTAGACAAAGCTTAGCTACACGCTCGACGGTTTGTGAGTACCATGGTCACCTGGTAGTGTAGTCAGCCAGCCATTGAAGATCAGGTGCAAGGACGCATACCGCCTCAATGGAA
The DNA here is from genome assembly GCF_000143185.2 of Schizophyllum commune H4-8. NCBI lineage: Eukaryota > Fungi > Basidiomycota > Agaricomycetes > Agaricales > Schizophyllaceae > Schizophyllum > Schizophyllum commune. The sequence continues at coordinate 1,616,855 of NW_026089545.1, read as the reverse complement.
TCTGCAATCAGGTCGCGACTAGGAAGGCTGAAGAGGAATTCACAAAGCGGCACGACTGCGGTCACATTCACACGTACGAATAGCGCATGCCTAGTCGCAGGGATAAGAAAGCGCTCTGACCATCTGTAACTTGGCTTACCATCTGTTCCCATAGTTATCGCATCGCTGTGAAGGGCGATGAGGACTTATTAGTCTGGTCTCGTCGATGCACTATACCTGACGCCGATGGTGTTGAAGATCAAGCCAACCATCTCTTCGTCCTCGCAGCCTTTTTTGACATGCTTGGCCAAATCAAGCTAAGCGGGGGTAAGGGTAGAGCTGCGATTACAGCAGGTCATCTTTACCAAGTGCACGTTGCAAGGGTTGCCTTCCCACCAAATGGGCGAGATACCGATCTAAGGGACGTTCAGAGGACATACAATCGCTGATATTATCACTAAGTATACCTGCGGCTTGTTCATATCCTCCTCTGTGAGTCCGACGGCATACACTGATTTTCAGTAAGCAAGTGGGGAGTTATCAGGATCGAGGGAACCTACGCATTGCTTGGGCGCCGCCGCGTATCTGAAGACCGTATGAGCGATGGTTCTAGGGTTTCCCGCCAGCGCACACCTTTTCCTGAGTGATTTGACATGAGATCTTGTTTAGTTTGGGTGTAGATGCAGGAGCGCTAGGGGATGCCCCAGAGACACTGTGGCTGCCGAGGGATGAGGAAACGTCTCTGGAGCGAAGGGGTAGCGTACATTTGCACGCCCGTATCAGCCATTGCTATCGCTGAGAGGTCTGGGAGGTTAAGAAGCGTTGAACGGAGTGTTCTCGCGCCGTTTATAGGGCCGCGAAGGAGGGGAGACGGGCCGTAACGTCATGAGGCCCGGTGGCCGCTTTCACTCGTGACTCGGTCCAGCGAATCGAAGTCGTCGGATTATCAGATTGGGGTCCATTGTGAGCAGCGTACGGGTATAAAAACAAGCCTAAGTCATAGGTCCGCTATGATGATGAGGGTTCGGGACAAGCGCGCCACCCACGCGAATGTGCCGCGGAGGTCCGAGGCGTTCCCCGCATTTGGCAAGCAGGCGTCGCCAACTTGCCTGTCTTGAACCATCACTGCTAAGTAGCTCACTTGTCATGCGCTGAGAGTGCCAGTCATGTCGTTGATTAGCGACACAGAGTGCGCATGTACCTGCTTAACTTTCGCCTACTTGCTCATTGGATCTCAGTTATCTCATCCATCGACTTCGGTTGTCGTACCTGCGAGACGTTGAGGACCCCTATGGGCCGCGTCTAATCACCTTCGACGACGCATACCAGAACAACCCCTACATCACTGCTTCTTCCCTCGCAGACGAAGAGCAATGGCCCGAACTCCTCTCGCCCCCAAGTCCTCCGCTTTCCGAAGACGAGGACGATCGCCCTTCTGGCTTCCCTGGTGCTCGCCGCCTCAAGTACACTCAAACCATAATGGGAGGTCGCACAGGCGGTCTCGGACTACGTGTCAATGGAAAACGCGCATCGACGTCGAAGCGCATGTCCAACATCCCCAAAGCGGCCGACGTTAGGAGCATCCTTTCCAACGACGACGATGACGAGAAGCCCCCTCCAGTCCCCGAGAAGCCTGCGCAGGCCGCACCGCCTCTCAATCATGCCACATCATCTGCGACCATGGTGGAAGACGCTGCAGCTGAAGACGAAGGCAAAGCTAGTGCGGAGGCGATCGATGTACAAGTGCACGAAGCAACGCCACCGCCAGAGGAAGAGCAGCCTGTGAACAAGGTCGTTCAGTTTATTCCCAAGTTCAAGGGCGCCGCCGAGATGGAGCGCAGAAGAAGACTCAGAATGGCCGCACGCCCTCGCGGCGTGCCTCCCGCCAGCAACGCGCCTGCCAAACCCCTCAGCTTCGATACGTCGTCAGAAGAGGAAGATTCATCTGAGGAGGACGATCTCGGCGTGCCGATCATGGACGAATCCTCATCGGATGAGTTCGATGTGGTGGGCGATACCGCAAGTCTTGACGACGGGGACGAATTCGATCCGTGCGTGGATATGAACACAATTACTGTGCGCTACGCTGACGCCCCTTCAGAGACTTCGCTGAAACACGCAGTCCTGGCATCACCTCCGACGACAGTGGTTCAGAAGCTCTCTCAATGCTCACTGGTTCCCTTTCTTCGTCAGCCGCCCTCTCCCCCACCACCGGTCGCGCCACCGGCCGCCTCAGTCCAGTCCACGAGACGCATTCCTCTACTACATCCTCTTCCCCCAACCGCATCGGCCCCTACTTCGAGATGCTTACCCCCTCGCCAAACACGCAGCGCGCCAACGACGCCCCCTACTACCCCCCGCGCAAGCTCGACCGCCCCGCCACCGAATCCGGCGACGACGCCGAGCCCGCTCCCCCCGTCGAGACACCTCGGCCTGACGATGGCATCCTTACCTTCACGCGCAGCAAGGTGCCCCCCGCGCGCCCGCAGCGCTCCGCGCTTACAGCGATGCTTGCGCAGGAGGACAGCTCGTCGAACCCGTTCGCGGAGCTGTACGCGGCGATCTCGGGGCGCGGGCAGCCGGGCGCGATGACCATACCCGTTTATTTCCCTCATGCGACGAAGCCGAGGGGCAAGCCGCTGCAACTGTGTATTCGGCGAGATGCGACGGTGGAGGAGGTTATTGGGTTTGCGCTGTATACGTATTGGAAGGAGGGTTGGGAGCCAAGGATCGATGCTGGGTTGTCGGGCGAGGACGATGAGCGATGGCATGTGCGGGTTAGTGCTGTTGGTTGGATTTTGCGCATGGCGGAAGAGGACGGCGAGCCCGACGACGACTTCCCTGGTGCGTGGCGCGCATCATCTTCACCTTCCACATTCTGACAATCGTCTAGCACCCGACCGAAATGGGAGGATCAGCAAGTTCATGTCTGACGCCTACGTCGTCATGGAGGCGAATCCGACACAAGGTAAACCCTCGTCATCCATACAATAATGTGACATCTGGCTCATATCGTGCAGTCCAACAGAACCTCGCCATCGAGGCCAAGATCCAACGCCGACCGTCGCGCGTCACCGCCAATCAGCAGAACACCGCGAAAGCGCTGGCCGCTCCCACCTCGCTCTCACTGCCTTTGGGGTCCGCTATGGCTGCATCTTCTTTTGGCTCGCTCAACCTTTCGACATCACTCGGACCGTCTTCGAGCCACGGCCCGCAGATCTTCCTGCGCATCCGCGTTGCCGATACGGCGGATGCGGTGCATATATCCACGACGATACCAGTGTAAGAGAATCTCGATCATGGGGTAACGACAATTGGCTGATAGTCCTTCAGCTCCGCCGGCATGTATATGCAAGAAGCGCTTGAACTCGTCTGCCGCAAGCGCAAGCTCGACAACCCGAAGGACTACGCCCTACTGCTCGCGGACATGAGCATCCTCATTCCGCTCGACCGCACCGTCGCGAGTCTGCAGGGCAAGCGCGAGCTGGTGCTTGTGAAGAAGAGCATGCTGCCGCAGCTTGGGCACGATCTGATACAGGTGGCGGGGAAAACGACGGACCCGAATGGTGAGTGGTCGTAGTGGTGCTGCGGTAATAGAGAAGGTTGCTAATGAAGGGTTTGCTTGCAGCGAGTATCTTCAAACGCATGTCGGATACGCCAGAGATGCAGCTGTCGTCTGCGCTGGACTACACGGCGGCGTACAAGAAATATGTGATCCACCGCAAGATGCCCATGTTGGTGACCCGGCAGGAACGGGTCCTGGCCATCGATGGAGGTTATATACATGTGCGTATAGGAAGCCTCGTTGCTCTTCTCTTCCTATGTCACATCGCTCTATGGCCCCAAAAAACTCACCATCATTCTCCCTCCAGATCATGCCGTCCACGAACAAGCCGAAGGCCGTATTCGACAGCTCGCGCACGGCGTCGTACCACATCAAGAACATCGTCGAGATCTCGCAGTCGCACAAGATGTCAAACTCGTTCAAGTTGATCCTGAACCATGCTGGGGGGAAGAAGCGGTACGACTTCGAGGCGGAGAGTGCGAAGCAGGCAGGTGAGTTGTCGGTGTGGGAGCATTGCGTATCCGTTCATGCTAACACCCTGCTTGCAGCCGATATTGTGCAGACTATACGCAGCCTAAAGACTGCTATCGACCGTTCGAGTACGCTCAAGTCGCGGCGAAGTCGGCACGTGGCCTAGCGACCTTGTTCTGTTTTTACATATTTGTGGACTCTTTCCAAGGACCTTCACTATCTCTGTTTTCCTATGGCAATCCGTGGCAATCCGCGTGCGGCACAGCGCAATTAATTCAGGTAAGTAAGTTACGAGTTCAGTACTGTCCACAAGATACAGTAAGTATAATACAAACAAACAGCAGGTAGTTGCAAGGTTCAACGTGGTGTTCAAATCACTCTTTCCGCGATCGCGTCACTTCCAGGCTGTGCTCCCACACCAACTCCTTCGCTTCCTCCGAGCCATAGTATTCCTTCATACCGATGTCCTCTCCCTTGGGATTGATCCGCGCGAAGCCTGGGCCACTCTGGTAGACAGCATACCACATAAGCTCCGCGCAGTCTTCGGCGGTGTTGCCGATGAGAGTTATGAAGGGGTCCATGATGCAGTGCAACGCCTTCAGCATTCCAGACGAAGCGTTCGACAGCAGATCCGTCTTCACTATGCCAGGGTACGCGTGTACGAAGGACACCTCTGGGTGGAGTTCTGCAAATTTCTTCGGGCAGAAGGTCAGTGGCAGCATCTTGGCGGATACAATGGTTGTACTCACTTCTACCATCAGATCTGTATATGTCGCCTGCGATTTCGAGGTGTGAATGAGGCCGTAGTTCTTCTTCAGTCCGAGGTCGTCCAGCTCGATAGGCCCACCGGCACCAGCCGCGAGCACCGTCAGAACCTTGGCCGGCTCGCCCGCCGCGGCCGCCTTCGCGAGGGCCTCCTGCAGCTCATATACAAACTTCCACCGCCCATAGTACGCGATCGCGAGCTTCTCGTCGATGCCCTCCTCCGTCTCGATGCGGCCCTCCGCGGGCAGCACGCCCGACGACAGCACGAGGTAATTGATCTTGTCGACGCCGTGCGCGGCGAGCTCGCGCGTGGCGGCGGCGACGTTGCGCATGAGCTTCATGTCGCAGGGTATGAAGAGCAGTTGTTCGCGGGCGGGGGAGGGGAGGGTGGCGCGTAGGTCCTCGGCGGCTTTCTGGTTTCGGCCGACGATGACGATGCGGGCGCGACCGTTGGTGTGGGTGGCGAAGGCAGATGCCATGGCGCGGCCTATACCGCTGGTGCCGCCGACGAAGACAGCAACGGGCAGATCCTTAGTGGTAGGCACTTGAGCGGCGTTGTAGGAGCGCGCAGCAGATGCAGACGGCATATTGAGAGGATGAGTAGTGCGTGCCAGTGTGGCTGAAGGCTGGGAGATGAAGGTGGTGAAGATGCATCCATGGCAGAACCCATCCTCTCTTATAGGGACCGCTGGGAGGCATACATCTTGCGCGTCTGAAAGGCCAACATGTTGATTGGTAAGGTGAAACGGCGGCTGCGCCACCGAAGATCGTCGTCGTCTTCCGGCAGCGTCGTGGAGTGTGTTCGCATCTGCGCGGCGTCGCGGCGGCTTATGAAGCAGGTGTCGAGGACAAGTTCATCATGATGCCGGCCTGCCAGTTGCGCGGCATGCAAGTGGGCCAGGTCTTAACAGCCTTCCCATATTGCCTAGCAGTGCACGATTCCTAGAGCTCTTGAGGAGTATCAAGCCTAGGGGATCAGAACAGACGGTCCTTGGTCGAGTTGAGCGGACCGGATAAGAGGTTGGAAGCGCGTAGATGATATCTTGGTTGCGAGTCTGACTCTGACGCCTGAAGATGCTGACTCAGTGTGACTTCCTCCAATTGGACCTTGGTCGGACCGCTTATCCGTTCCCCATCAAGAAGGTATTGTGTCCTGTACAGATACTCGCTTTTGATTTTCGATTGTGCCGACCGTTGCATGGGAGTCAGGCATCTTATGCCCAGGGGCACAGGAGCATGAGAGTAATACATGCTTGGAGTAAGCTGCTGCCTGCGAAGGACCATGATAAGTCAACTCCCAAGGATCTTGGGTACGCACCTCAAGTAGAATACAATATGCCGCTGAAGCGTTCATGACTACACTGGCAGTATAAGCGAAGCCCAAAATGGAGATAGCTTACCGCGAGTGTTAAGCACACAAATAGTGCTTCAGCTGTGCTATCCACTGGTGTACTGCGCGAAAGGGGGCTTTGATGCAGGACGGCGATGATAGATGACGAACATCTTGAGCAATCCGCAAGATAGACGATAGATGTAGAATGAGAATACAAGCAGAGCATAAGGATATGGTCATGAGTCCGCATTAACCGTAGTAATATATGGGTAGCCGTGACATTGTCAATTACAGGGTCGTGTCCGGGTCGGGAAGACGTAGGCTCTGATAATCGTCAGCAAGGAAAACAACTGCTACGGAGCATGTCACGCACACGAGGAAGATGGAGGAGCTGCAGTCTCTCCGCTCGAATTGCGCGGATGGCGGGGAGGCGGAGGTGGTGGCGGTGGCTTAATTGTCGTTGTTGAATGCGAGGCAGTGGGGGGACCGCAATCGAGAGTGGGTGCAGACGAAGATGAGGGACGTGGGGATCCTTTGGTCTTCTCCTCCTGCTCAAAGATGCCTTCCAGCCGGCCCTTCGCCCTGCTGAGCCCTCGTGTTATTCGTGGTTTCCTCAAGTCCTCCATCCCCTCGAAGGCATCTGATCCTGGTTTCGCAAGACCGGCCAGGACAGCGGGGTCAGGAGGTATGACGACCTTCTCCTGTGGGGCCTCTGGGCCTTCATGTGGGCTGAGAGGTACCTCGAGCCCTGCGCGCCGCTTGCGGTTGCGAATCTTGCGCTTCCAGCGCTTGCGGAAGTATATGGTGAAGCCGATGATCCATGCGATGGCCATGAGTCCACCGCAGACGGAGCCAGCAATCATGGGAGTCTTGGCATCGCCACTGAGAGTGGTCAGCCGAGACGTGAGCACACAGAACGTGCAACACACCCGCCGAGAGAGGGAACGGTCGACCCGGATGGCTGATAGTCTCGCGCAACTGGGGATCCGCCTGGAGCACGACTGCTAGATGGAGGAGCCATTCTGCGCAATCAGGGAGAAAGAGGGCAGCTTCGGCGCCGCTGAGCCTCCAGGGGTGGTACGGGAGGAAATAGGCGAAGGTCGTGAAGAAGACGATGAAGTCAAGGAGAGCGAGGTCCAGCATGTGGCGTCCATAATTGAAACCACGCGACGCACAGCCGCATCATCGTCCCCTCGGACCTCGCCGCTCGCGCCTTGACTGCAACAATCATCATTGATCGTTCTGAATACCCTTTCAGGTTCCAGTACGACTTGAACCAGGTCCTATAGCTCGCTCCAAGAAGGCTCCGTATTCTACGCCCAGCTCTTTCACCACTCCCACTTGTCTAATCCGGTGTAATCCACCAACTTTCCCCCATGCGTCTCCCGCGTTGCGATGTCCACTTGCTCGAGAACTCCTCTCGCACATACCTCGGGCGGCCCGAGCGAGTACCCATCGATGACTTTCTGCATCCCCGGATCTAGCGTCAGAGACACCTTGACCATATCGGTGTCGGCACCTCCCGGGGCGATGGGGAAGATGGCTGCATTTCAGGTGAGCTATGTGCTCACACATCGCTTGCGCGAACTCACTGATCTCCGGGTACTGGAAGTGCAGCTTCCGCGTAACCCAATTGAGGGCCGCCTTCGACGCACCGTACGCGTATACGGTGTTCTCGAGCTGCGTCCCCCCGGCGATGCTGCCGACGTGCGACGTGACTGCTGCGAACTTGGGCGCTTTACTCGCTCGCAGAAGTGGGTACGTCGCTTGGAAGAGGACGAGTGGACCGTTCGTATTGACCTAAAGGGCGGAGAGTGCCGATACGCGTGAGCAGTGCCGGCTGATTGGCTCCGCATCCCACTTGCCTCAAAATGTCTAGTCATCTCCTCGGGAGATATCGCCAGGGCATCCTTGAAGCAGTCGCTGATGCCAGCGTTGGCGATGACGACGTTCAGATGGCCCGCCGTCCGCTTTATTTCCTCCACGGCGGCGTCGTTGTCCGCGCGGTCCGCAGACACGAGCTTGACGACATGGACACGTCCTGGATGCGCCCGCGAAAGCGCGTGCAGCTTGTCGGCGCTCTCGGGGCTGCGAGCGCCAGCGAAGACGATGGCGTCTGAACGGGAGGCAAGTAGAGTCACTATGGCGAGACCTGGCGATGTGCTGGCGTGAGCACGTTCAGCAACGCAGGCAGGGTGCACCATACCGATACCGCGGTTCGCGCCGCTCACCAAGTACACTGTGGGTTCGTTGGAGGCGGCCATGGGAGCAAAGATTAAGGTGCGCGCGCTATTCCTCGTCACTTTATATATCCCTCCTCCCATGACACGCTTGACACGGCAGGATCTTCCCCGACGATAGCTCTTGGCTTCGTTCGTGACGCCTTTCACGTCTGCGAAGTGTGCGGTTTCTCTCCCTTGCCAAGGTTGAGTTTCCGAGGATCCTACTGCCCCTTGCGACCTTCCGGTACGTTATGGGTTCATTCTGAGTGCCGCCTTGCTATATAGCTGGGTGGCTGGTCTGTGGAGGTATTGTATGTGGCTGCACCACTCGGACGATCACTAGCTCAGGAACTATAAGGAGGCTTCTGTCCCAGCAAGTATAGTCAGCTCACCCCCAGTGCCATGACCAGCATCATATGAACCTGTCAATGGGCGTAAAGACAGCGCTAACCAGTCCGATGCGGTGATTACAGTGAGGTCAGTGACGGTCGAAAAATAATGCTATCAATGCTACCAATGTCCACCCTGCTTGTTCAGTTTCCACTAGTGTCTTGCTGAAGATCTATCGAGCAAGCATCTTCCAGATACATAGAAGAAGTCAATAATATGTGAAGAGGGCGATAAAAGGAAAATCGCTGCGTATATATCCCAAGAAGGAAGGTTTTGATCACCTTGTTCGGAGTCCCGCGGCTCGGCTGTCCGGACCGGTGTGCTCGGTGCTGGCTCGGTGAACAACGCCTCGAACATCGAGAGCGGGATCGTGCGGGAGCCGCTCTGCGATAGCTTGGAAATTCTTTCCTTATCCCCCAAGGGATTGACTGCCCTTCTACGCGAGGCCGCATACACCCTTCCCTCCCCTTAACCGTCACGACCCCCTTCCTTGCCTCTTCACGATGACTTTGATTCAGAGAGCTTTGGGACTTCGCGCGTGCAGGCAGTATGCGTTGAAGAGCGCGATGCGCCCGGCGCGCGGGTATGCGTCCGCGGCAGACGGTACTGTGCGTAGTTCACCTGGGGGAGCGTGAGCAACGATCTGACATGCATGTCCTCTAGCTCAGGAAGACCGGTCTATACGACTTCCATCTCCAGAATGGTGCTAAAATGGTGCCCTTCGCTGGGTACTCCATGCCCCTAGAGTACGCGGGGGTCGGCCAAGGTGCGTAGTCTTCCACTCGTGCCTTGAGGTTGCTCATGGACGTAAATAGTCGCCAGCCACAAGCATGTTCGCGAGGCGGCAGGCTTGTTCGATGTTGGGCACATGGTGCAGTCGAAGTGCGTTCGTTCCTCGCATCATGTACTTCATCCGTGCTAAACTACAGGTAGCTTCCGTGGCCCCACCGCAACTGCATTCCTCGAATGGATCACGCCCTCGTCCCTATCTGCACTCTCCCCCTATACATCCACTCTGAGCGTGCTCCTCAACGAGGCCGGAGGCATCATCGACGATACTGTCATCACGAAGCACTCGCAGGACGCGTTCTACGTAGTCACGAACGCCGGACGTCGCGAGCGCGATCTCGCATGGTTCAAAGAGAAGCTCGCTGAGTGGAACGCTGGCGAGGTCGCGAAGGAGGGCCCGGTCGAGCATGAGGTGCTGGAGGGGTGGGGGCTGCTTGCGTTGCAAGGTGTGCATGTTTGGCGCTGCGTCGTCGAGTACACTCGTTGACCATCCGTGCAGGCCCCGAAGCGGCTGGCTATCTCCAGACCTTGACGTCCTTCGACCTGCGTACTCTCACCTTCGGCAAGTCCGCATTTGTTCCAATCGACGGTGGCTTCAACTTGCATGTTGCGCGCGGTGGATACACTGGGGAGGACGGCTTCGAGGTACGCCCCTGTCGACGCCTTCACCTTCCATCATCGTAGCGACTCACCTCTTCCCCAGATCTCCATTCCGCCCGACCAGACGTACGACGTCGCGCAGCTGCTGAGCAAGCCCGATAACGTGCAGCTCACCGGCTTGGGCGCGCGCGATAGCTTGAGGCTGGAGGCAGGCATGTGCTTGTATGGAAGCGACCTTGATGAGACGACGACACCCATCGAGGCTGGCTTGGGTTGGGTGATTGGCAAGGAACGGAAGAAGACCGGCGGCTTCATCGGCACTGAGGGTGTGCTTAAGCACATTCAGGAGGGTCCGCCTCGTCGGAGGGTAGGCTTGATTGTCGAGGGTGCTCCTGCTCGCCGTAAGTACTACCCCTTGTCTGTCCTTCTACCTCTGCTTACACATCCTTCCAGACGGCGCTCAAATACTTGAGTCGCCGACGATGTCAGAGGCGATTGGTACGTGAATATGTGCATCTGCTCTCCCCCCGAGTTTGACAACCTGAACCAGGCGTCGTCACCTCGGGCATCCCCTCTCCCACATTGGGGAAGAACATCGCTATGGGCTACGTAAAGAACGGGTTGCACAAGAAGGGCACCGAGCTCGCGGTGGCCGTGCGCGGGAAGGCGCGGAAGGCGGTCATCACGCCTATGCCCTTCGTGCCGACGAAGTACTACCGCGGTTGAGAGCTGGGCTTGCAGACGCGTACTGGTGGTATGACATTAGGTGTTGCGCGTCGTCTAGCTAAGTGCTAGCTAGACATCTGATGGGATATATAGAGGGCTACAGACGTATCAATCGAATGCGCTTCAACAGCGGTGGTCATGTTGTATCACTTGCGTCCGACACCCTTTCTATACGGAGAGTCATGGTACATCATCAATGAGGTACTCTTCCTCCTCGTTCCTCCTTGCCTGGCCCTCCTCCCACAACCACCGAGGATGGAGCATGTCGTCTAAGGACAACGCTACGATGATGATCGCCGCATCGAAGATATCTGAGCCACTCGTCAGCCGTCGCGCTTCACGCATATATACATCGGACTTACTCAACCAGGCCTCTATCCTAACCATACCGCCCTCCTCACCATCAGCCAGGGCTAACATGCGCTCTATGGCGCGCACGAGGAGTAGCATCGTCGATCCACCGAGGAGCGATAGGCAGAGTATCAGACGGTCAGTTAGCGACCCTCTTGACGGCGATGCTTTCCGGTGCGCTTCAAGGGAGGACTGATGTGGTCTGTCCAATGCGTAGCGCCTAAAGAACTCTAGAGTGAAGAGCGCGAAGAAAGAGAGGACGGCGATGTGGAGGGAAACCCCTCGAAGCATAATCTTCCGACCCTGCGATTGGTGAGTGGTGGGCCAAGTCGGAGAAAGGACACCCTACTCGCTCAACGTCGCAACTGTCTATTGACGCACGAATCCCACTACCGACACCCTGAATCGCCGATGCGAAGATGTCCTGGTAACAATGTTAATATTCCACGCAGTTGACGGGCGAAGGCCGCCGTACACAGCACAAGAATAAGCCCGAGACTGTAGGTGTCATATCAGCCAAGCCCCAACAGCGCTGGCGAAGAAAGCTCACATAGACCAGGACTCAATAAGCTGTATGAGGTACCCAGTCGCCTCACAACATTGCTCATGATGAAGCAGTGGGCTGCGAAGAGCGGCGTAGGCCCTATTATCGTCGCGACAGACCTATGAAGACATCAGCGTGCATTCAGAGCGCGTCTCTCGGCTTCGCAGGTAACTCACTGAAGCATACGCGGGTCGTCGTGCCCGAAGCCCTCCCAATCATCGCGCCGTTGTGTCGCGTAGCCGAGGACTTCTACTGCGGCGCAGACGACGGCGGTTGCGAAAAGCCAGACACTCTTGTACGTGATGGACTCGTGGCCGTGGATGGCTATGAGGGAGTCAGTATGAGCGCATTGTAGTTCATCGATGGGACATGAGTGAAATATAAGATTCCAAGTCTACTCACCTATCGTGACGCCAAAGAGTGCGACATAGAGCTGTATGCATCCCCATTCGTTTGGCACGTCGCCATGCGTAAGTGGGAATGAGATATTGTCGAAGGAGGGCTCTGTCACCATCCTTGCCATGTAGAACTCAGCAGGCTGCCTGCAGGTCGATTATGTCGTGCAGGCGCCGTAGGATGAGGGGAAGAAGAATGAAGGTGGGGTAACACCAGGCGGTGGCGCGCCTTTGATCATCACTTGTTGCCTTTGAAGCAGATTATGCGATGCCTCGAGGACACAGCCTTTGTCCTCCGGCTACCTGCATGGATGAATTGACACATCGGGATTGTGGGGAAGTCAATGAAAGCACAGGCGATGATGCTTGCCGAAACGATGAAGTCAGAAGTTGAACTTCCCGACACGTGTACCCACGCGCGCTCAATTATGGACCCACAAGGCCCTGCATAATCATTCACGTTGCTTTCCGACGTTGCGGCACTGGGAGGTTTGAAGAAAACAGCACGGCATTCTCGTCCTCCACACACTCTCTAATCTTCAAGAGACTCTCTGACGTGCAATGGCTGCTCAGAGCAAGAACGAAGCCCAACTTGCCCTTGCGCGCAATCTCGCTCATGTTCCCTGGGGCGAAGAATACGAGCGCATGATTTCTGGAATGCTGTGGGCTCTTTTCTCCTGTGTTCCTTATTGTCGGTGCTTAGACCTGCGGGCGCCAAGCTGATTAGGTCGTAAAGGTATAACTCGTTAGTCCCCGAGCTCGAAAAGGCTCGGTTCGAGGCGCGCACTTGGGCGATGCGCTTCAACACCACCCTTCCGCCTGATTGTCCCACTGCCGACAGTCTTGCAAAAGCGAGGCTGAACAGTTTGAAAACGGTTCGTTGCCCTCTGCTCACACTTCTGCCCTCGGGCGTCGCAGCGTCAATGTTCACGAACCCGGATGTCAATGCTCATCTCATGCTCTTGTGCCTACTGTCTGCAATGCCTTCGTGACACAGAAGATTGAGTCACATTGACCAGATAATCGGCAAAATCGCAGACGACGAGGCCTACATCGAACCTCCCTTCTATATCGATTATGGCTGCAACATCAGCTTCGGCAAGCGATTCTACTCCAACTTCAACCTCACCATCCTCGACTGTGCTCTCGTTACGATCGGCGACCGCGTCATGTTCGGACCCAACGTCTCCCTGCTCACCGCCACACACGAGACGGAAGTGCAGAGTCGCCGCGAGAACATCGAGTATGCCAAGCCGATTACCATAGGCGACGATTGCTGGATCGGGGCCAATGTGGTGGTCTTACCTGGCGTCACCATCGAAAAGGGATGCACGATCGGAGCAGGCGCGGTGGTCACGAAGGATATACCTGAGTGGAGTGTGGCGCTGGGTCAGCCTGCCAGGGTGGTCAAGAAAGTAACTCCTGTGGACTAATGTGAGTGCTGTTTGGTGAACTTCCATCCTTCTTAAAAGTATCAGAAGACAAGGTGAATACTCATGGCTTCCAGTGCTTACAATGACCATCGCCAAACAAGACACACGCTCGAAGATCGCCAAGAATTCGCTATTTTTGTTCTCGGGAGCATGTTACTTTGTCCACAGCCTGGCATGATATGGAGATATTCTGCTGCTCTCAGCTTGCGCCAGACGAGCCATATCCCTGCTATGGCGAGTGTTGCTTGAAGCATCTGAAGTTCAACACAAAAGCATGTGGGAATCACGTGCAGGCCCCCACCTTAGCACCAGCAGAGACACGCAGACTCAGAAGGAAAGGGTGTCCCCCTTGCCTCTATAAGTCAAATACAGGTCAAGCTCTGAGATCCTCTAAGCACGAGGTCTCCTCCGTACAATCCCATCAAACACCAGACACGGTGGCCGCTTTCACCCGTGCGTACCTCGGACAGATGTTGGCAGTAAGCAGTCACCACCCACTCTCCGAGCAGATGCCAGTATCCCGGGGCATCGATAGGCTATATCGATGCACACGGAGTCCAGCTGCGAATAAATAACGGTTAAATAGGGAACGTAGATTAGTACAGGAGCGTGGGTGGTCGTTTCTCCGGCCGATGTGGGCCTCCTCGATAGGGCTGTCAAAGTTGTCAGCTTGTGCGGGCGGTCAAGTGAGATGGTGAACGCAAGAATGGAAGACGGAAGGCGGGAGAACAGGAAGACAGGACGTGAGGACGTCTACGCACCGTAAGTTGTCGTGTATACTGGTCAGCTTGGAAGGTCGTCGGGGCTTCGAAGGTAGCTGTCGCCGGTGTCATGTTTCCACCGAAAGACGCGCTCGATGGACTAGTATGACCGGGATAGAGCATAGGCGCGTTCGAGGCATATGAGCTCAGCGTAGTCGTGCTATCGGGCGAGAAAGCGCGCATGCGGGGAAGCGGCGTTAGGTTCGCGTCTGCGCTGAAGGATCCAGAGCGCTCCTTCTCGCTCTTCTCGCTCTTCTTCGTGCCACGTTTGACCTTGTCCTTCGCAGCTTTCCCTTTACCCTTGGCCTTTTCCTTCTTCCAGTGCCACTTGGCCGCGAGCGTCTCGTCCGACCAGCGCGAGTGGGACTTGGTGCGCATGCTGAACGACCGCATCATCGGCTTGAACACGCTCGACGGGCTCTCCGCAACGATAGGCAGACCAGGATTCGGAGACTCTTCATCCGACCCAGCGTGAGCGCGCTGCTTATGCCGCTTGCGCAGGAACTGGACGAGCAAGAAGAGAAGGACGAGCGCGAAGACACCTCCGCCGACGGCTGCGCCCAGGATTATGCCCAGCGGGAGTTCGTGCGAAGTCGACGCGGGCTTCCAGTTCCTGTAAGGAACGCGTCAGACGGGGGGTATGCGGGTAGGGGGACCGCAGGGCAAGGCATGCGGCGCGCGAGGGACGTCACACGCCTGTGGGTGCTAGGCGGGCGAGCGAGGGCGAGGTACTCACGCAACTGATGCAGAGCCGGAGGATGAATAAATATGGATGGCGTCAATGGCCAAGGTCTTCCCTGATGAGGAAGGGTCGGCGGCAATCTTTAGGGAGTGTTCGCTAGTTGGAAGTCCGGTCAAGAAGTACTTGAGGCGATGTCAGAGTTTGAATCAGATTTGCACTTGCGAGCGATCACTTACAAGTAGAACCTTTTCGGTAATCAGCAAGCTATGCAGCGAATCCGGATAAACGAAACGTACCCCGTTGTGCGACGTTGATAAATCCGTAGTGTTCGTGACGGGCATCGGAAAGGCATCCCCGTCGACGAGGGCCTGAACCCGGGTGTTATCCGAGGAGGCGGTGCCATAGACCGCGACAGCGTCGCCGTAGAAGGTCAGCGACGCATACGCCACCTCGGACGACGTCGTACTATCGAGATCTTTAGTCAGGATTGCTGCGATTTGTGGATGCGACGTACTGTCCGTCATCGGTAGACTTCCACTCGGAGGATGGATGGTATTCGACGCCACTGTCTTCGTGGCCGACGGACACCCTGTTGAAGGTAAATTAGATTCCGATGTCAAGGATAGCGGTTGACAGATCAGAAAGCGCACCCATCTGACTTGAGATCGGTAGACAGTACGACCCAGTCGATGTCGAGCAGCCCATCACTGTTGTTGATGAGCTCAACAGTGTGCTCGCCCTGATCGAGGTCGGAGACCGTGCCTAGCAGGGCCTTGGTCTGCGTCGAGTACGCCTTGCCATTGCCTGCTCCTACGAGGACGTTGTCGACATAAATCGTATAGGGACCGTAGTCGGGACCGTTGGCGCCGTAGATAGATATGCCGGTGCCTTCGGGACATGTCAGGGGAACGGCACCGGTAGCACAAAGGAAGTACGCTGACCATTAAAAGTGACGGAGGCGGACGCGTTCTTGTATGCCGTATAGTGAAATGACTGGCCTGAGTAGGGCTGCAAGGTAGCACTGTTCAGCGACCTCGCTATAGCAGTTGCCAGCGATGGAGCCCACCTCGGCGGCAGATTCGTCCCCATCCTTCCATGCACCTTCTGGATTGTAAGAAATGAGCGGAGAACTGTCTTCAACTACATCGGAGTCGCTGTGGTCAGCGGAAAAGCACAGCAAGACGGTATATGCTCACCGGAAAGAGAAAGGGTAGAAGACATAGCACAGCATATGCGAAAAGGATCGCGGGGGAAGAAGAGATACCCTGGCCCCCGGGCCTGCCTATAAAGGGCCTGCAAACGTTTCTCTATACGAGATGGGCGCGAGCAAGGGCCGATCTACGGAGGTTAGAAGGAACAGGTGTCGTGGACGAGTGTTACAAAGGGAACCTGGGATTTATGACATGCTATGGAGCATGGAAGGGGCCGTTTGAATGAAACTGATCTGGGGAGCGCGCGCTATACTCGACTACCGGCCAGACTACGGCCGTACCGCGCCGTTGTGATTCGAGGCGACACGCCACATCACGACGCCGAAGCGCAGCTATAGCGCTGTATATAGCTTGCTGCGAGAAGATGAGACATACAGAAGCATCGAAGACCTCGTTTGCCATTGTTCACCATGACCGTTCCTCTCAAAGGTTGAATGTGACCGTGACGCGTGGGAGATTCGGACAATGGGCCGGTCCAAGCGCGCTCTTTGTGCGGCGCGCGAGGGCCAGAACCATTTTGGCAAGAGCGCTCGTCTGTTTGGACCACAACCGCATTCTTGTCTTGGACGCCCACCATGGCGCCCCCATCGTCGTCCAAGCCATCGACGAAGGATCTCGTGAAGAAAGGCCCCTCCGCCCTCCAGAAGAGCGCGAACAAGAAACAAGATGCCGCGGAAAAGCCAACCACCCAACGCGCCATTGTTATCCGGAACGGCAAGTATGGTGCGCGTGGCACAGGCGAAGTTCAGCTGGTCACCAAGCTCGCCGGGCGCGAGAAGCTTGATCTGCTAGCAGGTGCGTGAAGCTAGATCGGCGACGATAATGCCACCGACTAACGTCCCCCGGTAGAGGACCTCATCGAACAGGCCAAACAGGCCATTGCGCGTCCTTTTAGGCTCGAGGACTGTATCACCATTGCCGAGGCTCAGTGCAGCGGTGAGTTATATGCGACGACGCATTCCTGTGGCGCGCTGACGCGTTCGGCGCTTGCTAGCTTTCCTGGACGACATCGCCAATCTGCAGGACCCGGACCTCTTCTACGACATCATCCAGCAGGAGCTCGAGGCCCGCACGCCCAAGGATGCCAACGGCAAGCCGAGCGCGATGCTGCGTAACCCGACCTACGTCGCGCAGGTCGTGGCAACCAGGTTCGTGAGCCCCCATGACCGATCTGTATGCCCGACTGAACATGCCACCGTCCAGAATCCACAATGCATATCTTCTTGCATCGGCTTGGAAGATCGCGTCCGATACCCTCGCTCTGCTTGCCAAGGAAGGGCTCAAGGATCACACGGCCAAGAATCAGTTGAAGAACAACGAGAAGATGCGCTCGCGCTACCTGGTACTCTTCGACATGGTCGGTCACCTCGTCGACATGTCGCAGGCAAAATTCGCCGTGTTGGCTACCAAGTCGCGTATGTGAATCATGTTGGAAACTAATATCGGCGCTAATGGTTCCGTCTAGCGCACTACGCACACTTCTTCAAGGAGGTCGAGGACAAGGAGACAGGGGAGAAGGAGGTTGTGTTTGACTATCGCGCTGGACTGCGTGAGGCTGGTCGTTCCTTCCTCGACTCGATCATCATCGAGCTCGCTTTCCCTGAGTCCATCTATCCGAAGTCCATCTTGTACAACATTCTTCATGATGCTGTCGAGGAGGCTCCTCGTGAGGCGAAGCGCTTCCCTCAAGCTCTCTGGGATGCTGTTGGCGACCTTTCGGTAAGGCGAATGTGGGATTCGCATGCGTACGATGACTCACATACTTTCAGGAAGCCGTTGAGCTGCAGCAGATCCTTGAGACGCCGCTTCTGGGCCCGGAGGGTCAGGAGATGCGCAAGATGCCCCGTCAGATGCCTGAAGAGTTTGAGCGTTGGGTCGACGCGTCCATCTACTCTCAGAAGGCGTCCGAGATCATCGGCAACTTCAAGGATGTCATCTTCCCTCTTGAGAAGACCAAGAGCAAGACGACACTCGAGAACATGTGGAAGTACATCAACATGGTTGGTTAACGCGTTTTCGGCGTGTAGCATCACTGACGGCCGCGCAGAACTACAAGAGCATCTCTGGGCAGGACATCAACAAGCTTTGGGGCCTCGAGGACGCGCTGAACGCTCCTCCTCAGTGGCACGCTTACTACGTCGACCCTTCTGTCATCCCGGAAGCGGAGGATGACGTCTTGACTATGGGGCATAATATGAAGAAGACCCTCCAGCTCACGGCCGGCGGCGAGGACAGTGAAGACTCCATGCCCGAGCTTCAGTCAGTGTCAAACTCTTCCGATGAAGAGAGCGACGACGAGTCCACGGACTCTGAGGACGATGAGTCGGACTGGGAGTCGGACGATGGGTACGATACCGACCAGGAGGATTACCTGCGTGAGATGTTGCGCGAGGCCATGGACGCGGCGAACGAGGCTGAGGCTGATCTTGGCGTTCCTGGTGTCGATCCTCTCGCTCAGGATGAGGACTACAGGAAGGGCAACCCCTTCTTGAAGTTGCTGGGCTCTCTCAGAGGTAGGATTATTGCAATCCTCGTCACGGTACGTACTGATAAACATTTAGGCCGCATGTTCCCTCCCAGCTCGAAGATCAGGAACAAGACTGATCGCCCGACTCCTCGCGGTGCTGGTGAAGACTTCCTTAAGAAGGCCACTGAGGCGCCCAAGCAGAAGTCCGCGCTCGAGCAACTGCTTGAGGAGGAGGAGGCTGAGAAGGCGGCGGCTGCAAAGAAGAAGTCGAAGAAGAAGCCCAAGAAGAAGAAGGCTGCCGGCGGTACTGGCACCAGCACTGAGGCCGCGGCGCCCTCGACACCGACCGCGCCCGAGCCGCCGACCTCTCCCCAGGCGAAGGAGAAGAAGGAGAAGCCCGCGCCGAAGCCGGCCGCCCCGCCCCCCGCGCCCATCTGGTTTGAGACGGGCGAGACGCGCGCGCAGAGCGCGCGTGCGTACCTGCACGAGAACAAGCTGCTCGACGCGGAGAAGAACAAGACGAAGAACCGTGCGGACCACGCGAGCATCTTCTCCGAGACGGGCAGCAGCAAGAAGGAGGAAAAGGAGAAGGGGAAAAGGGGCGGGATGTTTAGCAAGCTGATGGGCAAGGGCAGCGACGATGTCGACCAGAAGGAGGCGAAGCTGAGCTTCTTCAAGCGGCTTTCGAAGCGGACGAAGGGGTACATGCACCAGCTGTTGCGCACGTCGGAGGACGAGAAGCGCGGGCTGGCGCCAATGAAGTGGGAAAACTTTGTCAAGGTGGGTGACGTGGTGTCATGGTCAAGACTGCGGCTGACTCAAGTCTAGCTCATGGTTGAAATGGGCTTCGAGTACGACCCCAGCACGGCCGGCTCGAGCGTTCGCTTCATCCCCAAGGATCAGCGCGACAAGCCCATCACGTTCCACAAGCGTATGTCTGATTCCGTTCTAATCTACCTAATGCTAATCATCTCTATAGCGCACCCTGACCCGACCATCCACCCGGTCATGCTCAGGGAGTTCGCGAAGAAGCTGCAGCGCCACTATGGCTGGACGCAGGAAGACATCCTGGCGGCTGCCTAAGTGCGCGACGCGTTTTTCTTGGGAAACGCGCGGGCAGTGCGTCCGCTAACGATCAATGGATCGACAACGAACTGTTTCTTGTAACGATCCGTCACCAGTGTGTGCTGGCGCGGTATCCTCATCTGTCATGATCTCTTTTCTTGTAGCGGTTTAGTTCCCTCACTAACTGTTTTACTGGCTTGGTATGCGCATTGCACGAACGTTGTAGCTGTGTAGACAAGCACCCTCGCTGTATTTTGTATCTCCTGAATGTTGACCTCTTGCACAATCATACCCACCTTGACCTTGAAATGCCCTGCCCATCGCCAGCATCGTCCGGCTGACGGCCCGATATTCCGCCGCCGCCTTCGGTGTCATCATCCGTCCGATTCCCCACTTTGGTCTCGACCTCCATCATGTCCCCCACGGACGCGCTCTCCTCACGCGGCGCCCGCCGACTGCTGCATCGCGCGGGCAAGTCGCTCATGAAATCGCACCGCCTCGGTGCCCTCCCATCGCAGAAGCTGGGCGCGCTCTCCCAGCACATCCGCTTCCGGCCCGTGCGCACACTCTCCCATTCCCCTCTTGCTATCCGACGCTCAAGCACCCCTTGCAGTGGTTTCTCGTGCTGACATGCCTGGTCATGTTTGTGCTGGCCTTCCTCGGGTTCACGAATCTCTCGCACTCGCTTCCGCTCAACGACAAGCTGTTGCACTTCCTGTGCTTCATGGTCGCGACGGGCGTGTTCTACTTTATATTTGATGTTGAGGAGTGCGTAGTGTCCTCCTCTATTTCTGGGTGTATGGCTGACATTGCCCAGGGAGGCAAGACGGATATGGATCTGGCGACATGCAGGGCAGATCATGACCGGCTTCTTCTGTTTCTTCTGCGGAGGGATCTTGAGCGAGTTCGTTCAGTCGATGCTACCGGTGCGTACATTCCTTCTATCTGTTTACTCTACGCGCTCACCCGATCATAGTATAAGGAATTCCAGTTCGGAGATATCGTGGTAAGTATACAAGGATTTCCGCGCGCAAATCATTGCTCATTGTCCCAGGCCAACTTATGCGGAGCCTCAGTAGGCCTTTACCTCTCTTACCACCTTGAGAAATACTATAGGCATAGGCGAGAGGTTCGTCGGATTGATGAAACCACCTCGCATCC
This sequence comes from Schizophyllum commune H4-8, assembly GCF_000143185.2. NCBI lineage: Eukaryota > Fungi > Basidiomycota > Agaricomycetes > Agaricales > Schizophyllaceae > Schizophyllum > Schizophyllum commune. Next base: position 1,595,945 of record NW_026089545.1, on the reverse strand, counting down.
GTCTCACCGTCCTCACAGATCGCCCGCCTCTACCAACCACTAGATACCTCACAATCAGACCTCGAGGATGACGACGACGAGCTCGTCGGCGACCAGCTTCTTCCCACCCACACCCAATCAACAAAACCAGGGAAGGGGTCTGTCGCGCTGCAAGACGTGTGGGACGAGCGGGAAGAGCTGTTCGGCATTGGCGACAGCGACGAAGAGGACGACCGGACGCCGCGCGTTTCTAGCAGTCGCGCCGGGCCTCCGCCCTCGAAGACGAGTGTATGAGATGTGCGCTGAGGCGCGTGTACGAGGATCGCGCTCGCTCGGGCGCGGCCATAATAAGTATTAGCGTTTGTAACTGTAATACCACGCTTTGGAATAGTGAAGGGAGTGCAACAGGGTTGCATGGGAGTATGAAGGCAACAGGCGAAGGCTACGACTTCTCGGCCTTCCCAGTCCCCAGTGTCCTTGCCTCGGCCTCTAGGGAGCGTAGGGTCTCCTCTTGTCCGTCGATGACTTCGTGTCGCTGCTCTACGCGTCGAAGGAGCCCTTTGCACGCAGCGTTGGGGACGGCGCATACGCGTTCACGCAGTACGGTGTCCAGCGTCGTCTGAGCTACATCAGCCATTGTGGTTCATAGCTAGAAGTTGAGAACACTTACCGACAGATCCCTCTCCAACCCCTCCGACACCCTCTTCCAATCGCCCCACCAGCGCCGCTTCGCCTTCTCCCACCTCCCAATCGCTACCCTCACGCTCGCCAGCGCCAACAGCACCCCCGCGCCCGCCGCCGTGCCCGGCGTCAAGCCCGCCGACAGCAGGTTGCTCAGCACGCCCTCCGCGATGCCCAAGCTCGCGAACGACGACGCGATCGCGGTGCCAGTGCCCAGCCCTGCGCCGCCCATAGCAACCAGGAAAGAGCGCTGCGCGGACCGATGTAAGCGCGGGGTGGCGTAGTGGGTCATCTGCGCGCGGCGCGCGTGCACGGGGGAGGTGAGGACGGAGGGGGAAAGGGCGGTGGACGGCGCGCCGGCGAGAGCGTCCAGGTCGTTGCGCAGAAGGGCGGAGGCGAAGGCGGGGCCGGCGCTTTCGATGGTCGACACGGCTTGTGCGGTCAAGTCGGCGCGGGCAGCGGCGAGCTGGCCGGTGTGGTAGATGAGCTGGGTGAAGTTCGTTAGTGAGATGTAGATAGACGATAAAGTGAGGAAGAAAGCTCACATGCTGTTCGAGCTCCTGGCACCACAGCCGCTCGACGGCGTCCGCCACGACGACCGACACCTCGTCCACGCGCGCCACCATCCGCCACCATGTCAGCCGGTCGAGCACGTCGCCCAGCCGCCGTTCCGTGTGCTCCAGCGCGCGGCGGACATGCTTGCCGTCCTGCAGCACCGTGCGTGGCACTGTCGCCTTGTACTCCTCCGCGCGCCGCTCGAGCGCGCTCACCCTGTCTTCAACTACGTCACACTCCGCGCGCGCAGTCGCCAAAGCGTCCCGACACGCGTTGAGTGCGCCCAGGAGCACGCCCTGGGCATACGTCCGTCGAGCGTCGCGCCGCGCGGACCCAAGGCCCGAGACGCGCGCGCGGATAGCCTCGAAGACGGCGGAGATATTGGACGCGGCGAAGTCGTGCTGGTAGAGCTGAACAGCCGCAGGCGAGGTGGGGTTCGCGTTGAGGGTCGTCAGCGCGGTCGCGGCGCGGCGGGTGTCGACTGCGAGCGTTGTCGGATGGTCGGGAAGGGGGCCGCGGGGTGGGGCGTTGGCGATGAAAAGGCGGAGGGGATTGTGCGTGGGGACGGGGAGATTGGGGGAGGGAGTGGTGGCTGGGTTGCGCACGATGATGGGGATGTCGGCTTTATAGGCGGAGAGCAGGGTCCTCGCTTGCAAAGGGTCGCGTAGCTCCAGAATCTGCGCGTTGAGGGTGGATAGCCAGGGGGCATTGACAACTAGTTTTGGGACTCCGTCAAGCCTAGGATTCATGAGCATCGGACATCGCGCATTCAGGTGGGGAACGTACTGCGCCTCCGAATGACGGGCACCAGCATCAACCTCTTCCCATCGTGTCGCCGTCGTCGTTGATGAGAAGGGTTCCTCTGTCAACGAGGTGACCAGCTCTTGCGAGCCAGAGTCCTCCCCCAAGCCGCATACTGCGAAGTACTTCAGCCACCGATCACATTCTGAAGCCGTTTGACGCACCGAGGATATTCAACTGAGCAGGAGACTTTCCCTCACGCAGCTCCTTCTCCACGCCCTCCAGTCCCGAACGTGAGTGCTCGAGTAGATGTCGCCAGAACCGCTGGTCCTCAACAGTGCCCTCGATCGTTTGTGTTGGCAGGACATCGAGGACGAGAGCTTCAGCCTTCGTAATCAGAGTCCGGTACGACGCATTGGCATGTATAGCGGTGGCTAGCTCCTTGCTTATGGGCGCCGCCTTTGGTTCAGCCTTTTGCAAGGGGGGCGCATCCTGGGATGGAGTCTGATCGCTATACGCCCGAGACCGGGTTCGGGCATGCGTGGGTATTCGCGCAAGTTTGGCGCCATGATGGCTGTACGAGGTAGAGCCTGCGCGGCAGGCGGGGAGCCTGGCCAGCCCGCTATACCGACATGGCATGGAGGTAGGTTCAAGTCGATCTCGCGAGCCTCGCGCGTGGGGGAAGCAGGCGCGTCACGGTCCGGTCCGGCATTTCCCGGAGAATGCTTTATGGCTTTTTACTTGCTTTTCCTGTTGAGTTAGGGAGCGCTGAATCGGCGACTGAGAGATAGCTATCTCAACTTTGGGTGTAAGTGCAAGCGAGTGGGGTAGAGTGAGCCTTGTTGAGGGCCTTCCACCTCCACGGCCCAATCCAGTGACCTGTGAATCATGCAAACACTACATTTCGAAGGATCGTCGTATCATCCATAAACCGTCAACTATCTACCCTATTCAGTGTCTGCAATTCACTGTCCCGATTCACTGCCCTTGAGCACGGATAAGGGGCGCCCTTGACACTTTGCCTCTCCCCACTGCTTCCATTTTCACACAACCCACAGGCTCGGCTCGCTTCCCACCAATGCGTAGCCCCTAGCCACGCCTGCCCCCAAGACGAGGACTTTGAGTGGAGTGGCCAATTGCCTCATTTGGTGCTGTGCGAGTCAACTGATCAGGAGGATTGAAGTCTATAAAGGCTGGATTCGGCTCCCGTCTCTCTTCCGTTACCGCGATGACCTCCCGCAAGAGGTCGAGCTCGGGCTTTGTGCAGTCGCAAGGTGGTCGGTCCACTCGGCGGCGCGCGGACGCAGCGCCAGCTTACCACGGGAACGAGACGCACGGCGGAGAGATTGCGCTTAATTCAGTTGGAGCGACCGCAGCTGAGACGGCGGTGAGCCCGGGAGCAGGAGAGGTGCGTTCAATGACCCTGGAAGTGACGCTGAACATGACGACGGACTGCAGGCGATCTCCCCAGTGCAGAGAAGTTCCACGACTTCGTCTATCCCTGCTCTAGTCGCTACCCCCTCGCATGTTGGTCCGTCTGCCAATGGACCCTTCGTCCAGTACGTCCCAGGCTCGTCGAACAGGCCCCGCAACGGCCCTCCCCACGTATGCACCGTCTGCGATAAACACTTCATGAGGTGCGTATCTCCCGCATATCCATTACTCGTCCATCTCGCCCTCGCCGAAACTGAGGCTAATTATCCTAATTCAAGGCCCTCGACACTCGCTACGCATATGAACATCCACTCGGGTGCTACACGTAAGTTGCCTCGTTGGCTATTGTCGTCACTTGCGCATAGTGTTGACACCTTGTATAGCGTACATTTGCGGCTTCCAAGGCTGCCACGCGCGCTTCAACGCGCGGTCGAACGTGACGCGGCACCGCTACCTGCACGGCGCTGCGTTTGCGCAGAAGCAGGGCGATATCGAGACGGGAAGGGCGGCAAGAGGGATGACGGTGTTCGTCGAACCCGTCGTGGCCTCGCCGAGTGGGATTCCTATGGCTCCGCCGAATGGGCCGCTTGTGAGCACCAGGGTAAGTGCATCGTCGTACGAGATGGCGGGGGAGTTCGGTGCGGCGTGGTCAGTCGATGACGCGGGGAGTAGCAACGAAGTGGGTCCGTCGAGTGCTCAACAGCCTGCTGATCACGAGGTGCGTTGGATGCCGGTGAATCAGGTGTCCCGAGGGCGTACATCGTACTCGCCTATTGCGATGACAGGCAGCAGAGGGTCGAAGAAGCAGCACAGAAATGCAGGCCCTCGATCCGAAGGTTGAAAGCTATCTGGCGGGCAATACTCTACCATACACGCATACACTACTCTTGCCGTTTCTTGCTCTGGTCGGTTCGCTTTGTTCCATATCGGTCTGTTTAACCTTGTCTGTATATCGTCTATTTCCAAATAGGCATGTATATTTGTATGACCACATATATACAGTGCGACCCGCCACTTCTCGACTGCCTCTTTGGGCGGGACCATCATTTTTGACCAAAAAGCACAAGACATTTCCCCCCTGCGGCGGAGCACCTTGGAAACATCACCAATGAGCTTGTATTACCTTTCCCCACCTCCAGGTAGAATATCTAAGCTGTAGCTCAAGTTTTGGTTTTTGGACCGTCGGAAAAATGAAAAATCGGCCGAAATTCAATGGAAAAGCGAATATAATATTCATTTCTGGGTCTTTTCAGACGATTTTCTCGGATATCGGTAGCGCATGGTCTCTACACTGCCTGTGCTACTGTCTAAGAATGATGTTCACATCCATAAAGACGTTCTGAGGGATTCGACGATGAGAAGAGTACTTTTTGACCGCATATTTTGCCTGCTGCGCGTTCAGGCCAATCCTGCAAGGAAAATATGAGTCCAGGTCAAGCCACAACCACCGAGATACATACTTGTATGCATGCATATAGCGGTAGCAGTGCCGAAAGTAGCGACGAATATTTTCGACGGTTACTTGGTTGAGACACTCGGGAACCAGGCGCTTTGCCGTCGGAAAAGTGCCGTCCGAGAACTTTCGAAACCCTGCAGATGCGTCAGCTTGCAGCATCGAGATGATAAGGAGTTGACTTACGCGTTTTTGCCTGACCCCACACCATCTCTATAGGGTTGAACTCGCAATGAAACTTGGGGAGGAAAAGACATTTGTGGCCCCTTTTCTCGATGAGGACCTGCAAGAGCGGCTTCTCATCGCGGAAATCGGGCTGCGACGCAAGCAGGCGCTGCATACAGCAGTTGATTGGACGCTCCGCATCCTCCGCTTCTGCAAGAACGGCGGCAGCGATGGCCTCTCGGCCTTCGAGGCCACTCCCATCAATCTCGTCCTCCTTCGACTTAGCCAGCTTCGCCGCTTTCTCGCGCGCGGCGGCAGACTGCTTGCAGACGCCACACGTGCCGACAGGCTTTCGGCCTCCTTCCTGAAGCAGGGATAGCAAGCCCCGCTCCCGAAGTACCTGCTCCATTCCCTTCGGCTTGCCCGCCAGGGAATTACCCTTCGTGTCGACTATTTGGCTGTCTGCAGGAAAGACCATGGACTGCACCTTTTCAGTTCCAGGGATTTTCGTGTCGTGCATGATTGGCTGAGCGCCCCCGGGGTAACGGTTCATTTTGTGGGCGAGTAGCGCGTCGCTGGCGAAGGCTTCATGCGCGGATGAACAGTCAAAGATAAATACCGCTGTTCCCTCCGGGAACTTGACATCGAAGATGTCAATCGCGCGCTTGACCTAGGGGAAGTATTGAGTTTGTATCCCCGAAGGAGACAGAAGCAACAAACCTGTACGAGAAGCTGAGGCATGTCCCAATAGGGATCATGACCCGCTCCAGGATATATGATCTGTCTCGCGTCGTAGGTAGGGAGGCGATAGCGGGTGTGCGGTGCAGGAGGTGGTGGGGGTGTCCAGTCATCAGCCGCAGCAGTGGTTCGGTCAGTAGCGACAGGGATAGCGGTTGGGGAGGCCTTCGTTTTGCCTTTCCTGCCCTTCCCCTTTATCGCTTCGCTTGGGGTTGGCATATGCTGGGAAGACGGAGGGAGAGGTGGTGCCGGCAGAAGCTCCTCTCGAGCGATCTCGTCAGGTGTCAGCGCGAGCCGACCATTTTCTGACTTCTCGATAATGAAGTCAGAAACATGGACATTGCGCCCCCGGCTCTTTGAGCGGAGCTCCTGCTCTCCCTCCCGAAGCCAGAGGCTGTTCGTCTGGTCGTTTGCTTGGAAGCACGTCTCGTCGTGGAAGATGGGATAATGGATCTTCGTTCCCGCTGGAATAGTGGGGGCGGTCTCCGATAGCGACTTGTCCTCGTACTGATAGGCAAACGGCAGCACGGAGAGGTCCATCAACTCAATGAAGGCCTTACGCGCTGCGACAACATCCTTGCGCTCGTGACCGTCCCAGTATATTCCTTTGGTATGGCGAGTGCAATAAAAGCCGAGCCACTTCAGCCAGCGAACAGCCGTCGTCATCGAGATCGTCGCATCAATTCCGAGTTGAGGGAAAAGGTGGACATTAACGAAGTTGAGCAGCTTATCGGGTGTGGGCTATAGGTCAATAAGTAAGGTGATAAGGGGGGAAGATGAAAATGTACCCGATTCTTTCCTAACCCACCCTTGGACTCGTCGATCTCGCGGTCAGCCCACCTCTTCAGATGCTTCTTGACCTCCGGATTTTCGAAGTTCGTTGCGTGCACAGCGCCCTTCCCTTGACGATTCTCGGGGAGCTCGCCGGTGCGACGAACGTGCTCAGCAGCAACACGTAGCTGACGTGCAAAGTATACACCGTGATCGCGGCCCCTTGCGACATGGGCACTGGCCTCGGCTGCTGGCCGTATCTTGTTCGCACTCTTCCGCAGGCGGTAGCGAAGTGCACCTTGGGTTGTCTGACGAGCGCGTGCAAAGGCCTGGTCTCGTGCTTGCTGCCGCTCATCGAGTTTCTTGCTGTATTGTTCCAACGCACGAACACGCTCGAGCTCCCGATCAAGCTTTTCCAACGAGAGTTGAGGGCTGTTGTTCCTAATTAACTTCTTCCTAAGCAAACTCAGCTTCGCGTTGAGTGTGAGAGTACGAGCAGCCTCGTTAGTTGCCTCTTCATCGTCCACCTCCCCCTCCTCGTCCTCCGAGTCGCTAGTGACACTGCCCGCGTCCTGTAGATCACCTCCCGACAAAGTATCAACGGGACTCGTATCCCACTCAGCGCAGCTTCCGACGACATCCTCCATTGCCTGTAGCTCCTCTGGCTCTGTGCGCGCAGGAGGCGAGAGCTCGGGAACAGGAGATGTGCACGCGAGGGAAGGAGGTTCGGTGTCAGGGGATGCATGCAACTCCTCGCGGCTCGAACGGTCCTCCGCCATCTCGCCAGTGACTTCATTCGGGATGCTGCTTGTTGGCGGGTGCTCGTGTTCGTCATTGCCACCGTTCGGGTCCTGCGAGTGAGGTGAACTGATCATTCGATGTCAATAGGCTTATTTGCTTACGCATGGGGGCATGGCGTGCACGGACTGGCCGAGGTCAACGCGTGGTCGCTTTGGCTCCTTCTGAGCTGCAGTGAGGACAGAGAAACAAGAGAAGCGAGGAACGGTGACTGACATTCTTGCGAGAGAAGATACTCGCAATGCTCTTCTGCATGTTGATCGCGCGCGACTTCTTTGTCATGTTGTTGGCGTTCCGCCACATTGTCGTAGTGCTCTGCCCTCGGGGAGCCGGGGGCGGCGCTTCGGGATGTCTTAAATCTTCATTGGAATGGGTTCTCTTCCCCTTCAGAGCGTCGTGAGCCAGTAGCTTCAGTGACTTGTGCACGGCACTCACTAATACAGCCGTTGGGCATCCATTCGGTACCAAGTCCGCGTCGAACCTGACGATCATCCCAACATCTCGACCGCGCGCCCCCGGCGCGTCATCAGAGGGCACATCACCCATGCTGCTTGCGGGGAGGCGGTCGACCTGGTCACGACGATCGAGCTCGCCGAACGCGTTCACTTCGAGTGTGCTGATATCTTCCATTTCGCCTTCATCGCAAGCCATAGGAACCCAGTCAGGGTCGAGAGCGCGTTCTTGGGTGAGTTCACTCTCGCGTCTGCTCGCTTCTCGCCGCTTGGCAGCCGCGCTTCTTGCTGTGGGAGCCATCACGAAGGAGATGTACAAGACACGGCGCGTTCCCGTGCCTTCCGGAGGTACACCCATTTTCGTATCTTCCGGTCCGAAAAAGTGAAAAATATTCGATTTTTCGGGCCATTTTTCGTTCTCAGCGTCAAACGCATTCTTTTGGCCAGTTTCACGCCCCAAAAAATGTCAAAAAAATCGTATCAAAATTCCCTTATGCCAAAACAGACGTGTCAGGAAGGTGGCGGGTCGCACTGTACACGCGCGCACGCTTTTATATGACCGTCGGCTCCGGCCACGGGAAGTTCATCTTCCCCTCCATCCCCGCCGCCCGCCACACCGCCCCAATCACCGAAAACGGCAGCCCCGAATCCACAGGCTCTCCCGTCGACAACGCCGGGTCCACCAGCAGCTTCACCGTTGCTAGCAGCCACGCCGCCGACCACACTCTGCCTACCAAGCGAGTGGTGGCGTTTTCTTTGATGCCCAGGGTACGGCCCACGGCGATGACGCCGTCCTCGAATGTGATGGCGATGGCTTGGAGGAGGAAGAATCGGATGGAGCGGCCGACGGTGACGTCGATCTGGCGGTCGCCCCAGACGTGGGTGATGCCGGAGGCGAGGAAGCCGATGTAGAGCTGGATGTAGGAGGAGGCGTTAGTGCCGCGCTTGACGCCGAGGAGGTTGACGACGGCTTTGCCGGTGGAGGCGACGTACTGGATGGGGTGAGCTAGGATAAGGAATGCAATAAAACATACATACACGACGCATGAGCTGGTGCCAGACGCGGCTGAAAGTCCTCTCAGCGAGTTGCCCTGATAAACAAGATACTAACACTCACCCCCAGATCTTCCTCAACGTATACGCCTCGCCCAAATCACCCCACATCGGGGGCCAATCACGCGGCTCCTGACCCAGAAGCGCCGCAATAATCGAAAGCTCACTATACATCATCTGCGAGTTCGCCCAGAAGTGGATGACTGTCACGGTGATGGTGATGCACTGGAAGAGGAGGCCCTGGGAGGAGATGGGCAGCCGCTCGGCCGCGCGCCAGGAGGTGAGCGGGTTCTGCTCGAAGTATGTGCCGCAGCAGTCAGTGAGAAAGTAGAAGAAGGCGGTGTCACGGAGGCGGGAGACGATGAAGTCCTTTCGGGAGCGGAAGTGGGGCACCTGGGGGAGGTGGGGGATCTTTGGGTAGAGGGGGAAGGTTAGTTCGATCGAGAGGAGACTGGGACATGACTTACCGCCGTCGTCCACCCCACTCCGCGGCTAGCCCACAGCAGGCACGTAGCCCACCAAAGACGCTTGCCAAACGGCATGTCCTTCGCCGCCTGCATATCATTCCGGTGGCGCGTCCCATCATGTAGCGGGTCCGACAGGAAGTAGAAGTGCAGCGCGGTGAACGCCGGCCACCCAAAGCCCAGGCTCGCAAACTGGTAGTCCAGCGCCGCGTTCCCGAGAGTCATCGTCGAGACCGCATAGACGGAGATGGCCACCTGCGCCGCGAAGACCGCGACGCGCACCGCGGGCGGGGGCCGGGTGGCGATCATGAAGGGGATGGGGCCGATCATGCATAGCGAGCAAGCAAAGAAAAGGGAAGGATTGTGGTAGCGGTCCGGCATGGCGGGCGCGGAGGGGGCTTGTAGAGACCCAAGCAGCTATAGAGACACGATGTGGGGAAAGAGGCGCAAGGCGCGAGCTCGAGTGTTATATACGCGCCCCGGCGGCCGGGTCTCGACATGTGGATAGAGTCGTGGAAGACCCTTGGAGGACCCTGGGCGTCCGCAGACCGCCAGAAGCGCCCCGCAGTTGCTCACCGCCGAGACGATCATCAGTGATTGTAGGGAACTTTCACACATGGCTTAGGCGCCATTGAATGAGGGAAGAGACTCTGGATGCATGAAGCCGAGACATGACTGCAGAATAGCCAGATACTCCCTGCGAGACCGTATGGCAAGCATGGTCCAGCAGACAGAACCTAATGAAGTGATCAGGAAGAAGAACAAGGACCGGTGACTCACCTCAATTTACGCGCATTGGAATCGCCCGGCAAACGCCGAAAGTGGCCACCAAGGTCGAATCAGCGAGGTTGAAGCTGAGCGCTGAACGTTGGATTGTTGATCAGGCATCTACAGCGTCCCTGCTCAACTGTTCTGGTGCTCTGGCATGTTTACTCCACCTAGTGTCAAAATTCACACCTGCAGCGCCCCCCCGGGAATAAAAACGATGAGCTTGACGTCCGGCGCTGGCCGTCAACAAGCCTATCTTGAGGCGGCCACATACTGTGTATGACGAACCGCACCATTATGTCTTTATTTCTTCCCAGTAGGGAGCCTCCAAAGGGTACGCCGCAGAGACTTCCGTTCGTGTCATTGGACAGATCGAGTTCGTCCAGCAGAATGCGTCGATGAAACTCACCGCCCGCGTACATCTGCAATCTCATATTGCCATTCATCTCTAGCTAGATAGCATTACCAAGAAAAATCTGTCGACGATAGTGTACAAATACAAGCACTGTCTGCTTCGCGCGTCAGTTGCGAGCTTATGCAAAATAGTAACTGAACGTACGGGGCGAGATAGCGTAGGCATCCAAGAAATAATATGTAGCGGAGTCACTCAAGAAATATAACGTCCGTCGAGGGAGTTTGACAGCTTAAGAGAGCGTCTATGATGGTGGAGCTTTGCGAAGCTTTTGCGAGTAGGCTCGCGCCTTGCGCAGCGCGAGGTCCTGTACGAGGGTGAATAAGAGATGAGGAAGGAAGGGTGGAAGGCAACTGACAATGACTAGGGTGGAGAAGCGCTTGATTTTCTGCAGGCGGCCAGAGGCATTGCGCCCTTGGCCGAGTGCCTCTTGAAGCTCATTCGCCTGGGGCGCCCACGGGTCCTCGTCGAGGAACACCTGCGATGGGAGCTCAGTAAGCTGGTTTGCTTCCCACAAGCCAAATACGATACGCACCATGGTTCGCATGAGGAAGTCATCTTCGCCATTCGAGGACTTCGTAGTCCCCGGCTTCTGAGAATAACAATCAGCAAGCGCCCTCCTTAACTGAGGCTAACCACGCACCACGTCCTCTGAGCGCGCAAAGGATAAAGGCTGTCGCCCCCGACCTTCATCTTCAGGAGGCGGCTTGCGGACGCAGCGGTGACGACGAGCTGCGCGCCTGGGACGGTACTTGTCTTCGGGACGCTCGCTGCCGTTCTGAGCAAGAACGAGAGCGATGGAGGGGTAGTACGGTTCGCGGGAATAAGGACAGACGGACGGCCTGGGTCGGACAGGGGGGCTGGGTCGGACGAGCATTAGGACGTGGCAATACCGAGAAACGAAAGTAAGGGGATGGTGGGAGAGGGGGAAAAGGATGTTTGCGTTGACCCGATCTTGCTCTCACGCCGCCGCTTGATACAAAGTTCGACCCACCTTGTACTTCCCGGCCGAAACTGCTTGAGTCCTTCCTTTTGAGCCCTTAACTGCTATCTTCCTCTTCGCCATGCGGCGCCTGACTGGACGCCTCGCAGAGGCCTATCCTTGTCGACGGCTGTGAGTCCCAAGGCACCTCAAAAGCGGGAACTTTCTGAACCGGGAGTCGAACGGCTTCTAAGTCTGGTGATCGGCCCGCTCTACGAGCTCCTCGCGCGCCTCGCTGTCTAGAGGGTCTCCCCTGACTGTCTTTCTGGCCTTCGAGAACGTTTGACGCATTGCGTGCGATCGTCGATGGGAAGGCGTCGACGGGACTTGCACAGATATCCGGCTACTCGAGGGCTTGTCGAATGCTTCCCAGCTTCGCTCGTTCCCTGCCCTTACCATCATACCCGCTCGTCGCGGTCGAGCACAACGACGTAGATCGCTCTCCGTCTGGTCCCGAGGCCTCACCCCGCACAAGTTTTGGTTCCGCAATGCGGGGCCGGGGGACGGCACCGAGGAGAGGCGTGACTCGACGCGCCTGTCACGGTCACAGCTTATGGCACTGGTGAGTCGGTGGCGAACACATATAGAGCTTTTCAATCACTCACCGCTATGAAAGGTTCGGTATATCATGCAAATCATTGCACTGAATGGACTGAACTTCGATGTCGAATGATGAAGTGGACCGGCGGGGTGATTTGAAGACGACTTTCAAGAGCAAGTCCTCGAGGATACCAGGGCGCAAGCACACTGACGGAAGCAAGGGCAAGGGTATTCAGCGCTGCTGGTTGGCTGTCAAGGCGGGGCTCGTCTTCTTGCGGGGGCGCTTCTTCGTGGCCTCGCCTACTCTATAGACTCAGTGCAAGGAGCCGAAGATCTGTCGAAAGGACGCTTCTGGTATGGGAATTTCTGCGACGAGCGTGAGCGTTATACATGCGACCACAAGAGCCCAACGCACCTGCTTGGCGTCCCAGCAAACGACCCCGTCCAAGACCCAACGATGCAGCGGAGTACTTCGATTGTTGAGCGAGCAGAAGGTGTTCGCCTCAAAAGCTGAGCCTTAGCCCCCTTCCGCGGATGGAAATATGCTGCATCTGCACGCTGGGGTCGGCGATGCCTTGGTCGCTGGCAAGCGTTCCGCGCGCGTGAAGCCCTGCATGTTGTCTTGAAATCCGCGTGAACGTCATGGTCATTCGATGCCTTGTCGACGGACGTATGGATTTTTGCGCGTATGCTACGAGCGCGGGCACTGCAGGGAGCCTAGTTGGCCACCAGAAAGGTGCACATTGTCTTCGTCTGTCACTAAAGCGCCTGACCAGTCGCCGGTTTCTTTTGGAGAGCGCTTGCTACCCAGGTATGGCTTGCTGCAAGGTAAAATCACGGAAGGAGCACGTTGGCTCATATTTGCAGACGCGGAAGGCACATTGAACAGCAAGCAACATTCAGCTTCGACCGTGAGCGGGAAGACTTTAGGACGAAGAGGTGATGATGGTCAAGAACGATGCGGATTTCCAACATCGGACCGTTGCTCAGTCGGGGTGTGCCGATCGAACGACGCTTCCTCTTGACCTCGACCACTCTGCGACCCCTCGTCGACAAGAATGCTACGGAGATGCCAACATACTGTTTTCCCTCACGCATTATCCTGAGATCTATCGACGCGCCTGTGGCGAATTCTCTGCAAGAACAAAGGAGGTCGCGTCGTTTGGCAACGTTTGCATGAATCCGAGATGACGAAGCTGGAAACTTTTGGATGTGGTAAATGCCGCGCAACGTCCTGTAGCCAGGTTTATAAGGACGGCGTAGCCCCGGAGACGTTCAGACCACTCTACACTACGGTCCCATGGATGACTGGGGGATACACTGCAGGTGAGTGCACGGTTGCTTCCTTTGCAGCCCCATTGAAAGTACAGTTTTCAAGCTCAACATGCATTGTATGCCTCTACTGTGGTGCCACGGCCAGGCCCATGAGCCCAGTCAAATTATCCAACCTCCCCTTCAGCCGTCTAACATCGTCCGCCGTCGGTCGCGCCTCTCTCGAACCTCCTCCCATCGTCCCAGACGTCAGCCGCGCCAGTTGATCTTCCAAAGCCTCCATCTTGCGTTTCTCCAACAACTCGTCGTCCGTCACCAAATCCTCATCTTCCTCCAACTGCAGATGCTCCTTCGCGTGCGCCTCCGCCTCCAGGTCGCGCGGCGCGATGTCGGTGAGGCGGATGTGCGCGAGCTGGCGGGAGATGTCGCGGACTTCCGCTATGGCACCCTCGTTTACCGCGGGAGCTCCCTCGCTTTCTGCGTTTGCGGCTTGCGAGGAGAGGAAGGAGAGCAATGCGGATGCCATTCCACGCAGCAAGCCGAGCTCTCTTCCTAGCGGCGCGCCGACGTCAGCGAAGCCCGAGTCGAAGCCCTCTTGGAGGGCGGATTCTTTCCCGGCGGTTATTCCCTCACGGTAGCCAGCCTAGCAGGCAGAGGTAAGTCTTGGACATCGTCGGCGTAAAGCATACAACTGACATTGGTGAAGTCAGACGATAGCTTTGCCCATTCTGCGTCCCTTGTTGTCGTAGAGTCTGCAACCTCGTCCCAGGGTGAATCCAGGTCCATCTCGGTGGCGCGCAGATGAGCGTTGGGACAGATCGTGGTTATCTAATCTCGATCGCGCTGATAATGCAATGGACCCACAACGAAGTCACGGTTGTTGTCACGCATGTCGTCCTCCAGCTTGGCCAGTTTCAATACAAGCTGTAGACATCCATTGAATATTTTGCACTGAACTCCACAATACAGCCGCGTGATATGCTCCCGCCATATATGCGAACAACGTTGGACATTGTACAGTCGCATTTGCTGACTTCGAGCGTATTTCCGCACGTGAGCGCGCCTGAAGATGAACGTGATTAGCATCGCGGCGCGGCGCTCCGTCTCCTCCAGAGTACTCCCCAACCTGTTCCCAACTTCCATGACCACTGTACCAGCCCGCTTGAGACCGATCCTACGCGCCATGTCGTCTTCCTCACCGCGGACCACCCTCCTCTCCGAGTTCTCTACCTGCGAAATCAGTGATGCCCTCATCAAGCTAGGCGTTCCACACGGTGGGCTCCTGCCCGACATCCAGCTCAAAGTTCCATCGCAGGACGCTAGGATCTGTGGTCCGGCCTATACGGTCAGGATGGTGTTGAGCTCGGATACCTCTGCGCCGAAGCTGTCTGGCCATTTCGTAGACCAGGCGCCTGAGGGGTCCGTGATTGTTATTGATGCGCCTCCAGGTAAAGTTCGACTTCACAAACTTTGGTGCCGTCGCGCGTACTGAACGCCCATATAGAGACAAAGAACGCCGTCTGGGGAGGGCTCATGAGCGCAGGCGCGCAAGCAAGAGGGGCCCTCGGCGTTGTCATATCTGGCCGGTGTCGAGATCTTGCCGAGCATCGCTCGCTTGGCTTCCCCGTCTTCTCGCGCGGACAGTCCACGCTCGGGCAGTCGCCGTTTACGCGGCCCTCCGAGATCAACGTCCCTCTGACCATCGCGTCAATACCCAATTTCGGGAGCAGTGCAAACGTCCAGAGCAGCGAGGGAGCGGACGCATTCCCCGCCGCGGTCATCTCTCCCGGAGACTGGATCGTCGGCGACGAAGACGGCGTTGTGGTCGTTGCGCAGGCTCTGGAGCAAGAGGTGGTCGAGAAGGCGTTGAAAGGCAGGGAAGTGGACGCGAAGTGTATGGAGGATATAAAGGCGGGTAAAGGCGTCCAGGCATCGTTTAAGCTGCATAGAGGGAAGTAGGGTGCTCAGGAGGTAGCAGGATGTGCAGGTCATGGTGGATGCGCAGGGAAGGCCGTGATGCGATGGTAAATTACAGTGCTGAGGTATATCTAAAGTGTACACAATACAAATGCACAGGTAGAACTCATCGTCGAGGTTGGAACTTCGTCCGCGCGTTCGAATTCGGTGCCTTACTGCCAACGGCTGCCCCTGCCGCCTGATGCAGTTGGGTCGTCCGACTAGACTGTCTCTGTGCCTCCAGTATCGCTCCGCGAGACAGACACCAGTCTATGTGCTGGTTCAATCCGTCGTTGTCCGCCGCGAGTGTCTTCCCGCATATGGGACAGTCGTGTTGCTCTTCGGTGGGCGATGGCGAGCGTGGCGGTTTGGACGGGGGCTTAGACGAGGGTTTGGTTGAAGAGGACCTCGCAGCGGTGTAAGAAATTGGCTTGCTGGACTGCGCCGCGAAGACAGGCTTATTGGACGACGTTGACCGTTCCGCATCGTTTTCCCCATCCCCCTCCAGCCCAAAGTCAGCCGCACTGACACCCGCATTGTCGTCGTGCTGGCTCAGGCTCGCAATATCGTCATGCTGACTCAAATCCGGCTCGTTTTCCTCCTCTTCGTGGAAGCCGGGCATCGCTTCGTCGAGGTCGTCAACCGTGATAGGTGCTGATGCCATCCCTTCTGATTTGGCGTATGCACCCATATCGGACTCTGCGGACAGCTTCCTCCGCTTCGTAGGCGAGTGGCTCGGGGCGCCGAAAAACTAGGTGTGGATCAGCCTATAGCCTATCGTGCCCGACTATTGAGATGATATAACAAGGCTCACCCTCTTGATACCCCCACTCGGCTCCGGCGCACGCAGATCCTTGAGCTTCGTCACGCGCAGACCAATGAGGCGTAGGATGAGCGGCCATTCGGGGGCGAGGAGTTCTTTGCCGGCCTGTGACTGGTTAAGTGTCTTTGCACGAGGCCGGATGTGTATACAAGGCCGGATGTAGATGCCCTTTAACGCACCGCATACAAATCCTCCTTGCTCGTGATCCATCTGTCGAAGGATTTCGCGCGGGTAAAGACTGTGAGCAAGGTTAGCATCGTCAAACTAGACTTCACGCGGAGCTGAGTCTATCTCGGCTTGGGCAGCGTCCGAATCGCACCTTGATACGTATCCAGCTTAAACTTCAGCGTCACCGTCCGCCCCGCCCAGCCCGACGTCCTCATATCGTCCTCGAGCTCCGCTGCTACCTCGTCCAGCTTGAGCATGATCTTGTCCTTCTCGCTGATGGGGTTGAAGGTTCTGGACCGCCGGTCAGCAACACGTTCGACGACATCCAGGTTGTTAGGACATCAAGGTAGCTTATGACTAGTTCCCTCGTGTTGCATACAAAGGTACAATGAAGGAGATAGGAGAACACTCGCCTCTCCGCCCCGATACTCTTTCTCTCCTGCCTTTCCGGCGGCCGCACCGTATTCGATGCGATGCCGAGGTATGTTTGCAGGAGGAAGCGCATCCCAAAGTGTTTGTCCATGAGGTAGACGGTTGCGCGGTGCGTGTAGATGTCGCCGCAGGTCTGAGTGGTGGGTGAGTGGGTGAGCGGGAACCAAACAGATAGTTGAGCGGGAGCCAGACAGATAGTTGAGCGAGGACGAGAGCGATCCAAAGTGAGCGACTGCCTACCTTGATACCAATAGACTCCAACAATCGCTCGTTTACCCTCCCCACGCCGGGGATCTTGCGTATTGAGAGGTCGCGCATGAAGGACATGATGCTGGAGCGGTCGAAAGGAAGGTAGAATTGGCCGTTTGGCTTGTTCTGGTTACGGTGTAAGCGCCGGGATGACGAGGTCGAGCGAGGAGAGGAGATGCGCACCTTATCTGAGCAAATCTGGCACAAGGCATCAGTCAGCCAA
This sequence comes from Schizophyllum commune H4-8, assembly GCF_000143185.2. NCBI lineage: Eukaryota > Fungi > Basidiomycota > Agaricomycetes > Agaricales > Schizophyllaceae > Schizophyllum > Schizophyllum commune. The sequence goes on along the minus strand of NW_026089545.1, from coordinate 1,578,836 downwards.
GCATCAGTCTATCGAGCTCACGACTCATACCTTGGCGAGCATCTACGAGGGCAAGGATTAGAATAGACGGCACAGAGGTAACGATGTTCACCTTGTTCGGCGCTATCCCCGCACTGACGGTGAGGTCGCTCTCCTCGTGCACCACACGACGCATTTCGGCGACACATTCTTCGGGACCAATGTCGTGTTCGCGGCAATACTTGGTGATGCTGGCAAACGTCAGCTTCGCGTTTGGGCTCTGAGGTGTAACTCTGGAATGTCAGCTTACTTGAGGTATCCCTCATCACAACTCGCCGGGCACATCGTGGGGTCATATCGCCGGAAGATGTCCATCACCTGCTTCGACTTTTCTGAATAGCGTTCGTGGTTGATTTTGACGAGGATGAGGTCGGGGCAGAGCTTTTTGGCGATGAAGGCTGGGGTGAGGTTATGTTAGCTTCATCGGATGGAAGGGTCGCGAGCGTCACATACTAGGCATCCCGCTGCGCACGCCATATTGGCGGGCTTCGTAGCTGGCGGTTGTGAGAACGCCCATTCCTACCTGTGCAGCAGTCAGATACAGGCAGAAGTAAGGCTGAAGGCAGACTCGTACACCGAACGCCTTTCCCTTCACTTCGGGTTGGTATAGCATCTCAACGTTCTGCACATTGGAGGTTAGCATCAAGCACTGAAGTCGACGACGGAGGAGGCTCACAGCAAAAAAGGCATCCATGTCAACATGCACGATGTACTGAGACAGATCTCGCTCACTTTCCAACTCGGCAAGCTACCTCATGAAAACGTGGGTCGGCTATGAGGCTTGAACCACTTACAATATGGTCGACTGTGGCCTCAATTGCGCCTGTATTTGTGTCCTTCAGCAGCCGTGAAGCAGGCACGTAGGTTGAGCCTCACCTATATCAGCGCCTCTCAGCGCTTCATCCCGAACAGCGAGGATCTTTTCTATGCGCTGAGTAAGGTCCTTGTCTTTCTTCTTCTCATTCTGAAGTAACAATCGACTGATTAGTCACGCACACTTTTTCAGTTCTGCCATGCCTTACATCGTAGAATTTGGAACCCTTCGAGGCTTCAGCTATGATACGATTGATCTCAGTCTGGTCCTTGGCCAGCCTGTCCGCTTGGTAACTAAGCGTGCCCCCCAGCGGGGTCTGAACACCTTACCCAGCTTTGCCAGTAGACGGGCCGGCCAAGCGCTTGACAAGACTATCTGTTTGTTGGCTGGGCTGTTGCATCCCCATGAGACGTCTGAGTTGAGTGAGGAGAAGGCGCGACCTATATGGCCGCCACACTCGTCACAGTTGAGGACAAAAGACGAACAGCGCGCGTGGCGGTGAATCACGGGTAGTCACGTACACGTGATCGTGACTAGGAGTTTTGTCGGTGCCGAGGACCACGTGTGCATGGAGCTTGGCACTCACCTTCATCGTGTCGAATTCATTCTGTTCAAGATCGTCGTTCATTGTCTTTCTTCTTGACCTGCATCGCCGAGATGTCCGCGGATACTCACGGGAAAGCGGCTACGTCGGGCTCTGAAACTTGTGTGTGCTTCCATCAGCTCGAGCAATCTCGCGCGTAACTTCAAGGGGGTGCATCATCAACGGTATCTTTGCCACAACTCACATCCAAGGTGGGCGCTACAGTGCGGCCACTCACGGCCGCAAAGCCGAAAGATATTTGTTATCGTCCTCTGAACAGTCCTTCCGACGGAAATTCCCTTCTACTTTGGTTGGGAAGCACATGTGCGCTCACGCTCATCCTTGTGTGGGAGCTGCTCGGCTGGTGCTCGGTGCACCAAAATCCCGATCTACTGCTGACGATGCTGACATTCAAGGCATAACGTTCGAGAGGAATCATTAGGCAGCACCGCGGGGCACAGCATGATCGCGTCGGGAATTCCGGCATGGGGGCGTCGATTATCTCTCCCCCACGCTGGACAGCATGCTGGCCACCGCAACGGTTCCTGATGTCGTGAGCTGTCGTGCGCCATGCCTGTTGGTCTACATCCGCCTTGGCAGCGTCAACCGCGATGCGCTTAAAAGCGACAATCCCGCTTCTTCATCAGGTTCTCCTTCTTCTCCTTCCCCCGCCTTCAATTCGCCCAGCAGCCGGTCCTTGACCAGCTCACCTTCCAATCTTTACAATGTTTCAAAAGTCGCTCGTTCAGCTCCTCGCTGTCGCCTCGATTGCGTCCCAGGTCGCGGCGCAGTACGAGGTCATCCCTCCTTCCATGGGTCCCTTCGTGAGTTCATATCCTTGAGAGTCAGTTCCCTGTCGTTTGCTGAATATGTATGCTTTGTAGTTCGATGACGCCACTTTAGGATCTGCTGGCGACTACGGTTTGAACAACAAGGGCATCGACCCTGCCGCCGAGATCGCCGGTTGGTTCGACATGACCGATGTCTGGCGCACGGCCCAAAAGGTCCTCAGCCCTGCTGTCTGGAGTACGGTCTCCCCCTTGTACTCCCTCGTCTCGCAACTTACCCTCCCCCAGGTCGCGTCGCCGGAGGCTCAGGCCACGAAGAGAGTGCGTAACTTACCTTCCTCATCCCCACCCGCCAGTCTTGGAGTCCCTCTTTACGAACATGACTTCGCAGGCATGCGCTGGAACTCCCACATCTTCGAGTACATCACCTTCCGCCCCCGCATGGGCCGCGACCTCGGCAACGCGTCGCTCGCGACCAGCGTTACCCTCACCAACGGGGCTGGCGTCTCCACGAAGTTCGACTCCGCGTCGCCCTTCTTCGTATCGCCGTCCGGCTCGCACGGCGTGGTGAATCCGGAGGTGGCGGAGAAGTGAGTGGTTTGGTTGTTGTTCGGTGATGAGAATGGCCATAAACTTATGTGCCGCAGCGGAACCGTCCGGGCCGCCGCTGCCGCTGGCATCATTGCGGGCATCGCGCAGTACTCGACGGTCCCGATTGCCGACCTTGGCGCTATCAAAGCGGAGAACCAGACGTACTGGTATCAGGTAGGTGGGGAACCTCGCTCCTCGAGTTCTCTCGAAGTCATGAAGGAATCCTTGCTGATCTATGCTTTCTAGATGTACCCGGACGAGAAGTGGGACCCGGAGGCCGTGACGGCGCGCCTCGACGCCGCGAAGGCCGCAGGCTGCTCCGCCCTGCTCATCACCGTCGACACCACCTCCGAGGGCTGGCAAGCCCGCGCCTGGCGCGCCGGCGGCGACGAGCCCACCGGCAATGCCCAGCTCCACGTCCTCACCTGGGAGAACATCGAGTGGATCAAGAACAACACCGACCTGCCCGTTGTGCTCAAGGGGATCCTCTCCGTCGAGGACGCTATCCTCGCGCGCGACGCCGGCCTCGCGGGTATCTACCTTTCGAACCACGGCGGCCGGCAGCTCGACGGCGCGCCCGCGCCCGTGCAGGTGCTGATGGAGATCAACAAGTACGCGCCTGGCTTGGTGGACGAGATCCCGGTGTTTGCGGACGGGGCAATTTATTCGGCGAACCATGCGCTGAAGATGCTGGCACTGGGGGCGCGGATGCTGGGTCTGGGACGGCCGTGAGTGGCTTCTGTGGTTCTGTGGGTGTGGTAGAAGGAGCTGATGTGTGCGCTTAGGGTTCAGCTGTCGTTGACGATGGGGCAGGCTGGCGTGGAGAGGATGCTGCAGAACCTGCACGACGATATGCTGGTTGAGATGCGCCAGATTGGCGTCTCGAGTCCCTCGCAGCTGAATACCAGATATGTGCGTAGCCTCATCCTCTTTCACTCGTGAGGAATGCCCGCTAATGACCTCGTAGATCAACACACAGCGAGCTGCTGGCTTCGTCTACGATGGCGAGCTCCAGCAGTAGTGTGCGGTCATACACTGCGATAAGCGGCCCTAGGGCTCGTCATCGTCTGGTTGTACCCCTGTTGTACACACAGTCATTCTTTTGCATCTGGCAAGGCGGCTCTGTGGACGATCTTATTTATATCGTGTTGTTGTTAAGAGGTAGTTCATATGCTTAGAATGCCCTGACGCGAACTTCGACGTTGTTGTTAAAAACATCAGTGTCTCAATTGTTTTGATGTACAGTGCTACTTGAGGTCTGCGATTTCCGTGCATGACTGAGCTCTTTGAAGAAAATGCAATCAGACGGGGTCTGCGATCTCGCTCGACAGAGCCAGCGGCGAACCCAGGTTAGGGTAGCTGTTCGAGTCGAAGCTAACCCTATAACAATGTCAGCCATCGTAGATCGAAGCAACACAATTTGCAAGCTACTCACTGTTGTACATTCTGAGGGGCGAGGATGCGATCAGCATGAGCAATGAGGGCAATCCAGACTGCCTTACCGTATACCGACTCCCATCGCACGCGCCCGGGGAGGAAGGCGAAGCATGGTAGACGTTCCAGGTCTGGTCCCCTGAAGCACTCAGGAAGAAGCCGTTATGACCGGGCTGGTAGTTGCCATTCGCAGAGGTGAAGATGGGCTCCGAGGACTTGGTCCACGACGAAGCGTTGAGGGGATCGCTGCCAGTGAGCTCGAGGAGGCCGAGCTGGAGTGGGAATGGTCAGAAGGGCAGGATAGAGAGAATGTAGGTTTATCAGTATACCTTATAGCCGTCACCATTGCAGCTGGACGCGGAGAAGACGATGAAGGTGCGCCCGCCGTGGTAGAGACCAGCTGAGGACAATGAGTTGGTGGCATGTCGTTGATGGTAACGGACTTACCAGGTCCCTCGTTGACATACGTCCCAACCTTCTCCCAATCGTACGTAGGCGTCGCGATCTTGACCGTGTTGCCAACCTCAGTCGCGCTCGTCATTTGACTGCAGGCCAGTCAGCGACCAATTATCCTTATGCGCGGTCTCATGAGGCGTACCTAATCCAGAGGCACTGATAATCCCCATCCCAGCTCGAGTACACAAGGTACCGATTGTCGCCGTAGACGAGAACCGTGCCGTCGATAGCCCAGACGTCACGGTTCGGAATGACGATGCGGCCAGCGTAGCTCCATTCCGAGTCCCAGATGATGTTGGAGGAGCCCTTGAGGACGTGCAGCTTCTGGTTGTCGAGGGTGCCTGAAGTGCCGGCAGAGTAGTAGCTGGGAGGGGAATGAGCCTAACCTTGGATATAGGAGCAGAATCGCGTACATGAACCAAGCGCCTTCGTCGGGCATCCTTGACCTATCTGTTAGCAGTTGAAAATCACAATAGATAGACGTCTGACCAGTGAATCTCCGGAGCCCCTGCAGCAACGTTGAGTCATCATTGGAAAGCAAGTTAGCTCTACACTCACAGACGTTGCAGCAGCGATCCGCGTTCGTGTCCGTCCAGATCACCTTTGGCGTCGAGTCCTTCAATTCCTGGATCGTCGCGCCACGAGAGATCTGCAGGTTGGACCACGTCGTTGACATCAGGTCTATGATGCGGTTCAGCTAAAGGACACCATCGCTGTCTTGACCGAACTCACAGTAATAACCCTCATGATAGACCATGAACGGGTCGGAGCCATTGGGATCCTTAATCGGGTTCGTAAACGCGACTACAGAGAGCAGCTGCGAGGCGAACGAGATGATTGCTACAGCGAGCCCGAGGAGATGCATTCTGCCAGCTCTTCGGGGAAGGGGAAGGAACGAGTCTTCCTTAACCGCGCGGTCTCTCATAAGTACTCGACGGGTCGAACGAGCCGCGGTCCGCCGCTATCGTCGTCGCCAGGGTCGACGCGGTCCGTATCCAAGCATGACCGAAGTTGCACGCTGGAGGTGTAGCGGAGGCGGTTGCAGTCGAATCACGGGAGCCTCCTTCGGAGAATTGGGAGGAGTGACCGGCGCGCGCAAAGGGTTGGGACCATGCGCACGCCTATATGAGCTTGACGGGTCCTATATGCCGGTCAAGATAACATGGATTTATTGACACCGACAAGCAAAGGATAGAGATGTGGTTATAACGCAAGGCCTCAAAGTGGGAGACGAAGCTGACCGAGTAATAGGACGGCCGAGAACCCTATGTACGCAGGTGCAGAACCACTGCAGAGTGCCCAGAAAGCACAGAATGCAGCGATTGCTCGGACAATTGAGGCCGAGCCTCGTGCAGAATCTCGGCTGGAGGATGTCAGGCGGAGAGAAGGCATTCTTCCTCGTCATTATACCAGGCACAGAAGATCGAATACGGTCCGGGACACCGTTAAAGAGACTTGGATTGCGCACGCTGAGTTGTGTGAGAACACATTGTAGAAACCGAAGATGGAAGAAAAGGGCAAGGTTTTACTCATCCCGAAGGAAAGGTGAACACAGCAAGTTACGGACGAAGATGGGAAGCATGTGAAGTTAAAGACTCGGCATATGCCGAGGCGTTCACACACTCGCACCTTTGTGGCGTCATGGTGGCGCGCAACGCGCCTTGCCGCTTACAGCGAGGAAGCCGCTACATTGACGCCTTCGACGCCTCACCCTACAATCATGAGCATGAGTATACTCTGCCAGCAATGCAAGGAGCCCTTGCAGGTCCGTAATCCTACGAATGCTGTGTATGACGCCTGACGGTACCATTAGCTCGACGCATCGCTCGTCGACCTCGCACCCTCCGCGTATGACATGATCGTGTCAACGCTGCCTCAGCCAAGTGCACCCGCGGCCACCAAATCCCTCTCCGATGCGGAGAAGCTAGCGCAACTGAACGCGTCGCCCGCGATGAAGGCCGCTTGGGAACGCGCACATATCAACCCAGGATCCCTCTCCCCCCGTGCACAGGGCAAGCTCCCCCAGCGCGGCTCACCACTCCCCAATGAGTCCTTCGTCGTCCTCCAAGACAGTGTCATTCGGGCCATCCCCCCGCAGGGTGCCACATCGAACTCCCCTTCCCGGCGAAGGAAGACCAATGCGCAGGCGCCGGTCGATCCCCTCCCCTTGCCTGAACACCCAAATCCCTCTCCTTGGTCAGATCATCTGCGCTCGACGCAGAAGCTGTTTAGCGTACTGTCGTCGAGGACAGACGTCGATCATCCGTTGTGCGCGGAGTGCACGCAGATACTGCTCAATGCGCTTCAACGGCAGCTCGAGGAGACGAAACGGGAACGGGATGGGTACATCGCGTTCGAGAAGGAGGTGCGGCGCGAGAAGGAGCGCGAGGTGCAGGGGATGTCGAAGGAAGAGGCGGAGAGGAAGATACAGCGATTGAAGGAGGACGAAGAGACCGCGGTGGAACAACTCATGCAAGCCGAGCGTGAACGCGAGGAACTGGATGATGAGTTACGTCTACTGGAGGCGGAGGAAAAACAGTTGGAGGCAGAGGAAGCAGAGTACGTATACTATCGGAAATCAAAGGTCCCTTGCGTGCTCACCCGTCTCCCGCAGGTTTTGGCATATGCACAACGACCGCCTGCTCGAGGCCGATCAGCAGGCAGAGCAGCTCGCTACGCTCCGCGCAGCATATGCTGCCGATTCCGCGACGCTGGAGAAGCTCGAGCGCACAAACGTGTACAACGACGCTTTCTGTATAGGGCACGACGGCGCGTTCGGAACTATCAACGGCCTGCGCCTTGGACGAATGCCCGGAATTCCTGTGAGTGCCCGGATCTTGTAGCGACCCCACGCAGTGGCTGACAGCCGTGCTTGCGCTCAGGTGGAATGGGCGGAAATTAATGCAGCCTGGGGCCAGGCGCTCCTCCTTCTCTACACAATCGCGCGTAAACTTGACTATCACTTCGAGAAGTGGGTGCTACTCCTCGCACTCTGCCGTGGCGTACACCGCGTCTGACACTGCTACCTTGCAGCTATCGCCTCGTCCCGATGGGGTCCTTCTCAAGAATAGAGCGAACGACGGGTGACAAAGCGAGCTACGAATTATACGGGTCGGGTGACTTGCACTTCGTTCGCCTACTGCATAACAGAAGGTTCGACCTGGGGATGGTCGCGTTCCTGGACTGCCTAAAGCATCTCATGGAATACATTGGGTCGCAAGACCCGAGTGTGGACTTCCCCCACGAGTGAGTCGAACGTGTGCCTCTTTGCTCTTCCTCTACTGCTCTTTACGAATTGCTGGGAAATCTGGAATGTCGCTCCGCATCCGTATGGTCGGCGTGAAGCTGGAGGGTCCGAGCGAGCGCTGACTTTACTCAACAGGATCGTTAAGGATAAGATAGGCGACGTATCGGTCAAGCTGCAATTCAACCAGGAGGAGGCGTGGACGCGGTCTTTACGACATGTCCTCCTGGCGCTGAAGATCTGTTTGAAGTGGGCGACGAATGGGATTAACGGTTAGCGCTTCCAGTGGGTTGCCACCAAATGCCTCACTTGATTTTTTCGAATAAAATCTTTATGCCTCATCTTTTGGATGGAAGACCGACGATGCGACAAAGATAGTAAGCCGCACTTCGACGGTCGATTCTGCTTCGAGCCCAAAATATCTATGAGAAATGCTCTTATGGAGATTGGTTTCCAAATGCGTATACAATGCCGTTGGACTTCGCAGCCACGCGATTATCTACTTTGGTCCAATCTGCGCCTTCTTATTACGATTTCCCCTTGTCGATCCCCTTGAAATCCCATTCTGTGTCTGTATACGTCCGGTCAGACGCACGCCGACTTATGAACTCGGATTCGAGGCTACTCTTTTCAGTGAACTTCGTAGGGCGTGCCGGGCGTGCCGACTGGGAGTCTGTGATGGCGGATCGCAATCGATTCAGGCTGGGCGAGATGACGTGCTTATTCCCCTATGTGATCGCGACTGTTTCCTCCTGATACCTCCACCCATTGACTGCCGCCGGTATCCGTCTCAATCCCTTCGACGAATGCAAGACCCCTATTATTTCCTGCAATAGACCCCGCCGAATAAGGTCCTTTTTCATCCCCCATCTGCGCCTTCCCAGTTCGCTAACATCTCGACCGCAGAACGATCATATCGCCGTTAGCAAGCGTCTGACAAAGCCGGCCGGCTACCGAGGAATTGCCTGCTTTATAAGTACAATACATACGCCAGGAATCGCCATAACGCTTGCGACTTGCTAGTATCTTCATCATGGGTTTGCTCGCGCTCGGAACGCCACTGGAATGGGAGGAGGCCAAGAAGTATGCCGATCATGTTAGGTACCACGGCATTACCCAGTTTCTCAACACTTGGGATCGCTACAAGGACCGGTGCGGCGACAAGCTGCTATGGGGCGATGAGGTGCGTTCCATGCCTCGCTCTTCATCGTTCCCCCCACTCATGCAGGCTAGATCGAGTACATGGTCGTCTCCTTCGACGACGAGAAGAAGGCCGCTCACCTCTCCCTGCGCCAGTCCGAGATCCTCGAGAAGCTGTCCGCCATCGTCGATGACATCTCCACCGAGACTGAGAACCGGTGGGACTTCCTCAACTACCTCAAGAAATTTGTGGGCTTACCAAGTGCCCCCGCGCCGCGCAGGATCCCCGTCCCCACCTTCCACCCCGAGTACGGACGGTACATGCTTGAGAGCACCCCAGGCGCGCCCTACACCGGCTCTATTGCGGACTTGCTCTCGGTCGAGGCGAACATGCGCTACAGGTGCGCCCGGATCTCGCTACTGAGCACGCCATAGCTGACCCCGCGTTAGGCGGACTCTGGCGCGCAAGCACCTGAAGGACAACGAGTATCCCCTCACTTTCACCTCCTTCCCCCGCCTTGGCGCCCCAGGGCAATTCACGGACCCCTACTATCCCCCCGAAGACGCGGTGTCCAGCCATAGCTTCTTCCTTCCCGAGGAGATCACAAATCCCCATGCGCGCTTCCCGTAAGTGCGACGAACGTTCTAGCAGTTGGGCGCGGTCTCACGATGCATCAGGACATTGACTGCCAACATCCGGAGGCGGCGAGGCTCTAAAGTAGCCATTAACTTGCCTATCTACTCCGATGAGAACACGCCAAAGCCTTTTGTCGACCCGACGATCCCCTGGGACAGGCAACTATTCCCAGAAGACTCCAGTGAGTTCGCATCACCGTTTTACATCCGCCATTCTCATCACTCGTGCCAGATGCCAAGGATGGTGCAGCCCTGGTCGACCACATCTACCTTGACGCTATGGGCTTCGGAATGGGATGCTGCTGTTTGCAGCTGACTTTCCAAGCCTGCAACGTCAACGACGCGAGAAGGTTATACGACTGCTTGATTCCCGCCGGTCCTATATTGGTACGATATTCTTCTTCGTCGCGCCCCCCATCCTGATGGGCTGTAGCTGGCATTGACCGCTGGAAGCCCTCTTTATCGTGGCTACATCGCCGACGTCGACTGCCGCTGGAATGTCATCGCAGGAAGCGTCGACGACAGGACAGAAGAGGAGCGTGGCTTGAAGGTATGCTCGCCGGCCATATAAACGATTAGAAAAATACTAATTTCGTTATAGCCGTTGAAGAACGACCGCTTCGTCATCCCCAAGTCAAGATACGACAGCGTCGATTTGTACATCGCGAACGACCGTAACAACCGCCCCGAATATAACGACACCTACGCACCTTACGATGAAGCCATTTTCAACCGTGTGCGGGATCGCGGCATAGACGATTTGCTCGCTAAGCACATCGCGCACCTCTTCATCCGCGACCCCCTCGTCGTCTTCTCCGAGACGATCGACCAAGACGACGTGAACAGCAACGACCACTTCGAGAACATCCAATCCACAAACTGGCAGACCATGCGCTTCAAGCCGCCTCCAGTTAACTCCTCCATCGGCTGGCGCGTCGAGTTCCGCAGCATGGAGGTGCAGCTCACGGACTTTGAGAACGCGGCGTTCGCGCTGTTCATCGTCCTGCTCTCGCGCGCGCTGCTGCAGTTCGACGTGAACATGTACATGCCGATCTCAAAGGTCGACGAGAACATGCAGCGCGCGCAGCTGCGGAATGCCGCCGCGGAGCAAAAGTTTTTCTTCCGCAAGGATATCTTCCCGCCCGGGCACTCGCCGATGTCGTCTGGGGCGAGCTCGCCGGTGGATAGCGAGCCGCGGCGGAGGGAGCGCCAGTTGCGAAACTGCTTCGCGCGGGCGCCGGTGCCGGAGAACGGCGTGCCGCAGCGGCCGGTCGAGGAGGAGTACGAGGAGATGTCGATGAAGGAGGTCATGAACGGGAAGGTATGTCGAAGTGAGCTTGAGTATAACCTTGACAAATCGCTAACGACGCACGTAGGGCGATACCTTCCCTGGTTTGATCGGTCTCGTCGACTTGTACCTTGACACGCTGCACATAGAGCACGACGAGATGGCGAGGATACAGAACTACCTGGACCTCATCCGGCAGCGGTCCACCGGCCAGATAAAGACGCCAGCGACCTGGATACGCGAGTTCGTCCTCAACCACCCGAAGTACAAGAAGGACTCGGTGGTGTCGGAGGAGATCAATTACGATCTCATGCGTGCCGTAGACGAGATGTACGCTACACATCGTTTTCCTTTTCTTCCTTCCTGACGCTGACCTCTCGACAGTGAGCGCGGCGTGCGCGCTGCTCCCGACCTTCTGCCCAAGGGCTACAAGGGCGGGAAGGACGATGGTGGCAACCTTATCTAGAAGTAGAGGGATTTCGTGGCAGGCATCATTGATTGCAGGTATTATTGATTTATTTGTCTCGCACTCCATAAGTATATTCCGGTGTACTACATAGATACGGACTGGTCTGAGGTTGTTGTGCACATCATTATAGCATTGCAATAAGATATAGAGCTCCGATTTCGCACAAACCGGTGGGATTTGAGTGGGATATTTCCCAATTGGTGACACTTGGCGACAAAGCAATCGGACGACACAGGCGTAACAGTCATGACTGCACGTCGTCTGTCTTTATACTGTTAAGGGATGAGGTGGTGCGCAGAGTAGCAGAAGGTCTGACGCTCAGTCGCGCTACGCAAATTGAAAGCTAGTCTTTTCGGTCGTATGCTTCCTTCTGGACCCGTTGCTGAGTATCGAGGGAGATCAGTATAACGTAAAATAAACTCTCCTGATGCGCAGCTCCAAACAAGCAGTCCTGCTTGCCGAATAGGACGCATGCAAGTTGAACATGACGGTGTTGGGCGCCGGAGATCAGCGCACGTGAGATCCATCGGAAGAGGCCGGACTGGCCGACACATCACAGCAGCGTGACGTCTGTCACGCGTCTCGCCAAAATGTCCTCTCTCCGCTTCCTGTCAGCTGCTCGCCGTCTGCCGCGCTCTGCAGCTCCCTGGGGCCGTCGTGGCTACGCGGAGGCTGCGAGCGACAAGATTAAGCTCTCGCTGGTGCTTCCCCACCAGGTGCGTGCGCGTTCCGCATGCTAGGCGACCCGCAATTCTGACTTGCGGCGTCCGACTTCCAGGCCATCTTCACGTCCGCCGATGTAGTGCAGGTCAACATCGCCGCTGCGACCGGAGACATGGGCATTCTTGCCAACCACGTTCCATCCATTGAGCCGTTGCGTCCGGGTGTGCTGGAGGTTCTCGAGGGTGCTGGCTCGAAGAAGTGGTTCGGTGCGTCACTCCATTGATTGTTTATCCGTTCAGTGCCTAACTCTGTGATCGACAGTCTCTGGCGGCTTTGCGACCGTTCACCCGGGCAACAAGCTCACCATCAACGCCATTGAGGCTGCCCCGCTTGAGGACTTCTCTCCTGAGGTGCGTCATACCCATACATTCCATGAAACTGTCACTCACCACACATACAGGCCATCAAGGCCAACCTTGCCGAGGCGCAGAAGGTTGCGGCTGGCAACGGGTCCGAGGAGGACAAGCTGGAGGCCAGGATAGAGGCGGATGTGTACGAAGCTCTCCAGCACGCTGTCTCCGCGTGATTGACGCGCTTTAACTTGTACTCTGTCTGCAGTTGCATCATCCTCGTAGACAATGGATCCATCTTGCACGCATCCTTGACCATGTCGAGAGCAGTGACCGTCAACTTGCCAAGTTGTTGCACGGGCTCAGGAAGTTCTACGGAAGGCGGCCCGAGTTCGAGACGCTCACGTGGCTTCCCAGGCGCGTCGTGAGAGTGATCGCTGGGGTTCGGGGAAGCGAACTGGCGCCTTCCCTCCTCCCACCATGCCCTCTCACGACATTATACCCCTCCCGACCTGTGTGGCTGACAGAGAGCTCCTGAACGGCATCCTGGGGGACAAGATCTTGACATACAAACTGCAGATAGCCCAAACACAAACTCGAGAAACCCGCGGCAGAAGCAGTGGGCCGAACAAGGCTAGCCCGCAGGGCATGGTCTGGCAGAGGTTCATTGATCAATGTAAAACTCTGAAGGGATCGGTCAGTTGTGTCCAAGGCTCTGTGACACTTGTACAGTATGCTGAAGCTTTATTCACCTCCCCAGAAACGCGCATGCCGCAAATGGATGACCATGGCCTTCGACGTTGAGGGTCGTTTTGAGCTCCTCCACGCGGAGTGGACATTGTTCGCGCAATTCTTCTACAAGCTCTCGACCGAGAGCGAGCAGGCGGCAATGCTGTTCATGAACACCGAACGCCGCAATCGTGGTCTGGACACAAGCATCTTGAATGGAAGTGCGACTTCCGTTGCTGCGCAGGAGCGTTCATTATTCGCCGAGGAGAAGCCACGTCGCGCGCGAAAGCGCAAGCGGCGGCGCAAGGACGCAGAGGGGGAGGGCGAACGAGTGGCCAAGACGCCAAAGCTGTCGAAGAAGTCGGGCAAGAAGCGTGCTAAATCGCCGGAACCTGTTGCTCAGCCCTCGAGCCCACTATCGTCTGTATCCTCTCCGGAACTCCCATTAGCGGAGTCACATCTCGCGAACAGAGTTGTGGCTGAAGCGTCGAAGGATGGCCACAATCGACAACACTCGTGTCCTACGCCGCGGGATGTAAATTTACCCCCGTCGGTCACCTCTACTAGGAAGGATGGCATGGGCGCGTCAACACCCTCGACACAGCGTCTGACGACCCCCGCTGGTGTAGACGACCAGGACAAGCCAGAACCTGAAGACGCTACTATCCAGATCGATGTGTCGCTGAACGCAGAGCCTTCGACATCGAAAGCTCGTGTGTTCAACTCTGACACAGGCGAAGTGGCTTGCCAGTCGACTGTTTCAGATGAAGGTGGCAATGCCGACGAAGTCCAAGCGCAATTGAACGTCAATCATGATATAGAGCATCGCCATGGCGCTTACAGTTTCGTGGAGGTTGAGCCTAAAGTCGAGGACGTTGAGATGCGGTTAGCCACCTTCGAAGATATTCAAGAGCTCCCTGTTCCGCTACAGCTCTGCGACAACCTTCCCCTCATATCAGCTGCCTCTCACTCAGCAGTGCGAGACCAACCACCGCCCGTTCCGAAGTTGCCTCTGCCACGGAAGCCGACTATCTGGGCCCAGGTATGGCTGCGGATCGAGAGGCCACAAACGCAGCTTACGCTGTCTACAGACTCGGCAAGAGGTCTGCGAGTCTTTCCCGTGGTTCCGGAGCTTTCAAGGCGGTGTTTACCACAATGACAACGTCGTGAAAGGTACGCTATGACCATCGTTCACGTAATGCCGTGTCTGAACAGGCATTCAGGATATCTTCTCAGTGGTCATCCTGCCGAGTACGTCTCTCTCTTGCCCGGCGTTGCAGGCTAAAGTCTCACTTCTACTCCACAGACGAGACAGATTCGAACAAAACGGGAAGTTCATCATCTCGCATGGGTGCGTACCACTGCTCCTGATTCGTCTTCGTTGCACTTCTCATTCTTCTCAGAGGCGGAAAATCCGAGAGCATGGCCATGCAAGACGGCAAGCTGACCGTCGTCCCCGCGCAAGACCAGAGCGAGAACGACCGGTCGGTGAGGGCGCTCTTGCACACCTACCTCGAGAAACGGCCCATCGTCCTCCTTCTGGACGACAACTACCGACTCTTCCCATACGATCTTAAGGCGCATGGCATCGTGTACGCTGTGCTTGGGCTTTACTTTATCAAGCACGCGTGGGGTATGATGCGTTTTCGCGGCATTTGTAATGGGGTACTGAGTTTGAGTTGCAGCGGAGCGTCAGCCAGCCGGCCCTTCTACTCCAGGTGGTACTGTCGTACGGTTCAAATTTGCCTTCCAGTGGTGCGAAGGCCAGGATGCGCCGTGGTGGTCGCCTCCTCCCCTCGAACTTGGCTTAGTGACACCTAAGCCGGAGCGTGATACGCCGAGCTGCCCTATCGAACCCGCAACGACGGATGCCCGACGCCGCCCTCCAGTTCCCAAGAGGAAGAAGAAGAGAACGAACTTTGTTGCATTAGGCCAAATGTGCGTGTTCTGTCTACCATGATACGTTAACGGCAGATCCACTGAGATTCTTTCCACCTAGATGCCAACGGCCCGATAGATCATACCTCTGCCCGACCTGCGGGAAGCGGTCGACCCTGGTGTATCGCAGCCATATCTGCCTGTACCCTCAATGTCAAGCCTTCTGGCTCGTCGACGGCGTCCACCCTGTCGCGCCAAACAACTTGAAGGCTAATCCAGACCTCGCGACGCTTGATGATCCCTGCTGGGTGCCCGAGAACATGCGCGACGTTCGACCGCCCCCTCCCGTCAAATTGGACCTGCTGTGCAAGCCTGGGATCACGACCACGGAACCCTTCACGCAGGGTTGGCATTGTAAGCAGTGTGGGCGATTGTCTTGTCGGTAAGTGCGCAGGCGTCAGTCGTGGTTTAAGCTCACCAATCTCTCAGGACGTACTGGGACAGGTGGGAGTGCCCCGCGTGTAACGTGAGCTACGACTACTTTGAAACCGATATAGCTTGTACTCAATAGTGCAGGCACCTCCAGTGCCGGTGAACGCGCTTATACGGGACGCAAAAGACTTCGCTTGCCTGCCAACGGTTCGTCGCCAACAGATCTATGTTTGCTCATTCGTGGCTCATTGCGTCACAGAAGGTCAAGATGGACTGGCTTCACAGCAAGGTCTACTCAAAGGGTGGTGCGTTCATGCACAGGTCTCGCGAGATGTTAGCTCATATGTACCGGTCAGATATCGAGCGCTTGCCAATGCGTCCCTTCACCAACGACGAGGGTATCATCATAGGCAACTACCAGGCTTTCAAGTTCACCGACGGCTCGTGCGTTTGCTCTTTCCCTGCCATGCAGAATAGTTGATAATCAATCGGCCAGTGGCACCCTCTACCACATCAAGTCGACGACCATCGTCGGACAACAGGAGGCCCAACATGTATTCCGGCAGTACCAACTGGACGCCAACAGCGGCTCCCTCAACTTCCAGCGGCTGCCTCTTAGATCGCACAAGCGTTTGTAGGCCAACTTCTTGCAGATCTCTCGCTGACGTTAACGTCGCAGTACGAGGCGCTTGCCTGGCGCATTACTTCTCGCACAACAGTGAGCTTCTCCTTTGTCCCGGCCTCGGAACGCTCACGTTCTCTTACAGCCGGCAAGCCATATCATGTGCGTAGTCACGATATTCCGCGCAGAGAATGACTTACGAGTATGTAGTACGTCGGCGGTGGTGCCAACACCACGCCATGGAAACAGGCGCCTGAAGCTGTCCTGGCCGCGCGTGAGCTGATGCACAAGCGCATCCGACAAGCCCTTGGTCGCCAAGAATCGTTCAACGAGGTGCTAAGGTGAGTGGATATGATCTTCCTTCGAGGGGATGCCCGCTAACATCGGAACCACAGCGCCGCATACATGGAGAGCCAGAAAATGGCGTTCCACAGCGACGCAGAAGCCGGCCTCGGGCCGCTCGTCGCTGGCCTCTCTTTGGGCGCGCCGGCGTTCATGCACTTCCGTCGGGTTCCCAAGACGAAGGAGGCCCTTGACGGACAGAAAGGAATCCTTCTCTCGTTCAAGCTGGAGCACGTAAGGACGCGTAGTTCAGGTCTCGTTCGAACGCTGATAATCTGCGCGCGCAGGGCGACATCCTAGTCATGGACGGACCTCGGATACAACTACGATACCAGTAAGCCACTTCCATCTTTGAGCAGCCCCCACTCATAGACGACCTCATCAGACACACCGTCGTACCTACGAACTTTCGCATCGCAGCGACCGCGCGGCAGATAGGCGACTGAACGATCTCATTTACCAATCACCAGCGTACTCGTCAACCCCCAGCCTTGATTGACTACCCTACGACGTCTACTCTAGTATTACTTTGACAATGAAGACGCGCCGCCCAAGCGCTCAGCATCGACGCAGCGTGGCATGTTGACCGTTAACCACGTAGCGAGGGTGATTCACCTGGTTGGCAGCCATTGGCGGCGGTCGTTGCTCCTGAGGTCCAGGCCAAAATTCCATCGCACGATTAGCATCATTGGCCAAGTCTCTTGAGGCAGACACGTACCGGCGGGCCACCTTTCTCATTCTCATACTTCGAATAGAAGCTGAATAGGTCGGCGATCTGGTTCTGCATAGCCTGCCGCTCGGCGTGCAGTCGCTGGACGTCGTGTATCATGGCGCGGACCTCCTTCGACATCTGCTGCTTGAAGTCTTCGACTTGGGCTGCAAGGGTCGTGAGCTATGAGCACATGACGGCGGTTTGTAGACCAGAAGGTTCAGAGAGAGCAAATGAAGGTACGTACCAGTAACATTGAGAGACGTCGCCTCCTGCATAGCGTCGACGAAACGCAGACGCTCGTCCCGAATCTCCTTGGTGAGCTCTGTCAAATACGTCAGTAAGGTCCAATGCCAGTGTATACCAAGCAAACATACCCGACGCCAGCGAGCGCACTAGCACCTCCTGATTCTGCCGTTGCATCTCAAGGACCTGTTGCACGCCGCCGACGCCACCTGAAAGCAGCATCAGCGAACATCGTCGCAGACAAATGGCATGCACCGTACCCTGTCCACCTAGCTCCCCAAACAACCTTCCAACCGCATCGTGTAATGCGGCCGTATTCTGGTCCCGCGAGCGCATCTCCTCCGCCAGCTGGCGCATCTCGTCGAGCGGGTTCTGCCCCTGCCCCTGCGCACCAAACGCGGCACTGATAGTGGCCACATTCGCCGCCATCCCCTCGATTTTGGCTGTTCCGTCCGTGACGAATCCCTCGAGCCACTTGAGGAAGCGCGTCAATCACGGACAGATAAAGCTGAAGAAGAACACGTACCGTGTTCAAATCGTTCAGATAGCGCACGCTGTCCCCTTGCATCTGCGCCTGCGACTCTTGCTTCTCCGCGCTGGCTTGCAGCATCGCCGTCACTGCGGAAAGCTGGGAATATGTCAGCGACAGACTGCGACCGGATAGCCAGCCCACTTACATCAACCGTAGCCGCCTCGCCTTGAGGAGCCGGTCTCGCCATAATATGCTCCAGCTTCGCATGGACCTCCGACAGGTCTATCGGGATAGGCGCACCCTCCCCACGCCCAAAATTCCGCATCGTTGTCATCCCACCTCCGCCATCACTCGCATTCGCCCCTCCACAACCACCCGCCCTCGAAGCCAGCTCATCCAACCTCTGCAAAATCTCCGGCACATCCTGCTGCAACCGATCGACTTTCTCTCCAATATTCGCCAGGTGGTGACCGGCAGCGGTCTCAATGGGATACGGCTCCTGCCGCTGGCTGATCTGATGTGCCTGCCGCTGATTCGCTTCAAGTTGGTTGATCGCAATATCGTCCAGCTTCCGTTCGATGGACAGCAGCGTATCCGAGGTGCCTTGGGCACGTTTCTCGAGCGCGAGCACGGCGCGCTGAACGGCGCCGAGTTCGGGGCCGTCGCGAGAGGAGGATCGATAGGGCGACGGAGTCGGTCCTTCATCCTGCCTGGACATGTTGCCCAACTTCGACATGTTACCCAGCCTCGAGGGCAGGCCGCGAACGTCTGACTGCAGAGCAACGATCCGGTCCTCGATGGAAGTGAGGCGGTCCTGTTGCTTCGCGGCTTGATCGAGTACGGTGTCAACGACGGGTTGCATCTTTTCAGAGGTTGGCGGCTTGGTGTAGTCGGAGCCCGCAGGTTTTGCGCAGTCCGAGCCAGGGGGCTCATCATGGCCGGAGTTTGGCAGCTTGCTATAGTAGGAGCGCGCAGGTTGATTGTCCTCGAAAGTCGCAAGTTTGCCGTAGTCACTATCCGTAGGCCTACTGTCGCCCGAGCCAGCGTAGCAATCGAGTACAGAGTACTGAGACTGCGTTCGCGAAGGTGCAGAACCCATGCGGGGAGGGACCTGATTGCGCCGAAGAGAGGGACTGAACAAGCCGCAGGCGGACATCCTCGAGCTAGGTAGCGGGCGTGCATGTTGCGGTGGCGGCGAGCGGAGACCATTCGACGGCCAACGGAAGTCACTCGACGTCGGTCGTGTAACGTGCGATATCGGGCTCGGGGACTGTATCTGCGCGAGCCGATTCTTGACCACGGAGCGCTGACTGAGGTTCGCGATAGACGGGCTCTTGCACGGCGGGTCATGTAGGGTGACCCCGATAGGGCGTTTGGGCGTTGGCGAGCACGGAGCAGAGGGTATCGAGGAGAGCGCAGGGGGTATAGACGAAGGCGTAGGGGCCATAGACGGAAGCGCACGAGGTGCAGAGAAAGGCGCGGGTGACTCCATTGGTACTGGCGGAAGGGAGCGTTCGCTTCGTTTCGAGGACATACGAGACATGTTGGATTTTGCGGGTTCTGGGATACCGGGGTAGGCGGAGTCGGTGCTGCGCCCAGTGTCGCTTCTTGAGTACATACTCCTGGGTCGGCGTGATCCTGATGACGGTATGACAGTGTCCCTGCGCGTATATGCGTTAAACGAGGTCGAATGCGTGGAAGATGGCAATACAAACCAGATAGCACTAATCCACCGCGCTCTCTCCTTCACGGAGGACGCTCCAAAACATTGCTTGGGTTGACCATCGAAAGTAAGCTCGAAGATCCGCGGGTCGGCGCCATCGTCACAGTTTGGCAGCATATCTTGAAGAGCGGGCTCGAGCTGATCGATAGTGAGGGCGCATACATCCGTACAGCACGAGAGGTCGATCACTTGCGTGAAGGGGTTGCCCATAGTAGTATACCAAGTCGCCAAGAGCGCAGAGCCTTCGAGGGAGACGGAGCAAGTGGTCCACACTGGGAAGACGTCGCGGCATTCGTTTTCAGCGTGGCAAAGGTAGAGGAGCTGTCCGGCGTGGCGCGCATAGCCAAAAGAAGGGATCTCAGGTCGCGGAGGAGAGGCAGCAATGGGATAGGTCGACTGTGACAGAATCTGTTGCACGACGGGAGCGGCAATCTCGGGCGAGCCGGCGGGTTTCTTCTTGAAGGCGGCGGGAGACTTCTTCAAGACGGACATGAAGTTCTGGAAGGACCGCCGAAGGGGTGACTTGTCCTTCTTGAGCTTATAGTTCTCCATAAATGTCGAGCGAGCGGGTTTGTCTGGTGTCTGAAGGGACGAGCGGTCGTTTAAAGAACGTGTGGTAGGATTGTGGGTTGCTTCATAGCGGTCGATAATTCGTGTTGCCGACGTCGAGTCCTGCCTTCTGAGCGAGTAGGGCGGGTCTTCAGCATCGTGCATAAGATCGCAGGAGATCAAGGGCGATTGACACGGGTTCTAGCGTGCAGAGAGCAGTAGAATGTGGATGAGTAGATGGTGGTCAAGAAGGGAAGTGCGGGGAATTGTGACACATGTCACGGAAATACAATGACTGGCATATGCCAAGTGAATGTTTGAGGCAGTATAGGCCCTTAGTCTTACACGAGCGCGGCGTACAGATTGCTCCTGTCCTCAAAATGCAGAGACTTTCTGCGCTCTTCCTTGCCCTCCCTCTAAAGAGTAAACGAGATCACATGTCGAGACGCGTCCCAGTCTTAACGCGTGCTGTCACTGTCACACCCAGTGACGCGGGGGGATGCGATTGCGCCCTTGTTTCCTGCCTTCATGGCGTTCCCGCCTTCCAATCGGACCTTTATGACCCTTAGCCCCGATGCTCTCAGAATGTACGCATATACTACGATCTGGGGGCTAAACTGACCCTCACAGCAGCTTCACCAAAGCGCTGTTCTGCCTGTCGAAGTATGGGGAGGAGCTTTCCCTTCAAGCAACGAACGATACCCTGTCCCTTTCCGCCACGAACTCAGCAAAGTCTGCATACTGTCGCTTGAAATACGATAAACAGTTCTTCTCGAGATACAACATCGCCCGTCCGCCCGATCAGCCACTCGATTATGAACCAGAAGTGTTGGGACAGCTTACGGCGAGGGTGCGTCGTCCGCCCCAGTCCCACATCCCACCTTAACTCTCATCAGTCACTACTATCCATCTTGAAACATCGAACAGTCGAAAAGACTGTCGAACGCTGCGAATTCTCTATCGTCGACGGGGATCAGCAAGAGGATGCGGGGGAAGACCACGACGCGCTCGAGAGCAAGCTGATCATCAAACTATACTGCAAGCATGGTGCGTTTCCAGACCCCGCGCACATACCCCGCCCTTACTGAGGCACAGGCATCGTCAAGACCCACCGCGTACTCATGCTGACGCCGACGTCTATGCTGGCGCCTAGCATGCCGGATGCGGCGCTGGAGTCAAGACTTACGATTGGACCGCGCGGACTCAAGTACATCATCGAGCACTTCCCGATGCCGCGCGGGGCGAAGTCGGACCCCTCCCTCATTTGGAACTTTGGCGACGCGGACGTCGAGGTGAAGAGCTTAGAGTCGTCTCTCGATCCGAAGGGTGAGTTTGGTTCCCCTCCGCACGCGGCTCGAGTTGATCATTGCATAGCTCACGGACAAGTCATGACCGAGATGACCATAAGCGTCGAAGAGTTCGACATCTACGACATCGTCGACCTGCCCATAACCATTTCCTTCCACCTTCGCGAGTTCAACGTGAGTTCTCCCTTTCCTCCCCTTTTCCTCCCCTTTTCTCCCGTTCCCCCCTCCCTCCCGTTCCCCCTTCTTTCTCCCGCCAACGCCACCACTCACCCCTCCCAGTCCACCATCGCCTTTGCCGAATCCATGGGCCTCCCCCTCGACCTCCACTTCACCGACGCCGCCGCACCGCTCTTCATTGACATCGAGGGCGACTGCTTTGACTCGCTGTTTGTCATCTCGACGAGCACGGTGCCGGGGAGCATGGCGAGTCAGGCTAGCCAGCGCACGAATGGCCAGCGTTTGAGTCGGCAACGCACAACTCCTGCAACAAACGCTACCAACGGAAATGCCCGCAACCAGCAACCCGAGAACGGCTCGCCCGCCTCGGATCCACAACATGCGCAAGCGCGCCGAGGATCGTCGCAGGCTTCCCAGGCTTCCCAACCCGCCTACGCCTCGCAAGCCTCCATCCACCTCTCCCAGCCCCAGCCCTCGCCCCTCCTATCCCTGCCCACGCGGAAGCGCGCACATGATGGCGCCCCCGACTCGGCGCGCGGGAGGAAGTCGATGCGGGTGGTGCAGCAGACGCCGGTGAGCGCGAAGGGGAAGGGCATGATGGCGCCGCCGCTGCCCGCGAACAGGCACCCCTTCGAGACGCCGCAAGGAGCGCGGGGGCTGCGTCCACCGAACGCAATGCAGGTTCCGCAGACGCCCCAGGCTGCGCGAGGGCCGCAGATGCCGGTGAACCGCGCCCTTTTTGAGACGCCAGCCAACCGTCAACCCGGGGGGACGCAGGAGGATCTTGGGCCGCTGGAGACGCAAAATCCGCGGATGTATACACAAACACCGCAGCAGTCGTTCACGCCAATATTACCTCGCGGCCTCAGGGAGGAGCGAGAGACCCTCATCCGGCAGTCCTCGGGCTCAGGAAGTCGGTTGTTCGACGTGTCGCAAAGCGGGTCAGTCGAAGTGGGACGGAATGGATCGACGGGGGCGCCACACAGTGTGCCGAATGGGGCGCTCCGGCGGGACGAGTCGCTCGGGGACTCGCAGTACCAGTTCCTCAATGCCGATGACCATTCGTTTGACGACCACGAGCAATCCCTCATTGCCCAAGACCAATCCTTCGACCCCTCGCTCGACTTCGCGCAGCGGCAGTCCGAGACTGCTTTCGTCGACGAGGCAGACGAAGAAGTCGCCTCCTCCCAACAAGACGAAACGCCGGAAGAGCCGCTCTTCCTGCCAGGACCGTCGCAGTTCCCATCGTCCCAGCCGCAGTTCCCATCTTCTCGGTCCCAGTTCCCATCCTCTCGGCCCTCACGTCGACCCAACAAAGCGAACGAGACGCGGTTGGCGAACGAAACCTCGGGCGAGCCGCTCTTCCTGCCCGGTCCCTCGCAACTCGCGTCGTCCCAAGCACACGCACCGCCCTCTCAACCAGCCGCACGCGCCTCGCAAATCACGACCAACGACCCCGAGGCGCTCCGGCAGGTCGAGAGCCTGACGCAGGAGGAGCTGGAAGCAATGTTCGATATGAGGGATATCGATCTGGAGCTGGAGGACGATGATAGGACGTGGGATGATGGCATGCGCGGGGGGAGGAAGGCAAACGGTGGGAGGGGGAGGGTGGAGGGTGGTCGCAGTGGGAGGCTCGTGGCCGAGAGGAGTACGACAGCACTCAGCCGAACGCCCTCGTCCGCCTCGAATGACCGCCCAAGGACGCCGTATCGCTCGTATCCGACGGATGAGACGCAGATGCCACCGACGCAGTCGAGCAGGGATGGCGACGAGTCGGGGGTGAGTGGCCTTTGCAATCTCTTCGCGGTGCATATGCTGATGTGGATGGATGCCCCAGGCGTTCCATCCTCTTTTCGAGGATTGAGGACCAATTGCTATGTTCGACTTGCTATGTTCGACTTGCTACGTATGCTTTCGGAATGGAATTTTGCTCTGCTGTTGCGCCTCCAAGTCTTCATGGGCGCCGGCGACCCTCCTTCGATATACCGAAATGATACCCTGATGCACTACTCGGCGTGTACCGTCCGCTAGATGTAATCTGGGCTCCAGTTCGCTGAGCTGGGTCTGTACGTTCTGACTTTTTGTCAGCGGCTCCTCGCATTCGCAGCGCGAAGGCACTGCCGCAGACGAGGGACGCTCGGAAGCGCGACGCGTGCCCGAGGTGAGGGTGTTCCACTGAACGACAGCGCCAGCTGGGTCTCACGGTCCTCCGAATCGCGACTGAAGGCTGTAGCCAGGGTGCTTCTTACCATACAGCCTTGTACAAATGCTGCACAGATCCTGGTCGGGCTCATGGACGAAGACAGGGCAGAGCCTTCTCAAAACGCCTTGCAGGTTGCAGAAAGGACCGAAACCTCCGCTATAAAAGCTGGCCATCGACGTACCCGTCCCTCACTCAGCTCATTCAGCCCATCCAGCTCACTCAGCTTTCCACCTTTAGCCTCATTCTTCTTCGACTTCCATCCAACGATGTTCGCCCCCATCCTCACTCTCCTCGCCGGTGTCGCCCTCGCCAACGCCTACGCACTCAAGTCCGCCTCGACCTCGCCCTACGGCCAGTCGTCGGGCAACTGGGAGCTACAGAAGACCGCCTACGGCGCCCTCCTCGTCGGCGGAAAGGACGTGCCGCTCACGACCTCCGTCACCATCGAGGGCGGGCAGCTCAAGCTGGTGTGCCCGCAGCAGGCGACGGCCGCGCTCGTCCCCACTGGGTCGGACGATCCCAAGTATACGGTGCAATTCGTTAGCAAGACGGATGACCTGCCGAAGGGGAGCATCTTCACGGGGTGGACGACGCAGGATGATGGTGTCTCGTTGCCGGATGACTTGACTAAGGTCGTCAACACGGTATGCGGTTGCTCTTTTCCTCTGGGTATTGGAGCTGACCGCGCTTTTTGGCAGGAGGTCGGACTGGACGGCACTTACAACCTTGCGACGGTCGACGGTGCCAATGCGCTGACGTGGGCCAACAAGGGTCCTTCCAACGGCGTCCAGTGGTTCCTGGCTATTGACGAGGCCAACGACGTCCACTGCTAAAGGTATGTAGCCGCCCTTTTCAGCATCCATCAATATACTCATCTTTTCGTAGAATTGGATTTCCTTCTTCCACAACCATGTTGCTCGAGTACAATTATCGCAACGGAGTCCTCCAGGCGCATGATGTTTCCATACAGTATCCTTCTATAATTGTGACTCATTCTTTCGAATTGATCTCTTGATTTTTGATGCTATCAACATCACCCAGTCATTGTGTGTGCAGCGTAACTGATCACTAGGTACATTACCAGAGAAAGCTGGCCGTGAGCGTGGGAGCCGGATGCAACTTCAAGTGAGGGAATAACCGCATTTGGACAATGGAGCACGCGGCCTCTGCCGGTCCCGCAGGCCCGGCGGAAGTCGGCAGCAGCCACCTCACCTTGACCTTCACAACCATACGTCGTCTTCACGATGTGCATATAGCAATGTTGCCCATACCATCGCTGAAGCGCTGACGACTACTGTCGGCGCCTGTTTTGGCGACGCCGCGTACCGCATAGTACTCCCCGCCGCCGGCCAGTCGCCTGCGGTCCGCGGCGGGACGTAAGCTAGCTTGCGCAGGTTGGAAGACACGGTATACCGTGACTTTGGCTATAAAAGCAGAGAGAGATGCACAAGTTCCGTCAACAAAGCACCTGCTCGTCTTTGAAGCTAGTTGCATATTTCTAAAGACATGGTCGCCTCAGTTCTTATCGTAAGTTAAGCACAGTTGTCATACGACCTTTCAGAGTTGCTCATTGACTTTGCAGGTCGGCGCAGGCCCCACAGGTCTCACTCTTGCTCTTGCGTTGCTGAAGAATGGCGTCCCCGTTCGCATCATCGACAAGATGCCCGAGCCTCGGGTGGGGCAAAAGGGCAATGGCCTTCAGGTTAGTAATCAGGTCTTCGGCTACGCGAACCCTTCTCAACCCTTTCAGCCTCGTACCCTCGAGGTCTTCAACCTCCTTGGAGTCCTTGACGACGTGCTCGCCAGCTCTGGAACCTTCAAGCCGGTGCGCGTGTACAAGATGCCGGGTGGAGTCGAGGTGGCGAAGGAAATCATTCCGACTACTTTGAAGGATCCATTACCGGACAAGCCGTGGGTGCGTATGCCATCGCGGAACGTAGCATGACCTAAAGATCGACGTCTGTGGCAGCCTAACGCTCGCAGCATGGGTCAAGACCGCCTCGAAGCCATCCTCGCTCGACACCTCGAGGCGCATGGATGCTTTATCGAACGCGGCGTGGAGCTGCAAAGCTTCACGCAGAGCGACGACATGGTCTCTGTCCAGCTAAAGAAAGCAGATGGCAGCGTCGAACCCGTTGACGTCGAGATCCTCGTCGGTTGTGATGGTGCGCATAGCGCCGTGCGCAAGGGGCTTGGGTTGTCGTTTCTAGGAGAAACCATGGACGAAGACTGGATGATTGTGGGGGATGTATACGTGAAGGGTTTGAGTAGCGTAAGCTCCCTCGTCCTCTCACCTCCACTATTATTTTGATGGCCGTCAGGACTATTGGCACGTTTGGGGCGGTCCGGGAGGTGCGCCAGGTGGTACGCCTGGCAATTCCGACGGATTGTACGTAGTTCGGTATTTTTTCTCGAAGATGACCAACTTACCGGGTCGCAGATTCTTCAATCTTCGCACGGCTGATGATCCAGGGTTGTTCGCTGTCGTAGCCGGCGGTCCCAAGGCCCGAGAGCAACCCCTGGACACTCGCAATGGCCTCGTTGAAGCATTCTATGCGACGACGGGCCGCACGGATATCGAGTTCGGGGTGCTCAAGCACGCATCTTGGTGGCGCCCGAACATTCGGATGGTGAACAAGTTTAGCGAAGGCCGGATTTTCATTGCTGGAGGTGAGCGTCTACTATGTAGTCGTGGTAGCGGCTTACTCATCCGGTGCTCAGATGCGGCGCATACGCTGGGATAGCCTAGCTAGCCCAGCGAGGGGATCCTCGGGGCGACGGCCTGGTGATGGCTCGGGATGGGATAGCAGCTCGTCTACACGTGTGTCTACGCGGTGGTATAGGCGTGTGGCTCGGGCCTACGGCCCGGGATCCCTACTCCAACGCACAGTCCGGCCGGAGGGCAAGGCCTGAATTCCAGTGTTCAGGATGGTGTATGTCATAGATTACCCTTGCGACTTTATTCATACAGTATGCTGACCACATCACAGTTCAACCTCGCCTGGAAGATCGCCCTCGTGCACAAGAAGCTCGCCGCTCCTACCCTGCTCGCCACCTACACCGCCGAGCGCCTCCCCGTCATCGCCACCATGCTCCAGAAGACGACCGCGCTGTTCAGCAAGACGCTTGCCCTCTTCAAGCAGGGCGCCGGCGCTGCGGCGGACGATGCGGAGAGGGAGTGGAAGCGGACGCGGAGCGAGATGGAGCAGCTCGGGGTGAACTATAGGGGGAGCGACATTGTGCTTGACGAAAGGAACCCGCTGGCCGATGCGGTGCCGAGCGCGTACGGGTCGGGGGATGGGGTGTTGAGGGCGGGCGATCGCGCGCCGTCGGCACCGCTGAGGTGTGCCGCTGACGCGGGGGTGCAGAAGCTGTTCGACGTGCTGGGCTGCGAGAAGGACACGGTGCTTGTGTTCACCGCAAAGGGGGGAACGGCGCAGGCCGTCGTTGACGCTGCCAAGTCGCTGCCTAAGGGTGCGGCGGAGGTCGTCGTTATCACGCCGGAAGGACAGGTCTTTGAAGCCATTGACGCGAAGGTCCTGCAAGATGTCGACGGACAGGCATCCAGCATATACCAGGTGGACCACGAGCCGACCATCGTCGTCGTTCGTCCGGACGGGGTGATTGGGGCCATTGTGCTGGAGACCGGAGGAATCGGGAGATACTTCGTTAAAATTCTGGCTTGAAACGCTAGCATGACCAGATAAGGTATGATGTGTAGAGCAACCATGTAGGATGTAGACAGAGCAATCGCGATTCTCATGACCTTGGCCATAAAGTCGACCATTCATTTCCACGATCATGTGCCTTTCGGCAATCTCCGATGTTGAACTTCCCAATGACATAGACAAGTTCCGTTGCGCCCATCGACCTCCTCGGTCGCGGCCACGGTTCATATCAGGCTCGCCTTCGTGCTAGGTCACAAGCGCGCCTCGCCTTGGGAATGGACTTCGTGCTCGGATGCGCCGCCTTGCTGACCAGTCGCACCACCGACGTCACTGACGCTCCGTGCGCGTAATGTCGTGCGTTGAGCGGCTATATAAATGCTGAACATCGACGATCTTGTCTCATTCTCTCACCTCTCACTGAACAATCTCACCATCTTACTTACTCTCAC
This sequence comes from Schizophyllum commune H4-8, assembly GCF_000143185.2. Classification (NCBI taxonomy): domain Eukaryota; kingdom Fungi; phylum Basidiomycota; class Agaricomycetes; order Agaricales; family Schizophyllaceae; genus Schizophyllum; species Schizophyllum commune. The sequence continues at coordinate 1,550,856 of NW_026089545.1, read as the reverse complement.
CACAAACAACCTGACCACAATGACGAACCCGACGCTCGACCCCTACGTCGCAAAGGCGACGAACGACGACCTGACGCCGCAAGAGAAGATCGACGGTGCGTCGCACATTGCTATTTAGCGGCAGAGATCGCTGAACACTCTGTTTACAGGCGTGAAGAAGATCATTCAGGAGGCAAAGTTCGGGATGCTTACGACGCACTCGTCCGACGGACACCTATACTCGCGCGCCATGACGCCCGCGTCGCCGCATGATCGGAATGAGTTGACCCTCACCTTCATCGCCAACAACGTCTCGCCCAAGTTTGACGAGGTGAAGAATGACTCGAACGTCAACGTCAGGTGCGTTCGCCTCGTCTTCTTTGCGTGGATCGGTCAAGCTCACTCCAAGGCCACAGCTTCGCGCTTTCCAACACCGACTGGGCCTCCTTCTCCGGACAGGCGAAAGTCAGCCAGGACCCCAACCTCATCAAGAAGTACTGGTCCTCGGTGGACAAGTCCTGGTTCGGCGACCTCAAGGACGGCATCCACAAGGGCGACGAGACCGACCCACGCGTGTCCGTCATCCAGGTCATCCCCGATGAGATTCGGTACTGGACGGTCACGAAGAACGCTGCGGCGCGCGCGGTGGACATCGCTACGAGTGCTGTGACTGGCAATGCTGCGTCGCCAGGCGAATTGAGGACGATTACGAAGGCGGAGGTGAGTTGGGCGTGATCATTGGGGGCTGCGAGGTTGCTAAACGATAGCTACAGATTCAGTTGACGCAAGGGTTGACGAGCAAGTAAAGAGGGGAAGGACTTATGAGTGAACCAATGTACCATTAGTACTGTGCAACATGTAGCATGAATAATACCGAGTTCGTACCAATTCAACGATCCGCTGCCAACTGTCCCGTGCGATTGAGTTCATCCCGCACCTCCATGAGCGCTGCTTGCCTATAGATCGAGTCCCCGTCGGGTGCTCGGACTGCGCGACCCGTCGTAACTCCGATACTTACGTCCACAGCCGCCCCACCGCTTCGTTTTACGATGTGGGAGCCCATGAGAACCCATGGGAAACAGTCCCGCATCTCGGCAGTGGCGCGCCCGCAATTGACCTGCAAAAGGACATATGTGGCACTGATCTGCGACGCGTCGCTGTCGACGCTTTAATCCTGGCTCTGATCACGACGAAGTCGGACGATATGCTTCATCTTCGAGGAGCGCCGCTCCCCTTTCTGTCGGCCTCGAGTCATCGTACTAATGTGCATGACGCCAATAGCGGCTAAAAAGCTCTGAGGCTTATAAGCGACGACTTGAAAACGAGGACTTCGTTCTGTGCTACCCTCTCATCCTCCCCGTGAAGCTCGACGCCGATGGCTGACAATGGCGCGCTCAAAAAGCGGCACTCTCGTATGAGCCATGCCACCCAAGCTGACGATGCTCCTGTCACTGCCCCGACCCTCGTCAAGGGGATCACGCTCACCGCAGTATGTACCATCGCAATGGCAGCGAACGTGAGTCGTCCATCGTCCATACAGTCACAGCGAAATCAGGAAGCTAAGAGAGAGCTCACAGATATCGAACACGATGGCCGTCTCGATAGCGTTGCCCACCACCGGCGACGAGCTCGGGATCCAGCAGGACCAGCTGCAATGGGTCACGAACGCCTACGCGCTCAGCTCGGGGTGCCTGCTCCTCATGTTTGGCCGTATAGCGGACGTGTATGGCAGGAAGAAGACCTTCCTCGCTGGTGCGCTATGGCTCTTTGCATTCACCCTCGGGTGCGCCTTCGTCAAGGGTGCGTGTCGTGTCATTGCTGTCATCTCCTGTCTGGATTTTGACGTGCGGTAGATGCGCTGACGCTTGAGATCCTGCGAGGCGTTCAAGGCGTGGGTGGCGCTGCCATAATCCCTGCGGCGGTGAGCTTGACGGCATTGACCTCTATTTCCGTCGCTGACTGAACCATTTAGCTGGGTATCCTCGCGCACGCGTTTCCTCCGTCGCGAGCCCGTTCCATTGCTTTCGCCACCTTCGCAGCGGGCGCTCCTGTCGGCGGTGCATTGGGTACTATCCTCGGTGGAGCTTTCACTCAGTACACCAAGTACGTCACGCAGCTCATCTCATCTCTCTCTACTCACTGACGCCATACGCAGGGATACCTGGCGCGCCGTGTTCTACTTTTGTGCCGCCCTTGCCGGGGTGTGCTTCTTAGGTGGCATGTACGCCATTCAGGCGGATCCGCCATCCACGGAGAAGGATCGACGCGTTGACTGGCTCGGGTCGTTCCTTGTCACCGCCGGGCTCACATTGATCATCTTCATCCTTGCTCAAGGCGAAATTGCGGAGCCGAAGCAGTGGGGGACGCCTTGTAGGTCCCGCGCAGTGTGTACAAATGATTGTCCAACTGACATGGCATCCAGACATCATAGCACTCATTGTCCTGGGCGCCTTCTTTCTGGCTCTGTTCATCGCGTGGCAGTGGTCAGTGCGGCGCCTTGTCTATGATTTATCTGCTGATGTGCGCCCTAGGTACCTCGAGCGTGTTCAGGACGACCCCAATGCCGCTTATTCTGTCTGGACGCCGCCGCCGCTCATGCGCCTATCCCTTTTGTCGCGTGCTCACGGCCGATATGGCGTCCAGATGATCATTACATTCCTCAACTGGTGTGTCTTCCTGAGCTGGCAATTTTATGCGCAGGTGAGGTTGATTTGTGTTCTATCGTGTATTCGCGCAATGCTCATGTATTTCATCGCAGCTCTTCTATCAAGAGTACCAAGGCTACAGCCCCATGCTCGCCGCGATTCGCTTCATCCCCATGTTCATCACGGGCGTCTTGTGCAATGTCTTCATCGCCGCCTTCGTTGCGCATGTCAGCCTGGTGTGGTTGATGGGTGAGTGATCTTCACCTTGGCTGTGCCATCGACATGCCCTTTTCACCGGTCGATCTCTTGCTCACCCTCCACGCAGCCCTGGGCACAATTATCACCTCCGTGGCAGCTTTGCTCTTCGCGCTCATCGACCCGAACGCGCCGTACTGGGCCTTCGGCTTCCCCGCCGCCATCACCTCCGTCTTCGGCGCCGACTTCGTGTTCGCCGCTGGCACCCTGTTCATCGCGAAGATCTCGCGCCCACACGAACAGAGTGTGAGCGGCGGGTTGTTCCAGACGATGATTCAGGTATGTGCACGGTTGCTCGACATCCCTCTGATTTCATACCCATGCTCCGAGAACTCACGACCATCCTTCGATAGCTCGGCACCTCCATGGGCATCGCCGTCTCCACGGTTGTCTACGACAATGTTCAGAAGCAGCAGGGCGGCAGCTCCTCGCGTGACGCGCAGCTGCAGGCCTACCAGGCGGCGCAGTGGACCGCGTTCGGGTTCGGCGCGCTCGCGTGCTTGCTTTCGCTCGTTTTCTTGCGCGGTGTGGGCGTCATTGGACACAAGGAGGAGAAGGGGCTCGGCGAGGAGGTCGCGGATGAGGAAAGAACGGCCGTGAGCCGCCAGGACAATCAGGCCGCGGCGGAAGAAGTTGGGGATGAGAGCAAGCGCGACACGCAGGAGGGAAAGGAGGAGGCGAAGGAGACGACGACTCAGGTTTGAAGCGACCACGTATAGATGAATGAAGAATTGTCCCCGTAGACCCAATGCTCTTACGACCACTCATCTGTTGATAGCCCTTTTTAGCAGTATACTTCACAAATCACGGAACAGTAATGCGATTCAGAAGCAATCTCCATGCAATTCAGCCAGTCCAATCGTGACGATTATCATGAATGATGGTAAACTAAATACGAGTATTCCCAGCAGCGAAGGACGCTCCTAGTCCGAGGCGACTGATGAGGCTCATCTCTGCATGATTTAGTCAGCGTCTGAGTGTAAAGCGCGTTCAACAGCACACATACCAATTAGCAGTGAACGTCATTGGCCTCGTCAATGGCCAGGAACCACTGGACGCCGTTGGAAGGTCCCTTGTTGGACCACGTCAGGGCGTTGGCGCCATCGACCGTCGCGAGGTTGTAGGTACCATCCAATCCGACCTCCTATGAAAGACGTGGAGTCAGCTCTCGGGAGTTCAACAAAAGTGATAGCAACTACATACTGTGTTGACGACCTTGGTCAACTCATCCGGCAACGAAACCCCATCACTCTGCGTCGTCCACCCCGTAAAGATGCTCCCCTTCGGCAGGTCATCCGTCTTGCTGACGAACTGCACCGTATACTTGGGATCATCCGACCCAGTGCGCACGAGCGCCGCCGACGCCTGCTGCGGACACACCAGCTTGAGCTGGCCGCCCTCGATGGTGACGGAGGTCGTGAGCGGCACGTCCTTGCCGCCGACGAGGAGGGCGCCGTAGGCAGTCTTCTGGAGCTCCCAATTTCCGGACGACTGGCCGTAGGGCGAAGTCGAGGCCGACTTGAGTCCGTAGGCGTTGGCGAGGGCGACGCCGGAGAGGAGGGCAAGGATCGGGGCGAACATCGTTGCGAGTTGGAGTCAACGAGGAGTGGGAGTTGAAGAAGGATGAGGCTGATAGTGAAGAGCTGGCTGACGAGCTGGCTGGTTGAGGAAAGGGACGCTCGCCAGTCGCCCTTTATACAAGATTCGCGGAAGAGACTGACCGAACCACGAACCGGAGAAGCTGCATCGCGGACGTCTCAGATTTCTCGGGGCGGGTCAGTGACCGTCAGTCCCTTGATTTTTTCCCATTGACCTCCGGATCCGGACGATACCTGTGCAGCAGGGCTGCTTTGAAGCTCTGCTTACGGTCAGGGCATGTGTCCAGTAGAATACTCACCGTGTTTTTGAATGACATATTTGACGCAGGGCATTGAAATGGTAGATGGAAGAAGCCATATGTATCGGTATGTCGTTTATATATTGGCAGCCCGTCACTCGGACTTTGTTCGTCACGTTGAGCCTCTGGACTCCGTCTCTTGACTGCTCCTTCGTTTATGGGGGATAGGAAACGAGCGAATCGAACAGGAAGAATGACTGAAAAGAGGGGTCGATCTTCTTATTTCGGTCTCGAGTGTACAAAGCATTTCCGAGAGATAAGTAGAACCAAGCGTGAGGTGCAGACCAGTCATAGAGAGGGCGCGCATTAGCCCAACCGTCGTAGTTGTTTCCCGCAATAAAGTTCGCGATGGAAGTCAGAAGCAAGTCCGTTCTGGGATGACCTCAGCGACCGGAAGGACCGGTGCGGTGGCTGTGCGGTAGACTTAGCAAATTTGCAATATAATTTTGTTTGGTCCTTACGCCCATCCGCTGCTTCCCGTGTCGCGCTCGTCATCATGGCATCCCAGGACCACTCGAGAGATCCCTGGTATGTCTTTTGTGGTCTGACATAGTCACCTCCTCTGACCCTCGCGCAGCCCATGGGTCATCCTCAACGACTTCGGCGGCGCCTTCGCCATGGGTGCCGTCGGTGGTGGTATCCTCTACTCCATCAAGGGTGCGAGGAACTCCCCTCGGGTGCGTGCATATCGTCTTCATGAGCTTCAGTGTACTAACACAACATAGGGGGAGCGCCTCGCCGGTGCTATTTCGTCCATGAAGGCCCGTGCCCCAGTCACGGGCGGTAACTTTGGCGTCTGGGGTGGCATGTTCTCGACGTTTGACTGCGCCGTCAAGGGCGTACGACAAAAGGAGGACGCGTGGAACGCGATTATCTCTGGCTTTATGACTGGTGGATGCTTGGCAGCACGGAGTGCGTTGCGCGTCCTCGCGACCTGTTTTCTTTGCTTACACCGGCTTCCCAGGCGGTCCCCGAGGCGCTTTCGGCTCAGCAGTAGCTTGTGGTATCCTACTAGGAGTGTTCGAGGGCTTCAACGTACTGCTCAACAGGGTATTCAGCGAGGGCCAGCGGCCACAGATGGCACCAGCACCACGTATGTCTGATCTCGTCTTTCCCAGCTACTTCTTGCTGACCCCGGACTGCAGTGCCTGCACCGATGCCATCCTCCCAGTCATAACCCATCTAGACCTACATTGCCACCTCATGATTACTACACTATACGTCGCATGCTACCACACTGTGTCATTAATCCACCATTCTCTGCAAAAAAGCTGTATACCCATGCGATTCCCAAGACTCAAGGGCCTAAGACTACTCACAACAAGCATCCCTGTGGGGAATAGCTTGCCCCACATTGCCACTTCTACGAACACGGGGAGCCGGCCAGTAAGCTGGCAAGTTTCTAGAACGTTCTGCCAGTGCCCTCGACAACTCGCGCCACGCAAGTCAATGGGGGTAGACGGTGGGCTCGCCGCGGTTGCACGTTCAAGGTCGGATTGCGTTCTTTTAACCCTCAAGAAGCGATAGTCATTCTACCGGATAGCTGATGCGTATGTTACAGAATAAATAGATGCGATGCAAGTCGATAGCAAGGAGTCAGTCATAACAGTGTCGTCAGATACGTAGCACATCTATAGTCGCGAAGTTCGATCGCCAGCCTGTATATCAGGCGGCGCTCCTGCTTACTCTCGTCCCTTACGAGTAGAAGTTAGCACAGGGAATAGGCCTGAGGACCACAGTCAGCAACGCAGCATACACCAAGAGCAAGCTGCAGACTCACTTCAGCGGGACACCATTCCTCCCCGGAACCTCATCCGCCTTCACCTGCCAGCGCGTCGACGCAGCGAAGTCGAGGAGCCCCTTCACAAGAGGTCCGCACCGGTCGTTCGCCGACTCAGAACTCGCGCGCGCATCCATCTTCTTCGCGGCCTCCTCGTCCTCAGGCTTCGCCTCCGCACAGGCCTTCACCCACTCCGCGAGCTTCTCGATGTCCGCGGGGTCCGCGAACCCGAACCAACCCCGGGTCTTGCCGTCCTCTTCGTCGTCCTCATCTGTCGGCGCGCTCTCCGGCCGCTTGCCGTACACCGCGACGAAGGTCGACCACTTCTTGAGCGCGCGCGCCTCGTTGAGGTCCCGCCCGCGGCGACGCTTGGCCTTGACCATGCCCGGTGACGCCTTATGGGCGAGAAAGGCCAGCGCGAGGTCGCGCTGGGCGAGACTCGGGGCGAGGACATAGTACTCGCGACCGTCGATGTCTTCGCCCAGCAGTGTGTTGCAGCGGATGTTGTGGCTGAGTGTAATCTATGATAAGGGTGAGCGAGCTGTTTGGGAAAGAAGAGAAATGTCGACGCACCACTTTGAGCGCGTCCTCAATGTCCTGCACGTTCTGCTTGTGGGCCGTGCGCTTCCTTGCCTCCTCGGCCTTGTCTTTTCCGTCCATCGCCTTCCGCTCCGTATCCCACCGGTCGTTCTCGACCTTCAGCGCGTCTCGCATGTCCTTAATCGCATCTCTGATTTCCTGCGCGCTCGAGTCCAGCACGTCGCGCACTGCAGGACAGAAGCCCGCAGCCTCTGCCAACGCCGCAATGACGGGCACCAGCTGCGCGGTCTGCGCGACAACGATGCCGGACTGGTCCTTCATCTGCCGCGTCTTCCTCACCGTGCCCTCTGGGAGCGGCAACGGGTCAGGCAAACGGACCTTGGTGTACCTCTTCGGATCTTCCTCCTCAGAGTGCATGTATATGCCCGAGTCGGGCCCGCGGAAATACTCGCGCAGCCCTTCGAGGATGCCCCAGACCTTGCTGAGGGTGACCCCAGTCTGCTTGAGATCCTTGATGGCGCGCTGGAACCCCTGCGTAGTTGTAAGCAAAAGGCGAGGAAATCAGCAAATGTCAAGGTCCTCACCAGCTTAGCGTCGCCCTCGCGAGTTTCTACTATCATCGAGAGGAGGCCAATAACGATTGCCTTCGCGCATGGCTCGCTAATCCACGGAACCAGCGCGTCCGGAGCGTCTGTGAACGAGGGCGTCACCAGCATTTCGAACTCCTCTACTACAACCTTCGGCAGCGCGGGTTTCATTGCCTGGTGGAAACGGAGGGCAAACTCGCGGATATTCATACGAATCACGGCCTCATCGAAGTCAATGTCACCGGACACAGGCCTCCACGGTACCGTGCACTCTGGCTTGGTCTTGGGAGCAGTTGCCTTGGGGCGGGACGCGGCTGCCGTCTTCTTCGTGGCACGTTCAGTTGTCGCCGGCGCTACCTTCTTTCCCTTGACATCCTGGTCAGCGGCCTGCGGCTTCGCGGTTGGCTTCGGCTTCGGCTTGGTCTTAGCGGGGACCTTGTCCGCGCCACTCTTGCTATCAGCCTTCGCAGGCTCCGACTTAGGTTGCTTGCTGGGGCTATCCCAATTGTCAGTTGATCTATTCCATCCGTTATACACCTTCCACATACCCTAGTGGGTCCAGCCCTTTGGCATGTCGGCACGTTGAGCAAGCGCAGATATCTCGGCATTTGGGGCAACTGACAAGGACGGTCAAATCGGGCTCAGCAACATATCACTCTGCAACGCACCACCATGTATAGTCAGCGGACTTCAAGTGCTTATGATCGGCACAAGAACCAGAGGGTAGCGGGTTAAGCACGTCGGTCTTATAACGTGTGGTAAGGCATTGTGCACAGTAAGATGCGCTGCACTGCTTCTCTATGCCCTTCTTTCCCTGTGGAGGTAACAGTCGAGTGCAGCGACGGCTCCCTGTGCACGTATGAGTTTCCATTTCTAGTTGATGTGGCCACATTCGCACCTTCGACACTCCGCTTCTTGCGGCACTGATGACAATAGAACAGCTGGGTCTCAGCACCAGGCTGAGCATTCTCCGTCGGCTTCGATGTCTTGGCCGGTTTGGCAGTCCCATCCGCGGCCTTGGTCTTCTTCAACGCGGTCATGTCGACGGCCACGTTGGACGCGGACAACTTGCGCTTGAGAGCTGCGTTGGAGGTGTTGTCGACACGCGACTGCGTCGTGGCGTCGTTCGCGGTATCCATGACATCGATACGAGATTTGGGGGGCTTCTGCTTCGTGGCTGCGATAGGCGAAGGCGGTATCCCGGCGTGACTTGAGCGTTGAACGCCCTTGCCCTTGGTGGTGGATGCCTCGGGCTGTTCTCCGATGCGAGAGTACGAAGACAGCGCGAAGGGAGATGACGGAACCTCGATGTGGCTGATTCGCTGGATAGCGGGGCTCCGCGCCGACATAGTGGTGGTTGGGAACAAGGGATAATCAACGATCGGTCACCGCGGAGTTGGGTCAACCAATTAACGCGTGTCGTCACATCATGTGACCATGTTCATGCATGTGCCCGCCTCGTGTTCAATGTTGGTTTTGATGGCCAGTGTCATCTCACTCTTTATGGTGCTCACGCTCCTCAGACCAAGGCTGACGATCTGTTTGCTCTTCAAAGGATTTATTTTTGACCTTAAGTGACCGCTTTGCAGTTATTTCCGAGGCTCCCAGTCGCAAGAATCTTCTTGAGTGTAATTCACTGACTATTGAGCTCAGCATAAGCTAGCGTTGTTTCAGTGAGCCTGGTCCAGCCAGCACTGAGGTATATTTAATACGTCTAACTTCTTGCAAGCACATCGCCCCTTCAAGAGCGCACACGCGCCGATGGGCAGTCGGCAGACAAACATCTCCGATAAACGTGGATTAACTGCTAGGGGCCAAGATATGTAACGCATTCACCAACTAAACGTTTAGAGCATATAGCGCGCACGGGGGACGTCACTAAGGCAGACTTGAGCGCGGCGTTACAAGTCGGAGATGACCCTTGTAGGACCTCCCAACGCATGGTTAGGCAAGTACGGCGTACCGCAGGCGTAGCCCACTGCGCGTCTGATCAACTGCGCTAATAGTAGTCATCACTGAACACCGTAGTGTGGCCACCCACGCCATTGAGCACTACTCTCAGGTAGAGGGACAGGCGTAGGATATATCGGATCTGACCGCGTACTAGGTTCAGTAGTACCCGGACGACGTTCGGAAAGATCGATGTGGAATGAGAAACACGGTATACGCGGACTTCGCCGACTTGCAGATCTCCGCGCCGACCCAAGGCTCCATCAAGCCGCGCCGATGACCGTTGCTGGTGCTCAAGCATGACAGCTTGCGATGTGGCACTCGTGGCTGGGAAACTGTCGCAAAGAAAAATTGAGGTCTGAAACTGGAGGCTCGGACGAACGTCTATTTAGCAAGAGACAAAGTAGCGGATTGTCTGCAATGTCGTTGAACCGGAGTCATCGTGTTCATCTGGATCGAAGCCCTTGAGCTATGATCGGCATACAGCTATATGAAGCACCGACAGGATGGTCGCTACTTAGCTGGACGCCGCCTGCATACCCATGGACAGGCATGGGGCCGATGGTATCTCCGACCCTTCCGAAGCAATCCGCACCCAGTGGTCTAGTCTTTCCAGGAGAATGCTCGCGACGGCCGACCACCCTCCGCACGCCTGCCTATGGACCTCAGCACCATGCACCATGACAGCAAGTAGGACTCGCCTATAAAGTGTAGTCAAGCTGCGTAGTCGTCAACTCCTCCGTCTCCGGCTCGTTTCCCTTGGCTTTGCTGGCCTTGACATGTGTCGCTGGCGCCAGTACGTAGCCGGACACAATGGACTGTCAGGACAGCGCGGAGACTGACGATACCGTCCAGCGTCTGTCACGTCTACCTCCTTTGCGGCCACGTCAAGAACATGGTACGCACCTGAAAATGTCCTCAATCACTCAGACATCCCAAATTACTAACGGACAAGCAGCCGGCTGAGCTGGTTCGTCGCTATCTCACCCTTCGTAATCAGGCAGACTTCTGAGCTACAACGCACAGATCCAATGCACATCGAGAACCTGCAAATTCAGCCCGAATCATCCCCCTACGTGCGTGCCCCCGAGGTGCACGCAGACCTGCTGGCAGTAGTAAGCTACGTCGTTCTCTTCAACGTACTGATGCTGAATCATTACTCACATATAGTCGCCAATTCCCCGAGCAATACTGTGCGTTCACTCAGAGCTCAACGCGGAACGCAAACGCCAGGCTCACGTACCAATAGCGCCGAACGTCAATTCCTACTGCCCCTCATGTTCTAGCAGATGAAGTAGGTGAAGCTGTTACATCATGAAATCCATATTGATTGCACTGGGGCCGGGGTCATGCTCGTGAGTCGGAACGTTGGCGTGATAAACATATTGACGAGTACTACTTATTGGCGCGCTTGCTGAACAATAAGTCTAGCAAGCTCTTCATCGCTCTCAAGCATTCTCGGTGCACACATCCCGAGCCGTTCGGATATCCTGACCGCGAGTATGTGCTTGCACTGCAACGGGGTTAGTTCAGGTTCGACGAGAACTGCGAAGAGATTACTGTGATGTGAGTATCGTTCAGCAGGACACTATACGAGTATGCAGGGCATGTGCAGACGTGTGGTCTGCTCGAGTTCGGCAGGTCCAAGAATACCAGATACGTGGTGGGTGAAGACGAGGCGTTGACGGAGTATTCTACGTGACCCCAGGGCGTCGCGGTCTTAACAACTGTGGGTGTCAAGCTAAGAAGGGACTTAATCTCTGCGTAAACTTACTGCATTCCTGGTCTATCAAGTCGAGAGCAGAGAGAAGAAGCGGCTCAGAGAAGACCAGGTAAAGTTGCTCAAGAATGGCATCGGTCACTTCCGTGGCGTCTCAGTGAGGTGGTTGGATTGAGCCCGCAGACGCGTACTGACAGCTGTCTTGTATAGAGGCAATCACTTGATCAGCGACCCGTGCGTGAACAGCAGAGACCATGTCGGGGGATCGGCATGTCCGCGAGAGAAGATGAAGGGATGAAGCAAGGTGGAAAGGTCCCGACGGCGAACGCCGAGGGAATGTCGGTCCGGAATGGCACGCGCCGCATCACGATCGATCGGGCGCCTATCCTTGTTCTCAACCGCCATTGTTCTCCGCTAGCACACGATGAGCCGATTTCTATTCCAGTTCGCGCAGAGTCATGAAAAGTTTCGCATCCCCGAACTCGAGTCCATCGCCTCACTGTATGGCTTCGAGCTTGACTTTGAAGGGAATCGGGACTACACGCGACCGTTCATGGTCATTCGTCTGGCGCATCAGGAGCACGCGCGATTGCTAGCTAGGAGATGTATCTTGATCAAGTGTGTTCCAATATACAATACATCCAAGCACAAACTAAGGCATCCGAAGGTCCGTGCATGAGTTCTACGCGCAAGGCTCGACGTACGATGAGCTGCACGCCAATAACCGCAACGCGCGACCATTGTGGGAGAAATACGTCCCGGATACCTCCTTCAAGTTCGAGATCTCTGGATTCAACCACACGATACCAAAAGCGCGGCAAAGAGACGTGGTCGAGAGCTTCGGCTACATGGACATGCTCGGCAAGATAGACTTGAAGAACCCTGAGATCGTCATGTCCGTATATGAAGAATGTGCGTCTTCCTCTATACAAGCCTGCATTTGACCTCAGTGTCTTCTCTAGATAAGAGGCGTGATGATACCCCACGAGATCGGCTTGAAGGGGATGGTAACTTCATACAGGTCTACTTCGGAAGGTTGGTGCGTTGCCTTAACCGCTCAGTCCTCTATCGTATTGACCATCCCTTCTCAGCTAGAGGAAGGATCAGCTCGATTGTTAATACACAAATTCGACGTCAAGAAAAGGGCGTTCTTTGGGAATACCAGCATGGAGGCCGAGATCTCCCTTCTCATGGCTAATCAGACGCTGGTGGGTTCGTCTATACGACGCAACCCTCCTCCCAGCTCATCGCCGGAAGGCCTCGTCAGGAAAGCTGATGTACGACCCGTTCATGGGCACTGGGAGTATGGCCTACGTACGTCGTTCACGTATGTCTGACCCTTGTCGCTGACTGTACGCTTTTCAGCCTGTAGCGCACTTCGGCGCAATGATGTTCGGCTCGGATATTGACGGTCGTCAGATGCGAGGAAAAGGTCTGCAGAGTCCCCGTAGCTCTCCGTTGGCGCTAATCAGCTTCGTCCACAGGGAAGACCCCTGGCGTCTATCGAGCAGCGGAGCAGTACGGCGTAGCTCAGCGCATAATGGACTTGTGCACCTTCGACATGACTTGGAATCCGTGGAGGCGAGGTAGCCTCTTCGACGCCATCGTGACTGACCCGCCTTGTAAGATCTATGCTTGTTGTGTAGCGTCCCGGCTAACATCCTTCGAAGATGGCGTTCGCGCTGGCGCGAAACGTCTCGGTCGGAAGAAGGAGATGACGGAAGAGCGGAAGGCCCTCCATCTCGAGCGGCAAGCCGCTCTGCAAGAGTAAGTTGGCCTTTCTCTCAGTAGTAGCGCTGGCTCACCAGGTATCGCAGGGCCGGCAACCGCTCGTATATCCCGCCAACCAAACCCTACGAGCTGTCTGAGCTAGCTCGTGATCTCGTCCTTTACGCACGATACTTGCTAAAACCGGAGGGTCGTCTGGTGTTCTTCCTGCCGACGGTGAACGAGCACTATCAGGAGGTGGACGTGCAGTCGATGCTATGTCCGGGCATGGAGCTCGTGGCGAATTCGCTACAGGACTTCGGCGCGTGGGGCAGGCGGGTACGTACGCTTCGTCCTGAGCTCTGAGCCGTGAACCTGACATCATGGTTCGGCAGCTCATCACAGTGCGGAAGACCAAACACGACGAGTTCCCGCCGCCAGACTTCCTTGCAAGAGCGCCGCCGTCGGACTTGGGAGCGCCTGCGCATAAGGACTTTCGCGAGAAGTACTTTGAAGGATTTAAGAAAGGTGACGAGAAGTCGGCGTCGTCGAAGACATAACGAAGGCGATATGGCTAGTACACGTCGCTTGTAGCTTGTAGCATAGCTGTAGAATTAGGATGGCGCTTAAACATTGTTAAGGTCACTGCCGAAGGGGAGCCCAACGCTGATCACAATGACCTCGAGCGCCGATCAGCAGCGTGTCCATGATCGCGCTCGATATGGGCAGCCTGGCGGTGACGCCGCTGTTAATGAACTACTCGCGAACACCATGAGGCCAGATCACATACCGGGGTGCGCGTCCGTGCGCCATGGCTTCCTCACAACCCCCACTCTTCATCGCCCTCGACGGCCGCGATGAACGCCGTCCTCGGCGCCGTCGCCACCCTCCTTCTGCGCGTGCCCGCACTCTCGATGGCTAAGCCAGCCGGCGCAGTCCTCACCGGCGTCTGCGAGGGGCTCTACATGCACGAGGCGCTCGCCGATCCGAAGACGCCACACACGCTCGCGGTGTGCGCCTTCGGGCTGCGGCTCGCGGTCGACCGCGCGCTGGGCTCGGGCGGTGTCTATCTCGGTATCGTGTGCATTTGGACCGCGCTCGGCGCGCTGCTCGCCGAGCTCGTGAGCCCGACGCACGCGCACGACAAGAAGCTACGTCGAAGTCGCTCGAAGAGGCGCCGATACCGCACGAGCACGACAGAGGCGCTGACGCCGGAGGAGGTGGAGGAGCTCGAGAAGGCACACCGCGAGCGGATTAGAAGGGAGGAGCGCAGCGCGCGAATGCGCAATGAGCGCGTGCAGTTCATATCGCCCGTGCAAACGTCGTCGCTGCCGCCCGCCACTGAAGAAGTCACCCCGATTCCCACACCCACCACCCTCGAGAGCTCTGATTTCCATGTGTCTACCGACCCTACCACGCCTGTATCCTCACATACGGCAAGCCCTATACGCACCGAGCCGCAACCTGTCATCCCACCACGAATCACTATCGACCCAAGGAACCGATCCTTCCCAGAGCTCTCGCCAATCACTGCGTCTCCCACCGCATCCCGCTCTTCTTCGACCCTCACGCCACAATCCCCACATTCACCCTCACCACCACCGAGACCTATACCCGCGCCCCCTCCTGTTCTCGACTACCGCTTGGAAGGCCGCTCAAGACGACCTAGTCTCACTACCGTCCCCGAAGAGTCAACAGTGCCGAGCTCGTCGAATCAGACGCGTACCGACCCGGATATCTCGCGCTCTCACACCGACGACGACGATGAAGAAGAGCACATGTCCCTTCCACCGGACGAAGGTCTCGACGTAGGCTCCCTCGGACGCGTCAGGCTGGCCAAGAGCGGCCTCTTGCTCGTTCCACCGAATAATGCAGAACCACCTGAAGATAGTGGATCGCGAGCGCACACCCCCGCCGACCGCAACCTCGAAGTCGTCGAAGCAGACGAAGAGTCCGACGAGCTGCAGACACCGCAGACGCGATACCTCGTCGTGCGCGACGCTTTGACGACGCCGCCCGACGCCAGACAACAGTTGCCCACCGAGGCACCGCCCACCTTCTCTTCCCTCCCGCCGCAGGGCGTAAGCGTCAGTTACCCCCTGCCCGCGCACGCACAGTCCAGCACTGCCCCGACGGAGGCAGCCATCACCGAGATCGACGACACCGAGGCGACGAGCGAGATCTCGACGGGTGGGGCATTCGGCCCTACCATCGAGAAGGCCGACCGCCTGCGGGAGGAGGCGCGCGCGAAGTACGATGAGGCCCGACAGTTGGAGTATCGCGCGAGGACCGCGGATAGGCAGAACAAGCCCCGGGAGGCGTTCATTCTGCGTAGGGAGGCGGAGGCGGCGGGGAAGGCGGCAGAGAAGCTTGACGCGCAGGCGGAGCGAAGATATTTCCACGGTGCGTAGGTGTATGAGAACCTGAAGGTATGGGTCTGACGAAGGCATGCGCAGCGCACAACCATCGAACACGAAATCTTGAACCCGATACAATAGACGTGCATCGTTTGCGCAGAGAGGAGGCCGTCAAGAGGACCGAGGAAGGTACGGGAGCACCACTGCGTGACTTCCGAGAGCATACTGACGTTGGCCCAGCCTTCTGGGAGGTGCTCAAGCGAAATGGGCGGCAGCTCAAGGTCATCGTTGGGAGGGGCCTGCATTCAAGCAATGGGGTCCCATCACTGAAGCCCAGCATCATCAAGCACATGGAAGAGTAAGTGCTCAGCGGCTACAGATCGAGGTGAAGCTGACCCCGAGGCAGCAACAAGATACCCTGCCGCGTCCAGGAGACAAACGAAGGTGTTCTTGTACTGACAGCGCCGCCTGCGTAAAGCGCCGTTGCCTTGGAATTCAGGTATCGAAGCCTTGGACTTGGACTTTGAAGTACCGAGTGTAAGCAATTGTACGTTTAGCTAGTCACGATGTTGTACACACCCTATTATGTATGCGAATACCCAGTTCTTTTGAGAAACACCGAGAGCTCTTCGTAACACTACCCAGCCTTCTCTCGTCAGAACCGTCTGCCACCGCGAGCACCAGCAGATGGCGCAGCCTTGCGCTTCTTGAAAAGGCTACCTCCCGAGGGTGCTGGTGGCGGGGCCGCGGGCTCTTCTTCCTTCTTGACAGCGTCTGCACCAACCCTGGTCGGTGAAGGAGCGCCGTCCAGAGGTGTTGACGGGGCCTCTTCCTTCTTCACCTCCGCCGCGGGCCCTGCATCGACCTTCCCGAGATCCTCGTAGTCGACTGGTGTGTCCTCTATTGGCGCACCCCAAGAAGACTTCGTCCATTTGGATGCACCGTTGGACTGCGAAGCTTCGGGTGCTGGCGACTCTGTGGCAGGTTCTGAGGATGCAGTGGCTGCTGAAGGTTCAGTCGGTGCCTTCTTCAGCGATATCGACGTGAATTGAAGGGATGTGGCTGGCTTAGATGCGTCGACAGTCTCGGATGCTGGAGGTGCGGGAGACTCCTCCTTCTTCACTCTCGGCTTGATTGTGATGACGCCGGGATCGTAGACGTCGCCAAGGTTCACGGTCTTCTTACGCAGCTTGAAGCTGCGTCCGTCCTCATCCCCCTCCGCTGGCCGCTTCAAGTCGCTCACGACAGGATTTTCCTCAGGAGCGGGAGAGGCAGAGGCTGTTGGCGCGATAAACTGCCATTCGCCGACGACACCCTGCGTCTGCCGAGTCTTTGCGAGTTCCTCTTCAGGATCGGTGTAGCCGAGAGACTGAGCAGTGGTGTAATTGGCGAATGGGTTGGATGGTTTGGCAGCCGGCTTCTTGACAGCAGGGGCTTTAGAGGTGGATGGCAGACTCGAATCTGACATCTTTGCATGACCTGCGCCGACATCGTTGTGGAATGCTGCTTGCGCTGCCTACGAGCAAGTCAGTATAATGGAAGCAGAGTGACAGGATTTACGCACCTTCTCTATCCTTTCCATATCCCTCGCCTCCTCGGCGGCCTCCTTCTTGCGCTTCTCCCCCGTCTTGTAGATGTTGCGAATGAACCGCTCAACATTGCCCTTGTGCCGGAGGCCCCCTTCGTGCTGTTGACGAGAGGGAACATCGTCTGCGATGGAGATGCCGCAGTACTTGCACCAGTAGCGCTTGTTCGAGACCCAGTATTCACTCATGATGATCGCGGTTCGGGAGCAAGGCGTTGCGCGGCCACGTGCGCGAGCCGGAATACGCCCGGACTCCGCGGACCGATTGCGTCATGGGGTCAGCTCGAGCTTCGGACGGTCACTGTGATTATCTGTGTCCGTCTGCGCGTGTGCTTCCCATTCAGAAGTCATGCGCCGCGAGAGCCCACGCCGATTCTACCTTGTCCGAACCTGTCACCGCCCGCGATGGCCGCAACGATGAAGGGGGAACTGGTGGCGGATGCGGCGGACGACAAGCCTGGGTCCAAGTGCCTGGCCATGGAACAGCTTGTTGTCCAGTCCCAGTCTGCCGACAGCGATGCTTTCAACCACGACGACCAACCAATGTATGGACTCTACCGCCGGCGGTTCGTGGGCTTGGTGGCCATGGTGCGTCTGCGCGTCGTCTTTGAGATCGAGGCTTACATCTTCTCCAGATCTTGCTCAACATCGGGGCGGCCGCAGGCTGGCCGTGGTTCGGTCCCATATCTAACGAGAGTGTGTATGCTGGTATGCTTCTGCCCCTCACGCTGACGGGACGGCCTGGTAGCGGCTGCACGCTTTGGTATTACCCTTAATCAGGTCACCTGGCTGGGCAACATTGTCGCACTCATCTACCTCCCCGTCGCACTTGTACTTCCCGAATTCATCCAGAGGATTGGCTTCCGGAACTCAGTTCGTGTCCTGCCCTCCCTATCTCCCTCAGCATCTGCTTATCATGTGTCAGTGCTTTGTTGGCGCGCTATCACTCATTCTCTCCTCGTGGATAAGATACGCCGCAACAGCGGACGGACTATCCCCTAACGAGGCCTATGCGCTCCTTATGTTTGGCCAGGTACGCACCTTTCATTGCTCTTCCCCCTTTGTGCCTTTACTGAGCGACCTCAGCTCTTCACGTCCATCGCCCAACCGATCTTCCAGGTCCTCGGTCCGAAGTACTCGGAAACATGGTTCGATCTCAAGGGCCGAACGACCGCCACAATGATCATTGCAGTCTCTAACCCCATCGGAGGCGCTATTGGCCAGCTTCTCAGCCCGATTAGCGATCCAGCGACCTCCGTGCGTGCACCCTCTATATTCTACGTCACCGCATATACTCACCTTTTCCAGGTCCTAATACTGGGAATTCTGCAGACCGCGGTAGCACCCATGGTCTTCCTCATCCAAGATAAGCCACCGAAGCCGCCGAGTACGCTTCTACCATGTCCATCTCGGCTGGGATATCGAAGCTTAGTTCTCTCATGCAGCTTTTGCCGCGTCGCACGACACGCCGAGCATAATCACACTCCTCCGCGTGTGGGCCGGCCTGGCACCTCTAGAGCGCGATTGCAATCGCGCAGGCCGTGCCGATCCATATATGACCTGGCGGGAGCGTATAGACTTCCTCATCGTCGTCCTTGTGTTCGGTGTTTTGGTAGCTGCGTAAGTCATGCGGATGCCACAATGTTTGCGCATATTTACCGATTTTCAACTACAGCACCAACGCCTGGGCGATCCTTACCTCGCAGTATCTCGAGCCGCAAGGCTACTCATCGGACACCGCTGGCCTCATGGGGGCATGTCTCCTCCTTACCGGCCTGGTCGCCGCGATCGTCACTTCCCCACTCTTCGACCGGGTGTTTACGCACCATCTTGCACTGACTGCGAAGATCTTGGTTCCTTCCACTGCTGCGGCATGGCTCTCGTTAATATGGGCGAGTGAGTATCCCATGCTCCTCGAGTCGTTCACTTGTCACTCACCAAACCCCTTCATAGTCAAACCACACGACACCGGCGGCCTGTACGCCATCATGACCATTATCGGCGTCACCTCCCTGCCCATGCTGCCTGTCGCACTCGAGCTCGGCTGCGAGCTGACGCGTAACGCGGAGGGGAGCTCTGCGATTATGTGGTTCATGGCCAACCTGCTTGGGTTTGTGTTTATTATATGTAAGTACTTCCGTCCTTTCTCATGGTTGAGAATTCCTACCGGATGCTCGACCCTCTGCTTGATGCATGCGAAAGACGTACGTCGCTGACACTACCCGTGCAGCCGAAGACGCGCTCCGCGCAGGCCCGGATGCCGACCCGCCGCTCAACATGCACCGGGCGACAATCTTCAACGGCGTGTTCATATTCGTGACGTCGGCGCTGGTTCTGCTGTTGAAGGGACGCCAACGGCGACGGCAGGCGGATGAGACGCAGGGAAGGGAGCAAGGGCCGACGAGTGCATAGCGATCAGGTTCAGATGCATGGAGAGGGGCTCAAGACTTTGCGTGCCTTCGGCCACTGTGCATCTGTGCGCGGAGAAGTTTGATGGTATAGGAACGATGCAGTCTTGCGCGGCATAGATACGGATACGGACGGACACTGAACCGGAAAGGGTTGTTGTACTTTTAATGATTTTGACGAGTGTAGGGCTTCTCGCTCGATAGCTAGCTACTGTAGCACGAATGGAACTGTATGACGACTCTTAAGAAGACTTGGGAGTGGGACTCGAAAGCTTAGCAATGCAACAAAGGGGCTACGACAAAATACAATGTCGCGCTTTGCGGTCGCGAAGCTATCTCTTATCACCTCATGGGCTCAGATTCGAAGTTGGCACCCTAGCTTTGAATCAGCTATGGAGGCGGGGAATTCGAATGGAGGTCCGTGCTTCCTCGCCAGTATGAAGAGTCTCGAGTATCCGAAGGGTACAGATAAAGAGTCGAACGTCAAACGCAGCATGCGCTTCGGCAGATGCCGAATCGCAGTTTGCCTCCGCCATGGAATCCAGTAACGTGTATGTAAGAGGGAACACGATAGTACTTTGACGAAGGACGAAGAGGGAACAGCATTCAGGCCACCTGTATGCGAGCGGACTTGAATGACGGTACCAATTTCGGCGGTGCCATTCGTATCTACAGGCCAAGTAGACAAAAATCATTACCTATAGTCGAATTTAAAGTAGTGTACAGCTCATAAACAGAACTCCAGGAGTGTACGTGATGTCCGTAATCTTCCGTTCGTGAGAGAGAGATCGTCACAGGACGATACCAATACTGAGCGAAGGCGAGTCGCCTAGCTGTAGTGCAGGTAGTCGTTGAGGTTCTGATAGGGGATAGTATCGCCGGTCTTGGCCCAGTCGAGAAGTGCACGCCACCCGTTCTCGAGCAAGGTGTCGACGCTACTGTGAGAGGGTCAGCTCCTGTCAGGGTGCACCATACAGTGAATGTGACGCACCTGGGCCAGTCGCTTGACCCAATCTCGCTCAGGGTACCATAGATGAAGTCGATGTAGTTCTGCTGGGTAATAGGGCAGCCATTGTCCCAGGCACACTCGCCGACGATGCTAGCGTAGAGCTGGAGTACTGTGAGAAATCTAGTGCGCAAATCTGACTGGCGGCACTCACGTTGAAGTCGAGGTTGGGCTCCTCCCATTCGCAGGTCAGGTTTTGGTTTTCGCAGCTCGCCAAACCCTGGACGGTCACCGGCTAGTGGACTGATTAGACACGACAAAAGGGTCAGACGAGAAGATGGTGGCACGTACCCCGATCTTGGTGTCACTAATCGCGACAGCAACACATGCCTTGTAGCCCCAGAGATTACCAGTGCCGCCTATGATACCACCTACAGCACCGTCGTTGTAGCGGCAGGCATCCATGAGGTTGCCCTGATAGGGCTCGTATTGGATGACCCCGCCCCATTCGTGCACAGAGGCGTAGCAGTTGAGGCCGTTGTCGCAGACCTGCTCTGTGGGAGCAGCGAGCACAACCGCGGCGAAGACGGTAGATACAGCGAGAGCAAGCTTCATGACAAGGGGGAAGGGTAAGGTGAGTTGGGCGAAGAGTGTAAGTAGGGAAGTACTGGACGGGGGAGTACTGTGGGGAATGCGGCCAGCTTCGCCATGCACCCTCATATACGTGATCCCGAGGGCGCATTCGACATGCTTCCGTGCCTTCCTCGACATGGTCGGACACAAAGAGTCAGCGAAAAGCGGACGTGGGCAATGTCATCGATGGCCGCGTCCTCGTCTCATCGTGTATGAGGGAGCATGACCCGCGGCGAGCGGTAACCGACGTTCCGACTGCGTTGATCCTGCCCTTGACAGTTCTATAAGCATGTACCTTGCGCCGCACAGCCGCGTCGAGCGCCATTGAGGACAGAAGAATATCGGGCGCCCAGAAACGACGATTCGAGAAGAAGGCGGTAATGCTGACCGCATGAAGGTGAGGGACCTGTCGTATGTTTCAACGAAACACAATGCAGAAATAGCCGTATACTTGCCGAGGTAGATGGACTGCACAGCCTAGGCGTGGTGCTGAAAACGAGGAAGGGACCGTCAAGTGTCGTCGGCCAGCCATGGATACTGCACGCGATGCGAGAGTGTCGAGCGTCGGTGAGCCTCCGTCTCCGTCGGGCAAGGCATGCGTCGAGACAGCGGCGTAGTCCGAGGCCGGTCATGTCGGTTTGCGAGACATCGCCATCTTTCATGCAAAGCAGTCGCTTATCCTGGACTTTCCCTCTCTTCGCATCCTCGCGCTGTGTGAACATGAGGCGTTGAGCAGCGGTCAAGGTACCGGACTGTGCAAAAAAGGCGTGCCCCACGAAGTTCTCGACGTTGCATGACACCAGACGCTGGGCAGAGGTGTGTTCAGCGCCTCGAAGATTGCAACTTCGCCTAAAGGAGTGTATGCAATATCCAGCGACCGCTTGATGGTGGTGAGTACGAGATCACCCGCAATGGCTCGGCAATTTCCGTACGCCACGCGTCTTACAGCTTCAGTACTTCATGAATAGAGGCGGCGCGCATGGCAGCAGAAAATCGCAGTCAATGCCTGGTCAGAGGACGAGGTCGCACGACCGCCAGAGGGACCGTCTGCTTGGGACAGCTGGAAACCAGTGACATTGCCGCTGCTATGACTTATACTGTTGTTACACTGTACAGACGATGAGACGGTGAGCGCGACATCTAACAATCAAGACCAAGCTCACATATACATTACACGAAGCCACCCCCAATTCTTTAGCCCGGATTCAGGAGAAGATGTAATCGTACTGACTCAGGAAAAAATGTAGTCGTAGAACGACTCGCCGCGAGACGCCGCGGTCACACCCCGCCGCGCTGGAACAGTACGGCGATTATCCGCAGGCCGCATCCGCCGCCTGCGCTGCCTCCTCGCCGGAGAGGGTGACGAGTCTGCCCGCGAATGCCGGCTGCCCCAAGCGGCCGGGTGCAACGGCCTGCGCCGAGGCGTGCGTTCATCCGCGAGCGACAACGACTCGACGCTCGCAGCGAGCCCAGCATCGCTGGCGGACTCGTCGCCGTCCGCGCTCGCCGCATCGTCGACGATGGACCACGAGCTATCGGCAGGAGAGGCGGGACGGTCCTCAGAGATCGCAGGAAGGGCTGCTGGTGCGTGTCCCGCGCGACGCTCTTCGATGTCGGAGTCGCCTGCGTCGGAGGAGACGAGGTCGGACTCGCTGAGCTGGGAAGAATAGTCGATGTCGGTGACAGGTGGGGTCTCCAAGCTGAAGGCGCCAGCCGCGTCTGGGCGGAAGACGTTGGGACGCAAAAGGTAGGTCAGGCGTTCTCCGTCGACGTCCTTGCCTGGATCGCGGGTCAGGAATGATACAGGATGAGCGACGGCTATACTCACTGAAGCTCACAATCTCGTGGTAGCGCGCGCAGCAATGCACGACGTATCTCGCGTACGAGTCCTCCGATATCCGCCATACGAGCTGCAGTGGAGTGCGCGAGACCTCGACGACAGGCGTCTCCCCGATCTGACGCTCCGCCTGCTCGGGCTGGACATCATCGGGGGACATCATCGCGCCGCCGTCTGAAAGCCAGTCTGCCATTTCGAGCTCGACTACTCGCACGAGGCCCTGCGCGTAGCCGGACTTGCGCAGCTCGCGGCGCATGCCCTTCAGGCTGAGGGAGAAGCGGCCGGCATTGGCGGAGAGCGGATCGAGGGTAGGGGGAACGACTGAAGGCAGTTTGGCGGTGCGTGGGAGGGATGGCGGGAGGGGCTCGGGGAACGTGGTACGGACAGTAGGGGGTTCCAGGACAAGATCGCGCTTCGTGGCTGCAACGATGTGGGGGTTACCCGTGAACTTGGCTATTTCGTATGTCACTTCACTGCAGTCCTGCGTATGGAAAACACACACCATTCTCCTTCCGCCTCGTGCGCCGCTTGCCTTCGACGTCTTCCTTCCTCGCAGCTCGGCCGAGGATGCTGCCAGAAGGACGGACGTACGCTGTGTCTCGAAGTTCATAGCGGGCCGCTGGTACACCAGGAGTACGAAGAATAGCAGGGAAAGAGAGAGGCACAGGATCAATGGGGCCAGAAGACGGTGCTGCTACTGCCTCAGTCGGGACTGGTGCCGTCGTCGTGGTCTCCATCGGTGTCGTAGCATCGACGTTCATGGTCACAGGAATCGTCTCAGGAGCAGAGGGTGCAGTAGAAAGTACGTCCGCCATAGGAAAAGATATTGCTGCAGATGAGTCAAGCACCTCGAAAGAAGAGGCCAAGGTTAGCAGTCGGGGCCATGATAAGAAGTGTCACTCTGACGAGTAGCGGTACTTCGGGCCGATGATCCGGGATCAGCGCGGGGAGAGCAAGGATTTCTCCACTTTAGGACATCTCTTGTTCTGAGCGTCCATCTACTGCATTTTATCTGGTCACTATATTTCTCTCTCATAGATTCCTGCGATACGGCTCTGCGAGCTGGAAATCATCTTTGAGGACCCTTCTGGTGCGGTGAGAGCCTTTGGATGCGAAGGTTAATAGACGTACAATAACAGGCTGCTCCATTGGAGTCTCTTCGTACGACACAAGAAAGCCACAAGAACTAGCACCTCGTGCGTCTTCCAGTGCGGCAGCCTTTACACATTATGGATGAGAGCAATGAGATTAGTATGTTCATTGCATCGCTGGTGGTGGTACCGTCCGAGTCGCTCAAGTTTGTTTGCGTGCAACTGTGAATGTCATCCGGTATCCCCCTGCGACTGCGCTCTTCGCCATGAACTAGTATCTAATCAACGCTAGTACGCCTGTTAGGCCGTAATCAGCCGTACTGGATATACACAGCGATCCTCGCTGCGACGTCAGTGCGATCGAGGCTGGTTCATTTCCGCTTCTCGCTTCCCTCCTTCACGTTCTTGCGACCCATGTCTCTCGCTAAGATCCCTTTTCTTGTCTCCGTCATCTGGGGCATCAACCATGGCTTAATATCGCCTAACCGACCCTTAGCGTGCGACCGTCCATTATCTCGCCCTCTCGTCGAAAGGTGCGCATCGTTCAGCTGGTCTTTTGATGCAACGCTACAGGAACTTGTGTAGGTACTACGTACCGTGCATGGAGATAGTCCGAGTAAGTGGCCACTAGCCGGGCTCACCAAGGCAACAAGTGGCGTGCTGGCTCGAAGATACGCGCATGTCGACTGACGAGTAACAGAAAATCCTCTGCGCTATCAGCCTTATCGAGGTTGCCCTCATCACCAACAGTCACTTGCCCTCATCACCATTTGCCTCCTGCATCCCGGATGCCCTCATGCCTATTGGCGGATTGCAGAGCCTTCGAATCACGACGCCGTTCATACTAGGTACGTGTGTTGCTGCCTTCTGGATCTGATCGCGATGGACGCGCTGACACTCTCCTTAGGCTGTCTTCTCAACGCACTCGGAACCCTCATCCGCATCCACTGCTATCGGAAACTTGGCAGCGCCTTCACCTTCGAGCTCGCCATCCGCCGCGAGCAGGCGCTTGTCACCGACGGCGCCTATAGCATCGTCCGGCATCCCGGGTACACCGGTGGATATATGGTCGTCGCGGGATGGTTTCTAGCGCAGATGTCATCCGGATGTTGGGCGAGGGAGTACCCTGAGAAAACAGCCTCGCTGAGTGCGACTGCCCTTTGGCTAGGCCTTCTATTTCCTCTACTCGTCGGGACATTCCTGCGCATCGACGCCGAGGAGATGATGTTGAAGGGGCGGTTTGGCAAAGAGTGGGAAGAGTGGGCGAAGAGGGTACCCTACAAGCTGGTGCCGCGGGTTTGGTAAACTCCAAGGGCATATCTTTCCAAGTGCCAATTACAATTAAATGGCAGCGACGTGTGCCGAGAACTATAGATTTCGAAGGGCCCTGCTGAGAACGGAACAGGAATAATTTTTCTCCGTCGACAGTCCATTGACCTCTTGTCTCCGATCGAAACTGGGCATGCTCCTGATCCTATACGCCCCAGGTCTGCACCCATCTTACCCCCCTTCGGAGACTTCTTCACAGAACCGCCAATCCCAAAAGTGCGCCCCGCAACAACGGCGGCGAAGCCGCTCTGAATGTTTGCGCCGCCGAGCGCAGGATTCTCGTCGTCCCCATCGCTAGTACCCGAAGGCTGGCCGCTAGTGGACGTCTGCGTGCTATTGCCCGACTAGGTAGTGCTTTCAGAAAGGCTGCCCGTGCTACTGCCTGACGCAGAGGTAGCAGAATCGGTAGCGGTGGCGGAGGCGCTGGGAAGGTGTCAGCACTGGGTGGGATAGAGGGCAGAAGGTCTGTGTGCGAAGGAGGAATTCTGTACTCACGACTCCGTCATAACTGCCGACCCGGTGCTCGAAGCGGCCGACGCGGTGTCCGACCCTTGCGCGGACACGGAGGCCACGAAGGCGAGGAAGAGAGCGGCGGTGAGCTGCGTGAAGCGCATGATGAGGCAGGTGGTTGAGTGGTCGGTGGAAAGGATATGAGCTGAGGGTAAAGTCAGAACAGGATATTTTCTGCCCTCATCGTCTCTTCCTCGTCCTTATATACCGTTGCAGAAAAACTCTCATGGCATACCTCGACTCGGATAATGGATCTTTGTGCGAGAGAAATCGAGCGGGCTATGCGATAAGTGTGGACGATGGGTGCGGAAAGTAGGGCATCTATGAGAAGACGAACCTGGTGAGCGGCGAGCCTAAGCCCGTCCCCGGCCTTCGCAATCGTAGGGCTATACACCCTATCCGGACTGCCTTCTTCGGCGACTAGGGCCACTTATTGCGGCAATTCACTCCAGATCTTGGTCGTCAGTTCCGAGCATTGGACTGGGACGGTGAGGAGATGGACTGCCCGCGCTCGAAGGCCCTTGCATGCGCGCGCTGCCATAATCATTGCGAGCTGTGCCGGAGACTCACAGGGATTATTGTGAGATGATCTTGGGCATCCGCGCAAGCTCACCGCGTCAGCGAGTTTGAGCGAGCTTGTCTCGCTGGTGGGGACTCGCCTTTTGTGAGGCATTGGGCGAATCTATACCTAGGAGGCCGGAAAGCCGTGGTACGGGAATAGCCGAATCAGGCGGGGCCGTGTTTACTTCCGCTCGGCAATTCCCGTCATTGTGGCGGTTCGACTATGCACCTGCTTCGGCCTGCACAAGTCGATGTCCCCCTTCGACCAATGTAGGAAATCCTTCCTCATAATACGGCAGTGCGTATATTCCAAGAGATGCTGGTGCGTAGGCAGGCCAGCTCGTATAGATACGTAGAGTACTGAATATTACTTCGGCGGCGCGCCGGGAAACCCAAGAAAGGTGTATGGTTACACTATTGTACAACCTTCCGCGGTTGAGTCAGTGTTCACAGATACAGGACGTGTGAATTACTTAGCAGGTACGTCTAGCAATTGCAGTCAAGGAAACAGGGTTCGTAAAGATGTGGTGAGGCTCGTCTACGCCAAGGGTCCAGCGTCCTTGCTGAGCTTACGCGCGCATGAGCGGGCTTTGCGAAGGGCAAGATCCTGCAACGACAATATTCAGCACCTTGACGTTCACTATGGCAGTCGTGTACTAACAACGACGAGGATGGAGAAGCGCCTGAGCTTTCGAAGCCGCCCCGAGGGCTCACGCCGTTCTCCGAGCGCTTCCTGCAGCTCCGCGGCGTACGTCGCCCAGAGGTCTTCGTCAGGGAAGTACTGTAGTGCATGCTATGTCAGAAAAAAAATTACGTTGAGGGGGCTGATCACGCACCATTGTCCTCATGAGGAAATCATCGTCTTGCGGTTGAAGTCCAGCGTTGGAGGGCTGAAGAAGTGGTCAGTGTCATTGCCAGACGTTGAGCACACCATGCACCTGGTTGTTGTAGACTGCAGTCAGGGGACGACGTCGTTGGTGCTTATTGGGGGCGAAGCGGACGCAACGAGGGCGATGGCGAGTAAGTTGGAAAGAGCGGGAAGTACGCTTGTCGGACGAGGGCATCTTGAGGCGTGTAGAGTGAGCAATAAGGAATGATGGTGGGCGCTCAGAGAAAAGCAGCGAAAGCAGGCGGGACAAAATAGCTTGCGAAAGCGAAGATGGAAGGGGAAGGGAAGAAGTGGAAGCACCGATCACGATGCAAGTTGGACTCGCCCAGCACTCGAAGGGCCCGAAGCCTCGTAGCACGGCACTGGACGTCACTGAAAGACTGTCATTCGCTACTTCTATCGATGCCGACGGTGCGAACGGGTATACGACCTCGTCTGCCAGGCCATAAGGTTTCGGGACGCCGCATCTAGTCTCGTTCCCCCTGCCATTCGTTGCACAGCTCCTCGACTCTGTGAGCAGTTCAAGACATCCAGGGCGCCATCCGAAGGACACCGAGACGTCGAATTCGATCGACAGCATACTCGGGGGTTGCGGGACAAGTTTTGGGTCTTCCACGCCAGAGATGTCGCCCGTCCCAGATTCGCAGGACCATGGACCTCGCGCTAGTCTCACCCCTTCACCGACAACGTCGACAGCTTTTGTACAACGTCCAGTCCGCCCCACGTTCTGTCGCCGCGCGCCAAATTTGCTGCCGCTAGGCTCTGGTGCGGCACCGGAATGCGGGACCGACGGGGATAGGTGACTCCAGCCACCTGTCACCGTCACGGTTGGGTTAGAGACGCTTATACAGCCTGCTGCTCTCTACTCACCACCATGAAGAGCTTGCCAGAAGGCGGTACACCTGACGTGGAATAGACGAAGCCATTTTCACCAAGGACGGACATGACTGTCGTCTGGCGTGATCGACGAAAGCAAGAACAAGAGGCCGTGTCACCAACGCGAACGACTCTTTAGAGGAGCGTAGCAAGACCAAGTCGGCGAAGAACATAAAGCCATTGTCAGTGCTGAGATGACTGGCCTGCGCTGGACTTGAGGATTTGCGAGGTATCTTCGCGTCGATGCCAGAAGACCTTCAAGACGTCAAGACACTGTCTCTGCAGCTCCTACAAAACTCTATCAGAGGGTATCAGTTCGCGGTCGGTTCTTTGAGAATCACCACACACCTCTTGCCTCCCCATGCCCTCCTCGTTCTGTCCCACCCAGCTTCTTCAACTGTCTGATGACGACCGCTGATGAACTTCTTGCTCAAGCCCTCCACTTCTTCACTTCCTTCAAGTACTCCAGGGAAGGCATCTACATCTGCCAGAAGATGTAGGACCTCTTGGTGACTGTGGACGCTCGACCCTGCTGGCTGGACCGTATTGCCGATCGAAGTTGCGGTACCTTTAGCGCGTTACGAAGTGCTCTTCCAACATATACCGACGCATAGTCCTATTTTCTCGGGTCGAAAGACTCGGAGAAGGTGCGTCATCCCATCCTACGGTCCAGCGATACCGTTTGTGAAGGCTCAAGCAAACGCTGCAGTGGATGGTTCTTCAAGTCCGGCAATTTCACGATTGTGGCACGTCGCGTTGTTGTAGTTCATCGGAGACGCTATTGACATCGAAGAGAAGAAACAGCAAGGCATCCAGCAGTAAGCGACGATGCGATGGTGATGGTCAAGAACAAGGCAAGCGTTCTGCCGGAAATTCGGTTGTTGCCGCCGCGTTTGCCTCCGCCCCTGCGGCCAGCATCCACTTTCATCTGCCCGACTTTGCCAGCTGTCTCCTGCATTCTGCAACTCTTAGCAAACCTCGGAAATTTTCTGTAGAAAATCCAGGCCTTCCAAAAGGAAACGACGGCGAAAAGCTTCAACACGACCACGGTCTGGCTCGCTCGACGGGTAGTAGTCGCCCTTCAAGTCAACATCTTCCGCTGAGTGGCCCCCGTCTCCAACTGCTGAATCGTGTGCGCAGGCGGAATGGTGTCGAGCCTGACTCCAGAGCGCTCGTCGGCCTCCGCTTCAGCACCCTCATTCACAACGCCTGAATCTTTCCAGAGCAGCCCCCACCGTCGCGCCGCTCAGGCCTGCGACAGCGTCGTCCAAGTCCTCCGTCCCTTCAGATTTCTGCATTGCCGTCTTCATGTCAGTGATCATCATCCCCCCGCTCTACTCTCTGGAAAAGACGCCTACGATGACCCTGGGTCATTGCACGTCCAGCCCGATACTTCTGCATCACAACCATCTCGGACCTTCGGCTATAATGGAGACATAGTCTGCGTCGCTTGCATTACGCGTATTCGAAGAGGCCTACAGTCTCGAGCTACATATCCAGTCCATGACCTGTCCGAGAATAGTAACATACACATAGCACATAGCATGTCCATTTTTGTCCACGAAGAGTCTGAATAGCGATCGTCCTTTCCGTGCTGTAATCAACAGCATTCATCCAGTAATCAACCGCGCGATGAGATAGAGCGTCGAGCCAAAGAATCTCTGCGGGGTGCTCTTGATCAGCCGTCGTCCGCGGCAAGCAAGCGAGAAGGATACGCACGACTATGTTGGTGATGGCCGTGAAGGCAAGGATAAATACTAGATAGCTTTTTGTTGTGCCGTTCTCGCTAAGGCTCTTGGTAGGGTCGCCGGTACTGAGGATGAGCACCACGAGAAGCGCGTTTGATAATGTCCATGAAAGTAGTACCTGTGCATAGCAGCGCGTCAGCAGGGCCACCCAAGACTCCAGTCTGGTTGACTGACGTTGGTTCTGATATTCGCATAATAATCCTTCGCCATCTGCTCCTGCTCCGCCTCGCTCGGCTTCTGCGTCCCCTTCGGCACCGCGGGCTTGCGATGCCGCAGATTCGACAGCGCCTGCTCGTAGATGTTGTCGAAGTGCGACGGCTCGGCGATCTCGACGTCAACCTGCAGTTTGTTGTTCTGCACGACGGCGCCGAGGTCCTGCTCGACGATGGAGTCTTGTTTGGTGCCCCAGGAGATCTGTGGGTGGGGATTTGGGGTCAGTGGGAGGTAATAAAGGTGGGGGTGAGTATAACGTACGTCGTCTAGGTTAGAGAAGGCGTAGCTGGGTGGGCGATCAGTATGGCGAGTGTATAGAACACGGGGTACACACATGTTCAGGACGTTGATGTACATAGGCGAGAGCAACATATACGGTATGAAGCTCGTTAACATATGCCACGGGTCAAGCGCCAGGATACTTGACAGCGCGTACACTGTTCAATGGTCAGCGCGCACATTCACGTACATCTCCTCAAGCACACGCACAGCCGAACGTGATCACGACACTGAACAACATCGCGCTATTCTGCGACCCGCCCTGCTGCGCCGCCTGGAGCGCGGTTACCACCGACGCGACCAGCATGTAGACCATGAAGATGCTCAGCGTCACGATCGTGAACATGTACTTGAACTTCGCTCTGTGTGCTTCGCATCAGTCATGACTAGACGGCAGGGCGAAATGACCGACCCTTGGGGCTTATTCCCCATCGAGAAGACGAAGCACGCGACAATGGTGGACGCCAGGATGAACTGCGCGAGCTTGTTCACATACTTGATCCCCTCCGCATGCAACGACGGATCCTCCAGCGACGCCGTTAACACGACGAAGAACAGGTAGAAGTTGCCCTGCAAAATCCGCGTCAGCACCCATTTCTTCCTTCCCTACACCCGCTTGAACACCCCAACAAGTCACAACAGGACCACTCACAATGCTGAACCACGAAAAAATCAAGTTGATAATATTATACACCGTCTCCACCAACAGCATGATCCTTCGCTGCAGACTATGCCCCGAGCGCAGGATCTGCCCGACGTGCGCGATGGCGTAGGTGCCGGCGAAGAAGGAGCCGTTGAGCCAGCGGCGGCGCTGGGAGATGAACTCGGTGACGGCATCGGGGACGTCGGTCTCGCCGATGGCACCCTTCACGTATTTGAGGACCCTGGGGAGATGGTCAGCGACTGAGTAGGTGACCGAAATCAGAGGCAATGGAAGTGCGTACCAGCTGGAGTTGGCTTTCGCGACGAGTTCGAAGCAGAGGATACGCTATGACGAGTTAGCATATAAGTGCGTGAGGCGGGCGCTGGGTGAGCTCATACATCTTCCGCAAGGTCTGCTAGCACATCAGCGGACGCCTATACACAACGTTCGCTCACTCACACATATTCGACGTGAAGATGTCCGTATCCCGACCATGTAGGACCTCTCCTTTGAAGTACGATGCCAAAGGACCGACGCCTCGCTCGTCGTTCTGCAATGCGATGTACCGGTACGCCGAAAACGCGCCGGGCTGGAAGTCAGAAAACGGTCAGCCTTGGCGCGGCCTTCGCGTTACCGCGCTCACCAGAACGCTGATATACCCAAACATGGACTCCGTGGGCTTGTCGAGGATACCGCTGATCTTATACTCGAAGTTCTGCGCGGCGACTGGAGTCGTGTGAGCCAGTGATTCTCAACTATGAATACGGCGTAAGTTTACCCAGTGGATTGAGTAGCAACTCCCATCGAGCTCCCTTGTACACGGCGATCTCTCCGCACGCGCCGGCGACGCTCGAGTTCACGTCGAACGCCTTCCAGAGCTTGTATATGCTCGTATTGCCAGGCCTCGTCCCCACATCCAGCAACACGCACACATTCGGCTGTTCATTCGTCAACTACCCTTCCACTTGGCGCATCCACCCACACTCTGCGATGGTTCATCTCCCACTCACCTGCAACAACGGCGCAAACGCATTAAAGAACCACCGATGACTATTAATCTTCCTCTGATTCTTCTCCTTCAAGCAGAATATAATCTGCGTCGGCACGATCCCCTTGTCCGGGTACTTGAAGTGCACATTTGGGTCGAGGCCGAAGGAGGTGGTGTACTCGAAGAGGTGCGCGGTGACGGGCACGTTGTTCACGGTGTTCACCATGTGCTTCCCGGGCTGGTAGACGCCGAGGAGGGTGAGGCAGTCGAGGACGCGGGGGTGGACTTTTTTGCGCCCGTCGGCGACGATGCAGACGACGACCTGGGCGCGGTGGTGTCAGGGTGTGGCGAGGGGCAGGGAGTGAGGAGGGAACGGGTGGGGGAGGGGGGGAAACGCACCTTCTCCCAGGCCTTTGGACCCCAGGTTTGTGAGTTCTTGCGGGAGCAGAGGTGTTGGATGTTCTTCATGACGCCGTATAGGGTTCTACAGAATAGTACCTCGTCTTCCTATGATCTGGTCAGCTTCTGCAAGCTAAACGTGAAATGACCACGCACATTATACATCGTAATCACAATGAACAGCTCCGTCTGCCGCGCCATTTCGTTCTGTCGCAGGAAGAACCCGCTCCGCTCGAAGTCGTCCGGATCGCACGTCACCGCCGTATACCGCGTCCGCATCGTCTCTGGCACGCCCTTCCGCGGGAGCACCAGCTTGGGCGGTACGTCGAGGTCGACGACATAGTTTCCGTTCGTCAGCTGTACGCGCTTCTTCGTCTTCCGCCGCCGCACGATACGTCCACTTGGGGCGGGCCCGAAGTGGCGAGTCTCCACAGGCGTTTCTGGCTCTGTGGACTCGGACGATAGTGTCCCTCGATCTGCATCTGCGCCGGGCACGGGCGCGACATAGTCGTACCCTTGCTGGTAGGGCTGTTGATCGTACCCGAGGAAATACTCGGTCTGTGGGTCCGCCTTTTCTGGATCGGTGGGGTATGGGGGGTATTCCTTCTCGGGGCTTTCTCGATACATTGGGTATGCTTTTTCCGGGGAGTAGCTGACGGAGCCATCGGGCTGTATGTAGTAGTCATCGTCGAGGATGCCTGGCGTGGGCGACCGCGAGCGCGGGGGCGGCGCCTGATAAGCGGCGCGCGAGTAGTGCCCGGACGCGTACGCCTCGGCGTCGTAGGCGAAGTGATCGAGCTGGGTCGTGCTGGCGTTCGTGTTCGTAGCTGTGGCGTGCGAGTCGTCCGAGGCGGACGCGGGGTAGCCGCCATAATAGCCGCTCTGGGGTCGTGATGAGGTGGGCGTGTGCGTGTCGGAGAAGGGGTTCGTGTGATCGGAGGAGGAAGGCGTGTTTGCTTCGTCGAGTTGTAGCGTCTCCCCCGTCAATATTGGCTCGAGGTACTGGCCAGGCTGATATCTCCTGAACTCGGACGTGGGGCGGGCATAGGCGTTATCGGGATGCAGCGAGGCTCGTTGATCGGGGACCAGAGGGGCCCTCTCCTCGTCGTACAGGCCCTCCCCCGTCATTCTTGCCACCGCGTTTCGTATGTCTTCGTACGCCTCCGACAGTGCGGGGTCCGGTGCGTCCTGGGGAGCCGTTGTACGAGAGCTCGACGCATTGTATCCGGACGGGCTAGGATTCCCGGAGCGCTGCTGGTCCTGGGCGTCCTGCTGCGGTGTCCTTGAGCGAGGGACGGGCTTGCGCTTGAAGGCCATGGCGGACAAGGGCGAGCGCCTGACGTACGACTCGCTGGCAGTTGGAACGAAAGCGGCGGGTCTGCACGTGACCGCGTAAATGAACGTGATCGGCGCATGTGCACGTTGAACTTCCCCATCTCGCACAATTGCCTCGCAACAAAAGGGCATGCCTGCTGATTTCCTGCCTTTGTCTCATCGCTAGCCAGCTCAGGCAAGTAACACTCTAATTCTTGCCCCATTTTACTGCAAGTACCTAAATCAAGGATCCAAGGACCATCTGAACACCAAAACACTCGCGATTCATTGACTGTCATGTGCAAGTACTTCTCACGTAGGGCCTTGCACCCAAGCACTGCGCGGATCGGAGGTGCGTGAGAGCCACACAGACCCTTCACGGCCCAGAAAGCGGACATAAGTGGCCTGAGACGCCAACCCTGTGGCCATGCGAGCCCTCCGTGACCGGGCAGTCTCCGGCCCAGCTGTATAAAGGACAGTGGAGATCTCCCTCTTCTCCAACCAGCTCTCAGCCAGCCTTCGCCGTCAGCTCTTCACCCTCAGTCTTCTCCTCCAAATTTCGTTCTTCTCAGTAATCCTCTCGACAATGTTCGCCCCGATCCTCGCCCTCTTCTCTAGCGTCGCCCTCGCCAACGCCTACGGACTCAAGTCCGCCTCGACCTCGCCCTACGGCCAGTCGTCCGGCAATTGGGAGCTCCAGAAGACCGCCTACGGCGCCCTCCTTGTCGGCGGCAAGGACGTGCCGCTCTCAACCTCCGTCACCATCGAGGGCGGCCAGCTCAAGCTGGTGTGCCCGCAGCAGGCGACGGCGGCGCTCGTGCCCACGGGGTCGGACGAGCCGCGGTACACGGTGCAGGTCGTTAGCAAGACGGACGACCTGCCGAAGGGGAGCATCTTCACTGGGTGGACGACGCAGGATGACGGGGTCTCGTCGCCGGATGATTTGACCAAGGTCGTCAATACGGTATGATTTTTCTTCGAGGGTGGAAGGTCGAGAGCTAATTTCGACTTTGTAGGAGGTCGGCCTGAACGGGACCTACAACCTGGCCACCGTTGACGGCGCCAACGCTCTGACGTGGTCCGACAAGGGACCGTCAAACGACGTCCAGTGGTTCTTGGCCATCGACGAGGCCAACGATGTCCACTGCTAGAGAGTAATCTTCAGCATTCACAAGGTCTGTCCGCCCGTGTTTGTTTGATTGCCTTGCTGATTTCTCCTAGGCTATTGCCAAGTTTTACTGCGCATGACTGGTATATCGAATCGTATTCGTATGCCCCTCACCACCATAGTACTGGATTCCAATGCGTATAATATTGGCTCATACATAGCAATACCCCACTGATCTTACAACGCTCTCTACATTTACCTAGAATCAAGGGCATATTTATTTGTTTGCCGCAGTTGGTTTGCCTTTGAACAGGCCTCTCCCCTCTTTATTACCTCACCCCTAGTTTTTTGTTCTCAGAGGCGGGGCCTAACTGTCAGTGCGTGCGATGTTTCCAGTGGTCGTGAATTGAAAGTCAAGCGTGAACTACATCCATATACGTACACCGAACACGTAGAAGTACATGGTCGAGGTCAGAAAACGAAAGTAAGCCGTCTAGTGTCTAGTCAGCGAAGCTCGGGTCGGGTGCAGAGAAAGCGAAGTGCGTGCTAAGGGCAGTCAAGGATATCCTAAAGCTGCGGGATGGGTGCAGAGCGAGAGGAGCGTGCTCGAGTCCAAAGAACAAAAAACAAGAGAAAAGGCGAAAAACGAATGACTGTAGCAAAAGAGTGAGGTCCGCAGAAGTGCGATGCTGAATCCGCAAACATGCGATGCTAATGTCTGTCCGTTCCGGTTGATATTCCGAGTCCCGGGTTTGCGAGTATGCTCGCGAGTAAGTAATCGTGAAGGGGTGGTGGGTCGAAGGGTGAAGTGGGTATGTCAGCTGAGGGCGCGAGGGAGAATTCATCGCGGGAGGAGCGCGGTCTCAGCTCGGGACGCAAGCGAGGTCTCATCTGGCGACGTGCAAGAGGGAGGCAATGTTCTTGCTGACGCGCTTGACCCATCTATTGCCACCGTGCGGTGCTTGTGGTGGCACGTGTGGCAAAGGCGCGGACGACGTCGCGCGCAGCCAGGCCTGAGGATCTTGGATATCCTGGAGGAGATATGGGTGTCGCTGCGGCACACGATAATCAGCCAAGTACAAAGTTATGTTCACACTTTCGCTCACCCTCAGCTCTTCCAGCGACAGTCGGTCGCGCGGGTCCTTCTGTAAAAGATTGTCGAGGAGATCCATCGCCGCATAGCCCTCGCTGCCCTTGTCCGTCGGATGCCTCCCTCCCGTGGGAATACTCTCCACGCCCATGGTCTGCGCCGGCATCCAGTCCACTTCCCGAATTTGTTGGTACAATACGAATTGGTTCCGCTGCGCGTGCTGCATCTCCGAATGCGGCACATTGAAAGGCGTATGGCCGAAGAGCAAGCAGAAAAAGGTGACCCCGAGCGCCCACACGTCCACAGCTTTGCCGACACGCAGCGGCTGGTCGCTGGTAGAGGCCTTTGGGTCGCCGTCGTCGTCAGTTAATGTGCAGGAGGAGTCGTTTGTGGCGAGGCCGGTGCGGGCGATGATTTCGGGCGCAATGAATTTGGGCGTGCCGATGAGGCGGTCGAGGTCGTGAGGGGGGAAGAGGGCGGGGTCGTTCAAAATGGTGACGTCGTCCTCGGGGTCGTAGACTTTTCCTGCCGCCTTGCGTTCGGAGGCGTCAAAGAAAGCCACGCCGAAGTCAACTATCTTGGCGATGGTACGGTTGTCGGACCACACAATGTTGGAGGGCTTGATGTCGCGGTGAATGATACCTGTTTTCATGAGCACCTGTACATGCCATGCTCTTGAAGCATTACTAACCGTGATGATGAACTTCATGTAAGGATTAGTGAAGCTGGTGAGAAGCAGAGGGAAAGCACGCACGATAGTCCAGTCCGCAGCAAACGTCACGCATTATTCGTCGCGTCTGCGCTAGCGTCAACGTCGGCCGGGGATTTTCATCGCATGTCTGCCATTGTATGGGGCCGCCGGCAACATTTTCCATCACTGCGCGCGAGGGTTAGCCTGCGTTCGATGTGCGCGGGGGGCCGCGCACCTAGGTATATCTTGTCGTGTCGGGTATCATCTATCGCCTCAAACAGACGCACGATGTTGAGGTGTCTTGTGGTTCGCAGAATGGATATCTCTCGCCGCGCGCTGTGCTCGGTGCTCCCCATGAATGGTGTGGGGGAGCCCATCGTCCCATCTGACTGCTGCTGATGGCTCCTTCGCAGCATCTTCGTTCTGTCGCTCCTCGTTCGGCGCCGTACGCATTTCAGCGCCTGAAAGGGGGGATAAGTACGTGATGAAGGGAGGGGAAATACGCCACGCACCACCCAATCCCCCGACTTGCTATTCTGTCCTAATGTCACCGTGCCATGCCGTCCAGTCCCCAGCACCTCTTCCGTCATGATGTAGTTGTTGTAGGCGCGACGTCCGTCGGCCAGTCTCGATACCTTGAGGACATCCGCCAACGGCGGGCGCAGAGGCAAAGCCTCCGTCGACGCGGAGGCACTAATGGTTCCGCTGCACATCGTCCGCGGCGGTCCTCAGTCCAGAATCTCAGGTAGATCGCATAGAAGGCTCGTGCAGCTTTGTAGAGTGTGCACGGCGCGGATATGACGAGGCGGACGCGATGCGCGCGTCGCGGAAGGGGAGAAGGCGCTAATATACGCGCTTGAGGCATGGCAGCGGCAAGCGCAATTCAGGACCCGGATCAATCAATCAATTACGTCCGCTATCAACAGTCTATCTGGGTGTCTACCATGGCACGCTCGCCTGCGCCGCGCCTGACTGAGGAGCCTGCGTCCCCAGGGTGGACGGCAGAGCCGGGGGATCGACGACAGACGACATGTCATGCGTGCAGCACGCACAGCACCTGGCGCCCGGTCCCGCATTTGCGGGGACGGGGAATCAGTAGAACAATGGCGGCCCCAGACTAGAGCCGCCGCTCCATGGCGCGGAGCACATGCAGCGGTGCGGTGGCGCACCCAAATCTCGAGAGCCACGGGATACGTTTCGGATGTGGGTCTTTCTCCTTTGGTCGCAGTGTAGTCGGACACAGCACGTATCACCCGACGTAGCGAATCTTGATGCCACCTCCCAAGCGACTGCGCTGTTCCAACGCTGCAAAAAGGACGGGCGTGTCAGTTCCGCAATGCATCGGAAGTACAAGCGCTCCCCGGAGGCCTAGGGTGCACCACGCACCTTTCCACTCTTCGGCTTCTTCACGCTGCTCGTAGTCCAGAACCAAGCGCTTGAGGTGCTGCTGTTCCACCTTATCCTGCATCTGTGCGGTCCGTGTGTACACGGCCAGCGGCGACTCGGTAGGAACCGCCAGTTGCCGCGTCTAGATGGAGTTCACATTAGTAGAGGTTCCTGGCTGTAGTAGTGACGTATGTGCGTACCTGCTGCTTGTTGCCTCGTCGAGTGATGACAGTGAACTTCATCCCTTCTTCCTCGGGCGCCGCGCCTTCGCCGTCGGCCTCCTCCCCCTTCTTCCTCCTAAGTCCTTGAGGTAGTACCGCAGAGTCCCACAACGCGAGCGCAGTCTTCTTGTCCACCTTGCGCGACTCCGCCGAGGTGTCCATGACCATCTTTGCCAGCTCCTTTGCAAATTCGGCGTCTGCCTCTTCTGATGGACCGAGATTTTCGTGCGAGGTCGAGCCAGAAAAGACGACATGGTCATCATCTGGGGAGGGTGCGCGTTCGTCCGTCTGCCCGAAGTATCAGCGACAGCAGTGCAGCGAATAGAAAGCATCGGACTTACCGGCGAGTCGAGAGCGTCTGTGTCTTCCTCATCTTCCTCCTTATCTTCCTTCTCTTCTTTATCCTCGTCGAGGCCTTCCTCTTCTTCATCTCCGCTGTCCTCGCCACTATCCTCCCCATCGGTGGCTGATGTGCATTCAGCCAGTTATAGCGAGCATGGGACGCGAGCACCTCACCATCTGCCGGCCCTGTCTGGAATGCATTGTTTATCATCTCATCGACAGCCACCGCGGCTTCCTCCAGGGATTTCGCGAAGGTTAGCTTGGGACGGACAGCCTATAAAGCGGTGAGTGATCTGGCCAGGGCAAAGGTACGTGGCGCCGCACCTCCATTGAATCTGACAGCATGAAGTCGACGTCCATGGGTAAAGGTTCCTTGCAATGGACATAGTACTGAGAGAAGTTAGCCTTCGTATATCCTCCGACAACAAACATGCGAACCTGGAAGAACGTCAAGAAGTTGTCCAGCTTCTTCCTCTGCGTCCCTCGATCGAAGCACATGCCGCATGTGTCGAGCAAGACGCAAACAAGACGTATGCGGAAGAAATCGTCGGGCATGTCCAGAGGACATGGCTGGCGTGGTAGGGGCCGTCCCTCCGCTGCGACATGGTCAGCGAGATCGGCGAATTGCGCAACAAGAACGAACACGCACGATGCCCAAACGTCACCAACGACCACAACGTGTCGAACACGATGCTCGAGCTCAACAGCCGGTAGATATACATCTCCCCGAGATACTTCACCGTCGCCACCCTCTGCTGATTCAGCTTATAGATGTTGTGCTCCAGGCCCCTTCGCACGTCCTCCAACACCTGGTCGACGACGCCGATCGAGAACTCGAGGTGGTAGCGCTGCAAGTCGTACACGAGCATCGCGAGGAAGCTGATGCTCCCGTACTTCATCTTCCAGGGCTTCGTGAAGACCTTGTGCAGGGCGCGCACGACGGCGGGGTCGGCCCAGTCGAGCTTGCGGATGAGCTTGAGGACTTTGTCGATGGTGCGCTTGGTGAGGACGTCGTAGATGAGGTGCCGAATGAAGAGCTCCATGGGCGTGCGCTCCTTGACACGGATAGGTGCCCGTTCCGGAGGGTTGCACTAGGCCACTGTCAGGAATGCCAATAGCTATATGGACGAACCAGGCTGACCTGATAATAAGCATTCTCGAGAAGCAACGTTTGCCGCTGATCAAAGTGCTGCATACTCTGCTTGCGCCTCATGAGTTCGAGCTGTCCAGACATCAGCATACGTTGGCGCAATACGACGATCGCCATCACCATCGTCGCAAAGCGCTCTCTCGTATCATCGCTTCGTAGCAGAAAGCGCCCACAGTTCTCCAGCAGCAGGGCAATATTGTCGACGTTCGTCCCCGAAAAGTCGTCCAAGCAAACCTTGAACATGTGCAGGATGACATGGGCCGGTACCACTCGGAACTTCGTCAAGTTCGACAGGAACATGATGTTCTAACGAAGGAGGGTGACTGTCAGCGAACATGCACGCAATCATCCCCATTCTCACCCCAGCCCATTCCCCTACTCGCATAGACAAATAGCAAAGCATACCTTCAACCTAACCTCCGACAACTCCTTCACCACATTCTTCTTCCGCTGCAGGTATCGGAACTCCTCGTCGAGCTGCTCACCGTCAGCCACTAATGCACGCGCCCTCTGCATCACCCCGCACGCACAATCGACACCAGCTCCGTCCCGATATCCGGCATGTACTTGTTGAGCGTGGCCACGAGCCGGGAGTAGTGCGGCAGGAGGTCGGTCCTGTTCTTGGGTACTTGGGAGAGGAACTGATAGGTGTTGTGGTCAGTTTTGTTACGGTATCAAGGAGCACGAGATATGTGAGGAGCAAGCATAATGAACCTTGACGAGCCGCTTCCGCGCCGCTTTGGTATTGAGGAAAGCGAAGTCGATGGCCGCCTGGTCGATCATAGCACGGTTTGTGGCGTCTGAGAGTCTCGCGAGCAGTGCCGTCAGCATTTGAGACGGGCCCTGCGGAGCGACATGCGGCGACAAGGGCGGCGTGGTAGCCTTCGGTGTGCCTGGCGTGGGCGTAGCAAGCCTTCAAGACCTGAGTAAGCACATATGGCAAGCAGAGCATCAAGGGCAACCCACCCCTCATCATCCGGCTCATCATCCTTGCTCTCATCGTCCACTCTAGCAGGAGCTGAAGGAGCCGCGCCATTAACATCCAACTTCTGCAACTCCTCCTCGAGCTTCTTGACCTCCTCCTTCTCGCGCGCTTGTCTTTCTTCCTCGTCCTCCTGCTCTTCCTGCGACGCGTCCTCGCCCTCCTTCCCTTCTATGCCGAGAACGCTCTTCGGCACGAAGTCCTTGAGGTCCTGCACATCCTCGTAGAAGCGGCGCTCCTCCTCGTCCTCCCACTTCCCGGCGCTGGTGATCTCTTCGCCGCCGTCGCCGCCAAGAACGCTGCTGCTCGCACCACCGATGAGGATGGAGTCGGATTTTTGTGATGCGGTGGGAAGGGACGGCATGGGGAGGGAGAGCAATTCGGAGAGCCTGGGTAGCAGTTCAGTCAGCGTATGTGGCGACTAAGTTGAGGTCGTCGCACATTTGCACGCTCGAGAGCAGCTTCTCATAGTTCTTGGTCATCTTCTCGTACGCCTGCTGTCTGTCCTCAAAGATCTCGCCCGAGCGGATGTATGCTTCGTGATTGCGGCGGTCCTGGTCTTGGAGGCGCTGCGGAGGCAGTCAGAATAGGCCGCGCTTAAGTGGTATCAACGCACTTTATGCTCGATCAGCAGCTTCTTTGAGACACTCTCGAAGTAGCCCTCGCACATGCGGCGAAAGCGGTCGCGGATGTCCTGCTCTACTAGCTCGTCTGCATCTTTGGTGAGCGTAGGGAAGTCGGCAGACGCTTGGGTGGTCGAGGATAGATCGCCTGGCGCCGCTTCTGCGGAGGCTTGCTGCTTAGTGAGGGAGGAGGATGTGGATATACCGAGGAAGGGACGGGAATACGCCTTCAAGAAGGTCGAGAGAAGGGGAAGTGACGAGAGTGTGGGATCGTTGGAAAGCTAGGAGGATACGTTGAACATTCAGTAGGAGGGAAGTACACACGTCTACGCACCAATCCTTTGATTGTCTTCATAACCCATTCGCCCCCACTGCGATTGGGCGCATCGCGGATGATCCCAACGAGCGCGAGCTCGGAACATAGACGAAGAATGGGCCGCTGTCGAGAGATGCGCGCGGCATCTTCCTTTTCGCGCTGTTCGGGGGACAAGGATGACAGATATTCGCGAGAGGGGGGAGCAAGGGCGGCTGCTAGATCGGAGACGAGTGAGGGCGTAAAGCTCTCGGGGAAGCGCCGATGGAGGGCGGACACGATCTGAAGGTAATTTAGGAGAGTTTGCCAAAAGGGTATTGCGTAGTGACGCACTTCAACCGCGCTCCATACGTCCTTCTCGGTCTTGCAGCGTGAGATTCCCTCGAGCACTGCACTAGGCATCTCCTCAATATACTTCTCAAGTGTGAGGGTGTCGAGGTCCTTCATGATCTGATCCCGGTTGTCCGCGGCGAGGGAGAGGCGCATCCGCTTAATGAGGGCGGTATGGCGCTTGAGAGAGGAGTCGAGCTTGGAGGACTCTTAAGAGGTGCTTAAGTGCGGCTGATGGGCGGGGAGAAAGCCACTGACCGAGCTTCCCGGGGTTCACGTTGAGCTCCCGAAGCTTGAGGCGCCGCTGGTAGCGCGCATCCTCGTCCGACTTGCTCGCTGCGGGCGTCGCATTCGTGGCGCTGTCCTTCTCCATTGTCCGCTGGCGATGATGAAAGTTGAAGTCAAGCCGGGCCCGAGATCATAGATGCGGCGCACGTGCGCGTTCTACGCGACGCGACGCGTCTCGCCGTCTCTTGACTCCCACTTTCATGAGGCACCGTAAATCAGACAGAAATGAGCTCGGACGATGAGTTTGGATTCTCCGACTTTCCTAAACTCAGCGCCTCCCAGTTTGCCGCCATCGACGCAACCGCTGAAGACTACTACTCGCAGCTCCGAGATGCAGCGACCCAGCGAACGACGCCTGACCCGGCGAGCGCCCAGAAGCCGGGGCCCTCGAAGCCTACACTTGGCAAGCGCAAGAACACAGGCGTCGACGACATGGACCTGCTTCCCGACATAACGATCATCGATGGAGGGTACGCACTCGGCGCCCCGGAGGTCAAACGACCCCGCCATTCCCCTCAACAGGCCCAAGCTCGGAAGGCTGCCCTGGATGAGGAAGCTCGCAGGAAGAGAGAGGCAGACATAGAGGAGGCCCTGCGTCAGCGTGATCGAAGACTACATCAGAAACCTGCCCCGCGCCAGAAGACGCCTGCGCCCCCTCGACCCCTACCCCAGCGACAGCCCTCCAAACCAACTGTCTTTCGAGCACCCACCGTCCCTCCCTCCTCTCAGAATGGAACCCGTTCGAGGGGATCTTCGCCTATGCTTGTACACCATCCGCCTGCTCCTCCCCAGCCACCTCCTCAACCCCCATCACGAGCAACCACGCCCGCCTCCATTAGCGCCGATGTTCAGGACGAACTCGAGAAGTTGCGTGCGGAGCTGGCAATCGTGGGTCTGAACCGCTTAAAGCTCAATGGTGACAGTTGACGTGCCCGATAGGTCAAGCAGAAGAATGCGCAGGCGGAGGCCATACTTTTGGAGGAGAAGAGCAAGCGATGGGGCAAGGACGGCGAGATTGCGCATCTGAAGGACACTCTGAGCAAGGTGTGAGATATTCCCTGTATGCCGGTCAGCATAGCTAACGGGAATCAGACCACGGCCAACTATATCGCGCAGACCAACAAGCTACGTGAGGCGAAAGAGGCAGCTGAGAAGCAGCAGACACAGTTGCAGCGCAGCATGAAAGACGAGATCGAGCGCATCAAGACCCAGTTCCTGTTCAAGGTGAGTACAATCCATGATTCCCGCAAGCGCTCCCTCATGTCCCCTTGTAGCAACAAGAACTGGAATCTCGACGTCCGCCCATGTCCGTCAAGGCCAAGAAGACGGCACGCTCAACGGACTTTGTTGCACCCGTCCCCATGTCCTCGCAAATGCGCGGCTGGAGTAACGCCGGTGCGGGCACAAGCAGACTCGAGGAAGACGTATTCGGTGGCAGGTCCCTCACGTCCCAGCCACCAGCTTTCCCTTCGCAATCCGTGCGCCGATCACCGTCGAAGACCCGCTCGCCTGCAAAGCCAAAACCAGGCGCGCTCGGATTCCAGAACTCATTTGTCGCGTCCACGCCCTTGGCCAAGCGGAAAGGCAAGCAGAAGGAGAATGCAGAGCAGGAGCAGCGGCAGGGAGGTGCAGGGAGTCAGTTGCAAGGTTTCCAGCCAGCCTCGCAGCAACCAAGGACGCAGGAGGACAGGGGTCAGCAGCCAGCATGGGACTTGGGTCCGGCACAGGCGCCCTCCCAGCCGGGCTTCGACTGGACGGTGCAGAGTCCACCCGCAATACCCTCGCCGCCGCATAGTCCGACGCGAATGCAAGTGGACGCGCTTCCGCCTGCACCCGCACCCGATGGCGACGTCGAGATGGCGGACGGGGAGGAGATTGTGCCGGAGGAGTTCGATGCCATCGAGCCGATAGACTGGATGGGAGAGGTATGCTCGCCGGTTACAAACACTTTTGAGCATCTACTGATCAAATCTCTAAGCTCACCTATCTCCTCCTCACCCACCGACTGCCCTCATCCACGCGTACGACCTTAGAGACGATCATGCGCGTGGACGTCGAGGACGACATCTCCCTCCGAATATGCACGACCTGCAACCAGATTCTCGAGATCATCGGCATGCACACGAAGCCCGCGGATTATCTCTTCGTGGGCAAAGCTCTGGCCGTGCGACTGGTTTCCTTGCTTCAGATCTTTCTCGAACTATCCACCGTAAGTCATTTTGTCGTTCGCGCTCAAAGACTGGCTGACACGTCCGCCCGCCAGATCGCTCCTCTCATCAGTCTGCTCAATCTCATGACATATTTAATCTACTCACTGCCCGACTTCTCCTCCTTCCTGCTCCTTCCCGGCACAGACAACACCGAGTCGCTCATCCTGGAATCCTTGGTCGTCATCCTGACGCAGAAGCTGAAGGGCGTCTCCGACGAAGACAAGGTCCCCCTGGAGCGCGAGGTGTGCGAACTGCTGTCCGCTCTGGCCTGGAATACTCCGGACGACCTGATGCCTCGGTACGTATGTTCGCAAAGGTGTTTCTGACTTATCATTCTCACGAGTTCCCTAGACATCGCATCCTCACCTCGAATGACGAGATCATGCGCTACCTCATCAATCCCGAGGACTCTTTCGCCCAGTTGATCCTCAAGACTCAATATCTCGTTCGATTGTCGACGCGTGCGTCTATCAGTGATAGTGCTCGGACAGGCCTTGCTGACCGCCTCATAGACCGCACCCTTGCTTCCTCCTTGCTACCGCCCTACGATCCGTCACTTCATGTGGACGGGGAAGGAA
The DNA here is from genome assembly GCF_000143185.2 of Schizophyllum commune H4-8. Taxonomy (NCBI): domain Eukaryota; kingdom Fungi; phylum Basidiomycota; class Agaricomycetes; order Agaricales; family Schizophyllaceae; genus Schizophyllum; species Schizophyllum commune. The sequence continues at coordinate 1,505,878 of NW_026089545.1, read as the reverse complement.
AGCCCATATTGAAGGAAGGCCACGTCGACCGCCTCTGCAGGATAATGGTAAATGAGAAGAGATGCGACGATCCGGTGAGTCCACAGACGACTGTATTGTCACCACACACTGACTGCCCCCGCATCCCAGGACTTCGAGCTCAGGTCGCTCATCCTGACGTTCTTGTCCATGCTATCCGTCGGGCATGCAGAAGCGCTGCTCGCTCTGCAGAGCTCGGCGTTCATCGTTCCGCTCTTGGTTGACTTCACCATGCAGCTGGCCAATCCGATCTGGGAGGATGACGAGGAGCTCATGAGCGACCCGGCGAAGGCAAACAGGTACGTCTCGCTACCGCTGCGCCCACCAAGCAGGCTAAAAGACGTCGACAGCCTGATACGCCTCGCCGACCAGACCGTCTATCTCCTCTGGCACATCGTCAAGGGCCGCGAGCAAGAACTCGACCTGCGACGCAAGCTCATCCACACCTCGCATGTGATCGTCAACGGCCTCATGCACGTCTTCGTCGTCGCTTTCGGGCGTCTGAGCTACGCAGATCCGCCGGACTGGGTTGACAAGGAGGGGAAGGATGAGCTGCAGCTCTTGCAGGGTACGTGTATTCCCTACTATAACCCTCTAACTACATCCTAACCGCCTGCTCCAGGGTACACCGAGGAACTCCTCAACATGGTCATCGACGGGCCGGAGGGCGAAGCTGTTTGGGGAACATATCAGCCTGATCCGGAGAACAGCGAGGAGGCAGAGGAGGACGAGATGGAGGCGGAGATGCTGGGGTAATTTCTGTATGTTCTGTGTACCAACCTTGCTTCATTTTGGATCCGTGTACAATATGTACTGCTAATCTACCACGACGTTATGACGCTGTCGGACGTCTGTATTGCTGTTAGCAGGGGTGAGGTCGATGAAGGGGGATCTGCGACTGACCTTTGCGCAGAAGTCGATCAACCACCGCTGTTTGGCGGGGTGAGTGCGAACGCCCTCCTCCTGGCGTATCATGTGCTGCTTGGCAAATAGATCGCAAGTTTCCGTCCTAAAGCGAGAGACCAGCCGCGAACGTATCTTGCGCTGGACCGCACATCAGCGAGGGATACACCAAAGTCCACACGGACGTACGTCTGCAGGAGATATTCCTCGCACAACTGGGGCGACCGATGTCACATTCAGGAAATCTACGTCGCCGAATTGGTTCAGCCAAATATGCCACAGGCATTCTTTCCAGTCCGCCAGTCGATCACCGCCGTAGAAGAAGCGCTCGGAGCACCAGACAGGGTAGTCGCGTGAGAGAGCGATCGGAGCTGGCGAGAATGGCGGAAACGAGGATGGCGCGCGCGGGGTCAGCAGGATTGGTCGATCTTGCATTCGATCTTGCAATAGCGACACATGTACGGGTGACGTTGTGATATTGGCAGGAAAGAGAACGACGTTCTTCGAAGGCGCGAACAGCCGGGCAGTATTGAGGTACGCATTCGGCGAGGTTGGAGGCCCGCCAGAGTCGTGCAGGAGATGTAGCCATAGGCGTTGCGGTTTACTAGAGTCGGAGATACGAAGTTGGCGGATGAGCGAGGCGTGTTCAGGGGAACCGGGTGTCGCGCTGGTGGTGATAACGGCAGAGATGGGCCCTTGACCCAAGGTAAGCGGCCGTTATAAGAGAGCATCTAGGTTTTTACCTGGCCAGATAGAAGTCCACGAACGTACGTTGACCGCAGCATCGGCTTCAGTCGTCCAGAGGCATGCGGTTATCGCATGGATCGGCGCGTGCTGGGCTTCAAGTATGTTGGGCTGGAGCGACGCGAGCGGTGGCTGATGCGGCGCGGTGCGGGACAAACGCTGGGTATTACTGAGTTCATTGAGAGTCCCTGCAAATACGACCTTCGAAATCTAGGCTCAACGGGACTCTGAGCGGAGGACTGACTGTATCTTGACGTATGCAAGGAGTCGTGTCGGTATTCGCCAAACAGAGATGTAGACGCGTAGAGACAGCACCATATTGAGTAAGCCACGAGTACCCAGCGCAAGATGGGATTGGCCATAGGGCGTAGGTGGGAAGGCTCGACTTCAGATGACTTCCATGTGAAGAAGACAGGCAGAATGTGGCGCTTGCCCGTTGGGGTTTCCGGTCGTACAGTCGCTTCTGGCGCGGGGTCCGCCTTGCGATAGAGATGTGCGGCGGTGACTGTCACTGTTCGAAGCCGGCCTCGCGAGTGCGGGGACGAGAAGCGGCTCTCGATAGAGCCCACTGAGCCCGAGGTGGGTATCGTCGAAGACGTCTTCGAGCGCTTCAAGACCGGCGCGGAGGAAGAGGATGCGAGAGAAGCAGGTTTGACCATGGCGGGCGACAGGGGGACAGGTCGGAGAAGGAAAGCAAGGAGTGTTGAGGGGGACGCGCCACATCCCGCAGCAGTCGCGTCGGGCGATCAGCGGAGGCTAATTGCGCTTGAGGGTAGGCGTTTTCGCGACGCCCGAGCGGTGGCGCACGAGCCAAGTCTAAGTCTCAGTCGGCGTCGACCTTGACCTATTCGAAGCCAATACGCAGCAGGCGCAGCAGTCGCTTGGGATGTCGGCTATGTCACTGTGGCTGCGTCTCTTCTTGCCGCCCTCTGCCGCCGGCCCCTCGGAAAGCAGAATGACACGCGTATGCTCTTGTCCTCCATCCCAGTGGCGCGCTCTTCCCATTGAAACGCGCCCCCGCTCATGTTGGTTCATAGCCTTTCCCTGGCCACCACTTGCCCTTTCCTATCCCCTCGTCATGCTGCCGCGATAGATGCCGGGATCAGTGTGTAATGGACGAGCGTACACGTTGTGGGGGCATGCCCTTTCCAGGGACGTAAGCAGGCAAAGCAGGGCAGTACCGCGTTCATATAAAGCCCTTCGAGACCGTCCGACGCGCGGTATCAAATCCACGTATGTGTTGAACACGGCACTTCATGCCAACCGAATACCTCCTCCCCCAGGACGAAGGCTTCCTCTCAGGATGTAGCTCCCCGCAGCCCAGCTTCGAGTGCGTTCTCTTCCCTCGCTCTATCCTCGCAGACAGTCTCACGCATCACTTTAGCGCGCTTTCTATCAATAGATACGACGTTGTCCAGCACGTACGGGATGCAGCGGACTGTCCCTCCCCCTTGAACCTCTTCCTCCGGGACCCGGATGTGGTCGAGAAACTCACGAAGCCCTCCTCATCCTCAACCTCGACGAAGAAGAGTCGGCCTCCTACTCGTTCCCCTTCACCCCGCCGCAGGAATGGCGGAAGCTCGACTACCTCCACTCTCATGACGCTCGTGCTCGCTGAGGAAGAGCGCCAAGCCCAGCACCTCAAGACTGTCCTCCGCACCTCTTCTGAACGTCTCGAGTACGAAATGAGGCGCGCCGACGACGCCACATCTCGCGCACATGCTGCGGAAGTACGCGCCATGGAAGCGACCTCGAGGGCAACAATATTAGAGGCGGCGCGCCATCAGCTCGAGCTCGACCTCACACGCGCCGCCGAGACAATCAAGCGCTACCAGCTGCAGCTCGAGACAACGGAACGCGAGCTCAAGCGCGTGCGCGATGACTTCATGCGCGTGGATCGCGAGCGCGCAGACGCGGAGGCCCTGGCCGCCAAGGCGCGCGACACAGCGCGCAGCCTGCAGCAGAGCTTACGCGACTGCCACGCTCGCGAGGACGGCCGCGAGGAGACCTCACGGCTCGCGATGCATAAATGGTTCGACGAGGGCCGCGAACAGGGATACGACTCCGGGTTCGAGGACGGCTTCGCTCAGGGTCGAAAGAAGGGCATGAGCGAAGGCATCAAGACGGGCAGGAAAGAGGGCCTGCGTGAGGGGCGCGAGCAAGGCCGCATCGAGGAGCGGAAGAATGCGCTGGAAGCGTTCGACCGCTATGTGGCGGAGCAGGAGGGCGAGTTCGACGAGACGGTGAGTCTATACTTCAGGGTTACCTACGTCTGTTCTGACATCTTTGCAGCGAAGCGAGAGAACGCGCCGTTGGGCTGCATCTTTCTACCAAATCGACGACAACGAGAGCGTCGGTTCGCTGGAGGCGCCGAGTCAGCGAGGACACCATTAGGTGGACCTGGAGGGCAGATGATTGCTCTCCTGCATTCCTTGATACCTATTTGCCTATTATTTATTGATATGTCGGAGACTGTGAAGATGTATCTGGCGCATATAGCGCTACCACGGACTACTTGACTGAAACTAAGACGAGAGACAAGGACAACATGGCGGAGCCTCAGGAAACTTCCGAACTTGAACTTCCCACGGGCGAGAGTCGCGCGGCTCCGTGCCGACATCGTCGCGTCCCGCGTCCCGTCCGATCGCCATGGGTGTCCGCGACCTCTTCTTCCCCCTCGAGCCACCATTGCAGGACTCGTCAAGTCCTAGAGATGAGGAACCCTCCGAAGACTTGAAGAAGGTGCTGCAATGGCAGGACGAACGCTTGAAGCGCCGCCTGAGCGGGATGTATCGCAGCGAAGTTATGCACCTCAGCCAGCTTGTGCGTATGGCGTTCGTGGAAGTTCAGAGGCCTCCTAACCCAGCTCAGGTCAACGATAATCTGAAAGCCCCACTAAGGCTATCGTCTATCGTGGTCGAAGGCGCAGATCATACGCGCGACTCCTTCCTCCGCTTCCTGACCCGCCCCCACCTCGCCCGTGAACACGAAACCCTTGAAGACGTCCTTCACACAGGCCGCTACCTCTCCCACCTTTTGCAAAAGTCGGACGTTTTCAGCCATGTCGAGGCACGCCTCGAGGGCGCGCGCGACCTCCTTGCCGGCCCCCATGACGTCGATCTCGTCCTCCGCACCAAGGAGCGCGGCCGCTTTTTCCTCAAGACTGCAACGGAGCTCGGAAACAATGAGGGCAGCGCCAGCTTGACGGCGCGCGTGCGCAATGTCTTTGGCGGCGCGGAGATGTTCGACGCGAATGTTTCCTTTGGCACGAAGACGCGGCGCGCGTTCACTGCGTCGCTCACGGCTCCACTTACGCCCGACCTGGAAACTAGCGCGCTGCTTACGGCGTATGGCTTGCAACGGGATTGGACGAACTTCGCAAGCTGCATGGAGGAGCAGGTTGGGGCGAAGGCTGCAGTTAGGGTGAGTGGCAGGTCAGCCGAGCTGTCGTGTGCACGTCCGCCTTGCTGACATTCCTTTGCAGAGAGGAACACCCGACGAGGGTGCGCATGAGCTTGCGTATGAGGGTGTCGTTAGGCATGTAGGCAATCTAGCACCGACTGCGTCTCTTGCGTGAGTGTCTGCAGCTTTCGGGGTCCGGCCGGGCTAACGCCGTGGCAGGATGCGCCAGTCCGCCGGCGAGAGCAGCAAGTCGGCGGTCTCGTACACCTACACCTTCGACAGTCGGGATGACCGCATAGCCGCAACGCGGGGCCTATATGCCAAATTCGCGAGCGAGTTCGCTGGTCTGGGCGGCGGAGATGCGCGCTTCGTCAAGACGGAAGCCGAGGCGCAAGCCAGCCGAAGGCTGACTGACCATATCGTCCGTATACGCCTCCCTAAATACCATACACAGCACTAATGATATGCCTTGTCAGTCGCTGTCCATCGCCAGCAAGACCGGCCTCCTCTACGGTCTTGGCAACAGCCCGCCGCTGTTCCCGGACAAATTCCGTTTGGGTGGACCGTTATCCGTGCGGTCCTTCAAAGCCAGTGGCATGGGTCCACGAGACGGACGTGAGTATACTTTTCTTCGCGATTATCATATCTTTCTGAAGCACACTAGCGGACCATCTCGGCGGCGATTTCTACTGGTCGACGGGCCTGAGCTTTGTCTCCGACATCCCGCGCAAGCCACAATGGCCTGTCAAGTTGCACGGGTGGGTCAACGCCGGTCGTCTTGATGCCCTCGAGCTGGACACCCAGAGCCAACCCGCGTCAAAACCGGCGCCATCCTTGCTCTCGCAGCTGCAGTCGTCCTTCGCGCGCCCTGCGGTGTCTGTTGGCCTCGGCCTGCTCTACCGATTCGACCCCGTGCGCATGGAGCTGAACTTTGGTGTTCCGCTGGTTGCGAGCGAGAGTGACGCAACACGGAAGGGGTTACAGGTGGGAATGGGACTGGAGTTCCTGTGAGCAGAGAAGTAGGATGGGACGTACGCATGTTGTGATTCAGGTCTACTATACTAATAGTGATGAATCATCCCTCCCTTCATCGGATACGATGCGCCCTCAACCAAACAGCGCGCATGTACAAACAAAGAACTTAGCAAACAGGCGACAGTCCGATGTGCATAAAGTGTCATTCTCTGGGATAGTACAAGCTGCCCCGATAAGCGATGTTCTAGGTTTTAAGTTCTCGAACTGTGCGGAGGATCTTTCATAAATAGTAAGGCCATGTAGGCATAGAGATTGTTCGATGGTAAGTACACTGCAAACGAGGGTTCAGGCAGCTCATGGTGCTCCAAGATCTGACTCGGGCGTGCGCGGCTTGAGATAAAGCCAGATAGCACCTAGGAAGGTCAGGACGGATCCTATTCCCAGAGTCAAACTGGCGACCCAGATCCCCTGCGTCTGGTGGATAGCAACCAGCTCTTTCGAATAATCAATGACCGTATACGCCTTCGATCCCAGTCCGAGGGCGCTGCTGTTGCAGTAACACGAGTCATAGACGTTGGCGAACTGGAACGCGCAGGTGACGATGACGAAGCATGTGTTTGCCGCTGCGAGGATCTTGCCCGCTCGCCGGAGGGATTTCGCGAAGAGGGCTGGAATGGGCCGGGGAGTTGGGTCATCGCGGTATGATGTCTGCGCGAGGAGTCGAGTTGAGCTTCCAGAGTTCGATCGGTTATGGACCATCTCATACAGAGTGTCAGGCGGGCGCGTTGGTGTCGCCGTTGGGGCTATTGAATAGTGCGTCAAGATACTGGACAGAAGCATCAGGACCCACACCATGGTGGCGACAATGCCATAGAGCACGTAGGCGGCAGAACGACAGCCAAGGCCTGTATTTTGGTGAGTATATCTGCTGATCGGCAGTAAATGGTGACGTCTTACCTCTCGCGGGCGTGTAGATGATATCCAAGATCGCGGACCCCGTAGTCCCCCACTGCAGAAGCATAGCCAGGGCAGAAGCCACCGCAATACGCTTCCAGAGACCGGGCGTCCAGTGGGGAGCAGGGTTTCGCCCGCCGCAATATGCCTCAATCTCGTCGAGCGTTCCCTCTCGATTGCCCAGTGGGCGCGGGATAGTTTTACTAGGCATTTGGTACTGGCGTCCGTCACTCGAGACTGGCAAGTTCGCGTCGTTGTGCATGTCGGCAGCGGCAAAGACCCGCGCCACCTCTTCCACAATACGCGTCCACGAGAAAACACGTGCATAGTTGTATATCGGCGGGATCGCCAAATGATCCTTGAGCACCGAATCCAGGTCGCTCTTGTACAGAGACAGGGCGCGGTATTGCGACGATCCTACGTCCTTGACCTTCACGGGGTCACCGTCAGCGGTCGCCACCCACGCCATATCATTGGCATGCGTCACCGCATTTCGAAGCCTCCCCGCGTCGCACTTTGGTGATATACGCAGCCAGCTGATGACGATGGCGAGCAACCAGAGCCAGAGAACTCCGTTAGCCTGCCCATCGGAATTGACGATGGCCAGTTTGTCGTCGGTGGTGAAGGAGTTAATGATGGTGAAGATGAAGGCCACGACAACCCATGATAGGTTGGCGACCGCGGAGATGGACCACACATACGTGCTGGCCGAGTGATCGAGCCAGTGGGCAAGTTCCGACCACCAGTCGTCGTTCTGGTGAAGGACGGCGAGCGAGGTGAGCAGCTCGCCATCCTCTTGGAGGCGTAGAGGTGATTGCTGGAGGCCGCTGAGAATAGCGACAGCGTCGCGAACGTTGGGATAGTGGTAGGTGGAAAAGCGCTCGCTCACCCAGTGGGTATTGAGCGCTGTCACCGCGATACAGAAGGCGGCGAGGGCGGGGGAACCAACAGCGAGAATGACGGAATTGAGGTTCGCGAGGCGATCGTCAGCTCCGCAGGGTAGCTGGGACAAAAGAGCGAGCCATGGGAGAAGCCAATTCCCGAACTGCTGCGAGAAAGTGTCCCATCGAAATCTCTCCGAGCCAGAGCCGCAGGTATGCCAGCAGGCGTTGTATGTGATAGCAGTGACGAAGCAGAGGGGCTCGGTCTCTGCACAGGAAGCACTCAGATTGGCCCATGTCGTGGTGCTGTAGTGTATCGAATCACCGGTCCCGGTGGTGATGCTATCCTTAAGCTGGGTGAATAGCTCTGAGTCGTTAGCGGCCTCGTGAATGCGGCCTGCACAGACTTCGAAGTTCACATTTCCGCGACCACCCAGCAACTTGACGGGCCAGTCGTTACGATTCGCGCACGCGCCTGGAGGACAGGTAGCGAGAAATGCGAGTACAACGACAACTGTAAAAGAGTCAGCATTTGTTACGCACGACGAAGCGACCACGCACACTGCTCGACCGCCATTCTAGCACTCTAGTACACCCCTGATTGCCAGCGATAAATTCTGATACGCCGTTGTGGTAACGCCTGGGCGAGTCGCGCTGAAGACTATGGCAGTTCGATGGTGAAAGGACAACTAAGAGAGGGTCGTCAAGACAGCTGTCCGTGCATTCGAGTGATGAATATGTGTGGCTTATATCCTGCACAGCATGGAGCAGGGGCGGGTGTAGCAATGCGGTTACGACTTGCCGAGTGTACACGCGCCCGGTGTCCTGTTTTCAATCTCTGGTTTGCGAGGGCGTAGAATCTGATGCTGCGTTCTCTGGGAAGAGATATCAACGCTCTCTTCGTAGCTCATAGCTGACCGAAGATGTGGCTCGTCCATTCCTTCCGACCAGCAAACGTGCCCGACCGCAGCTATGCAGCACGTAGATGGTAAGCGGCGTTCTCCACGCGCCGTTTGAGTGCTTCCGGTGGCCTCGAGGAATTCGAGCACGGAGTCTGCATATAAGAAGTGGAGTCAGAGCAAGGAGGGTATTGAGTCGTCTGTGCAACCGCTGCTGCGTTCCCGAGTGACGGGCAGATATCAGACAGTGCCTTCTCTCACAAGCACGGCCTTGACAGCGAGGGATAATCATCACCATGAATTGAACTTGTCCGTTGACTTGATCATCCTTCTCCCCTCCGGGTGTCGCGCCGCTGCATTGATATAAGTTTGGAAACACCTTGATCTATAGTCGAGAACGAGTTAGCTCGGCGGTGACTCTGCGCCCTGGATCCAATTAGTGCTAGCGTGTGTTCGCCTGCTGAGGCGCGGCCTTGCAACGGTGGCGCGTCATGAGGGTAAACCAATTCAGGGCATAACAGATCATTCGACAGATCCTGTGGCTGAAGCGCTGAAGGGCTACGCGTGGACCAAGGACGTTTGCTGCATAGTTGAATGTCGAATGCAGGATAGCAAAATTCGTGATTGTCGGGAGTTGCACTGTTGATGAGTGTTGATGTGTGCTGACCATGTCACCGCGTACAAATAAAGTGACTGCATTTGCCGTATATGGAAACGCGCTACTCCAAAGCCAAACGTTGCTTCGAGAAACGACTGAGCTTCAGCGCCCTCTTTGTCTCGACCATACCGCTTTCTTGAGCTCCCCACTAGCTATAGTGCACGTCTCAAAACGCAGAAACAACCAGCAAAGGCCGTAACCGCGTCCGCTGGCTCACTTGACCTTTCCCCCCGCTTGTGAGAAGAGGCTGACTGGTGAGACTAGTCCGCTGGCTCGGAATCACCGCCTGTTTGCAGATCGACACGCTTGCGCGGCGGGCCCCTTCGAAGGCACGCACGGGGACCGTCGCACCTGGAATCCACAACCTCGAAGTGCGGACTAGTCGCCGATGGTCGATAGCTGTAAGTCTTGTAACCGCTTTCTTCGGCCGTATCAACCGGAACAGAGCTGCTTCCCCAATGTAACCTATGTCAACATCGCCACGAGTTCCGTCAATCAAAGACCAGCAGGAGAGCAAGGAAGGGATGCGGAAAGCGCTTCTATAACCGTGGTCAGTATACGAAATAGTTTGGCATTCATAAATGCGCGCTTACTTGGCTGTTAGACGTGCATGGGCTTGTTCGAAGGGGTACGCTGCTTCGCTTGTTCGGCGAACGTTCCCCGTTTGAACAACCCAGATGCGCATCTTCCGTGGGAGACGAATGAGACCATGGGCAGGTTGACTGGTGGGGGAAGGTGACGGAGACACGATCGAGAGGGTTGGGTTTTCAAGAGATGGTAAGTTGTCGACAATCATTGGGGTAGTGCGCATGTGCTGACCTTATTCTCCTGCAAAGTCCATGATATGGCGAAGCCCTGATCCTCAGCGCTATACAGCGGTTCGTTAGCAGGTAACCGAGCATTTCAGAAGCCGCGCACGCACAAGTTTGTACCCTTCAGCTTGCGCTCTGCCTGCTGCAGCTAGGTACGTCCGTTCAAGGATGCTTTGCTCGTGAACGCTGAAAACGTCTCGCAGCAGCGGCTAGCGCGAGCTTCTGCTTGATTGCCTAGCAAAATGCAGCGGCCACGGATTTAGGCGTCGTCGTCATTCCTCGAGGTTCAAGTAGCGTGTAGCAAGCCGCGGGAAGCAAGAAACGGTTGAAGACATGATTTCGAGATCGACAGGGGATGGCATTTCGTTGCGGCGAAGAGTACAAGCGCTACAAGGAGACACACAAGGCCAAACACGCAGCCTACATCCTGACGAATACTTCCATGTTTGGCTTAAGAAAATCGTCCTGGGGCCCATCAAGTCCTTCCGTGGCATTCTGGCCTTGCACACGTGATGCAGAAGTGACCGAACATCGACGTGCGCGAGGCTTTCGTCCGTCTGCCAGGTGTTGATGCCCGCCAAATATTCAACAGCTCCTTATACACGAGATAGGAGGATACGATCGACATGTCGAGTCGTCCAGGAGGAAGACGGCGAGGCAGGAAGGCGGCCAGGAGAGGCTCAAGTTCGTCCCATTTACGACTTAGGCAACGGAGGTTAACACCCCATCTCGACAGATCAATCATCAGCCTCAACTCTACCGACACTGTCCCTACAGAGCGATGGCTCAGCCTCTGCATCATCCTCTGCAATGACGGATGCGGATGCAGGAGGATCAGATGTCACGCACTTGTGCATGACCTGCGGCAAGACCTTTTCAAGGTGAGATATACAAAATCCCTTATACGCTAAATGTCCCTTCTATGTATTATCGTTGGCAGGCCGAGATTCTGACCTGTCCTACAGGCGCGGCGCTCTAGAGGCGCACATAAACACCCACACTGGCGCCAAGCGTGCGTTCCCTGCTCGCGTCGTGAGGCTTCACTTTCTGATCTCAATCCCAGCGCACGTATGCAGCTTTCCAGGCTGCCAGTCTGCCTTCGCTGCCCGGTCTAATCTGATACGACATCACCGCATTCACGGAGAGGAATTCGCCGAGGCAGCGAACAACCCGAAGGCAGAGACGGTTTTTGAGGCGCCTATCGTCAATGATCAGGTCGTCGGACAGGATCACGAAAGTATTCAATGGATGACCCCGAACCAGCCTTCGCGCGGCTACACGCGGTACAGCGTTCCCACCGACAGTCCCGAGGCAGGGCCGTCGTCGTCTGTCATGCAATCGACGTCGTCCGCCGTCGACTCTGCCCAACCTACAGACATATCTACCGCAAGCGAGAACGACTCGGGAGACGCGGTCGACACCGTCGACCCACGAGAGGTGACTAGTAGCTTGAGCCCAGTACTTATTCTTCAATCGGCTGAGATATTCACTCTTTCAGATTGCTGGTTGACGTTTACTTCCTACGGTCAATGATGTACCGCCGCGAGCCTGTCGCCTGGAACGCAAAAGCTGTACTGTTTATGTCTTCGCGTGCGAGAACCCACCCTCTATATCTCTGCGGAAGCGCGCCGAAATAGCAGCGCGGCAAGGTCAGTCTGAAGAACGCAAGGTCGAGGCACGAGTGACGCTGTACGAACATAGTTGCGTACATTGTAGGATCCTCACTTGTACACTCTCCTCCGCCTATATGGGCACGTCGATGTTCTCTCTCACTCAAGCCTGGAAATTGAACGGCTCTACACTTGGTTGTGGGTGGAGGGCCTCTGGGCTCGTACCCGTGAACGAAGCGAGAAGGTCTCTGATTTTCTGATGCACTTCCTATGGTCTGTGCTAATACTACGAGCCACAATAACCACGATCTTTTTGAAGTTTGCAAGTGACAGTGACAGGCTCAAGTGGTCACGAAGTTCGGACAAATAAGGCCATACAGACGCGTCCCGGTCTGGCGCATCGATCGGTAGACGCGCTACAGTAACCAGGCACGCGTTCTACCTCACCCTGTCCTTCCCGCCCATCTTCACTCGTAGGCTGTATCCCAACCTGGACATACAAGAGCACCTCAAAAGTCAGCCAAAGAATCATCCCTACAGCCGCGATAGCTGATCTCAAACGATCTCCCTAATACTCCAGCGCCACAAACATGTCTATGCACCCTCCTCGCAAAGGGCCCAAGGTCCCTCTCAAGCTTCCCGCTTCGGCCTTCTCTCCTCCCAACTCGGGCACCGGCGAGAAGTTTCCCCTAGCACCCAGCCCGTCCGCTCTTCGTCCGAAGGAGATCATTGACGCCAGCGTTCCAGTCGGGACGGATCTGTCCCTGAACGCATGGAAGGAGAAGGCCGCAGGCGAGCTGCACGACCATGTACAGGGAGCCATCCTGTTTGCTTCCGATGCTTCGGCAGCGAGGTGCGTGTCTTTGTGTCGCGGGTCACGCTGGTAGCTGATCCTTCGTTTGTAGCGCTGCTGCCCCATCATCGACGATACCCATTCTGTCGTTGGCCGTTCCATTCAGCCTCGAGGACACCGAGCACACCCTCCCCTCGTCGAGCCTACCAATGACTCTGCACACTGTGTACAAGAGCGCATCTCCGCAAGCCCAGGATGGCCTGCGGTGGGCGATGCAGCAAGGCCGCCCCGTCGTGATTGATATGGAGGCGGTTTTCGAGGACTCGGTGTGGGAAGGCTTCGAAGACGCGCTTGGGAAGTCTACGGCCGACCTCGAGAAAGTCCCGCCCATAATCCTATGTGCGTCCCCGACGTAATCATGTGGTGTCGCTCGCTAACAGCGATTCTAAGCGCACCTGCTGCCCCCGAAGCACGACATCGAGCTCCCCATTGTGAAGCTCATGAACCACCCCTCATATCGCGACTTCCAAGCGCAGGTCGCCGCGCTCTCGCTGTTCTCGACCGCGTCTGTGAACTTCCTTCCTCCGAATTGGGATGGCCCGACCCCGTACGAAGGTGACGCCGATGAGAAGATCAAGAGCGAGTGGAAGCGTAGAATCAAGATGTACTGTGAGTACACCGCTGATGATGATCTGTCCTTCGAGAACAAGTCTGATTTTCATACGCAGTGGGACCCGTTCTCGAGGCATTCGGCATCGAGAGGATCATGTTCGGGTCCGGCAAGTCTCCGTCGCCCGCGCTCTGGTATGAGATCGCGAGGGAGTCACTTGCTGAGCTGGCCATCGACCAGGAAGCTATTGACGCCGTGTTCTTCGGTAACGCGAAGCGCATATACGGATCTCTGTGATGACTTGTATCTGCTACGACTCGTGTCCGTAGTAACGTGGAATCTCTTTGTCATTGCTTGTCGAGTACTTGTACAACATAACATGATTGTGAAGTAGAAGGTCATGTACCGGCTGAGGAAGTTCGCCTGATTGTCTTGGACCTGGCGCCAAGGCCGATAGGACACGGGGATAACACCGAGTGCACGGTGAATTGGTGTCAGTGGTGCTGCAGTGGTGTGGGCGTTAGCGTGCCAGCATGCTGGGCGTGACATGCAAAAATTACCATGTTTAGACGCTGAAGTTACCAAATCAGGAACTTCCTTTCCTTAGCGACGGCCGTTCGGTGCCGACGAAATTACTCAATTTGGCAGACGCGCGGACGGAACCTTTCTGTCTCGTTCTCCCATCTTGAAGCGCACGAAAGGTTGCTTGCTCAGAGTCCCGTCTTCTTTTCATGGTCAGTGCCTTTCTCCTGCGATTTATCACGCTGACGAACGAGAAGCCAAGCTCTCATAGCACTGCTGTGAAGCTGTCTGTGGCGTACAAAGGCTTGAGTAATGGGTCGATTTAGCGACGGAAATGAGTCGTCGTAAGCCTAACTTCCTCTCTCATATTGAGAGCATGCTCAATCGTCCTCTTGTACAGAAGCAGCACTGAGTCGGGTGCACCCCGGGTAAGCCCTTTGTTCTTGCTTCTACCGAGAGGACATACGGAATGCTTATGCATTACCAGAGGCGAAAGGCACGCTCGTTCTCACCCACGTCCGACGACGACGCGGTCGTGAAAACAGTGGACGACGACACCCCACCTCCTCCGGACCGTCCTATCCTTCGTCAAGGTGTCTTCGGCGGAGGTGCCTTCGGATCCAGCGCGTTCGGTTCTTTCGGCAGCTCGAAGTTCTTCCAAGCAGCGAAGATTCAAACATATAAAGAGGACGCACCCAAGGATACCTCTCCGAAACCGCTGCTACCTGGCATGGGCGGCGCCATAAACGGGCAGACCATCGAATCGTTGGTACGGCCGCAACAGGAGGCGAGCACGTCGAGACCCACCTATTCGACGCCTCCGCCCCGAGCTCTTCCTCACGCGGAATCATCGAAGAAGGCAAACTCCATGCCGCCTCCGCCTCCGCTGTCTCCTCCTCCTCCGATTGCGACTATGACAATGAATGGGTTTCCCGAGCCCGGAACGCCTTCGCCAACTCACCCATCGACATCGCACGGATATCCACCTGCAGGCGTTCCCTCTCCGTCTGGCTCACCTTCAGTAGCACCTACTAACGCGCAACCCGGTCCATCATTCTCGCAACCCATCATGCCGCCTCATTCCATGCATCCATCCCTCTTCCCGCAAGCGCCACCGCCCCAGCAAGTGGTTTACCAAAGCTCTTCCATGACGCCAACGGTCTCCCGCAAGCCGCGTAAACAGCGCGCGCCCAATACCAAGCCCAAGCGTACCGGGGAAGAGTACAAGGAAAAGAAGGGGCGGTTCCGACTCAACACCTATAATCACGAAGTTGCGGTTCCTTCGCCCGCTGCTGCTATTCGGGGAGGAGAGATCGCGGACCTTCCCGATCAGCCGACTGTCAATGCCCCTTTCAAGACGCCGTCCATCAATTACGAGTTTGCGCCGCCAATTGTGCAGACGCGGCCTCCACCTCAAGAGACAGCGGCAGCTGAGAGGCTCAAGGAGACTGCGCTGCGAGAAAGCAAGCGTCAGGCGCTATTGGAGAAGAGTGCGCCGCCCTCGCTGCCTTCTATTCCGGCGAACCTGTTTCCGCCTCAGCAGAGCCATCCAGCGCCCCGCTTGATCAGTCGTGCAGCGAGTACTGTGCCTACGCCGGGTCCGAGTAGCCAGCCAGAGCCCCCCAAAGCGGCCGAGCGTGGGCCTGAACCTCAACCCGTGCCCAAGCCGGAGCCAGTGCTCAGCCACGCCCCAGTGCCAGAGCCCGAGCCAGCCCCAGAGCCTGAGCCAATGCCAGAATTGGAGCCGGAGCCGCAACCCCCATCACCTACACTTCAACCTTCGAGGCGGCCTTCCGCGCAGCCCACGATTGCAACTGCCAAGTCCCCATCTCCACGAGAAAGTCCGCGGGTTGACCCACCTTCTGCACAAGCAGCGAGCGTCGCGCCTGCCCCCGATCTCGCGCCGTCATCCAGCTCGCGTACGAAGGCGACGGCCAGTCCTGCACCTGCAAACCCAACAGAGCTTGCGGCAGCGAGCCCTGCGCCATCAGTCACTGCGCCTTTGGCAGCAGCGGACCCTGCACCGTCGAGCGCATCAGCGGTCCCAGCGCCAAGCCCTGCGCCATCGGTTCCTCCAATAGAGATAGCGAGTCCTGCGCCGTCCAGTACACCTCGGTCTCGTGCAGTCAGCCTCGCGCCATCCGCCCGCGATGAATTGGAACCTGTGGTAGCTCCTGCCAACGCGAAATCGCCACCCTCGAGAGAGGCAACACCCTCCTCCCGCGCGCAGCCGACACCTCCTCCCAACCCGGTACCTCCACCTCTGGCCACATCTTCCTCGACCGCTGGACAGCAGCCTTCAGCAGCCTATCCGTCGACGCGACCTCAGCCAGTTCCGGTTCCCAAGGGCACCGAGACCGACCATCTCGTACCCGCGGCGCCAAACCCATCCTACTACCCTACCGCAGTATCTAACTTGCAGCCCCCGCCCATCCAGGAGTCGGTTGGGAGCGTCAGCAAGTACTATCGCGAGCGTCCAAAGAAATCTCCCCCGCCACCCGAGAAAGCTAAGGCTACTCCCGCCCCTCGTGCAAAGAGGACTACCAACAAGCCCTCGGACCCAGGCAAGCTAAAGAAGTCGCGCGAAAAGCGCACGGACGCCAGCGATGCGCAGTACATCATGTACACCGCGCCCAACCCGCCGCCCCCGCCGGCGGTGTCGTCGGCGGCGAAGGGGGTGGTGAATGTGGGCGCATACGAGTCGGTGTTTTCGAAGGACGATGACTTCACGTCGACGCCGACGCTGACTTCAGCGACTTTTGACTACGACGGTAACACGCCCGAGCCTGGGGATATGCAGGAGCAGGGTGTACAAATCCTTGCCGCGCGAACCATATCACAAAGGCCGAGTGACGCACAAAGGCGGGGCAGTGACTCGCAGGCGCAGGGAAACGTGTCACCTCCTGGCAACAACCATTGGGGAGCTCAGAGTGGGTCGTATGATGTGGATATGGAGTCGCCGCAATCATCAGCACCAGCGGACCCGCCCAAGCTGATGCGAATTGTGACGCTACTCATAGAGGACATGCGATACGAAAACGCCGACAGCCAGCTCGCTGAAGTACGCGTTCCGCTGAAGATCGACCATGACGGTGGTTTCTGGGCAGATGCGAAAGACATTGTGAGTGAATGTGTTATGCTCGAGAGTGATCGTCTGTTGATCACTTGCAGTGTGACCAGCTGCAAGGTTCACCTTCGCGGATCGACGGTGAGCCCTTTGTTTTACTTGGTAGACTGACTTGTCAATATACGTTGCCTGTAGGTCCTGCAAAGGTCTTTACGATGCGAGGAAAGTACCGTCAAATCTTTCTTCGCGTATCCGACGACAATGTGGACACGTCCACCTCGATGAATGTGGCTGTCAGCCTGGAACGGACGATAGAGGTGTTCATCGAGCCTGTGCGTGCACTCTCGCAATTGTTCAAGCCAGTCAACTCATGAGTTCTCTAGCTCAAACCACCGATTCCACAGCCGCCCGCTAATCCGCCTCCTCCTCTTGTGAAGACGTCGAATTCGGAGCAGGTTTACTATCAACAACCTCCTCCACCTCTCCCGCCTAGGTCGTCCTGGGACGCTCCCTACAGCGAGCCACGACGCGGACAGTCAAGCCGGGACTATTACCCTCCACCACCTCCCCCTCATTCACATCGTCGACCTCCTCCCCCTCCTCCTTCTGACTACTATCAGCGACAGTACGCTGGGCCGCGCAAGCGCAAGCGGTCGCCGTCGCTGTCGCCGGACTATGATCCTCCTTCGGATGGTGACTGGTTCGGCCTGCGATACGAACTGCAAGGCAAATCATTCCCGGAGAACATCCAGCACTATCGGAACAAGACTAGCTACGACTACCATGCGCCTGGTCCTTCGCGAAAGAGGCGAACACCTGGTGGAGGAGATGACCGCGACGATGACCCGGGACCTATCTACGCTCGCGTGGCTCCGGTTCGGCATGAGTTCGCGTCGGATGAAGAGGAGGATCGGGAGTACGACTCGCCTGCGCCGGGCGATAGCGAGGACAGGCTGCACGAGAAGATCGCGTCCGCGGTCGACCACGAGTTCTTGCAGAAGGAGCCGCGGTGGAAGGAGTTCTTCAAGGCGCGCTCGCGGGCGCAGAACGTCAAGAACATCCTCGCCCAGTACGAAATCGCGCATGATATGATTGTGAAGTTTGTGGGTAGGGATGCTCCATTCCGGTCATGCAGGCACAAGGTTGAGACGGTACGCCGAGATGTTCGTTTCGAGGGCGATTCATTCACACCCCACAGACCCATATCATGGAAGCGCTGTCTATTGAGGACCCGCGCTTCCCTGTCGACTGCGCCGAGGTCTTGCGCTTGCTGCGGCTTTACGGACCCGATGGGAAGCGTTTACAGCATCCCAAGGTCATTGAAATGATGAATGACGACTCGCCGCCGGAGTACAATGCGAAGCCCATGAAGCGGTTCTTGAGGTTGTTGAAGGAGGTTGACCAGCAGTATAATGGCCAACGAGGATAGACAACCCCTAGGTGTGTATGATTTTGGTTGTTTATATGATGTATATGAAGCTTTCAATATCCATAGCTCATAACACTTGAAGTGCAGATTGTTCATTATCTGATCTCGCAAGTCTGCGAGGTCTTTGGGTTACAGATTTCCCCCTTGCGCGATACCGATGTGACTTCGGTTGGAGCTCTTGAACAACGAACTATAAGTCAGGCGCGCCACATGCGCGCATGGCCTGGACGGACTTCTCCGTCAACGGACAATTGAAGTCATCGCCACGGCTCGTTCCGTCGCATCTCCGACCGTACTCGCTCACTACCCAACCTCGCTGCTCTTTGCCGCAAGGCACTGCCGAAAAGCCTGTGAGGATGCGGTCGCGCTCTATCGACTCCTACGGTCGTCCCATCGCTTGACACCTAAGCGAAGGCCATGGCTCTGCCTCAGACTCATGATGGGACAAAGACTTAATCCCACGGGAACAACCCCTCACGTCGAGTGCACCCATGTACTCTCCGCGCTACTGACCCTGTGCTCGGCGAACATGGTAATCGCAATGACCCCATGGGCCGGTGCAAAGCTTCAGCAGAGGTGCCTCGCTGCCTTCGGCCTTCGGCCTACCCACTCTCCACACACAACACGCAAGAGATATGCCCGCAGACGATAGAGGGCAGGTATAAAAAGTCCTTCTTTGTGTTCGGTGGGCCTTCATCCTCGAAGCTCAGGCGTATCTTCCGACGATTCCACAGCGCGTGCACCCCCCATGGCGCTTGCTACCTCCGCTGCTTTCATGTATCTGCCCATCCCTTTCGTCATGGCTGCGCGCCCACCTCGAGCGGTCCGCGTCCTCCTCTTTGCGGCCCAGGTAATGTGCGCTAACTGGGCGACCACAACGCTTGCCGCGTTGGACGACACCTTCATCACGAATGTGATGGGGTGCATGCTCTACGGGATGCCGATATTCATGGCTAGCGACTATTACTTCCTGACCGATCCTCTGTCCGATGGCACGCGACACCTATATGATAAGCAGGCGGCGAAGGATATGCCCTTTCTGCAGCGCTTATGGTGGTCGCTGTGCTTCTTCTTATCACTACGTGGTGTAGGCTGGAATAAGCCAGTGTGTATCCTTTCTTTTGCTTTCCACCCTGCGTGGCATACTGATCAGCCTTTCCTAGGTCCCCCACCTTCGGAAAATCCCCAGAGACCAGACCAGAGCCTCCTACCTCGTCGAGCACTCGTTTTGGCTGGGAATCTACGTCGTTGTCTCCGATTTTGCCAATTGGTACTTCAGCCACAATCCCATCACGTCGTCCCGCGTCGCCGAGGGATTTCCCCTCACGTCGCAGGGACCGATATTCCAGGCGCTCAGCTCGTGTGTCTTCTGGAGCAACGCGTGGGCGGGGTTCAACATATGTTACGAACTGTTCGCTCTTATGGCCGTTGGGTTGGGCCTCTGGGAGCCTCAGGCGTGGCCGCCGATGTTTGGTAGCATCGGGGACTTGTCCACGGTCAGGCGGACATGGGGTCGCTTTTGGCACTGCATACTGAGGAGGGTGCGCCGTGCGTTGAGCCGTGTAGCGGAGCTTGCACGCTAACTATGACCCGTAGTTCATTGTCTCTCATGGCAAGTGGGTCGCCAAAGCAATCGGCGCGAAGCCGGGCACCAAGGCCTCCTCGTACGCCCAGCTCTACACGGCTTTTTTCATCTCCGGAATCATACACGAAGCGGGCGCTCGCCATCTAAATACCACGTTCGGCAGATGTATGTGCTTCTTCATGCTGCAGGCTATCTGTGACGCCTCGGCCTTAGCCGACGCCACGTGCTCTACCTTCACCTCTCGCGGGGGTATTTTCCTTTGGAGTTCCTTGAGGTTCTCCTGGTTTCTAATGACTCGTATATATACTCCGTGACTAGTTATGACTACTTACAGCTGTAGGTATAAAAGGGCCCTCCTCCAAGGGAGGAGGGCAAGGTTTTCAATCGAGACTTCGTTACAGAGTAACCTCGTGGGAATCTTCTTCATCATCTCCGTGAGCCGAGCCCGGCCCGCTCTCCGCGTCACCGTACTCGCCTCATATTTTTACTCTCTCGCTCGACGTCCTCGATAGAAACATCGACTTCGACTTCGACAACCAGCAACCAGCAAAGTTTTCACTACCTACCCCTATTCCCCCCGCTAAGGCAACGGACTTGATCAACCCGGCACCCTTCGCGGCTTAATTACCCTTTCTTCCTTGTCGACAATCTCAATGGCGCCAAAAGCTCAACCTCTGCGCGATTCCAGCGGACGTTTCCGCCCTCGCGCAGCGTCGGTTGACACCGGTGAGTCTCAGACCGCGTGGCGTGGTACTGACGACTCCTTCACTAGTGCACTCTCGGACAACGAGTCCGACTCGGGCACGGCGGGCGCTCAAGATGCGCCGCCTGCCACCGCCGATGACCAGGTCATCGAGCATGCGACGGTGCAACACGACGTTGTGCCGTCGTCGGGTGCTTCCGCCACGACGGTGGGGGTATCCCGCCAGGTGTCTGCTCTCGACGGAGCAGACCCTGGAGAGGGCGAGTGGTCGGCCGATGCCGCTGCTCAGTCCCCGACCCACGCGCATGCCGCCGACGGCCTCGTGCCTGAAGCTGGTGCTCAGTCGCGTGCACCGGGTGCTGTGGGCAGTCGCGCTATCGCGCCAGAGTCCACGGAAGTAGATAATACTACGAATAAAATTTACCCTCAGTATGATGAGAACCGCGAGCACGAGGCTCGCGAGTCCGAAAGCGTGAACGTACCTGAGAGCTCTATCCCCGGAAACAGTAGGGACCGGATGGATAAGGGTAAAGGCCCGGATCTACGCAATTTCGGTAATCTCGACTTCGACGAGGTCGAACACGATCCCGAGATTCAGCGGGACATCCTGGATGCCGCAAATCGAGCTCGGGGATCGCGGGCTCAAGTGCCCAATCAGGGGCCGAGGGTGTCCTTGGCAAATCTGGAACCCCGCGCCACTGAAAATAAGCAGATCGCTGACCTATTCGATGCGCTCCACCTCAAGACTGTTGAGGCCGCGGACTATGCCGCCCTCAATGCCAAACTGGCGAGACAGGTCAGCCAGCTCAGTGAGAGATACGACAATCTCGTCGAACTCCTCACGGATGGGTCTGGCGCCGCACGCTCGCGCGCTGCGAGCGTCGCACGTGAGCGGTCGGTGCCGAACGAAGTTCAACCGGCACGTGACCTGAGCGCAATCAAGCGCGAGACCGCGGAGGCCTCTGTGCCCCCCGCGGTGCCTCGTGAACGTCCTTCGAAGGCTTCTAGTCCCGAAGACAAGCTTCGTCCGAGCTATGTAGCTGGGGGCGAGTCCTACTGGGACAAGTACATGGCTATGATCAGAAGCCGTGTAGTCGGCCTTCCGAGCTCAGACTCGGATGACGACGGACAGTTTGACAGCGCGGGTAAGGCCAGCCGCCTTAAGCCGCAGCCTCCTGAGTCCTACGATGGCCGGGAGGACGATGAGGCCTTCTGGACCTTCGTCATTGATTCTCTTCAGTATGTTACTGATGGTCGAGTGGCAGCCACTCGGCAGGCCGACGTTGTCTCTCGTTGGCTCACTGGCAAGGCCAGAAGGTTCTACAAGCAGAACTACATGCTTAGTGCTTCTCGAAGCGCGAATCTAGACGACTTTTTCAGAGATTTATTTGATCACTGTTTCAGTCTAAACTACAAGGACAAATGTCGTACCCAGTACAAGTCCTGTACCCAAGACAATCGCGATCTCCGCGACTACATGCACGATCTAGAGCGCTTCTGGGTGGTGCTGACTGAGGAGACCAGCCGAAACCGGGTCTTGAAGTTTTGGGAAGGTCTTGACTCCTGGCTCGTGAAGCGCCTGATGGAGGACGGCTTCAGCAAAGAAGTTGATGAGTTAGAGCCTACGTACCGACGTGCTCTGCAGCTCTGGCAGGCTAGCTACGCTGCCCGAGCCCAAGCGAAGGGCAGGCGCCCTGACGACCATGGTGGATCGCCCCCCAACCGCGGAAGCGGTACAGGTGGCGCATCTGCATCGTCCCGACGTTCTGGAGGCGGGAGCTCTTCTGCTCCCTCCTCTAGGCCGCCAGCGAACGCGTCTGCTGCCGCTGGAACGCGCACCTCGAACTCTAATGACCGCTCGAGGACCATTGGAGGTAAATTCAGTGGACAGGCAAGGGGGTCACAACGTACCTCCGCGCCGAATGGAAGGAGCGCGAACGCTCGCGCCCCTCCTAACCGCAAGCCAGGAAAATCTCCTGAGCTCCTGAAGCGCCTCCGTGAAGAGGGGCGCTGCTTCCGCTGTGAGTCTAAGGACCATATAAGCCGAAACTGTCCCGAAGCGAACCACGTACCTTCGACGTCTTCTGGACCTCCTGGTCTCGCGATTCACTCGGTGGCAATCGAACAGGCACGTCTGCTCGACCAGAGACGTGCTGGCGTCACTAACACGACTACATTGTCAGTCAATATGGTTCAGTTCGAACCCTCGCACGACTCACCTGGGTCCAACCCGGACAGTACACGCTGCACGACGTGCTCACCGCCGTGGGCAACACACGTCCTCGCGGACTGTCCGCTTGTCTGTGGTGACGTTCCCGGACGCCCCCACCTCTACGTGCAGCCGCTCTTCGACTACTACACGCGAATTGCGCTGCGCGCGAGGCGCGAGCCTCCCAAGTTTTGCTCGGGCGACGACTTGCTCGCCCTCTGCGAGACACCCGAGTATGCCGACTTTATTGGTCGCGCCTGCGACCCTTCGTACGTTGGCGACTTGGGGCAGTGGCGTGTGCGTGGTGCTTTCGCGCTGAACGCCGTGCGCGCTTGGCCTGGCGACGGCGAGAAGCTGCGCGATGCGATGTTCCACGACCTCGCGCCGCTCTCGTATCTTCGCGATGGCGCGCCCGTCCGTTTCCTGCCAGTCCAGACCCAGGACGGTTGTGTCTCCCTCTTCGAGACTGTTGAGGCCGAAGCTGGGCGTCGCGAACTGGCTCCGCTTCGCATCCCGAATGCGTTCTTCATCCGCGAAGGCTTCTCGATGGAGGACTACGTTGCGCGTCAGATATGCGTCGACTTCGGGATGGACACCTCACAGGCTCGTCGTATGGCGTACCTCTACTCCACGGGCACTACCCTCGGGGATCTCGTGCCTGAGAGCGTCGCTTACGCCCTCAACTGGGCAGTCAGACGCGTAGTCGGCGAGGAGCAGCGTCGCGCTGACCTCTCCCGCTTCTACGCCTTCCGGCCGTACTCTGGGTCGCCGGTCATCCTCGTGTGCGACACGCTCCTGGGCGTGTCGTGGGGTCTTCGTCTCAAGGACATTGACGCCGGTATCAACGTCTGGTACTGGTACATGTATCAGCGCATGCGCTACTTCGTGGGTGGGCATCAGAACACGGCTCACCCGAAGCGCTATATGTCGCGCTGGTTCGAGTCGCCTGCTGAGGCCGCAGCGCGTCGAAGCTTCGACGTCTTCACGCAGCCCGACGGCGCGTTCCCCGCGCGTTGGTTTCGCGAGCCCGCGGAGGACCTGATTGAGTCCGGCGTGTTCGCACAGGCGTGGGCAACGATGGTGCGCATGGCGTCCAACGTGCCGGTACGTTTCCCAGCTTCGCGTCTTCCATGGCGTCAGCTGACGGTCTTCGCAGTATCGAAGGGGCGCTCCGCGCCGTTGGCGTCCTCGTCCGCACGCGTTGCGCAACGAACAGCCGTCTTCCCGCGGGGGAGCGGCCGCCGCATCCCGAGGCCCATCGTCCTCGTCGTTCGTGTAAGCGGGCATCCCTGCAAGGCGTTAGTAGACTCTGGTTCGTCAGTAGATCTCGTGAGCTCGGCTCTCGCTACTCAACTGCGCCTTCCGCTCATTGAGCACAATGGCCAGGTGTCCATGACGATGGCAGTGAGCGGGTCGCGCTCGAAATGTAATTTTCATACGTCTGTAGATTTTGAATGGTCAGCTATACACGAGCAGCGCGTCTTTGACGTCTTGAACCTCGCGACTTACGACGTTGTCCTCGGGACTCCGTTCCTGTACCAGCATTCCATCTCGTTCTCCATCAACCCGCCGAAGATCCTCATTGGGAGCGTTGAGGCGCTGCCGCTTGAGGGGCCACACGTCGACGACTTGTTCATGGCAAACGTAGAGCCCGAGCCTGGCTCGGACGAGTTAGAAGCTATTCGGAAGCATCTAGTCGAAATGGCCTTACCTTTGTGCAAGACCATCGCGGAGACTGAGCTCCCGCCCTTGCGTGCGATTAATCACACGATTCCCATCATAGACCCCGACCGTCGGTACCCGTTCCGTCGCTCGAATTGCCCTGCAATCTTTCGTGAGCAATGGAATGAGAAACGCGACGCATATATGCGCTCGGGGCGGTGGGAATTCACCACCGCCACGAACACGGTGCCGATGCTTCTCATCGCGAAGAATCAACGCGAGAAGACGAAGCTACGTACCGTCGTGGACTTGCGTGAGCGCAACGACAACACGCGCAAGTTGTCGTCCCCGCTCCCGGACCAGAATGCGATCTTGCGTCGCGTTGCTGCTGCAAAATATTGGTCAATTCTAGACGGGAAAGATCACTATGAGCAGATTCGCGTCTTACCTGAGTATGAGGACGTCAACATCATGGCGACGCCAGATGGGAACGTCAAGAGCAAGGTCATGCTCCAGGGCGACTGCAATGCTGTCGCGACGTGTCAGGCAATAATGACGCATATTTTCCGGCCTTACCTAGGTGTCTTCATGGATGTCTACCTTGACGACATCGTCATATACACGAACACGCTTGAAGAGCACGTTCGCGCCGTCAAGAACGTGCTTGAGGTGCTTGCACGCGAGAAGTTCTATTTGGGTGTTAATAAGCTGCACTTCCTCGAACCGGAAGTGCGCGTACTTGGGCGTATCGTCGATGCGAATGGCATTCGGGTCGATCCCGCTCGCGTCGACGAGATCGCGAAGTGGCCGGTGCCTACGAATAAGAAGTTAGTCCGTGCATTTTGTGGCGCGGTGGGCTGGCTCGCCGATAATGTCGCCGAGATTGCCGCGCCTTTGGGCATTCTGCACGATTTGTGCGGCGAAACTCACCGATGGGAGTGGGGATTCACGCAGCAGCGCGCGTTTGAGGACTGCAAGCGGCTTGTGAGCGCGAGCAAGCGCATTTCGCGCCGCGGCATCACCCTCGGGCCGGATGGCAAACCGACCTCGCGCGTTTGGCTTCTGACCGACGGCTCTAAGTCGTCTTTGTCAGGAGTAGTCGTTGAAGGGGAGGACTGGCGTACCGGAACGGTAATCGCGCTCTTCTCAGCGAAGCTGAGTACGACTCAGCAGAATTATCCTGTACACGAGATCGAGATGTTAGCTGGCGTGGAATCAATGCAGCGGCATCGCGACTTACTTCAGGGATTCCACTTTACGTGGGTGACTGACCATCGTGGTCTTGTCCATCTTCTGCGGCAGCCAAACCTTTCGGGGCGGCAAGCGCGCTGGCTTGAGAAGTTGGGCGAGTTTGACTTTGAAGTCGTGTACCTGCCAGGCGTGGATAATGTATTAGCTGACGCACTATCGCGCATATACGAGGGCGACGCACCTGGAACGCTGCGCTCTCCCTCTGAATATACATCCTTTGATGAGGATGGCTCCGTTGATTATGACGGTATGGACATTACTCGACCACTTGTGACCGAGCTTGGCGCTCTGGCGATTGCGCCAGAGGCTGAGGACGACGTCGCTCCTCGCCGCGGTCGAGGGCGTCCAAAAGGCTCGACGAAGGCCTTTAACGACTGGGTTCGTCGTCTCGCCGCGAAGAAGGGATCCGTCCGCTTGATTGTGGGCGATCACGCAGCGGATGGCGACTCTGAGAGACGCGCGCCGCGTCTGGAGGGGGGAGACGACCCTGTCGAACCCATTGCAAGTGACCCGAACGCGTTTGAAGACGAGATGAGCGAGAAGGAAGCAGCGCAGAACGCGCTGCCAGCTCATCACGCGTTTGCTTCCGATCAAGCCACGCGAGGTGATGTCAGCGGAACATCACATTCGGCATCTTCCGAGTACCCCTCGGGTACCCGAGAGAACGCGCACTCGCGCGCTGTCGAAGACAGCCCGTCGTCGCCCGACGTCGGCAGCCCAATTACAGAGGATGCGAATATAGACATACCTAGTGCTGTCCAGATGTCGGAATCTGAACCAGAACACCCGACAGGCAAGACACCAGCCTCAGCAGAGGAAACACGTGTCTCGACCTCGGTCGGCGCGGAAGGTGACGAAGATAATGATATCGCACCTCCTAGCCTCACGGAACCTATCTTGACGGCTATACCCAATCACACACGGGGTGTACGCATTGAAGATCTGATCCGGGATAAGTATCAGGACGATCCATTCTTTGCCAAGATATTGGAAGAACCCAGTCACTTCCGAAACTTTGAGGTGGTTGACGGACTCATCTTCCTGAAGCAGGACTCTCGTCGTCTGCTGTGCATTCCGAACATCAAGGAAAGTGGTCGCTCCGTGCGAGGACTCATTATTCAGGAAGCACACACCTTACTCGCGCATCTCGGTGCCGCTAAGGTTATCCCCGTGCTCCGTGATCAGGTGTGGTGGAAGACGCTGGTGCCTGACGTACAGAAGTTCATTGCGTCGTGCACCACGTGCGCTTGGAATAAGCCCAGCAATCACAAGCCGTACGGGCTATTGAATCCCCTGCCGGTGCCTGGCACGCCTTGGGAAGCTATCGGGATAGACTTCACGGGTCCCTTTCCCGAGAGCGAGAATCACAATGGGACCTTCAATTACCTTCTCGTCGTGATCTGCCTGCTGACCGGCATGGTACATCTTATTCCGACGCGTACTAATGTGACTGCCAAGACTCTGGCATACATTATCTTTGCGGAAGTCTATAAGCTACATGGGCTCCCCAAGTACATAGTCAGTGACCGGGATTCGCTCTTCACGAGCATATTCTGGACTCACCTGCACAAGTTGATCGGAACGGAACTGCGCATGTCAACCGCATACCATCCGCAGACCGACGGATCAACTGAACGGGCCAATCGGACAGTTGTCCAGATGATACGCGAATGCGTCGAGCCCGCTCAATCGGACTGGGTCCTGAAATTGCCGGCGGTTGAGTTTGCGATCAACTCCGTGCGCTCGGAGAGCACGGGGTATGCACCGTTCTTCCTGAATACTGGTCGCATGCCCCGCGCCATGATCTGGGAGGACGCACCCACGACGGAATATCCCGGGGTGCGGACTTATGCGCGCCGCGTCAAGCAGGCCATCATGCAGGCTCATGACGCAGTGCTCGCCGCGCGTGTCAAGCAGACACGTGATGCCAATCGACGCCGCATCCGTGCGCCTTTTGCCGAGAACGATCTAGTATATGTCTCAACTGCCAACATGAACTTCCCGAAGGGCCGCGTTCGTAAGCTACTTCCCAAGTTCATTGGACCGTACCGCATCCTGAAGGATCTAGGCAATGAGGCCTTCCTTCTCGATCTCCCGAAGGAGTTGAAGCAGCGGGGAATACACCCGCGCTTCCACGCGTCTCTATTGAGAATTCATATTCCCAATGATGATCGGCTATTTCCGGGCCGCCTTGAGACTCAGGTGGCCGACTTCGGTGCCTGGGAGAAAGAATGGGCAATTGAGGAGATTGTGGGACATCACGGCAAGGGTGCTGATGCAGTACTCAAGGTGAAGTGGAAGCCGGGCGACATGTCCTGGATCCCAATCAAGAATGTCGCCACCCTCGAGAAGGTCAAGCAGTACCTCGAGGCGCTTGGCGTTGACAAAGCGGGTGATCTCCCGGCTGGATCTGAACCAGACCCCGGGGATGTCCAATTGTATGTAGGGAATCTCGAACTCACGATCGAGCCTCGTGTTCCCGATGGCGAGATTCACGACGAATCGGGTAATGGGCTTAGCTGGGATCCCTTTAAAAGGGATGGACAGTCAGTATGCCAACCCAACTCCATTCCCTCTTCCTCTCTCTACATACATACTATGGATCCTTCTACCTTACCTCCGCTTCCCGACTCTCCTTCCCCTTCGCCCAACGCCAACCGTGTCGGTACTCGTTCCCACACCAAAGCCAAAACGGCGCCGGCGATCAAAAATGGCAACAAGGCGGACTCGGTCCAACCGATGGATGTCGACCCACCCAGTTCCGAGGCCGCCCCGCCGGCAACCGCGCCCAAGACGATGTCGTCCGTCCTCGACGCCGCCGGCTCTGCCGCCTCCACCCTCATCGACAGCGAGCCGCCTGTCGACACCGCCGCCGCGCTCCGCGCAAAGGAGGCCGCCCGCGCCAAGTACAATGCCGGTATCATCGCCGACCGCATCCGCCAGCAGGAAGCCGCGCGCTCCGACGTCATGAAGCAACCCATCCCGCGCGTCAACGCCGCCGCCGACGCTGGTGCGGATAAGACCGCGCCTCCGTCCGCCGCCGCTGAGACGACGCCCGCCAAGCGCGCCTCCGAGGACGACGGCTTCCTCCTCGGCCGCGCCAAGCCACGCGGCCCGGCCCAATCCGCCCACCGCCGCATCGTTCCCATGACGTGGGAGATCCGCGGACGCCGCCTCGTCATCCCTATCTACGCGCGCGACGACCCTGAAGAATACCTCTTCAGTTACCGCATCCCACTCACCATCCTCGTCGAGTACATGCGCTTCAGCGACGGCATCACTGCCACTGGAATCCGCCACGACGTTGTTGAGGTCCCGTCCGGCTATGCCGAGTTCGTGGAGATCCTCCAGCGCGTCGACTTCGGCAAGCACATGTGTCCGATCGACCTCGCGACCGGCAAAGTCCGACCCATCCCCGACGAGCAGCGCATTGATCGGACCTTCTGGGTGCGTCAGATCCTCGACATCAGCAGCGGAGCGGCCGCGCATCGCTACATGGACGAGGTGGAGGGCAAGGTGCCCGAGCCCACCAACGAGGAGCTCCTCCTTCGTGAGGTGACGGCCATCGAGGCGATGCAGGGGCGCTTGTCGAACGCCCGCCGTCAGCAGGCCTTCGAGGCGAACCGTGCCAAGCGGCGCGAGGGCAAGGGGAACCAGTAGTTACTCACTACTTACCAGAGATCATCAGAACAACGGCTCGAAAGTTACTTACAGAAAAGGTTCGAAATATATACAAAAACAAAGACTCGTTTCTATTCTATACATACGTGCTACTTACTGGTTGCTACTGTACTTACAGAGCGCCTTAGAAGGCGCTGGAGGGGGGTATGTGACGCCTCGGCCTTAGCCGACGCCACGTGCTCTACCTTCACCTCTCGCGGGGGTATTTTCCTTTGGAGTTCCTTGAGGTTCTCCTGGTTTCTAATGACTCGTATATATACTCCGTGACTAGTTATGACTACTTACAGCTGTAGGTATAAAAGGGCCCTCCTCCAAGGGAGGAGGGCAAGGTTTTCAATCGAGACTTCGTTACAGAGTAACCTCGTGGGAATCTTCTTCATCATCTCCGTGAGCCGAGCCCGGCCCGCTCTCCGCGTCACCGTACTCGCCTCACTATCTGGATCACGCTTGAGGACGGTGTCATCGGGATGGGGAACCGATTGGGCATCAAGGAGAGCCGGACAACGCGGGCGCTAGGCGCGCTGGCGACGTTTATTTGGTTCTCGGCGACGACGCCTGTGCTGTTGGGGATCATGACGGATATTGGGGGGAAGCTCTACTCGCCAATGTATCCGGGATCCATTATACAAACAGCGTGGCGCGCGTTGGGCCTGGAGGGGAAGCTGGAGATCCCTTGGCCTGAGCCTCGGCCCGAATACTTGTAAAAAATGAGCGATGAGTACATAGAAAGGCTGGCTAGCTAGCAATATAAATTCATTGTGGGTCCACTGAGCGCGCCAAGCGTGTGAGCCGGCACGAGGCGGCAGAATTACCCAATTTGTGCTTGCCTTTCTGATCGACGGACAGCGCGTCAAGGACGCAGCGTGCACAACCAAATCACAGTCACATTGCGTAAATTGCCGACCTGGCCCCGGCTTCTGCAGATCCATCCTTTCCTTCTCCCGGCACGGCCATCGAGATGGCACCCATTGCCGGCTCCTCCAACGGCGTCGCCAACAGCGAGAATGGGACTGCCCGCCATGACTATACGGAGGGCGCGTCCGCCATCGACATACAGAGCGCCGCGGCGGCCAGTCGACGCGCACGGAGGGAGTCGCAGTACAGCAATATGTACGACGAAGACCAGGGCTCGATGTTCGCGGGGCCAGGGCACGCTATCAAGCCGAGCAGCGTATCGCGAATGGCCCATAGCTTGACGAGGCGGAGCAGCGAGGGCGGACGCTCTCGATCTCGCCGCGGTAGCCGCGACTCGGGCGTGTCGGGGAGGCCGCGCGTGCGGCGGGCACCGAGTGAGACGAGCCAGGTGTCGAGGCAGAGTTCAGTAGTCGCAAGCGATGCGGAGAGCGAGGAAGGGGATGATGATGAGCGTCCGGGACGCCCACGGCGGCGGCGGTCCCCCGCACCACCTGCTGGCATGTTCAGCAGCATCGCGAACCTATTCGGACGTCACGAACCATCATCACGCCGCCCCTCCTTATCTCAGCGCTCTTCCGCATCCATTTCTCGCTCATGGCGCCGCCGGCCCTCCGAAGCAGGGTCAGAGGCCGGGGAAGATGAAGACGAACGCTGGGGGTATTCCTCCGCTGAAGACTTTTCCGACTCTGAGTCCAGCGGGTCCGTGAACGACCTTCGAGACACCGTTTCTCTCACTGGCAGTATGCAGTACGGCTCCGATGCAGAAGCGCCGGACGACCAAGGCATCCCCCTACTCGCTGCCGACCCTGTCTTTGGGAATGAGTCTCGCGTAGATATGGGCCCTCCCTTCGCCGATCTGGAACCGCCGCCTCCTGGTCCCCCAAGCCGACAGATAATGTACATCGCGGATGAGGACCAAACGATACGCTTCGTTGGGTGCGAGATCGTTTGGTGGCGCCAACTTCTGTGGCGCATATGTATCATACTCTCCTTTGGCATACTCGCCCTGCTCGGTCACTGGATCCCTCGAATATGGCTGCGATGGGTGACTAGGGAGAAGGCGTTCAAGGAGCTTGGTGAAGGACTCATTATCATTGAGGTGAGTGTGGCGCTTCTACGGCACGGATAGACGCTCATCGTGCACAAGTCTGCTTTCAGCGATGTTACGTTGTACCCTGTTCGCATCGTTGACTACCCCTTCCATGTCACCACCGTCTTCCCTACCGTTCCTGCCATCGACCAGTCCAACGAGATGACGAATGGCTGGCACGATAACTCGAGCCCTTCCTATGACGAAGACACCCAGATGCTCAAGCAGCTCATGGTTGTGGACTACCGCTACTCTCGCTTCGCCCTGGATCCGAGAACCGGGTTGTTCAGTATGGTCCGGTGAATATCATTGTACCTTCCGTTTCTCGCTCACAGGAGTGACCCCCCGCAGCGAATGGCGAGACCCATCGTGGTCGAGCGTTAAGGCCGTAGAGCCAGGCCTCGAGGAACCTACCCGCAAACAGCGCAACATCGTTTTCGGCAATAACGACATCGAGATTGAGGGAAAATCCACCATCGGGTTGCTGGTCGACGAGGTACAAGAACATATGTATGCCGAAGCTGGCGACTGACAAGCTTTGGCAGGTTATACACCCGTTCTACGTCTTTCAGATCGCGAGTGTTATCCTGTGGTCGCTGGATGATTACTACTACTACGCGTTCTGCATTGCGTTGATCTCGGTGGCGAGCGTGACGAGCACGCTGATTGAGACGAAGAAGGTGTGTTATGTACTGTCCATGGGTGTCTTTGGTGAAGCTCATCTCTCTGTGTAGACCATCGCGAGGATGCGGGAGATGTCGCAGTTTTCATGCCAACTGGATGTCCTTGTTGACGGTGTTTGTATGTACGCCTTGCCTATCCATCCTTACCTCTTCTTACCCGCGAACGACAGGGATGGAGCGCGACTCGACAGAGCTGGTGCCAGGCGATATCATCAACCTCTCCAGGTCGCATATCACGATGTTCCCTGCCGACATGTTCCTGCTCTCTGGTGACGCCATTGTCAACGAGAGCATGCTTACTGGCGAGAGCGTACCTGTCAGCAAGATTCCGGCCAAGGACGACGATCTCGTGCAATGGCGGGAGCAAAAGGAGGAGAGCGGGAAGTCCTTCCTCTATGCGGGCACTCGCATCATTCGGATTCGCAGCGTGATGACTGCGGACAGTACTCCTGGGCGCCCGGCGTTGGCGATGGTTGTCCGTACAGGCTTCAACACCACGAAGGGCGCCCTTGTGCGGTCTATGTTATACCCGAAGCCAATTGGCTTTAAGTTCTATCGCGACTCTGTCCGCTTCATCTGCGTGCTGGCAGGTATTGCTGGATTGGGCTTCGCTGTGAGCGCGGTGAAGTTCGTCGAGATGGGGGTGCGTAGAGCGCGTTCGCTCTTGGATGGCAATGCTGATCAAATATATAGCTCAAATGGCACACCATCGTCGTTCGTGCTCTGGACCTGATCACCGTTGTTGTCCCGCCTGCCCTCCCCGCTACCCTCTCTATCGGCACCAGCTTCGCCATCGGCCGCCTCCGCAAGCTCGGCATCTTCTGCATTTCGCCCACGCGCGTCAACGTCGGCGGCAAGATCAACGTCTGCTGCTTCGACAAGACCGGCACGCTCACCGAGGACGGGCTCGACATCCTCGGCGTGCGCGGGCAGGAGCGTGGCATCAACCGGTTCGGCGAGCTCATCGAGGACCCGGTCGATATTCCGATTCCACTGGGCAAGGAGAAGTGCTCGTTCCTGCATGCGCTGGCGACGTGCCACTCTTTGAAGGTCATCGATGGAGAGGTTATTGGGGACCCGTTAGATGCGAAGATGTTCGAGTTTACGCGGTGGACGTTGGATGAGGGGCGTGCGGCGGGGGTGGGGGCGATTAAGGACAAGTCGGGCCAGATTGTGGAGCAGGCATCGCTGGTGCAGGTCGTCGTCCGTCCGCCGGGTAGTGAAAGCTTCAAGCTTGAGGATGCCTTGAAGGGCGGTGCTAAGGTGTGTAAGCTAATCTGGTTGCATATCATGAGGTGCTGACCTGCCCTGCAGCGCGCCCACTTTTTGGAACTCGGCGTGATCAGGACCTTCGAGTTCGTCTCGCAACTGCGCAGGATGAGTGTTGTGGTCAAGCGCCTGCGTAGTAGCAGCATGGAGATCTACGTGAAGGGTGCGCCGGAAGTCATGGGTGACATCTGCGAGAAGGATTCCTGTGCGTGCTTTCTCTTCTGCATGCACGAGTAAGTCTCACCGTGCGCGCTAGTCCCGACCGACTACGACGATCTTCTCTCGTACTACACCAAGCGCGGCTACCGTGTCATTGCGATTGCAGGCAAAAGCATTGAAGGTCTGACTTGGCTCAAGGCCCAGCGCATGAAGCGGTAAGCGCGATCTTCCATGCATATTCGTCGTCGCTGATTTGTCTACCAGCGAGCAAGCCGAGTCCGGCCTCCGCTTCCTCGGCCTGGTCATTTTCGAGAACAAGCTCAAGCCCGGCACGACGCCAGCCATCCAGGCCCTTCGCAGCGCCCACTTTGCCTGCCGCATGATCACCGGCGACAACCCGCTCACTGCAGTCAGCGTTGCCCGCGAATGCAGTCTCATTAGCCAGACCTCGCAGGTCTTCGCCCCGCAGTTCGTGCGCGGTGGCCCGAATGTGCCCTCCGCCAGGCTGGAATGGTCGTCCATGGATGATATGTCGTGGAAGCTGGATAGCTACAGCTTGAAGCCTCTCCCTCCTCTTCCCCATCATGCTGTGGACCCGGACGCGGGTGCGCAAGACTTCGCGCTGGTGGTGACCGGCGATGTGTTCCGGTGGATGATCACGTATGCGCCCCTGGAAACGCTGCAACGAGTGCGTTCTCACTCCCGCGGTTCCAGTTTAATTCGTTGACATCGCATAGATGCTGGTAAAGGCGCAGATCTTTGCGCGCATGTCACCGGATGAGAAGAACGAGGTCGTCGAACGTCTGCAGGGACTTGGGTACTCTGTACTCATGTGCGGCGATGGCGCGAACGACTGTGCGGCGCTGAAGGCAGCGGACGTGGGTATCTCCTTGTCGGAGGCGGAGGCCAGTGTGGCGGCGCCGTTCACGGCGAGCACGCCGGATATTGGCTGTGTTATCGAGGTGATCAAGGAAGGGAGGGCAGCTTTGGTGACGAGCTTCAGTTGCTTC
The DNA here is from genome assembly GCF_000143185.2 of Schizophyllum commune H4-8. Lineage (NCBI taxonomy): Eukaryota > Fungi > Basidiomycota > Agaricomycetes > Agaricales > Schizophyllaceae > Schizophyllum > Schizophyllum commune. Next base: position 1,471,384 of record NW_026089545.1, on the reverse strand, counting down.
AAGTATATGTGCGTGCTCGGCGTAGTTGGATGGGATCTTTTCACTGATAGCTGGCCAGGGCATTGTATTCGCTTATCCAGTTTACATCGGTTACGCTGCTGTACTCCTTTGCATCATCTTTGGGAGACTTCCAGGTGAGCCTTACAGTTCTTTGTGCATCGCTGAGCTCACTAACTTCTCGTAGTTCCTGTATATCGACTTATTCATCATCATTCCTGTGGCCATAGCAAGTGCGTCACGTCAATCCGAACCGTCTTCCTCCGGCCTCTCGCTCACATCACTCTAGTGGCGCGTACACTGCCCTATCCCCGCCTTCATCCGACTAGGCCAACCGCGAGCTTGGTATCCAAAAAGGTGCTCTCCAGCATCATCGGACAAATCATCATCACCGGCGCCGTGCAAGTTTGGGCTTTCCTGTGGGTCAGAGACCAAGACTGGTAAGCCAGCTCCTTAGTACATAGACGTTTCACTGAGCCTCGCAGGTATACTGCGCCTCACTCAGGCCCCAAGGAACACGGAAATAACCTGCAATCGCGGAACTACGAGAACTCCGTCCTCTTCTTGTCATCCGCCTTCCAATACATCCTCATTGCAGCGGTCTTCAGCATTGGTCCGCCGTATCGGAAGTCCATGTACACGAACGCATGGCTCATGGCCGCATTGCTATTGTTGACAGCGTTCAACGTAGTGGTGTTGTTGGTGCCGCCCCAGCCAGTGGCCGGCCTGCTCGACTTGATGCCGTTACCAATGTCGGGGCGATGGACGCTCCTGGTCGCAGCACTAATCAATGTGGTAGCCTGCGTGGTTTACGAGAGCTGGGGTGCGCAACTAGTCGCCCAGGCGGTGGGTCAAGTGATGTCTGCTGTGCGAGGGTCTCGGGGGAGGACGCGGGTGAGGGAGGGGAAGACGTACAAGGCTGTCGAGGGGTCCATATAACACGGTGTGCCGTGTAACTCATGTAAGCCGTGTTGTTGTAGAACTTAGAACACTCAGCTTGACTTCGCTATGGGTCGTAACGCAAAACATATGGGCGCCTATGGGTGTCGATTCTGTCAAAATCACGTGGGATTCGGAAGTCTCCGGTTGTCGTAGACTCTTAATTCCGCCTTGGTTCCCTTTCTGACGGTCTTCGACTTCCAACTGCGCCAATGTACACAGTTACGAGCCAGACTGGAATCAATACTACCCGTGTGCACTCACCATTGTCGTGCCCTCTGTCATGATCAACGTGCACTCAATACACGATGACTGGGAGAATACTCGAGTAGTTCACTAGGACCCTCACCTCGTGCAGCCTGTTGACACTTACAGCAACGCATGGGCAGCCCTCGCAGCGCGTAGCCACCATTTGAAACATCGTGTTAGCCGCGCGCGGCGTCATCACCAGGCGAGTAGAGCGCCCGACGGCCTAAAGTAGTTAATGATGCGCGAAATGTGCAGTAGGCGAGGCCGAATCACAGACTTGCAACGTCATTCGCGAGGACCAAGCATGGACGTCTGCCCCTCTCTTTCGCGTCCCCGCTTTAGCTTAGAAAATGCCGGCGCATGCAGGTACTTGACGCGTCCCTCTTCTGCAACGGTCATCACGGACCCCTCCCCCGACTTTCCATGCTGAACATCACTCTCGCCCAGCCCGTCGCGAGCCATAGCGATGTCACGGACCTCTCGCATTTCTACTGGCTGGTTGCCATCTGCCTGCTTCTCTACCTCGGCTTCCGACGAGGTGAACCTGAGGTATGTTGCCGTCAAGTCGACGTTCATTCTGTATCTCACCCACACAGTTGGAATCCCTACCTACTGTGGGCTTCTCCTCGCCCATCCTATCCTACTTCAGCGCCATACGCTTTCTCTGGGATGCCAAGGCCATGACCGAGGAAGGATGCGCCAGAGTCCGTTCTTTCACCTTCACGCGTCGTTTGGCTGACAGCATCTGCAGTATCCCGGCAAACCCTTCAAGATCGCGAACGTCAGTCGCTGGATCGTTGTCGTCAGCGGCACGGCTCTAGTCGACGAGTTGAGGCGTGGCGCGGGCGATGCATTATCATTCACGGACGCCGCAGAAGAGGTGAATGACCCATTCTTTGTGGCGCGTCAATAAATAACTCGAAGATTATCCAGATAGCGCAGATTAGCCTTGTGCTAGGCGAAAGCGTTGGCAAGAACCCCTACCACATACCGGTCCTACAGACGCAACTCACCCACAACATCCACGACCTGATACCCGCCATGCGTGACGAGATGCAAGCGGTCTTTGAGGATCAAGTGCCTACTTCGGGTGAGCTTTACGTACCATTCGAGATGGACTAGTCTGAGCAACGACGCAGGCGAGGGATGGCAGGCAGTGCCGGCGCTTACGACAGTCACGGAGGTCATATGTCGAATCACTAATCGAGTGTTCGTTGGGATACCTTTATGTGAGTTGGAAGGATCACTGGCTGCCACGGTGAACTCAATGTGCGCAGGTCGGGACCAGGGATACATAGACCTTTGTACCGGGTTTGCGCACAAGGCACTGCAGGCTATGCTTTTCCTTAGCATTATCCCTTCCTTTCTAAGACCGTGAGTTCTTACCCAACGTCCCTGAGCTCACGGCTAACCGAAATGATTCAGGTTCGCTGTGAAGGTCATCTCTGGCCTTCCAAAGGCTGTCCACACCATGCAATGCTATCTGGAACCCATACTGGCGGAGCGTCTACCGCCAACGCATAGAAGCGGTGTTCAGGCAAAGGATAACGTGAGTTTGCGAGTATGTGGCACTCAGCATATCTGATCATATTCCTAGAACGATTTGATCACTTGGCTTTTAGCTGACGGCGGCGGCGGTGACCAGGACGTACTGCACGATCTCGCGCTCCGAATCTTGACGGCCAACTTTGCGTCTTTGCATACGACGTCGATGGTGAGTTCCATCTGAAAGTGGTCTGCTCTTGAGGTCTTACGAAGGGCGCGTAGACTTTCACGCACGCGATGTACAACCTAGCGGCGTATTCCGGCTACACCGAGCTCATGCGCAGCGAAGTGCAGGAAGTTGTCGCTGAGGATGGCTGGAACAAGGCAGCCATCGACAAGATGTACCTCGTCGACAGCTTCTTGCGCGAGACCATGCGCTTGCAATCGCTTAGGGATGGTACGTCTGTTATCGCAGATCATCATTGATGCGCATTGCTAACGTCGACCCCTCAGTCGGCGTCATGCGCAAGGTCATCAAGCCTTTCACCTTCCGGAAGACGGCGGACGGAATACCTGCCACCATCCCCACCGGCGTCTTCGTCTTCGCAGCAGTCCCTACCATGCATTCGGATGTCGCGGTGTATGGGAATGATGCACATAGCTTCGATGGCTTCCGTTTTGTGCCTAGCCACATCATGCAGTGTCGTGGACTCAGACGGACTATGAGCGGCACGAGCGACTACGTCGCCACCGTCCCAGTCCCCTCCGAGTGCGACACCAGCACACCAGACGAGCGTATTGCGCCGCGCAACGCGCTGGTCGGCACTTCGCCGAACTTCCTGGCTTGGGGGGCTGGCAAACACCAGTGCCCCGGACGCTTCTTCGCGGCTGTCGAGACAAAGATGATGCTCGCTTATGTCGTGACGACATTCGACGTGGCTACGGATACCACGAGGAATGGCTGCGAAGGCTCCACGCGTCCCAAGGACTTCCGACTAGAGGCAAATTGTTTCCCAAATCCTTGGGCCAGGGTTCGCATGCGGCGATGCGAGCCCGTTCAAGGAGAGGAGGCCCAGAACAGAACTCTTGAATGAGATTGCTGGCTACTTGCTGATTCGCTGAGATACCCAGAGTCCCTTCTTGTAACTTAGTTTCTGCATGTATGTATACCCTGTGTTTGCTCATCGAAGACGACATCACCATTATACTCCTGCGAATTGTACCTCGAGACTATACAAGAATTGCACGCGTTATTTTACTGTACACTGATTATTCCATAGGCGAAGTATATATGGACCTGTACTCTTGTCCTACCATACCGATGCTACAGGTAATCTATCACTTCGAGTGTTCCGTTCTTCCTGAGAGCGATGAAACGGCCAGAAAGCAAGTCGAAAGATGTCGACAAGTCACCGTTCAAGGTGGACATCTCCCCGTCAGCAAAGGGAAGAGATAGGCGAATCTCAACGCCTTCCCCATCACTATAGCACGCCAAACCGCTGTTCGACAGAGCACGACCCTGGAATGCATTGAAGCAGAGACATTCTTGCGATCTGCTTCTCGCGGGTGTCGTAGGAATCTGGTATAGAGCGAGTGAAGATCCAAGTTGGTAGCTGATTGTTGGCTTGTGGAAGACTTCCGTGCCCCATACGTCGCGAGAGTGGGAGTGCACAAATAGAGGGAAGGGTCGTTGCAAGGAAAAACGCATGGGATAAAACACGGAGGCGTCTTTTCGCTCGAAGGTGTCGATATGCATGAGCTCTTCGCGGCCTGTGCAGATTCTTTGCCCGCTTCTGCTGGAATAGACGGACACACGGACTCGAGGTGGTTCATCAGGCTGAGCTCGTATTTTTGTCGTCGATATGACATGCGACCCTATGATACGGACTTCCTGTTCAACGGGTGAGTACAGGACTGCATGAGGACGAGATGCCTGCTATAGGCATCACCGACCTGAGTATGTAGCCACTCAGACCGCTGTGCGTTGTAGATCCACGCTTTGTGTTTGTCTTGCGTCAGACTCATGAGGTGTAGCTCTCTGTAGTCTGCGCACACGATGCAGTCCATGCCTAAAGCCACGCATGTACGAAGCACTGAGGGGAAAGCGAAGGGACATCGCTTGCGCGCATACAAACGGAAGCCGGATGAAGGATCGTCGAGCGCGGCCTCATAAACAGAGTAGAACCACCCTTCATCATCGGACTCACTGACATGAGTCAGCTCATATAGTTACAAGCATCTGTAAGTACTCACAGTAACTTTTCAGTGATGAGAACACGGACGAGGCGTCCATCTTCAGTCATTGTATGATCGTCCACTCTCTGATACTCCGGCCCGCTGTCGATAGACAAACTGGCTATCTCCTTCACTTGAGGTTCGTCCAAGCTCAGTTCACACAATCTGAGCTTCTTGTCCTGACTCGATTCTACCAGAAAATGATGCCCGCCAGGCAGGAGAGTGATGTCGGGTGTCCCGAACTTAGACACCGCCGGTGGCAGTCCACCCTGTTCGAGCGCCATGGCAGCAGGGATCGGGATCTGTCTACGAGGATAGAGCCAGCCACGACGTTGATGCGATTTGCGATTGATGGCTGCCTTCATGATGAGAGGCCATAGTAGTGAGAATGTAGCAAGGCGTTCCAGGTCCGGTGCAGCAGCAGTGTCCCGATGGTGTGCGGGCAGAAGGCAGGTGGCGTCTTTCGGAGGCGGATGATTTTGCAGGACTTGGAGCCAGACCCAACGCTGGCGCGACGCCACATCGGCCGCTTTGCAGGACTACAATTACAAGACAATCAATCAGAGTCCTGCGAGAGCGTTGGTGATGCCTTACATATCGCACAAGGAGAACTTCAAGTGGGTCGAGCATCGCCAAGATAGTCATCAGGATGTCTACAGGCAAATCCGAGAATTTGGCGTTGTGGTGGCGAGCAAGAGATGGGAAAAAAGCGCTGCGCGCTTTCGTAAAACGCAAGCTCTGAACCACTTTCATGGGATTGAGCTTAGCCGCCCGCGGCTTTGTTGCGCTAGGACAGGTATCAATGGTTGGGCATCGAGTCACGCCGCGTACTAATGCACACCTGTTTGACATGGAGGACCGGTTTTGTGGCGATGCGTTCAGCTCTGAGGAAGCATCGCGCTCGATTCCCGACTCTGGCGAATGCTCGTCCAAACGCATGGAGGCCAGCTCCGAATTCCGAGATGAGGGCGCTGCCACTCTATGGCACTTCATGGGGCAGGGTAGGATAACAAGCGTCTGTCGTACTGCGGGAGGGGAGGAGTACGAGGGTCACTGTGGCATCATTGGGCCTTTTATCTGCTTGAGATTCTTGATGCTATTGTTCCTTCTGCGATTATGGGCGCGCCTGAAAGGCCTAGTATGAATGGTTCCGAGAATAGCGCGGTATTTGGAAGACTACCTCAAGCACGAGGTAGAAGAAGACCTTCACGTCTTCCGCACGGCGTTGCTCCTGGGGGAAACAATGGCTTTCCTACCCGAACTTGAAGTTCGGTTCAGAGCTTCGGACTGGGAGGATGGGTCTGGGCCGATGTCGCAGACAGAGCGCACGTCCTACAGTCGATGCTGCGCGAGCCAGTGCTACCTTGCATCACAGGATATCCTCTGAGTTGCATCGAAGTAACTGCGCCGAAGCGAGATGAGAGTCGGGTACAAGTTTGAATACGTGACAAATATGGCCTACCGCCCACCCATGATTGTCACAGTTGAACTTGATTGTCCTCGGTCTCTGGGCGTCTCGGACACATGTCCATTTGTAGGTGTTATCCATCATCCATAGAACTCTAACTAAATCATGGAACACAAGAGAAAAAGTCCTTCGCGAAAACCCAGATGTCTATTGGAGCAACCAGGCCTTCACTTCTGCCTTCCCAAGTACATATGTACATATCGACGCGCGGCGCCGATCCAGCCGTGAAACAGTAAGTAGGGAGATAGGTAATGTACACCGCAGCTATGCTCGCACGAACGAGCAGGATTGCTCGCGTGAGCGAACACCAAGGAACAACAGTCCTCGAACGAAGAAGGTCGAATATACGGCGGTGGCGCAGAGTCCGTGTGGTGCGGATATAGGGCATGTGGTGTGAGTACCGAGTATCGAGCAGGCGGTACGGATATCGTGCGGTATGCGAGTCAGAAATCGAGGCCAAGGAACGACGAGGTGGTCATGAAGGACGGACAACGAAGGTCAGTGCGTGCATCAACGTGGGATTAGTGACCTAGGCGCGTTGCCTTCAAGAATGTCAGCGTTTCGAGCGGCAACAAGGAGCACGAAACTCACGCCATGCCACCATAGCCCATCGACGCGCCCTGCTCTGCCATCTTCCGCTGCCTGAACGCGCGCCGGTACTTTGTGCGTTCGTATGTCACCAAGCCGACCACGATGAGCGCAATGACCGAGATGCCGGCGAACACGCCAAGACCGATGGGCAAGACCTGCAGCTTTTGGCCGGGAATCTGGAATGCAGCGGTCTCCGTCTCCGTGGCAGAGGCAGATGCAGCGGCTGCAGCAGCGGCAGGCTCAGAGGACGCAGCGGTGTCGGCAGCAGAGGTCGCAGAGGACGAGCTGGATGGAGCGGCGGCGGACGAGGCAGAGGACGAGGTGGCAGCAGCAGAATCCGCGGCGGATGATGCGGCGGCGGACGAGGTCGACACGGCGGCAGAGCTCGATTCCGTGGCAGAGCTGGACTCGGCGGCGGATGTTGACTCGGCCGCGCTGCTGGATTCCGCTGCTGAGCTGGCTGTATCTGCCGAGGAAGCGGCGGCGCTCGAAGCAGCATCGGTCGCGCTGGCAGACGCAGCCGCCGAGGTGGCGGTCGCAGAGTCAGTAACCGTAGACACACCCTGAAGATTGATCAGCATGAATCTAGGAGGTAGAGTGTGGGTAACGTACATTCGCAATGACCGCAGCGTTGCTAGATGCAGCGGATGCGGAGCTCGCGGCGGCAGTGGTCGACGCTGAAGACTCAACGGCCGAGCTGGACGCAGCAGCCGATGTCGCAGATGCAGCTGCAGACGTCGCGGAATCAGTAACCGTGGACACGCCCTGGAATCAAGGTCAGCGAGGCTCAAAAGGAATAGGTAGACCACGCACGTTAGCAATGACCGCTGCGGATCCTGACGCAGCGGCGGTCGCTGCAGCGCTGGTTGCTGCTGCAGACGCGTCGCTGACGACAGCCGTGGACTGGAAGGTGACTACGCAGTCTTTGACCTCCGTGAAGGCGGGCGTGCCATCAGCGTTCGTCGTCGGCGTAAGCGTGATAGTGCACGTCTCCGTCATCGTTCCCTCGGGTCTGCGTGAGGATCAGTATACGAATGCGCTCTGTGCCAAGCCACGCACGTATTCGAAGTCTTGACCGTCTTGACCGTCGAAGTGGCCGCGCCTGAGGCAGCAGCACCGGACGCAGCCGCACTCGAAGCCGCGGCAGAGGAAGACGCTGCACCCGAGGCGGCTGCACTCGACGCTACCGCACTCGTCGCAGCTGCAGATGCCGCACCCGAGCCAGACGCTGCCGCGCTTGCTGCCGCAGCCCCGTCGTGACCCTCCTCGCAGTTGCGCGGATCGATCGGCGCGCCGAGGACTGGCGCTGCCAGCGTCAAGAGAGAAAAGACGAAGAGGAGAGAAACCAGGGCCCGGTTGAGAGTGAACATGGCGGCTCAGCGGGGCGTGGGGAGTGCCGAACCAGCGGTAGAAGGTGAGAGATAAAGACCGGAAGGCGCCCCCAGGGCTACGAGAGGGAGAGGAGGAAGGGGGAAGACGGCGGGGAAGGAGAGAGACGAGAGAGAGCGCAGCTGCGTCGACGAAAGCTTCGCACGAACTGAATAGCAACGAAATCTCGAGTCGTCAAGTCGCCCATCACAGAGATCGGCCCGACGCCCTTGCCCGGTCCCTCGCACGCAAAGCAAGGCCCAGACCTTTTGGTGGCAACGAGCATACACTCTGTTCAAGGTAGACGAGGTACAAACTAAATCTATACTACCCCCTTCTCCAGGGCACGCAAATGTTCCAATCCACATCCTCCAATCGTCCAGTCGCGGACCAACCTGTACTTGAGCGGCTGAGCGCACCCCGACACCGCACACGACTTCGACTGCGAGGGCTTTGCCTCCTCTGGCGGAGCACTGAACGCAATTCCATTGTCAAACGCCACCGATGTTTGTCGCGACGGCTCGACAGACGGCTCGCCCGAGGTTTGCTCGGGCACATCGACCGCCATCTCTTCACCTTCGACAGGTTGAGGCTTGGGCTTTGTCGGTTGCACTCCATGCTCCAGCAACACCGCCAGTGGCACAGAGAACATGATGCCATTCGCGTCCGACGTCCATCGATACATCGTGGCGGGTTCGGGCTCGCGCTCGGCGGATTCGACTTCCGACTCGCCTCCAAGTGGCGTTCCAGCGGCGAGGGCGGCTATTGCAGCGGCGCTCTTTCTGCCGCGCCCGACGCCAGCCTTGCGTTTGAGCAGGCGATTCATAGTTTCGAGCTGAGGGGGGCAGGGGCGTTAGTATGTATGTTACAGGATGGAGATGAGAGGAACGAGGAAGATGGATACGCACCTTCTCATCCTCCAGCTTCTTTTCAGACAGGTCCTTGCGCTTGCGCGCCGTCTCTGCGCGTCTAAGTGCGATCTCGCTCTCTGTGAGGTCCTTCTTGCGTCGCTTAGCCGGAGATGTAGTCTTCGACGCTTGTTCAGCCTCTGTATCACGTTTAGTAAATGATAGTCAAGTAACACTTGCGGTCTACGCACCCGATGCTCCCAACGCGACATGGGCCGCGTCTGCGACGTGCGCGAGCACCGCCTGCCGAGTCGTCAAGTGTCTTGACGAAGTCTTCGTCGGCATGACCTCGTCCGACGAGTCTTCCGACTCGACCTCAACAGGCGCCTTTGCGCGGCGCTTGCCCCCACGCCGTCTTGGGGGAGGGTCCGGCGTCGCGGTCTCGCTCGGCGGCAGCTTGAGCTTAATCTTCAGCGTTCGCGCGCGAGGCAGTGCTTCGTCTTCGTCTTCCTCGTCCTCGTCCTCCTTCATCTCGTCTTCCTCGTCTTCCTCATCCGCATCGTCAGCTTCCTCCTCCGCCAGCGCATCCTCCTCGTCTTCGGACTCAGGCGCGGGTGAGGACGTATTGGGATCGTCGTTGAGTGTGGCGATGTTTTGCTCGGACTCTTCCTCGTCAACTTCTTCCTCCTCCTCGGGGGTGGAAGGTTCGGGCGGAGGTGGCGGCGCGCGTTTACGGGAACCGCGAGGAGGCATAGTGAGCGGCGGAAGACTGCTGTTGAGTAGACGGATGTGTGATGGGCGTCAGAGACAAGGCTGTAGAGATCCAGAATGCGTAGCGGCCCGACGCCTTGAATTGATTAGTTTGCAGCGTGCGCTCTTTCGCCGCCTCGTTGGCGCAAGAAGCACTCAGGAACTTCAATAGTCTCACTTTCAGCCGTGCGACCTCGAGACAGGTGTGTGCAAGGGTGCACCCGGTAAGTACTCCCATTCCCGGCATCAATGCACTTGGGTTCGAGTTGGACGATGTTGGCGTCGGCATCGGGCCATGCAGCGTGCGCGATCCGTTCCACGTGGAGTGTAGGCACGAGGTCAACCATTCTTGATCGCTTTACCCCGACGGATCATTTAGCCACGTGCTCTCCCGCGTCACCGCCGTCACGCCTTTGTCGCTTTTTGCTGGCCTTTCCTCTTTGCTGAAACCCTCGACGGTCCGCATCAATCTCCGTATGCCATAACGAAAGCACAATACTTGCACATTCCCCTTGTATACCTCATGTTCTCTGTATAGTCTCAGGCGTCATGTCTTGCGGCGGTGCTGAGAGCTGTATGGGGAAGTCCAGGGCTTGTCTTCGGCCTCAAGCACTTGGGCAGAATGACATGCTGCATTGTGTACGTGTCCCCCTCACCTATGGTGCACCGATCGGGTAGGCCAGACTTGGTCATGGGTGGCTGCATATCGTTTGTCCGATCAATGGATTCACAGGCTATCTCCTTGGCCATGCCTTGCTCCGGGCGAGTACTAAAGGATCCGGGTCGCAGCGGCTCGTTGAAGTCTTCTTTCCTTCCGGCAAGGGCGCGCACTTCGAAGCGCGCTAGCCGTCGGTCATCAGATCCTGTTGAACGACGAAGTCGGCAAACCTGTCACACTTGTGACGCTCAGATTGTGACCTAACGTGACTTGCTAGTTCTCCTCGCCTGCGTTCCCCCACGGCGGGTTCGCTCGCCACAATCCACTTGGGATCCCATTGTTCTCTTACCGCCACCATTGTCGGTCGCGGCACCTTGACACCTGACGCTCGGCCCCAATATGGCGCCGAAGCAACAGCAGCGCCATACGAGCGCGAGTACATCGCGCACCACTGGTGCCCGCGCGACGGGTGTCCTTGAATGGCGCTTCACCAACAAGATGATGAACGTCCGCGACCTATCGCGCGACGATGACTTTCTCAGTCATCTTCTCGTTGAGAAGCTCGGCACCGGCGACGTTCCCCTCCTCGTGCACAAGATGGATTCGTCGCGCGCCCTCCCAAAGACGGACGCCGCAGTGCTCATGAACATTGTTCGACGCGTGCGTGGTCATCATCCCTCTTCACTCTCACTTTCTGACACGTCGCGCAGCTTGTGGTTGCTAAGGGTCCCCTGCAACATGTCGTGCGCGAAGCAGTAAATGAACTCCTCCGGTGCGTCGTATGCGTCGCGTCCCCCGTGGCCATCCATCTCACATTTTTGCGGCTCAGACTCCCCGCCGTCCTTTACTACCTCAAGAGCTACACGCAGCAGCAGATCAATGCCTTCGCTACGTGCGTGGCCCCCCTCCGGTTCTTTTACCTCTCAACACTGACTCCTATTTCCCCAGCCACGCCGCTCGCTACTTTGAACTTTACCATCCTTCCGGCTGCATAGAGATCGCGCACACCTCCCGCTACTCTCTCTACACTGGCAAGTCTGAGCTCTGCATACTGGCCACTCGTGACCTTGCCCCTGGCGCCGTAATCTCCGAGCTCAAGGGCTCCATGGCCAACCTGACCGAGGACGAGGACAGAGCCCTCAAGGAGACGCAAATCAACTCAGCTATCCGCCGCGATTTCAGCGTCATTCATTCCCGCCAGATGAAGAAGAACCACTTGTTCCTCGGCCCCGCGCGCTTCGTAAACGTCAGTTCCTTCTCGTCGCAAGCTTTACCTTTCTTTAATGGTGTCTTTTTCAGCACGATTGCGACCACAACTGCGAGCTTTTTCGTGAAGGCAAATATATCACCTTCCGTGTCATCAAGCCTATCAAGCTCGGCCAGGAAGTCACCGCCCATTATGGCGACTCGTACTGTGCGTATACAAAATTTCCGAGCGGTGTAATCATAGCTCAAGATACACAGTCGGCAAGGGGAACAAGCACTGCCTTTGCGAGACCTGCGAGAAGAACGGACGCGGTGGTTACGATCCAGCGAATCAAGGCGACGATGCGGGCTCGTCCTCGGACGGTAGCGACGTCAGCGACGTGGAAAGCGTGGAGGAGGCCCCTGTCAACGTCAATGAGCGTCGCACGCGGCGTGGCGTGTACGCGACTACGGTACCCGAGGTGGAAGCAATTTCCTCCGACAGTGAGGAAGAGGAGGACAACACGAACAGGCCACTGGCCAATGCAGCGCCCGGCGCGATCGAGGTCGTTGCTGTGGGCGATTCTGACCTTACGCCTATACCCTCGGACTCCGAACCTGCAGGGTCCACCCAGCAACCGGTGGCAGGGCCTTCAAATAGCAGAGCACCGCCAGCCGTGCCACCTCCTACCGGCGCAGTGGAAGGTTCCCCCGTCGGTAGCCCTCTGACCGTTGTCGACGAGATGTCGTCGCCCAAGCTGCCCTCTCCCAAGCAGTCGACCATCAGCCCTCAACAGCCGTTCCGGTCGATCATCGCCACCCGGAGGCAGAAGATGTTGGGAATAGGCGCCGAAGCCAGTGCATCAGTCACCGTGCCACCCACTACACAGTTGGCGTCCCCGGCGCTCACGGAGGACGCGACATCATCCATCTCTACAGCCGGCTTTAATCGTACGCCGACAACGACTCGTACGACGCGCACGAGCGCCCGTAAGCAAGCTGAGGCGAACGGCAAAGAGTCAGTTAGCAAAGGCAAGGGGCCTGAAGCGAAGGCGAAGGCAGCCGGCAAAGGCAAGGAGCCCGAGGCCAAGGGCAAGGAGGCTGCAGGGAAGGTGAAGGAAGTGGACGGCACCAACAAACCGCCTGCGAAGTCCTCCAAGCCTGGCACAGTCGCTCAATCGGAGCCGCCGCAACAGGAGCCGGCTAAAGACGACACCCCGAAGCAGCCAGTACGATTCTCCACCCGGCTGAAGGGCAAGGGGAAGGGCAAGGAAGTCAGTGCATCACCCGTGACGATAGCGTCGGCGAAGAATGGTTCTCATTCGCCGACGAAAGCGAAGGTGAAGAAAGAGGATGCCGAGGTCGTGCCCGCCAAGCGTGGACGACCGTCTTTGGCGGATCTGGCTGCGAGGGAGCCACCGCCGAAGGTACCGGAGGTCCCAAGGGGCCCGGACGGCAAGCCACTGCCTCTGTGTGCAACATGCAAGAGCGTGCTGCCGGTGATCTGTGTGGATTACCAGCCCGTCTGGGGCCAGGATCTCGATTCTGCGACGCGGCAGGGAAAACAGGAATGTCCTCGGTATGCATATCTCACTGATCTGCTAAGATTATATTAATTCTTATCGACAGTTGCATGCGACATCAAGCAATCTATGGACAACCATGGCCTCGACGCGCTCCCTTACACGGGCAGCCCGTCGAGTTTTTGCCTACGCCCCGCTCAACGACGCCTGAGCCCGCACACGCGAAGCGGGTCACGGCGCGCGCGCTGCCCATGCTGGACAAGAAATTGCAGGCAGCGGCAGCTGCACGCAGTGCTCAGCGAGAAGAGACGGATGACGAAGATGGGCGACCCGCCAAAAAGCGGCGTGTCGATGATTCAGCGTCTGCTGGTCCGAACGCTGTTCCCGTACCGAAGAGGCGTGGGCGTCCGCCAAAGAATCCGCCTGCTGCAACCGCTCCTCCGCCAGCCACCGCGCTTCCGCCCGTCGAGCTCAAGCAGGAGGAGAACGCGGATTCCACTGTGCCTCTCAAGCGCAAGCGCGGCCGTCCACCGAAAAATCCTGCTTTGCGAGCAGCTCAGTTGGCAGCCGCTGCTTCGGCTCCAGTCGGGCAACCCATGAAATCGGAACCCCAGCCGCGTACATTGGGCGGTCAGTTTGATCGCAAGCATCGCGAGCTACCCAAGACAACCCCCAAATCGCGCGCGCAACGCGCTGAAGACCGCGAACGCGTCCGCAAGGACATGGAGCGGCGGGGTGTCGTCCCGACGGCAGTGGGGGATAGCAGCGATGAGGAAGTGACGGAGATTGACGGAGTTCGGTGGAAGGGGAAGCAGCGTCAGGACGCGCAGGCAGCGTTCAGCGAATCCGTGTCTGCGGGGCGCATGCGTGGCCAGCCTGGGAGCGGCTTGCGCGACGCGCCGCGCAAGCGGAAGTTGGTCGATGCAAGCGACTTGGGGTCTGCGCCGCACCCACCGCCCCCGCCTCCTGGCCGAAGGCGGGTAGAAGAAGCAGGCGGGGCTCGGATGGTCGTGGCCGCGACAGGAAATGCAGGATTTTCCGGCGGACGGCTCTGGCGTGCCAGTCCAGCGGGATACGCGCGTAACTTCGTCGACGTGGGCGAGTTTGAAGTGGAAGAAATTTTGCCACCTGCGAGCGCTTCTGCGCGGGTCCTGCAGACGATTGAGGACTCTCCTGAGCCTCAAGCGCGCCCTTCCAAGGTTTACGTGGATGCGGCGGTCGGCTCGGACAACGAGATGGTGCGCGACCTCTCTTGGAGGGTGTTCAGTGGCGCTGACGACAATGTAGACCGATCAATCTGATTCTGAGGAGAGCGAAATCTTGACTGGCTACCGCTACGACTACCCTCGAGTGCCTATACCCTCTACGCCGGTCCCTCTCAAGTGTTTCTATCCAACACACGCGCGAGATGACCCGCACTATGAGTCTGCGGTGTGGGAGTCGTCGCCGCTCTCGGACAAGGAGTAGTGCTGGCGTTTCGTGTGCTTGTATGGCGACCGTCGTCGTCGGACAGCATGCCATCCTTGCGCTGGCAGGCGCGACTCTGGCGTTGGCGCATGGCTGGTATGTCCGCCGAGGCCCTCATGGTCGAGCACGATGTTGGTTTCCAGACGGAGAGCGGCGGTCAGGACCAGGATTGGACCGGCCGCACCAGGTGGCGTCTACGTATTCATACACCCTCCTTACCTACAACCTTTTCATACTTTCCCTGCACGCTCATGCTGCTATGGACCCCTCGCTCCCGCATATGCTGTAAATTATACGTTGTCGACTACTCTATGCGTTGCTACATGTAATCACCGTCGAAGATGCTATGAACAGCTGACTGTAGAGTCTATGGAGCCACACGGACGGATCACTGAGCAGCGTGCCGAAGCCGCACTAGGTCGCCGAGATCGCGCGACTTAGACGCGACTTTTCGTCATATCACACCCGGCTGACCTGCGACTTACGAATGATCATGGGCGATCCAAATATTCTGTCCCTCTTTATAAAGGAGGCCTGCATTTCTTGGCTCTTACATCCACCATCTATCCATCGGACGCCATGGCCCCCGTCGCAAACGGCACTCTTCACTCCAACGGCGTTCGCGCGAATGGCGCGCACTCGAACGGCACCCATGTCGTCCACAAGCACCCCCACGCCCAGCTGGGTTTTGGGACGCGCGCCATCCACGTAGGCTCGGAGGCGAACGCAGAGACGGGCGCGGTTATCCCGCCCATATCGTTATCGACGACCTACAAGCAGCACGGGATCGGTAACCACAAGGTATGTGCGCCGCTTACCTCCCCTAATCCTTCGTCCTAAACGGCCGCAGGGTTTCGAGTACTCGCGTAGCGGGAACCCCAACAGAAACGCTCTAGAAGAGACCCTTGCGTCTATAGAAGCGGGCGGGGACCAGGCGATCGCCTTGTCTTCTGGGTCTGCGACGACCGCAACCGTTATCTCATCCCTCGGCCCCAATGCCCACATCATCAGCGTGAACGATGTGTATGGCGGCACCTTCCGCTACATGAAGCGCGTTGCGTCTGAGAATCAGGGTTTGGAGACCACCTTTATCGACCTCGAGACCGCAGATGAGGACATAATCACCGCGGCCATCAGAGATGAGACCAAGGTACGCACTTCCTTCCCTCGGCCGTCGGTGTCGTAACTGACGCTTTGCCAGCTGATCTGGATTGAAACGCCCACAAACCCCACCCTACGTCTTGTAGACATCGCCCGCATTGCTTCGGTCGCACATGCCCATGCCGCCAACCCCATTGTCCTCGTCGACAATACCTTCCTATCCCCCTTCTACCAATCCCCCCTCCTGCTTGGTGCCGACCTTGTTATGCACAGCATCACGAAGTACATCAACGGCCACTCTGACGTCGTCATGGGCTGCCTCGTCCTTCCCTCCGGTACGCGGCACGCTCAGCTCGCCGACCGCTTGCGCTTCCTGCAAAACGCTATCGGCGCTGTCCCGAGCGCGTACGATTGCTGGCTGGCGCAGCGCGGGATCAAGACCCTGCACCTGCGCATGAAGGCCCACGGTGTGAATGCCCTCGCTGTGGCGCGCGCGCTGCAGCGCTCTCCGCATGTCGAGGACGTCATCTACCCTGGCTTGGCCAACCACCCGCGCAACGAGCTCGCCTACCGTGGCCTTGCACCGCATGCACGCGCCTTCGTCGATGCGAACCGTACCGAGGATGGCTTCCCCTACGGCGGGATGATCTCTTTCAGGATACGCGGTGGCCAACAGGAGGCGGACAAGTTCCTCACGTCCTCGAAGCTCTTTACGCTGGCGGAGAGCTTGGGTGGTGTCGAGTCTCTCGCTGAGCACCCTGCTCTCATGACGCACGGTAGCATCCCCGAAGCGGAACGTGCTGCTCTCGGGATCTCGGATAACTTCATTAGATTGAGCGTGGGTGTCGAGGAGACAGACGATTTGGTTTACGACGTAGAGCAGGCTTTGGAGGCCGCCACTAGCGGACTATGAGGCTGCAAGCACACGTAATTTATACCTGTATTACTGTATTTATTACTAGACTGCATCGGGAGAGGCAATATTCGCTCGTACGCACATCGTACGCCTCTGTACCTTACCATCAGTAATAGTATTCCAATCTATCTCGCTCTCACTGCTGAAAAGCCCGCGCACTGAAGCTTTGGTCGTGATTGAGAGGGAAAGGTATGAAATTACTAATTTCACGGCGCAATAGAGGCTGACAAGTCAATTTGGGGAGAGCATAGAGTGCGACCCTCGGCGATTGCCGACTCAGAAGCAGCTCCGTGGAGGCCTATATGAACCCTCTCTCATCCTCCAACTCCCGTGTGCACGTTCGTTAGGCTCCTTCGCGCCAATGGCATGTCGTACTCGTTACTTCTATTGATGCGTACCTGCGATCTGGCCACAACACTTGCATTGGCGGAACGAGGTATCAACTCCATCTCCTAGAAGGCCTTCACCGGAGTGCCCTCTGGACCGTTGGCTCTCTCAGCGCCGACATCAATGACACCATCTTCTTGTGGACAACCTTATGGATCCCGGCAAGACTCGCAGGTAAAGCCTTGCCGGCCACTGGTGCATGCAACGAAGGGCTGACTTCTACAGCAGGAAGATGCTTCATGACGAATATGTTGCATTAGGCCGCTTCCTCGCCCCGCATACCATGGGGGACGGTACGTGAACGGAGGAGACCAGGTGCCGCGTTTCTATCGTACACAAGAAACTCTGTGCAAATCTCTGCGCTGAGTTACACAACAATAGCTCGTCATTTGTGCGCGAGATCGAATAGGTCGTCATGCTAATCTCTCGAATGGTGCGTACCGTGGTCTTCAAGGTGTCAGTAAGCTACATCTCGCCTCCGATGTCTTGCGAACAAATGCAGGGTGCTGTGATGCAAGGGGTATTCTGGTATGTCCGCGGGTGTGTTGACCTCCCGCGCCGCGTCACCTGCATCTGCTTCCTTGTGAGCTTATCGGGAGGAACCCACCTTCTGGCTCTACATATACTGCACGTTGACCTCCAGGCAGCCATCTCAGCTGGCCATGGCTGAACTTTCGCCAATCGTCCTTCTCGTTGCAGCTCTCTACGCCGCAATATATCTGGACTCGCGTCATAAGCGCAACTCCAAATTACCTCTACCGCCAGGTCCACCAGGCCTACCGCTACTAGGTAACCTGCTGGACTTGCCATTCGACTTTCAGTGGCTCAAGTTTGCGGAGTGGTCGAAGCAATGCAGTACGTCCAATTCGGCCCTGAAGTGAGTGGCCAACTCGACGCTGACGCTGTTTCTCGAGGCTCGGATGTGATCCACATAAGTGTCGGGGGAAAGTCCATAATCGGGCTTCAGTCGTTCGAGGCGTGCTTCGATCTCCTAGAGCGACGGTCGAGCAATTACTCGAGCCGGTATGTGGCCGACATATCGCATCGTACTCTTGCTGACGGCATCGAAGCGCTGATACACCAATGTTGGATCTCATGGGATGGGGCTTCCAGTTGGCGGGGCTAAAGTACGGTGCGTCTGGTACACATACATCTCCGACGCGTAGAAATCTCATCCTTCCCTAGGGCCGTGGTGGTGCGTCCTTCGTCTACAAAAGGTAAGATTTCTGGTTGACCTGGTGTTCTCAGGCGCGCCCACAGGCGTGCTTTCCACAACCTATTCAACATCGAGTCCGTACGGCGCTTCTTACCTCAGGAGAAGAAGGCCACAAACATGTTCCTACGACGCATGCTGCATGCGCCGACCCGTGATCTGCGTCGAGAACTACGCTTGTAAGTCCGCTGGTCATCGCATGAAGCCATGCACTCACTCTTGTCAGTATGGTCGCCTCCATCGTCATGGACGTTACCTACGGCATTCATGCGAAGCCGGAAAACGATCCATATATTGAAGCCGCAGACCGCTCGTTCCACGAAGCATCAATTGCTGCCCTGCCGAACTCTTACTGGGTCAATGTCTTCCCTCTCCTGAAGCATGTGCCCGTCTGGATGCCCGGTGAGTACCTTATAGTGCTCGAGGAGCAGTCACACATGAATATATACAGGCGCAGGATTCAAGCGGCATGCGAAGGAATGCAAGAAAGATACGGAACAAATGGTCAATGCGCCATTCAAGGAAACAATCAGGCTCATGGTACGTCACGTATAGCACTTGAATTTGCGTTCATTGATTGGCACTCGTCTACGCAGACAGTTGACCCTTCACGAACCTCCTTCGTGTCCTTATCGTTAGAGAAAGCTCGTGCAAAGGGAGATACGGCTCAAGAGGAGGTCATTAAGAATACCGCGGGAATAACTTACTCTGGCGCGATGGATACGGTATGCCGGTCAAGCCTGTGATGACCCTCGTTGACGGAACTTCTTCAGACCGTAGCAACGCTTCTAAACTTTACTCTTCATATGCTGGAAAATCCCGAGATTCAGAGGCGTGCACAAGACGAACTTGACAACGTGCTTGATCCCGGACGGCTGCCAGACTTTGACGACGAGGAGAAATTGCCTTACATTACGGCCATTATCAGAGAGACGATGCGCATTCACCCAGTGGCACCGATGGTAATATCTTTGCCGACGAGCATCCTAAGCTTGACGGCTAACGGGATCACTCACAGGCCGTCCCGCACGTGTACAGCGGCGACGTTGACGACGTATATCATGGGTATACCATCTCAAGAGGCAGCATCCTGATTCCGAACGTCTGGTGGGCTGTGTTCGTCGTGTTTTCATGTGATCGTTCTCACTTCGTTGTAGGGCCATCACGCACGATGAGGTGAGTTCAAGTTCTATGCCGAGCGTCGCCCTTGGTGCGACTTGACGTTCCATTAGGTGATGTATCCGGACCCTTATCTTTTCAGGCCAGAAAGGTTCTTGACGCCGGAGGGCAAGCTCGATCCTACTGTCCGTGACCCGTCAAGTCTCGTATTTGGGGTGCGTGCGCTCCTCAGTCTTGGTCATTCTCATCTGAACTGCGCTTACGCTATAGTTTGGCCGACGCATATGTCCTGGACGACACCTAGCGCTTGCGTCGGCATGGATCACGGTGGCCTCAGTTCTATGCGTATACAACATCCAGCAAGCTAAGCGTCCGGATGGCAGTACGATCCCCGCCGTGCGTGAATATAAGTCGTCAATTCTTCAGTTAGTGCTCCGGCTCTTCTCAATAAATCCGCTGATTGACGGCAACGCTGTTTACAGGTCGCCTGAGATCTTCGATTGCCAGTTCGTGCCCAGGAATGCCGAGTCTCTAGCGATCATAGAGGCGACGTCGATGCAGGAGGTCTGAATGGTGACTGCGGGTTCGAACACAACAATTGGATAGTAGGGAGCGTCGAAGTCAGATAACAAAGCGGTATATTAAGCTTATGCTCCTTTAAAACGATCCTTTCCGCGTCATCGTGGACGGCTTTGCGGAGGGACGGTTCGAAGATGTTGGCATGTCAACCGAATACACGTGGCTTTCGAAATGACATCCGCCGGAACTTGCCTCAAACCACCGCGCAAGCTTCGGGCAGCCGCTCGGATGTGGCATGGCCTTCGCCACATTCGCACTGGTTCTATGTATCTGCGCACTCTTGACGATCTCTACCCAGAAGGAGCAAAGCCCGAGAGACCTTCCCCCATTTCTCTCAATGAGGTTCAGGGTTCCGCATGTAACGTTCCTCGAAACCGACCGACAACACCACGCCCCAAGGTCGAGTTCAAAGGACGCGGCGATATAAACTAGTTAGCAGACTTGTTCACGTAGGCGGCGGCTTGCTGTTCAGCTCACCATTCCGTCCGATCACCGTTCAGCGCGTCACTCGGTGAGTAACATTCTCGTCTTTGTGGTGCAACGATGACGGGAGCCAGTGGTCCTGACATCCTACGTACCATTCTGTGCGGTCTCGTACTAGCCTTTTGAGGCGTGAATCACAATGGCAAGTGGAACAATGGGAGCAAGAGACCAGCGCGCATTTGAACGTCCAGGTGCGTTAGCGCCCGCATCCCCTCTTATATGCTGCCCTTAACCATCGAAACCATCACCGCTAACACCATGTCAGACTATCTCAATCTCTCATCCGCGACTTTACACACGGCTATCATCGCGAAGAACACAGCCCAGGAGTCTGAACGTGCTGAGGACTCCTCACCGTCAATCATAGCGCCGCAAGATGGCACTGAGTCGGTGCCACATATTCCTGACAGGTGCGTGCTCCACAAGTCAACCGTCCGTTGTCACCCTCATATATTTTCACAGTACCGAAGAGCCGCGGGCGGCTGTCTTCGACCCTCAGCAGCGCCTTCACTTCTTGGATCTGCCAGAGGATATTCTGACGAGCGTCATGGCTACGATCGGGCCCTTTGACGTTCGCACACTCCGAAGTGTATGTCATGCTTTGTCGTCGACCTTCCTATGCTGATATAAAATGCTTTCTATCCATGCAGACATGTAAACTCTTGGACGCCGTCTCGCGCCGACGCTGGATATGGATGAAGGTTATCCGAAATAATCCACCATTGCAAGATGAGAATCCTCTCCTGGCGTCGCCCATGACGTCCGCTACCTCCTCGGATCTGGAGAAGCTTGCGATGACCTCGTCGCTACTGGCGCACTTGGCGCGGCCCCGAGACGCATCCAAAAGTTGCCTCATACCGCGAAAGATAATGACTGTGCCGGTTTTGGACCCAATACGCGCGTTTCCCCTGATTTATCGCAATGAAGGCTCAATGCCTGAGGTGTTCCTCGTTCCGGGAGGACACTATGTCCTAGTCAACCTACGATTCGAGCATGAGGTGATGCTCTTCCGTTTTGATGCCACCGATTCGACCAAGCTGGCAACTCTCATCCTTGAAGATTTACCATACTACGTCGGGGATATCAAGGTAGTCGAAGGGGGTGATATAGTGCGTCTGCTGGTCGGACAAAAGGAACCGTATGTGATATCCCATGACTGTGTACCGGTCCTGACGAGACTACCTCAGATTATCAACCATGATATCTGTGTTCGAACTCAGGCCTTCTGACCCGGAACCAGGGTTTCTCCTCGAGTTCCAGGTGCGAAACGAGGATCCCAGATCTTATGACGCTACTTGCGTGGCCCTTGGAGAGAATTTCGCTGTCTTGGGTGAAGGACGCGGTGTAGTTGTCATGAATTTGACCACTCATGAGCAGCAAGTTTTACTGCACGACATGGAAATGCCATCAAAGGCGGGCCTGCGATATCGAGGCGTACGTAACGTGAGAATATACCTTGCCGTCGAAATTGACGTATTTTTTGCAGCGCGTACAAGTCGTCGGTCACCATATCTTGTTTGCAGCTCGTAGAGGACCGCGGCATCCGCTTCAGGTGTCCACTTTCTCTACAGACGGCTCAGGTAACGTCGTCACGGGCGATGAGGAGCTTGTCCACCGTGGCACCGTCACCTTCGACCAGGACGACAGGGTCTTCTACCCCCGCCTCATGACACCAGAAGAACAACTGGTTATCTTTGCGCGCAATCACAAGGACGCTTCCAATCCCGCCTGGCGCACCTGGACATACTACAGGCACGGCATTGAGTACAACGAGAACGAGCGCATCCGCTTTGTCAATGTCAGAGAGCCGAGGCCTGACGAGTATGTCTGCGTCGAGGCTTTGAAGAGTCGCCGAGACGTCCGCGACCTTCTAGGTTATTATCGGAATGGGCAGGGCAGCGACGTTGCGTTGGCCCGTCCGCCCATTTCCAAGAAGCTGAGGCTCCCGGCGCATAAGGAAGCTGGATCGTTCGACCTGATTTCAGGTCGCTTGGCAATTATGAGAAAGGGCGGAGTGCTTGTGGTAGCAGACTATGTATGAGCTGTATTTCCTGTGTATATCCGCGTGTTTGAGAGATATCGCTACAAGCTCCTGGTGAGTGCCGCAATGTATTTCAATATTAACTAGCTCTTGAGACCTGCCTACGGCAGGGGGTCAGGGGGCTTCGAGCCACACTTTGGTTGCGCGAGCTTGGGGGTAGGAATGAAGTACAGTATGCGCTGCCACGCGCGCTTCGGTAAATCCTTCCGTTCATAGATAGTACTACACAATGGCCTCAGGATAAACTACATTCGGCGTCTTATGAGTCTCCTTGTCCACATCGCGCACTACCACCTTAACATTCGCACTGGAAGTGCAGCGGGACAGCGCAACATATAACTGGCCGTGAGTGAATACGGGCTGGCGGAGATTGACCCCAACACTGCGAACGGATTGGCCCTGCGACTTGTTGATGGTCATGCAGAAGGCGAGTCGTATGGGGAATTGTCGCCGTCGTAGCTGAAAGGGCAAGTCCTGTTCAGCTGACAGCAGCGATAGGCGCGGAATTAGCGCAAGCGTCCCTGAGGAGAATCAGGACCGGAATCTACGTGGAGAAATAAGCAAGAGAAACTCACCTTTGAACTCGCCGGCAATGACTCGGATCTCAAGAACACGTTGAGTAGCGCGTGTGAGTACACCGCGCGTGCCGTTGCAGAGGCCAACGCGTGGGTTGAGGTTGCGCAGGAGCATCACTGGGCACCCAATCTTGAGCTCGAGCTTAGCTCGCGGAAGCCCCGACACGTCGAGTGAGTTGAGGTACTCGACTGGGTACCCGGCCAACGTCTCGGTCGCATCCGCACCTTCTTCCTGAATGACCGAGTCAACGCCATTGAAGGTTCGCGCGCGGCCGGGAAACTTGTCCAGAATGGCGCTGTTGATCTCGGAGACCGTGTCGTTGCGAGCAGCGAGTATTGTGCGCTGTGAAAACCACTCGTCGTAGTTCCTCGCGTTGACATCGAGATGCGAGATCTGAGGGTAAATCTCGCTGATCAGCGTATCGTCCTCGTTATCTGGCACGACCATCCCATCCCGCAGAGTCACGAAGCCATTCTCGTCCACGTTCTGGCCAGCGCCTACGTCGAGTAACCACTGCGCATACGCACGGTCCGAGGGGCTGGCATGATCGAGGCGCTGGTTTCGTTGGAGGCGAAGGATGTTGTTCGGGGCTATGTGGTCGCACCAGATGTACGACCGAAGCAGGCTCTGGCCAATGATCTCCTCTCTCCCGCCTTTGGGGACGACGGGGAGGATCTGCCGAAAGTCACCGCCAAAGACCACTGTGCAGCCTCCGAAGGGCCGATCATCCTGGCGGCAGTCTTGCATCGTTCGGTCGACAGCTTCTTGGCAGAAGCGGCTCTGCATGGGCACCTCATCCCAGATGATGAGGTCAGCACGGCGGAAGAGGTCACCGCGCACCGTGTTTGACCGAACGTTGCACATCTGCCCTTCAGCGATGTTGATGGGGATCTTGAACGTCGAGTGCGAGGTACGCCCACCTATGAGCAAGATGGCAGCTATACCGGATGAGGCAACACAGAGTACGATTTTGCGAGTTGCGCGGAGGGCGTAGCAAAGCGTGTTGTAGACAAAGGTCTTGCCGGTCCCTGCAGGGCCTGTGAGGAAGAAGACGCCAGGAGTACCCTGACCAATAGCAGAGCAGATGCGATCGAACGCCTCCCGTTGCTCGAGATTGAGAAGGGCCAGGTTGATATCAGCAAGCCGCTGCTGCTCTTCGGGATCATATGCCAGCTGCTCGGCAATGAGGTAGTGGACCTCTTGCTCCTGCCATCGCGAGTAGTCAGGCTGGGGCATGCCTGCAGTCTCGAAGTCGTGGAGCGACGAACCCATGCTGCAGAGCTCCTGATGCAGCAAGTACAGGCCATAATCATAGATGTCGTCAGTGGTCGGATCAGCGATGGGGAAGGGTAGGCGCCGTAGCTTGACTCGAACATCATCGCAGATGGAGTCCCGAAATTTTGTCCAAAGCTCGCGTGGTTGAGTGGGTTGGCAGTCCTTCAGGATAGTGGCGAAGAGCCGCCGGAGAGCAACACCTGTCTGCCAATGAGCTGCATCGGCAAGACAACCTTCCCACTCCCGATCATCCTCAAGGAGACCGCGGGCGAGGCATGCGGCTTGGAAGGTGGGAAGCTCAATACCATTGTATGTGCGAAGGTCGACGAAAGAGGTGGGGCCCCGAACGACTGTGAGAAGGAGGCGGAGATAGAAGCGCTCGCCTTGAGATGGGTGGGCAAAGAGCATCCGACCAATCGCAAAGCCCTTCTTTCGAAGGTTCCACGATCGCCGACTGCTGAAGGTGAACTTCTGTGGAAACTCCTGATACAGGAGTGTCCGAGCGATGTCCGAGGCTGGAGAGGTCGCCTGGTTTGCCCTGAAGAAGGCGGTGAGCGTGGTGACAGAGGGACCCCGGCGAACAACATCGTGCAGATTGTCGGGCTGGAAGATTGTGAACTGCTCGTCAGGAAGGTGTACAGTCAAGCGAGTGACAGTCGGCTTCTCATCGTGCATCGCATAGTGCAGCAAGCGCCAGACCGCCTCCGAGCATGACACGTAGCGCGCATCAAGGTACTGCTGGATCTCGTCCGTCTCCGTTCCAAAGGCCATCGTGATGCGGTCATGTCCTTTGTAGACATACTTGTGCACGTACTTGAAGGCCTTGATGGAGATACAGCACTCGAGGTTCGCGTGGCAGGCGAGAAGGAGGAGGAGGACGATGTTGTGAGGTACAACCCACCGGTTGTCAAGTCGAACCCAGCGGCCATCTAGCCAGACTTCGTAGTAGCGCCCATTGTTGCGACGTCGGTAGAGGGGATAGCCATCAGGTGTGAGGACGGTCACCTCCTGGAACTCGCGTGGATATCCTTTGCTGCACTTCCCATCCTTCATGCAAGGTGCATTTGGGTTGAGATCTCCGCAGGGACCATGGATCATAAACTTCGTCACCAGTGCATAGAGCCGGGGATGGGTCTCGCGGTCCGGGATCTCGGCCGAGATTGCCTCATCGACATCGTCTGGTGTATGCAGTCGGGCATCACGGTCGAGAAACAGGAGAAGGTGGATGTGTGGGAGGCCGCGCTTTTGGAACTCGATCGTGTAGACATGCCCGCGGTAGGGCCCAAGAAGTCCACCCTTGATCTTGTCCAAGATGATCCAAATCTGGGAGAGCTTGATCAGCAATTCAGAGAGCAACTCGAAACAACCCAGCTCACCTTTTCACGAAAGACTCGAGAGACCAAATCAGGCCGGTCCGTAACATCAAATCCAGGCCCCATCTTCTCAACCTCCTTCTGGATCTCAGGCCACTGAGGATTGCAGGTGATCGTCAAGAAGTAATCAGGACGACCAAAGAATCGTGCAACAGCCATGGAGTCCTGATAGAGTTGGAACATGTTGCGCCAGCTGCCAACGAAGGACGACGGAAGGACACAGCGCTGGCCGACCGACTGGGGATTGACGTCGGCATTGCTCGATACGGCATCTGCCAACCCCCGGTAGACGTCAGCCCGCAATTGCGGCTGATGGCCCCGTGCCCATCGAAGCCGTGTCTGCTCGGTCTGTGCCCACCCGTCCACAATGTACTGCTGGAACAGCATCTTCGCACGAAAGATGTGGTCCGACTCATCGAGGCGACGGTGAAGGCGGAATGCGAAGAACTCCATGGGGGTAACACGGGTCTGTTTCCCCCGCTTGTTTCCGCTATCGTGGCCTGCCCCCTCCTCATCACCTTCATCTGCTCCTTCCTCGTCCTCGTCCTCCTCTACCCTGGCCCTGAGTGGGATAGCCTCTCCAGTTGTAGGGTTTGTCAAGGGGATGTTTTCGTGGTAGCCATGCTCTCCGCGAGGGAACAGGAGCACGTAGAGGAGGGGCTGGTAGGCAGGGTGGGTGTCGTAGATGCGATGTTTGCGCCCACCACGGCGCAGCTCAATCATAATGTCTCGGCGTGCATTGTGATCCTTGCTGTCCTCTAGGACCACTGCCAGCTCGGCTGCAGTTGGCAAGTTGTAGCGGCGCTGGTCAGATCCTGGTCGGAAGTCGAGACGTGCGAAGTGGGACGGAGCTCGGCCGGAGTCACGCAAGCGCTCAACAGCAAGCTTGTATATGTCAATGTACCCGTTACATCGCAGCAGAACATCCTGGATTATCTGCAGAATCTCGGTGCGCAACCCATGCGTCAGGTTGTTCTGGTATCGCTGCTCGCAGGCATCATCGGGGGCCATGAAGTAGAGCTGGGCGTACTTCGGCCGTCGCGATGGATCCTCGCCTGGGAGCACAGCACCCAGCTCGTGAAAGAGCTCACCACGGATGGTGAACTGCTGCACTCCACGGCCCGGGATGCGGGATGTGCTCACACCGAGGGACGCGAACGCAAATGCAGCGTTGTATCTGCGCACCTTCTGCAGGAAGTGCCGACTGCGCTGCCGGTCCACCTCCGAAGCCCCACTGTCGGACACTGCATAGAAGAGCGTGTAGAGGTCGTCGGGAGGGGCAGCGAGAAGCGGAATCTGCACTTTTCCGCTCAAGCAGCAGGTGCCGAATTGAGGGAGGTTGATGCGGGATTTCTTCAGACGCTCTGCAAGCCAGTGCAGAGCGTTGCAGAACGTGCACTTCGCCGTCATCTCCCCGAGGTCAAGGGGAAGGTAGAGGTGCGCATTCTCGTTCGCAACGGGCCGCCGAGCAAGGGGCAGGCGACGTAGCAGCGGTGGCGGGACACCATCCATGTTGTGGTCAGGTGATTCATTGCGCGACACGACACTGCCATGGTCGGAGGGAGAACGCGACCGCGCCGAATGATCATCGCGAGCGCGCGTGTTCTCCCGCAGCTCGAGCGGGTCAGGGAATGCTGGAGAAGGCGACGGAAGAGGTGATAGTGGAGGCGACAGTGAAGGCGAGGGTGAGGGCGACGGTGAAGACGACGGTGAGGGTGAAGGTGATGGTGTCGATGACCACGTTGATGATCTGCGGCGCCGTAGACGCTCGGTGGGGGACTCGGGAGGGGAGATTGTCGGTGAGGGGAGGGAGGGGAGCCGGAATGTTGGTGAAGGCGTGTTGAGTTGGCCAGTTCGAAAAGCCTGTCGCGCGGTCGTGCTCCCTCGCCTCAGTCCACCGGACCGTCCATCCCGTCCTCCTGCACGCCCGCGACCTTGAGCTGCGAGAGCGGTTGTCCGAAAGCGCTCCGCGGACGGACGGTCCAGTAGGTACTCACGTCCGTCGATGCGGATGGGCGTGAGGATGGATGCTGGAGGCATGCGGCGGTGCTCGGGGGTTGTGAGGATGTTTGTCCTCTCGCGAGCGTTTTGACGCTCCTGGTCGCGCTGACGCTGTGGTGTTGAAGTGGGAGTTGACCTGATACGATGGGCGAGATGTTAGTGTCACATCCGACATTGAGAGGGCAGCCTAAACTCACCGATTCGCCGCAGTGGGTATTCCAGACGAAGGCGGCGGTGTAGTGCGCTGAGCACCACCCGGTGCATGCGCATCACCCCTTCCGCGCCGCCCGCGGCCAGCTCTCCCCCCGCCGCGCCCACGGCCCCGACTTCCGCGTCCTCTCCTTGACGGTGCAGGTGCCGCGTCATTTGCCGGGGGCGCATCTTGCTGCTGGGCGGCGCCATCGCTCCTGGCCGCTGTTCCCCTTCCGCTGCTCTGCTCTTGCGCATGATCCCTGCTCCGCGTACGCCTCCGGCCTGCGCGCCCTCTCGAGGGGAGAGAGTCCGGGGTTATCGCCTCGACTGCGCGAAGTCGTTGCGCCAGGGGCCTGTCTAAGAGATACTGCTGGCCCTGGCTGTGAACCGGCGTCAATTGAGGTGTGTGGGGTGTGCGTCGATGCTGGGGGGTCTCTAGAACGTTGATACGATTGCGCGCTTGCTGGCGCTCCTGGTGACGGTGACGCTCTGGTGTTGTTGGGGATGACATTCTGTGAGTGATGATGGTGAGTAACATACAGATCGCAGCAGATTGAGATGACTTACGGAGCCTCAATGCTTTCTCGTTCACCGATAGAGCAAGTCGGCGGCGAGGCGCAACGGATTTTTGGGTGAGGGTCCTTCATCGCGAGCATCAGCTCCGAGGGACGCGAGGGATCTGAATGGGGACTCACCTGCCGGTTGAGCACTGATCTTTTCGAGAGGGGGCGACAATTGACGTCCCCCAGAGCGCGCAGATTGAGAAGGGAGGCGGGGGGACACGACCGTGGGGCAGGACCAGAAGGTATGTTCACGCACAGGAATGAGTCGCAGGACGCGCTGAACGGCCCAAGGCCCGAAGAGCCGAGCACCTCAGCTTATGTAATCAACGCAATTCCTCGAAAGCTTAGGTAAGCAAACGCGTCGGGTCAACTTTGACGCTCGACCTAAATTACATTATAGATTCGCCGCTCTATACCACGATGGGGGACACGGCCACCTAACCTTTCCCCAGCTCGAAATCTCCTGTCTTCGTCCTTTACCAGGAATCTGACGGCGAGGCAAACGTCTTCAGATGCACAAGCGTCATGATATGTTCTATTACCCAAACCAGAGCAGGTAGTACAACTATTATATATACACCATAAATGGGATACACCGAGGAGCAGTGTATCTGAAAGGAAGTCTACAGATGCGAGAATACAGAGAGGGGTAGCATATGTGGACAGCGGTAGGGTTGTTAGTCCTGAGGAAATGTAGGTCCAGTAGAAGGGATTGATGGAGGGGGCAAGTCCCGTCATGGATAGCTAGTCCAGTGAACTGCCTGTGCGAAGCATGGCTGTCCGATAGAGTGCGCAAAATGTCGAGCATGCATGCGAAGGAGGTAGAGAGGGTGGATCGTCGCCAGACGGTGGTATATAGACAGGGTTCGGGTATGCATAGTGTGGAGATCAGAAATCCGGATACCGCTGCATCGTATGGTCAGCGAACCAGTTGGTAATGCGACACGAATGTACTCACTAGCGTTCTCATCCCGAGCAACATCGCGTACCAGGTATCCAACCTTTGACCTTCGATAGCTTGACCGTCGCCCTGCGCGGTCGCCCACTGAGGCTTCCAAAGCTCAATCGGCTCGAACTGTTCACCCGTCGCAATGCCCGGTCGCCATAACTCACACCACTTCCTGCCTTCTCGGGATCTAGCGATCCAGATTCAATGGACAGGAGGATGGCTCGCGCGGCAAGAAGGAAGGGCGCTTCGACGTTATCTCCAGTCAGGGATGATGCTTCCAGAAAATGTACGCCTAGGTAGAAGGGCAGAAGTTAGCACACGACAATATAACATGGATCATAAGACGCACTGTGCTCTGCTGCCCATCGACTGGCCTCCGACCACTCAACCTCCCGCTCCTCCTCGCGATCCGCCTTGTTGCCAACGAGAACGACTACTAGATCTGGACTGGCGAGTGCCCGTGCATCTGCTAGCCATCGGGACAAGTTGACGAATGAATCGCGACTGAAGGCACGCGATACGTTAGCCTGAACCCATACACTAAAGGGAGGTTCCATTACTTTGTGATGTCGTAGACTAGTATAGCGCAAGCAGCGCCGCGGTAGTAGCTTCGGGTTACGGATCTATGACAGCACGATGAGCTAGGCGGACCATAGGATGGGATAAGCACGTACCGGAACCGTTCCTGCCCGGCTGTATCCCATAGCTAGTGAGCTGATCAGCAAAGGGGAGGCTGGCAATTGTTCGCCACCGCACCTGCAGCTTGATGCGCTTCTCTCCTAGTTTAACCGTGCGGCTCGAGAACTCGACACCGATGGTATGCTGGGAGTGTTCCTTGACTGCAAGCGACGATCAGCATGCCGTCCGGACATTCGAGGGCGTCGACGCACAGGAATTATGTGTGAACTGGTGAAGAAGGCAGGACTTTCCGGTCCCGGCTTCCCCTGCATGGCACTCGTGAGCACGAGGCCGAGACTCGCTGGGTCATCGGGGCGCACCGATGATGATGTACTTCATGAGAAAGTCTGGCGAAGGGTTCAGGGTGGCTGTCGAGCAGTCTGGGAGCCGAGCGCACCATAGGTCTCGAGGAGCTCAGTCGCGTCTCCCTCGTATCCGTCCAACGCCATGGCGGTAGGTATGAAGATGAGTGCCGGCGACTGGAGCGAGTCTGCCGGCTTCGGTGATCATCGCCACGTGATGCTCAGGCGCGCAAGCCTCTTTCCGCGACCGTCATGTCATTGCCTGGAGTCCACCATAAATTACTGCTACATATCCTCTACCAGCCCTTCCACGGCACCCAGACGTCCACAATCTTCTTCCCCTGCTCGACGTCCGAGTCGACGATGTAGTACCACGGATACGCGGCCGCAATCAAGCATGCGTGCTGCCCGACAATCTCAAGCGTATCTCCCAGCGAGAGCTTCTCTGCAGGCCCATCCGACTTCTTCGTGAGGATGCCGTGTTCTTGCGACATGCGGCCCACGCGCCAATTCTTCCCCACAACGTCGCCATACCCACCCGAAGGGCCTGTGTCCTTGCTGAAGGCGATCGCACCGGCGTCGACGATCGCCTCGTCTCCACCATCCTCGGCTCGGCCAGGGTAGATCGAGACGACAGTTGCAATTACCTTCTGCGCAATGTTTCCCCCGCCAATCATGGAAGTGCTTTGTTGCTGGAGATCGAGCATGGGGTAGTTTCCTGGTGTTCTTGTAAGCGCACCGACCACCGACGCGTCTACGATCACTCACCTGCATGCAGCTCCAACTTTCCATGCAACAATGTCGAGACCTTGGCCCGTGTCTCTGTGCTTGCAGAGTGTGCTGTCGGTGTGGAACCAACGGACAAGACGAACGGTTGTTGGTGGTTCTTCACGTCCTCGCCCAGGATCGAGGCGGCGAATTCGGCCGCGTCGTTCACAGAGTTGACCTCTCCGGTCAAGAACTTCGAAGCCTCCGATTGCGACGTCGAAGCGTATGCGTTGCCGGCGTGCGCGTAGAAGCCGTAAATGGATACTGCCGGTGACTTTGCCAATGTCTTCAGTAACTCTTCGATCATGCTTGACTTGGGGCCAACGCCCGCGCGCCTTCGGGACATGTCAGCCATCCCCCACACCAACCAAGTCACCGAACACGTACTTCTGGCCACCGTCAATCTTCACAAAGGCCGACCATTTCCTCGGCTTTTCCCTTTTGCTCTCGAACTCCTCCAGGAACTTCACTTGATCTGGGTGGTCGACGAGCAGCCTGATGACACCGCCGCTAGGCGCTACTTCATCCCACAAGTCGGACACGTCTTGGACCTTGTTCACTCCTATCGGCAGCCCGTACAGGAGCTACGTTGTGGGTCAGCACCTTCTAGCACGTCGTTGAAGTTGCTCACATCCTGAATAGTGCCGTCCTTGAACAGACCAGCCTTCACAACGCTCCATGCCTCCATGAGGGTCGACACGACCACTGCGGATGTCTTGTCCGCCCTCGACACCATCTGCAACTTCGAGCCCTCCGCCGTCTCCGCTCGTGTCAGACGAGATCGCACGGAGATCCAGCTCGCAGCACACCTTGTGCGTCTTCAGGTGTGCCCGAAAGCTTGCATCCCAGTCCTTCGCCCTGATGTGCATCTTCGCGCAGTTATCCGCGAACACCTTACGGTCGATTACGAACGCTGGTGTGCGGACCTCATTTAGCCCCTTGCCGCCGTACTCAGCGACGAGGCGTTCCTTGTCGGGGAGCGCGAGGAGATCGATGGGTGTCTTTGTTTGCACGACCATGGCGGGATGCTGGTGGGAAGCAAGTGTTACAATCGACTCATATGCCCAAGTGGGTCATAAGTATACGACCAGAGGAGCGTCGGTCCGCCCGCAGGGGGAGATCCGCTTCGACAACCCGGCGCAACGCCGACGAGGCAGCGCATTCTGAATTGATCGTTATCTGGCAGGTTATCTCGTCCGGAATCCGGACCGCTTGCCCTTCGACGCATAAAGGGTGCAAGCGCGCTATGAATCCCGCTCCGTCGCCCGGCGGCGAGTTCATAAATAAGCGCCGACTCCCACTTCATCTTCGAGACCCATCGCCGCCTATCTCATCGCTCAACATGTCTGTCGCACACCAGCCTCTGGATCCCGAGGTCATCCCTCGTCTCGATCCCGACTACGTGAAGTTCCATGAGGAGGTGTTGCAGTACATCGTCCCACCGCATACGCTGCCTTGGTCGCCAGAGATCCGCAATGCGCCAGCTGTCCCGGGCAGCTCAGCTGTGCTCGATTGCGACATCAAGGACTATCCGCTCTCACACACTAGCGTTCGTTCTTTCACGCCGAAGGGCACGCCACCCACGGAGGGATGGCCGGTGTTCCTCTTCTATCACGGCGGTACGTGGTGTGCACACTCCATAGAATATGGCTGACATCGAACAGGTGGGTGGACGCTTGGTAGCATCAACAGTGAGAATGCATTCTGCAGCAACATGTGCGTTCGTAAGTGCACATCATGCGTTCATCCGCGATGTCGAGGCTAATCGCCCAGTGCAGGGGCGAACTGCGTTGTCGTATCGGTGGACTACCGACTCGCGCCCGAGCACCAGTACCCGATCGCTGTCCAGGATACTGTTGAGTCTATCCAATGGGTACACTCGAAGGGCAAGGAACTCTTAAACATCAACCCTAACAAGATTGCTATCGGTGGTTCTTCCAGGTATGTCCAGATTCTACAGTCGTGCTCGCTGTCTCTGAATAGTCATCTAGCGGTGGAAACCTCGCCGCCATCGGCTCTCTAAAAGCCAGCCAACTTGATCCCCCTATCCCCATTGTCTTCCAGCTCCTCATTGTTCCTGTCACGGACAACACCGCTTCAGAGACGAACGATAGGCAAAAGTCGTGGAAGGAGAACGAGAAGACGCCGTGGCTGGGCCCTGAGCGCATGCACTGGTTCGTCAACAACTACCTCCCGAACAAGGAGGATTGGACGAAGTGGGACGCGTCCCCCATCTTCGCGCCGGATGAGCTGGCAGCCAAGTCGCCGAAGACGTGGATTGCCGTGTGCGAGATGGACATCCTGCGCGACGAGGGCATTGCGTACGGCGAGAAGCTGAAAAAGCTCGGCGTCGAGGTGGAGACGAAGGTGTACAAGGGCGCGCCGCACCCTATCATGGCCATGGATGGGTACGTTCAGTTGTTCAATACTCCTCGTCTGGAATCTGAAGCCTCGCACAGTCGCTTGCCAATCGGGGCGCAGATGGTTACAGACGCTTCGGAAGCCCTTACGAAAGCTTTCAAGTAATCTATCAACCTTGTAAGTAACAAATGTGAATATTGGGTGCTTGGATTGCGGTCTCGTGACTTGTCGCGCGACGCGCGTGCCTTGTTTGTCTGTTTAATGAACTCGACGCGTCATTCGCGTCGATTAGCCTCGTCTTCGCGCGTCGATCTGCGGGTATGGCACCGCCACTCGCGGGGCGGTATAAGAGAACGCGCGTCCCTTTCTCCCTCCTCATCCCGAACCGCCATCTTCTCACATCGCGCGCTCAACAGCGTCCCGTTCTATCCCCGACACCAGTCTACCTCCGGCACTCCATCCACTTTCCGACATGCGTTTCCAACTCCTTCTCGCTGTTCTGCCCATCGTCATCTCTGGCGCGCTCGCCGGCACTGACATGGAGGCCGACACCAACGCCATTCCCGCCCCGCCCGGCGCCGGCGACGGTGACCACCACAAAGTCAAGGCGATTGCTGGTACCGACTCTACGCCCTCCGTGAAATTCGACCGTGATCTGCACACCGAGGACGAGACCAATGCTGTGCCTTCGCCTGATACTTCTGACGCTCAGGGCCACACGGTCCACGGCAAGCTCGACAGCGATTTGTTCCCCAAGGCGCCTGCTACCCCTCGCAAACTTCACATGGAGCAAGAGAACGACTCCATGCCGAAGCAGCCCGGCGCCTCGGATGCCCAAGGACAGAAGGCTGAAGGCGGTATCGACAACGATTCTGTCCCCGATACGCCTCTGACGTCTCGCCGACTCCACGAGGAGGGGAAGACCGACGCTGTACCCTCCACGCCTAACGCGGGTGACGCTCAGGGTCACAGTGTCAAGACCAACACCGACAGCGACACTGTTCCCCAGCTGCCTAACGCCCCTCGCGCCGTCCACTCCGAGGGCAAGACCGACGCCGTGCCCTCTACGCCTAACTCCTCGGACGCTCAAGGCCACAGCGTCGGTGCTGCCGCCGACAGCGACTCTGTCCCGCAGGCGCCCAAGTCGTCTCGCGACGTTCACGGCAACACCAATGCCATTCCCTCCACGCCCAACTCCTCGGACGCGCAGGGTCACAGCGCCCACATGGCTGTCGACAACTCTGAGCCCAGCTCCGTGCCCAGCTCTGCGCCGAACACTCCCCCCGGGCGTCGCGGCGACAAGGGCTTCGTCGAGGATCGCCGCATCGTGACGAACGGTGCCGCGAGCAACCCGCACGCCCGCCAGGTTCATAACGCCGACTACGAGGCTGCCCCTCCTCCCGCCCCGACTGCGTCGTCGCAGCCGAACGCGCGTCGCATGCAGAAGAAGAGGGTCACTGCACACGACACCGACGGGAAGAAGATGGGCGAGGGTAGCGGTGCAGTCACTTCCACGGAGCGCACAATTCGTGTCGCTCGCGGCATGGAGGTCACCATCGCCATGGGCGGTCCGGCATCCGTGTCCACGGGCGTCTCTGCTCCTCCCTCGGCCGCTAAGCCGTCTGTTGATGCCCATGGCGTGTCTGTTACCTCAGTGCCCGACACGGCCGTGACGGCCGGCCTTGGTATGCGCCCACCTGTGCCCAACAGCCTGACGCAGCGCGGTCTCCCGGCGCTTCCGACGCCGGCT
Source organism: Schizophyllum commune H4-8 (assembly GCF_000143185.2). Taxonomy (NCBI): domain Eukaryota; kingdom Fungi; phylum Basidiomycota; class Agaricomycetes; order Agaricales; family Schizophyllaceae; genus Schizophyllum; species Schizophyllum commune. The sequence goes on along the minus strand of NW_026089545.1, from coordinate 1,435,994 downwards.
GCCTCGTCTGGCTCTGCCTCGTCGTCCTCAACATCGACGGCCTCGGCTTCGTCGACCTCTGGCGCGGCAGTACCGAGCCTTCCGGTCTCCCCGCCGGTTGGTGTCCCTCCTTCGGTCCGCGACCTTCCAGTCGCGCCTCCCGCACTGCCCGTTCCGTCCTCCAGCGCTTCATCGTCAACGACGTCTTCGACTGCATCGGCTTCGTCGACTGCGGGCGCCGCGGTGCCGACTCTGCCTGTCTCCCCGCCGGTTCAGCCGCCGCACGCGCCCCGCTCCGGCCCTGCGCAGTGGATTGAGACGCACGAGCAGAAGAACTGAGCGTTTGCGAGGGCGGAAAGTATAGTTATAGGAGATTGTTATACCATATCGGAAGAGTGAAAGTGTCCAACATGTGTACTATATACCCTAGAGAACTGAGGCGTTCTGATCACCCAACCTGCAGTGTGTATTCCGCATCAGGAAATCCTTTTGTGAGCCAGATTCGGTCAGTCACGCGATGCTACGCCTTGCCTTGTCCTCTCGTCAACGCATTTTCGAAGGCATGCTTCCTCTAATTGCCTCTCTCATTACGGCGTTGGCCTTGCCTGTACGGTCGATACCTAGTCACCGACTGGATGGGAGACTCCGGAGCGACCTGAAGCTTGAAGGCATACATCATGCGAACGTCATGGCGTCTATATGATGAAGTGCAGCCTCGTCAGTTCAATCTCCTGCTTGAACATACCCTTATCTTATGCACCCATCATGACTGGGAAGATGGACAAACTCATCCTGTCGGCCAACTCAGGTTCTTCCTCACTCAAGATCTCGCTATACGCCCTTGCCAGCGAGGGATTGGATGAGCCAGTCGGGCTGCTCTTGCAGTCGTCCATCTCTAATATCAGCGCGCCACCTGCGAAGTTTACCTTCAAGACGGTCAAAGGCACTCCCGAAGAGGTCGACGACAAGGTCGAGGTGGACGGCATTGATGACCACGCGTCAGCCTTCGAGCACTTCCTCAAACACTTGAAGGACGCTGCTGGAATCGAGCGCGGACGTATCTCGCATGTGTGCCATCGTGTGGTTCATGGAGGGGACTACAGGGATCCGGTCGAGCTGAGCTCGGGTGCGTATCATCATATTGAGCGATTGTCGGACTTGGCGCCATTGTGAGTGCATGTGTACGACGCTTGCAGCAGGTTGGCTGACGATGTTTGCAGGCATAACGGCGCGGCCTTGTCTGTTATACAGGGCGCAGCGGATGCGCTACCGGGAGTCAAGTCGATCGCATTCTTCGATACTGCTTTCCACCGCACGATTCCCCCATACATCTCGGCATACCCGGTTGACCAGACGGTGGCGAAGCAGAGGGGTCTGAAGAAGTACGGCTTCCATGGCTTGAGTTGTGCGTGCCTTTCCCATGTCTGATTTTCTCGATGCTCATGACATATCTAGACTCGTACATACTGCGCGCAGTCTCCCAGCACTTGCAGAAGGTACCGCATCAAGTTACCTCTGACCCGGTCCTCACTCACCGCGGCTCCTTCCCAGCCCGCATCCTCCCTCAACCTCATCCTCATGCACCTTGGTTCCGGTGCCTCCATCTGCTGCATCCAAAACGGCCGCTCCCTCGACACCTCCATGGGCCTCACACCGCTCAGCGGCCTCCCGGGCGCCACCCGCGCTGGTGCTGTTGACCCCTCCCTCATCTTCCACTACACCAACAAGGCTGGACGCATCACGCACGAGCCGAGTGCGGCGGTGGACCTGCGCGTCACGCAGGCGGAGGATATTCTGAACACGAAGTCGGGCTGGAAGGCACTGTGCGGGACGACGGATTTCGGGGAAGTGATACAGAAGGCGTTCGCAGCAGGTGGTGTTGGAAAGGGCAAAAGCGAGGGTAGCGAGCCAGCCTATGCACCGGGCCCGGATCTACTGGCTGGCGACCCGTCATCAGAGATGTCGCCTGAGCTGCTGGCGTTCAGCATCTTCGTCGACCGCATCCAGGGCTACCTCGGCTCCTACTTCCTCAAGCTGCAGGGCAACGTCGACGCGGTGGTCTTCAGCGGGGGGATCGGAGAGAAGAGTCAGGAGCTGCGCAAGGTTCTGTGCGACAGGATCACATGCTTAGGCTTTCGACCGGTGTCGGAGGAGAGAAATGCGAAGGTAGATGAGAAGGGTGGCGCCGTGGTGGAAATAGGGGAGGAGGAGACGGGGAAGAGGAGGTTGTTGGTGTGCCGGACGGATGAGCAGGTGAGTTAGGTGGATTTTGGATGATGGCGGTGGATGTTGACATCATTTGCAGCTCGAGATGGCTCGACAGTGCGCGCTGAACGAGAAGTTTTGGTAGACTCAATGTTTGGAGGACATAGAAGTGTACTGTATAGTGAGAGCTTCTTCATATGGCTATCACAGCTTGCACAGCGTCGTCGCTTGCAGGTATAGCATCATAATCATATTCAGAGCTTGCACGTGTAAGCGACCTTCGGAAGGACCACTGTTGAATTATATTCATACGCTGTGCTCGGATGGTGGACATATACTCACCGCTATATCGATAAGCTAGAGTCTCTGGGCGGAAGCTCGTCCACACCACCCTTTCCTTCAACCCGTCCTCCTTCCACTTGTTCAAGGTCTTCGGGAAGAGAGGAATCTCCCCTACCAGCGTCTGATCGTGCGCGATGACCACCAGGACATCCGGGCTAGCGTCGAAAGGCAGCAAGTTGCGGATAGCCCTTCTCGTCCCCTCGATATCTTCGTGCACATCACCGTCGACGACATCCAGCATCGGATGGGCGCGCTGGATGAGGTCGAAAGGTTCGAAGGTGCCGGTCGTTGGAACGACCCTCGAGGCGTTTGCGGGACAGAAGTACTCGCTGGAGATAGTCTTCCATGCCGCGTCGAGGATGTCTCCGGGGCAGGGCATGGTTTGGTGCAGCATGTCGGACGGTCGGAACTCGCCCGGGTGGTGGCAGATGTCGCCGCCGAGGAAGATGAAGGTGGTGGGCGTGACGCGCGCGAGGGCGCAGGTGTGGCCCTTGATGTGCTTTGCGAAGAGAACATGATGAGTGAGGCTCACATCAGGCAGAAAAGACATAGTTACCCCAGGGCAGTCCAGCACGTAGAAGCTGCCGTCGCCAAAAAAGTCGATGGCGTTGAAGTTGCCTATCTTCAGGCCGTCCGAATAGTCAAGCTCGCGAACCGAGCGGCCGCTGGTGATGGTGTAAGTTGTCGTCGCGCTGTCGAGGGTATGAACATACTGACGCGAATTCTTCTGGGCGCAGAGCAGAATGAGGATCTTCGGGGAAGACCTTCAAGTTGGTTCCCGGGCCTACGAGGAGCTGGGTAGAGGGCGGGAACTTGCTCATGTCGCCTGAGCGAGAAAGTCAGCATGAGAGCAGCTGAGAATGGGGCAGGTGTATCTCACCTATGTGGTCGAAGTGTATGTGACTTGTGGAATAATTATGTCAGGTCAACGCAACATTGTTCAACTACTCATCCTTACCTCCAGATCACAGTGTCGATGCTCTCTAGCTCGATACCGCCCTTCCGCAATTGCCCCGTAATCTCGTCCGGGTGCATCGTGCAGTCGAGCCGATTAAGCAGGTCTTGCAATCCCGCCGGGTAAGTCGTCAGATCGCGGCCACCCAGATCGAACATCGCGCGGCGCCCCAGTCGTGTATTCTCGATGAGGAAGACATAGATGGGGAAGTGGAAGTACTCGCGTCCTGGCGGGACGGGCTTCATGAGCGTTCCCGCGAGTACCCTCGTCCGCTCTGGGTAGGCGGTGTTGAAGACCTGGACGGTGACGGTGGCGTCGCTGGATGGAATGTTGAGGTTGGGGGCGTTCATGGTGGGCTGATCGTCGAATGGATGAGAAGAATGCGGAGATGCGCTTTATATCCTCCACGACGATCTACACTGCGCCTGCCAGATCGCGCTTTGGGTGAGGTGATCAGTGAGCGCCTTAGCGGTAATGAGTGATCATAGTCTGCTTGCAGAGCAGCCCGTAGCGATGCTCTTCTATTGGAGCGTGTTGACCGGTGGGCGAGGACGTATCACCCGCGGTTCACGGCCATGCTTCACGTTAACGCTAGAGTTATCTGCACACAATCGGCGTCCAATTGTATTCTTACTAGATAGGTCATGCATTGCATGGTACATTGAATCGAGATTTACAGTTTGAGTACGTCAGGACCTACATAGGAATCTCAGCGTTTGGAAACGAGTAGCGTAAGGAGGGCGTATAACTTACGGGAGTACGTGGATGGGAATGGTCGTCGTTGAGGCAATTGTGCTTGAATTTCACAGACTCAAGGCGCTGCCTTGGAGCCGACATTGACTGTTCATTCAAGGTAAGAGCAATTCACAAAGCTTTGCAGTAAGATACTCACTGCTGCTATACCTAAAAGCTCTGTTACCCGGTTCGAAGCTGGCCCAGGTCACCTTCTCCTTCAGGCCATCCTTCTTCCAGTCGTTGATCGTCTTCGGGAACAGAGGAAGGTGGCCAACGAGTGTTAGGTCATGCGCAATGACCACCAGAACGTCCGGGTGGGCGTCGAAAGCCAATAGCTTTTGGAGGGTCTCCCTCGCTGTCGGTGGGTCCTCGTACGCGCCACCGTCCGCGATGTCGAACATGGGTGTCGTGCGCTTGGCGAGATCGAATGGTTGGGAAGGGTCCTGCACGCCGAAGTGCTCGCCAGAGATAGCCCTACGAGCGGCCGCGAGGATCTGGCTGGGGCATGCGATGGTCTGATGCAGCGAGGCCGACGGACGGAAATGACCAGGGTGATGGGAGATGTCTGCGCCCAGAAGGACATAGGAGGTCGGAGTAACTCGTGCGAGAGCACACGTATGTCCAGGTGCATGCTATGGGAGGCAGGGAGAGTCCCTTCAGTTCTATGGCATCGAGAAGTCATGGAAGACTTACTCCGGGAGCGTCGAGCAAGTAGAGGCTTCCATCCTCAAAGTAGTCGAGCGCGTCGAAGCCTCCTATTTTGAGACCGCCGTAGGTTAGCTCGCGCACGTTTCTGTCACTATAATGAACCATGAGAACAAATTAGGATAACAAGACTGCGCGGTTTCGCACCTGATATCCTTCTCAAATAGTCCGGACTCCGGGTGGTCGGGATAGAGCTTGAGTTGCATGCCTCGACCAACCACGAGGTCTGTGGAAGGAGGGAACCTCGTAGTATCCCCTGTGAATACTCAGTATAGATGTATGACCGTTTTATGACACAAGCGCACCTATATGGTCCATATGGGCGTGGCTGCGAAGCATCAGTATTGTCTTCCTCCTTGATCTACGTGCAAGCCTACCTCCAGATAACCGTATCAATGCTCTTGAGATCGACATTCCCCTTGATCAACTGGTCCGGAATCTCGTTGACCACAAACTGAACGAAGGGCAGCTCAAGCTGCTGCGCAATGGGTGGAGGGTATGTCGCTGGGTTGCGCGCCCCAAGGTCAAACATGACACGTCTTCCAAGCGCCGGGTTCTCGATGAGGAAAGAGAAGTCGGGGAACCAGTACTCCTCTCGCCCGGGGAGCACAGGCGACATAAACAGAGCAGCCGGGATGTGGGACTTCTCAGAGTCTATAGAGTTCAGTGCTTTTACGATGACGGTCGCATCGCTGTGAGGGATGTCAATCTCGGTGGAGGTCGCCATCCTTGTGCTGCGAAGAGGGACAGTGACTGCGGAAAACTCGAGTGGTCTCTTCGACCTTTAAACCAAATTCTCGGTTAGACGGTTAGGGTGAACAACGTAGGTTGAGTCGTACCTCCACAGTGCCGGTGACGCGACTGCATGCCGTCTCTTTCCATGGGAAAAGCATCCAGTAGAGGCCTACCCATCGGAGCGTCGATACGGACGTCGAACATTCGGGAGGTCAGCACGGGACGCCCCCGCGCTGCCTCGGCAGCTGCCGAAGGTCACACGTACCCACTTTGTCACGGTTCGACTTTGCCTTTCGCATTTTCGTTGCTTATTCTCTGGAAAGAAAGGAGTGAATCGTACATCGATATCTCAGGCACTGGTACCGTATTGAAAATATGCGAACCGTGCAGAAGCTACGGTATACGAGTGCCCTTCGTCGTTACCACCGGACGGTCTGATTGCTACAAGATCACGCTGGCCATATTTGAGTATGAAGCAGCCCAGAACATATAAATTGGCATACTTACCCTTGCTGTAGCGCCACGCAGTATTCTCTGGCTGAAAGCTGGACCAAGCAACTTTCTCCTTGAGCCCGGCCTTCTTCCAGTCGTTGATAATCTCCGGAAAGAGGGGCAGATGGCCTACAAGCGTCTGATCATGGGCAATGACCACGAAGACGTCCGGATGGGCATCGAAAGGAAGCATCTTCTGTACAGCCTCCCTCGCAACGGCCGGATTCTCGTGAACACCATGTTCGGCGATGTCTAACATGGGCCGATCGCGCTTCGCAAGGTCGAAAGGCTCTGACGCTAACGAAGCGAAGTGCTCCTTGGAAATGGTCTTGTTGGCAGCGCTGAGGATATCTCCCGGGCAAGCGATGATCGTGTGCAGGAGAGTCGACGGTCGGAACTCGCCCGGGTGGTGACTGATGTCAGCGCCCAAGAAGACGAACGACGTCGGTGTAACTCGTGCAAGCCCGCACGTATGACCACCAATGTGCTAAAACAAGATGTTGAGCGTATACAGGTAACGGCAGGGTGATTGAGCGTACGCCAGGAGCATCCAGCAGGTAGAGACTCCCGTCGCCAAAGAAGTCGAGCGCGTCAAACCCTCCGATCTTCAGGTTTCCGTAGGTAAGCTCGCGAACAGACCGTCCTCTGAGTGTGGGGTGAGCGAGATGAACGCTATCGGTGGACGGTGAACTGACTGGAAATCTTCTTCGCGCAGACCGGAATCTGGTTGGCTGGGGTACGTGCTCACGTTCGTCCCGCGACCGACGACGAGCTCCGTCAAAGGCGGGAATCTGCTCACGTCCCCTGCAAGATATCAGCATTCTCAAGGGCTATAGACGAAGAACAAGTGACATACCGACGTGATCCACATGCGTGTGGCTATGAAAATACAGTCAGAGACGCGATAGAAACGATGTGAACACCATCACCTCCAGATCACCGTGTCGATGGACTTGAGATCGACACCACCTTTGACGAGCTGGTCCACCACGTCGTGCACTACCATCTCCACGCCGGGGTGCTCGAACATCTGCTGGACCTGCGGGGGATACGACGACGGCTCGCGAACACCCAAGTCGAACATGACGCGACGGCCCGTGCGGGGGTTCTCGATGAGGAACGCGTAGGCCGGGAAGAAGATCTCCTCGTGTCCCTCTAGGACGGGTGAGAGGAAGAAGGCTGCGGGAATGCGGGACTTCGATGGATCGACACTGTCGAAAGCGCGTACGACGACAGTCGAATCGCCTGAGGGGATGTTGAGGTTGTTAGGAGTAGACATGGTTCTCGAGTTCGATGTTGTTAAACAAACAGTCGGATAGTAAAGGCCTTATAAAAATGAAGGCCTTCGCAATGCGTTAGTCAAAAAAGGTCTGCGAGGCGAAGATACTGACATTGAAACGGCCGAGTCGGCCATAGAAAAGTCGTTGCTGGGTAAAACCTCAGGTAAGGCATTCATAAGACTTGCGCCTCGGGTGGAACCGTATTGATTGTCTTTCCGACTTCGTACGGACGTTGACGCCTATATTCCATCGTGAGTTTACGTCTCCCTACCTATTGACTCCTATATGGGACTGAAACCAGGTTCGGAAACTGAAGGTGTTAGCCCCCGTGTCTATCGGAGGATGATCAAGCAACTGACCTCGGTCATCGTACTTGGAACAACATCACTCAGACGCTGCGATATTCCCATATGTCGTGATTATAGCAGACCAGATACAACAGCAAAGTACAGTCTAGAGGACAGTGGAGATTTAGGCGCCCCAATACTTGCGCTCAATATATCGGAAGATGGGATATGTCACCGCGCTGAAGGCGAAGGACAGCTCGAAGCCAATATCGCCACCTAGAATGATTGTGTGAGCTTCGAGATGGGTGCAGGAGAGGAACATCGAACGTACCGATACCCGGAAGCCCGAACTTGCTACCGATGACTCCGACATACCACGTCTGTGCCATACCAAGAACAGCGCCTGCCACTCCGCAGCCCAAAGCCAAGAAACTGGCAACGCCAAGGGGCAGCTTCCTCCACTGATTGTACTCATCAGGTGCATAGTTCATCCAATCTCCGCGACGGAAGATAAGGTGCTCCTCCACCAAGATCGTCGAGAAGATCGCGAGCCAGTAGCTGAGAACGACGAGGAGCGTATCAAGCCACTCCTCGAAGTAGCTAGCACCGACAATGGCGAGGGCGATGTAGACGGCGGACCCGGCAAGGACGATGAAAACGCGGGGAATGGCCTGGGCGTAACGACCGAGCACCTGGAAGGTGACGGAGAGAGAGTACATGTTGGGAATGTTGTTCGCCACGATGGAGAGGGCGAGCAGCACGAGAAGGAAGCTGCCAAAGCCGTGCATGGTGCCAGTAAGCGGCGCACCGAGCAAACCACCCTGTAAAACATCAGTTAATTGCTCGAACTTTGAGAACTGATCCAGCTTACCACACCGATAGCACCGTAGGCATCGCCCCACGTCGGCTTAGCATCGAAGGTGTGCATGGCAGCCGCACCGAGGATCTCGACAGTAATCATCGGGAGATTCATGCCCCAGCTAAACGTTGTCAACAAGACAGCGCGGACCGGGAAATAAGAGAAACTCACTATGTGGACCAGAACACCTTCCACGTAGCCATATTCTCGGGAAGCTGGACAGAGTAGTCCGCAGCCAGCGAGGTCCAGCCCAGTGCAAAACCAGCGACGCTAATCCTGGGATTAGACCAACGATCACCACCACGGCCGAGGGTATGCCTACCTAGCGCCATAAGACAGTACGCTCGCAGCCTCAACCTCGCCGCTTCCGCCCCAAGCACCGACGTCGACATGAGCACCAATCTCGCCCGCGTAGATGATGAAAATGACGAAGACCTATGAGGAATAAAGTGAGACATAGACACGTAGAAGAGAAGTCACTAACAGGAATCCACGAGTACTTCTCATACAAATGCACGACACGGTAGCCCATGAAGGACACGATGATAGTGCCGACCGCTATGACAACGATGGCAGCGGCGATGGGGATCTGGTGCGACGTGCTGACGGCCTGCAGCGTCTGCCCACCAACGATTGAGTTCACAACAGACCACCCTACGCATGCAATGCAGTTGAGGATAACGGGGATCAAAGCCGTAAAATAGCCGAAGGAGAAGCGCGAGATGGTCAATTGGCGCAATCCTGTAGGTAATTACGATCGTCAGGCATTGCTTCGCTCGATCGACGAATGAAGCGCACCAAGCTTCGGTCCCCATGTCGAGAAGTAAGCCGCAGGGATTGAAGTGAGAAGGTTGAAGAATAGGATGGTCAAGACCGCATCCCTCAGCCCAAGCTCGAACACAGACGCAGAAAGCGTGCCCAGAGAGAAAGTCGAGATGGTCATGTTTGCCGCCAGCCACATCCAGAAGCACACCAGCGACGCTGTGGATGGCGTCAATCTATTGCTACTTAAGGCGCGCGACTTGCTACTCACAGGTCTGCGATCGTTCGTCCGGCATTACTCGCTCAATTCCACGCGCCTCAACACCCCAGCGATCGAGCTTCTCCACCAGCGTCCAGAGAGACCTGAGCTTGCCCCGCGGTACATCGTCGTTCAAGTCCGCGATCCGCGCTTCGTGAACGCTGCGCGAAGGATCAGCGGGGGAACACTCGTGTGGAAGTTGTAGGTACGCACCTCGTCGCGCCATGGACGGAGTCCTTCTCCAACCCCTTCTCGGGGTCGGATGCGGAGCTATAGCTGGCGCTCATGAGGGGAGGGGGAGGGAAGGGGGTGAAGGCGTCCTTCGCGACACGGGCGAGGAGGATAAGAAAATGGCCTGGGGCTTATCGGCCCCGGCACGATCATCGACTCCTGCACCACAGGCCAGCGTCAAAGATAAACATGGAGCGCGTGCGAGCCGCCGTAGGCGGGTGCTCGGGTCCACTATCGTGATCAGTATCTGTTATTCAGCCCATTGATAGTTGTCCCATTTGTCGGTCTCATTTCGTGGGCGATCGAACCAGGTACGAGGCGGACAGTGGACCTGGCGCTGAGTTCCCTCCCCGAGCCTCCTCCTGTCGTCTCTATCGCTGCTGTGTTGTGCCTTGACGTCGGACTCCTCAGTGAAAGATAGCTCGTAATCCGCGCGTCGTCAATAGACTTGTGCGAAGCGCGGCCTCCGCGCGCACGCACAGCGCGGTAAAAAGAAACTCGCAATCGAAGGACGGAGGAAAAAGCGGGGTTGCATGTTCCGGATCCTGCCAACGGATCAAAAGGTCACGTGGAAAATGTTCGACTTTCCCGGCGATCCTGCGGCGATCACCCCGAGGGTTCGATGCAAGTTCATTGACTCGTTGTGGGTCAACAGCCTGTGTCAGTAAGCACCAAACGCACCCAGAGTCCAATGCAGAACTGGCAAATCTTCTATAAAATGCACGACGCCTGGACAGCGCACGCAAGTGCAGGTTTCACGACTGGGGGCCCATGTGGTTGCTTGGGTAGCTCGCTTTATGCAGGGATAAATACAGAATTTAAGACTACAAGGGTGTCAGCACACCACGACTAGATACTTTGGGCTACTTACCAGAGGTATACAGACTACAGCGGAGATGTTTCCTTCTTCAACCACTCTAACGTTGGCGTGTCGTCCTTTAGCAAGGGAGAGAGCTTCTCCCATACGGTTTGATGGTACCCGTCTATCCATTTCTTGTCTTCTGCACTCAGAAGCGAGACGTCGATAAGGTTCTTGTGTAATGGGCACCTTAAGGGTGTATGTCAGCCTGTCATGCCTTCGCAAGCAGGCGAGAAGAAAAAGGCCTCGGAAAGTCCCAACGCACATTGTCACCGTCTCAAACCGCAAGTAGCCCTTGTCACCGAAGTTGTTCGGCGTGTCCGCAGGACGTGCGAGGACGATGCTCTCGATACGAATGCCAAACTTGCCATCGGCGTAGTAGCCGGGCTCGTTCGAGATGGTCATGCCGGACTTGATGGGGACAGCATTGGCGGCTGGCGGAGAAAGTTAATGCGCAAGGATGGGGAGGAAAGGTGCGGAGATATACTTATGCGGGTTCCCATTCCTTGCGGGCCTTCGTGGACATTTAGGAAGGCACCGACGCCGTGGCCGGTGCCATGTCTAAGGGCCCTAAGTAGGATTATCGAGAAGATAATATACTACCCACCTGTAGTCCAAGCCATCTTGCCAGAGGTATTTACGAGCCCAAGGATCACTGGATGGACGTTAGCAGCTATTCGGTGCACAACGTCTCATAACATACAGTAGATATCCCGTCGTCCCGTTCGGGAACACAGCGGTCGCAATAGCGATATGTCCTTGCAATACTCTGGTGTTCGCGCGGCGCTCTTCTTCAGTTGGCGTGCCGAAGTGCTGTTTTTAGGCGTTAGCACGAAGATGGACAAGGAGCGGTGAGGGACGCACCCATGTCCGCGTCACATCTGTCGTGCCATCAAGGAACTGAGCTCCGGAGTCGCAGAGGTAGACCTGCTCCTTCTTGACGATGGCACAATCATCTCGGACGGGGTCGTAGTGGATGATGGCTATGAGAGATCAGTAAACGTGAGTTCGGAAGAGCACAAATTATCCGTACCTCCATTGGGCCCGGTCGCAGATATGGTCGGGAATGACAGGCCCTTACAGTGCTCCTGTTCTCTGGGAACCATAAGTCTGTATTCGTGCATGTGTGGAGTTAGACTCACGCCCTGTAAGCCTCCAGCTGGTCGGCAGCGGTAACTTCCGTGAGCTCAACGCCCTTGTTGAGTTGTGCTTCGAGCCAGGCGAAATACTTGACGAGGGCCACGCCGTCGCGAAGGTGGGATTGACGGAAGCCCTCGAGCTCGACATCGTTCTTGATGGCTTTGAGGTCGGCTAGGGGTGAACGTGTGGCGAGGACACGGTCCTTGAATGGAGTAAGCGGGTGTGCGCTGATGACAGCAATAGCAGGGCATACCGGATGGAAAGCGCTTGCGACTGCCAAGCTGGCATTGCTCGCAATGAGCACCTTGCTATCCTTGCCCTCCACCAGCGACCTGAGGTTGTTCTTCAAGTAATCCCAGATTTCCTGGTACGGACGAAACTCCACATCATTCGCCAGCCGCTTCTTCGCATCCTCCGTTACCCGCTTGCTGTCCGTAAAGATAATCGCACGCTCCGGCTCGACCACCCCGTACGCAAAAAACACCGGGTTGTAGTCGATATCTGACCCCCGCAGGTTGAACAGCCACGCGATGTCGTCCAGGTTCGTCACCACCATCGCGCTGGCCTCCTTCTCCTCCAGCGCTGTACGCAGGCGCTGCAGCTTACTCGTGTGCGACTCGCCGGAGAACTCCTCCGCGAGGTAGAAGACCTCGTTGGAGGGGCGCGCGGGCTTCGCGGCTCCCCAGACCGCGTCGACGAGGTTTGTGGTGAGCGGGACTAGGGAAGAGCCGAGGGGGGCAAGTTCTTTGGAGATGGACTCGGCGTCGGAGACGGAAATGACGGTGGAGTCGATGCCGATTTTGGAGTTGTGAGGGAGCTTCTTGTGAAGGAATTCCTGCCAGGTGGGGACGTCTGGGACACGGTGAGCATGGCTACGGCTGAGGAAGGGGATTGCAATGAACCTGGCATGCCAACCTTCATTAGGGTCCAGTTACTGTGGCTTGTATTAGATATCAGGGAGAGCGATGGGGTAGAGTAGGCCGCACTCGTCCAGCTGCTGGCTCGCTTGCAGGAAGTAGCGCCCATCCGTGAACAGGTATGCGCGGTCCAGAGTCACGATCGCGCATCCTGCAAGCAGGGTAAGTCCTAGAGACCAAGAAGAGATATAGTCGCGCACCTGCAGACCCAGTGAAGCCAGAAATCCACGCACGTCGCTCGTCGGCGGCAGCCAGGTATTCACTCGCATCTGCCAAGCATCAGCCCCGTTCCCCGGCGATCGCCCCCGTGCTCACGTTCGTCCTCGCTCGGGATCACGATGGCATCCACAGAGTACCCGTCCTGGGCCATTAGATCCCTCAGCTTGTGCAGCCAGTCCGTAGTATTGACCGCATGAGGTGCCATAGCTAAACGCGTCTCGGATCGGGTAGGAAAAGAGGTCTGGAAGTGGCGGGCGAGGAGGGGCCGAGGGCAGAAGTACGGACGCTCAGCGACGCGTCCAAGTTGCAGAAGAGGTGTTGCAGAGAGACGCGAGTTTCCCGAGATAAGACGAGGGCAGTTAGAGCGAGCCGGCCTGAGCACGAGACCACGCAGCATGTTGGCGATACCCAGAAGTGACCGTTCCAGGCGGGTGACGGAGGCGTTCCTTCGTTTCAGCACAAGAGCTGCCACGACACGCGATTTGGATGCAATGTTGCGTTGTCATTACTACGCTACAGCATGAGCTCTACCGCCAGAGTAAGAGCGTGCGAGTAGTTCTATGGGTAAAAATACAGCTATTCGAGACCGTCATTAATAGTTATGCAGCAAACCGAACAGGAAACCAAGAAACACGATTAAGAGACGCCATCGAGGAGCCCAGAATATGCTACAGAGACGTCAGGGAGGAAGAAATGTTCGTGGAAGAGTCGTCAATGTGGGTGTGTATGCAAGTGAAGGGGTAGAGTGCGTGAAAGGACGGTAGCTGGAAGCGCGGTGCCACTGTTCAGTGTTCACATGACCACGGGCTGGAAAGGGTTCGTCTTCATGCTCTTTCGCGATTCCGCCGGCAGAATCGTGACCTGGTGCTCGTCGTCGAAGGGCGTCACGAAAGGGTTGACCGGGCTCTTGCCACCAGCGCCAACGCCTGCAATCCCTGCGGACGAAGCGTCAGAGACCGCGGGACTGGGCTGTGCGTCCGCGAAGGGGTTAAGTAGTGTCGAGGATGACCGCGCGGGGACAGTCGTCAACAGACGTGTCGTCGGCGTCAAGGACGTGGACGAGGTCTCCTTGCTCCCGTTGCTGCTGCTGATGGACCTGGAAGGAGGAGGACCAGCAGGTCTTGGTGGACGCGCACGGTCAACAGTCAAGTACTGCTGCTGCTGAGGCTGCTCGAAACCATGGTGCAGAGGTGCAGGGAACGGCGCCGGACGATGGTGAGAGCCCATATCAAGCGGCCTTTCCAGCGAATCTGCCGTGTAAAAGTCCTCGTTGACGTCCGCCGGCACCGAGACCCGAGGGTTCTTCGTAGGATGCGGCGCGAGTGCCTCACCCTCCTTTGCAGCAGCCCTCATCGAAGACAGACGGGGGAAGGTGCGGGCAATGGCTCCGCGAGCAGGGTGCATCGGCGGCGGCAAGCGACTCTGCGTCTGCGTGCTTTCTTCGCTAGAGCTGCGGGAGTGGAGGGTCGAGGCGCGCGTCGTCGGGCTGATAATGTTCACCCATGGTGTCTGCCTACGGGTGGTTGTAGGCGAAACCGACCACCGCGAGCGCTCCTCGGGGGAGGCGTCCTGCTCCGTTACCGCGGGCATCTGCTCGACCTCCGCGACAGGACGCGTCGTCCCTGCCATGGCACGGCCAACCGAGATGCGAAGGTTGGGCTTGCCACGAGTAGGCGAAGGAGACTCGTCCGACTGCGTACGCCCTCGCCCAAAGAGGCGAGCGAAGATGCCAGGCTTGCTAACACTCTCCTCGGAGTCGTCATCGTCGTCCTGATTCCTCGTCGGCACCGCCTGCAGCTTCAAAGCGCTAGACTCAGGCTTCTCCTTCTCGCCCACTTCGGAGGGTGCGGCTCCCCTTTCCTTCTCCGACCTCGATGAACGCCCGAGAGACCAAGGAGTCCAAGGCGAAGGTCGGGGAGATGGCAGTGGGGTGAAGGATGGCAAGTCGTGCGCAACGGTCAAGTTCTGGTGTTGCTGCTGCTGTGAGGCAGGCGCATCCGCAGAAGGACCCTCGCGGAAAGGCACGACCAAGCCGTTGATGCCCGCCCTCTGTTCGCACTCCCATCGCTTGCGCTCGCGAGCGTCCCTCGCGCGGGCGAACCACGCAGTCCAGAACCACGCGTTACCGCCGGAAGGACCCTCGTCAGGCGGCGAACGAGCGCGATGGTTCTTGCGATTCGCCCACATCGCCTTGCCATACGAGTGCCACCAGATGATGATGAGCCCCATCAGGACGACAACACCCCAGAGCCCAACGAAGATAGCGAACATGATGCGCTCCTTCTTGAGGGACTCAGTGTACGCACGGACAAGCTTGTCGACGATGCCGTTGTCATCCTCGCCGTCGCCGCCATCGCCACCGCCAAGCGCGGCGGCAGAGATAGGGCGCGAGACCTCCTTGACGCCGTCGGGACTGAGGACGAGGACGGTCTCGTTCAGCGTGGGCAGCTCGACCTGGATGTTGTCGTGCAAGAACGTGAGCGCGTTCTCGATAGCAACGATCTTGCTACCGAGCAGACAAAACACGAACTCCTGCACTGGCTGCTCGAGCGGCGTGTTGTTGAAGACGCCCTCGATCGCGTCCTCGACGGTGTCGTAGAACTTGACGAGTGTATCGTTCAGCGTGACGGTCGTGGTGTTCAGCCAGCCGAAGACCCCGCCGTCGATATGCTGCTGCATCTCCGCGATCTGTGCGTTCACGTCTGCAGCATACTGCGCGGACTGGTTGTACATGCTCCCGTTGATCTGCGTCGCGATGTTGTTGGAGAGCGTGTCCGCGGAGGCCGCCGCGCGCTCGTTGTACTGGTCGACGAGCGGGTCGAGCGCGATGAGCTGGATCTGGACGGACAGCAGGCCGACGAAGCCGATCAGGAAGCAGGCGAGCGCGGGCGCGTGGAAGATGTAGTGCAGGAACCACGTCAGGTTCGTCGTCTTGGTCGGACCCAGGCGAAGCCGGCGCGCTGTGTTGTTTGCCATGCGCGTCAAGATCGGATGCTGCCCTGCCGCTTGCAGCATGAGCATGTTGTGGTCCGTAAGCTCGACGTTCGGGGCGCCACTGCTGCCAGTCGCGGGCTTCGACTGGTATAGGACGGGATCGGAGATCCACGCCTGGCGAGTGGAGTCGAGATGCTGAATCTGGCTGCGCCACTTGTACCAGACGAGGAAGCAGTTCAGGCCAACAAGGCAGAGGGCAATGACAATGATGATGACAATGCCAATTTTGGTGGCCTTGATGATGTCCTGCCCCAAATCGTCGACGACAGACGTGTCGAGGTCGTCGCAGAAGCGGACGGTGTTGGTCTCCGGCAGCTTCATCAGCGACGAGTTGAAGTGCAACCCAGCGAACGTGTCGTTGATGTCCGCCTTGAGGAGCTCGAACGGTGTGTTAATTCTGCACACTTGTCAGTACACGATGTCTGCAAAAGCTGTGCTTGTACGTACACTTCCTCGATGGCGTCCTTGATCTCGTCAAACGTTGGCACTGTGTTGTTCAGGCTCGTGAGTGCGTCCTGGAACGTGGTGGGGAGGTTGAGGTTCGTGAGGGAGGAAAGGTCCGGCATGTCGATTTGTGGGGCAGAGATGTCGTCGAAGGGATTGATAGCATTGATACCGTCGATGGCAGTCTGGAAGGCCGAGTTGGCACCGTTGATAGCACTCTGGATGGTGTCGGCAATGCCGTCTGCGATGTTTTCAACGAACTCCTTGACCTATACAGAAAGGTAATGTTAGCCACGGTCCGATTCATGCCCGGCGCAACAACGCACCTCATCTGCCGCACTTATAAGCAGCGATATACCGCCACGGATGATGAGCTCGACGAAGCAGAGCAACGTGGAACGGTAGATATCAATTATGAAGTTGATGATCGCCTCCATGATCGTCAGCGCGAGGACCATAGTGGCACGAGCGGCGTTCATGGTGGCATTGACCGAGTCCGCGAACAGCTCGTTGCTGCCCATGGCCATGTAGCGGGGGAGGCTGGCCGACGACGTGGCAGCGTTCTGCGCGGCCTTGCAGCTGGCGATCATGTTGGCCTTCGCACTGTCAACCGAGTCCTGCATAGACGAGGAGGATATGGCAAGCCGGAAGGCAACGAAAAGAAGGGAAAGGATGGGGTACGCGAGCCATGTGAGCGAGAGGAGGTGGGGGAGCTCGAGGTAGGGCTTCAGGGCGTTCGCGGTCGTCACGGTCGTGGCATCGTAAGTCGGCGGGGGCGACATCCAGCGTGGATATTCAGACATGGCGGGTCGACCGGCGACGCGTTCGTCGTAAACAGAAAAGAGGGACGAAAAGAAGCACGCCCTTCATTTTTACCAAAGACCTTTATAACGTACGCACCGGCCACGATGGTCATTGTCTGCTGAAATGGGAACCGTCACACCCAATTGTCTGTCACGCGTGACATGGAGTGACATCCATTGTTCGTCCCGCTCATCACACTCCGCCGGTGCCCTCGGTGCTTAACGGCAGTGTGAAGGCCGTGATGTGCCCATGTATTTATCTACTAACCGAAGTGGAAGACGTGTACACTTGAATCCTACTTAGAAAATTTGGGAAAGCCGACAAGCCAGGCGGACCGTGACAAGATACAGCTCTGGAGTGCATACCCGTCGCGTTTGCCTGCACTTTGTCAGATCCTCCCGTTTCAGACGCAATGTACCGTGCCTTGTGTCCGCGCTGTGTGGACTCCATTCCTCCGCCACCTCACGACGGACGTAAGAGGTAATTCTTTTGTATCCAAAAGGGGATATAGCCCCGCTGCTTTTTGTCTTTTCGTCCTCTGCGTGACCGAGTCCACATGCATCGTACGGTGTTTGCAGGAGTTGTTATGCAGTGGAGCCCGAGGTTACGTTCATATCGATGGATTTACTTCCTCGGAGCGGACAGATACACGACAAATGATTCTCATCCTGACACTGAATCTACACGGAACTTGGACTTGTCTACAACATCGTTCTGTCACAATCCTCTACACAGCAGTCTATTCACCGGGGTATTCCGCTTAGTTCGTCTCTGCGTCGGTGTACTCCGTGGTGGCGAAGCCAATCTGGCCCTTGCCGCTGTCGTACACGGTATAGAAGCGCTCGAGGAACGCGTAGCCGTTGATGAAGTCGAGGCCCTGGCCGGACGGGGTGCCAATGTCGGCGACGACAAGATAGATCGCGTCGTCGCTGCCGCCGATAACGCTGTTCAGAGCGCGCGGCCAGATCTGTGCGTTCGCGGTGAACTCGTAGGTGTCCTGTGAAACGGGTTAGCAGGCTACCCTAGCGAGAATGGAAGGGCTACCCACATCACCGATGTTGAAGAACAGGCTCTTGAGCTTCGAGAACTGGTCCTTCGTGATGCTGAGCAGACCGACACTGTTGTCGACCTTCGCGCCGGTCGCCTTCGCGTACGCCTTGTAGGCGTCGCTCGCGAGGTATAGGAGGGTCGTACCGGTGTCGGTGATGCCAGCGTTCTTCTTAAGAATAACGGTGTCGCCGTACTTGATCGACTGGTCGATGCCCCAGTAGTTGGAGGCCGGGGAAGTCTTGGTCACGGGGCTGTATAAGAACATTAGATGGGCAGAAGAGAGGGGAGGAGGAGGAGAAGACGTACGTGTACTTGATGTCACCGGTGTGCTTGGAGTCATCGACACCGCCCCAGATGAGCTCTCCATTCTGGTCCTCCTCCTTAGTGGTGGGCTGGAAGTAGACGCTGATGACCTGGTCGTCGATGAGCCCCTGCTTGAAGGCGGAGTCGACGACGGTCGGGATCTCGTCGTTGGAGTTCTCGAGGGTGCCTATTGCAGCTGGTCAGCGAACACGTTCCTAGTTATGCATCAGACTACTGCTCACCCTGCGTTAGGCTAGTGGGCCCGATGCCGAGAATGCCATCATAGCCGGTGAAGCCAGACGAGGTATCGGCGACACCGATGGACTGCGAGTCGATGACAAGGTCGCTGGTGATGGTGACCTTGTCGGTGTACTCCTCGCCGGAGAAGTAACCCGATCCATAGCTGACGGAAACACCGGATCCAGTGTCCTTGGACGTCGAAGACTTGGAGTATTTCTTGTCGGCACCGACCCAGGTGTTCGAGCTACCAGTGTCGACAATGAGGCTGTCTGTATTGCAGTCAGCATTCAGCGTCTTCGTTACATACACAATTCACGTACACTTCGTCGCATCCGCGCCAACACCAACATCCGCGCTGTAGATGACCGCCTCGTTGGTGACAGGCTCGTCAATGAGGCCCTCATCGACGGCCTGACCCTCCTTCTTGAGAGCCAGGGCCTTGAGCTTCTGCACGCGCTGCTTGCCCGCCTGCACCAGGTTGTGGCCGCTCGTCACGTTCAGCTTCCGCGTCAGCTCGAACGAGATCGGCGAGCGGTCGACGAGGATGGGCTTCGTCGCGACCACCACGGCCAGGAGTAGGGGACCGAAGGCGGGGCTAAGACGCATGCTGGTCTGAGGCTGAAGGGGATGGTAGGAGGGGAGGTTGCGACGGTTGGCGACGAGGAACTGTTGAAGGCCTAGGGGTCTTTATACCCTGCAGCTATCGCGCAATGGCATATGGCCTCCCTCGTCATGGGTCTTCTAAACTATGCACTGATGAGCGGAATGTCGTGCAGCGCCCCTTGAGCGTAGCCGGAGGGGAACTCACCACAAGATTCTGGTAGCGCAATGTCGCCCTACGGCACGAAATTACCGTGATGTCGACTTCGGGAGCATGGCAGGCAGGCAGATATCACATCTTTAGGAGGGCTGCATGGCGTGCATCGTGCTCTGGATGGTGCTGCACGAGTGGTCTCTGGTCCGTCACTCCAGAGAGGTAAATTAAGACGACAGAGATAAGAATGTGGCGGCCGTTGATCCAGCATGCGAGACTGTCGCTGCCTTGAGCAGCCCGCGGACCCATTCGAGCGTTGGACTGACGAGAGAGCCAGCAAAAATGAGCACCTAGACATGGCTTGTTATGGTCTGTCGCCGGAGAGGCAGTCTTGCATGTTCTCCTGGTCATCATGCAGTAGCAGAGGGACCATGTGCTAGGCATCGTTTCGCATAGTCTGGCCACGAGGGTCTCGCGAAATGAGTGCAATGGGCTCAGCATAGACGAAGATGGCCTCAACGTGCGATTGAGGGGCTACAGGTACGCAGTTACGGACTGTGTGAACCCGGAGATGATGGCGGTCAAGAAAGGAAGGTCGTGGGACTTCTGGACGGTGCGCGACCGGCAAACGCGGTCAGGTGACCGTGTAATGATCGGCCGGCCGGCCGGAGGCTCATTATGGCCAGGTCGAGCGCGTCGTCTTGCCACAAACGCTAACAGACCCTGCCTCCTCCTCGCCAAGGATTGCTCCATATCCTTCGAGTCATCTACCCTCATCGAGTAAGAAACATCTCTTTGACGCGAAGTAGAGCATGCTGACCCCCGTCACCAATCAGACAGCACCCGGCGCCAAAAGACTTTTTCCACTTGGAAACGACCTTTGCAGACTGCCATGGCCGCTGTTTCTTCTTTTTCCATGTACCAAAGCACTTCGGGTATGGGTATCTCCCAGATCAACGGGAATAATGGGTGTGTTTCCTTGTCTGTACTGTGTTCATCGTCCTTTCAGCTAACGATCGCATGCAAGGCAACCTTCTACCTCGCAGGCGCCGACGCCTGTTGGGTCTCTTTTCAAGAGAAAGCCAATCAAGATCACCTTCAACACCCGCCGCACCTCGAGCCTCCTTGAAAAAGAGGACGATGCATTGGCGAGCACCTCTTTTGTGCCGCCCCAACTCCACGCGAAGAAGTCAGACAACACCACACAAAAGAACAAGGCGGCGAGTCCGCCTCGACAGCCGCTTTGGGATCGACCTCTCGCGTTTGTATCTGCGGGAGGCGCCA
This sequence comes from Schizophyllum commune H4-8, assembly GCF_000143185.2. Lineage (NCBI taxonomy): Eukaryota > Fungi > Basidiomycota > Agaricomycetes > Agaricales > Schizophyllaceae > Schizophyllum > Schizophyllum commune. The sequence goes on along the minus strand of NW_026089545.1, from coordinate 1,415,160 downwards.
TCCAAGGCCCGCAGCCCCCCTCGACGGTTCCTGCCGCGCAGCCTTCGGTGTCGACGAATGATGCGCCACCGGCTTCTACGCCACAAGCGTCGCGTCCGATGTTCGTCAGCATACCTCCTGCGCAGACTGTCTTCTATGACGGCGAGGGCGCTTGTGAATGTGGCAACACATGCCTCAAATGTTTACTTCTGCAGGATGTAGCGAAGTGAGTAGGAACCAATTCCCGCACGTCCTCGTCCTGATCACAGTGTGTTTCTAGGTTCTCCTACATCGTAAATAAGGGACCTCAGTTACCGTCTTCGACTCGCGCGACAGGTTCGGTCCATTGAGATCGTCTCTGCAACACTTTGAACGGGTTCACTTTCCTCTTCTGCCCGGGTTTCTTCCGCTCAGGCATCATCCAAATGTATCTCCTTATATACCTATGCTACCTGCCAACAAACCACCTAATTTCTGTCTCGAGCCTGGGAGCAGATACGTAGCACGAAGTATCACCTCAATTCTAAGAAGTCGTGTACATGCTTCATGACCCCCTCCTAAAAGCTCGCAGCACATCGTCATGAGTCCAGTGTGGCAACTCCTCTTCCTCGTCCAGCCCAGGATCCGACGCGGCCTCATCGCTCCCATCCGAGCTATGCACCGAAGACATCCCGTCGATGCTGGATGTTGGACTATACTGGTCATCATCGTCATCATCCCCCACGACTTCCTCGCCCAAGTCCGCCTCCTTCTTATCTGCCAACTTCCCGCAGTTGACGCACCTGCGCTCTGCGCTGCCTGAAGGGACAGACAAAAGCAAAGTTGACTCTGACTTGGTGGATGCTTCATCGGTCACCTCCCCGCTACCGCTGTCTTCCGTCTCCTCCGTCGCGTCGACGGAATCCTCAGGCTCGTCTTCGTCTGCCTCCATGTCGGCATGTCCTTCGTCTTCCACCTCCTCTGTGGCTTCTTCTTCCTCCTCTTGGGAAACTTCTTCCTCTTCCTCCTCTTCACCGTCTTCCTCGTCTTCCTCGTCTTCCTCATCCTCGTCCTCCTCTGCCTCTCCCTCCTCATCCTCTTCCTCATTCTCATCCTCGTCCTCGTGACCGTCATCTTCCTCGTCCTCATCGTCCGATATGACGTCAGGGCTTTGGTCAACGTGCACGTAGTCGAGGTCTGCGCGCCACACATAGCTAGCGCTCTGCTTGATGCTGACGCCCGCGTACTCAAATGACACTACTTGCCCATCCTGCAGCTGCGAGTCCGGACGTAGAAAAAGGGATATGTCGTGCATATCGCTGAGGCCGAAGTCAAGCTCGCGGGCACCAAGTAGGGACGGGAAAGCTGTGTTGAAGGCGCCACTCCTGAGATGCTGGAGGTACGCTGCGAGATCGTCATAGAGCCCAGGTTGTTCAGACATGTCTATCCAGCGCACTGAAGGATGAGGGTAGCGTATGTGCGCATCTGTACATCTGGGCAGCACGAGATGCTGCAGGCGAGCACAGTACTGCAGAGATTCCCGTAGACCCGGCAGCGGGATGTGCATCTCGAAGATTGACACATGGATGCACAAGTATTCGATGTCAGCGCAGTTTTTTATCAAGAAGGTCTGAAATCCTGTCTCGCCGAGAGCGCCAACCCTCTGTGAGAAATCTGCTGTCAGGTTGCGCAGATGTGGCATCGCCCAGCTGTTGGTCATCGCGCTCCAGAAGTTGGGTAGGGAAGACATGATACTGAGTGTCGTGAGCGTGGTGAAGATGAGTTGCGGCAGCCGGATAGCGTTGCCACCGCTCGCAGACAGGCCAAAATGAAGCGATTGAAGATGGCCACAAGTCCTTTCCAGTATGAGGACTATCTCTGGCAGGTCGAAGCCAGAACCGCAGCTGAGGTTGAGGTTGACGATGCGATGGATATGATGTACAGGCAGGAGCTGCAGAGGAATGTGATGGTTGATGGGCATATCATGTTGATGCACGCGTATCGAGAACGTATGCAATCGCGAGCACAGCGCAAGAATCGCCTGAAGGTCCTCATTGTAGAAGGCAGCGTGGTGCGGAGCGACGTAGCAGGATATGGTTATCGACCTGACCATGTAGGCATAGACACTTTTCGTGAGTGTATCCAGAAAGGCGGCTATCTGGCCGACGCTGCGCAAGCCGATGTTCTCGTACAGAATCTCGGCAGCGGTTATGTGCCACGAGCGGCAGACGAGGCTGAGGGCGCGCTTGGTACTCATAGATCGAATCCATGCGTCATCACGAGCCTTGTAAAGCGGGGTGGTCAAGAACGAAGGCGGCACAGCCCACTGGAAGATGGCAAGAAGAAGTTCTGGTGGAAGTTTGGTGATCGGTCCGCGGCGAAGAGGCTGTTGGACTGCATGTGAACAGCTAGCTCTCGCGCACAAGTATAGGCCTACCTTGAACGAAATCTCGAGTTCCCCGTTATGTGCCTGCTTCAGTTGCGCATCCGTCAGAAAAGACCTATATGACTCCAGCTTGTCTGAAAGTCGCTGATTTTGCTTCACAAGTTGCCTATTTTCTGTAATCAGCCCCTCGCGCTCTTCTTGCCATGAGCTGGACTCCATCTCTAGCGCGCGAGTCAGGAATTCCATGGCGAAGTTCAACGAGCGTAGCGGGTGAAGCGTCTTCTCGGACCCAGTGGATGTCTCGCGCACAGCTCGATTTTGCGAGCCTTTCAGAGCCGTTCGGGCGAGTGAGGGACAAAGGCAACGTCGCGTGCATGCATCAATTGACCAGATCATTCAGCGTCGGCTCCGCGGATATCAACTTAGCACGTGATCTACATATTGCCAAACTACGGGTACTGGTAAGCTCAGAGCGTAGCTGGCCTACCCTCTACCACGATTCCTTCCTATCTCTGTGAAACTGAATATCAGTATTTCTCAATTTAATACGACTGCATCAGGCCTTAATATCACTACCGACTATATTTTCTTGCGCTACAGCAATCTATTTCGGAAGGCCGCCAAAACTTCTTCGTGCGTCCAGATGGGCTCGACTTCACCACGCAAGCAAATGTCATGGTCGGCAGCTGACAAATCTGATGAGGAATCCGAGTTGTGGACCCATGAGAGGGAAGATACGATGGAAATGGTGTGGCGAAAAACTATTATACACCGTGGGCCTTCGAGCGCGCGTAGAGTAGGTTCGCAAATCAAAGCATTTCGATAAGAGGCCCCCCATGCCGTCCTGTGACACGTCCGAGTACTGAGGCGCGATGTAGCATAATATTCTGTCTCAAAAGCGACTTTACGAGGGTTCAATACGAGAATCGAGAATGAGTGATGGTAAAGCGACTGTAGGTCTCTGTAGGTGCGCCACGAGATTCCCACGCGTTGCTTCTGGACATGTCTTGATGTCCGTCTTCGTCGTCTTCCCCGACATTGCTCAGAGAAACCATGACCTTTGACCTTCTCATCGTACGATTGTACCTATGGGATGACTAGCGGCTCGTGGCCTAGCTTGATCGCATGACGCGCTTCCCGGCGCATGCGTGTCATTGTCTTCGAGGCTGTTCGAGCTTCTCAGCTGCGATGCCTATTCTGGTCTATCTCTCGCCCTTCTACCGGTCGGAAACCTCGCGAATGACACACTTTACTCTGACGACCACCTCTCCACACCGCAGCGTCGCTGGGATCGGGCTGCACACATAGATCTAACGACAGTATCGCGATGGACGACACGCCGGCGTATGCCCCGGACAACTCGTTCAGCAGCAGCGAGCGAAGAAGCGGGGACCGGAGGAGCAGCGCAGGGGCGCAGAGTAGTAGCGGGAGGGGTCGCCTGACGAGCTTCGGGGAACCGACGAGTACTGGAGGACGCTTGACGAGCGGAGAAGGCCTTGCAAGTGGACGTACGAGCAGAGCTGGACCATCTTCGTACCCCATCAGCCCATCCTCCTCCCAAGTTCACCGCTCGAGGACGAGCTCCAGCAGCTCCTGGGTCAACCTGCCTCCTATCGAACCACTTCGCGTAGAGGGCTCGAGACCGCATCCACCGCCGTCCTTCAAGCCCTTTCCCTCGTTCGCGGACACCGAGTCGGGGTCTTGGTTGAATATCCCGATGCCAGAGCCCGTGCGGCCCTTCGCAGTCGAGAGGCAGATCTCACCACCTCGGCCCCTTCCAATCCCTTCGCCTCACCCGAACGCACGCGGTGTCAACGATCCCGTACCTCACGACCCCTCTCACTTCGACCCACCTCCACCTGCCGCATCGCTACCCCCCAACGGCAGCCCCCTCCAACCCTCCGACTCGCCCACCAAGAAACGCAGCGGCGGGTTCGTCGGTGGGTTCATTCGTCGCCTACCTAAGGCCCTGAAGCCGCGGCCCAGCGAGAAGTCCGTCACCCGGCAGCGTAGCGGGACGACGAACACGATGGGTAGCGTGAGCACGCTTCCGCGCTACACAAGCAACCCGTCCACGCCGGACACGAACATTGCAGGCCTCGGGGCGGGCGCGCGGCTTGCGGGACGGCACGGGCAGATGCAGAGCATCCCGGAGATCCGCGTGCCAGCCGCGCTGAGTCGCGCACCGACGCCGCCTCCGGACGGAGATGCGACGATCATGCGCTACAGTGTGGACGATATCCCGCCGAGCTTGAGGCCGGGGGTGGCGGGGCCTTCGACATCACCGATGGGCGGGGGTGTGACGGTATCGCCTATCCGACCACTGTCGCCCAAGCGGTCTAGCGGCCATGGTTCAAGCTCAACGTACAGGCCACCTCCCTCGCGGCCGACCTCTGGCCGCCCGGACTCGGGCACGCGACCCGACTCGGGCTTGGTGTTCGCGCATCCTCCTGAGTCCGATCCGAACACAACGCATACTACTGGACCACCAGCAGACCCAGGCAGCCCTCCTGATGATTCGCACCGTGCCGTGCAGGCACATTTACGCCCCGCTCCCGACTACTCCAAGATGGGAAGCCCTGTGCGTCCTGGTCAGCCGCTCAGCCTCTCGACTACCGAGCCCTCTTTCTCCTCACAACTGGGCAACCCGATTACGCGCTTCTTCCGCGCCGTAAACACGATGCCTTGGGTCGCCGAGAACATTGTTGGTAGCTACCGCCCGCCGCCACCAAAGAAGAAACTGCAGTCGTGGTACCGACAGACGAAGGCGACCGCGAATGCGACGACAGCGAGGAGGATGAGCGGAATGAGCACGCGGACGCGGACGACGATTGACCTGCTGAGCTCACGGTCGCCGAGTCGGTTGTCGGAGACGTCTGCGGGTTTGTCCAGTCCGTCTTCGCCGCACGGGGACCGGGGAAACTACAGGTCTTCGCGGCCTCGGCCTCGTACTGCTCCCAATCATCGGCGCAGGCATCGCAGCCCAAGTGAGATTCCGGATGTCCCGCCACTACCGCCTGGCGTCTTCGCCTATCCATACCCTTACGGGTACCCTGCCCCGCATGGTTCGCCCAAGAGTCACTCGACTCGGACGTCGTCCACCACGCATCGTCGTTCGGGAGGTCACCGAGATGAGTATCGTCACCATCGACGGCGAGCGACAGACCCGCGTTACCCAGGTGGCTACGCGCCGCCTGCTGCCCCGGGAATGTTCCAACCCTCGCCGTCTGGTGTGTATCAGCCAACGCCGCCGACACCGTTGTACGTGCTGCAGTCGACGGGCGGGTCCCAGGGTGCGATGAGTGTGAGCTTGATGACACCAGTGTACGCGCAGATGCCGCTGGCGGCTCCGCCCGCTGGTTCGCCCGCGGGGACTGCAGGTCCCCAGAGTGTTGGTGCTCACACTCCGCAGGCTATGCCAGGAGGCATGCCTCCTCCCATGCCGGTACCGACGACCGCTTGATGTTGCTTCTGGAACCTTGGTGTGTGCTTTCGGACGTTTCGATCTTTATTCCCTTCTCGTTTCCAAGTCGATGCTTCATGTTTATTCGCTCTTCTGTTCTGTTCTGTCCTTCGCTTTCTCCGCTGTTCTTTGTACCCGCTCTGTATTCTTATCACAGGACAATGCAATGTGTAGCCATTCAGCGAATACCCCGAAGGACGTCGATCGAGCTGATCATGGGTTGATCTTGACCATGATCAATGCGGGCACCCTGCCATACGGCAGGTTCCTAATTCCATGCGCTGCCCTCTCGCCATTCTCGCCCTTCGCTGCGTGGCCAGGACCGCAGATAAACCGCAGACTTCTGATGTCCGCGGACCCGGAGCGCGGATAGTCCAGCTGACGGGCGCCGGGACGTCGGAAGGTCCGCCGCCCGCCGATCGACGTGGGTGGTGCTACTGCGACAGCAAGGCCCTTTTGCTCTTTTCCGCCACCACCTCAAGACCAACGACGGCTGGGGGAGCACGATGGTCGCCATTCACCGATTCTTGGGCGTCGAGGAGCTCGTCTTCGACCCCGCTCATGGCTATGTCACGTCCCCGCTCTTCTCCCCTGTTGTACTTGCCTCAATCCGTCTGCTCCTGGGGTTCTACGCGCTCGTCACTCTGATCTTCGAGCTTGCATGGGACGGAACACACTTCCCGGAGGACTTGGATTCGTGAGTGGTCATGAGACGCGTGGAATGCACGTACTGACGAAGGTGGCGCGCAGATATTTCTCGTACTTCACGCACCTCTCGTACATCGGCCTCTGCAGCTATTTCTTCGCTGCTGGCGTGCAAACGCTCTTCTATGCAAGATCTGGACAAACATCATACCCTTTGCAATACTGGCCCAAGTTTCTCCAGGCCCTTCATGTACTCTTATTCGCCACCATCGCCACCTTTCGTACGTTCTCGTGCGCGTGCACATTTTCGACGTATGCTAATGTATCATTCCAGCCATCATTGTAACTGCCGTATTCTGGGGTCTTCTCTCCTCGCCCGATACGATGAGCACGACCTACTCAGGTGAGTTGACTTTCGCTCTTGATTTACTATGCTGATGGGCCTTCGCATTTAGCCTGGGGGAACATCTCCGTTCATGCAATGAACCTCATCTTCGCTATTCTTGAGGTTTTCCTCACGAATATTCCGCTCATGCCCTGGATGGCGCTTCCATGCAACATCGTATTTTTGGCCGGCTATCTTGGGGTTGCGTACATCACGTACGGCACTCAAGGGTTCTATAGTACGTGCCCATCGCTCGTCGAGTTGTCTCGACTTGTTGACTCACTCTTCACACAGCCTACTCCTTCCTCGACCCTGTCAAGCAAGGCCCCTACCTCGCCGCCTACATCGTCGGCATCGCGGTCGGCGAGGTCATCATCTTCTCCATTGTCCGCGGTCTCATCATCCTCCGTATGCGCTTGTGCCAGAGGCTGCGGAAGACGGCGCCTTACGAGGATAAAGTCAGGGAGCCCTCGAGCCCTGAGGTCGAGCAGTGCGAGCTGGACCCCGTCACGTCGCGAGAAAAGAAGACCATGTCGCTCGTATAGGTGCCCTTCCAAATCTGTAGGTTTACCAGCTTAGCTCGGCGTTTTTCTCGCTTTGCGTCTCTCCTTATTCGTTCAGCTGTTGTACCATTGTACATCGTGGCGTGGGCCCATATCCCTTTCTCATGTAGGCATGTGAGGACATGTGGACTGTTGTTGTATCGTTGCAATATCATATATAAGCTCGTCTGGCATAGGCATGGAATTGATGATTCTTCACGGTGCAATTGGACGGCCGCGTAAGTCTGACACGAGCCTCGCTTCCTCAGAACAGGCTGCAGACGATGAAAGGAGAGATGCCCAGAGGCTATATATCATTCAAGTCGTGAGGTAGATGGCATAACATCCGATACATACAGCTAGTCCATTGTTTTCCGACAGCAAGCAAGACGAACATAATTCACAAACCATTTCGACCGCAGGTCCGGTTACCCGTTGTAGCAGGGGCCATCGTGTGTACCAGATCCTGCGCGTGCACTAGCCTTCGCAAGTGTCAAATCCCTCATGCCGCCCGCGCTTCCCTGTCAAGAATATACACATCAACACTCTCATATCTGTGGCATAAACATGAGCAACTCGTACATAGCGTGAGCGTTCTGCAGCGGTATCGTGTACGTCTCGCGCAGGTGGAGCGAGATGGGATCGAGCGCACGGCGCAGCGCGGAGAGTACCGCGCTCGCGGTCATCTGCACGCTCCAGAGGCCGACGGTCTTCAGGCGCTTGTTCATGTTGGCCTGGGTGACGTGGTAGGCGAGGGCGTTGTAGATCTGAAGGAGAAGGGATCAGTCGGTCGGTGAACGGGTGACTGAGAACTGGAGGGAGACCGCACCTTATCAGAGATATCGTCCATGAGACCAGCTAGGAAAGAGGTTAGTATGTGTAGGGTATAGCGCATAAGTGCTACGCACTCTCCCACATCTGCAAGACACATGAGTATGCCGAACACACGAGAAAGGATATCAACTTACTGTCCAAGCCCCATCGAACTCGCTCAAGTCCTTCACCACCCGCGCCCGAATCGGTACCAAAGTGTGGTTCGCGCTGCAGATCCAGTCAGTACCTGCCCCTTCCACATATAGTACCCAACTCACTTCATAAACGCCACAATTGGCCGAATGAGCGCATTGTTCGCCACGGAAATGTCATTCGTGAAGATCGGCACGCTCGCCTTCACATCCCTAAACCGCAAATCAATATCAATCACCACGCATGGCTCCGCGCGCTCGATCCCGTCCGAATCCGGTGCAGACAGCGGGGGCTTCGCGAGCTCGCGCTGGCCCGGGATGTGCTGCTGCTGCCCGGGGATGTGCTCGGAGATGGCGTCGGCGAGCTCGCCGAGGATGAGTTGGAACGGGAGCTCGTCCTCGGGGTCGTGGGGGAACTTGATGTCGAGGACGGCGTCGACTTTGCCGGAGGTGATCCAGGAGAAGGGGCCGTCGGAGGAGGTAGAGCGCTGGAGGTGGTCGATGTTGACGCCGTCGATGCGGACGCGGGACTGACGAAAAGCAGTCAGTATTCGACCTTTTTCAGACGCGCAATCCCAGCTCACCATCCTCGCCCAGTCGCTGTCCCTCGTGTCCGCCTCGTTCGTCCGCCCGATACTCTGCGGCTTATGCAGACTGAAGAGGCAGTTATCAAACTGCCCCACGATACTGTCCGCGGACAAGAAGTCGTAGAAGAGCCACTGCTTGCGGAATATGGGGAAGTCCGCACGGAAGATCGACGCGGTGTATGGCCGGAAGGCATCGGGCTGGTACACGGTGACGAGGACATCCTCCATTTGCAGCGACTCGAGCTCGAAGTCGCCGGGTTGAGACTTGTGCCGGAAGTCGGCCGGGTTGAGGGGGTTCTCGGGGTCCCAGTGGATGGAGCGGCGGTCTGGGAGGGCGAACTAAGCAAAGGGAGAGGGACTGAGGGTAATGGGGAAAGCAAACATACCGATAGCTCCACGCACGCCTTTCACTACGGCATCCTTCACCAGCCCTTTGCCATCCAGCCAGCGCCACAACGACAATGTCACATCCACCGAGTCCACGTTGAGGTCGAACATTGTGTAGTTGTACTCCTCCAGCAGCTGCTCCGGGACCTTGCCCGCCATCTGCGGTGGGTGGCCAGGTTCGCCTTCCTCGCCATCGCTCTGTGCCCTCTTCTCGTCTTGCCTCTTCTTCTCCTGCTCCGTGGTGTGCGGGCCGCGGGAGATGTAGACGTTCTTGAAGCACAGCTTGGAGTCGCGCCATTTGGGAACAATGGCAGACTCGAAGACGATCATGATGTCGGTGCCGCGGGTGAGGTAGTCGCTGAGGGCCTTTGCGATGTAGTCTGGCAGGCTTCGTTAAGCAATATGGCTCGCGCTCGGAAGGTAAGTGCTCACGTTGTAAGCTCAAGCTGTTGGCTAACCAGAATACGGCGGATAGGAAAGACGTTCTGTGATAGTCCGTAAGTACATGACAGCGATATAGCACGATGCATTTGCTACTGACGTTCCAACCAGGATCCAGATCGTCTGGCTCATCACGAACCATGTAAGGAACGCCGAAAAGTCGTCCGCATTAAACTTCCGGAAAGACCGCAGGGCCATCCAACGCCAATGTATGCGCAGCCGCTCCCAGAATCCACTCGCCGCGTTCAACATGGCCTCGCGCGTCGGACGCGTGATGTGCGGCATGGACGCCATGGTGCGCTGCACCCAGCGCGGGTAGTTGTCCCAGTTGGGCGGCGGTCCGGCGGGAGGTATGTTGCCATCAGCAGAGGGTTGGTCTGGATGCGAGGGTGGCGGGAGGGACGGATGGGCATCTGGACTGTCCAGCAAAGGGGTCTTGGGCGCTTCGACTTGATCGTGAGCCGCTTGTGAGAAGGAAGGAGGTGGAAGATTGACGACGTCGGTCTCTGGAGGGGACACAGGGGGTGTAGACGTGGCTGTCTGTGATGAAGGGGATGACGAGGTGATCGGCGGGGTTTGCAGCGCTGTAGGTTGCTTCTGCGGCTCTGTAGGCAAGAGCTCAGGTCGTTCTGCAGGAACATTAGAGTGCGCTGTCGTCGATCGTCCCTCGGCTTGTCGCAGGTCGGCGTCTTGTATCGGTACTTCTTCTGACGACTGTTCGTGTGACCTTCCCGTGTTTGCGCCACCAACGGCAGCTTGTGCGGTACGATGGGCTGCAGCAGACTGTCCAGTAAAGAAAGTATCGTCGTTGTCGAAGACCGATTGTCGTTGCCGATTTTTCTTCTTCTTCAAGAGCGGCGCACTTGTATGAAGTCCACAACGCGCCTGCCAAGAACCCAACACTAGTCCTTCCCTTATCCTCGAGTCCCTCATGAGGGTGCTAGTCGACGCTGTCAATGGTCCCCTCGTCCGCCATCTAGTCGCCGCTTGAGTCGAGGTCGTCTGCGGCGCGCTGCCGTATTCTTGTCGCCGGAAGAAGTTGCGTATGACATGGTAGCGGCTGGGCGCGGTCAACGCTGGCGACGAGGGGCTGTACGCGTGGAGGGAGGACGCCAGGCATCGCGACGGGAGTATGCTGGCCATCGCACTTTGCGCCGTGGCGCGCAGTGATCGTGAGCGGCAGGTGAGGGAGGCGTGAGGTCACTACGATCAACCAGAATGCATGCACAAATACCAATTTCCATTGTTCTTGGCGGACAATACAACCGGCCCGGCTTCCGAGGGCGTGATCAGAGCGTGTCGTGCATCGCGGTCTTTGCTTTTGACCATCATCATCATCTTACTTACTCAATGTCCTCCGACTCCTCGGCGTGGGATTATCCTTCTGACATTGCATCTATTTTCTGTGTACAAGATCCATCCATGAGCTATGCCTCAGCAGTAGCCGGTGCTTCAGGCGATTCAGACCGTAGCGATCCCAAACCCGCATCGACGAACAGCACCGACAAGGAAGACCATGCCCAAGCATGTGGGACGGATTTTGAATGCCATTCGACTGAGAACGCTCAGCTTCAAGCACGACACAAGCGCCTGCGGGAAGGTCGAGACCATTACAAGCTTCTTTCCGAGAACACCCAGCTCACGGTAGAATGCCAGGCGCTCGAGAATGAGGCCGCAAGATACAAGGTGAGCGCGTTTGCTATCGTCATTACGCCGTTAAACAACTATGACAGTCCCTCTACGAATTCCCCGACGCTACGCGGCTGCTGTCCGCGCCTTCTCGTCCTCGCACCATCACCGACCTGCCACCCGAAATCATGCTGTTCATCTTCGAACGCGCGGTCGCGCCGCCCTTCCTCGCCAGCCCCCTTTACACTGCCCTCGAGACTCCCTGGCTCACCGCCATGTCCACCAAGTGCGCCCTCAGCCTCGTCTCCCGCTCCTGGCATCAGACCGCCGCTCAAGTTATCTACCGCGACGTCGGCCTTCGCAGTATCGGCCAGATCACCGCCTTCCTGGAAACTTTACTCAACGCCCGAATGGACCTCGCGTCGCTGGTCCGGTCGATTACGATGGCCTGCTATGTCCCGCATCAACATGAGGAGATATACAATGATGATATGCGGACGATCTTGCTGTTGTGTCGACGATTGCATAGTTTCTCGATGTGTTCGCGAGATGGGGCTCATTGCGACTTCTTCCCTCTGCAGCTCTGCCCGCCGTCGCTCGTCAGGGGTATCGTTCACCTTCGGCTGAGCGAACACTTGTGGTATTGGGAAAATTTGATGGAGCTTCTCGCCACCTCAAGTCACTGCCTTGAAACCCTTCAGCTGCCTCTCGCCGATCATGGAATCGATAAATATGCGCCATCCGGGCTCGTCTTTCCCGCGCTGCTCACGCTGACCCTAATATCGGATTACGACTCGATATTGCGAGTGGCTGCGAAGTGGGGAATGCCGCGCCTCCAAAACCTAACTCTGAACGGCTTCGGATTTAACAACACCGCCCAGGCCCTGCAAGCGCTTGCCCTTCAGAACGGACAGTACGTCAAATACCTCCATCTACATAGCTCAAGTCGCCGCCTCCTCGACGATGACATCCAAGCCGTCCAATTCTTTCCGCGCCTCGAACACCTCGTGCTGTCTCCCAACATGTTCGGCACCCTGGCACACCCGGCCCTACAGTGGATCGATCTCTGGGAGCCCCAATTAGACAAAAACTACGCCGGCGATACCAATCTCCTCGGCCTGCCCAACCTGAGCGAAACCCCCCTCTTTCAAGAGGTCAACACCGAACACTGCCCCTTCCTCCGCGGCATGCGCTCCCTTGACCACGGGCTCTTCCATATGTGGGACTTGCCAAGACTCCTCAAGCCGTGCGCAGCGCCGCCGCTGGGCGAGTACACGGCGTGGGAGTATCCGGGCGTCTGCGTGAAGCAGAGCGCGAACCGGGTGTGGCGGGGAGATTTGGAGCGCGTGCATGTGGATAGGAGGATTGATGAGGAGAGTGAAAGTGAGGGCGAGAGGGATGAGGATGAGGATGATGAGGATGAGGATAGTGAGGATGAAGATGATGAAGACGAGGATGGGGAAGATGAAGAGGATGGGAATGGGTACGATGAGGATGCTGAAGATGGTGCAGGGTCCGACGACGATGTTAACATCGGTAAAGGCGCGAACGTTGACGAAGAGGACGCTGTTCCGTTCGCATCAATCACTCGCAAACGCTCGGAATCTCTCCTGTCCCATTCCACAATGGACGAAGACGACAGCGATGAGGCGGAGGCCAAAATTGATGAAGACGAGACCGAATGCGACGACGGAAATGACGACGACGGAGAAGATGCTGACGAGGACGACGATGCCTCCACCGACAGCGATGAGGAATCCAGCGACGAAGACGATGACTCCGTGTTCTATCCCGACTCCTCGTCGTATAGCGATTCTGACTCTGTGCATAGCTCGGATACAGAGGGAGATGTGGAGGAGCAAGTATCTGATAATGAAGAGATACCACAGCTGATGCATGACGAGGCCCTTGCGATCTTTCGACGCTGGCCTCGTCTTGGTGTTGACTGAATAATATTCGCTTGGTATCCCGACGAGTATATCACTCAAGTACCACATACCTGTAGTACAGGTATGTAGCAGCCTGTCCAGTAACCATTCAGTTCTGTGCTATATACTAGTTCCAACGATCGCGGAGAACCCGGTAAACATCGGGGATTCAAGAAATGGCGAACCTGAACTTCAGCTGTCACGTGGTATCGCATGGACTCGTGAGGCGAGTACGGTGACGCGGAGAGCGGGCCGGGCTCGGCTCACGGAGATGATGAAGAAGATTCCCACGAGGTTACTCTGTAACGAAGTCTCGATTGAAAACCTCGCCCTCCTCCCTTGGAGGAGGGCCCTTTTATACCTACAGCTGTAAGTAGTCATAACTAGTCACGGAGTATATATACGAGTCATTAGAAACCAGGAGAACCTCAAGGAACTCCAAAGGAAAATACCCCCGCGAGAGGTGAAGGTAGAGCACGTGGCGTCGGCTAAGGCCGAGGCGTCACATACCCCCCTCCAGCGCCTTCTAAGGCGCTCTGTAAGTACAGTAGCAACCAGTAAGTAGCACGTATGTATAGAATAGAAACGAGTCTTTGTTTTTGTATATATTTCGAACCTTTTCTGTAAGTAACTTTCGAGCCGTTGTTCTGATGATCTCTAGTAAGTAGTGAGTAACTACTGGTTCCCCTTGCCCTCGCGCCGCTTGGCACGGTTCGCCTCGAAGGCCTGCTGACGGCGGGCGTTCGACAAGCGCCCCTGCATCGCCTCGATGGCCGTCACCTCACGAAGGAGGAGCTCCTCGTTGGTGGGCTCGGGCACCTTGCCCTCCACCTCGTCCATGTAGCGATGCGCGGCCGCTCCGCTGCTGATGTCGAGGATCTGACGCACCCAGAAGGTCCGATCAATGCGCTGCTCGTCGGGGATGGGTCGGACTTTGCCGGTCGCGAGGTCGATCGGACACATGTGCTTGCCGAAGTCGACGCGCTGGAGGATCTCCACGAACTCGGCATAGCCGGACGGGACCTCAACAACGTCGTGGCGGATTCCAGTGGCAGTGATGCCGTCGCTGAAGCGCATGTACTCGACGAGGATGGTGAGTGGGATGCGGTAACTGAAGAGGTATTCTTCAGGGTCGTCGCGCGCGTAGATAGGGATGACGAGGCGGCGTCCGCGGATCTCCCACGTCATGGGAACGATGCGGCGGTGGGCGGATTGGGCCGGGCCGCGTGGCTTGGCGCGGCCGAGGAGGAAGCCGTCGTCCTCGGAGGCGCGCTTGGCGGGCGTCGTCTCAGCGGCGGCGGACGGAGGCGCGGTCTTATCCGCACCAGCGTCGGCGGCGGCGTTGACGCGCGGGATGGGTTGCTTCATGACGTCGGAGCGCGCGGCTTCCTGCTGGCGGATGCGGTCGGCGATGATACCGGCATTGTACTTGGCGCGGGCGGCCTCCTTTGCGCGGAGCGCGGCGGCGGTGTCGACAGGCGGCTCGCTGTCGATGAGGGTGGAGGCGGCAGAGCCGGCGGCGTCGAGGACGGACGACATCGTCTTGGGCGCGGTTGCCGGCGGGGCGGCCTCGGAACTGGGTGGGTCGACATCCATCGGTTGGACCGAGTCCGCCTTGTTGCCATTTTTGATCGCCGGCGCCGTTTTGGCTTTGGTGTGGGAACGAGTACCGACACGGTTGGCGTTGGGCGAAGGGGAAGGAGAGTCGGGAAGCGGAGGTAAGGTAGAAGGATCCATAGTATGTATGTAGAGAGAGGAAGAGGGAATGGAGTTGGGTTGGCATACTGACTGTCCATCCCTTTTAAAGGGATCCCAGCTAAGCCCATTACCCGATTCGTCGTGAATCTCGCCATCGGGAACACGAGGCTCGATCGTGAGTTCGAGATTCCCTACATACAATTGGACATCCCCGGGGTCTGGTTCAGATCCAGCCGGGAGATCACCCGCTTTGTCAACGCCAAGCGCCTCGAGGTACTGCTTGACCTTCTCGAGGGTGGCGACATTCTTGATTGGGATCCAGGACATGTCGCCCGGCTTCCACTTCACCTTGAGTACTGCATCAGCACCCTTGCCGTGATGTCCCACAATCTCCTCAATTGCCCATTCTTTCTCCCAGGCACCGAAGTCGGCCACCTGAGTCTCAAGGCGGCCCGGAAATAGCCGATCATCATTGGGAATATGAATTCTCAATAGAGACGCGTGGAAGCGCGGGTGTATTCCCCGCTGCTTCAACTCCTTCGGGAGATCGAGAAGGAAGGCCTCATTGCCTAGATCCTTCAGGATGCGGTACGGTCCAATGAACTTGGGAAGTAGCTTACGAACGCGGCCCTTCGGGAAGTTCATGTTGGCAGTTGAGACATATACTAGATCGTTCTCGGCAAAAGGCGCACGGATGCGGCGTCGATTGGCATCACGTGTCTGCTTGACACGCGCGGCGAGCACTGCGTCATGAGCCTGCATGATGGCCTGCTTGACGCGGCGCGCATAAGTCCGCACCCCGGGATATTCCGTCGTGGGTGCGTCCTCCCAGATCATGGCGCGGGGCATGCGACCAGTATTCAGGAAGAACGGTGCATACCCCGTGCTCTCCGAGCGCACGGAGTTGATCGCAAACTCAACCGCCGGCAATTTCAGGACCCAGTCCGATTGAGCGGGCTCGACGCATTCGCGTATCATCTGGACAACTGTCCGATTGGCCCGTTCAGTTGATCCGTCGGTCTGCGGATGGTATGCGGTTGACATGCGCAGTTCCGTTCCGATCAACTTGTGCAGGTGAGTCCAGAATATGCTCGTGAAGAGCGAATCCCGGTCACTGACTATGTACTTGGGGAGCCCATGTAGCTTATAGACTTCCGCAAAGATAATGTATGCCAGAGTCTTGGCAGTCACATTAGTACGCGTCGGAATAAGATGTACCATGCCGGTCAGCAGGCAGATCACGACGAGAAGGTAATTGAAGGTCCCATTGTGATTCTCGCTCTCGGGAAAGGGACCCGTGAAGTCTATCCCGATAGCTTCCCAAGGCGTGCCAGGCACCGGCAGGGGATTCAATAGCCCGTACGGCTTGTGATTGCTGGGCTTATTCCAAGCGCACGTGGTGCACGACGCAATGAACTTCTGTACGTCAGGCACCAGCGTCTTCCACCACACCTGATCACGGAGCACGGGGATAACCTTAGCGGCACCGAGATGCGCGAGTAAGGTGTGTGCTTCCTGAATAATGAGTCCTCGCACGGAGCGACCACTTTCCTTGATGTTCGGAATGCACAGCAGACGACGAGAGTCCTGCTTCAGGAAGATGAGTCCGTCAACCACCTCAAAGTTTCGGAAGTGACTGGGTTCTTCCAATATCTTGGCAAAGAATGGATCGTCCTGATACTTATCCCGGATCAGATCTTCAATGCGTACACCCCGTGTGTGATTGGGTATAGCCGTCAAGATAGGTTCCGTGAGGCTAGGAGGTGCGATATCATTATCTTCGTCACCTTCCGCGCCGACCGAGGTCGAGACACGTGTTTCCTCTGCTGAGGCTGGTGTCTTGCCTGTCGGGTGTTCTGGTTCAGATTCCGACATCTGGACAGCACTAGGTATGTCTATATTCGCATCCTCTGTAATTGGGCTGCCGACGTCGGGCGACGACGGGCTGTCTTCGACAGCGCGCGAGTGCGCGTTCTCTCGGGTACCCGAGGGGTACTCGGAAGATGCCGAATGTGATGTTCCGCTGACATCACCTCGCGTGGCTTGATCGGAAGCAAACGCGTGATGAGCTGGCAGCGCGTTCTGCGCTGCTTCCTTCTCGCTCATCTCGTCTTCAAACGCGTTCGGGTCACTTGCAATGGGTTCGACAGGGTCGTCTCCCCCCTCCAGACGCGGCGCGCGTCTCTCAGAGTCGCCATCCGCTGCGTGATCGCCCACAATCAAGCGGACGGATCCCTTCTTCGCGGCGAGACGACGAACCCAGTCGTTAAAGGCCTTCGTCGAGCCTTTTGGACGCCCTCGACCGCGGCGAGGAGCGACGTCGTCCTCAGCCTCTGGCGCAATCGCCAGAGCGCCAAGCTCGGTCACAAGTGGTCGAGTAATGTCCATACCGTCATAATCAACGGAGCCATCCTCATCAAAGGATGTATATTCAGAGGGAGAGCGCAGCGTTCCAGGTGCGTCGCCCTCGTATATGCGCGATAGTGCGTCAGCTAATACATTATCCACGCCTGGCAGGTACACGACTTCAAAGTCAAACTCGCCCAACTTCTCAAGCCAGCGCGCTTGCCGCCCCGAAAGGTTTGGCTGCCGCAGAAGATGGACAAGACCACGATGGTCAGTCACCCACGTAAAGTGGAATCCCTGAAGTAAGTCGCGATGCCGCTGCATTGATTCCACGCCAGCTAACATCTCGATCTCGTGTACAGGATAATTCTGCTGAGTCGTACTCAGCTTCGCTGAGAAGAGCGCGATTACCGTTCCGGTACGCCAGTCCTCCCCTTCAACGACTACTCCTGACAAAGACGACTTAGAGCCGTCGGTCAGAAGCCAAACGCGCGAGGTCGGTTTGCCATCCGGCCCGAGGGTGATGCCGCGGCGCGAAATGCGCTTGCTCGCGCTCACAAGCCGCTTGCAGTCCTCAAACGCGCGCTGCTGCGTGAATCCCCACTCCCATCGGTGAGTTTCGCCGCACAAATCGTGCAGAATGCCCAAAGGCGCGGCAATCTCGGCGACATTATCGGCGAGCCAGCCCACCGCGCCACAAAATGCACGGACTAACTTCTTATTCGTAGGCACCGGCCACTTCGCGATCTCGTCGACGCGAGCGGGATCGACCCGAATGCCATTCGCATCGACGATACGCCCAAGTACGCGCACTTCCGGTTCGAGGAAGTGCAGCTTATTAACACCCAAATAGAACTTCTCGCGTGCAAGCACCTCAAGCACGTTCTTGACGGCGCGAACGTGCTCTTCAAGCGTGTTCGTGTATATGACGATGTCGTCAAGGTAGACATCCATGAAGACACCTAGGTAAGGCCGGAAAATATGCGTCATTATTGCCTGACACGTCGCGACAGCATTGCAGTCGCCCTGGAGCATGACCTTGCTCTTGACGTTCCCATCTGGCGTCGCCATGATGTTGACGTCCTCATACTCAGGTAAGACGCGAATCTGCTCATAGTGATCTTTCCCGTCTAGAATTGACCAATATTTTGCAGCAGCAACGCGACGCAAGATCGCATTCTGGTCCGGGAGCGGGGACGACAACTTGCGCGTGTTGTCGTTGCGCTCACGCAAGTCCACGACGGTACGTAGCTTCGTCTTCTCGCGTTGATTCTTCGCGATGAGAAGCATCGGCACCGTGTTCGTGGCGGTGGTGAATTCCCACCGCCCCGAGCGCATATATGCGTCGCGTTTCTCATTCCATTGCTCACGAAAGATTGCAGGGCAATTCGAGCGACGGAACGGGTACCGACGGTCGGGGTCTATGATGGGAATCGTGTGATTAATCGCACGCAAGGGCGGGAGCTCAGTCTCCGCGATGGTCTTGCACAAAGGTAAGGCCATTTCGACTAGATGCTTCCGAATAGCTTCTAACTCGTCCGAGCCAGGCTCGGGCTCTACGTTTGCCATGAACAAGTCGTCGACGTGTGGCCCCTCAAGCGGCAGCGCCTCAACGCTCCCAATGAGGATCTTCGGCGGGTTGATGGAGAACGAGATGGAATGCTGGTACAGGAACGGAGTCCCGAGGACAACGTCGTAAGTCGCGAGGTTCAAGACGTCAAAGACGCGCTGCTCGTGTATAGCTGACCATTCAAAATCTACAGACGTATGAAAATTACATTTCGAGCGCGACCCGCTCACTGCCATCGTCATGGACACCTGGCCATTGTGCTCAATGAGCGGAAGGCGCAGTTGAGTAGCGAGAGCCGAGCTCACGAGATCTACTGACGAACCAGAGTCTACTAACGCCTTGCAGGGATGCCCGCTTACACGAACGACGAGGACGATGGGCCTCGGGATGCGGCGGCCGCTCCCCCGCGGGAAGACGGCTGTTCGTTGCGCAACGCGTGCGGACGAGGACGCCAACGGCGCGGAGCGCCCCTTCGATACTGCGAAGACCGTCAGCTGACGCCATGGAAGACGCGAAGCTGGGAAACGTACCGGCACGTTGGACGCCATGCGCACCATCGTTGCCCACGCCTGTGCGAACACGCCGGACTCAATCAGGTCCTCCGCGGGCTCGCGAAACCAACGCGCGGGGAACGCGCCGTCGGGCTGCGTGAAGACGTCGAAGCTTCGACGCGCTGCGGCCTCAGCAGGCGACTCGAACCAGCGCGACATATAGCGCTTCGGGTGAGCCGTGTTCTGATGCCCACCCACGAAGTAGCGCATGCGCTGATACATGTACCAGTACCAGACGTTGATACCGGCGTCAATGTCCTTGAGACGAAGACCCCACGACACGCCCAGGAGCGTGTCGCACACGAGGATGACCGGCGACCCAGAGTACGGCCGGAAGGCGTAGAAGCGGGAGAGGTCAGCGCGACGCTGCTCCTCGCCGACTACGCGTCTGACTGCCCAGTTGAGGGCGTAAGCGACGCTCTCAGGCACGAGATCCCCGAGGGTAGTGCCCGTGGAGTAGAGGTACGCCATACGACGAGCCTGTGAGGTGTCCATCCCGAAGTCGACGCATATCTGACGCGCAACGTAGTCCTCCATCGAGAAGCCTTCGCGGATGAAGAACGCATTCGGGATGCGAAGCGGAGCCAGTTCGCGACGCCCAGCTTCGGCCTCAACAGTCTCGAAGAGGGAGACACAACCGTCCTGGGTCTGGACTGGCAGGAAACGGACGGGCGCGCCATCGCGAAGATACGAGAGCGGCGCGAGGTCGTGGAACATCGCATCGCGCAGCTTCTCGCCGTCGCCAGGCCAAGCGCGCACGGCGTTCAGCGCGAAAGCACCACGCACACGCCACTGCCCCAAGTCGCCAACGTACGAAGGGTCGCAGGCGCGACCAATAAAGTCGGCATACTCGGGTGTCTCGCAGAGGGCGAGCAAGTCGTCGCCCGAGCAAAACTTGGGAGGCTCGCGCCTCGCGCGCAGCGCAATTCGCGTGTAGTAGTCGAAGAGCGGCTGCACGTAGAGGTGGGGGCGTCCGGGAACGTCACCACAGACAAGCGGACAGTCCGCGAGGACGTGTGTTGCCCACGGCGGTGAGCACGTCGTGCAGCGTGTACTGTCCGGGTTGGACCCAGGTGAGTCGTGCGAGGGTTCGAACTGAACCATATTGACTGACAATGTAGTCGTGTTAGTGACGCCAGCACGTCTCTGGTCGAGCAGACGTGCCTGTTCGATTGCCACCGAGTGAATCGCGAGACCAGGAGGTCCAGAAGACGTCGAAGGTACGTGGTTCGCTTCGGGACAGTTTCGGCTTATATGGTCCTTAGACTCACAGCGGAAGCAGCGCCCCTCTTCACGGAGGCGCTTCAGGAGCTCAGGAGATTTTCCTGGCTTGCGGTTAGGAGGGGCGCGAGCGTTCGCGCTCCTTCCATTCGGCGCGGAGGTACGTTGTGACCCCCTTGCCTGTCCACTGAATTTACCTCCAATGGTCCTCGAGCGGTCATTAGAGTTCGAGGTGCGCGTTCCAGCGGCAGCAGACGCGTTCGCTGGCGGCCTAGAGGAGGGAGCAGAAGAGCTCCCGCCTCCAGAACGTCGGGACGATGCAGATGCGCCACCTGTACCGCTTCCGCGGTTGGGGGGCGATCCACCATGGTCGTCAGGGCGCCTGCCCTTCGCTTGGGCTCGGGCAGCGTAGCTAGCCTGCCAGAGCTGCAGAGCACGTCGGTACGTAGGCTCTAACTCATCAACTTCTTTGCTGAAGCCGTCCTCCATCAGGCGCTTCACGAGCCAGGAGTCAAGACCTTCCCAAAACTTCAAGACCCGGTTTCGGCTGGTCTCCTCAGTCAGCACCACCCAGAAGCGCTCTAGATCGTGCATGTAGTCGCGGAGATCGCGATTGTCTTGGGTACAGGACTTGTACTGGGTACGACATTTGTCCTTGTAGTTTAGACTGAAACAGTGATCAAATAAATCTCTGAAAAAGTCGTCTAGATTCGCGCTTCGAGAAGCACTAAGCATGTAGTTCTGCTTGTAGAACCTTCTGGCCTTGCCAGTGAGCCAACGAGAGACAACGTCGGCCTGCCGAGTGGCTGCCACTCGACCATCAGTAACATACTGAAGAGAATCAATGACGAAGGTCCAGAAGGCCTCATCGTCCTCCCGGCCATCGTAGGACTCAGGAGGCTGCGGCTTAAGGCGGCTGGCCTTACCCGCGCTGTCAAACTGTCCGTCGTCATCCGAGTCTGAGCTCGGAAGGCCGACTACACGGCTTCTGATCATAGCCATGTACTTGTCCCAGTAGGACTCGCCCCCAGCTACATAGCTCGGACGAAGCTTGTCTTCGGGACTAGAAGCCTTCGAAGGACGTTCACGAGGCACCGCGGGGGGCACAGAGGCCTCCGCGGTCTCGCGCTTGATTGCGCTCAGGTCACGTGCCGGTTGAACTTCGTTCGGCACCGACCGCTCACGTGCGACGCTCGCAGCGCGCGAGCGTGCGGCGCCAGACCCATCCGTGAGGAGTTCGACGAGATTGTCGTATCTCTCACTGAGCTGGCTGACCTGTCTCGCCAGTTTGGCATTGAGGGCGGCATAGTCCGCGGCCTCAACAGTCTTGAGGTGGAGCGCATCGAATAGGTCAGCGATCTGCTTATTTTCAGTGGCGCGGGGTTCCAGATTTGCCAAGGACACCCTCGGCCCCTGATTGGGCACTTGAGCCCGCGATCCCCGAGCTCGATTTGCGGCATCCAGGATGTCCCGCTGAATCTCGGGATCGTGTTCGACCTCGTCGAAGTCGAGATTACCGAAATTGCGTAGATCCGGGCCTTTACCCTTATCCATCCGGTCCCTACTGTTTCCGGGGATAGAGCTCTCAGGTACGTTCACGCTTTCGGACTCGCGAGCCTCGTGCTCGCGGTTCTCATCATACTGAGGGTAAATTTTATTCGTAGTATTATCTACTTCCGTGGACTCTGGCGCGATAGCGCGACTGCCCACAGCACCCGGTGCACGCGACTGAGCACCAGCTTCAGGCACGAGGCCGTCGGCGGCATGCGCGTGGGTCGGGGACTGAGCAGCGGCATCGGCCGACCACTCGCCCTCTCCAGGGTCTGCTCCGTCGAGAGCAGACACCTGGCGGGATACCCCCACCGTCGTGGCGGAAGCACCCGACGACGGCACAACGTCGTGTTGCACCGTCGCATGCTCGATGACCTGGTCATCGGCGGTGGCAGGCGGCGCATCTTGAGCGCCCGCCGTGCCCGAGTCGGACTCGTTGTCCGAGAGTGCACTAGTGAAGGAGTCGTCAGTACCACGCCACGCGGTCTGAGACTCACCGGTGTCAACCGACGCTGCGCGAGGGCGGAAACGTCCGCTGGAATCGCGCAGAGGTTGAGCTTTTGGCGCCATTGAGATTGTCGACAAGGAAGAAAGGGTAATTAAGCCGCGAAGGGTGCCGGGTTGATCAAGTCCGTTGCCTTAGCGGGGGGAATAGGGGTAGGTAGTGAAAACTTTGCTGGTTGCTGGTTGTCGAAGTCGAAGTCGATGTTTCTATCGAGGACGTCGAGCGAGAGAGTAAAAATATGAGGCGAGTACGGTGACGCGGAGAGCGGGCCGGGCTCGGCTCACGGAGATGATGAAGAAGATTCCCACGAGGTTACTCTGTAACGAAGTCTCGATTGAAAACCTTGCCCTCCTCCCTTGGAGGAGGGCCCTTTTATACCTACAGCTGTAAGTAGTCATAACTAGTCACGGAGTATATATACGAGTCATTAGAAACCAGGAGAACCTCAAGGAACTCCAAAGGAAAATACCCCCGCGAGAGGTGAAGGTAGAGCACGTGGCGTCGGCTAAGGCCGAGGCGTCACAACTCGGCACCGAGGCGGAGCTAACCGCTACATGCGGCATTTCACACTTTTTTCTCACCATTACCCATCGTCTATGCAGGCACAATGACTGGTGACACCAATATGATTGAACAATACGCTTCAGAGATCTCACAGCTCGAGGAAAAATGTCGGCGCCTCGAAGACGAGTTAGCACGATATGAAGTGAGCCGAAAGATCTCGAGCGCCACTGTCAACAATCTAATCACTCCTCTCAGTTCGCATACGGACCTCTGGGCGATATTGTCGAGCCTCATTCCCCTGTGGATGCTCATTACGGATATGCGCATCTACCAGCGGAGGTCTTGTCCATCATCTTTGACTGGGCTATGGAGCCATCCTTCCTGATTAGACCTACCTTCGCGACCATCCCCAGTGATGCGTGGGCGATCTGCATGCGCACCAAACATTCGCTCACCCTCGTTTGTCGCTCGTGGAACGCGGTCGCTCTCGAATATCTGTACCGCGACATCGGCTTCACCAGCATCGGACAAATCGCCGCCTTCCAAGAGACTCTGTCAAAGTCGAAAGGCGACCTTGCATCGTCAGTGCGCACGATCACGGTAGCCTGCTATGTGGCGTCTTACCACAGACACGTCTACTACGAGGATTTGTGCGCGATCTTGCTCATGTGCCGGCGCCTACACAGCTTCTCTACGTGTATCCGCGAGTCCTTGGACCCGTTCGACCACCGCTTTCAGTCGTACCTTTGTCCGATATCCCTGCCGCGCAGCGTAGTTAACCTATCTCTCAACGACGAGCCGCATCTGACGGTGGCGGAGGTCCTGCCACTCGCGAAGAGCACGAGTTGTCGCCTGCAATCCCTTCACCTCACGCTCACTGATTCTACCGAAGATGACATGTTTGAGCGAAACCTCGTATTCGAGTGTCTGACGACATTCAGCCTTGACTGCCGTCGTGTCGACATTCTTCATATGGTCTCTCGATGGTCGACGCCGCGTCTCAAATATCTCACCATCTCCTCCGTGAACCTGCCGGACGCAGAAAATTCATTCCTCGTATTTCTGATGAGCAAAGGGCGTGAAATCGAGTATCTCCACCTACGCGATGGATGGTCCACGATCAACGGGTCAAACCAACAGGGCGTTCAGCAGTACTGCCCCAAGCTGCAACACCTTGTCATGTCCTTCAGGATGCGATGGACGGTCTCCCATCCCTCCGTGCGCTGGGTCGATATCTGGGAACCGCCAGAGTATACAGGCGGCGCACGGGAGATACCGTCGTTCCGCGGGTATGTTCGCCGCTTGCCAACAGTCTTCCCCGCCCTACGAGGCATTCGCACGCTTGACTACGGCCTCTTCTTTATGCCGGACCTCCCCCGTATCTTGCGACCTACCGAGGACATTCGCGACGTCGCCGTCTTCGAGCACCCCGGGATCTGCGTTAAGCAAAGCGCAGGTCGACTGTGGCGCGCCGACATGAAGTACACCGATATCGACGACGGCGACAACGATGACAACGATCTCGTGCGAGGGGCAGACGAGAGCATTACTGCCGGTGTCGTGCATCGGCAAAACAACTTGGAGGGACTCGAAGCATCTCGGAGCCCCAAGGACGTAGTGGAAACGGCGTCGGAGGGACGCTCAGAGGTCATGTCCGACGAAGGAGGCAGCGAGAGTTCAGGAGACGACGATAACGCGGATGACCCTTGGGAGCTTCCATTGTCTTCTGACGGTACAGAGTCGATCGCGGAGGATGAAGACGCGCCGAAGTCTCCCTCTCCTCTCGAGGACGACTTTCCGCAACGCACGCGATGGACACACGAAGAGGTTCTGCAGGCTTTCCGGCGTGCATCACCACGGTAGGTCGGTACTTCAACTTGGCCTGCATCCAAGCTGGTTGATATTGATTACCGTAGCATGTAGGAAGCAGGCGCACCTTCGAGCCCTCCACCAGCGCCGGGGGAAACGGGCATATTCGAACAGGGCAAGGTGGTACTCAGACTGGGAAAGGGCCTCGCAAAAGGGGGCGCGGGAAAAGAGCGGGCTGAGGAAGATCCAAGCTTCAAAAATCATATGTGAGCGGACAGAGTCGCAACGGTCTGTTCCGACCACTCGTGAATTGTTGTCGTCCGCAGAGCACTGAGAGTAGTCTGTCGCTGATGTGGACGCCGAGGATGTCTTCTCTTTCTGCGTATGGACGTATTGGTGCCGACCCCTTGATGTAAGCGTGGCACACCTGGAAGGTACCCTGTACGTTACAGAATATATTTCTCTTCCTGCCACTCTCATGTTCGCCGTGGACGCACCTCGTTCGTCGACTTTCCTATATTGTGGCAACGTTGCCTCCAGCTATCATCATCGTCCCACTCAACAGTCGTCATCCCTTCCCTCCAGATAGCCACCGCTCCTACGCTGGCAAGGAATGAATCCTACGTGTCAAGCTGCCAAGTTTCGCAGGGTGAGCCCAACCCCGCTGGCGATGCTGCACACAAGTGATGCCAGGCGGGGATACGCCGCGAGACATCTCCCCACAGGGCACCGTACGGTGAAAGATGCGTAATCGCCCGACATCGCCAATGAAGAGCAGCAGTGCGAGCAGCCTGTTGCAAGGCTGGAACACGCATATCCGAATTGGGGTGAACACTCTATTCAGGACCCGAGATAGAAGCCAAGCTCCCACCCTTCGACGTGCAGCCATGAGAACGCGCACGCTTCATTCGGCTGCCATCGGGAATTGCCTCAGCGGCCAGCTGGCAGGAAGTCAGCGTATATAAGGGCGACGGGTGGCATTAGATGAAGAGCTATACGCACCTGCCACCCGCCGCCTCAGCCGCCCAACGACCATGCACTACCTCTACGCACCGCAGACCCCTGGGCCAGAGACGTCATTATTCGACGACGTCAAGCAGCGGCCGGACCGGCGCCGTCGTCATTCCCGCTCATCGCTGTCAACACGAGTCGCCAGCACATCCACGAGTCCATCTAGGCGATTGCCGGCCGCAGACGATGATGAGTTCAGCTACGCCCTGGCTTCTGCTCTTGCATCCGCCATGACCATCGCAAAGGCTGAGACTATTTTGGAGGTCAGTGGACGTAGTTTAGCAAGTGAATAAAGGGCTCTAATCACGATCTACCTATCCAGGAGTCATTCTCCAACGCATTCGAGTTGCCTCCACCCAAACGCCCCGCCCGCGCTTCGGCGAGGACCAACACATCTGACGCACCTTCTCCCGCCTTCGTTCAGGTCGCTGCTGCGCCCCCGGCCGAGGACAATGCCACAGACGAGTGGCAGGCGGAGTATGAGGCGCACCTGAGGACCTGGAAAGCGCAGTCCGCTCAGGCTAGGGAGAGAGCAGAGAAGGAGCGGAAAAGGTGGGAGGCTATCCGCGCCGCTGAGAGGGCTCGGGGAGGGCGCCCAAGGGAGCCCTCGCATACACGCGCCGTCGCGTATCCCCCAGCGTCAGGCGTGCCTTCTCCCAGCCCTGCGGATGCACGCGACCTGGTGAGGGGAGAGCCCCAGAAACGCGTACGTGTGGTGCACCAACGTGTTATGATCGATCTGACTATATGCCTTCAGTAATGAGCGTCTGTATCAACGATGATCTTCCGCATAGATTGATACCATTGTACCACCATACACCCAGCTCTCCAGTTATGCAGACTGCGTCCTGAACGCGAACCATCCCACGATAGATCTGAAGGCAGCCATTTCATCGACATCAGGTCGCACTTGCCATTCGAGTCTGTTGTACACCAGATGTTTGACAAAATGGGGCACGCGTCGTTCCGTTGTTTCCTTGCTCGCTTCTGGATATTCACAGCGCACGGTCGATAATTGCTCCTTATTTACGACGGAAGAGATAGTGCCCAACACCCCATCGCTGTCCGTCGTCCATGGCAAACAGCTCCGCGCACGCCATGTAGAACACGCGGAACCTGAAGTCATGAGATGGTCAAGGTCTGCAAGGTGAGATCATGTTCGAAGCAGACTTACCTGTTGAAGGTCTTGTCTCCTTCATTTTGGTCGCGCCCCTGAGCGATGGCGGCCCGGCGCAGAGCAGCGAGACCCTCTGTGTCCCGCCTTGAGCTTCTACTCATCGCGTCGATCTGAATGCCCACCTTCCTTCTTGGAATCCTGCAATTTCAGCCAGTCCTCGAGCGTCCGCGCGTAGTGCGTGCCAGATAGGTACCAGCTGCGTTCTAGTGCAATGTGCGTTTGAAAGTATAGCTGGCAAGAATGTCAATAATGGTGGGGAGTACAGAGAAATTGTCACTTACGAACAGATCGTGCGACGGCATCGTCCCACCTGAGAAGAAATTCTTCGCCATCCATCCGTCGCCCTCTTCAAAGTGGTAGGGCGTGTCTCTATGACAGAAGATATGGATAAAAAGAAGGGATGGATCTTCGCCTGTGTGGGCTTCTGTGTCTGCAGGGCCGTCGCCCATTTGCATGGACGGGCGCATCCACCTCGAGACTTTGGCCAAGAGGGCTTCGTAATTCTTCATATGCTCGAACATCTCGATGGAAAGGATCCTGTCGAAGCTGCAGCAATATGAGCTGAGTGGCACGCAGGGAGAAGGCATTCCTTACTGCCTTCCTCCAGCGAAGTCGAATGTGTTCACGTCGGCGGTGATGATTTCGAGATTGCGCAGACCGCGCTCCCGCGCCGTCTTGTCGATGAACGCCTTCTGCGTAGTCGAGTTGGACAATCCCAGAACCTTGGAGTTCGGGTATCGCGCTGCAACGAATAGGGAAAGCGAACCCCAGCCTTCGCGGGGGGGAATGGTGAGCTGATAGCGTATATCGGGCGAGACCAGTCAATGCTCACCACATCCTAGATCCAGCACGTCTTGACCGTCTCTCAACCTGGCTTTCTCGCAGTAGCTATCGAGAATGAGGACCTCCGCTTCTTCAAGCGTCTCCTGGCCGGTTGGATACAAGCATGACGAGTACTTGGCGGCAGGCCCGAGGGTGGAGATGATGAACTCCGTAGGAACCTATCAATCATGTCAATCCAGGAGCTTCGAGGTGAGGCTAGCACGCACCTCGTAGTGCTGCTCGTTAGCCTTGTCCGTGTGGTCGGCAATCTCCGTCCGTCTCTTCACGCCTTCAATCCAGGCCATTTTGGCAGCATGCTTCTCTGCGAAGGTGCTAAAGTCGTTATCAACATCGGGATATGATTTCGGGAGGATGCACGTACCTCTTGCCTCCAAGAATCATGTCGAGCCATGACCCTCCACCATCGCCTATTTCTCGCAGCCTCTTTCGGAGCAGAGCGCGTATCGCAATGCGTACGATGAAGTCAGGTATAGCACCCTAAGCATATATTGGTGATACGGCACAGAGGGACATTGTCTGGAAGACATACGCGATCGAGCAGGTCGTACGCGGCATCCTCGAGCTGGTCAAGGACGGACATGGCGGAGGAGTGAAGCGCTCAGACGTAGTGGTTGAAACCGAGGATGCTTCCCTTGGATCGTCATAGCGTCGAAGCTCATCGAGCCGAGTACGACAGTCAACCGCGTCGGATCGCCGATGATGACAGACGCGAACAACGCGCGATGAACGCGAACAGTAACGTCACGTCACACCGTATCGCGCGCGAACTGCTTGCAAGGGAATTGGCTTACGATGACCAGACTACTACAAATACAGTGTAAGGTATCAATATTGTGTGAGACTGAGAGAGCATGCAAGAACCCGAACCATGGAATCCCCAACTATCGTGACGCTGCTCGCCTCCATCATAACTTAGACATCGCTGTACCCAGGTGGAGGCGCAGACATGTTGTTCATCATGTCCCGCTGTTGGTCGTGAAGCATAGCAATCTCTGCTTGCAGACTTTCTATCTGCCGTCGTAACGCTTCTTCGCCGGAGTTAGAGGCAGCAGGCGCCGGTCCGTGCTGATCCTGCAGTGCTGCAATCCTCGCCTCCATATCCCGCACCCGCGTATCGAGTGCCGTTTGCGTCTTGGACGTGGAAGGCGATGAACCAGTAGGGGAAGACACGGAAAGGGACCCAGCGTCCGAAGGAGTGCGATGGGAGGCACCTAACGGGGATAGCGACTTTGTTGGTGAATTAGCCGCCACTGAGAAATATTGAGTGATAAACCGACAAAGCGGCCGAAACGACGCACCTTCTCCAGTAGCTATCGGCGAGACGGTTGGTGGCTCGGGTGCAGGATAGGGATTCACAGTAGGGTAGCTCTTTCCGCGAACCTCGCCATCACTGAGCAGCACAGACGACCGACGAGCTCGTCTTCTGCGCAAGAAGAAGAACAGGGCGACAGCAAAGGCTGCCGCCCCGACCACGCCGCCAACAACGCCTCCGACGATCGCACCAACATTGGCTTTCGAATTGTATTTGGGGCTCGCGGCCGTGGTAGGGGCAGCAGAGGCTGATGTTGTTTCGGAGGGATCATCGTCGTAACTGAAGAGGGCCTGTCAATACTTACTGACAAGAAGGAGCTGCAGAACTGGACGTACGTATAGGTGAAATAGTCGAAGAGCATCAATGATGACCCCGAGACGCCGCTCCCGCCGGCGATGTTCACGATCAACTCATGCGAGTCGTTCTCCAGTTCTGAGACCGTGTACACTGCGCACCAGGCCCAGTCAGTCTCGCTATCGATGGCAACACGCAGAAAGTTGATGCCAAACGCGGGAGACGCACCGGGTACATTGTAGAAGTAGTCCGTCACGTTCTCGGGGTCGTGATGGTAGTTGCCCGCGTCCTGGCCGTCGAGGGTAAAGTCGTAATTCGCCATAGTCCCGGTTCCCTCAGAGACGTTGTTAGCGATAACGCAATAGACGTATAGCGCTGTTCCTGTACAGCCCGGTGAGGAAGCCATGAGGTTATTCGGTATGCCGATACGCACCGGTGAACTGGATGGTCATGGTTGTGTCCTGTGTGTCAATGGTGTCGTCGTCCGTTGTATGATGCCACGTCCCGTTGTAGACGGTATTTCGGTCAGGCATAGCTCTGCAGCCTGGAGAAGCAGAGGAGATCAGCCCGTCTGAGCACAAAGCTGAATATGAACGCACGCACTCTCGCAAAGCTGTCCCTCGAACCACGCCCCTGCTGGATCGTAGCTGATGCTCGCTACATTGTTCCCGGGCATATCGTCGTCCAAAGTGATGTTCCGTGGCCTCGCGTGCGCGCAAGCCGCCAGCAAAGCAACAACAACAACCCGAGTCGTCATACTCCCCAGTCCTATCCACGAACGGGCTTCTCGATGAGGGGAAGAGAAGAGAGATGCGCCGACGATATTTTCCCAAGCACCGCTATCAAGTAGTGGATAGCACCGGTCCCTTGACGATTGGCGGCACGGAGGGAGCGTGAACCAGAAGGGAGGCGCGCATGATGAGCGCTCGGGCATGCCTTAAGTGTTCCAAGAGCGCTGATCTTCCTGATCGCGCCGGCGCCTCCCATTCAGTGCCTGTCCAGTACAGCTGCAGGGGTTCAGTGAATAGCGGCGGCGTCGGCGGTAGCACTAACCTGGTAATAGCCGTCATGGGGTCGAGAAGTAGGGCATGCGCAAGTGCCACAAAGTGCCTTCATCACTACTGCAGTTCTTGAATCGGTAGACCTGACTCCCTCATACCCAACTTGGTTGCCTGGTACCTTCAGAGACGACCTTCGCAATCCAGCGCGCGCACGAAAGTGTCCGCGTCGTTGATTTGGGCTTGAGAACAATAGAAGGCATGTGGGTGACGGTAGTGCGGAAGTTCCGATAAACATGTGCAAATACTGACCTACTTCCACTGATTGTTTCCTCTGGACTGCACCGCACGCGAGCTTGCGTGTCGTCCCAGCCCAGCCCAGCGCTCATGCTTACAGAATCTGATGTCCATGACGCTATCCATTGCTCTAGCCAGATAAAAATACATGATTGAGAACTACCGTGCTCGGAATGATTTTGCACCTATAGCGCTGCCTTCAAGAACTTCGCATCCACACCGTCCGCCGCCGCCAGATACGGCATCAAGTCCGAGGTCAAGAACTCGCTCGGCCAGGTGGCCTTGATCTGCGACTTCAAGTACTGGACGGTGACCTGCAACTCCTTCTCCTTCACCGCGGGCGCGATCTTGCTCACCGTCGGCGCGATCTCGTCGATGAGCTGCTCGACGTACGGCGCGGTGACGATCTCGCCGGTGTCGAGGCGCGAGGAGTAGTGCACCCACTGCCAGAGCTGAATGCGCGTGATCTCCGCTGTGGCAGCGTCCTCCATGAGGTAGTTGAGCGGGATGCAGCCGTTGCCGCCGATCCAGGACGCGGTGTAGGCAAGGCAGGTGGCGACGTTGGAGCGGACGCCGGCGTCGGTGATCTTGCCTGGCACCTTGGTGTCGAGCAAGTTGCTGGCGGTGACCTTGACGTCCTCGCGCAAGACGTGGTACTGGAATGGGCGTAAGCATCCATTCAAGGTTCTGCAATGAGAAGACGTACCTGATTCGGGCCCAGCATGTGAGAGTCGAAGGCCTCCCGGGCGATCTTGTTGATGAGCGGGTGGGCAATCCAAGTACCGTCGTGTCCTGCAAGTACTTCGCGCAATTTGTCCGCCTTGACCTTCGCCATCGCCTCGTCGTTCGCCTTCGGGTCGTCCTTGATGGGGATCTGAGCAGCCATTCCACCCATAGCAGCAACTTTGCGCCTGATTGAGGGTTAGTACGCATCACAAGGACAAGTTCAGGTAGGACATACTTGTGGCAGGTCTGGATGAGCAGACGCACGTAGGCGTCCATGAAGGGAACCGTCATGGTCACATCGGAGCGGTTGGGAAGGACAGCGCTGGCATCTGCTCTCCGCTTCTTGATGAAGCTGAAGATGTAGTCCCAGCTGTGATGCGCATGAATATCAGGCAGCAGGCATATCATGTGAAAGAACATACCGTCCACAGTTGAGACCAGATGAATGCTGCCTCAACTCGAAGAGGATCTCTTCCATGTGGAAGGCGGCCGGAATAGTTTCTATGAGGACCGTGGCGCGGACGGTGCCGTGCGGCAAGCCAACGTACGACTGCGAGAAGTTGAAGATGTCGTTCCATAGGCGCGCCTCCAGATAGTGCTCCATCTTCGGCAAGTAGAAGTACGGTCCCGTGCCCCGCTGAACAAGCTCCTTGGCATTGTGGAAGAAGTACAGGGCGAAGTCGAAGATGGAACCGGAAACAGGCGCTCCATCGACAGTCACGCGGGGCTCGTCAAGGTGCCAGCCACGGGGTCTGCATAATAGGGTCAGTCTCACGCAGGAGAAATCAACTTCATGATGACGCACCGGACGATGAGGACGGCCGGGTTCTGGCTCAGCTTGTACGCCTTGCCATTCGAGTCGAAGTCGATCTGGCGGCGGATGGCGTCGCGCAGGTTGAGCTGGCCGTTCACCATGTTGGCGAACGTCGGTGCGTTCGAATCTACGATATGTGAGACAGGAGTCGACGATAAGGAGGTCTGGTGACGCACCCTCGAAGTCGGCCATGAAGGTCTTAGCCCCGCTGTTGAGGGCGTTGATGACCATCTTGCGGTCAGTGGGACCAGTAATCTCCGTACGGCGATCCTCAAGTCCAGGCGCGGGTGGCGCGCAGTGCCACGATGGCTCAGCACGGATGTGCGCGGTCTCGGGAGGGAAGTCGAGCGGCGCGCCAGCATCCCACTTACGCTGGCGGTCCTCGCGAGCGCGCAAGAGGTTCTGGCGGGTGCTCTCGAAGGTACGGTGGAGGGCAGAGAGGAACTTGAGCGCGTCCTCGGTGAGGATCTCGCGCTGAGCGTCGGACGCAGCGTTAGAAAGGATCTGTACGCCTGCAACCATGATGAGAGGAGAGGATGGGTGGGTTTGTGAGGCAGCCTGACTCGGGAGGGTCAGGCTCTTAAATGCTGGGCGGGGCTCCGCCCTTCGTCCGTGCTCCGCACCAGCCGAGGGGAGCCGATCATGTTGTCGAATTCACATGTCACTGCAATCCCTCTCCGCTTTGACGCTGTGACGTCGCACGTGCCATTCAATCCCGCCCCCGGATCCCGCGGCACCTCCGTCGTCGTGAAAGTTGTCCGCCCCCGCCGCCGGAAACGACGATGGGTCATTTTTGCCCCAGCGGCGTGCGAGATTCTGCGGACTGCCGCATAATACCAATATCTGGAACTCCCATGAGATAACGCTCAGGCGATAGAGACGTGGCACTCACCTTCTCGCTTCCTGCTATCGCCGTCGTCCGCGAGGAGGTCGACGCTGGCTGGATCGATTCATACAAGACACCCTGCGCGCATTCGAATCCATTTGTCCGGGAAAAACGACTTACCTTTGCTCTGCGAAAACTTGCGAAGCGTTCCAGGCCGGTTCGAACGTCTCTACACTGTGTATGTCGACTCGTGTCATCGTTCAGACTCGTGAGAAGGACATGACATTCGCACAAATACAAAACGAGGAGACTATGACTCCTTCTTAGCATCCGGAGCAGGTGCGTCAGTAGAAGCAGTATCTTCCGGCAACGCTGAAAGCCAGGGTTAATCAGTAAGCTCTGTGGCAAGGCTGCCCAACCCACCGTTCAGGCCTTGAATCCCCCGCGCGCCTGCCTTGATCACCCTCCTGCAGGCCATTTGGTATACATACACGCTAACCGAGCCTGAGATGTGTGGATTAGCAGCGGTCTTCGGTGGCGAAAGACAAGGATACGCACCAGTCGGCGCCCACGGCCAGGAAAGAGGCCTCTCGAAGGGTCCAAACCAGCCCTTGGGCAGGAAAAACACAGGGGACGACCTGTAGTATGCACCCGCGACCAACAGCAGTCCAGAAGTGAGAATCCAGATCGCGGTGTTGAACTTCATCGTAAAGGCGCTCTTCGCGGCTGCGAGTTCCTTGTCTGCATAGTCGGTTCGTCAGTCGATGGTCCCCTCTCCATACAAAGGCACGCACTGGTAGTCTCGATGTCCGCGAGGCCCTTGTCCACAGAGCGCCTCAGTTTCGCCCACTTCGCAAACTGGTCTTGCGCGCTTGTGTTCAGCATGGCCGCCTTATTCGCGAGCGTCTCCTTCTTCAGCTGGCGCTGCTTGCTGTGTGTTTTCGATAGGAAAACACGAGCATAAAGTCCGAAGGCCTGTCGGAGACATCCAGTTCAGTTGAAAGCTTCATTACCCCAAGAAGACCACACACCAAGTCGGCAAGGACAGTCTTGCCAATGACCGCGATGAGTTCCGTAATGAAGATGAGAATGAACAGAGTCTCGATGAGACCCATGTTAACGATGACCGAATGGCCGCCCGGAGAGAGTGTAGAGGGTGTGGGGAACGAGGAGGTCGGCTGCAAGGCGCGATGTGATCGACGCGTACACGTCGGTATCGCGGAGCTCGGGCCGAATTCCATCAATGCTGAGCGGCCTGAGCGCTTGTCGGGCGCATCCGCCAGCCAGTTGCCTGCAACCTTGACAAGAACCGAGGAACTGTCGCATATGCCACCTTATTCTCAAACAACCACGAGGTGTTTACTGAGCCTTCGTGCAACAAGGTCGTCGCTGTCTTACAGCCTCAACACTCCTCGGCTTCAAGTAAAATATACCGGATGCATTCACGGTAAGGGTCGTACTCATTACATGGCGACGTACTTCGTACTAGGCATTAGTAGAGGCGTGATAGACTACGGGGGAAATCTGAGTGATCATGATAACTCCACCGGCAAAGCGCGCTACACAGCGTATTCATGATGCTCGTAAATCGTCTTGTTATCCTTGAACATCGGCGAGGGCGCCGTCACGCTATGTCCGGCTTCCGTGGAGGCCGTCTGGGACCCATGATGGCGAAGCGTGGTGCCGCTTGAGATGGTAGAGGCCGTTGCGCGGGGATGGGTTGCCGGTGGACGCGCAAGGTTTGCGGCGGTGGCGGGCAATAGGAAGCCTCCCGTTTGCGCCGTTTCTGAGGGCAGAAAGGGTGTTGATCAAGGAGCAGAGGTGATGGAAGATCAAGTGTAGATGGGTGTGGATGAATGTGGCAATTTGCGAGACGGTGATGAGCGCAGTTAAGTGAGGGATGTCGAACGCAGCGTACCTGCCTCTGCTTGATCCAGCCTTGCACGCCGACGCGATTCATGCCACCGACGAAAGAGGCATGAGCAGAACGCCAGTAGCAAGAGCACGACGAGCATACTCCCGAGTAGCGCGCAGACGATCACAACTACGGTCTCAGTGTGGCTCTCGGGATGGCCATCATCGTCGAGGTCGATGTTATCGAAGCCGTCGTCTCGCGCGCGGAGTGTCCGCCATGCATGGTATACGGAGCCTGTATCAGCCAGTCAATTAAGGCCAGGGCTTGAGAGACTGCAATTCGCACCAGACTGTGATACCGCGTGTGAGACCTCTCGGGCGAGCTGTTGGGTGGCGAGGGATGAGGGCGCCATGGCAGAGCAAGCGAGAGAAACTGCTCGATGGGATTGGCCGACCTTTATACGGCGCCCGACCCTGAGCTTCGTCGAAGCTATCCGGAGCTAGGGCCGGCGCTTCGAAGCAGATCCTGGGGTAGATCAAGACTCAGAACGCATGCCCGGGGAAAATACCGTCATTTCTCGTAATTTTTGGGCGCGTGCCACCTTTCTGCTGGCACTTTGAATGTTTGTCTGAGCCAGCTGACCGCCTGGGGGTGCTAGCAGCCGTTGCGAGGTCGCCAAGCAAGCCTGCACGACGTTTGTGCGGTGAAAGGGTGGAAATCCGCCAGGCGGTTGGAGCAAGAATTCATTTGATGGCGGTCTCCACGGCCGCCTCCCGCACAGAAAGGAAAGTCCGCGAAGCGTCTGCGACCAGCATATGCAGACAAAGGAGTGCTGTGGATGCCAAGTTTATGCACGAGGCCGGCGAGGGGGCAACGAGGGGGATGAGTGGAGCGGCGATTTCTCTCACAAGTTGGCATGCCGAGCGGAGTAGAATTCACATCTCCGAGCCTACAGTTGCAGCAGTCAATGGTGCGCATAGTTCATGCATGACATAGAGGACACATAGTGGTAAACGGTGAGCTCGGTAGCCCCCTCGAAGTATGATACAACATCTCTCGTGCAGCGGATATAGCCAGCAGCTTAGATGTTGAGCTTCGTCCGCCTCCAGTGACGGCGCTTGGCGTTGTACTGCAGCATTGATCAGCACAGATACTCTCCCCCATCGAGCTAAGCACACACCTGGATCTTCGTGTCCGTCTTCAACCGGAACCACTGAGGGATGGGCCTTCAGAAGGGTCAGTATCGCTCCCGATCATCATCGAAAATCGTGCGCACCGGTTCTGGCGGCTGGCCTTGGCGAGAATGCGCTTCGTGCGGAAGGTCTTTTGGGAAGGCTGAGGGGAGGGATGTCAGATCAACAACGATGAGCTCGGGCAGCGGGGCCAGCGCACCATTGCCGTCGACGAACAAGGGAGGATGTAGAAAAAATAAGGTTCAGACGAATCACAAACAAGAGCGAGACGGCCGCTGCCGAGGTTCGGCACGCGGAAGCCTTTGCACAACACGCTTTGACCAGCGCGACTTCGACGCGACGTGGCGTTGTACCGCTGCGGTTCATCTCAACCGTGACGACTCTCACTCCAACTTGTCACGATGCAGCTCCTCAACGTTCTCTTTGGCCTTCTCTTTGCTATTGTTGTGGCTGCGCAAGACGCAGGAGCTCCGAAAGAGCTTGTCATTGAGACGACTTACGCTCCCCCTGAGTGCCCCATAAAGTCCCAGAAGGGAGACGTGGTCAAAGTTCACTACGTTCGTGTTTTGCTCTGTGAATGCATACCCCTTCAGCTGGTCTCAACTATCCTTGACAGACCGGCAAGCTGTTCTCGAACGGCCAGAAGTTTGATTCGAGGTTTGCCTTTGCCATTCTCTGTTAGTAAACGAAGTCCACTTACATCTTGCAGTTTGGACCGCGGAACACCCTTCTCAGTGACGCGTGAGTGCATGCTTCGATCTTCTGTATGTACTAATATACTCAATTTCCTGTAGTCGGTCAAGGCCGTGTCATCAAAGGTTGGGACGAGGGGCTCTTGGGCATGTGCGTGAACGAGAAGCGCACACTCACCATCCCACCTAACCTGGCTTACGGTTCGTATACCGGCCCTACTTGTGTCTCTGACTTCGTCTTGACATAGTTCGATTTCTAGGCTCTCGCGGCGCTGGTCGTGGTGTCATTCCCGGACACGCCACCCTCATTTTTGACGTCGAGTTGGTCGAACTCGAAAGCAAGGGGCCGCGCGAGGAGCTGTGATGGCTTGGGCAGCATCTTCTGCACTCGATGACTTATTTGCATAGAGTTACTTACTGAAGGGCCCAAGAATGATGTCTTAGTCCATGTGCAGCGTCGCGAGTCAACCAATCATCGACTAGGGTGGCTTCAACAACAAACTATCCATTCCGAAGTGCGATGTACAGCCGAAAACGACGTGCACGCAAATAAATAGCAAAATACCCGCAATCCTTTAGTTGACGTCGCACACCTTGCCCTCAACCCGCTTCTCAAGACCGCTGTACATCTCGATGGACTTGATGTGGGTAATGGAGACCGCGGTGGGCGGGCCAGCAGACCAGTACGGGTCGCCGTTGCTCCAGACGTTCCAGAGACCGTTAGCGGCCTGAGTGGGAACCTACATTCAAGTCAGCATGGGTACTTCGTGAGCGAAACACGATCACTTACGTTCTCGGTGTGCTGGGCCTTCTGAACGCCATCGATGTAGAAGGTGGTCGAGGACTCCGTCCACTGGGTAACCATGTCAGCAAGGCGTGCGGGCGCGTTGCGCGCGGAAACTCACGTCAATGCGATATTCGTGGTAATCCGCAGCCGGGTCGAAGTCGAACGGCACGTTCACCGAGGTGGACTGCCCGCCCTCCTGGAGCGCCTGGTTGGTAGCCCAAACGCCCGCAGGGACGGTGTCGCTACCCTCAAGCGACGTAGTCGTGAGGAGCTCCCAGTCAGCCTCGTTGTTGTCACCCTCTGCAAGAAAGTTGGATCCCTGCCACTCGAATGCGCATTGCATCCCACTCACTGTAGAAGAAGAGACCCTCGCAGACGCCCGGAACACCGCTCGACTTGAGGACGGTACGGAGGGACCCGTACAGCGTCGTCTGGTCGCTGGCAATCTCAGCGCTGTAGACGTAGTCGCCGCCGTCGTAGGCGTTGACGACGAGGTCCAGCGAGCCATCACCGAGTTTCACGTTCTCCGGTCTGAAGTAGTGTGCAACAGACCCCGACCCGGCACCGACGGGGTAGTCGCTGATGCTGAGCCCAAAGCTCCTGGAGTGGGGGTGAGTGCAGGTATTTCTGGTATTTCGTACGATACTTACTGAAGGAGAGCATTCGCGTCACCGCCTGCCGTGGCAGTAGAGAAGTCCGCCTTGACGACGTCGGTGAAGGCACCTTCAATATCCCTGACCTTGTACGCGCTGCAGTCGGAGGCGAGCACGCCCTTGGCGGCAAGTGCAGCACCAGCGAGAACGGCAAGAGAGGCCATAATAAGCAATTAAGAAAGAAATACTGATCGGGGAAAGAGGGTGGGAGAAGAAGTAGATGGGTGCTCCCGAGGTGCCTCAGACACTTATATACGACGGCTGCACCGCCGCAGCCGATGGGTCGATGAGACGATGAGTGATCGTGGATCACGACAGGCAATAGACGGTGAGTGTGGGGACCGCATTGCGCAGATCAAACAGGGGCAAAGTCAGTCTGCTGAGGGCTCCAGGTCACTGCAGACATGTTTCTGAAGTGCTATGGTAAGCTTTCGCGATGGGCCCATTGACGACGCGGCGCGACGGGCAAAGGTTCGTCAGGTCTCGAGGTATGCATCGGGGTATTGATGGGTCGTTGAGCCGCCGTGGGCGCTGCCTCAGCATGCGGCCGTTGGCCCGCTCCTCAAGGACGGTGCCAAGTGACACTTGCGGCCACGATGAAGAGAGAACAGAGTGACCGTTCGCCCTGGCCAACGGTGATGATGACGACGAAAGTACGAGGTTCATGACAAAGAGGTCCTTCAGAGCCGCGCTCGCGAGCGCACTCGGGAAGGTGCGAAAGAGGTTGAAGACATATGCAGTCGGCAAAGTCCGTGATGGAGCAGCCTCGTGTCGTCTCGCCGCGCCCCTCGACGCGTGGACGCGCCTTCGCCTTCCCCCTCGCCGTCACTGTTCTGTACACGCCGGACAACGGCTGACGCGCGCCGCTCTCTCCCTCTACTGGCGACTCTGATCTATCGACGCGTCGCGAGACTCCTCGCCGAGGTCTTGCAGGAGTAGAGGAATCCAGGCGCGAAGGGTTTGAATAAAGAGGATGTCGTCCCTGCAAGGCTACGTCGATCGTGAGTTCCTCTGCATTGTTATCTAACATCCGTGAACTGATCTGGCTCTCCTACGGTCAGGTCGCGTACTGCTTGTGTTGCAGGATGGACGAACGATCGTGGTGAGCATGCTCCCCCTGCTTTGACCACAAATTCTTTGTGTTCACCTCCACCCAGTCTCTGCCGTCCTGCCCCCCTTCGAACCCCATCTTCCTCTGTCACTGATGTGGAAGCCCGGTCATCTTACTCACGCGTCTACGTAGGGTGTTCTAGCTGGCTTTGACCAAAAATCGAACATCATCCTGTCCGAGTGCCGTGAGCGCGTCTACTCCATGGATGAGGGCGTGGAGGAGATCCCACTCGGGCTATACATCGTGAAGGGGGACATGATGTGCGTCTCATCTTCCCTCGCTCGACGATCCCACTGACCGCGCTCGCAGATGCTTGATCGGAGAAATAGACAATGACCGCGACGCAGCAATTGACATATCCACTATTCGCGCCGAGCCAATCCCACCAATTCGATACTAGTGGTTGCTTGTCGCCTCTTTTTACCCTCCAGCGCGTCAGGCCCGACGTGTGCGCGTGACAGCGTATCGCGCGCATGCGATCGCGTATGCAGACAACCGCCCGCGAAAATCCTTGGGCCAAATGGCCCCTCGATCCCCCTCATCACCTCCTGCGGCAGATTTTTCTTATCGAGCCCTTGTATCGAAGGATAGCGACCCTATTCATTTCGCGCCTAAGGAGGCTTCGTGGCCGACTACCTTGGCTTGTACAGTGCGCGCGTGTTGCAACTCTATGTATCCTTCGAAACTGATATTAACTCATGCAAAAACGTTGTATCTGTCGTTCGGACAACATACTGAGAGCACATTTCTATCTGACTCAAATGGATGTGCTAGATTTTATACGGCGAAGGCCTATAAATATGGTAGATCGTTAAACACGTTCTCTTCTACTACGAGGTCCGTGCATATAACCTGAATAACCTGGGAGCAAAGATTCGTTAAGTACAGGCAGAGTCAACCAGTCCGGGGTACATAGCGCACGACAGTCCATCATCCACCAACTTCTACCACGACTGCCACACAAGTGGCTATCAGGACGACAAAGCAATAGGTGCGTCTAAACCACGCTGCGCGACGAGTGAATGGCGGCCATCTTACCCTCGTCGTTGAGCGGCTGCATCACATAGGGCAGCGACGTGCTGCTCGTGACGGGCACCAGGCGCGTCGGCCAGAGCCAGGCGTAGAGCGACATCGCGAGCCACAGCGGAAGCGAGTCGAGCAGGTAGAAGAAGCCCTCGTGCATCATCACGTAGCCGCGGTACCTATCGACGGAGTCAGCTTGCTGGTACAAAAGGAAAGGTTGGGCAACGAAAGGTGGAGAAGAGAATATAAGGCGGAAAGGAACTCACCCGCCCTTGAATTCGACAATACGGAAGATGCAGCGGACGATGATGGCGACGGACGTCAGGCACATGACACTCCAAAGGAGGCGCCAGTTGTGGAAGGGGGTGATCTTGAAGAAGCCGAAGGTGGACCAGACGCCCTCGCCGGTGCCGATTTTCCAGATCTCAGGGTGCATGGAGCGACTGTACAACGACGTGAGCACAGGACTTTTAAGCCGCAAATGATGGATACTCACGCCCTCCAGCCAAAGCGAAGCATGAGCAGGGTGAAGAGCGCGAAGGAGAGAATCTGGATGATGAGACCGGCGAGCGCGATCTGCATTGCAGTAAGTACGACGATGCATTGAAGAAGGTCAGTCAGCTCACGTTGCTGCCAATGTCCGCCATGTCCTCGTTAACTTCCAGGCCTGAGCCGCTCGCCTGGACGAAAAAGGTGATCACGTCGCTCCAGACGAAGAGCTTGACGATGATGGACGACTTGAGCCAGAGGCAGTCCTTGGCCACCTCGTCGCCCAGGCTCTCCGATAACTTGCGGAGAAGGACGTAGTCTACGGCAAGAAAGGCGCAAGGCTAGAGAAGGTCAGATTGAGCAGGACTCGTTGGAGTTGCGACGAACCGAAAGCAAGGTGAACTGCACGAGAGGTAAGTTCATGCTATACTATAGATGAGGGTGGGACGCACGATGCTCTGTAGGGAATACCAAGGGATAGAGTAGATGTTATCGCCTTGGGTGTATATGATACGGAAGACAAAGCCCATGGCCATAGCTGCGGGGACAGTAAGTCAGAGGGAACAAACTAGTTGGGGTTGGTACTCACTGTACATGCTGATCGTCAATGTGAGCATGTAACGAGGTCTACCGGTCCTGAACCAGTCTAAGTTCTGAGTCAGAGGATAGGTCGATGGAGTGGCGGAAGGGAGGACGCACGTATCCAATGTAGTGTGCCAGAGAGGAAGTATAGGGCGGCAAACAACACTGCCGGCCATATCTTGGGTATAAATCCGGCGCTGTAAACGCTGTTAGCACCAATGTCAGGCGTAAGGATAGTGGAACGTACATGATAAGTGGGTCCCCATTTTCATCCAGACGCGCCTTTGACGGAAGAAGTTAGTGGCTGCACTTGACTCACATGGTACGGAGGACTCACTGCCTGAACGGGAACAATAGCTGCCAAAAGGCATGCGCAGATGCTGAGAAGGGAACCAGTCCGGATACTCATGTCCTGAGGTGTGAGGGTGTGTGGGCAGCATCTTTTCCCTGCTCGATCTTATAGACCACAACCCAATGTCCTCGGTGGTCATTCTCGTCACACCTGTTATGCTGGTTTTAGCCAATCCTCACTACGTGCACGTTTTGGCCGAGGGGGTTTCGGCAACTTCCGAGAGGCTTTCGGCTGTGGCAGTGTATCGTGCCTGCCTGTTTTCGCCACAAAATCACCGCCTTCAGCCTCCAGCGCTGATCGTCCCGCACCGCCAAGCGCTATCATCCAGGATGACCAACCGCGTTCGCGGCATGCCGTTGCTTATCCTCGCTGTTCTGAATTTTCTCGTTCTGGGCGTTGTCGTATCCGTGCGATATTACAGGCAACGATATCATGTACTCGGCGTCGCCACACAGGCCTATGTCATCTCCCTCCCACGACGCGACACCCGCCGCACAGATATGCAGCGCCTTGCCAGAATGATGGGCACGAGCTGGAACTTCGTCGACGCAACCGACATGACGGACTCGGCCGTCTCCCGAATTTTCAGCAACGTGCGTCACACCCGCGAAGCTGCGCTCGCAGACCTCGACCATGGATCCTATACTCAGCTCTCTGACGAGATCGATATTCCCTTCGCATGGCCTGAGGATATCGACTACCTGGCGGCTGGCAACTCTCATGTACCCTCTGCCACCTCCGATCTCTGGCCGACTCTGTCTGCCAGTTCTCCTCCGACTCCCTGGCAAATGGCTTGTGCAGAGTACGACTTCACGCTGTCTCCCTATACTTCAAATACGCCGAGTTGGCTGCTTCTCACACCCCCACGCGTAGCCTGCTGGCAGTCTCACATCTCCGTCATCCGCCGCATAGTCGACGAAGGTCGGGACGGGCCCTTCATCATCCTTGAAGACGATGTGGATATGGAGAAGGACACAGCGCGTCGGCTACGTGATCTATGGCCTCTGCTCCCTTCAGACTGGGACGTCGTCTTTCTCGGTAGGCGCAATGCTATAAACGTCGTCACCCATCTGACTCATCTTCGCAGGTCACTGCTGGTCGAACGAAGCGCACCACCCTCCACTCAACCCTGACCACTCCCCAACCTTTCCCTTGCGACAAACCCGACTGCACCCCTCCATGGCCCCGAAGTGCACTCACGCATACGCTCTCTCGCGAAGTGGCGCACGGCGACTTCTGCTGCACCTCCGACACGCTCCGTTCGCGTACTC
Organism: Schizophyllum commune H4-8; assembly: GCF_000143185.2. Taxonomy (NCBI): domain Eukaryota; kingdom Fungi; phylum Basidiomycota; class Agaricomycetes; order Agaricales; family Schizophyllaceae; genus Schizophyllum; species Schizophyllum commune. Next base: position 1,371,783 of record NW_026089545.1, on the reverse strand, counting down.
TCGGGCTATCGACCAAGCCTTCGCCTGGCTTGTCACTACCAAGCGTATCAAGGGCTTCTCCGTCGTCCCCAGCGTCGTCATTCAGCGGAAGGCGGACAACAGCGACATCAATACCAATACGACGAAGGCATGGAAGGACGATTTGGCTGATGGATGCTTCGCTCATTAGACATTGTATGGCTGGTTCTGTTCTAAGTACATCAAAGTCCGTTTACGCGGTGATATATAATGCAAACATCGCAGAGGGATTATACATGGGCGGAGCTCCTCTACGACGACTGTTCTTGTCTCTCGCCCTGCTGACCTGGGCTTTGGGTCGCCTTGCGGCCTGCTCGAAGAAGTGATATCAACAAAGCAAGTTCTCGAATAAAATAAGCAGTCCAAAGTCGCAAATAAAGACCCAGTTCGTGGATATCTACACCGCACTGAGCGAAGAATGGACCGTCGTGCGCTTACCCTCGTCCGTAAGCGGCTGCATCGCGTATGGGTTCGAAACCACAGTCTGTAAGCGTGTTGGCCAGAGCCACGCGTAGAGCGTCATGGCGATCCAGAGAGGTAGCGAGTCAAGGACGTAAGAGTAGCCTTCGTGCATCATCACGTATCCACGCGAACTGGTGAAAAAACGTGTATGTCAGCGATACATGTCGGCAGGAACGTGTAAGAAATTGCGCACCCTCCCTGGTACTCGACGATGCGGAAGATGCAACGGATGATGATGGCGATAGTGGTCAGACACATCACGACCCATAGTATGCGCCAGTCTTGGAAGGGCGTGACCTTGAAGAAGCCAAAGTCCTTCCAGTACGACTCTCCAGCGCCTATTCTCCAGATTTCGGGATGTGCAGTGCGGCTGGGAAAGGATGGTCAGAGCGGAGCTTCTGGGAAGGGGATAATGTAGACGTACGCCCTCCATCCGAAGCGGAACAGCAGCGCCGTAAAGAATAGGAAAGACAGAATTTGCAGGATGAGGCCGGCTAGCGCGATCTGTACATGTAGGTGTTAGACGCTGTAGAGCAGGGTCCGGGGGACATCGAGTACTCAGAGTACTCACACTACTGCCGATCTTATCCAACTTGTCACTTGCCTCTAAACCCGCGCCATCGGCTTGGACATTGAAGGTAATAAAGTCACTCCAAACGAAGAGCTTGACGATTAGGGAGGAGCGCAGATAGAGACAGTCCTTCGCCGCCTCTTCGCCTAGACTGTCGGCGAGCTTCTGGAGGAGGATGTAGTCCACTGCGATGAAGGCGCAGGGCTGCCACTGTGCTTGAGTGCACTCATTAGGGAGCTGACAAGAACGCGACGTACTGAGAGTAGGATGAACTGGTGGGTAGTGAGTATCCATAGACTACCATGCAACAAATGAAGGGACGTACAATGCTTTGTAGGAGATACCATGGGAGTGAGTAGACGTTATCGCCTTGACTGTAAATGATACGGAATACGAAGCCGAGTACAGTTGCTGTGTGATAGCATGAGTATCATGAGGTCGGAAGTGACGAAGTAGTACTTACTATACATGCTGATTGTCAAGGTCAGCATATAGCGCGGTCGACCGGTCCTGAAATAATCTGAATGAGTTGTCAGCGAGCTTGCCTTGCGTACGGGCAGAGAAAACCATAGCTCACGTATCCAATGAAGTGTACCCGAGACAAGATACAAGCCAGCGCATACGGCAGCAGGCCATACTTTGGGCCTGAAGCCAGCACTGAAGAAAGTATCAGCGCGAACACGCACGGGGAGAGAATCACTATCCGCACATAATTACAGGATTGCCATCGTCATCCTTGATGGCCTGAAATAATGCCATGAGGTTTCTGTCCTTCAACAATACACGCAAGGGAGCCACTCACCTTCACTGGATCTACCAATCCTACCAAGCACACCAAAAGGCTCAAGAGCGAAGCCGCCTTCCAAAAGCTCATCGCGCAGCAAGCAAAACAGCACTGTTCTACTGCACGCCATCCAGCCCCCGTCTCCCTTATACCCTGCCACCCTAGGATCCTCGCAGACGATGCGCATAACCCAGTTGGTGTCAATCGGAACCGAGGTCCCTTTCCGCGCCTTCCGAGTGGGCTAGCACGTGGCAAAACGTGGCCTGTGGGCGCTGGTTGCCACAAAAGCCACAGCGCTTCCGACAACGCCAAGAGTAAGCTGACACGAAAGCGGCTGGAGAGCGTACCTGGAGGACTCCTCATGATGAGCTCCGCGGACGGCGGTCGCATTCAATGTCGGCGGTGGACATGTGTATTCAATGTTTGGGTTATACAAGGGTGGCGCATCGAGATCTCTACTGTCCTGGAACAGAGGGAATAAGTACAGAACGTCCAGAAGGGCGTCAAAACAAGGTACACGATAGTAGGCAAAGAAAGCTGTCCGAAGAAAGCGAGGGGATGGCTGAGGGTGAAAAGCTGTTCGAACTTCCAAAGAGTGAGTGACCCAGCGACCAAGCGACCAAGCGCGTGTGCTATCTACAAGCTAGAAAAAGGAACTCAGTAATACAACGTCCGGGCAAGGTGTAACATGAAGGAGAAGTTAAGGCTGCGAACGTATGAATATATGCTGTTCAGAAGGTAGGCGATGATCGGGAAATGAAGCCGTGGCAGCGCTGGAGTCTCAAAAATCAGGCGACTTGGGACGACGGCCCAAACTGCCCACCCTTCCCAGACTATCCAGCCAGCTACTCGGCCCACTCGCCGCCAGCTTCTCGTCCACCTGCAAGGTCCGCAGCAACCGCTGCGCCAACAGGGCCTCCTCCAGATCGAAGGCGCTCTGCTCTGCCTGCTCGCCTTCGCCGGCGCCCGTGAGGCTCTTCTTCGCCCTCAGCGTCGGCGGCATTTTCCTCGGCTGCACAATCGTCACAGCCGCGGCCGGCGGGGGCGCGATCATGGGCAGAGAGCCCCATGCACTGAGCCGAGTCGCGTCCGTGAGCGGGTACGATTCGTAGTCCGGCTGAATCGCGGGCGACGCGTTCAGGACGGGTGCAAAGGGATCGCGAAGTGCGGTGCAGTCCTCCGAGGGGGTTGGGGTGACAGCGCGGCAGATTTCCTTGGACGTCTCAACGTGGACAGGGCAAGGAAAGCACGGGGAGGCGTCAATTGGCGTGTTGGCGGCCGAGCAGTACGTGGACGCGGTGGTCATGAAGCGCTTGATCGGGTTGCGCCTCGGACGGGGCGACGTGAAGGATGATGAACGAGAGACAGGACGACGTGTGTATAGGTCGTCGTTGATTGAGTGAGCGGCAGCAGCCGCTTCCTCGTTAAACTGGTCTTGGATAACGAGTGTATGCACTGTCGATCGGTGTCAGCCTCTTCGAATCCATGACAAAGGAAGCGACTAACCCATAAGAGCCGTGGTCAGACAGATGAAGCAGAGCACCATCCCAGTAGCCTCGATGATACGGAACGGAGTCCTGCTCGCAGTGTCGTCGGCAGAGATGATGGATACGGCTCCAATGTCGGAAGCGGCGGCGAAGGAGGCAGCGAGAACAGCGCAGAACAGGTACACCCACAGGTTGCGCAAGCGAGTGTAAGTGGCGTCGCTTTGCGCTGGTGCCCCACAAGAACCAGCCGACGCCGGGTAGCCAAGACCGGGCGTGGAGTCCGCGTCCTTGTAGGAGGCGGAGCACGCTGTCAAGGTGCTGGTGGTCGAGCAAGCCGGAGAGAAGGTGATTCCATGTCCCTGAGAAGCACGTCCGCGGTGAACCATAATCGTCCAGGCGAGTTGATAGGCGGGGAATGGCAGAGCGAGAGCGAGGAAAACGAAAACAAGGGTGACAGGAAGAAGCGGAGGCATGGCGAGGAAAAGTGACAAGATAGACACCAGATTTGCTGAGAATAGATGGCTCAGATAGCGATTAGGCGCGTGGAGGAGGTAAGGACGTACCGCCCAGCATCATCAGTGTCAGGATGAAGGCGCATGTATATAGCTTGAACGGCGAGATCGCCTCCTTTGAAGACGAGACAACGGTAAGATACAGGAAAACTGCACCCACTGCGATAATGCGTCAACGGCAATCCTGACAAATGAATCGGCCACTCACACTCAAATTGCGACAGACAGATGAGGACTTCGCCCGCCAAAGACGTGCGAGGGTCGTATGTCTGACTTGAAGTCGCACCGAGAGCACCGATGAGGATCGCGGTCAACACCAGGATGGTGAACGAGACCCATGCGATGCAGACTCGTAACCGTCTGCGCGAGTATCGGGACGCATATACGCTGGCTATAGCTGGGTGGCGGCCGCCCATGGCGGTCAAGTCGGGTTTTCCGGGTTTCCAAGACTGCGAAAGAGAAAAGAGGACGAGAGCAATTGCAATGAGAGGAACAAGGAAAAAGAGCGAGGTGGGGATGGCGCGAATGCGGAGAACAGAAGACGTCAAGGGCATAGAACGGTCGATTTCGGCAGCCGCCATGGTCATATACGGGGTCGTAACGAAAGCGTGAGCGTGAGCGTAACCTAGTCCAAAGGGGACCAAGGCGATGTAAAGATCTGGTGGCGGAGGAGAACAAGGCGAGTCAGGCTAAAGTACAATTGCCGTCGGGAACGTTACACATGGCATGGCGCTGTCCAAACAACGATATACACGTCCTTCCCAGATCGGTTCCCGCCCGAAGTCCACCAGAGTATGTCAGAGTCCTTCGAAGGGCGCCCAGAGAGCGTTACAGCGTCTGCAAGACGGCAAACTTGTCGTCATGCAAGGTATCCGTCGGGGCGTACAGGGTTCTCGTTGCCGCTGAAGGGCTCACCATCGTGCAGAAACCCGTTTCAGGGGTTCGGAGGCGAACACACCGTTAGGTCACCGGTAAGCGCGCCCTGTCAACGTCAAGTACCCTCTCGGGCGAAGGTCGTCAGAGATGCCGGGGTGCCACAAATTGTTTGTATCTTTCTGTGCCTTTCGGACGCCAGCCACAATGAACTTGATAGAGCCCGAAGTTCCTTACGATGACAGTGAAGTCCAAAGATGTCGGAGCAGTCGAGAAGAATCTACAAGGACGTGCATCTATAGATATTGAAGGGAAACAGGTCGTAATGTTGGGCTAAGCATGTTGTTTGCCACCTCAGCGAAGGGGTCCGAGAGATGAGTTGTTTTCCAGTGCTTTCCTGCTGGATAGGGGAGCAATAAATACGGCTTGCACCACACAGTTTGGCGGAGAAATTTTGCTGAGCAGGGGAAAGCAGTATAGCTCCGAGGATACGTCTAGGTTCGACCAAGGAATTTCCTGATAGGGCGCGCACTGAATACATGTCAAGAGCGGAATTGTCAGAGGATCACGTATCCGACAAGACGCCTTGGTACGACATCCAAGAGGGCACGAGTTTGTGTTTGCAGGTGGAGGGCCGAAGAGAGGCGAGATTGTGACGTTAGCGCTGTGACTGCTGACGCGATTGACCGTGAGAGTGATTTCGTTGACCTGCCTAATCGGGGGGTATATACGTGGCAACCACGTCGGCGACAGCTCTTCCTTCACGACCTCCACGTAGACCGTCCTGCCTCGCAGTACCCCCTCAAATTCTGTCATTCGTTCCTTCCCTCTTCCACGTCTCATAACGACCACTCGACAAAGTCTTTCAACATGTCTCCCTCCGACTTTGTCAACCCCGCGAACCTCGCATCGACGCCTATGACTCCCGAAGCCCACTCTCCCGCTTCCGACTCTGGTCCCTCCCGCAAGCGGGCAAGGACTGAACTGTCTTCCGAGGAGAAGAAGGAAGCGCGAGCCCACCGTAACCGCATTGCGGCGCAGGTATGCGACGTCGTGCTTTTGTGTTTCATCCCGCTCACCGCCGTCCGCAGAACTCCCGCGATCGCCGCAAGGCCCAATTTTCCTACCTTGAGCGCCGTGTGGCCGAACTTGAGGAGGAGAACAGGCAGCTTCGCGCTGGCATGGGCATGACCCGTGTCGATGAGAAGAAAGTCGAGGAGCAGGAGCGTGAGCGCGCTCGCGAACGTGAGAATGAAGAACTGCGCGAACGAATTAGAACCCTGGAGAAAGGCTGGGACGCCGTCGTCAAAGCCCTCGCCGCTCAGGGCCTCCCCACTGGTGTGGCACCTCCGACGCCGATGTCCGAGGTCGCCCAGTCACCCTCGTCAAATGACACAACCTCTACCCACTCTACATCCCCTTCAGCCGCGGCCTCGGAGCCAGCTGTCTTAACGCAGCAGCCTGTCACCAGCACCCTCTCCGTCCCGCCCACAACGGTCTTCCCCCTCTCCCCCGCACCCACCTCTACCTCCATGGATCTCGACTATCCGTCCCCCGACGTCTCGTACGATGACTTCGCCGCTGTTCCTGCCTTCACTGCCGAACAGACCGCCTCTGAACAAGATCCCACTCGCCACCTAGCACGGGTGGCGACCATTGAGGACGAGTCCTCGATGTCCCTGCAGCGGGTGGTTTCGAATTCACGCAGTCTACCGGTGGTCAAGCAGGCGCAGCCGGCCATGCCGTACAGGCTGACGACGCGCACGTCCCTGTTGACGATGCCGCAATGGACAACCTCTTGCGAGAGATCCTCACCGCCTCGCCTTACCTGTCGCCTTCGAATTTACCTGCGGAGGGCGCCGCTTCGGCGGATGTCCCAGCGCCGCAAGTAGAGGCGAGCCCCGCCCCAGCGCCTGCTGTCGGCAAGGGAGTCCTCGCTAACGCGAAGGCTGCAGAGGCGCTGTGGAACGGAGAGGGTGGGCAGGAGGCGGAGAACCTCGGGCACCTAGACCTGGAGCTGGACCTGACAAACTGGATGGGGGACAACACGGAGATGCAGAAGGTCCTCGACATGTTCGCGGCCACGAACTACGGCAGCAGCGCCGATGCCGGTGAGGAGGTGCTGCCTGCGAACCTGTTCGAGCAGCATCTCCTGAACCCCACCGCGTCGATGAACGTTGACGTCTGCTAATTCCTCGCCGCGTCGTCGGCCGGCCGCAAACACCATTGTGATGCCTGCGCTTGCGCTGGGCATGGACCTATCTTACATCTCATCCCGTATGTTGTCCTGTACGTTATCTTTATTCCCATTCTGCTTCTGTCTTGGTTGCTCTCTATCAGGATTCCCTTTTCACTCTGTTTCTCTCTCCTCTCCCCTACTATATATATGCTCGCGGCCCCTGCGATTTTTTCTCTGCACTACCCTACTTACAGCTACTTTTTACCTCGTTTGCTACGGCTTTCCTCCTCCGGTCCTTCCTTCTCGCTGTCGTTGTCGCTCTGGTCACCGTGTTGCTCACGGGCTGGGCCGGATGGTGTTTGGGGCCCGATGCAGTCTCCCGTCTTCGTCACCTTCTCCCCTTTGGGTCGTAGAAGTGTTGGCTGAAGTCGGTGAGCGCTTTGGTCCCGGCACCGTCTGCCTTGTTTGTGGACACGTTGGTCGGCCGCGTTGATGGCGTTGGTGGGGAGAAGGTCTTCGGTGGTCATGTTTGTCCTGCGTGGATGTACGTACTTCTAGCGGTTTCTAGTCGGTGTAGAATAGAATGCAACGGGCTGCCTCCTCAATCATTGGAGTGTTCTGTTTGTGGAAGCAGATACGAAAACGTGGCCAGTCCCATGACTGAAGCGTGGGACGCTGAAGTTCAACTTCACCTGTTGTTGGACCCAGCCTGGCCGCCGCAATGCAAGGTGTCATGCCCTCGCAAGCGAGGCTGCAAAGTAGATCAGCCCGTATACTTACGATTGGGATACGTGATTGGTATGCAAACTCACGTTCTTTGTGAAGGGGCATGCTATCGAAGTACGCACCTCACCTCGCCTTACCTCCTCGTGCAAGATTTACATGCCATTGTCGCCTAAGTCAGGTACGCACCGGCGGCCTTCACGTGTAGGGCGGTACGGCGGCCTAGCCTTATGGCTAACAGCCAGCACCGAAGGCACAGCTGATTCTTGACGTCTCGAAGCCCTGACCCAATCGCACAACTGCCAGATAGCAGTTGTTTGGGCGCTTGAGTCGATGGACCTGTAGCTTCGCATCCGACTAGCCGTTGGTGTAGCGCCGAGCGGTTGGGCGCTTATCAACTCCCTGCCTTTGTAAATCGACAGAGCTCATGTTCCCGGAGCGCTGTAGCCCCGGCGCCGCCACCGCCATGCTCACAGCCCACGCGGATCCCAGACGCACACCAGGTCGTGGCCAGGAAGGAATTCGATTATTTGCATCACAACATTGTTACAATACACTGCGCGAGTTAGCCAGGAAGGGCCCAAAGAACGTTGAGCAGACAACAACAGAGAACTGCAGGTAGACTATGTACAGGAAGCTTGATACATGTGGGGGAAGACTGAGGGAGATATGCTTGCGATCCGGGAGTGAGCACGATATGGATATAGCGTAGATGCAGCAGGGAGAATTAACGATGGAAAAATACATATACATGGGCGTGGAGCGCGCGCTGACCCCATCGCTGGTGCGTACGAGCCATATGGACACTCGCCAGGAACGCGAGGGAGTGAGGTGAGGTGGGGATAATGATAGGTGAGAGCGTCGTGTTACGGGTCAAAGAGGGTACTGTATGCGGGCGGGGGCGCGTCGTACAGGGACGTGCGCACCCGGGGCGCGGAAGGTCGTGTATTCATCGTGAGGGCGCGCATCCACTCTGCGTCCTCGTCCTTGTAGGGATCTGGTCCGGGCATATGTGGGACGGCGGCGCTCGTGGCCGTCGGCGTTGGCGGCAGCGGCAGCGTGCGTATCTGCAACGGCGCGCTGCTTCGCTTCTCGCGCGGGACGGGCACGACGTTGTCGTCCAACTGCGTTCGGTGGCGTAGATGGAGGGTGTCCGGCAGTGGCTCCGCGGGCCCTGGCGCGGGCACCTGCGGGAGTCGGCGGACGTTGAACGCGCCGGTGGTCCGAGGGAGCGGGGAGAATGGGGGAACGTCTGCAAGGCCCGGAGCAGTGCTAGGTCGGATGGAGGATGCGGAGGACGGGCCACGCACGAATGTCATGAGGTCGGAAGTATCTGTGGAAGGGGAGATCGGCGAAGGCGTCCAGACAGAAGGGTCGAGAGGAGGCGCCGGCTCGCGCGGAGGCGTAGGTAGCTCGCGGATTGCCAAATCACCCCCTGCTCTTCGTCCCGGAACAGATGTTGATCGCTCGAGCCGCGTTAAGGACGTCGGACTTCCCTGATCTGAGGATATGGATGTGACGGATGGTGTGTCGTCTTCGCCATAGAAAGCGGGGTCAAGGTACATGTGCGCCGGCGCAGAGGCGTTCGCGAGAGGGTAGCAAATCGATTCCGCGGAAGGGCTAGGTGGGGCTTGTGGTGAGGGTCGAGTGGTGGCGGCAGCGGGTAGGTCAAAGTCAAGAACTAAGCTCGATGGACGTGTTTGTACGGGACTCGCTTCCACCTCTGGTGTCGGTGGTCGGGTAGTGTTCACCTGAGGTTCTACTACCTGCTCGACCGTCGTGGAATTCAGGGGGTTCCCATCTGGCGGGATATCGACCAGATCGTCTGATACCGGTGAGGTGGGAACCGTGTCGGACGGCGTAGAACTCGATAGGCTGTCTGCGGAAAACGAGCGCTTGCGATATAACGGTTCGCCGAAGATGATTTTGCGCCACTGCCGGTTGCTCGTTGCATGAGAATGCGGCATTTCAGTTTCTCCATCCAGACCTTCTGGCGGCGCGACGTCCAGCATAGGCCCCTCGTACTTCCGCACCACCATCCAGTCCTGCACATCTGTTACAAGAAGGAGCGCGGTGGCGATAAGATAGTCCAGGAGTAAGATGGAGACGCCCCCATGCTCATTGCGTGATCGGCTGTCGTATTTGTCGCGTAGGGTCTCATACACAACGAGCTTGGGCGCCGTCGTGGCAGTCGCCGGTTCGAATATCGCAATCGGGCCTTTGACTGAGGCTGTCGTGCACTAGGATGATGACTGGTGTTAGGGATGGGTACTGTGGGAACCGGAGGTGTGCGCTCACCCAGTATGCGCCCGACTGTGGTCTCCACTTCAGGCATTGTGAGTAGCCCGGAATGTTGAATTTATGGGTATGACTGCAGGGGAGATGTATTTAAAATGAGAGCGCTCGAGAATACGCGGCAGACACACTTTGAGCGCGAACCCGACCGAAGAAGCGAATCCCCCGGCTGCCAGTCCCGGCCGTTCATCTGAATTCTCACCCCCGTCCCCTCTTGCCCCTTTCCTAATGGCAGCGTCTTGGGCCATCGTATGTCGGCAGCAGTTGTTTCGTCCCAGTGGTCGGACCGCGTTATAGTTGTAGAGGGCCCCGTAGTCTGGATGGAATACACGGCTTGATCGGATGCTTCGTCGTGCACCAGCGAGTCTAGCATGTGGTGGGAGGATAGCTGCAGGGTAAGGAGAGCATCTTTGGAAGCTGTCGTAGGCTCCTCGATCGAGCGCCTGAGATGGGGGAGGACCGCTGGCAGTATGGAAGTGCGGGACTGGCCGAGCTTGGACGTCGAGCTGGAGGCCTCGCTCGTTGTGTTCGAGCGCGAAGAGGACTCGACGACGGCTCTGCCGTTTGCGGGGTACTTCTGTTCTTTGCCCATGATGGGACGGTCAGAGCGCGAGAGACATGGAAAGGCAAGACAAGCGGGGCCGACACCGAGCAGGACTTAACCCTTATGTAATTCCATCAAGCCCGCATGCGCGCTGGCCGTATCTCCCATCAGATCTTCCGCCATACGCGGTCCCCGCTGCCCAGTCGGCGCTGCTTTGCAAGCGTCGGGTCTCGGATGTCTTCCTCCTCGCCGATCCACTCACGTATCATACGTGCTGATCCCCTCCTCGCTCGTCTGTTCCTAGCCCAAGCGGCCTGCAGACGGATATTTTACATCGACATATACACATTTCGGATATTTGCCTGCAACACTTTGCTGAGCGCTCGAGGCCGCGCTCACCTCGGGCGCCGTGAATAATCTGAGGCCGCTCAACGAATGCTTCCCACAGCCCGCACCCTCGGCATAGACCTCCTCACGCCGCACGGACCGCCGAGCGCGAGGGGGGATAGGGCGGAATCACGTGCGGTTCGAATAAACGCACTGACAGGTCAACAAGGACAAAGTTACGCTCTTTGCTTTCCTCCATCTCGACGCGCGCGTCACTCGCCACACATCAGCACAAAATGTCCACCGAAGCTACTGATCCGAAAGCCGTCGCGTATGGGCTTATTCAAACTGACATTTGACGCGTCTCACCCTGTTGCAGCGCGTCGGCTACCGTCCCCGGCGACGCGTCGAACGCGTCCCCCGCAGCCGATAAAGGCAAGGGCAAGGCCACCAAGGATGTCTCCATGGATGACGACGACGAGGAAGAGGAGGATGACGATGATGACGACGAGGACGACGATGAAGACGACGACGACGATGATGATGAGGAAGACGAGGCAGACGTACGTTGACGCGTCCCCCTTCCCCCACCACATTCTCACGCGTTTTGTAGGAGAGCATGGAGGTCATTGACCCTACCCAAATCCTCGGCAGGCGCACGCGCGGCGTCAAGGTTGACTACACTTCCAAGGCTGCCCTCGAGAAAGCCGGTCTGAAGGCTGACGACCTCAAGGACGACGACGAGGAAATGAAGTAAACCCGCCACCCCGCTGAAGCCACATCTTGCTGCCTCTGTATTGCTACTTTGTTGATCTTGGTCCCGCAACGCGCCTGCTGCTGCCCATAATCCGGCATATCCGTCCCTACCTTATTCGTACGTCAGTTATACATGGTGTTGTTGTGTTGCAATGCAGTCATAATCGGCCTGATTAACCTTGGTGATTGTCTCGTCGTCTCCGCTTGCATCTCGGACTTGGACGCCTCTACGATTGTGCACGCGAGAACCTATGCGCAGGTTCTGCCTTACCGCTACCATCTTGATCGGACCGTGAGTGACTTGCACTGTCTGGCTTCCGGGTCTACTGCTCTTTGTATTCGAGCCGCATAACCTTCTATCCATCGCGCATACATTGACTTGCCTCGCCGCCTTCCAAGTCTTCTCCTGATGATAATTCTTTGGGTCACGTCCGTCTAGCCGGCCGCGAAGATCCCGCATGCGGGCTGCGTGATGGAGGAGCGAAGGTATTCAATATTCAAGCGCGGTGTATGCGCTCTTGCGAAGATGTCCTACCGGCGGTGCGTTCCCCGTTCCTTTGTTTCTCCCCCGCCTCGGTGGTCGGGAACCATCCGGCGTACTATTCATGTTGCAGGGTTGATAAATGGGCTTCACAGCGAGTCGCCGCCTCGCTAAGCGGCCGCGGTTGCCCTCCGTCTGGTACGGACATGTACGCCGTGGGCTGATGCCTGTCCTCGGTAAGCTCCCACTCGTCACTTCCGCGTCAACGCGGCTGCTCGCGGCACACCCTTCCGGATCAACAAGCAACAGATCTAGAGGCGCGAGAAAGCGCTTGTTATACATCGAGCGTTGGTTCTGCCAAGGTCCCGCTCCGAGTCTGATGCGCACCTTTACTATGTATACATCGTGGACAGCTGTTCAATAGCAATGGCAGGAAAATTGGGTTCGAAGCCAGTCAAGCTGGTCAAGCACCTGGAATTCAACGGTTCCATACGCGTGTAACAAATATGCTCTACGAGTCCGCGGTGATCCCAGGTATGTATGTAGAACCAACTAGTAGAGAAAAGGGTCCATGTACGACGGTGGCCAAAGTCCATGCACTGTGAAGGTAGTCCGTGTATGCGCATTGGGTGAACGCGCGAGTGAGGGGCATTCTGGTAATGTGGTGAGGTGAGGGGTTGAAGAGTCATGGTGAAGTAGGTGAGGTAGAGGAGTGTGAGCGAGATGCGGGTGCGGGAGGAAAAAATGCATTGAGTAGATTAGTGAGTGGGTGAACTGGCAAAACAACAAAAGCGAATGCGATAGATACGATTAGATCATATTATACTGTGATGCGAGGTCCATTAACATGGAAGGTTTTTGAAGAGCTCCTCATTGCCGTCCGCGGCTTGGTGCGTCCCCGGGATACGGTAGATGCGACGAGGTACTTTGCTCGCCCTCGTGGGACGCGGAGAAGTCGTCGCTCTCCCTGGATTGGCGGCTCGCGTGCTCAGGTTCGAGAGACCGCGCCGCGGACAGGCCACCGAGGGTGGGGGACATTGGCGGCGTCGTGAAGAACATGTCGCCCATGTCTGCTCGCGAGCTTCGCGGGCCGACAGAGCTGTCGCGAGATCCAGGCTGCAGCGCGGGCAAAACGCCCAGTCCTTCGAAGTGAGGCGAATCCAAACGAGGCGCGAATGGTGGTGAACCAACTTGTCCAGGAGGAGTCGCCGTGCGGCCGGATGTGGTTGGCGTGGATGCACGACTGAACGCTATCGGGGCGGCCATCGCTGGATTTATGGGCGTCGGAGCGTGTAGAGGTGCAATCTCTGCATGCTGCAGCGGCGGACCTCCGAGCGACGCGTCCGAGTAGGAATACGCTGCCGACGAGTTCGTGTAGGTTGCATGAGTTGGCGCAGGAGGGTAGAGGTCGTGGGAGGTGGAAGCGGTAGCAGCAGTCCCTGGCGTCTCAGCCTTGTCGCTATAGCGCGCCAGCTCGCCCTGCTCCGTGGTCTGCGAGGTGAGGGGAACAGACTCCCCCGCCTTGGACCCGGCGAAGAAGTTCGGGTCGAAAACCATGGTCGCCGGCCGCTTCGCAGCCTTGTGCCGCCTCCGCGCCCAGGCTGTAAGCATCATGAAGATCAGACCGCCGACGACGACTGTGAGAAATAGGAAAAAGCGCGTCAGTTCCCATTGTTCTCCGCATCCCGGAAGCAAAACACGCACGACCCGCGATGGCGATCCCCACGATCGCGCCGACGGAGAGTCCGCCGGAACCGGAGGACGAGTCGGAGGACTCGGTGGCGGAGGCCGAGGCGCTGGTGCTAGAGCTTGTGCTGGAGTGGTGTTTGGAGGAGGACGAGGAGCTGTCCGAGCTCGTTGAACTGCTGGTGATCGTGGAACTCGCGGAGTCGGACGTGCTAGTGCTCGAGTCCAAGGAGGTGGTCTGAGTGGAGGATCCCCCCGTAGTCGTCGCGGAGGTGGTGCGCGTGCGGGTGCCCGTGGCCGTGCTAGTGTTGTCATCCGCGCTGGTACTGGTGTTGTCCTCCGTGCTCGTCGTCTGGTGATCGTTGTCAGATGTCGTCTGCTGACTATTGTCCGTCGTCGTATCCTGTCGTGGGCTGCCAGCACACCCTCTGTCAGCATCGCATGTATACGCCCCACAGCTCAGTCACTCACACGTAGACCGCGTACGCATCTGGCAAGGTCGCAAACGCCGCGAGCGCGAGCGCGAGGGGCACTGTGCGCACCTTTGGGTAGAACATGATTTGTGGCAGTTGGTGGGCGCCTCAGGGCAGGCGAGGTAGTCGAAAGAGTCCAAGAAGCGAAGGAACGTATAAATAAAGGGAAACGATGGCAATGCTCGGGCTGTGTACGGCACCATGCTCGCCACCCGTTTTTAGCGAAGACCGCAGTCGGCAGCTTCGGCCCAATACAAAAGGTACCCCGGTTGGCAGAGTCTCGATACCGAGCTCTCTTCCTTGTCATTACCCACAACAAAGCGGCCAAACCTGGTTGTGCAAGTCTTGGCTGGCTTCAAGCTCAGAGCAAAGAATACAATTTAAAGAAGTCATGCCCATAGCACGTTCGTACAGGGCTATTCAGATGTGCGAGCCATCGTCGTCCGACCCCTCGCTATTGCGCTGCGTATACGCAGCTTGCCGGGGGCCTACAACAACCCAATGCTATACTGAGTCCCATCGACCTTCAAACAGCTCCCAAAAGTCGCAATGCTGCGCAGGCACCCCTGCCAGCACCCTTAATCCCACCCCGGCACATCTAGTCCGAACCACTTCGGCATGATTCTCCAGAACTCGTCCCTCGCCGCATCCACGACGAGGCCAAACTCCTCGTGGCACGCCTCGCAAGTTCGAAAGGCGGGCGTGTCTGCGCGCGCCTGCATCAGGTCTGCATCGAGCATGGCGAATAGCGGATCCGAGCTGCGGTGGACGACAACACCATTGACGTCGCGAAGGATGTCGAAGGTGACGGCCTCGAAGGCGGCTTGGCAGGCGCGCCGGAGGACGGGATCCTGGCGCTGAGCATAGAGACAATTTGGAGAAGGCGCGCGACCTTCAAGGTAGCGAACGATGAATGTGGACAGAAAGCGCGAGGCGTGTTCGCGTCCCTTGAGAACTTCCATCAGGTCTTCATTGCCAAGTTCGTGTTTCTTGCCTGTCGTGAGTGAGACATGGCCAGAGGCAGCGTCACTAGGGGAAGCACGGCAGAGGTCGTAGAAGGCAGAAGGAAGCAGCTCTAAGGCTCCGATGGACCGCGCAAGGTTGATGGTCGGGCTAGAAGGACGCGACTGCGTGTGAGGACTCGAGAAACAGAGCATAGGGGTAGCGCGCACATGGGATGGGGGATGGTGAGCCGTGGCTCATAGATGCCTTCGGCGTTTGTTGAGGCTGCCTCGCGCCGTTCCCAGCCCTCAAGCGTTCGCGGCCACATTGTCGTCAAGCCAGGATAGAGACCATCGTGGACGTGTTGGACTTCGTATTTCTTGGACAAGCGTAGCAAAGCAGAGACGCATTCGAAAGTGTCCGGGCGCACAGTCAGTCCGCCTCTAAGCGAGCGCAGGAGGCGTTCATCAGTGTCAGGCAGCAAGCAGACGAAGCCAGATACAGCCTTACATTCCGTCGTACAGGGCAGTCAGAAAGAAGTACATGTCGTCAGCGTCCTCGGCGAGGTCCAGCACCGGGCGCCCTTCGATCATAGGTGTTGTCGCAGGGTCGAGAGATTCGGTCGCAGTAGCGAGCAAAGGAGAATGCCGGGACAGTAGGCCTTGATGCACGAGAAAGTACTGTTTGCCGCAAACAATAGCGAGGTTCCCATCGGAAAAGCTGAGCTTTGGATGTCGTGAGATTTGCTGCAGAGCGGAGCGCGATTTGTCCAACGAGGATGCTGATTCGGAGATGCCTGGTACAGAGGAGTGTCGGTTCGTGCTGAGTTCTTCGGTGGAAATCATGATAGGCGAGGGCGCAAAGAGAGGTCGGGCAACACAATTCCTATCACCAGCTGCACGGCGAGAGTTCGTAAGTGATAGACGTACACTGAAAGCAGGGTGGTCAAGAACAAAGGGATCGACGCCGGGCGGGGATATCAAAGCAATAAACTGGTGTCCATATTTGGACGTGCTTGTCTTCCGCCCCAAACGACGTCACTTTCATTTTGGACGCGTCAACCAAACGAACGAACTCTCTTGATCCAGTCCAACCCACGCGTCCTTGCTCTCGCGACTCTACTGACCGCCTCGCCCGTTCCCCACCAACCTCAAGTCCCAAAATGTCCGACATCTCTGCCGCCACGCAGCCGCGCATTGTCCCGGGCGCGCCTCCGCCCATGCAGCTCTCCAAGTCCCAAAAGAAAAAGCGCAAGGCTGCCGCGGAGAAGAAGAAGGACGAGCCGCCTGCCCAGCAGGCCATCCCGGACACGACCGCCGCGGCGCTCGTGGAGAAAGCCCCCGCGCCAGCGGAGGTGAAGGAGGGTGTAGTCGCCCCGGCCCTCGTCGCCCAGCCATCCGCCGATGAGGCGCTTGCAGAGGACTCTTTCAAGCTCAGCCCCATCATCAAGATCATTGACAAGCGCCTGAAGGCGACGACAAAGAAACTGGTGCGTGACGCGTGTTTTGCATGCCGAGTCCTTATGTTCATTGACGTCTTCGGTGTACAGACTCGTATACAGACCTACAAGGAGATCGAGCAGTCGAAGCTGAACGAGGACCAGAAACGATCGCTCGCATCTTTGCCCGCCTTGGAGGCCGTGCAGAAGGAGCTCGGCGAAGTGAAGAAGGCTGTAGAGGTGAGCTTTGAATCCCATGCATGTGTGGAACGCGCTCTAATGCCACATATCACAGGTTCACGAAGCGGAGCTCGCACACGAGCTTGCTGAGCAGAAGAGGGCAGCTGAGAAAGCTGAGCAGGAGCGCAAGACTGCCGCTGTTGCCGCTGCGGAAGTACGTTTGCACCTTCCGTACAACGCCACAGACTAACAAGCTTTTTAGGCCGCGATCATCGAGAACGTCTCCGAGGTCTTGTCGTTCCTTCGCATGCGCTCCCTTCTGCCTCAGGGCGCCTTCGAGAATCTCTCTGTACAGCTCGACCAGGCTGAAGGCTCTGCTGTCTTCGCTGTTGCCGACATCCTCACTGGTCAGGATGGCGAGCAGAAGCAGACTGTCCTGAACGCCATCGTACGTGGCGAAGGCCAGTATGAGGGTGTGCCATGTACGTGTTACGTCTCTCATACGCGCTGGATCTTCTCAGCCTTTCGTCCCAGACACTCGCCTCTTCGAGATCACAAAGCAGGCTTTCGCGCCCGCACCTGCACCAGAACTCCAGCCAACGGGCCCGGAGGCAGAAGACCTGGCGGTCGAACCTGAGGCCGCGCCAGAGCCAGCGGTGACCTCGGCCGCCCCTATCCCGACCACGGGCAGCTTCCACTTCATGCAAGAGAGCGAGCTCGAGCAGCCGTCCGACTCTTTCGAGAAGGACGCACATTGGGTCGATCACGCAGAGGCTGTACCATCCGAGACCGATGCGCCTGCAGTGAATGGGCAGGAGGAGGTCAAGGAGGTGAGTTCCAACTAGCAGACCGAGAGATGTGTAGGCTGAGTATCGTACGTAGGCACCCACGCCGACGATGGATTGGGCTGCTGAGGAGGACGAAGGCGGCCTTCCGTCTATCAACGAGTTGCACTCGACGTTCGGCACCTCTGGCTCAGCAACGCCAGCTACCGCGGGCGGCACGGGTAACGGCACGCCGGCCTATACGGGCGCTGGTACTCCAGCAGAAGCCGCCGCGGCGCCTGTAGAGGCACGCGCAGATACCACTGTCAACGGCGCGCCGAAACCACCCACCGAGGAGGACGACGGCTTCCAGCAGGCCAGGAGCGGTCGCGGCGGACGCGGTCGTGGCGGCTTCCGCGGCGAGCACGGCGGCGAATACGGTAGCTTTCGTGGGCGGGGTGGGTTCAGGGGCGACCACCGTGGAGGATTCAGGGGAGAGCGCAGCGACTTCCGCGGTGGTCGTGGTGGGCGCGGCGGCTTCCGCGGTCGTGGCGAGAGCGGCGAATTTCGTGGGCGTGGGCGTGGGGGGTACGACCGCAACGAGCGCGGTGGTGGGCACTACGAGCGCGGACGGGGTCGGGGAGGTGCGTTTGCATCCTCAATGTAGTGGCGGATGATGCTGACTTCCGGCCTTCCTCAGGCTTCCCTCCTGCGATTGTCCCGCAAGCGCAGATCGCGTAAGTGATATGCCAGATGTTCGCCGGGTCTCGCTGCCCGCGCCGTGAGACATGTTCAGGATGCTGAGACTGTATGCCGACAGAACTTGACGCCTGAAAGCACGAGACGAATGACGATGAATTGCAGATGACGAGGTCTGCACTTGTTAAGTTACATATCGTATCCTAGTCTTGTTATAACACCTATATCATACACTTATTTCCTGTACATCTTGATCTCATTGATGGGATCCTCTCAATCTATACAGAGAGGCAGGAGCACACGACTTCACGGGGACCGAACTCCCATGCAGGTGAAGTCTACGTTTCCGTCGCTGCGTATTATTTGATAGCGTGTTGAGACGCAGACTGTGTTACTGATCGAAACGACACGCACTCTGAATAGAACATGTAGACGATACATTGGCATGTGCGAATTCGCTTCTAAACAAGCATACTGAAGAGCTATCGACCGGCCGACTGATTAGAACGATTGCTTAACCGCTCAGCCCTGTCATCCGCCAATCTCTTCATTTCCGCCTCTCTGACTCTCTGCGCATCGGCCTTCTTGGCAGCGTAGTCTGCTAGCCTGGCAGCCGTCGCGGCCTTCTGCTCGGCGTACCTGGCCTTCCTGGCGGCCTTCAACGCCTTCGTGTCCTCGTCCTCCTCGTCCTCCATTTCCTCGTCCTGCGCGTCCTCCATTTCCTCGTCCTGCGCGTCCGCCATTTCCTCGTCCTCCTCGTCCTCCTCGTCCTCCTCGTCCGCCTGTTCCTCGCGCTCGTCATCATCCGCACCCCCATCCCCATCCCCCTTGGCCCCCTCATCCTCGCCGCCATCCTCCTGTTCCTCCTGCTCATCCCCCTGTGCATCGGCTTCATTATCGCGCGCTTTCTTCTTTTTGGCATTTTTATCGAGGAGGGCTTTTATTTGCTGCTGAAGGGCCCGATATTCCTTATCCTGGGCTGCCTTCCGATCCTTGGCATCCTTGTAGGCGGGTGAGAACTTCTGCTGATGTAGCATCGACCAGTTGAAGTGATCACGAGTGGCATCGTCGCGCCACTGGGCGACGAAGTCGGCCCGCTTTTTCTGGAATTCCTCGACGACGTGAGGGATGTGGTGCGTGCGAAGGAGCGAAAGGAAGATAGCGAAGTCGATAGCGTCTGAGCTATTACTCAAGTCCCATTCAGGGCAGTTGGTGTCAATGATATGGTGAGTAACATCGATTCCCTATACTCCAATGAGCGCTGACTTCAACAAGTGTAATGGCTTCACTCACACTCGCACTTTGTTGCGCTTCGGTGCTCGGCTCCGCCCAGCCGCATAGCAAGCGACCCTTGGAGCCAACAGTCGCAACGGCGAAGACGACGATGCCGTACATGTCGATGGCAGCGTAGTAATCCGTTGCCGACAAGATGTAGGTACGAGCTTGATTCATGCCTTGGAGCGGGCCAACAAAGCCTCGTTTGTACTCTCGGAAAAGGATAGGAAGGCATACGGCTGTCGACGCGCATAAGCAGGCAGTCTCATCTACCATGAGATAGCGAACTCACATCGCCAATTCATTTTCCCATAATCCTTGGGTGGTGTCCCCGTCGTAGGCTTCGATGTCGTCGTTGGCTGTTTCGTTGTCGTTTCCTTCGCTGCCTGCGTTGACTTTCTTTTCGTCGTCGCCTTCTTCGTCGCTCCTGCCTTCTTCGACGTCGCTTTGGTCCCGGCCGCGCTTGACTCTTGTGCCCGAGGGGGAGGTATGACGCTCGCGATAGGCAGATTAGAGGGCGCTGACCCGGAATGCGTGCCCGCTTCTGCAGTCGTATGCGACACGTCGACCGGTGGACAGGGGCCCTGCGCAGCGGCGGGAACGTCCTTGGCACGGGATTTGCGCCCTTCCCTTGATACGAGTTCATCTAGAAAAAGTATATCAGGATACGTCAAGGCAAGATGAAGAACGTGTCATACCCATATCAATGGCTGACTTCTGTCGCAGATCTGCCGCGAACTTCCGGATTTTGCGCACGATATCGGGAGCTGAAGGTGGCAAGGGCTCATCAGGCGAGGGCTCAGTCTGTATCTCATCCTGTTCCTTGGCCCGAGAACCCTTCTCCACAGGAGCGCCGATAATGGCGAAATCCTGGAGTGCTTTGGCGAGCTTCTGATCGCGGTCATCGAATACATCTGGCACCTCCGCAAAAACCAAGCCATCGCAGACACCGTAGACGAAGTCGCAGAGCGCACGAGCCTCGATAAGACCTTCAGCTTTGTCCCGGTCTTGTAGGAACGGCTCACGGTACGCGAGGGCGCGAGCCTCGCGCCAGTGTTTCTCCTTTTCGAGCGTCGTCTGGACAACTTTTGCATCTTGCTTCAGGGCTTCGGATGCGGCCCTCACAAGCTCGTCGAGAAGTTGCTGATCGGACCCTTGCCCAGTGATACGTGCATCGGATGACGGTGTCCAGCCTCTCCCCGCAACCAAGCTGGGATCGGAGGTGCTCAGTCTTGACAAGGCTTCGTACGGGGTTTCGGAGAGATCGTCCTCGACGGGCTCGGTAGGATCAACTGGTTGACCGGTGTAGTAGTCCTCGACCACAGTCGCTTGCAGGTCAGTGCTGGGTCTAGCGACATTGGGTGCCACCGACGATGCTTTGGACTGTTTCATGAGCTCGAAGAGGATGTTCCTCGGCAAGTTGATGCGCCGCTCGAGTCTAGCAGGAGGTCAGTCATGTTGCCCGATGAGTATGCTCGTGGTGAACCTCACCGATTATGTACGTGATACCGGGTGCCGTCGGCCAAGGCGTCAGGACACTCGCTGAGACGTCTGTTGAGGTATATGTCGATCACAGCGTCCCAAGAATGTCGATTTTCCATCTCGATGGGATCTTCGATGAAATGGAAGCCGAGAGATACCAGCTCCGACACATGAAGCAGGTGGGGAAGACCACGAATAACAAGTTTTCTCGTGACCGATGGCGAAGGGCCGTCATCCAACGGAGAAAGACGATAGAGCTTGTGGGCTATACGGACGACCTGTTCCAGTGCCTTCTCCTAATGGTACGCATACCACTGAGGCACGTAAGCAGGCTGTTGAGTAGTCAGCACACCGTTGACAATTCTACACGGCGCTCACCCTTAGAATAACGTAGTCACCGCCTTGTGGTGCGGACCGCTCGAAGCACATGCGCGTAACATCGAACTTAGTTATAAGCGGATGCGACTCATTTAAAGATTCGCGAGGAAGGGGCTAAAGGACAGAGTCAGTGCACAGACAGCATTAGCAACCAGAGACAAACCTCCACGTCGCATAAGCGTCGAAGTAACAGATCTTTGACGCGCCACATCGGATGCTCCTTGTTTAACCCACGCCAGAATGGCGGGAAAGCGCCGAAGACAACACCGCGATCAAGGAACAGTTCCGTGGGTCTGTCTACACCCTGCTTGCGGCAGTCCTTCGCAACACTGTTGGCTGCATAAGAATCGAGATACACGAGTTGCGGTCGAACGGGCAAACCTCGATGCGCTTTTAGCCTTGCGCCTATGAACCAGTCTATGGCCAACGTCAAAATCACCAAAGCGCGAATGACCAGACTTCGGACTCACACTGCAACGGGCGCGACCCTGACATGAGTGGATCAACACATCGTACACTTAGTAGCGCATCACAAACGTACTGGTTCTGCTGCGCCAATAATGCTTCGTACTGAGCCTTCAGCTTTGGCTCCACCCATAAATCATCGTTGGGATCCTCTGCAATGGTACTGTAGATCGAAGGACTGAGTTTCAGATGAAATAATGCGATCAAGGCCACCTACCAGAGAGATCCGGCGTAGCTATTGGATCTCAGTTCCAATTCAACGCAGCACTGACAGACATACCTTGTCGCGCGACTTCTGAGTAAAAAATTCAGCCAGCAGCTCGTCGACCGGGTAAACCGCTACTCACCCCCTCTCCGAGACAGTCGGGCGCGCGTTCTCGGCCCTACAAAACCATGAGCGACAGCAAAGGTCCATACAGACGACCACGAACTCAGATTCGGAGATAATGGGCGGAGATGCCATGGGCGGGGTGAGTGAACGCGAACGCATCGATCTTTGTACGATGATGTCTTATATATCAGTGGAACGTATATACCTGGGAAAGACTCACATGCAACCGTCCAACCAGTGCCTCACACGTTGGTCGTAGTCCAGCCCTTCTGTTGCGATACCTTCGGCTTCCCGTGTAAGATCGATCCTCCATGTCACGTTGTCAGGCGAAAGCAAGAAGCGCCGGGTATGAGCCATATGTTCACGCGCAACCTTCGCACAGCCAGAGATAAGGTGCTTGGAAGAGATCAAGAAAAGCACCAGAGACCATGCCGAGCCGTGATCGGACAGGTCGAAAATTCCCAGAGGCAGGCAGTTGCTGGTTTGCGACGGGCGTGCATGTGCAACATGTACTTGAACCTACGTACATTCGTTATGATGTCTGGCAGGAAAAGAAGAATGTGACGTACACATGTACGAGTGCACCCAGCTTCCAACCAACCAATGACGAGCTGCAGAGTGGACTCTCGCGAAGAGAATGCAAACCCAAACAGAGGAGTGTCAACCCCAAAGACACGACGTTGCATAAGAGCGCTGCACATGAGACTGTACATCTCCTCTTCTTCCGCAACACAAAGAAGGGCAAACGGGATTCGGTCATGCGGACGTTGTCGAGATAGCAGGTGTGCATTGACGTAAGGGTGGCGATCTTCCCCAGGCAAAAGCGACGCGGCGGTGGACGTAGGTGGGTCGCTATGCACGACATAACCGGTCTGACGAGACGGGTCTCGATGTGAGCCACAGGCGCGTGCAGCTTTTCTGGCGTCGCCAAAGCAAGAGCAGCCCAAGGCGTCAAAGGCATAGTGGGGGGTTTGAGGAAGCGAGAGCTTCGCTAACGGAATGGGCAAGGTCAAAACTGATGTCGCTCGACCGTTGTGAGGAAAGGACCAGGCAACAGCCGAGCTATTCGCTTGACACGGATACACGGCTCGTGCATACAAAGGTTCAAAGCTGGCATCAGTCAGCATACGAGAGTCAGAGGGATTCATACTATTACTGACTGGGATTGGGAACCTGGGATCACTTGTTGCAATATCTCCGTTACGAATGGTCCAACAATCGAAGTGCGCGGATCCCGACCAAGTTGCGGAAGGCAACCCTCTGCAGTCGACAACGCATGCAGTCGTTGAGTAGTCTCGCTCACTGTAAGCGTGCATGCAGCCAACTCATCCTCCGATGTCTATTGGAGTTGAGATACATGGTGAGCGCGAGCAGTGAAGTGGCGCACTCACGACGGAAGATATTTTGGCTAATATATCGTACATTGGGCGTCGCAAATCCGAGAGGCCAGTTGCTACCTCAAGGAAAATGCGTTCCCAGTCTTCCCAGCGTTCCACCAGGTGTACTTCGACGAATGTGGCCAGCGGCTGCTGGAAAGGCATGATGGTGGTCGGGAATCAGGTTGGAAGATCACGTGCCCGTAACTCTCTCACGTGGATTAAGGTGACGGTCACTCTTCTAAAGTGGCGTTGTCACTCACGGTCGGAAGCGACATCTTGTGAATACTCGACTTTACATGCCATGCGTTCTACGATGAAGTTCAGCGATACTTGTGACAAATGGAGAAAAGTCTGCATAGATAGAAAAGTCGGATATCATGACAGTTTGAATGACGATCTAACGTAGCCGTCCCTTGATAGCGTCGAAACATACAAAATCATCCATTTCCTTCACCTTCCTCATGTCGTCCTCGAAATGACAACATTCCTGCCTTTCACTCCCTCAAGGCAAAGATCGCACACTCGTCACTGCCTCATTATAGGATGATTAGCACCCATGGTCACATCGTTCTCCAATATAGTTGTAGGTATATCGAAGACCCCTTCCTCCATCAGAAGTCGGCCGGACGACCCTTCGGCATCTGCTTCGCTGCAATGAGCAGTGCACTATCCTTCGCCCTCCCTGCGCACTGAACTCATGCACGCAAAGCGCGTGCCGAGGCGCCCCTGCAGGTACTCGAAACTCCGGAGAAGCTTTTCGAACGAGATTCGCGAGATCCGCGTTTGGAGTCAAGACGTTGTAGCGCCATTAAGAGTAATCCTATATGCCGGGGAAACATTACAGCTGAGCGAGGCATTGGGCCCTGATGCTATAGTCCATAGTCCCTTCAATGCTGCATTCTGCAGTCGCGTTGCTGGTGCCGCCTCTTTGGAAGCGCTGCGGACAGATAGAATTGCTTCTGCGCACGGTGCAGGGACATGGCCAGACAGCGTATGCTGGGAGACGTTTCACAAGGCTATCCATAGCGTGGACTTGATGCCGTGCACTTCAGACCTTGTCCAAGGTGCCGGACAGTCAAGGGACAGTGGCAAGGCATATTGGGTGTTTAGAAAGCTTGATCTCTGTTTTCGTCTGAGCATTTGCCTCATAGGCAACCCCAGTGAGGCCGGAGGTCGCTCGCTGTCGAGCCAGCAGTCTTCAATTGATCACCACTTGCTTCCCCATGCGCAAGTCGACAGCTTCCCAGCCTGCTGGATCTCGCGAATATGAGGGCGCTCGGGGTACCTCCTCGAGGTAGGTCAGAATCGAACCAGTGAGAGCTGGACGTGCTCATGTTTTGTGGGGAGCCCTACGCAGGGCGCGGCGGTGAGCTGAATCAGGAAGGGCGGTAGGCTCGAGTAGGCAAGGCGGAAGGATCGAGCATGTAAGATAGTGAGCTGAAGCGGGAAGAACGAAGAGCATCGCAGTGCCATGATTGTTGAGGACAGGAACTTGTGGAACTCGATGTGCAAATTCCGGCATCTTCCGTTCGGCACCGAAAGGTCAACATGTCACATGAGCGTCCAACTTCGGGCGTCGGACAATGGCCGGAAATGTACTGCGACGATCTGCAAGCTTTGAAGCTAGCGTAGCATCCACAGCTAGTATATCCGATGCGCAGATGTGTGGAGCAGCTGTTTTGAACGCATCTCGAAGCCCAGGAAGAGGAGCATCCATAGCAGCGAAGGCGGTTACGAATGGCAGCAAGGACGTGCAAAGACTCCTGGTGACTTAGCGTACGTATCTTAGGGCGGCACGTCTACGTGCTAGCACCGACAGCGGCGTACCTACTTGCCTGCACCGTCGACTAGGTGGGTAGCACGAGCAGTCATTTGGCAGCATCTCCGAGCAGCTGACGGGCGTTGTATCCACCTTCAGAGCTAATCAAACGGCGGAGTTCTCCTCTCCGAGGGTCGCGCAATACGGGTCGATTAAAATTCCTGCTCCTGCTCAACAGGAATGAGTGCATGCCTTCCGAAAGAAGCCAGGAAGTTACCCATCCAACCCTCTACCTCGCCTCATGCAGAGTTGCGAGGCTGACCCGTAAGCTCGCAGGGAACTCCGCCTTTACCCGACGTGTGCGCCCAACTGGGACTCGAACGAAGCCATCAGACCACAATCCCACGGAAGTACGATCAAGTGACACTGCATTGACACAGCGACAAGCACTGAGGGAGAGCATACAAGAGTATCAAGAGCAAGAAAAGAGACTAATCATACATGAGTACGAGACCTTGTAGACACCAAAGATGCTAAGGGGTCCGTGAGATACGTTCGGTGAGATCGTTGAGTTCGTTCGTGTATCGTTCGCTTCCTTCCGTACACATTCCATACAACTGTCGGCAACTGTGAGACTGTGAGTAGCTTAGTTGCCACCAACGAGGGGTGCGCGCTCGAGGTCATCCTCGAGACGAACACCACCACCGTTGCGCCTGAAGAGGCCGACTGCGCCCTTGAGGACCTGGCGGGGACGTTAGTTGACAGATCAAGGGGACACGTTGGGGGACAAGAGACCACAATAGACGACGAAGGATGCGAGGGGATGGTGCGACGGCCCGTTCGCGTCATCTACGCAGAGGTCGCGCGTCACGCGAGCCATTGCGCGGCCGATGGCGCGACGTGCTCCGCGGTCCGCAGGCCTCGCGCTACGCAAGGCAATGCGAGGCACCGTCCTAGAACATCACGCGCCAGGCCCGCTGCGCGTAACGCAACACAATATGGGAGGCTACGTCTTCGCCGCGCAGACGGGGGAGGTTCTCGAACAATCCTTGCACTGCGCGTTACGCAGTGCGGGATGACGCGAAGAAGGCAGCGAGCGCATTCGTGCCCCCTCAGGTCGAACGTTCATGCCCCCGCAGGTCGGACGTTCGTGCATCTCCAGTCTGCACCCCGGAGTGCTGGGGGACTAAAGAAGGGAACCGCCCACTCACCCAAACAGCGCTCAGAATCGCGAACGCCAACGCGCTCCAGTGCACGAACGCGCTGCTCCGCTGGTGCGCAAAGATGGCGAAGAGGGACCAGGTGATGGCGAGCGCGGCGGGGAGGTCGCCCTCGGGGGAGGAGAAGGCGTAGGTGGCGGCGGTGGCCTCGAGGAAGAAGCTGGGGAGGGTGTAAGAGTGGGTTGGAGGTATACCGAAAGGCGGAAGGGCAGGGAGGAAGGTATGAAAGGGATAGGAATGGAGGGAACAGTTGTTTGGGAGACTTACAGGGCGAGGAACACGAAGACCTTGGTCCAGATGCCGGCCTTGTGCTCGAGGGCGTTGGTGCCGAAGGCCTCGAAGAGGGAGAGGACGACCAGGAGCGTGGTCCAGCCATGGTAAAGCGAGAAGGGGAGGTGCACAAAGAGCTCGTCGGCAGTGGCCTGCGGCGAGTGATGCTTCTTGACGATGTAGTAAATGTGCTGGGGGCGAATGCATTAGCCGTTGCTACACCTCCATCTCCAAGGAGAAAGGCCTACCGTCACCGTCGAGCTCACAAACAGCGCAAAGACAAACGCGACGATATAGTGCCTGCTCGCCCACAGGTGGACGTAGATCGCGTTGAGAACGGCGAGGAGGGGGAGGCGCCAGGAGATGCCGTCGACGATGACGCGCTTGCCGGCGGGGAAGAACTGGTAGACAACGGTGCCGAGGAGGAGGAGGTGGATGAGGGACCAGATGAGGAAGGCCCAGGGCGCGGGCGTCAAATACGTCTCCTTCCCGGTGTAGTAGATGTCGGAGGGGGCGGCGACGGTGTAGACGTTGGAGCCGAGGAAGAGGAGGTAGGAGATGACGTTGACGATCTTGAGGACGAGGCCGGAGGTGGGGGCGTCGTCGGCCATGGTGGGTCGTTGCTTGAGGTGGTTGGTTGCTTGGTTGGAGGGAGGCGAGCAGAGGGGGACAAGGGCGCCGTTCGCGAGGGTTATAAAGAGGACGCAGGCGCGGCGGCGGTCATGGATGACGCACGGGGCTATTACGCCACAAAGTCGCGTGCCAGCCGGGCGCCTGTCTCGATCAGGGCGGGCCGACTCATACACCGCGCGTCATGCCCATCGACTACGCGCTCTACCTCGTCACCGGGCGCGACCTCCTCCCGCCCGGTCAGCCCTTCGCCGCCACCCTCGCCGCCGCGCTCGAGCACGGCGTCACCCTCGTCCAGCTGCGCGAGAAGACCGCGGACACGGGCGAATTCCTCGCGGTTGCGCGCGAGACGAAGGCGATCTGCGATGCGCACAACGTCCCCCTCCTCATCAACGACCGCGCGGACATCGCGCTCGCTGTCGGCGCGGCGGGCGTGCACGTCGGGCAGGACGACATGAATGCGCGGGACGTGCGCAAGCTGCTGCCCGCGGGCGCGATCGTCGGCGTGTCGTGCAACTCGGCGGACGATGTGAGGCGCGCGATTGCGGACGGGGCGGACTACATTGGCATCGGGGCGGTGTACGGCACGGCGACGAAGAATGTCAAAAACCCCCTCCTTGGACCGCGCGCGGTGGGCCCACTGCTTGCGCTGCTGGACGGCACGGACGTACGCGCCGTCGCGATCGGCGGCATCAACGCGGGGAACCTCGCGCGGACGCTGCAGGGATCCGTTAGCGACTCGGGACATGCGCTCGATGGTGTCGCTGTAGTCTCCGATATTATGGCCAGCAGAGACCCTGCCGCGGCGTCGGCGAAGCTCGCGGGGATCGTGAAGGCGTTCAAGGAGGGGAGGGCTGCTTCTGCCCCATCGGCCGCTCTGAAGGTCGAGGATCTGCTCGACGGAGTCGTCAGGGTCATGAAAGTAGTGAAGGAGATCAACCCGCTTGTCCATCAGGTGCGCGATCCGTGCTTCCTTGCTTCCTTCCCTCTAAGCACCACCTCTCCCCCCTTCTCTACTCACTCTCCCTTCCTTTCACTCCTCACCCTCTCACTGTACAAGCCAACATTCATACTCAACAAGTTACAACTCCACAGATAACAAACACCGTCGTCACGACCCAGTCCGCCAACATCACCCTCGCCGCGGGCGGCTCCCCTATCATGGCCACCGCGCCCGAGGAGATGGACGACTTGGCGAAGGTCGCAGGCGCAGTGCTCATCAACATTGGCACGCTGCGGGAGGATGTGGTGCGGGCGATGCGGGTGGTGGGTGAGTGGGGAGTTTGTCTTCTTAATGTCTGAAGCAATAGTCAGAAGGAGTGCGAGGGAGTTCATTGACTTTTGGAGTGGTCGCTTTTTGACATCCGAAGCGGTGGACTGGAGACGCGGGGACGTTCGGCTAATGACTTTCAGGCCCCGCCGCGAACCTCTCGCGCACGCCCCTCGTATTCGACCCCGTCGGCGTGGGCGCGACCGACTTTAGGAAGCGGACGGTGAAGGGTGAGTAGCTTGTCCTTGCACTTCTGATGCTTCCTTACGGTTCGCTGTCTTCCTTCGCATCTTTCCCTTTCTGACTTTCGCCCTCGCTCTCACAATACTCACCTACTGACTACCACCCCAGAACTTCTGGACGCCTTCCAGATCTCCGTCCTCAAGGGCAACGCGGGCGAGCTCGCGGCCGTGGCCGGATCGAATGAGGTGCAGTGTCCTAGTTCATTCTGTCTCTTTGTTTCTCTAGCCCGCTCTGTCCCTACCTCGTCCTGATACCCTTGCCCTCGTTCTTTCACCCCTGCCCTCGTCCTTTCACCCCTGTCCTCTCACTTCTTCACCCCTGTCCTCTCTCTTCTTCACCCTCTCTCTTCCTCACCATTGCTCTCGTCCTCCCATCCTTCCCCCCTTTCCTCATGCTCTACATGTTCCGTTTGAAAGGCGTCAGTACGACCAGTGCTTGCTACCCTTTCTCACCCCGATCTTCCCCATCCCCCACCGTGAATGTCCCCCACTGTGACCGCCCGCTAACCGCCATCCCCAGGTCCGCGCCAAAGGCGTCGACAGCGCCGGCCCCGGGTTCGCCGACCCGGCCTGGTTTGTGAGGGGGTTGGCGAGGAAGGAGAGTGAGTGTTTTGGTTGTTTTCTTGGGGTTTGGTCGTTGCCTTACTTCTCTACACTTACCGTCCCCCGTCGCGCCCATCCTTTCCCTCCATATCTCGCTAACCCCGCCAAGACCCACTTCGCTCGCGTGCACTTTGACGCACCTGTCCTCTCCTCTCCTCAAGCGTCATAGAAAAAAGCGTCATGAAACAGAGCCCCCAAGCTGACCCCCCTCCTCAGAAACCACCACGCTCCTCACGGGCCCCGTCGACTACCTCTCGGACGGGGTGCGCGCCGTGAAGATCGCCAACGGGCACGAGATTCTGGGGAGGGTGACGGGGAGTGGGTGAGTTCTTTCTCTTCCGTGGACGTTCTTCCGTCTTTGTTTTTGGATATCGGCTGTGGCGGGCATTGGTGAAGGGAATGGTGTTCGAACGAGCGAGTGGGTGTTCATGGGTAAGCGCTAACGAACCGCCCCAGATGCATGCTCGGCTCGCTCGTGGCCACCTACTGCGCCGCGGCGGCGCATGTGGCGGACGTGGACGCCGGCTTCGACGGGGAGACCTCGCGCGCGGGCTCTGCGGCCGACACCGTGCGCGGGGATATGCTCGTGGGCGCGTTGGCGGGGTGAGTCCCCCTTCCTCTGACATCTACCGTTCCATGTCTGCCTTCCTATGTGTCCCTCGCTTCCCGTGTAGCCCTCGAGGAGCGAAATCCCCATCGACTCGAAGAGTACACTCATCACTAACACACCTCCCCCAGCGTCCTCGTCCTCTCCATCGCCGCCGAGAAGGCGGTCGCCAGAGGGGACGTATACGGGCCGGGCACGTTTCTCCCCGCGCTCATGGACGAGGTCGCGGGCCTGACGCCGGGCGAGGTGCGGGCGAGGGCGAGGGTGGAAGTAGTATAGCTGCCTCTTCGTTCCTGTCGCGTCCGAGGGGGGAGGGAGCACGGAGAGGAAAAGGGAGGAAAGGAATTGAAAGAGAGAGGGAAAGGGAGAAGGAACTAACAAGCGAACGGAACGAGAGGAAGGAACACAAATCATAGACGATCAACCTAGAAACCCTGTTGTTGTACTTTTTTGCTTGTCTTATGCGTCATTTATGGGCAACGGTTGGAGACATCACTCACGTCCGTGCATTGCTCGCGCGTCGAGCGAATAAGGACACGCCGAGCGAATGAGAACACAGTGGGCGAAGACGAACAAGCCGGGCGAAGGATACATAGCGGGCGAACCGGAGGTGCCTTTCGAAGCACATCGAGCGGAGGACAGTGCTGACCGAGCACATCGAGCGGAGACTGTCGAAGCAGCAAGTGGTGATCACATCGACGATTGCTAGTAGTCGTACACGGAAATATGAGCGGTGGTTGTTGTCTTCTCCCTCTCGTCCTCCCTCCTTCCCGTCCCCTCCCCCCCTCCTTCCCTCCCCTTCCGCTCCCCCTCCCCCCTCCCCTCCCCCATAACCCTCACCCGCTCCCCTTCCGCTCCCCCTCCTTCCCTCGCCCTTCCACCCCTCACTGCGACCCACCCCTCCTCTCCCCATACACCCGCACCGCCTCCTCGACCTTCTGCGTGATGTCCTCCGCGGTCAGGTTCTGCCCGAAGGCGTCGACGAAGTGGCCTGGGTGGGGGGGGGGGGTTAGCAGGTGAGGTTAAGGAGGGGGTTAGGGGTTAGTGTGTTTTGTTAATAGGACGGGAGAAGGGTGGGTGGGGAAAAAGGAGGGGTAGGAGGGGTAGGTTAGGAGGGGGGAGGGAGGGTGGGGGAAGGGGGTAGAGGAGGTACCGAGTCCATCACGGTGTGAGCGGCAAGTGCACGATGGCGCAGTGCTAGCCGGCAGTATAACCCTTCCCCAACCAACCCACTCCACCCCAAACAACCCCAAAACTCACCCTCCGGATCCACAAGGTACACAAATATGCTGTGGTCGACCAAGTAATCGCCCGCCGGGTCCGCGTCGGGCGGCGTCGAGAAGTAGACGCGGTAGGCGCGGCAGATGGACTGGGGGGGTTGGGTGGGTTAGTGTTAGTGAGAGACAGGGTTGGTGAGTGAGAGAGGAAG
Organism: Schizophyllum commune H4-8; assembly: GCF_000143185.2. Lineage (NCBI taxonomy): Eukaryota > Fungi > Basidiomycota > Agaricomycetes > Agaricales > Schizophyllaceae > Schizophyllum > Schizophyllum commune. The sequence continues at coordinate 1,340,249 of NW_026089545.1, read as the reverse complement.
AGGGGGGCGAGGGGAAGGGGAGGGTGGGTTAGTGAGGTGAAAAAGAGTGGGGTAGTGGGGTGAGAAAGGGAGAGGGGTCAGGGGGAGGGGGGGTGTTGGTGAGAGAGAGGGGGTGTGTGTTAGTGAGGTGATGTTTATGTTATAGGGTGGAAAGGGAGAAGGGAGAGAGGGAGAGAGGGGGGTGGGTTAGTGAGGTGAGAAATGGTGGGGTGGGTGGGGGAAAGGGAGGAGAGAAAGAGAAAGGGTGGGAGGGGTGGGAGGGAAGGGGGAAGGAGGGGCGAAGGAGGAAGGGAGAGGGGGCGGGAGACGGGGATTACGGTGAGTAGATGGTTTTGGGTATCGAAAATGCGATTGGGGTTGCGCTTCGACGCCAAACTCATCCAAACTCCCCAACAAAAAAACTCACCTTCGTCTCCTCCCACCCGCCCCTCAGGCCGACAAACCTCGGATGAAAATCGGCGAGGTAGCGCGCGATCGCGGGCAGCGTGTCCCGCTGCGGGTCGACGGTGATGAATATGGGGAGGAGCGCGGTGGGGGAGGGGGAGGATTCTGTGGGGAGTAGTTAGTAAGGGTTATTGTGGGGAGGTGTTAGTATGGGTAGGGGTCGTTGGGTGGGGGTGCCGTAGAAATGAAGAGGCAACGAGAAGCCCGAAACCCATCCATCCAACAATAAAAAAAACCCCACTCACCCACCCCCCGCACCACCTCCCCCATCTTATCGAGCTCCGCGGGGCAGATATCGGGGCAGTTCGTGAAGCCGAAGTAGAGGAGGGACCAGTGGTGGAGGAGGTCTGAGTCGGTGAAGGGGGTGCCTGGGAGGGGGTGGGCGTTAGTTGGTGGGTTTGGGAGGGGGAGGAGACGGGTTTGGAAGGGGATGGGGATGGGTTGGGGGAGAGGGAGGGGGAGGGAGAGGGACAGTTGGTGGGTTTGGGAGGGGGAGGGAGAGGGACAGTTGGTGGGTTTGGGAGGGGGAGAAGGAGTGAGGGAAGAGGGAGTTGAGGAGAAAGGGAGGGGGAGTGGAGGACGGAGGAAGGGGATGAGGAAAAGGAGGGACGCAGCGGTCCAAAGCCTTGAAGGCACCCGGTCCACCCCGCCACGCGATTCTGTACTCTACAAAACCCACACGTACGCACCCTCCGGCTTGTCCTCCACCCTGGGCACGCCGCTCGCGCCCGTCGCGCTGGTGGCGGTGAGCGCGAAGGGCCCGCCGACCTTGGGGCGGCCGTAAGCTTGGGCGGCGTTTTCTTTTTCTGTTTAAAGATGTAGTTGGCGTTTGAGGAGGTATTGATTGACGTTTGTCGAGGTTTTGGTTAGGGAGGGGGAGGGGGAGAGCGAAGGAGCGAGGGGGGAGTGGGATGAGAAATGGAGGAGAGGGAAAGCGAGAAGAACAGTCAGTATCTGGTCAACGTGCGCCAAGCGAACCCCACTCACCCCGCTCCTCCTCGAGCTTCTGCTTCTCGTGGCGGAAGTAGAGGACGAGGCCGATGCCGGTGGCAACGAAGACGGCGGCGGAGGGGAGGGTGAAGACCTAGGTGGGAGGTTAGTGAAAGGTGAGGGAGAGAGGAAGGTGAGCGAGCAGCAGAAGAGCGAGGGATGAGAGGAGAGAAGCAGGTAATGAACGGACAGAGGGAGGTGAGGGGGACGAGCGCTGGGCAGACATGCATTCACTCACCCCCACATCATACCGGCTCTTCGAGCCCGAGGACATGGTGCGGCGCTGGACGAGGCCGGGGGAGGATGTGGCGGAGGCGGGACGCAGGGTAGGCCGAGTGGTGGTCGTGAGCGATCGACTGCCAGTGGACGCAGCACGTCCGGCAGCACCAGTCGAGCGACCCGCCGCCAACAGAGTCGCGCTCGCAGAAAGCGCGGAGCGGCTGACGGACGAGCGGCCTACAGCGACCGCCGCGTACCCGAGCCGCGCGTGCGTTGCGGGAAGCATGGATGGTGTGTGGTGTGTGGGTGTAGGAGAGGTGAGAGGGTCGAGGGATGTGGTGCGGGTTGTGGTAGGCGAGCGGATGGACGTATGCGTGCGGGTAGGTCGATCCGTTCAGGGAGTTGTATGCGTGCAGCTAGTCCTCCGCGTGCAACTAGTCCTTCTCCTACGTCAGCCCTATACGTGCAAGACCGAACGCTTCAGTCACCTAGCGTGCGTGGGGTGGATGGATAGCGTGTGCGGGACCGATGAGATGGAGGCGGGTGCGATCGAGGCAGTGGTCGCTCGGCGTGCGGACCGGGGTGCGCTGCCCACGTGCGCTCGACTGTGATGTCACGGCTGCCGCCACATCGCGTTCCTTCGCGCACCGCGATAGGGAGGAAGGCTGTGAGTCGTCATCTTCTGTGCGATCGCTGCTCGATCTCTGAGGTTCTCTGAACATCTGCCACCGCAGGTGAAGCTGTCTCTTGCCGCCGTACGCCCAGGCTACTGTACACTGTACTACTCTTCCTGAACTCTGCTATCAGTGCGCAAGCCGCCACCATGTCTGCCCCGCTCGAATACCTCACCCAAGAGCAGATCGACAAGGTCGGTCGCTTGAGGATCGCTCTGACAGCCCGTGAATGCTTATCGCAACCGAAACCGTAGTTCCACACGGATGGGTGCGTACCATCTCTCCCCCCCGCTCTCCCTCCTTCTCCCTTGCCATCCCCACTCCCGACGGCCATCCCCACTTCCGTCGTCCGCCTTAAACGTGCCCAGAGCTTGAATATCTCTACCCAGATACCTTGTGCTCCCCAAATTCGTTGACGAGGATACCGTCAGCGCGCTTCTGACGCGCTCGAAGGAGCTGCTTGATGAGTTTGACGTCGATAATCATCCGCTGGTGCGTCCATGTCTGTGTGCCCGCTCCCTTCCTCCGCACCCCTCCCTCTTTTTGCTCTACCCGCCCTCTTCTTGCTCCACCCCCTCCCTTCGCGCTTGTTAACATCATTCCCCTTCACCCTTGCCTCGCCTTCATTCCTTCACTCTCTGTACCCACTCCCCATCGTCACTTCCCTTAACTCACACTCACCCCAGACCCGCTTCACCACCGGCGACGACGACCACGTCGGGGACGACTACTTTCTTGACTCGGGCGATAAGATGTGCGTTCTTTTTGCCCCTTCCCTTATCCTCTCCTCCTTCCCTCTTCTTTACGCCTTACTCGCTCCTACCCTCTTCCCCCCCTCCCTCCCTCTCCCCTTCCTCCCCCCACCCTGCTCCTCCATCCACCCTCACCCTCTAATCCCTCCCCACCCAGCCGCTACTTCCTCGAACCCGACGCCGTCAGGGACGGCCGCCTGAATCGCCCCAAGCAGCTCGCGGTCAACAAGATCGGGCATGGTGCGTGGGGTTGCTCTTTTTTGGTCGATGTAGCTGGATCCCCTCCCTACCTCCCCGTCCCACCTCCAACTCTTCACTCCCTCCCCCTCCCAGTCCCCCTCCTTACCCTCTCCCCTTCTCCTTCCCATCCTCCAACCTCCATCGTCCCCCTCTCTCCCCCACAAACACCAACTGACACCAACTAACCACCCCCCCCCCCCACCCAGCCCTCCACACCCTCGACCCCCTCTTCCGGCGCGTCACGCTCGAGAACGGGCGGCTGCGGGCCGTGGCGAGGGATCTCAAGTTTCATCGGGACCCTGTAGGTACGTCTCGGGCTCAATACCTGGGAGTGACTCTGGTAGTAGAGGATCGAGTTCGAGATATGGTCGTGGCTCGAGCTCGAGATATGGTCGTGGATCGAGTTCCGTACCCGGTTTTGGCTCGAGCTCGCGGTACTCGGGTTATGGCTGGAGCTCGATACCCTGGTCGTGGCTCGAGTTTGATACCCTGGGGGTGGCTCGCGTTCGGTACCCGGTCGTGGATCGAGCTCGGTACCCGGTCTTGGCTCGAATCCGTACCCGTCGTTGACGAATCCGCGATCAACATTGACGAATCCGCGACTAACGCACCCCGCCCAGCCCTCCAGAGCATGGTGATCACGAAGCAGCCAAGGATTGGCGGGGAGGGTGCGTGAATATTACCCAGTCTTGCGCAGCGCACGCTGTCTGATAAGGTAGCACCCAACACTGATAGTCGGCGAGCACAACGATTCGACGTTTTTGGTGCGTGCGCCCTTCTCCCTTCTCCCTCCCGCTCCCCTCCCCTCTTCTCTCCCACCGTCCTCTTCTCCCTCCCCCTCTGCCACCCTCCCACCCCACCCCTACCACCGTCCTCACTCCCCCTCCCACCCTACCTAACCAACCCCTCCTCCCCTAGTACACCTCCCCGCCCACCGCGCTCGGCGTCTGGATCGCTTTGGAACAGTGCACGCCCACGAATGGCGCCCTCTCGTTCCTCCCAGGCTCGCACATCAAGTTGGCGCAGGTGCCGGGGCTGGAGGCGACGGGCGGGATCGAGAAGCGGTTTGTGAGGGTGAGTGAGGGGTGTGTGGGTGTTTTGTGGGAGAAGGGGAGTGGGGCGAGGGGGCGTTTGGGTGGTGGGGAAGGAATGGGGCGAGGGGAAGAGGTGGCGTTTTGCGGAAGGGGGAAGGGTATTGGGGCTAGGGGGAAGCTGTGGGGCGAGGGGGAAGGGGAGTGGGGCGAGGGGGGAAGAGGAGGCTCACCAGATGCGCACGAGGGCCTGTAGAGAGCATCACGGAGGGCCTGTAGAGCGCATCACGAAGGCCCACCAAAGGCGCACCGCGCACTGACCTGCCTCTCAGTTATCAACCGGCGGCACCGGCTTCGAGAAGATCGGCACGAACGACGGGCCGCCGACGGTCGGGGGCGAGTACGTGCTCGCGGAGTGCGAGGCGGGTGAGTGGGCTCTCTCTTCACCTCACCCGCGCCATTCCCATTCTCTCCCCCTCCTCCCCTCTCCTCGTCCTTCCCCCTCTCCTCGTCCTCCCCCCACACCCCCGTACCCCTCTCCTCCCACATCTTTCTTCCCTTAACTCAAACACCCTCTCCCCCCACACAAACCCCCTGTCTCCTCCTCCCCGAATCCCACTAACACCCACCCCCCACCCCTCCCAGGCGACACCGTCCTCATCCACGGCGCCGTGCTACACAAGTCGCCACGCAACGCGGGCGAGAAGACCCGGTTCGCGTACACGTTCCACATGGTGGAGAATCCGTGGGTGAGTGGGTGTGTGTGGTGTGGGGTCTTCGTTTTTATACCTTTTCTGTTTGCGAAGAGAGGCGTGCTCGTTTGCAAGGACCGGGGTGTGGCGGGGGAGTACGTGCGAGGGACAGCGGATACTGACGGCCTTATTCACCAGCCCAGCACCACCACCTCAACCGACACCACGCACTCTCCCTCAACCAACTCTCCCTCAACCAACTCTCCCTCAACCAACTCTCCCTCAACCAACTCTCCCTCAACCGACCCCACGCACCCGCGCGTCATCTACGACGAGAAGAACTGGCTGCAGCCCGGGAAGGACGGCTTCGCGCGGGTGTTTGGGTGAGGGCGTGGTGTGAGTTGTTGTGCGCACGAGCCAGGACGCGCACAAGCTGGAACGCGCACGAGCTATATAGTTGGACGTGCACGAGCCAGGAACAGAATTCAGGAAAACTTGGTCGTAACTGTAATCAGAAAGACATGGTTGTAATTGTACCAATAGGACGCACTCAGCAGATTGGATGGATGGTTGTTGGACAGAATGGATAGACGGATGTTAAACCTTGCTCGTCAACCGAATGCGCCTTCCGAGTCAAAAATTGCTCGACTCCTTCAACGCGTCCCCAAAGGACGCTCCCTAAACCCCCTCAACCGCCCAGCTACATCCAAGAAAACACCATCAATAGTACAACACCGATACACCGGTATACAGCAGCTATAGCGTACAAAGTTAGTAGATCGGTACAGGTATTCGTCGCCCTTTCCTCTACACCTCCCTCCTCGCCCTCCACCTCCCTATTCTCCAATCACCCACCCCAGCCGCCTCCCGCTTGACAACCACAACACCGTTACGGCTGACGCGTAATCCCCACCCTCCCCCCAAATCCCCTCCTCTTCTGCACCTACTCCCCCTCCTACCCTCTCCTCCTAACTCTCATCCCCAATCGCCCGCCCCGCCTGCAGCTGCCGCACGAGGTGGTCGACGGTCGCGCGGCTGACGCGGTAGTGCTCCTGCCAGCCCTTCCACGGGTGGTGCGGGTGCTGGGGGTGAATGGTGGTCAGCGTTCTGATTCAATCGAGAGAAGGGCGAGAACAGGAAGAGGAAACGGGCGAGACCAGAAAGAGGAAACAGACGAAGTTTAAAGGAGCAAAGACAACATAGAGCGGCCGCGACGCCAAACGGAAGCGACGACAGGACGCATCATGGGAAGAAAAAAATCCAGAGATGAGAAAGAACGACAATCCAGACGACCCCCCAACTAACGATCCATTCCAAACACAACAATCCAGTCCAAACAATCCAGTCCAAACAGTCCAACCACAACTAACAATTTAAACAACGAAAAAAAAAAACCCCTCAACAAACAAAAAAACACTCACCATCCCCGCAAACGCCCTAAAGATCGCATCGCTCGTGCCGCGCGGTTTTCCCGCCAGAAACTTCGCGAGCAGGACGTCGTCGGCCTGCGTGTACCGCTTGGGCTTGCCGGTAGGCGGTTTGGTGGGGTGGGTGGTGGATGATGAGGTGGAGGGTTTGGTGGTGGAGGCAGAGGCGTTAGGTAGGCGGGAAGAGGATGAGGGATGGGTGGTGGAGGCGGAGGTGGTGGGGGGTTTGATGGTGGAGGTGGGTAAACGGGTGGTGGTGGTGGAGGTGGAGGATTTGGGCTGTGATGAATGAGTCGCTTTCGTTTGAGACGGTGCAGAAGAGGGATTAGGTGGGCGGGTGGGTTGTTGTGACGAGGAGGGCTGATGAGATGACGAGGGTTGATGTGACGAGGGTCCGGAAAGAGTAGTTGGCGACTGGGCAGTTCGTGAAGAAATTGACGAGGACGCCTGGGTAGGCACAGACGGTCCTGCAGGAACAGGCGGCGACGTCGCGTGCACCCCAGGCGACGTCGTATGCGCCACCGGCGACGAAGATGCCGCATACCTCGTCTCCGGCGATGACGAGGGGGACGTGTACTGTGCCGAGTACCCCTGCCCGATCCCAGCTGGCGTGAAGCTGCTCGCTACGCCGGCCATGGCGTATGTTTGGTCATATGTGGTATACGGGGTGGATGTTGGCGCGTAGCTGGTGGATGCCGACGGTGCTGCGTATCCCGTAGACGGCCGGGTTGGGTCGGTAGGATAGCCCGCGGAGGTGTACCCAGTTGACGGCCGCGACGCATACTCGGTGGACGAGGATGTAGAGTAGCCGGTTGACGGTCGTTGCGAGTAGTCCGCAGGCTGCGCCGGATAGGCAGCAGTAGATGTGCTCGCATAGCCAGCGGACGACGTCGAGGCATAGCCAGCGGACGAAGTTGACGCGTACCCAGTGGTCGACGTGCTCGCGTACCCGGTGGTCGACGTCGAGCCATACGGAGAACCCGTCGCCCCGTACCCCACCGCAAAGGCCGGGGTAGTGACATACGGCGGGGCAGAGCTCGTCGCCGTGTAAGATACCTCCGGAGGCGACCTTAGCTGCCGCGTGCTAGCCTCAGGCGTCCTCCGGCTTGTCGTACCACTGGCCGCAGGAGCAGTTCCTGTCGTCGCGCTCGACACAGGCCCGTCACTTGTCGTGGTGTCTGTGTCCATAGCGCTCGCACCCGTGTCCGCACCACTAGTCCCCGCCCCTGCCGCATTACCGCTCGTCCCTGGCGTATCCCCAACCGCACCACCCGTCCCACCACTACCACCCCCATACACCCCCTCCGGCGCCTCCATCTCCACCTCCGGGACCGCGTTCTGCAGCTCGGGGTCCAGCTCGTGGCGATGCCGGCGCCAGTACTTCATCCACGAGGCGCGCGAGTGGTGCGGGGCCTGGGTGAGGGCGTTAGCATCGTTGCCTGTGCCCACACGTTACTCGTCCTCCACACGTCGCTGAACGGACACATCACTCCTCGACCTCGCCATCCAGCGTAAGCCGGCATGCGCTAAATGCATCACCACAATCCCAACCCACAAACCACCCACGATCCCAGCCCACAAACCACCCCCAAACTCACCTTCTCACAAATATCCCGCCAGAACTCGCCATCCATCTTCCGCCCCTGCGCCCTCCTATACGCCAGCGTGCGCACCAGAAACGTCACGTCCGCGTCTGTGAACGCGACGCCCTTGCCTGTGGTGGAGCGGAAGAGCGCGCGCGGGGGCGAGGGGGAGCGGGAGGGGATGGAGGGGGTGGAGTCGTCGTCGTGGTCGTCGTCATTGTGAAGCGAAGGATCTGGATCTTGAGACTGGCCCGAGGGAACTTGGGGAGACGTCTCGAGGGTATGGGCGGACGTCGATGCAACGGGATGAGGGTGATGCATCCCCGGATCCGGATGTTGCATCCCCTGCTGCTCGCCATACTGCCCATAGTACTGCGCCTCGTACCCATTGTACCCCGAGGTGTCCATCTCGCCTTCGCCCTCCCCCTCTCCTTCACCCCCTTCCTCCTCCTCATCTTCCTCCTCCGGCGACGGCGACAGGCAGTGCGACATCTTGTATCCGCCGAGCCGCTTCTTGTGCTTGTTGCAGTAGCGGCGCCAGGAGTAAAAGCTGCAAGGCGAGGGGGTGAGCTTTTCCTACCCATGATCCAAGTAAACGATCAACAAACGTACGTATGATGCGGCGCCTTCAACGCCACCCGCTCACAGATCTCCCTCAAGCTCAACATTATCCCCGCATCCTGGCAGTACTGAATATACCGATCCAGATACTCCTTGTCCTCATCCGTGAACGCGTGCCCGCCAAATCTGCTGATCTGCACCCGCGACGGCGGCGTCGGCGAGCGCGGCGGCGGATTCGAGCGCGCGACGAGGACGGAGGCGTCCAAAGGACCTGTGCGCCGAGAGCGCCGGCCGCGGAGGGGAGGTGGTGGAGGTGGTGGTGGAGTTTGGCCGGAGGCGGAGGGCTCGGAGGCGTCCCCGGTTGAGGGATCGTTAGAGGGCGAGTCAACGACCATGGGCTCGGGAGAGGGGGGCAGTTGGGGCGTGACGGGCATGGCGGCGGCGAGGGTGTCTTGGGGTTGGTGGGGGTGTTGGGGATACGGCGCGGCGTAGGTTTGTTGATGCTGCTCGTACGCCATGGTGTTGTCGTAGTACGCGTATTGCTGCTGCACCCGCGAGTAGTCGTACTCTGGTTGCTGTTGAGGATATGCGTGCGGGTACCATGTCTCCTGCTGCCTGTACTGCGTGCGCAGGGGTTGGGCGTCCGTCATCGCCATCGCGTGCGCGTGCGTCGGGTCGACCTGAGTGTGGGCCTGCTCTACGTGCGCGTAGTGCATAACGCTGTCCGCAGCAACCTGCTGCGTGGTAGTGGCCCATCTTGGCGTCGGCGCGTAGGAGTAGACCGAAGGGATGCCGTGGTAGTTGCCCATACTGTCGTACGTGTAGCCGGAGTACTCAGGGACGTACTGAAGGGACGCCTGTGTCGCCTGGTCGTGACGCTCGGTGGTGGTATCGTGAGGGAGGGCATGCGCGGTGCTAGTGGCTGCCAAGGGTGCATGCGCAATGCTTGTAGAAGCTAGTGAGGCCAGGCTACTCGCGGTCGGCTCGGGCATGTAGGATGCCGTAGCGGCAGCATCCGCGGGTGCCGACGGCGCGGGCGGGATAGGTTCGGGAGGCGCTGCCGTGTCTTGGGGAGCCTGCGCGGGTGGGTCGCTGGGTAGTATGAGCAAGGGAACGCGTCGAGTGACCTGCAGAATCCGTACCAGCCATCTTCGTCCCATTCGTTCCCCTGGACCTTGCAGCCCGCCCACTCCGTCCGCCTAGTCTGCAGTTCGCCGGCTTTGATGCACTCGCGCACCCAGCGCGCATCGAGGATGATCTTCTTGTTCGTCTTGTGCGCCCACTGTCTCCAGAGCCGCTGCCCGCTCTCCGTCCTCGGATTGACTGCAAGCCAAGTATCAGCACTGTCCCAGCGCGCATCACTCCCTTTCTTACTGAGTATATACGGCACCGCACTGTACCCGAGGGACACGTTCCCGCCGTGTTCCTGCGCGCGGTCAGGAAAGCAAGCTCGCGCCGCGAAGGCAAGGTGGCGCACGCACAACGATGAGGCGCTGGATCTCCGCCTGGTCCGGCACGTCCTTGTCCACGTACATCGCCAGCGGGCACCCCATCATCGGGTCGACGAACAGATCGGACACGGGGGCCGGCGGCGGCGCATGGCTGGTCGTCGGCGCGCGCGTCGAGGACGCGGTGTCCAAGGCGCGACGCGTGCCGGGGAGATCGCGAGGTGCCATGAGTCCGCTGGGCAGTTGTTGTTGGGACTCCAGGAGGACCCGGGAACTGATCTCAATCAAGAATGCACCTCCCACGCCCGAAGCCAAGACCGCGGCCCCTCGTGGCTGGCGCCGCCGACGATGGGATCGTCTTACAGAGCCCTGTAGGTGAGCTCTGGGTGAGAGAGGGAGATGGACACTGGCATGGAGAACTCGGCGCGTTCACTGAAGCTGGAACGTTGAATTCATTTTCCCCCTTCGCCGGCGGCGGCGCTGTTTTAGATGAGATCACGTGAATGAAGTAGACTGGACCTACAGCCAGAAGTTATTGCGTTGAGCGGCCAGACAGCGAGTCCTGGCAGAGACAAGTGTGGTTTAGACACCACGCAGTCAGTTACTGCTGATGTACGGGCATATCAAGGACTGACCGGTCGGCAGAGTTTGATCTGTCGCGTATCTTTGAGCTTTAACATCTCACCTCAAGCGCACTTGTGTTGTTGAGCTTGGTCTATATCTTGTATTTCCTGTGCGTCAGTGATACTCTAGCCACTCATATATTCCCGAGAGGGTAACCAGAGTCATCGATAGATTCGTTGAATCTGGAAGAGAGGCGCGCTATGATGTATCTCGTAGATAAAGTAAAAGGCCATGAGTTGACAGATTCAATATACCTAGAATACAGAGCCTTGAGAATCTACTTCGAAGAAAGCTGTCTATGGATGATCAGCGAGAACGGCCTGGGGAGAGCTTGTGCGACCCCTTGTGGGTCCGGATTCGGCATAAGCCGATATTCTCGTGACCGCTGTAAGCGGTCCGTGGTCTATGGGGGTGGGCACCACCCGCCACCGGATCCGGCATATTTGTACATGTTGTGGTCACGCCTGGGCGCCCGTTCCGCAGTGTTTCCGTATCTCCTCCGTCAGTTTTCTGACTCTCGCTTCCGGATAAGGTGCGTCGGAAAGCGGCGAATCATAGCTACAATCCCACGTCGATTTTTAGTATTTCATTGGGAGGAAGCCGAGATTCTCATTTTTGTGGCTTCTGAATGTGCTATTGTTGAAATCCGACGACAGAATGTAGACCTTGTATGTAGCTTCCGAACGCGCTCTTTTGCGAGTTTGGGGACGAAGAAATGACGGAGGAGATAGAGAAATGGGATCAGTCACGCATGGGCCAAAAAGCACTGTGACACGTGTGACATGTCCGCCTGTTCCTCGACCTCGACGGTTCAGCAGCGCGTGCATCAGGTATCAAGTCCTTTTCACCCGGTGCACGTAAACAGGCATTGCTAGGACCCTACAAAGCTGCTCACTGCTCATAACCTCTTATCCTCGGCTGCTGTCGTCGTGTTTTATATTGCTATAGACTCTCCCTTCTCTGGGTTCCCCGTGGGCGAGTCTGCTTCGCATCAGTGGTAAAACAGCAGAACTGCTTCAAAATATCACAATCTTGGAGCATGGACTCTTTTGAGGCTGTCCGACGCGCACCTTGACTATGAAATGTTGAGAGAAGACAAGAACGAGTCTGACCTATCTTGTCGAGTAATTGCATGCTGTCTCTGAAGAACTAAGCGTAGGTAAAGTAGATTACAGCGTAGATCATACAATTCTGAACAACTTTGCCATACAAAGGTAAGCGATATGACCCCTCCATCGTGCACCTGCCGGACGACGATTCGGGGACACCCGAAGTCCACTTGTTGGCGCAGCATAAACATGACCAAATATGCCGGATCCGGTGGCGGGTGGTGCCCACCCCCATGGTCTATTCCGCCATGCCCAGGGTTTTCCGAAATGGAAAGAGGTTCCCACAGTTGGTCTCACGTGCAACCAACTTGGTCGCACGTGAGACCAACTTGGTCCGGCCACGAGGCGACGCCACATCGCGGCAACGCGCAGGCGCCCGCGATCAAGTTTGACACCAACCACTATCCGGCGATCCAGCGCGGACGCGACGTGGTCGCACGACCACCGACAGACGCCACGGAATGCCTCAGATGCAGGTCCAGGACCGCGTCCGTTCTGGAAAGAGGCGAGCAGGGGAGGGTCGAGCGAAATAGGGGGAAGGGGAGTACGCTGCCAGCGGGCAGTCACGGTCCTCAAGGCCGGCTCACACGATACGGTGAGTTTTCCCGCACGTCGCCGCTGCTAACAGCTACTGATTGTGCTCACTGGATAGGTAGACAACGAGCGACCGAGGTCGTATTGCGCGATCGCGCGGATGCGGCCCAGCCTCGAGTATCAGCGCTGACGAGCTCGCTCGAAGCAACCAAGCATGCCGTCGAAGCCTACTGCGACGGCGGAGACTGTACGCTGCGGGCGTACTCCCCATCCCCCCTCCTTCCCCCCTCCTCCTCCCCTTCTCCCCCTCCTCCTTCCCTTCTCCCCCTCCTCCCCCTTTCTCCCTCCTTGCGTGACCATCCGCGCACACCTGCACTTCGCAATTTTTCGCCCGAGGCTCTACAGACCCCACTGTCACAAGATCACTCGGTCGCGCTCATCCAGCAACGCGCCAAGAACCGCGCGCATCTATTCTGGTGCGTCGCGCACACATTCCCATTCTCGCATGCACGTACATAGGGCTTACACTTGGCGAGTTTCTCAGCATACTCGCCCCATATTCCCGTCTCGTAGATACTTATAGTAGCCTTGTATATTTGTTACAGTATCTTGTGAATATAATCAATTTGCCTCACTACACGAGTGTCGAGACCCGGGGATTTCTACAGAACGAAGGGCCCAAGATTCGAAGACTGGATCCCATCAAGTTGAACTTGATGTGATGTGAATATGCGCGTGCGGGCCGTCAGTTTGCTTGACGAGATGCCGTGGGGGTGGTGGCGCCGCGCAGAGCGCGCCGCCCGACGCAGTCGAAAACCCTGGGTGGGCGCCGCGCAGCGGCGCGGAAAACCCTGGGCAGCTTCACGTGAGTCATCGGGATAGTCGGGCGGCCTTCGGCCGCTTGGAAAACCCTTGGGTTGACCACCAAGCCCGTCCGTGATCCGACAATGTTCGTTTTCGCGGAAGCATCGACTCCAGATTTTCTTCCGTCTTATCTTTGCGCATCGAGCGCGCTCAGGGAACCCTTCAGGTGTTCCGTTAGTTCCCTGTGCCATTCTTGGATTTTCCTACGAAGGTTCTATCTCTCTACGCGCCTATACTCTCCGCCTGCCGCTCGAGGAGCCTTCTTTGTCGGCAGACGCCCTTTTGAAGCGGGAGATGGCGTTTTGGACGTGGGTATGCGGATTACTGCTTCATTAGTGCTGCACCATACCTTCGAGGGCTGCTATGAAGGCGTTCTTCCCCATACTCTGCTTGGAACATGGCTCTCGGTACCGGCTCCATGCTCTTTCATGATCCCGCACATGGAGTCCAGACTTCGAGTCCTCCCCACAAAAATCCGTTGTCGAGACCCGCATTCGTCTGCCCGCGGCAACTCGTCCTCCCACCCGTCCCTCGTTTTGTCGCGATGCGCCGTCCCGCCCTTACCGATGTTGCCATCCGCACCCCAGATGGTCAAGATGGCGGGTGATTCTGTGCGAATGACCGATACTCCTCGGCGAAAAGATTTCTCTGCAGTCTATTCGCGGCTCAACATCGCGGCACCCACTGCCGAGGGTCGAGAATCGTAGATTTTGTAGTGTCCCGCGCGGGGCTGTCGCGAGGGGCTCCTCGACCTGCATGTTGGTGTGAGGGGGTTTGTATTTTCTTTGCGATAGCTGGCTGCGCGCGGAAGGCCGCCGAGAGTTATGTCGGAAAAATCGGAAGTCGCAGGTTAGGCCATATTATGCCATATTAGGCGATTAGGAATCCGGGCCCTAGTTATGTTGCCCAAACGACTAATTAGATCGTGTTTCATAATTAGGGATACACGCCCTAATTGCACCTAACGAGGCCTAATTAGGGACGCCCTACCAGGAAAACAAAAAATAGCAGGTGGTTGCGAGCCCAGAGGACCCGCAACCACCTGCGTAGCATGGGGGCAGCAGCAACAACATTTATTGTCTATTATCATACTTAGTAGGGGTAGAGGAGGCAAGGAAGGGAAAGGGAAGGCCAGCAGTAGGTACGCTGTGCAAGGTTGGTGAGATGACGTCATCGGGTGCTTGGGCAGGACGTACCAAATCTCAAATTTAAGTTCCTCGACGTCTGTGTGCAGACCTACACGATCAGGATGATCAATGAAGATGAAGACAAAGTGTTAGAGATATCGACACACCATAGCCACAGCTGGAGAGGCGACCGAACACAAACGAGCTTGTCGGCGACGGATACGGCGATCTTGAGGAAGAAGATGTCGTGCATGCACACGCCATGATATGATGCGGTTGCACATCCCAGCGTAGGGAGGCTGATAGGTTTCGTCGCCGTCGAAGTAAGCGGACGACGGGAACCGTGCCGCAGCTGAAGGATGGTGGTGGTCGAGGACGAGCTTGCCTGGCCCGCCTTGGGGCTTACAAATACACTGACCGGCAAAATCCGATCTCTCCCACGCCTCATCAGCGATTTCGCGCTCAAGTCCGCATCGCAGCCACTAGCGTGTACTGTACTCGACTCAATCACCTCGAGTATGGGTAAAACTGCTCCAAATATGATCCCACGATTGTTCGCGACCTTACGCAACCGGGTAGACTGTTTCATAGGCGTCGAACAGGCCTTGAGATGACCTGGGGGAAGGAGGCCAATTAGTGCTAATGAGGCATACGAGGTTCTAATCAGACATAATGTCCGCCTAATAAGGGTCCCCCCAGCTCATAATTAGGGCGCTAGGGGGTCATATGCCTAACAATGCTTTTGGGATTTTTCCGACATACATAGGTTCAAGGAGACCGTTCGTATATTTTCGTGACTTTTTGGCGGCATTTTCTGTCCGTCGACGGACAGCTCAGTGTGCTGAAGACCCTGCACCGTGCACGTCGCTGCGGAGCGCAGGGAGGACCTGATCTCGCTGTCAGACGACGACAGGAGGGTGCGCCCCATGCTGCGATAGTCCTCGTGCACGTCGCGGCAGTCCGCAATGTTGATTGAGGCATTTGTGCTAGGCTCGTCTTGCACCTGAGCTCATCCTCGAGAGGTCCTCAACGGCATGGTCTTCACGCTCATCATCGTCCCATCGGCCGACAGACAGACCTTCGCGGTCCTCCCATCGGATGCCGAGTGAGACAGAAGCGAAAAATTCCACCACTCGTTGAGGTTCGAAAGCCTCGTAGTAAGGAGCACTTTACGGCTCTTCTGTCGTTCTTTTAGCCCTTCATCGCATAGTAGAGTCTTCTCCGATAGAATCACTGTCTTTGCTACCAACTTACGACTCGTTGGGACGCAGATTGCCCAACTGAAGGTCCCGCGCTCTTCGAACGGGGTCACGATAGGAGTCATAGGCAACCACAGAACGTTCTAACGCATCTAAGCACACCGTCCCATCATCCAGAAGAGCACGCCAAGTTCACGCGGGATGATGCCCGCCTTTCGTTCTTTGCAAACCCGGTTTGATAGACGCAGAATAGGCTTTTTACCGTCGCGACGTTGCGCAGTAAGAAAGTAGCGGAGGACCAAAAATCGGGGCACGCGCGGAGGATGCGGAGTGCGTGGACTCCAGATGCCCACCCACACCAAGGTCACAGAAGAAAAGCCTGGGAAAGTCGATGCGGAGGGCCGACCCGCGCGCAAACCCCTGCGGGCACGCATCGAAGAGGAGAGGCTTGTGGCGCATTGGGAGTGAGAAAGTCGAGTTTTTGAGTGGATTTGTTCGCCTCGGGAAGGACATCAAAAGAGGCTCGTCACCGGTAGACGCGGTCTCATCACAGATGACCCGAGGGGGGCGGCTTGGGAGGTCTTGGGACCGAGGGCGTGATGAGGGTAGTCGTCATGACGATGCCCGCTGGGATGAGTTGGGGCTTGTTTGTTCGTATCAAGAGTGTGTGTCACGGTTGAACAGCCGTGTGCGTCGGTACTCGAAAACAGGTTTACTCCTCGTCAGAGCGTTCATTCACTGCTGAGGTTCCAACGTTGAGTGGAATCACCGCGGACGACGGATGGAGTGATCATTGAGAGACGAGACAAAGAGACGGTATGTACCACCTTTGAGGAGACAAGGCGCCACCATCTGAAAGAGACGAGGCCACAGTTGAGAGAAAGAGGTCCATCAACAAGATGACGCGGTGGGGGAGCTAGCTCGCATTACAACGCGAAACATGGTGGAACGGGTTCAGGAGCAAGGAATGGACTGCGTACCAGGAACTGACCGTCACCGGTGGATGGCTCGCAATCGCTTATGAACACCGCTAGTGAGAACCTGGGCGTTGTCTGGGAAGAGCTCGGCCCGCGACCGCTCACCACACACTGTGTCTTGTATACAGAACGTGTGATGCACAATTCAGGGGGAGCGGCGCGCCCATACAAGGCGAATGGTGGACGCACCGTAGCGAGAGAAGCGGCGAGGCTATTCAACTCGTCGGTGCATCAGCACAATCATACGGGGGACGTCACGTCTGCCCTGCGGAGCCTCCCTCTCGCCGCCCCGAGCCGCGAGAGGCATCCCCGAGACGTGAGCACGTGCAATTGTTCAGAAGGAATCACAGAAGCATCGAGGGTACCCGCACACACATGGAGGGTTTGATGACGCGCTACACGGCGAGGGCGCAGACCAAGATACGCGCTAAGTAGGCGTGGCTGACTTCTCTGTAGCCTCGGGGCTGGGGAGAAGGCTGAGAGGGAGGGCCGACAGACAGACGGCGCCGAGGAGAGAGCGGGGAAGGTCCGTTGGATGTGGTAAGCTGCCAGCGGGGTGCAGTGTCCGGCAGGCTACTAGACAGCGCACGGGCCACGAACACTCGGATGGAGGCGCGCCGGGGCACTTGGCTGGGGTGCGGCATTAGTGGTGAGAAGAATGGGCGGCGATGGGCGGGGCGATTGAATCATCGGGCTTTAAAGTCTTTATGCGGGAGGATTTGTAGAGTGGAAAGAGATGCATGCGATAGGAAACAATGAGCAGACCGTAAGTGGTCTTCTGAAAGCCTTCTGCCACAAGAATGCAATGAAAGAGCGCACGGGGCTGGCAACGAGGGACGCAGGGTAGGGCGGGCAGTGCAGCGAACAAAAAGAGCTGTCCTGTTGTCCAGCCGAATCGAGCGAACAATACCAAAAGGGGCGGAGGGTGCCGGCCGGATCACGCGGCAGGAAATGGGGGTTTTGGCGGAGATGGGAAAATACGAATTTGGGTTGTTGGGTAACGTGTGAGCGTGTGTTGCTTCCTCTTGACCTTGATCTCTCCCGCTGCTCGTCGCCACTGCCGTCGCCGCCGTCGCTGTTGCTGACGTCCCGCCATGGCTTCCGCTGGCCGCAAAAAGTCAATTATATCCCAGACCGGCGTGATAGAAACCCCCAGCCCGGCCGTGAACAACCTGAACAAGTCCGCCTCCCAGTCCACCTCGCTCTACCAGCAGTGCTCCTCCCTCAAGTCCCGCCTCCTCCGCGTCCGCGGCTTCTCCGACTACTTTGGCCTCATCACATCCACCGATTCCCGCCAGTCCGCGGACCCTGTCACACAGCTCTGGCAGCTCTTCTCCTTCGGCATCCCGCTATGCTATCTCTTCGACCAGCTCCCGGATAGCTTGGGCCTGCCCAAGATCAACTACTCCACCTTCAACCCCGACAAGTATGAAACCAATCCGGATCGCGAGAAGAAGCACGCCATCATGCTCTTCTCCATGCGCGTCAGGACACCTGAGTTCGCAGCGAAGGTCCCTGGCGGCGAGATCTTCATCCCTACTGAGCTCCAAACTCGCGAATCGACCGACGGGCTTGTCAAGGTGCGTGTGACATGCAGCAGAGATGAGCGAGTACTGACCAGCGGCTCTTCAGGTCGTCAACACAGTGACCGCCATCGTGGACCAGTTTCCTCCGGAGCTTTTTGAAGAAGATCCGCCGACACCCCCAATGCTGCCCTCGCAGGGCTCTACAGACTCCCTTGCCTCAGACGCGATGCTGGCGCCGCCCCCGTCTGCCTTCGGTGGAAGTGCAAAGACCAACGTCCTTCGCGAACTTGTTGAGACCGAGCGGAAATATGTTGGAGACCTCGAGGTTATGCACGTACGTTCTCAATGTCCTTTCGCTGTGGCAACAGGCTTACTTGTGTACAGAAATACTCCCAAGCCCTCTTCCAGCGAAACCTCCTCACGCAAGACCTTGTCCTCCAACTCTTTCCCAATCTCAACAAACTCATCAACTTTCAACGCCAATTTCTCATCCAAATGGAGGCTATCAATGAGCAGCCATGGTCAGAACAGCGGTGGGGACAGCTCTTCCTGGACCACGTAAGTCCTGAAACCGACTGAGAATGTCAGCATGAACTGACATGCGCTATTCTGCCGACAGGAGGCAGGCTTCATCGTGTACGAGCCGTATTGCGCCAACTATATCGTCGCTACCGACATCGCGATAAAGTTCGAGAGCACGTTGAGGGTACGTCGCTTCTTGTACCTTACCAGCTGCAAAGTGGCTGTCTGTATGAAGCGGAGACTGACCGGTCTTTAGAACTTGAATGATATCATGAACGCCCAAACGGAACTCCCAGCTTTCCTGATCAAGCCGGTTCAGCGAGTTTGCAAGTATCCGCTGCTTCTGGATGTGAGCATTCACGCCATTCATAGTGTCTTTGTCGGCTGACCTCCCGGCCCGTAGTCACTGCTGAAGTACACATCACGCGAGGACTACCCGTACTATGACGAGCTCAGTGCTGCTGTTGACTCGGCGAAGCGCATCGCGGCGAGCATCAACGAGACCCAACGAGCGTCCGAGAACGAACAAACGGTCAAGAACCTTGCCCAGCGCGTCGAGGATTGGAAGGGCCACCACCTAGAGAACTTCGGCCGCTTGCTCCTTGACGACGTCTTCACCGTCACGAAGTCCGACATTGACCGCGAGTACCACGTCTTCCTGTTCCAGAAGATCATCCTCTGTTGCAAGGAGGTGCATCCGCAAGGACAGAACGGCGCGAAGAAGGTCAGCAAGAGCAACTCCTTGCTGAAGAAGCAGAATGGCCCTCCAATCCCGCAGAGCAACTCTTCCACTTCGAAACAGAAGTCGACACCATTGTTGCTGAAGGGCCGTATCTTCCTCAGCAATGTCACTCAAGCTGTGATTGTACCCGCACGACAGTCAACTTGTGAGTTACGTCTGCATTCTACCAGTATACACCGCTCATAGTCCACTAGCTGGTGCAAGCGGTTTGAACTCGGTCACCTACCCTTTAGCCGTCTGGTGGAAGGGTGATGACGACCTCGAGTTCTTCACTCTGCGATGCCGTCACGAGGACCAGCGCACGCAGTGGCAAACCGAGATCAACCGCTTGATCACCGAGGCCGCCCACAGGCGCGCGTCTGAGCGTGGCGTGAGCAAGGCCTTGAACGGCGCTGCCGCTGTCCATCCTCACATGCGGCAGCAGTATCAGTCGTACGACGGCCGTGGGACGCCCGGGTCCCCGCAGCTTGACGGCGGCGGACGCAGTCGTGGTAGCAGTGTTTCGCGGCCCAACGGCTCGCCGCAGCTGAATGGTCATACGTTCTCGCAGAGCATGAGCATCAACGGGCCGCATGGATACCCCCCACACGACGGTTTCGAGTTCGAGCCGGACGAGGACGAGTACGAGGATTACCCGACGACCTCGCATGGGCCAGGTGGTCGCGACACGCCCCAGGGGGCGCGGCGGAACAACGCGATGAGCCTACCGCACCCCGAGCGCGATTATGGTCCGCACGATCGACCGCGCGCGAACACGGAGGACGTGGGCGGGGCTATTATGACACAGTGGCGGTCTAACCTACCTCAAACACCGGGTGCGCTTCGGCCTATCACCCCGCGCCTTAGCTCTGCGAACAGCGCGGCAAGCTACTCATCGGACGCGAGCTTCGGTAACGATACCCGTCGACCGCCGCTACGTAGCCAGTTCAGCTCGAGCAAGCTGAAGACGACCTACGAGGACGACGGCGGGCTGAAGGTCTCGACTAATGGTACGAGCCGGTCACGGAGCGCGAGCCAACCGAACGCGTATGTGCCGAAGACCGCACCGCCACCGATGCCAACCATGACCCAATGGAAGTCCGGCGCGTCGATGGCGGGCAGCAGCAAGCGCGGCAGCGGGTCGAGCCAGTCCACCCAGGACAGCTCCGACTACTCGCCGAATAGCTCATCGCCCATCACCACGTACGGCTCGAGCGAGTCGTCGCTGGGTGGCCCCGCCGTCCGCACCTCGCGTTCGCAGCACTTTGACCAGCCGCCGACGACCTCGGTGTACGGCCAGCCGCCAGGGATGGCCGCGCCCGTCAAGGTCAAGGTGCACTTCCACGAGGACATCTTCGTCATACAGGTGCCGCGCTCGACCGAGTACTCAGACCTGGTTGAGAAGGTCGGGCGCAAGATCCGCTTGTGTGGACCTCGGAGGGACGATGGGCCGCTGCGGGTGAAATACAAGGACGAGGACGGAGATATGGTGTCGCTCGGGTCGACGGAGGACGTGCAGATGGCGTTCGAGCAGTACAAGCCTGGCACGCCTGTGACGTTGTTCGTGCAGTGATGCACCAGCGTCGCTTTTCTGCCCCCTCGTCGACTGCTTTCCCTTCCTCATCGCATCCTGTCTCGCGGAATCCCCCTCCCTCTCCCCGGTGCTTCAGCTCTGTACATGCTCTCGTCAACCTCGATCGCTCCGTCCTTTGCATGCTTTCTCCTCCCTCTTTCCCTCCCCTCCATCGCCCACGCCTATAAAATGCATTATACGCGATCCGTCTTTTCATGTTCATATGATAACCAATAACTTACATCCTCCTCTCAGAACCCTCCTTATCTCTATTTCTATCTCTACATCCATCGCCACGGCTTCCTTCTGTTCTGTATTACCAGGTGCCCGTATCGACATCCTGCCACGCTCCTTATTATTGCCTTCGCAGTACTCTGACCGGCGCTCCCGTTTCCGTGGGGGCGGATAATTCGCTCCTTCCACACACTGCGTGCTATCTATCTATCTGTCAAGTATCTCTTTTTCTCTTTGTTACATTCCCTTGGTATCTCTGGATCACTCAGGCAAAGTACATTCGGTACGATGTATCATCTAGTAGAGCAATGGATTTGCATGAAAGCTTAGCATGTCACAAAACTTCGCACTCGCAGAGTTTGCATACAGGCGCGGCTACATCTCGCTCCAATCGCAGGAATCGTCGACGTCTAACGCGCTGAAACTTCTTGCATTTATGATAGCGTCCTACAAATTTTTACTTGTTCGTTTCTATCGGAATCTGCGTCTGGAATTAACGTCTATCGTGTACCAAAGTATCCTCGTCAATGTCCATGTGTACAGCGAGTCTAAGTGCGGTTATCGATAACTATACAGGTCAAAGAAGTACAACAACGAGCGTCCGAGTCGTACATGCTATAACAGAAGAGAGGGAAAGCAGCGATGACTGATTTATTGACATAGCAAGGACCTAGAGAGCGCTGGGCGAGATGTCGCCGATAGCCTCGCGATCGAAGCCGCTGATGGTGCTGAAGGCAGAGCGCGTCTCGTCGACGTCGCCGAATGTAGACGTGCCCTCATCGAAGTAGTGACGGGCAACACTGCGAGGTGCTAGGAAGACTTTAGAGCGAGGCCACGGAGGGCAGAGTCGGATTTCAAACGTACTGCGAGGAGTCTTGGGCAGACGGCAGCTGGCGCCGCTCTGCAAGATATGGTACGCGACCAGACCAGACCTGCAGTCCATGTTCAAGTTGACGAAAAATGCATCAATCATGTACGCACCAGCCGGTCTGATGAGAAGCCCCGAGACCCTTCCCGCTGTCCGCGTGGAAGAACTCGTAGAACCAGACATAATCACGGAAGTGAGGGTCGGTGTCTAGCTTCTTGCTGCCACCGTTCGTCGCACGACGACCTTCCATGTCACGACCAAAGATATGGATGATGCGGTGCTGGATCTCCTCGGCGACACCGGCCAAGTTCATGTAGTCACCGCTGCCTGTCGGGCATTCGATCTATCAACCTGATCAACGAGTTGATACTTGCAATACAAGGCAGAGCCATACCTGAAGGTCGTCACCATAGTACTGGTAGAAGCGCTGCAAACTCTCAATTAACAAGAAATTGACAGCGAGCCCTGCGCCATGATGAGTACCAAACGGGCAAGCAAACGGTGCGAAGCCGCTTACAAATAGGCCCTCTCCAGTTAGAGTTCCCGCCGAACATGCCAGACATCGAGTCGCCTGGCCAGTAAGGGACTTCGTAACGCTGTCCATGGACCTCCATCCCCCAAGGGTGCTCCTTATGGATCTTCGACAGCCTATGAGATTGATGAGGGGGTGCCATGAACCAACGACCACGTCTGACTCACGAGCGAATGCCGTGCTCGCTCAAGAACTCGTTCTCATCGAGCATCTTCTCCAAGATGCGCACAAGGCGCTCCTTGCTCGCTAGCGCCAGCAAGCGACGCTCTTCTTTGCCTCCAACTACCATACTGTCAGCGAAACAAAGTAGGGCATAGACAAAACGCCTCACCCCGAGCGTTGGCCATGTTGCGAGACGCCATCTCCGGACGATTGTCCATGAACCACTCCATCCGCTTCTTGAAGCCCGGGAATCGGTTGATGGTCGAAGGCTCCAGGACCAAAGTTGCGTACAAGGGGATCAATCCAACCAGACTGCGAACAGGCATTTGCATGACGTTCCCGGGGCCCCATTGGATCGCATCGTAGTAGATACCGTCCTCATCGTTCCACAAGCTGACCTCCTCGTCGTTGCCGCCCTTGTATGTCATGGCGTCCGAGATGAAGATGAAATGCTACACTCGTCGTGAGCAAGCACCAGGTAGGTGGCGAATGACGAACATACCTCGAAAAACTTGGACGCAATGTCCTCGTAGACCGGGTTGTGCTTCGCTAGCTCGAGAGCCATGCTCAGCCTAAAAATATGGTCAGCAATACCGCTGGTTCAGCGAGACAAAGCACGTACATGTTCAGGCAGTAGAACGCCATCCAAGCAGTTCCGTCAGCCTGGCGAAGGGACCCGCCCGTGGGCAATGGCTCAGATCGATTGAAGGCCCCAATGTTGTCGAGACCAAGGAAACCGCCCTCGAAAACGTTGCTGCCGGTGGAATCCTTGCGGTTTACCCACCTTGCGGAGGGATGAAAAAGGATATATAGGACCATTGAAGGACACGTACCACGTGAAGTTGAGCAAGAGCTTTTGGAAGACACGCTCGAGGAATGCTAGATCCTCCTTCCCGGTCAAGCGACGCTCGATCTTAAAGACGCGGAATGTGGCCCTGTTTGCGCGAGTCAGCGACTGGTGGTGGGGGGATATCATTGAGCACACCATGCATGCACAGGTGGATTGACGTCGCCGAAGTTCCACTCGTAGGCGGGCAGTTGACCATCCGGCTTCATGTACCACTCCCTCGTCAGCAAGTCGAGCTGCTTCTTCGCGAAAGCAGGATCCACAACAGCCAACGGGACGCAGTGGAATGCCGTATCCCAGGCAGCAAAAAAGGGGTACTCCCACCTAGAAAGGAGGTAAGCATGGAGTATGCGCATCGAGAGAGCGCCCTACTTATCAGGCATAGACAGGATGTCCTCTATGTGCAAGTGCCGCCATTCCTGCGAGAGCGTCAGCGAAGGTATCTTACAACTAAGAACCCAGCTCTCGTACCCTATTTCTGATGTACTTGCGCTCGGGCGGAGGAGCAGGCTGAGCAGGATCACCCGTGATCCACTCCTTCTGAATGAAGCGATAGTACTGTTTGGTCCATAGCATACCACCCAGAGCCTGGCGCATGATCTGCTTCAGATCGTCGCTGGTCGGCCCGAACGACAACGAGTTGTAGAATTCGTCGGCTTCCTGCCGACGCTCTTCGACGTTGTCGTCGAAGATGGCCTCGTCCACCAGACTGGGGTCTTTGCGGGCGGAAAGAGGTGTTATCTTCAGGCGGACGACGGCGCAACCACCATTGCCCGGTACGTCGCGGAAGACGTAGTGCGCAGCCGATTTGGTGCCTGTCTTCTCCGGGTTGACGAAGGACGGGCCCATCGGGAACGGCGTGCAAGGGCCCTCCTCGACGGCATCACGAGGCTCGGTACCGAAAGAAGAAGCCGTGCGGGAACGGATGCGAGGGTTGAACAGATCCTCCTTCTCGCTCTCGTCCTTTGCAGGGCGGTGCGACGGGATGATATGGTCATGGAATGCGTCCTTGACGTAGGGCGTGTCATTCTGACCACCATACAGGCGGCTGAAGTTCGTGTTGTTGTTGGTGAAAAGTAGCTCGGGGTAGACAGCGTCGAATTCTGGATCAGCGATGCATTGGCCGTCGGGCTTGACGGGCGGGGGAGATGGGAGGCAGTAGAGGTGAGTCTTGCCGAGGGTCTCGTGCCTGGCAGTGACAACGCTGATATCGCTGCGCACACTGCCGGTCATTGAGGGCTTGTACGCCTTGTCGTTGTCCCAAGACCAGGTGTTCGGGTACCAGAACTGGGGAACGACGTGCAGAGTCGCAGGGTCCGGTCCGCGATTATACGACGTGATGCGGACATAGACATTGTCGGGTTCGTCTTCGTCCTTGGCGTACTAAGAGGCAACAAATCAGCATATATGCGCCTCCAGCAGGCGCTAATTGCGAACCTCAACGAATACGTCCCAGTAGCGGTCTTCATGGAAGGCATCGGTGTCCAGAATTTCGTATTCCTCCACTTCACGACCGCGCTTCTGGTTCTCGCTTACGAGCTCTTCGTATGGGTACCGGCTCTGAGGGTACTTGTACAAGAACTTCATGTAGGAGTGTGTAGGCGTTGAGTCGAGGTAGTAGTAAAGCTCCTTAACGTCCTCGCCGTGATTGCCCTGGTGGCC
Source organism: Schizophyllum commune H4-8 (assembly GCF_000143185.2). Lineage (NCBI taxonomy): Eukaryota > Fungi > Basidiomycota > Agaricomycetes > Agaricales > Schizophyllaceae > Schizophyllum > Schizophyllum commune. Next base: position 1,315,107 of record NW_026089545.1, on the reverse strand, counting down.
GGTTACACCGAAGAGGCGCTCCTTGAGGATGGGATCTTCCCCGTTCCAGAGCGATAAGGCGAAGCAGACGCGCTGGTGGTTGTCGGAGATGCCAGCAAGGCCGTCCTCACCCCATCGGTAAGCGCGGGAGCGAGCATGCTCGTGCGGAAAGTGGCTCCAAGCATCGCCATTGTGCGAGTAGTCCTCGCGAACAGTCGCCTACCGGTTTCATGAGCAATTATCCCCCAAACGCGGCGCATATACTCACCCATTGCCTGTCAGAGAGATATGGTCCCCATCGCTTCCAATGACGCTCCTTGTTCTCGTCTTGGAGGAGACGGAAGCGCTCAGCACCAGGGTACTCCTCACCGAGCTTCTCCATCAAACGCTCTCTATAAGGGCGGGCATTTCCATCGATGGTCTCATCAACGCCAGGTGTGGGATCGATCTGCTTCGTCGGGACATTCGGCAGGGGCTGCGGGTTGGCGGATTTGGGGATGTTGATGGTGAGCGGGGGCGCGTTCTCGCCAGATGACGCGCCATCGCCAGACCCGCCGCGGAAGAGCTTGTCCTGGACCTTCTTGACAGCGTTGGACGCCATAAGGAGTATAAGATCGCGTCGAGCCGGGCAGCCTACAAGTTCTTGCGGGCGAAAGAGGGAGGAAATGGGGGCAGCAATCAAGACCGGTCGACGCGCTCATCGACGTTATATACGTACGTCAGGACGCGCTAGCACGTGGTTTGGCCCCTGTCCCGCGTCCCGCTTCCGTCCCGTGGGGAAATAGAGCTTGAGGACGGGGCAGAAAGGAAGTCGAAGATACTCAGGCCCTCAACGACGAGCTCAATCAAAGATTGAGGCAGACAGGTCCAGCAAGCTTACACTGAAAAAGCCGTACATCATCATCAACTTCGTTATTCTGAGGTGGTATCCAAAGGAAATTCGGAAGACTTGTAACGACTGTCAGTGATTAGAAAAAGCTCTTCGTAAACACAGTATACAAACGCAATAGCACAGCCAAGGGTTGGATCCTATGTCCATTCCATACGTCGAAGAATAGATAGTCGAAATTGAAAGCGCATAGATTAGAGCGAACGAGAACAAATCCAAGCCGCGTGTACTTCGGACGGAATGGTAGATTATACACCACATCGTGCGTAAGGTATATGCTGCAGACAGATAGTGAGCGTCCAGCTCTACTATGGGATGCGAGTCCGCCCCAAGTGAAGGATCGTACCGGAAATCCTCACGCATCCTCCTTCTGGACGTTCCATCCACTCGCAAGCAAGACGCTCTGCGTCCAATCCTCCTCGTGCTCGTCATCCAGCAAGCCTGGGCCAAGATGGTTCTGCGAGGATGTTGATGGGTTACGCTGGGACCTGAGCGTCGGCTTCGTCCGCAGGTGAGATGGCGGCGACTGAGCCGTGGCGCTCAGGGAATGGGTTGACGACGACGCGGACGAAGAATATTTATCGGCGATGGGTGTTTCGCCCGGAGGTGGTGTAGCGGGTATAGGTGAGTGTTCCTCGAGCCTAAGGCCTTGCTCGCGAGGAATATCGGAAGACTTCTTGGGCGACTCCGGGTCAAGGCCCATACCGAGGCGCAAAGGTGACGACGGCAGCTCGGTATCGAGCACCGGAGGGGCCTCCTGGGTAACGGGAGGAGTGGCAGCCCGCGGCGAGGTCAGCGAGGTCTCCGACGAGGCCCTCGGCGACTGCAGATACGGCCCCGAGATAACAGGGCGTGTACCGACTAGAGGCGACGCGGAGCGCTTGAACAGCAGCGTCAACGACGGCTTCTTCATGCGTCTCGGGGACGACACAGGCGATACTGGCGTGCCGGACCGTGGGGGATCCTGCTCCATGGAGTGGTTCTGCGTGACCAAGGATGGGACTGAACGCTTCGAGCCCAAGGGAGTGGGTGGTGTGCTGGTTGTCGGGAACTGGACGGGGCCATTGACAGGTCTAAGAGGCTTTGGGGAGACGGGAATAGGGATACAGGACGATACATCATCTTCGTCACCTAGCGAAGGCGCACCTTCGGCGCACGGCTTCGTCGGCACGTTATCGTGCGGGTTTGGAAGGCTATCGAAGGATGGAGCAACTGAAGAAGTGGACGGAGTGATCAAGGATTCGGCGGACGAGGAGAACGGTGGAGACGAAGCGTTGCCCCTGAAGGGTGGCATACGCTCTGAGCCACTCAACGATTCATTTTGCGTCGAAGCTGACTCGGCCAGGGAGCCGTTGCGCGGGCGACCCGGACCCAAGCTGGATACGTCCTCATTGCTTGACAAGCCATCCATATCGGACATGTCGGCGTTGTCCGACGAAGCATCCTGCTCGAGGCTGGGCCGTTTAATATCCAGGACGGGGCCTTCTTCAGGCGACGGCGGCTCCCAGATGCTCTCCGTCTCGCATAGAACCTTGAGTAGAGGCGGGTTCATATTGAGACTGGGGCAGAACACGAGGAGCAAGTTGCTGAGCGGCATCTTCGTGTCCTTGCTTGCCTTGTCGGTCGCCTTGATAAGGTCAACGACAGTGCGGAGCACGTCCCTATTCTCAACCGGCAATTGCGCTATAAGAGACCGCAGAACTTTTGTGAGCGGCTTCGACGCAGGACGCATGCCAGTGAGCTTGGGCATCGCCAACGTCGAGAGCGAGGGCGGCTTGCGAAGACCAGGGTGTCTCCGCGGGTCCGATGGTCCCTTGTTGGCTGCGAATAGCGCTGCCTCCTTGGTGCTCGCATCGGCCTCCTGAGCGAGCGCAGCCTCGAAGTACGGGATGAGATCACGAGTGAGGATGGGCTCAGGGACTGAGGACAGATTAAAACACGAAATGGCACAGGCAAACTGAAGGAAAACATACGTTCACGCAAAAAAGCCTTGAAGACGGACGCCACTGCATGAGGATCGAGATCTCCCGGCGAGCAACTGCGCATATCCCAGTCGGAACCTATACAGGTGTCAGTAGACGCTCAAGTTCAGATCAACGTACGCCTCACCAGTATCGAACTCCGAGCGCAACTTCGCAATGTGGGAGGCACGTCCGCTAACACTGAAGTCCGGTCAGATCATTTGGTCTCGCAAGTCAGCCAACACCCGCACCGAAAAAGGCCTTCTTCCTGGACACCCCATATCAGGAGATGCTGCGCACATCGCGCCACAAGGGCAGGAATATGTCTCCACTCCAATGCCTGCAGGTCGTTCCGCTTCACGCTACCCTTGCGGGAAGGCTTTTGCCTCGCGAACTCGCTAGAGTCGCGGCCGAAGGAGTCAGCGCCAATGGCGGTATCCTTCACGACTGTCGACAAATCACGACCGAACACAATGCCCGCGGCGACGAAGCCATGACCACTCTTGGTACGCAGCGGGCCTCTGACGCGACGTCCGAGCGAAGGACCCGAAGATCCAGACGAGAAATCGTTGTCTGAGCCCCCACCACTCGATCCCGTGCTCCACGAGCCAGACGGCTTCTGTAGACCACGTTTCCTGGCAGAGCCACTCGACGATTGACCGGAGTGGGTGCGAAAGAGGACGTTGTCGCTCGAGTATGAGGAAGGTGGGGTACTGGACGTGTAGCCTGGTTGATTGCTGGAACCGAAGCCGCCCCAGGCCTTGCCGATCCTCTCAGCCGCGCGCTTTGCCAACCCTGCAGCGGGACCAAAGCCCGTGATGCTGCCGTGACGATGACCGTGTCCGCGCACCTCGTTGACAGACGTGGAGGAAGCAGACGCAGCGGACCGCGGCGTGAGCCGGTTGGACGCAGGGGACTCAGGGCGTGGCTTGCCTGATACGTTTCCATAGGTGGTAGCAGTCCAAGCCGCCAGGCGGCCTCGAATGTTGTGGCCAGTAGATTGCGAACCACTATTCGACGGGGAGATGTAGCCATCGGCGGAGGTAATGCTGAGCATTGGGGCATCTTGCGAGGACGTCGGCGTTAAAGGGCCGGGATAGACACCGTCGAGTGACCGCGATACTGGTCGTCCATTATCGACAACGGGCACGTCGGATGCCAGATGCTTCGTCCACTGGCTGGCATCAAGCGTCAGAGACATGGATCTCCGCTTCTTCTTCCGCATGGAGCTGGACTGGGCGCTGTCCTGCTTTCTTGGTGTAGGCTTGACCTCCTCGTACGATTTGTCAAATGAATCGTCCTCCTCCGGCATGCCATAGTCAGCATCAGCCAAAAGCGCACTGCGGCGCTTGTTGACAGGGACAACGGTGTGGTTGGAATGCAATGAGTCGGCCACGGAGACAGGACGCGACGATCGTGAAGCAGTGGTTGCGCCGGGGCGAATGGTGCTGTGGCCGATAGTCGAATCGCTCTTCCTCCACGCGTCCTTAGTCGCGGATTCCACCTTGTCCGCTGGCTGAGGTCTTTCGGAAGGGCGTTCCTCCTTGACCCCCCTGGATGGCTGCCTTTCCAGCTCGTCCTGCGATCGCATAAAATTGACCGCTGACGCGATCCCCGGACTGACGGGTATCGCGGGGCTCAGGGGCGACCCAGCTTGGTGAGAATCTGCTGAGCGGCGGGAGCTCGCCACGGACAGCGACGTCTGCGCGTCCTCGTAGACAGATGTGGAAGGGGTAGATGGATCGGAGGGCGGCAGGGGTAGATCATGATGTGAAGAGTGGTAGGGGGATGGCTGATGAGATGGCTTCGGCGGCACCGCCGGGGGTGCGTCAGGTTCCGGAGTCCTTGTCCTAGTATTGGATCTGCTCCTGTTGCCGAAGACTTGCGCCGCAAGCCCTGAGAACTGTCGACCGTTGCGACTGGTACGCCGTTGCACCCCCGCACCGTAAGGCTGCGTCGGTGGAGCGCTTGAGGGTGGGGGACATGTGGCATCCGCGTGGACGATCGTGAACTCCTGCGAGGACGATGGCGCAGAGCTGGGAGAGTCCAATAGCTCCCTCGTCTTGCCTTTGTCGCGACCGAACCTAAGCAGCGCAGACATGTCCGCCGACTTCTTCGCCCTCGAGTGAAAGGCCTTCTTCACTTTGTTGCCAGCTGCAGCAGCAGCATTTCCCAGCGCAATTCCTCGGCTTGCCAGGTGGGACGAGGAGGACCCTTGCGGTACGACTTGCGGGGTGTGGTTCGAGGACTTGCTCAACTGCTGGCCCATTGCGCTGGCGGCGAGGAAGGAATTGCGCTTCGCTTGCTGTTGGGCGCTGGAGGCGACATTCAGGTGGACGCGAGGCCGCGAAGATGCGGCTCCTGGCGAGTCTGTGGGGTAATCGAGAGGTTTCAGGGCCACGCTCCTCGTGCGATAAGAGGAAGACGCACCTGAGGTCGGCATTGAGCGATCAGATATGGATGAAGCCGAGGAAGATGAGAAGTTGAGGGAGGAAGCCGTCGTATTCGAGGACGATATCGACGACGAATCAAGCTGCGCGACCGCAGCTGCGCGTCGGGAGTTGTAGATGTACGTCGGTCTTGGCTGTTGCACTGGGCCGTTGTTTACTGACATGGAGGTGAGGAAGAAATCCGGATCTCGACGTGCAGGCCACCGTCCGCTCGACTTGGAGGCAGATGAGTTTCTGCAGATGAGAGGAGCGTCAGAAACGAAACATGACCCGCCGCGCCACGCCACCGCATGAGACTGCGGGCGCGTGCTTCTGGGACTCACAAGTAGCGGAGTGAAGCATGCGGCGCGTGAGTAAGACGAGTTCAGCGGATGAGCATGGGCAGCGATTGCAGCGCCAGAAGGTCGACGAGACCAGCGTCTGCTCCGAACGTTGCTCTTGGTCGTGGCAACAAGCAATATTCAAATGGGATCAATCTTTGTTCCGTGGTCGGCCGCGCGCCGGACCCGCGCCGGAAGTCTCGTGACCGTTGTTGAACTTCGCGAGTCGGCAGGTATATTCTCCATGCTACCGACTGGGGCCTTGTAGTGTACTGTGTTGATACATATAGTGTATGTAGGTAGCCAAAATATGCTGAGGTATTAAATAGATACATCTAGGCTGTGGGGACGGCTCTACGCCAGAATCCTTGCCTGGCAGAACTCCTTCACCTATTCGCATGAGATTAGGAGGTTATCACGTCGAAGATCGTGCCACTCACCAGTTCATAGGTGAAAAAGGATGTTGATATCGATGGTGCTACCTTGACTGAGCGTGCAGTTGAGTTTCACCACGTCAACGTGAATCAATGCGAAACTCACGCAGGTTGGGCCACAGGCCCTTATAAAGGCCTCGCATACCTTCAGTCCGCAAGATACCGACCATAGCCTGCAAAGCACCTGGAATGAAGCCCATGAGCGACAATCTTGAACGTGCAGACGGACACCACACCGTTGTATTGTACACCCTGGTTCAGAGCCTCCGACTTGATCCCTGCGACTTGCATCTTCCTTCGTAGAACATCGAACGGATAGGTCAGTGTCTGTTAGGGTGGATAAGCAAGGGGAAGCTGCGGTCGTCGAACTTAGCGCGACGCACTTGCGATATGGAGCCTACATAGCGATATGATCAATCGCTGGCGCTTCAAACGTACTAAACTGGCACACCTGCTAATGCGCCGCAAAGTAGTTTCCGTGGAACGCTGGTCTGCCCAGGAGGTGTAATAATTCCCCGCAACGCTTCATACGCAGCGAAGTTAATCCCTGTTACAGATATCAGGACTTTCTAGCCCGCCAGCAAAACGAAGTCTACGCACCGACGTACGGTGCGACACCCATTGCTGTCGCCACGATCCCCCGATATAACGCGCGTACGCCGCCCTCTTCTCGTACGATCTTCTGTGTCATCCCCCATATTGACAGATCCTGTGGACGGTAATGCTTGAGGGAGGAAGTGTGGTAGGCCGATGCAAGCGAGGCTTTCGCCTGTGGAGAGGACGGTGCGGCAGCGGAGGCGAGCATTGCTTGTGGTGACGCCGTTGAGGAGGCCGATGCGGAGGTAACGCGAGCAGCACCGCTGTTGATCGAGGCAGTCGCTATTGATAATCGCGTCCGCACCAAGTCCAATGGGTACGTTGTCGATACCGACGCTATTCCCGCCTCAGCAACTATCAGCATAAGTCCGCCTCCAGGGTTCGAGCCACACACCAATGCACCGCACATCAACCGGGTTGGGGTATCGAGTGTTATAGTGCCATTCGCGCTGAACCACTATGACCGAGCGTCAGATCAGCACTCAGCTGGCGTCGATGAGGTAACTTGCGTTCTTGAGATGTTCATAGGTAGAGAATTGTACTGCGCTAGGAAAAAGTCAGCCCCTTGAGCGCACTGCCTGGACTCTGCCACGCACCTATAGGGAACTATCCTCAGGCAGTTGACGCCATTCCCTCTCATATAACCTCTCACTCCTTCCTCCTTCCACATACGGACCAAGCTCCTGAAGACACCCTTATACTGATTCTCGCCCGGAGGCTGTATCTGCCTAACATGGACGATCAGCGTCAAGATGCAAGATTCAATTTTCAGCAAGGCGAGGAGCGAAGACAGGCTATGCTACGCCAGCATCCCCAACCGCGCGAACGTCGGGGAAGGGAACGACGTGACAGGCGCCTCGACAGCCGCGATGGTAGAAGGACTGCACGCACTGGATAATTTTCAGTCGCTCTAGCGGAGACACGACCGTCCGCGACGCCGCCCCAGCACAACCTCCAGCTGCGGGGCAGTCAGTTTCCACTCTAGGCGACCCAGATCGCCTACGCACCGAAGAAATACACCATCGCCTCGGGCGATATCCATTCTTGCGACAATCCCATCCTACACGACTCGGGAGCCCGTCCAAATACACACGACTGCTGGGGGACAACACGCTGTTATGACCCGCGCGAGGACCTCGATGGTGGAGTAGCTGGCAATTGTGCAAGCGAGTGCGGAGAAAACGAAGGGAATGTAGTATGCGTTCTACAATATCCGCTATGTTGTCGAGGTCGCCGTGGGTCAGGGGAGAAGACAAGACTTAGAACGGACAGCCAAGGCGCTGAAGCTAGAGGAGAGGAGAACGAGCGAAGAGCCACATGGCCGCATACGTCGGTGTCAGGAACCCCCAGAGAACCCCAGCCGTGATCGGGGAGCCGTTCCGGGGTCCCCGCTACACGTGGCATGGATCATCGTTACATCGGGAGCGCGATCCCCAATGGTTAACAAGGCATTTCGCTAGCGCTGCTTGGGTACACATCCTCGCCCATAACATGTCCTCGTACAGCTCTTCTTTGTATCAAGGCTTGGCACTACTGCCCAGCACTATGATCCAACTTCACTGTTACTTCATTGCCGGCTAACGGAAAGCCCAACGAGGGCCACGGAGTCCTCTAGGTTTACAGAAAATACATACTCGGAATTCCATACTATACAATGCAGCCGCAAACAATCATCACTTACGAATCAGATAGTGCAAGTAGAAGAAGACAGCGAGGCTCAGAGCAAAAGATGTAAGACAACAAGAAAGTATGTCAGCCCGCGAGAGCCGCCTGGATTTTCAAAACGACGTAGTGCACAAGAGGGTGGTTCAGAGGGGCCGAAGATCGTGTCGCCGACGCAGAGCATTGTGCTACTTGAGGAAACAGCGAGGCGTCAACGGAGATTTCGGGAGAAGGTATGAGGTTGCCGTCGAAGTCGTAAAGGGAGCAATTCTGAGAGAAGCTCGAGTTGTCGGTGTCGCTAGCAGAGGTATCTCGGGCAAGGGGCACCTTGATATTTGACAGGACCTCAATTTCGGCTTTTCGGCGAGTGAAAAGCATACGCGACAGTTCTTTCCTGAGCAACAGGTCAGCCCAGGGAAGAGGTAGAGAGCGAACAACCCCAAAACCTCCACTCCTGAGGAAGGTCCGGCCGTCGTAGCATCGTCAGAGCCTGCAAAAATTCAGCCCAGAAACTACTGTATGTGCCGCAGATGTTGGCACCATTTTCTCGTCCTGCTTCGTGAATGGTAGAAGGTGGTCGGCGTGCACACCCAGCCTGATCAGGTGAATGCAGACGTCAGTGCAAGATTAGGACAGCGAAAAAACCTGGCTCTCATGAGAAGATTGAGGGGCAACGCACTCATTCAACTCGCTTCCCTTCACGCCCATCCACTCCATGCGAGCGGCGGCGAGCTTGCCAACTTCGTGCCTGAGGCTGCGACTACCGTACTTGTATACGGAGAGGATGTCCAGTCCGTATGCGTCCGCGTCGACGAGTGCGAGAATGGGAACACTGAGATATAGGGTGTATGTCAGTATACAGACTACGTACTCGTGAGCGCGAGGGACGCTGCGAAACGTACTCCTGCAGACAGTCAGATAGGGTCTTGACCAAATGTCGAGTAGCAAGGTCAGGGTAACCTTTGCCCTGCGAAAGTATCAGCGGGGAAGAGCTTCGAGGCGAGCGAAGGTCTTGCAGTTATTAGCAGGCCCTCTCCATCCAGAGCTCCGAGTTTGACGATTTGCAGTCGACAAAGAGTTTGGAAGACAGCCTGAAAGCGGAAATCAGAGGAGGGTGAGGTCAGAGAAGCACGCCTAACGTCTTTTTCCACGATAAGAACCCAAGAGATCGCTCGAACAAGTGAGAATGACTGGATGTCTTCGCCGACAGGTATGAGTGTCCCCTACATCGCGGTCAGCTAGATGAAAGATATATCGTAGATGCATACATACGTCGCTGTCGTTCGGCTGAAGGACTTCGCCAGAACGTAGATGTATGGAGAGACTTGAGCCGCAGACAAGGCCTTTCGAAGTCGCTCGCTGAAAACCCGTCAGGTCCATGATACGACGGTATGAGCCAACGTACCACGTTGAGGTCAGATCGTTCCACTTCGAAAGTGGCGGCCAGGTCATCGACGAGCTATCGGGCCGCATGAGTGACAACGGACGCAGCACATCAGTGTAGCGCTTACGTTGTCAACGACCCTCTGCGTTCCGAAGAGCGGCACGTCCTTGTAATACATGTCGCTGTGGGGAAATCAAATCCAGCAAAAGGAAAAGTGGACTAATAGCTAACCGCTTCGTGGAAGAAATATCATCGATGACAGCTTCGTGAGCAATGTCCATAACGCGAAATAATTGCGCTGGACAATTCAGCGGACTTGCAAGCGCATATACTTATCACTCACCAAAGGGTCGAGCGCTGCCCGAGTTGCATTTCCTTGGGTAGACCAGTTGCCTCTGTTGAGGCCTGCGAGCATCTTTCAGCAACACATTCGTCGGGCCGAGCGATAATCTCGGACCCCTCTGTTTGTGATGTGCGATTGGCAAGTTGGAGGACAACTTTGGGTTTGCTATTCTTCTCAGACGCTGCGTTCGAGTTGCGGTGCGCAAGCTGCCTGAGAAAGGACAGAACCATATCTTCTATCTCTGATTTCACTATGCTTGGAATTGTATATGCTTCAGCTTCATAGCTAGAAACAGATGCTGCGAACTGACCCAGATACGCGTTGCTCGGCTCCAGCATTTTCGCCGTCCATCTCAGAGTCTAGATCAGAGTCCATAGACGCGTCGTGGTCGAAATCAGTGCCGACCGGGGAAGGAAGGTCAGGATCTGTGTACGATGCATTCATTTGGAGGTACGATGAAGCACGATAGTGACGGTCGAGAGTAAGTGACGAATGATACTGGCGTCGAAGTCAGCCACCCGGCATTCGGCCCGGTCCAGACCTGGCGGAACCTGAACGGCGCCGGAACCTCTGCGGTCGGCACCTACCTCCGTCCCCCATCCCGACCTCACACTTTCCTCACTAGTAACAACTCACTTCCCTATATCATGGACCACGGTGGACATGGCGGCCATGACATGCCCATGGGGCCTATGTGCTCGATGAATATGCTCTGGAACACCCAGATCATCGACACATGCATCGTCTTCCCAAGCTGGCACATCTCCTCGCACACGCAGTTTGTGCTCTCTTGCATCGCGGTAGCCGCGCTGGGCGTGTTATACGAATATCTGCGTGCGGTGCAGACGGCGGTAGACGTGAGGGTGGCGCGTGCCCTTGCCGGCAGTAAGGGGAAGACGAGGGCGCGAAGCGGCAGCCGGACGCCCGATGGTGAGCCGGAGGAGGCGGGCTTGCTCAGCGGGAGACGCGCAAGGCGCGCGAACGAGTATGTGTATCATCTTGAAGTGAACGATGGATTCTCATCATCGACTCCGTCAGAACACCAGTTCCGCCTGCACCGCGCGCATTGCGTGCTATCCTATACGGTCTCATTGTCTTCCTCTCCTTCTTCCTCATGCTGGTATTCATGACCTACAACGTCAGCTGCCTTATTTGTATTTGCTTAGCAGCTACTGATATTCCAACAGGCCTACCTTATCCTTGCCGTCGTTGTTGGGGCGGCTCTCGGTCATTACATCTTCGGCGGCACCATGAACGTCGATGCCATACTCAACAGCGCCAGCGGTGGCAAGAGCATGGCTTGCCACTAGCGCAGCATAACACATCGATGTCGCAACGAATCTCTGGCTGGCTAGAATCAAATGTATGTTGACGCGTTAATGTTCTGTAAGTACTGACACACAATGTGATCCTCGAATTGCAAAGTCTGCCAACGTCCCCTAAATTCCTAAGATACGCTCTTCCGCCGGATACGACACCTCCCATCGCAACATGAGATGAGCATGGCTCTGTGGCTGCACGTCGCAAAGCCAGTTGACTTTGCCATCCTTCCCTAGCGTCTCGGCCTCGTGCTTGGGATTGTCCGCTCCATCCCATTGAGCACTCACGCTCTCCGAGATCTTCAGTGGCTTAGGGGCCTTGGGCTTCTCCGTCTGCGACGCATCCGCCGGAGCTGTAGACAGGGCAGGCTTGACCAGTTTGACGTTGATCTTTGAGTCCTGCGCCACCGGTATCTGGTCCACGACCTTCAAACTGACCACCATATTCTTCGCGTTGAAGACATCAATCTCCTGACTATACTCCGTCGTCAAGGATTTGTTGAAGGTGTAGAAGGCGGACTTGGATGCCTTCTTGTATTGTGGCTTGTACGTGACGCGAATGGACGGATCGACGCTGAACGGATACTCGTGAGCCAGTGTTCAGCGCGAGCCGAGCGACAGACACACCCTAGCGGACAGTCAAATCTTTCCTGTGGATTGACTGCAGGAATCCTGGGCCGGGAGGTAAAGCTCCCGTCCAGGTAGACGCTCGATTCGCCAGGTAGAAGAGGATACTCCGAGTCGTTGCGAATGTTCGCCTGAGAACGATGAGCGTAAATCCCAGGTTACGGTCGCCTCGTCTTCACCTTCAAGAATACCCTCGTATCCTTCTTGGGGACCGTGATCCACTGCAATTGCGCGTCCAGCTTCAAGTTCGCGATTGTCACATTGTGCGTCTTCTTGTCGCTTGGAACGGAAATCAGCCCCGGGACGTCGAAAGTCGTGTTGATGACACTCTGCGAGGTGACCTGAACGTCACTGTGCTCCATAGCAGGCGCAGCGGCAGCGACCATCAGAGCCCGAGCCCGCGGTGCGGGTGGCGCCATGGTAGGGAGGGTGCTGCTGCTACCAAATAGAGCACTTCTAGCCGGGCCTCGTTGCGTGAAGAGAGAAGAGGTTGACTCCGAGGCAGGCTTAGCGATCGGCAAGAGCTGTACGTCCCATGTGTCAAGCTCTGGAATGGCGACGCCGAGTGCGGGTGCTATAGTCTCGAGCACAAGAGGAACGTTGGTCCAGTCCTGCACGAGCATTTGAGTATATCGGTGCACTATCGAACAAGAACTACGAATATTCTTACCTCGCCTGTATATTGCTCTATCTCAGCCTTGTAGACGATTGTCACGGGCGTTGTCTTATTCTGCGAATCGACACGGATGTCATACTTTGCTTTCCATGAAGCGCCGCGCACACCTAGAATTTGTTTGAGTCAACTGTCCCACCGCAATTGTAGCAAACGCACCATAGATAAGCACGATCTGCGCATCCTTCGTATCCTCTTCGGCAGACAGGCTGACGGTAACGCGCACCCCCTGCGAGAGCGCGCGTTGAGCACTGAACGCTGGGCCCTTACGCTTCTCCTCCTCCTCAGCAATTTCAGCATCCAATTGCTCAATCTTTGCCTCCAAGTCAAGGAGCTTGCTATCATACCCTGCGCTCAACTTCTCGTACTCTCCGATGTTATGAGCAAGCTTCTCAACCTCGGTGTGCTGCACGGAAAGCGTTCCCAAATACAGCTCCGCGAAGCTGATCGCCTTCTTGACGCGCGCGAGATCCTGCTTCGTCGTTGCCTTCGTCCTATTGAGCTCGTCAAGTCTGGTAGACGAGTTCTCCCCCTTAGGAGGCGCTGGCATGTCAGCTACAGTTACATCTTGAATGGTAGCATTGCCGCGACCCTCGACGCTGTAAACAGCTCTCATTCAGTATATGTCTACTGAGAAGCACAAATACAAACGAACACACCGCAGCGACTGCCGATCCATCGCAGCAGGCAACCCATTGAGAACAACATTGTTCTGCCCAGAGTGCAGAGCAACGGTGAAGACGCGCGTCACCTCAGCACGTCCTGGATATAAGCTAACGCGCGTAGTCTGGCTGTCCTTTCCCGAATTCAGCTCGATGGAAGTCGGCTCAGGTGCCTCAAACTTGTCGTCCACGTTCGCCATAGCGTCCTTCAGTCCGGAGATGGTCGTTCAGAAAGAGATGCGAAGCCAAGACTTATTATAAGGCGCTCAAATAGGGGTCAGCGGCTCAGCCAAGCACAGCAACTGTGGTTGGCGGTGAGGGACAGGATGACTTCGTGTGACTGGTCACTCCAGTCGCTTGATGTCACCGGCTTCCGCTGTCGCTCTTCCACTTTAGGAAGGCTTTGTCTACTTCGACCCTGTTGCAAACCTAGATTGCAACTCAGAGCGCAAGGGTTTAATCGAGATACTCTCACGAAGATATCCCAACGTGCTTTGCAGTCGATTTGGGTGTGATATTATGTATAGACGACAACTATGTACCCTAGAATTCTAGCCGGCAATGCGATGGAGGTAGGGACGGAGTATGTAAAGGTACACGGTGCATGGGTAGATGGAAGCAGTGATAAGAGTAGACGGTAGCGGTGGTAGGTAGGTTGATGCTGTCGTGAAAGTCATAAATATGGGCAGCCTACCCGATCCTCGAGCTTACCCCCAACGGTTCTCGAGGAGACGCAAAATAAAACCTCTTCCTTAACGAGTGTCCACAATTCGACGAACGAGACTCTACTGATTGTTCTTCTCCTCGGCATCGACAACCTCGACCGGCCGAGAGGCGGCGACCAGTTTCCGGCGAACGAACCACTGGAAAAGCGGCAGCGTGATGCACGATATAACGATCCAAGCGACGAGGACACCGAAGTTAAGGCCCACTAGAACGAGCGTTAGAGAGCTGATGACTCCTTGAGAGGTTCGATGTGGACTCACATGTGTTCTTCGTGCCGAACACGATGGACCGCACAGTGTGCGATACATTGTAAAAGGGCATCGCGTAGCCGTAGTGGTAGAATTTCGGGAGGACCTCAATGGGCATGAAGCACACGGAGACGTTCGCTGAGGCGATGGTGAGTAAAGAGCCGCTCAGAACGAGTAGCATTGACGTACTGATAATCCAAAGGATCATGAAGAACGGCATGAAGCGGATCGTCAAGAGGGTGATCATAGCCTCAAGAGACAGACCCAAGCAGAGCATGCCGACGAAGTTGATCATCCAGAACAGCACGAAGCCAGCGTCGCCGTACTTCCGGTCGAAGGGCACCTGGAAGGCCTTGCTAAGGAGCGAGTAGAGCAACTTGGGATGATATCAGTACAAACCGATGAGCAAATGGACTGGTTATTTACCGAGATAAAGAAGTAGGCGAGGAAGGAAGTGGCGAGCCTCAAAAGGATGAGCGACCTTGTCGTCAGCTTGCGCTCCAAACCGGACGCCTCGCGCGCGCCTCCGGCAATCATAACAATGAAGAACGACAAGATGAGCAGGTAGATGAGGCCGACGAAGGTGACAGCCGATGCACTGCGCGGATATTAGAAGACGGACAAGGGGGTCAGCGCTGAGACGCACACAGGGACATCGAATGGCCTCAGGTTAACAAGCGTGAATGAGACCGGCTGAATGATCAGCTGAGGTGCATTCGCCAAGATGTTGGCCACATTTGATGAGTTCGCCAGCTGCCCGGCCATCTGTCTCGCGTATTGGGAGCTGATCTGTGCCATAGTCTGCTGAACTATCGGGCTGATGAAGCTCCGGCTGGAGACGTCCCTTAGCACGCGCTGGCGCGCAAAATGAATGGATAGACCACTTACTATGCATTCTCATTCCTCGCTTCCACGCCGTATGCTGTAACGGCGGACGTGCCATTGTACGACGGGTCCGCAGTAGAAACGGCATCGTTAAGATTAGAGGTCGCCCCGTTATTGACTGTAGTAATGGAGGGTTAGCTCGATGCCGCGGCTAAGGTAGAAATGGGAGACGTACTAACGACGGCGACCCAAATCTTCTCGTTGACTACGGAGTTTGCAACGTCGATATCGCCATTGGGGAAGTCGCTGGTAGACCGTGTTGTCCAGGTAATTTTCGAACCGCCTTGAGTAGACTGGAGGAGAGCATTGGTCACTGTACTGCCGACTTGACCGCCGTCAAAGTCCTGCGATCGGTCAGTACAAGGTCCACGACAGGAGGCGCAACACGCACGATGACCCAGCCAGGCAGATTGTGCGCTGGTATCCTCCACAATGCACCCCAGTAGATGGAGAATATGCCGAAGATGACGATGGCCATCATCATGAGACCGCCAAAGACGATCTTGAAATATATCTGGCGCGACACGGCGGCGGCGGCGCCCTTGTCGAAGAACTTGGAGGAGTAGGAGGGAGGGGTGGCGTCGCCATTGGCAGTTGCCTGGTCGGACATCTTGCTGCTCGTACGCATGAGCTCTTGCACGGGAGAGGATGAGCGCGACATTGGCGGGGATGGGCTTGGCGAAGGGGCGCCATCGCATACGTGTGCAGAGTATATATACCGGATTGGGATTCCGCGGACTGAAGAGTCCCTCGAGAAAGGGTCAATCGCGCTGACGTATGCGGTTATTTCGGCTGAATTTGCTCTGTCCGGCAATCCAAGGCGGGCTTCCAATTGGCTGGAAGCTGATCAGGGAATGCGTCAGCCACGGCCGAGCGTCGACGTCGCCGGACCCGCGCAGGTGGTCCTCGCGGGTGCCTCCCGCTCTGCATCTCGAAAGGCAAGGCAGACTTCCGTGCGAGCATACGCCTACCGTGCGCCTGCCGTGCGCCACCCTTCATGGCCATGGGCGCCTATTCGTGATAAGAGCCGCCACGCATGACCTCCGCATCGACAGAGTCATTCAGCTCGTCAATGGCAATCATCTCCCCTCTCCGACGCGCCAGAGACACTCCTCGCAAGTGCATTCCAGGTCCTCTTCAACGTGAAACCGCGTCGCCACAAACTCCCATAATCGCTTGCCAATGTTGACTCGCAATGACTATGGCCAAACCAGCCATCAGAACATCCGACTCTTCGCAGCCCATGTCGCAGCCACATTACGACGGTTGAGTTGGAAGCCCCGCTGTATCGCCACTGTTTCGCTCCTGGTTCGGCAGATTGTAAGTGATCGTGAATATGACCCCCTTCTAGCAGAAGAAGACCGCCCCTGCCCGAAGAAACGACGCTGCGCCCAGCGTCCCCGCCGCACACGGACAATCCTCTGGTCGATGGTGTGGGGGAGGAGGTCATGACGTTCCTGGGGATGGGCCAAGGACCGGTCCGTGATCTCCGGGACTATGTCATGATCATGTTCGCGTTCCTCCCCGAAAGCTCAACCAGTACTTCTCTGCAGAATCACCACCAGCCTTCGAACAAACTTATAGACGCTCCCCCTTCTCCTCCGACTCACCCTCGGTATCACTTACGAACACCTACCATAATGGCCGCCTCCCCGCAGCCAGCAGCAAATCATCCCGTCCTCATTATAGTGATGGTGAGGTGATCATTCCATTAGTATCGCGCACGCGACTGACCGTGCCATTCTCCTCTAGGGCGTATCTGGGACGGGCAAGTCTACCTTAGGCGCTGCTCTCGCTAAGGAGCTCGGACTTTCCTTCATGGACGCAGACGACATGCATCCGAAAGCCAATGTCGAGAAGATGTCCAACGGCATCCCGCTCACCGATGCTGACCGCGAGCCATGGCTAGAGCTCATCCGAAAGACTTCCGAGAAGACCGTTGGCGAACAGGAGCAGGATCCCAACTTCAGCGGGCGGAAGGGTGTGGTGATCGGGTGCTCTGCACTGCGGGCGTACTATCGCGACATCCTGCGTGGCAAGATCAAGCCCGCCTCCGCAGATAATCGTTTGTCGGACCACCTCGAACCTCCCCACCCCCACGAGCTCCCCACGTACTTCGTGTTCGTCGATGGGTCGAGGGAAGAGCTGTTCAAGCGGATGTCAGAGAGGAAGGGTCACTTCATGAAGGCGAACATGCTGGACAGTCAACTCGCGACGCTCGAGAGTCCCACGGGGGAACCTGGAGTCGTTACTGTTGGCTTGAACCTTTCGACTGAGCAGCAGATCCAGGCAGCAATAGAAGGAATAGAGAACCTTGGGGCTGGCTCGCTGAAGCCGTGACACTTGGTCAGAGGACACGCCTAGATGTATTGATCAGCATTCATGTATGTATGTATGTAATCCGGGAGAGAAAGACACATCGTCGTGGAAGGCCCATCGCGTGAAGTTGCCGATATATGAGCGCGTCGACGCGAGAACAATGACTTCCTAATCTGAAAATTCCATCAGGGCTCGCACTCGGCAAAGGCCGAAGGACGCGTAAGAGCGTGAACGACGCGTCGACTTCACTGATCCCTCTCCCTCAGACATTCACGATGGTGCGTAGCCCATCCTCTGCATCGACTATTCATCTAACATTACACAGGCCCGCCGATATGACAGTCAGTATATACATGGTTGCGATTGGACGTTGTGCTCATAGCTTACTCCAGGTCGTACTACGATCTTCTCCCCTGAGGGTGCGTGCTGCGCTGCCTGAGTGTCTGCCCATACTGATCATCCTGCAGGACGATTGTATCAGAGTAAGCTTATATTCCTGTTACCTCGAACCTCAATGAACGCGCGTACCAGTCGAGTACGCCATGGAGGCCATCTCGCACGCCGGCACTGTGCTTGGGGTTCTCGCAAAGGACGGCGTTGTCCTCGCGGCCGAAAAGAAGGTCACTGGAAAACTCCTCGACATGTCTCTTGCGAAAGATGGTGGCTATGGTGGGAGCGGGGAGAAGATCTTCTTACTGAACTCGTGCGTTGCCTACTTCCTGGCTTTTGTACTTGTGCTGACCGCGATCTTTGCTCCTTGCCCACTCCTCCAATATCGCAACACTTCTACCTACATGATTGCACCACAGAAACGTCGTCGCTGGTGTCGCAGGCTGGACGGCCGATGCTAATTCCCTCATCAATTACGCGCGTACGGCTGCACAGCGGCACTTGCTCATGTACAACGAAGACATCCCCGTCGAAGTCCTTGCACAACGGCTCTGCGATATGAAGCAGGGGTACACGCAATACGGAGGTGCGCCACGAATCTCGCACCCTGTCAATGAAGACTCACTCGCGCTTTCGCAGGTCTCCGTCCATTCGGTGTCTCCCTCCTCTATGCCGGCTACGATCCCCACTACCAGTTCCAGCTCTACCACTCCGACCCATCGGGCAACTACTCTGGATGGAAGGCGACATGTATCGGTGCGTCTTATGGATACACTCTGACATCAAGATCGGCGGCTGACGATCTGGTCAGGCGCCAACAACGGGACGGCACAGTCCTTACTGAAGCAGGAGTACAAGGACGACATCGAGGTGAAGGATGCGATTGGCTTAGTGCTCCGGACGATGAGCAAGACGATGGACAGTACGACGTTAGGTAGCGAGAAGCGTGCGTGTTGTCATTCTACATTCAGGGTCGGTTCGGTCGCTGATGCTTTTATCCCAGTCGAGTTTGCGGTTCTCACTCTCGACCCGGAAACAAAGAAGCCAAAGGCGAAGATCTATCGTCCGTCGGAGATCGACGCGCTGCTGCAGTCAGAAGGTTTGGCAAAGAAAGACGAGGACGCAGTCATGACTTCTGCGTGAGGAAGAGACTTGTATCCAGACACGGAGATAACTTCTGTATCAATATTATCGAGCACTTGACATTCATCGCTTTTCGTGCGTGATCAGGAACCACAGGTGCCTCTTTACAAGTACAAGATCAACGATTATAGGTACCAAGTTATCACCAGCCCCATGCTGCTGACGCTTTTCAGTCTTTACCCAGCCTGTCTTCCATCTTCGCCGCCTTCCATCTCTTCATCGAAAACCGATACGCATCTGGCAACCTGGCGAACTTGCTTTCTCCGCACTTATACTCAGCGCGATCCTCGCCCTCCGTCCCAAGTAGCATACGCGCCATCGCCTTAGCGCACAGCCAGGCATGTACCATCCCCTCCCCAGTATAGCCAGCGCATATCCATTCCCCCGGAGCTGCTGACGAGGCAGGCGTTGCGAGCGGGCCTGCCTTAGCTGCCTGCCTCCCAAGCTTGCGGCCCGTGATCTCGTGCGGTAGCCTACTCGAACCCGTTAGCCGACGTCCGCTGAGTATCGCATAGCGTGCGGACAGTCGCACCTGCCAACCCAAGGCCGCCCATCGGCGGATATGCCCTCCAGCCCCGTCCAGAAGTGCTTTCTGACTGGCTCCTCAGGTTCGCCGGTGCTTCCTCCGTCTCGCGCACTCGCCCCGAATTCGCTCCCAAAGTACGCGCCCAGCGCTCCGCCAAGGTAGGCCCGCACCCCGAGGTCGATGCTCCCGTCGTCGGTGCAGGCGATTTCACCGTGCCCGCCCGCGCCAATGGCGGCAGGGGATGTGTAAGCGTGGCTAACGCCGCCGCCGTACATGAACTCGGCGTGTGGGTGAGGGTAGGGTCGCATTCCAGAAGGAGGTGTCGGCTGCTGAGTTAGGTAGTCGTAGTGCGTCCAGGATGCCGTTGGGTAGATGACGAAGGAACGTGTACCAAACCATGGATAGGGATTTCTTGGATTTCTTGGGAGGGTAAGGGATGCCTCGGGCAAAGGATTGGGGTTCGTGGTGTACGCAGGAGGGGCATCCAACTTCGTCGATGACTTCGGTAGTTGAGCGCTCATGGTCGCGCGCATGGGCATGATTTTGCGACGCATGCCTTGTAGTAAATGCGATGACCAGGCGTTAGTAGCGTGCACGACATGGGAGGTCCGTAAGATGCCTTTGGGCGTATTGACCAAGTAATATCCATCCTGGGCGGAGATCTCGACGCAAGGCGTATAAGAAAAGAGGGAAAATCTGGAGCAAGATATTTTCGGAAAATGCAATAGAGGATATGACAAAGCACTCACGTCTCGGGATATCTGGTGAGGAGGCGCTCGAGGATCCCGGTGACTAACCTGTAGGGGTGAATCGCCCCGGCCCTCGTAGTGATAACGCCAGCGACACGGTCAGAAGCGTGGATTTCCTGGTTCTTTGTCAGATACTGCAATATGCGCAGGTAGGTGAGCTTACCTTCATTGCAGTCTCCCTGCTGAGGATCTTCCAGAAGCAACGCTCGCTGTTCAATTCGCTCAAATACTTGCGGAGCAGCGCCTTCGCTTCGTGGAAGAGGGAGTCGTTGAAGAAGACGTCGTATGTCTGGACCTCACGGCACTGGCTCCCGTCGAGCAGCCCCTCTTCGTCTGCGACCTTGAGGAATTCGTCGAGATGAGCAAGACGAAAGCGCATGATGTGCTCCGCAGCCTCTGCGCCGAGTTCTTTCTTCAGCGCCGTGTAATCGTGGTATAGAGCGGGTGTGATGTGTCCCCCGTTTCTGTGGACACAGGATTGGATGGTGGCTGAGCGAGTTGATCCATTCGTACAGTGGGGTGCACATACCTGGCAGTCGCGCCACTGCATATCGCCCTGGCATCGAGCATCACAACCTTGAGGCCCTCAGGGCCTTCGTCCAGAAGCGTCCGAGCCACACATGCACCAGTGATACCGCTGCCGATGATCACCACGTCCGCATGAGAAGGCAAGGGTT
This sequence comes from Schizophyllum commune H4-8, assembly GCF_000143185.2. NCBI lineage: Eukaryota > Fungi > Basidiomycota > Agaricomycetes > Agaricales > Schizophyllaceae > Schizophyllum > Schizophyllum commune. The sequence continues at coordinate 1,294,144 of NW_026089545.1, read as the reverse complement.
TGTCTTCTGCTGCGCCATGGTCAGAAATCGGCGAAGGAGGCACCGTCCAGTACGGTGAAGAAGGTGCCTCGATCGGAAGTCCCGGAGACGCGTCCACACGACGCAAGACCTCAGAGTACTCCAGAGAGACACGCATCACCAGGCGAGCGCGGGAGAGTATCCCGCCCATTGTTTGCTTGCGCTGGACGATCGTCTGTTGCGTGCAGTTATGTCGAGGGGAGGATGCGCTCGCAGCCAGATGTCCGTCTTGTAGGCGTCCCGTGCGGCTTTATAGCCAGTATGAGCTCCGAGATGTCCTTCCGCGCGTCGCTAGATGGGCGATTGCGATAGGATATGTGCGGCTGCACGACGGCACAGGGAGGCCATTAGCAAGCGTCACAAGGATCGCCTGCATAGAGGTGGCTTCCATTATCATCGGAACGACGTTCAATTGACAGTGAGTTGCACTGGTAAGACCTGCCGTAAGGTCTCCAAGAGACAGCCAGCTGGCTGAGACGAGGTCCGTCCGCGTCCATCGACTGAGATAAACAAGCGCCGGCGCATGCCGAAAGAGTATTTGTGGTCGTCCGCTTGTCCACGTCGCCCCGCCAACCGGATGAAGTGAATGTGCTCTCTAAGCTGTTATTGTGTTACCCGCCTACATACATGAGTCAAGCGTACTCGAGAATATGTGCAATATGCGACTGTGCTGCGTGAAGACACGACGAACGAATAAGGATAAGTGCGCAGAGGTTAAATAGTCGTGAAGCTGTACCCAGCGTAGTATAATAGCACTTGAAGGACTCACAGTCCGGCCCTCTTTCCTGAAAGCTCAATCCATGAGCTCCCTTTCCAGCCACTGGACGACGACGCGCGGCACGCCTGCATCCCGTCGGATGACTTCAAGCACGCGCGCGCCCACCGCGTCCGCGCACTCCTCCGCACGAGCGAAGCCTGAGAGGCAACCCCGCCGGTACTCGCCCTCGGATATCTCAAGGATATCAGCTACCGATGGCCCACTGCTGCCTCCGTACGCGTGCAGAAGAATAGGCAGGCAAAGGAGCGTTGGCAGCTCCTGTGTTTGGTCCTCCAGTTGCTGCTCGAATTCGTCGTCAACTGCCTCGTGAACGCCGAGCTTCGCGCGGGGAGTGGCCTGCACTGTCTCGAGGAGAGGTACAAGTGAGGTCAAGCCCTTCAACGCCTCGTCTACGGCATCAGCTGCCATTTTCTCCGTGGGTCGCGGAAGAAGCTTGAATAGCTCCACCAAGACTCGGGCATCCGCGGCAGCGGAGGCCGTCGTGCCAGCAGGAGGCGGCGAAGGAGGGCGGGACGGCGGCAGCTTGATAGCAAACCGCCCAGGAGGCGGCGTCACCGGCGGAGTCGATGACGGCGAGCTGCGACGCTTCCTCGCGGTGGTCGATGGCGATGACGGAGGGGTAGATGGCACGGGAGGGCGATGGACAAGAGCAACCATGGCATGCCAGACCGCCGAGATGATGAGTGCTGCCAGCGGCACCTGCACGATGGGCGAGACCATGTACCGCGACAAAGCACGTGCATAGATCGGCATAGTCGTCTGCAGTGTCACCACAGACGCATGCAAATGCACGGCCTGCTTAGTGCCTGACGGCACCTTTGTGGAGCTCGCCTGAGTATGGTTCTCGAGGGAATCGAGCATGGGGTTAAGTTCGCTCTTGATCCCTCCGATCAGGGGCTGCACAGTGCGGTTGATGAAGGACACTAGGCCCTCTCGAATGTGCCGAAGCCCATCTCCCCGAGTGTCCACCTCCTGCGCAAGCCCAATATCATCAAAGACCTGCAACAGTTCTGCCGAGAATTGGGCGATGGAAAGGGCGTGCAATTGAGTGGGATTGGGGTTCGGCGAGCCGGGCCCCGGCGCTGGAGGCGTAAGGAAGGCAGGCGACGTCAAGAGAGGCATGAGCGCGCCGGAGAGGTTGGTGACAAGGACGGAGAGAGGGCGTTGAAGCGTCCTGTAGATAGCACGGAGAAGATGCGAATTATCTTGCGCAGCCTTTATCTCGCTGCACGAGGCGTGAGTGCGATCTCCATGGTGAAGGCAAGTGCAACACACCTGGCAATCAGGTTACCAAGAGTCGTGCCCCGCCCTTGAGGGAAGGGGCGCCTCCCGTTGAGCTGCTCAGCTGCGGTGGCCGGCCCCGCAGGCTGAGCGAGCGCCTTTGACACGCTCTCGCTGAGCTTGAGGCTTAGCATCTCCATGTACGAGCCGTCTTGCACGAGCGTGCTAGAGGGGTTTGTCTCCTTAGCCACGGGAGCAGGCGAGGGCTTGCGCAGAGCGCTGAAGGAGGATAGCTTGTTGAGTGGACGGGCCACACGCTCGAAGCCAACCGCAGAGTCAGGCCGGGAAGGGGCGGGTCCCGGCGAAGACGGCCGGCTGGCTGGGCGAAAGAAGGAAGGGGTCTTGAGCGCGTTGATCATCGTGGAAGGCTTAGCGAATGCTGGGGTATTGTACACGAGATATGTTGGTCTGTTGTCCGGTTGGTTTTGAGCGAGGATTTTCTAAGGTCTATGTCGTTCGTGATCCCACAATCCAGCGACAGGTTCCTGATGGAAACCGAGTGCACTCAGCCCATGGATTGGCGGTTGGAGCTTGGAGAGGTGTTTGGCAGATAGATATCAAGGAGGACGGTCGGTGTCGATGAGGAGGCCTGCTAGCGGTCCGAAGATTATCTTGTGAACCTGTATGCTGGAGGCACTAGGAGGTAATTTCAGTCATCCGCTCGCCATGAACATGCGTCAGCGGCGCACCTGAGTGCACAGACAGTCATAGATTGGGGGATTCCAGCAGATTGTCTATGGTGGTGACGACTCGGACAGCGAGACGATGACGGGCGGAGGAGGCCTTGCAAAATTTGACGGGCGACTACACCGGACCTTGATATCAACGCTCCATATTCCCACGCCGTCTACATTCGTCCATCCCGTTTATGGACAGCCATACGCACTCTGACATGGAGCGCCCCAGAGTCCGCTCGAGCCATATCGAGTCGCTTCAGACACCCTTCTCGAGGGCGCCGAGATTGAACTGTACACAATGAATAGCCGGCTACCTATCTAATCTTCCTATAGCTCACCCGTCCATTAGTAACCTCTTGATCTGGACCTGCAGACTAGGATCGCCACATCGCATCCTCCATAGACATCCATCCGAGTCGTTAGCTCGAAGCCTGAGGACCGCAGAGTTTCCCGAGTCGCTACCCGCTCCCCGAACAATGATTTTCAGCTCCCCTGAGAAGCAGGCGCATCAGTTAATCTCAGTGAAATCAGTCCTCAGGCTCACCTGGGAACGGCGGTGATCCTTCTGGAACGGTATGCACAGGGAGCTCAAGGCCGCTCAGGCGGTTGACTACCTCTTCGAGTCCGGCCTCACACCAGCCTCGCGCATTGTTCGCTTCATTCAGCGCGTTCCATATGCGCTCGAATTCAGCCTCGTGTGCGCCGTCGTCTTCACCGGATGGCGCGTTAGCCGGTGGACTAGCTATGAAAGGCGAATCGAAGGCAATCAGGTCTACCCTCGATGCCTATTGAACCGTGTCAGCCAGCGTATAAGACACTCAGCGGCGTTCTCACCAAGTCATCGACAGCCGTCTGGACTTGAGGCCTTGGAGCATGCGACCTCGCCTGAAGGGGCTAGCAAGCTCAGCGGAGGATACAGCAGGCAAAATGGAAGAAACACACGTTCAAGGCGTTGTCGGCATCCGTCAGCGAAGCCATAAAAGTAAGTTGACCAGGTGAAACGGTGCGCGAACGGTCCTTCTCCGCGCTCAATCCCGAATGTACGCTACTCGTACCACTTGACAAGCGCCGCGTCCGGATACGAGCAGCAGGACGAGGCGTCTCGTATGCATCGTAGCGCAGCTTGCTTGCCGACAGCGATCGCTCGGAAATCACGGGTGAACTACCTGGCTTCGACGCCGGAGATGCGTTTGGAAGGCGCGTCGCCTGCAGAGCTTCTGAGAAGTCGGGAAGCTTATCATACCTCGGTATCAGTCACACGATATCCCTCTTAAGGTGAACGACTTACAGAATACGATCTCGCACGTTGTAGGACTTCTTGAAGGGCCGCAGGCTGCTGCGAAAGCCTCATAAATTGCTCGCAGCGCTGTGTCCGCGCATAACATCGTTAGTACGTGCGTATGGCACGAGCGAATGCGCTTACCCGCCTGATATGTCGTCCTGCATTTTTTGCAAGCTCTTGCACTGTATGAAGCACGTCGCTAGGTACATCCTCACACTCCACAGAAATCCGAAGCATCGCGAGCAAACATGCATCCTGAACACCAGCTATATTGTGTGAGCAGGGCTAGACACTACCATGGCTCTTACACTCACCTGGACAGCGACTGAGTCTCGTGCTGAAGCCGCGTAACAGGGACACGGGCGCCATAGCGAGTTGGCCACAAAACTCCGTCGCCAACGCAGCGGTGATCACCATCGCTGTCGGCTCAACACTACTTTCGCCAGTTGGCCCATGCGACTCCAAGGCCTCGACCATCAGACTCGACTCGCTGTCGGTGCTGAGCACAGATGCGACAAAGGTCGTCGCGCAGCCCACACGGAAGTCCGCTTTGCCAAACCGGATGTGCTCTAGCACCGCTGTTACGACGCTCTCGAGGACCAGCGGCCTGCCAGCCGCAGGCTTTACCGTTGCGGACAGGTCGACGGAGCCTGACGGCACTGGAGAGGATGATGACGTCGACGCCGCCGTCGACAGCGTAGACAGCTTCCGCAGGAGATCAAGTACGGCGCTGGCGTACGCCTCACCTTCGTCATTGCACTGGGTCTCGATGACTTCGAGGAGGCGGCCGACGTAGGCTTCTCTCGCTGGCAAGGGGAGATCGGAGGGCATTGTCTCGACGGATTGGACGTAGTACGTGGAGACGATGTTGCCATCGATTTTGTTGAGGATCGCGAGCGTCTGAGAACGGTCTTGAAAGTCAGCGCTATTCGTAGCAAGCGGCAGAGGGAGATCCACACCTTTTTTCTGACGAGAGGATCGGGGCTGTCAAGGAAACCCATCACCCGTTCCACCTCCCACTCTTCTAGCACCAGCGGTCGGACATCCGGATTTGTCCCAGCCCAAGTTACTGGATCGATCGAGTCCAGGCAATTGAGAAAAAGAATTTGCTCGTTGACGTCGCGAGAGGTAAGGTAGTCTCTGATTTCTGCGACGGGTAAAAGACCTTCGTCGAGCAGAGTTGTTGGCTTGACCGTGGACAGTAACAAGAATACTGATAAAGCAAGCGCTGACGGACCAGAGATAGGTCAGAACCGAGTTTCTGGAGTTTCTGGACAAGGCGAGATTCACCTTTGTCTCCCGATTTGACGGCGGAAGTTAGGACGGAATACACCCCCAGCAAGCTCTCCTCGTTCAGCCTGCGAATGTCGTGAGTTGCACTGCCCAGAAAGTGTAAAAGAAAATATACCCAATCGTTCGCAATGCGCGCAAGGTCTGCAGAAGCGGACCATGTGCAAGTTTCGACTCCCGGGCTTGCATGAGGGAGCTGAGGAGCTCGTGGACAGTGCGGCGGAAGACGTGGGCCTTGACAGCGCCGTGCTAGATTCCCGCTCAATGAACGTCGCTCGGAGTGGGCTTTCGGAGGGATAAGCTTACCTCGACTGCAGCAATTGTTACGGCGAGCGCTGCATTTAGCACCATAGGAAACGTATCATGAAGACGTTTCGTGATGTCTCCGCTGATTCGATATAGCAGCGCAGCATCATGCTCGGCCAAAGCACGAAAGGCCAAAAGGGCGCGTCGACGGACATGTAGACTTATGAAGCGACCAAGCGAGACGAGAGACGCAACATGAAGGAAAGGTTGAGTTAGCGACACAATACATGGTTCAGAACACGCACTGACGAGGTGTGCGAGAGCAGGTCGTGCAGGCGCGGCTGCACGGCAGGTATGACGTCGTGACTTGGCGAGGTTATGAGTGCGTCGAGAGCCAGGCATATTCGTGGTATCTCTGAGGACTCCAGATCCTGGTATGGACAACGAAGTACGGCTCAGATGAGGCAAATTGCGATTTCAGTGGATCAGTCGCGAGCTAACCTTGCGAATGGTGTTGACGAGCATCAGTCGTAACTCGTGATCATGGCTCATGACTTCGGCACAGAAGAGGTAGCCTGGTGAACGTGAGGATAGGGAGCCGCCGGAATTTTTAAGAAGTGACCAACCGATTCTCTTGTCAGGGACGCTCTCTCCCGCCTCTGCTACCGTGACCGCGTGAGGGAGCGCAAAATCTAGCGCGTGCATCGGTAAAGGAGCCGAAATTGTAGAAGAGCAATGTAGAAGTAAGATCAGGTTTTCTTTCCAGTCATTCTGTATCGAAGGTACCATGAGTTAGCGGAAGTAAGACCAGGGATGGAGCGCTAACGAGGGACAAGTCCGCGGAACGCGCCCGACGTTGGATATGGTTGATCTCCGCCAACAGGAATTGGTCAGCGGCCTGCATGGTCGCTGCGTTCTCGACATCGGACACCAGTTTGTAGTGCCTTCGGCTAAGTGCGCCTGAGGAAACGAAGGGAACATTCATGATGGGCGTGCGAAACAAGAATACTGCCGTCTCGTGGTGGCGCGTGGCTTTGGTAGGCACGCGCGTGGCCAAAGCCGATCAAAAATCGTGTTTCCGGGCGTCTTTCCTCCGGTCCTGGGCCTTTGCTTCCGGCCGCCATCAGGATGTCGAGTTCGAGTGCGACGGCAGCCGCTTTCAACAAAATCCTTAGCCAACCCAAGTTCTCCAGCAAGTCTTGCGCGTCTGGCGAGCCTGACGATGGTACGAAAAAGCTGAGGCGTATGATCCTCGTCGAGGGGATACCATCACAGGCTGTACGTGCGTTTCTGCCTCGTCTCGTGTTGCCTCTTCCAAACACGAGTAGGACCCTACACTCCGGCCGCGCATATGGAAGATACTGCTTCGAGTCAACGATCTTTCTGCGAACACCTTTCTGCGTTATGTCTCCAGGGGACCATGTGAAGTACGCGAGAAGATACGAAATGATACGTTCCGGTGAGCCCTTGGCCATCGCGTAGGCACTCTCGTAGCATGGACTCATTGGAGCGTAGAACTCTGGCGACAGACCGGGGTTTCAAGGAGCGAGTGCGTGAGGACATGCTGGTGCGCTTATTGGACGCATTTGTCTGGCGGAGTCAAGGCCCGTCTCTTCGTCTCATCACCTGAGTCTTCCCTGATTGTCCCTCCTGCAGATCGATCAGAGACGCAGACCCTGGGCTTCACGTATGTCCAAGGCATGAATGTGCTGGCTGCGCCCTTCCTGTACACCATGCCCTCGGAGCTTGAGGCGTTCTTCTGCTTCGCAAAGTTCATCGAGGAGTCATGCCCTCTCTACGTCCAGCCAACCTTAGAGGGCGTTCACAGAGGGTTGAAGGTGCGTCGGTAGAATGATAGGCTATTCACGCGTTGACAAATAACATCACCAGCTGCTTGATCGCTGCCTGAAAATCGTTGATCCCGATTTGTTTGGCCATTTGCGATCCAAGAACCTCTCTGCCGAGATATACGCGTTTCCCTGTGCGTTTTAATACTCATCGGGTACATGGCCGCCCTGCTGACATGCTGAAGCTGTTCTGACGCTCTGCGCGTGCACGCCCCCGCTGGACCAGGTGCTCCAGCTCTGGGATTTCCTGCTGGCTTTTGGGGTACATCTGAATGTGCTCTGTGTCATCGCGCAGCTCCTGCTGATGCGAGACGAGGTCATGGCTTCTTCGAGGTAAGTTCTTGTCAAGTATACGGACGCTCGTTGGGCTGAACGGGTTACAAGTCCCATGCGCCTTTTGCGAATCTTCCCTCCGTTACAAGCTCAGCCAGTCATTGGTATCGCTGTAACGCTGGTGAGAGATCTGCCAACGGACCTGTACGATGAACTCGTGCGGCATCCGTATGAACTCGAAGGCGCCTGATTGCATGCCACCCTTTATCGCTGTCGCCATTGTTCTCCGCCCTGCTGTCGATAACTTTATTTATCTGTTCCCTTTCGTATTTCCACACTTCGCTCATGGTCCGTGAACAGAATTGCATACAGATGGATACCTTTACTACTGTTACAATGCACGTCGGAGAGAGTAGATCACGAAGAGATTGACTGTTCATGCTCAAACCTCGACGGGTGTCTGCGCAGGCTCTGTAACGTGTCGCCAGATGGGGAACAATCCAACGGGTAATCGGGGGTTTGCAGCTGAATTTCCCCAATCAGACGTGCTTGGAAACGCATTCCGCCCGATCTGCTTCCGATCTCGTCAATTGCAATGCCTGCCAATGATGCGGCCGGATCGAGAGCCTGACGATGATGTACTCAGCTCGGGACCATGTGGGTCTCGTGGTCCTTCCCTCTCTTCATATACGACGGACGGTCGTATGCTCTTCGCTTCGTCTTATACTCGTTCCCCACCGTCGTTGCCATGCCTGCAGACCGCGAGAAAGACGTACTCCATCTCTCGAGCGCCAGCCCCGATCCGGAGAGGCCGCCGTCCTCCCTATCCGCCGACAATGCCTCCACTTCGCGCGCCACTCAACATCTCGCCCTCGACGAGGACCAGCCCCTCGAATTCCGCCGCAAGGATGGCTCGATCTCGCGTATGCGCTCGCATAAGGGGAACATACCCGTCCTCCCCCAGACGAAGCTCTGCCCCCATTGTCCCGCCAAGTTCACTCGCACCACCCATCTGAATCGGCATATGCGGAATCGTATGTCTGACCTCCGCGCCCTGCGTGGCTTCCTTCCCGTTCTGCTGCTGATGCCCCTTTGTGCAGACACGAACGATCGTAGCCATCAATGCGAGGTGAGCAAATGGGTTTCATATTCCGGTGCCTGCTAATCCGGAGGTCAGACCTGCGGATCCCAATTCACACGTAGCGATCTGCTTACACGGCACAAGAAGAGCTGCAATGACCCGTACGTCCTCGCGCCTCTTCGTTCGGCTCTCAACTTATTCCCATGTCAGGCTGAGCCACCTGCGGCGCAAAGCTTGCATCTCCTGCACGGAATCCAAGATCAAGTGCGACCGTCAGTACCCCTGCTCGAAGTGCATCTCGCGGGGCAAGACATGCGAGTACAAGGCTCCCGTCAAGCGCGCTAGCGCACGGAAACCCATGGACCCGCCAGCGTCCGCCAAGGCGTCGTCTGTCTCCTCGCGCCACGACAATCCCACCACCTCCGCGTCATCTGCCACCGGGCCCTCCCTCCCCAACTCCCACTCGCCTCTCGACTCATCAACTGATCGACTGGCCATCGACTTCCTCACTGCGTATCGGGACCCGTTGCCGCACTCTGGCTTTTCTGATACCAGTTCAAATTTCTACAACTCCGTCGCGTCCGATACCACTACCACGCACACGGGGACCGACGCTGTCGGCACAACCCGCAGCCATTTAGCCTCGATGTACAGCGGGGACATGTTCCAGCCGTTCTTCAGTAACGTCTTCTCGGACTCGCCCCCCTCGGCCACCCACATCTCGTCGTCGGACACCGACGCCTCGGCGGGGATGGATCCTAGCCTGCATCTTATACCGTCGATGAGTGGAGGAGGATTGGGCATGGCGGATAATAGTAATATGTTTGCGCTCAGCTTCGGGCCCAGCCTTGGCCCCGAAGTATCCGACATGCGTAGCGCTCCCCACTACGAACTCAGCCTGGGTCGGTCAAAGGAGGGACTGTCGGCGGCGTGCCAACACTACTGTACGTCGAGACCTCCAACTCGCAGCGTTCGTGGCGTCGACCGCGTGGTCTGCTATTAAAGTTTCTAAATTATTGACTATCTACCGTGTTCGCTCTGGCGAAACAGATGCGCTCTTCTACTCCGCCTTCCTGGTGCAAATACCAATCGTCCACATCCCGACGTTCAAGTTGGATGAGTGCCCCGAAATCCTGCGAAACGCCGTCTTCGCGTGCGGCGCGCTCTTCGTGAAGACACGCAAGGCCGCGAGTTACATCACGCAGGCCCTGGGGACGACGCGGGAATTGTTGTTGCACGAGTTCGTGAGTGGTCACGATTGCTCTTATGCTAGGATAATCAGACGGGACAGGCCAAGGACCCACACAACATCCACGAGCAATCGACTTTGATCACCGCTGTCGCCCTCTTGCAGACTATCGGTCTCTTCCACCAAAGGCCAAGTGAGCGTGCCTCCGCCACAATTTACCACGGCATGCAGATCATGGTGCGTCGCCCGTGAGAGCCAACGCGGATCGCTGTGGGGGCTCATTGCACGCGCAGATGATCCGGCGCCACAACCTCATCGGGCTCAATGCACTCTGGAGGCCACCAAACATCACGGAAGCCAACCGCGAGGCGGCGTGGCGCGAGTGGGTACGACACGAGACGCTAAAAAGGTCAGTGCGCGAGTCCGTCGCACGACTGCATGCTGAAAATGGCGTAGGGGCCTATTGTGGGCGTACATGCACGACTGCTGCCATAGCATTTACTTCGCCTTGTCGCCGTCGTTCCAACCGAATGAAGTCATGCTGCACCTACCGTGCGAGGACCGTCTCTGGAACGCAGCGTCCGCCGACGAATGGTACATGGCGCTGCAGGATAGGAGCTCGCCGTACGGTGATATGGAGACTCGCCTTACAGGCCTGCCACTGCAGGCTGCCATCACGTCACTCACCGCCGCGCGACTGCTGACGACGCCCATACCCTTATCGCCTTTCGGTCACTTCGTACTCATACACGTCATTCTTCGCGCGCTGTTCCAGACCTGCTTCGAGAGTCGCTTGCCACGCTCAGACGGCTCGCAGCGAAGCATGCGCGAGGAGGAACTGACGACGCAAGAAGTCTTCGGCCATCAGTACGCGCTGCACAACTGGCTGCAAAACTGGCTGAAGTCACCGGACATGCCGAAACTCGAACAAGGGGCGGAGGAGCCACCATTCATACAGCATTGTGAGCGGTCACCTCGCTGTCTTCGCGATGGATAAAATTGACCCACCTCGCTAGCGCTCCCTTTTTACTGGCTGGGTCAGGTCGCCATTCTCGCTCATCAAGAAGGTTTGCCGCCGTTCGAGCCCAACTCGCAGCAGAACTTGAACGGCGACGTGCGGTTCAAGATGGTCAAGAAGTGGCTGAAGCACAGCCGTGGGTTCGTGCGAATGAGCGACAAGGGGCCGACGGTCTTCTGGGACGAGCTCATGAAGATCAGGTTGCAAACGTGGCAGCTGGAGATGGAGGACGAGGTGGCGGTGGTGAATGAGGACGACCCCGGGCTGCTTGGGTTCTTCCCGGAGAGCTGAAGGAAGTGTCTGTTAGACGGTCTTTATGATGTAGACGACCCACGTACGAAGGATGTGCAGATACACGTGCATAAAAAGGAATAGAAGCAGTTATCGATTCAGCATAGAGGGGGTGAGAGAACAAGGCGCCTAGGAAGCTTCAACTCTTTATACCGTTTCGGTGGGATGTGGGTTTGGGTCCGAAATTATCGGTTAGTCGGAAAGGGGTGGAAGAGCATTGACTCGGTGGGGCATGGACGTGTAACACGAGGGCCGAGGGCTTTCGATTCTATACCTCGATGAACCCACTCTGGGTCGGTAGATCTCCGCCGACGGGGTCGAGCGCTTGCCACTCGTCTTTATACGTCCTTGTAAGACGCACCACGTCATTCTGACTGCCCAGACTGGCGCTCAAAGGACGCACGAGTATGGGGCTCGTTCAGCCTCTTCTCATGGGAGAACTGGGGCTTCCAGCTTGCCTGCCGTGTGATGGCTTCGAAAGTTCAACATCGTGCACGTGAAGGAACGTGACCGACGCCATACCGGGCCGGCGATTCCGCGCGCTTCGCTCCTGCCTCCGTTCTGTCTTCATGCTTCCAACACCTGTAGGTGCCAAAAGATCGCGGACGTTCCGGCGGTCTCGCAGCGCCCGCCAGGAACTTCGGACATTCCTCCTTACTCGCTCCCGTTTAACGAACCTTGCCTTCATTTTGCTCAGCTGTCTTGCGGGCGTGTCACTCCTTCTCAATCTCCAACTCTACCTTACTTCCAACAAGTTCATCACCCCCCATGGCATCCTTGCTACTATCTCACGGCCAAATGCTTACGAGGAGCTGGATCACCTCATAATAGTACCAGGGCACTCGATATGGAAGGGCACCGATCCTGGTGAGCATGCGTTGTTGCTCACCTTTGCACGCGCTGAGCCGCCCTCCAGAACTACGATTCAATGAAGATCAATGGGTGCTCGAACCGTACCAGAAAGGGGGGAGGCGCCTGTCTGCGCTGATCAAGCACATAGAGATTGGGTGAGTCGCATGTGTAGGACAAACGCCCTTTGCTGATCGTATCTAGTGCGAAGCTGGCAGCGAAGGATGAGAAGTCATTGCTAGTCTTTAGCGGTGGTCAGACGAGACCAACATCCACCACAACAGAAGCCGAAAGCTACCTCCGGTTGGCACAGGCCTCCAATGCCTTTGGCGTCCCTGCTTCCATGTACCCCTTCGCGCGCGCCACCACCGAGGACTACGCCCTCGACAGCTACCAAAACCTCTTATTCTCCATCGCGAGGTTTCATGAATACACTGGACGCTACCCCGTCAAGATCACAGTCGTGGGATACGAAATGAAGCGCGCGAGATTCACCGAACTACACCGCCGAGCCATCCGCTGGCCGGAGGGTAAGTTCAAGTACATCGGTGTGGATCCTGAGGGAGAGGAGAAGACTAATGCAGCCGAAGGAGAGGTATGTTACGTACCAGCTCATGCGCAAGTTTTTGAGATTCCTGACTCGATGTAGAAACAGAACGGCTACCTACCATACACCACCGACACGTATGGGTGCCACTCAACATTGCTGGCAAAGCGCCGCCAACGCAACCAGTTTTTGCGGTTCCATTCATATTACACGTCCGCGCCGGAACTGGCACCGTTGCTTAGCTGGTGTCCGTCCCTACATAGCGCTGGCTCTAGCCTTTACACGGGTGACTTACCCTGGGACTCTCTAGCACATTAGACACAGGCGCTCCTCATGTATTGTATCACTAATCTATTCGTGTCGCAGTCTTGCTCGGGCGGATTTCCGAATCTCAGAATAGCTGCGAGAGTGCACCGAGGGCACTTGTATGCGCGCGAACATCGTAGGGGTATCCATTGCTTACTTCTCTATCTCTAGCTGATTGACAACCGGTCCTTGGGAATATCAGGCACGCCTACAAAGCTCTTTTCCCAGGAATTACCGAAGTGGGCAAGAAGCATGCCTTAAAGCCTTCCTTATGGGGATGCATGCTACTTACCAAGAGCGGGGAACCTTTCATCGAACAGGGTGCGCTCTAGGAAGGAAGGAACGCAATTATGCGATGTGAAGTGCATACACTCTACTACAACGTAGGTGCACTATATATATTATATGTAGTCCGACTGCTGCATTGACTGGCGACCGGCCCGAGTATAGTCCTCGAGGGCATAGACAGCGGGCCGATGCTCAATTCGGACCGTCCTCTCAATGTGGACCTCGACGTCCACTTGTTCGGGCATCTCGAAATCGTTGCTGTGCCCTTTGTACATAGCGTCGTCTTCGGGTACAGCGCTGAGTTCGAGGGCGGTATGTCGCTTCTGGGATTGCAGCGAGCGGAGGGCGTGCGTCCTATCCTGCATCGAATCTATCGGCCGGGTGAAGGTAATGCTCGCAGCTGGACCGGGCCATGTATCCTCGGAGGGTGTGCGTCCAGGTGATTCTGAGTAATCCGTCATCCCGAGTTCTAGTTGCACCGGTCGACAAACGGCGTACCGTGTAGATGCAAAAGCAGCTTCATCGACATGATCCAATTGAGTGCATAGCCTAACGAGCTCCTAAGCCCGTGATAAGGACGTGTGTCATAGTAGGCCGGGCAGCACTCACCCAGCAGTCTGGTGCGCGTTAGTAAACGCATTCGACACTGCGCGAATATTTACGTACTTGAATCAACTCATCCGTGCGGTAGAAAATCAGATTGAGGATGTTGACGCCTGCGGGTCGTTGTACATTAGTTGACACCGCTTGAGAGGACGGTGAGTGCACGAACCTGTCAGGACGACGAAATAGCTCATGCCGTCATAGACCATCCTGTACACCCATACAGCTTAGTAGATAATATGTGAAGGTGATACGCACATCGTAAACAAGCGTGACATGCTACTGAGCAGCATTATCAGTATCGTAAACACACCGAGGTCGCCAGGATACTCACCGAGTCTTGCCCGCCTTCAATGCGCGATATTGAAGGAGAAACCACATACAGATGGCCGTCGTGCTGAGATCGTAGATCATGGCAAGTGCGTAGTACACCCAGGCGCCGAACACCTTGCGGTCGCTAACGGCACGACAACTATAGTGGGGAATTATCGTAAGAGGACAGCCAGTGCATACTTGAGTGCTGTCCTTACTTGCCCTAGACGTGCGAAATCATTTCGTCAGCAAGGAGGCGCAGTCGATGGGCAGTCCGACGTACGTGTTCCAGGTCCAGTTCCGCTGCTACCGCGTTAACCCAGCCTCTGATATGATGCAGGAGATCTTACGTGTCCGGTGGTGAAGAGTAGCGACCCACTCCAACTGTGGGAGACTGTGAGCGACCATAGCGATCTATGAAGTAGGCAAAACCCACTGTACAAGCCGCCGTATACAACAGGGCCAATAGACTTGACGTGAGGCGGGATCGCCTCGATAAGTTATATGCACTACGAAGGGTTAATCGTGAGATGGACCACGCCTGCTTCCGCACTTGCCGGAGACCCAGGATAGCCTGGGCGACCATCGCTTGTATCACTAACGCGAGGCGAGCGTTAAGCCGACAGTTCAAAGCGGGAACATGCCAGCGCGTACCCTTAAAGATCGGAGGGAGTAGGTAGAACTGGTCACAGCTCTTCACGGTGAAGTACGGATAGAAGAAGCCGACATTGGACACGGTGAGCACGCATATGCTCGTTATGCTGGGGGAAGGGTAAAGAGACCTGTCAGAACATAAGTCGCGAGATGAATTCCGCCACGCACTTGATGAGTATGAAAAGGATTGCGGAAACGCTTATCACCACAGTGAGCGCGCGTCCGGGAAAAAGCAGGGGTGGTGTACTCACGACAAGCCGCGCGAGTCCCGAACCAATCTCCATCCTCTCGGGAGCACCTCGGCGAAGCTTCACGAAGTTCAGTCAGTATGGACCAGCTACGCACGGAGGGATGGGACGCGGGAAGCAAGCGGCGTAAGGCCCGCAAGAGACGCATGGACGCACTGAAAGATGGCGATGGACAACGATGCCACTCTCAAATTCGCCGCGATCGTGAAAGCATCGGCCATTGGCCTGCCTCTCAGCGCCTTCTTGCAGCACGCTCGCGGTGATTCAGACGATGGTGGTAGCTACAGAGGTGCTTGAAGCCGCCCGATACGCCACCATCGTCACTTTGCCCCCGCCGGCACCCCATCCCGATGAGCGATGGCAGCTTGGCGAAGAAATTTGGCTGAAACGGCTGTCGGCATCCCGGCGTAGTAAGGTGACCCATATGGAAGAGATCGACTCAATGGACGTCAGCAGATGATGTGGAGGGGTGGCCTGCGGTGATTCAATAACTACGCGCATGCGCGCGCCATTGGTATGAAACTGACCAAGCCGACGCTGCACGAGTCATGACGCTGGGTCCTTGAAGTGACAGAAAGGCGTCGGAAACACTCCGAGAGTTGCCCGCAGCGTCCCCCAGCGCGCGCCTAACGCCGTTTGACGACAACTACCCTCGTGATTGGCACTGGCATTGAAACAGAGGGAGACAAATAGTGACTGTAGCCAAGGAGTACTGCCCTGGCGTATGGTCAGCATGATTGACTGAACATAAAGGAGAGTGTAATTCCTTGGTACCTTTCAATTTCTCGGTTCCCTTGGTCGAGACCCCTGGTCGATCTATAGCTAACTCTCGCCTATGTGTGGCTGAAGTTGCAGTGGTGCTGCAGCGCGATGGTTACTTCATTATGCCACTGTGAGCTCCTGGGCTGTACGTCTCTAGGTTGTAACTTGCCTGGCATAAGCCGCATGAGGCCAAATGAACGGGGTGAAAGAGCATGGCGATGGAGGCCACAAGCTATCCGATGACCTTTGCTGTCATGAGGTCTGGCCATCTATGATGCCGCCAGGTTATGGTTAACGATGGCGAATCCAACGCGCGGCACCCATGCGCGCGCCTGCAGCTATAAATCCTTGATAAGGTGAGACGGAGATGACAGAGGTGTTCCTGCTGGCAGGCGACCACGTCAGCAAGACAGTGACCCGCGAAGATTCATGTTTATCTCGCGGCCACATGGTCGAATATGGACGTCAGTGTCAGTGAATTGGCATCATGACGGAAAGGTCTGAAAAGGTCAACCGTGGGGAGGTCTTCCCCAACGCCATGGGGGTACGCGAGCCGCACGCGACTGACTCGTGGCACAGATGGGAAGATCGACGGCCTTCTTTCGACCCATCTTCCGAACAAAGGCAAGGGGAACGACAAAATGTATTATTGCCCGAGGAGCGTGTATCGATGTGTGGCACTAGACCTACGTGTCGTATGGTAGTTCTCGACCACCCGTCCGCAGCAGATTATCGATAGCAAGCACAGAGCGATGTGTTTACAGTAGGTAAGTATATCAGGCGGAGATCTAGCTAGCTACAGGTGATTACAGTAAATAGAATCAACGTGTAGGGGTCAAGGAAGAAAGCGCCCTATCAAAAGGCGCGCGCAGAACAGTGGGACGAGTCCGGAGCTTGCAATAATTAAGGTAAATGCGGGGGTAGTGTACAACATGTTCGACTTGGATAATGCAGGGAGAGCATTACGACGAGAGGAAGCGCGTCATCGTGCGATTATACGTGGACTAGCGCGCAACTACTGCAGAGTAATGAGCGCTACTTGAAGCGGAGGCGGTGTTGTAACTCACAAGCGTGATGAAGTTCGACAAGATTTGACCAGGTAAGGACGCGGATGTCGCGTTGATCACCAATTAAGTTAATGCTGCTGTTGGTCATGCCAAGGTCGACGGCCATTCGCATAGCCATGTCATAGTGCATACGAGCATCTGTCATCACGTCAGTCGTCTCGTTACGCGCGCTGTCGGAATCGTAATGCACCTTCATCTTTCTTCAAACGCTGCTCGGCCCAAGCAAGAAGAATAAGAGTATGAAGCATGGGCATCGTGGCCGCAGGACGTCTGCCGAGCATATTCTGGCAAGGGAGTGAGCAAGGACGCCCATGCGATAGCGAGGCGGACACGAACCTTAGCGTTTTCAGCATACACCTCGCCGACGGACTCGATGGTACGGCCGTATGTGAGATCGGCGCGCGTGCTGTGCCTAAAACAGGGAGATGTGAACATTCCACACAGGTACCAGATCGGCGCGACACGCACTTGCATGCGAGCGCAGCTATACAGCTAGCGAACGGAGCAGGAAGAGTACCGCTCCAGACCTGCTTCCAGATGTCGTTGGAATTCACGAACTGGAATTGGTGTACGTGATTTCGTATGAAGGCTTCCGTGAACTCGGTGATCAGGGTGCGGTTGGGGTAGTTCTGGTTGTCCTGGTCGAATAGACTGATTGGCTGACGCTGCGGAACGACGGGGGCTGGTGTGGGAGCGACGTAGTTGTATCCCCCTTGTACCTGATTCGGATACGAGGGGGTGATCGGGGACGAAGTTGAATGTCTGGAAGAGGGTCAAAAAGACGTCGCGGAGGCCGCTAAGCGCCGCACCTATGTCCTGCCTGATAGGTGCTGGGGTATGGCTGGAAGCGCGGACTGGAAGATTCGGCTGCGACTGCACCGCTTGGCTTGGGGGAATGGGTGGCGCGCGAGCTACTCCCAGCGTATGTCTGAGGCCCGGATATAGAGAAGGCATCCATGGAAGAGCCATTTTCCGCAGCGCTATTGCATGGTTAGCGAGCGCGTCAAGAACAGGGATAGGGGCGCACCGTTCTTCGATGGGATTGAACGCTGTTCCAACATTCGGACCCGCGATCGCCCTGCTACGCTCCGCAAAATAGCGCTCGCGATCCTTGAACTTGCAGGGGATCTTCGCCGCCTTACAGGCATCGCATTTCGAGTCGGGATGAGGTTGAAGGCATTTTATCTTTTTAAGGCGACTGGGAGGCGCGATGAGAGCTAGGGACAAAGAGAGAGGATGGTGACGTGCCAGTTGTCGCAAGATGTGACCAGACGTGGGCGCTTCTTGTGCCCCGTTGTAGTCTGGGGGGACTCGATGATGAACTGGAAAGCGTCTTCCATGGGGAAAGCGGACGAGAGGGACAAACGAGCGCCGGACCTAAATAGTCAGCTACCATGCGACCGTCACGGGGGTAACGGAAGAGCGACCCCCGCCGAAAATTCCACATGCACATATCAACCACAATTTTGCTATTTTCGATTCCCGATCCGTTTCAGACCCGCTGAGCGGCTGTGGACCAGGGCTACCCTCCGTCGTCGCAGCCAGGGCTCTCAGACGCCGCCACCGCCCCATGTTTTCATTTCAACAATTCCCCTTTCCATGACAAGCGCGGAGTCACCCGCTTTGCGCCAGACGTACGATCTCCGCAAAAGACGGCAGACGAGGTTGAGAGAGTCGAGGGCGAGATCGTTTGGGCTCCATACGGCGTCCACTACCCGCGCATGGTCCAGCGCCAGCTCTTTGTACACGCTACGCTGAACTCTCGCTCTTCATCACCAACAGATCTCTCAGCGCCTAATCTCCACCGCTATGATTAGCAGCTACGAACTTCAGAAGTTCTCAAGCCGCCCATGTGGCTTCCGCGGTAGGACCCACAACGGTAAGGTGTGGTGTACCTAGGGTTCATCGTCGTGTGGTCCCGAAACGGACGAGTCTATAGGTAAGTTCACTTCGCAGACAGCCCCATCTGCCTGTTCGTTTGTGGAAACCCGGTGGCAACGAAACGCGGACGTGCGCTCACTGTGCCGAGCCGAAGGCAAGTCGAATGCTCCGTTCCGGACGGTAATCGTCCGCACAGGGTCACACATTCAGTGACCTGAGACAGCGACCCTGAAGCCTGAGGCGGCGCAGGAGCCTTCACAGGGAATTCCTGGCTGCCAGGTTCTTACCCGCCCATACGGTCAAGTATGACAAGTATACAGCTCAGTCAGTCAATCAGTCATCTGTTTCCGATTAGTCCGTTCAGCCGGAGGTAGCAGAAGGAATACCGTGTACCAAAATCACTCACGACTCCGACTCCGAGGTCACTTGGGGGTGAGTGAGGGTGTCGGCCCACGAATAATAGACAAGTAAGTCCTTGTATTCCCTGTCCGGAATACAGAGCGCGGGCGTCGATATTATGGTCGCGAACTCCAGGCTCGAGCCGCATCCATAGATTCGCGCCTCGCATCGTCCATTAGCAACGCATCTACCCCATGTTTCGTCTCCCATCGTTCTTGGCTGCCGCCCTCCTGCGAGTCCTTGCGGCGTTGGACACTGTCGTCGTCCAAGCCTGCGGAGAACAGCACTTGGCTCGAGGTCCGCGGCTGCGTTTCCGTCTTAGAATATTAACGAATTTGCCTATCAAGACCGCTTACGCACCTCATCGCCTTCACCAACCGACGAGGTCAAGCGCACAGTTTCATCGTACGTCGCGCCGAGCGCCTCGTCATCCGTGCTCAGTGGAATTCCATGCGGGTCAAGTGGCACCGGCGACTCGATGCTCTTACGGTACTTGTGGTACGTATACAGCACGATCCCTGAGCACGATGCTTCAGCGCCCGCAAGCGTCAGGAGAATTGAACTTCGCTTACCGGAGACGGTAATGGCTACACCGGTGATGTTCAACGGTGTGAGCTCGTCGCCAAAAAACCACGCAGATATTGTAATGGTTGTGACCTCCTTTGCTATGCCTGCGATCGACATCGGGACGACACCCGCGCGTTGGAGGATGCTGTGAAAATGTCTCAGCACTGCAGGCGCAACATAGAACTTGCAGAAATATCGGGCAGGCGCTAAGTGATAGCACAGGACTCACTAAAATTCTGATAGCACCATGAAAAAGGCGAGGACCCCTGGAGCGGTCAAAAAGAATATAGTCTTCATGGACGCCCCGAAGGACTCGAAGAATTCGCTCTGGAGAAGCGATAACCAGCTATCCATGATCAAGCTGATCACGCCGAGCGTGACAGCCATCGCAGGTGCTAGCCAGAATAGCGTCGCCGCGGGGTTATCCATTCCCATGTCCTTCTTCTTCAGCAGGAGCTGAGTAAGGCTCCACCGCAGACCACCCAGAGCGCTCGCGCTCAGCACGAGTAAGAAGCCGCCAAATACGAAGTGCGTCTCCGTGGCCACCATAAGCAGCACGCCGGCGAAGATGAGGAAGATGACGCCTATCAGTCGGAGCGAGAACACCTCGAGGCGGAATATGAACGCGAAGAGGAGGACAAAAATGAGCGACGAAGACTTGCACATCGCTGGCGTCACGCGAGAGAAGCGATGGTACGTCAGTAAACCACAGCAGCCGCGGGGGAGAGTGGCGTGGGCCGCACGTACTGTAGAAGCTCAGCGAGATCGTCTTGAGCGAAAGGTTCGATAGACCGATGTCCAGGCCGGTGGCCATCGCAGTCGGAACGGCCTTCGTCCTGACGAAGATAGTAAGTATACAATAGTGACGGGAACCGGCGCCTCAGAATGGACTAAGGGGGATCATCTAGGCGCCAACAAAGTTGCGGGCAGAAGCCCCAAAGAGGACATGAGGTCTCCCTCATGTCCTCCGTTCGTGTTATGAGCAACGCCACGGGGGAGCGGCGTCTGCATGATGCACGCCCAAAGTCACCAGAAGAGCGCAGATGACAGGCGCACAGTGGAAGATGGTATGGTGGAATACGCGACGCATCCCGCCGGCCCTCCGTCCCATCAATAGCTTGACTAGTTCGAGAGAGCGCACGGCGTTTCATGCGCAAACCGGGGGTCGACACGCGCCAAAAAGCAGTAGACACTCACCCGTAATCCGTACGGCTCGGACTATTCGCCGGCCGGAAGTGCTGGGGCCAAGCGTAGCGCAGAACTGCAGCGAGGAGAAATTGTACTAGCATATGGAACGTTGTGACGAGGAGAGGGTAGGGAAAGTGGAAGTGGTCATCCGAGAACATCCATTTGTTGTAGACCGACAATATTATGGCAAAGAAGAACCTAGAGTGAGCGTTTCCCTGTTCAGTAACAACCTTTTGACGCGTACGACTGTAATGGGAAGGGGGCAAAGCGCAACTTACCACGACGCGATAAATAATAAATTAGTAGCAGCATGTCGCCACCACAGGCGTTTCCTTTCTTCTGGAGTAGCGAGGTGGACTTCCCCGAGTTCTGCATCCAGGTCTAGAGTGTCTTCGTGCGCTCTGGAGTCTGCGCCGTCTAGCGAATCCGTCGGTCGCGCATATCCCTGGTTGGCTGGCATCAGAGGAGGATCGAAGCAGTGACACGTGGCTTAAGCCGCCGTAGCCTGATCGGCCCGCGGACCGGTGCGTTAGATGGTTGCATTGTCTTGGCGAAGGCCTCAGGCTGCTCTGGTGATTCTCATTGTTCACGGAAGGGGCAATTGGACGGTCCTTTAGAGTCTACAGACTACTAGAATACAACGTAATGCCTACGTGTAGCGTAGGGATGATAGCGTTCAAGGCACGGGGGTGCATACCCTGCAAGCAGAAGTTCAAGGGTGCAATGGCGCGGTGCTGGACGCCGTTCTGGCGGAGCGTACTGGTGAAGCCCCGAGTCGGTCTGATTTCATCGTGCCCGTACATCAGTACCGCTCGCGGCTGGTAAAGACATCCGATGAATTTAGATAGAAGCACAGATATGTGGAGGGTGTACGACATAGTTCGCACTGTGACCGCGCATGGTAAGAGGTTCCGAGGGGACAAATGACAAAACTTACATGAAAACAAGCGAGCAGTGAACGTCGCTGACTTTGAATCTCGGGAAGCTTGCGAGGTACCGCTACGCGGGCGCGTTGGCTGGTTTGTCTTCTGGCCCCGTGTTCTGCTCCGTGGCTGTACTCGGATTACCGTTGAGGTACTTTGGGTCGCGCCTATGGAGGCTCGGGTAAGTCCTTCTTCCCAAGGAATTTAATCCGACGCAGATGGCGTGACGTACCAAGTCCTCCAATGTAAATATTGCTTCCGGTCGAGCATTTGGCGCCATGCGTCGTTCTTCATGTTGGCCCGGAACTCTGGTATTTGAAGAAGCTCAAGGTGGTGTAATGCATGTGGGTAGCTGAGAAAAAATGGGCTAAAGAACATGCGCCACAAATGTGCCTTCTTACTGAATGAACCGCGCGTACTCCTTCTCTTTCCAGTAGAGGAGGTACTGAAGATAGTTGATGAATGCGGGCTGGTCCAGTATGTTCTGTTGAGCCAAAGACGCGAGATAGAAGGGATTTGCGAGCGCCTGGACGAACTCCAGTTCTATCTCGAATCTAGCGCGATTGACGGCCTTGGGATCAGTAGGGTCGTAAGTCATCCATGGTGGTTGTATGAAGGCCTGGGCGTTGGAATCTTCGGCGGGAGGCTTCAAGAGTTCAGTGCAGTGCCCATGAGCACGTAGCGCGGCGCCTTACAGCGGGCTCCATGTGGACAATGGCCGTTAGGAACAAGGGACGTGGTATTGTTCTCTGTTTGGCTCCGTCTTTGATGCCGATCGCATCTAGACGCGCGTCGCGTCTTGCGTCGCGTCCTGATCGCGTCTTGAAACTGAAATCATGTCGGGCGACGAAGACTCTAACGGGTGGCAACTAACGGTGAGTGGCATACACATAACCAATCACCTTACTGATCAGAGCAGGAATCCGATCCCGGTGTTTTCAGCGAGTTGTTGAAGAACCTGGGGGTCCCTCTGATAGGTGCGTGGCGGAATTGCCACTCTTCTGAACTGGTACTGACATATGACCCTAGTGGACGACCTATACACGCTCGATCCCGAATCACTGGCGACTCTACAGCCTCTACACGCCTTGATCTTTCTCTTTAAATGGGTTCCTACTTCGGATCCCTCATCCTCCACTGCTGGCGAGTATGACAGGGACTTCCCTGGCTTCTTCGCGCACCAGGTCGTCAACAATGCGTGCGCCACACTGGCAGTTCTGAACGCTCTTGGCAACATCCCCGGGCTGCCCACGGGGCCCGAACTGGCAGAACTGAACAACTTCACCACGGGGATGGACCCACAAACCCGAGGGCTCGTAATCACTAGCGCCGACTGGCTGCGCGAGGCTCACAACAAGCTGTCCCCACCCAACGTCATCTCCCTCGATGGACTCGGCCTACCGAAGACTACCGAGGACGCCTACCACTTCGTCGTCTACGTGCCGGTTCTAGGGAACCTCTATGAACTGGACGGCTTGAAGCAATTCCCCGTCCGTCACGGCCCGTATGACGAGAGCGGTGAAGGGTGGGTGAAGAAGGCAAGGTGCGCGCTATTCGAGGACTCCGTGCAGAGGGCCCATGTCTAACGCATGTCAGGGAGGTAATAGAAGCGCGGATCGCTACTTACCCTCCGGGCGCGGTGAGTGTCGCTCATGTATAGCGCCGCCGCATGCCGCTTACAAGTGCCGTCTATACAGTTGGAGTTCAGCCTTCTCGCGCTGCGAGATGACCCTCTTCCTGCGCTGCAATCGCGCTTGCAGGAACTGCAGGCAGCCGGGCGGGACGGCGAAGCAGCCGAAGTGACGATGAAGCTCGCCGACGAGCAGGCGAAGCGCGAGCGCTGGGCTGTGAGTGATGTCTGGCAGCTGCCCGGAGACCTCGAATGCTGATTGATTGCTTCACCATGAACTTCCCATTGCCTATTGCGTCTTCTCGCCTGGATCTTTCGCGCCGCATCTACTCTCGCAGTTCGAGAACAGCTTGCGGAAGCACAATCACGTCGGCTTAATGCACGCTCTACTGATCGCCCTCGCGAAGGCTGGGAGGCTGTCTCCCGCGCAGGAGAAGGCGAGGCAGCTGATGAAGGAGCGAATTGAGAAGAGGAGGGCAAAGGGCGACCACGGGATGGACGAAGATTAGGCGCACTGCGGACCGACGCGAGCCGTCACTTTACCCTGTATCCACGAACACGCAGCATGTTGTACCTGCCCAGCTGGCCCCTCATGTCCCCGTCTTCATGTTGTATAAGAGCGAAGGCCGCCCATGGCGTCGAGACACCGTCATCCCACAGGGAGGTGCGAAAACTGCGGAACAGTGATGTATTTAACCGCAACATCCTACTGAGAAGCCCATGACCCGAGATGTATGCAGAAAACATGAGTAGAAAGCAAGCAGACGCTGTCAGTAGATGTAGCCAGTCGACAGTGCACGTACAGACGTAGTGTAGCGCGGGCAAAAAAGAGAAAACGAGCGGGCGAACGTAAGTACCGATTAGGGGGAGGACAGTATATACTAAGACAAGAACAATAGTCGTGAGCGTATGGTGATAACTTAGGATAATGGTGCAGCAGCAGCAAGACAGATGGGAGCCAGATATGCGAGCAAGACAGGGTATGGTTGATAGATACGAGATCAATGTTCGTGGCGAGGTGTATGGAGGGATGTGGAGAGGTGGTGTTATATGAGTTTTGCGGTCTCGAGGTGCTCGCGAACGATGGCGTCCTTCACTGCATTGAGTGTGTACGCTGTCTGCTTCTTGTCTACGGCCGTCGTGTAGTGCGCAAACAACGTCCGCTGAGCGTTCGTACCCGTCTTCTGGGAGCAATTCTGCATGATCTCGTAGAAGTAGGTACGGAAGTCTGTAAATCCGGACGTTGATCAATACGCCCACGAAGCAGTACTAGGAGACTCACACTTGCACACTGTCTTGGTATCATTTGACCGGTCCTTGAAGCTCGGGAAGTAATCCTTGATCTGCGCCTTCGAGCTCTTGAGCTTGAAATCGAGGACGTCGCACTTGTTAAGGAACAGCACGAGTTGCGCGCGCAACAACAGCTTTTCCGAGCACAGCGTCTTCCACAGCGACATGCTATCGCGTAACCGGTTTGTGCCCGTCTCATCCACCTCGTCAAAGACACTGACGGGTGCGAGGAAGATAACGGCCGTGACTGCATATAACGTCAGCCTGGTCACACCAGGACATGAACAAGCATCATACCGTCGTCGAAATACGAGAACCAGCCCGCTCGCTGACATGAATATGCAGGTCAGCGTGGCATAAGGGGCGAGATCTCACGAAGCACTACGCACTGCTGATCGTGAACCAGAGAAATCGTAGAATATCCAGTTCTTTTTCGCTTTGACAGGTCATGAGAGAGATCTAGCATGTAACGGCGACCGGCGTACCCAGGTTGAAGGTATATTCTTGCACGGCTGTCGTTCGTAGGCGACATCGCAACACATCATCATCAGAAGGCTGGTACGATGAGTCCGCTATTCGATCGACATCGGCCAAGAAGCTAGTAGAGTGTCAGTCAGGACGCGTGCGAGGCATCAGGCAGACCAACTCACAAGGAAGAAGAGTCCTCCAGTTTGACATCGGGTCTAGATGCCAGCAATGCCTTAACAGCAGCGTCCGTCCACAATGTTCGTATCTCGTCCCTACAACCAGCCAGGACCTCCGTGACATCGTCGAGGGCCTTCGCATACTTGCGTATATGTGAGGGCGTCTCTTCCGAGGCCTTCGGTGATCGTGATGGCGGGGTAATCTTCTTCAAAGCCTGCTGCCATCTCACATTGCTATTCACGTAGAATTCGCCGTGGGGAGAAGGTGTGTCGTCGCGGGGTGGGGGAGTTACAGAGATGATGCTGGAGTCGTCGCAATGGGCAAACATGTCGGTGTCCTGGATCGCGGGGTCGTCTATTGAAGCAGCGCCGAGGCTCGTCTCGAGCTCCCCTTGTATGTTCCGTAGCGGACCGAGCTTGAGCGACAGCATCTTGTGCGTATTATCAAGCTTCGTCTCGTTTCCTGCCGACGATGGTCATTGTCGGGATTCGCGGACGTTAGGGGGAGTATATTACCGGATTCAAACTCTTCGTGGATAGCATCAATGATCGTGTTCACCGCGCGCACAAGGTTCAGTTGTATGACGACCTTCCAGGACGCGCGCTCTTCTTGCCATTCATCCTTCGCGTAGGCCAATTGCAGATCTGCGGGGCAAGGTTAAGTGGGCTCGGAGTGCGGGGGTATTCGACAGACGCACTTTTTATGACCGTGGACTTCCCTGGGAGGGTATGTGAGCGGGAAGTACGCGTGCAGCGTTCGCGCAACGTACCTGCATGCGCCTGACCCAGCAGCAGCACCTTGATCGCATCTTTCGTCCTCCTCTGCTCCGCGGCCGCCTCTGCCTTGATCTCCTCATCTATCTTCCTCGAGTGACTGGCGTCCCGCGCCTCACGCTGCTTCCGCGCTTCCCGCTCTTCAGGCGTCTCGTTTGGCGGAGGCGCGAGGATCTCCTGCCAGTGAGGGGGGTCGGCCGAGGTCTCTGTGGAAAAGCGGGAGCGGGTCATGCAGAAAGTGGAAGGAAGTGAGCGTAAGAAGAAAAGAGCGGACTACTATTTGCGGGAAAGGCGCGACCTGACAACTGACGGTCTTCGCTTCGGCATCCGCACGTGCCCGGTGAATTACTTATGTATTAAGCACGATCTCTTGACATCTGCTTCAATGGTCGATTAGGGCGGGGCCCGGCATATGAGAAATCGGCGATGGGGACGGCGCGTATGCACGCTTCGCGCTTTGGGTCGCGGTTGCCACTCGGCGTAGGAGACAAGGTTCGCGGAAAACAAACCTCGAATCCGGCGCATCAATCAAGGAACCGGCAAGCCCCGCTCCTCCGCCTCCCGACCCACCTCTTCCTCTTCAAAAGCACCTCCACGACGATGCGAACAACCTCAGACGACTCCCCTCGCGCAGAACTCCTGCATCCCCCCTCGCGATGCGATTGCGACGGCTCTCACGCGCGGCCCAAATCTTCCCTTTTTGCGTTTGGTGTCTGCTCATCTATCAGCGCTATCCCTTGCTGACACCTGATCATCAAAGAGACAGGACCGCGTTGTCGGGATGCAGCCTCGCCCGCAGTCGGATTGGGCACTTGCAGGCCCCTGCAGGTGAGAAATAATTACTCTCGGGTGTTGGTAGCCTCCCTCCCCGCAGGCGACACTGAGGGCACCCATGCGCCACCTCCACGCCAGCGCTTTGCGGGGGATCAGCGAATGTTGAACTTTCCCCGATATCCTGCGTCCTGTTCAAGCACAGCTAATTCCTGGACCCACCTTTCGCCGCGCGTTGTCACCGCTGATCCTTCGCCATCCGTCTCCAACGCCTTCAAGGGCGCCATCGAGTGGTCTATCTTATTGCTGCCGTAGGGTGCTTTCTCTGCAATCATATAACTCATCTCTCGCCTCAACGATTCTCCTGCCAGCAACGTCGCGCGCGACACAAGCTACTTACTACTGCGTGTGCTAGGGCCCATAGGCCAGCCTATATCCTCATCATCGATGGCCTAGTCAAACTATCTCTTGCTCCGTTTCCACCGGGACAGTTCGCGCCTACGCTGACCCCATTCCGCTCGTCGTCCATTGAAGAGTCGCCCAGTACGGCATCCAGTCCAGCGCTTGACATTTGGTTGTGGATCTGCGACGACGAGGGTCCACGCTCCGCCTCCCTCGCCGTCGCTAACGGCTGTCGCCAAAGGCCTGCGCGTGATTCCGACGCTTGTTTCCTCTGTCATAATATATCTCCTGACACGCTCAGTCTCCCTGCCTACGCAAATGAACGGGATGACTCTGTCTAGACACTCGGATATTACTTGGCGACAGGCAATGACCTGGATACCGCGTTAGAGTCATCGCTACGCTCGAGCCTCGACTTCCAGAACTTGCGACACCTCTCGTCTTGCGCGTATGATTTCCCGCCGAACCGTACATCCTTGGCTGCGCAACTGTCATCGTCGACGGCGCCCGCGGTGGAGAAACCGACGCGAGCGCACTGAACAGACTTTGCACGCGCGCGACCCTCGTTATACACGTATTTGCTGTGCCGACCAGACGGAGGTGTGTATGCTCCACATGATGAGGCCCTGGCAGAAGACGCTCTATATTGGCAACAGAGTCAACAAACACGCTCTGGCATCCTTCTCTCTCTCTAGACCT
Source organism: Schizophyllum commune H4-8 (assembly GCF_000143185.2). Taxonomy (NCBI): domain Eukaryota; kingdom Fungi; phylum Basidiomycota; class Agaricomycetes; order Agaricales; family Schizophyllaceae; genus Schizophyllum; species Schizophyllum commune. The sequence goes on along the minus strand of NW_026089545.1, from coordinate 1,266,069 downwards.
GATTGACTTTGACGTGTCTGCGTGCACAACAGATCGTTGTTGACTCAATCACCCTCTCTTACCATCTCTCCGAGTCGCGTCCCGATGTCTGGCCTTTCTGACCCCGCGTCACAGCTGAGCGAACTTACAGCGCCTTTCTACATTATACTACGGACGCAACTAACTTGCTCTGCGATCTTGCGCAACAGGATCGTCTTTACGGTTGCCTCAGCCAACATAGCGATGCCGCCCGTGTCCGTCGCGGTCGGCTGAGCATCTGGCAGAGCTCCCCCAAGGTTACCGCCCCCCTAGAGGCTTGGTATATTTCCATACATTGCTCTTCGCCATCCTCCCTCTTAAGTCCATAGCTCAATGGACGGCCAATGTTGCTCGTGATCTTGTCCTTTCCTCACGCGCCTCCTGCCAGTTCAGCTCTGCAAGCTCCGTATGTCGCTGACTTTGAAATCTGGAAGCCTCTCATACTCGCCGGAAAGCCTCGCAATCGCGTTCCTATCTACTTCGAGCCGGCTTACTCTGGCGCCGAACACTTGCCATATCCCTCTTCATACACACAAATTTCTGGCTCTTCATCTCGTCTTGTTCCGTCCCAATACAGTACGCCCGTGTGCCTTCAATTTACGCCTTCTTGTTCTCCCTCCCCTCCCCACTCTCCTCCGCCCCGCGCGCCGACCTGCATTGTCCTCCAGATCTGGAAGCACCCCCGTTTGCTCTCCGATCAACGTTCTTGCTGATTGCGGCAGGTGCCGAAGTTCTTGTTCCGTGCTTACCGGCGGGACGGTGCGGCAAGGCCGATTTCGGTAGGCGGCAGTGTGGCGGGACCCTTCATGTTCTGCGGCTGACGGCAGCGTCCTTGATTGCGCGGTTCGAACCTGATCTTCCAGGACCTTCACGGCAAGGGGGCGGGACCGGAGTGAGAAGGTACAGGACGCCAACAGGTGGGACAATTCAGTGGGGCACGGCGAGCTCATTGGGACGCCAGTAGCCACTCATCGCGGTGTGTCTATAGCTTTTGTCGTCGGGCGACGAGAGCCCGTACAGCTGTCCTTTTGACACTTCTCGAGTCTGCTGTGACTCCGAACTACTGACAGCATTGAACGAGGCAGAGTTCACGCATCGAGGCTTGTCCGGTACCGGTACACGAAGTCGGCCTTCTGCTTCTCGAAATCGAGGACGCTGCGTCCTTCCGCCGGCTCGAATACGCCAACTTCTGCCGACAGCAAGCTTGACCGACGACCCTGCACTTTCGGCAATTATACTCGCAATTGACCAGGCCCCCATCTCGACCCTCGGCTACTCCTGGGCCTTCATCTACTGATTGGTCAGTAGTAGGGCTCCCCTTCTGTTTCTTCGCCGAAATGCTGACATACGAGCTTTGGGCTGCTCTTCTGCCACTTATTAGACGACATATACGACATCTCACTAAGGCCAAGGAAGCACAGCTGCGTGCTCGAAGTCCTTCTGGAGTGAACGGCCAAACCCTTCGGTGGACCAACGCCTTCACCTTGCGACCTTGCGCCTCCGCCGACGTGATCCTCTGCTCCAGGTCAATCTTCCTTTTCTCCGTCTACGCGACTTGCTGCGCGGCCCCGTCTCTTCCATACTGTACTGGCCCCGACGAGTCGGCCCACCTCCCGGATTTGTTCTGGAGTGGTAGATTAGCTTGGCCTATCTCCACTATCCTGGTCGACACTCGTCAGCTAATGCGTACTCCCTTATCCCGGATCTCCATTCCCTCGTGCACCCCACCCTCCGTCCGCCTGGTTAGCTTCCGCGCATCTGATGCGCTCCGCTTAGGACTGACTTTCCTAATGACCGGATCTTTCCTTCCTCTGGTAAGCTTCTATCTCCTTCAATTCGAGCGAAGGCGCGGACTCCGTTCTGAGAGGGGATGCAAGTGATAATCCCTTCGGAGGCACTATCGCTCTGTTGCTACGCTTAAGGCTTTCCTTCCAGCTGTGTCGCCTCCCCGGTCTGGTCGACAAACCAAGAGGATACTTCCCTTGCCGTCAATCTGTGGTAAGGCCGTCTTACCGGCTTGCTCGCAGAGTCAACTTCTCGAACGCAGGCTTCTGACCGCTGCTACTTTTCGGTGGCACCTTGCTTACAGCTGGCTCGCCCGAATACGCTTCTGTCGCCGTCAGTCCTCTGCGTACAATTTTTGTTCCTAGCTTCTCTTGCTAGATGCGCGCTTCCTTGTTGCTTTGCTTGCTTCCCTCGGACGCTATCCCCTAAACTTGGGACGTGCGCCGATACTCTTTTAACGTCCTCCCATCCAACCTCGACCGCTAGACATTATAATGCTTCAACCGAGTTTCCTGCACAGGGCCAGTGTTGATACACCTCGTCCAACTGTCATTCCTTCGTCAGCGACGCCGCGCGCCTTCCGAGTCGCATCGCATCGCCAGCCACCGGTCCTTCGCCTTGTAATCCTTACGTCTTAGCGCGCTTTCCTCTCACGTCTCAGTGCAGTCCCTCTCACGGTCGACCATATACTTTCGCTTGACTCCCACGTTCGACGACTGTGCCCTCGATATCCTCACGCGTCTCATACCCCATTTCTACTATAGCCGCATGCTTTCGTGTGCTCTCGCGTCGCGGGAGACGTGATCTTGCGCTGCTGGAGAGTGCACTTTACGTCCCTCGTCCATTTTCCTCTCACGACCCACTACTCTCAGCCTATGTTATTGTCCTGTTCCGACTTGCCCCGTCTTGCTTTCGACGGTTGGCGCCCACACCCGGGCAACCGGAATGAGGCTTTGCGTCGAGCGCGACTCGCGAGGTCGTCGCAGGGACATCAGTAAACGCTGATTTGTCTATGAGGGGCTACGACCGCTCGGATAGCCGCCGTAGCCAAATCGAACGTCCCCCCTTATTCCAGTCTGAATAGCAGCCTTCCCGGTTCCGATAGCCTCCCGTAGCGCGCCTTTGTTTCTACCAAGGGGTACGTAGTATTGTATAGAAGGCCTTTCCTCGGAAGCTATGCCGTAGCTCAGCCAATTTATGCGACTATCTGGATCGTTCGAAGCATTCACGGGTTGACTGCACGCAAATGGATAGAACAGAAATATCATTGCATTTCAATGAAGGCTAAGCTACTACATTATGTCTACTACTACTGCGATTCTGGGTCGCCCCGCTCACCTCCGTGCACGACATCACCGCTATGATTCCGTGCACCCTGCTACTGTAGCCACGCCACTTCCTCCACTACACCCCCTGCTCTCCATTGAGTCCTTCGCCGTGGATGTCTCCCAATAGGAAGGATCTAGCTACGGGCCGGTCTCCGAACCGCGCGGGAAGGTGGGCTGGCGAAAGCGAAGGACACGTGCCATACGAAGCACAATCGTGTAAAAGGTCCCAGGAGGTGTAAGGGGCTGAGTCTGGAGGTACATGTGAGCTGGAGCGATCAAGGCATGTTGTGATACTCACCTTCATTGCGGGCGATTGCGCCGACCTCGAGGTTGTGAACACGAACACGAACACCAACACCATCCTAGATAAGGGAGAAGGTGTTATTAGCGGTATGGTATGGAGAGGTGACCGCACACACGCACCAGACGCTCAAAAGGCATGGCCGCTGACTCAGACGCGCATCTGCAAGCGAGTGCACTAGGCGCCAGCGCGAGGACAGGCGCGCCGAGTCACTGAACAGCGCAGACACCGACTCCGTATGGGTATGAGGTCGTATACACAAACGGAGGGTGCGAGAAGGACGCCGACATCGTCGACAGGACTAGGAGGACCTTGGGCGACGGAAGCAAGACGCGACGCGCGATTTCGGCGGACTGGATCGGAGCAACGTGACCTCGCGCGATTTGCCGGCGGAGTTCGAAATTACTTAGGGAATTTTCCGTTCAGTCGCCGCTCACCTCTACATTCATCTGCCACCTCGCTCCTTCGCACGACGTCGCGGCGCAAACGGCGCGCTACGTGGGGACAGTATGCCTTGATGTGACAGCCCCTTTTCCCCCATCCAGGTTCCATACACCATGCAGCCCAGCCTCTCTGAATCGCCGTCAAGGCCGCACGGATAATACCTCCCTTTGCCTCGATTTATGCCTCTCTTCTCCTCCCCGACATCTGCTCAATATCGAGATTGAAGAACTGGGTGATCCGGTAAAGGGGTAGAAGGCCGTACGGTGCCAGTGGCAAACATTGGCGGCGGGTACCATCAGGTATATAGTTATGAAAAGTCTACGACGATGTGTGGCTCGACTACCTTATAGCAGTAGCATGGTTATTTTAAGCTGTGGGTGTCTTTTACACTTTGACTTCTCAAGTCCTGCAATGGGAAGCTCTGATAGTTCACGCCATTGAAGAAACATCTATCAAGCCCAGTATATTGAGACAGTCTACTACGCCACAAAGCATAGTGGTGCGGACTCCTACAGCTAGCTATGCAGTGCTATGAAGGTCCGCCTCGCAGCTATGGAAGCCTATCCAAGCCTATCGGGGCAATGCGCACGGGCGAGTACTACGACGCTGTCACATAGTTGTGAAGACGTCACGATAGTGACGGGGCATTCCCTGATGGACGGTCGCGCACCCACACCAAAGGGAAGGTCGATGACAATCTGGCGTTTCTTTCCGAATTTCTGCTACTCATTCCGGAAAAAACAACACCCTTCGTACAGTACGCCTTCACATCCGCTCCTCAGCCAATTCGGCAGACTGAAGGTCCCAGCAGCGTCGAAAGAAACTTGCGCTACTCAGGAAAATTGCGGGCAAGCTGTAATGAACAGGAGTCCCTCGGGCATCGTTCACCATGCTCACCGAGGGTCGGGCAGTCCATGCACCATTCGTTGGTCCTCCCGCTCACCTAGACAGCGAGTCCTCGCGCGTCTCGAGCCATGGCTGCCCCGGAGGCATTCCGCGGGAACTGCAGAAGATTTCCTGGATGGTATATAAGCGCCAGTATTCCATTATAGCGACCTTCCCTTGCGCCATTGAGTCTTCCCTTCGCTTCCCCACAAGCGATCTACCCATCGGTGCAAACCCTCTTCGACAATTGGCTCATCGACGAGGACCAACGTGATTGAATGGCCACCGACGAGCGGGCTGGTGTCCCCACGCCGAGCGGAAATTCGGGCAGCACATCTCGGCTGCCCCTGGACGTCGTGACGTGCCCTAGTCATTTTACTTCCTCGACTTTGAGTCCGCTGACCTTGATGGAGCAATGATCTCCGCGAAAGGACTTGGCATGGGCGTCGTCTGGCCATAATGGAGGATTTTTTGAAGGCGTTTTCGACGGGCGAAATCGCTTGGATGGCATGCTTTATTTCGAGAAGGGACCGAGGTGTACGTACAGAATATCTGGTCAGACTAGCAAAATCGTGCATCCCCACTGGTCGATCGAGGAGACCATGTCAGCTGTAGTTCCCCAGGCAGGGGCGGTTTGCTGCCGCTCGTGTAGCACTCCGAATTGACTGTGATCTTTTGGAGTCAGGCCGCCTGCATTCGTGTAATTGTTGGGCCGCGTATGAGCGCATAGGTCGTGCCCTGGGGGCGGCAAACAGCGTGAGGGAGAGGCGGAAGAAGGTTCGGACGAGAAGCCCGACGGAGCGCGTGGACGCGCCTGTCCGCGAAACGCTGTGGAGGCAAAGTGGAGGGAAGACGGGGCGAACACGTATGATATGTGGGAGGCCTAGATTTTTCTCGGAAAATTGTTCGCCTGGACGGGCAGACGAGACACCGGGGGGCCCGCGCGGACGAGACACCTGGCGCGTCCCGCGAGATTCGGAGTCGGCGTCGGCATCGGCCGAAGGGTGCATGCACAGACAAATGGAGGACCATGTGGGGGAGCGCTTAGGCTTGAGCGCGAACCCACCCTGGACCGGATCGAACGTCGTCGCCGCCGCCGCGATGTCCATGGGCGACGCGAGCACGACGAGCAAGGTCACCCAGCCCTCGGGCTCGGATCATGGCCTCCCCTCTCCCCCAACGCTCTCGCGCCCCTTTCGGTCACGCAAGAACAGGCCGTGCGATGCCTGCGTGAGTGCGCACCCCATGCAGCGTAGCGCCTTCCGCTGACCGCCCCCTAGCGACGAGCAAAGACCAGATGCGCGATCCCCGCCGCAGGACCACCCTGCGTGGAGTGCCAGTGCGTGTGGCGCACACAAGCGATCGGCCACCGTCCCCCTGACTCGCGCGCAGACAGACCCGCAAACAGTGCACGTTCGATCAGCTTCCCCCCGAGCGTAAGAAGCCAGCCAAGCGCCCCGGCTCCCCCGTCAGCGGCAGCGTCTCGCCGGGCGGGCCCTCGTCCATCGACAAGCGGCCCCGCGTCGTTTCAAGCGCCAGCATGTCCGGGCAGGAGAATTCTAATGGGCTCGATGCCCTCATCCATGCCGCCTCCCGAGAAAAACGTTTGGCCATCAGCCCCTACCCAGAACCAATTTCCCTTGATTTATCCACTCCAGATGCGCTCGAGCCGCACGTCATCACCGCTCTCCTCACCGACGATCTCCTACCCATTGGCGCGAAGCAGGCCGGCCCGGACCACACGCAGCTACCGGAGACGTCGTACATACGGCAGATATCCACTGTGGGCTCGAAGCCGCAGGTGCGTGCACATACTGTCCCTCTTGAATACTCCCTAACCTTCCCCTCAGTATATCATCTTCACCCAAAAGCCGAAGAGTACGGTCAATCCTCTGTGACTCGACACGCAGCCCAGCTGACCTTCAGTAGAAACACAGGATACGAATCATCTGGCACGAGAGGCCTTGCTACGCCTTGACTCTAGCCTTCAGCTCCTACGGCCTCCACCGAATGAGCGCCTCCTGCAAGATCTCTTCTTTGCCCACTTCAACTCCGCCTTCCCCCTCCTCGTCCCACACCACATCAACCCCAACGATCACCCCTGCTTACTCGTCAAGCTCTACCTCACCGCGCTCAACCACACCCGACAATATCGCCACGCCGCAAAGGCGGTACGCCGGCTTGTTCACAATGGCGCTTCTTCCTTCATTGAGAACGGGGCGCCCCTCGCGCCGCGGCTGCATAGCATCGCTGGTGCGGTCCTCGAACTCTCTGGTCGCCCAGTATGGGACGCGGAGGCGCGATATATCGCGCTATCAAGGGTACGCTTCGTCATAACTAAGCCTTCGCAACCTGACTCACGCGGTTCCTCCCCCCGAAGACGATAGCCCAGGCGCAACTGATGGGCCTGCACATTGATCCGGGGAACTGGGCTATCCCCGCCTGGGAGAAGGAGCACAGGCGAGTGCTCTGGTGGACGCTGCGCATCCACGATGGGTGGATGTCATTCCTCAACTCGCGGCCCTCGCATCTGCAGCTGGACAATACGAATGTGCCGCTACCGGCGCTTCCGTCCATGCTTGCGACGTCCGCACCATCATCACCCTCGTCTGCACCCTCACCCAGCGGTCCCTCCATAAAGGCGGAGCATCCGGATCAGGTCTCTCCGGCATCCATTCGGTCTTTACAGAGCTTCCTTTACCAGTGCCGCATTGGTGCCCTGGTGAACCGCCTCCAGGCCCAGGTATCGACCCTCACAGCGGCTACGCTGATTACCAGGGAGGAGAGATTACGGAGGGTACAGGATCTCGAAGCCGATGCTGCAGCACTCCTCGACGAGGTCAAGCTCGAATGGGAGGAGTTGGGGATCGGAGTACCCGGACGGTCTCCCATGAAGCCGTCAGGTGTCGGTACGTGATACACCTGATTTATACGAGCGGTGGTGTGCTCAATTACCCCCTTAGCATGTCTTATGACGACTCTTCTCTGTTTTCGCTGCATGCTTCGAAGAGTATCTATCGAGCTATATATTGGTCTTGGAAGCCCGTACGTTATTCATCTTTCCGTGTTTGCACTCCTTTCTGAGGTCCTTTGGGGAAGCCAGGTTTGTTCCAGACGACGACACGCTTACCATATTCGCCGACGCGGTGGACTACTTCTGCCTCTTAGACGGCTACGACTTCGATAGCTTCTGGCTGTGCCGTACGTATCCTTCGTCTTAAGTCATGCACTCCCTATAATTCACCCTTCATAGACATCGGCCACATCCTCTCCTCCGTCACCTCCTCACTCCTACGCCTCTCACTCGCCATGGCCTTCAACCATCAGCAGCAAGTCCAGCAGCACCTCCAGCAGCAGCAACAGCGCGCGCAAGCCGAGGGCCAGCCGCGTCCGCCAATACCTCCGCCCTCGTCTTTCATGACGCAGGCCTCCGCGCGCACCTGCCCCATCGTCCTGCTCTCCCGCCTCCGCAACGCCGTCCACTTCGCGCGGCAGGAGCACGACTGGGACCTCGCCGACGCAAGCCTCCAGCGCACCGCGAGCGTCGCCCACTGCCTCCAGCATGCCGACGAATACGCGGGCATCGTGAGCGCGCTCCAGGGCCGCATCGCGCTCGGCGCGAACTGCGGGCTGCACATCCACCAGACTGCGAGTGGCAGCAGCGGTGCGGAGTCGATGCTCCTGGGGAGCAGCGCGGGCGCGGGGAGCGTGCAGATCCCGGGCGCGGGCCCGATGCAGGGCATCGACCAGAGCGCGTGGAATTTGGACCTGAGCGCGCTCGGGCTGGATTGGGGCTACGACGGTGGTTTCGATTCGTGGGCCGGAGGTGCGCCGCGAATGGGTATGGGTGGCATGGGCACGGGCGGGATGGGCTCAGGCATGGGTCAGGGGATGCCTCAGGTCATGCCGACTGGGGGTCCCTCGCCGACGTATAGCCACAGCTCAGACCTGCGCCGCGTCGCGCCAGATGGGATGCACATGGAGGATGGGATCAGCAATTGAAGGTGGGCGGACTGGCAGACCTTGTCAAGGGAGTATGACGACAAGGTCTGCCAACGAGCGCCTTCGGAGAGCCAGGGAGCCGCGGCCGGACGGCGACATCGTGGACAACCGAACGAGGAGGGTGGATGGACATCGCCGTAATTTATCGCATCTCGCTTTGTAGTTGTAACCTCATCCCACCGCTTTCCGAGCTACGCCTCCGTTTGCCTCTTCGTTTCTGTTTCTCGGGTTTACCACTGGTCTGTGCTTTACAACGCAGGTTTCTCCACGATCCTTAACGACCTTCACCGATCCCCTTGACTCCGATTCACCAACTATTATCGCTCGTCGTTATGAACAGCATCCAACTGCTTTCTCTTCCCACGCGCATTCCATCTCTACTCGGGTGTATCTCTTCTAATTATGATTTGTATCTGCTTAGACGCTCTCTTCACTGCTACAACTTGGAAGCAAGTCGTTGGGCTACGCGGCCGGTCTACACAGAAGCGTGCGCCGGCACCGGTTCGTTCTCAAACGGGACGAGACGTTCACCTACATCTTCATTCACTCCTGATCTCAAACAGACTGCGTGTAATCCAATGCAATAAAAATATGCAAAGCGTCGTAACTCATGATACAGCAAAAAAGGTACACAAAGGAAACTGTGCGAGATCGTGGATGCATTTACTTCCTCAACGTGCCAATCACCGAGTCCGGCGCATATCTCGGGATCACCTTCGGGTCGTGCAACATGTTGAACTCCTCCGTCGCGTCACGGCCGGCGTAGAGCAGGATCGCCTTCTCCCCTCCCGGGTGGTCAGGCAGGAAAGAGGTGACGTCGAGCACCTGGTCATTGACGACGACCCAGACGTCGTCCTTCGTGTTGTGCTTCGCAACTTCGGCGAGGTCGAACGTCTTCACGCCCGCCTTCGCGTCGCTGCCCTTCGGCTCCTCCTTCGCCGGTGCCTGTGTTGGTGCGCCAGAGATGTGGCCCGCGACGGCGCCCAGACGCCCGCCGGCCTTCTTGAGCGCCTCGCCGGATGCCTGGAGCAAGTATGCAGCGGCGGAGTCGCCAGAGACACGACCAAAGACGACGCATCCCAGCAATGACGAACCACCGAGACGGTTGGCACCGTGGACACCGCCAGCAACCTCACCAGCGGCAAAGAGACCCGGGATGGGCTTGCCGCTGCCGTCGATGACGCGCGACTCAGGGTCGATCTCGAGACCACCCATAGTGTAGTGGAGGACCGGTGTCATGATCGCGACGTGGAAGATGTCGTCGTAGGACCACTCGCCAGAGAAGAACTTGATGGTCGTTAGACCTAAGCTCCCCTCAATGTGGGCATATAAAGCTCACCTTCTTGCCGAAGGGGTCCTTCTGTGACCGCACTGCCTTATTGTACTCCTCGAACGTCTTCTTGAGGGTGGCTGGCGGCAAGCCGAACTCCTTCGCCAACTCGTCGCCGTTGTTGCAGCGCTTCATCAAGCCACGGCCGACGTAGTGCTTGCAGTGCCACTCGATCTCCTTCGACGCCTTCCCGTTGAGAACAAGACGAATAGGGAACTGGACGAGGATCAGCGGACGTACAAGATAGCAAAAAGATGAAGACAAACCTTGCCGTTCTCCCACATCTTACCGGTGACGAAGTCGCGGTGCTGCAACTCATCGACGAAGCGCTGGCCCTCCTTGTCGAGCAACAGACCGCCGACACCACGGAGAGCCTCGGCAGCCAGGAACTTGACCTTAGCCTCTGGGTCCTTGGGGTCGACCAAACCAGTGGGGTGAACCTGGACCTTCTCCAAGTCGATACCGTGGGCGCCGACCTGCATCGCAAGCTTGTGACCGTCACCAGTGCAGTGATCGCCGTTGGTGGTGGGGAGGTTGTAGTATTCAGGGCGATACTTCTTGAGAAGGGAGCTCTCCGTGAAGTCGGCAGCGTAGCCGCCAGTCGCCAGGATAACCGGGCCGTACGCTGTCTCGGTCTTGCCGTTGTGGACATACTCAACACCGACGACAGACTCGCCCTCCTTGATGAGCTTAGCGACGCGCGCCTTCTTGATGATCTTGACGCGCTCCGGGTTGGACACGGAGAGGTCTTCCAAGCGCTCCATCTGAGCGTATGTGATGACCTGCATCACTGTCAGTATGTGATGTCTACATAGATGGATGGAGGACGCACCATGCCGGGGAACTGCGCGCCACCACGGTGCGTGCGGGGCTGCGAGTGACCGCCTAACCGTGCAACCTTCGACAGATCAAGACCGAACTTGTTCTGGAGCCAGTTGACAGCATCGCCTGACCGACCGGTCAGGACGCGGATGAGATCATCACGAGCGAGCTCGCGAGCCTACAAATAGGGTCAGCATTTCATCCCACGATAGGGGAATGGGGCACGCACGGATTTCTTCGTGTCCTCGAAGAAGAGCTTTGCGCTATCAGGGATGCCCAGGTCCTGCTGCGACTGCGTGCCGGCGCCGTTGATACCAGAGGTAGCCTTAGTGGAGTTGCCTCCCATGAACCTAAGGGGAAGTCAGTAAGCGCCCCGAGGTGTCCTGCTCAGCCACGTACCCCTGCTTGTCGAGCAGCAGAACATTGGCGCCGCGCTCCAAAAGCGTGTGAGCAGCAGAGAGACCGGCGAGACCGCCACCGACAACGATAACCTGGGCCATAGTGATGATGAGGGGAAGGACGAGGTGACGAGCCGCCGAATCCGGTTGACCGAATTTATATCTTGCCCTTCCCCAATCACGGGTCGGCCCAAGGTCAGCCGACCAAGTCTTCCATGTGATTACCCGAATGTCTTCAGAATCCGTTCTGCTCGCGAATGCAGACCCCGGTGCTCAGGACGAATTTCTGAGGCCTGTGATTCGAATGCACATCAGAGCAGCAGGTGCGCGCTCTGCGGGGACGCCAGCCTCGTCGCTCCGATTTTTTGGGAAGCGCACCGGCAAGAGAAAGGCGGCGGAATTCGTCTTATTAGTCGCCAGCTGCCCCGCATTCCCGGTATGCCGGACCGCGCGGGGCAATGTTTACCGGACCCACAAAGTCTAACTGCAATCTGCGTCCGCCGGGGAACCCGGTCACCTCACGTCAAATCTGGGGATGATTTCTAAGGACGCAAGGCAGAGAACACCACCAATTGGTGTCCAAACGCTAACGCTTGCAAGGCGCAACGGTTGATAGGTCTTCGTCAGGCAATCGGCAGTCCTTTGTAGCTTTCAACTCTAGTTAGACGGCCCAACACAATCTCGAAGATTTTACAAAGCAAGGCAATATTCTTGTAGATCCGAGTATACGCTCTCCACTATGCTGTACGGACTGCATCCGCGACAGGCAGAGTAATTGCGTGGGTCATCGAGACCAAGGAGGCATCTTCTGAAATGACGATGTCAGAATTTCAATGCAAGCTCGTTTCGGATTTGCGCACGGCCTTCAGTTCACAAAATCGACATGGTAGACCTCAGTCTTCTTCGCCGAGCTTCTGAGCACTCCTGCATTCTCCTTGTACGCCGCCGTCTCCTTGAACGCCGCATGCGCCTCCACCGACTGCCACCCTGCCACTAGCACCACCGCCTTCCCCTTCACGCCCTCGTACTCGAGCTCCTCATAGGTAGTTCCCGCCGCCGAGGCGACCATTCCGTCCAACTTTTCCGTGAGCGGCCGAAGGGACGCCAGGGTGTCGAGGTAGTCCTCGGGCGGCCCGCCTGCGAAGTAGAGCATAGCGAACTCGGTGACGGGCGCGTTAATGGCTTTGAGGAACTCATCGTGTGGGTAGAACTCGACGTGGAAGATGCGCCCGGGACCAGGGAAGGTCGGCGAGATGCGTTCAGCGACGCCAGGGTAGTCGGGGTGCTCCTTCCAAGCTAGGTGGTTGTCGAGGGAGTCCCAGTCTGAAAGACGATAGGTTCATCTATGCATAAGTGGGAGGACGAATGCCGGCTCACCGATAAAGCCTACGAGCGTGCTTGGATCCTCGACAGCCTGTCCCAGATGATATTGCTGAAAGCCGTCTTGCTTGTCGACGACGTCAAAGCACTCTTTCAGGGCGACAGCCGTGCGATTGTTAGGATCGCGAAGGTCGCTGCCGTCGACGAGAGGTAGTACGGAGACTTCAGTGCAAGGCATCTTGAAATGATTGAGGACGAGGATCGTGAACTGAGGTTAAGTACACCGCTCCCGAGTCAGATGCAGTAATGTCATCGATGAAAGCGCACGATTTAGTCGGGTGGTGTCAATGAACTGTGTCCTGCGGTTTTCAGTTGGAGGAGGTAGTGGTATTACTGGAGCCCGGTGAAACACTTTCCGTGAGGTGTTCTACGTATGTTGCGTCTCGGTGTCTGCTTGCATTCAAAATCCCGCAGCCAGGGTATCCAGCCTTCAATTTCGCTTGCAAGAGCGAGAGTTTATCAGAAAAATTGTCAGCGGAACAGCGCCGTCTACCTGGGGCTTTGACGGCGCGCGTCAAGCTGAACTTGGAGATGGGCGAAGGCAAGGCACATCGGAGCTTGCCGAGAGCGGAGCCGGTCATAAGAGGACCACGTGGGTGCCACCTTCAGGTGTGACTCGCTGTGACTTCTGGACCTGTCTTCAACGCTCACTCCGCCTGCCATGGCCTCCTCGTCCAAGATAGACCTGTTCTCGAACTTCTCTTGCCTCGACGAGATTATACAGGTACGAGACTCTACTCTGCGCTCTTTGATAATGCGGTCCATCAGCGCTCATATCCCGTGTACGGTCAGTTCAACGTTAACTTCATTTGCAGGTTATTCATCAGGGCTCCGATAAATTCGTAGTTACGAGCTCTGTAACGCAAGACGCTTGGGAATTGCATGTCTCCCTTGAGTGCCGACAAGGACGGTGCTGGAAGGGTCAATGGCAGGTGTCCGACGTTCGCAAGATTGTGGTAGGTCCCGCCACCGCATTGGGCCACTTTCTCCCACTGAGATGGCTCATGCAGGGCACGAAAGCTTCCGAGAAGATGCTGCACACATTCTCTGGTAAGCTGCTCGACACCATCGTCAAAGGCGACATTTGCATAGGCGACTGGAATCCAAAGCCCAATGCCGATATCAACGTGAGTTCCCTTGCTCGCGTCTTCCGCGCAATGCGCTCATGTGACCGCGTAGCTTACCCTCGGGCCAAGTGCGAAGAAGCCCCTGCATGTGTCTCTCATTGAGCTGTCTGCCACCGACTCGGCGGCCTACGCGACCCGGTTATTGTTGAAGGTAAGCAAACACTAACATTTGCGGCGCGCGCCACCCTTGCTGATGTCCACGCAATGACAGGTCGCGCAGAATGCCCAGTCGCGTCAGTGCCGACTGCTGGCCACCGCAGCAGACGCGGCTTCCGGTAGGATGACTGGCATCCTCGTTTGACGATGGCTAACATGGTGTATAGCGCCACAATTGGCGGATAAGAAGAGGAAGGCGGATACTGAAGCTGAGCAGGATTCCTATCCTCCCAGGCCTCGCGGATATCGAGGTCCCGCGGAGATTCTGAGGCAGCATAGTTCGTTTGGAATACATTCAGACTCGCAGGCACCTGGTAAGTCGGAGTGATACTCATTGCGAGTAGCAATCGAGCTAACTCCTTGATAGAAGTCGTCAAACCACCTCCCAAGCTCAAGGGCGCGTCACTTGCGAACCCCAACAAGAAGGCGCGGCGATATCAGAAGCTCGAGTTCGTCGACAGTGACGATGAGGAGAAAGACGACAAGTAGCCCTTTCGGCAGCTGAAGACAGCTTCCATCATGAAGTCTGCACGACACTATCATATCCCATGGACATCTCGCTCGACTGACCGCACGCATCCTAAGTATTGTTCCATATTGTATCATAGACACTCGCTATTCGTGTTGCTGCCGTACACTCCCCCACCGTGCGACGACCGGACTTCGATGATAGCCTCGAGTCCACCATACAATGACCGTGGGTGAACCCATTGGTAGGCACCCGCGACTTGTCACAGGAAACGCGCCCGCGCCGAGCTCATGACCCTGCCCGGCGCACCCAGCCCCACACCCGTCTGCCCTCCCAGCTGCGCATCCCCCGCGCATAGCGACGCACATCGCCTTTCCCCTGCTCGTCGTGCACGAATATAGGGGCGCGGTGCCCAGGCGATCACGGGCCGGCGTTTGTGGCTGCGCAAGCACGGTCAAATGCCCGATGCTGGTCCGCCGCGTCCGAGTCCGTGCTACGAATGTAGGATATAGTCTAGCCCCGGCGGGGCTTGCGCGGGGCGTATATATGCGCGCCTGCGCGGCCGGCGGTCGTTGACGTTGTACTATCGCTTCACCTTCCCCTCCTGCTGCGAAGCATCATTGAGTGGCGCTGGTGAGTCGCGTCGCCGTATACGCCTCCTGCCACTTATAGGGCGCTAACGTGCTTGCTATAGACTCTCATTTGAGCAGTAACAGCCCTTCATACCTACAAGTTATACCTCATCACAGTCCTCCAATCATGGAGAACAAGCAAGCCGCACCCCTATCCTCACCTTCTGTTGAGATCATGCTCCAGCAGATCCTTCAGGCAGTGCAGACTTCGGTGCGTGTTACTCCTCGCATGCGCAGCCCCTCGCCACATCTTCATACACGCACCATTTCCGTCCACAATTCCCCGAATATCCCTTTCCACCGTGTTCGAGTTCCCTCCAATTCGGGTATCCCTGCCCGGAAGTCCCTCCTCTCTCGGCTATCCTACCCCTGTCCGCTTCCTCCACGCCACCCCGAACGCACTCTCCAAACCCTGCTTTTCCTCCCCCTCCTCACCCTGATTTGCCCCTCATTCCCCTCATAAACCTGAGCCTATCCTGTTGAACATGAACCATTCTCCCTATCTTCTGGACCAACGTACTCTGACCCCAGGCTAATGCTAATGCTATACACAGAGCGACGGCCTCGCCCAGGTCCGCAAAGAATGCGAAGAACTGCGGCGCACGAACGCGCGCCTCGAGAGTCAGCTGGTGCACCATGAGCACGGCCACGCTAGCAGCAGCCTTCCCGCAGCTACGAGTAGCCCGGCGGCTGCTACAACTGGCTTGCCCGCAACCGCGAGCACTACTTTCACAGTTGACGCCAAACGCGCGCCAACTGTGGAGTCGGTAGCGCCGTCTTCATACATAGCTGCCGCGTCGTCGCCGCTATCTATCGCGAAGACCACCTCTGCACCGTCCTCGAATCAATCGAAACCACCCTCGACTACGTCCGCCGCACCCTCGACATTAACGAAGCCGCCTGCGAAGCCGTCATTGCCACCGTCACCCTTCATCGGCGCCGTCAAGCCGGCCTACGCCAGTGGGTTTACGCGCCAGCCTACGACCGCTGCCAAATCTCCTTCGACCGAGATGAAAGCTGCGCCAAGCCCATCTGCGATAGCGACAAGACCAGCTTCGGCCACCGCGCCAGCACCACCCGCCGCTGCCCGACGACAGGCCCTCGTCAGCGCACAGCGAGCCGAGCCCTTGCCCGGCGACGGACCCAGCCAGTTCTGTCGAGCGCCGCGCGGGCCGTACGCAGACTTGCTTCGACGCGCAGTGTGCTGAGCTCAGGACGTGCAGTGTCCTACTGCAAGTATTGAACATCGACCTCGATTCAGATGATACCCATAATGACATCTGTAGCTCGCGTCAGCCCAGGGGCACGCGAAGTGGACTCCTCCCCTACTTACCTACATATATGCTGTGCCAAGGACGCGGCTGTAATCATCAGGGCGCTTACATCTACCACCGGGGCGCTGATAGTTATCTGGCGACATGGACAGACAGGAGGAATGGCGGACTGACTTGGCCCTGGATCATCGACCTACTGTACTTATTTATCGGGCCCAGAGATTGCACCCGTGGACAACACTGTACTGTGTACAGCGGCGATGTGCCACCAACAATAATTTATGTTTGCGATTTGCCACCACCCAATAAGTTAACGATGAGAACCGGGGAATGACAACGATGTCTATCGACGCTCTAAAGGACAGAACAGCTGAAAGCTACTGATGGCGAGTAAGTTGACTGGACGAACGTTCAGATATGGTTTGCACACACCAAAGAGAGACTTTAGGGAGAACACGACGATGTGTGGCGCTTATTTCTTCTGAGTCCACATGTGTTTCTCAGACGTCCCCTCCCCGAGCGCCTCATAAGCCTTCGGGCTCATGAGCTTGCTGCCCTCAGGGGCCGCGATGGACGTCTCGCGATCGCCATATCGCCTGGTGTTCCATCTTCTCCTGCACAGGAGCCACAAAATGAACGCGAGGATGGCAGTCCCGGCTATAGCTGCAACGAAATCAGCCGGCAGACAACGATCAAGAGTCGGCCTACGCACAACCAATAACGATCCCTGCAATCGCACCGCCAGATAATTTGTGCTTGCTCGCGTGCGTTTGGTTGTTGCTGGAGACGGAGCAAGCAGTCGTGTATGTGGCATAAGAGGTCGTGGATGCAGAGACGTCGATTGTGCTGGTCATGACGCAGAGAGAGGAGCTGCTGTGGTTGTTGCCGCCGGAGTAAGGACGACCGTTACTGTTCGAGTTCGAGCCCGAGTTTGAGCCTGATGAGCCGCCATCAGAGTCCGTACTCGAGCCACTTCCACTGCCAGATATGCCTCCACTGGAGGAGTCCGTCCCGCCACTCCCAGTGCCACTGCTCGTGTCTGTGTTGCCACTGCTGTGGGACGATCCGTGTCCGCCGCCACCCTTCGCGTACGCGCCGGGAAGCGCGGCGAGGAGGATGGGGCTGATCGTGAGCACGGTCGTGAGGGAGGTCATCGTCGGGGTGGATGGCGATGATGGCGGTAACAGACAAGATGAAAAGCCTCCTGAGAGTTCGAAGCAAGAGGAGTTTGAGGCGTTGACGGCACGTTTCTTATGGCGTTAAAGCGCGCGCGTTGTCTGCTAAGTAGGGCCCGCGCCCGGCGCGCAAACATTCCCGGATCGGATCAGCTGTCCATGTCAGGAACGCGGAATTCCGGAGGGCATTGACGGGTGCAAAAGGGAGGAGGCGCTGCCTGCTTGGCGCTTGAGGGGTACCAGATAGACGAGTAGAAAGCTAGCCAAAGAACGAAGAAACAGCAGAGGTCAAAGGGCGGCGCAGCAAATCAAATCGACATTGGTGGCTGATCGGCAGAACGGACCGAAACGACTTGCCACGTGGCGCGCCATCAAAATACGATCACTTGATTCTTACGCGCTTGTGCTTGAACACGTCCGTCCCGGCCAGCGAAACCTCACACTGCACTTTTCACGGCTGCGACGACCTCGACTCACGAATTCTATTGCTCTTATACCGGACATCTATCCCTTCTGTGCTCAGGAGCACGTTTATGCTGAAAAGCACTTCTACACCGCTCTATTGACCACTGACCAGCACTTCATTGACGTACAATGGATCCCGGGACCTCCCCACGAATGCAGAGCGAATACCCTGCGCCCGATTCCCCTTCAACCGCTTCCATGAGCGAGTCCAATCGCACGAGGTCCTCCGATGGCTCGACGCGCGAAAGCGGCAAGTCGTCGCGCCGGAGCCACAAAGAGAGGTCGAGCCGCGAGATTGCGGCGCGCATGATCGTCCTGCACGAGCGCGAGAACGTGAAGGACATGGAACGATTGTTGCGGCAGGTGACGGAACAGTATCACGCAGAGAAGCGGCGCGCGGACAATGCTGAGCGCGACATTGTCGAGGTGCTGACGCGCTTGCGCACGGTGAACGACGAGAAGCTCGCCGCGATACGAGACGCGGAGAAGGCGAAGAGGGAATTATCGTGCGTTGACATACTGCTTGCTCCTCCCCTCCCGTGGCTGACAGAGTCACAGACTGTACCAGATACAGCTGGAGAAAGCCGCGTTCGAAATCAAGCGCGCACAAGAGACCGTGAACGCCGTAGATGCCCAGCGGGTCCGAGCCGAGGAAGAGGCCGCACGCGCTCGATCGACCGCACGGCGTCTGAACGAAGAGCGCCTCATCGAGGTTGCTAGAGAAGAAGGTCGCCGTATCGGTATTCTCGAAGGCCTGCAGCGCGGGCGCGAGTTCTCGTACGGCCGGCGCTACATCTCGTCAGTCCCCGCCACGACCACCACGGAGGACCTCTACGATGAAGAGGAGAGCATCGCCTCGCGGCGCGATTACGCCCGCGCTACCAGAGAGGGCCTCAACGAGCGCCGGCGCTCGTCCGATGCCGAGAGCGAGGACGCCGTCCCCACACCTCCGCAACCTATGGAACCCGTCCCAGAACCACCTGTTCCAGAGCCAACTCCTGCCCCGCCGCCACGCCCGCCGTCCACTGCGCCGTCAGCGCTCACTGGCATCCCTGGCTTCATGTCTCCGGGCCCATCCCACGTACCACCGCCCGACAATTTCATCCCCATGATGTCGGAAGATGGGGGTATCAGCCTCCCGCCACCACACGAGTTCCACCAGCAACAGACACCCCAGGCTATGGCCGAGCCGCCGCTTCCCCCTGCGGAGGGGCAGCAGACGCCCGGGCCTGAGCGTCGAAGGCGCCGTCATCATTATTCCTACCGCCAGTCGAGCCCGGAGTCGCTATCTACGACGCTTTCTCATCTGGATATGGTCAAAGAGCCTGATCAGAATGTCATGTCGACGCCCATGAGCGCGATTGCGGAGGTGCGCAGTGCAGGCCCGAGTCCCAATCCGACCCCCGGTCCGACGGATATGGGGCCTGGGAGGTCGACGCCGGCGTATACTCCCGCACGCCCTAGGTCGGCGATATACAGGCGCCCGTCCACCTCGAGTAGCGAGTCGTCCCGACCGCCGCCCAGACGACCTGCCTTGTCGCAATCCGCGACGAGTGGAACTAGTGTGCCGGACATCACAATACAGCCACCGGTGAGCATACAATCATCCGCTACATGCCATTGCTCACCCATCATCCTAAGTCTCGCTCGGAAACGTCGCAAGAGGATGGCGGCGACGTCGGGCAGGAGGACATGCTTACGCCAACTGACGCGGAACAGCCACCGCTCGTAGTCCCGCCGCCCGAGATGGAGACGATCGCAGCAGAAATCGACGAGCTCCCGCCTGGCTTTGTCCCCGCAGGCTTCACGCCCGCCGCAAAGGCATCGCCCCTACCGGGCTCGAACCCCATGCCGACCCCACGCTCGATGCCACCGCATTCGCCCCGCGGCGTGCCCTCGCCCATGGCAGGCGGGATCCCCACACCCATGTCGATGCCACAGCCCGGGCAGCCACGTATCTACGCAGACGGGCCCTACGGCAACGACGGCCCCTCCTACATCGACGGTCCTGCATATGGCGAGGCGCCTGGCTACGCAGAAGGCCCCGCAGTCATCCCGCCGCCTCTCGACGACGAGGCCATCGACTCCGGCATGGAGAGCGATGACGGGACGCTCACTACGCCGCCGCAGAAGGCGCGCCCGCTCAACGGCTCGCGGAAGGGCACGCCGTCGGTCTCGGGCTCGCGCAGGGGGACCCCCTCGCGTGCGCCGTCGGTGGCGAGTACGGCGAGGCGGGCAGCGGGAGTGCCCTTACCGGGGTCGGGGATGACGGCGGCTGGGGTGCCGTTGCCGCCGTCGGGGGTGACTGCCGCGGGCGTGCCTCTGCCCCCATCTGGGATGACGGCCGCGGGTGTGCCGCTGCCGCCTACGCCAGCGTCAACTGTGCGGACGACGAAGTCGAAGTCGCGCTACAGCAGCAGAGGATAAGGTGCCAGCCTCTGCATATCGTCAGCTTGGATATCGAGAATGCGTCTGACGCTGCAGGTTTCCCAACATGAGTTGTTCATGCGTTTCTTGGATAGCGATCTCATCTGTATCACGTACATAGCATATTGTGGCAAAGCTTGATGTTGAGGCAGGTCCTCGTGATAAAGTCGCACTACACAACATAGGATTTTGGTTGACCTGGTCGGATAAGTTGGCGCGAATGCTCTTCAAGAGGTCGGCGGGCGGCAAGGTGGGCGGCGCATAGGCGAAGTCGAAGGAGCCCAAATCATCATCGGTGCAGAATCGCTTGTACCCAGCCTAGTAGTCGTACACCCAATGCTCGGAGACCACCGCGGCGCTTGAGCTGTCAACTCTCCTGCTCGACAACTTCTTCGGTAGTTTAGCAGAGACAAGGAATACATAGGTATCGTTCTAAGCCACACTAATATCCAGGATAAATATGTTCCATTCAGACCACCCAGTACCAGACCTTCCAGAAGTACCTCAACCTCCCAGATTCTAACCGCCGGTCCCGCTTCTCGTCGGCGGTCCTCTCCTCTTCCTCCTCATCGTACTGATCGCGCTGAAGGTCGACAGTTTTCGTGTCGACGAGATCGGAGTACCAGATACGGCGGCGCGGGCGTGCTGATGAGGAAGTTAGATAGCCGCTGAGGACTATACGCAATGTACGTACTTTCGCCTTCCGCAACATCTGCGCCTAGTCGTGCCGGGTCCAAAGAATCCGGTCGGCGGATGAGCATGTACAAGATGAACATGCCAATCATGACGAAGATCTCGAGGTACATGGAGAAGAAGTCGACCGTGCTGAAGTGCGGTATGACGGAAGACCATCCTTGCACTAGTAACAGGTAATTAGCGTGCAGGCGAGATAGAGTCTGAGTTTACACTCACCGATGATAAGGAAAGCCACCGCGATGATCACGAAGTAGTGTCCCCAATGCCGCGTCCATGCGGGGTGGAACTTGAGCTCATCCAATCTGCGGCCCTGCTTCTGCCATGCTCTACGGAAGCGCCAGGACGCAAGACCGATGGACAGCCAAGCGAGCTGTACGCGCGACCATTAGCAAATATCTCTGTGGCGCATGATAAGTCTACACACCTGATTCGACACTCCAATTATATTCTGAATCCATCCCCACAGCTCACCGCTTCCAACGAAGCTACTCCCAAAGCACAGAGCGCTGATACTGCTCGTGAGCAAGAGCGCGGGCAGCGGGACGCCCTGGCGGGTTGTCCAACCAAAGAATCGAGGGGCTTGGCGAGGTTCGACAGTCGCGAGTCCTTGTTTGAATTAGCGATGTATTATGTGGCACGGGCTGAAAGACAACGCACCGTACAAAACACGCGTGCCAGCGAAAAGCGCATGATTGCCCGCAGAGAGTACGGATGTGAGGATAACAGCGTTGATGAATGACGCTGCAGCGTCTAAGAGAGAGAAATGAGAGGGGGCCGTGCGCTGTGTGGAATCATCACTGACGAGATCCTGCCTGCTTGAAGACGATGGTAAATGGTGACGTTGTTGCCTCCCGGTTGGACAAGTTCGGATAATTCCAAGGGACTGAGCTTGTTATCAGCGACATATCTTGCCTGTACAACCTCGAGGCGTACCGTTCAGCCCGATCAAGAGAATGCTGAGGATATAGAACAACATGATTCTGTTGAAAGCTCAGTCAGGCTGAGATGACGGCCGCGCACATGGAATAACGCACCTCCAGAAGACGAACTTAACCACTCTCGGCATGTTCTTGGATGGGTTCTTCGTCTCTCCTGCGGTGATACCCAAGGACTCAGTCCCGCCATACGCAAAGCTTGCAGTAACGAAGACTTTCGCAAAGCCTCCAAAACCACCGACGAAGGGGGCGCCGGGGATGTGCCAATTGTGACCGCCGATGTAGTGATGGTCTGTGTTGACGCCGACGTTCACGAGGATACCAAGGATGATGAATACGATGATGGTGAGCACTTTGAGGAGCGACAGCCAGTACTCTATTGCAAGGGTCAGTGATCGAGGGGAAGGGGCTGCTGTGGCACGCACCGAGCTCGCCGTAAGCCTTGACATTGATCGAGTTCGTGGTGACGAGGAATACCCAGAAGACCAGACTAGCGATCCATGCACGCTCAACGCCCCAGAATTGCAAGACGAGCTGTGCAGCGGTGAGATCACCCGCCATGCTGACGGCGTCATTGAACCAGTAATTCCATGAGAGTGCGAAGCCGTATGAGGGAGAGAAGAAGCGTGTCGCATACGCGGTGAAGGAGCCGGCGACGGGGTACTGTGTGGCCATTTCACCCAGCAGCAGGAGGGTGACATATATGATGAAGCCAACGATGGCATATGCAATGAGGATGGAAGCAGGTCCGCCCTCTGCGAGGGACTTTCCAGTACCTGTGGAACGCTGAATGAGTGGGGGAACATGGAGCAAGCGGGGTCAACACGCACCTAGGAAAAGACCTGTCCCAATGGTCCCCGAGATGGCGATCATCTGCACCTGGCGCGCGCTGAGGCCGCGGTGCAGCCTGCCCGTAGACGGCGCATCGCGCGGCGCGTCCGACGCTGCGCCACTGCTGCTGGAGGAGTCGCTGAGCAAGGGCGACATTTCTGACGGTTCTCCGCGAGCTTGGGGTCCGTGTGCTACTGGCATTGCGGACGTTTATGTTGGTGAGAGCGCCGCCGCGGCATCTAGAGCGGTGATGAGCAATCGGGACATGTGTCCCTCGCCATGGTGCTCAATGTCCAGCGATGGCGCCATCGACGGCTGCGACTGAGTCACATGCGGCTCGGAACTTGGTTTCAACTTCCACTCTGCCTCTGTCGTCTCAATCGTCTGCGTCCTCAAGCCTCTGTACGCTCTGCAAGCTTTTTTTGTTGGATATCTCTCGACCTCGGTGTACTTCTCGACTTCTTTCGCCGCTTCCTGGGCCAGCACCGAGTAGAAAATATCGAAACGACTCTATTGCAGGACCCACCCGTGTCTGCTCCAGCCTGCTGCGATCCTCTCACGTTAGCAGGTGCACTAGAGGCGCCAAGTCTAGTGCAATCCCCCTTGTCGACACCGTCATGTAAGGCTAGGACTGCCTGGTCAGGAAAGGCATCGCCGAATTATCGAAACTTGACTGGCGTGCGCGCAAGATGGCACTATAATAACCTCAGGCACTCGCCCGCCTCGACCTGGCATGTTTTCATTATGGCCCTGGCGCAGCTCGGCGCAGCGGTGGATGGACCGTATGGAACCCTGCCTCGGCGGACCGGTCGCAAACCTTCCAACGTTTGCTGCCGCGGACGTCGATCAACCTCACCTTCAATATTCGCTCATCGCCAATGTGCCCGTGCTCGACGTTCTGTAGGAATACCGCAAGTGCATCCGAACGGCAATATGCTCCTCGTTCTCGTCTATATTTTCCAGCAGCTACGGCCGTCTCTTTCCCTTGGTACCACATAAAATTATGATCCTGAAAGACAGGAAGCTTGGGCTTCTGGAGGTGGTTTGCGTCTGTAGTCAAGGCGTTGATGTGTATGCAGTCGCTCATTCTTATGACCTTGCACCGTACGCACGTTACATGACATCGACGTCGCTGTGCCATGAAGCGACAACATTCCCTCCACACCCATACACATTCACAATGGACATTGAATGATATGAGGGCGGGGGCGTAGAGTCTACCAGACGCGAGGTGGAGCATCAAGTTCATGGCGAACACTCGGCATAGCTGATACCTCAATAGCACCACGTCAAAGCCCTCTGACCTCGTTTCACGAATACTGAAGGTTTTGCTCGAGGACATCCTCGCTGGACATCAGTATCATCTTCAAACGATCGACAGCCTCAAGTTCACGCTCAACCTTGGCTGATTCATGGGCTTCCCATGACAAGCGATGCCATCTCATTTCGCAGACTCCGAGCTCCCGTCGGTACACTCGATTCCGTCGAATCACCACCATCGCACCCGCTCACGGCTCAGACTATGCCCTCTATACTCTCAGTTTCCTGCCCTTTGTTCTTGTGACCTCTCCGACGACATTCGCCCCTGCCATGTGCGTTCCAATGCCGGGAGCCTTTCATTGACCTCGACCTTCCGCTGATTGATTGTCATTGTCTAGAGCGATGGGCTGGCGATGGCATCGCTGAAGAAGCGTCAGATCCGACTTTGGAAGTCCAACTGTACTCTGCCTAAACTTCTGTCAGATGGGAGGTAGGTAGATGATGTACCACCATCTGCTGGCGCTGAAGGCGTCTATCGATGTCGCGTAGCGCCTCCCACGTCGCGCTTCTCTATGTTGTGCTTCTCCCAGCAGAAGAGATACGCTCCGTCGACTGAGCTGGGAACGGTCTCGTGTGTGCTGCTGAGAGTAGGTTGAGCGTCGAGCTTGGCGCAGAACCTTGACGGACAAGTCGGATTGTGGCGCCGAGGCCAAACATGGGCGCCCGTCATACCGGCCTTGTGCGGTCACCTGTGGGCCTCAGGCAGTGTTCCGCCACCCTATCCCCACGCGCACCGTGCCTATCAAGGTCGTATACACGAACACGAGTTCCGGTGAGGGCGCGACTCCCGCTTCTTGCCCTTCGTTCTGCCCACTCTATGTGGGGACTACGCTCCTTCCATTCAGTTGCTTCGCCGGCCATAGACCAGCCTCACCAGGGACATCAGCCGCCGCATGTGCGCTTGTCAGAGGTGATGGGGGCCATCGGATGCATATAGCGTGGGGAGATCCCCGGGCGATGCGCGACCCCGCCGGGTTCGTGGATTCGCACGTCGTCATGGGATATATACGACGGGCCGTGTGGGAGGGACACCAAGCGCCCTGCACTGCACACGCCCGTCGCCACCATGGTCCTCACGCACTCGAGAGCAGAGCTCATCGGGACGGTGGTTGAGACGATGTTATATGGTGAGTAGCGCGTCGTCATCGATGGGTGGGAAGTAATGACGCCAACGGCACGCCCATAGGCATTTACTTTGTCCTCTTCGTCCGCTGCCTAGAGGTCATTCGACAGCGCCATGTAGAGGGGAAGTTGACGGTCTTCCTGCTCACGACTTCATTGCTCCTCTTCGCCCTCATCACGATTGTGAGTGACGCCTTGAGATAATGCATTTCACGGCTAACGAGGGCCTCGTTCTTGACAGCACATGTGCATATCGACCTGGCGTAATTTGGACGCCTTCACCGGTCCTCATTCAGAGGTCATGCCGAACGCTGCAGAAGTCTTCTTCGCACAACACGTTTTCGACCACATCGACCGCTTGAAGAATGCGCTATACGTCGTAATCACCTGGATATCGGACTTGTTCCTGGCACGTATCATCTTGAGTCGCTCTGGGCCGGCCTTATCTGACTCGCTCCCAGCTGTACCGTTGCTACATGGTCTACGAGCGACAATGGCAGTGGATCTCGTTCCCAGTCGCAATATTCCTAGGCGATTTCGGTAAGTTCCGCTCACGACTGGCTCCTCCAGGGCTCAGTACTCACCGAAAAATTCATAGGCTTTGGGATTTATGGCATCTACATGCTCTGCACGCAGGGGGACGTACCAGACTTGATCAAGAGCCAGATCGTTGACCGCATCAAGTACTTCTACCTAATCACCATGATCCTGAACATCGTTTGCACAGGTACGACTCTACTTCGAGTTGTACTTCTTCTGGTAACCGGACTGACGCTGTCCGTCTAGTCATGATCGCGTCGAAGATCATCTTCATTCAGCGCCGGACGACGCGCGCAGGGATCGCGGACGCCGTACGCACGCTCAACACCACTGTGGTCATCATAATCGAGTCTGCGGCCTTATACTCCGTGGCCCTTGTCGTCCTCATCATATTCGCGGCCGAGCATAGCGGGGGCATGTACACGCTGTTGCAGCTGATGCCCAGTATCATCGTACGTTGGCCTATATCATCGCGGGTCAATTATTTTGCTGACTGACATTCATTGATAGGGCATCGTCTTCTCGCTCATCATCGTGCGCGTCGGTGGCGGGAGGGACCAGGCAACGCGCTACACCGTGTCGAAGCCCAGCAGCGGCACGATCGGCAGTTCCCGCCTCGACAAATTCTCCGCTCGGCGCGGCGCTCCGACGGTGACAACCACGACTACGACGACGTACGAGGACTCAGCTGGCCTACCGTCCATCCCCCACGGTCGTGGTGGCGGCATCAGTATCGCCCTTCACGAGCGCTCGACATCCTCCTACATGGACAGCGACTTGGAGAGAGCGGATTCGCGAGACAAGGCCGAACTTCCTTGAATTATGACGGCTGTATTAGGCTTCGACTATTCCTGGTCGTGTGTACTACCGCTATCTATAGTGATGGGCTGATCGCTGAGCGATAATTTATTCTTGTGGAAGTTAATTAGACTGTAGCATGCTATGTACCAACTAGTCAATTGTAGCACCAATTTATGTCACTCCTTCCCTATGCCTTCCTGCGAGCTAAGATTCCTTTCCCTCCTCCTTTTACCGTGGCAATTGCAAGGTCGAAAGTCGAACAATGCGCACATGACTTGTCACATATCACGAGCTGTGACGATACGCGCGCGCGTGCCCCGGCGCGTCTAATTTGACTCTTACCGTCACCGGGGCCGGGCGCTTAACTTGGCTTCTGCCATCATGTCGTCCCTCGAGAAGTTGGCCATTCGCGGCATCCGCTCCTTCGACGACAAGCAGATATCCGTTATCGAGTTCTTCAACCCCGTCACCGTGATCGTCGGGCACAATGGCAGTGGCAAGACCACGATCATCGAGTGCTTGAAGTACGCGACTACGGGAGACCAGCCCCCAAACACGCGCGGTGGCGCATTCGTGCACGACCCGAAGATGGCGAACGAGAAGGAGGTGAAGGCGCAGGTGAAGCTGAGATTTCATGCGGCAAACGGGCAGCGGATGCTCGCGGTGCGCAACCTCAGTGTGACGCTGAAGAAGACGACGGGGATGACGATGAAGACCCTAGAGAGCATTCTTGCGGTGGCTGACGAGGCTCAGCAGGGAAAGAAGGTGCGTGTCATGATCATGTAGCCCCGTTCACTTACGCTGATTCATGACCGGCAGCGCGGGGTCATCTCGACGAAGTGCGCAGAAATGGACACCGAGATCCCCCAGCTCCTGGGTGTATCTAAGTCGGTCCTCGAGAATGTCATCTTTTGCCATCAGGAGGACTCGTACTGGCCACTATCCGAACCCTCCACACTCAAGAAGAAGTTCGACGACATCTTCGAGGCGACCAAGTGCGTACTAAAACTCTTCACAATACATGACTCTCAACCCCTCTATCAGATACACCAAGGCCCTCGACTCCATCAAGAGCCTCCGCAAAGACCGCGTCGCTGAGCTCAAGACCGAGAAGGTCCGGCTTGAAGGCCTCGCGCGCGACAAGGCACAATACGACAAGCTCAAGGCGCGCATATCCGAGCTCAGCCAGACCATTGTAGCGAAGGAGGCCGAGTACGACCAGGTCAAGGTCGAGTACGAGGCGATGGTGGACGCAAATCAGAAGCTGTACGAGCAGGCGAACGCCTTCCGCGAGACGTACATGAACGTGCAGAACCTGGAGAACCGAAAGAAGCAGCTCAAGCAGGATATCGAGGAGGCGAAGGCAGAGATGAAGGAAGAGGAAGGTTTGTCGTGGTGATTGAGCTCGCAAGGAGCCGAATTGACCTATACGCGTAGGCTCCGACGAGGAATTAAGGGAGCGTCTCCGGAATCACGAGAAGCACATTGAGAAGGAGAAGGGTCGGAGACTCACGGAGATCAACGCGAAGGAGGATCTCGAGGAAGAGCTAAAGGCAATGCGCGAGGAGCAAATGCATGACACTGCTAGGCTCGGGAAGCTGCGCGCCGAGAAGGAGGTTCGAACGCAGTCCTCTTGTTCGAGCATCATCCTGACTATCGCACCAGGCCCAAGAGCAACGCATCCGCGATAGGGAGCAGATCATCCGTGAACTTGCCGCTAAGCATGGGATCTCCGGCTTCAACATAACGCCCTTGGGAGCGGACAAGGTCGTGGAGTTCATCTCGCGACTAGACGACGCGTACCGCAAGAGCAAGGAAGAGCTGGACGCTCAGACGGTGGGCATATCCTCTGCATGTTCTAAGGGAAACTCAATGGCCTGCAGCGCAACCTCCAAACCAAGCAGGACGAGCACCAGAAAGAGCTCCTCGAATTGGAGAAAAAGGTCGACTCCCTGCGAACCCGGAAATCCACCATGAAGACCGCCCTCGCCGAAAAACAAGCGTCCATCACCCGCGACGAAGCCACACTCGACGACATGCAGGACATCCCTGCCCAGCTCGCCACCGTCGACTCCGAGATCGAGGACAAGACAGAGAAGCTCAAGAAGCTGCGTGAGCAGATCAGGACCGCCGCGTACGACAAGCAGATCGAGGAGAAGGCACGGGAGGCAAGGTTGTTGGACGACCAGCGGAATGAGGCGAGCCGGGAGTTCAGGTTTCTGAGCTCGCAGGCGGAGATTAGGGCGAAGCTGCAGCTGAAGAGGACGGAGGTGCAGAGTAAGACGAAGGAGGTGCAGGCGACGTGGGTGGTGGTCTTTCTTGCATGTAGTATGCGGGGCTAATTGGGTTGTACAGCATCGAGACGAGCAGAGTCAAGTTCCGCAAGATCATGCAGAAGGATCCTGTGGCCGAAACGATGGAGAAAGACCTTGACAAGGCCAGGATGTGAGTGCTGACGGCTGACGATTAGAATTGGGCTGAGTCCGCGCCCAGTGAGCGCGAATCCGAGCAGGAGACCTTGGACAAGCAGGCGACCAATGCTGCCAGCGTGGTGCAGAACTCGGAAACCGCCATTACCACGATGAGGCAGGAGGTTAAGACGAACAAGGAGCGCATACGCGGTACGCCACTTCCCTCTCACGCATTAAGCTTGTGGATGTCTGATTCCGCGTTGCAGTCCTCGACAGGAACATCAAGAAGGTCCTTGGCGAGCGGCCGACCATTGAGAAAGCAATCGCTGAGGCTAAAGAGGAAATCGAATTCCGTCGCAAGTGGGCACCTTTAAGGCCGCGCAATCTTATACTGGTTCTAATCACCCTTACCCTCAGGCGTATCGAGGGCCTGAAAGGCGGCAAGACCTTGCTTGAGCGATGGCTCCAAATCGGCGAAGAGCACAAGAAGTGCCCGGCGTGTGTAAGGATGATGGACGACCGGGAGTTGAGAGAGTTTGAGAAGACGGCGAGTGATGTGGGCACGAGATTGTGTGTGCAGTGCTGATAGGAGGTGTGTAGATGCGCGAGCACATCGGGAACGCGGACCCCAAGAAGCTTGACGGGACGAAGAACGAGATGGAGGAATGGGAGCAGGAGCTGGTCGAGCTGGAGGGTTTGATACCGCAACAACTGGAGCTGGAGCGTCTGAAGGAGGAGACGCCCGCGCTCGAGGCCAAGATCAAGGCGCAGGAGGACGCCCTTCCGGAGCTCTCAGCGCAGGCTGACGAGGTATATTGTTCTACTTGTGGCCATCTGTTTCCAAGGGACTGACCTCGCGGATAGATAACCGACAAGATCGACCTCCTGCGCAAGCAGGCAAACGAGGTGCAGGCGCTCAAGCTGCAGGCCGCGAACATCACCCGCCTTCAGAAGGATGTCGAACGCCTTAAGGAAGAGATCGAGGAGATTGAGCACGACCTTTCGGCGACTGGCTCGACGAAGTCAACGGACGATCTGCAGGCGGAGATCGAGAAGATGACGGACCAGATGTGAGCCTCCCTACTGTCGCTCTTACCGTGAACTTTACCTAACCGTCCGTAGTCGCTTGCTCGAGCGCGAGAAGAACCACCTCACCGCGGACAGCAACCGCATGAACAACAGCGTCATCTCAACGGAGAGGGAGCTGCATTCCTTGCAGACGCGCCGGATGGAGCTCACGTCGAAGGTTGAGAAGATGAAGACGCTCGAGACCAACATCGCGGAAGCCAAGAAGCGTATAGAAGAGATCGCGGTCGACCAGAAAGTAAGGTGCAGACTTTGAGTGCCTTCAGCGTCTCACGCGGTGTCCAGGACATCGATGTCAGGATACGCGAGGCCCAGGGTCCCATTGACGCGCTCAACGCGCAGTGGGAGTCCATCCGCGCCGAGCTGAGGGCTATCATTGAAACAGCTTCCGAGCATACTCGAGCGTTGAGCTTGG
Organism: Schizophyllum commune H4-8; assembly: GCF_000143185.2. NCBI lineage: Eukaryota > Fungi > Basidiomycota > Agaricomycetes > Agaricales > Schizophyllaceae > Schizophyllum > Schizophyllum commune. Next base: position 1,235,494 of record NW_026089545.1, on the reverse strand, counting down.
ACAGCGACAAGCTGAACAACATCAACAAGGCTGTGGAGCGGTATGTCTCTCACTTTCGGCACCCCCTGCAGTGTCTGACGAGTTGCAAAGCTACGTCAAAGAAAAGAGCCAGCGCATCTTGGACGAATGCAGCAACACCGTCGAGCAACGCAAGGTGGAGATCAACGAGCTCTCCGAGCGCGTCGAAGCGCAGCGCCGCGTCATCGAGAAGATCGACAAGGAGATCAACGAGAGCGGCGCGTCGCAGGCCTCCCTGCGCGAGAACATCCGCGTGCGGAAGATGCAGAAGGAGATCGTCGAAATCCAGACCGAGATTGACAAGGTGGACATGGAGGAGATTGCGCGCTCCCGAAGGGCGTTCAAGGATCAGTATAAGCCTGCAAAGGAGAAGGAAACGGAGCTGCAGGGGCAGGTGAGTTAAGTGGATGTCGTGACTCAAATGGTAGCTGACCAAAACTAAGTATTCCCACATCGGCGGCATGCTGACGTCCAGTCGAGAACAACTGTCGACGTGGGAGCATGACCTTCGCGACTTCAAGGACATCAACAAGAAGTATACGGAGCAGCTGATCAGGGTCAAGGTGCGCGAACTACCTTGTAAGATGTAGCCAGTCGCTCATGTAGCGCGCAGATGTCCGATATGGCAAACAATGACCTTGAGAAGTATGCCAAAGCCTTGGATAGGTATGTCGGATACCGATTCGCGGTTGTAAAAACCGGCTAACATGGCTCAGCGCCATCATGAAGTACCACAGTCTGAAGATGGAGGAAGTCAACGACACGATGAGGCATCTCTGGAACAAGACATACCAGGGTACAGACATCGACGGCATCAAAATCCGCTCAGATGTTGAGGGTGGCGCATCGAAGCGGTCCTACAACTACCGAGTGCGTAGTGCCCATTGTTGCGTGCTCGCCTAACCTGACTGTTCTCTCATTCAGGTGGTCATGACCAAGGACCAAGTTGAGATGGACATGCGAGGGCGCTGCTCCGCAGGTCAGAAGATGCTGGCGTCCATCATCATCCGCCTTGCCCTTTCAGACTCCTTCGGCCAGAACTGCGGCATCCTCGCCTTGGATGAGCCCACCAACGCTCTGGACACAGAAAACATCGATGCTCTTGCTTCCAGCTTGGTCGAGTACGTGCACCGTGTGGTCTTCATGTCTCCTTGGCTGATCAACTCTATGCAGTATCATCAACGAACGCAAGAACCACTCGAACTTCCAGCTCATCATCATCACCCACGATGAGAATTTTTTGCGAAAGCTCGGTCAGAGTGAAGTGATGGAGCACTACTGGTCAGTGTTCCGCTACTTCTGTATGCACCTATAGCTGACTCGGTTTATAGGCGTGTAGTCCGGGACTCCAGGCAGAAGTCCATCATCGAGCGTCAACGATTCCACTAATCTATATATGTTTTGCGCCTTGCTATCACTGTTTCTGCTGCATCTGTCTAACTGCTCATCTACGACTGACATGGACAAGGGATACTCGCACTCGTAATTTATGCCATGTACTCGGTCCACTCTACACTCTGAACGAAGGTTACATATGTACAGCTGTACGCTCCTGCTGCTAAGACTCCAAGCCAAGATCCTCCTTCCGACGTGCGTGAAGCTCCGACCACGGCGGCAAGCCAAACCTCTCAGGCATCTCCGCCCAGTACGCAGATCCCCACGACAGGTCGGCCTGTTGGACATGCAAGAAGCAGCTATCGCAAAGTACTCTTTCCAAGTCGTCCCATCGAGCCTGAGGCATGTGGTGAACGAATATGGCTTGATTTTTTCGAAGGAGGGCGATGGCGATCGAGTTCCTCTTGATCATGCACGCAGCGCGACTGGTGCAGGTGGCAACCGGCGTCAAGAACATGTCGACGATGCGCTGGTTCGCCTGCTGGTCCATATCTCGGACGGCGCGCAAGCACTTTTCCCGGGCGAGTTCTGAGAGATGAAGGTGCATGTTGTCGTACTTTGGGCTGATATGGCCGTCGAGTATGCACTCGGGACCCATGCGCGTGCAGCATTCGAGGGCGACGGCAAGTAGCCACTGGGCACCGACCTCCATGGCAACGTCGGCAATGGCAAAGTGGACGCAGGGTGGTATTCCCACTGTCGATCTGGCGCCTTCGAAGCTGCGTGGATAGATTGTCGATGCGTGGAGAAGAGCGCGCCGACGCAGATACGGCACGTCGTATTTGTGGGCTAGGCGCAAGACTGAGACTATCTGGCGGATAGGTAGCTTGGTCTTCGGACCAACTGGACTCTCAAAGAATCTTGTGGCAGGCCGTCAGCGTGAAATCGAAGAACAACAAAGGCCCCAAGCGTACCCCGAGTCAAATATGGCGCGCAAAAAATAAGCAACCTCACTTGCTTTATCATGGAGCTCAACGACAGGCAAGTCTTCCGAGGTAGAGCCCGAGGGTGGCTGTGGAAGGCAGAAAAGATCGGCGAAGAAGGTAGAGCGTGCGGCAAGTATAGAGCGATGCACTCGGAATCGCGTCCCTTCCGCCTGGATGATGACATTGCCATCGTCGAACCAGAGGTCGTCCACCTTCATATCTGGAGATTTGAGACGATCATCGGAGTCCATTGCCACAATTGACACACCCCGCGTGACGATGAGAGGCGGAGGCAAGTGACGTGACCGGAGACCGGACGATCGCTGATCCGGTTGCTATTGTGACGGAAAAGGAAGGCATTGAAGCGCTCGTTGACGGTGCATGCGAGGACTTCAGACGCAGGTAAACTCTGACCAAAATTCATGTACATGGCATGTTCGCCTAAGGGTATCATCACAAGCGTCGTAAAATTCCATATCCTACCTACAGACGAACTGCGAACGCGAAATGAGTATGTGCGATATCTCCGTACAAAGACAGTAGAAAATAAGATAAACTAGACCAGAGTAGCGGTTGAGAGATACGTAGAGACAAGGTATGTAACGCGCCGCGAGTAGATCACACCTGCTGCTGCAACAATGAAAAACAAGAGAAGGTGAATAAAGGTGCTGCCGAGGGCCTGCCTCGGCCACTATTATAGCTTCATCAACCCCTTCATCGCGTTCGCAACTGCGAAACTCGACTTGGCCATTATCTGCCTCGACTCCTTTGTCACCTCTGGCAGCGCTTGCACCTCGCTCAGCTTGTTTGCGTGCTCCCCGAGCTCGCGCAGGATCTCCTTCCCTTGCGCGGCGGACGCGGGCGGCAGGTTGTCGTTGCATACGGCAACGATGCTGGACACGATGGTGATGATCTGGGTGATGTTCTCGTTCAGGGTCGGCGAGGGTGTTGGACTTCGGACGCCGGAGAGCACGCTCTGGATTGCGTAAACGATGGATTCGGTTTGAGCTTCAAGGTACGGCTAAAGTAAGATTAATTAGTGAGGTGTGGTAAGTAGAGTAAATGCTAACTTGCCTTGAGCTCAGCCCAAGGATCTTCCGCTCCAGTCGCAGATTCATCACTCGCGATGTTGCCCCCGCCATTTGGCTGGTCAAAGATAGGTGGCGGCGAACTCGTGTGCTCAGAACTCGAGTTACCCGACGGCGTCCCCCGGCCAAACCCCCGCATACGTTCACCCGCACCAGACGAAGCCGTGCTACCAACCCTGCTATGCATTGACCGCTCCTCCACCGAGCGCAGCATTGGTGAGAAGGCGTTTCGCGTCGCCGGGCTCGCTGCAGCGAACTGCTCCTGCTCCTGCTTCGTCGCCCGCCGGATGAGCACGGTGCGTGCGAGCTCCGTGACCGTTGCAGATACATGGCTGGCAGCAGCATCCAGCAGGCTAACGGGGGACATGCCTGAACTTGACGCATGGGTCTTGACCGCGGCGACGAGGTTGCTGAGCGTGGCCTCGAGACGCTCTGACAAGGCTTTGAGCGTCTCGGGGTCGACGTCGGATCGTTCCCGCGAGCTGCGTCGCTCGAACGCGCGGCTGTCTTCGATGATCGCAGACGCGGCGTTGACAACGGCCTTCATAGGCGAAAGCACGCGTGTCGGCGCGTTTGAGCGACCGGCAGTGAGCAAGCTGTCGACAGAGCTGAGGAAGGCGGTGATATGGATGTCCAGGATGCCACCGTCGGCAGTGACTGGCAGCTCCTCCGCTGATCTGTCGACCCTGGGGGCCTGCGAATAGAGCTGTGATGTCGCTAGAAGGTTCAATGAGCATCAGCAAGGTCTGCAAAGAAGGCTGACATACCCTTGACACTGCGCAGCTCGGTCTTCGCCTGCTCGTACTTGCGCTTGTACTCCTTGAGCTGGCTATCGAGCTCACGGATGACGCCAAGATCCGAGTCCTTCGCAGTCATCAACTCGTCGTTGCGCCGCTGCAAGTCCTCCAGCTCAGCCATCAAGCCTTCCATATCTGAGCGCAGTTGGTCGACGATCTCTGGGTCAGCCTGCAGACCGTCAGCATGTCATGCAGCGAAGAAGCAGTTTTGAGACGTACCCCGCCTCCGCCGCCACCTCCCCTTTCGCGCTCTTCCTCTAGACGCTCGCAGCGATCTCGCAAGATCTGCAGCTCCTCCTCATCGGCCACCTTGTCTCGCTCTCGCCGGTCACGCTCGCGCCTCAAGCTGTCGACTTCGTCTTCGAGCTCGCGCATGCGGTTGGCCTGCGCTTCGGATTGCTACAACAATCTGTCAGTCGACAGAACCAGGAAGGTGCAATGCAGTACTTACCCGCCTCATCTGCTCGAGCTGGTCTTCGAGCTGCCGCACCTTCTCATCATCGTCACCTCGCCTCCTCTCCCGTGCACCCGCCGAGTCGAGATCACGCTGCATGGACGACATCTGCGACTGCATAGTCGCGATCTTGTACTCGTAATCCCGCTTCATTTTCTCCGTGTCGTCCGCGACACTAGCCCGCCCGCCGAATCGCCCTCCGCCAGAGCGGTCAGACGCCGCAGATGCCCTGCCCTTGTTGTAGAAGTCATCTCCGCTTCGGCGGCCAAGATCATCGTCGTCATCGGTGTCTCGCAGTCGCGCGCTGAGGCCGCTCAAGCCACCGACGGCAGGGCTTGTCGATCCGCGATAGTCGCTCGCGCTATCGGGCTCGTCAAGCAGATCGCCCCGCTCCCGGCTTGGTTCGCGATCGTCGATGGTAGTGCTTCCGCTCTCGCGCGCTTCACGCGCATAGGGCACCTCGATGTACTCTTCCTCAATTGTGCTTTTCGTCGGGATGATCATCTGGCTGGTGGCAGTGGCGCTCTGCATTGTTGAGGAGGCGCTCTCGCTTGCGCCGCTCGTGCTAGTCATCCCGCTAGGGCGGCGCGCGATATCGGCACCTCCACGGTCTTCCGAACGGCGTCCAGTAGTGTCTTGTGAGGGTCGCCGCCGTGATGAGGCAACACTGCCCGAGTAGTTGTGGCTCATGGCGGATCTAGAGAGGGGAGGACCTTGCTCCTCGCCCGGCTTCCGGCCGCGGTAGACATCTTCGCTCTGGCGACTCGAGATGGAGTAGGTGGCTTCACTGGGCCGTCTGCGGTCTTCTGAGGGTCGCCTGCTGCCACTTCCGTAGCCACTGTCTGATGGACGGTCCTCCGAGTCCTGGTTTGACTTCCCGCTCGGCTGCACATGGTAAGAAGGATGCCTGCTGCTGGACAGACGGACGTACATCTTCCTTGAACTCCGGGTAGCGCCTTGCGAGTTCGTAGTAAACGTCGCTTGATAGGTCTTCGAAGCGGGAAGTAGGGAGGGTAGCGAGTTTCTGGCGAGCCTGGTTGCGCTTGGGGTGGAACTCCTCACGCACAGGAAGGAAGGGAACTGCGAACGGACGTGAGCGCCATGAACAGTGCACGATACGCGTCACGCACCTTGCTTGTCGCTCTTCCGCCTCACTAGTTCATCGTACACATCAGTGGACAGCTCATGGAACTGCTGGATTGTCAGCCGCGTGAGCTTCTGTCGGGCGGTGGAGCGAGAGTCCTGAGTTGCTGCGCTTGTTCATTAGCGCTGGGCGTGGAGGGGCCTTTGAGGGACGTACAGCGCGCAAGATAGGCAGCTAGATAGGACGAGAGCTCGTCAAAGTGGATCTTGGACACGGTCCTGTAGTCGATTTGGGGGACGGCGGGTGCACTCTTGTCCTTCCCGATGGGACGATAGGACTCCGTCTTGTAGTTGGAGATGCCCGAGAACGCGGTGGGGGTCGGGGAGGCAGCGCGGGACTGCGAGCGACGCATGTTGGGAAAGGCGCCGGCGTCGTGATGGGTGTTGGGTTCAAGAGCTCATCGTCGAGAACAATGCATGAGGCATGCGACAAACACGCCGCGAGTTCCGAGCCACGTGGTTTATATGTGGGCTCGGCCGTTAAGTTAGCTCGTGCCGAGAGCATCATCGACCGCGCTTGTTCCTGGCCATTATGTTCGATCCCAGCTGGTTACACACTCCCTCGAGTCGTCGGTCGAGCTTTTGAGGTGGAGGTGTACGAATTTGTACCTATTCATCATGAAATTGTAACACTTATCCACTTGACGCGGAGCGCGTACGGACTGGATCTCTTCTCCATTCGCCCGTGGAAGTACTGCAAAGAAAGTGACCCTGTACCCTTCTGAACTAGAGTACTCAAGACACACGGAGTGATCCCTTAGTCAGGAAGTGGTATTTACAAGATTTATACCAAACTGGGACATTCATTATTCTACATGAATCCTAAGGCTCAGTGCGCTCCAGAGAAAGCAGGGTTGCCCTTGATGTACTCCTCAGGTGTTGTGAGCGGCTCGTCGACAATCTAAGGGCAGGTCAGATGGGGAGTACGCGATGTAGCGATAGGTTACTCACCGACTGGCTCCAGTCGAGCTTCTCGCCACCGTAGTAGCCGAATTCGTACACGAGGCGCATGTTCTGCAGCGTCTCCTCCTGGATAGCCGGAGGCATACCCATCTGACCCAACATCCCCTTGAACGCCTCGTTCGGCACGCGCTGGAACGTCGCATCCTTGCCCGACGTCGGGTACACCTTCTTGAACGCCTCGAGGATCTGCAGCGGCGTGATATACCCCGACGACGCGTAGACGCGCTTGCCGAGCGTCTGCTCGCGCTTCATGAAGATCGCCTTGACGAATTTGCCCGTGTCGCGCTCGGCGGCAAAGAGGGGAATCGGGGCGTCCTCGGGCATCGCCATGCCGAGTGTCCACTTGCCCTCGGGAGAGGGGCGGAGGCTCATGCCGGGGATGTTGGCCATGTAGAAGCCGGGGAGGAAGAAGGTCGCAGGGATGCCGAGTTCGCGGATGTAGTCTTCAACCTTGGCCTTGCTGTCGAAATGGTGGACCTCAGAGAGGACGCCGTTGGTGACTGATAGATGGTGAGGACGAGAATTGTTGTGAATGAATATATACTCACGCTTGGTGACGTTGAGAAGACTGCTCCAGACGAGATGTTGGACGTTCTCTTCCTGGTGGCAGATTAGGCACGTCAGGGATATATTGTGGCAAGCTACACACCTTGCAGATATCGGCAATGTTTTTGCCCTGGGCAATCTCCTTGTCGCCGCTCATGCTGTCCCAGAAATTGGTGACCGCAAAGACGCCGTGCGCGCCCTTGATGGCCTTTCGCAGCGACTCCTTGTCGTCCATATCAGCCTGAAGGTGGCATGGTCAGATTTCGCATCACAAGAACTATGAATTTACTAACAGCGACAACCTCCGCGCCCTGCGCAGCGAGCGCCTTAGCGCTGTCCTTGTTCACATCGCGCGTCACCGCGCGAAGGGCGAACTTGCTCGACGCGGCGGAGTCGGCGAGGATGCTATTGATAACAGAGCCGCCCTGCTTGCCAGTGGCGCCGAGAACGGTGATGATTTGCTTGACCATGATGAGAAAATATGTTTGTGGTAGAGGAAAAGGGGATGAGAAGAGATGCAAGTGAAGATCCCCCCTCTCCCTCCACGTCCTTTATACTCCTGCTTCTCAGCGCGGGTGTATACCTTGTCGCGCGTGGATAAATTAAAGTCCAAAAGCTTACAGAGCAGCGTACGCGTCGACCTGCCGCGACTACATCCTCATGAAGTGTTCGCCACCTTTCACCGCCTCGTCAGCTCGAGGACAGGTGAGTACAATGGTCAAGAGGAAGAGAGCGGGTAAATTGGACTTGGGTGACCAATGTCCTTCACGTTTGGGTTTGCCACGTGCGCGGACGGAAGTGGGTCAACGCGTTACGATGAACTGTGACACGACGCGTTTTGGACTTGTTTCCGACCACCTTGTTGCTCTCAGACGGCGGAAATTCTGGCTATGCCTCTCTCTATGCCTTTTGGAAGGTTTATGTGTGCCTAAAGCTCTGCTGGTGTACTCTCTCGGCGAAATTCACCCTCTAAAGAGCCCAATGATAAGGCTTGGTAAGCCAACTTGCAACCTTTGCTCCGGAAGGACGCAGAAGAGGAGGGCGTGTGGTATCGAAGAGGCAGGTGGCTTCACCATTCAGGAAGCATCATGATGCCGGCTTGCCTGGCGCGTCGCCTCGGCTGACGATCCCCCTGTCAGTCCAGCCTGGTACATAAGACCATGCCGCGGTTGACGTGAACAATCCCCGATACTCTTTCCCTTTTTCGTATCCAGTACCACTTTGTTCTCCGCCCCCATCAACTACTCTCATTATGGCCGACGACTCTCGCGCACCGCAGGAAGCCGCCTGGAAGGCCCCCCTCATCCGCGGGCTCTACCAACGCTCGTTCGCCGGCATCATCGTCACCATCGTAGGCCGCTCTGCCGACATTCCCTTCCAATACGTCCTCTTCAAGAAAGGGTACGCCGTCAGCCTGTTCGCCCGCGTCGGCATCCTCTCGCAGCCCGATGTCGCCCAGGCCGCCCTCACCACCGGCGCTGGCGTTGGCGGGCTCGGGCCAGTGCCCACGCTCCTTCTGGGGATCTACACGATCGCCTCGATGCGCCACATCTACTGGGTGACGATGACAAACACGATGTACTTTGGGCCGACGGGCGGCGCGATTGTCGCGGTGTACAACAGCCTGCTTAACACGGCGAACACATTCATGGTGGCGTATGGGGCGACAAGTCTAGTGCGGGCCGCTGCAAACGCGGCAACCTCCAACTCGATTGCAGGCTGGGCCACTTCGCTCGGGTGGCAGCAGTGCGTATTTATTCCCATCTTGATTGTCCTTGCCTGACCCTTTGTTGTAGGTGGGCGGGCCTCGGCCTCTTCCTCTCCGGCATTGCCATCGAGATGCTTTCTGAAGAGTCGCGCAAGAAGTTCAAGAAGGATCCGAGGAACAAGGGCAAGGTCGACGGCACGGGCCTATTTGGCGTAGTGTGAGTCCACTTGTTCGTCTTCAACCGATGTTTTGTTGACGAATCAAATCCTAGACGCCATCCCAACTACCTCGGCTACACCCTCTGGCGTACTGGCGCCTCTCTTGCCACCGGCTCCATTCCCGCGGCGGTCATCTCGTTGCTGTGGCAGATTAACTCGTTTGCCGGGTCGATTCCAGACCTCACGCAGTATATGGCTCATCGTAAGTCGTGACGACATAACTTGGTGGATATTGCGCTAATATTTCCTATCCTCAGGGTACGGCCAGCAGTGGACGGAGTACGAGAAGCGTGTACCTTACAAAATTATCCCTGGTCTGTACTAGGAGTCCGGGATGTGTATTGTGCCATTTCTGGTCCATACGCGAGCTCTCGTATGCGATTTTCAGACATATCACTTGCTCCTGTAGGCGTGGATACCTTTCTAGCTGTTCGTGAAGTTGAATTGTGGAAATATAATCACGTGTGGTCATCTCCGAAAGGCGCGAGGCCCGAAAGTGCGAAGTGCGTTTGACGCGTTCTTCACTTGTGTCCCTCCACGTCAGAGCCATGGACGCTGTCAAGTTACTCTACGCAACGCTGAGTAGGGCGGAGTGCTAAATCACCAGAGAATCCGCTTACAGAAAGATCAGGCCGCGACTGCCCGGTGGTCGCGATCGCGCTCGTCGCGCTTGGCTCCCTTAGCCTCCTGAAGTTCGCGTGGAAGACGACATGCTTCCTCCTGCAGACCTTCGTCCTCCCCGGAAAGAGTGTACGCTGCCCGCCATACTCACGAGAACGTGCACACGTGGATTGACGCATCCCTTTCCAGCTCGAGAAATTCGATGCCAAACAGGGCGCGTGGGCGGTCGTGACCGGTGCGACGGATGGCATCGGGAAGGAGTTCGCGCTGCAGCTGGCGAAGGCGGGCTTCAACATCTTCTTAGTGTCGCGCACGCCGGCGACGCTGGCAGCGGTTGGGCAGGAGATCGGTGAGTCGGGTGATCGGGGAGGGGGACGTGTTCACGGCTGATACTAATGGAGTGTTGCAGAGCAAAAGTACCCCGGCGTGAAGACCGCGTTCCATGCGATCGACTTTGCGAAGGCTGATGAGAGCGCGTATGAGGGGCTTGCGGCAGCGTTGAGGGAGCACGACGTCAGCGTCCTGGGTGAGTGGGTTTACTCTGCGTTTTTGAGAGGTACGACTGACACGCTTTCCCTCCAGTCAACAATGTCGGCAAGTCGCACAATATGCCCGCCTACCTTGTCGACGTCCCGAAGGACGAAATGCTCGACATTGTAAACATCAATGTCACCGCGACCCTCCGTGTCACCTACGCGGTCCTTCCGGGCATGGTCCAGAAGTGCGTCTGCTCAAAGAGCCTTCTTTCGACTGCCGAATTCACCTCCTTTCTTCTCTAGGAAACGCGGTCTCATCCTCAACATCGGCTCCTTCGCCGGCGCGGTCCCCTCACCCATGCTCGCGCCCTACTCTGGCACCAAGGCCTTCCTCTCCACCTTCTCCGACGCGCTCGGCGCCGAGGTCAAGAAGGACGGTATCACCGTCGAGCATGTTAACACCTACTTCGTCGTGCGTATCTCTTCCTTCTCCCTCTCCCCTCCCATCCCCTCTTCACCCATCTCGCAACCCACCCGACTATCCGAAGTGACCTAACACCCTTCCCCCAGGTCTCCAAACTCTCCAAAATCCGCAAGCCGAGCCTCTTCATCCCCACACCCGCCCCCTTCGTGCGCTCCGTGCTGGGCAAGATCGGCCTCGCGTGCGGCGCCGCGTACAGCGGGCGCCCGAACACGTCGACGCCGTACTGGTCGCACGCGCTGATGGACTATGCCATGACGCTGGTGGGCGTGAAGAGCTTGTTCATCGAGCACACGCACCGATTGCATGTGGATATCCGGCGGAGGGCGCTGAGGAAGGCGGAGAGGGAGGCGAAGCAACAGTGAGGATGTATGGCTTTTTGAGAGCGCTTGGGATAGACAGGCATGCCGTGAGGGAGCAAAATGTATCCTGCTACATACTACATCTGAAGCTCGGAGACCTGCTCTTAATTTCTGAAGGGAAACCGTGAGAGCACGAGACGGAATTCCACATTCGTGCAGATAACACCAAGGCGGCACTGCAATGACTGAGCTATTTTCCCATTTGCCGGGTCGTTATAACATTAGGAGATGCACCGTGTCTGATTGGTCTCCACTACAGGCACTAAGGCAGGAGGAGAAAGTACGATCATGCGTTGCGAGAGATACATAGCAGGGCGAGGGAACATATAATGCGGAGTAGAGGGACGCAAAACCAACGAGTACTAGGCAAGGAAATCAGTATGCTAGTCTACGACAGACAGCAGAGGACAGAACCTCTTGATGGGAATCCCGGGAATGCAAAGAAAGCCTCAACCGCGCTTGGCGCCGGTGAGCGGGTGGAACGGGGCGAATTGCCAGAGACTGCGAATGGGGTCAGCTTTACTGTGCCCCGCACTCGCACTGGCATGCATCGCCGGCATTGCCATAATCGAAGCAAGGCGTCAAGAATCGAGAGCACTCACTCTGCATGCTCTTTGACAAGCTCCGGAAGCGCCTCTTTAGCCTCCGCAGGTATTGGCGGCCAGGCGTCCGTCGTGGCCAGGTCGTGGTGGGCGACGACGAAGGGGAGGAGGAACTCGGCTGTGTATTGCCCAGTGAACCACTTGAGGTTCTCTAAGAGGGCAAACAGACGTGAGCACACTTGAACGAGGTACAGAGATGCGAAGCGAGCGCTCACCCTCGACCATTTCTACCAGAGCCTCCTTCGACGTGGCCTCCAGCAGCACGTCTTCCTTGATGGCAGCGACGTGCTGCCTCATGCCATCGACCATGGGTCCGGCGAAGGCCATTTCGTGCGTCAGCACAGCAGGAGAATAAGATGCTGGGTTCTGCGATGACGAGCGTATATGAGCCTTCGCATTCAATATGCACCTCAAATGGAAACTCACCAGCTTCCACCCCTCGATCTTCTCCTTGAGGGCATGTACGCCGGCGATGGCAGTAGGCATGTATCCGGTATCGGTGTACCCGAGGACCTCAAAGAGGGAGCGCCCGCCGACGCGAGGATCCTTGGTGGTGAAGAACTCCTGGTCGCCTATGAGGTGCGGTGGTTAGTGGATCGCTACAGCGCCTTCATATTGGATAAGCGACACACCTTCAAGGTGCAACTCCAGGACACCGCAGACGCGGGCCGCGTAGTCGAGGAAGGCGGGGAAGTTGGGCTGGCCAGGGAGCGTGTGTGCACCGTTGCTCTGGATGGCGTTTAGGGCGCGGATGAGGTCGTTCTGGAGGAGGGTCAACGGGACGCACACAGAGTATCACGCTGCGATTCGACGCGTGCGCACCTTCATGAGCGTATTGACGTGGCGCAGAGCAGCGCGAGGGCTACATCGTGGTGAGCAGGCAAATTGAGAAGTGGTAGACATGTACGCACTCCGTCGAATTGAGATCAGAAGGAACGTTCGCTACTGGCAGAATTGGTAGGGGGAACATCGTGACTGGTGTCGCGCGTGGTATAGTCAAGACGATGGTAGGGTGGCGCAGAAGTCGTGTAACGCTGAGAGATGCGGTAGGTGGAAGTCGTGGTAGATGGAGGTCGCAGACGAAAGCAGTCGCAGAACTTGTTGAGTGGCTAAAGGAACGAATCTGATTATATACTCTGGTGCTCGGGCCATCCATCAAGACAGGGCCAAACGGGCATGGCGACAACCGGCAGGCTGCGGTTGGGAGCGCCTGCATGGCCATTTTGGGGACAAAGGGCGGCTGCGTTTGGTAGCCTCATGCGGGGCGATGCAGGCGATTGGTGGCCACACGCGGAAGCAACTGAGAAAGGTTCCGACCCAGGACAATGCAAGACTCGAGTCTTCGTGATGGGGTTGGCCAGGGATGGCCATGAGGCGTGGGTGCATGAATGCGTGGATATGATATATGCGGGGAAAGCACAACATGAATAAGTGGTACAGGACAGCGAAAGGATGGGGTAAGGGTAGAGGAGACGCGAATGGAGGACGGGCAAGGAACAGCGGATACAGGAAGGGATAGGCGCCGTCATGACCTCGACAGGTTCTGGTATTGTATCGACGCTTGATCATATTGCTCCATATTGAGGAATAGCCGCGCGCGTTCGCGGACCATCCACCTATAGCGCGGAGTGTAAATATGCGGGCAGAGAATGGGAAGCAAGCTACGCACTCGACCAATGCTTTGCTGTACAAGCCCAGCGAGTTCACTGTGTCCGGATCCAAACTGGCGGCCGCGACCATTTGCGGTAGGCTCACTGCGAACAATTCCAATGAGCATACCAGTCATTCGTCAAGCCATCTGTGACGCACCCAACATGCGCAGGAAATGCTCTGCGCCGTATGCCTCGCTCATCTCCTTGCCCTCCGCGTCGAATTTCTCCCGGATGTTGGCGTACTGTGGCCGCTCGAATCGGTAGAGAAGGTTCTTGCCGAGGGCTTTGTCGAAGTAGGTCTTCAGGCCGGAGATTATGGAGGGGAGGAGGGCGTCGATGTCGGGTAAGCTGATCGTGGGTCAGCTTGGGTCCTGCAGGGGATGAGGGAAGTCTGCGCACCTTGCTGGCCTTTCTCTCCTGACATAGGCCTCGAACTCTTCTAGTATCTGCTTTACGTTTGGTTGTCGGGGGAGAGAGACGAGCTGATGCATCGCAACGTCTCAGTGAGGATTCATGAGAGCAGAACCGAGCGCACCTGGTTATTCTTCGTCACCGCCTCCCAATCGTCCACCAGCCTGACCTTCATGGCTTCAGGCATCTCCAGCTTCAGTTCTGTCCTCTTTGACTCTTCCTGAGAATCGACTCAGTGAGCTTTCTCCAGTCATCTCGCATGGATAGGCACGTACATCGTCTCGCGCGCGCTTCTGGCCGCGCGAAGTCCCGTCTTTCCGTGCTGCTCCCTTCACGTTCGCACTTGCGCTGCCACCTGCACCCTTCGCAGAGCCTTTGGCAGACTTCGGATCGCTGTTGAGATGCGTGCCGAGATGGAGCGATCTTGCAATCTTCATGTTCTCCTCGGTCATCTTCATCAAGCGGGATACAGGCACCCATTCATCCCATCTGACGAACGACATGCACGTATCGAGTGACACAGCGAGGTCGAGTAACATAGCCAAAGAGGAGGGGAGAGAGAAAGCATGTCAGTTTGCGACGGTCGTTCAAGCAGTACCACCACGCACGTCTGCTTCCAGCCTTTGTAGTGCACGAAGTAGTGTGCACCCTCCTGGCCGGTCACTGGGTGCGGCCCTTGCGCGTTGTGCACCTTCAGGATCTTCGCTTCGTAGATGAGCGGGCCATGATAACAGAGCGCCTTCTCGTTGATGGCGTACTGCTCAACATTCGAGTTCGACATGGAGGTGGACAAACAAATGCGAACGAGCGCGCAAACAACGCGTCGGGCTCGGAGAATCGGCCCGACGTGATTGACGCGCCGTCACCAAATTAGGCAAGTCGCTTGTGGGTCCACACTTCTGGACTGCGTCGTGCGGGGCGCGCTCATGTCGACCGCTGGGGTCCTCCGACTCGGTGGAAGTGCCCTGCGTTCGGCCGCTCTGGACGCGTCGTAGCATGGAGGTGGCTCAATGCTGAGCTGTACACGCAATTGACGCGCGTGGCCTTCGCACAGCGCCGCGGGGGAGGAACAACATTTCAGCCCCTCCCGACCCTCCATGTTGTTCTTGGAAACACATGCCGTCGGTCAGCGCAGGCCTGCAGCGTGCTCCCGGGAACTCTGTCCGTTGCTAAGTATACGCACGAGGTACCATCGGATTCGTTGCTTGAGGCTCTGCGCTGCCCAGCCGATTGTGGAGCGCGAGCACGCCTGCCGAAAGCTACGCGATAACGACGCTCGAACGCGGCGGACAAAATAGATATGCCAATATAAACAACAATTCGGCACGAGACATAACAGTAGGCGTATAGAGCAAGACGTGAGGGAGGAGGTTGGACGGGTAGGGGAGCAGAGAGCTCAATAAGAATTCTCTAAGCAAGGGAGACTACGCGATAGTATATCACTGATCATGTGTGAGGAGAGCGAACGGGCTCCCGCTCAATACAGCGCAAGTCCATCAGTAACGGGGAACGGTAGAAAACAGCGAGCGACGTAACATGGAACATTACAGGAGTGACAGGAGGGGCCGGCGTCCGCAGGATAAGTGATGCAAAGAACAGACAGAAAGGGTGCGTGGGGTGGTGGGCAGGCAGAAACAGTCCGCTACGCGCAAAGGAGGCAGCGCAGAAGAAAGGTCCGAGGGCTGACTTAGCAGATAACGCAGCACTTCATGCCCGTGCTCGCCTTTTCTTCCTGAACCACTTTCCCACTGCTCCGCCGCCTGTGGTGCCTGCTGTCGCTGGCGCCGTGCCCAGTGGGCACGCCGTCCCGCATGAGCATGCTCGCGCGCGTCGCGGCCTCGAACACATCGTCGACACCCTCGATCTTGAGCGCAGAGCACTCCTTGTACGCACGCGCGCCGATGAGCTGCGCAACGCGCTCGCCCTGTGCGCGCGTAACGTAAGATGTCGAGGACGCCTCGGATGCTCCTGACTCGGGGCGCAGGTCCGCCTTGCAGCCGACGAGGATGACAGGGATGGTGGGGCCGCAGATAGAGCGGACTTCCTCAATCCACTATGAAGGGCCAGTATCGTCAATCTCCGGTCCTCGGCTTGTCGGAATGTGCGACAGCGGGCACGGTACGCACCTTGGTCTGCACGTTTTCTAGCGAGTCGGGTGTGTCGAGGGCAAAGGCAATGAGGATGACGTGCGATTTCGAGTAGGACATGGGCCGTAGGCGCTGGAAGGTGCTGGTTATGGACACGGCCGACGAGCACGGCGATTGCAACGAACCTCATATTCCTCTTGCCCTCTGAAAAGAAGTCAGAAAGACTGCAGAAACGAATGGCACGCCACGCACGCTGTATCCCACAATGCCAGTTGTACGGGCTTCTCGTCGAGTCTGATTTCCGCGACATAGTTGTCAAAGACGGCTATCGTCGTCCTGGTCAGTCATCGTCCGGCGTCCGCGCACAGCACACATACTCGGTTGCTGCCGATGGGTCGGTCAACACGTCAGGAAGGCAGCTGAACGAGTACGCACGTATTCCTTTGGAAACTCGCCGAGCGCGAAGGAGCATAGTAACGACGTCTTGCCGCATGCGCCTGGCGCCTATCAGCTTCCGCAGGGTCAGAACAAAGAGACTATCGCGCGCACCGTCACCGACGATGACCAGCTTCCTCCGAATCTACGCGCGCAGGGTGGTCAGCGAACTCTCGCACGAGCGTGGACGAGCGAGGTGTGGTACGGACAGGTTGCTGGGATGCCATTCGCGATGGGTAGGAGAGAGGACGATATCAAGAAAGATAAGGAAGAAAGAGGAGAGAAGGTGGAAGCCAAGAAGAAACGGAGGCCTGGCCGCTGAGTGCAGGAGCAGCGAGCGTCCTCACGGTCGCGAATTGAAATGTTCTTTTCAGCCACAACGTCAGACCTTCATCGGCACACAGCCTCTTGCCTTTTGCGGAACATGGCCTCATCGCATTTAGGTCAGCCCAGCAGGCCTCTCCGTCGCCGCCGCCGTCCACGGCCATCTGCGCAGCTTTCATCGCCGCTAACCGACCACATTCACTCGCTTGTCAGGCTCGGCGTCGAAGCTGCTCGCCGTGCGCCCCCCTCCGCGCCCTCGCGCGTAGGAATCAATTCATACACAGCGCGGTTGATGCACGCCTCCGAGCGCAGCCTCTCGGCGGCGATGTCCTCCGCGTTCGAAGAATGTTCGGGACCCCGACTCGGCGATGAATGCTAACGTCGAACGTTCTCCGCGCGCAAGATCAAGAGGCGAGCTTCAACAAGACTAGAACAGGTACAACGCGGGGGTCACAAACGGACAAACACTGGACAACAAGGGACACCAAAAAGTACAAGAGTTACAAACAAACAGAGACGAAAAAGTCGGATGATGGTATGTATGGGTAATGGTACAGATGAAGGGCAGGCAGACCCGCCAATAAAAACAAACCGGACATAGATGTTACACGGAGAGGAGAGAAAACGTACTATAATATCCGTCCGCAACGAAGACACTCCAGCCGGCCCACCCACTCCTCAGACCGGCTTCCCCTTGAACGACTGCACCCACGACTTCAGCCCGCCAAACCGCTTCGTGTTCTGCGGCGTCCGGTCATGTGGCGCGAACCCCATCCGCGCAAGTTTCTGCGCGCTCGCCTTGCGCGCCTCACTGTCGGCCCCCTTCCCGCCGCGCCCTCCGCCCGGCGACGCGTGCGGCGCGGTGGACACTCGGTACAGCCTAGACTCTCCCAGCTCGCCATCCGTGTCCGTATCGTTCGCGTCCAGCGAGCTCACGCGGCTCAGCTGCGTCGCCACGGGCGTCACGGGCGTCTGAGGCACACCCGCGGCGGGCGACACCGGCGCGTCCTCCTCCTGCACGGGCGACGTAGGCGCCTCCATCCCCTCGAGCGAGGACGTGGAGTGGCAAATATAGTGCAAGCGCGGGTCGTCGCTGACCGTACGCAGGCGTCTGCCATTCACTGCGACTGCAACGCGATCAGCACTCTCGTGGAGAATGAAAACAGAATGAACTTACTGTCCGGCATGATGGAGTGCCCTGTCGCTCCCGTGCTAGTATGAGGCCTCCGCGGCACCTTGACCATATTTTTACGATGCCGGCGGCGCTCCGCCTTGCCCATGCTCGACTGCCTGGCCAGGGTCGGCGACGTGTGCTTGTCCGCTTCCTCGATCCAGCTCCGCGCGCTGTCCGGCATGGGGGTCGACGGAAGCATAGAAGGCGTCAAGGACGGCGATGAAGTGCCGGACATGGGTCCATGCGCGATGAGCACGCTGCCTCGCCCCTCCTTCTTCTTCTCCTTCTCCTCACGGAGCCGCCGCTCGAGGGCCAGACTTTCGCCATATGCGGCCAAGCGCGCGCTAAGCGGGATGCCATCGTCCGCCGCGAGGATGTCCTGCTGCGCCTTCTGCACGAGCGCCTCGGCCTGGGCGTGCGACGAGATTGCGCTGAGGTCGATGCCGAGAGGGGTATGGGAGCGACGCTCATTGAGGTTCGCGATGTTGTGGGCAAGGCTGGTATCGCTAGAGTGCGTGGTGAAAACGTCCATGGTAGGCGTCGTCGCACTACCGTCGCTATGGCTGGTCGTGCTCATGATCAAGGATGGCTCTTGGCTTCCGGCGGAGCTGACGCTGCTGAGCGAGTCGCCGCGGCCACGAGCACCATTACCAGCGGGTAAGGGCACGCGTAGCAAATTTGGCGAAGACGTAGCAGAATCGCTACCAGCCGCCACGGGGGGTGGACGACTGATACTGAAGGGAAACTCGGCGGTCGTTTCCGCGTGCTCGGGCCCAGACAGCAGCACACCCGGCGAGATCTGCGAGTCCGTCGAGTTCACAGAGAAGCCCCGCGCGCGACGAGGGTCCTCGACCTCTTCCTTCTCAATACTCGGCTGTTTGTGGATGATCTCCCCGTACGAGTCGTCTTCCTCGTCCTCCACAGCCGACGAAACATCCGCCGACGCCTCGGAGGATATCCTCGAGATAGGATTGCCCGCACTCCCCGGCCGCTTTCCCGCCTGCGCCTTCGACCCGTGCTTCAGCGACCCCGCGCTGTTGCAGCCGCGCAGCCCGAACCGCGAAGTTGAGCTGTTGTTGCTGTTGAACGACGACGTGCGCTCGCTGATGCTCGACGATGAGTCGAAGCGCAGGGCACGGATGCTCGAACCGCTCTGTCCACTGGACGACGTCCGGTTGTGCGGCCTGAGAATCCCTGGGCGCTTGACGGGCGTCTCACGCGGGATGACCACGTCGTCGTCGAAGACCGCGCCGCTGCGATTTGGGGTGCTGCTGGCCCCCGAGGGGGACCGCGCGCGAACCTGGGCAGTATTGCTATCAGGCTTCAGCGGGCTTCGTGATGCGCCACCCGATGGTTGCCGTTCGGTATCATCTTGAGCGGGTAGTTCGAACCTCGTACGACTTGCGCCAGAGGCCGAACGGTCGCGATTGCGTTGTTGCTGAGCGAGGGCGTTGTGCAGATCGACAGCGGAAGGTGTATTGTTGGACAGTTGGGACGACTGAGAGTCCATTGCCATCAGAGTACTTGCGTATGAAGCCGGCAGAGCAAGAGTGTCGCTGGCTGAGTGTGCATGGTGAGGAGGGGAAGATGATATCGGGGTATGCGAGTTCGAGTCCAAGATCGATGAAGATGCGCCGGACGAAGCGGCGGCCTGTTGTGAACTGAATGGGTCAGCGAAGGAAGGCGTGAGGCTGCCATCACGGCGCTTGTTGAGAAAGTTGCGAATCGAGTACTTGTTGCCCAGCTTGCGACCTGCACCACCGCGTCCGTAGGGTATATACATAGCCTGCTCGGCCTCCTGCTCAGCATCCGTACCAGCTGAGCGAGGGCGTCGAGAGGAGCAGCGGGAAGTACGATGACTGGGTCGCGCAGGTGACGCAAGCCTAGGATGTTCGAGCTGTGGCAGGGACGGACGACGATAGTTGGGATCGAAGCCGGGTGGCGGTCCATTTTCAAGGATGGGAGATTGTGGCCCGGCATCGCTGAGCTTTCTTGGCATGGTGTCCGCCCTGCGTTCGGCTATCGAGTGCCCAGAAGAGTTGGCTGCCTTCTGATACTGCTCAGACAGGCCAGATGACGACGCCTTGAGCATGCTCAGAGCTGTGTCGATGGAGCGTTTGACCTTGAGGCGTCTGCTGCCTGAAGCAGCGTCGCCATACGGGTCGGGCGTGTCTGCGCGTTCGGGGCTCTGCGTGTCTCTCCCTGTGCGGAAGTCCCTCTCCCGAAGATCTTTATCCTTGTTGCATACCCAGGAGTGAAGGAAGTCGGCGCACTCGACGAAGCCGTTCTGTCGAGCAACCATTTCAGGCGTGATTCCGTGCTTGTCGGGGCGATCAGCGATGGCCCCTCGTCGAAGCAGGAGCTTGACGATGTTCATGTTGCCATTGGCGGCAGCAAAGTGGAGGGGTGTCGAGCCGGATGTTCCAATGATCACTGTGTTCTTCTCGTTGGAGTAGCGGCGGGGCAATCTGCGGGAAGCGAGGAGGGATGAGTACTGGCGAGACTTGAGCAGAACGAGACTGGCCTTGGACCGTTGACATCAGCGCCGTGGTCGATAAGGAGCTTGACTACAGGTTCCGAGCCTCCGGCGCAAGCGGCGTGAAGAGGCAGGACACCATCGAGCACGGAGTTGACAGGTTGACCCCTGGCTAGGGCGTACTCAACAAGGCCCATGTTGCCTGTAGCTGCGGCAGCATGCAGGCCGAAGCTAGGGACTGCGCAAAGGTCAGCTATGGGGCACGCATGTTGAACGAGGCGACGCACACTCCGTAGTAACATTGTATTTTGCCTCCGCCTTCGCGTTCGTCGTCCTCACAGGCATCCTGGAGGGGCTCTCAGACGCTCAGAGGAGATGAGAGCAAGAGCAGAGCCGGGGCACGATAGAACTAGGTGCCGAGATGGGAAGTGTTGTGATGTATCAGTGTGCGGGGATGATGAGTTCCCCGGTTTATTGTCTTCTGCGCCACCAAGGGGAATGACGTTGGTCGCTGGATATGGGCGATGGTGGGCTGCCAGCAGATGGTGCTAGCAGACGTCGTTGGCGACGGCGGCGAAGCTGTCGACAGCGCCCGCGCGGCACGATGGAAGCGGGAAGAAAGGAGGATTCGATGGGCGCCTGCAACCACGGGCAGAAGCAAAGCCGATCAATAGTTGCCTTTCGGACTTAGTAATGATTTAGTGATCTCTATTTGTTCTCTCTCTTTCCATTCTTTCACTCGAACCTCCATCATCTCCGTGTCATCTCAGACATCCTCGCCCCTTCCAGCATACTACGGTATCTATCCCCTACCCATCCGCTCCAGAACGACACTGCAAGATACTGGTCTTTCCGCTTTTCCATGTCGAAAAGGCGCTGACACTCGGTTAGCTTGTGAAAAGTCAGGCCCGCGGCGATGGCGGCGTCGATGGTCACCCTCCCTGCCCGAAACGTCGATGATAGGTCCTCCGCTCTGATACGCCCCCCAACCCGACAGCTACGCGCGGCTTACGCTCTCTATCCGCGCAGGCTCCCCACTGAGGCAGCTGCAGCATGCTCTGTCGTCAAGAAATCACCAATGGATCTGCGCAACGAGGATACACGCATGCTCGTGCAAAGCCTTCTCTTCGCTGATCTACCTATGCCTGACAACAAGTGCTCTGGTCCGCGGCGATTCTCGCGAAAAGCGAGCAAATATACCTACCTCGTGGTAACATGATATTCTCCCGATGCCTCATCCTGAGCGCCGCGCTCTTCATCAGACTCATTGCACGAGGGGCCACTTCATGCAGTCATCGAAGTGTGGCACATGCTGCTCTATTGCCTACCCGGTCAGACGATTCTCTCATTACCCAAATCAATCTAAGCTCTCTTCGGACGCCCCGGATATGTTCATCAAGCAGTCGATAGCCATCTGGCAAGATTCTATTCACTTCACTCGTCAACATGGGCCTTCTCTGATGAACTACAACCGCAGCTGTCTAACGAAGTGGACTTCACGCCAGCAGGCGCAATCGGAGGTCAGATGGGCCGGCCGACCTGTATTAACTGCTGATGCGCGCTCTGTAACAACCCCATGTCTCAGCAACATATACTATCCAATATCATCTTGCATTCCTTCTACTCGGATGGAAGCGATACAGTGTCCTACTGTTGCAGTACCTTGGAAGAGCAGACCTTGCCTCTACGCCACATATATCACTGAAGTCACGCAATGATAGAACATTGCATCCTCGTTCCTTGCCTCGACTTTGCTAACCTTAGCCTCACTGAGTTTACTAGCATGTTCGAAGAACCCTCATCAATCACTCCTAATCGCATTCATAGACTACCGGGGAGGATAGCTCCGCAATACATCTGGAGGCGGCGGCGCGTCGCTACCGTGAGGCGGTGCCGTGCTAGAAGAGGGCGCTAAGCTAGAAGGCGAGGGGAATGGAGGGTGTAGCGAGGTTATTGGAGGGTGCGGTAAGTTACTGGACGAGGGGTGTAGTGAAGAGCTCGAATTCGAATGGTGTAGCGTTGATGGCGTCGGGTGTCCTGCTAGTGTCGAACCCGGCGCGTACGATGAGGGCGGTGGATAGCCAGGTGATTGATAGCTAGCCGGGGATGACCAGCGAGGTTGTGAAGCCAAGGCGTGATGCTCGTAGGAAGCGTTGGCATAGGAGGGCCCAGATTCGAAGGACTGGTGGCCTAGTGGAGGAGGCGGTAGCGGCGGAGGAGGCATGTTCAGTCCTGAGCCAGGAGTCTGCGAGTATGAGTCGCGTCCTGAATGAGGGACGAAGCCACGGTGCCTTGGTGAAGAGGTTGCAGCGGTTCCTCGATCGGACGCGCCTACTGGTCCCGAAGGTACCCTCCAGCAGTTATCCTCCACCAACTTCTCCAACGTCCACAACGCAAGCTGCGCAGTGCCATTCGCCTGATTCGCCTGCCCCGCCACGCGCTGGAAAAGTTCGTACGCGCGCTCGACAACGCGCTCGTACTTCTGCGACCGCTGCTCCTCCGGCGTCTGCGCCATCATCGAGATCACCGTCACCGTCGCCTCGTACAGCAGGAACACGCTCTCCGGCACCGCCGCGTCCTGCTCCTGCTTGCTGCAGTAGCAGTCGATCAGCTTCGACGCCGACTCGAGGCACTGCCGCCTGCTCTCCTCCGCCGAATACGTGCGCCGCTTCTCGAGCGCGCCGCCCTGCATGGGCAGCCCGCGCGTCACGAAGCCGTGGTGCAGCTTCATGCGCGCCGCGTAGTACCAGATCGCGAGCGTGTGGCGCGTGTCCGCGTCGCCGTGCTGTGGCAGCCGCGCGTTCCACTCCTTGAACTTCTCGTCGAGCTCGTAGACCGCGGGGCCGGGGACCAGGGACGGGCTGAAGCACTGCTGAATATGTGAGGAAACGCACGTAGAAGGCAAGCCGCTCACCCAGGTACCTTCTCCATCGCGTCTCCCATGATGAGGCATAAGCGGAGGAGATGGCCAGAGCGAACCATGTAGGCATCGCCTGGCTCGCTCGGGAGCTCGTCAGGGAGCTTGACATCAGAGAGGTCGATGCGGACCATCTGGGGCCTGCCGAGGACGTAGGAGTAGAGGCGGTCAAGGATGACGAGGTTCTGGAAGACGGGTCAGTTGGGAATCGACGTTGCATCCGGCAACCTACCCACCACGATCTGCGCCGCAGGGCTCCCTCCTCGGCGGACATCACCTGCCAGAGCGGCCAGTCCGGATCGCGGTGCATGCCCACGGAGACAGCGAGACGGATGGCTGACCCAGTCAGCTTCCAGGCTTCGCTGACGTGCCCATGTTCCGCGAGGTAGACGCTCATAAGAGACTTAGCAAAGCATCGTACAACGGCACCATCTGCGGCGGATGCGCGTAGGCTTTGCTGCGCGGGTACGGGCTTGAGGTATGCAGCTGAAGCCAAACGGCAAGCTTCCTGAGCTTGATCACTATATACCTGGGTGTTGTGTGGGTAGGGTCGCAACGTTACGAGGCAGGACGCGTCCTCGGGTATTGATGCAAGTATGGCGAAGAGAAGCGCCAACCAGTTGGGATTTACAGCCTGCTCGAAGTTGGCGAGCCTCTCCTGCTGCATGTGGTCGTAGGTATGGCGGAACCACCCCTCTGGTACTCCATAACGATCGTTGACCCTCTCAAAGAAGTGGTTGACCAAAGTGTCGAGAATGTGGCGCGAGGGTATGTTTTGAAGCAGGGTATGTAGTTCGGGGTGGTCGATTGGGCATTCGACGGATTTAGTGGAGTCGGCGTATACCATACGAGCCGTGGACTTGGAGCTGACCTAGGTAAGTTCAGTCAGGCGACCGCCAACATGGCTAACCCACGAGGTCACTCACAGAGTGAAGCGCACAGAGGATACTCCCTCTTCCGATGAACTCTCCCACATGCCCGAGAGACCTCTGCGCCCAAACAAAGCTGATGGAATATATATCATCGTCGAGAGGCCTCATATACGGTGGCGGCTTCGGCTCCTCTCGCTGCTTGGGATGCGTGTCCTCGTCCGGAGCCCCTACCACAAACATCGGGGACGCAAAATCAGACGCGGCTGGCGTTTGCGAGCTGGACGACCAACGAGGGGACGGGTGCGCATGGGCCAGGGCGTGCATGAGCTGTTGCCGAAGATCGACCAACTGTGCCCTCAACGTCTCGTTCTCCTGCTCTAGCGCCGCATTTCTGTCGCGCAGCTCCGTCTGACCTTGCTCGAGTTCCGCGACGCGCGCACGCAAGCCCTGCGAGGTCGACGACTCCGCGGAGCCTGAGCCACGACCCGGGGCCGGCCGGGCATACGGCACAGAGAGGTACTCGCAGGTATCCTGCACGTTGCGCTCGATGCAGAGGCCGCACGGATGTTGGCGATCGCATTTCTGTCGGAGTGCACATAGCAGTTAGCCGGGGATCGGGGGATAGGCGTGCTCGCGCTGACGCACCTGTCGCCGGTTCGTGCAGTTCGTGCAGGACACTAAAGGGCGCAAGCTTAGACGCCGCTGATCCTACTGAATGGCCGCGACTCACGGCGGGGACGGTGGCGCTTTTGCTTCGGGCGCGCTTGTTGCTGTGGTTCAGAGGAGTCTGCCATTGAGGGATTTGGGGTGAAGGAGGGCGTTAGGCGAGCCTTATACGATGGTAACGGTCAGAGGGCGCATGCGCAAGTGGCACCCGGGGTGCATGATCCAGTCCGCCCTGGTATCGTAAAGGCTGCAGAGCGGCGAAGGCAGGAAGGCGTGCGAGCGCCCAAAGAGCGCCCAAGAAGGATCAAGAAGCAGTTGCGCGAATAGAATTCGACTGTTCCGTTCCAGCCGCGGACCCGGTCGATAGTAGTGATACGTCTGATGTAGTACACGGACATGTGAACCCCTGCAAAACATGCACAGTGGCCTTCAAGTCGACGCACAATAATAACGTACACTTTACATACATTCGCGCTCCCCTGTGCGGCGTGTTCCTCGACCTTGTTCCTCGAGGGAGCAGGCGAAGTGCCCTATGCGGTTGTGCCCTCATATGCCTAGGTCCCTGGGGCGCTGTCATATACCCAGCACCCGCTTCCCCGCCTGCCACACCGCAAATGACACAGCGGTCATGGGCACCACCTTCAAATACCCGATGCTGAGCCCAACGTAGAATCCTTTCCATCCCCGCGCACGCCAGATAGCCTGCGCCGTCTCATCCCACCTCAGCCACCTATCGGGTTGCGTGATCCCTCCGACCTGCATCCGCCGCCGCACCACCTCGAACGGGTAGGACATCGTCTGCGCAAGTGCGCCGGAGACGGCGCCGATGGAGAGGTCGGCGAGGGGCGTGGCCTGGGTGCCCTTTTCGCGTGGAGGGAGGAGGTGCGCGCGTAGAAAGTCCCAGACGAGGAAAGAAGTGCCTGCGTAGGGGATCATGCCACCTGCGCGGTCGTTAGCTCGCGTTTATGTGGCAGGATAGTCGTCTGCGCACCAACAGTGACAGTGAATCCCCTATAGAACTTCAAGAGGGGTAATCGGTCGAGGATGTTCTTGGGGTCAAGCCGGTAGGTGCTGCCAACTGGCGCAGACGCATGCTCGGCGTATATTTGCTTGAACGCTTGAAGGAAGGAAGGGCGGGCGGTATAGTCTGTGGATCGCGTTTGGTATGCCATGCGCACGCGAATGACTTCTAGTGGGTATGTGAAGAAGACAGCAACAATTCCTGTAGACTGTATGAGCGACAAGGGCATGGAATGTAAGGCAGGACGCACCAGACGTAGCTCCCGCAGCGAACCGCCGGAAGTTCGTCTCGCTCTCTCGCGTGGGCATCATCAACTACTCATTGTTAGTAGGCGTTGGGAGAAGAGAGTACGGCAACGCACATTCCGGATATGGTCATAGGCCATGAACTTGATCGCTGCATAGGGAAACACCTGGGGAATCTCAGTAAGCCTCCGAGATGATGATCGGCGCGACATACGCGAATCAGGGTCGCTGAATGCCCTTGCAAGAGTCCTCTCGCGCCATTCTCCTTGTATATCTGTGTCCCCGCCTTGAAGGCGCCAGTCCAGCTTCCTAAGCGCTCGTCAGTCTTCGCGTACGCGCGATGACGACAGCGGACGCACCGGCGTACTTGGCAAAGTCTGGATTCGAGGCCTGGAAGAGAATCTTTACTCTGTCGAGAGGGGCTATAACGGTCTTCGCCTAGAGCATGGAGTTTAGCGAGAGGCATTTGTGCTACAGCGGGGGAGATACTCACAACGCATCCTGCGACGCCGCCTGCGAGACCGGAGCGAAGGACGTAGTTGAGATCGTTCTTGCGGGGCTTGTCTGCATCGTGTGTCTTGACGGGGTAGGATGTGTCGGTGCTCTTGCGCGTTTTGGAATCATCTGAGCTCATTCGTTGATGTCTGCCTCATCGAAGGAGGCGCGAAGGTCCGGGAGTAGTGAGAGAGCGAGAGCCAGGAAGTCCAAGATGCAAGAAGCGAGCCAGCCAATAGCGAGTCTCCCAAGTTCAACCAAGGGCACGCGACACCAACAACGAGATGCGGGGAAAGACCAAGATGTGGAGGAGCCCAAGGCGCGGAGGTGCAGAACACCGTCGGGAGTCCGGGCCGTGTCATTGTTGTACCTGAAGTTGCACGTGATTGTTCGATTCTGGACACACAAAATGCGCGCCTTGTCAGTGGTCGGCGAACTCTGTGGCCAAAAACTCGTGTCCCCGCACGTACGAGGTAAGTAGCAGTTGAACTAGCACATACATATCCAAGCGTACATACACAGGGAGGTGATACAATCTATAGAATCTAGATACGAATATGATTACTCGATACACTGACGACTCCGAGCCTAGTCGGAGAAGTATTCGGGGAGGATGTACGCGAGCTTCGTACGGTCCTCTTCCTTTTGCTTCTCGGAGCGTGGCATGATGGAGAGCTTCATGGTGCCGACCTCCTCGAGCAGAACAGCCTCACCCTCGCTCTTGCCCGTGTCGAAGGCGGCATGAATCTCGTCGAGGATGGTGGCGGCGACGTGGCGAGAAGTCTCTGCGTTGGCGCTGAGGGTCTTGAAGACCTCGGCAGCAGTGACAGCGCCAGTGTGCGGCCTCCAGGCATCGTAGTCGGTGGCAGTGGCGACAAGGGCGTAGCTGCATGAGGGTGAGTATGGGAAACACCTGCGCGGTACGATGAACGCACCTGAGCTCGGCTTCCCGAGCAAGCTTCGCCTCAGGAAGAACGCTCATGTTGATGAGGTCGCCTCCCCACGCACGGTACATCAAGCTCTCCGCCCGCGTTGAGAACTGCGGCCCTTCCATGCACACAATCGTCTTCTCTGTGAACAGCTTCACCCCCCTCCCCTCCTCATCCAGCGCCTTCCGTATCCTCGGCTCCAGCCACTTCAGAAACTTGTTGCTGAACGGGTCCCCAAACGACGCGTGCGCGACCACGCTCGTCTCCTGGAAGAACGACGCCGCGCGCACGCCCTTCGTGCGATCGATGATCTGGTTCGGCAGCGCGAATGAGCCCGGTGCGATCTCCTCGCGCAGGGAGCCGACCGCGGAGAAGGCAAGCACGGCGCGCACGCCGAGCGACTTGAGCGCGGCGATGTTCGCGCGGGCGGGGACGGCGGAGGGCGGGATGGAGTGCCCCTTGCCGTGGCGGGTGAGAAAGGCGATCTGCGTGCCCGATGGGAGGGCACAGATGGAGATAGGTGCGCTGGGGAAGCCCCAGGGCTGGAGGGGGTGGGTGAGCGGGGTTCTTGGCAGCGATCACGGGATCCTCACTGTCTCCGGGTTGACTTCCTTGCTGGAGGGAAGTCGATCAGGTCCCTTCATGGATTCGGGATTAGATGGGGACACGCACATGAAGGTCAGGTTGTCCAAGTGGTACAGACCACTTCCCCCGATGACACCGACAAGAACTGGGAAGTCATTCAGCAAGGAGAAGCGAGCAAGGGGAAGGGGGAACTCTGCACGCACCATTGGTCTCCGAATCGTCCGACATGCTGATAGGACGGTTTCTTCTACTGCGAAAGGCGACAGAGGAGAGTGCGCTGTGCGAGAATCGTCTCAGAAGCGACGCCGTCCTGAAGAAGAGCGAGGAAGAGCTGTCGATGCCGTCAACAGGGGAAGGGGGAACCGATCTTCACTCGCGTCGCATCCCGATCTTAGCGCCCGACTGTTCTCGGATATCTCCGAGCGCGTTGGTCACTCTTGTGACCCTCGCCTGCGATGAGGTGGCAGGCTGACTATCGCTCAATGAGGCGAGATATGGCACCATAGCAAGTACAGAAGCAGAAAGAAGGACGATGAAGTCGCACCTCGTCGGAACCATGCCATGGAAACAGCGGCCAAACGGGTTCAAGAGGATAAGTCGACACTATGGTTGGACTTGAACTCGAACTACGCAGAGGACAATGCGGCAGTGATGATTCAAAGGAAGCAAGAAATAGTCATGAATTGACAGTGATAGAAAAGAATGCAATTACCTGTTGCTGAAAACGAAAAAGACGCGAGAGAGATAAAGCGCGCTTTTGATTGATTCACATATCCTCCTTCAAACTTCTAGAAATACAGTGGTTGACACTACGCACAAGTGCTCAGTTTAGTTCAAGAGCTCGCCGTCCGGGCCATAGGGGAAGGCCAAGATCGCCGGGCCTGCAACGGTGGTATCGTCCGTCGCCGCGGTCGCGTTGTTAGTCGCAACAGCGTAGACCGTGCCCTTCAAACCCTCCGGGATCGTAACCGACCCATCAGTGACCTCCTGGAAGGTCTTGTCGAGGCCGCTGAAGAAAGCGATGTACATGTCGCCATCGGTCTCGGTGCCGTTGGCGTAGGTGACGCTGACGGACTGGCCGGGCTGGCCCGCGCCGAGGGTGAGCGCGGGGAAGGCCTTGAAGGGCAGCGCGGGGTTGGATGAGGGGCAGGATACGATGAAACCGCTAGCCAGGGTGTAAACCTCGTTGAAGGTGAGAGCGGTCTGAAGGGCGAGTCAGGGAGGGTGTCGAAACAATGTAGAAGCAAATGCTTACATCGTACGCGCCACTCCATGGGTTCTCGAGCGAGATGGCGGATGCGACCCATGCGGCGTGGCGAGCCTCAGTGGAGAGGATGACGGCGGCTGCCGTAAGAGCGTCGGTTCCCTGCAAGTATTTGGCTGCGCCAGCGTACGCCGACGTGCCGACACCCTCGAGAACCTGGCTCAAAGCCGCGAAGGACTTGGGGTCGGTGACGGGGAAGTTGTACTCGCATGCTTGCACGGCGGAGTCACCGAGGACCGACGTGAGCGTGTCGACGTGGCTCTGCTCGTGCTTGCTAATCTCCTCGAAGCGGCCGCGGGCCCACTCAGGCAGGCCGGCGTTGGTGAAGTCCTCTTCCGTGTAGTTTGCGAGTGCTTGATGGTAGAAAGTGTTCTCCAAGTGCTCAAGGGTGAGGGCGTAGTTCAAGACGACAGTGTCTGGCAAGAAGTCAGCGTTGACCTTGCATCTCAAGAGCGAATACAACATACCGGTGATGGAGCCATCGTTGTCCCTCTTGTAGTGAGGCAGAGCCGAAGCGGCGGCGACAGCGAGAGAAACAGCGAGGAAAGAGATCATCTTGTTCGTTGAGCTTGAAGTGTGGATTGCTGTGTTGGTTGTTGGTTGCGGCAAAGGCGGTTGATGAGGATGAGTGCTATCCTCGCCGGCTTATATACAAGATCCTCTTATAATCGCAGGGAAAGACATCTCTCCTCGTAAGACCCGAGCAGCCCGAGCCGGGAAGGCAAGTGGCTGAACAGCCTATTTGTGGTTAGACTTCTCGCGCGAGACCCCGTTGCGAGGGTGGGACTTTTCGGCTGAGACTTTGCTGAGTGGCTCGCGCACGAGCGCCGCGAGACTTCGTTTATCAGCGATTTATTCAGTCACGGGACCGCGGTATAGCACAGGTGCAGGTCGTCCGCCGAAGAGTACTCAGTGACGAAAGGCCGAATCGACAGAGCACTAGCGATATTGCGTACAGATTGATCAGGCCGAGCGATACGAGAAAGAATTTATAACAGTGTTGTAGCGCAGACTTTCCAGGATAGATACAGCGTGGCAACGAGAGCAGAGGCAGGATGAGTTTACCATATGGTTTTGTGGACCGTGGAAGCACAAGTCAAGAACAAGTGCTTCCATATGCGGAAGTGCGCACACGTCGGCATTTGCCGGAATGGGCTTTCAGCACTGAAGCGCCCTCTGAAAGCTTTGAGACTCAGGCAATTCGCACTTCTCTTATACGGCGTAGACGACGTGTCCCTCTCGTCTCGGACTCTCGATTGTGTGTCCGAACCTTCGACAAGCTTTTCGTCGTTGACCGCCGTGACGCAGCGATCAACCGTGAGCGGTGCCGACCCTTCGGCAGACCGCTTTTCATCAACCAACGGCGAGCGGCGAATTCAGCAGCGCGTCTGACCCTCACAAGTAACCTCGTCCGTGCCGTACTCTACACGAGGAGGACATAATCACCACAAGATGCTCGCCTCCAGCATTGCACGGCGAGAGCTGCTCCGGAGCACCGCCGTGGCAGGACGCGTCGCGCATCGCGTTCCCGCCCGGCTCGTCCACTTCAAGCCCCCCAACGACCTCGACTTCAAAAACCTAGAAGAGGCGAAGAAGAACCGCAAACCTGGCGACTTCTATCCCCCAGACCGCCCGCCAACCCCGCTCGCGGTATACTTGCAGCAGCACCCGCGCGCTAAGCAATACTTCTTGAAGCTTCAGAGTATCTTGGGATTCCAGAGGTCAAAGCCAATGGCTGGGAGGCGAGGACTTATGCTCTACGAACGGGTGTGCGCGGTGAAACCGGATGATGAGGCCAAGTTCTGGAAAGAAGGTGCGCGACGCCGTATTAGCTCCAGTATTCCTCACTTATGCTGTACAGATTGCTACCTCCCCTCGACGTTCCAGTCATGGTTCACCATCGTAAACCTGCACGTATGGATGCTTACGGTGCGGCTACGCGCCATCCCCCCTCCCTACGGTCGCGACTTTGTCCAGGCGCTCCTCGATACCTTCTTCTACGATCTAGAGGACCGCATAACGGGCGTCCTGCAGCCCAAGTACAACCCTCCCACTCCATACACTTTCCATTCCGACTTCTACCACAACCCCAACAAGCCTCCCGAGGGCGCGCCACGCACCCGCCTCGGCCGCGCGCCCGACCGCCTCATCACGCGTCAGCTCAAGACCCACCGCGACCAGTACATGGGCTTCACGCTGTCTATGGACGCCGCGCTTGTGCAGGGCGACATGGAGATGGCCGCCTCCGTCTGGCGCAACCTTCTCGGCGCGCGCGGTGCCGCGGGCGTCGTGCTGCCCGCGCCTGGGCAGCAGCCGCAGAAGTACTACCGCCGCTCGATCAACCCGCCGATCAGCGAGCCGCACAAGATCGACGTCGAGCGCGAGCAGTGGGTCGACGACCATTCGGGGGTGCACGACTTCCCACCTGCGGAGGCCGACAAGTACTTGACGTACCCGGAGCTGATGCTCGACCTTGTCACGTACATTCGGAGGGAGATCAAGCGGTTGGAGGATATCCCCGACGAGGCTTTCTTGTGGCAGGACCCGGATACGTTGCGGTTTGGGAAGGTCAGGAATTACTCGGCACAGGCATCCGCTCAGCCTAAGAAGAGCACGACGTCGTAAGTAGCGTAGCCGCAACTAATATTCACCCACCGAGGTGTGCACCCTCCTCTCGGTTCTGCGTGATTAAGAGATACGGTTCAAGAACCATCTTCAAGCGAATTGCATTTGTGGGCAGCCCCCTCTGACAGTTACATTGCTTCTACATAATTTGCCTTCTCCCTCGCATCTGCTTGTTCACCATAATCCGGAGCAGCGTAGTCCTGGAAAGTCAAGGAGGACGCGAAGTATCCATCGGCTCGCAAGGACAGGCCGCCGAGCTTGGCGCCGCCCTCGTCGAGCGACCAGACGGAGATGGCGAGCGTGTTGGGGCTTTCGCGACGCAGAAGTCTGAAAAGATAGAATCAGTCGAGTGATGACCTTGCAATATGGATATGTGCCTACCCTGCTGGAAGCACGAACCATGTCTGTGGTCTGTCGCACGGAAGTTCGTCAGGATAGTCTCTTGGCAGTCCCGACTCTGAACGCACCCGATGTTGTTCACATACTTTCCAACTTGCCACCCGTTCAGGTAGACCTGGGCGCGATATTTGGACGTTACATCTGTTGGCTCGAACACAAGTCGGATGGGCACATCGAAGCCGTCGGGCAAGTCCTGCAGCGCCTGGATGAGAAGCCCCCCACACCATGCATGCATCGACCACTCACCCAGTCGAACTGTGTGCGATAGAAGTTCACGCCCGCCTTCGAGACACCGTCCACCGGGTCTCCCTTCGCCCAGTCATCGTCGGGGAAGCCGGGGAGGTGCGCGCCGATGCGTTCGGCGTAGAGGCCACCCTCGTTGAGGTAGCCTCGGAAAGTGTCTAGTGCGTCGGCCGCGCCACCGAGATTTCCCTGAAGGGCCCATCGGGTGAAGGTAGTGTTTGCGCCTCTGAAGCCGTAGCCGCGGATGCCGCGAGGTTCCTTGCCGCCGTTGGCTACATTGAGTAGTCACGGTCAGACTTGAAATCCATGCTCCTGCGTCACCCACTTACAAGACGTCTCGGAGATGCTACATCCCGTGTAATGTCAGTTGTTTGCCTAGTCATAGAACTGGATTCTACGTACCCCATATGGTCTTGAGAGGATTGTCAGAAACGTCGACGTCGTCGTGGATGAATGATGAGCTCACCTTGCAGTACCACCAGCACGTTGTCCTCTCCAGCCTTCAACGTATTGTCGGGGATAGACCAGGTGCTGTTCGACTCGGCGACGGTGCTGTTTCCTTGCCCACTCCCGAGGTATACCCCGTTGAGCCAGGCGGTATACCCAAAGGCAAAGCCACCCATGACGCTGAGCGTCACATCAGTCTCGTCTCCTGAAGCGTTGAAGTGACCGCGGAAGAGCAGGTTGCCTCCGTAGAACCTTTGGGATGTAGATAGTAAGTGCATATCCAAGAGTGGTAGAGGATACGGTATACCCGTATTGCTGCGAGTAGAGGATCTTGTCGCCCGAAACAGGTGGCAGGTTGGTATACTAGACAGTTTGTCAGTAAGGATATTGGCGTAGACAGCGCAGCATCCTACGTTGGTGGCCGTCAGGTCCGCAGTGACCCAGTTCGAGTCGTCGAAGTCGGGGTCAATCTCGGGCAAGCTGAACAATGTGCCCAATGTCAGAATGCAAGGCGTACGTGTTTGGGCTTTCTGCGTACCTTCCAGATACCTTCCACGTGCCGAAGGTTGGGAGCTCGATGGGCTGGTCTTCCGCGGTTGCAGTGCCGGCAAGAGATCCGCGCGAGCTACTCTCCAGATCCAACGGTGCACCATTCCAGGTCACCTGCGATACAGCTGCAGGCGCGAAGACCTCAATGGGCGTCGTTCCGTTCAGATCGCCGACCTACTAGCATCAGCGGACAGACTCAAGCTTATCACTGAAAGAACTCACCAAAGCCAGGGTGTCCCCGTCGATGCTCGCCGAACGCACTAGATACGGCCCACCAACAAGCACGCTCGAGTTCGTGCCGACCGAGAAGAACTTCCCCCAATCTCCTTCGCCTTGAATGTCCGGTGCACTCCATGTGTTCGCGATGCCCTTGTCCGCGAGTAACAGGACGAGGCTGCCGTTATTGATGCTGACCGCCTCGAAGCCGTCGAGTGTGTAGTCGATGGTAAGGACACCGTCGGAGAAAGAGGATTCGACAGATGAACCGTCTTCCGTGGATACGTCGGGCTCTTCATTGAATAGGAGGGCCGTCTGCCCTGTCTGACCCTTGCCCGCGTAGAGGACGATGTAGTCCGTAGAGTCAATGCTACAAAATGGTCAAGAAACGGCAGAAAGAGGTATCGGGCTATAGCGCACGTTGTCCATGTCAAGACTCTGTGGAATGTTCAGAACTGCTACATCCTGGAGATTACCATTACGCACTCAGCTGTCGAGTACAACACCGTGGTCTCAGACTGCCCGAATACATAATCCACAACGATTATCTTGCTGTCGCGTCCTGCGAGGGTGATATCGCCCTCAGTCGGAATAGTGACGGCGCCTTTCGAAGTCTTGACATTCAGTTGAGTTGTCTCTGTACCCTGAGACGTGCTGTCGCTCTGGCGGAGGAAGTAGAAAGCTGCGTTCGTGTCGTCGTTGCGAAGCTCGGTGGTATATACAGCACTGTTCGTGGTGTAGCTGGTGCCGTTAGCGACGTAAAATGCGGCCAGAAGGTCACGGGAAACGCGGAGGAAGAGGCCTGCCAGAAAGTGTGAGAATAACAATGTACAGGATGAGTCCTATCATACCTTGCAGGCGCATCTCGTTCATCTTCGCGTTTGCCACGCGATTCTCGTTGATGCCTCCTCCGTAATCATAGCTGCTGTATGTGACTGACGAGCATGGGTCAACGCCAGTGGATATATTCCATAGGAGCAGTGACTCACCTGGTGCTGCAAGCGATCCCCAATTGGTACCGCCGAAGAGCACTGAAGGGTATCGTCAATACCGAAATGCATGCCAGGATATGGAACTGCTTACTGTATATACTGAGGATCGTGGCCGTTTGCGCACTGAGCTACGATTTAGCCATTGCGAAGTTACTTAATATATGTCTTACTAGTTCTCCTTGTAGAAGATATTTTCTGTAGGGCCAAAGTTAGAGATGGTGAAGGATAGCAACAGACTTGTACTGACCGAAGTCGGCATTCGTAAGGTCCTCCGCTGAAGGGATACAGTCAGTTCTCATTGCTCTCGCATACGATGAGCACGTACAGTACTTCTCATATCCCGTACCGTACCGCGTCGCGACTTCACCCCACTGAATGAGGAATGCGCCTGCGAACTGCGATCCCATGAGCCTGAGTTGCACTGCAGCATACATCACAACGCCGTAGCCTACCTCGGCCAAACATAGCGGATTGCTCGGCGCTACCGCCTCATGCGCCGAGCGATAGATAGACTGAGGGTTCGCCCAACTGTTCTTTCCTTGTGGGTAGGAGTCACCGCAGTATATGTTGACGCGACCCTCTCCCGGGCGGTCCGGACTGTAGTTGCCCGTCTGCCCAGAGTGCTTATCGTTATGGGTGATGGCTTGAAGGCACGCGTTTGTGTCAGTACGAAAGAGGGGTTGGGAGAGGGAAGCTGACGCACGAACGACAATGCCATTGTCCCTATACGTGTCGATGACGGCTTGCATGTAGGGGCTGCGCGTCGGTCCTTCGTCAAACTCGTTCTCTGCCTGGACGAGGATGACTGCCAGCACAGATCAGTGGCGGCGAGAAGGTGTGGGACAACGATACACGTACTGGGGCCACCCTCAGTAATCTGGTTACGAGCGATGATCTTGGATATGGCAGTCATGTAAGGAGTCCAAGCTGGAAGACGTGCCTTGCGTTGAGTTTCACGTTATCAAGGTAGTGATGAAGTGACGCACCCTCGGTATAGGCTGGGTTGTTTGTACGCAGGTCACCCTCGATATTGCCCACCCATCCGGGATAGCCACCACCGGTCGTTTCAGCATCTACCAGAGGATTTGTAAGAAACATCGACCGCGAGCAAGCCATCGTACTCACTGATATACGGTCCAGGGCTTACGACAGGCGTGTCAGAACAAGAAGAAGGAACACGTTCGTCGCGGGTCCTCACCGTGCGATCAGCCACAGCCCGGCCTCTTTGACCTGATAGGAAAATACAGTATCAGGAGGAGAGTATATAGCGGTGGCCTGTCCCACGCGACGCACCTGGTCAATGAACAATTGTACATCCCTATACGTGCCCTCCGTGAAGTCTCCGTCTCCCCCGTTTGTATCCGGAGTTGGGTAATGGGTCGCCCAGTGGGTGTAAAAGGACACCTGTGCGATGCCTTTGTGTCAGGAGCTCGTACGGATGAAGCTGACCAGGTGTCGACTCACGGTGTTGAACCCATTCGCCCTGATCTTCTGTAGCACATCTGCCCAAAGGGCAGGGTCCCCCGGCAGCCGCCACGGATGCATCTCCGCGGATAGAATGAACACGCGCTGCCCAAAGATGGAGAGGGAATGCGGGTCCCAGGTAACCGCGTCGGTGAGCCCAGTGGAGTTGCGCGCATAGAGGTGATGTGAAGCAGGCTCATACTTGGCAGAAGCGTGAGCCGCGTACAGGGCCCTGCAAAAGGGCAGCGCGAAGGCTACAAGCCAGAGCGCGCGCAGCATCATGTCGATGTCCGAGTCTGCGCAGACGGGGTAACGAGTACCTTAGGGAAACCTTCCTCGAACCACCACGGACGTACTTATACCACCACCACTGCTTCTCAGGCCAGGTACGCCGATGCGGGGAAGTCGTCGCGCGGTCCGGCTCGAGCATGGCGCGTTGAGCCTGCGCTCCCCTCCACGGACCAGGTGCGGACCGTCCTCGGTCGTCGATCTTCGGTCTCTGTACGCCTGGGTGCGCTCAGCTGACCGTGAAAGCCATGCCGAAGCCTGGCGACATCATGTTGAATGCCGGTGGTATCAGGTGCGTGACCGAGAAGAGCACAAGGGAGGCAGGGATCACGAGAGGTCATAACGAGGACAAGAGAGTCGTTAGCCGGGAAGCCGTCTTGACAGTGGTAAGACTAGGCTTGTAGTAAATGCCTTGTCCGGTCTTTACCAGACCAATAACGCGGACTGCGTTTCGGTTGCAGACTGATCGAGTGCGCCTTCATGTCCAATAGAAGGTTGAGTGCGACCTGCAGATGTATAGCGGACACAATATACATGATACAGATACGAAAGGACGAACCGAGAGACCACTGCTGTGAGGTTTGCCACCTCAGTAGTCCCTCCGCCGGCGCGTCGCGTCCCTTGAGCGATCCCTGCGCCGCTCCCGATCATCATGGTAATCTTTCTCCTTCCGCCTACTGCTGTCTTCCCGCTCCCGGTATTTGCTGTCGTCGCGGTCGCGGTACTTGCTGTCGCGGTCTCTATACTTGTCGTCGCGATCCTTGTACTTGTCTTCACGGTACTTGTCATCTCGGTCGCGATACTTATCGTCTCGGTCTCTGTCGCGACTCCTGTACTTGTCGTCGCGGTCGCCTCGTCTATCCTCCCGGTCACTCCTGCGCGGCGAGTACGACCTATCGCGTCGTCGTTCGCTCTTCCCGTCGCGCTCGCGGTCATTCCTCGGCTGCGACTCCTCCCTCTCTTTCTTGATGACGGGCACGTAGCGCTTGTCGGGCCGCTTCTTGTACGCGGGCTTCTTCGACCCATCATCATAGACCTCTTGCTCTTTCGCGCCAATGCCGAGTAGCGCCGGGCGCGCCTCCGGCATATATGGCTCGACCATTCCTCTTCCGGGCTTGCGCGTCGCCGCCATGCCCTCCTTCCAACCCATGCCGCGCAGCAGCGCCGCGCCGAACTGCGACACCGGCACACGCTCGTAGTCTTCGAGCGTCGCTTGGTCCGGCAACTCGTCCACATCCTGCTTGAGCGCCTCGGCCTCAGAGACGGGGCGGATAACGTCAATGACGGGCCCATCCTCCTGCGTACGGCCGTCGGCGGTGGCAAGGATCGCGCGAAGGGCTTTCTGGTCGTCGGTCTCTTCGTCGACGGCCATGGCCGTGGTTTCCTCCTCCTCTTTTACTGTGACGTCGTCGCCTTCGACCTTGACCTCACGATGCTTGACCTGCAGACCGGCGAGGACGGGGCCAGTGTTGATCGTGTCGCGCGTACCGAGGCCGCCGACGCTGCCATCGGCGCCGGTGGTCGCTGCGGCTGAAGCGGGGACAAATTGCCCACGGCGCCTTCGTGCGAGTTCGCGCCAGTCACGATTGGGTGCGGGTTGAATGACGAGGGGTCCCTTGGGTGCCGCCTTGGCCTTGTCACGTCTGTAGATGCCAAAGGGGTGGGCTTGGGTAAGTTGAGATGACTGCAAGGGCGGGGGAAGAATGGACACAGACCGTCGCGCGCCACCGATCTTGTCAAACTCGTCTACCAGCTCGACCGCTTCTTCATCCTCCTCGTCGCTAGAGTCGATGTAACGCCTCGGGGACGTACTTGCGCTCTGCGCGAGGGGACTCCCGGGGACCGACTCATTCTTTAAGTGCCGGGGAAGTCCTGGAACCTTGAAGCCTGAGCCGTCTGATTCTGGTCCGGACGAGTTGTCCCTTGACACTGGCGTCGGTCGTCTGACGGTGAAGGAGACTTTCTGCGACATCGTGGTAGGAAGCAAGGTGCAAGTTGCCGGAGTGTGCCATCAAAACGGCGGGTGACGTAATCGTGAATCGGCCCGCTTCTCCCCACAAGCGCCCAGCCGTACACTTGTCCTGCACTGTCCATCATGTCTGCTGTCTTCCGACGAAGTGCACGAGAAATATGCAGGCGGTCGACGCTTTTTAGAGCTTCGACACGGCTACCATTGCACTCTCCACCAAAATGCATACACTCCACTGCCTTTCGTGAACTCAGCACCACGCCTGTGAGGCGGTATGCCAAGATACAGCCGACGCCGCCAGGGAAGATATCTAGACTACTGGCGTCCCCTTCCCCCGAATACATTGAGAAGGAGGAGATCAGTGTGGACCTTGTACCACCAGAGCAAGCACGTCTGGAAATAACAGACCGTGCAGCAGAGGTGCGCGCCCCATTCCCCTCCCGATCACACATGCTAAGTCAGCCCGCCCACTCAGCACCTTCAGCGCGTCGCCAACCAGCAGACGGAGCCCCTCGCTGGCCTACGAATATTGGTCGAGTCCGGGGGCTGCCATGGCTATCAGTACAAGATGACCATGTCTACCGCGCCCCAACCAGACGATTAGTAAGTGGATGTGTGACCCGGGCGATGGGATTCGCTGGAGAGATGGCTTTCCCCCATGCGCGCAGTGGGACCCGGGCAGTCGCTGATGCAATTTCAACGCAGTCACTTCGAACATCCGGATGTCAAGCCATCCAATATCTATGTCGACGCAGTCTCGTTGGCGCTCCTCAATGGCTCGACGATCGACTATGCCACGGAGCTCATTGGCAGCGCGTTCCGGGTGGCGGCAAATCCTCATGCAACGGACGGAGGTTGCGGATGCGGCGTTAGCTGGGAGCTCAAGGTGTAGTTGCACCGTCGGCGTGCCGGGAGCTGTCCACAACCTATCACGAGTATACTACACTGCCATGCCTAATGCCACATCTCATCAGGACAATTGTATTCTATCGACCATGGTCACTCATATCATCGCTCACACACCGTTCGTCTGCAGCATGGACCGCTCGCCTGCAAGCTGCAACGACAAATAAATAGCAAAATACATAAGGATGCCAACGATACCGTCAACTGTATATGTCTACGCCGCCCAACCACTTGCCGGTTGCATTCGCTCTTGCAGGGACACGACAGGAGGCCTCTGATATCGCACTGGCTCGATTCTCCCGTACACCGGCGTCGTCCCATCATACGGCATCCCTTGCTCCTCCCACGACTTCACGACCTCCTTCGTCACGAAGACGCCTGGGCTCGATGGACGCTGTACATGTACCGGGTCCATTCCGGTCAGCTCGAGCGTATCCGATTCCTGGGTGTTGGTGCGACTCTGCGTATAAGGGTTAGTTGAGAGTGCGCGAGCAGGGTCAGGCATTTGTATGCGAGAAGGATTCTAGGCGGCCTCTGGA
This sequence comes from Schizophyllum commune H4-8, assembly GCF_000143185.2. NCBI lineage: Eukaryota > Fungi > Basidiomycota > Agaricomycetes > Agaricales > Schizophyllaceae > Schizophyllum > Schizophyllum commune. Next base: position 1,195,506 of record NW_026089545.1, on the reverse strand, counting down.
GTGCGTTGACGCGACGCCACGGTCGGGCACACTGGTGATCTATGCGCTGCAAAACCCACCTGCGCCATCCACGACATCCCACCCTTCCTCGACGCCTGTCTCCGCGACCCCCGCGACCCGCTTCCGCGCAGTTGCTCCGATAACTCCTCGCGGCGCGCCTGCCTGCTGTTGAGGCTGCCGAGGAGAGAGTTGCCGTAGGCTGGACACGCGTTAGTTCGATACATGGAGCGGAGGATGTGCTACGTCGTTGAAGATGTACAATCTGGGGAGAACGGCCAGACATAGCACAAACTCACCTTTCCCCAACAACGAGCAAAGTGCAATCGTCACGAAGCCCGCGTCCCAGACTACGACGCAGATGAAAGCGCCGAAGGCGATGGTGCTGCTGAGTAGGCCATTGTTGACGGACATCATGATGAGCTTGTTCACGACGCTGTCGGTCCTGGGAAGAGGCGGGCGCGTCAGCGACGAGCAATTCTACTTTGAATATTGGATGCGAAAGTAGAGAGTCGGCGATGGAGGCGACGCTATCCACGTACCGCTCATTCTTTGTCTTCCTGAACTGCAAGTAGTACACCAGCGACGCCGTGATTATGATATCCGTGCCCGCCGTGATGGCGAAGGACGAGGGGACGATGGCCCTGACGGCAGAAGATTCTTGGGCTATCTGTGGGATGAGCCCGAGGAGCGCAAGGGCTGGGCAAGTGACGATGAATATAAGGTGAAGACATTTGAGGCAACATTGCGACCCACCCCACCCCAAAGCTTTGATGGGTATATGTGAGCTAATGAAGCGCATATGCGGAGAAGAGAAAGCGTACCGCATTGGGTAATGGAAAGCAGGAACTGCGGGATTGTTCGGTGAGGAGGGGACAGTTTCATCGGGGTAGAAGAGGACGCACGATGAACGACGCGAGAAACCACTTCCTCCCGCTCACTGTCAAACGTATGTAAGCATTCAACAAGGGACTTATGGGACCTAACGTACATATAAATACTTGGCGAATGAAGAACAGATGTATGAGCGTTGCGGAGGTAGCCTAATTGGCGGTTGTTAAACAAATACCGACTTTGAGGAAGCAGCGAGGTTTACATTCGTAAGGGTTGGAAACTGTATTGTCTTGGGGTTCAGCGTAGGGACTGCCCATGAGACAGAGACCTTACCATGACACTCCTGCAAGGGAATCAGCATAATGCTGATCGCACCAGCTAGACAATCGACGTACCATACCAACTTCTCCATGGAAGGGAAATTGCCATAATTTACAACAAGGTAGTGCCATAATGCGTGACTGATCAATGCGACGTTTACGGTCTGCAAGATCCTGAACGTATGTCAGGCGAGAACTTCAAGTGTCACTCAAAGACTCACCCGACGGCAGCGACCTCAAAAACGGATCGATCAATATTACATCGTGCGACTGTCTCTGCGGACGACGTACTATGCCCTTCAGATAAGTGCTGTCTTCCGGATATCTTCTGAAGTAGATGCACGTCTGCATGAACAGGACGCCGTAGAAGCTGCGATAATCTCATCGTTAGTAGATTCAGACGATCGAGAGGAGCTTCATAAACGTACGCCGTGGAAACGATCCCACCCACTAGAAGCGCGCCAACAGTCTCTCCAGGGGAATAGTGAGGAACAGCTGTTGAGTTCATCGCTGAGGGTCAACGGGGAGGAGGGCGAAGAGCAGCAAGGACATGAACGGAGGAGTTGAGTGAGTCCCGCAGCGCTCAGACTCGGGCACCGGACTTTCTGGATACGATACCAAGTGGGTCTTGGGATGCATATAGGCAGCGGCGGCACTAGACCCGGGCATCACTGATATCACTGCGACGGGCACTCGAACATCGTAGACTGAGGGCGCGCCGCGCCGCCCGCCCGTCCATTGGACCGCGCGGCGTTCGACAGGTCAGAAAGATGATCAACATCATGTCCCTTGGAGTTGGTGAGGGTTCATATGGGGTCAGAAGGGGCGCATAATGAAGTACTCAATGAATAGCGATGACGGGTTCATGTCTGGGCTAAAAGCGGACATAATGCTCACTTTCGGTAGAACCGGGGGTAGTCCTGCCAAGCGCGTGTGCTTGCGTACCCCGTCAGTGCGTTTGGGACCGTAGCCGACCTCTCGTGAGCTGAGAAACTCGGGCTTATCGCCATACGAAGGTGATGTGAAGAACGTGCGCAAGTATCGTGCAGCCGTTGCGTTTCTTGCGGCCGTCTGATATTTCTATCCCGTATAGACATAGGATCTGCCGCTTACGACACTGCACTTTGAGCGTCCACGGTGCTCAAAAGCAAGGAGGCGTTGTGCAGGCAATGAACATTGTGGGTTCAGGTTGAGAAGGAATCGTTTGCAGCAAGCCCGAATTACCCACGCCACAATTGCTTTGCCGTTTCACGGTCACGTGTGTATGGACCTACAAGTGACGACGCGGATCTGCTTCCATCTTCGCTTCCCTTGGCGCGTCTCGAATCTTGTCCAAAACGTCCATCGCGATGTCCTCGACGGCGACGAAGACAAAGTCAGACGTAAAGGTGCTGAAGGGGCAAGAAGGCGCGTCCGTCTTATGCTAGCGCCCATCAAGCCATCTGAACCAGGCGTGCAGCGGAGGATGCTGTCCTAGCATACATCAAGCAGGTGCGCGGCGCATATATCCAGTCAATTTATTGCTCACACACACTCCATAGATGAACAGACCCTTCGGGGCCGTCGACGTATCCGCTAACCTCAAGGGCGCCGTCACGAAGCCTCTGACGCAGAAAATCCTGGCAGCGCTAGCGGAGAAAGGAGAAATCGTGCAGAAGACATACGGTGTGTCTTGACAGTGAATCATGTCCTTGCGAGGCTAACGCTCATGCTCAAGGGAAGATGAATTACTATGTCGCCGATCAGTCAAAGCTGGAGACGCTGCCGCAAGAGAAGATCGCAGAGCTTGAGAAGCAGCTAAAGACGACCGATGAAGAGCTCAAAGCCGCGGCCGGAGATTTACGACTAGCCACCAATGGTACTGTTCGCTCGTCAGTCTGATTAGTTGCGCCTGACAAGGATTTCCTAGAGCTCACAAAGATAAAGTCGACACCCAAAGACGATGAGCTGGACGTACAGATCGCGGACATGACCTCGCAAGTCCGTCTCTATGCTTCCTTCTCAGACCCGGTTCAGTGACTTTGCACACGTCAGACATCGAAAGTGGAAGCGCACCTCAAAACCCTACGCGCGGGCACGACGCTCATCTCCGCCGAAGAGCTGGCCAAGATCGAGGCCGAGTGGGGTAAATGGCGCAGCGAATGGGTGCGCAGGAAGAAGATCTTCATCACGTACGTTCATGCTCTGTGTTTCTCACCGTCAGAGATGGATGTTGACTGACGATCTGCGTACTTCTTCGGAATTGGCGGTATAGATTCTGGGCCATCATCTCCGACTCGATGACGCCGCAGGAGGCAGAGATTGTCCAGGAGGACCTCGGGATCGAGCGAGACACACCAGAGCATGTCAAGTTGGAGAGAAGCGCGCTTTGCCAGCAGAAGATGGTACCAGCGAAGCGGAAGCGGTAGACCGGGCCAGGTGGCGTAGCAGTCAATCGTTGCTTGCTGGGACTCTTGCTTCATTACTTATTGTTGATCGTGCTTTTGCTTTTGCTCCTTGTTGCTTCGTGCGCTTTTCCCTAGTTAGACAATACAATCATATATACAAAGTCTGGATGGAGCTATCAGCTCCTTTCGCCGCATTGTGCAGAACAAGCCTTACTCAATAAATTATCCCCTTGATCATGGATGACAGGCCCTAACGCTTCCGTGGTGACAGTGTCTCCTCTGAAGGCTGCACCATCCGTTCCTTGCGCTGAATCGTACTCGGCCAGGTTCCAGAGCTGTTCAACGAGTTTGTGGAGGACTCGTATCGCAGCTTCGGGTTGTGTGTAATCCCGTACAGCGGGGGCTCAAGAACTCCTGTCGTTTCAGCCATAGGAGATGGGGATCCTATGCAGGCGCGTATGAGCCGGACATTGTATGGCGAGAGGGACAGCGCAGACGTACTGGGGTCAACATAGAGCGGCTCGACGATGGCATGACCACTGCGCCTTCGTCGGTGCCAAAGTAGGAGTCCGAGAGCAAAAAGGAGAAGCGCCGCGCCTCCGAAGGTTCCACCAACGATGGCACCTATCCTGCCATTCCCTGAGCTATCACTTGCTGAGTTCGCTAATTGCGTCGACGTCGGAGAAGCGCTCAATGACGGCGGGGTCATGCTGAAAGGAAGGGTCGATGTTGTACCAGTGCTTGCCGAGGACCACGCGCTGACGGATGTCGTACTTTGCTCGTCTGGGGCCCTCCCCACCTGATAGACCCGAAAGCTATCGAGGAAGACTTCCGCCGTGCCAGCCTCACGGACACCCGCGGAGGCATTGATCGCCTGACCGGTGAGGACGCTTGGGTTTCGAGATCAGTCGTGTGCGTGTCGTGTCGGGACAGGAGATAGACTGACTGCATCTCATCTGTATCCCCGAGTACGTCCGAGGACCAGAGTTCGTCGTCGTACAGGACATAGCCCGGCTTGATGGCCTCAAGAGTGACCAGAGCCGAAGGGCCCTCGTCGATGCTGAAAGCGAACTGTACACCGCCGGATCGCTCGTTCCTCGTCTGAGAGCTCGCGGATGAGTATCCAATGGGATTCGCGGCGGCTGATATCAACGTACACCTCTCACATTGATTTTGTGGCCTGAGAGAGTGTCAAGCATCAATAGCAATTCAGAGAATCTTGAACGTACCGTAGAAATGGACTTCGAAGCTGGAATTGTCGTTGCGCGGTGCAGAAGTCGTGGAATCGTACTGCGAGGCCGTACCCATCTTGTTCCAGTCGCCGGAGTAGGTCACATTCAGGGCCCGGTCATCGAGGGTCACGTAGTTGCTCATCGTGCGCGAAGGGGGCCACGGGCCGGGGAGAGAACTTGGGGACTCGAAGGTACTCACGCAGAAGCGGTCATCTGTATATGTATTGCGCCTTATACTCTATCATGGATGAGCTCTCGCCGAAGATCCGGTACTCTTTGGAGGCTATACAGTCCGCTTGGTCTTGATCCAACGTGGATTAGGCAGAAGATATAGTTGTAACAGATTCGACTGATGCATCGTCGCCCTCTGTCAGCATAGACCACCCAGAGTGTATGTGATACGTCTGCATGTTGATTGAGGGAGATATGTTTGTGAGTGAGACACTATCATGAAGGTGATCAGGTCAGAGCCAAGTCACGGCGGTAGAGGTTCCGGTGTAGTATGTTGCGGCGTTCCCCACGAAGTCAGGTCAGGAAGCTCTGAGGCTGCGCAGCTTTCGAAGTGTCGCTGATCAGAGCACTTAAAGATCTCATGCTGACATTTGAAGAGATACGAGTGCCTTCGAGCTGCTATGACCGAAGCATGCGCGACATATGGCGATGGACGGTAGTGAGAAAGGCTGCAGATGTGACATGTGACACAGTAACAGCAACTCGAACTAGCACGTGCCTTAAAGTTCAAAGGAGAGCACATCGACTCGAGTTCAAGTCCAAGTCGGTGTCGTCCAGGCGCTTCTTGCGCTCTGAGAGTGTGTCTAGCAGAGATCATCATCGCATAAAAGTCAATAAGGATATCCCATAGATCAAATACGATCCAATCCAAGGAGAGGGAGGACAACAACATGCCCGAACTGGTAGCCCATATGTACATCGCCCGAAGTACAGATGGCACGTATGATTAGCGACAGATGGCCCGACTTGCGAGGATGGATGAGTATATGTACAGTGGTAGGTAGGTTACAGCGGGTCATTATAGCTAAGGATGAGTACACATATACCGGAGGCGGGAGTGGGTGGCGTAGGGTGGGCGAGAAGCAATTCTAGCCGAAAGGTACAGCCAGGAGAGGTGGGCAAAGAGTAGTTAGGAAGGGAGCCGAAAGAATGTCATCGTTAGGTTCGTAACAGTTAGGACTCATAAAAGGGTGTCTCAAGGGCAATCGTAGCCCTTAGTCTTTGTGAAGGGAGGAAACAGCCGACGAGGGCTTGGGTGCTAGAAGAGAATGTAAGAATGGGTATCATATTCGGGCTGGGCTCACGCACTCCCGCCGTCCTCGGGCTTCTCAAAGGCGTCGCTGGGCACCTTGACGAGCTCGGCGCCCGTGAACGCCTTCTGCTTGCCCTTGTCCTTTTTCTTCTTCGACTTCTTCTCACTGGCGCCGAGGAACGGGTTGTCGCCCTTGCTCAACGTCGCCAGCGAGGTTGTCGACTGAGACGCCTCGCCGCCCTCGTCCGGCGTCTTCAGGTTCGAGTTGCTGCCTCCGCCGCCGAACAGCCCGAACCACTTCTTGCCCTGCTCGGGCTGCTGCACCTCGTGCGCATCCTCTTCGCCCTCGTTGATGACGTTGATGTCCGGATTGCGGTCATCCGCGTCCGACATGTTGATCTCCTCGCCATCGCCTGCGAAGGGGTCCTCCTGGTTTTGGTCGTCGTCGGAGGTCTGCTGCCTCTGCCGGCGACGGCGGCGGAAGAAGTCGCGCTCGGAGGAGTTGCCGAACATGTTGTTACCGAGGCCGACGCGGATGCTGCTGGACGAGGCCTTCGCCTTCGCCCCGAACTTTCGGACGCCGGGCGGGAGCCAGCCGCGCTAAGGACGAGATAGATTAGCAGACGTCGTACGATATGATGGGCATTCGCACCTTCTTCATGGCCTCCTCCTCATTGATGAGCTCCTGCTCGATCTCCTCTGCGGTGCGCACGCGCGGCGCAGGGGGCTCCGACGAGATGCCGAAGATGTACTTGAGCGCCTGAATGCGACCGCCCTTTGGCGGGGGCTTCGGCGGACGCTCGACCTCGCTGGCATCCTCCTCGCCGTCGGTCGTCATTCCCGGCGAACGAGCGCCGAGCCCGCGACGTTTGAGCCACTCGCGCGTCTGCCCCGTGCCGGGCACGATGCGCGACACGCCACTACGCCCGGACATGCCGCTCTTGATGCTCATGACATCGTCGCGGTCGTGCCCGTCGCGCACGTCGAAGGAGGTGATGACACCCTCGCGCATGCGCGCGGCGAAAAACTGCTGCACAAGCACGCTCTGCAGCGACCCGTCGTCTTTCCAAAAGCGGATCTTGGACCAGTTGCCGCTGTTCGGCGGGTTCTCGACGAAGATGCGGGTAGTCATGGTGCGCAGTTTAAGGGTGGGGAGCTGGAGGACGGTCTCGAGGAGGGCATAGTCCATGCCACTGACCTCGTCTGGGGGTAGGCTGAAAGTGCGTGTCCAGCCATGACGCCTGATCGTGGTAGCTGATAAGCGGTGGGAGGGTGGCGCACAGGGATGAAGACTCACAAGGCGATGCAGTTCAGGTTACCCTCGACGTGGCCGTCGTTGTGCGTCCAGTCGGAGCGCTGTGAGCGATTGCTCATTTTCCGGTGAAGCGAAGACGTCTGCAACGAGGACATCGTGGCGAGAGACGGCTTCGGGTCGATGATCGCTTTGACAGAATCTATGGTGACAGCAGGAAGGGGGCTAAGGGATGGAGAAAAGAGAAGGGGGTATCACTGCCACTGTGGGCGGGGCCGGCGGGGGAAGTCGCTGGTCAAAGGCAAGGTCTGCTGCGTGTGCCCGCGCTCCGACATCATTGCGTACCTATATAGTCGTCCTCATGGCAACAATTCACATCAAAGAAAAATTCCAATGCTGGGCGGCGGGGGATTCTTCTTGTTGCTTCTGAATCTAATGCTGATGGACGGAGTATTGTTGCAGAAATGTTGCAGAAATGGACACAGATCGTTGAACGCAGACAACAGCAGTTCTGAGAGGGTCAAAGCCATGGGATCGACATCGCACATGGTCTGCCGGCGGATGTTGCCAATCAGATGCAATCAATGATTTCGAGGAGTGGATCTCCATTTAGAAGGCTTTGTTACGGCGACACTGGGGTTAATTGGGGTCAGTCCGTGTTATGGAATAGTTTCTTGATACAGTAGCAAGTACAGTCGATATGCTCATGTTCTCACTTAGCTAGAGCTGGATCGTGGACACTCGGGATAACCTTCGTTGGCTCCAAGATGTTCTCCAGCAAGAATCTGCCATCTATCGAGGACGTCAGGATGTTGGGAGACGGCAGGGCGTCCACTTACTTGGCATATCGTTGGTATTAGAGCGCCACACTGCTTCGTTGTGATCCTTCGCCACTCCGCTGAGGACATGGCGCTTGACTAAACGCTTCTCTGCCTCCTCGAGCGAGATCTCGATGAGCCATCGCTCGTCGAGCAGCCTGCCAGCCTGACACCACGGTTCCACCGAAAGATAGATGTAAAGGCCTTCGATAATGACGATGCGGTGATGAGGATGGATGGCAACTGCATGCGGGGTGGGATCCTTGACGGCGTGGTCGAAGGATGGTGCCGTGATCACGCCCGTAGGTTCTTGCCTCAGAGCGCGAACGAACGCGACGTAGGAATCCCCATCGAAGGTCCAGTGCGCACCCTACTACGATGCTCATCAGGAAGACCTATTAGGTGAGCGAAGTAGGACGCACTCGTTTGTCGTGCGCGAGCTTTGGGTCGGACATCGCGTCCAGCTGCGCTCGGGTGAGATGCCAGCCGTCCAGGCCGACCAGGGTTGCCTTCTCATCGCGGGCTTCGAGCAAAGCGTTGGTGTATCGGTTCACCAGCACTGCAAATTCACTCTTCCCGCTCGCAGGGATACCTGCGATGCCGACTAGAAGACGGTTGGGTGCAGGTACGCTGTAAGGGCGCTCAGCGACGTGCTCAACGTCCATGCGACGCCTCTAAATTCACCTCTGCAACTTATCGACCAGATAAGCGGCAGACGCCCTTGCCTCAGCGTCCATTACGAGTGTGAGACAAACGGCGATGAATGACAGTTCGAGACAAGTCGCAGCAGCCATGCAAACCGCGCGCTGCGCGCTTCGACGTCACGGCCGGCGCTCATAATTCATACCACACCTTGTCTTGAACCGTCATCATGGCCACTGCTTCATGTTCGACGACGACCGCAGATGGGAAAATTTTGAGAAGGCGCGTCTATACCTCACTCGCACTCGTGAGGATGCTAAGATGCTGCGTCCAGAGCAGATCCCGGGACGATCAAGGACAAGTTCATGGTAGGCTATCAGGGGTGGTTTACCTGTGCTGGCGATGGGGAGCCGGTTCATCGAGGTACGTAGTTTGACTATTGCGCTTGCATTTCGCTAATAGGACGCTGTAGGTCATCACGGCTGGCTGCACTGGTTTAACTACCCTATCCCTCACGGCGGGCGACCCAACACAGATCTGTGGCCCGAAGTATCAGAGTACTCGCCAGAAGAGCTCTATCCTGCACCAGGCCTTCATTTCAGCAATGGAGAGCAAGCAAAGCTATTCTCCTCTCGTCACCCGCGCACCGTACAACGGTACATGAACTTCTCATCCGCCACATCAATGAGCTCATGGCCACCTCACAGGCACTTCCATTGGATGGCCGAGCACGGCGTCGACGGCGTCTTCTTGCAGCGCTTTGCATCGCATTGCGCCGAGGGGAAAGAGGACCTCCGCCGCATGCGCGATGAAATAACCATCCGCGTGAGGGAGGCGGCCGAGAAGGAGGGAAGGGTGTTCTCTATCATGTTAGTGGCAAAAGAGCGCCTTCATCTCATCCTCGCTGACACGGACATAGGTACGATGTGACAGGAATGGCACCGGATCGTATAGAAGGCATCATTAAACACGACTGGGCACACCTCGTCCACGACCTAAACATCCTCGAGAGCCCGAATTATCTTCGTGATAGGGAACGCCCTGTCGTTGCGCTCTGGGGTATGTTATGCCGAAGTCAATCTCATTTGTGCTCACACGTCTGCCAGGCTTCGGCTTCGACGGGGGCAAGTTCGACCCCAACACCGTGCGCGACATTAGCCACTGGCTACGCCACTTTACTCCAGGCGGCGCCTACCTCTTCGGTGGCGTCCCAACTTGCTGGCGCACGGCCGACAACGATGGTGACAGGAATCCTGACTTCCTGAAAATCTTCCTTAATGAGTTCGATGCAATCTCGCCATGGCTTGTCGGACGGTTCCGCACCGAGGAGGACGCGACACGCTTCGCGGAAAATCGAATGAAGGACGATGTTACGCTCATCAATGAGACGAATGAGGAGTTTGCGAAGCATGGGGTCGACCGGAAGATAGACTATGTCCCAGTTGTATGGCCAGGATTCTCGGTGAGGGAGCAGCTAGATCTGCAAAGAAAGGGACTGAAGGGCTATGCATCAGGGCCTCAACCTCTCCGAGGGCAAATGGCAGCTGAACATGGTCAAGCGGAATGGAGGACGCTTTTTGTGGCAACAGATCGTCAATGCGAAGCGGCTGGGCGTCCGTATCCTGTATGGCGCAATGTGGGATGAGTATGTCTATCAACCCTCAAACTTTCGATCATTCGTCCTAAGCCGAGCTCACAGATACGACGAGGGCACTGCGTTCCTCCCCGTAGTTGAGAAGTCACGGAACCTGCCCAAAACCGAGGACGATAAATTTCAGTTCCTCGCTTTGGACGCAGACGGTTATGACCTTCCGAGCGATTGGTACATGCGTATTGCAGGCTTCGCGGCGGAGGCCTTGAGGAGCGAGAGGATGGTGCATGACTCGTTCCCGGTCAAGGAGCTGCAAGACTACTGGGCAGGCAGGCCGAGATACGAGAGCCCGGCGAAACGCCGCGAGACCCTGGATATGATTGAAGGAGCAGGCGCGTCCGGGTCGGGTTTTGGTGGAGGCGGTGGCGGAAGTGGTGGCGGGCAGTCATACGAAGAGTGGCTGGCCGCCAACAAGGAGGTCAAGGACGAGGCGCCGCCACCGCCGTATACCTTGGAGGCCGAAGATGAGCCGGCTGGTGCAGGCTCTGCGGAGACTATCGTCCCGCAGCCGGGGACAGCGACGCAAGGAGCATCGAATGCGTCGTTTCCACAGGTTGCTCCTGCAACTACGAGGCCTAGTGCATCTCCACCACCCTCTGTGCCTGCTGCTACGCGACCCTTGCAGGCAGATCCTGTGAGCGCCTCGATCAATGCTCTCGCGGACGACCTCGCTCGTCAAGACTTGGCCGGCGCTTCCGCGTACTACAACTCGGCGCCTGCACCACCGCTGAGCACTTCGCCTCAGCCGAACATGCCACCGCGCCCGAGCATGTCCCCGCAGCCCAGTTTGCCGCCTCGTCCTAGCACGTCACCACGTCCTACTAGTAGCACTTCTCCCCGACCGCCCGCACCCCCCATGCACCCGGCGCACCCTGGTTCTGCGAGTATATTGCCTCGGCCGCAGGGGCCGTATCAGCCGCCCCCGTCACATCCAGCGAGGCCGGCCAACACGACTCGTCCGACGCCACCTTTAGCTTCAAGACCGTCTGCATCTGCTTTGCGTCCGCACCCAACGAGCGCTTCTCGACCTCCGCCGCCGCCTGTCGTACGGCATGACTCTCGCCCGGGAAGCTCACATCAGCCTGATTTGCCGGCGCGTCCCGGGGGACATCGCCCGCCACCAGTATCAGTGTACCCAGGAAGCCCAACGCATTCGACGTTCGCAGTGCAGGGCTCGTCGAGCCATTCGCTGCCAACTAGTCCGCATGCCATACCGAGCGGTCCGGGTGGCATGGCCGGTGTTGGCACGGGTCAGTTATCGTACATGCATAGTGCGCCGCCCATGGCGGGCTCGTCGTCTCTGCCCGCATCTTCTGGACCAGGCTCGCTGTCGTTCCCGACGGCCATGGTGGGCGCGAGCGATAATCTCAGTCCAGTTTTTACACCTCCAGTCATGCCGCACTCGCCAGGGTCGCGTCCTTCGTCACCTTACCATAGCGGCTCCTCATCGTTTCAAGCCTCTTCGCCGTATCAGGCGGCATCGTCGCCATATCAGTCAAGCTCGTCATCGTACCAGCCCTCGTTATCATCGTACCCTTCGTCACCGTACCAGCCGGGCTACATGAACAACCCTCCACCGGCCAGTCCCGCATTTGGAGCGGCAGGGTCGAGCTATCCCGGGTCCTCCTCAACGTCGACCTACCCAGGGGCATCGACGTATCCTGGCCAAGAGGCAGGATCATCCCAATATCCAAGCCTGGGGTCAACCTCGCAGTATCCTGGTGGTCCTGCACCTTATGGAGGTCCGAGCGCGCCTCCAGCTGGCTACGGACACACCGGTGGCTCGTCGTACCCGGGGATGCAACCAACACCACCTGGCGGCTCATCGTATCCGGGCGGGCCGAGTGGGAGCTCCCAACCGGAATTGCCCTACGTACCATACCGTCAGTTACCCACTCCTCATCTTTGGGGTGACGCTGCGTATCCGTACTGAGACGATCTCCGATTTCCAGGCCACCACCATGCAGCAGCCAGTCCCAGCCCTGCCAATGTTCCTGCAGCTCCCGGCACCCCTGCCCCTCCGCAAGCACAGCAATCGACTCCTGGAGGATCAAACTACGTGAATTACGCTCTTGATGCTGTGGACAAGTTCGGTGGACGCAAAGCACGAGACCGCGTGGATAGCGTGATGACTAGTGAGCTGTTACTGCTGTCGATGATCCTGGTCTCGCTGATGACATTGCTAGCGGGGAGCAAGTTGCTCGGCAGGTTTACGAAGTGAACGCGCATGGCACGCATCTAAACCAGTTATTTCCTGTCTTGGATCTTTTCTGAACGAATATAGTATCATTTACCTCTGCTGTCGAAGGCTTTGAAGCAAGTATGAGCGACTACGTGACCCTTGATGGTCAGGCCTTGAATGTCACGATGGCTGGGTCGTATCTTGCCACTAGACAACGCAATAGACAAAAACTAGGTACCATGCTCTCGTTCATCCACTCTTCAAAATCTAAACAGCGTTGGACCTCGCTTATCATGCCGTGCCCTTGATCAAGTCGACCGCCCGCTCCGCGATACCCGTCACCGTTGCTTGAAGGTGTGCGGAGACGTGCAAAGGGATCACGGATGCGTCGACAATACGCAGGTTCGTCGTTCCATATATGCGCAACTGAGGATCGACAACACCGCCTCGTCCGTGAGGCAGCATGCTGGCTGTGCCGATGGGGTGATATTCTGAGGACAGCTGCGCCTTGACGTACTCGCGAAGATCCTCGCCTTTCGCGGGCAGAAGCTGCTTCATGGTCAGGTTCGCATATACGTTCCCCTTTGCTGCAATGCATTCAGCATGGTGGACTGACGTTGTCGAGCGATGTCATACCTATGTTGAGCGCCCATCGAACCCCTGCGGCATGCAGGTCCAGGTCGAAGTCGACATCGAAATAGTTGGGCTTGATCGTAGGGTAGACGGTCGGGTCGCTGCTGTTGATGTGAACAGAACCTACAATATATCAGAGGTCTACAGCCCGAAAGATTATTACTGGCGAGCACGCACCTCGACTCAAGGGATGCTGGTTCGCGATCAAGAAGGACATGTACGTCTTCCCCTCCTCTGCCTTGTAGGTACCAGCGGTATCGCTCGTGATGAGTTCTATTTGGCCCACTGACTCATTCCTCAAAAGCTCCACATGGGTAGCCAGAACGTCTGCGTAGATAGAGCCGTTCTGGGACTTCGCATATGCCTCCACTTTCGCTGATATCTTCGCTGCACGACCTTCGCCAACCAATTGAGGAAGGTTAAGGTAGGCGATACCGCGCGGGCCGAGGTCGTACATGCTGAGCTGGTGTTGGTGCCACAAAGCGAGCTGCTCTGCAGCCAGCGTCGCGTTGGTAGCAAGTGCGCCACTTGTGACGGTGTCGTTCCGGATTTCGTAGGTTATGTATACGACGGCTAGACAGTGTCAAAGGGCGCCAAAAATCACTTGAAAATGATGGCGTACTGTGGTCTTGTAGGTTTTCACCGACGGGTAAGTCCAAAATTTGCTCGACGCCCGCCCTGGGGACATTGAGCTGCAGTGACTGAATGTGATATTCAGACTCACGCTGCTAAAACATCTCTCTGGCCGATGCCCGACAGCTCAAGGATCTGTGGCGTGCTGAGGATATTATGTCAATACAAACAACTACGTCCTCGCTGACCACCAACGTACTTGATTGCACCAGCGCAAAGGATGACTTCTCGTTCGACAGTTACATTGTAAACCTGCCCCCCGTTCACGTATGTCACCGTCTTCGCCACAAGCCCTTGCTCGGCGCCTGGGCTGTCAAAATTTACGCGGTTCACCAGAGCGCCAGTAAGGAGTATCAGGTTCTCGCGCGCCTCGTTAGGATAGTAGCGGGCGGGTGCACTGTAGTCGCGCGTCATGTTGTCGGGTCGGATGTTCGACGGGGTAAGGTTTACCCCTACGATGTTTCCACCGTTGGGTCGATTGTTAGTGGGGATACCCAAAGCGTTTAGCGCAGCGACCCAAAGGTTGGTAACCGGCCAGAAGTAGTCGCCGAACGAGACGTGCACGGGACCGTCGGTGCCGTAGTCTGACGCGCTAGGTTGGACGCCCAACGCTTCAGCCTCTTCTGGCGCGAGCGAGGTGAAGTTAGAGGCCTTCTTCGCGTACGAAGAGATGCTGTCCCAGTTCCAACCCGGATTGCCAAGGCGTTCGAATGCATCGAAGTCCGCCGCAGAGGGAAGGTCCCAAACAAGGAAGTTGAGAGCAGAGGTGCCTGTCGCATACCGAACGTTAGACGATGTACAGGACTGGAGAAGATACACTTGCCTCCCACAACCTTTCCGCGCGGCCAGTTTATACTCTTGATATCACCCTTGGCCTGCGTTGTGTAATTCCAGTCGTATTGCGTGCCCAAGTCCGCGCCATACTGGTTTTTTTCAGCTAAAGTCCTCGGAGCCTCATGCTCACGCACCAATCCCGGGACGTCGATGATATCCACATTCTTCGCTGTCTCCCCCGTTTCGAGCACGCCGACTCTGACAGAAGGGTCTTCACTCAGTCTCGTTGCTACCTGCGCTCATCAGCCCCATGGATCTTGAGGCTCAAAAGAGAACGTACGACCAATCCCGCCGTGCCCGCGCCAATGACGAGGTAGTCGAAAGGTTGTTCTGAAAACTGTGCGCCATCCTGGATCGTTACGCAACCAACGATAGAGGCAAATATGAGCAGAGAGAGGAGATTGACCCGCATATAGTGTTGGTCAATCAAACTGATGACTCGCTTATATACCGGGACGTCGAAGCGGGGTCCTGGTCCATTGCCGATGAAGCAGCCTATATAGGCTCCTTGTTATAGGTGTCAGACAGGATGATGCCCGAAGGTATACATAGAGACGGCCATGAAGCGGAGGAGCCAACGCTGAAGCGAAAGCAGCCTGTGACCGTCAGGCACTCATCGTATTCAAAGGAGCAAGTGCTACGTAAACCGACCTGTAGAGTTTAGCGATTAGCCGGTGCACAACCGAGCACCCCCGTTTACCGTACATGCAGCATCCTTGAGCCCCCGGATAGCTCATGCCAGCGACGCCCGTATGCCGACCCCATTCGCCTCTGGGGGAAGTGGAAGCTCGCCGCTGCGATCGTCCACAAAGGCACTATATCTGTGTAGAGTATGAGCCACCGTCCGAATACGAATTCCGTCGCACTCACATCCGAGCCAACCGCGCTTGTTCTTCTGGCGCGACCGATGGGCGGGCGCTTCGCAGTACACGTCGGATGTGCTCCTGTGTAACGAGATGCTAGAGTTGACATCAGCGCGATGCCGGCGAGATGGACAAGCGCTTGTCAACTACCTTGTCAGGCAGTTCTGCCCTGCCCTTCCCTTTCCGACTGGTTGATTCCGGGCGTCGCGTCTTCGCCCGTATCTGTTGCAACTGCTCGCGTATTAGGTCATTGCATCGGCTACAGAGACGTGGAAAGCCTACCCGTCGCTGCAAGGCCATTTGCTCTGCCTTACTGGCCACGCCAACACCCGCACTGCCGATGATCTTGTACTCTACTGACGCCTCGTCGGCAGCAGCCGAAGACCGTTCTACGGCAGGACCGCGGGCGATAGACTCGTGTACGGCTTCCAAATGGGCGTTATAGAGCAGCGCTTGGAGGTCAGCTCCCGAGAAGCCCTCTGTAGCTTCGGCTGCATGCTGAAGGTCCACTTCGGGGGCCAACGCGACCTTGCGTGCGACAGCAGAGAGGATCTGATTATCACGTCAGTTAAAGCGCACCATATACCAGCGCAATACCCACGTCTTTCCTCTCTTCTGCCGTCGGCATGTTGCAGAACACAGATTTATCCAGACGACCCGGTCGTAGTAGAGCAGAGTCAATCAGGTCCGGACGACTAGAAGGTCTTCAGTAATGCAACCAACCGAAGCGAGCGGAGCTGACCTCGTTGCCGCAAGAACGTAGACTCCTTCCAAGCCCTCAGCGCCATCCATCTGCGTAAGCATCTGGTTCACGACACGGTCGGTCACTCCCGTGCTATCATGTCCTCGCTTCGGCGCAATCGAGTCGAATTCGTCGAAGAAAAGTACGCAGGGCTTGGCAGCCTGCGCTCTCTCGAAGAGCTCGCGAACCTGTAATCACCAATGTTAGGCTTGCTCGAACCAGCTGCGCGGGAGGAGTCAACTAACGGATTTCTCGCTTGCACCAATATACTTGTTTAGAATCTCCGGCCCCTTCACGCTAATGAAGTTCAGGCCGCACTCCTTCGCTACAGCCGAGGCTAGGAGCGTCTTCCCGCAACCCGGATAGCCGTAAAGCAATAATCTAGCCTCTCGTCAGCATGGACGTCTTCCTTTTACACCAAATCCTCAACTCACCCAGACCGTAATCTGAGCGGCGACTGCGCAAATATCGGCCCATACTTCGTCGGCCACTCTAGCGTCTCGCGCAAGATGCGCTTTGTGTCGCCCAGCCCGCCGATGTCCGCCCACGCGGTCTCCGACTTCTCGAGCTTCACATCGCGCAGGGAGAGCGGGGTGAAGCCCTTGTGCGCTTCCTCAAAGTCGGCGGAGGTGAGCACCTGGGGGTCGATGGTGTCAGTCGTTACCGTACTAGCTACGGGAGAAATGTGCACTACCGTATCCTCCTTATCCTTCGACCTCATCGCCGCCTGATGCACCGCGCGCGCGACCAGGTCCTGCAAGTCCGTCGCCAGGTAGCCCTCCGTCTGCATCGCCAGCGCGGTGTAGTTCAACGGCGCCTCCGCGTCCTCGCTCAGATCTGGGGTCGCCCGCATTCGGTCTTCGACAATTCTTGACAGGATCTGCGGGCGTGTTAGCATCACGAATATGTTAGCATCACGAGTGTGTAGCCTGGGCTACAAAAAATCGCCCCCCCCCCCGAAAATCACCCCACTCACCATCTTCCGCCCCTCCTTTCCCGGCGGCATCACGTTCACCGTCTCCGCAAACACCTGAGACTGCATCAGCAGCGGGTGCAGCGCCGCGCTCGACGAGGCCGTCGCAATTAGTAGAACCCCTCGCGAGTTGAGGGGCGCGGCGCGCGCGGCGGGGGCGAAGCGCGCGAGGAAGAGCTCGACGATGTGCCGGGCGCGGAAGGATGCGGTGTGCTGGGCAATTGAGTTAGCATCGCATTGCATAGCGTTCGATGCAGTGCAGCAGAGCGTAAGAACTGAGCAAAACGGCCAGAACACTCACCTCCATCTCCGCCCCCAACAACTTATCCACGTCGTCTAAGATCAGAATGGCCGGTCGATGCCACATCGCCTTGTCAAACCAGTAGTCGAACTGGGCCTTGATTGCGGAGATGGGTTTCTCGGAGATGGCGGACGCGTCGGCGTAGAGGGTGTCTAAGGGGGGGGGTGAGTTGGAGGTTAGTAGAGGTGGGTGAGTTGAGAACTGGTAGGGCAGCATTGCACTCGTGAGCGCGTTGCAGGACGTACAAGTCAGTAATGTTTGGTCATATTCAAGCAAGCGAGCCACAGCGCGGACAATGGATGTCTTGCCCGCACCCGGGCGTCCGGTGAGGAGGAGGCCAGTGACTACAAAGTATCCAGTAAATATCAAAATTCGAACATCAGTCACAAGTGTTACATACCCCCATGAACAGCCGCAGCCGTCGAGTGCAGAACAAAGTTATGCCGCGCAAAGTCGATGCACTTGTTGATGATCTCGTCGACGCCGGCGAGGCGTTGGGCTGGTGGTGAGGGTTTTGAACTTGAACAATTTTAGCTGGTTGATAGTTGTGCGAAGAAACGAGGACTAACGGGTGTTCGGGAGGCTTCAAGGATGTCGAGAGCGTCGCCGATGATGGGTCTAGGGATAGTCTGACAGAACTTTCATCAGTCCCTCGTCGCTCGCTGGCCAAGACCAAAACCAACCTAACCATGTCCCATTCCTCGATCCCATGCGTAAGCACAGGCAGCACAATGCTACGATCCGGTATCCCATCCAGCACACCAACATATATGGTCTCCGCATCGTCTTCGCTCTTCTCCTCAGTAACAGCTTCCTTCCCGGCGGAAAGTATGCGAGGCGCAGGAGTAGCATCATTAGAGGTCGAAGGCCCAGCAGACGGGTCCACTGGTGGCGATAGACGCTTCACGCGGGCCTTCTTGTAGAGTCCGCCTGGACTGTCAGCTCCCGCATCCAATTTCCTAAACGTCGACTTCGACACATAGCCCAAGAGCTCGGGGCCGCTGTACTCGGGAGTAGGAGCGGTTAGGCGCGAGGGGAGGACGCGAAGGAGGGTTGACTTTGGGTGCGTTTGGGGTTTGGAGGACGTTTCTGAGGAGGGTTCCGCCGGAGCACGACCTTTGGTCGAGGCAGCACCCCTGCGGTGCGGCTTGGGCGCGATGCTGATCTCGGTGTCGGTGGTGAGGAGCGCGGCGTTGGTCTTGGAAGAGACGTCGAGGGAGCCTGAGGAGATGATGAGTGGGAGGGAGAAGGAGAGGGGATTGTTGTATAGATATGGCGGGTTACGCACCGACAAGCAAGCGTACGCGGGTGCGCCCTAGCACCCAGACGTCGATCTCCTGGCCGACTTTGGCTACACGGACTTGGGAGAGGAGTGTGGATTCGACGTGCCCAGCGTGGAGTTCCTGGTGAGACAAGTGAGTGTTCGTACAGGAGAGAAATAGCTTGAATATGCGCACAATAATTTCCCAGTCGTCCGAGCTCACAGGCTCGGTGCCTACGGACTTGGCGAACGGAAGGTCGTGTAGAAGACCGATCTCTACCTATGCACACACAGTCAGCTTCTGCAAGGCACAAATACAGCGCTCACCTACCAAGGATCCCTGCGCCAGCCCGAGGTCCTGAGCGAACTGCGGGTCGATCTCGATCGTCTCAAAGCTCGAGGACGAAGAACCGGCATTGAAGTGGGCAAGGGACGATGCAGATGCCATACCAGTCCATCCCACAAATGCCTCCACCTTGCCATTCTTGCTCTTGCTCCCTTCCTCTTCGACTAGGGTAAGGTGGACTGCGAGACTTTGCGGGCGCTACACAGAACGCGATCGGGTGAGTCTGGTGGTCTCGCTCTCGACCTGTGCATATACTTACGACAGATTTCTGCAGCAAGGGTCCATAAATAGAGAGGGGGAGGTTGACCAAGGAGGACTTGAGGGGGACGAAGTGTACTCGGGCGCGTCGAGGCATAGGATGTGGAAGTACGCGGCAAGGAGCGCGCCGTGCGGGGAAGGCGGACTCAGAATCACATGGACGCGTATCCGGGGATGCAGATCACGGGGATCAAATGGCCACGTGCAAAGTCGAACCTCCGATCTTCTGGCCAAGTTCACGCTGGAGTAGCCTCAGTCCCCGTGAAAAGATTGCTTAGCATTCCAAATCTACCAGGTACATTTTGTAAGATCCTGAGAGCAAATGAGGGGGCCTGAGGAGGCTAGCTGACCTAGACTCACGTGACCGCGCGGCTGCCCACAAGCACGCCATCGTTCGCCATCGGGCGCGTCGACGTATAAAGATCCTTCTTTGCAATCGAATTCCTGCTCTTCCCCTCCATTGCCTGGTCTCACGATGGATACTCCTCGAACGGAACGTGGCAGCGCAGCAGCCTCGCTGGCCTCTACATCACACGCGTTCCGTTTGACCGAAGGTACTGCGCAAAAGCAGTTGTCGACTTCCATTGTTGCAGGTGCGTGTATTCGTCGGTCTGGCCAGGTCCTTCTGCTCACCCTCATCTCTATCTTTCAGCTCTGAGGTGGACTTGACTGCTTTGTCTCTGCTCGCCCTCTCCCCGCATCGATGAGCTCTACGTCACTCCCGCACCACCCTCAACGACACCGATCCAATCTACTCTACACCCCATCCTTCCTCGTGCCTCACTACGTGTCAACCACCCCAACACGCTTGCTGGCTATCGCCCTCTTCGCGCCACGTCCCCTCGATTGCCGGCACGCGCCTTATCGTACGACTTCGAGGTCGCGAATCACCGACCTCCACGTCGTCCGTCCCGGATCCTTACGCGCTCCCCTCGCCACCTGAGCTGTTATCTGACGTTCCCAAGACGTCCTCTGTACCTCACAACGCATCTTCCATCCCCCGCCAAGCATATGGAAGCTCCTCGCGGCACTTTCGCTGGCAGTTACCGCGGTCTACCATTCTGGATGGTCCGAACAATGCAGCGATGCGCGACCCAACTCGGTCTCAATTACGAAGTCTTTCGACCAGCGTCGTTAGAGCTCCTGCCGCATGTCCAATGCGCCACGACAGCGGTACCCTCGGTGAGCGAACTGGCTGGATTCGATCTATCATTACGTGCGTCCAGTATGTGTAGACAGTATAAAATGCAGTTTGCGTTCCCCATCTTCCACAACGCATCCCCTGCCGTTCTCGAACCCAAGCTAGCAAGAATCAATCGCGACAATGTCCGCTACACTCTCCAGCCTCCCCGCCGTGATGGCGAATTTCCTGCCTTCTCACTCGAATTTCCTGCCCTCTCACTCGAAGGAGGAAGCCTCTCCGGCGGCGTCTTCGGATGCGAGCGAGTCGCGCTCGGTCTCGCCGGTCGCGTCGGAGTCCTCTTCTACATCCACTCGCTCGGATGTGCTCAGCGCCTGGCCTCAGACTTGGGCCAAGGTCGTACGCGGACAGGCGACCCCGTCGTCTCTGAGCGCCTTGTTCGATGCGGAAGCGAAGGACGGGGTGCTCGGAATCGTGTACGGTGATGCTGAGGATGAGGATATCCCTGCCAATTCCTCGACGGACCTGAAGAGTCTGCCGGTACGCAACAGATTCCTTTGCTCCTGGCGAGGTTCCCATGACTGACGCCCTCCCCAGCCCTACATCTCCACCACCCCCACCGAGGCGACTATCCAAAGCTTCATCTCGGCCGCGGGGCTGCGCGCTATCATCTCCTTCCCCTCGCCCTCGGGCAAGCAGAGCTTCCACGTCATGGAGCGGCCCCGCGTCGCGTTCGCGCCCGTCGCGTATACGCCTGGGTTCCCTGCTGAGGGCGGTGTGCTCGATGCGCCGAAGGAAAGCCTCCCGTTACCTACCACCAGCTCCTTCACCACCGGTACGCCCAACGCCTCGACGGCTCCCACCCTCGGCGCCCCGACAGTGCCCATCCTCGGCGCCCCGACCCCGACCCCCACCCCCTCACCCCTCGGCAACATCCCCACCGAGGCCGAATGGCACGCCCTCTGGGCCGCCTGGGACCTCGTCACTCTGTCAATGATCCCGCCCGACATGCTGCACCAGAAGCCGATCGACTTGCGGCACAAGTGCTTGTTCTACATCGGGCACATTCCGACTTTCCTCGACATGCTCCTGAACAGAGCTGTGGGCGGGGGACCTAGTGAGCCGGCGTACTTCTGGAACATCTTCGAGCGGGGGATCGACCCGCATGTGGACGATCCGGACCATTGTCATGTACGTCGGGTTTCTTTCGCACCGACTGGATGGCTGCTGCAATTCCCCGATCAAACAAGCCCGACGCTAACTCCTTCTCTACAGAACCACTCCGAGGTGCCCACCCGCGACGAGGACTGGCCGACCCTCGAGACGATCATCGCTTTCCGCGACCGCGTCCGCGCGCGCCTCATGCGCCTCTACGCCGACCTGCGCGCCGGGCGGGTCGCGCTGTCCCGGAACATCGCGAGGACGCTGTGTTATACGCTCGAGCATGAGGGGTTCCATGTGGAGGTGAGGGTCGGACGGCCTTGGTTTTCCTCGTTGTATAACATTTTCCCCTTCTTGCATACCCTTTCTGCTGATCTCGCATCACTTTCCTTACTTGACCTCATGTGACGATCATCCTCACCCGCATCCCCAGACCCTCCTCTACATGCTCATCCAGCGCGCGGGCTCGGGCACGCTGCCCCCGCCCGGCTTCACCCCGCCACCCTGGGACCTCCTCAAGGCGCAGTGGGATGCCCTGCCTCAGCCCGCGACGTCTACCGTCACCCTTGGCCCCGCGGAGATCACGCTTGGGCACGACGACTCAGAGGGGGAGGATTCCACACGTCAATACAGCGAGCAAGAAATCGTCAACCATGAATTTGGATGGGATAACGAGTCGCCGGCGCGACGCGTGCAGGTCAGCGCGTTCCGCGCGGAGTGGCGGCCCGTGACGAATGGGGAGTTTGAGGTGTATTGGAGGATGGGCGAGGGGAGGGTGCCGATGCCGAAGAGTTGGGTGGAGGAGGAGGGGGAGGTTAAGGTGAGTAGTGTTTGCATACTCACAGTAGGCCTTCGCTCCCGACGAATCCCTCACTCCCAACGAATCGCACTCCCTACGCACCATCCACTCCCAACGCTGACCCGCCTCCCCAGGTCCGCACCATGTACGGCCCCGTCGCCTTCGATGTCGCGCGGAACTGGCCCGTGCTGACCGCCTACGACGACCTCGCTGCGTACGCTGCCAGCAAGGGCGGCCGCCTCCCCACTGAGCCCGAGCTGCGGCTCTTCCTCGACACGTACGACGTCGGGCACGCCGGGGGCGCGAACGTGGGTTTCCGCAACTGGCATCCAGTACCCGCGACTGCAGGACTAGAGTTGGGTGGCGAGGCCTCCACCATCAACGACACCACCACCGCCACCTCCGCCTCCTCCTCCTCGCCCTTCAGCACCGGCTTCACCAGCGGCGCCGGCTCCAACGGCGGCGTCTGGGAGTGGACGAGCACCGCCTTCGACACGCACCCCGGGCTGGCGCCCACCCAGCTCTTCCCGGGGTACTCGACCGACTTCTTTGACACGAAGCACCAGGTCGTGCTCGGCGCGTCGTACGCGACGATCCCGCGCCTCGGGCGGCGCACGGTGCGCAACTTCTACCAGCACAACTATCCGTATCCGTGGGTGGCGGGGCGGGTGGTGTATGATGTGTAGAGGGGTGAGCATGCAGCGGAAAGAGGATGCACAGAGGATGAGGCTGGACCTCAAAAACTTCGTTACGGCTTGTTTTTCCCCGTGTGCTTGTGCTTGATTCTTACTTCTTGTCTCGCGAGTTAATTGACCACCTGTATACTGTTGTAACCAAATCCAATAGATCTTCTCGTACCAGCTACTCGACAGCATCATAGAAGAACACCCTCCACAGTGCCAGCGTGATGTTCGCCACGAACCCGAAGCCTATCCATATTCGCATACTTGTGCTGGACGAGACATTGATTCAACTGCAGCAAGGTAGATCGCAAAGGAGTACTCACGAGAACACGACGCTATCCTGGGATTCCAGCGGGCGGCCATCGTCCCAGAACGCTGCAGGCTGAGGAACGGCGATAAAGAAGAATGGCAGCAAGGGGAAGAAGAAGCCCATGAGGAAGCCTTGCAATGGGGTTGAGCTTGCTGCTGCATTTGCAGGGGTGAGATCTCCGGCTCCCCCGCCGTCCATGGAATCGATCCATTGTTCTTCGAGCGTGCGGGTGTAATCACGGTCTGGAGAGGGTGGTGATGAGCAGGTGAGAGATGTATGCGGTGGTGATGAAAACACACATTCTTCCTCGGTTGCGAAGTCGGTGTCTGAGAGATTGGCCAGACGGCCGTGGAATTGGCGCCTGAAGTTGGCGATGTCTGCTTCTGAAAACCCGAGGGAGGCGAGTCGGTCGAAGCCGCGGACTACTTGGATCTGTGATGTCTAGTCGTGTCCATTAGGGAGGCATAGTCACTGAAGATGGAAGCCACACACCTGAATGCGAGCCTCCCCCTCTTCCTCTTCGCCTGGCTGTATCTCAGGGCCGACGTTGCAATGTATCCAGGTGTTATGGGTATCGTGTTGATCCCCTCCAGCGTCCAGCTTTGCCGCATCTCTTCTCCGCGCTCGCTCATCGGCCGCCGCGAGATGCTGGTACACAAAGACGTCGTTGGTGAGTAGGCGCCCAGCGTAAATCAGGCGCAGGCGCCGGTTGCGCAAGTCGGGACGTTGGGTCCTAATCTTCCTGGCGAGTTCCCTCGTATCAGTGCGCCTATGATGCACCATTCTAACGACAGACCTTGCTCAGAACGTCCTTGACCGTGTCCAGCTGGTCGATGGTGATGGTGAGGTCGGCGCCCTCGGTGAAGCGCACAACGAGCTGGCGTTCCTGCGGCTGAGCTGTACTCGACGACGACGAAGCCCCTTGCGCATCAACGTCGACAGCTCTGCGCTTTCCCTTCGCTTTCTCGCTGAGCGGCACCATGGCGCGGTGGTCGTGGGAGGAGCGCGCTGTCAGGAACGGCAGCCGGCGGGCCGGGTAAGCCCGGATTGTCCTTATGGAGAAACAATCGTTGAAGCTGGATTCGGCGTTCGCCGCCGCGTCCTTGCTCCTCGCTTTCATGTCGAGCACCTCGCACTTGGCATCTACGACCTCCACGGGAGTGGGGAGCTCATGCCCAGCCTTTTTCCAGAATGAGTCAGCAACTTCGCGTTAGTTTGCCCGCAAGGCGATCCTCAAGTTAGCTTGGGAAGTAGCATTCATCGGCGCATCTGATAGAAAGCGACCGTGCTGAAGTTGTCCCTCCTCGCCTGCGGACATAAACGAATACGCGGGTGACGCTGGTTGGTCGTTTGACAGACTGTGAGAGCATCAGTGGTCACCAGCGTGAGGGGGAGGGTCAAGCGACCGATACAATGCCTCCCGCCACAGCTTGCCCGCCCTACCGCATGGGTTACGATACGTAGGACGTCAGGCTTGGCCAATAGAATCCCAGAGGGCACAAGGAAGTGACGTCCCTACCAGCACCATTGAATGTGGCTTAGGCGGCGAGGTGGTCTATCACCGATGTCGGATTGCCTGTCCTCTCATCGCTTTCCTCTCCTTCCACTGTACTGCTGCGACACCAGTGACTCCACCAAGCATCGCACTCACGTCTGGGAAGGGGAGCTTGGAACTCGGAAGCGCGCGCAGCAATTTAGCAGGCAGACGGCCATCAGCCCAGCATCAGCCGGCCTGATCATATCATGCCTCGCTCCTCCTTCTCATCATCCCTACAAAGTGCCTAGCCGCGGGCGGGGACGGTGCCTTCCCTTCCCAGGCGATCTTTTCCTCCCGCCTCCATGGCGGACGCAGGCCTCCCCCTCGACACCGCCTACCTCACCGCGATCTGGCTGGAGACGCTCTTCTACGGTGCGCCGATCACTTTGGGCTCGCCCGCTGCCGGCGACGTAAAACTGATTCAGATGGTTACCCCTCCCCCTGCCTCGCCCCATATCGCCCTGTCTTATACTTGACGGTGGCGCCCACTGCACCATACAGGCATCAACATCTGCTTATTCTTCTCCTATGTCTACATCCTGCGCTTCCGGCGCACGCGCAAGATCTCGAGCGTGGTGTTCTGGGTCGCCGTGTTGATGTTCCTATTTTCGAGCGTGCATGTTTCCCTGGGATTTGCGCGCTTGATATGGGGATTCATCGACCGGCGGAATGACCCTGGTGGTCCGGCTGGCTACTTTTCGGACGTGTCGCATCCACCGAACGTGGCGAAGGTCACTATCCATACCGTCAATTCCATCCTGGGGGATAGCATTGTGGTGCGTAGTCGATCCGGCATGTGACGCGCCGTTGCTGACGGTATGCGCTCGGCAGGTTTGGAGGTGTTGGCACGTCTGGGGCAGAAACTGGAAGGTCTGCGTGTTCCCAGCCATGCTCATTCTGGGTTCCGCAAGTAAGTGGCTCGGTGGCAGAAGTAGAGGGCTGGCTAACGCACCATAAAGTCAGCGGTTTCGGTCAAGCATACATATTCGCGAACGCCAAAACAATACACAGTGCTTTCAATGACGTGCGTAGAGCTGTTGCCTTCCCTTCCCTTCCCTCCCCCGTCGTACTAACGCTCGTGTAGACCCTGGAAAAGTGGAACGGCTCCGTGTTCATCCTATCCCTCGTCACCAACGTCATTGTCACTACCCTCATCGCCGCTCGTATCTGGTTTTTGGCAAGAGAAGCCGGCGGGCACATCCTATCCACGAAATTCCGGTATACCAAGGTCCTAATCATCGTGATCGAGTCCGCGATGATATACAGCGCGGCGCTCATCATTGAGATTACCCTGTACTTCATTGGCAGCAACGCGTTCTATATCGTGTATGATCCCATAGCGCAGCTTACCGTATGTGCCCCTGCCCATCCCCCACATCTTCTTCGTGCTAACATCATTCTCAGGGTATCGTCCCCACCATGATCATTGTCATGTCTACTCTCGGCCTCACCGCGGAGGATATGGACTCCATCCCTGTTGGCAAGGCTAGACCCGAGGACCCCGAATCCCATCACCTCTCCACCATAAACTTCAAGCCAGGCGGTCCCGCGCGCGGTAGCGTACCCGGGCTCTCCACCGGAAACACGACCACAGGCTATTCCGACCCGACGACGGAGGACTCGTCGATCGACTTTAGGGCCTACAGCGAGGTCAAGGTCCCGGAGCACTACGTGGATCCGCCAGACGCGAGTTTCGTGGTCGCGCCGCCAGAGCGGTCACCTCGTGCGGTACATCACTACGAGATACGATGAGTTGCGGGAGGAATTTTATGGAGAGGATCTCTGGTGGAGGACGTACTTACATACTACCCCGACGCTGTTGCTATCGCAGGATACCATGCGCTGTACTTCTAGTGCTCATACCTATGCAGGCTTAATTGGCAGCCTTGTACTGTTTTCTTCTGCTACTTGTGCTTCATGAGATACCTCGTATGTACATATGCAGTGCATTTTTCTTGGTTTACCATCGGTACCCTTAGGCGAGCAAACATATACAAACAATCAAAGAAATCTGTTGATGGACCTTTGCTTCCGTCCGATCACTCTTTCCCCATGACCTCCCTCACGCATACGGAGACGGTGTTGGGGAAGCGGAAGGCATACGTCCTCCACCTTGCATCCAGCCCCGAACCTAGCACCGCGCAGTCGGACTCGGAATATGAACCGCCAGAAGAATCTATCCCCTCGGGGTCCAGGACACCAGCGGGGTCCAAGACGCCTACGAGATCGAGAACACCGTCGGGGGGA
Source organism: Schizophyllum commune H4-8 (assembly GCF_000143185.2). Lineage (NCBI taxonomy): Eukaryota > Fungi > Basidiomycota > Agaricomycetes > Agaricales > Schizophyllaceae > Schizophyllum > Schizophyllum commune. The sequence goes on along the minus strand of NW_026089545.1, from coordinate 1,168,205 downwards.
AGAGCACTGTCAAGGCCCAAGACCCCGATCATCGTCAATGGGAAGCTTGTGAAGGACACGAAGAAGCGCTACGCGTGCACGTTCGAGGGATGCGATAAGGCGTACACGAAGCCCTCGCGCTTGGAGGAGCATGCCCGATCGCATACGGGGCAGGTGCGTTCGGCGATCGGCGGGTTGTGGGGGAAGGGGGAAGGGAACAGTGAGCTGATCAACAAGTCTACAGCGTCCATTCGTCTGCGCTACCTGCAATAAGTCGTATCTGCGCGAGACCCATCTGCAAGCGCATTCGCGGAGCCATCTACCCGAGTCGGCACGGCCTTTCGAGTGCACTGTGCCCGGTTGCGGCAAGCGTTTATGGACGTCACAGCACCTGCGCGTCCATCTGGACTGGCACAATGGCGCAAAACCCTTCCAGGTGCGCTCTACGAGTGTCGTATTATGCGAAGATTCTTATCAGGCTTGCAGTGTACGGAGGAAGGCTGCGACGAAGCGTTCGCGAAGCACCACCAACTTCGAACGCATATCTGCACGGCACACTGTCCGGAAGGCACGAAGCCCTATCGCTGCGAGCACGAAGGCTGCGCCAAGTCCTTCAGCACCAACCAGAAGTTACGCGCGCACGTTAGAACTCATGATGGTATGCCTATACTCAATCCGTCCTGCTCATACTCTTATTCATGTACACACTACAGAAACCCGCTACGCGTGCCTAACCTGCTCTCCCGCCGCCTCCTTTGCCACCTGGACGGCTCTTCAACACCACAATCGCACCACGCACCCGCCGATATGCAACCACCCCTCCTGCAACGGCAAGCAATTCACCTCTCAGAAGGGCCTGCGAGCGCATCAGAAGCTCCACGAGCAGCAAGAGGTCGAGCGCGCGATGAACGGAAACCAGTCCGATGCGGAAGACGACGACCAGCCGCCGAGGAAGAAGCGCCGCGGGGGCGAAGTCGGCCGCGACTGGAAATGCGAGGTTGTGGGGTGTGGGAAGTGTTTCAAGTCGGTGAGTGGCTTTCGGGCTGTGAGGACGTCGAGATGGGAGATGACTGACCGGTCTACAGAAAAAGGCCCTGACCACACATACAAACGTAACGCATCTCGGGCATCGCGAGTTCGTGTGCGCGCACGAGGGTTGTGGTCGCGCCTTCGGGTATAAGCACCTCCTCCAGCGGCACGTCGCCAAGATACATACTCGCACCTCGTCATCCTCTTCGGAAGAGAACGAAGGCTCGGGCGCGGATGCTGGTTCAGGCGCGGAGGACGACGATGACGAGCAATCGGCCGTTGAGGACACTCACGCGGAAGATAACACCCTCATCGACCTCATCACAGGCAGCACGTACGCCAAGAAGGCGCAGGACAGGCTGCGCTCGGCAACGTCGTTGTGCTGCCCCTACCCCGACCTCTCTGGCTTGCCGTTACTGTCCGATGCGACCTCGAGCACGTTGCTACCTGGTGCGGCCTCGAGCTTGCTGCCCACCACGTCTACCTCGCACGCCTGCGAGTACGTGTTCAGTCGCGCGTACGACCTTCGGCGTCATCTCCGCGCAACGCACGGGCTAGAGACGGACAAGGATGCGCTCGACGCCTGGGTTCGGAAGGAGAAGCGATTGAAGGCCGCTGCTGCGTAGGCTGTATTTGGCGTCCATGCGACTCAGATTACCACTGCTTCATCTTCGAAATATTTTCCGCCTCGTGAATTTTCTGTAGTCTTTAACCTCACTCGCTCGGACTCGCTGCTTCCTGTCCATGCAATGCAAAAACGCGCCGGATTTTGATTCAACGAGCCCATTACGCAGGCGCGGAAAAGACACGGTACGCGAGTATAGTGTGTGTGGTATCTAAGTAATACAGTCCAAGAAGACGAATGCGGCGGGCGATGGGGGTTCCAGAGGGGCGAAGGTTGTGACGAGGCGAAGGTTGTGACGAGGCGAAGTAGGAGACGGTGAGCAGCAATACGAACGCGAACGACGAGAGGAGAAGGTATGTGAGCGCAGAAAAGGTATGTAACTATGGCATACTTAATAGGTAGCAGGGCGATACAACAAACCGGTGTCGATAACAAATCAAGAGAGCGTGGTACACATGTGGAGGGTTGGGTGCTTCGGGTTGGAGTGGGTTCCGGGTTTGGAGAATGGCGGGGCCTACGCGCATAGAAGGCATGGCATGGATGTGAGGTGAGGTGAGGGTGGGGGTGAGGACATGTGGCTGTGGCGAGCTCGACGCTGATGTGATGACGGGGTTGTCCGTTATAGACAGTCGCCCTTGCACGGCGTCGGCTCGCGGACATCTACGTCCGATAATTCGGTGCAGTCGCCTTTGCATGCTGCATTGCGCGCAGGGGCGAGGGCGATGTCCTCGGGAGAAATCTGTTGTTATATCAGCGCCAGAAAATATGGGGACTCAGTCAATGACGCACCGGCCCTCTTGCCTCCATCTCCAGTCCAGAAATCGGATTCGGCAGCGGTGGCTGCGCGATGGGGGCCGCTTGTGCGACCAGCGACACTGTAAGTGCTTTTAGTAACTGATCTCACTCCAGAAAATATAGGCTACGTACAGGTGACTAGGAAGGACGCAAGGAGGATGCCTCGGCAGTACATGACGGGTAGACAGGGATTTTAAAGAGCGCGCCTGCGTCGAGCAGGAGAAAGCAGCGGGTGTGCCAGAGTGTACGGCAGATGAGTGTTTGGCTCTTAGGGAAAAGAGTGCGGGCTGCGGTCTATGCACCATCCTCTCCGTCCCTGTATGTTTTATATCGTGGCATCTTGACATGACCAAGTACAAACGGGAGGGTATCCGGGGATAGGGCGTTTCCCCATCCGTGTACAACAACTTGTTTACTTCTCCTTTGGGCGAAGGAAGCTGCCTTATTTAGCAATTTCCAGGCTTCGGAGCCGCGGATGCAACTTTGCATCCGGGTGCGGGGTGACGCCGCAGTACACCAGGAGGCGGCTGGACGCGACGACACTCACGGCCAAGAATACCTTGACGCTTCCTGTCCGACAGGCTGTGACGGGGCTACTAGCTGAGATAAGGGTTTGAGAGTCGGAGTGGCGGTCTATGCATGGCGGGTACGCAAGCTGGTGCTGTTGAGTAAAATAACGGGAGGATAAATCCTTCCAAGACATCTCAACGTCTAGAGTGCATACGCATAGCAGGTACCGCCTGCAGAACGCGGAACCAAAATACAAGCGAGTGACATCGTCGTGAACATCACACGGAATCAGAAAGTCAGTGACCGGATGAACTGCCTTTTACGGACGCACTTGCTTGTTTAGAACATTGAAGACCAAGGCCAGGGCACAATACATCCTCAAACGACGCTCGCCTGGCGTACGCCACTTCCTGATGTCGTTGCTGCAGAGCAGTGACGGGATGTGTTCTAGACGAAGGGAAGACGCTCGACTCTATAGCGCCTCATTGACGAAGCGAAGCCTGCTTGTGGTTTCGGCCTGCTTGTGCATCTCCGTCCGTAAGAGGTATCCCGAATGTCGCTGGCACTCGGATCATCATTTCCGAGAGTCCTTCTCGCGCATGAGTATTTGCATAGGTTGCAGGTCAGATGGAAAATCGCGCCTTCGAATTGATGCTGCCGCGCGCCCTCGACTTATTGATCACGTACTGCCGCCGCTACGCGCAATCTTCTGAGCCGCAAATAAAGGTAAGAATAAGCGCCGAGAAATGCCTGGAACCCTGTAGTCAGTCAGCACGTCTGCGAGCAAGGATTGGCTGGGTTGCTGACTCGGAACGCTGAGGTACGGGGGTGGGTGGGGTGGCCATCAATTCTGCCCATGGCTCTGGTCAATACCTCATCGCTCGGGTGCGGTGAGTGCTCGAGAGCGTCCATAGGGAAGGCCATCAAGGAGGCATAAATTCTTTGCATGGTACGCCAGGGTCATGGAAGTAAATCCTGTCTCGATTCGCTTCCAGTTCAATGCCTCGTTCGCCTTAAGCTTTCAGCGTGGCCTTGCAGGTCTGTAAGGAGTTGATATGTATTTCTTAGGGTCAAAAAGAGAAGAAAAACAGGACGGGAGGGGCGGCGCCATTAACGAAGAAGACAACGATCAACGCGACGCGACGAACTCGACAAGCGCGATCGGCGACCGGCCCGACGCTAACTGACATAGCCACCTTTGAAAGGCTGCCTCATCACGAACGGCCATCTGGCGTTCGACTGGCTCACACTACTTTTCGGCCGACAAATCCTGACTGGCTCTTCAATAGTATACTTACTGGCATTGTTCGACAACCGCCCGCCTGCAAGCCATGGAAAGGCTGAGTATCGCATGCGGTTCGGCGGTCGAGCGAATTGCAGCCTGCGTCTTCGGGAATGACATTATTAGAGCTTCTAAGCTTGCTGTCCCCCCCCCTGCTGCGATTCCAGCTGACATGCAAACAAGACGATCAAGAGCTATGCGAAGCCTTGTCTTCATTTACCTATACACAGTAAGCCCGGTGCCACCATGCCTTGTATGCAGTGATTGACCGCCCTCTTATAGATTCCATGACGTGGACGCCGCATTCTGACTGAAGCCGCTATGTGGTCAGTACCCGCACACTCCTTCAGATACGTCCTTGCCTCCCCCGCTCCGTGACCGGTTGTATACCTTCATGCGTCACCCGACCTGTCGCGCTCCCAAGAGCCGTCGATATCGGGAATCCGGAGAGACTACATAAGTTGCTGCTGTCGCACATAGAACAAGCGTTGTGTGGAACGCTCGACCATACGCTCGCGCGCCCTTGATTACTCCTTGTTTTCACATCATGCGACTCAGTCTCATCTCCGTACTCGTGTACGCCTCAGTCGTTCGTTGCGTCACAGTCCAGGATGGCGGGGCCTTTGCAGCAGAACCTTTCGACTATATAATCATCGGAGCAGGCACTGCTGGGCTAGTGGTACGTCGCTCTCCTTCTTTCGAGACCTAGGCACTGAAATGTGCAGGTAGCCACCAGACTGAGCGAAGACCCTTCAGTGAGGGTCGGTGTCATTGAAGCGGGCGAGACGGCCAAGAACGTGGATATCATCGACGTCCCCGGATTGGTATGTATCTGTCTGTAGGACTATACTTCTCCGACTAACACATATCAGTATGGTGCCGACGTGGGGACAAAATACGACTGGAACTACACGGCCGAGGCTCAAGGTGATATTCCGAGTGTGAGCTGGCCACGCGGAAAGGTTGTAGGAGGTATGCACACGATTACTTGGGTGCTTCTCATGCCCTCATTCATCTTGGATCTTGAAGGCTCTTCTGCGCTCAACTTCCTCGTCTGGGACCTACCTTCCGCGGCCGATTTCGATGCCTTCGAACGTCTTGGCAGTCCAGGATGGAACTGGGCGAATATTTCCTCTGGTGTAAAGAAGGCCACCAACTTCACTACGCTCACACCAGACCAAACCAATGAGCTCGGCGGAATACAACCCAACGTATCTGACTACGGTACCGACGGCCCTGTACACGTCTCCTTCGGTCGCTTCTTCCCACCCATTACGAAGCTCTGGATCGCTGCGCTGAACGTTTTGGGCATACCTACCAACGGACGACCGAATGGCGGAAGCATCGTGGGCGTCAACTTGACACCAATGGATGTTCGACCGGACAATATGACCCGAGACTACAGTGCACCTGCGCGCTACTATCCCAGAGAGGCGCGCGAGAATCTGGTTCTGCTTACCAGCGCCTTAGTGAGCCGCGTCAACTTCGATCCTGGCGCGAGGCAAGGACTGGTCGCGAAGTCTGTGACATACATCAGTGGCGGGCAAGCCTACAATGCTACTGCCAGCCGGGAGGTGATCCTTTCTGCAGGCACCGTGAAGTGAGTGGACGCCCAATGGCGCGAATGACTTTGACTGATATGACGCTCTCAGTACGCCCCAGGTGCTCGAACTGTCAGGCATCGGTACCAAGGATGTTCTGGATTTGTGAGTTTACTCTTGCGCGGGCATGAAATCAGCTGACATAAGTGCTCAAAGGGCAAGGATCGAACAGCTTATCGACCTGCCTGTCGGCGAGAATTTACAAGATCACAGTGAGCCCCTTCTCAGGCATGCATCTGAACCATGAAGTCGAACCTTTCTCAGCGACCGTGTCTCTAAACTACGAGATACGCAACGATATCGTGACGACTAGCGCTCTCGCAACCAACGCAACCCTTGCCGCCGAGCAGCTTGCCTTGTGGCACGCCCATCAGCCCAGCATGTACGACTTCGGTACACGCGGCATCGGATACCTCAATCTTCCCCAACTTGTCGGCGAGGACCGTGCGCAGGATATCATAGCCAAAGCCGAAGCGTATGCACAGGGGCAGAATGGATCCGTCTACGCGGACGTTTTGGCCAAGCAGGTTGACCTCATGAAGAATGAAACCGTAGGCCAGATAGAGCTGATCACCGTCGACTCCGGGCGTGGTGTGGAGATGGAGGAGGGGAAGGCGTACATGTCCTTCGTCGTTGCAAATCAGCACCCGTTGAGTCGAGGTGAGCACTCAACTGTGGAACACAACGAGCTGCTCAACATATTTCAGGCTCTATCCACATCAACAGCAGCGATCCTAGCGTCTATCCCATTATCAAGCCTAACTACTACAGTGTCGATCTAGACCTGGTCATGCATGTCGCAGGCGTTGACTGGGCGTTGAAGATAGGTGAGCTCCCTTGGCGCTGTGAAGGCCGGCAAGGGTGCTCACGACCTCCCAGCTCAAACGGCTCCATACGCGGACCTGGTCGTGCAACAACTGCTGCCCACCGCGGGCCAGGACCTTCGCGAGTTCGTCAAAGCGCAGGTCTCGTCGGAGGCCCATCCCATCGGGACGGCGAGCATGCTACCTTACGGGCGCGGCGGCGTTGTCGATGCTGAACTCCGGGTGTACGGGACGTCCAACTTGAGGGTCGTCGATGCGTCTGTCATCCCCTTGCATGTCTCGGCGCACCTTCAGGCGACGGTCATAGGCATCGCTGAGCGGGCTGCTGAGCTGATCACGGGCGCAGTGTAATCTTTGCTGTGCACCTCGTAATCCAGAAGTAGAAACCGCTTCTTCACGGCGCTCGGCTGTTGCAAATGCAAGGAATCCCATTGTGTACAGTACAGAACCCGAGAAGTAGTTACAGTACATACTTTACACTTCAAATCACTGACGTGCCGCTGTCCATGTATGGCAGTCATTTTCGCCCCACAAGGCCTGCCGCCAATTAGCGCCAGGTGTCATTCTGAGTGAAGGAGCCCGACGCGGAGGTAGTGATGCTCCTGTTGGGGTCGGACTCCCACGTAACCTGCCCGTTGTTCTTGCGGATGTACTTGTACTCGATCTGGGTGTTGGCGGGCAGGTTGACGGTCACTGCGGAGAGTTTAGGAACGGCGCGGAACGAGGGTGGTGGACTCTACTCACCACTCCAGGTCGGGTAGTTGTCAGCATTGAGCGCGATGGCGTTATCCGGGGACCAGTTGGCGAGCTGGTTGACGCTGCCGGTCACGTAGATGTTCTCTGCGGACCTCGTCGGTCGACCGCCGAAGCCCAAGATGAAGTACACGTACCGCCGTAGACAGTGGTAGCCTGGACGTTGAGCGTGACAGCGACCGTGTCACCGCCGCTGCCCCCGCCCCCGCCCGTGCTGCACGTCGCGGGCACAGTGAGGCCCGCCGCGCCCCAGCTTGCCGGAATCGCCCCGCCGCGGGCCTTGAACGCGGTGATGGCGGACGCGTAGCTCCAGGTGAGGTCCGCTGCCGAAGTGGGATTCCCACTCGACTTGTCGATCTGCTCCGTCAGGCCGCCGTCCGCAGGCGTGAAGTCGGCGAGAACCTCGAGGAAGCCGTCGGCCCAGTTGCGGATCGCAGAGGTGAGGGTGGCATACTCGGAGGTGGAGGACGCGTAGGTGCCGGCGGTGATGGAGGAGTCGAACTGCTTGAAGAAGGCGAGGGAGGTGCTGGTGACGTCGAGCGAGCCGAGCTTGTCCCAGGTATTGAGCGCGTCGTAGAGCTGCTCGGCGACGGCGAAGGTGGTGAGGTACCAAGGCTGGCGGGACGTCAGCCTAAGTGCGGCGACAGTGAGCATTCATACGAACATTTCCATTGTAGTACACGTCCTCCTTGTAGCGGCCGGTGAGGATAGGGTCGGTGGCACCGGTGGGGTTGATGGAGTAAAGCCCGCGGAACGAGTCGACGTAAACCTTCAGATTAGACAGCGCGCGGTCAGAGCAGGGCTGGAAGGTGACCGAGTCGCAGCCGGCTTCGATGTCGAAGGTGTGAATGCTAGTGAGGACCGTGTTGGCGTCGATGCCAGAGCGGCCGCCGCCGGTGTTGGCCGTCGCATAGCCGCCGTTGCTGTTCCAGTACGACTGCAGGAAGCAGAGCACGTTGTCGGCCTGCGTCAAGTAGGTGGACGCGGAGGCGCCGACGGCGGTGGCGAAGGTGGCACCGAGGCGGAGGGCGGTGTGCTGCTCGGCAGTCGTGAAGAACGACGAGGAGCTGACCTCTTCCCAGAGGTCGAAGCTGACGAGGGGGTCAATCAAGTCCGGTACGATGTGTAGGTGACTATGCTTACCCAGTCTGGTTCCAGTACGAGACGACGTAGTCCAGGTCAGCCTTCACGACTGGCCAGATAGTGTCCGTGACGTATGAGGTGTTGCCGGAGCTAAGCAGATGATTCCCGTAGGTGATGAGGGTGATAGCACGCAGAGCCGGGCCATCTGTCAAGAGTTAACAATGAGCGAGGCCCCGATTGGTCATGAGCTCGGACATACCGCGCTGAGGGCGTCTAGAAGGCCGGAGTGAGCGAAAGTGCGCGACAAAATAAGAATTTTGACGTACCCCCAAGCGCCAGTGAAGGCAGTCAGGTCGATGTTGAACTTGGGCTCGCCGAGGCCGCCGCTGGTGTACGAGCCAGAGGGGTTGTCGACGCGCTGCAGCTTCTGCTGCGAGCTGACATACGAGTCGATGACCGACTGCAGGCTCGACTCGCCCTCGATGAACCTGGCGTGGGTGAGTATATGCTACAATACCATCGCGCTGTAAACACCCACTCATCGACGAGAGCGCGAGAAACGAGAGCAGCGTCGCGCGTCCAGGTGTACAGGTAATCCGGGTTCGACGTCGAGGGGGATGCGATGATGACACCGGAGGCAGCACCGTGAGACTTCGAGCCGCTGGGGCCGATGTTGGCCAAGATGCCCGCCTGCGCAATAGGCGACTCCGCCGAAACATACGCGTCCGCCGCGCTCGTCTGAGCACGGGCGAGCGAGCAGAGGCCGAGGAGGGCGAGCGAGACAGTGGAAGCGAGACCCATAGCACCAAGACCTTGGGTGTTCGACAGGGAGGTGCTGTTGCCGCACCACTCTAAAACCAGTCGCTCTTTATACTCCCAAATCGCCGCTGACATGTTATTCACGAATTGTGGCACACCATCGCCCAGAGTTGCCATGGGGTCGGAAGCGAAGGGGTCGGGGCAGGAACGGGGTCAGCTGAGGCTCGCGAGCACGCGGCGCCTGTGCGCGGGGATTCAATGGCATGTGGCCATAGCTTGCGGCTTTAGCGCTAGCATGACCCGTGTCATGGGAAAAAGAACGGAGGGAAAGGTCCAAAAGAGACGCGCGTGCGTGGGCGAGGCGGACATCGGGGAAAGTGACTTCGAGTCAAGAGCGCTGGTACCTGCGAAGAGCTGATCTGCGGGCGGGGTCTCACGACGTTCACAAGGCTCACACGGGCCCGACTCCATGCTGAATTCTAGACAAGCATCTTGCACACTCGGTCGAGGAGGAGTTCGAGCGCGAAAAGGCTCCGGACCTCTAGGCAGAAGCACGAATAGACGCTCTCCGCGAGTCTTGGGTACCATTTCCCTGCTAACACAGGTGCGTACCCTCGGTCGGGATTCACCGAGGACCACAAGCACCTCCTCGGTCCTCTCCTTGGCCCATACTTGCGAATATCGATGCAGGCACTTTGCCTGATGCGTTCTGGAGAGCTTGTGATTTCAGCAGGATTTCCGTACTCGTCTTCTCTATTCAGAATTTTGACGCTCCTACCGCTTCTTCTTATGACGTGCGGGAGTCTTCGGAGGCTCTTTGGGCTTGAGGAAACCGCCTTCTGCGAGGGCCTCTTTCGCCACCCCCGAGATGCACTTCCAGCGGTCAGAGCCTAGTTGGACCCCGCCATACCATCTCCATACGATGACGATCACGTCCTCGCAGCCAGAGAGCTCCAGGAGGCGAGCCAGGCGGTCGCCAGCGCCGCTCTCGCCGCCGTCATCTTGGCCAGTGTCGGCGAGGCCGTCAGGTCGAGTAAGAATGCGGTACGCGATCATGCAGTGAGTCGTCTTTTTCATGCGAGGAAGCCCTCTGAGGTACTCCAGGAGGGTCTCGAGCGAAGCAGGGTCCTTGAAGGTAGTTGCGTGCGCAAGGAACACGGATCGATGCTCCGTTATGCGCGAGGAGGAGAAAACAGGGTATGGCCAATTGCCGTTCGCTGTATGTTTGTTGAGGCGCGCTGTTGGCCGGATGCGGCGAACGAACCTGAGGTGGAGGCCATGGCTCGGCCTTTACACGGATCATAGGACTGTTTTAAGCACGTAGACCACCTGAGAGGGGGGAGAAGACGAGTAGACGCGCGTGATAAGACGCCTGGGCGGGCGATGATCATGGGCGTCAAAAGCAACCAGTAACACGTGTGACCGTGGAAGACGGACTTTGCGGAGTCTTCCGTCCTCTCAGCGTTCGGGGACCCTTTAGAGCGACAGCTTTTCTCCTCGGGTTTGATGTTGAAGATGGTGGTCGTCAAGGTATTCTGCCTGAATCAGGACAAGGTATTGCGCGATTTGTGTTTGTTCGGCGAGGATCGCGACGCCTCTCCTGTGCGCCTCCTCCTCCTCCTCCCCCCGTCATGTGCGTCGCCCGCCCTAGGAAGACCGCAATCTTTTGGTTTCGCTCTCGCGTACTCCGTTGTTTGACTGCTTGTATGCGCCACGCGTTCGTCGGCTGGCACCCATTGGGAAAAGCTCCTTCCTCCAGTGTACTTACTTGACCAGCCGACCAGGTCGCCGAGCCCTCGCCCATCATGTCATCTCTTTCGACCCCGAGACTGTCTTGTGCTATTGGCTGAAGCATCTATTGGCTATGTACTCTGTCCTCCACTGTGGCTTTCGTGCGTGTCACACGTCCTTTCCTGCTGTTGCATGTTTGTCAAAGGTCGAGGCGGAGGGGAATCCATGTCCCATGCGCTCGATGGTCCAGAGCGCAGAGCGCCCTTGATCTCCCTCATTCTTTTGTTCTACCACCCTCTGTTCACCCATCCCTGAGCCTCTGCCTCGTCCCTTCCCCCCTCTTCCTCACGTGACCGCGACCGTGCGGCCGGCAGCGGCCGGTTCGATAGCGAAGCCGAGGCCCCAACAAAGTTCGCCGCTCACTTTCAACGAGCCCTCGAAAAAAGCACCGTCCCCTCGAACTTGCTAGCCCTTTTCCAGTCGAGACTCATAGGCAGTCGATAGCTCTGTCATATAAGCCTCAAGCCTCCGATTCGCCATGATATCTATTCTTTCCTACTCTTTCCCCCGAGTCCGACCCACCGTCCTATCGCCGTGCCGCATCACAATCTCCAATGTCCATGCGACGTCGTCCAATGCCGAAGTCAGGTGCCCGTCGGGATCTGCGTCCTGAGCGTCTCCAGATTGGATGTTTCGAGCCTATCAGCCCGGACATTGACTCTCACAGCCGCGGAGGCCATTGAAGGTGAGCTTCAGCGCGGGACAGGAGCACGCGCGACGCCGCCTTCTCAGAGGAACGTGGGCGGCCCAGCGCGCAAGCACGTTGGTCGGCAGCGCCCGCTACTGCAAGGAGCGCCCTCCGTTGAGGTGCCGCATGCTGGACGAGGGCCTCACGCACCGATGGATCCGATCGATGTGCAATCTAGGCTCCCCATATGACTGCCGCCTCTTATAAGGATAGCTACTGACGGGCGCAGGCGCACAGAGCTCTTCTCTACTTGAATCCTCCTCCATTTCGCTAGCCGACGACCAAGATGCGTAAGTAGGGGCGAAGAGGGAGGGAGGGAGGGGAACTGATGACATTCCGCCAGGTCTTATCATCCGCGAGGACCCCACCCATGTTGGCGAATATATCGCAAACTACATCTGCAAGCGGTATGTCGCGCAGCCGCTCACGCGCTCTGCACGGACTGATATGACGGTGCAGAATCAACGCCTTCGCGCCAACGCCCGAAAAGCCGTTCGTGCTCGGGCTCCCCACCGGCTCCTCCCCAATCCCGACATACAAGGCCCTGATCAAGCTGGTGAAGGATGGGAAGCTCTCGTGCGTCCCTCGATCATGCGACCCCTCCTTCTCATGCTAACATGCATGGCCCTCCAGCTTCAAGAACGTCGTCACATTCAACATGGACGAATACGTGAACCTGCCCGAAGATCAGTACGTGATGAGCACTTTGGGACGCGCCGGCCGCAGCTAGTTGGCTGCATTTGGCTGGCGCGCTACCCGCATCCGCAACTGACTGACGCGACCATGCTAGCCCTGAATCCTACCACACATTCATGTTCCGCGAGTTCTTCTCCCATGGTGCGCCACCCCCTGGCATGGGACGTGCGGCGGGTTGCTGACGGGTTGCGCAGTCGATATCCCGCCATCGCAGGTGAACATTCTGAACGGGAACGCGAAGGACTTGATTGGCGAGTGCAAGGCGTACGAGGAGCGCATCAAGTCGTATGGGGGGATTGAGCTGTGCGTATCATTCCTTTCCTCCTTCTCCCCATTCCCCTCTCCCCCTCTTGTACTCCCACTCGCGTACTGAACTCACCCTCTCAGTTTCCTCGGCGGCATCGGCGAAGACGGGCACATCGCCTTCAACGAGCCCGGTTCGTCGTTGGCCTCCCGCACGCGCATCAAGACCCTCGCCTACGACACCATCACCGCCAACGCGCGCTTCTTCAACAACGACATCTCGAAGGTGCCGCACATGGCGCTCACCGTCGGCGTCGCGACCGTGCTCGACTCGCGGGAGGTCGTCGTCGTGGTCACCGGGCTGAAGAAGGCGCTCGCGCTGAGCAAGGCGATCGAGGAGGGGATCAACCATCTGTGGACGCTGTCGGCGCTGCAGCTGCACCCGAGGTCGCTGATTGTGGTGGATGAGGACGCGACGAATGGTGAGTGGGGTTTTGGGGAGGAGGGAGGAGGAAGGGATGTGGGCTGATGCTGTTGACAGAGTTGCACGTGAAGACGGTGAAGTACTTCAAGTCGATCGAGCGCGTGCAGGACGAGGTCGAGGAGGCGCACGCGAAGCTACTCGCAGAGGATAAGAGCGAGCTTGTGCAGAACATCGGGAGCATGGAGTAGAAATACTGAATTGGTTTCGTGGTTCTTGGGATACAGTGTATGTATTTTTACTGGGAAATCCTATCTATCGGGAACAACGGGTTCGTGAACGATGCACAGACTCGTAATGGTACAGCCGCAAGCGGTTGGTGGGCATCGGACCGGTAGCCGGACGGGCGCCTAATACTTATTTCTGTGCGCGCTTCGCCCCGTCCCCCAATCCTCCCTCTGCTGAGTTCTCAGCCGCTATGCCGAAGGTCTACACCCTGTCCGGCAATGAATACGCGCCTGACATACCCATCCTCGGGGTGCTTGACGAGACACGACGCCAAACTGTCCTGTGCAGGCTAAGCGAATACGAGAGACGTTTGCGATGCTCACGGAGGAAAGAGGGTCGCATCTCAAATAGCTGGGTTGCATCTCAAACAGCTGAAGGCAATACTAAGCGAGCGCAGGAGCAATGAATTCGCCGGTCTGAAGCGCTTCGGCCGACGCGAAAGTGGGGCGTGCGGTCCACTGGCTGCAGTCCTCATGCTTGCCAGCGTTCGCGACGTTTGTATGATAGTCCCTTGCCAGGGCCCACTCGCGTCCGCTCTTGCCAAAAACAACGAGACTCCAAATGATTACCCAAATAAATACATGCAATGGCCATGACATCAGCTTTACCCTACGCATACCTGAGGTACAGTCAGCGTTAATTCTCACAATTGAGAAGGAGACACTTAGTACTACTCACCAGAACAGCGTCGACACGCCCACAGGGAACGTGTACTTCGCCTGCTTACCCTTGAAGGAGATCGTGGCCTGACGCAAGACGGTTAGAGAAGTTTCAAAGCACCAGAGGGTTGCAGCTTCACGTACCTCGATGTCGTGGAAGTCCGCCTTCCCTGCGCTGTCGGTGTCGTAGTCTATGCAGTACTTAGTTGACCGAACAGACGACGTGGTCGCGCTCTCACAGTTGAGCACGACAAGTGAGTAACGCGATGGCTCGTTCGCCACGCCACGCTCCGTGAGGAACGCGCCGACGACGAGGGCCCAGCTCTGGTCGCCCGTGACGCTGACGCCGATGCGCTTGCCGAAGGGGCCGCCAGCATCCTTCGGAAGGATGGCTCTCGAGAGCTGGGCGAGGGCGTAGTCTGCGAGCGATGCAAGGTCAGTGCATTTACGCTAAGGGGAGGAAGTTGAGAAAACCCACATTGCCGGCGAAGCACATAGGTGCCGTTTGACTTGACCTCGACCAGACCTGTACAGCCGCCCTCGTGGTCGCAGCTGGATGCGCCGTCAAGTTGAGGGCCGCCGTTCTCGTCAAGGGCAAGGTTCCAGTAAAGGCTGGCCATGGCATGATGCTTCAACGCGTCTAGGTCGGACTCAGGAATCGATCGTTCTCATCAGGATGCGCTGTACCCACCGATCCCTCTAGACAAATAGGTCAGTCACCTACAAATCTGACTTCTTTTCTGATCGTAAAACTCACAGAATCTGCGTCGTCCACTTGACATCGGCCCACCAGTCGGTATCCGACGTGCCAGTGCACTCTTCGGTGTCTGTTAGCCTTGAGAAGGGTCCCAATCCCGATCCACTTGCCCGTCATATCTACAAGGTACGGTCAGTCTTCTCGGTATCGCGGCTGTTGCCATGAAAACACCCACAGATCTCCTTATCCTTGTACTTCTCATAGAACTCCTCCATCTGATCCACCGTACCGCGATAGCAGTGGAAGGACACGCCCGCGAACGCGTCGGGGGCTGCGTCGAGCAGGTGCACTGGGTACTCCGCCGCGTGGTCCCAGTTGTGCTCGTACCCGATAAGCTTGACATTATTGAAGCCGTTCTTGTCCATCAGACTGCGAAGCGCCTTCCCGACGGCCGCCTCCTTAGCGGCGGTGTAGACGGTGGATGGCAGCGAATCGTTGTTATTCTCGGGTTCGTTTTGGATGGAGATGGCGTACGCGGTGATGCCTTTGTCCTTGAATGCCTGAAGGCATTTAAGGAGGTAGTTGGCGACTAGAAGAGCCGTTAGCACAAGCCTGTACGATGAAGTCAAATACGCACAAACATCCTGGTACTCATCCTTCAAAACACCACCCTTCATCGTACCCGTGTCCTTCATCCAACCTGGCTGCAAGCACGTCAGCACGCGCCCGATGTCCGAAGCGGCCTATACAAAGGCTCAACCCACTGGAGACCACGGTAGAATGTGGATCTTGATATCCGGGTTCACAGATAGAATGTCCTGAATGACGGAGAAGAGCTCGGCCGGAGCGTTGTTCACGTCGAAGTGATCCAACGCGGTGTCCCCATCCGTTTCATCGAAGCTCCAGACTGCAGCCGAAGGGGTCACTCAGTGGGACGCGGGACGCAGAAAATTGGGTGACGAACCGTTCGCGGAGAAGTCGGTCGCGCCCAAGGGGACGCGAAGGTAGGTGAGCCCGGCATTGCCGTTGGTGTCGGATACGTCGAACAGCTTGTTCAGCAGTTCTCCGTACTTGTCTTTGTTCGCAGTCTGGGTGAAAATTGAGCAAGTACGAAATTGAGGCGCGATGTTCAGATTACCGTACCTTGAGGCCGTTCAGCACTGACGCAGACGCATCGGCTGAGAACTCGTTGAATATCGGAAGTTCTAGGTGGGAAAGGGGCATGATCTACTCAGAGAAGCGCCGTATCCTGCAATGGACTGGTAAACGGTATTCTCGTCTATAACGATGTCGGCGCTGGCGCTAGTCCCAGACGTCTCGAAATTGATTGGGCTTGCAACGCCTGGCCCAACGGCGGAAAATAGGTGGTTTTGGTCGTGCTGCGGGCGATATATCAGCTGAACTTTTTGACACATAATCTACTTTTTACGAACCGTTGTCTGATACTGCAGCGAGTTGACGTCAATAAGAAAGCAAAGGGGCTACGGTGATGCTACTCACTACGTCGAAGATCTGCTGTGAGGCCGCTAGCTTCACAAGGAGGGTCATAAGAGCGACAGAGAAGGTGTACATCCTAGCGACCCGCCAGATGCAAAATAAATACGAATAAAGGAGCGTGAAAGGAAAGAGGAGCGATTGCAGCCAGCTCAGGCTCAGCTATCGTCGAACGTCAGATGATGAAGACCCGAAAATGAAAGCACTCATTATAAGTATAAGCTGAGCCATATACCGGACTTTGAGAGGCCTGTGTGCCTGCGCCCGCCCTCGTCAGCCTTGACGACCAAACGAGCTGTACAAACAAAATCCCAGCTCGGACAGCATTTCGTATAGCAATCTCCTTCCTCGCATTCGTTTGCGCGATGCGAAGGGAGAATTCTGATGAGAACTTGCGCGATACCGCGACGCCGCCGCACCTGTCGTGTTATCATGCCAAACTGGGATCAAACAAGAAGTCGGAGTGTACGGCCGTATTCGGGGTAAGGGGAAGAGTGCGCATTGTCTTACATACGGAGAACAAGAGAACATATTTCATAGGCGCGGCAGTGAGGATGCGAGATGCTGAAGCTGAGAACCTGACCCCTTCGTTCGAGTGAAGATGGAAGTTCGAATCAACAAGGCTCCGGCAGTCGCCGGTTTGCCGCCAAATATTTGGTCTCTGATGGCCAACATCAGTTCCTGTTGTCCGCTCCCACGTTGTTGACTGACAGAGATCTTCCAGCGGCACGCCGTGTGCACGCCCTTGGCATGTCCGGTCAACGGAGATTGTCTCGGTACAGGTGTATGACCCCGCGCGATCGGGCTCAGCCGATTTATGTATTTACACCTTCGGCGCGCAACAACTGTCTACCCAAAACACTCGGCTGTCCTACTCATGGCCTCAATTACTCGAATACCCCTCCGAAACCACCAGCAAAATGGCCATCTATGTGTACCCATCTGGAGGCCAAGGGAACCGTACGAGAGGAGGGCGACCTGTTGTACGCGTTTCGTTTCCAAATCAAGGTATGAACAATACCATCTTACTGACAACCCCTCCGGCTCCCTTTGCGCCGCCGTTCCTTCAATACCTACACCACCGCCATCCGACACTGTGAGCGTCATCGTCGTCTTGCTCGCCAGTGCCACTCAGCTTCCCCAATCCCCATGACCCTTGACGTGCTTCTGGTGCATCGGGATGATAGGATCCCGTTCTACCTCGCCCCTTTCTCGCAGGGAGTGGGAAGAACATAGCGGCCTAGAGAGACCCTTCACTACTAGGACGCACTACCCGATGGATCGGAGCAAGCCCGGGAACATACTGAGCACAGGACCGCAGGTGTGGCGCCTAGAATTTACGCTTCTATTACTCACTTTCCCTGTAACTGCAGCAACTATTCGTCTACGAGCGCTGATCCACTGCCATATTCGCACGAGGTGGTGGGTTACGCCCTGGTCATTCGCCTATATGATTATTCTTTTTTTCCCTTCCGTCTACTCATGGAACACCACCAGGCTCGGGCTGGCGAAACACCAACGTAAACCCATTGCCTGTGCTTTGTTCATAGCAGTCTATTCCTTACGGACTGGCCGACCTTACCGCGCCTGCTTGAACGGCGGCGGTTTCTGGACGGCAAGCTACCATTCAATCGAGTTGAGTAACCTGGCCATCGCTGCTATCAGTCACTCTATCACCGTTCTCGAGTGTTCCCTGCGCTCGGAACATGAAACTTGAACACGAAGCGGAGGCCCGATCCCTCTTGTGTGTGTAATGCCATCGCGTGACTTCGTACAGAAGTGCATGTTCAGCGGGAAAGCGTCTGCGTTGAGGGGAGTCAAGTTTAGCTACTCCGTCGATTTCGCCTGCTCCCCCGAGTCTCTCAGGACATCTCCAAGGAGCTGACCGTAGCTACGTGCCTGTCTGATTCCTTCCTATTCTCTCTCGTTGGAGTACTTTGCGGCAAGAGGCGGCAGTTGCCGCTGGCAAAGCATCCGCGGGACCATTTAATTGTGTGATGTCCGGGTCCGCCTAGTCGCTTTAGCGCCACCGCGGTCATCCAGGTTTGTACCCCCCACATTCGAGCGGAAATGGTTTGTCCGGGGCCCCCTGCCGTGGCCGCTTGTCCAGATCCCGCTAAATTGTCGGCAGGTCAGCCCAGGGTCAGCCAATCAGATCTGGACTGATGGCCTGATGCCCGTGCGATATTCAGGGTCAACGCAGGGTGCAAAGTCTACATAAGTACGTGATGCACCAGAGAGACAACGACCTCATGTCAATATTTTAGAGTCGTGTCCGCAGCTTTCTTCTGACGCCCATCCCGGTTTCCAGCCCCCCACACCATGTCCGTCCCGCTGCCAGACTCGGTGCTCCCGATAAAATGCCTTATTGTAGGTGCGAGCTTTGAAGGCCTCATTGCTGCGTACCTGCTTCACCGCGACGGGCATCAAGTCACTGTAATCGACAAAGGGAGTGAAGATCGCCGGGTAAGCGCATGCCCCGCACTTCGTGCTGTTTATCCACATGGGATCGGGCCAGATACTTACGTTTGGGCTTCGCGCAGGTCTTTGAGCGTGGGATACGAAGTCCCCCGAACGTAGCACGCCTCCTGAATCGGCTGCCAAACATCCATTCGGAAGTGAAGCAGCTCACCGCGCCAGGAATCGAATTCACGGAAGGTAAACTCTTGCGACTTTTCCGAGTACGGCCGTATTTTGCTTGCTAATCTCCGAGGAAGGTCGCAGTCTCAATATAATCGGCAAAACCGAGTTCTTCGGGTCGATAATGCGCGATTTGGGTTCGAACTTCTACCTGGCCTCGGTCTGTGTGGCGTGTCTTCGTCTGACGTGCTGACTGGGCTGACCTGGCGTCTCTTGTAGCATGTCCACATCATGCGCTATTTGCGCCGGCTATGCCGGGAGGAGAAGGTAGACCTACGTTACCACCAGGAAGTCGTCAGATTATCGTCGACGGCATCCGGCAAACCGGTACTGCACCTGAAGTCTGGGAGGACGATAGAAGGCGACCTCGTAAGCCGAATGGGGTACTCGACGTCGGTGATAGCTGACAGCGTTCACAGGTCATTGGCGCGGACGGCACAAATGGCATTTCACGCTCTTTTATTCCTGTGCACCCGCCACAGCAGCCGAAGGAGGCGTCGGAAGATGAGGACTCTGACTCAGATTCTGACGACTCGCAAGAGGAAGACCCGGTAGACAAGCTGAACAAGCTTGGGGTTCGCTCTATCGTGGGGTACGTACGGCTCAATTTGCGATATCGCCGTCTCTTATTGTTGTTTCCCTCAGCGCCACATTTGCAATCCGGCCTACCGACATGCGGAAGAACCCCAGAGTTGCGCAGTTGCTGGAGAGCGACTCCGTAGGTGGTTTCCGTCCTGCCTTGTCGAGTGCTTACCCTGTTGCGTAGATCAAAGTGTGGATGGAATCAAACACTGCTGGCGTCAGCTGCTTGGTAGTAAGCCTGACTTATTGCGTCGCTCTGCCTGGCTAACGTGAATGCAGCACGAGAAGGACGCGTACATCTTCACGTTGGGGAAGGTGTACCAGGAAGATTACGTCGAGACGGGAATGGATGTCCGCGAGGAACTCAAGGAGGAACTCGCGATCTATCATCCTGCGTACGTCCTGTTTGTCTAGACCCAGGATTTTGTCACTCATCCCGTCTCCAGGATACAAGAAATGCTGGACATGGCGTACGAATACCGCAAGGAGATACAGCGCATGCCGGAGTCCATGACAATCGTGGACAAGACGAAAAAGGTTGCTCTCCTCGGCAACGCAGCATTCCTGTCTCCGGTAAGTTCCCGTCTTTCGGTGCACTTCTCGCCCGCTGACCGCCCCGCTAGTTCTGTGGCGCATATAACGAGTGAGGCTGCTTGTTCTCATCAACGCGCGCTTTCTGACCATCCGTGCGCGTCTATCCAGCTGCATACCGGTTAGTGATTCTCTCGGCGTCGGCAGCCCGTTAGTGACCAGAAGTCCGTCAGTTCGAGAGCGCCTTTACGCTCGCCCGCCTACTCTCGCGCTTACAGAAGCGGTCGGCCCTTCCAACGCTCCTGGACGGCTTCCAGAAGATCCGTACTTTCCGCAACTTCCAAACCCTCGACTCGGAGGTCTCGGGTACGCGGCTCCTGTCACTGCCCCCTGGCCCCTACCGGACAGGACGCGATCAGGCGCTCGGCCTCCCGCTCGACCAGGAGGGCGACGAGGCAGCAGAGATCTGGGCAAAGACGCTCATGCAGTTCGACTACGACGCGATCGACGCCGCAGACGAGTGGTGGCTTCAGTGGGGGCAGTTCTTGGTTTAAATCGGAAGCGTCTATGTGTACATATCTCTCGCATGCTTTATCGTCTGGTTCTTTACATACTAATAGGGCAGTCTATATGTCTATAGAGACAGAGGGACATAGTCCGGATAGATACTCACGTACAGTATACCCCAGTCGACGTCGATTGCAGGTGTGATCGACTTCAAGCTCCTTTGTTCTTCACGCCCATCATCGTTCGGCCCACCGCCTATTCCTCGCGCCCGTCTGGCGCACTTCCTATCCTTACGAACATATCTACGACGTCGCTCTTTTATCGATAATGTCTCTCAGGTTCAAGTGGTTCCGCAAGAGCCTCATTGGTACCAGGGCGTCGTTTGCGCGAGAAGGCTCCGACTGACCAGCGTCTAGTGTTCATAATTCTCCTCTACCTCCTCATAATCGGCTTCGCCTTCTTCTTGCGCCCGTATTTGGCGCGGCAGGATAGTGTCTGGATTCTAGTGTCTATCCCTCTGTCCATGATCGCAGGATGCGTCATGTCGTGAGCAATCCGTCCGGCTACCCTCCGACCTACTCTCACTATCGCCTAGCATATTTCACGTCAAGTTCTTTGGCACGCCGCAGACAGTTGTCTGGGAGCTTGTGTGGCTGGCGGGATTCCTTCCGTTCGCTCTCAGTGCGTGCCAGTTCGCTTGCTCGCTTGCCTCCGCTGACGCGCTCTGCCAGTCGTGGCGTTCGTCATTTACACGGGAACTACTGGCGATGTGGCGCCTGCAGTCATCTCCGTGCTGTATGCGGCCGAGATAGTGGTCTTCATTGCGTGCTCGATTCGTGCGTCGCGATGCCTTTTACTCCCTGGCCCTCCTGCTAACCTTCACGCTCTTGCAGATCTGCTCTACGCGCTCTCGCTGCTCCTTTCGGCTACCCTGACGTCCTTCGCCTTTGATCGCGACATCTGGACTCGCGACCTCGACGCCTCTCCGTCTCCCTTCCCGGCGGGCTTCTTGCTCCGGTACTACACTCCCTGCCTGCGCCGTTCCGCGACGAACCCGACGACCGAGATCGAATACGCTATCCGCGGCTACCCGATGCCTACTCCGCACACTGAGGAAACTGAGGTCAAGATCGCTCCTTCGGCGCCGGACTCGCCTACCATCTCTTCTGCTTCGCCCTCTGGTCTCGTGTCTCAGGCATCGCAAGCTTCGTCTCAGGCTTCGGAGCGCAAACTCTCGGGTCATCGTCCTACTGGCAGCAGAGCGTCTCTCGCGAGCACACTGATTCAGGTCCCGGACGAGTTCCAGAAGCGCACCTCGATACAAGTTTCGTTCCAGAATGTAGTATGAACAGTTGGAAGGTACATGGGGAAGTACCTATCGCCTGTATGCTGGATGTCTGTAGGGGTAGTTGGATGAGTAACGCGGCTGAGAAGCTGTCGCTGTAAGAAATCTTTCCATATGTAATGCGTCCGTGAAGGAGAAAGCAAAGTCTGCAACAAGTAGTGATGCACACTCGAGAGCTGCAGGCAAACGCGTGCTCGCGTAAGGCGCGTCTTGGCGCGGTCTGTCACATCACCTGATGGTGTTGACCTCATGCGTGACCGACGCGACACAAACGGTCACGGACGCGAGATACACGCTTTTTCCCATCCAATTATCAACTTGTAATTTGCACTCGTTCGCGCCACTCAGGTCAGCTTCCGCGTTCGTGAGGTCTCCTAATCTCATCCATAGTTCTAACAGTCACTTTCCTGCATGCAATACCCATCCAAGCCTCGATGACAGACACTCGGAATCTTCGCATTTTGTACACGATCAACGCCAACCCCCAGTATATCCTTGCACGCACTCTGAGACCGGTTGAGGTCTCCATACTGCCAGATGCGCCCGACGGACCCTCTTCTCCCCAGGCGAGATACGCCACAGCCCAGTTGAAGCCCTGCCTCGATGCTGTTTGCCGCTCCAGTCCCGAATTACTCCAGGACAAATCGAGGGATTTCTCTGTTTACCTGCTGGACCCCCTGGAGTCCAGTTTCGTTGCAACCAAGCAAGGCTTAGGCTTTGATCGAGGTGTAGCGGTTGGGCTGGGGCTGCTGTCTACTGCAAACGAGATCGCGGATACGCCAGTAACGGGCACGGTTGTCCGATTACCCACGAATCAGGAAGCCGTGGAAATCATCTTGTCGTTCACGGAGGTGCGTTGGTACCTTTACTTCGCTTCGATAGCATCTCAATGCTCTCTCCAGACCCGAGCGTCTCGCAGAAACCCCTCGCCACTTCCCCCACCTGCACCGGTGTCACAAGCGCCGACACCCACTGAACCCGCGCCACCCCCCGCTCCAGCCAAGACTCATGCCACTCGCAATTCTCTCACTCTCACACGTGCCGTCTCCCTCCCAGCTTCATCATCCTCCGCAGCCTCCTCATCCGCACAACCTTCGAAAGCGCCGCCGAACTGGTCGCTCGTAAATCCCAGCAAAGCCAAGAAGAAGCCCCCTCAGAAACTCAAAGAGCCACAAACGGTGTCATATACCAACGAGCCGTACGCCCATGCGCCCCGCGCGGACTACATCTTTGCGAACACGCAAACGTATATAGGGCCGAAGACGAAGAAGGGGCGGCCGACGCAGCCACCGTCGAACGGTTCACAAATGTGGGTGGTGGGACCTTCGGCGTCAACTCCGAGTACCACGACCAGCACGACGACTAGCGCAGCCAGTACACCAGCATCAGCGCCTGGACCGTCTCCCGCGCATGCACCTTCGCCTCTCCCAGCGCCTTCGCCCATACCAGCGCCCTCACCTTCACCCGCAGCGGCACCCATCGCCGCCATGTCCCCGCCCACCATCCCCACAGGCGAGAACCTCTCCCAAGAAGCGAAACACAACCTCCTCGACGTCCTCGCGCTTATCATGGCCTGCTCGGGGGATGCGACGCAGCAGGCGGCGCTGTTAGCTTCGCTGAGCACCATTGACTCGAGCTCGCCGGAGCAGACGGCGGTGGTGCTGGAGCAGATTAAGGCGGTGCTGTTGCGGGGGAGGAGTGCGGGGCCGCAGGCGTTGGGTCAGGCGGGTCAGGCTGGGGCGAGTCTGATGAGCCAGCCACCGCCGGCTCAAACGAGCCAATCTGGCACCGTTGTGCTCGACAAGGAGAACTGCAACCCGTCGCCGTCGAGGCGGACGGGTAAGGAAGTGGCGGCCTCCACCTCTTCGACGCCCGCCGGAGTGCAGAACTCGGCGCCTGCGCAAAGTAGGTCGGGATTACAAAACTCGACCTCGAAGTCGAATGCGGCGCCCGTGGTGGTTCCGCCTGCTGCCCCGGCGCCGAATGAGGCTGCCGCATCTAGTCATGCAGCTTCGTCCAGCCGGAAGCGCACCTTCGACCAATTCGCGGCGGGTATGTCGGCGCGCGTGGGTCGGAGCAAGGAACAGAGGCGACAGAGTGGGAGCAGGGATCAGCGGAGACAGAGTGGCAGTGGGGAAAATAGGCTGCAGAGTGGGAGCGGGGAGAACAGGGTGCCCGCAACCTCGCCCGTACGCGGGCCCGCGAGGCAGTCTGTTCCGTTCGGGAGGGCACATTCGAGTAACGACGCGTCCTCGCAGCGCACAGCGAGTACGTCCCATCGCTCGCCGAGCGCGTCCCACCGCCAGGCGGGCGCGTCTCATCGCGTAGTGAGCGCTTCTTCGCCCGTGCGTCCTCCCAATCGGAGGCCATACACCGTGCCCTCGTGGGCGCGCACGGACACGGCGACGCAACCAAGATTGTCAGAGGAGGCGCTGCGAGCGCAACGGGAGGCGGATGCAAAACGCCGGGAGGTGAGGCTGGCGAGGAAGAGGGAGCGGCGGGTGGCGAGGCAGGGGGCGGACGGGGACGACGACAGCTATAGCGAGAGCGGAGGGGACTTCAGCTCGAATGCAGGGAAGGGCTCGATGGTGGGTAGGAGTGCGAAGGCGAGCGCGAGTACAATCAACAACGCGAACGCGAAGTCCAAGCCCGTAAGACCGATTGCGGCTTTGCCTCTGTTCCCCTCGAGCTCGTCCTTCCCTATTTCCTCGTCGGCTGATCTTCCACCGCCGAGTACGCCGCCAAGGAGGCGAGCAGGGAGTCTGCCGGCGACGCCGGACGAGCTAGGTGGCTCGCTCTTTACGCCCAGCACACCTCGTGGTCTGCGCGCGCCGACGACGCCGGTTACACCACGTCGACACCGCCCGTCGCCTATCAAGACCCCGCGGTCGAAGTCGGTGGGTGCGGATGGGGCGGACGAAGGAGGGGGAGAGTGGGACGACGACGACGACTTCCTGAGCAAGGAGCTCTCCGAGTCGCCGTCCGCGGGCAGGTCGAGCGATATGCGGCGCTTCGACTCGAGCGATGCGCGGCGCTTCAACTCGGGGTACGTGCCGCCGTCGTCGCCGCTGCCACCCTCTAGCCCGCCGCGGTCGAGTCCTTTGGACCATCCGATGGAGCTGGAGATGGAGGACGGAGACGAGACGATTCTATCGCCTGAGCCACTGGTTGGGACGCCCGATACGGCGGACGGGCTTGGGGGCAGGAACGGGGCAGACGGTCACCCGGACGGGCTCGAGTTGTCGTCCGACGAGGCGTTCGACATGCTCCAGCTGTTCTCGGACTCGGATGGCATGCTGGGGAGTGAGGGTCTGAATGACGCACCGGGCATCGACATGTCGATGTTCGAGAACGGGCTGGCGGATATGGACTTTACGGAGTTCTGGCAGTCGATGGGGCCGCTGTTGAATAACAGCGGATCGTTGGGAGAGGGTGGCGATGGAATGCAGGGTGGAGGAGGGCTGCAGGAAGGTGCGGGTCTGCAACAGCAGGACATGCAACATGGGACTTGGGATGGGACTACTTTCGGGACTGGGCAGCAGGCAGAATCGGTACAGGATGTGCATTCGCTGTTTAGTGGATGTTTGCTGTGAATACTCAAAGGCTTCTGATGTTGTTGTCTTCGCTATGTGCATAGGATAGTGCTGTCTGTTAGCTGCAATGCGTACTCTCTCCGACTATGTTGGCTGTTCTCAAGCTTCCGACCCGAAGTTCAACCTGTCACGCGTCTGTCACGACACCTGTCGGTTTGACGGACCGACCTCCGAAGCGAAGCTGGTCTCCTCGTCGTCTTGCACGGCGAGGCGCTTAGGCCGTAACGATGCCCGACCACCCAACGACATCATGGCAGGCCATGCAAGATGGCAAGGTCTTCTATCGCAAGCAGCAGCTGTACATGATACCCGACAAACTGCCCAATCTCGCCGACTACATCGTTGCAGGATGTCGGTATGGTGGTCCCCTCGGTGCGTGTATAGGTACACTCAGTAGGGACGTATATTGAACTTGCTGCAGCTTTAATGCGAGATAACACGAAGATGATTGCGCTTGGACGCGCTGCACCCACGTTCCAAAAGGCCGAAATACGCATCTACTCCGCCTCGGGGGATGGATTGCTACTATTCACTGTGACATCAAGTCGTCTTCCTGCAAGTATACCCGACTGACATTTCCCTACCCTAGTGGAATCAAGGCCGCATCATCCGCTTTGGATGGACACACGACGAGCGGCTAGTCGTGCTGAACGAGGAGGGCGTGTACCGGATCTATGACCTTCAGGGCGAATACGAGCAATACTCGCTCGGCAGCGAGGCCGGCGAACTTGGCGTCATCGATGCGCAGATCATGGAGAGCGGTCTGGTCGCTCTGACGGGGTCGCTGTCTCTGCTTGAGGTCAAGGGATGGACGGGGTCGCGCCCGGTGACGCTGGCGAATCCAGGTGCGTGTTCCTTCTAATGCTCAGCGAGTCTCTACTAAAGTTGATGCAATACAGGTCTCATCGAGCCCCCCTCCGCCTGGGCAGTCATCCCACCCGACTACACAAGCTCCCGTCACGTCGAGGTCCTGCTCTCCGTCGACTCCACCATCTACACCGTCGACAACCTCGAGTGCATCGACCAACGCTTGTCGCGCGGCCCCTTCACGCAGATTGCGCCTTCGCCCAAGGGACAGAACCTCGCGCTCCTCACGTATACAGGAACTCTGCTCGTTGTGTCGTCGGACTTCCAGCGCAGCTTCACTGAGTTCGACACGACCAATGTGCCGGGCGCGGAGGGGAACGTGCGGCAGGTGGCGTGGTGCGGAGACGACGCGATCCTGGTAACCTGGGAGTCGCTGGTGGTTTTGGTCGGACCGTTTGGCGATACGCTGCAGTGAGTGAGGCGCGACTGGTGGATCATTGTACAGACTGACGCTGCCAAGGTTCTTCTATCCCGGTTCGACCTTCGTCGTAACAGAGCCAGATGGCATACGCGTCGTTGGACCAGACGTCTGCGACTTCATCCAGAAAGTGCCGGGTATGTGCTGTATGTCATGAAGCCCTGTCGACGCTCACATTCCTCACAGCACCTTCACTGTCCGTCTTCCGGCCTGGGTCCACCTCCCCTGCGGCCATCCTGTACGATGCATGGGAGAGCTTCTCCCACCGCTCGTCTAAGGCACATGAGAGCATAAAGAACATCCGTCCCGACCTCGCTGCCGCAGTGGACGAGTGCATAGCTGCTGCTGGTCAGGAATGGGAGCCGTACTGGCAGCGCAGGTTGCTGAATGTATACCGCCTCCTCTTCTGTCTGTGCGCTGATTGGATTGACTCGCCCTCAGGCTGCTAAACTCGGCCGCGGATTCCTCGACCTTTACGACCCAACTGACTTCGTGCGCATGGGCTGCACGCTGAAAGTCCTCAACGCAGTGCGCTTCTATGAGATTGGCATACCACTTACCTATGCGCAGTGAGTTCTTCGCTCCCTTTGTGTTTCCTGATCCACGCATCGACGCCCTCAAGGCTAACAACTACATGCACTGTCACTTTAGATATACCCACACCTCCCCCTCCCACCTCATCGCCCGCCTCACCTCCCGAAATATGCACCTCCTCGCCCTCCGCATCTCTTCCTTCCTCGATCTCAAGCCCGACACCGTCCTACGACATTGGGCGAGTGCGAAGATCGCGCGGTCGCGCTCATCGTCGACCGGTGATGAAGGCGGCGGAGCAGGCGGGCGCGATGCAGACGACGAGGTCTGCAGGACAATCGTGGAGAAGTTCGAAGCATTGGGCGGAGCGGAGGTCAGCTATGCAGACATTGCGAAGCGGGCGTGGGAGGTAGGGAGGGCGGGATTGGCCACGAAGGTGAGCTCGTTTGGTATGGGTAACCAGTGGAGTGCTGATGGGTTTGAACAGCTTTTGGACCATGAGCCAAGGGCGAGTGATCAGGTGCCGTTGTTGTTGACCATGAAGGAGGATCGACTGGCCTTGGAGAAGGCGGTGGATAGCGGGGATACTGACCTCGGTAAGCCATCTCACCTTCTATTCCTGATCCGTGAGGTCTAACACTTACACTTTCTCAGTCTACCAAGTCCTGCTGCACCTTCACAAACGGCTGCCCCTCGGCACGTTCTTCCGCCTCATCGAAGACGGTGGGCCCAAGCTTGCCCTTGCCAGCCGCTTGTTGCAAGTGTATGCGCGGGAACAGGACAAAGAGATGCTCCGGGACTTCTACTACTCGGACGACCGGAGAGTCGAAAGCGCAGTGCTGTCGTTGGAGGAGGCGGCGACTATGCAGGATCCAGAATCAAAGATCACTGCGGTGAAGGCAGCGCAGAAATTCTTTTCGGAGGACAAGGATCGAGCATTTGAGGCCAAGGTGAGCTGACGCTTCGAACACGGGATTCATGGCGGACGTTGACACGGGCCATCGCAGATGATGGATGAGAGCGTACGCCTGATGACGCTGCAACAGCAGCTAGAGAAAGAGACAGATGGGCGGGTGACGTTCTTCGGGTTGACTGTCAACGAGACCATTCGTGCATGCCTTACGAACGGTCTCTCCAAGCGCGCAGACAAGATCAAGTCGGACTTCAAGGTCCCCGATAAGAGGTGAGCCGCACTTCTGGTTCTCTGCACATCTGTCCTCTACCTTTTGGGCCGCTTACTCACTATCGTCTCCAGATTTTGGTACACCAAACTCTACGCTCTTACCTCTGTCCGGGACTGGGAAGCCCTCGACACCTTTGCTAAGTCGAAGCGCAGTCCCATTGGGTACGAGCCCTTCGTACGGCACCTCATCGAGAAGGGCCACCCCACGCAGGCGGTGCCGTACGTCGCGCGGTGTGACTCGCCAAAGCGGGCGGACCTATATGTGGAGTGCGGGGAGTGGCGAATGGCGGGACAGGCGTGCAAGGAAAGAGGAGACAAGGCAAAGCTAGAGTGAGTGCTTCTCTCCCCTGAGTACAAAGTACGGATGATGCTGACAGTCTCATTACAGGGAGCTCAGGAGGAAATGTCCGAATTCGATGATCGAGCGGGAACTAGCGCAGATTGCGACGACTATGAAGTAGCGGATGAATTTGCATTTGGAGCGGTCAGCATCAGCTGTTCTGTGATACGAGTGTGGTTGCTTGATTGATGTCCGTGTTGTATTGACCGAACCTCTGCCTCGGACGCAAATCCAGTAAGCCTTTCCCTTCATCATCGGCGCTTATTGTGCCTATTCAATCGTCTGCGCCTTTGTAATGAAGGACCGTCTGCTGTACACTGTGCGTACTTCCTTCGCCTTTACCATTCTCAAATTTGGTGCTGACGGATGCCGTAGAATAGCATCTCTCCGCATACTGCGCTCACCAGAGGCGTGTTTCTTCATGTCGCGCGACTTCAGCACCTTGAGAGCATGTTTCCCTATGCTATCGGTGATCCTCGCGGCTGACTGACGATGGCGGTGCGCGCAGCGACGAACACGAACTTGAGACGCGTTTCGCCTCGTGCCAGGCACGTGCCCGGCCGCATCGATAGGCGCGCATATAGAGTCACCCCCACTTGTCATTCCCCTCCATCCCCGCCTCGCCCTCCACCCATCCTGTGCTTCCTCCTTGCACTGCTAGCCAGTCGCGACCCGTCCCGGACCCTAAGAGCACTCGATTCAGAACCAGAAGAAGCTGCTGAGCACGTACACGAAGACGACATGCAGCGCCATACGTTTACCGCGCTCAATTCGACGTTCGTCGTCGACTCGGAGTACCAATTCGTGAAGGAGCTGGGGCAGGGCGCGTATGGGTGCGTCGTCGCTGCGCGACACCGCCGCACTGGGGAGGGATGTGCGATCAAGAAGATCACAAACATCAACACCAAGGTGCGTGACGAGGGCATGATCCCTTGGCGTGTACTGACAACGTTCCCTTGCAGCGCATCCTGACGAAGCGATGCTTGCGAGAAATTCGGTCAGTAGTGAACTCTCGAGCCCGATGCGCCTGTCCTGAGATCTTTAAGCCTCCTGCACCACTTCCGCGGGCACAAGAACGTACGCGGTCCGCCAACTGTCAGATCCATGACGGCTGACCCGCCACAGATTACCTGCCTGTACGACATGGACATCGTCTTCCAGCCGAACGGCAACTTTGACGAAGTCTACCTCTATGTGCGCCGCATTCAATACATCCCCCGACGGCTCGGCTAACGCGATGATGACAGGAAGAGCTCATGGAGGCCGATCTGCACGCTATCGTACGCGGCGCCCGTCTTCTCGTCAACTCTGGTCTGACACGCCCGCCCAGATCCGTTCCGGCCAGCCCCTCACCGACGCCCACTTCCAGTCCTTCCTGTACCAGACGCTCTGCGGCCTGAAGTACATACACTCCGCCAACGTCCTCCACCGCGACCTCAAGCCCGGCAACCTGCTCGTCAATGCCGACTGCGAGCTGAAGATCTGTGACTTTGGCCTTGCGCGCGGGTACAGCTCGGGCACGGGCAGCGCGTCGAACAACCAGGGCTTCATGACCGAGTACGTCGCAACTCGGTGGTACCGCGCGCCGGAGGTCATGTTGAGCTTTGCAAACTACGTGCGTTCGGGAATGGCGGGGCTGTCACGCTGTCTGGCTAACGGGGGTCTAGACGACGGCGATTGACGTCTGGTCTATTGGCTGTATTCTGGCTGAGTTGTTGGGCGGAAAGCCGATATTCAAGGGCCGGGAGTGAGTGATTGATATGATCGTGTAGGTGCCATTCCGCTGACGGGCCACCCACAGCTACGTCGATCAATTGAACCAGATCCTTCACTACCTCGGCACGCCATCCGAAGACACCCTTCGTCGCGTCGGCTCACCAAGGGTTAGTGATCCTATTCTCGGTGTCCGTAAATCATGCTCACGGCTCTCCCACTATGCAGGCCCAAGACTACATCCGCTCCCTCCCCATCAAGCCCCGCGTCCCTTTCGCCACCCTCTTCCCCCACGCCAACCCCCTCGCCATCGACCTGCTCTCCAAGATGCTCTGCTTCGACCCGGCAAAGCGCATCTCCTGCGAGCAGGCGCTCAACCACCCCTACTTCCAGGTCTGGCACGACCCCGCGGACGAGCCCATCTGCGAGGCCAAGTTCGACTTCGGCTTCGAGGAGGAGGACAGCATCGAGGGCATGAAGAAGCTGATCATCGAGGAGGTGAAGCAGTTCCGCGCGGAGGTTCGGGCGCAGGCGCGCGCGGCGGGGCAGATCCAGCGGTCGGGGAGGTGAGTGGGGGTTGTGGTGGGAGGTTTTGCGCGGCTCATTGACGGCAGTGATAGTAACCTGGGCATCCCCTCGCGCGACGAGATTATGAACTCGCCCGTGGCGGAGAACTACAATGGACAGGAGGTTCCGCGGTCGCAGAGCCCGGTCATGGAGGACCCGAGCGCGGCGCTCGAGCGTGAGCTAGCTGGCAAGTAAGCTGTGCCCCAAGTCGAAAACGGTCAGTGTATTTTCGATGAAACTGACTCGCAAACAAACTGTACAATTGTACGATCCGTATATACCTTCCTGCTACGTACATACATACTTACTAAGTTATTCATCTGGATCTGCTGTGCAGCGTACAAGCTGGCTCCCTTAGACTGCGAGTAGCTACGTTTTGGCGTCGTTGCAGGTTGATACGTGCCTTTGCAGAACGACACGGTATGCTGACACTGAGCGAATACACACCTCGGCCAAGCTGTTCCTTGCATAGTACAAGTTGTGCACTATGGAACGTTGCCCCAAGCCGGGCTGACCATTATTGTCCGAAAGGAGAAAATAACAATGGTCAGGATTAGTCATCCAAATTTTGATCCAAGCGTCGATCAGACTCCGTGCTCCTCATTCCCTACCGCCTCCATCCCAGTTTCTGGGAAACCAGGATTTCCCCTCCACCCCCGCCCTGACATTGGTGCCCTTGACGCGTTCCTCAACTTGTGCTCACGTCCGCAAACGTTTCCTCGCCGACCATCTTGTCATTCGCTCGATCTTCCACATCTGCATCTGAGTCTGAGGTTCCATAGAAGATGGGTCTCGCAGGACGTAAACAAAAGCAGAGGATTGGGCACGATCCAAGGAATCTGAGCTGGGCGGACGGTCAGTGTCTGTCGTCATTACAATGTTCTGTGTCTAATCTATCCTCCCCTCCTACAACGCATTTCTCGCCATTTTGCACGCATTCATCCCACCTCTTCCCCTTCATATCATAATATCGCTGTGCACATCATATCAGACGCCTCCCGCTTCGGTCAAAACTACCTTGCAAAGTTTGGCTGGGATGCGTCCAAAGGCCTGGGCGCGCAGGGTGAAGGTCGCACCTCCGCCATCAAGGTCTCGCAGAAGCTCGACATGATGGGCATCGGGGCCGCGCACACCAAGGATCCCAACGGCATCGCGTGGAAGCAGAGCAAGGACTACGAGAACCTGCTCGCGCGCCTGAACGCCGCGGCGGCGGGGGAGACGTACGCGCCCGCGACGGGCGTGGTGGCGGAGGGTGGGTTCGTGAAGCCCACGGAGGAGGGCGAGAACGCGAACGCTGCAGAAGTGAAGGAGAACGCGGGCGAGGCGAAGGAGAAGACGAAGGAGGAGCTGAAGAGGGAGAAGAAGGAGAAGAAGCGGAAGCGGAAGGAGCAGGAGGGGGAGGATGTGGAGAAGAAGAGCAAGAAGCGGAAGAAGGACCAGAGCGAGGGCAACACTCCTACACCTGTAGCTGAGGAATCGTCCGACGATGAGCCTCTCCCCGCTCCCGCGCCTCGTCCCGTTCTTCGCAGAGCGTACGTTTTCCACTATA
The DNA here is from genome assembly GCF_000143185.2 of Schizophyllum commune H4-8. Taxonomy (NCBI): domain Eukaryota; kingdom Fungi; phylum Basidiomycota; class Agaricomycetes; order Agaricales; family Schizophyllaceae; genus Schizophyllum; species Schizophyllum commune. Next base: position 1,135,622 of record NW_026089545.1, on the reverse strand, counting down.
ATGTCACATCAAGTCCGTGTAACAACTCCACAGTCACCGATCCCGTCACATCGCCTTCAAAAGCATGGCCACCAAAGACGCCACCGCCGTGGCAGAAATCCTCGGTGTCGCTCCCACACCTTCCTCCCTCTCCTCCAGCGCATCCCCAATGGGCACGCTCACGCCTACCAGTGATGAGCCTGCGACTATGGAGAAGCTCACGAGGAGCACGAAGTCGGTCGCAGACTACTTCAAGGAGCGTTTGGCCGCGAAGGCGGCGGCGAAGTCGGGCTCGTCGACACCTGTTCCTCCGTCCGGCTCTGAAAGCGCAGTTGAAGAAAGCACATCACGAGAAGAGTCAGATGCGCCGCGAGGCGGGTTGGGCTCCAGCCGGAGCCGCAACGAGGAGGAAGATGCCCCTCGGAGCGGTTTGGGGTCACGCAGTGGACTTGGGTCTGGCAGCGGCATCGGCTTCGGCGGTGGGCTTGGGTTCAGTGGCTCGCGACCTCGCGACGATGATGACTCAGCCCCTCGCGGCGGCCTGGGCTCCTTCGCGAGGATGTTCCAGATGCCGTCGACGGCGCCGACCACTGAGACGGGGAAGGGCATGGCGATGTTCGCAGCGCTTTCTTCCTCGAAAGTGCTCTCGGGCGAGGCAGCTCCTGCAGAAGAGGTGCCTGTGACCGAGACAGAGAAGGAGAGACGAAAGAGGGAGAAGAAGGAGAAGAAGCGCAAGGCTGAGGAGACGCAGGAGAATGAGGAAAAGGCGGCGAAGAAGGAAAAGGCGGCGGAGAAGGAGAAGCGGCGGAAGAGCGAGGCGGAGGATGAGGTTGCGCCCAGAGACGTTGGAGAGGAGTTGGGTCCCAAAGAGAAAAAGAAGAAGGACAAGAAAGGAAAGGCGAAGCAGGGCGACGCGGACGAGGTCACAGCGGAGGCTGTAGATGACGGTCGCAAGGAGTCCAAGAAGCGGAAGCGCGACAAGCAGATTGACGACTCGACGCCTTCGGTAGCACCAACACCGTCAAACGACTCCGAGACGATGCCCTCCGAAGACGCCAAGACGAAGGAGGAGCGCAAGGCAGAAAAGCGGCGGAGGAAGGAGGAGAAGAGGCGGAAGGAGGCGTAGGAGGCTTGGCTAACGGTGTTCTCGTGTGGTTCAATCTCTGGAAAACCTTTATTGACGATATACTTGCTCAGTAGCGTGCAGTTGCGGCCATACGCTCACCTGCTTACGATGCCCGATTCCCCGCTGTCGACCGCTCTTGCCTTGCACACTCTGTTGTCGACGATGATCATACTCGCGTCTACCGTCAAGCGGTTTTCAAGTCGCCGACTTCCTTGGGCAATGCGGCAAGCTGGATAAAGCGCCGCCTCGAGGTTCGAACAACCTGCCCTGCAAACTAACTTTATGAGCGCTTTGGCCTGCAAGGTGGCCGTCTCGAATCTACCATGACTACTACCTCGGGCATAGGCCTTTGGTCATGCCGCACAGGCGCGTACCGTCACCTGTGCCCTCGATTTCTGTGCGGCAATTCAGTATTCTCCCGAAGTTCAACTCTGGGCACGTGAGATGCGCCGCACCTTCATGTGACTGCACCTTCCTGGTCGCGATTCGCCGTAACGCGGTTGAACTTCTTCGACAGCGCTGTAGCTGAGCAAACTGGGCCGTAGTGAGTTCTTCTCCTTATTATCCCCCGTATTTACCTGCACAAGGCGCTCCATGACCGTCTGGCTCTCCGTTTACAGCTATCCCTTCGCCCTCACACGGTGCATGTTGAAACCAGTCCTGTCAAGCTGGCTGGCATCGAAGTCGCAGACTGTGTAGGAGGCCCAAATCGTCCTGCCCTTCCTTCAATGAGGCTGATCTCACGACATCCGTACGTCTTCCGAGAAGGTGCGGGGTATGTCGGTGGCTGCCCTCGAGTCCGGTCCAATCGTACTGGTCCTCTGCATTCGGAGTCGCCGCGCCGCGAACAGACATGGCGGCCTGAGGTGCGCATACGGTCTATAGGCCTTCTATGTCTTCACCAGCGGCTGTTTCCATGTCAGCCTATACTTAGGCGGCACCGTGCCGAAGGGGCGGTGGAGGTTGATGCACCTCCATTACAGCGGCGCTCCGTCGACGATCAGGACAATGCATGTCCCACAAGCTTATCCTTCCTCTCAGGCAGCCCTTCCGATATGCATGACCCTCGTCGATACCGGCTCGGGTGCCGGCTCGCCTTCGGGCAGCGCTAACGGCCTTTTCGCCCCTCTTTCCTGCGCGCCGCAGGCGGCGACTGCCTGTCGAATATCTCCTTGAGTCGTATAGACGTCGACGAGAATCGGGCGATCCTATTTCATGCACCTTCACACGTGGGCCTGCTCAAGGTATCCTACCTTCTGCCGGAGCACACCGAGATGACAGACCAGGACAACGCCTACTCGTCGTGGTGTCGCAGGATTTGCGGCCATTCAGTATATAAAGTCGCCACTGACCGTTAGGTGAGTTCATTCCACACTTTCCATTTCTTTCCCCTCGCTCCCTTTCACGGTAAAATGTCTGCACGATCTGACTCCATCTCCGCGAGCGCTGCCGGCGGCATGTCCGTCGAGACCCACTACCCTCGCACCGTCAGAAATAAGCCCTCTCGTCGTGCATGGGTAGAGCCCGCTGCGCTCCCCGACTACGGCGACGTTACCCTTATACGAGGGAACGCGCCAGACTATGTCAAGCAGCTCATGTGCAATACCTTCTACGGCTACGGAGTTGGCGAAGGCGACGCCTTTGGATCGACTGTGGGGCACTCCGTCATGTTCAAGGAGATCAGTATCGACCGTCAACTGGAGAAGCAGGGCCGCTTCGAAGCCGTCACAATAGCAGAGCTACTGGTTACAAAACGTAAGTACGATAGCGACTTTACCTTCTCGCTGTGCTGACCTCGAAATCTTCAGATATGCTTAACGGCGCTGGCATGCTGCACGGCGGTTGCATAGCCTACCTCATAGACAAGTAAGTTTGCTTCCATACAGGATTGTCGCTCTCTAACACGATCTGTCAGCTGCTGCAGCACGCCTCTCGTCGTCTTGGGACTCGTGTCGAACGTCAACGGCGTCGGTGTCACCCAAGGCATGAATATCATGTTTCACGCGCCTGCGCCAGTGTACGTCTCGCTCCCCGTTGCTGCCCGCGCGCCTTCTCATGCTTCCCCAAGAGGCACACGCCTCCGCATCGTCAGCACTTCTGTGTCGCTGGGCGGCCGTGTGATGACAGCCCGATGTGAGGTGCGTTCAGACCGCTCCTTGGAGTGATCCGTCCGGATATTGACCTTGACATCTTCTCTTCGCGCAGATCGTTGACCGGGATACGGGAAGGACTGTGGCGTCCGCCTTCATCAATAAGATGCAGCCTGTCAGCTCGAGGCTGTAGCAGAATAATGAATGCAGCCAGGCTGTATCAGAAAAGCAGCGGGCGCGGCATAACGCCTGGCCCCCTTGCTCTGCGCCACATTCTCTTGTTTTACGAGATGACTATGTACGAGCCTCAGCTAACTTATACAGTATCGTTACAGCCTCTCATAATGCCGTACTCACCAAACGTAATTTAACTATATATTTTGACCGTAACGTACTATAAAGACGGGCTCTGCGAGTCCACAAAATTCATCCACTTGCTCCCTCAAATGACTTTGGCCCAAGCAATCCTTTGTAAATCTTTTCACCTGTACATCTACCTACTTCTTGCACCGTAGCCAATGTATTGCACCCCTGACTTCAAACTCGCAACGCTGGCTTGAGCAACTCCGAGAGCCTTTCCAGGACGTGTTGAAGACGCGGCGCTCATATCATACCCATTTTCCAACTCAGGTCAGCATCTATAAGGGACTACAACTACAGTAAGATGGGACATGCAAATCGTGAATATATATACCCTAGCTCTCATGCCTTGACAGCCTGGATAAACGCCCGAACCTTGTCCAGGTCCTTCGCGCTGCCATCCTCCGTCTCAACACCCCCACTCACATCCACCGCCCATGGGCCCACCTTCGCGATCGCCTCAGCGACGTTTTCCGGCGTTAACCCACCCGCAAGCGCGATGGGCAGCGGATACCTAGAGGGCGTCGTAACCGCACCCCCATGCTTCGCCACATCCACCGCGTCCCCGTTCACATCCGCTACCGGCGCCGCACCCTTATACGCCGCCCCGCCATCCGTGACGATCTCGCCTGCCTGCATGATACTCCGCGCGAGCTCCCAGTCCGCGACCTTGCCCGACCCGCCGGACAGCCCGTCCTCCCGCATGCTGTCGAGCAGGACAAACTGGTGCGCGCCACCGCGCGTGATGCCCGCGACGCTGCGCGCGTCCGAACCCGCGTGGAAGACCTTAATGACGGGCACGGGGATGTGCCGCGCGAGGTCAGTGGGCTCGGCGCCGTGCAGCTGGACGAGGTCGAGCTGGACTTCGGCGACGACGTGCAGGATTTCCTCGAGCGGCGCGTTCTGGAAGACGCCGACGAGGAGGGGGCGAGAGGCGGAGGCGGAGAGCCGGTTGGCGTGCGCGGTGAACCAGGGGGCATTGCTGGTGGAGGGGGCGGAGGGGGTCGAGGTGGATGAGGATGAGTCAAATCGAGCGGTGCGGATGGCCTTGGAGATGGCCTTGGCCGTGGGAAGGTCGATCTGGCGTTTTGAGGGCGCGAACATCAGGCCGAGCAGGTCTGCGCCTGCCTCGGCGACCTGTAGTGCCTCTTCTTCCGATCGGATACCGCAGATCTTGACGAGAGGCTTCGCATCCGTCCAGTTCCTTGTCTCGGGCTCGGGTAGGGAAAGGAGGTGGCGGATGAAGGCGGCGGTGTCCTTCGCGCGCATCAGGCTCTCGCCAATGAGGACGGCCGACACACCCTCCGAGTGGTACTTCTTCACGTCCTCGGGCGTCGAAATGCCACTGAGCGCCGCAAGGATGACGTCCTTGCCCTTGATCATCTCCGTCAACCGGCTCGTCGTGCTCATGTCCACGTTGAAGTCGTGCAAGTTGCGGTTGTTGACACCGATGACCTTGGCACCGAGCGCCAGCGCGGTCTCCATCTCCCGCGTGTTGTTCACCTCGACGAGGGGCTCCATGCCGAGCTCGAGCGAGTACTTGTACAGGTCCTGCAGCAGCGGCTCCGGCAGCATGCTCACGATGAGCAGCACCGTGTCCGCGCCCCAGAGCCGCGCCTCGAGGATCTGATACCGCGAGAGGATGAAGTCCTTGCGCAGGATCGCGGGGCGGTTAGGGAGGTTCGCGACGGCGGTGCGCGCGTGAAGCATGTCCTGCAGCGAGCCGAGGAACCACTTGGGCTCGGTAAGCACTGAGATGGTGTGCGCGCCGGCAAGGGCGTAGGTGAGCGCCTGCGACGCGGGGGAGGTGGCGACCGAGATCGGGCCCTTAGAGGGGGAGGCGCGCTTGATCTCAGCGAGGAGCGATGGACTGCCGGACGTGTTCTGCTTCAGGCGGTCGACGAAGGAGATGAGCGGAGGGGCGATGTTGAGCGAGTAGTTGGTAAGGAGGTCCTGCATTGTCGTGCCCGCCGTCGACTGCGCCTGCGCGACATCGGCGATGCGCTGCTTGTAGATCTTGTCCAGGATGGAGGGCGCCTTGGACGACACGGTCGGGTTCTTCGCCATCTGCTGCGGCATCGTCTCCGTCGGGAACGGGGGGAGGGACCGGTCGTTGACGCGGGCCTCGGGGTTCTCCTCCCAGGTGCCCCCGCGGAGGTTGAGAAAGTTGCGGAGGTATGCATCACCCCCCTCGCTGAGAACACTCTCGCAGTGGTACTGGATGGCCTCGACGGTGTATTTGCGGTGGCGGACGCCCATAATCACTCCGGACTCTTCGGTCAGCGCCGTGATCGCGAGGTCGGCTGGAAGTGTGGATAGCGAGGCGCTCAGCGAGTGGTACCGAGTGGAAAGGATGCCCTGCGGCACATCCTTGTAGCATCCACGGTTGTCGTGGCGTACGCGGCTGAGCTTTCCGTGCATGATCTCGCCTGCATACCTACAAGATGAGTCAGTAAGCGCGCGCGATCGTGAAGGTACTGCTACGCACGCAATCGTCCCTCCCAGCGAGTCCACAATGCACTCGAGGCCCATGCAGACGCCCATGATTGGGACCTTCCCAGTGAAATACTTGATAGCGGCATTGGAGATGCCCGAGTCCGTCTTGGGGTGCCCAGGTCCGGGGGATATGATCAGGTAGTTGATCTGCAGCTGGGGAAGCAAGTCCGGGGAGATGGCGTCGTTGCGAATGACCGTCACGTCGGCGCCCAGCAGCGAGATCTGCTGGTACAAATTCCAGGTGAAGGAGTCGAAGTTGTCGATCATGAGGACATCGAGCTTCCGCGCGAGGTGAGGGGGAAGAGTGGTGGCCATGGCTGAACCGCGCGACGAGGATGAACACAAACGAGGGAGGGTATGAGTCGCCCACGTATACGTTTGGGGGCGTATATAACAAGGTCCGGAGGTAGGCGGCGGTGCGTATACCGCAAAATCAGGAAGTAAGCCGCGAAATGATTCCGAAACGATCTCAAGTCATTATTGACAGTTATTTGTTCGCATTGACTCGTTCCAAGAACCTTTCCTCAAAGTCTATCTCGAGACACAAAACTGCTTGCACTAGCGTACAATTTCGGTCTCTCTCCCACTCGGTCCTGCGCGGAGGTTGGAGAAACCACTGACATGAACGAAACTCAAGACGCCTCGCCGGTTACCCCGTCTAGCGCCGTGCCCACCGCGAGAGACCAAATATTCATTCCCATTACCTACAACGAGCACTGACTGCATCCCGAAGGTATGTAGCTTTACGCGACGTGCTCCGGCCGCCTACACTCAAGCGGACGGGGAGTCCCTTGCGCCGGTCAGATACGCGATTGTCTGGTAAGCCGCCCAGGGCACGAATTCTAACGGGTCGACGCCTGTCAGTCTTCACTGGATGATCGCAGCAGTCAACCACGTACGGGGCGTCATATGTCCGCTCATGTAGAACTCCACGTCTGCGGTCAACGGTCAGTCAACGGGGCGACAAGCGCGGACGGACGGTAAAGACTGAATCGCACTCACAGGTGAGATTGCGCTCCTGGTGCAGGTTGCCGTACACGCCGTGCACGCCCAGGATATCGTCGTCCACAAGGAAGGACTCGGGCTCAATCGGAGTCTGGAAGCCCTGCGCGCCGGCCCAGGTCATGTTCCTTTAGCGCGGGTAGAGGTAACGTCAGCGAGTAGGGTGATATTAGTGAGTAGAGTAGCGTTGGGTAGCAGCGATGACCATCGTCAGCGGCGCGCATAGCGGCGATGGCGCGAACAAACGCACTGGATGGCGATGCGGGTGCCCTCCGCGATCAGAATCATGTCCTGCATATCATCGGCCGCTCAGCATACTGTCATCCCGCATAGCAGACAGACTAGCGGACGCACCGCGAGGCCGTGAACGACGACAGTCCGTGCTGATTTCTCGATGACGTTGGGGAAGATGCTGAGCATAGACGGCAGCGAGTGGTCGCCGTTGACATATACAGGGCCCAAGCAGTCCTCCCAGACCTTTCGGGGTGCATGAATGGCGTCTTGTACCTAAGGGGACCAATGAGCAGATCGCTTGACCATCGAGAAGTGCAGACGTACATCCGTGCGGTTGAAGTAGATAAACTGTTGCGTATCGCGAGGGAAGCCAAGGACACTCCCTGGATATGTCAGCAGATTACAGCACTATATAGCGGATGGAACTTACAGAGATTGGGGAACGTATCCGTCACCCTAAGCGCCGAGCACGTCGGGTTTAATCAGTCCGCTGGCATTACGGATAGGCAGCCCGCGAACCCACGCACCGATAGACGTTAAATACAGGATTCAAGCTGATATACTCTCAGCGCCGCAACAGGGGTCGGCCATCGGCCGAAGAGACTCACTAGAAAATCTCATTATACACCTCGTCCCAAATGGCGCAGTCGTCGGACACCCGCGTCGAGCCCTCTCTGTTGCCCACGAGCGGCAGCAAGCCCTCGGGAGGGTACTTCACGTAGTCGTCCAAGTAGGTCGTGTAGCCGCAGGAGTCGGATATATTCTGCAGGTGCTCCAGGAAGGAGGAATTGAAGGGGAAGACGTTCGCGTTTGCCTGAAGGAGGGTGAGCGGTTAGTTGACGCTTCTGATGCTTGCCAGGCGAAGGGCGACCGCTCACCTGCACGAAGCGCAGTGTAGGTATCTCGCCCTGGACTATATCGTACGATAGGGAGGGGTCTGCGATCCAGATCCCTTGCAGGTCGAGGTTAAGCCCGGGGTTCTCGTAGATGTAGTTGGCAATGTAGGGCACGTCTGGAGGGATGTGAGAGCGGTTTCGCTGAGCAATCATTGTACGCACAGTATCCAGCGTACTGAGTTAAAACCGATCAGTAAAGGTAGACTCCGATAGCATGAATAAGGGCCCACTCACGCTTTCCCCAGACAAGTAGAACTCGGCACCTTGCAGCTCATCGAAGACCTCGATGAATTGCCCCAGGAAGCCAGTCAGCTGCGCGGCCAATTCGTCGTCGTTGGTGATGTTCGGTGTGCCTTGGGTGAAGCCAGTCTATCGAGACGAACGACTATCAGCAATCCTCCCTGCGCCCCTCGATATTCACCCAGCTCACCCCGACGGGCTGCTCAACCCACACAACATTGGCGAACTCTGTCCATGAGTATGGATTGCTATTTGCGCGTGAGTTATGGTATTCCCGCGTGCGCCTGAGATTCTGGAACTCACGCTTCGGGCTCCGACTGGCCCCAGTTCCAAACTGTAGAAGAGGTGGAGAAAGGTTCGGGTTAAATTACGGTCAAGCTCTGCCAAGCGAGTGCACCTACTGATCGGCCCGTTTTCCTGTAGGAAGCCCTCCAGGGACGAGCAGCCCGGTCCGCCTATTGTAATGCATGAGTAGTGCCCGGAAATATTGCGCTATCCATTCTCACCGTTCGTCCAGAATAGCAACTTGTCCGCGTTGTCGGGGTTCGAGGTCGGCCAGAGCCTGCCGCGCGTTCCATGTGGTGAGTGGTATTCTTGTTGAACGCAAAAAAAATGCGGTGCAGGCGAGGGAGATGCGGAGAGGGAAAGGGAGACAAAACAACGGCGTGGGAGATGCGGACTTACCAGAAGAATAGCTTCTTGTCTTCATCGGGGTCGCCTGAGATGGGCAGTAAGCCCGCCCAGGATGGTCCCGCGTCGAAGTTGACTGCAAGACAACGGCACTGTCAGGCTTGTCCGCTGTATATGCAAAGCCAGCTCACCCTCAGGAATCGACGTCCCATCCACGTAGAACGGCTCGGCCGCGGGGTTCGAGAACGGGAGCGTCCCGTTGTCCTGCCGCTTTGAGTGCACATTCTGCGAGTTCGCGCTCGCATACGCGGCCTTCACGCGTTCCATCTGCTCGTGCTGCTTGCCCATCACCCGGTCGAGGCGACTGCTGTCCCCGCGCGCACTGGCCACGGAGGCCAGCAGAGCCAGCGAGAGCACCTGCAGTAGCTGCATGGTCGCGTATATGATGAAGGGCTCAGGCTCTCTCGCGAGACATCTCGACCCTTATATACTTGGGCTTACAGCATGGCTCCCCTGCTTCTTCGATGGGCGGGTGCATGCAATGCATCATCGACTACCGTGCGATGGAGATAGAAGCTAGCGAGCGCGTGGCGAGGCGCCTGTGGCACAATAGTGGGCGATATCGCGTGCCGTGGCCTTCGACCGAGAGCAGATGGCGCATGTAATACCCGACAGACATAGCGGCAGCATCTCGGTCATGGGAGGTCGTGGGTAGGGCGGCTTGGTATTTGTTGATGCTTTGGCTTCGATGGGTACCTTCACAGAGGTCATTTCTGTCAGCTTGAGCAGCGCATCGTGGAGGGGAAGATGCAAGCGCGAGGTCATTCTTGCGCGGTGTCCTTCAAAGACAGGGCATATGCATGGTAAAGGCTGGCGCTGACGGATCGACGAGTCCAGGATAGGCGAAGAAGTAATGGATTCCAAGGTCCGCGACGGAATCATTGACATACTCTGCAGACCAGGAGAGCTAGCATGGTGGCGGGGAGCAAGCGACCAAATGTAATAGTTGGAGCGCCCACATGGACCTACAGCGCCACGCCACAAATGCCCATGGTTCCAATCCGTACACAATGCTTCCCTTCTTCCTGCCCTCACCACACCTCCACTCGCGATGCTTCGCTCTGTGAAGCTGAAGCGCCGCTACTACGCTATACTCCTGGCTGTCGGTCTATATCTTCTGCTGTGCTCGTTCAGCCGGGAAGCCTCGCAAGACTCGATCGACCTGGATGCGTTGAACCGAATACTAGACGGCAAGCTCGAAGCCTACATGCGCGAAGTACGAGACACGAAGGGCTACCTCATGCTAAACGACACTACCCACCTCGAAGCGAAACAGAAAGCGCTGGCTTGCTTCGTAGACAAGGGAACCTGGACTCAAGACGACGACTCCAATCGGCTCACCTACCAGCCCGACAATTCCTGCCTGCAAAAGGCCAACTCCGCCTCCCTGCAAGCTTCTGTCACTGACCTCTGCTCCACAATATCCTCCAAAAAGGTCCTCCTCGTCGGCTCCGAAGCAACGCACCACCTCCACACCCTCTGGCTCGACGCCCTTGACGAAGGCCACACCTGCCTCGGCCCTGAGTTCTGCACCTTCCACCACGTCTGCCTGCCTCCTGCCATGCGCACCGCTGCCTCCCTAGGCGAGCCGCGCTTTAAAAGGCTCCCGCGCGACCAGGATCTCGCCGAGCTAGGCTCCGCGCTCGTGCGCTTCTCGCTATCATCGTCGCTGCTCGTGCCGGACAGCCCTCGTGTATATAGCGAGGTGCGCGTCGATGCGCGTACGGGCGTGCGAGCGAGGGATAGCAACTGGCTCGAGCAGGCGCGGCGCTCGCAGGTTGTGGTGATGAATCGGGGCCCGCTGCCCGCGCCAGCGGCGACGTACAACGTTAGCGATGGGCCGGATGCCCTCGAGCGCTGGCAGGTGCCGTGGAGAGGCGTACTGGAACAGATTGCTACCGACGACTACGTGGGATCCGATGGACGGCTTTCGCGCATCGACCGGCTCGTCAACGCGGCGCTCGACGTCACACTACGCTCTATGCTGCCTGAGGTCATCGAGACGCTCGCCCTCATGCGCGAAGACGACGTCGTCAGCAAGAACTCTCTGATCTGGCACGGCGCGTGGTACAAACAACCTCGGTGCGCTTCTGGAAAGCCCTCCTCATCAAACATTCTCTCGGAAGTCTTGAGCCCATCGCTCGATCCTTGGACGCTGTATCACAACCTTCAGGGTATGTTGCTAGTGCCTTTGCTCATTCGAGGTACTAACCCCACGAAGTCTACATGCAAAACCGAATCATGCGCACGCTCATGCCTTCTTTCGGTGTTGCTTTCATGTCACTCGTCTTACCGCGAACCGAAGGCGACATCTCACATGCAGCTCCCGCGCTCAAGCGTCTGAGTCCCGGGAAGGATGTATCGCTGCCAAATTTGACTGCTCTCGATCGCGCAAAGTCAGTTGCCTCATTGGAGGAGCGTCGAAAGCGTTCAGACTGCATTCGGCACTCGGGCACCTCTCCAGGTGGTCGAGTGTTGCAGGTTGTGTTCTTGCGCTCCCTCGACTTCTTGCTGGCATCTGGCAGTCAGCAGTATCTGTACAAGGTAGGTATTCAATAGGAACACGAAAGACTCAAATAGCGATGTTTCAGCAAAGAAGTCAGCGATACCCTCTGTTGGTTGATCCCCTCGTAACCATTTAGTGATCTTTCTAGTGACCATCTAGTGATCCTTTAGCGATCCTTTAGTGATCCTCTAGTGATCTTTTAGTGATCGTTTAGTGATCTTTTAGTGATCGTTCAGTGATCTTTCAATGATCTTTCAGTGGCCTTCTAGCGACCTCTTAATAATGGGCATGACGGCGAGCGCTGGTGGCTCGGAAGCGCAGGAGGCCGCCAATATGTATGACAATTCCGAGCGAGCGTACAGTATGACCCCTGACTAGACTGTCTCGCGTCTGTCCCATGTTTCCCCTCTCGCTCTACTCTTTGCATGTTGACGCTTACCGATACTTCTGTGCCCGCAGGAGCACTGTGTTCAACTATCATCACGACCTCATGCGCTTACGTTGCCTGTACATTGTGTTCTAATTGCCGCCACCGTCCCACTCTGTTTGGTTACTTACTTATGTGAACACTCAACGCTAGTGGTCTGCCATCTGTTGTAACCCTACGCCCCATTAACGGCTGTGCACTACTATCCTCCAATTGTATTCTACGAAACGTATGCAAAGCATACGCCAAAAACATGTAGTGATCTTTCAGTGACCCTTTAGTGATCTTCTAGTGACTTGGTAGCCAAAAAGGTAGGAAAGGTCTAACCAGGGTTCGAACCTGGGTCGCAGGAAGGTCACGTGATTGCCGGGCCGGGGACCCGGTCGGCCGTCAAAATCCTGAGTGCTAACCACTACACTATTAGACCATATGTTGTGCCCAGTCAACAAGCACTCAGACATAGTGGGGGTTACTGGGGAAAGCAATTGAGGAGGATGAGAGACAAAGCTCGATGAAGGCAGGGGAGGAAGATGAGGAGCAGAAGTCAGGAATGGATGTTGATAAGAAGCCAGCTGCACAACAAGGATAGGGGAGCCGCACTACTGGCTCTTCTGCACAACCGTCAACTACGGAGACCGCCGTGGGGAAAATACACTGTTACCTGAGTATCTATAGCAGAGGTGTTCACCGTCAAATAAGCGCGTCTTGACTTTGTCGTTACCTGCTGCACGAAGAAAGTGCAGATGCGAAAATAGATGTAGTCAGTGGCCCCGGTTTGCTGCATGTGATTGTCGAGAGTGGCGCGACCAGCGCTAACGAGCTCCATGCAATCATCACTTGTCCCCTCCCACTACAATGCCCCATCTCCCCCTCCTCGGTCGCCTCTCCCTTCTCGAATATGCATACCTTGTAGCTGGTTTCCTCTTCCTCGCCCTCGAGTCTGTCCTTCACATCATCATCCTCTTCCTCCCCAAATCCTTCATCAACCTCTGCTACGAAAAGTCGCGCACGCTCTTCAACCGCCGTCACCGCGCCGAGCGCCCGGCTTCCTCGCCCGAGAAGCAGGTCGTCGATAAGATCCTGCGCGCACGCGACTTCCATGGGCTCTGCGAGATCTACGGGTATACGCCGGAGGAGCACGTCGTCCTGACGAAGGACGGCTACTTGTTGACGCTTCACCGTTTGTGTAACAAAAAGGGCGAGCATTGTGCGCGTCCGGGAACCAGCACCGGCGGTCCTGTTGTGTATCTGCATCACGGGCTGCTCATGAACAGCGAGATCTGGGTGTGCTTGACAGCTGAAGAGCGTGCCCTGCCGTTCCAGCTGGTTGAGCGGGGCTATGACGTCTGGCTGGGGAACAATAGGTGCGTGCGAGATTGATACGCGCCTAATGCAGTACTCATATCATTCGCAGGGGAAACAAGTACTCGCGCAAGTCAATTCACCATGGTCCTCACTCTGCCAAGTTCTGGGACTACAGGTACGGGGACAATATTGCTTCGCATACGCATGATTTACCTCTTCGCAGCATTGATGACTTTGCCTGGCACGATATTCCCGACTCCATTCACTACATCCTCGACGTGACCAAGGCACCGACGCTCAGCTACATCGGCTTCAGCCAGGGTACTGCCCAGGCCTTCGCTGCCCTCAGCATCCACCCGCAACTCAACCAAAAGATCAACGTCTTCATTGCCCTCGCCCCCGCCATGGCGCCCCCCGGCCTCTCCGCCCCCATCGTCGACAGCCTCATGAAAGCCTCCCCAACCCTCATGTACCTCTTCTTCGGCCGCAAATCCATCCTGTCCTCCGCCACCATGTGGCAGTCCATCCTCTACCCGCCCATCTTCGCCGTCCTCATCGACACCTGCCTCGGCTGGCTCTTCCGCTGGTACGGCAACAACATCCCCAGCGCGCAGAAAATCGCCGCGTATGCGCACCTGTACTCCTTCGCCTCGACCAAGTCCGTCGTGCACTGGTTCCAGATCATGCGCAGCGCGACGTTCCAGATGTTCGACGACGACGTGAGCGCGGGGGTTGGGAGCGTCGCGCGCACGCGCGTGAGCTCGTACAGGCCTGCGCGCTTCCCGACGCGCAATATCGTGACGCCGATCGTGCTGATGTATGGGGACTCGGATAGCCTGGTGGATATCAAGGTCATGACGAAGAACTTGCCGAACCATACGCGCGTCGTACGCCTGCACGGGTACGAGCATCTTGATATTCTGTGGGGGAAGGACGTGGAGACGGACGTGTTCCCGCATGTGTATGAGGTGCTGGACGAGTTCAAGGAGGGCGGAACGTTGTGCGTCAGCACGCCTGAACTGCAGTATGCAAACGGGAAGCTGTAGTCGTATCCCACGTACCTTGTCTTATATTTCCTTTTTCTCTGCTTTTTTTCATCGTTCAGCGGGATCGTGTGTCGACAAGCTATCATACATTGGGGCCATGGTGGGTGTCGCATCCAATAAATACATAGATACCCTGGTCATCGTAATACAAGGCATGTCCAACGAAACGGGAGAGGTAGGCAGTGTCAGGTCGTGAAGGAAGTCGTGCCGAAAGCATGTCGTGTCTAACAACATAAGCACGGGCAACAGAGGAAGCCTGCCAGGCAGCCGGCGCAGCTGAAGAGGTGGACATCAGACCATACTCCTAGTACTCGAAGACGACACGGCGACGTACCATCCACAACACGTACTACACGCACTGCTGTCATCGCGCTGGTAGGGTCGCTGCTGCTGAACGTAGATCATCTGCGGCTGCCCCTGGGGCTGGTACTGCTGTGGTGGCGGGCCGCCGTGGACTGCGATCGACTGATCAGCACATCTGTTCGCGCGAGGGTAGAGAGGGAAGCAACGCACAGTTCCCCTGCCCGCCATGGTGTTTGTTCATGCCGTGCCCCGGGGCGTAGTACGCCTGCCCGGGTGGCGCCGGTCCGCCGTGGTGGCCCTGCCCGAAGTGCTGATGTCCTTCCTTCATGATATGGGTGGGTGTACAGGCGAGGGTGTGGTGGTGGTGCGCAGATCAGGGAAGGAGGAGGAGAAAGGGTGTCCTAAGGTGATCGGGGTGAAGGGGGAGATGAGTGCAGTAGCCAAGCCCGCCGCGGTGGAGCTTCTTAAACGGCGATGACGGGGCCAGATGCACGCTGCACAGCCTGCGCGGACGCAGCGGAGGCGATGTGAGGCAGAGTAACTGCGCGTTTGTCTGCTGGAGGACATCTGCACTACGTTCCTGATGGGTCTTTGCACGACAAATGCGATGGGACTCAGAAAATGCCCGCCTCGGTAGGCCGTCTGCGAGTGTGAGACGTGCGTACACTTGGCCGGAGGATTGACCGAGGAGCGAGGCAAATCGACTTCAAGGACTGCTATCAGCATTTAGCGAGGTTCAAGCTCGGATAGTTATGCGTGAAGTTCATGCCGAAAATGACGACCGACGACCGCCTTCCTGAACAATGAACGTAGGCAGGCAACCAACTCGCCACCGGAGAACTCCGAAAGTTCAACCTTCGAAAACGTGACCGGGGAGAAGCCGGACCATCGGTCCGCTAGGTCGCGGACCTACAATGAACGACGATGACAGGGGCCTCAAGTCATCGATACGCCTTTGACTCGTTCGTCCACTTGACAACAGGCATTTCTCCTCGGTTAGACGACGAAAACAATGACTACCCCTAGCATCCCGAAGTTCAAGCTGAACAATGGGGCCGAGATGCCTGCGGTTGGAATGGGGTGAGCATCATGGGCGTCAATGTTAGGAGACAGAGCTGGGCTGAGTTGATTGGACTTATAGATGCTGGATGGGAGGATTCGGTGAGGCAGAGAGAGCCTACGAGATGTGCGTGAAGGCCGTCAAGGTATAGCCCAATGTATAATGCCTCGGGCACGTCTGATAACGCCCACAGTGTGGTTATCGCCACTTCGACACGGTGAGGAAGCTGCTCAGCTTATATAGTACCCAGACTCACGATGCTGACATCAAAAGGCCTCTGGATACGGTACGCACCTATGCTTGAAATGATGGTCTCCCCCGCGCTGAAGGTTGGCATTGCAGGCAACGAGGAAGCGGTTGGTCGCGCCCTCCGCGAATCTGGCGTTCCACGAAGTGAATTCTTCGTCACGACGAAACTACCGTAAGCCTCTTGTTCAACATTCAAGCAATCTATGCGCTCACCCCCTCAAGTAACGCCGGACACCACCGCGTTAAGGAGTCCTTCGAAGAATCCCTCGCGGCCCTCAACCTCGACTACGTCGACCTATACCTCATCCACTGGCCACAGGGCGAGCGACCGACAGGCGAGCAACGGAATACAGGCAACCTCGGCGGCACAAGCTACTTTGCGCCCGACGAGTCACCTACCTTCGTCGATGTATGGAAGGAGGTGGAGAAGCTGCTCGCGACGGGTGAGTGTGCACGCTCATCCCAAGTGCTTGTTCGTAACATATAGCTGAAACACTCACCCGCAGGCAAAGTCAAAACCATCGGCGTCTCCAACTTCTCAGTGAAGAACCTAAGTGCGCTTCTCCCGCACTGTACTGTGATCCCTGCCGTCAACCAGGTCGAGATGCATCCATGTCTCCCTCAGAACGAACTGAAGGCGTTCTGTGACGAGAAGGGGATTTTGCTAACGGCGTATTCGCCGCTGGGTGAGTAAATACTATGATTTCATTCTTCGATGCGGAGAGGGCGAGGTCAGGACGAGGAAAATTCAGAAGAGAAAGGGTGGCAGGACAGGAAAGAAGGGAGGTGATGAAATGGCGATACTGACCCATGCGACCCAGGACGCCATACGACGCTCATAGAATATCCCGCGATCAACGCTCTGGCTGAGAAGTTCAAGGCGACGCCGGCGCAAATTCTGCTCAGCTGGGGCGTGCAGCGCGGCACTTCGGTGATTCCGAAGAGCGAGAATGCGGAGCGGATGGCAAAGAACTTGCAGGTGAGGCTCATATCTTTGCAAGGAAATTGCACTATGTGGGTGCTCTGAAAGGACCACTTGTTGAACGAGCCCTCTCTTATACAGCTCGTCAACCTATCGGACGAGGACATGCAGGCAATCGACGCGATTCATAACGTTCCTGGGATGCACAGGTCGCTCCTCAAGTACCATTCGGAGGATGGCAAGGTGATGGGATGGACGTACGAGCAGCTGGGGTGGCCGATGAATATTGGAGGTGTCATTTCGTGAAGCTGACGCAGGAAGACATTTAGCACATGGCGCACTAGGGCGCTTAGCAACGTATAGCACCCGCGGTGTCATAAACAACGGCGATACAACGCAAACGCGACAAAATAACCAGGGAGCTCGAGCGTCTCAAGGCGTCGCCGTGGACCCGGTGTACGCGTGAATGGTCTCGTCTGCGCAGCCCTCTGGCGTCTCGTATCTGTTCGGAAGGTGATGAGAGGCGTTCGCGGGTCATCGAACTCGAAGATCACTCACGAGTACGGCCCAAGGTTTATGTACACGTCCTTGTTTCCATCCTCGTCCTCGCAGACCAGCCATGCCTAGAACCTTGCGTCAATGCCAGATCCTTCATACTCAGAAACCCTTCACTCACATTATTCTGCGGCCTCGTCACATCCGGGCTGCTCCACTCCACCGTATCGCCCGTAAAGACAAAGCTCCCCAACGTATCCGGCTCCTCCGCCCACGTCACCTTCAGCTTCTTCGTGCTCTCGTCCGCCGGCGGCTCGACGATCGCATACAACGGGGTCCCGCCGGCGTTCTGCACCAACTGGCCATCGGTGATCTGGAACTGGGCGGCGTTCTCGGGCTCGCCGAGGACGGCGTCGGAGGCGGTCTCGAGGACCTCGGACTGGAGGTATTTGTGGAAGTTGGGGTCCTCGACGGCGCGGATGAAGGAGTAGCCGGGTTCGAGGGTGGCGCTGCTGCCTGCGGCGGTGGATGTGGCGGTCTGGGCGGTCGCGAGGGCAGCGAAGGAGAGCAACGCGACGGAAGTGAGGGATGTAGAAACCATGTTGAAGTTGGGCGGACGAACAAGCAAGTGAGGATCCTACGGTCTAACAGGGCTTTATATACGGAGACTCTGGAAGGTAGCTAACGCTACGTAAACCCGAGCTACCGCCTATACGTCGGAGGCGCATGGTCATGAGCAGGGCGTCGTCGCGGGCATTTCTCGGTCGTGCGCGGGGTCGTTCAAGGTCTCGTCAATAGGTACGTCGTGCAGGTCAATAGGCGCAGCGCGCAAGACGCGCGAAGCGTGCTGTCGTGTTTCCGAAGCCCATTTTGCTAATCCGGAGCGGCCGTCGGTCCATAACAGGGAGAAGAAGCGGAAGAATAGGTAGGCGAATGCGGCGAAGGCAGTCGCGGTGGATGCGCAGCCGGTTACAGTGACGAGAACGCAGATCAGGGCGGATACTGCGAAGTGGTTGAAGTGAAGTTGGCATCTATGGAGGGGAAGCAGACTTACATAGGATGAATTCCGCCAATATGACGGCGGCAGATGTGCTGGCTACGGCCAAGAATATGGAAAGGACGATAGCGAAGATTGATGTCCCGCTGTTCATCATTCAGTAGGAGTTCATACGACGCAGGGTTACACCCACAGAAATATAGCTATAGGAAAGAAATTCAGTAGTAAAAGCAGAGAAATCAGGGTCTAAACTCGTTCAGCGCATATTCTGAGGATTTGCCTAGGTATGCGCACCGTAAGAATTGGGTGACAGTTATACAACTTCACTCCACGCTCGAGGGCAGGTCGTGCATACGACCTTTCAAATCTGGAGGCGGGCGGTCAGTGAAGGAAGTGCAATTCACACATTTTACTGACCGAAACGTATAGGACCTTACTTGTGAGGCGCTTGAGTCGAAGTAGGACTCCATCTGCTCCTCTGGAGTCAGAGAGCCATCCCTGTCGTATGAGAACACCTCCATCTGTACGTCGACGCGTCCAAGGCGCGACGAGAAATCGCACGAGTACTTTCTGAATTCTTTGGGGCCCTGGGGGCATGTCTTTCCCACGCCACAGAAGTTCACGGCATCTTACGTGATGCCATCAGTGGCGCGCACACAACTTGCTCCCAACTACCATTTCCAGTCACCGTGCATTCCTTTCGTGCTCGTGGAATACTTGCTCGCAACATGGGGAAGAGAAAGCTCTCTTCGACGCCACCTCCTTCCTTCAAGGCAGAGCCTGGAACTTCCAGCACGCTCGTACCCCCCTCTTCCCCTCACAAGGCGAAGAAACTGAAACTGCAGGACGACTACGCGACGACATCCCCCTTCCCAGACTTTCCCCATCCTACACCGTCAGATGCCAGACGAGTGCACGACTTACTCACTGAGGCTCACGGACCTCGAGTACGCCGCACCCCAGATGCCTCCTCGAATGCAAACTCAGCAAAGACGTGCGGGAGCGTCCCCAATGTCATTGAGTCCCTCATTGGCACCATCCTCTCCCAGAACACCTCCGGCAAGAACTCATCGGGCGCCAAGCGCTCCCTCGATGCCGCCTTCGGGCGCAACAACTTCGCCGCGATCGCGGACGCGCCCACCAGCGCGGTCGCCGACGCCATCCGCTCGGGCGGCCTTGCGAACAAGAAGGCCGCGACGATCCAGCGCGTGCTGCGCGACATTAAGGCGAAGCACGGGAGCTACTCGCTGCAGCACCTCGCGGACGTGTGCGCGGACGCGGAGGTCATGCGCGAGCTTATGGCGTACGATGGTGTGGGGCCGAAGACGGCGTCTTGCGTGCTGCTCTTTTGCTTGGGGCGCGAGTCTTTCGCGGTGGACACTCATGTGTTTCGGCTAAGCAAGTTGCTTGGATGGGTGCCACCGAAGGCGGACCGCGTACAGACGCAGGCACACCTGGACTTGCGCATACCAGGCGACCGCAAATACGGCTTGCACGTTCTCATGATAGACCATGGTCGGATATGTACGGGATGCAAGACAAAGGGGAAGGGCTCATGCATACTAAAGACCTACCTCAAGGAGAGGGGAAGAAGTATCGACGAGGCAGTGGAGGAGGCTGCCACTGTCAAAGACGAGGCCACCGTCAAAGACGAAGCCACAGTCAAAGACGAACTACCATAGCATGCAGGATTGCTCCATCCTACCTATTCTGTTTACCATACGCTTGCGCTCACGTTCACGCTCTAATCACTGCCCCGATACGATCTATCTTCTGGTATATTCGTCTGAATTACGTAGATCCATGGACCCCGTCCGAATGTACAGTAAATCTGCGCAAGCTGATAAGTAATACAGTGTCCCATCCCACTTGTAGCCAGTCCAAAATGCCGGCTCATGCACATCATGTCCCCAGTGTACGCGAGCGCCCTCCAGCGAACTCCCACTCCCTGCAGCGTACACCATCGACATGTTTCCCCCGGCTCAATACCCCGACGGCCGCGTGTGCGACTTCGACGTATCGTACGCGCGAATGAGGCGCATCTGGTCCTGCCGCCCGTTCTCCGTCTGGCTGAACGCGAACCCGCGATTGCGCCGCATGCGCTGCGTGGCGCGCACCTTCTTGATCGCTTTCTGGAATCTGGCGAAATGGTAAGCACGCTCGATATCACAGAAAGAAGGTGCAAGCAACGTACTGCTCCTGCCGTGGCCGGTAATCCGGGATGTTATACTTCTGGAGCTCCTGTACGATGTGGTACGACGAGGGCAAATATGTTCTCCGATAGCTGAGATGGGTTGTTAGTAGACGGTCTTATGACGCAACCCAGCCAGGCAAGGGAAACACCCACTATTTCCACGCAAAGTCGCGCACGAGGCAAAAGATCGGAATGTGCAGCAGCACAAAGTAGAACACCGCATTGGACCACAACCGCGGTACGATGTTGAGGTACTCGGTCGAGAAGCCGATGGCGGGCGCGACGACGGCGTATATCGGCAAGAACGCCATGGTGAAGAGGAAAGAGCCGGGGATGGCAGCGACGGTGTACTTTGTCCAGATGCTGCGCGAGAAGAGGTGAGTATGTCTGTCGGGAGGGGAAGGTAGGAGTGAACGTACTCGGAGATGAGTGCGGCTTTGCCGAGCACGGTGAGAAGGACGGCGAGGTAGAGCGTCGTTCCCCAAAACCAATGTCCCGAGTCGAGGCCGTCCGACTGCTTCAGATCGCCCCAGAAGAGGATGACCGAGAACCCATATGTGAGCTACGACGGTGTTGGTCAGTACAAGCCTTCTAGTCTTGTCTTCATCGCCACTCACAATACTGTGATAAAGCGCATTGCCAACCCACAACCAGAATGCCGTCTTCGTGAAGAACTCGTTCCTTTGCCCGAGCTGATACAACTGCGGGTAGCGATCCAAGAATCGCGCGGAGACGAACTGGTCGAAGATACCGATGACGAGCGGCGGGAGGACAGTGAAGACGACGTTGTACAGTGAGAGCGTCCAGGACTCGTAGGCGATTTGACCGGAGAAGTTGTTGAAGAAGGAATACTATAGTTCATGTTAGCGAAAGGTCAACGCGGCTACTGAAAAAAGCGTACCCAGAATTGCGTCATGTACAGCACGATGTTCTTGTAGAAGGAGTCTGTGGATCCGCGTCAATAAGGGTCCGAGGGCAGGGCCTGGTCAACTTGCAAAGGATGAGCTTAGACAGTCGTCGGTAGCTCCAAGCACCGTGGACGAGCAGCAACTTCTTGAGGTATCGGAACTGCGAGATGGCCACATCTGCAGATCGCGCGGCTTGGAGACCCTACGCAAATCATACTAAGTAAACTTCGATTGACACAGTTGCAGAAACTCACCTCGACACCCGAGATACCAACGCCGACGTGTGCTGCCTGAATCATGCTGACATCGTTTGCGCCGTCGCCGATGGCAAGCAAAATCGCCTTTTGGTTCTTCTTCACTAGCTTTACAACAAGCGCCTTTTGCAAGGGTGATACACGACCTGAGCATTGCGACTGAGTGACAGGTAACCAAAACTGGACGATGAACGATCACACTCACAGCAAACGACAGCTTTGCACATAATCGCGAGCTCGAGGAACTGCTTCGAAATTTCCTTTTCAAGGGCGTAGGTCAAGCTCTTGCCGTCTACGTGTATCGTCAGTCCTGCAGCAAGGACCGCTCATGACGAGAACTCACCGATGACAAGCGCCAGGTCTTCCAACTCGCCGGCATTGCGCTGGTTCTTAATCGCTGTTAACCGTCTTGTGATGAAGTCGTTGGTCGCTTCGGCCGTTTCCTCGTTGATGATGACCAGGTTCATTGATTCCGAGATGAGGCGGCACGACATGCCAATGTTGATCGCGGTCTCTTGCCTGTCGCCTGTCAAGACCCAGACCTAGAAGCACGAATTGTCAGTCATGTCCAAAACGAGTATATTTTCAAAGACGGTCAGCGAACCTTGATCCCAGCCATCTGCAACGTATGGATGGTGTCCGGTACACCTTCCTGAAGCTTGTCCTCAATAGCAGTCGCCCCAAGCAAGAACATGTCCTTCTCAATCAGCTCCGCCGCCTGGTCCAGCGCATCCCCACGCCCGTTAATTGTCGCTGCCGCCTGGTCATAGATCGCCGACCACTGTCGGTACTCCTCTTCCGAGACGTCGCGGTACGCTAGACACAGCGTCCGCAGGCCCTCCGTGGCGTAGTCCTCCAAATGCGCGAGCGTCTTCTCGGTGTACGGCTGATTCTTGCTAAGGCGCTCGAGGATGACGGTGTCTGCGCCCTTCGTGTAGATCTTGATCTTGCCGTTGGGCAGGCGGACGACGGTAGACATGCGTTTGCGAGTGGAGTTGAACTCGCAGACGTTCAGAATCTCGACTTCCTGGTCTTGGCCCATAACGTTGACGAAGACGGACTTGGGCTTGCGCGTCTATAGATTCGCAATTAGAATGGGCATTTACAATGATTGTCGAACCACTTACATGGAACTGGTAGCCAAGGATCTCTGCGCCCGCGACCAATGCAGCCTCGTCGGGACTACTCGCCTGGTAGACCATCTTGCCATCCTTCATCTCCGGAATGACGGTGTGGCACACGGAAAGCAGCAACAAAAACTCCCGGACGACCTCCTTCTCCCTCTCGCCGCCTGCACCACCGCTCGAGCCAGGGTCCGCGAATGGGTTATTTGAGCTCGTCTCCAGCAGCGCCTTCATCTCCGCAAACGTCCGCCAGCCGTCGCTCTTCCCATCCTCCCCGCGCTTCGTGTCGTCGACCACGTCTGCGTACGCCGTACCCGCGATACTGCACATGCGGAACTCCATCTCGTTCCGCGTAAGCGTGCCGGTCTTGTCGCTGAAGACGTACTCGATCTGACCGAGCTCCTCGACGAGGGAAGAGGTACGGCAGACGGCGGGCGTGTCCGTCTTGGCATAGTACATGTCGAGGTCGGAGTTGATGAGCTGCGCCTGCTGGAACTTGACAACTTCCATAGTGACGATGAGCGATATCGGGATGAGGTTATTGTATAGGATGATGAAGGTGAGGATGTCTGTAACCTGAGTAAGCAGGGAGCCAAGGTACGGTGTAAGGTATGCATGCCTTCTATGAAGCCCTTAACCCGACCACCGGCGCTGACTGTCTCGAAGAGGTACCATTGCTGATTTGAGAAAAACCATGACCTGATGCTGCTGCCGATGGTCGAGCCGACGGAAAGGGCCAGAAGCAGGATGAACAGGAAGACGATCTGGACGTTCACTTGGCGCTCGACAGCGGTGCGCTTTATCGGAGCAGCACTGCAATGGCGGGTTAGCGAGGCCGTCGTGAATGATACACATCTACTCACGTAGCGTTCCGCATGAGCTTCGTTTCGTGGCCGGTGAAGACGACGATGCCGTAGAGCCAGGGCGTATTCCGGATTTGCGCGCCTCGCAGAAGGAGCTGGTCAGGACCGAGAGGGATCTGCTTGGGCGTGCCCGCGGCCGTCATAAGGTCGATAGTGCCTTCGTAGGTGTAGAGGGAGTTGTTCGGGTGCTCGGAGCGGATAGAGCCACGCAGCGAGGTGACATGTTGAGGTGAAGTCCAGGGCGAAGTCTGTGGGGAGGATTGCTTAATCTTAAGATTGGTCTCGCTGGCAAGGATGTGAGTGTAGTTCACAGCATATGCGCAGGGCACGCACCCGTCCAAATTGGAAGTCTCGATGTAGCACAAGCCTTCCGGTTCGCTAGAGCTGATGAGAAGCATGTCTGCCGGTATGAAGTCGTCGCTCTCGAGTCGCACGACATCGCCCACACGGATGTTCTTCCATTTCTTCTCGACGAAAGTATCTTGAGATGACAGAACCTTCGCTTTGCGCGCATTGAGCTCGGAGTCGGATTGGTGACGTTTCTGTGGTGTGCGGTTGGGAATAGCGCGGTGAACGGCAGTGAGACACGCACGAGATCTTCCTGGACTTCCTTGAACGCGGAGGCCAGCAAGACGACGGAGAGGGGTGCAATGGTGGTATATTTGTTCGTGGGGGAGACACCGGGGATTTGTTGTATACATGCGGTGAAGAGGAAAAACAAGTTGGCATATTTAGAGAATTGCTCTGTGGGGTGGATCAGTACGAAGCTCGTCGCGTATGTGCAGATCACGCACCAAGCAGGAATTTGGGAAGGAATGACACGAGATTGTATTTGCTGGTGGAGACATAGTTGCTCGAGTACTCGTTGTTCGCGTCCGGGTTGTTGAGTGCAATGACGCGCTCGCCAGTAAGTTGTACTTCCTTCTCCCAAGGCCATTTCCACTTCTTCCGTGGTGGCTTCTTGCTCGGCTGCGAACCTCCACGCGAGGTGCCATTGAAGGTACCCGATCCCTCGAATGGTGCCTGTCCCCTGCTCGCTTGGTTGAACTCGTCGTCGTCGTCGAATGCCCAGCCTTGCGGGGTACCAGTCCCCGCCAACGAAGTCTGTGACGGACCGGTGCCTGCCGGGGGAGCGGCTGACCTGGCCAGCGGTAAGCCGCTCTCCTGCGACTGCATGGGTGCTGGCCGTCCGAACGCCGAGTCTGGCATGGGGGTGTCATCGTCGTCGTCGTCGAAGAACGGATCCATGAGATCCTGCGAACGAGAGCTGTTGCCGCGCGGTGGGTACGATGGGTTCACTGTTTGCTGGTACTGGCTCGCGGCCGGGTTCGCGGTCGACACGAGCTTGAAGAAATCGTCGGCCATTCTCAACGACGTCGCCGGCGACAACGAGCACGATATTGAGATTTGATGGCCGGCCCGTACCTCCAGCCGCTCGTTCCCGCCTCGGTCACATTTCCCACGCTTGCACGCAAATCTGCTTCCGCGGCAATCGCCGAACGGTGTTCTACGGTGTTGTGCTCAGCGTTGAAGGAGCGAACGCCTGCAACCTATCTCCTATATGCTGCCACAGTCGTAGCGCAATGCCCTTGAATTATGTATCTACTTAAAGCCTACGATACGCTCGGAGTCTCTTGCCCTAGTCTGTACTACGTATCTTGCCCTAGTCTGTACTACGTATATTTCCCGGAGGTTACGGAGAACCAGTCGGTACATCCAGCCGATATCCCTGCAGCTCCTTGAGAATATATCTGTACAGGAAACCGTGCTCTCTACCGCTCTCTGTAGCTGGCACTTAAATTGCGACATGGCTGTAGACACTCGGGCGCATGTCTAGAGGGACGACTGCCACAATGCACTTCGAGCGAGCCCCCCCCCGCTTCTAGCAGAAATAAAGATACCTTTTAGGCTATCTGGGATCTTCCGGTAGACTTTACAGCGGCAGAAATACGCCCTGTATCACAAACTTGCGTTAAATCGAAGGATAGCAACTCACCAAGTCGAGCGTGAACAGGATATTATCCTCAGCAATCAGAAGCCCACACTTCTTCGGGCCTAGCCTCAATATACTCGAGCGCAAGCCCGATTTAACGCAGCGCTTCTGTCGACTTGTGCTCTGGCGGGCACACTTGGACTGTTTGACTGACCACAGCAAACGATGTCTTGGAGGGTGCTCAGCAAGAGATGTTTATCACGATTAGTAGGCCCTCGCAGACCGCTCCTGCGTGGCTCACTCGTCAAGCAATAGGCATCGAAGGCGAGCCTATGTTTGCCAGTATTTGCTTCCAACAAATGCTACGACGGCATTTGCCGGTTCTTCATGTTGAAGATTCCCACCATCCCTCCATGCGTACCTCGTCAACATTGTGTTCCTTCATCTAACCTTTTGCGCAAACAAAAAAATTTCGAGACGACTTGTGCTCGTTGTCATGGCTCTGTTCCCCCGACGGACCCGGATGTGAACTGCTCGGACACCGTCGCTTTCGTATGCGTTTGACCTGCTAGCCGACACCTGCGACACTCGCACCCTCCGAGCCCTCGTACGCCGCCGTCCACCGCTGTGGGCGTATCATGCGCGCACGCACGGGACAGACCAGATGGTCTGACCCGGATCCTCCGCCGACGATCAACTTCGCGTTGATCTCGCTATCAATTCCATGTCAGCCACAGGCCCATCCGAACCGCTGCTCTCACGATACATATACACATGAGCGCGTCTGGCGATCTTGCTTCCGCCCACCACCACGAAATCCACCGCCATGTCCTCCGGCGGCAGCAGCGTGCTGAAGTCCCCCGTGTCCGACCGCGCGCCCAAGTTCTCTGAGGGCCGTGATGAGGACCTGCTCGCGCGCCTGGGATACAAGCAGGAGTTCAAGCGCGACTTCAAGAGGCTGGAGCTCTTCGGACTCTCGTTCACCATCGTGGGGGTGGTCCAGTCCATCGCGTGGGTACCCGCGAGCTTCGCCCTAGGAACGCAGCTCACTAATTGCGATCCGCGACGCGCAGTGCCGTTCTGCTTTACTCTATACCCTATGGCGGTCTAGCATCCATGATATGGGGTGTAAGCGCTGTCCCCCTCTACCCTCGGTAGCCATCTGAATGTGCTCCGCCTCCCCCTTGCCAGTGGTTCACCTGCTCGATATTCCTCATCATCGTCGGTCTAGCCATGGCAGAACTTGGGTCATCTGCACCCACGGCAGGTGGACTCTATTACTGGACCTTCAAGTTCTCCTCCCCCGCCACACGCAAGCTCATGTCCTGGCTCGTCGGATGTGCGCCGTGCCTCTTCACCGTTCATGTCTCCTGAATCTAACCTGCCAACCTGCTACCAGACGTCAACACGGCTGCCTACATAGCCGGCGTGGCAAGCGTCGACTGGGGATGTGCCACCCAGATTATGGCCGCCGCCACCATAGGTTCGGATATGACTTTCGAGCCCACAAACGCGCAGACGTAGTACGTACATCCCGCATGATCCCTCTTCCCGATTTACGGTTATGCTTATTAGCCTTTTCCAGCGGTGTATACGCCGCCCTCTTGATATTGCACGCAATCATGGCTAGTCTGGCGACTAAGGTCATTGCGAAGCTGCAATATTTCTATGTTTTCTTGAACATTGCGTCAGTCAGCTTTGCGCCATCCCCCCTGTGCCTCACTAATGTACGCGACTACGCTAGGCTGTTTTTGGCAGTCATTATCGCCCTTCCGGCCACAACGCCGAAAGACATGGTCAATACTGCGAAGTACGCTTTCACGCATTGGGAGAATAGTCAGTTTAGACAGCGGACTTCCCTAATGGTCGCTGACTTTCCCCGTCTCCGACAGTGTCTGGCTGGCCGAACGGGTTCGCATTCATACTGAGTTTCCTCGCTCCTGCTTGGACCGTCGGTGTGTATCGCTTCGCCGCATCCTCCGAGCTTGGTATTCACTGAACATAATTTCAACAGCGGGCTTTGATACGAGCGTACACATCAGCGAGGAGGCGCAGAACGCCCCGCGCGCTGTGCCTTTCGCAATTATGTGCACTGTCGTGCTTGCTTCGACGCTTGGGTGGAGTGAGTGACTTGAACTTCCTGCCGTCTGCCTGGCAGTCAACTCATTCATGCCACCCAGTCGTTAACATTGTCCTCGCTTTCCACATTGGACAGGACTTAGAATCAGTTGTTGGGAATCCGATCGGTCAGCCCATGGCTACAGTTAGTGCCAGGCGTTCGAGGTTGAGGGGCGAGTTCAATGACTTCGGACAGATTTTCTTCAGCAGCGTCGGCAAGACAGGTACCCTCGACATTTGGGCCTTCATGATCATCACTCTATATATGACTGGGATGGATTATGTGCGTATTTCCTCAGTTCCATGCCGCCTCCTTGCACGCTGACCACTCTTTTAAGCTCATAGCTGGCTCTCGCCAAATCTTCGCCTTCTCCCGCGACCATGGCCTCCCCTTCTCCGGCCTCCTCTACAACATGAATCCACGAACGAAAACGCCTGTTCACGCCGTCTGCTTCGTTGCTTTATTCGCGCTCTTGCTCGGTCTCATTTCTTTCGCTGGTTCCGTGGCTATCACTGCGGTGTTTACGATGAGTGTGGTTTGCCAGTACATTGGATTTACGATCCCCATCGTAGCGCGATGGGTGGGTGGCACGAAATTTGTGCCGGGGCCATTTTCATTGGGAAAATTGGTGAGTGATGCGCAGGCTGAGGGTATTGTCTTCGGCCCTCCGAAGAGGACGCTCCGTGACCTGCCAGATTTTCGTTGTGCTATTGCTGACCTTTTCTCCAGAGCCTTCCTATATCGACGATTGCAGCCTCCTACATGACCTTCATGATTGTCGTCTTCCTCTTCCCCGCCGACCCCGCGCCCGACGCGCCTACGATGAACTACACAGTCGTCGTTGTAGGCGGCGTCATCTTGCTTTCGCTCGGCTACTACTATTTGCCCGTCTATGGCGGCACCCACTGGTTCACGGGCCCAGTCGCGACCATCGAGAACCACGGACCAGACTTCCACGACCACGACGACGCGGAGAAGAAGGGGGAGCTCGAGAAGCAGGAGCAGGCCGATATGAAGGGCGAGGCTGACACGAAGGACGAGGCTCAGGACGCGGAGGTGAAGGTCGATTCGGCGCGGTGACGAGTCCCAGGTGCCATAAGCTGTCGTAAGTATCCATAGGGACTTATGTAATTGTACAGGGCGATGGTACCCCTGGTGTACGTCCCTCTCTCCCAGCTTGCCCCCTGCTGGCGTGCCGTGAGAGTTCACCGCAGCTATTGACTTCGAGCAGCTGCGCGCTCTCAAGGTCCTATCGATTTCATCAACGGCGAACTCGCGATCCCGAGTGGCAAGTCCACGGGCCCGGGTGGCAAAGCCTACCATTGACATGTCCGAGTAACCCAGAGGAGTTCCGGCCACCCACGGTCATGAGCATACTTGGAACAAACAACATGAATTATGTACATACATAGGTATCCCAGTACAGTTCAATAGACGCAGATTCAACACGATAGCAAGGCGACACAGATGCGAGTGGAGTATACAAGAAGGCTACGGCAATGGGAATTCGGGGCGAGTCGGAGGTTCGTACCCGGCGATAGGCAAGCAGGCCATACAACAGCGACAAGCATATCATACGGGGACGAGCAGGTCATACGGGGACAGGCAGGCGACGGTAACAGGATAAGTTACAGCAACAGCAGCGCGTCCGGACGTGGCGCGGGCGCGGCCCGCATGACACAGTATAGTGGACGGGTATACGGTCGGTGGTATACACGCACACCTGAGATGGGTCCGCCAGCCGTGGGTGTCGAAGGCGGGCGGACGCATGGTGTACCTGGGTTAGTCGGGCCCGGCGAGCGGTTATACGACGTCGGCGGTCCCCTTGAACGTCGAGTTGGAGCGCTGAGCAGCAACATCTAGGGGGTTTAGCTGGAATGTTGCCGCTGGCTTTGACTCGTCTGCCGGCGTCTCCAAATCTGTAGTTTCCGTCGTCATTTCCATGCTATGTCGCAGCGTCGTGGTCATCCCGAGCGCAGGACCGAATCGTATCGCAGTGTTATCCGTGCGCTTTCCTGACTTCGTGTTTTGCTGCGTAAAGGCCTGAGTGGCTCTGTGATTATCGAAGCCCTTGCCGGACGCGACGCGAAATATAATCAGGAAGGTGGTGACGTTCTGGGGGACGCGTCAGCTCGTGATATGGTTGGCAGACAAGTTTAGCCAGCGAGCAGGCTTTCTCTATCAGCGAAGAAGGCGGTATGAAAGCGCATGCCGTCCTTCTCGCTCAGAGTCACGTGAAGGTGAACTTCTGAGGCATGCGAGTGCGGTCTCGTCGCAAGCTTGGCCTAGAGAGGGTACTCCACAGAGCTGAACGCACCTGAACAGGAGACAAGCCTTGGAGGAAGAGCTGCGCCAGCGGGTGGTTCATTGCGAAGGGGACGAGGAAGAGGAGGGAGTACGCAGAGTAGATCCCGGCAGACTCAACGACCATGGCCGCGAGGGAGGTGTAGTGCATGCCATGCGTGCTGCCAAGCGCCGATCGCACGCGGCGGCGGTACAGCATCAGGCGGGCGACAATGAGAAGGGTGACTAGGATGTTGAGAGCCAATGACATGCTGTAGTAAGGGATCGTGAAGTTGATGCCAGAGGAGTCCCATGGTGATTGGTCGGCCGTGCCGACCTGCTTCAGCCAGAGGATTCCCAAGACTGCGGGGAGGTGATGAGCGGGTGTTCGCGGCAGCTGGCAGGCGACGCACCAAAGGACGTTATGTACATGCAGATGGGGACCGTTAGGAAGAGGTAGATTGGATACTGCGAGCCGTTGTAGATAACGTAGCAGCGCCAGACCTGGTGGGGGAATCAGCGGTTGTTTGACGAAGTCGGGCTCGATAACGCACGTTGATGATGTCGCACAGCCAGTTGCAGATGACAAGCGTGACGTTGGCGAGCATATCGACTGGGATCGAGAACATGTCATCCTCGTATGCGCTAGGGCCGCCCGGGTACTCGCGCTGGTCAATGAAGCAGAGCTGGGTGAACTTCAGGAGTCCCCCCATGTAGAGCGTGCCGAGGGAGAAGATGATGGATATGTAGACGAGCAGCGCGACATTCCTCTTGTCCTTTTTCCGCTTGTAGAGAAGGTACGCAGCGCTGGTGAACAGGACGACTTGCATCCCGTACGCGACCGTGGCGAGGAACGCGCCCTGGAGCCATGTCCGCTCCGAGAACAGCGTCCACGAGTCCTCCTTGGGCCTCCAACTGCTTGGGTCTTCCAGAGTGCCGGACATGGTACGCCCGCGACGAAGGGAAGGGGGATCCGGGCGCAGGCTGCAGAGGCATCAGCAGACTTTTATAGCTGATCACGCCAGTAATACAACCTTGGGAACGCAGCGAAGAAGATCAGAGAGAAGGTTGGCACGCGCTGGTCATTGCTTCGCGCGCACTGCTGCCTCGAGGGTGAGCTGCGAGGGAGCAATCACCGAGGGAAGATGGAGGTCGAGGACAAGCTACGTGACAGCCTGCCTGAGTGTTCGTCCTTGGTCCCCATCATTTTACCGTCATCACTATCCGGCAGGCGCCCGGGGTCCACTTAAGCGTACTACATCCAATCAAAAGACTAGCGAAGCGATGAAAGGGAGAGGCAAGTGCACGTCTACAAATGTCTCTTAATTCAGGCAGTAAGGATCGCGGACAACATGTCGCGTGCACAAACCCCTAAGTACCGCTGCATTTCGTCGTAACATGAGTTCTCGCTGGTAGGACAAGCGATATGCTATGTGTATGGGTAGAAAAGATACACGAGGCGCCCCTCGGAAGTTGCAGAACTACTCAATCCGCAACCGCTTCGCCCGACAGCTGCGTTGGCGCCGCTGCCCGGGCCCCATGGAATGACGGCGTGCATATTCGACCGATACCTTCTACCCCAAGGGCGCCACTCGCACGCTCATAATACCGGAGCGTACCGAGATGGCTTTGGTGTAGTCCTTGTCCATCGGACAGTTAGATAACTATTCATTGACTGGTCATCTGGACCAGCGACTGCGGATCCAAAGTGAGCGCCATCGCCACCCAGAGCTTCTGCTGTTCGAGCTGCTCGGTAGATCTTGCAACTTGTCTCCCGCTCCTTGACCTGTCAAAGAAGAGATGGACTGTCGATGAACTTGAGCGGGAGCACGCGCGATTTGCCAGCCTGGATGGCGTGCCTTGGCAGAGGCGAGTCCGATCATCTGACGATGCATCGGCAGTCAACAAAGTTGTACGCGTGCATAGGTCTGGCTAGCGATGGCAGAGGAGCACTTGCCAGTGCTACATGTCGAAGTCGAACTCGGAAAATTGCGAGTTCGCGTCACGTGAGATGTTCATGTCGGGACTTGCCGGAGTGTGACGCATCGTGACTCGACACGTTCCACGAACTTGAGCAGCTGCCGTCGGGGGCGTCTAGACACGAGCTGCGGTCTGCAGAGTGCAGCTGCGTTGTGGAGCCCCACCAACGTCAAGCAATTCATCTGACCAGCATTCCGCTCTGCTGGGTCGATAGAGTCTGTTGCCAAATCAAGTCCAGGCTCACGTATGGTGGTCGAGATGGGCGAGGGCGAGGTCTGGCTGTAGTCCAGGCCCGCCAAGCGAAGGCCTAATCAGCTCGCGAAGGGAAAGGACTGCCATCCATCTTGATCAGTGGTTTCGTGCAGCCGTCGTGGGACGCCCAGTCGCTTGGTAGAATGCTGGTGCCCACTTGCTGGCTGGCAGGAAGTACGACGTGTTGCAGCGCGTAAAAGCTCTTTGAGACTGTTGCCAGAATCGAGCATTGAATGCAGCAGCTCAGACATCGCGTGCGGTGATGAAGGCAGGAAGCAAGGCACAACAGTTCGACGGAAGACGCGTCGGGCTTGATGAAGCTCATATTCCGGTGCACCTCGGAGACAGCCGGCGTCGGGCCTCGGGGCGAGCACTTAGCGACCCAGGACAACGGGAAGCCCAAAACAATGGTCGCCGTTGCGTACCTGGAGGCGCCCAGCCGCGCATCGCTCGACGACGACGCCCTTGACGACGACCGTCGCTGATATCACGTCCCAGCCAAATCCATCGGCTCGCCGTCTGCTCCCACCGCTCACGCCATCCGAGCGGCTCATCCCACTCTTTCCCCTCCCGCTCTTTCTTCGGTTTCTACCCAGCTGGTCTGAACTTTGTCACAGCTTCTTATTTCCCTCGGACTGATCATTTTTATCTCTTGACAACTCGCGACCGGCTCGCCCACATACCTTACACCACACGCACCCTATCCGACCGATACACCACCAGTAGTTCCCGCCCCGCGCGATGTCACTGAAAGCTGAACTGGAGACGTGGGCCGCGGCGCTCGCCGCCTATGACAAGGAGGACTTTGAGCAGGCGCTCGAGCTCTTCTCCCGGATCGCGGACTCGTCCAAGATCCTCACAAACATGGGACTCATATACGCGACGCTCGGCGAGCACGAAGCGGCGGTCCAGCACTTCATCGAAGCGACGAACCTGGACAAGTACCTTGCTGTTGCGTGCGTGATAGACGCTGATGTCGAATCCCGCAGTGTGCTGATATCCCGCCCTCCAGTTATTTCCAGTGTGGCGTGTCCAATTTCCTGATGAATCGATACGACCTTGCCTACAATGACTTTGAGGAGGCTTTTCTGCGGTTGAGGGACAACCAGGACATGTGCGTGCGGACAGTTTCTGTCAAGTAGCATTCCACTGATCGAGCCTACAGCAATTACGAGCAGCTGGGCCTGAAGTTCAAGCTCTACTCGGCTGAGGTGCTCTTCAACAAGGGGCTGTCGCTCATATATATGGGTCAGCTCCCGGAAGGCATGGCCATCATGCAGGACGCCAGGCGGGCTAAGGCCACTGACGAACACAACGTTATCGACGATGCGATAGCGGATCAAGGACAGGGTTACACTGTATTCAGCATCGTGCGTTCTCCCTCCGCAACTTTACACGTGAGCTGAACCCCTTGATCGTGCAGCCTGTCGGCGTGCTCTACCGACCTTCGGACAAGAAGTTGAAGAATGCGGCTACGAAGGACTACATGGGCAAGGCGGTGAGTAATCCTTCATCGACTCTTCGAGACCTCCTTCTAAACCTTCTCAGAAACTCGTCGCCGCCAGCGATGCCAACGACATCACGACGGAATTCACGGGCGCCTACCGCCTCAAGAAGGGTGTCTCCCCAGGTGGTATCTTCATCAACCGCGATGAACCCGCCAACCTCGGCCGCAACGCCACCGTCCCCGCCCCCATGAACCCCGAGCTCGAAGCCAACCGGGTCCTCACGCGCACGCGCACCGAAGTCGCTGCTCCCTCGCAGATGGGTGCCGGCTTCGGCGGGTCGCCAGCGACCGTGGGGCGTAGCAACACGATGCTCAGCGTCGCTCGGCCTTCGCCCAATGCTTCGATTGGAGGACCCGCTGCACCGGGCCCGGTCCCCATCCGCGGCCTCAGCATCAAGAAGGCAGACTCGCCTACGGGTCGCTCGCAGGCCGGTCCTCCCCCTCCGATGCCTCCTTCGAAACGTACGTTACCTACTCGGTCCTGTATTCCGCTTACGCTAACGGATGTCCAGCCTCTCCTCCAGTTGGTGCTCGTCAGACTGTCGCTACGGAAGACATTTACGACGGTTACCTCGATGCGTACACGGATCCTACGCCGAGCAGGGCGCAGAGCCCTCCTACCGGCCCGGAACGTGTCGCTGCCTGGGCGCGCACGAATGCGAACCCAGGGTACCCGCCTGCTGCGCGGTCCGCTCCTCGAAGCCAGTACGCACCAAGTTCTTTCGGTGGTGCTTCCGTGCGACGCCGGACGACCCGCCGGACCGTTCAGCGTGCGCCGAGTACCGCGCGTATGACAAGTGCGTACGACGGCTACGAGGAAGAGGAAGGCTACGGCAGCGGCGAGTACGAGGACGGGCCGTTCGAGTTGGTGAAGATCCGTGTGAAGGTATGCCATGTCGTCCATTACGAAAGACGCATCGCTGACGCTGAAAATAGTTGTACTACGGCAACGATGTCCGCGGCATGGCCATCGAACCCTCGATGCCTTTCGCCGAGTTCATGGACCGGGTAACCGCCAAGTTCAATCAATCGGTACAAACCATGCGCCTCAAATTCAAGGACGAGGACGGCTCGAAGGTGACCCTTCAAGACGACAGCGACTATGACCTTGCCATCGAGACCGCGCGAGAGAGCGCGAAGGGGAAACCCGAGGGAAAGCTCGAGATCTGGTGCACGGATGCTTAGACGAGTAGCCCATGACGCTGCCCCCTCTCCCTGTCCGCACATTCCACTCACTGCGCTTATCATCTATCATCATCTATGCGGACCTTCATCTGTGACATTTGGGCTTTTCGGGTTTCTACTTCGCTGTCGCATTTCTACCCTAACTGGACTTATCGGTCGCTTGTTGTATAATACCCGTAATCCTATGATTCCTCTCCGAGGCGACAAACAAACACGTAACACACTGTATATAGACCTCTCCTCGCCTACAAAATAGAAGGTTGCCAGAGAGCGTCGCCTAGAACCGTGTGGCCGTGGTCCCATCTTCGTGTCACACTGCTGTCACGGTTCAACTCAACCACCACGTGCGTCAGCCACGCGAAAATGACCCGCTCGCCTCGGATAGGTTCTTGTCCCCAACGGCCATCCCTACCATGCTTTAGCGAGTTGCTGATACCTTGCCCAATTGCTCTCTACATCCTCACCTCTTGGATATCTCCCTTCACCATGGGCAACACTCACTCCCAAAGGCGAAACCACCCATACGCGCAGCATAAGTCTGTCTCGCGCATCCATCTGGGCTGCCATGCCTTTGACTCTACGTCGACGCTGGACTACGAGAAACCTCGAATCAACGGAGGACTAACACCCTCGGATGATGATGACTGGCACCATCTACCAAAAAAACGCTCTCGCTCCGCTCTCGGGCCTTCGCGCAAACGCTCGACCTCCGTCTTACCGCGTGCCCCACTCGCTCCTTTGCCTCCTCCTGTGACCACCGCGATATACTACTCTGCGCTCAAGCCCGCCCCGACTCCGGGGAGTGTACAAGACTATTCGGCTTTTCTGGCAGAATTTTCTGGTGCGCGCTA
Source organism: Schizophyllum commune H4-8 (assembly GCF_000143185.2). NCBI lineage: Eukaryota > Fungi > Basidiomycota > Agaricomycetes > Agaricales > Schizophyllaceae > Schizophyllum > Schizophyllum commune. The sequence goes on along the minus strand of NW_026089545.1, from coordinate 1,099,746 downwards.
CTTATATGCATGATCGGTCGTCGGCTGAACCCCACCAAGAATACAGATTGACCTGGACGCTGGACGCTCTGCGACGATCTGATTTTCAACGAATCGACTCTGCTGGCGAAACGTATGTTGACTACATGGGCGGCGCGCTATATCCCGAGGGTCTTTTGCATGTGCACACCGATCTCCTTCGCCAAGTTATCATGGGCAATACACACTCTGCGAGCAATCCGTGAGTAATCTCATCTCTATCTATCAGTTCAACCTCACATCTCTATAGCTCGACGCTATCCCTCAAATATGCCACCGAGGCACGGCAGGCCGTACTCTCGTTCTTCAAGGCTCCGCCTGGCTACACCGTCGTCTTCACTGCCAATGCCTCTGCTGCTCTGAAACTCGTGGGCGAATCGTTTCCGTTCTCAGAGGAGAGCTGCTTCGTTCTACCTATCGATTCACACAACAGCGTCAACGGCATTCGTCAATACGCTAGGGCCCGAGGGGCCAACGTCCAGTACATCTCATCTACTTCCAGCGGCGGGCTCATCGACGCGGAAGCGAAGGTATAGATATCATTTCACTAGTCTCTCTATTGCTGAAGACCATCAGAGTGTTCTCCTTCGCACCCGACCTCGTCGTCGCGATGGCCAGCAACCTATGTCTCTCTTCGGCTACACAGGCCAGTCGAACGTCAGCAACCACAAGCCCTCTCTAGACATCATCAAATACGCCTCCGCTCTGGGGTACCATACTCTTCTGGACGCTGCGGCTTTGGTCCCGACCTCTACGTTCTCACTCGCCGAGTATCCGGTCGACGCTATGGCGATCTCGTTTTACAAAATGTTGGGCTTCCCTACTGGTGTCGGTGCTCTCGTGGTCAAGACGTCTTTCCTCGGACATCTTCGCCGACCTTGGTTCTCTGGTGGCAGTGTCAATGTTGTGCAAGTCCCTGGGTCGCTTGTGACTATGTCGACGCATCCGCACGAGCGCTTTGAGGTGAGATTGAGCCTACTATGCCCCAAACGCGACGCTAAAATCTATGGTAGGACGGAACAATCAACTATACGTCTCTTCCTGCTGTTACAGATGGCCTTCGGTTCCTCTCGGCCTACCTCCCGTTCTTGCCTCTGCGACTCTCGTGTCTGATGGCCTACCTCTATCGCGCGCTTCCGAGGATCCGACACGATGTGAACGGCCTATCTGTTGTCCGCATACTCTCGAAGATTTCCACAAAGCGGCTGCGTTCTGTTGGCGACCAAGCCGATGTAGGCTCGACCATTTCCTTCATCTTTATCAATGTACGTGCAGCGCGTCATCCTCCCTCAGCCCCCTTACCAACCCCCTTTAGCCCTCCGGCGAGATGATGCCCTTGGCCTTCGTCGACTTCGCCGCATCCAAATCCTCGATCTCCCTCCGCACAGGTTGCATGTGCAACCCCGGCGGTGCCGCCGCTCTGCTGGGCATCTCCGAGGCGATGGCCAATTTGCAGGCCGGCACCACGCTCTCGGGCTTCGAAAAGATCGTCGGGCGCGAGCTGGGCGTCGTGCGGATTAGCTTGGGGCTGGCGAGCAACTTCCAGGATGTGTGGCGGGTGGTGCAGTTCGCGACTATGCTTGGGCGAGAGAGGGAGCGGACCGCGCTTTGGCAGCAATGGTTGGAGAGCTTGGGCTCGGGGAGGGCGTTGTAGTCTCACTTGTATTGCTGTATGTTTTATCCTTGCGCTCACAGGAGTGCGTATTCGATGCATTCTTCACGGACGATATTTTGGGTGGCGCAAATGTGTTTGGTATTGTTTGCGCAAGACGAACCAGGCCTCATGCACATTTCCGAATTGAACAGTCCATGTGTATGTACAGCAAAGAATAGCAGAATGATATAAGTTAGCGATACAAGATGGCGCAACCGCCATAAATCTGCAAGATTGCTCATGCTGTCCACAGACGGATAGCCTGCTGCCTATCAAACAAGCGAAAATAGGACATGTAGTCCCAGCATACATGCGTCGGATCAGTCAGATGCATGCTACGACTCCAAAGTACCTCGCCGTGAGCACATGTACCATCCATGGTGTGCGGAAACAGCACCCGCGACGTGCGAGTGTAGCACGCGCGGGATCCTCCCAACCCGCCGGCTATCTCACTTGCATGTCATCCTCCAGCGCGTATTCCTTCGTCAGGCCAGTGCGAGAGTCCGTGACAGTTATGGTGTCCTCCCGCATGCAGCCGCCTGGTAGCAGGAAGCGATACTTGTCCGCCTCCTCCAGGACGAACCGCGGCAGGTGGACCGCCGTCGTCTGCGGCTCCAAATGCAGCTGCGCTAGCAGGTCGACGTACTGTCGCCGACGTCAGCATCTATTCTCCACTCCCAAGCCACACCCATTGCGACTCACATTATACGCCTCGGGCAACATCCCAAAGATATCCTTCCCCTGGCATATCGTCTTCTGTATCCGCGCCGGGTCGAGGAGGTCCTTGCGCCCGCCGATGCGGTCGTGGTGCGAGAAGCCCTGCATCTTGATCGAGTACTCGGGTATGGTGCGGAAGCAGTAGGAGCAGTGCCAGCCGGCGTCGGCGAGCGCGTAGTCGGAGCTCATGGAGTGGCGGTAGTAGGACTGCTTGTTCCACATGTGCGCTTGCGGTCGCCAGGAGTTGAAGCCGACGAACCACTCGAAGCTGGGGAGGCGTGAGCTCGGGTGAGGGAGGGGAGGCGTGAGAAGGAAATGAGGAGAAGGGGAGAAGGAGGGCAGGTGAGATGTGTACGCACCTGTACACGTAGTTGCGCATCTGGAGGTGGACGGAGTCGCCGAAGTTGCAGGCCTTGAGCAGCTCGACTGAGTGCTTCGAAGGGATTTCGTCGACGTCGGACATGAGCACGAGAGTGCGGACATGTGGGGGGAATTCAGTGAGGTGCCCGCGAATGAGGCGCGTCATGTAGTTGCGTGTGTGCGCCTCAACATCGAATGCAGACTGTCCCTCTGCTAGAGGGTAGCCGGGGATCCTATAGCCCCTCGTCAGTCAAGCACTACACCAGCACAACCGATCACGCACAAGTGGTACTCGATCTTGTTCTTGAACTTCGCGAACCGCTCCCTGTTCTTCCCAAAGTACGTCTCCTTAGGCAGGCCCGTGAACGTCGCATTCGACTCCAATATGAAGAACCGGTCCACGACCGGATCCAGCTCGTTCAGGCGGACCTCCAGCAGATCGAGCTCGCTGCTCATAAGCACCGCGTCGATCACCTTGAGGGCGTTCCGCTCATTCTGCTCGCGCTCCGGCCAGCCGTGCAGGGAGCACGTATGCTCGTTGAACCCGAGGCCCTCGGCGTAGTAGTGCGGTATGATGTGCTTGGGCCCGTCCGCCGTGTCCCACAGCGGGCGCGTCGCATACGAGAGCGTATTCCGGATCTGGTACTGGTTCGCGCTGATGAGGTAGATGAGCGCGAGGGTGAGGAGCGCGGCGGGGAGGAGGACGGTCTGGAAGCGGCGGCGGAAGAGAGTCGTCATGTCGGCTACGCTCGTTGTTCGCGACGAGGAGCGAACATATATGAGGGGTCGGGCAATTAGTAGAAGGGGAGGGCCGTGCCCTGGGGAGTACACGAAAGCAGGAACGAAGGGAGGGGACACCGGGCAATGGAGGCAGGAGGCAAGTTCTCGTGACCGATGCTGATGGCAGATGCGAGTATCATTGGGTTTCGCCGGCGCAGCACACTTCGGGCGTTAAGCAAGGTGACGACGACGATCCGAACTACAGCGACAACGATAACGGTGACGAACAGGATTGCATGAATAACTCTCATTCGCTTGAACAGACATGCAAGTTGCATATGCGCATACTACATTCGCAATGCGAATTACTATCTCTGGGCTCTGATGCAGACAGTGAGTCTGTAGCGCTATGACAGAATCAGAGAGACGAAAGGCAGCGTACTGGATGCCTGCGCTACATGGCATCGCTGCATGTCAGAGAAACGGTCACAAAGTACTAGGCTTGGGCTTCGCAAATCAAGCCGCCTCATCCGCTACAAGGCTTGACCCGAGTTTACCTGGGAAACAGTGAGCACGCGCACTTCTGACGTTCCCGAGCAGCAGCGCGATGGGTCATCGGCATGCTCTGGTCGAGTGCTGCACAAGGTTCGCTCTGATGTCGTTATGGAGGCGCATTCTGGTCGAGCCAGTCGCACGACTGTTAAAGCAGCTTGGTGTGGTCTGGCTTGCTTCGAGATGAGCGGTCAGCATTTCGGGGGTGTACAGTCGAGGCCGGTGCGCCTGAGCAATCGAGGGCCAGCGTCGATGGGTTGGAGAGGAAACTGAACATATCGAACTGAGGATGTCTCGAAGGAAGACGGGGCCGCGGGCACGTTGATTTATAAGGGGGATTGCCGCGTCCATAGGGAGGGAGACCGCCGTTTTGCAGAGGTGACAGAGGTGGATTGGGGCTCATCTTGTGTCGAGCACAGGCGATGTACGAGAGAGAAGCGTCTAAGTTGAAGAGGAAGCTTCATCGTGTTGAGGTCGATTGGCTGGTTCAGGTGGGACAGGACATTACGATGGGCAGTTGACAGATAGTACTTTCAGCAAGAGAGACTTTCGATGAAACGCTCGCACGAGTGAGATGGAAGTAGGACGAAAGAATGTCGGAATAGCAGATGAATCGGTCTTTGTTTGCTACTCTTTGTTCTTGTAGGTGTCGGCGTTGATGTCAATTCCAGACTTTCCCACCTTTGGCTCTTACCTTCATCATTGACCAGCTCGAATATAACTGGGTCCTCCAGATAAATCTACGGATGTCTCATTCCGCCACGTTGTGCCAAGCCAAGCCTTTCTGACTGGCATCTTACATCTGTAACTCCGTTCTGCATATCTTCATGTGCTTTCTTGCCTCTCCGACGCCAATGAAACAATGCAGTTGCTCTATCAGACTCTTTCTGCCGCTGCTACTCGTCCAAGCGCCGACATCGAGATACAATAGCCACCCATGTCGTGCTCGTGCTAACAAGCGCCCGCTACCCTCGTGATGAATGATCCAGCTGGGTTTCCCTACCATCATGTGGCGGGCCGTCGATGACAGCGTTCCCATCGTGGTGACCTTCGCCCGCGGCCACAGTGCTCACTGCCCCAGATTCCTCAAGTGGTCTGACTCCGAGCGGCGCTGTATATTCGGGAAGAAGCTCACCACCCATCGCAACAGTGCAACTTGATTAAAGTGCTATACCCAGGCTGTTCAGCGGCTGTTGGTCCATCTGCCCATCTTCAGTTTACCACGAGGACTCGATGGAAGAAGTCGGTCCAGCTGTCTGTCCCGGCTGCGCAACCCCGTCACGCCCATACCGCAGGCAGGAATCCCACCTGTCTCCCCACATCGCTCTCCTTCTCTGCGAGCTTGGCACGCCTCTTCTAGCACCTGGACTCGAGCCCCCCATGTGCTGACAACACCGCCGTTTGATAAGAGCCTTACACGATGAACCCCGTATTGCGACATGCGCCGACTCAATGCTCATCAATGGCAACGGCGGGCGGGGCTGTCCTTGTGCTTCGAGCGGGCACCGGGCGTGCGTCACGTATATAAGTCGTCGTCGGTGCGATGGGTGATCAACAAGCCTCTGAGCTCTCTCCCTCCAGGTCATACCACTCGCAAGGATGTTCTCCGCCACCCTCAAGGCCGCGCTCGCCTCCGTCGCGCTCTCCGCGATGGCGGCCTCCGCGACCCAGTCCGTGTCCCTCAAGGTCGCTGGCCCCTCGGACGTCACCGACGTCGAGAACCTGAAGGTGGTGACGACGATCACGAACACCGGCGACGAGACGCTCAAGCTCTTCAACGACCCGAACTCGGCGCTCAGCACGCTGCCCGCGGACACGTTTCGCATCGGCAACTCCGCGGGCGCGGCGCCGCAGTTCACCGGTATCAAGGCGAAGTACTCGCTCAAGACCGCCGCGGAGAAGGGCCTCAACGCCTTCACTGTCCTCGCGCCGGGCGAGTCCGTCGAGCGCGAGCATGACCGTGAGTAGTTGGCGTGTTGCCTATGACATGGGATCGGGCGTTGAGCTGACACGGCATCCAGTGAGCCAGGCGTACAACTTCACGACCTCGGGCGAGGACACGTACACGTTTGACGCCGCCAAGTCCTTCTTCCACCTCGCCGACGACGGCACCTTCAAGACCGTGGAGGCCAACACGGAGGTGCACTCGGCGAAGCTCGCGGGCAAGCTTGCCGTCTCGCGCCCGCGCGTCGGGCGCCGCGCTGAGTTCGAGGGCTGCTCGGACGACCAGCAGTCGCAGATCAACGACGCCGCCGCGGCGGCGACTGACTATGCGGCGAATGCGTTCGAGTGCGTTGCTTTTCTCTGTTCCATCAACCCCCGCATCCACCTCCGTTCCTTCCAAAAGACTCTGGTACTGATCCACCGCCTCCAGCTACCTCACCGCGAACACGCAGGGCACGGACCGCTACACTACCTGGTTCGGCGAGTACAGCGCCGACCGCCACGACACCGTCCTCTCCCACTTCCAGAAGCTCCACGAGGGCGACTTCAGCAGCTTCACGTACAACTGCGAGTGCACGGAGGAGGGCGTCTTTGCCTACGTGAACCCCGATGAGTGCGTCTTCCTCCAGCTGCGGTGGAAGAGCATGCCACTCACATTACCGTCACTCCTTTCATCCAGCTACGGCCACATCCACCTCTGCCCTGTCTTTTGGCAGGTCGAGACCACCGGCACGGACTCCCAGGGCGGCACCATCGTGCACGAGTCCTCCCACTTCACCGCTGTACGTCTTCGCCCATACACCCTACAGATTCGTGTACTCACGCGACTCCCCCTTCAGAACGGCGGCACCGACGACGTCGTTTACGGCCAGGACGGCGCGAAGGACCTCGCGAAGAGCGACCCCGACCAGGCGATCACGAACGCCGACAGCCACGAGTACTTCGCGGAGAACAACCCTGCGCAGGACTGAGCACGTTCCTTATGGTGGAGGACTGAGCGCAGGGCTGAGCACCCTCTTTATTCTAACTTATACCACTCAAGCTGTACATACCCTGGATTGTACTGCTATCGCCGGGTTGAATGTGAGAACATTGGATAAATGGATTCGACAGTGTGCGAGTCACGCCAAAAGCAAGTCTGATGCAATGCAAGCAATAACACTGATATCCGTCGACAAAAGAAAAGGAACATTACGGTGACAACGATATTACTGACGATGATACTAATACAGATTCAGTAAACAGCATGACGAGGAATACAAGAAGCTATCGTACAACCATTACAAGTCCAAGGAGAGATGGAGACGAATGAGAAAAGGACAAACAAAACAAGCAAAAAAAACAGTCAACAAGATTCCGAATGTGGTACCCGAACGACGTAGCTCCTCAACAGCGTCGAGTCTGGGAGTAGGACCCGTGTTAGTGATGGTTGAAGAGGGGGCGACCTTGTGGCTTACCCTGGTGACGACGATCCTCCCTGCTTGCACGTCGTTCGCAGTGCATGTTGTGCGAAACGGAACCTAAAGAGCATGGATGTTTAGAGGTGAGCCTTCTTGCGAGAGTCGAGTGGCGCACCCCAAGATGTTGCAAAATATAGTTCAGCAACGCAGACCGCCGGCGTTGCTTCTCTCCATCCGACTTCGCCGCCGGACCCACCATCTTCTTCATACCTGCGAATATGACCTTGGAATCAAAGCCATACCCCTCTGGTCCGATGAGTTTGATGAGCTCTTTGTCGGGCATCTTCATCAACGTAGGTATATCCGCGGGAAAGCCGGCGGGGATGGACGGCAGGGAGTCTGCGTCGGGCGACAGGTCGGGCAGCACAGGCCATATCTTGGCGTCGCTCAGCTTGCTCGACGCCGCGCCTAGAAGAGAGTTGCGTCGGCGCGCATCCCTAAGCAGCGTGACCATGGGTGCCAGCCGGGGTAGATAGGGAGTGGGACGTACGCGTTGCGCAGGCTGTGCTCGACTTCGACGATCTGACGTTTGTAGGCGGCGACCTCATTACGTTGCTCAGCGGAGATCTCGTCGTTCATCTGAGCGGCATGTTAGATGGATGGCATGCAGCCTATGGACGAAGATAGCGCACCTGAGCTTTGACTTTCTTCGCCACCTGCTGCTTGACCTTCTCCTGGATGCGCGTTCTCATGTCCCCGTCGAGCTTCGCGAGGACGCCGTCCTTGGTCAAGGCCGCATCGATGCGCTTCTGCATGTTCTCGATTTCCTTCGTTTGTCGCGAGAGCTGCTCGTCCCACGCCTTCACCAAGGTAGCAATCTGTGGAGGTTGAATGAGTACGATTGTCGGCTAGATGTGCGCAGAAGCGCGAAGAGGAGCCGATAGCTCAAGTCGACTTAGGCAACCAATGATCCCCGTCGACTCCCGACGATCCCCAACCGACTGAACGACGATCTACTCACCGATTGCTGCGCCTTGATAGCGGGTAGCGACTCAGCTTGTCTCTGCACGCGCGGCGCCAGGGTTCTGAGAAGATTTTGAACAGTGCCAACCAGTGCTTGCGTGCTCTGGAGGTCGCGAGCGGTGGCCTTCACCCTCTCGTCCGTACTGTCATTCGGGGCTGCCGATGAGGGCGCATCAACGGACTGCCTTGCAGCAAGGGGTCGATAGACTTACGCGCAGCAAAACGAGGGCGCTTCTCCATATCTTCCACAGCGCTGGGTGGTGCAGTCGATGCAGGTGTGTCTAAGGACTCCGAATTCGTTCGGTCGAAAAGGGCGGTGAATGGGGTAGTCGCGGTCTGGGGCGTATCGACGCGCTCCGTGGTGTTAGTATTTAAGTTGGGCGTATCGGGCCTCTTGCTCTTGCTCGACGGCGACGTCGTCCGCGCGGGCTGCATCTTATCCGCCAAAAATCCGAATCCTAGGAAAGACGCCGTCTGCAGGCATGGTGAATCCTGGTTCCGCCGCCCACGATGCACAATGCAGTAGCGGGCACTTACTGTAAGATCGTGCAGCACGTCGATTCGCGTGCTGGGAGGTGCTGACGGGGGGCGGAGCGAAGGGGGGAGAATGCCAAAGGTGGCGGCGCCTATCGATGTGTGGCCGGAGACGTCTATCGTGCGTGCCGAAGCTCGGGTCCTCTGGTCTTATACGCCCCCCATCTATAAGGTGACGTCGGTCCGGCTGTGTATGGGGTCACCATGTTGCGCCCAAGAAGGTGCTACAGCAGCCTCAGCATCAGGGATAGAAGGGGCGCGCTATCCTGGGTGCGCAGCGCGAGCGATACAGCAGGTCCGCCCTTGCTTCATCTCCCCGCTGAATGTGCGGCGCGGCGTGCACCACGGTGTGATGTACCACTGGGCACGGTGCAGATATTGACGGAACACGCGACGGAGGTGCGGCGCGGAGATGCTGGGGAGATGAGGGGGTTATCACCCGGATCGGGGCTAGTGACACTCAAACGCTCACGGGATGGCCTTTCATAAAGGTTAAGGGTAGCCCCCGGTATAGAAGTCGGCGTGCTGAAGATTGGTACTACGTAACCTTGCGTGATTCGGGGCGAGGGGGTATCGAGGACTCGAGGATCCGTCATAATCGAAGTCCCGACGACGGGAACAATAGGTCGCGTCTACTTCGGCAAGCTCGAGGACAGCTTCCTGTGTACACCAGTCATATCCGGGACCGCCGACGAGGGTGGCGACGACAGCTGGTCTTCTAGGCGCTGAAGGTAGACGCCGCGTGTGAGCTTTGGTCTCCATGAAGTACACGGATCTGTCACCTATGCGAGAAGGATCCACAGCACGATGAGTCTAGGCTGAGCTTGGAATGGTCATATCTGTAGGTGTTAGTTGATAATCCACACGTGAACAAAATTGTTGCCAGCCTTGGGGTTCGATGAAGTCGACACTGCTGACCGCCGAACCCGAAACATTTCCCTGCAAACAGCCATAGCGCATCATCCACTTCTATAACATTAGGTGAGTACAGTCCACAAAAAATACAATAAAGACAGCAGAATACAACGCAGCAGGCCTTATAGGCCGCGCCAGGGTCATGGCCAACGCTCTGGCGACCGCGGTCGTAGCGCATCCAGCTCCAACGCAGTATCGCCACTGTGAGTATCCTCTCGTCGCGTTTCTCGTCTACTGTCCAGCCAGTCACGGTTCGGCCTCCAAAATTTGGATGCCCTTTCCGCCAGCCGGAAGCGGACAGATCGGGTCTGTTCCTCTGGCTCTGCGTCGAGGTATTCGATGGCGCGGGGATCGAGGGTGGGAACAGTGGTGAAGATGGGGAGGGAGCCGGTCTCGCCTTCGTAAGAGGAGGATGTGAATCCAGCAGATTGCTGCGCAACGTGGCGAAGGTTGAGGAGAATGCGGTAGGACTGTGGAGCTCCTCAGTTTACTTCACATCGGAACTACGCGAGTCGTTATACGCACGCAGAATGAATACATGCTGATCAGCCAGCTGGGGTGTATGTCAGGCCAAATTGTCATCCGAGCATTACAGCCGGCTTACCAGTAGAACAAGGCCGCGTAGGCGCCGTTCCCCACGAAATGCAGACTTCCGTAGGCAAAGATTATGACTGTAAACTCAAGTTAGTCGCCAGCCCCCTCACTTACTGCGCTACGTACGTGTCAAGAGGAAGAATGCCCATGTTCCATCCCGAGCAAGAAGCCTTGGCAATGGGTTGTTTCCCCATCCTTCCCTGAGTCCCAGTATGAATTTGTAGAGTGTCAGTACGAAAAGAGTGACTTGGAAAACAATAGCAGATCCGCTGAAAATTTCCGTTAGCGGAGAAAATGTAGCGAACGGACTGACGGCCTCACAAAAAGAACAAATATGTCCAGGGCATGTTTGTCGTGAGACAGAGCTCATCCACTTCGATGTAGGGTACACCCATGAAGACGCCGATGATCATCATGAGGACCTCTATTGCATAGAGAATGCCGACGACCCATTTGACGAGCTTGTTATCCGTATAGAGCGCGTAGACTGAGGGGATTTCAACTGACTGCAGACAGGTAGCACTACGAACATACCTCGCAACACGAGCACCGTATCGGCCAGGATGACTATAATCAACACCGACACGCTCAGGTATATTTGCCATATTATGCAGTCGTAATGGGTGAAGTGGAACTGAGGTGTGATTTCCGTTCCGATGAATAGTGCAGAGCTATCGAGTGGCGGTGAGCGACGGGTGTATGATGGATGGGAGGGGCGATCCACGCACACTTGTACGCCAAGGGGGACGTAGCGCATAAAAAAGTAGACGATCTTCATCCAACTCCAGGTAGTGCTATCGCCATGTAAGGAAGACGCGCTAAGTCGAGGGGGGATAGTAGGACGTACGGCCACATCAAGTCGATCTGGTTGGGGAACGCGGTAAGTTAGTTGCCGCCTCAAGCATCGACCACTGAGACGCACCTCGTCAGCCGTGGTCAATAGTATGTCGTACACCAGGAATGCGAGCGCCGACACTGCATCGCAGAGCACGTCAGTCAGCGTACAGAACCCAAAAAAACGCGGGGGAACTCACAGGAGCTCCAGTTTACAGCCTGCATCGCCGTCGCCTTCTCCACCGGTGTGATATCGGCGCGGCGCACCACCGCAGACGCCATCGTGTAGAGCCCCTCCATGGGGGGTTCGCGCTCGCGTCCGTCAGTGGGCCCTTGTTATATTCATCGCGCGCACTGCGGCGAGCGCGAATTGGACGAAGGCAAGGGTCAACCGCGTCGCGTCGGAATCCTAGTACCCATGCGCCCGCGTGCGCCGAACCAATAGCACTCGTCGGCGTACCCCAGTCGAAGTCCGAGGCGGCATCGATCGTCGTCTGCTGTGAGCGCCGGACACCGCCTTGGCGTCAAGGGGCACTCCTCCATCATCAGGTCCTGATAAACTCAAGCGTAGGGCAAGTGGTGATTGCATTGGACTCGCGTGAAGCAGCCGGACCACCTGGTGTTCTTGACAGGAATCATCTACGGCGTTAAAACTCGAGCGAGCGAACATCAGGGATGGGTCAGCACTGCAATTCATCCAGAAACAGTCGAAGTCCGAACCCAGGTGGTGCGCTCACCACGGTCTACAGCTAGTGTTCACGCTTCCATCCACGGCCCCCGAGCGCAGCCCCCCGCACCTAACCAAGAAAGCATGGGAAGAAGTGTCTATACACATAATTTACACTTAGCAACGCGTACAGAACTCAGCAAAGATATACGAGACGAGATTGAGGGACATAGAGGCCATAGAGAAAACGAATCGACCGAAAGCAATCCTGCAAAGCCCTCAGCGCCGGGCGAGACAGGACTCAAAAAATGCAGTAAACATGGATCATAAATCGTCAAGTCATTCATCATCATCCTAGCGCGAGATCCCAGCCGCAGCAGCAGCCTGCTTCTGCTGCTCGTGCTGACGCTGCCATAGCATCTCCGCCCACAGAGGGTGCGGCGGAATTTTGCCGACGAGCGCGCGAAAGACCTGCAACCTGAGCGCTCATGTTAGCGAGGGCACAGGTTTATGAACGACCAGGACGTACCATTTGGTCTTCTCTTCGTCGCTATCGGCGAAGAATAGGATCTCCTCGTCACCCGGGAAGATAAGCCGGAAGGAACGCTCCACCCCGCAGAGACCGTCCATCTCCTCGAGATAGCGAGAGGCGGCAGACGAGCCCGACGTCGGGCTGAGTGCCCTCCGCCGAGCGTCGTCGTCGTCCTGCACTGCGATGGCCTTCTTGATGTCGATGGTGGTGATAGCACGCTTGGTAACGTCGTTGAACGCGACCAAGGAGCCGCCAATGACTCTGAACTGACGGCGGCGCCACGACTGGAAAGTTAGTCAGTACTCGCTCGACGCAGTAAGAGAGGTCCACATACCGTGCAGTCGCCCCCGTTCTGCGTCAACGTGCCCTCAAAGTAGGTCACCTTATGCCAGTGCATATGCCTCAGCCCGCGCACGCATTCGTCCAAGCTCTGCGGCATCTGGTTCTGCGGAATACCCGGCAACGGCGGGAGCCTGAACACCTGCAACTGGATTTCTCCAACCTGCAGGTTCGACCACTTGCCACCGAGCTCGAATCGCTGTCCGATGAGCGGGTAGGTCGTGGAGAAGAGCCGGGTGTCGCAGTGAGGCGCGATCTCCTTGTACGACACGAAGGCGCGGGCCATCGTACCGTCCGGCTTGAGGTAGCGCGCAAAGTTGTCGGCGAGTCGAGGCAGAGGTTGCCGAATGGGGGCTGGAGCAGGCGCGGGCTGCGACATATGTTTGTGCTTCTTGGGGGACGAGGAGCCGCCGAACAAGCTGCGCAACCCGCTGCTCTTCGACGATGCCTGATGCACGACGGGTGGAGGCGGAGGTGGCGCGACGGGTTTTGGCGGAACAAGGGCCTTGAACTGGGCAGTGATGTGCGGCTCACGCTTGATCTTCAGAGTGAGCGTGAACTCGAGCTTACTGTGCTCAATACTGCACGAAGATGTCAGCCTCGCGCGTCGCAGATGGTCGACGTGTAACTTACAGCTCGAACTCTTGCTCGATGATAGACGTCGGCTGCAGCACAACCTCGGGCGTCGTCACGAAGTGAATGCCATTGTTCAGCGTGCAGGTCATCTTCGTCGGCTCCTCCGGCAAGGGTAGATGTATTCCCTTGATCTCGACGACCTTGACAAAAACCTTGCCATACGCCTTGGACTTGCCTTCCTGCGCCCGGAGCTCGCGAATCTGCTTCGCATACTCGTTCTAGGCTCAAGTCAGCACACAATCAGTGTGGCATAGTCCATGAACATACCATGTCCGACGGACGCCTCACAGGTCTCCAAGCCTTGCTCACGTTTACATCGCCGGGACCGGACATATGCGATACCCTCTCCTCGTTCGACGAAGACGCGTAGATCGTCTCGCGCTCGCGGATCAGGTACTTCTGCTCGCGTCGTCAGCCACTGAGTTCAGCACTACGCCTTCCCGACCACTTACGCTCTTGTTCCCACCGTCCATCTTCATCAACTCCCGCTCTATACTCTCCTGAAGCAGAGTATCGTTCTCAACCGTCGGCGCCACATCCAACGGCTCCACATCCTGCAGCACATCCCCCGTACTCCTGCTCCGTCTCCTGCTCCCGCGACCACCATGCACGTTCAGGTGTCGGTGCCTCGGCGTGAAGTCCTCCGAGTACAGCTCCGCCCTCCTCTCGCGCCGCTTCTCAAGAATCTGCTGCTCCCGCGTGCGGATTTTGTCCTTCGGCGGGGGCGGAGGCGGGACGCTCTCCGACGATGCGGCGCTGGTGTTACGGGACAAGAAAGCGGTCTCTTTACCCAAGAGTGCGGTGTCCGTCGCGGCGCGTTCTGTCGGGTTCGCGCGCGGTGGGTGGCTGGGGTGGTGGTGATCTGGATAGTCATCGGTCTCCATTGAGGTGTCGCCATCCTCTGGCATGCCACCAGCAACGTCTTCCATAAGGCGGTCGAGCGCGCTCCGGACGTCGACGTCGAGATCGACAGGTGCGACTTCCGCGCGCGTGCTCGAGTGGATGCTGACCTCGTAATCCGACCGGACGCTGCCAGACAACATCGACTCCGGCCTGCACGGCCGCTCAAGCGGAACCTCGTCCATGTTAACATCGAGGTCCATGTCACCAAGCTGCAGCCGCCCAAGCCCGAACTTGCTGCCAAAGTCGAGCTTTAGCTTGTCGTCTGACGGCTTCAGCATTCCGAACTCCTCCTCGACGACGTCCTCCTGCTCGGGAGACTCGACGATGCCTTCCTGCCTGGGCGACTCCACGGTGAAGGCGTGGCCGATGCTGACTCGCGTCTTCATGGCCATCTCCACCGTCGATGTCTCCGTACTGAAGTTCGTCAGGACGGACATGCGGTCGCGTTCCTTGTCTTCCTTGACCGCGAGCGAGTCCTTGTCGTCCTTCGCTGCAAGCAAAGAGGACTCGGCATGCGGCTCCTCAACCACCGGCGGCGGCGAAAGCGAAGGCGGCTGCTCAGCAAGAGGGCTGTCGCCATGCGAGGAAGACATGCTGTCCACGCGGATACGCGGAGCGTCTGGCATAGGGCTGTCGTGATGACTCCCAGCAGACTCGCCAAATCGGCTCCCACCGGACTCGCTGAGGCGACTCGCCGGGCGCTCATGAGCAGGAGTAGGGAACTCCGCCACAGGACTACCCTGCCTGCTCCCGGACGGACTCCCACTCGGGCTCGCCAGCTGACGCTTGATCCTCTGCTGAATATCCTCCCGAGTAATACGAGGACGCGGGCTCGGATTCGGCCTAAATGACTGGCTGCTGGCCGGTCGCTCTAGGTGAGGTGCAGTAGGCGAGGTGACCTGTGGCGGCGATCTCGCGAACGAGGAGGGTGAGTCCCTGGGCGAGCTCGTCGCAAGGTCGGCCATCGACCTACGAGGCTCCGGCTGCCGCGGAAGGGGTCGGCTTGGTGTGGTCGGTCGGTCTTGAGGAGTTGCTGCCTGCACGATGTTAGATGCGTGACCGCTCAGGAGAGGGAGGCACACATACCCGCTCATCCTCTACCAGCTCCCGATCGAGGCCGTCCAAGCTGATCTCGGAGTTGCCGATGCTAAGGTTGCTGGGGTCCATAGCTCCATCGTCATCGTGCTCGTCCTGAGGACGAGACCGTGGCCGACCTTCCTCATCGAACCGCGAGAACGATCCCTCTTGCTCGCGAGTGAAGGAACGATCTCCGGACCAGCTTGTATCCGCATGGTCTACAAGCCCGGTCAATATCTATGATAATGACAGCGCAGGCGAAAAGCTCACCCTTTGACCTCGGACTCTGGAATTGCGGAGGGGCAATGGGCTGCTCGGCTTCTTCGTCGCTCTCGTCATTATATAGGATATTCCTGCGGCCAGCCTTCGCGGGCGACGGCGAAGGAGGGAGCATCGACACGTCCTCTTCTATGCGAGCCTCTTCCTTCTCCTCTTCCCGGGCAGCCTGAACGCGCTCGGCATGAGTAGAACGACCAAGAGGCGGCGAGTGAGCACCGCTGCGATCCGGGGTCTGCGGTGGCGTGGATGAAGACAGTGGAGGACCGCCGAAGGTGACCTCGGCTGTGAACCGCGGAGGCGATGGCGGCGTCGGATGAGGTTGCTCATGCTCCTGGTGGTGGAACTCCTGCGCGCGCTGGATATGATGCGAGTGTCCGAAGGGGACGCCGTCCTCGGTTTCCAGATCAGTGGGTATGTCGTGGGCAGGGCGGGGAGGGGTGGATGTACGACCCAGTCCATCCGGCTGCGCCTCCTCCAGCATATCGTCCATAAGATCCGCGATGCTAGTTTCGCCGTCCGCGTTGAATGAGCTGTTCCCATTGAACGAGTTGTTACTGGTCTCGGACAGGTTAACGCTATCGAAGGAGGTGTTCGCTTCTTCGGAGTGGGGAGGTTGGAGGCGTGCATCGGCGTACTGCGCGTCGTCCACGTCCATGCGCTGGTCATCTTGAATTTCGTCATGGTCGTCAGCATGATCAGACACCGTTTCGTAGCCAGACTCGTCGTCGTCAGAGAAGACCTGATCGCCGTACTCGTCCCGTTCGAATTCGACGACGTCGCATTCGTTGTGGAAAGTGACTGTTTTCCTGCGTCCTCGTTTGCCACTGACACGTGGGCCGTGCAGCCGCTTGGAGACGAGCGACGAGCGTATGGGCGATGGGCCATTCTGGCGTTTAAGGCTATTGGACGGGCGTAAGGATTGTTTGGGAGGTGGGTCGAATAGAGAGGGATCGACGGGCTCGGTAGAGGTCTCGCGAGGAGGGAGCCCGGTGTGCTTGGATGGTGGGAGCGGGGGCACCGCCGACGCAGGCGGTGAGAGCGGGTCGCCAGGGCGGCGGAAGGGGCTATTCGTGACCGGCTCCTTCGTCACCAGGCCGAGATACGCCTTGGACTGCCGTCGCTCCCGCTTGAGAGCAAGCGGCCTTTCATTCTCCGTCTCCGCCTGCTCCTGCATCGACTGTGGCCTTGGCCGCTTCTCGCCCGACACACGGCGCGGGGACGATGGGAACTGGACCCCCGAGGGGTGCGGGGGACTGTGGGTCTTCAGCGCTTTGCTCTTGAAGGGCGATTGGGAGACGAGTTTGTTGCTGCGGACATGCTTGAAGCTATTCGACGAGCGGCGGGCGATGTCGGTAGGGAACTGGCGGGCCGTCGCGTCCAGCCGCGGGGAGTCGCGCTTGGAGATGCGGAGGGGAGAGATGACGCCGCCGCCGCCCGAGGTGCTCCTGCTGTGGACCGATGGGGGCGAGCTCCAGCCTGCGCCGGATTCGCGGAGGATGTTGGCCTTCACGGGGTCGGGGGATTGGGAGAAGAGTCTCTCCTTGAGAGGTTGCGCTTTGGACATGCCCCCGTGGAGGTGACTATATGCGTGACAAAAGGGTGCGAAAGAGAAAAGACCCGGGGCGGGCGACAAACGAGGCACGGAGATGGAAGCAGGTGGCAAACCTGATGCCGCCCATCACCAACCAACTTCCGAGGCAAATACAATCAAACAACGCGTGTTGACATACACGTGATCGTTCTCTCCATTCCAGGGTGGACGCAGACGCGTCATTCCCCCTCCGTTGGGACGAATTTGCCCACCAAACGCACCCGAACATGGGAGGATTTCCAACGTACACGTACACAAATCGGCGGCTGGAAATTCGGGGTCAATAGTGTGTGCCACTACCGGGTCGCCCTGAGTTAACTGGGGAAACACAACCACATCTCTATTCTGACTAGTCAGAAATACCTGGTACTCAAGTTCATGCAGTCTGAGCGCGCAGGGTCACTAGAGATACCGCAAATGAGTCGTGGAACAAGGTTGGTCGCTAGGGTACTTTGCGCCCTATGCACGCCTCCGCCCTCAAACGGGTAGACGTAGATGACGTGGTTCTACAGCTGTACGGGGCAGAAGACATGAGTCCCAGGAAGTTTCTTGGCTTTTCGATACTCGCTGCAGGTCTTTCGAAACTTGAACCGTGACATGCCCGTGACAAGCGCGACACGAACTCGGGCCGCGAATTCCGGAAGACCTCGCCCCTGCAAAGGCCAAAGTCAGACTTGGCATGTCGATCCCAACGAAGTACTGCTCCAGGACCTTGCTCCCGACGTCCGCGATGGACCTTTGCGTCCCTCGGAATATAGCCTGGGTACGACCGACTTTCATGCCAGCCAAAGTCCAAATATACGGCGCCCCGACGTCAGACGACCGAGTGACAGCGTCTTCGCGATCTTATCATCCGCCCTGAGATCGCCAGTCATCCTCATCCCCCACAATGCCCCTCGGAACCAGCAAAGTATTCCTCGTTACCGGGTCCAACACCGGTATCGGCTTTGAGATCGTCAAGCAGCTCGCCCAGGCTGGACACACCGTCTATCTCGCTGCACGCAGCATTGAGGCGGGGAAGAAGGCCCAGTGCGTCATACGTATTCCCCCACCGGCGATGGTCCGCTAAACGTCGCTCTGTGCAGAGAGGACCTCACCAAGGAGGGCCTCAACGTGAAGTTCGTCCACCTGGACGTGACCGACGCGCAGACCCTCGCTTCAGCCAAGAAGACGATCGAGGAAGCAGAGGGCAAGCTCGACGTCCTCATCAACAACGCCGGTGTGTGAACCCCTGCCCAATGTCCTACTACATCGCCTATCCTCCATCTAGGCGTCAGCTTCATGAACAAACCCCAGTCCGCCCTCGACGTCGACGTCGACACCGTCCGCGCCACGTGCGAGGTCAACCTCTTTGGCCTCATCCAGACCTGCCAGACCTTCCTTCCCCTCCTGCGCAAGTCCTCCCAGCCCGTCATCCTGAACGTCACCACGGACATGGCATCAAACACCTACATGGCGCGTGGGGACTCCAGTCTCCACGTCGTCGCGTACAACACGAGCAAGGCCGCCGCGAACTCGTATACCATCGCTCTGGCGCATGAGCTGAAGAAGGAGGGCATCAAAGGTGATTGGGTCATGCTTGACGTGCGATGGGAAGTAGGCTGAAGAAACTATACTTACAGTGAACACCATTACCCCGGGTTTCACGACGACGAAGCTCAACGGTTTCGCGCCTGGTGGCAAGACGCCGCAGCAGGCAGCTACGGATATGCTGCCTTGGGCCCTGCTTGACAAGGACGGACCGACGGGTATGTGCCATATCCTCCTGTCCGACCTCCCGAAACTTAGTATCAATCTCCTGCAGGTGTCTTCATCGGACCGGATGGGAAGACCGAGTTCCCTTGGTAAATGGACGTTCAGGTGTATTCGCAGCAAAATCAGTAGACATCCAAGTGTATTTGTGTCCTGTAACCGTGAATGGGAAGAGCATCTCGAACCCTGCGGCGTCATGAAGATGCCCCGGTCGACGAAGGTGGCGCTGTCATTGAAGCTTCTGAGGCCCTGTCAATCAAGTCAACTGCCGCCGGCTTCGTGATATTTTTCAAGCGTCTTCCCTCTCATTCCCTCCTTGCCTCCTTCCCTTGCCATGGCAGTCGACGCTCTTCCTCCCAAGGTACGGTCTGGTCATTTGCCACAACTTCGTTCTCGACATTGCTCCCCAGCACTCCCAAATTCTGGTCATCGGAGGTATGTCGAACACACAACGGGCGCATATATGCGGTCAATAACGTGTGTTGCGGAAGGTGGACCGTCGGGCAGTTACGCCGCGTCGGTGCTGGCGAGAGAGGGAATGGAGGTCACTCTGCTCGAAGCCGCAGAATTTCCCAGGTGCGTCGCACACGATGCATTGTACCTCCGATCTCACTGACCTTTCCTATAGATACCACATAGGCGAAAGCCTCATCCCCTCTGCGCGGCACTACCTAAAGTTCATCGACGCGGAAGAGAAGCTGGTGCAGGCTGGCTTCAAGCATAAGGTGCGATCCTATCTGTCCGTCACGAGCAGAACTTGACCTCGACCCTATAGCCAGGCGCTGCCATCAAGTTCAACCAGCACAAAAAGGAAGGATGTGCGCGGCCTACGCGGGAATCATTCATCATCTAATCTCATGTATGCACACAGATACCGACTTTGTGGCACTTGGGATTCACAATAGCTCATGGAACGTCGTCAGTTTATCATATCTGCATTGTCAACGCGCCATGTAGCTGACCTTGCTGTGTCCTCTCACGCAGATACGCTCCCAATTCGATGACCTTCTGCTCAAGCATGCTCGTACTTGCGGCGTCGAAGTGTTCGAGCGGACGAAGGTCGGCTCGGTCGAGTTTAGCGCCCAAGATACGAGGCGCCCGGTCATCGTCAACTGGACACACACGACCAAGGCAGGATTCGCCTCTGCTTCCGTTCCGAGTCGCACCACGGGCCGCACGACCTTCGACTACCTCGTCGACGCATCCGGTCGCGCAGGCGTTATGTCGACCAAGTATATGAAAAATCGGCACTTCAACGAGTCGCTGAAGAACATCGCGATCTGGGGATACTGGCGCGGTGCGGGGACGTACGGGATGGGGACAAGCAGGGAGGGCGCGCCATGGTTCGAGGCTCTGACGGGTATGTGCAGCAGTTGCGGGTTCGAATCACCCTTGCTGACGCGATATGCAGACGAGTCAGGCTGGGCGTGGTTTATACCTCTCCACGATGGTACTACGTCCGTCGGCGTGGTCATGAACCAGCAGATGTTCACGGAAGGCGCAAAATGGGCCTCGATGTCGCCTTTCTCCCCCGAAGCAGCTCCCAATCCTCGCGGTTCGACAATGACGAGTCGCTACCTTGCGGCTCTCGGCAACGCACCTCAGGTTGTCGAGCTGCTCTCGGAGCACGCGCGGATGGTCGAGGATAGCGTCAAGAGTGCGTCTGACTACTCGTACAAGGCTACGGAGCACGCGGGCCCGAATTTCAGGATTTGTGGGGATGCCGGAGGTGAGTTGACCCTTCGTCACGGCTGGATTTATGGCTGATAATAATCCATACAGCCTTCATCGACCCTTGCTTCTCAAGCGGCATTCACCTAGCGCTCACCTCCGCCATGTCGGCTGCGGCGAGTATCTGTGCGGCAATCCGCAGTGACTGTACGGAGGAAGCCGCGGGAAAGTGGCATACGGAGAGGGTGATGACGAGTTACACGCGGTACGTCAGAATTTAGACCCCGTGTGGACATCGACTGAGAATGTGTGCAGCTTTCAGCTCGTCGTGCTCAGCGCGTACAAGCAATTCCGCAATCAGGCGGAGGACGTGCTGTCAGATATAGACGAGGACAACTTTGATCGCGCGTTTGCGATGTTCAGGCCGGGTAAGTGTACTATGCGAAGTCCACTATCCTCTGTACGCTGACATAGGAACGCAGTCATCCAAGGTGGTGCGGACATCGGTATCCGTCTCTCAGAAGACGAGCTACAGCGGTCGCTGGACTTCTGCGCGAATCTGTTCAATCCCACGACTCCGGAGCAGCATGCTGAGCTTGTGCTAGGAGGGAAAATTGCGAAGGACCTACTCGATGTCAATAAGCCGGTGGTGGATCGTGCAGTCCTAGACGAGGCGCTGCATGTGCGCGATGAGAAGAGCGGCGAGGCGCGACTTGGAGGAACCGACGGCGTTCGGTCAGAGAGGCGCGGCGAGACGCAGCTGGTGCTGGACAAGATCAACGCGCGCAGGGTGATCCAGCCGGAGTATGCGATCAGCAACATGGAAGATGAAGGTATAGATGGATATGCGGTCAGGTTGCAGAGGGGCAATTTGGGGCTGAACAAGGTTCTCTCTTGAATGATAAAGCAATGATTCTCTATGGATAGATGCAGGGTATGGACTAAGAAATTATTGTGATACGATGCGTTCACTTCAGTAGCTATAAAACTCAGCCTCAGGTGGCATCCTATCAATATTGGGCAACGGGCCCTCCTTTCCTTTTGGGCAGGTCCATCGCTTACCCTCGCACCAGTCCGCAAGTGTGGCTTTCCGACCGCCGGCCATTTTCCAATGGGCTTCCGTACGCCATTTGAGCCCCCATGGCAAGTGGTAGGGAGGGAGGTTGTCTTGTATAGACGCGGGGCGACCGTACTGCGACTCTTCATCGAGCTCGGGGGCGTGCACATAGACGGGGAAGCCAGCGTTGTTGCGGATGTGAATGCGCTCGAGGAGGGGGAAGCGGGTCGGGAGGGGGCCGTCGGCAGGCACGCACTCGTCCTGGTATACCTCGAGGCTGCGCCAGCGGTGCGCTTCGGCCCAGACGAGGGCGACCGACTTGAAGCGCGTCTTCGAGGTGGTGTAGTCGAAGCGCATCTCTTGCTTTATCGGGAACCCAGAGACCAGCACGTAGTCCTCTGCACCTGCCATGCACACATCGAGGGGCAGGTCCTGCGAGAGGGCGAGGTAGTACTCGAGGAGGCCGGCGCGCTGCTGGGCCATCTCGTACGTGATCCTCACGTGGGTGAAGAACGCGGGGTTGGCGAGCATGACATTGCGGAAGCGGCTGCATACGTGCTGGATGATCCAGCGGGGGTTCTTGTGAACGTCGGTGGCGTCCATGTCGTCGACTCTGCTGTCGCTGATCACGTAGTCGAAGATCGAGGCGAGAACATTGTCGTCGACTGCGAGAATGTAGGCCGGGAGTTCGGCGCTGCGCTGCCTGGGAACAGGGAGGGTGGTCTGGACGGGGACGCCGAGCTGCGCGATCGCATTGATGGACGCGGTGCGCGCGAGGGTGCGCTTCGCCCCAGAGCCCTTCGACGTGACACGGACCTCCGCTGCAAGCCTCACGTTCATGCTCCGATCCTGCTTCATGATCTGCTGAAACGACTTGGACGGCTGGAGCAGGCGTCTCTCCTTGCGCTTCCTTTCTTTCTCCTTGTACTCTCGGGCTTCCTCCTCCCACCAGCTCAATCCTCCCCATCTGAAAACGGGCAGGATAGCATAGCCGCAATCCAGGTCATCAGCTCTTTGCTGCGTGGGGTCCTGCGAGTGGCATTGGTCATCGTCGTGCGAGGGTGCAGAGCCACTCACGTCCTTGACGCTGTAATAATCCTTGAGCTTGGGAACCTTGACAGGAGCAAGCTGTTCCACGGAATGTTTTCGCTTCAGCTGTGCAGGGCATGAGGGCGCGTGTAAGCAAAGACGCTCGGTGGTGGCGTACCTTGTTCACGGCTGGGGCCTTGTCGCGAGGCATGCCCATGAAGCGAGCAGAGGGGGCCTGGGACATTTCGGGAAGACAAAAATCGAGCTGTCGGACGACGACAGCGGAAATGCTGATGAAGGTGGGAGACAAAGAGAGGGAATGCACGTGCGCGCGAGCATCGCCCTGTGACTGCAGGGCTGACCAAACGCACGCAAATAGTGGCCATGGCATGACGGCCTCGAGGCTTGCAGGCTTTGCCCCATCGGGTGAACAATGGGCGGTTCTGCGCTAATATCAGTGGTTCGCACGCAATTTGACCGGGAATGACTCACGAGGGACATGAGCACGGATTCGCATAGATCGTAAGAACAAAAAGAATTTTAGACAAGGTTAAAGGTAGTCAGGTATTTCTCTTTCGACAAAGCCGTCGTACAGGGTCAACTATGTGCTGAACATCGGCCATGTACTCCTCAACGTGCCCGACCAGTTTTTCGTCAGTGATAGGTGGTTCGTACTCAGCTGCAAATTCTGCACTGGTCAACCAACGGGATACGTCTGCGTCAGTCGGTCTGTCAAGGAAATGAGACGGGAATTTGTTCTGATGATATATGAGCACTTACTGGTCGCCTACTCGTGCTTGCAGCCAGGCTATAGATTCTCGTATCCAGTCATAAGCATCAGCGCCGCACTCTTCGACTTTCCTGCGTTCCTCCTCAGACATGTCTGCAAGGAAGAGACGAGGTGACGAAGCTCGGTAGTCCGCGTTAAGCTCAGGAAAGAGCGTGTTGAGCTGCACGAGGGTGTCCGCCACGACATCCGAGCCTTTCTTCGCAGACGTCCATGTTCTGTATACAATCTGCGACACACAATCAGTCTCGCTACGGTGAGCTGGCGTACACTGCGCTCACCGCCTGACAGCAAGTGCAAATCAAGTACATGTACAGTTCGCGCAGTGTCTTCTCAGTGTCAGGCTTCGTTATGCTGCGTAATCGCGCGAGGTCTTCTTTCGAGTATTGTGCTTCGCGCTGGCCGATTTTCTTGTAGTAATCATGCCAGACGAGCATCTTCTTCGCATGGTCTAGCGCGAATTTACGCAAGGCTTCCAGCGACGAGAGCAGGTCAAGCAGCGAAGGCAGGGCCTCGTAGTCAACTTCCGGGTGAAGTATGTCTTTGATGGCGTACATATACACCTCTACCGGTGGTATATTCTTCGCGACCAGTTCCTTGTTGGGCTTCACGTAACTCTCGAAGACGGCTGCGAGTGCGTAAGTGAGGGGAGTGAAGAGCGAGGAGCTAGTACAGACCGTATATATCGCGATGGTCCTGCATAGAAGGATCTGTGCGGCTCGTGACGAGCTTCTTGAAGTGAGCGACGGTACGTTTGGTGTCTGCGCCACCCTCCTTTCTACTCATGCGTGGCTTGCCTAGGTGCGAGGATAAGGGGAGGAGACTGAGATGTTTCTTTCGAGTTTTTCTGCTTGGCTGCTCTGTGTTATCTCAACAGACTCGTTCGGGGAGCGCAAGGATGTGCTGAGGACTTTGGATGAGGGGAAGAGGCAAGCTGCGGAGACCACGGGCCGAACATGTGAACAAGCGCCGGCTGGAGCTCGATCGGACATCTTGCTCTCGACCTCCACGATCCCAGCGATGGGAATCCTCGGCCTCACGACGTTTCTGAGAGAAAACAAACGGACTTTGCTGAAGCAAACTCGAGTCGACGGCTCTGCTGCAACAGTCCTCGTAGTTGACGGCTGGTCGTACGTCGTCGAATACGCATAAGCGAATTCACTCACAGGTCGCATCATAGGTTCATCTATTACCTATATCAGAGCACGCACGCTGCCTGGGTATACGGAGGAGAATATGAAGAATTCTACACAAGCATCACCAGCGTCGTGAAGGCTTGGCTACAAGTCGGCTTCAAACTTCACTTCGTCTTCGATGGTCCGTCTCCTGACTCGGTTCTACAGATTACCTGACCAAGATGCAGGCGCCTGCCCGGAGCTCAAGTTCCCCACCCAAGTAGGGCGGCTCAACCACTCCAACGTCGAGCCATCGTCCCTCTTTTTCCGCACATCCCCCATCTCCCGCTCGCAGCCCCGCTTCCTGAACGAATCCCGCATCTTGCCCCCTCTTGCTTTCCAAGCATGCATACGCGCCCTGCTTGACGTTGAAAGCGCCGATCTCCATATACACTACGCCGATGGGGAAGGGGATCCCTTCGCGGTTGAGCTCGCGGGGCGACTGGGCGGCTATGTCTGCGGCAACGACTCGGACTTCGTGATACTCAATGCCGCTGGGTACCGTGGTTACATCCCCTTCGAGGAAATGGTCTGGGATGCTCCCGATCTCGACGAAGCTCCGCCAGCTGAAGACGATGGCTTTTTCCAGCCCGTTCGCAAGGGCAAGAACAAGCGGAAACCGGTCAAAGCGGCTGTGGTCGGACCTCTCCCGCCAGAGGGCGTACCCACCCCACCGATGACGATTTCTTACTATAGTCCCCAATCGCTGGCGGACTTATTGGGCGTCCCGGTCATGCTACTACCGCTGGTCGGTGCGCTCGTTGGCAACGACTTCACGAAGCAGACCAACAATCCCATGTACAACCGACAATTACTATTCTTCGAGAAACATGCGACGCCGACGCAGCGATTCAATACTGCATGCACTGCTATTCGGTCGATCCTCATTCCTTCGGCGCAACGACGGCACGGCCCGCCCGTCGACGGTATCATGAGCCTCATCGAACGTACAGTCAACGCGCTTCTCAGTCGCGTTGGCACCCTGGGCTCTGGCGAAGTCGCTGCTGTCGTCGACAACATCGTCGAAGCTACCCTGCCGTACGCGATGCCGAAGCCCCTGAGCGGTCCTCTCTGGCCCTCGCCCGTCTGCGCACTGCACGCGCCCGAGACATGCACCATCCTGCCCATGTTCTCTCGCTTGTTCGAGTTCGAAGCAGAGGCCTCCTTTGACGAGCGAACGCACGCACTTCGAATAGCCGACAAGGCGCGCCGGCGGTACATCAAGGCGTATAGGGCGGGGGCGCTGTCGTACAGGCTGGCGGATGTGCTTAGCACCGGCACTTTCTGGCCTAGGGTCTTCCTGGAAAACCCTGACGCCGAGACGGTCTCGAAAACAATTGGCAGGCATCTGCGACAGCTTGCCTATGCTGTGCTGCACGAGTCGCTAGGGCTTCCGGTGCCGCCAGAAGAGGAAGATGAGGAGGAGGAGGCGGAAGAGGAAGAAGAGGATGACGACGCGATCGTGGACGTCGTCGAGTCGGACAGCGATGCGGAGACTATCGAGAGCGTCGACCCGTTGGCACCACTCGAGGGCGCTTTGCGGCGCATCCGGCGAACTCAGGGTCCGCCAACATCATCGGCAGCCTCGACGATGTCCGGCGTGCCGTCTCGGCCCTCTGTACGGCCTTGTACAGTGACTGAGTACGTGCGCCGCGGGACGCACGTCTCGCCCGAGCCTGTTGTAGTGCCCACGATGGAGCAGCTGTGGGCGTCCCTCTCCGTTCCTGCGCCCACCACGCCTGGGCCGCTGGCGCTGCAACCGCTTGAAGTTCGGATGCAGGTCTTCCTCCGGTCCATGCATTCAGATGTGGCGAGCGTGCGGCATCTGCAGGCCCACGAGCTTCTGCCCGTGCTTGCACTTCGCTGGGTCGTACGCGTCATGCACGATCGCGCGCAGGGAAGCGGGAGCAGAGAGCGCGAGAAGGAGCGCTGGTCGCGTCGCGAAGCCCGCTGCTTCCTCGCTGCCTTCTCCTGGCCAGCCGCCGACCCATCACAGAACATAGAGCAAACCGAACCTGAACAAACACAACAACAGCAGCCACCTCACGACGACTCACCCGACATCGACAACCGGAACGTGCAGCTGACGGCGCAGGTACTTGCGTCCATGGAGGCCGTCTCCCTCTGGGCGCAATCGCTGCTGCTTTGGGAGCACGTCCCGCTGCCCGCGCACTTGTTCTCCGGGAGGCGGTTCCATCGGCTGCTGACTGCTGCCGTGGACGTCGAACCGGGGGTACCGGAGCATTTGTGGCAGGCGAGCATTGAAGGGCAAGAAAATTTCCTCGGGGAAGAGGTGAAGAGGAAGACAAAGAGGGGAACCACCGGCGTCAAGACAAGCCAGCCGAGCGCACGATCGCCGAACTCTGGTGGCAAGGGCCGTGCGCCACAGGGTGTGGAACTATTCAAGGTGTTGGCATCCATAGATGGAGACGCATAGGAGCCAGCTGGTACTGTAGGAGTACCGACCCTCTGCATGTAGCTCTAGGTTTGTTTGTCTTCATTGTCATGCCAAACAAAGCTGATTCTTGTCCTACAGTTAGCCTGCAGGTGTATACCATTGTTCGTTGAAAGTTTCAGTACTCATGGTCATTTATACTCGTCGCTTTCCACAACATGCGCGGCGATGTCTTCTATGGAGTTACGTGTGGAACTTGAAGGTGTACCAATCAACGTCCGAGGTGCGCCTCGAAGGGCTATCCAGTCGCAATACATGCATCGCCCACAGGGCTTTCCTGTACGCGAGAACCCAGAACAAGCGCCATGCCAGCGCTTAGCTCGACAGCAATGCGATCATTCTCACAGCATCTTCATACATGGTCACTGCATCGTCCATCAATCTGGCGTTGCTTTGTGTGGCAGCCGTGTGATCGGAGGCTGTGCACTGCAGGGTATATAGACCTCTTTCGTGACTTCTGTACCGTACAACGGCAGCTCTCCCTTCAAAACATCTCCGCCCCTCAACTTTCAGCATGAGCCACTCCCATCAGCGTCGGGGTCCTGCAGACATAATCACCTACCGCTATAAGGAGCGCCTTGTCTACGTCACGCCTGAAAAAGACTATCAGGTGCATATTTCCTAGCACGCGCGCGAGATTCATCTAACTCAATTGCCACTTTAGGCCGCGGTCGATATGGCCATCCAGGAATACGCCGAAGAACTTGCCGGAGTTCCACGTGAGAGCATCTACTTCTACACGATGGCAAACATGGACGGTCAACGACGCGCGGTGCGCATCGGACGCTCCGCGTGGCCAAGAGCCATGGAGAAGCTGGTGCGCGGGGAGGTCGTTGATATCGCTGTCCGGCCGCACACCCGAGACGCGGTGTATGGTCTCATTGAGGACGCCACTGCATCGCAGCCACCGCCTCAATACCTGCAAGTGCCCGGGGCACGCGAGTCAGGCCGCTCGCGTAGCCCTAGCCCGACACCGAGTGAGCGCTCATTCTTCAGGAGGTTCTTCGGCTTTGGCATGACGCCGGAGTCATCTCGCTCGAGTTCGCCGTGCGGGCATACACTGTCGGAGAAGGACGGTGCTTGAAAGACACCGTCGATGGACTGAAAACAACGACTTTCTTACGCATCTTTACGCATGAGTTTGCGCCCTCCTTTGTCGCTGCTCGCGCTTGGG
Source organism: Schizophyllum commune H4-8 (assembly GCF_000143185.2). Taxonomy (NCBI): domain Eukaryota; kingdom Fungi; phylum Basidiomycota; class Agaricomycetes; order Agaricales; family Schizophyllaceae; genus Schizophyllum; species Schizophyllum commune. Next base: position 1,071,357 of record NW_026089545.1, on the reverse strand, counting down.
ACGCAGATGGATGGATACTATTCAACGTACTCTGTTTATTTATCTACTACTGTATATATCCTCTCCAGTACTGCTAGATAGACGCCTGGGTGTCCTCTGCATTGTAAGCTATGCACATCGTTCTGTCTACCCTCTCTATACCACAGAAACATCCGTTTCAGCACTCTAAGCTAAATCACACCGTTCGTCACATTGTTATACCAAAGAGGTAATCTCTATCGCCGATACAGCATGAGAAGACTCATGGTGAATCTGCAAGGATCTCTGAACGTGAAAGGTAAGTACTGCACAGCTAGGGAAATGAACAGTGTCATCACATTGAGTGCAGATGCAGTGTTAAGCTAGTACATAGATCCCGAAGAAGCCAAGCCAGCTGTGCAGCAGCCACAGTAGATACAGTGCCGTGGCGCTGAGTCTTCGTGAGCGCTGAATACGCGGTCATTCTTCACGATCCGGGGTCGATGGGGCTCAAGGGATGCTCGATTGGCAGTGGATCGATCTGTGCAAGGCGATGGTCAACAGCATCAATGCTTGCCAAATGCGGATATCCTCGAATCACCGCTGAACGGCATTCACCCAACAGAGAATTCGGTGGCGTCCACATCGAGGAAGTCCCGCGTCAGAGGCACAGTGCATTCAAGATAGAGGGTCTTCTTTGCGCGACATGGGCTTGGGATATGCTCACGGAACCTTCCATGTATGCAGTAGGACAGGGCGACCTGGGGATCGGTGTTGAAGCCAACGGGTGAGATGATCGTATCAAGAGAGTCGTGACTTCCATCTTCTCAAACACCACAGTAGACGTAGTCGAAGCAACTATCGACGTCAAGTACGACTGTGCCTCAACAAAGCCTTACTCCTGAACGTCGCGTTATACTGCAGCAGATTGTTGATGTCCCGCACCCAGTCGTCCTCCTTCCCCGGTCCTGCGCCCTCCCCATCGCGTTTGGGTCCATTACCGAGTATCTCCTCGCTGTCGTCGGCGATACTGGAGCGGTTGATGCAGGGGACGGGGAATGGGGAGGCCTGCACTGTGACGCTCTCGCCGGGCTCGAGGACTTGGGTGACACGTCCGTCCATGGAGACGGAGGCGTGGGAGCGACTGTGCTTGCCAATCTGCGGGTGCGTCAGATGGATCTGGAAGGTGTAGAAGAGAAGCCCAAAGGAGTGGGGGAAGATGCGAGGTCGGGGGGTGACATCGGAGCGGAGCAGTGAAGATCGGGGATTGAGAGGCGGCTCATTGACGCAGAGCGGGATGGCGGTACCAAGTGAATACCGCGAGCATGGTATGTTGAGGTCGACGACCGCGGATCACTGAGCGACGGGGACACGAAGGTAGCGGGATGTCTATCGGGATTCGGGGAGAGAAGTCATAGCACAGGCATCGAGATGGGTCATCATGACAACAAGATACATACCCTGGCAGTCACCGACGATGAGGCTGGGAAGACCAGTGGCCGGAATGAGAGGCTCCGAGGGCAGATAGGTGTCAGCACGATAGCGCTGAGTGATGGATGGACGATTGGTCCGCCTGCTGATAGTGAGTACGCTGTTGATCCCGTTGGTGTTGACATTATGAGGCCATCCGACTGCGAACGGGTCAGCGAGGCGTTGACTCAAGATGTCGGGTAGCGGGATGAAAACAAGAACAATGAAGGGCGGGATGGAGGCGCGGGCTGGCGAATACAGAGGGGATGCACGTACGACTCCTTCAGTAAGATGCTGCCCGTCAACGAAGATATCCATCGTGACGAGATGTTGGCTAGCACCACGGTGCAGCGCGACTTCGTTCATCACCTGCCAGTCTATCCGATACGTCAATTAGAACTTGGCGAACAATGATGAGGGAAAGATGCACTTTCGCCAGGGACTCCCTTCCTTTTGAGGTCGGTGTCGTAGAAGGAGCATGCTAAGCGCATGCGATTCAGGACCGTAGCCTTCCCTTCGAAGACACTCTCGAGAGCTCTGGCGTAGTCGTCGACATCTAGGGGGGTGTAAGACATTGCAGTGCGATACCCCAGAGCGCCGGGCGCTTACGGAAAGGTAGTAGGAATCCCAAGGTGCCCATAGAGAAGCTGAGTACCGGGGGTACAGCATCGGTACTAAATAATGATGAGGCATGCAGTATGGTCCCGTCGCCTCCTAGGGTCACGACAAGGTCAATTTTTGGGGAGTCTTGGCCTTCATAGGGGTGAGGACGCGTATAGACAGAGGCAAAGCAAGGGCTTTACCTGGACGCCACACCTCGGCGCCGTGGGGGATGTCGGGCCGGTCTTCATGAAAGACCCTCACGTTGGGATACGTCCTGTCCACATGCCTACGTTCTCCGTGCTGGTAAGGTACCAGTCAAGGGTAGGGGAGGGTAGCGTACTCGAGTATGGCGTCAATGGCCCGAACCACTTGTGGTGTGCGTAGCTTATTCACGATCAGAATGCTCTGTGGCTTCCTTGAGAAATTGTTAGGCGCGTACGAAGAGCGCAGATCATTACGCACTTTTTCGGTATAGCTGTAAGAGAGATGCCATGGTGCGTTGCTTCGGTTGATAGGCGCCTGAAGCGCAGGGGGGTTGGAGGGAGCAGCGGTGTCCGAGGCCATGATCGAGATGGGTACTTAGCCGCCCGCAAGAACAAAGGTCGTGTCGCGCGGAGATTGAACATATCGCTCTGTCGGCTAAGCTTCCAGTTCATGAACGAGTGATTTCTTGCGATTTCTGGGATTCAGTGGCAGTAGAGAGCCGCCGCCGTCGCGTCATGCAGTCCCCACGGCGGGCGGTGACAAGTGATGAGAAGTCACGTGCGTTCCCGCGGTTTACGCGCTTTGGACGCGGTTGGGAACGCGACTTGTTTTTGACCTCGACGCCACCTCCGACGACGACAACGCCGGTCGTCGCTATACCCGGCGAAGAGACGACAGAAAACTAGCACACTACATCATTCGCTTATGGCGAGCAACGCAGCGCCTGCGCGGACCCGCTCGCGGCTGGCGCTGCCCGATGAGCAACCATCGCTTGACAGGTCGCCATTGAGGGCGGCGAAGAGCGCCAATCGGATGAAGACCTTCAGCCCGGTCGATGGTGCCGATCCAACTGCGCGAGCGCCTTCGGAGGATGCGCGTTCACAATCTACGACCAAGTCGGGAAAGCGGTCTGCGTCTCCGCCACCAGCGGACGAGTATACTGCTGGCACGCCTGCATCGGAGGACAGCCGGGAGCTGAAGAGGGCGCGGCGCGAGGAGGACCCGACAAGAAGGAGCGATGAGGAGAATCAGGTTCTGCTCGTCGAGGGCTCAAGCAATTCGGCAGCTCACACTAATGCTGGCTCATCGCGCCCTACGCCAGAACACGATGCCCTTCAACGCGCACTCGCCTCGCAGCTCATGAAGCCCTCCTCTACGATCGCTACTACACGCCCTCCTTCCACCCCCTCGCACGATCGCTCGCGCTCCGTCCCGGTCTTCCCGGCACCCGCGTCGCAGTCCATACCACATATCGACTTCACACAACCAGCATTCTCCCCGATCCGACAGAGGGCACGCTCTCGATCTCCTGCAAAGGAGCCGACGCTCAGGCTGTATCCCGCCAGTCCGGAAAAGGCGCCGACCTTTGAGCTGGCGCGCTCGACCGTGAATGGCACGGCAACCCTGCAAGTCGACATGCCTGCAACGTCAATCAGCGGCCCGAGCAGCTCTGCTGAACCTCCGCCGTTGTCTAGCACACCTACACTCGAGCTTGATACGCCTACTGCTCGTCCTGGACCATTCGCATTCCACGAACAAGAACCATCCACGTCTCAGGTTGTCGAATCAACTACGTCCCAAGCGCCAGAACCACCCGCATCCCAAGCGTCGGAAGTGCCCACATCCCAGGCGTCAGAAGCGCCCGCACCCCAACTACCACCTCCCACCCAAGCACCCGCTCCGCGCCGTTCCCCGCCACCACCTCTGCACATTGAGCCGCACCAACCCCCTGCCGATGAGGAGCCAGGCTCACCGCTTACGTCCATCCCGGGCTCTCCCGTCACTCCTGGGTCACCGCTTACGCCTGTATCGCCATCCCCTCCGCCAGCGGTCAAGAGACTGCCCGCCGAGGACCCGCATCGTATTGGCGAGGATATGCAGATGGACGTGGACATACAAATGGATGTGCGTATATCTACCGATTTTCCTCTATTTTTTTTGTCGACCGTGCCTGTATGATGGCTATGGTTTTCTTTATGCACAAAACTACGGGCAGCGAGCTAATGACCGCATATATGCAGAGCCAATCCTCCCTAACCAGTCGGCCAAGCACAAGTCGTCTACCGCGTTTGGGACCAAGCGGTAGACCAGCAGCGCCGAGGACACGACAAGCGTCTGGTTCGAAGCCTGCACCAGCGAAAGCCGGAACCTCCAAGGCAGAGGCAGCATCCAAACCGACGGCAGCATCGAAGTCCAAGGCCACTGGTCCTGCGATCAAGCCAGCCGCAGCGATGTCCAAGCCAGCAGCTGCAACGTCTAGGTCGACTGGCGAGGCAGCGGCAGGACCTTCGAAAGCCACTGCAGGAACGTCTAGATTCACGGCAGGATCGAGGTCGAAGGCGACTGGCGCTACAGCCGCGTCTAAACCCAATACGGCAGCTGCGTCCAAGCTGAATGCAGCAGATGCATCCAAATCGACTGCACCAGCTGCTTCTAAGCCGAACGCCTTTACCGTCCTCATGTCGGGCGCGAAGGGCAAGGCGAAGGATGTGGGCGCTGGCAAGGCGGGTGCGTCCGGTAAGCCTGGTACATCTAGCAAACCGACCGCGGCGAAGTCCTCGAAGACGGCGAAACCTACGGCTGCCTCCAAACCGTCCACTTCTTCGAAGCCCGACGCGTCCAGGAAACCCTCTGGCTCGTCCAAGCCCGAGTCCTCAACATCTACGAAACCCAGGTCCATGAGCCGTGCGACCTCAATTGCGCCGTCCGAGTCCGGCAAGGGCAAGGGCAGGCAGAAGGACAGGGAGCGCGAGCGGGAGTCCTCTGTTGTGAGCACGAAGTCGTCGGTCGGGGGCACGGGGACGGGGACGAACGGTGTGAAGGTGAAGGCGAAGATGCGCGGGCGGCAGCAGCCGAAGCCGATCCCGACCTTTGTGTATCCGGACGAGGAGGACGACGTGCCGCCGAACGACGAGGAGGTGCCGTTGAATGATGTAGCGGTGCCTCTGAATGACGCGGCGATTTCGTTGTACGATGTGGGGACGTCGAGGGAGGGGTTGTCGATGGCTGCGACGTCTGCCTCGATGCCGAACTTGACCAACTTCGTACCGCCGCCCGAGTTCCGATTCCCTTCGTCGCCTGCACCATCGGAGCGACATTCTGAAAGCGGGGTGGAGGAGCCTGGTGGACTAATCAAGGAAAAGAGCACGGATGGGGACGTGGAGATGCATGACGCTACCGCTCAAGAGCCGAGGGACGATGTACCACTCACTCATCAGGATGTTGCACGGCCCGAGCTGCGAGACGGAGGCCCTCCGGCCGACGAACAGCTCATGGCTGTGGATTTGCCTACGTCTACAGGTGCGGACATGAACGGATCTCCGACTATGCATGCACCGACCGCACCTACAGCCGAGCCAACGACGCATATAGCCATCTCATCATCGCCCACAGCGGATGCCTCGCGACCGCGCGAGCCGACCGCAGATGCGCCCACGTCGGAACAGCCAGCCACCGAAGATCAGGATGGCGCGGCGTCGACAGCAATCACGGACGCCACAAACCAAGTCCCGAACGATGGAGTTATCACTGAGCCTGTACCGGTGGACGGCGAGTCGTCCGCTGCGAAGGACAAGATATCGCAGGCGGAGGATGAGGGTCGGGGCCGCGCGCGGCAGAAGGCGCAACCCACCAGGTCTCGCGCGCCGTCAAAGGCAACGACACCGAGGGTCACCAGGAGCGTATCCGTCCGTAGACAAGATGGGACGAGTGCAGGTATGTTCATCGGTGTGTGTTGACAGAAGCCATGCTGATAACGATAGGTGTTACTCCTGCGACTGGCCCTCGAGGACGAAATAACGCACCACAGGTTCAGGATAGTGCTCAGCGAGGACGTCCCACAACACAAGCTAGTGAAACCAGGCAAGGGCGGACGACCTCGCGAGCACGGCCTGTTGGGGGTCAAGCACCTACACGGATATCTCCTCGAACAGCACGTTCGAAGTCAAGACCTTGGGAGGCACCGAAGACACCGAAGGCGGCGGAGAAGGCGGCGGGGCCTAACAAGGGGCATCCTACGGACTCGAAGAAGGACGATGACAGGCTTGTGGAATATCCAACCTCAGACCTGTCCGACTTGCCAGATGATGCTATGGATACGGAGGAGGATAACGTCGTGCACATCTCGAAGGCGCAGCGGCCGGTCATCGTACAGAAGCGGCCGGCGCCAGGGAAGGCAGCACAGACATTCTCGACACACTCCGCGTCCTCGAAGGAAGCCTCTACCTCGTCAACGAAAGCAGCGACGACCAAGATACCAGGACCGTCGTCGCCCACGAAGGCGCATGCTTCGCCGAACAAGAGCGCTTCGAGGTTGATGCAGCCCACGGCGGCGAGCGCGGCGAAGATGATGCCCAAGACGCCCACCAAATCGATATCCGTCATGATCAAGAAGACGCCTTCGCCCAACAAGCGCGCGCGCTCCAGCTCGTTGGCTCGTCCGTCATCCTCGTTCTCCTTGAAGGGTCAGCGCGAATCGTTGAGCATCCTCGAGCGCGCGCTGGAGCGGGTGGACAAGCCAGCACCTACGCGGCCGAGCACGAGCATGGGCTTCGCGTCGGACGATACGCCGTCGAACTCGACCACTGCCAGCATGATGCAGGCGCCGATGACCGACCTTGGTCCACGAGGGCTAAAGCGGTCGGCGTCTGCGGATAGTGAGGCGTCTATGAGCAAGCGTCCTTCCTTTGAACGTGCGGACTTAAATGGGGGCGCGGGCCCTTCATCAAGACCACTGGGACAGAAGCCCATTGGTGCCTTCTTTCGTCGGCCTGCTGGTGCCCCTGGTCCTTTCGGTCACCGTGCACCTAAGGCGAGCAGGCAGCCGATGTTGCAGACGGTTATCGGGAGCCCCGTCAAGGGGGGCGGCGCACCAGTCGCCACTGACGACGATGAAGAGATGCCACAGATCCAGCCCTTCATGCCCATGCTGCCGCCCGCGGAACCAGAAGCCGGCCCATCCCAACCCATGGTCGACTCCCCCGACGAGATGCCCGAGGACGACGACCTCCAGTTCGTCGTTTCTCCCGAGCTACTGCGCGAGGACGCTGAACTGGCTGAACTCATCGAGCGCAACCGCGCGAAGGACGAGGCGGCGCGGCACAAGCCCCGCCCTGACGCGGCAGCGATCCGGCTGGAGGGGCGGCGCGCGAGCTCGGCGTTCAGCGCGTTGTCGCAGAGCCTGAATGAGATGCCTGCGAAGAGGAAGGGGGACATGGGCCCGCCGAAGACGCCACCGAGGCCGGGGACGAGGCAGGGGTTGAGGAGTGCGAGTAATCCGTTTCCGGGGAATGGGGACGGAGCAGGCGGGTCGGATTCGGCGGGTGGCGAGGGGAGCAAGGGGAAGGAGAGGGAGAAGGAGGCGCCGGAGCCGAAGCTGGACGTGCTGAAGGGCTGCGTGATCTTCATTGATGTGCGGACGGATGATGGAAATGAGTATCAGGATGTGTTCAAGTTGAACTTGAAGAGGTTGGGGGCGCGGGTGAGTGGGGACGACTTGATATCTTTTTGTGATGCCAAGTATGCTAACCCCTGACGAAGGTTATCTCCCGGCTCGCCCCCTCGTGCACACACATCATCTACAAGAACGGGCTGCCGAACACGGCGGTGAGGTTCCGTCTGATGGACCCGCGGCCGAAGGTCGTGGGCATCCGGTGGGCGGTCGAGTGCGTTGAGCAAAGGCAGCACGTCGACGAAGAGGGACATCTCATCGACCTCGAGCATGTGGATGTGGCGGGGCATCTGGGGAAGGTGTGTTTTGTTGCTGGTTTGGTGGGTTAAGGGGGATGCTGACGAGAATTACAGCAATCGCGCCCGGCGAGGCGGAGGTCACTCATCCCGCAGCGGTCCCGGAAGGAGAAGGAGAAGGGATCCGAGGACCTCGATCTCGATCTCGACGTCGATATGGAGGGCGATGCGGATACGTCGATTCAGTCGCTGTCTTGTGAGTATCGTTGTACTGTTCTTATTCTGATCTTCGACTCTGATGTCCTTCTCCAGCCACGAACTCAGAAGAGGAAGGTCTCACCCCTTTAGAGCGCGCTCGTCTGCGGAGAAAGATGCGCGTGTCGGAGAAGGCATAGAGTGAACTCCCGTGTCCACTACAACATGAAGTGATGCGCGTGAAGGGGTGGGGTGGGTGTAAATGCCGGTGTGCTTTAATGCTGTAAATGTAGGTATTTATGCGTTCGTTAGAGCCCGTGCGCTTATAGCTCGGGGCTGCTATTAGTTTACTATCACGACCCTTCATGTATGCTTTATGGTATCATAGTGCTCCCCTGTGGGGTTTATTGGAGATAGCGGTGGCGAAATTGGGTTGGGCTGTCGATTTCTGTGTGGGTACGGTTTGACGTCGCCATGGGTCAACACGAGCGCTTGCACAACATGATTCTCCTCTCTCAAGGGCCTTACATTGTACCTCGAACGTGGCTCAATGACTCTCCAGGCCGAGGCGATGGTCACAAAGAACAAAGACTACCTAAACGGGACAAGTGATGTCTCATGACCATGCCGTCACCGCCACATCGTCGCATGTCTTTCATCTCCTCTCCCACGCCACAAGTGCACCTTCCCGGTCCCTTTGAACCCTCCGTTCGCTTGAAAACACCTGTGAACTTCCTCCCCTCTCTCTTCTACATCTCCTCCTGCTCCCCCTCGTCCCTCGGGCCAAACTACACCCTCACGTGCCCCTGGTCCGTGCGCTTCTTGAAAAATATAAAAGCCTCTTCTCAGCATCCGGATTCCTCAGAACATACTCAGCTAGGATCTTTTTATAGGTTCTAACCGAGTTTCGCACATTTACATGTGCCGCTTCTCTCAAATCCAGGCGATGACGCTGCACCCGCTCGTTCGACGGAGAACATGGCAGCGCAAGCTGTCTCGAGGATGTTTGGCCAGCTTTCTGGGGTCTGCTCTTCGGAGCGCTCTGGAGACTGGTCAGCGAGCTGGGTGTCTGTCTGATGGATTCTCTATATACCGTATTTCCTTGCAATGCAATGACGCTTTTGCTCTCGAACTTTGGTGTGACTGATCTTGATCGTCGGTGCCAGTGTTAGCCCATCCTGTCCTTGGTGACTTGTGATGGGCATGTAGTGCCAAATGGCATGTGCTGTGCAATGCAGAGGTCTGGAGATTTTTTGGAAGGCAAGACTGCCCTTGGCCTGATGGATTTGGGAGCCTCATTAGAGTGCAACCAGTTTCGCGCACGGTGCACGCACCGTGCACAGTGTTTGCCGAGAAAGGCAGGTGCCGCGAACGCGACGCGGATTTTGTGACCGACGTGACTGCATGTTCAGCCATGGCCTGGAAGCCGTACAGACAGCTTTCTTGGAGAAACTCCGCACAAAAAATGCCCAATCGAATATGAAGTGCCTTCAGAAGGCCCTTATTATTTTTGGCGTGCTAAACGTCTTGTCAAAGGCCCGCATGCGGAGATTTCTTGCTGTGACATGTTGGGCAGGCAGTCACAAAATCCGCGTCGCGTTCGCGGCACCTGCCTTTCTCGGCGAACACTGTGCACGGTGCGCGCACCGTGCGCGAAACTGGTTGCACTCTTAGAGTGTGTGCAGTAATTTCTTTCGATCTTTGCAGAAGTTTGAGTAAATATACTTGCGCGACTTCGTATGGGCGATATAGTGTCCGGAAAATACCTGGATACCAAAACGGAAAGCTCGAGGCTGAGTTCGCTCGAAAATCGGAAGCTGAGTGTCAACCGCGCAAATTTGCGAAGGTCTGGAAGGGACTTAGTCGTGGGGAGCCCTCGCCGTGACCTGCATAGGGCCCATCGTCGCTGCACGTGGATGGCTCTATGTCGTTGCCGTTCCCTGTCTCCCGCCTCCCGCCTCACACGTGCCAACTGACAGTCTACGGCGACACCGCCTCGGCGCTTCGCTGCCTCACAAAGTGGCCCACACATAGATAGGACAGTGTATTAGATCTCGTTGAGCGCTTTGCCGCGACCTGAGCACCGCTACATAGGCCGTTGTCGTCGTCGTGAGTACCGATGAAGGGCGCATCAGAGGCACACGGCAAATCCCGATACTCGTCGAACGGAACACATGTATCGGCTCGGACCCACTCGACTAGGTAATGAGTCACAGATGGCACGTTTAACGACTAAGTCCCTTCCAAACCCTCGCAAATCCGCACGGTCGACACTCAGCTTCCGATTTTTGAGCGAACTTAGCCTCAAGCTTTCCATTTTGGTATCCAGTTATTTTCCGGACACTATATCGCCCATAACTTCGTACATTAGAGTGTATTCGCCCATTGAAAAATCAAGATTCAAAATCGGTACATACGAATTCAATTGAGCACCGAACATAGTTATACTACAAATTTGTTTTGGTATGTTACGAAAACCATCGGTGGCCTCTACACTCGCAAGCGCAGGCAGCCCTCCAACCACCTTGTCCTTACGCTGCTTTACGACGGCGGGCGGTGCTCAACGGTTGTCGGGGACTGTCTGCCAAGTCTCGCCTTGAGAAGTCAAAGCACGAGCGGTACAGGAAGGGTCGCGCTGGCCGGCTCGCCGCGAGCCACTGCTAAGATCTCGAATCTGGTCAGTCTTGCTACGAAAATGCTTTGAAGATTCGGAAACGATTTAGCATGCTCACAATGAGATTATTAACGGGCGAATACACTCTATTGTCGGGCGGTCGTCGTAAATCATTTGGGAGTCGAAATACATTTGAGCGTCGATGAGGTGCTAGCGCGCGCCCAGCTGTGCGACAACCTCTGCTCCAAGGCCCGCATCTTGGTAACATCTTTGGTTTTCCTGTAAACTCCTCAGTAAATCATTTGAGATGAGACGAGATAGGGACTAGACCCAGAATAAAATACTGAACAGACACACTCTATTCAGCTCAAATAGTGTACGGACTCCAATCAGTTTGACTACCACAATTAACAGGCATGGGACATCACAACCATACAGTAGTCTATCATTATGAGTAGTATGTCCACAATAACATGTTCGTCATATCTGTCCAGCACAAGCAAAGAGATAAGGTCTCAAATGACTCCTCGTCATCCCGCATCCTATTCCACCGGACCCATCACTCTTGTCTCTACATACACACTGCCCCAGCACACATCCTACCCATCCCACTTTACCCGCTTCGCATACTCCCGGATATTCGACACGAAGTTCTCCTGCACCTCGTGCCCGACGCCGGTCGCGACCTTGACGATGATCTCGTTGAGCGCGGTCGAGCCGAGGATATCGACGTGGTCGCTTGTGTTCGCGCCGCCGCGCGGGATGGTGGGCACGGGGAGGTGGGGGAGCTGAGGGGGCGGTGAGTAGGTGGTTCAGGTGAGCGAGCGGGAGGTTCAGGTGAGCGAGCGCAGTTTCTAGACCACGACTGTCGCAAGAGACCAGCCGGAGACCGCAAAGCCAACACCGAACGCACCTCGACAGTCGTAACATTGATCCCCGCCGGATTCCACCTCGGCCGCTTCCACCCCTCGACGCACATCGCGCCGAGGCTGAGCAAGCTCACGGTGCCGTCGCCCTCGCCCATCTTGACGCCGTTGCGGATGACCGGGCTCCCCTCCAAATCGGAGTACTCCGCGTCGATGTAGCTCGACATCCGCAGCGGCAGGTCTAGGGGCGTCCGCGGTGTCTGGCACTCCTCGTCCTCCGGGTCGACGCACCGCGGGGACGCGCTGTCCGCCGCGTTGTCGTCGTGCTCGTAGCTGCCGCGGGCGTACCTAGGGGAGGGGAGGTGGGTTAGCGAGTTGCCCAAAGACGGCGTTGGCGAGAAGAAAGGATTGGCGAGAAGAAAGGAGATGACGCATTACCCCCACTGGACAGCAGGAAGACAGCACGACGACGCTCGACGCGATGACTGGCCGGCATTCACACTCACCAATACGACCGCTCCGTCTCCTTCCCGTGCCCATACACGCAGTAGATTTTCATCGACGGGGCGCGCGGGAGCTGCACCTCGAGCGGGTTGCTCCACTTGCGGTGGTCCGCGTTGTTGCGAATCAGCTGCGCCTCGTCGCGCTCCATGGCTTGCGAGAAGTTGGTCTCCATCATTTTCTGCGTGGGGGAGGGGGTCAGCATGCGGGCGGTGAGAGGAGGCATCAGCATGGGGCATTGAGAGGAGAGGGTGGGGGCGGTGAAAGGATGCGAGCAGCAAGGGCGGTTGTTGAGAGGGATGAGTGGGCCGGCAGGAGGACGGCCAGAGTATGAGAGCTTGGATAAGCCACCCCACTCTTGTCAAGGCGGACTCACCTGGAACGTCGACGGCGTGTGCTGCAGGATCCACGTCCCCGCCTCCTCCGAGGTCATGTTGCGGATCTCCTCAGGCGACGTCGCGAGTTGGATGCCATCTTCGGCCGTCGTATTCTCCTGATCCTGATCTACTTGACGGAAGGCAAGCAGATGCCCGAAGCTGCTCGTCATTTCCGGCGTGTCGTCGGGTGCGCTGAGGCCGTCGCCCCACACTGCGTCGCCGCCCTGGGAGGGGCGTAAGCAAGCATTCAGCAAGGGTCGCCTCAGCCGTAGATGCCGTAGAAGGGCAAAGTCTGCGTTAGCCACGATCCCGAAGGGTCGTGCGTGCAATGCCAAGGACGCGAGGAGTCACCCACCTTCAACCACATACTCGCGCTCCCCGCCCAGCTGCGGAACAGCTGCTGCCGCTCCTTGCGCGAGAAGAAGCGCTCGAGGACTGACGACGACGAGAATGAAAGCCAAGAAAGACACGGAAGCAACGAAAGAGGGAGCGTTGAATTAGCGACAGGGAGCGTTGAATTAGCGGCAGGGAGCGTTAGATTAGCGGCAGGGAGCGTTGGATTAGCAGCAGGGAGCGTCGGATTAGCGAAGGACAGAAAGACGCGAAGACACACGCACCATACGCTCCGGCCGGGTTCATCTGCACCGTGTCCTTCATCTCGCCCGACAGCAAGGCGGCCATGGCTTTCGCCTGCGAATGCCTCGTCAGCGTCAATGCATGGCGAAGCGTCAAGGCATGGTGGAGCGTCATGGTATGGTAAAGCGTCAAGGTATGGTGGGGGTCTACTACTCTGGAGCGCATGCAACACGCGACGCAGCACGAGCGGAAGTACGCGAGGTCGCACTCACCACGCCCAAATGCGTCCCCGCGATGGAGATGTACGAGTCGATGTGGTTCTGTCATCGGCTGTCAGCCATCGTTGCGCAGTCAGCAGCGTCAGCCATCGTTGCGCAGCTAGCAGCGACGGCGACCTCACCTCAACCCAATCCGGCCCACCGCCACCATGCTCAGGGGATTCGACCCATTTCATGCTGTGGGGCGACACGTGAGCACGAACGACGGCTTCTCCGCGAGTGACGAGGGACGCTTACAAGTACTAGCATATAGTTGCCGGGGTGAGCCTATGTGTGTCTACGAGACATGCAAGAAGCATTACCAGGACAATCTACGCGGCGAGTCAACGGGTCAGCTTTTGGATCTCCATGGCCATCAAAAATATGCGCCACGCACATTCGCACCCATCGAGTGAGCCGCGAGAACCACCTTCTTCCCTTGGCGTTGTCTGAAAGGGAATATGTCAGCGCTTGCTTCTCCTTTCCCTCCTATTCCCCGCCACCAGGCCGGACCCGAAATATGACCCCCCATTCCTGCCTCAAACATTAGAAACACGCCCCACTCACTTCAACCCCTCCACCATCAACTTCAGCCGCGAAAAGTACCCGTCCCTCTCCTCCAGGTTGTAAAACGAGAGCCGCCAGTCGTACGCGGCCATGTAGAGGTTGTTCGTGTCGTAGTTCACGACGGCGAGGTTTTCGACGATTTTCGACCTGGGGCGTGGTGTTGGGTGAGTTGGGGTGGCCTTCTGATTTTGGTGGAGATGGATAGGGAGGAGGAGGGAAGGGGAGAGGGAAGCGAGGGGGTGGGATTAAGGGGCAAGACAAGGAAGGAAGGGGGAAAGCAAGAAAGCAAAGCCACTCACCACAACCAATACCCCTGTATAAAGCTGCTCGCCGCGTTGATCCCCTCTGCCGCGCGCACCTTCACGTCCGGCGGGTCGATGCCAGTGACGGGGTCAAGGAGCAGAGCGGACATCCAGCGCTCGCGGTTGAAGGTGACTTGCGAAATCATGGAGAACCCGCCCCAAACCTTTTCGCGGAAGAAGGGGCGGTACTCGGGCGCAGTGGACCAGGATTCGAGACCCTGGAAGAAGGGTATTGACGACGATGAGTTCCCTGTCCTTCCGCTACCTGCGTGCACTTACCGTCGAGATCACGCCTGGAATGAGAACAACCGGGTGCTGAGCATTCAACCCGCGCGCCTTCGCCTCCTCGCCGACCTTGAACTCGCGCCCGTCCGTGTTGAGCTTCCAGACCTCGGGGATGCTGTCGCGCAGGCGGGCGAACTCGAGCTGGACCGTCGTGAAGTTCAGCTCCGGGAGATCGGGCAGGACGCCGTACTCGTCGAGGAGGACCTGGAGGGAGGCCTGCATCTCCTCGATGTGGGTCTCGGTGACGAACATGGAGGCGATGCCGATGCCGACGAGGCTGAGCGGGGGTCGCGGTTGGTGCAGGTGCGAGGGAAAGTGGGCTGGGGACGTACATGCCGAAGGGGAACCATACGCGCTTCGTCTGGTACCAGGGACGAGGGCCGTGCTGCGTGCATGTTAGCCTCGAGTGCCTTCCGTTACAAGCTCTCAAGCATGCTACTGACCTTCTCCTTGTGATGGTGCTTCAGCGAGCGCACCTCGTGCTTGAGCTTCTTCAATTTCGGATCGTCTGTATCTTCGGAGGGCGAGGGATCTGAGATATCTGGCGAGAGGTTGGGATCTGGCACGTCCAAATGCGTAGGAGCTGAGGATGGTGTAGCAGGATCGTGGACCGCGGACGATGTCGCGTCTTGGTCCTCTTGCGCCTTCGAGCGCCCTGCGCGCTTCTTGAGCGTCATGTATCGGGGTGACGTGGATTTGGGTGACGCGAGGGGGAGAAGTAGGGGGACGCGCACACGTCGACGATGGTGGTACGAGACAAGGAGGAGGAGCGCAGGATGCGAGCGCCTGTGGGTCTAATAACACGAGCAATCGGACCGAGAGCGCGACCGTTCTGACGCGATCGTGCAGTGACGTGAGTCCCATCGCGCACGCGTGACAGGCGCGTTGATCTTCCTCTCGTCCCCGGCGCCGTCTACCCGACCGTCCTCCTCCCCTCCGCCTGTCCATACACCCCCCTGCGATACCCGACACCCGTCCCCCTCCACGCCCGCGTCACCTCTCTCGCGTCACCTCACCCATCATGCTCCGCGCCGACGAAGAAGTCCTCCAATACCTCTCCGCCTTCTCCCTCCTCATCGTCCAGAAAGCCACCTCCAGCCCCGCCCCCCACAGTGCCGACCAGTTCATCCTCGACGGCCTCGAACTCGCGCGCCTCTCCGACACCTACCGCCCCCGCCTCGACGCGCGCGAGGACCGCCCGCGCGCGCTCTATCGCACCTCCCTCCGCCTGCTCCGCGAGATCGAGAAGGCCGCAATACGCATAATGCTGCGCGCGATGGGCGCGCCGGTTGACGCGATCTTCGCGCTGGAGACCATGGAGGAGGGCCGGCAACTGGATGCGCGCGACCTGATGGCGCTGGCGGCACTCCTGAGGGACCCAGTCGGGGAGCTGGAATTCAGGGGCTTGCGCTGGACGGATAATCGTAGCCGGCGGACGCGGGACCCTTTGGATTTGGACGCGTACGACTTCGACGAGCCGCCGGACATGTACGACGAGTCGATGCTTGTGGGTGTGCTGGCGCTCGAGTATACGAAGGTCGTGAACCAGAGGCAGCTGGATCTGGAGGAGGAAGAGGACGACAACGACAATGAAGAAAGCGACGAGGATGAGGACATGTCTAGCGACGAGGAAGATGAAGATATGTCCGCCTCAGATTCAGAGGATGGCGAGATGTCCGAATGAGTGTTCTGCAGCCACCTCACACCTATGATACCCTACTACTGGTCCTATACTTCCTACTATCGCACCGACACCTACTCTGAACCGACATACATACCACCTACATTGTGACCTACTTTACTCTAATACTCTTCCCACCACTATGCTTACACTAGCTCATACCGTTCGTTTGCTCGCTTGCTTATGCATGATGAGTGCGGCGTTTTGATCGTATGCATTGCTCGTACCCTATGCTACATACAGTGGGCACATCGTACAATACGCAGATAGATGCGAGAGAGCGAAGCAGAACATTGACGGGCGAGAAGGGAACGGCGAAGGAGGGAGGGATGGGAAGGGGAGCGGTGATGATGAGGAGAGCAGTGAGGGCGCGAAGGGGTGGAGGGTAAGGTAGAGAAAGGGAAGGTACAAACAGAGGGGTGATCTACGGAGGGGAAAGGTGGGGATCCAGGGGGAGAATACGCATGAAGGAGAGGACACGCATCGAAAGTGCCCACTACCACGAACCTGTTCAAAAAATTAGCATACATGTCGAGAAACAAAACACAGGCAACGAGAGATCAGGAGTGTCAAGTTCTGGAGCACGCCCTCATGACGAGGTATACTCCCTGAAGAAATTCACAAGAAGTGCATCATGGAAGGAGGTAGAAGAAAGAAAAAATGGATGCTCACCTCCAGCACCTACCCGATCGCGGGGAAGGAAGCCTAGCGCGAGCCTGTACAGCCAGTGGCGGAATGAAGTCAACGATCAAAAGATCGTGAGGGGGAGGTAAAAATTGGAGAGTGCCGGTCGCGAGTGAGCCCCATTGAGTTGAAGGCGCGCGAGCGCCGAACACTAGGTCGACGAACGCGCGCCAACAATCGCATAACTATGTCTATGAGCAACAGATGCCTCCCCCTCCGCGCCCACGCCCGAGCACGCGCGTGCTCGTATCTTCGCTCGCGCGCACCGTCGCCGAGCATAGGCGCGTCAGGGGGGCGGGCAGAGTGGCTGGCGGGAGCATCATCGAGGACGCACTGATCGCCAGCCGCCCCCACCGCGACCACCGTGCCTAAGGGCAGTCGCTTTCCGCGTGCGCGGTGGGTGCACGCTCTGCCTTGTCTCCGGGGACTTTCCCCACAGCGGAGGGGGGAGGGCACAACGCCCTACAATAGGGCGGGCCTCCTGTATGTGAGCTGCGACAGCGATTCTGCGACCGGCAGAGTAAGTTGGGAGCAAGCCCACAAATTTTTGGGTTTTGTGCTGAGGGGATCCGGAAGGTGCCGGTCGGTGGAGCCGGTCCGTCCCTCCACGTGGAGGATGTGACATTGGGGCGGCGCCGTGACGCGTGGCCTGGGCGGTCCCGGTCCCCAGCCTTATCACCCACCGCCATGACATCGACCGCGGCGTCGCCGGAGTCGCAGAAGAGGCAGCAGCGCAAGCCGCCGCTCTCCTCCTTCCCCACCGTCAAGATCTTCACTCCCCCCGCAGGTGCGTCCCGTGCTGAGTAACGTGCGCCGGCAGGCTCTGACGCACCCTCCCCCAACCCCCTCCAGGCCTCCATTCGCGCAAGATCGACGAGTGGTGCCTCACGCTCTGCACCCAGAGCACGTTCAACCGGCACCAGGGCCGCCTGCCCGAGTGCCACTCGGTGTGCCTCCGCCGCGTGTTCCCCCTCGAAGTGCGCCGCCTGATGGCGCTGCACCAGTCGCGCAACCCGGGCGCGGGCGCGGGGGCCCTGCCGCCGCTGCCGCCCGAGGGCCAGCCGGAGCGCGTGCCGTGGCAGCTCGGCGGGAAGCGCGGGAAGGTGGAGAGCGACGCGATGGACGCGGACTACGACGAGGACGACCCGCCGACGGGCATCCCGGGCCGCGTGCTCGAGCCGCCGCGGACGTGGAAGGAGGGGTGGTACCTGTGGTCGATGGGCAGCCTGTCTGCGTTCTGGAACCACACGCACCAGATGGCGACGACGCTGGAGAACGTCGACCAGAACGGGAAGGTGAAGCGGCCCCCACGCCGTCAGCCCGCTCGCCTGGTCGAGATCGACCATGAGTTTGATAATCACACGTACGTGGGTTGGCTGGGTATCTGTGCTGATACTGATTGCAGCTATAGGGAGGAGAATCTTCTGATCCCCATTCCTCCCGATACTCCTCCGATTATCGAGCCCGTCAAGAAGTTCCTCAAGCCCAGTGGTCTCGTCCTTAACCTCTTCTACGACAGCGTCGTCGAGGGGCACCAGCGCGAGTTCTTCGGCCGCGTCTGGGAGAAGGCCCAGACGGACGAGCCCTGGAAACTCGCGTACAACTCCGTCAAACGCTTCTACGAAAGGTGGAAGCAGAACGCGCGCTCGGGTGACGACGATGAGGAGGAGAAGAGGAGATAGTCGACAGTGTTTCACGACAATTTGCCTACGGCATCCGGTTGGCATCCTCCTACCTACGCATCTTCGGTCGTCGCTTTCTACTCACCTTTCTACCCACCTACTCTCAGCCGTAGTCAGTCTTTCCCGATAGACTTCGCTGTCGCTATAACCCCTTCATCTCTCATTTCTAACGCACATAATCAACATGCTTGTAGCCTTTATGACGCCGCTCATTGAATGTAATGCTAGTAATTTAGACGGACGGTGCTCTAATGGACGCGGGTCACTCAGCTACTGAGCGCGTTATCGTAGAGTTCTTCGTCGTTGCGCGTCGGGAGGGCAGCTGCTCGCAGATGAAAGGTCGCACCAGGATATCTGATTAAGAATTATGCCGCGTAGCCGCTCTGACATACTGGCCCGCCATACACGTTAATACATAAAAAGCCCCAGTCCTTGTGGCATCGACATAACATGGTGCCACAAATCAACTTACCCGTGCACCTCACGATTGATTTCAAGCAGTTCGGCCTTCATGGTGAGCAAACGCCAAATCCGCGATTCAGAAGCTTCATTTCATTGTACAACACAGTGGAAGATGAGAAATGCTATGTACGTGAAGGTGCGGAAAAGTGCACGATCTTTTGCGGACCCAAGGTCACGACGAACTAGGAACAGCGGTAGTACACGACTCGCTGAGCGAGTCGAACCGTGGAAAGGAAGATGAAGCAGTGCGGAAATGATGTGTTGTAGATTGTTAGTAGGACGAACGAGAACCGAGCCAAGGCAATGATAAAAAGAAAAAAGAAGAAAACGCTGCTGTCGATGAGCAGGGCATGGCGCGACATCCTGGACTCCCGAGTGAAGGGTTATCGCATTGGAGAGGTGTCGCTGACGAGCCCTCCCGCCGAGGTCGAGGTGGTCGTTGGTCATGTCAATGAGGCGTCGCTCGGTCGCGCGACTCTCATGCCAATGACCAGCAGCCGCTTGTCAATGGGCTAATTTTTAGTGAGGCGTGCAGCGTGAGCACGCCCGTTCTTGGACTTGCATTTGCGCAGCCTAACACCAGACCTCCGACCACTGGCCGTCGCCCAGCAGATCTCGCTGCCACGAAGAGGAATCGAAGTAGGAGCTGAACTCGCTGACCTCCATGAAGCGGTCAACCTTGGCGTCGAATTCCTCATCGCGGGGATCCGTGACGAGCATGAGGATGTCGTCGATGGTGACGTCCTCGTCGTCCGTGCTATCGCCCACGGGGGCCGGAGTGTTGGACGAGGTGAGACCGGGGTTGGGAGAGGACGCGCCGCTCAACATGGGCATTGTGTAGCAAGGGCCTTTGCTCGCCTTCGGGCCAGAGCGGAAGCCAGTTGCGAAGTCATCGGCGCTGCAGTTCCCGTCCCAGCCGAAGTATTCGTCGCGGGCCCAAAGGATCTCACTGTTAGCGTTTCCCGCGTCGTCGACTTCGGCCAACAGATCGATTAGCCAGAAGTCAGTCGAGCCAACCTGAAGTCAAGTTAGATGAATGCGACTTTGCACTCGTAGATGCACTTACCCTGCTAAACGGCTGCTCGTCGTCGTCCTCGATGATCAACTGATTCCCAAATCCTTCACCAGAGCGAATGCGTATGCAGTCGATCTTGCCCCGCTGAAATATGTGTCAGTGCATTGCACTGTAGATCGCGAACCGCGCGGGTATACCTTCAGCTTCTCCAGAGCACGTTGCTTCCGCAGAGCACGCAGTTTTTCCTGGACTTTCTGGCCGAAGGAAGGCTTCTGTGCGATGCGGGGTCGGGTAGGGCGAGCTGGAGTTTCCGTGTCTTTTGGAGCATGATACGAGCGAGGCTTTTGTAGCTGATGAGAGAAAAAGTCAGCTGAGTGTCGATCGTCGACGTCCGCGCCACAAACGCACCTGAGATGGCGATGGGGCCCTCGCGTACTCAGGAAGACCATCCTCGATATTACCCTCGTTGACTGACTCGGATTGCCGCGTCGCCACATTTTTTGCGCGATCATCATAAATGTTGAAGTGGTCGACAGTCCGCCCTTCGTCAATATTGTGCACCCCGGTCATCAGCTCGAGTGCGGGGACCTGAGGCATGCTTTGTCAGCGAGAACTCAGCAGAAGGTGTGCGTGGTAATGCACACCTCGTGGGCAGGCGGGGCGATCTCGAAGCTGGACCGGCGGAGTGGTGAGCCATGAGCATCGCTGCTTGCGACTGAGGAACGCCCTGCATTGCGTCCATTATCATCAGTGGCTGCTGTACAGAGCGTGCTATCAAGCGCACCAGATAGATATCCACGGTCAAACTCGAACGCGGACGTCGTCGTATCAAACAGCACGTCGATGGACAAGGCGACGCCGGGGGCTGAATCGCTGCTGTCCATACCCACCAACGCGCTTTGCGCACCATCCTCGCTGTCCAAGAGCGTCGGAGGTCCACCAGCTCCGGTTTCCTCAGTTCCTTCGAGAACAACTTGAGCCCGCCACTCGATGACCCTCTTGTCCAGCTCCTCCATCTCCTCAGGGTATATCGAGTCCCCATAAATGGTGGAGCCTTCGCTGGCGTAGCTGAACTTCGAGGCGGTGTCGGGAGACATTGTTAAGGGCTTTGTTAGGTGTTGTATGCGTGCAAGAGTGAGACTAGGTGGAGGGGACAAGTGGCAAGTGGCGAGAAGGTCCAAGTGCCAGGCACGTGCGATTTGTGGCAAGGGTAGTGTCACAGTTGGGAGTGACACGTGTCACACTCTATTGTTCGACGATTAAGTCGATTTGCCAGTTGCTGGCAGACTTCGAGGACCTGAATTCGCCGAGGAATATCGAGGAGAGCTACCAGAGGACAGAAGAAGGCTTATTCCGCGCCGTCTTTTTCCACTCAGCCTCATAGACGAACTGCATTGAATGTCAGCGAAACGATACTTGCAAGAGACGTTATCAAAATATTATCGCACCCTATCCAGGCGGCTCACCGCGAAGTCACCGGAAAGGCATCCACCGTATTGCCACGTGTGAGTGGTCAACGGGACTTTTGTCCAGCGTTAGCTACGGAGACAAAGGGACGAGCTCACTACGATGCATTAGTATGCGCACCCACACTCACTGTGCACATCGAGCTGTATACGACCCAAAGTTATTGTATGGGCCAAGGGTGGGCGTCCATCTTGTATACGCTTGACAGGTAAACAGACAAGAGCTGGGCAGCACCTGCTGCTCAATGGTAGGGGAGACGGTGGCGCAAGGGCAAGGTTATCATGTCATTGGGAGAGGTGTAAGCGCCTAACCATTGTTTTCAAGTATGGGTTCTTGGGATATAGTATCGACGTTACTGTACAGCAGCCTGTAGAACGACGTCAAATAAGCGGTAAGCGTCTGTGTAGTGATATGAACATACCTCTCCTCCTCTATTCCTTTCCCTCGCCAGTCTGCACCCCAGGCAGATCCTTCTAATCCCTCGCCCATGACCGAGGTTGCCTGGGAAGATCATGAAGTCAGGCGTATGCGCTGTACGCCGACATCCTCTTCGTCGTATCCTTTGAAGGACCCCTATAGTGACTCCGGTGCTCGCGCTCTCTTCCATGACTCTCGCATTCTTACTCGCATTCCCTGCATTACCAAGTGGTTCAGGCCATCCGAGGTATGCCAGCTTCCCTTCGGGAAAGAGTACGATCGCAGTATGCGTCCCCGGGCCCAGCGACGTTTCGAGATGCACAATCATCTCCCCCGAAAGAACAAACAAATCCTTTGAAGGATACTCATAGCGAGGATGAGCAATGGAATCATGACTGAGCTTCAAAGAGGGTGTCGCCCGTGGCTGGCATGGCAGGAAGTTGGAACTTGGCAGGATGTACGGGCGTAGCGGAAACCGGGCCGGTGTGCGCCACAGCCGGTGATGGAATTCACGCCTTTACACCTTCCTGTTCAGGGAGAATGGCCTTGCTTACGCTTTTGACTAGTCTACATGGAGTGAAGGCGTCGAAGGAATATGGAATGGATATGGTACAAGTGCAGAGTGTATACAGATGCTATGGAATGCTGAAGGTAAAGCACATGAAAGCGAGACGTAGTGAACATGGACCAGGATCCGTCGGTGCAAGAATCGTAGCGATGCGTGAATATAGCGAGACGAGCAAACTCAATAGAGAATCTGGAGTAACTCAATGAAGATTCTGCAGCTTCATCCACTCCTTATCGTTGGCGTTGAAGTCGATGCCCTTCTGCCTCCACCAGGCGCGCGCCTTCTCGCCTCCACCGATAGCGTCCTCGAGCGCTTCCTCGATATCGCACATCCGATACTGAATGGGCAGCCCGGACTTATCCCACCACTCGAGAACCTCTGGGCGATTGTACCGCGTCGCGCCCCACAGCACCTCTTGATCGTAGGCAAGCTGGAGCCCGCTCTGCAGCCACCACTCCAAAACCTCGACGCGACCGTGACAGGAGGCGTGGTGCAGCGCGTGCTTGTCGTACTTGAACTCGATCTGCGACGTTGCCCACCACTCGAGCACCTCGACGTGCCCCGCGGTGCTCGCCATGTCCATCACACGCCCAACCTTAAGCGGAATGCCCTGTGCCTTGCTGCGCTCCTTCCACCACTCGAGCACAGCGATCTGGTTTTTCGCGCTCGCGTACTCGAGCGCGGCCTCCGTGTACTCGACGGGGTGGCCATACACGTCGAACCACCAGTCGAGGGAGGCGACCTGCCCGTTGCGCGACGCCCCGTCGATCGCCTCGGCGACCGCATCCACTGACGGGGGCGGGATCATGTCCGAGTGCTGCTCGAAGCCATGCTTCCACCAGTTCAGCACCGACGTGCGCCCGTGGCGCGAGGCCTTGATAGGTATAACGTTCCCCGCAAAGAGCGTGGTGAAGAGGCGGCGATGCTGCGTGAGGAGGTACTCGAGCACGTTTACGTAGCCGAAGCGCACGGCGGCGATGGCGCCGAGTTTCGTGGGCGGGTTCTGGGCGGGGTCCATGGCGTGTATGAGCTGCACGTTGCCACTGAGAACGGCCTCGTCCATGCACGGGGCGCGGGTCCAGTCAGAGGGGCGGGGGAGTAGGGAGGGAATGCCGAGGGCGCGGGCGAGCTCCCAGTCGCCGACGCGGTCGATGATGTCGACCAGGATCTCCACGGGGAGATCTGGTGTGGTGCGGGGCTTGAACGGGGAGGGATCGATCGAGGGGGATGCTGGGAGTGTCTGGGTTGAGTTGAGGAAGTGGTAGGTGTGGGAGTCATGGTTGGCGAGGCGCGATGCAAGTTCGTCGTCTGTGCCCGCCGTGTGCAGGTTGCGGACCTTGAGGAAGAGGACGAGCTCGTCGCGTGACAGCTTCTTGTACGCATTGCGAATTACAGTCAGTGGATTAACGCTCGTCTGCTGAGGGGTCAGTAGAAGCGGGCAGCGTTGGGCTCAGCACGCACGGCCATGGATTGCGGGAAGTCGCAGACGATGACGGTCACAGACAAGGTAAACTCTGTAAATCGCGGCCAATGCCATGAGCCGAGTTGTAGAATCCCCACGCCCGGCGCACATGGCGCTTACCTTGTTCCGTTCGGCAAACCCTCGGCGCTTGTGCTTCCTTTGAACGGAATCCCGCTGCAAACTTCGATGTGCGCCTGGACTAGGTCGAAGGGAATGGGGTGTTGTTGGAAGGAATCGAAGCCAGGTCAAAAGATGGTTTATGACAAGTGCATGAGCAGACGGCGATGACACGTGGGGGTGGCACGTGGGTCTTACCCACAATCACCCACACCCAAAGACGCGGGGCAGAATTTGTTGAACTGAACAGATTGTGAACCTCAAAGCCTAACAAGAGCGTATCAGAGGCAACATCGTTCATCCCTTCACTGACCTGCACATACACAGGGGCTGAGACAATAGCCCTCAATCTCGGTTCTGCCGGCCAGCGGTGGCGCTGACGGGGTCGAGTCCATAGCCACATAACAATAGCATGTCATTAAAGGGAGATTTGAGCGCAGTAGACCTGCGGGTACAAAGGACGGAGGTGCGGATGTGATGGATGAAAGTAGGGTGTCCAGGGCCCTCCAAAAGAGATGCCCACCTCGACTAAGCATTGTGGCAGTTGGCAGCTTGCTTAAGGTGCTTGCCAGCTATCACGCAGTGAGCGCAGCAGAATCCTACCACAGAGAGTGCGTGTGCCACGGGGAGTACATGAATGTCGCGAGTTGCCGCACTGTGGCAGTCAGGTGGAATTGGCTCATTGTAAGAAGCGTACTGCCGGACCTTCAGCATTCAAATTGCCTACCAGCATACCTCTTCAAGGTCTCCTGGTAGCGCTCGTTTAGAGTCGCGACTTTTGCGTCGCGCAACTCTTGTCTTGCCCCAAGAGGTGGGGTATTCATATGCGCGCTGCCAGTGGAAACAGCAAAGTACCGAGGGTCTGAAGTGCCAAGGTCGAGAGACCACGTAAGGCGCAAGTCATCAAAAAAGTACTGAGCAATGAGAATATATCCTGACTTAAGGTATTGCGAGAGCGAAGAAGGAGAGGCTGGAGAGCGCGTTAACGCGGCGGGGTTATGGCCGGCTCGCGTGATCGTAAGAACTTCGGAGCATGCCGAGGTGAACGCCGGCTGTTCCCGTACTTCCTGCCAGGCTGACGCAGGTTCACCGCCCTCCAGCAGCGACGTCCCGTCGAGGAAGAACCTCAGCTCCATCCGCCTCAGTCTTTTCTCGTCTATCCAACAGCTAGCGAGCTCTTCCGCGGCCCAGCTACTTTTCCCGTCTGACCTCGCTGAAGTCCGTACGACACGCCCTTCCCTTCCTGGTCGCATACGAGCTCCCTGGACGATCTCGCAACCCCTCAAGTGCTGCTTCTCCGCGGGGACGTGGGCAAGAGCGTTGGCTAGTAGATTGTCCAGCGATGGAGCTCAAAAAGCGTGTTCGACGCGTGCATCTTGGCCAAGACAGTCGACAGCGCAAACGGGAAGATTGGGGATGGATATGGACTCATCTGCCTAAGGCGCCTTCGCTGCCTTATCGCCGCACGACAGCGAGAGGGGCAGACTGGATGGCAGGGGCTGGAGAGCACTGGGAGGCACGGGCGCGCGGGTGTGTAACCATGTTTCCATCGCGAGTCCATAAACTCAATATGCGTCTTCAGTATCTTCGTAGACCATCTTGCAAGAGCAAAAGCTGTATTCGTATCACTACCATGCCAATATTAATGCGCATTTCCCGTCAAGCCTCCGATCGACACCAGTGGCGTAAATCGGGTAGCAGAAGGACTGCGCAGGGTAGGCGACGGAGCAGATCTCGAGCTGCAGGGACAAGGCGAAGTAGGCGCGGTCGCTACTATGCTCTTGGGTAGGTCCGCATTCGCGTGGCCGAGATATTGCTGATGAATATCGAAGACCAGATCAGGCGTGCTGTTCGCTCCAGGGATTCTAGAAATGTTGTCGCCAGCCCCAGCGACGAGACGTCCCATCCGCACTGGCTTTGACTGGGCTCAGGTATATTTTGCAGACATGACCAGACGGTTTGACAACACCATATTCGGTCGGCACGCGCTTAGAGACCAGCAAGACCACGAGAAATTGGTGCACATCATTGCGCCAGCATTGACTTGCCTCAAGAGGACAGCTCCGTTGTCCGTCTCCCGGTATTAGTGTGAAGCTCCCTGGGACTGAGGAGCATAAGGTACGCGGTCGGACGCCCGAAATCTTGAAATGCGCTAACCGCTCGCAGTACGATGCGCTGATTGCACGGTAGACGGCAGGAGGAATCACAGACGCAAGTCGAAGAACCCTTGGGCTTGATTGTTCGGGCGGAGCGACGCAAGTGTATGTTCGTGGATGTCACAGAGGTTTATCCGCAAAGCCCACCTGCCTCGAGCAAGATTTGTGGCCCGTGTGCCGAGGCCCCAGGCGAGTATCGAGAGCCGCCGTGCATTCGAGTATGGCGCGGTATCCATTTCCAGAGTGGATTCGACACAGCAGATGCTTGCAAGGTCGAGCTTTGAGAGTTGCCACTCATTGACGAAACGGGATCTGACTTTGCACGCAGGTATGCTCCCCCGGACCGCCATTAGCCGTTACACCCCTCAAGAGAGAGATGCGCACCCCAATCGAGTACTCTTGACGCCGCAAATACGTCGAATCCGCCGGAAGGCCATGGTCGAATGCAAGGAGTCGGTGCGCAGGCCAAGCGTGACGTGACCACCTCACGTGATGGACGCCACTCCAGACCAAGGCCACCCATGCTCTGACCTTCGCCACTCCCCACTTGTCGACTGCCACTGACAATCGCCTTCTGTCTCTCAGACAAAGCTCACACAAACGCCTTCTTATCAAGATGTCTTCGTACAACAAGATCAACAAGAACACCGTGCACAATGCCGGCCACCCGCAAGCCACTCATGCGCCCGACCATGCGCGGCGACTCATGGTCGTCGGAGGCAAAGCCGGCCCTCAGACTATGTGGGACTTGCTCGCTCTGCGCCGTGGCGCGTTTCTGCGCGCCGTGGACGCGCAGGACGCGCAGGGGCCGGGAACGATCCGCGACCAAGGTGGATTGCGCCCGACGTCGGCCACATCGACTAACTCGTCCGTCACCCTCTTCGGTGACGAGAGCGTCGAGTGGATTATGAAGGAGGTCTACGGGTCAGGTGCGTTTTCTAGCAATGCATCTTACAAGTTACAACACATTCTGACGATCTTCCAAGGGTATCTCAAGCAACCCAAGCAGAGGCGCCCCACTGCAAAGACCCTTCGCATCGCCGACAACCACCGCTTCCGCTACTCCAAACACACCAAAGCCCCGAAGGCCTCCGATGTACGCTCGTATTCCTACCATTCCCTGCGCTGAGCCTGCTTGCTGACGCGCTCGCTATGCTACAGGTTCCCCCGCTCGAGGAGATGATCAGGGCCCACGTGACCGACAAGAACGTGACCGCCTCGAGGCAGGCGGCCATGCAGCCTGAGCTCGTGGCCGACAACGCAGTGAAGGACTTCGCGTTCCTCGCGAGCAAGGCGCGCCAGGGACGTGGTCAGCAGTCTGGCGAGGAAAATGAAGGGCTATCGTCGATGCAGGTGCGTTCGTGGCGCATGGGGTCCGGGCGTGGATGCTGACGATGACCGATAGCTGGTCCTTCGCGGCCTTCAGAAAGGCCCTGTTAAACAAGATCAGTTGAAAGCTAGGTCCCAGCGTTGCTTGGGGGTGCCTCCCTCCCAGAGTGTGCGTGCTAAGATGCCGATGGGCATCACGAAGGAGCGCGCTCTTGTTCCATTTCAGGTGCGTTCTCTTCGTGGCCAATGCAATAAAACTCTAATGCACATGCAGTTTCCTCCTCACTGTAATTACACCAACGAGCCTGCCAACGCCGTCGGGTCTGTGGAGCAGGCTGCATCGGATGCCTCGCCGTCGTCGCTCGAGGTATGTCTCAGTTCTGCATACATTGTTACACGACGTGCTTACGTGCTTCTAGCTGCCCGCCTCCTACTACGAGTATGAGGCCGATGAGGCGTACAAGACGCGCGTGAACAAGGGTGCTAACATGCGTGCGCCATCGCCGTCTGAGGTAAGCGTCAAACCTGTGAAGCATGCGCTACAATTTACTGACATATCTTGCAGCTCCCCGCCCCCACTGACTACGTCGCGGAGGACGCACGTCGCGCAATCGAGGCTATGATGCCGCCGAGGTCCTATGACCTCCCCCGTTGCCCTCGGGCTCGCCAGCGGTTCGTGCTTTACTCGACGCTCCAGGCGCTGCCCGGCTCGCCCGAGTAGACGAAGGTCGCACAACATGAAGCAAGAATCCGGGCAGGCGTGCTCAAGCTCGACGCTTCTGCGCGCCTCGCCCGCACATTGTCACGGTCGTGTGCTGGTCATCGACAATGGAGTCGCGAGCGACTATGCATTGTTCCCACAACCACCATCAACCCCGCCATCCGCCATAACCTCCGTCATCGCCATCCGACGACACCTGGGTCTTAAAGCCTGCTACGCAGCACCCCATTGAAGGCTGAACGTCCGGCCCTGCTTCCCCGACAGCAGCGTTACGACTTTTCCTTCGACGTCGTTTGGTTCGTGCCTTGCAGGACACTTTTCATGCAACGTTCTCCCCTTCCCCCCTTCCCCCCTTGCGTATACCTTACGCAGTGTACTACGAATGGCCCTCCGGGCCAATCCTTCTCAGCCTACCTTTTTTCTCTATCTCCTGACCATGCCTTTTTGCCTGGTCTCTTCTTTTCTACCTTCGGACGGTATCGTTCGCTTCGTTGCGTACTTACGTTCGCTACAACGCATACGCACCGCCGACTCCTTGGTTCCGGATATCCTTCGCGCTGCAGTATCGGATATATTTCCTCGGACGCTTACGCCTTCCCCCCTCCATATTTCTTCTGCCTCACTTGTCTCTTCTCAAGTACGTTGAATGGAAGATTTGGCACGCAAGTGTCGTCCAAAATATCATGCAGCGTTGGGACTTTACAATTCTGTGTGAGTTGAATCTGGGGGGAGGCACGTAAAGTCGCTACATCGATGCAGTACGACTGTACGACTGCCATCTGCGCTTGGATCTGAAGCCTGATAGTGGCGGGCCGGCAAATACCTGATGTGGACCCACAACTCTCACGCACAGCCAACGTCAAGTAGTTTGGTGGATATTGTACGATTCAATTGCTGCCATATACGGCTTCTAGGGTAGACAACGAGATATAAGGGGAGGCCGAGATAGATAGATAGATAAATGTATGTACGAAGCAGTGACCAGATGCTGCACGGCAGAGCCGAACAGTTGCTGCATGGCACAGAGCCAGCGCGAAAGGCCACGAAACCAGCGGGACCATGCCCGAAGCTTTGTACAGGAAGAAGAAAAACAGTAAGGCCAGATCTATCTACATATGCACGGCAAAAGAGGGAACGTACGCGGTACGTCGGGAATGGACAGTATTTTCTAGTCGAAGTTCCAGGACATCTGGAAGACGCCCTTGTCGAGGGACTCGAAGTTTTGGAAGAAGCTGGGCGAGAGGTCTTTGGGCAAAGTTAGAACAAAGGGGGTATGCGCAACAAAATACTTGCCGACGCTGCCCTCGGCGCAAGAGGGGCATTCGTCGACGACAGTCGCCGTGCCAGTGGCAGTGGAGCCGTCGTCCTTCGTGGCAGTCATGGTGATGGTCTGCGCATGTCTATCAGTGAACTTCGCCAGAAGACGAGCGATGAGTAACCCACCTTGCCGCAGTGCTCGCCGCCAGCGTACGTAGCGGAGTCGAGCGCAACGACCCAGTCGGAGTCTTGCGAGTACCAACCGCATGCGCCTTCACCGACCTCGAAGTACGTGGCCTGCGCGAAGGGGAGGAGGAAGTCAGCAACGTGAGGTGATGTGACACGCGCCGGGGTGGAGCTTACCTGGCCGGAGTGGTCGCCGCGCTTCGCCATCTCCGAGCCCGTCGCGGGGACTGGGCTGCCGAGGGCGGGGGCAACAAGGGTGGCGAGGAGCGCCGAGAGTGCAAAGATGGCCGTGCGCGACATGGTGCTTGCGATGAGTAGAGTCGGTGGATTGAGTGAGTGTTTGCGTGGGGCGTATCAATATACAAGAGCGATACGCGAACAGTGAAAGACTGTATATGAGATGAAAGGCCGGTGTCGGGCAAGGGCGAGCACAAATGGGCGCGGCGGGGAAGGGAGGTGCAAAAAAGCAGACTGCGCTCCGTCCCGCAGAACAAGGGCTTTTATACACGAGCGCGTTGACCGTGAATTGAAAAATGGAGTCCGTCGTCCGCGGCTATTCTGGGAACCGCCGGAGAGGGTGTCGCGCTGCGCGCGTCTGTAGGGCGACGTAATGGGGTCAGTATAGGCATCAGTCGTGCATATGTCATTGTGCTGCCCATAATCGGGCTCGAGCAGGCTCGAGGACGGGCCAAGGACAACGCTAAACCCGGCCGGCGAGTTTACATACCACGGGCCGCTGCTTCTTCGCCGTGCAGCAGCTCGCCCAAACGCCTGCAGGCCGGTCGAAGCTGACCGCCAGTAACAAGATGTGCGATTGGCGCAGTCGCAGCTCCGGCCCTCGAAAATTCGAACTTCCGCGATCGGGGTGATTATATCACGGTCACGCCCCGTGTCATGACGAGCAGCGTATTCAAACCGCATTCGGATATTCGTGCCCACCGCCTGGACGAGGAGCGCGTTGACAGTCCTACTGCATCGGGAGCGCGTCATGCGTAGCATCCCCCTCGAAATGCAACGCGGAAAGGTGGATAAAGAGGGCTCTCTGCGGAATATTCGGACTCTGGCCCGATGCTTTTGAGGGATATGATTCATTTTATAATGAGTAAAGCGCACATGAGTCCCCCATCCTTAAGTCCCCCGTCCAGCACAGTACGATTTCCGTCCCGAGGTGACAGCATAATGACGAAGACCACTGATCAGTAAGTGGGTAAAGACGCCTCCCTCCCCTTGCGCTATGTCAAGATGACCCCGTTTACTCGCTCTCCGCAATGAGGGCAACGATCATGCTGCAAGCGGTGTCAATTACCGGGGTCAAGCTGCGGGGACGCAGTCACGTACCGGTAAAGATAGTAGAAGAAGGAGAGGAGGTAGAAGCCGAGCTTGAAAAAGCTCTCCTTCTTGTGTCCCGGCAACGTGCGGAAGATCTCCGTAGCGTCGTACATGTGGTTTTTGTTGCGTATCCTGAAGCGTGGATAAGCGCCCGTGTCTTCGGAATACTAGCGATATCACGCACTTGTTCGCATTGTACGCTACTAGAGGCGCATTAAGCAGGAACGCGGTCCACTGGCCAGACAGGAGGAATAACGTCGAGAGGAATGCATGTGCTAGATTCTCGGGCAATACAAACTGGGGGAGCGGCTCCGTAAGCGGCACGAGCGTCAAGTTGAACTTCGGACACATACCTGGTTGAGCTTGTTGCAGAGGTCTATTGGGTTGATGTAGTCACACTCGAGGTCGGAGAACATGATGATCTGGGGGCGGTGTGAGCGCAAGGCCAGGGATGGCCGGGCGTGGGTTGCGACGTACGAAGAAGACCATGCAGAACAGCAGGCCCGCGGCCATCAGGACCGCGAACAAAAAAAGCCAGCCTGAGGGGAAGCCAAGGAAGTAGACGCGCGTGTTTGCAGATAGCGAGCGGAAGAGGCGACCATGGCGTTTTGGACGGCGAGTTCGGGCGGTAGCAAAGAGATGAGGGTAAGGCTGTATGAGCGACTTTTTCTATAAGGTACAGATGCAACACGCACCAGCGCCGCCCATCGTAAGATCGTCAGTTGAGGTTGAGGTAGATCGTACAGACGCGTAAAGTCGTGTTCTGAGCGTGGAAAAAGACTGCTTTCTGCGTCAGCGCTCCTTCTTTCAACTCGTAGAGAGCTTTGCGCACGCTCTTGGGCGCCTGAGAGCGGGGATCGGCGGAGGGGAAGGAGAGGAGCCACGGTGCGTGCTGACGTTCCTTGACGTTCCTGCGCAAAAGTAACGCACACGTGGAGCATGTCACGTCACACTTCGATTACGAGCAGCGGCGCACGCCAGTCGCGCTGCAAGTCAGTCCGACTTGGGCTTTCACGGGCGTCGAGCCTCGCGGGTGCAGGACACAGCTCGAGGCAGTCGCAGGTAAGCCACGCTTCTGGCAGCTATCCCACTCCAATCACATCGCCTCGCCCGCGGTCTGTGCAGCTCGAAGTCTTCTATCCGGACGGGGGTTTCAAGCGCGAATACAGCGGGTGTACAAGTAATATCGTGTGTATTCCAAGAAAGGGCGGGGCATGACTTCGCCCAAGGTGTGCAGCGAGAGATGAGGAGATAGAGGGGGAAACATGCAGAGCAACAGTATAGATTACAGCCAGCGTACGAGCCTTGATATCTGTGGCAATGTTAGGAACGATTGGCTTTGAGTTCGCTGCTGTAACGCACCATAGCCTAGAGAAGAGACATGCAGTCTTAATCGACGTCCATCCTTGCGCCGCCACCACGCTTGCCCCCTCGGCCGCGCTTGTTGCGACCGCCCCCTCTGCGCCCCCTGCCTCCTCGATGGGCGTAGTCCGCCGGGTCGGCGCCTGGCGGCGCGGTCATGACGGAGGCGCGAGGGTCAGACTTCACAATCGAGTCCGAGCGCAGTTTTCTGAGGGGCATGTCAGCACACGGCTAAATGCATGCACTGCAGACTCACGACTTCGACGAGTCCTCGCTGTCCATCAGGATGTCCACACTCCCCTCATCCCGAACGATCCCCAGCCCATCCTTGCCCCCAAGTCGTGATATCAACTTCGTTCCCTGCAGGCTCTCGCCAGCCAGCTTGACCGACAGCGTCTTTCCATCCGCTTGCTGGCCGTCAAACTTGCCGACCGCCGACTTCGCCGCGCCCGCCTCCTTGAACACGACCCGTATCCTGAGCTCCTCTCCACGTGACGATGCAATCCTTGCGCTCGCAATATCGCCGCACCGCGAAAAGATGGCCTTCACATCGTCCGGCGTCGTCCCGGCGACAAGGCCTGACACATCGACGACGTTCGCCTGCTTCGGCGGGGCCGCCGCACCACGGATAGACAGCCCGGGCCCCTGCGGCTGCTGCACCGCGTCGCGGAGCGCGCGCTGAGCGATGGGGGGCAGATTCGCCTTCTGCGGGAGCGCCGCGTCCGTGATGCGCGCGGCGAGCGAGTTGTGCTGGTCGTAGAGGTCGTGCGACCACTGGCCATCGACGTTCCCCTTCGGTGTGTTGCGGCTGTTCGGCCGGGACTGGTGGTGGACCGGGCGCGTTAACGAGGGGTTCCTGCCTGCCTAACGGCGAGAATTGTACGAACGTAGGGCGTCGTGTTGCGCATGCTGTTGGCGGACTTGTTGCGGACGGGGCCAGCGGCGCCCGGCGCGGTAATGTTCATGCGCTCAAGTAAAGAGGCCATGGTGAAGGAGAGGAAGGGGAGAGATCGGTTTGGCGTGGGCGCTTACAGTCTGGAGAAGAAAGACAAGAGCGCACGGCGCACAGCCACCGACGGCGCGGTCGAGATTACCGTTTTTGGATGTGGCGTCGCGCATCACGAATTTTCCTGCGGATGGGCCAGCGCCTGACCGTTTATTGTCATCGTCGGCATCCACGACCATGTTTCTCATTAGTTGACTTGAAATAAAAATTAAATTACAACGACGTGTTTGGTTTCTGGCGAAACGTGAGCCTGGTCTGGTCCAGAGGCAGATCAGCAGCTTGTCAGACCCTGTTCAGACCGTCGTCAGCGCCGGGCCCTTGGCTCGACAGCCAATGACTTACCCTCGATTATCTCCATACACGCAGATGACAACTTGAAGCTCATAGAATGACAGCCTCGAGACTGTAAGCTGCCCTGTCAGTGCTGACATTGGTTCTCAGCTCTTGATCCCACTGTCACTCTGAGGTCATGCATATGAACGGGGACATGCTATTAGAGCGCATTGACGCGACTGGCATGGTATGATATACTACGAGATAGAAAGAGTGGATAAGGTATGATGAAATGAACAAAAGTACGACACAGAAAACTTGGTGAAAGAAAAATTGCCGAGCCCACCCCACGACACGCCAGCATCTAATCCTCGTGCATGGCGTTCTCGCCCTGCGGCTGCACCTCCAGCTCAGCATGAGCTCGCTCTTCAGCCGCTGTGCGCGCCTCTTCCTCTGCCTCTGCACGTGCCTCTTCTTCCGCTTCGGCACGGAACGCATCTTGCATCGTTGCGGCGGTTGAGTCACTCGGGAT
This sequence comes from Schizophyllum commune H4-8, assembly GCF_000143185.2. NCBI lineage: Eukaryota > Fungi > Basidiomycota > Agaricomycetes > Agaricales > Schizophyllaceae > Schizophyllum > Schizophyllum commune. The sequence continues at coordinate 1,037,191 of NW_026089545.1, read as the reverse complement.
AGCGTCGGCAACGTTGCTGTGGCGGTCGACGTACACACGCCTGAACATCAAGGTCAGAGGAAGGAAGGCTTGATGGTGTGAAGCACGTACTCGTCCCACCATATCAGGAGGGCTTCACGTCGCTTCTTACTCATCAAGTTGACGGTGTTGAGGATAATTCAATAGAAGACCCCGTACTGCCACCCGCGATTCCCCCCAAAAGCGAAGTTGGCTTGCGAAGACAGAGCGAAATGAACCTGCTCAGAGTCAGCCCAGCTCGAAAGCTCGTCATGGTCGGACGCACCAAGCAGGCACAATATGCAATTGCCGGGATAGAAACTTCTCTGACACCATGTATATCGCCGTTGCTGGCCCGCTGCTTCGCGCTGTCACCGTCATTAGCGACTGCAGCACTGGGTCCGCAGAAGACGTGCTTATAGCACTGGGATATCCATCAATACCCTTAACGCCTGAAAGACTTGACAAGCGTACCTTGACGAGATATGGATGCTTGAGGAATGCGTCATTGTTCTTGAAATCCTCGCCTTCGTACAGCAAGCGGCAGAGATCACTGGGCTTGCGGGGTATCTCAAGCTTGAGGAGCTTGTTCCGAGCACTGCGACTCGTAAGTGATGTAGCCAGTCACGTAGTCGACGAGCGGAGCTTACACCTCATCAACAGGATCAACGATTGTAGGGGCGATCAATCGCGCACAGTCCGGATGATGATAGCCAGCCACGGCTTTGTTGAGCGGACCGGGATGGGGCTTCGAAAAGTCGTTCTGTGTCCAGAAGACTATCGCCGACTTGACACCCTTGACGTCGTCGGAGCGGGCTTGAGTGCGGGAAGCACCTGCCTGCAGTGCACGTATGTCAGTAGGTTCAAATGAGGAAGGATAGTAGACGCACAGCATCTGCGTAAGCACGCAAGATTGCCTGACAATCACTGCGGTGGGCAATCTCCAGGAAGTAATCAACAGTCTTGGGGTATAGGGATGACAGGAGCGAGTACGCATCGTACAGCATATTGTTGCTGAGGGTAGGATGTCAGAGCTGGACTTTGCTAGAGAAAGTATCGGGGCGTACTCGGTCGTGAACTGGGAGCGTGGCGCGTGAGGATCCCGGTTGATTCCAACCTCAAAGATATCGAGGATGGGATCATTGGCGTTGCAGTAGCGTCCGAATATCTTGCCTATGTGCGTAAATTGTTCCAAAGCGGCGTTGAACGCGGTGTGATCCAAGTCATCGTCATTGATGCGGTTGCGCGTCTTCCTGCTCTTCTTGCTCTTCTTGCTCTTCTTCGGACTGGAGGAACAGAATTGAAGCTAAATGCACTTTGAAAGAAGCTTGCGACTTGACTGACCGTGAGGAAGCAGAGTCCTTGTTGCTGACACTGCCTGTCGACGGCTCCCTAGACGCCTGCCGCTTCTGACCTCGGCCACCTGTACTTCTGGTGCTGTGCTGTTCCGGTTCAGGACGCTGCGGATGCTCACTATGAGACCGTCCATGGGAGGTGTGTCGTCGACGATGTCGACGAGAGGCTGGAGAGCGATTGCGGTACTGGCGTGAATTTGAGCGACTGTGCGACTGGCGGCTACGATGTCCATGGCGGGAAGAGGACCGAGAGCGCCCACGATGTGAGCGGTCCTGGGACGGTGAACGTGCCATGCTAGAGAGCGGTGTGCTGTATGCGGCCTTCAAGGCGTGACTGCAATGGGGGTTGGGAGTAAGACGTGGCGAGCGCATTGGCACCAAGCACAAACACTTGTCACGTGTAGTTTGTGGGTCCAAGAGTTCAACAATTGTGCAGTTTTTTTTGATGGATATTGGTACAACTACAATTCATCGTCACTTCCTACTGCTACCCCATCCGACTCGTAGTCTAGCTCAACATCCTCGTCTGCTTCCTCTGTATATGTTGCCTGCGTGTCACCTGGGATTGGTACAGCTGCAGCATCGAAGCGGGCACGCTCGAAGATCTCATGTGGAAAATCGGGGGTGTTCAAGTGCCCTACACCAAGACCAAGGTACCGCATCATCATATCGCGGTCAACGAAGCTGAAAATACATCAACTTTACATCCAAATGACACTACAATGACTGACCGGCCCACATAATACTTGGACCAATCACCGTGCCGGGAGTCACGACACAGCGAGGGACCAAGAAGATCGGTCGTCCTGCGATAATGGAAAGCAGGGATGAGATGACAGCCACGAATGATCTGTGCAGGATCAAGGAAACCAAAGGCGCGGTCTCCCCTACGATAGCGAACACGATCCAAACGAAGGTTATTTGGCCCGCCTCGCTGGTCAAGGGATAACCAGCGCACCCACAGGAATTCCACGGAGTGCCATTCACCCCGACCACCCAGGCGCACCTTCGCATGGAAGATCATGAGCGTGCGTGCATACATGAATGGGTAGGTCTTGATATCGTCCGTCGTATGCACCATGACATCACGGTGGCGCATAGGGTCGTCTTCCTCACCGTCGTGCAAGCCAAGTGGTGGAACGTGGACAAGATCACTGTCGCGTCGCACGTCGTACGTCGTGAAGTTGATGCTGGCTGTCGAGTGCGAGAACAGACGGTCATTCTGAATTTCGACGGCGGCCAGCTCGGTATCGGTATACTCGGGCTGATCGTCAACGAGAACGAGGCCTTGCAGACGACCGAGCAAGTGGGACTTGAGTTTGACGATGAAGGACTGTTGTAGATGAACAGTCAGAATGAGATCAGCCCTTTCAAGCTTCGACGCACCTTGAATGCCGGGTCAGCATGCTTGTCTGGCAACCACGTCTCCAAGTACAATCGCTGACCAGTTTCGTTGTGAGAGATGCGGTGGTGAGGCAGGAGCTCCGACGACGGGATGACGCGCTTCCGCTTGCTTGGTCGGTGCTTCTCCTCGTCGTCTAAGGCCTGCAGCTCTTCGTACATGCGGTCGTGTACCCGCTCTCGAGTCTCGAGTCTGGCAAGCTGTGGAATCACATTGGTGTTGCTGGTGCGTGCGCGCCGCTTCTTGACGACCCGGTGTTCGAGCTCGCCCTGAAGAGGTTGAGCATGGCATATCAGGTGGGAATCTGTATCAAATCACGTACCGTCTTCGTGCTGATGTGCTCAAGAGAGCCGTAGCGCCGGATGGCGTCAACTGCATCGCCGAGGAAATGCAGTTTGATAGTGCGTAGGCTAAAGCCCTTCGTACGCTTCCCAGACGTCTGCATAGTGTTGTTGCCGGTATCCTTCGTACTCGTGGTGCGCTTCGCTTCAGCGCGCTTCCGCGCCTGGTACTCCTTGTCGGTCTCGACGGTGCAGAAGTTGGAGCAGGTGATGTCGGCGAAGTGACGAAGGGCTTTGCCGAGCTCCGTTGTCAAGTCATTGAGTATCTTGACGGTGGACGACGTATGCATGCGAAGTTTCGCCAGCGAATGCCAGTACGTGGCGATGTACAGCAGGTCCAGCACCGACTTCTCGTGCGCATCGGGCAATAGACCCTCGAGACAGGGAATGATGCAGAGGAGTATGTCTTCATAGTCGCGTGCCGCCATGCGCGATAATTCCGATACATTGTGCGCAAATCTTCGTATCGTATCGCGCCCGAAAGTCTTCAAAAGAATCAGGGAGCTATAAGAGTCGTTAGACACAGTACAGCCGCGGCCTTATCGCCACGTACCATTGGAAAGTATACAAAGTGATGAGCAGCTCGCGAGGACGGCTTGCTACGCATATACATGGATTGATTGCCTATGAATGCGTAGCCAGGCCAGACCTTCGAGTTGCCCACCTGCGCGACATGTGTGGCATCAGACCAAAACATGAGGGCGAAGATCACACGAGGGAGATCGCAGCCAGGCTCGGGCGGTGAGGCGAGAAGATCTCGTTCGGCATCTCGAAACGATTGCGAGGCATAGAGCTCCCCCATAACCTGCTCCTCGGCCATGCTCTCGTACGGCGGTGTCCAATGTTCGGAATACGGGTGCCAATGGAAGTCGACCGATGACGGATCCTCCGTCAGGACGGAGCGCATGATGTGCACGAGGGACCGCGTGCACACACCTTCGAGTGTATATGGCACAAACGCATCCCTCGTACCTTCTCCGAGGTCGAGAGCGTGACGGCGCATTGCCGCGGTATGGCGCCGATTATCATCACGGGCGGCAGCTGATTCCTTCGCACCCGTAGGAACGTTGATGACGACAGAGCTGGTTCGCCAGCCAGAGCCTCCATGCGGCGACTGCACGTCCTCGGCGAGTAGCTTGTCGATCTTGTCGAAGTCAACGTCACAAAGGTCGGTGGGGTTGAACCGGTCATCGAGTAGCATACGTCGGTTGTCCTCGCGCCGCGCACGAGCACCGCTCGTGCTCATCTTCTCGTGGTGGCGCCCGAAGAGAAAGGATGTGATATTAGGATAGGGATAGATGATATCCGTGATACTACGGCGCTGCCTGCGAATCTCGGGAATCGGGACGTCCACTCGTTGCTCGAAGGAGAGATCCGAGTCGGGAATGCGGCTTGCCGGTTGACGTCTGTAGATGCGGGAGAGCCCAAAGCGATTGGCGGTGGTCTTGACGCGCTCGTGAACGTGGAGAATGACACGGCGTGGCACCGACTCCAGTGAAGGGGTAGGTAAGGCCTGCTCGTTCTCCTCAACGCGTGTCTCTACTGCTTGATCAAGCCGCTGGAGAAGTTGACCTGGTCCTTCTGGGAGCCTGTCGGATAGTGCAAGTCGTATTCGCGCACTGGGCCTCCATTTTCGACGCGCGCGACCGTGTTCGTCAGGGGGCTGAATGCTAGGCGCAGGCGACGGAGCCCGGCCGGGTGGCGGTTGCGCTAAGGGCTGCTCGCACGAGTCGATGTCCATGTTGGAACAGAACGAAGGCGGAGGAGGGGAAGAGGAAGGAGGTGGCGGTCCCGAGGTGGCGGACAGAGCGATAGAAGACCGCGAAGCCCGCTGCAGATCAATCAGTACTGGGAAGTACAGAGCCAAGCCGTGCACACACCTGCTTAGAAGGTCCAGCGGACAGCTCATTGACCGAATCAGATGCAAGTGCCGCCGAGCTGAAGGTGCTCTGCGTTGTAGATGGGGTAAGAAGCGAAGAGACCCGATCAAGGGAGAACTCACCTTCGATGCAGAGCTCTGCCTCGTGCTGTAGCGTGCATCATTGCCCCCATCACCCCAGTCTGAATCCCGGCGGGCCCGCTTCAGAGACTTTTGGACTTTGGATGCTTTGTTCTTCATCTTCTCCTTGAAAGCACCAAGATTCTCGCTGGATGCGAACGCGGCGATACCGCGTCTGCGCGACATCGCGGGGGCTCGGATGTTCTTGAGAGCGTCCTGCGTAGACTGCGCCGTCTGCTCACAGCGCTGGACATGGGAGGTGTACGAAGACGAGTCTTGGTAGATGGTACCGCATCCCCGGCACCGTAGCAGACCAGACATGAAAGATGGTTTGGGGGGCGAAATCCTGGGGGCAGGAGTGGACGTCGATGACTGAAGGAGATCTTATTGCCATAACTGCGCGCGTGTATACAGCGTGTGTGGGAGTACATGGGTGCATCATGAGTGCGACGAGGAGGGTGCTGAGCGAGAACACCCGATGTGAGAGCCTCGCATTGGACGACGGGCCGATACGGGTCGATGACACAAGGAGCGTAAGGGACATAGCGCATAACCGACCACGGCATGGTCATCGCCGCCAGAGTGTTGGCAGGTCGCGTCAGGCCTGAGATGAGCTGGCGAGGAAAGGATCGGACCGTGCTCACGTGCTGAGCTATGCCGGTGAAGCTGGCAAGTGCCGCCATCAATGAGAAGTTCAAATCAGCGCGCCGTGAATTTCATGATGCGCACGGCCTCGTCTCCTTTCACCATCCTTAACATGCAGGTGAAAAATCTTCCGAAGCTCAGAGATATACGAGAATCCAATCTGAGATTATACAAGTACACAAAGGGCTACGAAGCTATTCTACACGAAATGCAGCACATCAATAGGCGCACCTGCAAGTCACGAAAGTCGTCAGCCTACTTGTGCACCGACTACGCAAAGTCCACTTACCGATGTGCGCCAAAAACGTCTGCATCTTCACCCTCTTGATGTCGTCTTGGAACTTGACGCCCTTCGTGTCGTCCTTAACGCCAATGCACAAGTCAAAGTCCTCCAGGAGCTTGTCGAGGGTCTTGTCTGTATCGTCGCGTCAAGAACTCATGATCAGCGTGCCGTCTCATGGCTTAAGATGTCCACACTCGCCTTCGAACGCAAACAACGACCTGAAGTCGAAGGGCCAAACATTGCTCTCCGTCCCATCCTTCTTCAGCACTGCCTTGAACGGATCCGTGTCGTCCGGATGCAGTCGCGAGTTCTCCAATCGGGCTCTCCTGTGTGCATCGTCAGTCTCGAGCTCAACATACTGACCAGCCAATCAACCACGTACGAGTTGTCCAGCTCGACGTCGATCTTCTTCGCCATTGCCTGTGCCACTTCCTTCTGCTTCGCAAGCGGGACGGCAATATAGTCACCGATGCTGCCGTCGACGGTCTTCTTCACTTGTCCTGCGATCAGCTCCTTCATGAAGTCCTCCAGTCCCGGACTGTGATGCAGGTTCAGCGAGATTCAAGCCTTTTCCTGTCCTCGACTCACAGCAACTCCTTCTGCGCCCGGACAGGGAGGTCCTCATAGATCTGCGTTTTCAAACCACCGATTGCAGTTTGTCGGCTTTGGCCTTCTCGTTCGTACTTCCCCTTTAATCCATCCAGATTATCCGAGACGCTTTGCTGCGCGTCCTTTAGTTTAGACGCGTCGACGTTGCCAGCAAGGAGAACTCTCACCAGCGTTGGTTCCGTGGCATTGCGCGCAGTGAAGTGTGATGTGACGGTATTGAGGGCGGCGACGCTGTACAGTGTCGTTGGGTACACATGCATGCATTTCTGGAGACTGCTCACGCTTGGTTTACTGCTCTCGACATGTCATCGCCTGCGAGATCGTGCGACCCAGCTGTCGCTGCCGTACTACCTGGTCCACGCTGGTTTGGGTGTGGCGGAAATGGGCCGGGTGCAGTTGAGCCGGGGCGAGAGGTTGCCATGTCCTCTGGCAGATGGGCTTGAAATGAGTCGGATGCGCCGGGCTGAGTCTGGTGTTGGAGATGCAAGCGCGAGAGGAGGTGGGAGTAGGGTGTTCTTCTAGCAAGCTACACTCTACTAGGGCGCTCTATAGACGCGCGGCGACCTCATGTATCGATGCGTCCTTGCCGTGCCTCATGGTGGCAAGCATAGAAGGTATAGACCGTCATGAGACCCGCTCTATCAGCGTTCTACTGATCCTTCTATTACAGACTTACATATGCTGCTTCCTTCTTCATCAACCTCGTCCATCGCGCCAACTCCCCTCACCTTGCTCAGCCCCTCATTTCTGGCACCAAATCCCCTCCCGCGCCCTTCACCAGGAAATCGCGGACGTTCGTAAGCGCGCGGACTTCCATGCGATGTTGGGAATCGCGCGTCTCGGTGCCCATGTGCGGGAGCAGGCAGACGTTGTGGAAGTCATTCCATCTTGGATTCACGTTGGGCTCGTCGGGGAAGACGTCGAGGCCCACGGATGCGAGCTGGTGACATCGTCAACCATCAGTGCGTTCCGTGAGATGCGAGACCTTACATGACCGTCCTCTAATGCGCGTATCATCGCGGCTTCGTCGATGACCTGTCAGAGGTCAGCGCCTGAGGACTGTTTGCTCGTCAAGACATACTCACCTTCCCCCTCGCCGTATTGACGATCACCGCCCCCTTCCTCAACGACCTAATCATCTTCTCCCCCACCAACCCCTCCGTCTTCTCATTCAACGGCACATGCACACTCAGCACATCCACCTGCCCCAAAAAAGCATCCCTATCCTCCACATACTCGATCCACTCCGGCGCCTCCGGATTCCGCTTGCGGTTGTGGTACACAACCTTCGTGCCGAAGGGCCGCAGGAGGTTGGCGAAGTAGAGCCCGATGCCGCCGAGCCCAAGGATGCCGACGGTGACGCAGGAGAGGTCGCGCGTGGCGTGCGCGACGGCGGGCTTCCAGGCGCCGGCTCGCAGGGTGTGCTCGCCGAGGGAGAATTGGCGGAGGCAGGAGATGAGGAGGTAGAGGGCGGTGGTAGCGGTCGCTTCATCGACGGCGCCGGGGGTGTTGGAGACGCGAATGTCTGGGAGAGGAGAGCGTGGGTAAGTACTCGTATATGAGAGGTAGGGCGAGAGATGGTAATGGGTACGTACTCTTCGCTATGCAGGCCTGAACGTCGATCTGGTCGTAGCCTGCGCCATTGTGTGCTATCCATTGCACACCGCGTAGGCCGTTTATCAACTCCTTGTCGAAGACGCCGATCTTGTTGGCAGAGCCATTGGATCGGTACATGGCTACAACGCCATCGTACTTGCCTCCAGGCTGAAAGCCCTTGAGGAAGTCTGCGCGGTCAGGCGAGTCAAATTCCTGCGCATCGCTTGAGATGATGTGTAGTACCTATACAATGAACGCACGATGATCTCTGCTAGATCTCCGAAGAGTTGCTTCGCGTCTTCAGACGCCCAGCGGAGGCGACCTGAGGAGTGGATTGTGATCAGCTGCATGCCCTTCCCCCCCGGCCTCCACCGCAAACGTACCACAGATGAGGACCTTGGGGGACATGACGGCTCGGGATGCAATGGGGATCGAGCGTCGGCATTTCCGATAACAATGACATGGCAATGTCGCCGCGGCTCGCGCTGGCACCAGAGTTAGGGGCTTGCGCACTCGAAGCGGACCGACGGCAATCCGGGCCGGTCACGCTTGATCGCGGTTGAACTTTATGGACACGATGGAATATGCGGTCTGCACACTGACTCAGTACCCCGGCAATCGTCAGAATGCCTTTGATGTACTACGGATACAGTCAGACCCCTTCAAGAAAATTGTAGAGCGTTGAAGGGCCTTGGATCACCCGAGATAAACAGAATTGTACACTGTAGCGCCGCTTTACCGTTTAATGGCAAGATGGCCGAGTGGTCTAAGGCGCTACGTTTAGGCTTAGTCAGCGTATCCGTAGTCTTTCGGGGCGTGGGTTCAAATCCCACTCTTGTCAACAGCGTCCTCAGCGATTTTTTTACGCGCGAAATACGCGTAGAAAGAGTCCAAGAGCCCTGGAACTTTGGTGTGACTCACCACAAAGTTCCGATGTTGAATAGACATACGCCACGTGAGGTTATCACTTAGCCTTTCTTTTAGAAGTCGCCCGCAAAGGTCCCGCCATCACAGCGTCTCCTCCCGCGGGATGCTTGCTCGACGCGGCTCGTTCAGCAGCCCGCCCGGAAAATCATCGTACAATAACTCCGGGTGCGCACAAGCTCGATTGACAACGACCTACGTATCCAATTGGTGGTGCATGCCTTCGCAATCACGAACGTCGATGTTGAGAACCAGAGGGAAAGCCGAATATTCAAGACGACCGAAGAAGAACCGGCCACGTGCTGCAGGGACTTGAACATTGAGTATTTTAGACCGCGGGAACTTCCAAGGCTTTCTTCTTCCCATCGCCTTGTCCAGTCGTTCCCCGCCCTCCTCTCCTCCTACCCGCCCTTCACCTACGTCCACAATGCGTGCTGCCGTCGCCCTTGCTGCCCTGCTCCCCGCTGCGGCCCTCGGTGAGGCGCAAGTCGCGTCTATTGGTCTCCATTACTGACTAGGCTGCGTTGTAGCGGACATCTCCATCAACTTCCCCTCTGGCGATGGATACTGGTGAGTCGCCTGTTGCAAGCTGGGGGACGATGAACTGACGCGCTCTGCAGGGTCGCGAACCACTCGTAAGGCGTTTCCTGGCGTGTGGCGGGGGACTGAGCGTGCTAACCATGTTATTTGGCCCTCAGGAACACGATCTCTTGGTGAGTTCGCATGGCAACAGCCCGCCGACAACTCGCTCACCCTCCCCTCCTCCCCAGGTCCGCCTCGAGCAACGACCCGAACGTCACGATCATCGTTCGCAATGACCAGAACGCGACCCTGAACGGCGACTACGACATCGCCGAGTACGTGAACGCGGCGAGCCTGGTGCGTTCGGTCGGCGTAATTGCGCGGTCGCTGTTCTTACATGCGGACCCACCTTCTTGTAGACGTACACGGTGACGAACGTGACGCTTCTGCCCGGCACAGGGTACCAGGTCGTCTTCGTGAACACGTCGAACACGACGCAGGAGTACACGCGCTCGGACACCTTCGAGATCAAGCCCAACGGGAGTGCGTGCTTTCCATACTTCTCGCCTCATCTCATTGCTAACGTTGGTTGCGCTATAGCTACTCCCGCGACGGTCTCCTCGTCTGCGCCGTCGGGAACCGCGACGTCCCACTCGGGATCGTCTGGCTCATCGGGCACGCAGTCGGGCTCTGGCGCGAGCGCATCCTCCACCGACGAGAATGGCGCACCCGCCAGCCTCTCGCTCCCCATGGGCCCACTCGGCGCCGTCGCTGGTCTCATGGCCATGTCCGCTGCGCTCTTCCTGTAAAAGCCTCCTGTAGGCCTTTTTCATTGTCCGCTGTAACTCGCGGACTTGGCCTTTACGGCGTTTTTACCTGTACGGACTCCCTTTGCTCTCGTCTTCCTTCCTTGTACTGGGCTTGTGTGTTTGTGACAGTGTCGGACTGCATACACAGGGCGACTCGAGTGTACTCTTGGTATCCCTGTTGTTTTATACCCGGTCATTACCTCTCGTCTTGCTGTTGATTGTACCCTACACTTGTTCCTGTGTTGGCTGCTGTCAATCCAGCTCTTCTGGTAGTGACTGTCTCGTCAGAACCTCGTGAATCCGCAAGAAGCGTCCTGGCTGTGAGAAGGCCTTTTCAAAGCAAACTTCAGGACTCTGTGAACGGCGAAGGCAGCATCCACGCGATCGAGCCTCCCCTCAAGTGCCCGCCTATATAAGCGCCCGGGAAGTTTTGCGCCTTTCTTCGTGCGGCGGCATGGCCATACTTTTCCCCTGTTGCTCATATCCAGCGCATCTTCTACGCGGATGTTCGAGTGTCAGGCCATGTCCTGAACGACCGGAGCGTCTTAGCACCCGATATCCCTCTTGACGCTTCGGCTGCAGGAGAGTGGATGGGTCGGTGGTTCCGTACATACCTTTTGTCTACCAGACTAGTGATGTGCGGATATATCTCTAGCAATGCATTTTGTTGACTTCAATGATGCTGTATAGCTGTTGGCGAAGAGATGAGGAAGAGGGGGAGGTCAACAGTGAATTCGATCGCCGTGACGAGAGCTCGACCGGAAGGATCGGTGACAGGCTTGGGTTAGGTCGCCGAAGACGTTTCCCAATCCTTGCATCCTGCTCCCGTCTACATTTCCGCCGCTCTCGTCGTGCCTCAAGATGGTCTGCCTGCGCGTTTCACGAGCTCTCGCTTACCTCGGCGCTGTCTATGTCGCGATCTCTATGGTCTATACGACGACCTCCCATCTCCTGCAACTGCACCGCGCTCTGACGATGTACTACGGTCACAATCTCTTCACCAGCTCGTTTTCCTGGCTCGCTCCCGGTGGCAAACAGAATGCTCCAGCTCCGCTCGCACGAACGCACCACGATCTCATCCATGGCATCCCTCCGGGCACGATCTTCTGGAACTCTTCGACCCAGCAGCCTGCGGCGGAAACGCCAGAGGACCTCTTCCTGTCAAAGGCCTTCTCGAACTCGATGCGCCCAAGCAAGATTATCCCGTACTTCTATCGCGCTACGAACAGACCGGCTGCGAACGACATAACAATGACCACGCTCATAACCTCGAACCGATTCCACGTCTTCTCGCGCTTGGTCGAGCGGTACCAAGGTGCTCAACAACCATTCCTCTACCTAATGAACCCTGACGCACCCTATCCTTTACAACGCGCATATAGGCCCCATCTCCGTCGCAATCCACGTCAAGAATGTCACCAGCCATGTCGACGACCTCCTCGCCTCCCTGCACACGCTCTACGCCTCCTCCCCGCTCATGGCCGCGCACGTAGACGTGCACCTCATCGTCGACGTCTTCGACCGCCAATTCAACACCTGGCGTAACGTCGCGCGCTTTTTCGCGCGCACTGACTATGTGATGATGCTTGATATCGACTTCTCGCTCTGCACGGATTTTAGGCGGGTGATTAGGGAGAGTGCTGACCTGAGAGGGAGGTTGGACGAGGGTGTGGCTTTTGTGATTACGGCGTTTGAGTATACGAATCTGGAGGAGGGGACGAACCAGGAGGTGTTTCCGAGGACGAAGGAGGTGGGTGGCATATATGCGTTTGCGTTAAGGAAGTTAATTGGCTGATGCACGCACACAGGATCTGCTGGACCTGGTGAACGTCGGACGCATCGGGATGTTCCATGCGTCCTGGCAACCCGGCCACAATAGCACCGAATATGCGAAGTACTACGGCGCCGCTCCGGGCGAGGTGTACGAAGTGACACGGTATCAGCCGGCGTACGAGCCGTACATCGTCATGAAGAAAGACGGGCCACCTTGGTGAGTGGCCAAGCTGCGGTTCGACTCTGTCGCCACCTTGGAGTTTACAGATGTGTTGGACCATGTAGTTACCCTTCACACCATTGCTGACAACCATTGCCACCCAGGTGCGACGAGCGCTTCATCGGCTACGGGGGAAACAAGGCCGCATGCCTCTTCGAGATCTACCTCTCGGGTATCTCCTTCCAGGTTCTCGCGGACCACTTCATCATCCACCAGAATCATCAGTACGAAGAGACGATCCGGAAGAATGAGGTACGTATGGGCGGAACAGCATATACGCGCCTGCTTCTGCTCAAGCCACCGCGTTGCCACAATTTCAAGCTTCGTCTAACCTAACCTTCAGCGCAAGCACAATCGCAAACTCTACTCCGAGTTCAAGGAAGAGACGTGCTTGAAGTACCTCAAGACCTATGCGGATGCGGGTCTTCTGAACACGCCACTTGGGAGGAATGCGCGGGAGGAGTGCGTGAAGATTAAGGGAGTGGCGAAGATTGCAAGGCAGGTGAGTGGCGGGCCGCTTGGTCTGTCAATCAGTCTTCCAAGGGGAGGGAGAGGCGGTGGTGGGGAGTGCATTTCGTCGGCCACTGACTCCGCCATGGATATTGGGGCTCTGGCTGGGATTGAAGCCTCGCTGACTCAAACTTGATAGATCATAGCGGACGCGGAGGGCCAATCGCTCGATGCCCCAGCCTCGTGATCAGCCTTTCACACAACAGCTCGTGGCAACATCAGTTCCGTAGCGTCGCTGGGTTTTTATGCGGTCCGTCGGTCTTTTCCAAGCCATTGTCCCATGAGGACTAAAGCCGAACTCACCAGGATTGCTGAAATCTCATGGCCGGTCACAAACCTGTATTCACACGCATTGCAGCAATAACAAAGGGAGTCTACGATTTCAGCACATGCTATGGCCATGAGCGCGTGTGTGGTGATCGCGGAGTGAGAATACTCGTGGGGAAATTGGTAGGCTATAAGAACGCTGTGAACCGAAGCGCGATCTGCACGTATCTGCCTTTCGTGTGCTGCCACACTCGCCTGAGTCGCCTTCAGCTCGTACACCGCCAGCAGCTTCTGACATCGCGTCCTTAACTCTACTATGACGGCCAACGAAAAAGAGAACGCATTCTCATCGAGCGCCAAAGCGCAGCAATATCCAGACGGGCTGTCCTCTGCCACAGAAGAGTTCGTGCCACGTCCCAAGCGTCCCGAACCTGTTCTCTTCCGTGTCGGCGCCTTCTTTATCCTTTGCGATGGCTACGACACAGAAGACGAGAGCCAGACCCCAGTGGCTTCGACCGCAGCCAAGGCTCCTACTGTGCAAGTCAGTTCCGATGTGGCATCTCAGGCCAATGGCGTACACAGACCTTCTTCCCTTGCCGTCTACGACGATGCCTCTGATGCCAAATCGGACGCCCCAAATTGTGAGGCAGACACGTCTCTGACTACCGAGATGAGCGTCACGGAGATCATGCGCGAACTCGAGCTGTTGGGTGAAGAGAACAAGACGACGACTGGCGGCAGTGATGTATCTACATCGGAGGGTGCGTCTTCCTCCCACCACTCGCTTCCTGGATTAACTCACCTTGTCCTTAGCCAGCGAAGTCGATGCCACCAAGCTGTCCTTCTCTCCGGTCGAGGATCAGGTATCCTCTTCGAGCGAGGAACAGTCTGTCTGAGGAGTTGGATGAAGGGTCGTCTCCGGTGTTGTCACTTTGGGAACGAGCAGGGGAATTATAGTAGCTGTTTACTTGGATTATGCTCCTCTCTGGATAGTCTTGTAGCATGGGTTCGTCTCTGGTACACTGTCTGGCTTACTGGCTTGACTCTTGAGTATCGCTCAACAGTCTAACAAGCGGCGGTCGAGTCTTGAACTCGAAGCGGACCATGATGATCGAATTCTGAAGGATTCGATGCACGGCCCGGACTTCCGGACTCGACGTGTCCGCCGCGCGCCGCCAAAGGCCTCCAGTGACACCACTTTCTCCTCCGGCACCCATGTCCATCTGCTCATAATTGCTGTAAATTACGATGAAGTCCAAGAGGAGTGCGCGGAAGGCGACATGGCTGGCGTTCGGGCTCGTCGTCATGTCTGCATTGACCGTGACCGCGGTGGACACGACCTCCATCCCCGATGCGGTGGAATCGGCGGTACCCAAAGACGTGAGGGGATCGGGATATCCACCCATTTGTGATGCTGATTATAAACTATAGTCGCATCATACAACTGCACATGCGGTACCTCGAGCGCAGACAGACGCAGTAAGCAAGGGTGGAAGTAGCATTGACGCTCGTGCTCAAGCGTGTCGACAGGATAGCTCAGTACAGAGTATACAGGATCAGAATGTTGAAGGTGCGTTCCCTGCAGCCCATCCTGTAGCTCAGCTGACATGCGAATCAGCGACTCGCGCGTACAAATACGCGATGACGGTGCTGAACATGCTCACGGCACACCAAGCACAACCGACGCTTGATCCTCTAGCCGCACATCGGAACACACACTCCCGATCCATCCTGTCCTCCTTTGTCCCAGATATCAATGGTCCGGGACCCCTCGCCAGCGCTATGCGCATCCTTGCGCGACTGCAGAACCTGTTTCCCAGCTTTACGGGCGCATCGAATATGGGGTACTTCTCCACCGCGACGAGACGAGAATACGATCTGTCGGTCAAGGTCATGGATCTCCTGCAGCACTCGGCAGACTTGGGGAACATGGACGCGCTTTACATGATCGCGCAGCTTTCCCTGGTGCGTGCCGTGCGTCACTTGCGTTCTGCGTTGCTGACTGAATCGGTCTAGTTTCCCCCAACCGAATTGTTCCCCTTGGACCCAATTCTTGCGTACCGCACCTTCTCCAAGCATGCAGCAGAAACGGGGAACGCTACATCCCAATCCATGATCGCCTTCTTCCACGCCACCGGCTACCATGACGTAGTTCCCATCGACCAGGCCAAGGCTCAGCTATACTACACCTTTGCTGCCAATGGTGGCGACAAGGGAGCACAGATGGCGCTTGCGTACCGGTACTGGAGCGGTATCGGAACAGTCGAGGACTGTCAGCGCGCGGTCGTGTGGTACGAGAGCGCCTCGGAGCAGGGTTGGTCGTCGTCATCCTTACCTCGATCATTCACTAACCGAAATTATGTAACTCAGCTATGGCCAAATATCGCGCAGGCCCCCCTGGTGGACGCACATTACCTCAAACTCCTACCCGTCTGTCAGACTTAGTAGGCGGTGTGTACGGCCCGGGGGCCAGTGTTGCTTCCACAGGTCTCAATGCACAACGCCCTGCCATCAAGGCTGGTATAGCGCGCGCGGCAGGCGAGACATGGGCAGACGTCCTTGAGTACTACTTGGTAAGTTGATTGCCCCCTTCAAACGCTTCTGCATCTCACCAACACCCGTCAGTTCAACGCCGACCGCGGCGAGACCGACTTCGCCTACCGCCTCGGCAAGATCTTCTACCAAGGCAGCATCTACGTCTCCCCCGGCGGCATCGCCTCAGGCAGCGAGGGCGTCGGCGCCGTCCCGCGCGACTACGAGCGCGCCCGCTACTACTTCCTCCTCATCGCGCGTCAAGTCTGGCCCCGGGACCCACCAAACCCCCTACACCCCTCCGCGAACCAGATGAAGGAGGAGGGCGGCCCCGTGGGGTACGCCGCCGCGGCCGCGGGCTACCTCGGGCGCATGTACCTGCGCGGCGAGGGCGTGAAGCCGGACATGGCGCTCGCGAAGATGTGGTTCCAGCGCGGGGCGGACCACGGGGACCGGGAGTGCCACAATGGGCTGGGGATCATGTTTAGGGACGGGCTGGTGCCGAATGCGAAGGCGGATATGAAGAAGGCGCTCAGTCACTTTGCGGTCGCGGCCGGGCAGGAGCTGGCGGAGGCGCAGGTGCATATTGGGAAGTACCACTTTGGTGAGTGTCCAATCTATCAACAGTATGCATCGCTCTGACTCTTGCATAGAGCGCGGCGAACTGGCATCCGCGACCACCTACTTCGAAGCTGCCATCAGACACGGCTCTCCCTTCGAGGCGTACTACTACCTCGGCGAGATCCACTCTGCTCAAGCGGCAACACCCGGCCTTCCACCCCACGTTACGTCCAGTTCGTGTGCTATGGCCGTGTCGTTCCACAAGCTCGTCTCCGAGCGCGGCGTCTGGGACGACGATCTGCTCCGGGAGGCTGAGATCGCATGGATGTCGGGCACCGAGAAGGGGCAGGAGGTAGCGATGCTGAAGTGGTGGATCGCAGCGGAGCGCGGGTCGGAGATTGCGCAGAACAATCTGGCATATGTGTTGGATCAAGATCGCAGCGTGCTAAGGCTAACGCGCTTCTCGCCCATCATCCCCTCTAACGACACGGCGCGGCTGGCGTTGACACAGTGGACCCGTGCCGCGGCGCAGCGCAACATCGACGCCCTCGTCAAGGTCGGGGACTACTACTACCACGGACTTGGCGTGCCAGACGAGTCGGAGCAGACCCGATACGAGAAGGCGGCTCGGTATTACCAGTCTGCCGCGGACACGCAGATTAGCGCGCTTGCGATGTGGAATCTGGGCTGGATGTACGAGAATGGGATTGGGGTGCCGCAGGTACGTGGCTGTTCATAAGACGCCAGATGCGGTCCTGACGGTTGTGTACGCAGGACTTCCACCTCGCCAAGCGGCACTATGATCTTGCGCTCGAGACGAATTCTGAGGCCTACGTGCCAGTGCTGCTGTCTCTCATACGGCTGTACGCGCGCAGCATGTGGCATACCTTGCAAGGAGGCAAGGGCGGTCTGAACCTCTGGGAGTGGGAAGACGAGAACCAAGATGGTACGCCTTTTTTGTTGTCTGATGATTTTGAATGCTCACCCTTCGGCCAGACGTACTTTCGGGGCAAATACCACCTCAAGTCGAGGACGGGCGGGAACCACCGAAAGAGCCCAAGGAGACACCCTTGAGTAGGGACGAGGAGCGGTACTACGAGGATGGTGGGCCGTGGTACATGGGGAAAGCTCGCGAGGACTTCCGTCGACGCAAGAGCGGTGAGCCGCGTGGCCCTCGTGAAGATGAGGATCCCATCCAAGTGAGTCTTGGTGTATGGCCTGCTCTACCTAGCCTCACGAACTCTTCAGTGGGCCCGCGACCGCAGAGCTGCCGAGCAAGACCGCGATGGCGACTTCGGGCCCGAAGACTCCTTCGAAGGCACGATGCGCCTTCGCGCTGATGCCAAAGAAGACGACGACGCCGACGACATGATACTTGTGATCGCCCTTGTCGCGCTGATCACTGTGCTGCTCTACGTGCGATCACGCATATACGACCAGCAGCGACGGCTGGCAGGGCAGGACGATGCGCCAGCTCAGAACGGTGGAAGATTCCCTCCGCCCGGCGACCCGGCGAGGAACGAGTGGAATATTCTAAGATGATCAGGGATCGCTTGGTTTAGCGTGTAAAACATAGGAAATGCGAGGTTTTCCTGCTCTTCTAATTGCGCATCCAGCGTGGCTATGTCTGTGAGCAGCTCACGGTCTGTTCGAGTGGTAAGCTTCCTCGTCCATTGACGACGTCCTGCAGGCTGGCCGCCGCCCTAAATCCTGGGAGTGAGTTGCTTTGTATGGCAATGGATTTGTTTCCCAATATGGACGCCCTTGTATGATTCCGCGGAATCATTACGGAATCAATACGGGAGTAATTCGCTTATTTCTTCCTCCTTGTTCGACGCTTTCTTCTAGGTTCTCCTTCCTTCTCAACAGGACCCACATCCCTGTAGCTGCACTCGCGGGCAGATCATGCGCGATAAGAAAAACAAAAGAGGGTCTCAGCTCGGAACATCTCCAGATCACGAGCCGACATGAATGTCACGGTCGTCACGATAGTCTTCAAAAATCAAATGCGCCCGCTTTCCTGCCTGACCTCTTCCCCCCACCCCCAAGACCAGAGCTTGAAAGTCCCGCTTCGCAGCTCCCGTCAACCTCTCAATTCTCGCAATGCCTCTCGGTCTCGCTGCCCTGAATCCTCAGGGCCTCATACGAAGGATCAAGTCTACTCGCAAGAAGCACCATGCCGGGCGCCAAAGTGATAACGTCGAAACGACCAAAGGCTTCGCTTTGTTCGCAGCGAAGAAAGTTGCCCCTCCCCTCGTTCGAGAGAAGGAATGTGCCCCGCCCGTTGTTCCTGCTCGTCTTTGCCGCTCAGCTGCGACAGCGCCTAGCGAAACGCAGACGCCGCTCGATTGCGTCTGCGCGCAGCGTATCGAAGAGCTGGAGCAGGAGGTCGCAGCCATAAGGGTCCTTCTATCCGAACACATCTCGGCAGCCTCCCAGGTCAAGAGCACCCACCGTTCCTCGGCTCAGCTGGAGAGCGTCGCTGTGCAGACCGACATCGATACTTCCCCCATCGTGGGAAAATCCCCGTCCCCCATCCCCCTCGAAGATGGTTACCTCGAGGAGCGCTCGTCGTCTCCTACAACTCCAACCTCCGGTAAGCTGTCCGGCGATGCCCTATATCTCATCGCGCTAATCATCTCATCTTATCGCCAGACCATGGCGACGAAGACACTAGCTACGGCTCGATCGACAACACCCCCGACCTCACCTTCGACCATCCCACCGATGTCTCTTACTCCGCCTCTTCGATGGACGAAGACAACTCTCCTGTCCTCACTGTGTT
The DNA here is from genome assembly GCF_000143185.2 of Schizophyllum commune H4-8. Lineage (NCBI taxonomy): Eukaryota > Fungi > Basidiomycota > Agaricomycetes > Agaricales > Schizophyllaceae > Schizophyllum > Schizophyllum commune. Next base: position 1,018,061 of record NW_026089545.1, on the reverse strand, counting down.
GAACGCGGCTGAGCTCACGTGTGCGCGTACTGCCGGCATGCATTATCCCCACGATCATCTCGGCAGGGAGTCGGCCGATTGTGGCATCGTGGAAGAGCATAGTGCTTCCCTCGACCATGGCAGCACGTTCGAGCTCGAGCATCTTCCATCCCTTCGGAAGCACGTTATCTGGGGTGAAGACGTCGTCGATGACCGATCCGACGTTGCCTCAGACTCGGCCTCTATCTTATCCGAGCCGGAAGTTGTCTCCAGCGGACTGCTCGACGCGATAGACGAACTGCTTGAGGAGCTTCGCGATGCACCTCAACGTCGTCCGGCCTTGCTCGACCGCAGGCCATCCTTTGAGACTATAAGTCTCGTACAGGCTCGCGAGCAGCGTATTCACAAAGAGAAGGTGAGCTACAGGAAGTCCAGGCGGTCAGAATACATACTGACAGTTACCCAGCAGTATACTAGACTGCACCGTTCGCTCGAAGCAGAGGACCTTGACGCTCGGCACGATGATTTGTGCCAACGCCGCCCAACCGTCACCGGATACTACTATCAGCGGGCCTCCTACCATCTGCTGCCAGTGTCCACGTTCTTCCCACCTCACCCCAACTCGAAGCGTCTGCCCAAGTCGATGAAGCCCTCTTATAAGTGTGGACTGCCCGGTCTCGAAGAAGATCTCCCACCCGAGTATACGCCCTCTGCGGACGACTCGCTTCCACCTGCATACGCATTTACCGAGGACATGGTCAAACGGGTGAAGGCCTTGGCACCTGCCTCTGCCGGACCCAACCCGCATCCCATATCGATGACGCAATTCTTCGAATTGCTAGACATAGTCAAAGCTGGGAAACCCCTACCCATCTTCTCAATCGGCTCTTGCGAGGTCATCCACCAGCCGACGACGAAACGCGTGGTCAATTGGCGCAACATCTACCTGGAGGCTGGCTGCGATGGTACTCCTCCGGCCCAACGCGCCACCGACGTGCTCGATCGCGCCGCCGCATTCGATGGCGTCGTTCCCCTGACATATGTGGGGGTTTACGACGTCGGCGAGCCGATCGACGAGCAGGACATGTTGCACCGCACTGTCTACAATATCGCTTTCAGGATGCAGCCCGCGGAGTACCAAGCGACGGGGAAGATCTTGGCCGGAATATACATAGCAAACGCCAAGCAGATCGTGCTGCAGGCGTTACGGCGGGAGCAGGACGCGGATGAGGCGCCTGAGCAGCCTCTGCCAGTCGACGAGCAGCGATGCAAGCCGTTGCCTTCGCAACGGAGACCGCCATCTTGCGTCCCCAGCGAACTCATCGACCCTGATACGGGCTGCATCATGGATCCTGGCTCTTCTCCCACCCCCAGTCTACCCGCGCTCCCCCTTGTCGAGCCCTCCGCTCCTATGCCTGTACGCTATTACACTCCTCCACCGTCCATCGAGCCACCTGTTCACTGGATCGGAACGCAACTGCTATCCTCCTTGGACGACTACTAGATAAGCTCGAAGTCTCCTTTATTCCAAATGTACTTGTGTTCCGACTTTTTCTTCCTTTTTCCGTGTACTATCACTGCTTCGTAAGTAGGTACTATACATCGACGTCGGTCGGTGCTGTGGGGTCTTCCTATCGGCTTTTTCATCTCTTCTCATCTTGTACTCATATCTCCTGCTGTCCCTCGAATTGATCGTCCTTTTGGCAGGCAGCGGCTGAGGTCGGTAGACCCCAAGCGCGCCTTGCCACAAATCTCTTCCTACTATTGTGTGTGATGCGCGCGAACTAAAGCCATCATACTATCGGCTGTGCTACGGCGGCAGAAGCGGACAGGGCGCTCATAGCGCGGCGATTGCGCCCTCCCCGCTTCGCCTCTCGCTACCATGTCTCAAGACAGCTCTCTTCCAGACTACAACCAGGCTAACACTATGGGCGGAGGTTATGGACCCGAAGCACATCCTATCGTTGTCACTGTCCGTTCCCCACTACAGTTGCAGGATTCTGCGTCCACCACGGCGCCTACATCTATGCCTCCCCCAAGTGTGGAAAGCGCCAGAGAACATCTCATAGCTGGCTTGTGCGAGGGCCTGCGAGCGCTTGTTGAGAGCACCAGAGCTCCACTAACAGGGCCGCTTGTCATCGAGCACCGCGAGCGACGCGTTGCGCTCGGGAGGAAGCGCATGGAGAGCATGAGTGGGAGGGTGCGTTCGAGGATATAGACACGATCTTGGGAATCTGTTGAGCCTGATAGATCTCTCACAGAACGCTGCGCTCTATCTCAAGTCTAAGTTCGGGCTGCTGGCAGCGACTGCGCCGGTGCGGATCGAGGCGGCGTTCCGGCGAGAGCAGGATGGAGTGCTAGAGTGGATGGAGGTGGACATGGACGCATGGGAGGAGTTGGTGCCACATATGCATCGGCTGATTATACGGTCGTGAATAGGGTCACGCAAAGCAATATCATAGTGTTCAAAGGATATGTGAACGGATATCTCGGACAAGCGCATAAATATGGTGATAAAGAATGAAAGAACGCGTACACTTCGCGCTCTACTCCAGCTCCGACCTGGTCATCTCAACCGTTTCCTCGGATTGATCAATGACGAGACGGAAGTCGCGCTCCTTGTCGTACTCAAACCTACCGAGCAGTCAGCTCCCCTCCTGAGACATATCGCGCGAAATCACTTACCAACAAGTAGCCACAAAATCCGGGAATTTGCTCGTATCCGCCTCCGCAATTTGCTTGAACCAGTACTCCTTCAATCCCGCATCCTCCGCGCCATTGCCCGTCTCCCCAATTGCAAACGCCTTACCCTTCCCCTTCGCATAGGTGTCGTAGAAGTCGCCGTAGACGTCCTCAAAGGTCTGCTGCTTCTTCGGGTAGATGTCGATGCCGACGAGGTCGACGGTGTCGGGGTCCTTGGGCCAAAAGGGCGCGAGGTCGTCCATGGAGCCGGCGGCGTTGGGGCACCAGAACATCTTGATCTTGTCGTTGGAGGAGACGGCGGCGGCGATGTTGGCCCAGGCGGTTTGGTAGGAAGAGGCGTCTGTGTCGGATAGTGAATACTGGGTTTAAGTATACGGACTCAGAATGCAACGTACCGCCCGTGTACGTGCCGTCCGTGAGGTACCAGTTGATCTCATGGGCGAAGCGAAGCCAGACCTCGACGCCCTTGTCCGTGAATTGCTTCAGCACATCTGCGACCTGCGACGCGACCTTCTCGTCGATCTTCGAGAGATCAATGGAGGGCATGACGGCCGGAATGAAGACGGCGCCGGAGTCCACGACGTCGTCCATTTGCGACAGCAGCTGCTCGCCCTTGAAGGTGGAGGACGTGATTTGCGCGTACCATCCGTAACTGATGACAGCATGAAAGCAGCGTAAGTATCGAACAGAATCAACAGAAGATGATACCGACGTGCTGGCCTTGGACTTGCCCAACTTGTCATCGATTTCTTTGATCGTGTTTCCGGCGCCGCTGTCTGGAAGCCAGCCCCACGGCACGCCGTTCTTGGCCTTCAGACCGTCTGCGGGCAGGCTAAAATTACTGTTCTGCCTGGAGGCATGCAGGCCAGAGTAATCAGCGCGGCCAGAAAGAGGAGACGCAGCGGCCTAAATCGTGATCAGCACGTGAAGGGTCGACGTCGTGTACCGGTTGGACAACTCACCTGGCTGATATACAAGCCACCTGCGAGAGAGGCTACAAAGGAAGGAGAGAGCTTCATTTCGAGGGAGCGACTGAGAGATAGAGGAAGGAGAGTGAAGATGCAGTATACTCTCTCCTTGGAATTGCTGCCTTTTATGAGACCTGGTATCCGTCACTACTTACCCTGAGTTCGGGCAGCACTCACCTCAGCGCTCGAGAGCTCTCATAGTGCGACGTCTCAGGGTAGGGACTAGCGCTCAAGTGATGTGCGGCGCATTCATGATTAGTGCGTCCTCGCTTCGCATCATTGATTGGACATCCGCTATGCTGAGTGCCAAAAATCCGTGCAAGACGCGACAAAGTGGATGTTGACGTTTGGGTATATGGTCACCATCTAACTGTGGAGCTGCATAGATTGAAGATTCCTGGTAGCACTCGCAGGGTGTTTCAACCGACAGGCGACAACGGGAGTGGCAGGCGTAAAAACCACCATAAAGCTGTGATTGGACTGAGATGGGTGCTGCGGTCGTGCTAGTTCAGAGTTTAGCTGGGCGTCTATACAGCACAGAATACGAGTAAAGCGTGTTTAAGCGCCCATGCCATGCAACTTTTTGTCAGAGCGACATGGCGGTCAGGAGCAAGAACAATGTGGGTCCGACTTTGCATCTATTTTTCCTCGGCCGAGCGTCCCGGGCCGATCTCCGTGGGCGCTCGAGCGCCTCCGACATCGCTGCAAGACCGCCACGGTCGCTGCCCTCGACGCCGACATGTTCGACTTCGACTCCCTCGAACCCCACATTCGGACCATTCTCTCTGCGCCTGGCGTTGACCTGAAGACGGTCAGCGCTAAGCGCGTCCGCAAGGAGCTCATCGGCCGCGAGCCTGAGCTCACCGCCGACTTCATCAAGGAGAACAAGTCTGAGATAGACGCGGTTATCGGGCGCGTCTTTGAGCAGGTCAACCCGCCGGACCAGGAGTCTGAGGTGGAAGAGGAGCCTGAGGAGGAGGTGAAGCCCGCGGAGAAGCCGTCTCGCAAGCGGAAGCACTCAGGGGAGGACGAGGACGAGGGGACGGAGGGGCAGACGGGGGACGATGACGAAGAAGAGGAGGAAGAAGAGGAGAAGCCGAAGCCCAAGAAGAAGAAGAAGAAAGCCTCGTCGAGCACCATGTCCGACGCGGAACTCGCGCGCAAGCTCTCAGGGGAGATCAATGGACGCGCCCGACGAACGAAGGCCCGCAACGCTTCCCCACGCAAGCAGAAGAAGAGCGCGGCCACCGTCGACTCGGACGACGAGGATGGCGAAGAGGGGGGAAAGAAGAAGAAAAGGAAGGCAAGCGGGGGCGGCGCGAAGGGCGGCTTCGCCAAAGAATTCGCGTTGAGGTGCGTCGTTCTGAATTTATGGTGCTCGTACTTGCTCTGACTGTCATCCATAGCGAGCCCCTGTCTGCGGTATTGAACGAGCAAAAGTTATCGCGCCCACAGGTTGTGAAGCAGCTTTGGGTCTACATCAAGGCCAACGAGCTGCAGAACCCCAGCAACAAGCGTGAGATCGTATGTGACGACGCATTGAGGCGCGTCTTCAACACGGACAAGATCGACATGTGTAAGCGCCGACCCTTGCCCCGCCTCTTCACCTCTAAACCCTTCGCCAGTTAAGATGAACAAGGAGCTGGGCAGCCATCTGTACGACGCCGCAAACTCCTGAACCGCCGCTCGGAGACTTCACCGCAGTTGCTCCCTCCTATAGGAGGTCCACGCGCCACACCACTACCTACGCGGTCAGTAGATTAGGTACACGCTGTACCATCATGGGTCATACCTCTGCTACTTCATCCTACGCTTCCCCTCGGCCCTCATTTGTACCTTCACTATCTTCGCATGTTGTCGCAATTACTTGCTGAGGACCCCCAACGATATCGAGACAGATTTGGTGTACATTCAACAACAGGTTACAGTAGACCTACACGAGACAAGTAAAACAGTACATAGGAATGAGCAAAACAGACAGCATAGGATGTTTGAAACAAGTCCACAGATACAGAGCACAGAGCAAGCAAATCCACAAAGCATACAGTAATCGTGACAGTCGTGAAGGAAGGCAGCGTTCCTCAGACCTCAATTCGACTTGGGCGGCAGCGCTTTCTCGCACTCTTGCGCCGTGACCGGGACCTGGACGTAAGTCTTGTCCAACTTCCTCCTCCTACCGCACGCGCTGCGCTCCAGATGCCGCATCAGCGCGTCCTTGCGCGAGAGCTGCCGCCCGCACTCGGGGCAGCGCGCCTTGCCCCCGAGCGTGCCCTTGATCTTGAACATGCGCAGCGCGTCCGGGCTCAGCTCTGCGATCGGGTGCTTCGAGGTCTCCAGAATGTGCCGCTTCACGTCGCCCGTGCGCGTGAATGTGCTCATGCACCCGTAGTCGCGGAATGGGCAGAAGATCGGGGGCCCTTCCTTGGCTTTGCCCTTGGACTTGGATTTAGTGGCGGCCTTGGGAGACTTCTTCTGGCGCTTGCTCGAGCTCGGCGCGGGGCTGTCGTCCTCGTATGAGTCGGCGTCATCGTCGCCGCTGGCAGAAGCAGACGTCTCCTGGTAGTCGTCGTCGTCGTCTGTGGGCTTAGCGGCCTTGCGTGTGGCGCGGCGCTTACCCTTGCGAGAGGCATTTGGGGTCGTGGGAGACACCGGCGGCGAGGGTAGCGTGGCGCTGGCTTTGGCCTTCGAGGGGGCTTTGTCGATAGACATCGAGGAGTTGGGTTCGACGGTCGTCGCGGTAGGCGCAGGCGGGGCAGGGGGCGGGATCGATGGCATCGTTGGGAAAGCCACGGGCGGTGTAGGCTTTTCAGTGCCGGAGTGTGGCGCAGCGTCCACAGGAGACCGGCCGTTGCCGACCGAAGAATGATTATCGCCGAACGATGAATAGTCCGCGCTGCTCGATGAATGGCAAACGCTGCCCGAGGAGTACTCAGCGCCCACTGAACAAGAGTCGACGCCCATCGAAGAATGCTCGGAGCTATCCGTGGGAGTGTAGGCGCTGCCCGAGGAAGGGGCGCTTGTGGATGGTGTGAACGGTGGCGCAGGCTCGTCCACAGTCGGGAACTCGAACAAGGAAAAGTCAAATGCCGGCACATGAGAGTGATCAAAGGCATGCATCGGCTGAGAGGGATAGCCGGGCACTGGCTCTGAGGGGAAGCCGGGCATAGGAGCGTGGGCGGGTTCGAATGTGAACGCGCTTGTGGGGAAGTCAGTCGTAGAGGCCGACTGCGGGGGCGTCGGTAGTTGTTCTTGCTGCACGTCCATGTTCTGCAGGTAGCCGAAGCCCTCGCCGAGACCATCCAAGGACATTCCGCTGTGATCGTGGAACTGCTGCTCCTGCAGATCCCCGTCGACGTAGAGGCCCAAGGGCATCTCCTCGTCGCGCGCCTCCGGCCCCGGAAACATGGCGCTGCGCTGCACGGGAGACGCCGGCTCGCTATCATAAGCGGACAGGTTCAGGCCGCGGAACATCTCCTCGATCAGCGGCGACGCGAGTGGGGGAGGGCAATGGATGGGGGTGTCGACGGGCGTGTCCGGGCCACGCCTCGGGGAGTCCGTCGACTTCGCCGACATGGGGGACGAGGGCTGCAGGTCCGGGACGACTGCGTCCGAGGGCGGCGAGTTCGAGGGCTCTCTCCCGGCCTGCGCGTCTTCGACATACGGCGCGTCGCGCTTCATGCGCGGCATCTTGGTGAAGGCGGCGCGCTGAGAAGGGGTCAGCACCTGGGTAACATACACATAGCGCCGCACATACCACGCTGCGCTGGATTAGGCGCGCGGCCATGGGCTCGGGAATCGCGACGGGGGGCATGCACTTGTCGGGACAGTGCAGCTGCCAGAGCACCGCCATCTTTTGCGAAGGGAGGGGCCGCAGCATATCGTCCGGGGAGTTTCGCGGCCACAACCTACGCCAGACAAGTCAGTAAAAAGGACAAGGGGATGCCGCGCCAGACGTACGACGCCGTGCCATCGTCATCCACGACGGGGAAGTTTTGGAACTCCGGGGGGACAAAGCACTCGTGCATCGCGTCGTATATCGCAGGCGAGCGCGGGGCAGGACGGGGCGGAAGGCTGAGGCCTGAGGAGACAGCCTTTGACGCGCTGGTATAAGAAGGAAAAGGGTGGGGGGCGCGGTCGCCCCAGCTGATGCTGCCTAGATAGGTCAGTCCCCCGCCTCGTGGTGATCGTTCTCAGCGTCTGTCTCATCCACCGACAGCTCGCCTGCTGTGTTACGACTCATCCCGATTCACGAAGAGCCTTGAGACGGCCTGATAGACGCCTGACGATGCCAGAGAACGGGCATGAAAGGCGAATTAGGGTTGGGGGACGCTGTAGAACACATACCGCCGTCTCCCCTTGTGTGGCGTATGTGGGCGTCGGGTTGTACTTCGTTCGCACGTGGAGGGCTTCCCGTTGTACTGCCGTCATATCGCACTGAATTGAGTCTTTCAGGCGCACGAGAATTGACGGCAGAAGGTGCGCTGTTACTCTGCCGCCGATGGGTTATCGAAGGGCTGAAGCGCTGAAGTGTGGCGTAGTAATAGAGTAGATTTGAGATTAGATGAAGGTACGTGTCGTCCTGCAGGTCTTCCTGGTGTAGGCGCGCGGTTTGCTCTTCTAGAAGCTGTAGATGTGTAGATCTGACTAGGGCCGTGGGCACACGCGAACGCACGAGCTCACTGCGAACACATGCCAAGTGTAGACATGACTGAACTTTGTGAGTGTGGCGAGCGCCATGACATGCGGGGCTAGGTCGGTGCGCGGCGCGCAGGAGTTTCCCTGAGTGTCCACACTGGTTGAGGCTAGGGACAAGCCGAAGGAATTGACTTGGAGTAACCATAGATCTACCTCACGCTTCATTGGTGACAAACGGCTTTTTTTTTCCTTATTCAGCCTCAATAGCAGGTCGAAGTCGAGCTTCCCCTTCAGATCTAGCTGGATCGCTCGAGTTCAATAAGCGAACAACTCCAATGGTTGCCACCAGACTCTGCGTATCGTCGCCTTGAGTTCCGTGGATAGTTCTGGGGGTCCCAACATTCGATCCTTGTCTGCTGCTTGGGGAGGTCCGTCACGGGATTCGCGTCTAGAGCCTGTTTGTGGAGTCTACATATGTATATGGCACAGACTGCAATTCTGTATTGATGCAGTCCTATTTGACCCTGTGGTACAGAGGTAGGTAGAGAGGTAAGGAGGAGGTAGGATGATGTCTGGAACCACCGACCCATTCCCCTTCGTGGAATGTAAAGAAGAGGAGAATATCGGGTGCTAAGACGTTCCATGTCGCTCTGGACACGGCCTGACACTCGAACGAGCCGCGTAGAGATTCGCAGCCATGAGCAACAGGGGAAAAGTATGGCCGTGACGCCGCACGAAGAAAGGAAAATTTCTGCGAAAAGTTCATAAAGGTGCGTTTCGGCGGATGCCGAGTGACATGTGGCGTAGTGTGGCGTCTGGCAGCTGCAGAAGGATCTCGTTTTCGGACCTCCGCGAGCGTCCGCTACGACACCGCGTGGAGAGTCCCTCGCGCCGTTCAGTCCTTATCGAGGTGTGCAGGAGGGTGTGCGGTGTGTGGCGGCCGTCAGGTCTCGACTGATGAGCAGCTGATCATGAAAGCTACTTGAACCTGAATCCGCGAACTAATCGCAAGACCATCGACTTACCATGTCGCTCTACCTCTGCGTCGACTGTGGCGGCTCCAAGACCAGCGCGGTCATCGCGAACAAGGATGGCGTGGTCGTCGGCCGTGGGATAGGCGGGCCATCCAACTGCACTTACCTCTCCGTCGACGCCTTCCTCGCGGCCATCCGCCTCGCCATCAGCGAGGCATTGAAGACCTGCACGTCCCCGCCGTCCATCGACCCCGTCTCCCTGCCCCCGCCCCCGGAGCTCGCCTTCGCAAAGGCCTGGTTTGGTGTCTCCGGCGCCGACTCCCCTGCCGCCATCGCTGCCATCACCCCTGGCATCTCCGCACTCCTTGACATCCCCCAGGGCCCGCGCCTCGCGGTCGCGAACGACACACACCTCCTCGCCGCCCCTCTACGCATGCACCCCAACATATCCAATGCGGTCGCCGTGATCGGCGGCACGGGCTCGATCGCGGTGTCCTTCTCTGGGGATGCTACAGGCGCGCTCACCGAGCTCGGGCGCATCGGAGGATGGGGATGGATCCTCGGCGACGAAGGCGGCGGGTTCGACGTCGGGCGCGAGGCCGTGCGGCAGGTGATGCTCGCGCACGACCGCGCGTCGGTGCAGGCCAATCCAGCACGGAGCCTGCTGCACGATCGGCTCGTCGAGCGCTTTGGGCTGGGGGACATCATGGAGATTCTGGGCACGGTGCATCTCGCAGACCCGCAGGCGGGTGCGGCAGTCGCGGCTGACCTGCCGCAGCATATGACGGTGCCCAGGGAGAAGCGACTGTCGATGCTCGCGCCGATCGTGTTCGAGTGCGCATTCGAGCACGGCGACGAGCTAGCCCTGAAAGTACTGCATACATCGGCGGGCAAGCTCGTCGATGAAATCACTGTCCTCCTCGGAGATGCGAACGAGGCCTCACCGCGGCTTGTCAAGGCAAAGGACAGTGTGTTATGCTTTGGAGGATCGCTTGTCGGGATCGAGCGGTACCGCAAGATACTCCTAGACGATCTGGCATCGAGGGGCCATACCTTCCGCTACGTAGAGTTCGTTGGTGACTGCGCGGCAGTGGGGGCGAAGGCGCTCGCCATGTCCGCATAATGGCCAATCTTGCACTTCTTGACTTATGCTGTATCTATGATCATCCCTGCCTTCGAATATCGATGTCCATGCACACACGCACGATAGAATACACGGAGTCTTAAAGCTCCTTTTGTTCCCCATGTGAGTCCACTATATTAGTACATGTACCGGTAATCCACAGCCAGGTCCCCCTTCCTCAACTTCGCCTTCTCGTCGTCGGCGTCATTTGATCGTGCTCTTCTCCTGTTCTCCCAGGCGAGCACGGATACGTATACACAGATCATGATCATCGTGAATGCGGAGAATGCGAGGCAGAGACCGTAGCTGAGGAGGAGATCATTAGTACGAGTGGATGCAACGAAGAGCATCGTCGACTCACCCCTTGAAGAATCTCGGCTTGTCGGTGTCGGGGAAGGCAAAGCTAGCGACAATGCCGCCAATGTTCCCGAACGCAACCTGCCAAGCGCTGCCCACCCCTCTTCTTGTGTGCCCCGCCAAATTCGTATTGAACCAGCACACCACGAGCGGCATCGCCGTGTACGCGCCCGCCGCCGCGAGGAACAGCGCGCCGTACTGCGAGTTCGTGCTCGCCGGGTGCGCGAGCAGCACCGCGAACCCGATCACGCATACCCCGCACGCGGCGAATGCGAACGCTGCGCGGTGGCGCACGATGTCGGACGCGAAGGCCATGCACATGGCGAAGACGAACGCGCCGGCCCAGGGAGGGACGGAGAGCAGCTGCGTGCGGATGGTGGTGTAGCCGAAGCCGCTGATGATGGTGGGTGCGAAGTAGGCGTAGCCGTACCCAGGGACGATGAGCCCGAAGTACATGAGCGCGCCAACCATGACTTTGTCTGCGGAGGAGGGTTAATCAGGGCTGAGGGAGAGGAATGAAGGATGCGCACAGTCGCCGATGACTTTCAAGGCGTCTCGCCATGTTGTCTTCTCCTCGATCTCGGATTCACCAACGTCCTGAGATAGGCGTGTTCGTACCCACTCCTTCTCCTCGTCGGTCAAGAACTTCGACTCTTCAGGGAAGTCGGGGAGGAGGAAAAACCATGCGATTGCGACAACAGCAGTCACGAGACCCTCTACGGTGATCGTGAGTTCGCTGTAGAACGCAAAGTTGGCTGAAGACGCACCAATGATAAACACCCATCTCCACCCGCGATACCCTCTCAACCCATCCATCTTGCCGATCGCACTGGCAAGGAGTCCACCAAACGCTCCTGCGAGCGTCGTGGAGCAGAAGAAGAATGTGTAGCGCTTCTGCGCCTCCTCTCTCCGATACCACATCGCGAGGAGGTAAAAGCAGCCGGGGAACATCCCTGATCATCGTCAATAAGCGCTCGATCACGAGGGAACACCAGGACATACCGGCTTCAAAAACGCCGAGGAACCAGCGTGTAGTCATAAGGCCGCCCCAGTTGAAGACGAATCCTTGCAGCATCGTAACGAGTCCAAATCCAAACATGCATATCGATAGCCAGACGTGTGGTCGTAGACGCTTCATGAAAATATTTGAGGGGACTTCGCAGAGGATGTAGGGGACGAAGAAGATGACGAGGGCGACGCTGTACTGGTTCCCAACCAGTTTGAGGTCGTCCTTGAGTCCAAAGAGCACGGCATTAGAGATGTTCACGCTAGGCGGGGGTGAGTTGAATGATCGAGAGGGAAGGATTTGCACACGCACCGGTCAAGAAATGCGAGGGTATACATGACGCAGATGTATGGAAGCACGTGGAGGTCGATCTTGCGCATCACACGCGCCGCGTCGAGCGCGGGGACGGACGCGGCGTCGACGCTGGCATCTTTTCGGTCGATGGAAGAGAGCGAGGACATGGTGGTCGCGGTAAGAGTCGCCCAGGGCGCCGTGGTGGCGCATTTTGTAGCGCGAGGCCGAGTCAGCGAGTAATCGGTGACATATGTTTCGGCCGATCGCCCGCTCGGTGGGTCGAGCTTTCGGGCGGGGCGCCGATCGACAAATCACACGGAGGAATTTGGCAATGCCGCGGACCGCCGCCTCCAGGCAACCTCCAGGGCGTCCTCGTCGAGGGCGGAATGGCGGCGGAAGAGTCGACGAAAGAGGGGCAGGGCACGCGTCACGAAAACTGAAATGGGAACTAAGAGGGGTCAACGATGGTCAAGGAGGGACGATTAGTCGAAGGTAAAGAAAATGTGGATGGCGGTGGCACATTGGGGTCCTAACCCGAGGACTAACTTGACAGACGCTGAACGACATCGAGGGATTGATGTCTTGATAGAGTGCGAGTGCTGTTCACATTGCAAGTGAACCCCAAAGTGACTCGTTGTAGAGCTCGACGAGTCCAACGAAGAACAGTCCAGGTCGTGCCTGTGCGGACATTGAGGCGGATGTCGGCCGACTCGTTCTGGTCGGCGTCAGGCTCTAGCAGAGGCGCGATCGAGAGCAACTGTCACGGCGCCACTTTCGCTTGTCCTGCACGCCGAGTGTTATTTGAGGTCTAGTCATCGATGAGTACGGCTCGAATGAAACTGACCATGATGCGCACCGTCTGAAGCACGTTCTCCGCTCGAGCTCGAAGTTCGCCTGGCAGCTCGAACATCTTCAATGTGAGCTGCAGGTAGCAGCTCAGCGCTTCGTGCTGAGGATACGACCGGAGCAGATCCATAGCGTGTTCGGCGAGCATAGGCGGGTCCATAAGAGCATATCGCCCGTCGACCTTGTCTGAACGTTGGGTACCATAACGTCGATGGTCAGGAGAGAAGGCCAACACGACAGAACAGAGATGCTGCATAGCCGTGTAATCCGATACGTGTCGGTCTATCCAAGACATGATAGTATGCGTCTCCTGCTCGACGAGGTCCAACATCTCGGTGCGCCGATATTCCGATGCATCCGCGTCTTCGAGGGTATGAAGGATAGATTCGAATATGGCGTGCCTATGGACCCAACCATGATAGTTCCGTGAGTACAGCTCGCATGAGCGCAGTGCCAGGGCTAATTCTTGTTCGATGACCGTGCGTGGTAGGGACGGACATCGAGACACATCGCTAGCCCAGCCGCGAGGTCTCTTTCGAGCTAGAGGTTGTACAGTGGAACTGGGGTATATGCGCTGCAGTAGCCACCGTCGATGATCCCAGAGCGTCGACTGCTTCGCGCCGTCCTTCGACGCAGTCAGAAAGTGCGCCGTGAGCTCCAGCTCCGCGCGAGCGTCTAGATGAGAGTCCAAGACCAGCGTTTTGCGGGCGTTGAGCGCAGTTTGGTGAGCCGGATTGGCCAAGATGACGATGGACGACAGTGATGCCACCGCCTTCGCGGATGCGGATGAGGAGTCGGTGCGGTAGGCTTTGAGGGCAGGAGAAAACTGTGTCGCGGCGAGTACATATACTCTGTATAGCAGCCTGACTGGGATCCCTAGGTTCCCCTCTTGCAGGAGGAAGGGCTGATCGTGTGTAAGGCCTGCGGAGCTCCAATCCTCGACGTCGCCGGGCAGTAATTCTATGGAGGTACTGCATACTTCAGTTCCGAATTCCCCTACATCAGGTCGAGCTCACAGTGACTCAGAGAGAATACTTGCAAGTGTATGCGCATGTTTCGGACAGTCACTCGACGGGGACATGGTGGACAGAGGCGAGCGCGAGCGCATCACGTGCGAAGTTCGAGGCCAACGTCACGGTGAGTCACAACACGCGCCTTGCCTCAAACCATGTCCTTCTCAGACCTGCCTGCCTGCCTCCAGCGCCGTATAGACAAAGCGTTCCGAAAGCACGCTACAGGAAGCGGTGACACCACAAGCAATGGCGAACCTGCACGGAAGAAGCGCAGGGTAGAACAAGACACTGACGGAGGCTTCATCGCAGACCCCGCTTACGAAAGTGGCGGGGGCTTCATCCCTGAGGAGGGCGGCGGTTTCCTGGTGGACGATGCTGGTGAGGGCGGAGGCTTTATCCCAGAAGAGGGAGGAGGGTTCATTGTCGAGGACGACAGCAAAGGGGCACAGGATGACGCAGCACAAATATCTCTCGCCGCCGTCCCATCTGCCTTGCAGGACCTCGACCTGCCACCCAACGATGAGGAGGTGCTTTCTGTCTTCCGGAATGCCGCCTCTGGCTGGTCGGCGCCCTCTAGCGCCGAAGCAGCGTCGCGCGACGACGCCGTCGTCTCCCTCGACGACTGGCGCACCGTATGCGCCGTTCTGCTCGAGCACCGCGCCGAGGAGTACGAGGAGTCTGATGACGTCGTAGCGGACGCACCCGAAGACGTCGACGTGCGCATGAGCGACGACGAGAGCGACGAATACCAAGCGAAGGAGGACTCCGACTCGGGCTCGGACGACGAATACGTCGAGGAAGCCCCTTCGAAAGGAAAGCAAAAGTCTCAGCGCACGAGGAAGCGCGGCAGGCGCTCGTCGTCTCTCTCATCTCTCTCCGACGCCGACCAACGCCCGAAGACGGTTACTGCGAGGCAGAAGCAGACGTGCTTGAAGGCATACTCGCTATTCTTTCCCGACGTCGCGGAAGACGAGCTACCGAATCAGCGCGTCATGCTCAAGGATATCCAGCGGGTCGCAAAGTTGCCGGGGGAGAAAATCAAGGCAGAGGAGGTAGGCTCCTTCATCCTGGCGCGAAGGAGTGGTTCTCATGAGCTCACCAGATGGTTGAGATGCTCGAGATGTTCTCAACGGCTCCCGACAAGTCGATGGGTTTATCTGACTTCGAGCGCATGATGATTACTGCAAAACTTGCATAGTCGACGGGCCTCGTAGGGCAGTATGCATAAGTTCAGGATCACTAGATGTTGAAGGTCGGGGTAGCGTAGTTAGATGTCAAGAAGAGGCGAACAAATGGCCTGGCAAGCCCTAATCCTCATCCTCCTCATCCTCATCCACCTTCGCCCGCTTCTTCACCGGCTTCCTCGCCGGCGCCCTTTTCTTAGGCTTCGGTTCGTCATCGGACTCTATTTCGCTTTCCTCCAGTATCGGCTCGGCCTTCCGCTTGCGCGTTGTGCGGGAAGGCGCGCTTGTCTTCGAGGGCGGCTTTGAACTTCTGGCCGATGGTGGCTTCGCGCTGGACCTTGAAGGCGGCTTGCTGGCCGATTTGGACGGCGGCTTCACACTTGACTTCGAAAGAGGCTTCGCACTCGACTTCGAAGGAGGCTTCGCGCTCGACCTCGAAGGAGGCTTTGCCGTATCGGGTGCAGATTTCGTCGTTTCGGGCGCAGGCTTTGCTTCCTGCGCCGACTCATTCTCCTCCTCGCTATCCGACGCGAAGGGGTCCTTGGCCTTTTTCTTCTTGAGCAGCGGCTTCTTGGGCGCAGGGGCCGGCTTATCGGTCGCGACTCCTGCCTTATCCGCTATTGTTCCCGACTTGTCCGCCGAAGACGCCGGCGCCTCGGGCTTCTTCTCAGCCAACTCTTTGTAAAAAGCGTCCTTGAGCTCCTACAAGGTGCCATGAGTCGTTGTATCGCGAGTAGGCAAAATTTGACATACCTTGGCCTCCGCGTCGGGTATGACTGCGTTGTTCTTCCAGATCTAAGGCGTGCGTTGAACATAATGTTGTCAGTTCATCCAATGATTGCTCACGGACCGTCGAGGGTATCCCGCTCGGATGCTTGCTATCAATACCTGCACCGAAAGTGTGAGCTCAATAGGAGTATCAATGCACGCGTGGAAGCGCACTGACCGATATACGTATACAGATCGGACTTCACGCCGCTGAGGGATACGCCATGGTTACGCAGGAGGATGCGCATGATCTGAAATATATCGTTCAGCATAGTGAACATCAGGGACGAGGCATGGATCGTCGAGAAGGACCCTAGATGACTAGTACAGCAAGGTGAAAGAGCCTGAGCACGCACCTCTGCCATGGCGTCCTTGTCGTACACGTCGGGTACGTAGATGCACATAACATGCTGATAGTTCGGTTGGTCGTGTTCTGGCGACGTCGAGACCTTGGCCGTGAACGCGGCCGTGGCCGACAGCGGGCCAGAGACAAGGGACCCTAGTCAATCAAGTTCATGACCTATCCTTCTGAGCAGAGGATTCGGACTCACGAGCGATGCCAGACCAAATTAGGTCGACCTTGTCCGCGGGGGCGAAGATTAACCTATGTTGTTGGTAAGCATATTGACGAGTAACAGCAGGTGAGCATACCGTACCATTTGCCCGTAACGTATTTGTGCTTCTGCGAGATCTCCTTGAGCTTCTTCGTCGCTTCGGCTTGCACCTGAGGTCGTTGTAAGTCGAGGGTCAATGCACGCCACATTGTGGTCTCACCTCTTCCCGGACCTCCTTCTTGCTCCTCGCCCCGGTCTTTTTGTTCGAGCGCACAGGTATCGAGGCGTCGTTCTATGTACCAGATTAGTAACAACAGCAGGGCAGAGCTGGACAAACGCACCTTGATAGATTCGACCTTTTCCGTTGTCTCTTTCACTGACGAAGGTCAGCCCACGTCGCCGCATATACTGTATAGTCAACTGGATCTTACATATCTCCGAAGCCTCTTCGATAGCATCCGTCCAGCCATCCGGTGTAGCGTGGTCCTTGTTGCCAGCAACCCATATCCACTATGCACGCGGTCAGCATCTTTCATGCACGCGCAAGTGGCAGAGGTTTGGCTCACTGGCTTGGTCCCATCGTTCTGGACCATAGAAGGCCTATACTGCATTGTTCATCAGTACGCATCACGTTGCGTGAACGGTGACAACGCACCTTCTTCAGGAAGTCATCCAGCGACATATCCGAGGTCGGCTTCCAGACATACTTGTACTCGCTAGGGAGGGTGTCTTCGTCCTTGGTCATTTTGTCGGAAATGAGCAACGGAGATGACAAGCGCGGGGGAGGGGAAAGTGAGAGTTCAAGACAAGGTTGGGTTCGAGTTCGGGTCTAGGGGCGTCGGTCGCGTCATCCCGACGCGTGGCGTCACATCACGTGGCTCGTGACCCACACGAGGCTTCGGAGCCGAAAGTTCAACTTCGGACTCTTCCTATTTCTGTGCAATGATATATCGGGCAAAGTTCTGAACCAAAAAGTTCACTAGGATTCCTATGTAGATCCGTGGTGCCCATAAGTCATATCTACAACTACCGACCGAGATAACTGTTATACATGAAATAAATAAGGTGGTATGCGCGGAATCCCCAGTATCCCGTGGAGGAGCAAAACAATGTGCAGACAGATAGACAATATCGGAGACCGAGTCAAACCAAGCTGACCGTGTAACAACTACCAGGAGGAGCGTAAATGTAGCAAGAGATAGGGTAGCAGAGTGGACCAGCGTTATACATGAAGGGGACGTTACAGTCGTCATACAAGGAACGGAAGGAGGGAGGTCATCTGGGCAACCAGTACCCGGGCGGGATGACCAGCTCCTCTGACGCGTAACGTCGCCGTATAACGAGACTCGTAATATGAAAAATGAGCGGCGGTTGTCGTAGACGATGCTTGGAGACTGCGAGACCGATGGTGTGGTGCGAGTGTGTGTGCGTGGTTCGGTCGGTGAGTATATGCGAGGAGATAACCAGAGGCGTTCGGGCGGGCACCTGCTTGCGCCCACCATGCCGCGCGCTCTGGGCAGGATAGGGGGTGTGAGGAGGTGTCGTGATGCGCTCCTGCAAGCAAGGTCAGCGACGTATAGGCCGTTTGTCAGGGGGAACTCACAGAAATCGAACAACGTGCCGAAGCACGGGATGCCCTCGCCAATGAGGCTCTCCATAATCTCTGTCGAGCCCTTCAGATTGGACGTGACGATCACGCATTCCGCTTCCCAGATCTTGCAGATCTCCGAGACCATCTTCGCCGTGTCCGGGCGCCCGCCGCGCTCCTTCGTGTCCCAGATCGTAACGCGACCGGGGTGGAGGTGCTTGTGGATCAGACCAGCAATGGTCGGGCCGAACGTGGCGATCTGGCCAGAGCCGATCCACACGAGATACCAGTTCGGGTTCTGGATGCACGTCGCGAGGGCGGCGCCGATCGCAGTACCGGTGCATACGCGGACGCCGCGGCGGTAGAGCGTGGAGGTGTTCGAGATGGCTGTGATCTTGAGCTCGCGCGTGTACAGGTGCGTTGGCGGGTTCTCGACGAGGCCGCGCGTGAAGTCGCCCTGGACACCGGCGACGAGGTAGTGGCAGTCGGCGTCCTTGCTTACGGAAATGATACCGAAAGCATGGTACTCCATGATGGGGTGGTGGCTGATGCGCGCGAGCATGCCCTGCTGCATGCCGCGCCTGAACTTGAGGATGGCGACCTTCGGCGACGGGATCTCGATCTCAACGGGGACCTTGCGGACGGTGAACCAAGGGATGAGGATGCAGATGGTCATGAAGAGAAGGAACCAGAATTCTTGGTGAGCGACGACGCTGGCGCCGCTGGCGTCGAACTTGTGCGTCTTCATGTCGTAGCTGTCGCTAAGAACAGTGAAGAGCCAAGCTGTTGGGCGCTAAGTATCCGGAAAGATGGGGATCAAACCATACGTACTGAAGACAACACCGAGCCAACCGACAAGGCGATGATAGCCCTCGAAGACGCTGTAGCAAAAATGAGTTCATTGTGCCAACAGAAGTCTCGAGGTTCGTACTTGTGGTGGTGGTTGCGAATCCAGGGAATAGCGACGGTCATAGCGATAACAAGGCAGATGAGGTTGCCGAAGCCAGTGACGATGATTGCGGGGTTGTACTTTGCACTGTCGACCGTGACGAGGCAGATGCGGAACAGGAGCCACATCGTGCCAGAGATCGCGCATCCAGTGTGTACGCCACCCAAGTGCTGAAGAATCGAGGAGATACCGAGACGGAACCATAGAGGAGGCCACTAATGCGAGGTTAGGATGTATATCGGTGTGGCAGGACAATATCGCGTACCTTCGCAAACAATGAGGTAACAACGAGATAGGCAAAACGGGCGAAGAGTTCGGTACGGACGAGAACAGCGATCAGAAGGTTGCCGAGAACGAAGCCGCTCGTGTATTCGCTGCAGTCACATGAGCGCCTGTGATTGTGGGACAGCCAAGGAAGGGCACTCACCGAGGATATTGCCACGCGCCAGAAGCGGCACAAATCATTCCGATGAAGTTGAACAGCACGATGATCGTGAACAACCGCCTAGGCGCAGGTGAGCTGGCGATACACACGTATGAGGCGCGGAGACAACGCACTTGTACATGTTGTACCAGATCATGAAACGGATCCACTGGCTGGCACGCTTGCGCGACCTGGGTGGCTTGATCTTCGCGAGCTCTTCAGGCGAGAGCGTGTCGGAGCGGACGGGGAAGGTGGGCATGGACTTCTCCTTCTCTTGCTGGTGCTGGATGAGGAAGGCAGCATCCTTGGGGAGGGCGGGCATGGGGTAGCTGAGCGTTGCCATCGTCTTCGTGGAGAGGATGGAGGCGTCGGTCTGCCGGCGCTGGAGGGGGACCTCGACGTATTCGGCGACGCCGCGCTCGGCGTCGTCCATAGCCGCGGCGGTGGGCTGCATGGGTGGTGGGGGGAGGGGGGCGTAAAGGGAAAGAGCGAGGAATGAATGAAAATGGCGCGTCGACCGCCATCCCGCCTATTTGTAGGGTCGCGATACACGATCCAGGCCCGCCTCTGAACACGCACAATCAACCAACGCCAAAGGCGCTTGGCCCATTGTTCCGAGGTCCCGGCGCGGGGCCGACCATTCGATGCCGGACCTGGATCGGTGCGACTGTCCAAGAGAATCGTGTCGCCGGGCTGCCCACAACTTTGGGTCCGACAGCGTGGAGAAAACGCCCAGTTTCATTATCAGCCAGGCACCCGCGCCTGGTTGCTATGGCACCTAGCGTAAGCTGTATTGTGTCCATTTTCAGTGCCTAGCACGAATCGTCTGGTCTTGCAGGCGCAACGACAAAGGCGAGCAGAGAGCAGACGAGCAGCCTGCAGATGCGCGGAAGACCGAAGGCCGGGCAGGTTGCCACGATTGTATTGAAACACATCACGTCCTATCCGCATTTGGAAACATCATGGTTCAATATCGCCGTGCCGCGTGCGGCCGTGATTGAATGGGAGGCTCTGACCGGTGACGCTGGTCGCGTTTCTGTGCCCGCAGGTGTCGCAAAGAGGTCGCCATATCGGGCGCTACATCATGTATAGCGTACAGAGACGTCCGAATTCTGTAGCCTCATGTCAGCCCAAGCGGTGCTCCTCTCGTGGCGTCATCTCCAAACTTACGCCGAAGTAAAGAGGCAGAAGAGACGAGAACTTCGCGGGCGAGCTCGTAGACCCAATGGGAAAGAATGGGAAGACTTCGACATACGCCACTCGACATCCCGCGTGAATACAACATGCAACACTGCTAAACTGTGATGCCACGAGCTGTGGCAAGCGCATTGAGACCTGCAAACACGTCCAGTCGCCCGAAACAGGCCAACAAACGTCCTCGAGAAACGGGCGCACCTGTGAGCACGACGCGCCAAGCGAGCAGTCCATCACCTTGATGCGCAAACACCTTCCTCGCGAGGGCGTATGTCGGTGGGGAAGAACACGCGGGGTATGCAGGCCGCGACTGAGCCTCCAGAGCGTCGAGGCCGGGGTTGTTGATCCAGGCCGATGCAGGGCCGGTGAATATTCTGCCTTGCAGAAGAACATCGCGCCACCCGACGCGCCTTCCTTCGTCGAGTTGGTGGCCCACTTCGAGCGCTCGGGAAGAGATAGAATAGAAGTAGCTTGCCCTCGTGGACAGGATAAATTCGTCGACAATAGAGAACGAGAGCTAGATTGCTGTCTTCGCGGAAGATCCTAGGAGAACAAAGCGACGGGCTTCCGTTAGGCTGAAAGTGGGTCGAAGGGTGTCTCTTCTAGCGCCGGTAGGTCTTCCTCGAGCCTGGTGTGCGTCATGAGTCTACGCTTTATCTCGAGAGCGATACCTCAGCAGAAAGACAGGTGTCCAGTACCCGCGCATTCTGCTTGCAAGTTCAAGCAGAAAGAAATGGGATCCGCCGTATATGAACTGAAGGTGGACAGGTCACTGATGTAGCGAAGCCATACCCATGACCTAGTCGAGCGAACAGAACAAAGCTTCTTCGCCTCTTTCAATGTCGCGGTGAAAACACCTTCGAAGGTCCAGGCGGCTGCCTACACGAAGACGCGCCATGGAAGACAGTAGTTCCTGGGCCTGTGGCTTGATCGACAAGGCGTCTACGTATCGACAAGGCGTCCGCGCTTCTCCTGTCATAGCATCGTCGACAAAGATTGGTAGACGAGAGGCACGTCCAGGTCGGCGCTCGGGATATTCGCGGTAGACCAGATCCGAGGTAGATGCAGACGGAGCGTCAGAAGAGGTGATGTCGGGACACGGTATGCGAGGAGGAGGTCTGGAGCATCGACAAGGAGTCCTAGTGAGCCCGACGAGAATGGGAGAAGAGGACAAGTCCGGGAGAGGGCGAGAGTTTGCGTCATCAAGGGACATAGGGTTGAATTTCCCACGGTTGATCTTCGCAATGATGAACTCAGGATGCTTGTTGGTAACGAGAGCTTCATCCGTTAAGAGGTCCTCAAAAGCTTATGGAAGGGAAGAAAAGGCCTGCGAGACTACGTATTCATTCGCATATGTGGGTGCAAAGGAATTCCCCTTGCGAGTATGTCGATTACGCCACAAAAGTATACACGACGGACGCCAAGTTTACCACCCACTATAAGCGCTCCTAAAAAGCGCAAATCAGCCGTCGAATATGTCAAGAAATTCAACCCCTCACCTTTACGGATAGAAAACGCGAAGCCGGCGGCACAGGCCCGCCGACCTCGCGGTGCAGGGGATGCATCACTGAGCTAGGTGTGTGTCAGTATCAAGTCTGCTATGCAGGCGATGGACTTATCTTGAGAGAGAAACGGCATGCTACATCCTGACCGTCCACCGACCTCGCCCACCCCATGGCGGTCTGCTCTCAGCAAGTGCCGCAGACGCCCATAACAGGCCGCAGACGCACGAAGGATCACAGGTTCCGACCCACAGATGGTAGGCGCGCGGTACGTTGCCATGCACGACCCAGCACAGCAGAAGGGCAATCTTAGCTCGCGGTGACTCCGTCGCGAGACGAGCCGTCACCGCAAGGACCACAACCGAGGCTGAGCCAACCGCCAAGGGCCCGGAGCGGGAGAGAAGTAAGAAATCAGCGTCTGACGAGCCCACATAGATGGTGAGACTCACCAAAAAACGAGAAAGCAAGGCGGAAGGGCGAAGCTGCTAAGATAATTGGCGCAGTTCGACCCGTATTTATACTACTCGAGCAGGGGAAGCTGTAGAGCAGCTGTAGGACTTTGTTGTCGATGTCCGCCCGTGTCTCAGCAAGTTCCGGGTAAATATACGCCCTTTCAGGTTGTGCTTTTCAGCAGCATCTTCCAGAGGTGTATCGCGTCAATTGTAAGTCGGAAAAATACATGCAAATTTCATATCTTATAGACGAGCCGCAATGAATATAGTTGGCGCCTAATCAGGCGATGGTGTACACCAGCTTCTCCCGTCCGTAGTTACCCTCGGCCATGATCTTCAAGCCCTCCTGGATGTCTGTTGAAGCGATTGTCAGAAGGTGAAGATGTTGCTTGACGTATGTCACTCACTCTCGAGACCCTCAAGCTTGCGCAGCCGCTGAGCCTTGAACTTGGGCGCACCCTGCCCCGCCTTCCACCCCTCGAGGATCTTCGGCTGATCGTGCGCCACATAGTCCAGCGCCCGCGCCTCATCCTCCGGCATCGCCGGGAGCTTCTGTCCGCTGCCAAAGACAATCTCGCGCCCGATCTCCGTGTACACCAACGTGAACTCCGCGCTCACGTCCGGCCTGCGTTTGGCGAGCTCCTCAGAGATCTGGAGCGTCGTGATGACCTTGCCGCCGCGCGTCTTCGACATGGCGTCGATGGTCTTTTCGACGGTGCCACCCCCGGCGATGGTGTCGAGGCCGTAGATGATGCCATCAGGCCCGGCGGCGGCGTGGATCTTGGAGACGATGTCGGGGTCCTTGTAGTCGAAGGTGAAGTCGGCGCCGAGGGACTTGAGCTCGTCCCAGACGGCCGGGGAGCCGGTGACGAAGACTGTAAGCCCGGAGAGCTTAGCGAGTTGCACGGCGTGGTGGCCGACAGCGCTTGAGCCGCCCCAGATGAGGATCTTCTCGTTGAGGGGACTAGTCAAGGGCTTCGGCAGGCCCAGTCGCATGTAGAATGCTTGCACTGCGGTGAGGTGAGGGATCTGGCAAGCGATGAGTCGCAGATGCCAAGTTGATCAATCTAACATGCATACCGGGAACGACGCGGCCTCCTCGTAAGTCATGTCCTCCGGAAGCTTGAATGCCACGGCGCTGTTGAAGCGAGCATACTCGGCAAATGCGCCATTGTCCGTCTGCCACGAAGAGCCGTAGCTATCAAAGGTCGTGAGGGCGAATCCAGCAAGAATGTAGGGACATGTAACTCACGTGAACGCCGCTGTCCGGTCACCGACCTTCAGGTGCTTGACGGCTGACCCAACCTTCACAACGTCGCCCCCAGCGTCGCACCCCGCGATAGTCCCAGCCTTACCCACTAGGAAAACGTGCTGTCGGACGCATCAGTGACCGATGAGAAGTGCCGACTTCGAAGTTGATGCACCTTCCAGTCAGTGGGGTTCAAGCCCACCGCCCTCACACGGATCTAGAGTTTGCGATGAGTACAGGGAGCCAAGGCGAAGAGAGATGCGACGTACCATGATCTCGTTATCGGCCAAGTTTTGCACCTTTTCTTGGGAGGCCCAAGGGATGGTGACGACATGCACGCCCTTCTTCTCGGGAAGGATCTGCAGCGCCTTGATGGTTTCGGGGAGAGCAGACATCGTTGGATAGTCGAAGAGAGTAGAGGAGGCTAGTGAAAGAGGACGAGTATAGGGAAGGCCTCGCTAGGTTGTTGATGGTGAGAATTTTCTTCCCCATACTTATATGCCTCCGGGTAAGCGGCAGCCTCTGTGAAAAGAGCAGCGAGGTGTTTGCCGCGGGGTACCTCTCGTCGTTGAGCAATCGCACCTCCCCACGCCACCAACCGTCCACTCATCTGACCCGCGATGGGTAGAAGCAGTACTCATCGCGGAGCCTTTCGTTCTGTAATGCTTGATAATAGGCGTTTGAGATGATCAATGATTACCATAAGCACTAAAAGTCGCGTGAGACGATTATATGTTGAGACCCTGAGACAGATGTCGATGGATGAATAGGCCGGTGCTTTTAACCGTGGCAGTACCAAGCCGTATTGCGTCGCTAACCAGCTACAATCCGCGGGACAAGGCCGTTCATAAGCCCTGCATAATCCAGAAGGATACTGCTGCACTGCTTGGAGTACGTCGTAGGGAACGCTTACCACAGATACACTGGAAAGGCTTGTGCTTCTCTCAAACGCTTACTTCTGCTGAGGAGAGGTTTGGCGGCGCAGGCCCGCAGGATATGCCATCATTGATGTGCGGGTTCAAGAGGAAACACGTGTGTCGCAGGTTACCGGCCCGCCGCGCCCGGGGTTCGCCGGCAATCTCCGTCGTCCTCCATAAATTACCTATTTTGGATATTTCTACAGTATTGCTGCCTGGTACAGTAGGTATGGCAAGTAGTGTATACCGTAACATTCAATTTGTTGTTGCTAAGACTGCCACTCATCCAGCCATCGGTTCAAGTCCTCCGTCGAGCGGCTTATGTACAAGTAGCGCGCCTTGATGCTGTCGAGCGCCTGTGCGAGCGACATGTCGTACTTTGACGTGTCCTTGTCCTGCGACGGTAACGTTAGCAGTAGAAATTCTCAGTGTGACCCAAGGATGCGCACAGCAAAAAAGGCCTTTGTATCCTCGTAGTCCTTCTTCGTCGACAGAGCTTCGATAGGGCACTGAATGATGCGACCGAGCGAAAATGTGCCCTCAAAACGCTTGTAGATCTACAGTTCACCATCAGTTCAGTCGTTGGCAATTGAGTGCATGATCAACGTACCGTATCGTAGTTCTCCTTGAGAAGCGAAATAAGCATCCGGCGTGCGGAGGGATTACCCTGCAGCTCGCGGAAGAAGCGCGTCATGTCCCCGTCCCGGCTTTCTTTCAGTACGTAGTCACTCGTCTCCTCCAGCAGAGCCAACACACGGGTAGAGCACATCGCGCTTCTAAAGGTATATTGTCAGATGCGTGACCCTGGATGAGCAAAGACAACGTAAACCGACATAGCGGCAACGTTATACGTCGTCGTCTTGGGCTTCTGGAATACCTCCATCATCTTGTGGTACTCAGCGCGGCCACCATGTTTTACAGACTGGATGTCGCGAGTCAAGTCGCTATCGGAGTCAAAGCTATAAGCCGTGCTTACGTTCACAAAGATGGACCGCACGAGGTCGGCGGGAATTAGGGAGTCATCGTCGTCCTTCAAGAAGGGCGCGAAGCGTCGCCCGAGCTCGGCGATAACCCTATATTCTTCGTTAACCGTGTTCAAAGAGAAAGTGATGACCACAAACGCACTTCGGCTCGTCGCTATCGGCGGACTGGGAAATGGCAAGGGTACGCAGCTGCATGACATCTGGCTGCTCCGAGGCAGAGTATTCGTAGCCGAGTCTGTCGACGATGGGAACGAAGAGGTTCTTAAAAGCGATTTAGACGCCACAGATCTGCGCGATTAGAGCGAGCACCCACACGACAGAACGCCTTGAGCTTGGCGACGACATCCTCGTGCTCCCACCAAATAGAGATCAGCGAGCTCAGATGGGTTGCAATCGTCTCCCACACGACATCTACGGTACATCCCATCAGCGAACAGGGCCGTGTACCAGGTCGCCAAGCATTGTTCTTACTCACATTCCTTCTCATTCCTCAACTGATACACCAACGCCAGCGCGCTGCTCAGCGTCGACAGCCCGGCCTTCGAAGTCGCAAACGCATCGTTGATAAGGCCGATGCGGTCGTCGAGCGTGAACAGCGAGTCTTCCTTCGCGGCTTCCTGTCCAATCTGGGCGAGGCGCTCGGGCGTATATTTAACGTGGTAAACGCCGGTGGTGCCCGCATTGAGCTTAAAGGGCTTGCAGGTGTCGATGGCATAGGCCTTCTCGCGCTCGCCGAGGACCAGACGGTCGATGGTAGGCTTTCCGGCGACGTCGCGGGAAAGGATAGCCAGGGGAACGTTCCTGGGTGCACGTTGAATTGGCCGCGGGAGATGAGCATAATCCGCGTACCAGATGGTCTCGTTATCCTCCGGATCTGCTGGGCCGCTCTCAATGAACCTGTCCTGGCGAACCTGAATACCGCGCGCGTCCTCTGAAACAGTAAGGACAGGAAAGCCAATCTGGCAACAGCGTCAGAGGTCAAGCGCCGGGTGTCGAGCATCCACCGATTTACCTTGTTGACCCAGTTGGTCATGAACGCGACGACGTCCTGACCTATGAGAGTCCGTGTCATTCACGTGGTCCGCAGCGGCAGAAAACTAGATGACAAACCGGTAGAGGTCGATATGCCTTTCCAAAGGTCTTCTGTGACGCTGCTACCGAACAGGTGATCCTTGAGGTAAAGCGAGACACCTTCGAGGAATTTATCCTCGCCGACGTGCGCGGACAACATACGAAGGACTAGGACGATCAGCAGGTATAACGACGGCCGAAGGAAAGCAATAGACACCCGATGCAGCCTTTGAGTACGATAGCCCATCAAACATCTGATTCCGAGTCAAAGCCTGTTAAATCAAAGGACTGGGTGTATACGCACCTGATAGACGCGACCGGCATCCGGGCACTCTACCTCGATCGGATGGGACGAAGGCTTCGCGTCCAGAGAAAGCGCGCGCGACAAGTGCTGATTGATGAACTGCGACGCGAGCTTCCACTCAGGGAAGACCTTGTCCGTGATGGTGAGATCGCCCATCTGTCGGGCTTGAGTCAGCATCTCGTTCTTTATGGGAGTGTAATGGCGCGTATAGGAGCATAATTGACGCACGAGTGTAGCAAAGCCCTCGTTCAAGTAGAGGTTGTCCCACCACTCCATCGTCGTCATATTACCAAACCACATGTGCGCGATTTCGTGACTCAGAACGGTCGCAACCCAGGTTTTGGTCTTAAGGTCAGCGTGCTCAGGGTCGAGGAGGAGAAGTGAGGTGTGCCCAATGATGAGTCCCCAGTTTTCCATAGCGCCGTCGAAGTCGGATACCTGTAGAACAGATGAGCTATGCGAACTGAGGCGCACGTCCCACTCACGACGAGCGTGTCAAGCTTGGGGAGCGGGTAGCCGACATCGAAGACCTGTCCATAGAGCGGAAGAAGCTTCGCCTTGACATCGAGCGCGAATTGAGCCTGGTGAATATTGTCCTTGGTCGCTGAAGCGCAAATCAGACGAGGGAGGAAATCAGTCTTAGGAAATTGCGCACCAAAAACTCGTAGCGGGATCTCCTTTCCGCTCACAGGTAGCTTGGCCTTTGACTCGAGCTTCTGAAAGTTGCCATTGGCCCAAGCGACGATGTACGAGCTCATCGGCGGTGTGGTCGCAAACTTGGTGATTTTCCACCTGCCCTCCGTGCAGATGCTTTCGAGCAAGCCCGCGAGGTCGGCGTTTAGCGGTAGCGCGCTCAGGCCGGCCTCGTAAACCGTCTCTGACATGTCGTCCATGTTTGCCAAATTGATAGTACCGTCGCGGGAGACCATAGTAACCGCGAAGGTCGCCTTGAGGAGAGGCTCGTCCCAGCAAGGGAAGACGCGCCGGGCGGCTATGGGCTGGAACTGGGTAAGGGCGTAGTGCTCCTTCACGCCGTATACCTCGCAAGCAGCCCGGTAATAGCCCGTCATGCTTTCAGAAAGGGAAGCATGAAAGGGGATCGTCAGAACCGCTTTTGAACCGGCGGGGAGAGCGGTGGGAAATGAGATGGTGAGGCGTTCCTGGGTCTTGTCATAGGAC
The DNA here is from genome assembly GCF_000143185.2 of Schizophyllum commune H4-8. Classification (NCBI taxonomy): domain Eukaryota; kingdom Fungi; phylum Basidiomycota; class Agaricomycetes; order Agaricales; family Schizophyllaceae; genus Schizophyllum; species Schizophyllum commune. The sequence continues at coordinate 989,845 of NW_026089545.1, read as the reverse complement.
GTGCTGGACTGCATTTGGTCGGTCTCCAGGGAGTCGCACCAGACGCGTCTGCAAAAGACTGAGATATCATTCATTGACGGGCAAATTTCTCGGACTTACGCAGGAGATAATTGCAATGCAGACGAATTGAGAACAAAGTCTTTCGTGTCCTCCTTGATGTCAAGGCTGGAGGGGTTAGGCTGTTGAGTAGCCCGGCAGGGGTAGTCCAGCAAGAAGTCAACATACTGTATCTTCACAACCCCGCTGAAAGTGAGCTTCTCGAGGTCGGTCTGTACGGTGACATCGTAGTGGGTAGGGCGGACGCTCGTCGGGAGCCTGTGGTTGCTATCTCCTGCTTTGGCGGTCGACATAGTTCTCCTGGCGATGTTGAAGCAGCGTGATGGTGTCGAGGTTGATATTCAGACGATGACAGCGACCTTATACCACCTACTGATGTACTTCTCGGGGTGACTGGCCATGATTTCGCGTAAAGATAGCCAGCATGCGCGTAGCATTGCGCCACTGTTCCTGGCTCCGCCGCTATCATGTTCAGCAATTCTCTGGCTTACCGCACGCATCTCAAGATGATGATGTTGTGCAATTCAATTGCGCCGCGCGTCAGCAGAGGGTATATGCGTTCCCGCGGGAGACATCCTGGACCTGCGTGTACGCAAGTCTGCTTGCCAAAACGACTGCATCATCAGGCCGCGATACAGTCCCAGCGTCTGTGAGTGTGAGCTTTATCCTACCGATGGAAGACAATGAGTTGCAAGCAAGGACATCAACATTCGAGAGCGGAAACACGTGCTTTGTCAAGCTTGCCAGCGGTCGGCAATATCCGTCGGCTTTCAGAGATTACTGGGTTTGGCATGTTCTCCATCGAGCTGCTCGAACTTGCGACCATGAGTGCAGGCTTGTGTGCCACGCTTTGCATCGGAGCCATACCGCCCGTTAACATCCCTAGAGTCATGCTTTGGACCGACGTCGAGAATTTACACATTTATAAGGATATTACTGTACATGTTACTTTTGGTCTTGCGCTGAACGTCCTTCATGCAATAGTGTACACAAGCTTCTCGCGTCCGTATGCGCCATCAGCCATGATCTTCAATCCCTCCTGAATGTCTGCAAACGGTCAGAGTCGAGGTCAGAGAGAAGACAAACTGCACTTACTCTCAAGTCCTCCAGGCAGCTTGCGCAAGCGCTGCGTCTTGAACTTCGGCGCGCCCTGCCCCGCCTTCCAGCCCTCCAACAACTTCGGCATGTCCGTCGACACGTACTCCAGCGTCCGCCGCTCGTCCTCCTTGTCCGCCGGGAACGTCGCGACGTGCGCGAACGTCAGCTCGTACCCGAGCTCCGTGTACACGAGCGTGAAGTCCACCTTCACGTCCGCCCGCCGCGCCTTCGTCTCGTCCGAGATCGGCAGCGTCGTGATCACCGTGCCGCCGCGCGTCTTCGAGAGCGCGTCGACCACCGCGTCTGTCGAGCCCTTCTCCGCGACGGTGTCGAAGCCGTAGATGATGTCGTTGCCGCCAGCGGTCGCGGTGATCTTCGCCACGACCTCCGGGTCCTTGTAGTCGAAAGTGTGATCCGCGCCGAGCGCCTTAAGCTCGTCCCACGCGGCGGGCGACGCGGTGACGAAGACCTTGAGGCCGGAGAGCTTGGCGAGCTGGACAGCGTGGTGTCCGACGGCGGTGGAGCCGCCCCAAATGAGGATGGACTCATTCGCGGGGGTGGTGAGCGGCTTGGGGATGTTGAGGCGCATGTAGAGCGCCTGCGCGGCGGTGAGGTGCGGAATGGGAAACGAGGCGGCCTCCTCGTAGGTCATATCGTCGGGGAGCTTGAAGGAGACGTGGGCCTTGAAGCGCACGTACTCGGCGTACGCACCGTTGTCCTTCTGCCAGGAACCACCGAAGCTAGGCGAGTTGTAAGTACGAGGGGTACTGCGAGTGATAGAAAGTAACGCACTTGAAGCCCGCTGCGCGGTCACCAACCTTGAGGTGCTTGACCGCCGAGCCAACCTTGACAACATCGCCAGCAGCATCGCAGCCAAGGATCGTGCCCGGCGTGCCCCACGGGCCAAGAGCATGCTAAGAGCATGTGAGCGACCGTACTCCTCCTGGCAATCTCATGAACGCACCTTCCAATCCGTGGGGTTCAACCCGGCAGCGCGAACGCGCACAACAATCTCGTCATCGGCGAGATTCTTCACCTTTTCCTGGGACGCCCAGGGAATGGTCACAACCTGCACGCCCTTCCGCTCGGGGAGGACCTGCAGCGCCTTGATGGTCTCGGGAAGCGCAGACATTGTGAGGTTGTCGTGAATGAGACGAGTTCTATGGTTCAGAGAAGAGCGTTTGGTCAACAGCGAGTTCCTTGGCGAAGACGCAGCGCGCGAGACCTTTATATGCCCCGGCCATCGGGGGACACGTTCAACCGGAAAAGACTTTGTGCAACCGGAAGCGCCTCGTTCACCCGGCAGAGCCTTGTGGTGAAGGTTCTCGTCCAGTCATCGAAAAGTTCGCTCCATAATGCTTGCTAATGTGCGCGTGACGTCAGGAAGCGACATCGTCTTCGCGCATCGGGAATGGAGCAGGAAAGGAAGGGGAAGCTTGTGATCTGGCCGGTGGCTTGGGAGGTCGAGATTCGCTTGTAAAGATTCGCTGTTTAGGAGCAGTTCAGCGCGAAGAGCTCAAGGGAGGGCAGTACACGCTCAGTAACGCTCTCTGCCTTGCTGACAGTCAAGAAGAATTCCTTCCGCGCGGATGAGTGGAACTTTCCCAGAAAATCGATGACTGACCTATCCGCATGAATGAATTGCCGGCTGCTCAAGGGCTCATTCTGAGCACTGCGAGGGCTCTCATCGCAAGTAATTCAGGCTACATATGGCCGAGGTCCAAGAGGGATACATCGCTTCGTATAAATCACAGCTGCGCGAACAATGAGGGTAGGAGGTAAAGTGGAAGGATCGTTGCGGGCGCCTACGCTTATTCGGAAGTACCGGTCCGACCAAAATATTCCTTTTGCAAATTTCCCCTGCTCCCCTTCATCGTTTCCTCGAGCGCTCGTCTTTCGTCTACCTGAAGCGACGTGCATACACGACCATGGTAGGCTCAGTGCTCTCGTGGTATAGTCACGATGCTCATCACACCTTAGGCAAAGGCAAAGAAGACAAGAGCGGCGTCCGTGAAGAGGATGATCAAGGCCTCGGACATTCGACTGTGCGTTGGCGAGCTTCCTCCACGTTTCCGCAATCACTCATCGTCATGTAGAAAAGAGAATCAGGCCAAGCAAGCTAAGAAAGAGGAAGAGGCTAGAGAGAAAGCCGTGCGACGAGTGTGCGTCTTACGCTGTATATTGCACGCGAACGTACTGATCATGGATCCCCCATCAGACCCCAAGTCGCGTCCTCCCTCTTCTTGGCTCATAACACCGCCCTCGTACCTCCCTACCGCGTTCTCATCGATACCAATTTCATTAACTTCAGTCTACAAAATAAACTGGAGCTCGTCAGCGGCATGATGGACTGCCTCTACGCGAAATGTGTGTTGCGGTGCCTCCGTAACTCGATCGTCCTGCTGATGCATCTCCAAGGCATACCCGTAGTCACCGATTGTGTCATGGCCGAGCTGGAGAAACTAGGCCACCGCTACCGCGTAGCCCTCCGGTGAGTTCTCCGCATGGCGCACCATGCACCTTGTCCTGCATTCTAACCCCCGCCATCACAGCGTAGCGCGCGATCCCCGCTTCGAGCGCCTGAAATGCTCGCACTCGGGCACGTACGCGGATGACTGCCTCGTCCAGCGCGTTACGGCGCACAAGTGCTACATCGTCGCGACGTGCGATCGCGAGCTCCGGCGGCGGATTCGACAGATTCCGGGCGTCCCGCTGATGTATATTGTCCGCCGACGGTATGCGATCGAGAGGCTGCCGGACCAGGGGGCGCCGTCGTAGGCTGGCCTTGCTACTTATCTGCAGACGGCATCGCTGTTTGAAGGCGGGATGCGCTGTTCGTGGTGATCTCTGCGCGCCGTGCTCGGCGGGAACGTTAATTGGTGGGCGTTCACTGCTCCGCTGGTGCGGTCGGGCTTCAGGTGTATTTCTAGGATTGTTCTTGCTTTGCTGTATCATTATTCGGCCCACTCCAACTCGCATTCGTGTTGTTGTCCTTGACGCCAGCTTCCCTTACGACAGGCTCTTGACATCAGACTGTTCTCCCGCAATACCGCCTGTTCATCTCGTAGATATCCTTGTCCAGTCATGTCATCCCAAAGTCATCACACTCAAAAATGTACGGGACGTAGCGGCGTCAGGAACCTCCCCCACTGCCTCTACGAGATTTACATACTGGATCCGGGGCGCTAAGACCATGAGTCATCCGGAAGATGGGGCGTCTGTTTGGCCGTGCTTGTTTTATTACATCTGTTTGTCCATGCTTGTACACCGCATACTCAAACTCAACCCAAACCATCATCATGTCCATTGGAGTGCCTTACCATTGAACGTCGCATCGCAGGAGTCCCCGAGCTCCTCTGATCTGCCATGAAGTGAGATTTTCGCCCACTTACGGCTTGAGCGCTCGGAATCCTGACTTGTCCGCGTCTTCCGCAACAAATAACGCGCCTTCCTCCATACCGAAAGGCTTCCCCGATGATAGGTGCTTCCTTCCCTCCACCGATGCTGTGGTTGTCTGTTTTCATTTGTGCAAAGGTGAGTCATCGATCTTCCCACTCAGCGACAATGAGCATCAAGAACAGCCATGGCGTGGTGACTCATCTCCTTGCACAGCGCCGCGCATTCGCGGGTCCTGTCCTGCCCCAGTCACGGATACCGTAACCTGATTGTCATTGCAAAAGCGCGCAGATTGCTTCACCTTCTCTCCGAAAGCCCGAGCTAAGTCAGTCGAATCTATGTCACGGAATCCCGAGGAGGAGAAGGCGTCTCCGAGTCCGGCTTCCGTATCTCTTCTTTGCGGAGCCTTCACTTGCGCTGCAGGTCCTCTACTTGCGCTGCGCAGTACTGCGCCAGAGCCAGGGAAGCGCCGGAGGAACTTAGCTTACGAGAACGGAAGAACTCAATCCATGCGCTAGCTACCAGCGCTACGATTCGATAGCACTCGATACTACGACAATAGCGCGAACCCAGGCGTGATCAACAGGCGCTACACGGTAGCGCGGCGAAACGCTGATGGGTGACTCGTACTAAGTGGCTGAGTCGCGTCCGCGGTCATCGCACGCATCGCACAGCCAGACGCGAACACTATTGATTCCGTCCTTGGACGCGATGTCATTGATTCCGACCTGGTACGTCGAGTGGATCAGGCCGACCTCGGCATGCGAGGGGTACTTATAGCAGGATGCGATGGGGCTGACAGACCACTGTTCCATTCACATCGCACCTCATTGACGTCTGCAGCTCGACTGGTTACTCGTGCGCCATTGTTCTTTCCTCCCCATTGTTCCCTCTCATAGATTCCTCGCACCTAGCTTCCTCGCACCTAGATCCCCTTGCAACTAGACCCATCTACACACCATGGTCACCGCTGTCTCTTCCTCCACATACAACTCCCCCGCCTCATCGCCCGTGAAGAGGCGGGGCTCCGTCGCTGGCATCTATACTGTGCCTCTTACTGGCGCTCATGGATTGAACTCGCCACTCTCGCCTCTAGCATCACGGAGGCAATTCCTCCCCGGACCCTCCTCTTCATCCAACGGTCTCCTCAGCAATTGGTACACGCAGAACGCCAAGGAGGTCGAGCTATACAAGTAAGTGGCTATCACAGGGTTCAATAAAATGAAGCTCACCTACCTTATAGGGACGGAAAGGCGGTCATCGTCGATGGGCAGACACTCTCGATCGCAGCCGTCGCCGCGACGGCGCGTCATGGCGCGTCTGTTCAACTTTCCAACTCGCACCATGTCCGCCGTCGCGTAGAAAAGAGCCTGCAGGCCATCTCGGACAAGGTGGATAACGGGATATCGGTCTATGGGGGTGAGTTTTGCCCCACCAAGAATTATAATTCAGGCCGAGCGCTCAAACAAATCAACTAACGATCTGCTATAGTGACGACCGGTTTCGGCGGCAGCGCGGACACGCGGACAGACTCTCCGGGCGTGCTCGGGCATGCATTGCTGCAGATGCAGCACATCGGCGTGCTGCCGACGCAGCTCACGCGCGCTCCGCGCAGCCTGCCACTGAACGCAGACCCGCTCGCGGCGCACAGCATGCCCGAGGCGTGGGTGCGCGGCGCGATGCTCATCCGCATGAACTCGCTCATTCGCGGGCACTCGGGTGTGCGCTTCGAGCTCATCGAGAAGATGGGCGAGGTGCTGAACGCGGGTATCACGCCCGTCGTACCGCTGCGCGGCTCGATCTCGGCGTCGGGGGGTGAGTGCTGGACTGCTTCTGTTGTGTGCGCCGTATAGTGACCGTTCTGACGGCTTCGATTGCAGACCTTAGCCCGCTGTCGTACATTGCGGGGACGGTTATTGGGAATCCCACGATCTACTGCTTCGACGGGGTGTCGACTGCGCGCGGTCGCGATGTTAAGCCAGCCGACGAGGCCCTGAGAGCGCATGGCATCGAGCCTCTCCCGTCACTGTCGTCGAAGGAGCCCCTGGGCATTCTGAATGGCACGGGTATGTATATTCGGGTTTGTAAACAAGCTACTATTGCTGACTGGCCTTCCCCTCAGCCTTCTCTGCTTCCGTTGGTGCACTCGCCGCCAACGAAGCGACCCAACTTGCCCTCCTTACACACGTCTGCACCGCGATGGGCGTGGAGGCCATGAACGGCACCCGCGGCTCCTTCGACCCATTCATCCACGATGTCGCGAGGCCGCATCCGGGGCAGATCGAGTCGGCGAGGCTGATTTGGGAGCTCTTGGAGGGCAGCCAGTTGGCGCAAGGGGAGGGGAAGGAGGTCACGATTGAGGAGGATACGGGAAAGCTGCGCCAGGACAGGTATTCGCTGCGTACTGCTCCGCAGTTCCTGGGTCCGCAAATTGAGGATCTGCTCCACTCGTTGCAGACGCTGCTGACGGAGGTCAACTCGAGTGAGTGTGCTTCTGTAAATGACGACGTCCTTTTCACTGAACATCTGCAGCCACGGACAATCCCCTGATCGACGGTGAGAGTGGCCGTGTGCACAATGGTGGTAGTAAGTCTTCGTGTGTCTTGTCTGGGATCCAATTCTAACGGTACATAGACTTTCAGGCTATGGCCGTCACGAATGCGATGGAGAAGACGCGCCTGTCTCTGCACCACCTCGGCAAGCTCATCTTCGCTCAAAGCGCGGAGCTCGTGACACCGTCCATGAACCACGGCCTGCCGCCGTCTCTCGCAGCGACGGATCCATCCTTGGACTACCACGGCAAAGGCATCGATATCGCTACAGCAGTGCGTTCATCTGTTATTGGTACTGCTCCGAGCCTCATGATTATCTAGGCATACGTCGCGGAGTTGGGATACCTGGCAAACCCTGTCAGCACTCACATTCAGAGCGCGTAAGTAAAAATTACATCCTGCGCAAGCTCGACCTAACGATGGATTCCGTGCAGAGAGATGCACAACCAGTCGGTCAACAGCTTGGCTCTGATATCAGCCCGCCAAACGATTACCTCCCTGGACGTGTTGACAATACTGATCTCGTCGTACCTATACATGCTCTGCCAGGGTATGCATTCTCGATGCCTTGCCACGTTCTCAGCTAACGGGAACCTCCAGCCCTGGACCTCCGTGCTATGCAATCTGAGTTCTGCCGCGGCTTTGACAACATCATCGTCGAGGAATTTTCCACCATCTTCGCCTCCTCCCTCGACGAGTCCGAGCAGGACACACTCCTTAAGCGCATCACCGACGAGCTCCATGACGCCTTCGAGAACACGAGCACCATGGATACGCCGGAGCGGATGAAGAAGGTCGCCGCAGCCAGCACCACCGCCTTCGTCGACTTCTTCACCGCGCACCCTCGGGAGGACGAGGCTTGTGATGCCAGGTGTTATGCGTCCATCGCCGTCTTCCGCTCGCGTGTAGCCAGCCGTGCCGGCGCACACCTCAATGACTTGCGGAGGGCATACCTTTCGGGCGAGCGCGGGCCTGCGCCGGCGACTGCGTATCTCGGGAAGACGAAGCCATTCTACGAGTTCGTTCGCGTCGACCTCGGCGTGTGCATGCACGGCGCGGAGAATCTGGACCGCTTCTCTAATGGTATGGGTGTCGACGATGTGACTATTGGGCAGAAGATTTCTGTCATCAACGAGGTGAGTAGTTGCAATCGAAGATGCTTATCCGTTTGACTGACGATGGCTCTCAGGCTATCCGGGATGGTCAGATGCAGTCGACCATCGTGTCTGCCTTGTCGTCGCTGCCTAGCTTTGCATGATTTTTCCACGTATTTTTCACCCTGATTTATCTGTAGCACCATCTTGTACTCGGCTATCAACCGCATAAATCCTCCTGTATATTTATCGCTAATGTATGTACCTGTTAATCATAGAGCTTTATAGAGCTTACTTCGTCGATCTCCTGCAGTGCGGTATTGCTGCTGATGTGAAGGCTGCCGTGCCGCGGCCGAACCCGTCTCCCTTTTCCAATCCCGCCTGAGTCACTCCTTCAGATAGAGAACGATATGACTGATCTATGCGCCGAGCTCCTTGACCACTACCTTATAGCAGTGCTGAACCCTCATTATGGCCCCCAACATGGATGACAAGATCCTCATCGTCGGCGCAGGCTGCTTTGGGATATCGACTGCATACCATCTACTGAAAAGGGGTTTCACGAATGTGGGTCCAACGCGATTATGACCTTTCTTGATGAGAGTTCCGGCCATACAGGTATACAGAGTCTAACTCGTTGTGCTACAGATTACCCTACTGGAAAGATCAGGCGTGCTGCCTGCCGTCGATGGAAGTTCTAACGATTTCAATCGTATCGTGCGCTCGTCTTATAGCGACAAGTTCTACGCCCAACTCGCGCTCGACGCCATCAAGACGTGGAAGACGGACTTATACAAGGATGCGTATCATGAGTTGGTCTATCTGTCACAGTGTACAGTAATAAGCAGCGCTCACGAAAGTGCAGATGCGGCGTCCTCGTTCTGGGATCGAACGGCCACTCAGAGTATAAGGACGCTGCCCTGAAGCACGATAAGGAAATGGGTCTCGATCTCGTGGACTTAGGGAAATCCGAAGCTCTGCGAACGGCGATCCCGGAGGGAATCAAAGCGGGCTCGTTTGAGGGCTACACCGGCTATCTCAATCGCAACGCAGGTTGGGCAATGGCGTCGCAAGGGTGAGATTATTCGCCCCTCATCTGAATCTGCACTGACCACTGACCCGTGCTAGCCTGGAGCTGCTCACTAACGAGGTAAAAGCCCTAGGGGCGACCATCCTGACGGGAAAGACCGTGAGCCAGCTCCTGCGCGAAGACGGTCAGACGAAGGGGGTCATCTGCACGGACGAGAGCACGTACGAAGCCGCGCTCGTCGTGCTCGCTACCGGTGCTTGGACCGGCTCGACCTTTAATGCTGACCTTGATTGCACTGCATTGTGCACGGCGACGGGGTAAGGGACGAGCATGGCCGAGACGCTACATCAGATACTGACTGACCCCCTTCGCAGCCAGTCCGTCGCCATGGTCCAGCTGACGGAAAAAGAGGCGGTTCTGTACCGCAAGGCCCCGGTGGTGCTGGAGTTCTCGTCAGGCTTCTACGTCTTCCCTGTAGGTCGTTAGTACCTCGTGGGTAGCCGATTTGTCTCACGTTTTCCCCAAAAGCCGAACGTGAAGAATGTCGTTAAAATGGCCATTCACAACGTCGGTGTGACGAATAAGAGGGACGGAAACGTCTCTACGCCGAGAACTGTCGTCACGAACCCCATCGACGGTCTGGCCATCCCCAAGAAGTCGGTGACCGCTTTGAGGGAAGGGCTGCGAAAGATATACCCAGAGCTCGCCAAGCGTCCATTCGTGGCTACACGACTGTGCTGGTACAACGACACACCGGTTAGTCAATCGGACGTCTTGACGAGGAAGGATGCTCACTATGATGTTTGTCCAGGACGGCGACTGGCTCATCGGGAGCAAGCCTGGCGACCCGGGACTCTTCTTCGCCACAGGTGGTTCAGGACATGCATACAAGTTCTTGCCGGTCATTGGCAGGCTAGTGGCAGATGCCATCGAGGGTAAGCTGCCCGAGGAGCTGGTGAAGAAATTCGCAGTCGATCGCGCCTGGGGACCACCGGATCTTTCGCGTGAGGGCTATGCGCAGGGTCCGCTGGAGATCGACCTGGAAGAGCTTGCGAAGAACGCCGATGATCTCACTCCTGTTCGGTAGAAGAGAGTACGCACCAGAAACGTCAATTCCATGCAAAATCCAATTCACGCAGCAAAGTCCTCTATCAGTCAGTGAATTCAAGGTAACGTCCCCGCCGCTAGGGACGAGCACTAGTAGTAGTGCTGGTGACAAAAAAGGGTGCAATAGTATACAATGGAATGCGACGTTGGCTGATTCCTTTTGCGGCTGGCCAATTAGATGGTTATACGTATCCTAGATCCCCCCTCTCTATGCTCGTCTCCCGACCCACTCTGCCCACGACTTGACCTCGCTCGGGATGCGGCCCTCGTCGTATTTGTTGAGGCCGCCCTCGGGAATTTTGCGCGCCAGGCTCTCCACCCAGAGCTCGGCGGTGCGCGCATTGTTGAGGAGCGGAAGGCCGAAATCGACGGCGTTCCTGTAGGTCAATGTCAGCATCATGATCGCTAGGACACCCAAGCTGTGACACTCACCGACGCGCCACATAATCCTCATCCACGAACGTCGTCGCCCTGGCCTGCGCCAGGTTGATAACGCACTGGATATCGTACTGATCGAACACCTCGCGCAGCTTCCGCTTGTCCTTCTTCGGGAAGAAGATCTTCTTGGCCGTCACGTAGGGGATGTTGTTCAGGTAGTCCTCGACCTCCGGCGACGAGCAGTACAGCTTGAAGCCGAGCTCCGTCAGGCGCTTCGCGATGTGCTCCATCTCGGGGCGCTCGATGTCGCCGCCGAGGAGGACGCCGGAGTTCTTCGAGGGGACCTTGAAGCCGGTGGTGCTGAGCAGCGACGCCCAGTACGCCTCGTAGATGTCCTTGCCGAAGCTGGCGACCTCGCCCGTGCTGGCCATCTCGACACCCAAGAAGGGATCCGCGCCAGGCAGACGCGTCCACGAGAACTGCGAGACCTTGACCGCGCAGTAATCCCGCTTCTCCTTCATCAAGTCGACCGGCTCCGGCACGTTTTGCCCAACGATCGCCGAGGTTGCCGTGTCGATGAAGTTGTGCCCGAGGACCTTGCTCACGAAGGGGAAAGACCGCGACGCGCGCAGGTTGCACTCGATGATGCGCAGCGCAGCGTCCTCGCCCTCCTTCGCCGGCGGCTCGCGGATGACCTGCATATTGTACGGTCCCGAGATCTCGAACGCCGCCCCGACACGCTCCGCGATGTCCTTCAAGCGCTCCATATCCCGCGGCGGGATCGAAAACGGCGGCAGCACGAGCGTCGCGTCGCCCGAGTGCACGCCCGCGTTCTCGACGTGCTCGGAGACGGCGTGCACGAGAAGCTTCCCGTTGTGCGCGACCGCGTCAATGTCGATCTCCTGCGCGCCGTCGATGAACTTGGTGATGACGACCGGGTGGAGGGGCGAGACGGAGGCCGCGGCGGAGAGGTTGTACTCGAGCTGGGCCTCCTCGCGGACGACATTCATGGCGGCACCAGAGAGGACGTAGGACGGGCGGATGAGGACGGGGTAGCCGACGCGGTCGGCGAAGGCCTTGGCATCCTCGAGGGAGGTCGCTTCAGTCCAGGCGGGTTGATCCAGGCCGATGCTGTCGATGACCGCGGAGAACTTGTGGCGGTCCTCGGCGTTGTCGATCTGCTGCGGATCCGTGCCGAGGACGTTGACATTGTTCTGCTTCAAGCGCAGGGCGATGTTCTGCGGGAGTTGGCCGCCCACGCTGACCACCGCGCCCTGCGCCTGCTCCAGCTCGTAGATATCCATGACCCTCTCAAAGCCGAGCTCCTCGAAGTACAGCCGATCCGCCTCATCAAAGTCCGTCGACACCGTCTCCGGGTTGTAGTTGATCATGATCGTCTTGTTGCCCATATCCCTCAACCGCCGCGCACACGTCACCGCACACCAGTCGAACTCGACACTCGAGCCAATGCGGTACACGCCGCTGCCCAGAACCATCGTGCCGTGCTCGTCAAACTCGACGTCGTGCGTCTGCGCGTTGTACGTCGTGTACAGGTAGTTCGTGTGCGCGGGGAACTCGGCCGCGAGCGTGTCGATGCGCTTGACGAAGGGTGTGACGGAGAGCGACTTGCGGTGCGCGCGGACGACGTCCTCGGTCGAGTTGACGAGGTCGGCGATCTGAGAGTCGGAGAAGCCCATCTTCTTGGCGTGCTTCATGAGTTCCTCGTCGATCTTCTCGACGGAGCCGAGAGCCTTGAGCTGGCGGTGCGTCTGGACGATGTTGTCGATCTTGTAGAGGTACCACTGAAGTATGTGTTAGCAACGGCAGAGGACAGCGAACATCGTGACCACCGACCTTGTCAATCTTCGTAAGATCATGAACCTTGTCGACCGAGTAGCCCTTGTTGTACATCGCATACGCCACCGCGAATAACCTCATATCCGTCGGGCGGCTCAAGACATCGTCCAAATCCTCCGGCTCAATGTACGCCTCGAAGCCCTTCCACCGCGGGTCGACCTGGCGGATGGCCTTCTGCAGCGACTCCTCGAACGTGCGCCCGATGGCCATGACCTCGCCGACGGACTTCATCGCCGAGCCGACGTGGCGATCGACCTGGGTAGAGAACTTCGCCAGGTCCCACTTCGGGATCTTGGTGACGATGTAGTCGAGGGAGGGCTCGAAGCAGGCCGTGGTGGTCTTGGTGACCGCGTTGGGGAGCTCGGGGAGGGTGTGCCCGAGGGCGATCTTCGCGGCGGTGTAGGCGAGGGGGTAACCGGTAGCTTTGGACGCGAGAGCGCTGGAGCGACTCAAACTGCAAGGAGCGTCTTAGCATAGGTCCAATGGACAAGAAGTAAATAGAGGCGTACCGAGCATTGACCTCAATGACGCAGTATTCCTTGGACGAGGGGTGCAGCGCGTACTGGATGTTGCACTCGCCGACGACACCGAGATGACGAATGGTCTTGATCGCCGCGCTCCGGAGCATATGGTACTCATCGTCCGGTAATGTCTGCGACGGAGCAACTACGATAGAGTCACCCGTGTGCGTGCCGAGGGGGTCGAAATTCTCCATGTTGCAGCAGATGATCGTGTTCTGCACAAAGAGGTGAATAGACGCGGGAGGAAGTACGATAAGTATACGCACATCCGCACCGTCGCGAACGACCTCGTACTCGAGCTCCTTCCACCCCTTCATGCTGCGCTCAATGAGCACCTGAGGGGATAGCGAGAGCGACTTGGCCGAGAGATCGCGCAGTTCGTCCGGGTTTTCCGCGAAGCCAGAGCCGAGACCACCGAGAGTGAATGCCGAGCGAAGGATGACGGGGTAGCCGATGGTCTCCGCGGCCTGCAGGGCAGCGTTGACCGACGAGACAGCCGTAGACTGGGCGACCGGGATGTCAATTTCTGCAACGGCGTCAGTTGAATGCACCGTGCCATGAGGCAGTATCACGCACCCTTCAAAGCCTGCACGAAGAGGTCGCGATCCTCCGAAACCTCCAGTGTCCGAATGGGAGTACCGAGAACCTGAACACCGAGCCGTTCGAGGACACCCATATGATCGAGCGCAATGCCGACGTTGAGCGCGCTCTGTCCACCGAAGGTGAGCAGGATACCGTCCGGACGCTCCTTCTCCAGCACGTATGCGACGTAGTCCGCAGTGATGGGGAGGAAGTAAACCTGGGAAGCCAACTGGTGCGAGGTCTGCCATGTCGCAATGTTCGGGTTGATGAGGATAGCCTCGATGCCCTCCTCGCTGAGCGCCTTGAGCGCCTGGGACCCCGAGTAGTCGAACTCGCCCGCCTGGCCGATACTGAGACCGCCAGAGCCGACGACGAGCACCTTCTTCACGTCCGGGCGCGGGAGCTTGGGCAGGACCTTCGCGGATATCTTGCGCGCGAGCTCGGAGGGTGAGTTGAGTACGTGTCCGTCGCCGTCCTCGGGAGTGTAGTTACCGACCGCGGGTGCTGCGACCGCGCGGACGGGCTTGGTGGGCACGATAGCGCGGGCTGCACGCGTGGTGTGGAATGTGCGCGTCCATTGTCGACCAATGCCAGCGAGGGCAGACGACCGGAGTCGACAGAGGCTCATGGCTGAGCGCCGCCGACAGCGGTGATGGGCTAGCGGAGGAGGACGGTGTTGGGAGGAAGCAAGCGCGTCGAAGAATGACTCCGCGAAGTCCCCAAAATTTGTAGACCAGTCAAAGCGTCATTTACTATCTTTCCCCATTTGGTTTACGCGTCGTGCTTCGGCCGAGGTGCCGAATTCAGCAAGACTTCTCTTGCTCTCGACTTGCATGGTCGACAGCGCAGGGCGCAGGTTTCTCTCCGGGAAGGAGCGCGAGGGAATTGGAGAATATCAGTAAAGGGAGCGTCTACATCTCGTAAAGCTCTCAGCTGGTTGGGGCGATCGCTATTTGTCCATGACTCACTTCATGGCAAACGTCAGTCGTGCTTGACTCGACGGCCTGAACGCATGATCACAGGTCAGTGTACATGTTGTATCTGAAGAATAAGGGTGAGCAGGACATGCTCGGCGGTACAGTCTTGCCCAACATAACTTACAAGCCATATAGGCGCCCAATGCCGGAACCTCGGCCCGACCTCACTTATTCCGTGCCGACGACGCGCTCATCTTGTTCATGTTCTGCGTCTCTCGCGCGACGCGCCTGCTTTCTCCTCGTCTTGGCCTTTCCCTCTGCGCTCGCTCCTCTCTTGCACGCACATTTTCTCTCTCTACTCGCTCAGCATCCCGGTGGTCCTACAAGCCTGCACGCCCGCGCATAAAGATGGCACAACCCGTAGCAAATTCCCTCAGCCCGCTCGCGTACGACGACGGACCCATCGTGTGGGTGGACTGCGAGATGACGGGGCTGGACCATAACAAGGATAAGATCATTGAGATTGCGGTCAGCTATGTGCATGTCGAAGTATGCGCGTGTTGCTGAACAAGCGCGTCGCAGGTCTTGATCACGAACGGGAACCTGGAGATCGTAGACGAGGGCGTCGAATACATCATTCGGACGGACAAGTCCGTGTTGGATGGGTGCGTCTGGCCCCTCGCATATGATGCACTCTGCTCACCTACTCGCCAAGCCAGGATGGATGAGTGGTGTACGACCCAGCATGGCAAAGTGAGCATCCTGCCCTCCCCCTCCCCCTCCTTGTCCTTATTCTCCCCCCCCCCTATTAACCTAACACCCACCCCCAGTCCGGCCTCACCGCCGCCTGCCTCGCCTCCCCACACACCACTTCCTCCGCCGAGTCCGCCGTCCTCGCCTACATACAGAAATGGGTCCCGACGCAGCGCACGGCCGTCCTCGCAGGCAACTCCGTACACGTCGACCGCATGTTCCTCGCGAATGAGATGCCGAGGCTAGTAGATTGGCTGCATTATCGGTGAGTGGCCGCGTTCTTGGGGACGTTGAGAGGGGAGGTTTGGTGTTGGGAGAGATGTAGCCGATGAATTTACCGTTTTCGATAGGATAATCGACGTTTCTTCTATCAAGGTGCGCATATTTCCTCTGCTATCTACATCCTGGACCTCATTGTCTTTGTTGAAGGAACTCGCCCGCCGATGGTACCCCCAAATCCCGGTACCTAAGTTGTCAGAGTCGAGCCACAGAGCACTGGACGACATCAAGGGTTCAATCGCAGGTACGTCGGCGCGTAGTTATTGTCTTTGCGTAGTCTGACGCCCTCCAGAGCTACGCTGGTATCGCGAGAACATCTTCAAGGCGGTGCCGAAGCTCAAGTCGCCACCACCTTCGCCGCCGAGGGCGAAGTAGCGAACACCTGGCCAGGATGGTTGCCACTGCACATACTTATATGCCTTTACCTTTCGCATATTTCGAGGGCTTGCTGGTTTCTCGAACGGAATGAATGATCATGACTCCAGAATCGGCTCCACAATCATCACTCCCGAGTGAAGCGCTCGTTAAATGTATGTTCTGAGGCATTAAGTAAAGGAAGATGTGTATCGCGTAAAACATCAAAAGTATGTCGTTCAAAGAAAATATGACGTTCAAAGGTACATCAAGCCAACATCAAGCAATCGTGGTATACGTCGTGGCCTAAGGAGCAGGCGTCTGCTCACTTCGCCCCGTCCCTGCGTGCGTCGCGCTCTTCCTCAGCCGCTTCGCCTTCGACGGCCCATCCTCCGCATCCTGCCCCGGGACCTCCGACGTCCGGCCCCGCTTCAGCCCGCTCTTCCCGGACCCCTTCGCGCTCTTCCCGTTGCCCATCGCGGTCTTGCCGATGCCCTTCGCGCTCTTGCGCGGCTTGCGCTTCTTCTCCTTGAGCTCCTCCTCGTCAGAAGAGGACGCGTCGAGCTCCCCCTTCCCGGGCTTGTACGACGCGTCGAGCCCGCGGCGGCTGCGGCGGCGGGCGGCCTTGGCTTTGCTGCTCTCGCCGGCGAGCTTTCCCTTCTCGCCCTCAGCCTTGGTCTTGTCGCCGATGAGCTGCTTGCCCTTGCTGCCCTCGCCCGACTTCCGCGTCGGGCTCCGCTGGGACTCGTTGTCGTCCTCCTCATCGCTCTCCCCCTCCGTCAGCACATAATCGTCCTCGTCCCCATCCTCATCCACCGAAGGCGTCGCCGTCCTGCCCCGCTGCAGAATCGACCCCCCGCCCGAGGCCACCGTGCTCAGCGACTCCGCGCCCGACACCGGCTTCTTCGGCGACCGCCACTGCCCGCCCAGATAGTGCTGATGCAACGGCGACGACGGCTGGCTCCCCGCCGCCGACGCATTCCCGTAGTCCCGCGCCGTGATCAGGGGCCGCGTCCTCAGCAGCCGCACCGTCTCCCCCTCCGCGGGCAGGTAGTACACCTCGCCCTCGCGCAGGATGTCGACACCGGTGAGCTTGCGGAGGTTGCCGACAACGTACGGGTCGAGGTCGAGCTGCTCGACGTCCTTGATGCCGCGCACACCGTCGTCGTAGGCCGCGATGCCGTGGTCCTCGATCTCTTCATCCTCCATGACCTCTTGATTGCCGAGGGAGCAGCCGGGGACAAGGAAGTAGAAGCGCTGCTGGTTTTCCTCGCGCGGGATGCTAATTTTGTGGTACCGGCAGTTGGCGCGGGTCACGGCGCGCGTCGTCGAGATGGCTGCTGCCAGCGTCCTCGCTGATTTTGTGCGTCGTGGCGGGGCGGAGGCTGAGGCAGATGAAGCGCTCGAGCCGCTCCCATCCGATGGTGGCGCCGACGACGAGCTCGCCACCGAGCTTGCGCGCTTTGGGGGAGCCGGTTGCGGGGTGGGCAGAGGCACGCCATTCATCCTGCGCTGGATTTGCTGGAACATAGTCGCCGGAGCGGCTTTGCGATGCTGATGGTGCATATTCCAAGCAGCGCCTATAGGCGCAGCGGCCACAGGGGATGGCGCAGCTTGCGGCGGTGTGGGCTCGCGCTCCTTAGTTGGCGCGACATCCACAGAAGATGCCCGAGAGCTAGGCGCCTCCAGCATGCGCGCCGCGGCACTCGCGCCTGACGTTGAGGCCGTCGAAGGGGTTTGAGCACGCTCCTTGCCTTTGGTAGAGCGTTTCGCAGGCGGCGGAGAAGCATCACGAGCCTCCTCCTCCTCCTCTTCCTCTTCCTCTTCCGTAGAATCTTCCTCCAGTTTCGCCCTCTTGGCCCGCCGTCCCGTGGTCCGAAGTCCAACTTTCCTCGACGGGCGTTGACGCGACCGCGAAGGCGCACGCTTGCGCTGCTGAGGCGGCTCGGATTCCGAACCCGACGTGGTGAGAGATGAAGTAGAGGATATGGATCGCGCCCGCTTTTGCGGCAAGGGTTTCTCATGATTGCTGGGAATAGCCTGAGGGCGTGGGGACGCTTCGGTATGTTCTGGGGTAGGTCCACGGCCGTGAGAGGCGGCATCTGCAGCGAGATCCTCAGCCGCGGGAGTAGACGAATCTGGCTCCGGTAGACTTTGGAAGAGATATAAGTGAGTCCGGGCGAAGCGGGGAAGAGGAAGGCGGAGTACTCACGACGATAATGGCTTTGCGGGGGAAGCGCCATGCTGCTCAATAGAGTCAGATTGGCTACCGGCCCCGACCGTCGACATATCTCCAGGTGTTTGGGCGTCCTGGTGATCAATGGGATCCGTTCTGCCGTCAATAGACTCCTCCGCAACGACCTCATCGACTTCAGCCGCCTCGTGTGAGTGGGAGTGCGGGGTGGGGGACTTTGAGCGATGGTGGGCCGCCGCGCTGTCTTCGACCGCAGCTTCTTCCCTGGCATCCACGACGTCCGCGATGCTTGGCGGCTCTTCCTCCACTGGTTCAGGCACTGCGACTACCTCACCGCCCTCGTTGGCTATCTCGACGTCCACCGTATCCGCATCCTTGACGTCAGGTTGAGACGTAGCCAAGGCCTCTGCCTCGTGCTGCGACGGTGTTGCTTGTGCTGTCAGTGCCTCGTCAGGGAGAATTCTCGCTCCATCGTCCACCAGAACAGCCTGATCCCCAAGAGGTTGCTCTCCAGCTTCAGCGCTGTCTGTCGTTGCGAAAGACGAGTCCTCGCCGGTTGCACTCTCCTCGTCCTCTTCCGACTCCGACTCAGCAGCTGGTATATTGGGATTGCTGAGGATTGCGGGATATGGTTCACCGATAAAGACGGGGAGCTGAGGGATCACACCCAGGGTGACGCCCTCGTGCGGTGAAGGCGGACGGTCAGCGGAAGCAGGAGGTAGTGCTGAGTGCAAGTTCATGTCTTCGACGTCCTGAAGCTGCGCAGGAGTAGGCTCCTCCTGTGCAGGTGAAGCATTCTCCTAAGTTTTAGTCAGATAGATTTCTCGCTGAAAAATGCAGTGGCGACGTACTTCGGTTGTAGATGGCAGCGCCGCAGCCTCATCAGGTGCAGCTTCACCCTTGCCAGTGGATACGGACGCTTCGACTTCGACGGGGTGCGCTGTTTCTGCATCGTCCTGAGGCTTCTCGGCGCTTCCATCCGCTACGTCTAGGTCGATCTCCCCCTCAGCATCAACATCCTGGGCCTGGTGTGGATCCTCGACTGGCGGCACAGACGAGCTATCGGCCTCCGCTCCTGCGCGCGCATCCTCCTCATCGTCAAGTTCGAAGACGTGCATGTCTTCTTTGCGCAAAGGACCGGCTGTAGCGAGCGGAGACGACGGATGGAAGCCGAGCTCAGCTTCCAGCTCCGCGATGTTGTGCGAGGCAGCGTGGGCGTTGGTAGCAAAGTCCCCATTCTGCATGTCGACAGAGAAGTCGGGATAGGTATCAAACATGGTAGCCGTATTCACGCCTTCGCCCGACGAGTCGAACAGCGCCTGCCACTGCGCCGTGAGCGGAGAGACACCATCCTGCGTCGAAGAGGGGGTCACAAACGGATCGAGCGACAGCGATGGATACGGTGCATTGCCGATCGCTTGCGCAACCGAGTCAATGTTGGAGACGGGTGGGAGTGTTTCCGTGTTAGGCGCTGAGTCCTGGGCAGCAGGAGCACCTAGCGGTTCGTGGGCGATCGCAGGTTGAGAGGACTCAGGCCGTGGTGCCAAGTTCTCCGCAAGCTGAGGAGCGTTGACTTCTGGCGGCTCCTGAGTCGCCTCGGCCGCCTCAGGCGAGGGCGACCTAGGTGATTCTTGCGCGGGACGTGTGGTATCAGCAGCTTGTGCATCCAGCTTCGGGGACGGGCTACGACTAGATACTACGACAGCGTCAGAATGCGGCGGATAGAAAGGCCTTTGGCACGTACTGTCGCTACCAGTGTATTCATTGTCTGCGTGGGACGCCATAGGCTTCGCGATATTTTCCGGCGCGTGATGTGCGTCCGACCGTAAGTGGCCATCCTCATCGACATGTACCGTCTGTATCCTGTCCCTCTCGTCCATGTCGTAGAGGTTCTGATCGCTGATACGTCCATCCGCTACCATTTCGGCAATCTCATCTTCCACGCCGTCCCAGTCGACCGATGGGATAGACATGTCAACATCTGCAGAGCCTATTTTGTCGGCGTCTTGACCGTCTCGGAGGTGGGCCAGCGGGGCGTCACCACCGGTGTATAGGTCTTCTGCGTATGCCAGCGCCGGATTCCAGGGGTCGCGTATGTCGACCTCGCGATCCTCCACAGCTGCCTCGGGCTCAAGGGGCAGAGTGTCGCAAATCGGTGGCGAGCGAGGATCTGTATGTTTCGTGAGGACATTGAAAAGAATTCACTTGTGGCCACACACCCGCATTCGGAATGGCCTCGGGCACTGCATCTTGCGCATTCTCGACGCGTCTTTCGTCCTCTTCTGCTTCTTCGAGGCGGCTCGGACTGGAAGGGTGATTCTTGACAATAGCTCGATCACCGCCCTTGTAGTAGTCTTCAGCGTAAGCTTCGGCACCTTCCCAGGGGTCGACTATGTCTGGAGGTCTCGGCGCAGCTAGACGGGCAGATGGCATACTAGAGGCGCGGGGAGGGGGGAATGAGGTGTCGTCCTCGAGGGGTTGTTCATCATCATCTTCCACCTGTGATAGAGAGCGCACGACCGTCGCAGCGTCGGCCTCGTCCCCTTCCTCGTCATCCTCCTGGGAAACATATTCAATCTCAGCGCTTTCGCGTGAGGATGAACGGGTGTAAGCGTGAGCTTTTGAAGACGACGCGCGCTGGAGCCACTCCTTCTCGTAGGTTTCCGTGTCGTATTCTTCGTCATCTCGGAAGACATCCTGAGAGCCGTCTTCGCTTTCCTCCGTGGCCTCCTCGCTACCACTGCGCGAGGACGCGGACGCCTGGTCGCCGTCACTGTCGGTGACGTCGGCGTAGTTGTTCCAAGAGCCATGGTTGGGCCTCTCGCGTGGGTCCCTCTCCTTTCCCTTCGCCTTGCTGGACTTTGGGACGAGCTCTTCCACCTCCTCCGATTCACTGTCCGAAAGCTGATCGGCCACTTCGGTCGCGAGCTCCGCGTCATGCTGGGACTCTGCCGGTTCATCTGCAAACAGAGTGTCTGGTAGACGCGATTGGGGGCGTTCTGGTTTGTATTCGAAGCCCAGGGCGGATCGGAGTGTGCCAGTGAGATCCCCGATCCAATTGTCGAATTCTGGCTGCGAGAACTTCTCGTAGGGGTTGACTATTGGAGCGCGCTGGTGTCGCTTTCCGGTCGCCATGGTGGTCGTAGAAATAATGCGTGTGGAATGGGGGAATGAGTAGCGGCACGATGCGGTAGCGGTCAAGACCTCATTGTGACAATCCAGAGACACGGAACGCGATTGTTCGTGCTTGTCATTGTCGGCACGTGGCCAACTTCGGCAAAAGCCGAATAGTAGGACCTACTCGGACCCATACGTTCGTTTTCAGCATGCAAAGCACGCTTCCCTTGTTCATGAATCTTCTGTACATCCGCTCTAGTAATTTACCAATAACCGATAACTTTCTCGACGGACATTAAGGTGACACCGGTAGAGCAGCCTGACAGGTCCCGATAGCCCCCTTCCATCCTGGAGGACCTTCGGTTGGGATGGAAGCTCAGATGTGATGGCACTACACTCGACACAAGCGCAGGAAGAGCTACTCGACCAAGGCTCTCATCATCAATGTTAGTCTGCAGGTGGCCCTAGTGGACTCTTCTCCTCACCGAAGCCCCCACTTCTCAAAGCATTCCGTAAGAAACAGGGCAAGGCGTAAAACCGATACGATGATCTATCTGTTCGTATATAGAACATGGCCACAATCCTCATAGTTCAGAGCACTCTCGCAACAATAACTTCCTTGTCGACATCTACGACAGTCATCAGAATGGTACTTAACCACATATTGGCCCGCGCGCAGTACATGGTCAACACTACCAACAATGGTCTGGACTGAAGCTAGCGTCCTCAGTTCGAATTCAAGGTAATCAGACCACGGGCTATCCCCGATCACTCGTCCGCCTACGCCGGCTTCAGAAGTCAGACAAGGCCCACTCAGAACTTCGAGTGATGCCCCCGGCGGACGTGCTCGCGCCCATGGCTGATCGGCAACATAAGCTTGTCCGCCGTTGAATGACCGGCTCGAGCAAAGTATGTCACTATCCCGCATACGGACGCTCGAGAAGCCCTTCTGGGACCTCTGATGTAGCGCCGAATGATAGCGTATGTCATGGGATCAACGGAGTTTGCGAAGGAGGATCCTTAATGACATCGGTGCGCGCTAGCCAGGGCAGACGCGCGCCGCCCATCGCGCCACAGGATCGAGAAGAGCACGCCGTAAAGGGCATGAATGCCTGGTTTTTCGTCCTTGGTCGCTAGCGGACAGGTCAGCATGGTAGAATGTGTTAGACTGTGCCGCCCACGCTGGAAGTCGTGCACAGTTGTATATGTTTTCCCGCTGGTCGTCCGGTGGTATGCACCGGCTCCATGGCCAGCCCAAGTCGTCCTCCAGGATCACCGGATTTCTCTTCGCAGATCAGCCCCATATGCATCGGGAGGGAGGAAGGGGCGTCATGTCGTACAAAGATATCAGTGGCGGGCAAATAGTAGAGCAGGGAGAGCATCGATAGGCCCATGATCTGGAGTACGGGAGCCGTAGAGCAAGGCCAAGCGGCGACGGGACCGCCGACAAAGTATAGAGTGAGCTGAGTTATTTGCTGATGTGGTTCAAGGCAAGCGTGAGGCGTCACGTAGATCTGCAAATTGTGAGGGGGTCCGCAGAGAATTAAGCAGTTCTCTTGAAGACCGACCGCCTCCGGGTCCGGAGCCTAGAGCTGTACCCACATACGAGTGAGCAATCACACCACTTCGCCAATATAGTCAAAACCTTTTCCTCCGAGACAAGCACAGTATGACAGAGGAGAGCAAACACGATTCTCCTGCGATGGGAACATTGTCACGCACGATGAGAACTTTGATGCGCCAGGGCGCAGATCACTTCGCGATGGCGGTAAACGGCGGCAGCATCATCTTCGCAATAACGGTCGGGGATCGCAGAGGATAGGGTCCTCGATATGAAAACCACGAGGGCGCGAGCAGCGAGGCAGCCTGTTGTTCCCGGCGGAGGCAGAGCTGTTGGGTCGACTCAAGCCTGCACGATGTCAGCCAGTTTGGAAAATCCTCACAATGCACATAGTCAGTGCTGACGTCTGTGGATCGTCGCAGGATGCTCGGCGACTGCCGATGCACTGTTGCCTCAAAAGCAACTTTGCAACACTTCCCTACGGAAAAAAGTCAGTGTGCGTTTACCGACGGACCGATGATTTACCTACCGAGCTTAGGAGACGGCCTCTTCAACGTAAACTGGAGGGTCACAACTCTGATGTGCAACGAACAGAAGCGGGAGGACGAATGTCCCCAAGTTGAAGTGGATACAGAATCTTCGCAGCACGATATTCCGACCATATGCACCGGCGGACATTAACGAAGATGTCGCCCGAGCAGTCGACGGCCCTACGCTGACATAGAAAAATTAGGGAAAACATGCGGAGTACTTAGACAGGCGGCAAACGAGTTTCCAAAAAGCGAGACGGCAATATTAAGCAGATTGCACGGCATGGTCTTGTCTTCTAGGCTGATTCACGCCCGTCGATTTGTCAATAGACGCAGAGTCGCTTGTGCTCGAGCAGTCGGTTCACCCCCATCGCCGTATGAAGCACAACGAGCAGAACTGATCCTGACCGTGTTACAGCACGCAGCAGCGACGAGAGCAGCGTCAGCGCTCTCGTAGACGTCATGACGGAATGCTCGTACCTTGTGCGCTTCACGCGCGGCCTGAACAGGCGTTTGGCAGTCCAGCTCCTTGTCCGCCATGTCAAGCAACTACGCGCTCGTTTAGACCGGCCGCTGCGTCATGCATCACCGTAGATCTGTCAACCTCCTGCCACACAAATCAATATTCCAAGCTCAGCGTTCCGTGGAGCCCGTACGCGGCAAGTACTGGCAGACGACCCAACTGACCTGCAAAGAGCTGTGGACGTTGATTGCGCGAGTCTACATTGCGAAACGCGTCAACGAGGATTCCGGCGTCGAAGCCTTGCAGATGCGCATGCGTCAGCGATGTTCAACTTGCACGTGATGAATCACGCGCGCGAGGTTGAAGTTTGAATCAGCATGGTTGAACGCGCGTCGACCGAGTCTCTTGTCGCGTATCTGGTATCTGTAGAGCTCTACCAATCTCTCAGCAAGTGGACTAGGGAGGTACAGTTCAGATACGTACCCAACCGACCACGACGTGGCGACGCATACGGCGGGTATGTAGAGCATGGGCTTTGCCAGTCCATTCGTATTAGGCTGCGGCGGTGAGAAGTTCGAAGCGCCGAGACAGGTACGGAAGATACGCTCCCCAGCTGCGCAAAGCTTTCTTCCTTGAGTGTATTGTGCGACCGGAATGCGAGCCCATTGGACCAACGCTCACTGCCGCGGCACTTGCAGATATGAAGTCCGAGAGTCTGCGCTTCACTCAGCTCGAAGGCATGACGGGCATGGTTATCGCGTTGTTCGGCATGGGAGACGATGGCGACTCGGGTGACAATGCCCGTCAGGTGTACAGTGGCGAGGTGGCGAGCAGCAATGTACTCACCGAGTCGTAGGCGCAGGCCAACAGTCTTCGCACTTCCTGCCGCAGCTTACGGCCATAACGAGATTTCTCGTGTCTAAAGTCTGTTATTCTTGGAGGCATAACTCGCATCCGAAGGGAAGAGGATGCACGTTCGGGCAGGATGACCGGGCCTGCCTCGCACCGCGCGGTCTTGATAACGATTATCTGAAAGATCTATACATCGTTCAGTAGGGAGCATGCAGAACCAAAGCAGTCCCACCGTCGAGATGGATATCTTGCCTTCTCACTCCGCCGATATGTGAGCCAGCAGGGACGGTCGTGCGAGATCTGTTAGAACCGACAAGGTATTCCGAATGTTCAGGCAGAAGAAGGGTACGCACAGGCCTCTTGCTCCCTCGCCTCGATGGGGACATTCAGTCGAAGCGTAGCATCCTGCAACTGTATCATTCCAAACGACGACACAGCTCTGCATTGGGGAGCCCAAGTAGCGATTGATACCGTGGCCAGCAAGGCGGCGGTTGACCGTTGAGGCAACGCCTATCAACACGCTGGAGGCGGTGCAAGATTGACGACGTTGCGTCAGCGAGCGAGAGGGAGCTTTGCCACAAACGCAGGCGCGCCGCTCAATTTTCGACGAGAAAGCCATTCCCACGTAAATAATTGTGGGAAGATGTGGGGACGTCCGCCTGCAGAGCCGCGGTCAGGAGGCGCACGGCATAATTGATTCCTGACTAACCCAGACAGTTGCACTCCGAGATGTCCACAAAAGTCTATCTGGTGCGATCCCACGGTTCGACGTGGACAGAATACAAAGCAGACATGACCCCTCTTCAGGAATAGCCAGTGCTTCTCTTGCTAAAAATATAGTGACCAGCGAGTGCACGATGAGACGAGTTGAAGTGGCCGAGTACTCATCAGGCACCCGAATCGAAAACATACCCGTTATGCTCACCGGGGGCGCGGCCAACAGCCCGACGTGAAGACGGGTAGGCAGGGATCTATATTCCTCATTAAACTCAGTGACAGTGTGCTCCATCTTGACACGGAAGCATAGCGCGCAGTCGTGTCCATGTTCTGGAGTGGGACTGGGGACCTACGATAGCAAGCCTTGGCAGACGACATGTGTGCGGTCATCAAAGTAGGTGCTATACACTGGAAAAAGGCCGTAGCGAGGTTCAGCATGACTTCACCTCTGGAATACGCACCTCCGGATGTACAGGTGCACAGACATACCGCCGATACGATGGGAGCAGCTAGTAGATAGGATGGGGACCGATCAGAGGGCGAGCATGGCTCGTGGAGTGGATAGAGACGCGTGGCCGCGCGTGCGCGAGAGGGGCTTACATGCAGAAGCGGATCTGCAACCATAGCATTAGACGAAGCCCTCGCGAAGGGGGTAGGGGAGCGTACATAGATAGCCAGGAAGAGCCGGACCATTGACCACGCGCCTGATAGCCCTTGTGATACGCTCACGGCGTGGACGAGCAGCGTGCGAGCAAGCACAGAGGCGCTGACGCCCTGCGAGCCGTCGGCGGCTGTTGCATGCGCTATCGGCGGGAGAAGGTCCTTCGGCGGCTCGTGCGATTGTAACCGGCGGGGTGGGAGCCCACCACCCTCGAGCACGCGGGCATTCAGTAGAGAAGCTTTACTGGGGTAGAGATATGGGAAGCCCCATAGGCAAAGTATGTGCGAACACGCTGGCACGCGATAGTCCACTCACGCTGTGGCGCTGAACGTGAATGTTGTGAAGCTGGTTGACTTGTACAGCGGCGCACGTGAAGGTGTAGCTATCATGCAGGAGTACATCTGTAGATCGAGGTCGCCACGCCTACATGAATCCTGGGAGCCTCTGAAGACGCTGGACATGTGTGAGATTCCGATGATCTATGACCTGTGAATGAAAGTACCTGGATTCCATTTTGTAACGGCGTCGTGACTGATCCGACGCCGAATATCCAGTAAAACAAGATGGGTCGTCCAAAGCGGCAGACGAAACACTGGCTGCAGGTTAGAGCGTTCAGATCAGCGCAGAACAGTAGGTCATGCAGGGGCGGCGTCGACGGCGGGCAAAGAGAGGCGGTAGACAGCTATGACGTTGTTAACGAGAAACGCAGGCAATGGTGGAGTCGAGCGATGGGCAGACGAGCGGCAGGGCAGTGATTATACGTAGATGTTGCTTGAGCCTTGATGGGCGGATTGGAGCGCAAGGGGGACGCTGCAGCCTGAGCGGCCCACCAAGCACGGAATATCGCAAAAGAATAATCGGTGGCCGGAAGTCCTTGCCGGAATTCGTGTTCAAAAGGGTCCCAACAACCAAAAGCAAATGGGTTCTGCGCTTGGTTCGGAGCTGGATCATGGGGTGATCAGTGACGGTTAGCGTTCAGGTGATGGGAAAGGACGAGGAAGGTTGGCGAGTGATGGGTACACTTTGCCATATCAGCTAGTCGACCCCATTTGGACTCGAGGACCGACCGGGGAGCGAAAGGGGAAATCGCCCGCAGAAAGCGATCCGGCGTCAGTTCGACAGGGCCCCAAGCGTAACCAACCCACGGCTCTCCCTCGTACTTATAAGAGCCCCCCACACGATGGAGGAGGAACCAACCCCGCTGTCGCAGATCATCCACGCCGACGCGATGCTCTCCCCGCTCGAGACCGCCGCTGCCTGGGATCTCTTCCCGCCGACGCAGGACCCCTTCCCCTGCAACTACGGCCAGCCGAGCCCGCAGCATCCCCAGCTCTTCCAGTACCCTCCCTCCTCCCCCTCGTCCTTCTCCTCGTCGGCCACCGACTCTCCTGGGAGCTCGACGAGCTCGGGGATTCGCATGCTCCGCCTCAGCCCCGACACGCCCGACGCCGACCAACAGCTGTGCGTGCCGACATCGCAGCTGTTCGACTTCCCGCAGCAAGCATCCATCCCGTCTTCGGCGCCCTCCCCCATCTCGCCACTGGAGCAGGACCATCAACATCAAGTGACGCTGAAGCGGTCGGCTAGCCCGGA
Source organism: Schizophyllum commune H4-8 (assembly GCF_000143185.2). Lineage (NCBI taxonomy): Eukaryota > Fungi > Basidiomycota > Agaricomycetes > Agaricales > Schizophyllaceae > Schizophyllum > Schizophyllum commune. The sequence goes on along the minus strand of NW_026089545.1, from coordinate 962,182 downwards.
GTCGGCGTCCACCCAGATCATGACCAAGAAGCGGAACGGCGAGCGCGTAACAACGAAAGACTTTGTCCCCCCGGACGTCAGCGGCCTTTCCAAGGTGTGAACGTCGGCCCATGCGCCTCATTACACCGACTAATCATCCGCTGCAGCGCGAAGCGCGTCTCGTGAAGAACCGCGCGGCCGCGTTCCTATCTCGCCAGAGAAAACGCGAGGAATTCGAGGCGATGGAGGTGTACGTGCGGACCATCTCGCCTCGCTGCCGGGTGTGCTGACAGTAGCTCAACAGACGCGTCGCCGAGCTGGAGCGCGAGAACGCGCGCTTGTTGTCGCTTGCCCAATCCGGAAGTGATAAATTGCTTCCGGCCGGCATCGAGCGGAACGACGCCGCCCTGCGCGCCGAGGTCGACCACCTCCGCGCCCGCCTCGCAGAGGCAGAGGCGCGCGAGCGAGGCGCGGGCGCCGCTTTCTCCCCCTCATCACGACACGCATCACACGACGCCCCGGTGAAGATGGAGCCCCTAGACGTCTCATTCAACTCTCAAACGGGCCGCTCCTCGGCTATGCCATCTCCGCATACGACCGGCGTTGGGCTCGGTCTCATGGTACGCGCTCGCATCCTATAGCACAGTGCAATGTACTGACTTTCCATTCAGCAAGTCCTCCTATGCGCTCTCCCCGCACTCTTGAGAGCCTACGGCGGCGCGTCCTCGGGTGGTCCGCCTCCGCACATCGACCTCAGTTCCATCCTGACTCCCGAGCTCAATTGGCACCGCCAAGGTGACGCCGTGGTCCTTGATCTCGATGTCGATGATCATGGGCGGCCCCGAAGCCTTGCGGCCAACCCAGCCCTAGCCGCGGTCCGCAGGTTGGAGCTGTCTGGGTCGATGGCGAGCGCCGTCGTCGGCCTCGGCGGGCGAGAGCTCGCCTTCGCAGCAGGGCCATCCGAGGGTGGCAAGATCAGGGTTCGCGTCTGCCCTCCCTCCTCAGCCCCCTCCGACGCCTACCCCTCGCCGCGATCCTCTATAAGCATGGACGGCCCCATGTCCGCCTCCTCGCTATCTTCCCCCGTGTGGCCGACCTCCCTCGACGCGCTCTCTATGCCCGCCGTATTCAATGCCGGGACGTCGGACCCGTTCTTCGGCATGGGTCAGGGCGATTACGGGATGTCGTATCCCATGATGTGCCCTACGGACCTTGGGCCATCCGTATACAGCCCAACCGAGTCGCCCTTCGCAAGCGCGCTGGGCTCTGAGCTGCACGCGATGGCGGCCGCTGAGGACCCAGCGCGCCGCCAGATGCAGATCGCCCTCAAGGCCGCGGGAGAACCTGACTGGGGAGCTCAGTTCTGCTAAACCCGCAAAGTATGACAACCGCCATATGCTTACCCATGTCCACCCAATCATCTAGAAATCGATACCTTCTACCTTACGTTCGGGCAACGCCCTATCGCCCGGTGCTTGGTCCGCGCCTTCAAATTTACTTATGGATTACCTATTGCCTGGGGGGAGTTGATCTTCATCCAATGGATATTTATGCCTGTCTTGGGTTTCGGTGTATATTTGTACTGTTGTATCATCACCTCGAGGAATAGCCAAAGTGGTCTCCAATGTAGCTCGTTATCGGCTGTCCGAATTACTGCATAATCGGCTGTATCTGTGCTCGAACATCCGAAAGACCTTGATAGTAAGAATCTGTCCGCCGCAGACTCGCAGAGACCTTGCTTCAGGATTAGGCGGCGGCGACCCTTGGGGTCGATTTGCGAGCGAGAAGAAAACACTACGCAGGTTAGGTGACTACCAAGTCAAGATCAGTGACCAGCGGCGGAGCGACAACACGCACCTAGGCATAGTCGCGGAGTTCAAGCACCAGCGGGCTTTGCGGACAACTGTCTCCGGGGAGCAAGGACTGAATACGTTGTTATTCGGTGGAAGCGTTGGCGTATCGCCTGCGCGCCCAAGCCCCGTCGAGTCGCAAGCACCGGAATTTGGAAAACAAGTCCGATATGCATGCCACCAGCGCACGGACGGGCTAATCAGCCTGATGCAAAACTTATCAAGCCCTAGAAGTGGGCAAACGGATCCACGTAAAGGAGCGCAATCAGCGAGCAGCAGTGTCGACGAGGAGGGCAGCGGCTGGTCCACGAGCACGCTAGCGCGTGCGCTACCATGTGGCTAGTGCGCTTGGGAGGGCGAGAAGCAGGGGAGGGGCAGGGTGCGGAGCAGCGTGCTTCTGAGGAGCGAAGCGCGGTGGCGGGCTTCGGGGCAATATGGAGGCCTGCGAGCTACGGACCGGGCCATGCGACGCGAAGTTCTGCTGCGCGTAGGGTGCGAGCGGTCAAGGTCTCCGAGACGGAGTACGGAGAGCTATCTCCTGAGCCCAGTATGATTTCCCTCGTACATGGGACCCACTGATCTTGCGATATTCGATAGAGGAAGTCGTCCCGGGCGAAAAAGATTCTACTACCGAGCCAGGTCCAGCGAGTAGAAGCTACTTTGATGCAAGGTCCGAAGGATGTACAAGGAGATCTAGCTGAAGGGTATCAAAGCATCAGAAGCGGCGCGGCCAGCGAAGTCGGATCCGGGAGGAGGAGAGGCCCGAGAGTGACGGTGACGGACGTCCGTCTGATGAACTAGCACAAACAGACACTTGACATGCCGGCCACTTGTTGCATGTGTGCTTAAAGAGGTCGTTCAAGCGGCGTTGTCGGCGATGTTGAATGAGGCTGACTTTTGGGAGCAAATTTTGGTCAAGCGCGGACTTGCCCTGCTCATCTCCGGAAAGTGCCGAGGAGTATGTGGCGTCATTTTGACGGCCCGTTTTCCGCCTGGCCTTCGCCGCAGTCGAGTGCGTTGTTGAACGTGTTGAAGTGAGAACTCAAGGGCAGGAAATAACCCGGAACAGGTTCATGTCAGGTGCGCCCGCTTTCTCGAACGTGCGGTGTCCAATGACGAACGAAGCCTCAGACGGATCCTCAAGGACGCCCAGCGGGGACCATGTGCGCCCGAGCGGCATACGGCGGCAGGCCTTCGACTAGACTCTCATTCAACCTGTATATAAGGACCCAGATAGCACCCTCTGCAACTTTTCCCCAACCTGCTACGCGAGCGATATGAGTTCCTCGAACGGCCTGATCTGCTTCACGAACTGCTTGCTGCCGTTAGAGGACGGGAGCTTGGTGGAACGCGATCTGTGGATCGATGAGCGGCGCGGCGTTATCTTGGATGCCCAGGTGAGCAGATGGGTCTCATGCTGGGGTGCGGAACGGGACGAGCGTATGACGTATAGAAAACTTTCTTCCTGCGGAAGGAGCGACCGGCGAAGGTCATTGATCTGGACGGGAATATCCTAAGGTACGCCGCCTGCAGCTCAGGATTAGACTGCAGCTGTTTAGATTCGCCCAGTCCTGGATTTCTGGACATTCAGATCAACGGAGCGTACGGCTTCGACTTCTCCGTATATCAAGGGGACGATGAAGCGTACTCGAGCGGGCTAAAGACAGTCGCCGAGAAGATCGTCGAAACGGGTGTCACTTCGTGCGTCTGACCTTATCCTCTCTAAATGACCGTGACTGAAGCCAGATCGTAGTCTTCTCCCGACAACGATCGTGAGCCTTGTATCGGAATGAGGTTGCCCGCAAGCTAACACCCTATCAGACACAGGAGAAGACCCTATACCCCAAACTCCTCAAGCTTCTCCGTCCCTACTCCAGTCCCAATTCCGCAACACTCCTTGGGTGGCATGCCGAAGGGCCCTTCATTCAGTATGCGAAGCGCGGGGCTCATGCGCCTTCATTTTTGCAACCCGCACCGAATGGTTTGGCGTCCTTCAAGGAGGTCTACGGCGCTGAAAACCTAGCGGACGCGGAGGACTGGCTTATGACCGGCGATCATGAGCGGGGCCTAGGCGTTCGAGTTATCACTGCGGCGCCCGAGGTGGAGGGCGTCATGTCCACCATTGCGCCCTTATCGAAGAGCGGTGTCGTATTTTCCATTGGGCACAGGTAAGTGGTCGCAAGCGAATTGAAGACCATGCTCTCATCACCGCCTCGACAGTCTCGCGTCGTCCGCGAAAGCATTAGAAGCCGTTCAGCGCGGTGCACGTCTCATTACGCACTTGTTCAACGCTATGCCTCAGCTGCATCATCGCGACCCCGCCATCATTGGTCTCTTGGGCGCCTCCCCTCATCTCGCGACCTCTTTCCACCCCATCACCGCCAAGACACCCATCGACACCCGCTTCGGACATGACCTCTCGCGTGCGCCCTCCCTTTCAGCAGCAAAGCAACTGGCTGCCGCCGCGGAAGCCCTCGATGAAGTCGACACGCCGCCAACGTCCCCAGAGCACCACGCTGCGGCCGGCGGCCCCCTCAGCGGTGTCGCCTCACCTCTGAATCTCGGGCATGAAGACTTGCTTGCGAAGAGGGAGCACTTGATGCCTCGGCCATTCCAGCGCCCTTACTACGAGATGATTGTGGACGGCATTCATTCGCATCCTAATTCTGTCCGGGTACGTAGGCAAAAGAAAAGGATGCTCGTTCATTGCTGAGGCTTTTCTTAGCTTGCGTACACGGCGTTCCCGGAGGGCTGTATATTGATCACGGATGGTGAGTCTCTGCTTCATCGCTTCGTATGAAGCCAACGCTGACGGTACGACAGCCATGAAGATTCTTGACCCGAACTTGAAGGACGGTGTGCATGAGTGGAGGGACGGCAAGCGCTTCGTCAAGGAGGGCGATCGTCTCTACCTCGAGGGCACGGACACCCTTGCCGGGAGGTACGTTTTTCGACTTTGTACGCCTCGACCGCGAGCTCATCTTCTCCGAAGCGTCGTCACCCTGGACAAGTGTGTCCGCAACTTCGTCCGCTTTACCGGCTGCTCGCTCGGTGACTCGATCAAGTGTGCGACCTATAACCCGGCGAAGTACGTTGTGTTCTTCCTCCATCCTCTTCCCAAATCTGACGTCTCTTTAGGTGTCTCGGCATCGAAAATCGCAAGGGAACACTACGCGCAGGTGCTGACGCTGATCTCGTGGTCCTGGACCGCCTCGGACATCCTCTCCAGACTTGGGTCGGCGGCAAGCAAGTTTGGGGGAAGCAGTAGTGGAAGGTTCATATATTCTTTTCGTTCTGGGATTCGTGTTGTATGTTGTATACTGACTCAAGGTGGAATCTTATTGCGTTATCTCTCAGCCCCGTGGCGCGCTCACTATGCCTTGTGTGAGGTATCTTATCGAAGTGGGTTCCAGAGGCGAGTGCTGAATGGGTGTCGGTAACATTCCACTGTGCGCGTCGAGGGCAGACTTACTGACGTCTTTGGGTGGATTCTCAGCACCGATACTACGTCCTCTCGGTGAAAACAGGACACGTACGTAGCAGACAATATTCTGCTTGCCGCGCGCTTATGATATATGATGCGCAAGAAGTAAGGAAGTTCAGGCTCAAGTTCGACGTCCACTGCGACCTCGCGTCGTGTCACGGCGTCAGCTGGATGTGACTGTTCGCGCCTTGGTGCATCAGGACCTGGATAGCGTCTTCTCACATTGTTATCACGCACTTCGCGGCGCACCTGAAGATAAGCCCTATGCATATATCAGCTGGACACGGGACGGGGGGATTCCACCAGGATCCCACTCTTCCCTTCATCCTTGGTCGGCTTCTCTGGCACGTCAGACGGCCGCCATGTCGAGCACGGCCTCAGTCGGTTCCCTCGAGAAACAGGATGCCCATCGGGCGACTGTTCAGCTTCAGCCTGTGGCAGAGGAGAAGCTGCATGAGGTCGAGGTTGGGTATGACATCTACCAGGAGACGAAGGATAGCTTGGAGTGGGACAAGAAGGAAGAGAGACTGGTCCTGCGTAAGATCGATCGCTGGATCTTGCCTGCGTTCTGCTTGACGCAGGGTCTGGCATTCTTGGACAAGACGGGTAAGCTTAACGCATGATTGTACTCGCGTGTAAACTCAAACATTTTAATAGCCTTGAACTATGGCAACCTCTTTGGGATGAAAGCGTGAGAGCGCACCTTGTTTCCGTCCTACTGATAACTGAGTGACGGCGCAGGGACCTCCATGTCACCGGCCCGCAATTCGTAACCTCTTTCTCTACCTTGCTCACGCATGCCTGACACCCACGCTAGAGTTGGTTCGCGAGCGCATTCTACATCGGTACGCTGGGTGAACATTGCGTGTGCTTACGGAATGCCCATCGGACCTACAGGCTACCTTGTCGCGGAAGAGCCTGCCAACGTGCTCCTTCAGCGCTATCCGACGGGCAGGGTCATGGGCATCGTCTGCTTTCTGTGGGGGATCGTCGTCATGTGCGTCCATTCCATAATGAATCTGCATGTCGCCATCCCGTCTCACAAGGAGCAGGAGCACAGCTGCGTGCAGATCTTTCGGCGGCGCTCTCGTGAATCGCATAATTCTCGGTGCCTTGGAGGCCTGCGTAACGTGGGCGCGTTTCCCAGGTTGCCACAAATAATGCTGACCACGTCGCTTGAAGCCCCGGTCTGGGGCTTATGACGCCCTTCTGGTGGCGCTTGCAAGAGCAGCCCGTACGCCACTTAACATGGGTCAGTCTCCACTTTGACATGCTGAGGCATGATGTCCTGAACAGTCCGATATAGTACTGCTTCAACGGTGTCGCTGGGATAGTTGGCGACTTCCTAGCATATGGCCTGGGGCACGTCAACAATGTTTCCGTGCCTTCATGGGCTTTGATCTTCCTGGTGGGCATATTCTCACTGTGCGCTCTTCGACACGTCTTTGTTGACAGCCCCCCTCGCAGGTACTCGGCGGCTATACGACGCTGTGGGGTCTCTATCTTTTCTTCTTCCTCCCAGACACACCGGTCGCTGCGCGCTTCTTAGACCCGCGGCAGAAGGCTATCGCCGTCAAGCGTGTGGCTGAGAACAGGGTGCGCCTTAGCCTCCTTTCGTGTTGGAAGGCGCTCACCGATTCGCTGCAGACTGGGATTAAGAACAAGCAGTTCAAAGTTTACCAAGTGAAAGAGGCGTTTACGGATCCGAAGACCTACCTGCTCTTCGTCGCATCGATTGCCGCGCAGATTCCCAATGGCGTTGTCAGCAACTTCTCAAGGTCGGCCTAGTGTATATTCGTCCTCCGATTCGGCTGACGAGCCCTCTACAGTATTATCATCAGCGGCATGGGCTTCACCAAGTTTCAGACGACTCTGTTGGATATCCCGAGTAGCGTTTTGCAGATTGTTTCGCTAGTAGGCAGCGGGTACATTGCCAGCGTGGTAAAGAACAGTCGGGCTGTTATGATGGTCAGGATCGATCGCCCTTCGCTCTCAGGCGTATCTGACCATGCAGATAGTTCATCGGCAATTGTACTTGCATCATTGCCGCGGCCTGTCTAACCTACGGACCTTCCGATGAGAGGTGGGGGCGTTTGGTCGCCTTTTGGTTCACATCTTTCCAGAGTGTTGGATTCTCACTGGTGCGTCTGTGACTCACATCTCAATGTTAGCCTCACTGATTCTTACATTGACAGTCGCTTGTCATGGTCTCCGCGGTGCGGGCGACATCCGCCGCCTTCGCGTGCGCTCGCGTCTGACGGACCTTGTAGAACGTGGGAGGCTATACGAAGCGTCAAGTCGTCACGGCGCTGACATTCATTGTGCGTATCCCTCGTCGGAGAAGGCAAAAGATCCGTTCGCTTACTTTTGATAGGGCTATTGTGTACGTTGCCCGTAGCAGCGACTTCATTATCTCACGTTTTGCATGCTATACCCATCTATACCCAACAGGTCGGGGTAAGTCATCGGGCTGCTGCGCTTATTGAGTCTAAGCACCGACTAAACCACCTTACAGAATATCGCTGGCCCCCACGTTCTCATCGATTCTGAAGAAGACGTGTGTAGCGGTCACCTCGCTGCCTATGCATCAAGCTTACCTTCGCTGCCTTTAGATTGGGTACCCCACTGCCACCAAGGCTATGATGGCAGGCTACGTCGTCAAGACGGGCTGCCACGTCCTGCTCGGGCTGTACATGTGGAACTCCAACCGTCTCCGCAACAACGCTGCCGTCAAGGACGGCAGTGCAATTCCCGAGGTTGAGCGCGCCCGTCGCGCTGAAGAGGCTGGGATGGTCAGTGAGCGATGATCTCGACGTTCGGCCATGTTAACCTCTTGCCCCACAGACCGACATCACAGAGTTCGAGAACCAATGGTTCCGCTATGTCTTGTGAATATTCACGATTAATCACTATGTTCTCACGTCCTTGTGTTTTCTATCGATTGCCCTTGTCTCTGCAGTTCTTGTACGAGGCCGGAGAAAGTGTGCCGTGTGTACAATGGGATGGGAGGAAGTTTGTAGGCTTGTATCGGTTTACGACTCGATCGTTGAGCTTGTACGCATGTTCAGGGGCCTGTAAAAGTAGTTGAAGCCTGTTCCCGCGATTTGCGTACGGTGGATTACCCCGAATGGAAAGTTGAACTTGTGCATGACATGCACGTGATCTGACAAATCGCCACGTTCGACTTCGAGTCATTTTCAAATTCGCCTTGCTTCCCCGCATTCCACCATACCTCCTCATGTCGGTCCTTAGCCAGACTCAGGAGGGCGTCCCTGTCCTCCATTCCCTCCCATGGGAGCTCATGCTCGAAGTATTCGAGCTGGTCATACAGGAGGTCAAGCCTAGCGCGCTTCTCTGCTTATCAAGAACGATAAATGCCGTCATAGAGGCCATAATCTACCGCACGGTCGTTCTCCCTTCGCCTCAGGCCGTCTTCCTATTCCACCAATCGGTGTCCTCCAAGCCGCCCGCCTTTCACGCTGCGCACGTCCTCCGGTTGTACGTCACGTATAGCCCGAGCTGGCATGCCGAGCCGACTCTTCGCCGCTGCCTCAGGGATATCCTGACGGCCTGCGGCGGAATCCGAGAGCTCACACTCCCAACTGGGCATGGGTCCATTGCTAGGCAGTACCCGACCCTCACGCACCTCACTGTGGGGTCGTTTGAGGAGGAGGACAAGAGCGCGGGGAGGAAGAAGCCAACTGGCGATCCCTCAGCCATCACTCATCTCCGCATCTGCGAGCCAGCGTCTAGCCTATGGTGCCCGCCGATAGAGCTGCTGAAGTCTTTCGGCAAGCTTCCGGCGCTTACGCACCTCCAGCTGCCGCGCCGCATGAATGCGAACGAGGAGAACGACGAGATCTTCGCGCAGGATGTGGAGGAAATCCTGCGGCGGCGTTCCAAGCTGAAGATGCTGGTAGTCAGCCTCTTCCATGCGCCTGTAGGCGAGGAGGTTCATGCGGAGGAGACGAACATATTTCGCCTTCTTCGGAAGATAGACGACGAGCGGCTCGTGCTAGAGCGTGGCCGCGAGGAGGAGTGGCAGTCGGGGAGACCCTTCAGTTGGGAGGTAGAAGCGATACCCACTCACTAGAGTATATCTTTACATCCGGAGCGCATAATTACAACCAGTACTGTAGATGGATGACACCCGTAGATAACTTGGATTCCTGGATCGCTCACACTACTACCCCTACTCGCTTTGAATATAAGTACTTACATACTCTGTAGATGAAGTCTCTTGCTCTGTTGCATCGAGGGACCCCTCTGTAAAGCTCTTCACATTCACATTCTACTCCGTATGCCCCTCGGACTTCTGCGAAAGTCCCCAAGCTCCTGCGGTCCCGTAGCCCCTATAACTGTTCCCACGGTTGAAGGGTCACATGTAATGGCACGCGTGATCCGGCCGGACCAACCTTACGCGCCGAACCTGCGCCCCGCTTGTCTTCTCCTTCCACCTACCATCATCCCTGTGGCTCTCTAAGACGTACCCCGAAGATATGTTGTCCCGCTGCAGCGCTCAGTTGACCAGGACCCTTCGTCAGAAGGTACCTACAGCCTCACGGCAGGCGACGCGCTCGGCCTCCGGTAAGTATGAACCGGGCACCTCCGCGACCCATGTCTTCGAGTGAATCTAAGCTAATAATGACTAGGATGGGTCAAGCTGAACTGGGAGGTAAGTATCATACTCATCCGCTAATGCTTGTACCAAGGGAATTCCTCCAGGATCCGCTAAACCTCGAATTGCTCTTGACCGAGGAGGAGAGAGCCGTTCGGTAAGGTCTCGCCGTCTCCAAAGATGTTTGTCTCGTAAACGCATTGCCAGGGATACTGCCCACGAGTATTGTCAGGAGAACCTTCTTCCTCGTGTACTTGAGGGATGGAGGACAGAGAGTAAGTTGGAGCTTCGTCGCCTCCCCTTGCCTCCGACTCTGACCCTAAACCTGCAGCGTTCAACCATGACATCTTGCCCGAGATGGGCAAGCTTGGTCTCCTGGGACCGACAATTGAGGGCTACGGATGCGCTGGCGTCAGCTCGGTCGCATATGGCCTCGTGGCGAAGGAGCTGGAGCGGTGAGTGGTTTTCAGCGAGGGCCTCGAAGTGTCGGTGGTCTCATGGGTGGTAGAGTTGACTCAGGGTACCGGTCAACGGCTTCTGTGCAGTCGTCCCTCGTGATGCACCCCATCTACGAGTTCGGCACCGAAGCCCAGAAGGAGAAGTACTTGCCCCGTCTCGGTAGGTGTTTCCTTTCGATGGGCGAGGGTCTGGACTCACGATTCATTCAGCGAAGGGAGAGTTGGTTGGAGCCTTTGTACGTATCCGGTCAAATCCCTGAGGCGGGAAGGCTGAGTATATTGTAGGGTCTGACCGAGCCCAACCACGGGTCAGATCCGGGAAGCATGGAGACCACCGCAGAGGAAGTTGACGGCGGCTTCATCCTCAACGGCAGCAAGACTTGGATCTCGAACGCCCCCGTAGCGTAAGCCGTCTCGCCATTCTAGTCTACCACATTCACTGACATGGAACACATTTCAGGGACGTCTTCATCATCTGGGCGAACTGCAAGTGGGATAACAAGATTCGCGGCTTCATCGTCGACAAGGGTCTGAAGGGGCTGTCTGCGCCGCCAATCAAGAACAAGATCGCGCTGCGTGCGTCTTTGACAGGGTCCATCTTCATGGACTCGGTGCGCGTCGGGCAAGACGCACTTCTCCCCAAGACTAAGGGCCTCGGCTCGCCTTTCTCGTGTCTAAACTCTGCACGGTGCGCCACTTCATCTTCATATTTCCTCAGTCCCATTCAATCATCTGCCTAGGTACGGCATTTCCTGGGGCGTCATGGGCGCCCTCGAGGATTGCCTTATCCGCGCTCGCGAGTATGCTCTCGAGCGCACTCAGTTCAAGCGTCCGCTCGCATCCTTCCAGCTCGTTCAGAAGAAGCTCGCGGACGCGCACACCGAGATCGCTCTTGGGCAACTGGCTAGTTTGCAGGTCGGTCGGCTGAAGGATGCGGGTCAGGCTGCCCCGGAGATGATCAGCATGGTCAAGCGCAATAACTGCGGCAAGGCGCTGGCGCACTCGCGCATCTTGCTCGATATACTTGGAGGGAATGGGTGCACGGACGAGTGAGTATTGAACGAGTGTGACGAGGATTTACACTGACGCGCGTGTTCGTAGGTACCACATCGGCCGTCACGTCAACAACTTGCAGGTCGCGAACACCTACGTGAGTCTATCGATGCTTTCCATGCGAAAGGACGCTGAACGTATGCCTATTCAGGAGGGAACCTATGTACGCATATGGCGATTGCTCTACGGGAGCTTGCTAACTTCTTGCAGGATATCCATACTCTCATTCTCGGGAAGGCCATCACTGGCATCCAAGCGTTCGCTTAGTGTAGACATGTGGTGCTATCCATGCGCCTCAAGGATGCCAACGAGAATGCGTTGTTGGTGTTGCTAGGTGGAGGGACGTGAAGTACATCACTACAGAACAGGCAGGAATTCATCTACCAATCACAGTACATCACCAGCAAAAGAATCAAAGTAGTCGGAGCAATCTATGGCAGTCCTCCGGATCATGAGTGCACTACCGTCGTTAGTAAGAGAGGGGCAAGAGGCCTAATAAGAAAGGGAACGAAACAAGAGAAACACGTGGGTCCGTGTGGGTCCATATTGACTGCCGCTTTGGGCTGTCATCAGCGCTTTGATCATCAAGGTTAGCGCGCACCGTCCTCAACCGACACAAGAAGCACCCTCAAGACCGACAATGGGCTCGACGAGGTGAGCGGAAGGCTGCCAATGGCCTCTACGATGTGTCGCGCACGCTCTAGCACGAAAGAACGGCACGGATCGGTCCACAGGCGCTGGATGGCGATCGGCTAGGATGGATGTACTTGTGCCCCGACCTGATCTCCGCACCCTCCTCGCATCCTCGCACCCCCCTCGCATACTGGGACCCTCGGGCTGACTGGCTATGGCGCATAGATTGTACAGCAAGGGCCGCATCCTTGGGCACAAGCGCGCCAAGCGCAACACTCGCCCGAACACCTCCTTGCTCCAGATTGAGGGTGTGGCGACGAAGGAGGACGCACAGTTCTACCTCGGCAAGGTGCGTTTTCTGCCGTGTGCATTCTTCGCATTGCTGACATACTTTCTGTGTAGCGGGTTGCCTACGTCTACAAGGCGAAGCGCGAGGTTCAGGGCTCGAAGATTCGGGTAATCTGGGGGTGCGTGTTCTTTTTCTGCGCTTTATCGTCCTCTCATCGTCCGCCAGGCGTGTCACCCGTCCACACGGCAACTCTGGTGTTGTCAAGTCAAAATTCCGCGTCAACCTCCCGCCCCGTGCGTTCGGTGCTAGCGTCCGGGTGGTGCGTCGATCACTCGATTCACTGCGATTTCGTGCTGACATTCTCTCCTTTCTGCAGATGCTCTACCCCTCCACGATCTAGATCGCTTGTACACTGCGATCACGCCCATGTCCCTACAGCTGTATGGCAATATGATATGCCCTATGCGCGCGTCTAAGCCCATTTTTTCCATCTGCAACCCGTTCAGTGTGATCGTCCCATAAAATTGGCGAAAGTCATTGCGAGGTTGGGTTCTGAAAGCCTGAATATGAGACCTGACACGAGGCGCCCCGTAGGCTCTGCCCTCCATTCACTTGTCTCTGTACGAGAGAGCCATGTCCTATCACGCTTCACTTCAAATCACTTCCCGCCGAAGTGCCTTAGGTGCACCCATAAGACTTGACTGCATATCTGTGAGACTGCGGCCAGCCAGGGGTCCAAAGGACCGGCCCAGAATCTGATTCAGAGTCATCATGACTATCACTGGTCAGTTGCGAAAGGAGATATTATCACGTGAAGCCTTGAGGCTCAAGCCGGGGCGTGCCGCGCGCCTTCGTTCACCTCCTGCATTGAGTATGCCTTCAGCGAGACACCTTTCTGCTCAACTTGGAGCGCATACCAATGGATTCTACATACCGGACGAGCAACATCCACTGGCTATATGCTACGAAGTTTGCGAGCTACCAGCCTGAGCGATGAGTTCAGCGCCGTCACCCAGACTTCGCGGTTCAGCTTCACTGGTCGCTTCAACGCGCTTTACCCGACATGATTCCAACAGAGTCTGTGGGGTCAGCGCTAGGTGACGCTATGACTCTGTAAATAGGAAGGCTAACATAGGGATCCGACGTTCGCACTCTAGAAATCCATGACCCAAACCCATATCCATTTTCCCAAATTCCCCCAAAACCCAGCACTACAGGTATGTTACAGATGTTACAACGATCGAGACACTGATAACGACGACGCTCAGATGTGCAGAGCCCGCTGCGCAGGGAAGAATCGGTGAAAAGCGTCGTGGTAGAAGTCGTTCTGGACGATCTTTTCGTTGGAGAGCTTCCGAAGAAGCTTCGCCATCCAGAGGTGGTTGGCGTTTTGTTTTCCGGCGCATTCATCGACGAGATCGCAGGCGTACTCGAGGATGAACTCGCGGTCGTCGCGGGAGACCAGGCCGAACGACATGCGCGGGTGCCCATCGATGTCGGCGTACCGCCGCTCGTGGAGGTTCGGCTCCTCGAACGGGTAGTCTCCCCGGGGGCGGAAGATGACCTCCTGGTAGACGCCGACACCGGGCCTGTGCTTGTGCGTGCCCAGGTGCCAGCGCAGGCAGTACTCCCCCTTGCCGGGGATGTACTCCTGGAGGAGGACCTCTACGGCGTGGGACGAATCCCTGTACCCGTTCATCAACTGCAACGAGCGAGGTGAGCTGGGCACGACCATCTTCGAGGCAGGGAAAACGGGGTGGTGAGGGAAGGTCACCGTTGGAAGGAAGAGGTAAGCCGTCAGCCATCAACTTATATGCCCGCGTCTGATCGACGGGACCCTGGGTGCGCATGCATCCCATGAGGCAGTCACGACACCCTCGACGGCGACAACACTCACCATACGGGGACAGAAGCCGCCGAGAACAATGTCTGCACTATGTCGCCCTTGCGCGAGGCTGATGCCCGATCTCTAACACCGCCCTAGATCTTTTCTGACCGTGCATGTTTGTTGATTGACTACATTATAACGTATAGAAGAAGCCCGGCTGGCCTTCGAGAGGGTGCGACAGCCTTCCTGCCCGCGACAGCTGATTCATGCGACGGAAGTGTAGGGAGGTAACGCCGACCAGCAGGATCAGCACGACTTGTGCACCGATCGTCGTCCACAAGCCTAACACGTTTTTCCTGTCAGCAGAAACATGGATATGGGGACGACACCGCGTACCGGGAACATAGTCGGGAAAATCGGCCTCCCGATATACCATGGAAGCGATGATTCTGTAATCCCAGATCAGCGGTAGACCTCAAGGCGTTGCAAGGAAGGCCGCACCCTCCGACGCCGCCAAAGGTCACCGTTAACGCGGTCTGCACGTTCCTGTACGGTTTGTCAGCAACTAGACTCTAATAACTCCCACTGATAGTTTTCAGGACCCACTTCTTGCTCTGCGACACGGCATTGTTGGACCCCTACGCTCGAGCTCAGCGACGGACCCAAGTACGACGAAGCGGGACTTACGTATGACAGAATATTTGGTATGCATCCTGACGACCCTGCAGTCGCGAGGTACGTCCCTTCGCCTGGTCAGCACGGGCGCGGACGAGAACGAGAAGCAAAGTAGCTCACCGAAGTATCTTACAGAGTTCTGCCTCGCGAACGCCATTAATGACAGTCCGACGATAGTGATGAGGGCTTGGGCGACGATGAAGATGCCGCGACGCTTGTACCTATCGGCCAAGCGTGCGAATAGCACAGCGCTTGCGATCTAGAGAACGATAGTCAGCCCTACGCATGCAGCACGAAAGGGTTCTGACACGTACGGCAGGAAGGTATGGGAAAGCGCTCTTCGCAGGTGGATTAACACATCGACCTTTCGTAGTACCTGCAACGACTCACCAGAATGAGCGCCTGCGCCCTGCTATATCCTATCCCATGCAAGATCACCGATACGAAGTATGCTAATGCGTAGGACGGTATCGTCGCGCAAGCAAACATGACACCTTCAAGAAGGGACCAGTCGTTAACAAGACGTCGCCGGTTCAGCGCAGTCGACACGCACCGTACGCCCACAACGTCCAGTCGCTCAGGTGCCGCAGGACCGTATGCAGTGTCAGCGCATCCGGCATCGCATCGCCGCGATCATCCTCTATGCGCTTCAGCACATACGCCGTCTCCTCCGGTGTCAAGAACGTGTTGCGGTCGGGGAACTCGGGAAGCAGCCAGAAGGCGAGCCCGCCGAGCAACACCGTTGCGGCGCCTTCGACTATGAAAATCCATTGCCAGCCGTGGAGGCCGCCCTTGCCGTTCAGCATGTTCAGGCCGTAAGCGAGGATCTGTGAAAAGCCCGCGGTCGCAAGGGACGAGAGGTAGAAGATGGCAAGTCTGGGAAGGACGTCGCTCAGCGGTCCGCGCAACTATCAAGGTTGAAACGGACAGACCTTGTCTGGACTTCATATCTGGTATACCTGGAAAAATCGTTAGCTGTTCCGCGCAGAGTAATGGACTGACATAAGGCTCACCAGGTTGAGATGACCATAACGAGGCCCGGGAAGAAGGCGGCCTCTAGCGCACCAAGCAACACCCGACCTGGTGAGTAGCCTTCAGCTATCTGCGTTATGAAAGCTTATGCTTCACTCACAGAGCGTCAGATACCCCCAAGATGACACGAAGCCCATTCCAATCTGGACCGCGCCCCAACCGACGACGATAGCCGATAACCAAGCTCGGACGCCAAACTTCCGTAGTAATAGATTTCCTGGAACCTGACTACAAACATGATCGGTGAGTGTTGTTCAGACCGCAGCGCGGTCCCGCTTACAATAGGATGTAGGGGATGAAGTACATGCACGTAGCTATGCTGTAGCGCGCTCCTTTGTTTAGCTCCTGCGAAAGTTTACTTTGGTGAGCGCTTCGTCACGTACAGCCTAAGGCGAGCTCACTAAATCGTCTCCCATCCCAGCCGTCCTCGCCGATCCCATGTTTATTCGGTCGATCAAGGAAAAGGCATATAGACCAGCGAATAGCGGCAGGATACGGCAGTCGATACGCAACCTGCACGCAGCTCAGTACCGTCCTTAACAACCTGAAGGCCTCACGACCAGTACGCACATAAGGCGGCGATGCGAAATACGTCCCGCGGCGGGAGTCGCAGCCATCTTGAGTTCCGGCAGCTCGCAGCCCGAGCCGGAGCTCTTGTACTTGTCTTCCTCAGACTGTGTGTCCGTATTGTCAGTCGGAGGGGCAAAGCAGACGTCCATGATAGTGAGGGGCGAAGACGCTAGGGCAGAAATTAATCAACTCATCCGCGTCTTCGCCTATATAGCCTCCACCCGGCCACCGGCCCACATACCGCCCGTGCGTGCCTCTCGTAAACCTACCAAACTGATCCCCTTCTGACGCGCATCCTTGCTGAAGTGAATGCCCCGGCTCGCCTAAACTCTTCCTTCTGACGTCCCCACCACACTAATCGCGTCCTGGAAAAGCATGCTGACATGCACGGATCCCCACCGCCTTCCTTTCCTGCTTCCATTTGCCTCACGGAAAACCCTGATGGAATGGCGCTGCAACCTCCGTCTGTGACGGACTTGGCCTTTTGTGTTCGCAGGTATGTGCCGAGCAAGGGCTCCCCAGGTAACCTTATCTCCCTGCGCGCTTATCCTGACAACCATTAAGGAATTGCCGCTAAACGTGCAACGAGGCATCTTGAAAATGTCTGGCTCACGTAGTTGACGCATCGCCCTCAATGTGTGCAGTCTCTGCCGTTAGTGCATGCTAAAGCTGTCTGATAGAGTGCGCCATCCCGTGTGAGGCGGCATAGATCAGAGCTGGTAAGCGTGTCCTTAGTGGCTCCCCTAGCTTGAGGGGTGGAGTCATGGAAGCACTGGAAGGATGGGCGGAGCACGGGTAGAGTCCTCGCCCGTGTCCGAGGGAGGCGGGCTGCATGATCATTCACCGACGCACCTCAGCGGTAATCAAGAGTCATTAGCACAGTCCCCTGCAAGACAGCAGCATCTGCAACGTAATTCAAGGCAGGAAGATATATACACGAGTCATCTACGCACTCTCCAATGAGAGCATCCAAACGGTATAACCTCGCAATAAGGTATGTATCCTAGTCCAATAATGAAAAGAAGTCGAGATCACCGACCCAAGTCCAAGCCTCCGACGCGTATAGACGCCGTCAAGTCGAATCACAGAGTGTACAAGAACCGCGCGACACCATCCTGCGCAATCAAGCGGCGCCTGCGCGCGTTCTGTACGTGAAAGTATGCCGACATGCCAGCCAGCAACACTAACAGCATGCCCTGGCAGGCGATCGTGGTGATTGCCCCAGGCCGGTATCGGGGCGCGTCCTGCTGCCTGAAGACAGTGGTCGCCATTATTCCTGGAAGACATCACAAGTCAGCCACGAGCTGGGCCGCGTGCTACCATCCCGATACACGAGGACGGCGCTTTCTTACCTCCGATGCCTCCAAATGAGACTACGAGAGCGGTAGTAACCGCGCGCTTGGACTGCGAGACGATGTTGTTGGCGGACTATAGAGGTGTGTCAACCATCGAGTGAACCCGCTCAAATTCAGGACGCACATATGCCAGGATCCCCGGGACCGCAGCCGAGGCGCCACAGTTGGTGAGGAAGAGCCCTGATCAGCGGTGAGCCCGAGTACGATCGTCAAACTAGCAGGTTAATCTCACCAAAATATCTCACTCCGGGTTGGGACGCGTACGCCGTTGCGAGCACTCCCGCCGTGGTCATGAGTGCCAAGATGGCAATGAAGCCCGCGCGGTGACGGGACCGGTCGGATAGGTACGAGAAGACGATGATCGTGGCTGCCTGAAGATTGACGGGCACTGTAAGCACAGGTTGATCTGCACGTCGCGCTAGAGCGGGGCTCACCGCTGCGATATACGGAGGGGCGCTCTGACAGTGAGTAGTTAGCCCGCGATCGTGTCCCGAATTGCTGACAACGCACCAACAGCAGCGTCTTCGATATGCTCCATCCCATACCATCGTGTAATATGATGGGCATGAAGAATCCGACGCTGTAAGCAGGCATCGTCGCCGCGATGTACATAAAGCCTAAGGGAAGGTCGATGTCAAATTCGAAGGTCGCAGCAGACGGTAGTCGTTACGCACCGTACACCCATATCTTCCAATCCATCAGGTGCTGGCGCACCTTCGCCCACGACATACCGTCTGGCAGGGCATCGCCTCTGTCCTCCTCGATGCGCGAGAGTACATACGCCGTCTCTGCCTGCGTGAGGAACCTATTCCGGTCCGGAAAGTCTGACACAAAGAACCAGGTCACCGCGCCAAAGAGGATCGTGATCGCGCCTTCAATAATCTGAATCAGGCGCAGTCAGCATCGATAGCTACTGGAGACCATCGCAACTGGACAGGCCGTCGCAACTGGGTAATTCCATCGCAGGCGCCCGTCTCGCTGAGCACTTACAAATATATACGCCCATCCCGGTGTCTTGCTGATGTTCCCGAGCAGGCTGACCGCGTACGCGAATATCGGGCTGAAGCCCGCGACGAAGACGGAGACGAGATAGAACGCGCCAAGCCTGCCGCGGAAGCGGATGATGAGCGCGGCTCGAGAAGCAGCAGCGAAGGCGGACGGACCGTGTCTGGACCTCGTGGCGTTTATACCTGACAAAGGGACGACGGTAAGTTACCCTGACTCTCGCTCGCGAAGGCTCAAGTAGGGAGAGGTCAAGTAGGGAGAGGTTAAGTTAAGTGGTGAGGGTCGTAACTACTGACCAGGTCGTTATAATGAAGACGAGGGCACAGAAGAAGCCGGCCTGCAGAGGGGGGTTAGTCCGTCGCCGCATTCTACTTTATGGCCGACGCGGGGAAGTGCGTACCTCGAAAGCTCCGAGGAGTGCTCTGGAGATGGGAACTCGTAAGCTCCGTGGCTATCCGGGAATAATTCATCTCACGCACCTCAGTACGGCAAGCGACGTCCAGTTGGGCACGAAGCCCATTCCCAGCTGGACGATGCCCCACGAGACGACGCAGCCTGCGAGCCAGCGCCGCGCGCCGACCTTCCGTGCAATGATGTTGCACGGGAGCTGCCTGCATGGAAAAGTGAGTGGCGTACTCCACAATGTTGCTGAAGACTTACAGGACGATGTACGGGACGAAGTAGATCAGGGATACGATGCTGTAACGTGCACCAATGCTGAGGCCCTGGATACAAGGTCAGGTATCTTGTCAATATCTGTGGAGACGGCTTACGATACTGGCGTCCAACCCGGCAACGCGAGCGACGGATAGGTTGGACCTGTCGACGAGCGCCAGAGCGTAGAGTGCGCCGAGAAGAGGCAACATGCGCATGTCAATCTTTCGTCTGGCGAAGAGATCATCGTTCTACCCTTCGTCGAACAGCACGCAAAGGTGGAGGACTTACAACAGTCGTCGCTCGTCTATGGCGCCACCGTCGCCCTCCGACGATACCGCACCCTTCTCTTCATCCGCTTGTCGCTGGTCGATCTTCAACGCCACCAACTTCGATGGCTCCTCCGTCTCATGTCGCAAGTCTTCCGTCGAAGTCATGTCGCTGTCGTCTCCGGGTCGTACGCTGTCGTCGTCGTCGTGCGCGAGTACGTCGCAGTGCAAAGGGGGCCGTAAAGCAATGCTCGCAGGACGCAAGCTGGAAGAAAGCCGCGAAGATAAAAAAGCCTTCAAGCGCCCCGTCAAAAGGCTGCGAACTCGCGAACCCCCAGAGCCCGGGCACTGCACCCGCGCGTCAGTGGTTGTACGCCGCGTCCCCCTCTCCCGCCGTAAGTACGCGCCCACGCCGAGCTTATCCGAGCGACCGTTCTTCGGAGATGACACGCGCGCAGGGGGAGAAGATCCAAAGCTTGAGGCTGCCCCCCGCCCGCCGCGCCCCGGTTGACAAGCGGCCACCCCGCGCGCTACGGCTAGCACGCAGATGACCGGTCGCCTGGGCCAGCCACCGGCGCGCTATGGGCCCACGTCCACATGAAAGCGCGACTTGGGGTCTGACTGCCCCTCGTGAGGCCTGACGCGAGCGCAGGAAAACACCGGGAGGGCGCGCGCTCTATCGCCCGCGACGACGTCCGTGTGCTGTCGACGACCGGCCTCTTCCTGTCGCGGCGTCGCAGCTTGTCTTGTCGCTGACAGTTGCACCATGTCCTTGTCGCGCGCGCCCGGAGCCGAGCGCAATCCGGAGGGCACGAGCGGCCCATGTTTGAGCATCCCGAAGCAGGCGATGCGTATCCAGCCAGCTTGGCGCAGGTGGGGCATATCGGGGCAAGTATGACCTTTACGACAAGGCAGCGTTGGTCGTCGATCGCGGCCTACGACGGACAGGGAAGGGATCATCAGAAGCTCAGAACGTCTGGGAAGCATTGAGGGTGTTGGGAGATCGTCTGCTTGCCCCTTCATGTCCGGTTTTGTGCAGTCCGCGGAGCACCTCGAATGCTTCAAAGGAACTTGACTTTACCCAGCGCGGCGTCCTTCCAGTACAACAAGGCCCATCGTCCCAGCGTAACAAGCGTGTTCGAGCGCAACAACGCCTAACCTTGCTGCAAGCTCCGTGGTCTTCCTAACAGTAAGCTCCGTAGCTTCATCAAGACTCACCTTTTCCAGTCAGCCCCGGTATCTTCACGTAACCTTGACATACTTGCACGGCGCTGACTGGAAACTGAAAGCCACTTTCCCCTCCCGCTCAATCATACTATGCGATATGCCGATAGATTGATTACGAAGTACGAATAAAGAAGAAAACATCCTGCCTATATAAAAAGCGTAGTGAGGTCGTGTCCGAGGTGAGAGGAAGCGTATAGAAGGGCGAGGAGAGGGACGTGATGAGTGTGGTGTAGGATGTACACAAGCGGGGTGCAGAACGGGACACCCATCGTAGTACAAAGGTGGACAGATAGTGGTACATTGATCTTGAGAATTCTCTTCTTACCCCCTCTATGACGGACTCCAGGCCTAGATGATATGTGGGTGTGCACACCCTCCCTATAAGGAGGGGAGCTACCCCTATAAGGAGGGGGCTACCTGCGGATGCGGGACTCCAAGTCTATGCCTGCGCGCACGGCCCGTCCGCACTCGGCGTTGGCGGCTGCGGCTTGCTACTTGACGGGCCAGAGAACGAATCCGACTTGCGCCTCTCCGCCGTATCGTCCTGGTATAGGTGGTGCTCCTCGATGTAATCCACGACCGGCGCGGGCAGCAGGTAGTGCACAGAGAGGCCGCGCTTGAGGAATAAGCGGACCTGAGGGGAGGAATGATGAGCAGGGAATAAGAAGGAGATGAGAAGGTGGATCGGATGATGATGGATAGAGAGGAGCAGCGCGGGGATATCGAGGCAATGAGAGGGGGCAGAAGACTTGATGTGAAGGAGATGGGAATGATTGGCCACATATGCATGTCCTCGGGCAATAGCGGAGATAGGGGCGCAGGATCGGGCATAGGGACGGTCGCACGACGGGACGGGGATGGGAACGCTGACCTTTGTGCTCGACACATCGTTCTGAATGAGCTGAGAGACCATATGGATATTATGTCGCCATCGCGCGAGGCTGTCGGTCGCCTGGTCCATCCCGGACCCTTGCCGCTCGATAATCACCGCGCCGTATCGGCCGAGAATGTGATCGAGCTATGTAGAATAGAAAGAAGCCAGCAGAAAGGGAATGAGAGAACGCAGTCAGTCAGCACCGTTCGTGACGCAGAAAGTAGAAGCAGACGCACGTCCTCGTAGCTCCACACGCCGGGCTCGCTCATGGTGCTGATGAGATCGGATCCGGCGAGGAGCATGACGCGCACGGTGCGGTGCTCGCCGTCTTCGGTCTGGACACCACCGAGGACGGTGTTGACCTGGTAGTCGAAGTGATCGAGGACAACGGCGGTGCGCTGGTAGGACTGGAAGGCCTCCCACGGGTCGACCATGAGCCAAGAAGATGTGTGCTCGGCGGCGAGGTTGCACATGTTGACACTGACGCGAAGGTGAGTAACTGGGTGCCAACGCGCGATCGGGGCAGAGGAGGGTGATGCGCGCGCGCCGATGGGTCGCCAGGGAGACTCACCGGTGGTGTGCGCTGAGTAGGCCGGGCTTCTTGTACATGTCGGAGACGGGGGAGAGGTAGCCGCCGACGATCTCGAAGTCGGTGTTCTGGCGCACGTAGTCCTTCGCCATCTCGAACATGCGGAGGTGGAGGAAGGTGACGGGGCTGAAGGAGCCGCACGCGACGAGGACGATCGGCGTCTTGCGCGGGTCGCGCAGGACGCGGCGCAGGCGGTGGTGCGGGAAGGAGTAGTTTGGCGGGTTTGTGAATTCCCTGCGCGGCGGGGAGGCGCTCATGGTGGCAGCGGCTCTGGACTGAGGATTGCGGGGGAGGAGGAGAGGGCTGGCGCGGCAGCAATGATTGATTTGGTGCTGGACGAGAGGGCGGAGGACAAGGAACCGGTGCCTGCGCTCGTCACACTATCTGTGACTAGGATTTGGTGGCGAGCGTGACTCATGGTGTCAGCGGCTTCGTTCCGGACTCCCGCGCGCTGCCGTGTCTAAATTCCGCTTCGGACCTATGTTCATCGCATCGCACGAATGCAGAAGAGAGTCGGAAGATCCAAGAAATATTGCTTGTGGGATCGTACAGTCTTCTTGTGGTCGGAAAGCATGCTTTCAAGCTAGTCATTCCCTTCCCGAACGCACCGGTACCTTTATCACTCCGATCCTCACTCAGTCTGACCAAGATAGCCGAAGCTCATTCATTGCCTTCATTCAGCACGTATTCATCCAGCTCGTCAGTACAGAAGAGCTTGAGAACCGCAGCAGTACTTCCACTGTGACGAGTTGCACAGCGCACATGACCCCAACCTCCTCTTCACGGACATCCGCGGGTTCCGTTCGCGCAGAGATCACATCCTCCCCCGCTTTATGGTCAGGGTCCTTGGTCGTCTGACCACCTCCTCATAACCATTCGGCAAACCCCATCACTTCAACCATATTATTTCCCAAACGGGATGTCCTCTTGTGACGCCGCTGTCGGCGCGCCTCATGATCATCGTCAACGTCATCGTTCCCGATGCGCCGTCCTTCTCGCGCTCGACGTGAATGCGTCCCACTAGATAAGCAACTGTGTCTTGTCTCCGACCTCCATGTCCCCCGCGAAACGCTCACGCTCGTCCTCGTACGCGACCTCCGATGAATCTGACTACGCACCTCGCAAGCGACAACGGTCGGCGTCCTCTTCAGACTCATCGGACGAACACCGCCGTCTGAAGGTCTACATCGTCCAAGCGAAACTGGATTCTGACGAGGTC
This sequence comes from Schizophyllum commune H4-8, assembly GCF_000143185.2. NCBI lineage: Eukaryota > Fungi > Basidiomycota > Agaricomycetes > Agaricales > Schizophyllaceae > Schizophyllum > Schizophyllum commune. The sequence continues at coordinate 938,521 of NW_026089545.1, read as the reverse complement.
GCGCGGCTGTATAACCTCGTCGAAACTCACAGCGTTGATGGCGGACTGGACTTTGAGCTCGCCCCGAACCCGAACGTCGCGGATGTGATTGTCACTGCGGTGCGCATGCGGAAACGTCTTGAGCGGCATGTCGACTGGGAACTAGCGGTAGGTCTCCTTCTTTACACGAGCCTTCATGGTATATTTACATATGGCTCCCCTCTCCCAGAAATCAAAGTCTCTAGTCACCCCCGACTGGCTCACAAAATCCGTCGAGGCCAACGAACTCCTCCCCTGCGGCGACTTTGCCGCCCTCCGCGAGCTGCGGGACCAGACCATCAAACATTGCCCCGGAGACAACGACGGTGACACCATATCTACCGCGCCGACGTCTGCTTCTGCTGCCTCCGCCTCCGGTCCTGATATCAGAGCCACTGAATCACAGATAAACCTCCAACCGCCCGCTCACGAACCAGCCCTCCCCAAGCTCGACTACCGCTCCCGCTACGCCTGCTGCCGCGCCTCCCCGCTCGTGTGCCCGAATCAGAATCTAGTCAGCCGCCTTGCCATCATTCGGCGCTCGCGCGAGCTCGAGGATGACAGGATCAGCGCGCTCAGCTATGATCATGCGATCGGGGTGAGTATATTGCTATAAGCTATACTATATTATACTATTAGCAGCGGGTCATCGTCTTGCTAACCTCCCTGGCGGGAACGGTAGATGATCAAATGTAAGTTCTTCGAAGGTGTGCGTCTTGAGGACATGAAACTGAATCCACATCCCATAGCCTACCCATACGAAATCACCGAAGACCGCCTGAACGACGTGAGCAAACTCCCGCACATCGGCAAGAAGATGATCGCGAAGGTGAGCTGGCTTTTGAGTATTCGCTATCTTCAATTTTTCCGAGTCCGCCGTCGTCAATCTCTCCGCCAGCTCACGCAGCCCCCAGCTCGAGGAATACGTGGAGACGGGGGATATCGAAGAGGCTGGTAAGTCGTTCCCCGCCTCTCTTGTTGATTCTCCTGCCCTTCCTGATAATTCCATACGCTGACCCCCACCCAGCCACCATCGCCGCCTCCCAGCGCTTCCAGTCCCTCGAGGCCTTTACCGACCTCTATGGCGTCGGCGCGACGACCGCGCGCAAGCTCTACGCCGCGGGGTGCAAGACGTTCGAGGATGTGGAGAGGTATTATGGGGTGGATACTGGCGCTGGCAGAGGTGAAGGGGATGAAGAGGATGGAGTGGATGGAGTGGAGGGAGAGGATGGAGAGGATGGCGAAGGCGAGGGAGAGGATGGAGAAGGCGAGGCGCTCGAAGACGTTATTAACGACGCCTATATCCCCGAGGGGTGGTCGCAGGACAGTAACGGGAAGACATCTAGCAGGAAGAAACCCCGGTCTGGCAAGGGGGCTCGTACTGGCAAGGAAGCCCGCTCTGGCAAGGAAGCTCGGTCTGGCAAGGAAGCTCGGTCTGGCAAGGAAGCTCGGTCCGGCAAGCAGGCTAAACCCTCTACTACTGCTAAACCCAAGATTCCCTCCATCACACCGCGCGTCGCGCTCGAGCTGCGGGAGGACCTGGCGCAGCGTATCCCGAGGGGCGAGGTGGAGGCGATTCATGCGGCGGTGGTGCAGGTGCTGGACGAGGTGCGCCCGGGGTGTGTGACGGTGGTCGTTGGGGGGTGAGTGAAGTGGTTCCTTCATGAGCATGAAGTGCTTCCATCAGGAGCATAAGGTGCTTCCTTCATACGCCCGACGTGCTTCCTACATGAGCATCATGCATCTCTACTTCGTATATTCGAAAAAATACACCGTAAACCCACAAGCTGATACTCCGCTCCCCCCCAGCTACCGCCGCGGCAAGTCCCTCAGCGGCGACGTCGACATCGTCATCGGACACCCGAAGCTCAGCCCGACCGGGAAGAAGGTCAAGGGCCTGTCCAACCTTCTCGTCGAGCGCCTCTTCGAGCGCGGGCTGGTGACGCATCTGATGTGTGAGTGACTTCGTCTTGCACTGTCCTGCGTCCTCCTTTCCTGTCGGCGGTCGCGTATTTTGTCGGCGTTCGAGTGCCGTTTATCTGTCCCTCCGACTTTGCACGCCATTTTTTCCTGCCACTCTCTCGCTGACTCTTCCTTCCTTAGACCTCTCCGGCTTCCACACCCCCGACGTCTCGCGCTCGGTCCACTGGGACGCGCTCGAGAAAGCGCTCACCGTCTTCGTGCTCCCTGGGGGCGTGCATCGGCGCGTGGACCTCATCTTCGCAGCCCCGGAGGCGTATTGGACGGCAGTGGTGGGATGGTGAGTTGGGCTTCTGCTCGAATGTAGTGTGGCTGTTGGATGCGCTGCCGAGAGCCCGGTGGTTGTAGTCGAGATTCGGGAGCCTGGAGCCGAGAGCAGCATGCTTGCGGTCGAGAGACAGAGCTGTTTTACTGAGCTTACCATAGGACCGGCTCGAAAACGTTCGAGCGCGATATCAGGCGGTGGGCGGCGGATCAGAAGTGCGTGCGAGCCAGTATATGTGGATGAATAGGCTCTCATTGACGGTCTGCAGGGGACTGAAGTTCGATAGTACGGGGTTGTGAGTGAACTGGCTTCTGCGATCCTTCTTCAGGTTCTCGTTTACGCTCAATGTTGAACTTGCTTGCAGAACCCGACGTTCGAACGGCGAGATACTGTGCCCGAAGAGCGAGGAGGATGTCTTCCGCATGTTGGGGCTGGACTGGATACCGCCGACGTTGAGGAATGCGGATGCGTGAGGAACGAGTGGGGTCGGCGATGTCGATGAGGTGCACCTCAGGCTGCTCATGTCAATTCACGATTGAAGATGTGCACTGACTGCGCATAGCTTGTGAGAGCCGTCGAACCTCGTCGAGAATCAGACGCCGAGCAATGACGAGAGGTGGGATTAGCATCGAGCAAATGTATAGTACGAGCGGTCCAACCACCACCCTCAAAACCAGCCACCGAAAAGCCCAGAGCCCTTCTTCCCCTCTGGCCGCTTCTCCTCGTCCTTCTTGAAGAACGTCTCCCTGACCTCCGCGAGCAAGCTGTCATCGTGCTCCAGCGGGTCTTTCGCCGACGCCTGAGGAACGGGCTTCGAGGACAGGATGTTGGCAGCCACGGACGCGCGCTGCTTTTTCGGCGCGGACTGCGACCGCGCGGCCTGCGGTTGGCGGCGGGAAGGGTGCGTTGGCGCGATGCCGGCGACGCGCTTCGCGTTGACGATGGGCCGCTTGACGCGGGGGAGCTTGACGGCGTGGGCTGCGGCGGAAGCTTCGGGGGACGGGGCGGACGGCTCTGCGGGCGGAGGGGCCGCAGGGGCAGCGAAGGGGTCGACGATGATCGGCTCGCCCCTCGCGAAAGCCTGCGCCTCCGGGCTCGCGGTCGGCGACGGCAGCGGTGACGGCAGGTCGGGGCTGACCTCTGGCAGCGCAGACGCTGCAGGCTCCCCTCCAGCCGCCCCCGGCGTCGGTATCGGCCTCCCCAGCCCATCCACCGGTGTCGGCGCGGCGTCCAGCGGCCTGAACTCCCGCTGTGGCGTCGCTTGCGCCTCTGCGGGCGGCGGAGGGCGCGCGCCTGCCGGGTACTCGTACGGGTTCTGCAGGTTGAAGGCCTCCGCTGCGCGCCGGAAGAGCGCGCGCTTCGCGGGCTGGTCGAGCTGGCTGAGCTCTGTACCGGCGGGGGCGGGGTCGAGGCGGGCGAAGCCGCCGAAGGCGAGCCAGCTGCTGGCGATCTGGCGGCGGCGCTCCCGGCCGATCTGGCTGGACTCGCGCATGCGCGCCGTGTAGTTGGGTTCTGGGGAGGGGAAGGGGGTTAGTCGAGGACAGAGGGGCATGGGGGTAGGGGACGCACGCGATGGTTGACCCTCCGCGCCAATGACGCGCGTGCTGGACAGCGCGTCTGCATCCACATAGCTCTCGTCGCGGCTTGCTTTGCGGAGGAAGGGGGCGATGTTGGACAGGCGCGGGCCCCCAATCTGGGGCTCGATGGGCGTCGCCTCAAAAGTGACCCTGGGGTTCGCAGCGAGCAGATGCCTGGCCGACTGGTCCGCGAAGGTCACCCAGAGGTGCTTGCGGTATAATTGGGGGCATTCGCTGTCCTGCCGGGTGCTGTGAGCGGTAAGGATGTGAAGGACAGAATAGCAGACGCACATGGGCTATTCTATGCTCCAGCACGCGTCCGTAGCGCTTCTCTATCGCCCGCACGACCGCCAGCGCGTTGGCCATGTTGTCCAGGGGCGCGGTGACATGGAATAGCGCACCCGGACGCTCCTCCGCGCCAGGCGCATTCGACAGTCGCGCGACCGTAGCTCGAAGACTCGAGTTGGTGCGCACACCGGCTCGCCGTAGCGCTTTGGGAACGGTAGGGCGCGCTGTCAGCATCGCTGTCGTGGTCGTCGCCGTCGCAGACAACGTCGAGAAAACCTCGTCCGCGAGCGGCGGCGCCCGGGCCGAGTGCCGGATGTGCGCCTCGGCTAGCAGGATCAGCGCCTGACTCTTTTGCTCCCAACTTCCATCTCGCTCCATAGTGATGCGCTAAATGCATACCCTTTCGAACAGGCACCCCCATCTGCTGACCTGTAGAATTCTACATCTTCTGCACGGCACGGAAAGACACGATACACCCTCTCGCTGCTTCATCAGTTCATGCAACCTTCAACCTGAACGAACGGGCAGTACAAGCCTAAGGTCGACATAGAACATCGAAATGACAATCCATGATTAAGATTCCTCATGGCTGTCCTCTGCGGCTCGAAATCATGTTCAGCAGCGGAACAACCGCCTCGCATCGATCTTTTCAACTTTGTCCCAGACAGCGCTCAGCGCTCGGCACCTCATCTCAATATACGGACCTCGTGGGCATCGGCGATTTCGACGGTACGAACGGTGTCTTTGAACTTGTTCATCTCCCACTGCGCTCCTTGCACATTTCATGACTCTCCTGTTATTCATAGGATGGATCTTTCTGATATGATACTTTGTCAATCTTCCAGTCTCTTCTGCGTCAACATGGAGCTGATCCGCTCTCGTTCAACGACCAAGTTTTGCCAACAATCCCTCGGATTATGCATGCGTTGTGCGGGATTCTGAAGCCTTGAGACGTCTTCTATCCGTCCCGTCGAGTTGCTTACTAAATCATCGTGATGAACTTTGCTACTTCTGTCGACGGTCCCGAAGCTGCGAGTGGACCTCAAGGGGCTCTCGTTCCCGTAGCTCTTTTTTGCGTGGGGTATATATAACTCCTCACCGTAGCGATCGGTCTTGCGGTCCCTCGTTCCAGTAACCACATCCAGATGGCGAGCAGCGCCGACACGAAATATTGGCCTTTGACCACGTACGACGTGGCTGCGCTGAAATATATGACGACTGATGTTGTCGTTGACTTTGCACTCTACGGTAAGTGTCCACAAGGTATTCCATAGCAGTCGCGGCGTTGACTTATACGTTCAATGGACAGGTGTACAGGCCACGATCTCTATGGCAGCCATAACTATTCTCGCGTACGCGCATGCACTGGCGTGCCAATGCAGTCTTATAGATTTTGGCCTTCCAGACGTCGGCATGGTCGATCGCACTTCACACTCGCAGCCATATTGGGGCTCTTCCTATCGTCCACGATCTCGATCGTTGCCAACCTGATATTATATCTCATGCAACTTCCGACGGCGCTCGGCACGTCGGAGCGCGCCATCGACGATTCACTGTTTGCTCTCAATATCCTGATCGGTGCAGCTCACGACCTCAACGTACGTTGCGCATTATTTGAACCGGGCGATCTACTCAATACGATGCAGTATATTCTAAGCGATGCCGTCCTTGTCTGGCGAGCTTGGTGTTTATGGCCGGAAAGCCGCCTGATCAAATGTATATTGACACTTTGCATCAGTGGAAGCGTCGGTGAGCGATCAGGCAAGAAATGCTTGTGCTATATTGAACCATTACAAGGTGGCGGCATTGCAGAGTGTGTATGGGCATTCTTGCCAGGCCCATCTGTCATGGAAAAGCTCGAGAGCAACACGCAGCTGCTTACTAGGCTGATCCCCCTCCTCTCGACCAATGTCGTTGCAACGGTTCTCATCGGGACCAAAGTAATGTAGAAACGCCAGTCGATCATGTTCTTCAAAGAGGGCTAACCGTGATACGACAGTCAATACCGAAAGGAGATCAAGAAATTCCTTGGCCTCTTCGCGCAGAAAACCAGAACGGAGATGATGCTTCTGCTGCTCTTTGAATCGGGACTCGTATATATTGCCTTCTGGGTAAATTTCCGTCGTCTTTTGTGCCTCGACGCTTACCTGAAATAGGTCATCAGTGGTGTCTTGGCCACCGTTGCAGACGATGACCCATTTTCCAGCCTAAGCATCTTCAACAGTGTCGCCCATCACGTCGCCGTAAGTTGATCGTTGCTATATAGCCCCTCCTCATCTCATCGACCCGACTATCAGGGCATCTAACCCACTTGCGTATTATTCGCGACCTTGCAGAGTAATACGACCCAGACATTACTCAGTGCTCAGGTGTCCGCCGTCATGCGCACTGTGGTCACGCCTGAAGAGCACGAGGGTGCGCTGCAGTCGGACACAATGCATGAATCCCAGCCTTCAGATCCCGCTGGAGCATGCGACATCGAAGCGCAGAACAGTTGTGCTGGCAGCGTCTCCTATTCGTCTGTCCCCCACGGTCGCGAGAATCCCCGGCCATGCGAGGGCGTTGTTGAAGCGGGACGCGAGTCGCCCCTATGACTCTGAGCTGATGAGACTGGTTTCCGACCTCTGCTTGTTGATCTTGCTTGTGGTTCCGTATAGGTGCTTCGCATGCACGGCTTGCTCCGTATAGAAAATCTGTTTGTGGCGCCGCCTCAACTTGATCTCCTCGAAGCGAAGCAACACCATCACCTTGCCTCAAGATCGTAGTTCCGCGCGCATGCAACAACGGCCTTCATACTTGCTCACGATTACCGGGGCAAGCCAACGTATTCATGACGTCCTGCCACACCGCAGCTTCTCATGAGCGGACGTCGCGCGCTTGCGGGCGATACATCGCAGCTCGAGTGCACCTTTTATAAGGAGAATTGAGTGATAGTTATTCACTCTAGCATGCCTTCTCTCCCGCTTGCTGTCGAGCGGCCAGCCGCAGCCGTCCAGTATCAGGCAGTTGGAGGCATAAGTTACGACTGACCCACTCAGCCACTGCTTCGCCTAGCGTTATACCTGACATGCGTCTTGCTCATCGTCATAGAGGGCACGACATAATCGCTGCTCAGTGCACAAATCTCGCAAGCCATGTGCTTCGCAGGGAAAATCGAGGAAGACGACGAGGCGCGAAACCTGCCAGCGGACGCAGACAGAACATAAACCTCTCAGCTTACGAGCGCCGACAGCGGCTTCAATGTCAGGCCACTGTACGCGCATGGTGATACTCTTCACGGGGCATCTGCCCATTGTGATGGAGAGACTTCTCGAGCATCATGGGGCCATGTTGAGGAGATTCACTGGCAGTAGGAAGAAAAATTGCTGTTCACATGTTGAAGAGATAAGAATTTCCGTGTAGCCAGTCCTGAATGCCAGCTCTTCAACGATGGTCGAAGTTCGGAGCATGATTCTGATGAGGGCTTGAACCCAGAATCGGAAGCAACACGGCGCAGCGGGTGACAAGAAATTGCCGTGACACTGCCGTGACAGCCATGCACGGCCGTGCATGGGCCTACAATATACGACCATTGCCATGACCGTGTCATGTCAATCGTGCGTTGTACGTGACACTGGCCATGACCATGGATACAGGAAGGTCTCTACGTCAGTAACGACAGAGATATGCAACTTATATCTTGCTTTGAATCTCTACCCGTCTGATCACGCACGCGACGTCCCTTGGCGGCATCGGTGCGTCAACTGAACGAGTGCTGGTCCATAGAAGAGAGTCGTAAAAGTCAAGACAGCGTATATGATGATGTAAGTGTGTATGTGCTACCCGTATGTCCACAAATGGCCTCAGGAAGGACTTGTCAGCCGCGCCTACTGCCATGAAGACCATGCCACAGCACATGGACGGGCCACGACTGCCGTGCAGATGACCATGCACAACCATGATGTGGCTGTGTTGGATTCCGTGACATCCTTCTTTCCTTGATTGTGACCCGTTTAGGTGGCGGCAAGAATGGCGTCTAATCGTCTCTTGAGGGCAACATATCGGCAGTCCAGGATGGCGAGGACCCATTTAGATGCAAACTGCGTCGAATTGCCCATTTTTGGGCACCAACGAGGAATGAGCGAAGCAACAATGACGAGTCACGAAATTTGGGTTTTCCCATTTTTGGTCCATATGGAAGAGATGGTGCTCATGAGCTTGTGGTACAGATGAGCGAGCGTCAAAATGAGACGGACATGGGTAGGAAGACTTTGAAGTATCGGAACCGTGACATGGTCCTTGCACGGCTCTGCATGGCTGTCACGGCACGGTCACGGCAATTTCCCGATGCCCCGGCGCAGCGTGCACATCATGATCGCGTCGGGCGCTTAACGTGCCTTGTCCCCTCCCGCCATGTCGCGCTACAGGGACGCGCTGAATGCGCTCTCCGCGCGGACAGGCGCGCCCATATCCTCCCTCGTTATCTCCTTCGGCCTTCTACACGAAGTCACGGCCATCGTCCCACTGGTGGGAGTATTCTACGCGGCACGGTACGTACGCGATCAGGTCCCTCTGTCCCCACACTGCTCTCCTCCTCTCCTTCAACTCACACTCGCACTCACATTCCCGGTCCCCCCATCCTCCCCAGCTCCTTCGGTCTGGGCGAGCGCGTCGTGCAAGCCGTGATTCGGGACACGAACCCCTCGACTACATCCGAGGACTCCCCCACGCTCGCCTACGTGCACCGCACCTTCCGCGACTGGGTCGAGCAGGGCGACGCATGGGCCGAGCGCGTCGGGAGGCGGTACGGCGTCTTCGGGTTCGAGAAGCGCGCGCCGGGCGCGGCTGCGTCTGCCTCAACCGACGCATCTGCCTCTCCCTCGACCGATGGATCACGACCACGGATTACGGGCGACGTAGCGAACGCGGTTCTGGCGTATGGGGTGACGAAGGTGAGCGTCCAGTGCTCGGTCAGTGCGGTGTAGCAAGAACTCAATTCCTTGCGCAGGCTGCTGCTCCCTTGCGGGTAGCCCTTTCCCTCTATCTCAGCCCGGCGGTTGCTCGCGGCGTCGTCATACCCATCACTCGCACATTCGTTAATGTCTTCCGGCGACGAAAGTGATCAGTTTACGGATCGCGAACTGGGTTGATCATTGTCGGAGCGGACTACGACTTCAATTATTACGGTGCAACAGAAATGGTATGGATGGATGTGTAAGTACAGATGCTCTAATTCTATGCATATTTATAAGAACAGGAAGAGGATTGTCTCGCAGGCAAACGACGATTGATCCGCCGGTGAACGATAATTTCGCGAGCATAACCACAAACAAGAAAAGATCACGAATACTCAGGCGTCCAATAATGCTTCGTGAAGAACGTGTGGATGGGCAGCCGCTGCCCACCGGGCTCCGCGCGCGGCGTCAAGAGGTCTAAATCTAGTGACCAGCCATATTCTTTCGACGCCTCCGATAGTTCTGCGTGGGCGTTAGTCAAGGGTCACGAACACACGACATCATAGATGAATGTCGGCGAGTAAAAAGTACTCACCTGTAAACAACGTTCCCGCCTCCGACCTCTCAAGGACACCGCCGATTAACGGTGGCGGTCTATCATTTACAGACTTAGCAACAGTCTGCCGATACTTCTGGCTCCAGTGCGCGTTCGCGTCGAGCATGGCTTGCCCGCCGCCCTTCTCCATGACGCGGAGGACGCTGGCGACGCCGCCGGGACCGGGGGTGGTGATGATGTCGAAGTTGCTGCCGTATTGGTTCTGCGCGGACCCCCGACCGGCCTCTGCATATCGTCCGACCTCCGCGTACCGCCCGAGGTCGGCGAAGGCGTCTCGGGTAGACTCGAGACTGGCGAGAACTCCCTTCTCCTCGTCGGCTGGCTCCCAACCCTCAGGGCCGGCGAAGGGGTCGTCGTAGACATCGTAGGGGGTCATGGGGCCCAAAGAGTCGGTCGAGCTGAAGCAAGTGGTAGAGTGCGAGAAGTTGGGAGTGGAGGTAGTCGAGTGGGAAAGGGTTGGCGTTGAGGTTGAGGTGGAAGTGGATGCGGTGCTTGATCTGGAGTCGGTTGTGGCTATCGAGGACGCATAGGCGCTCGAGCGCTTGGCGATGTTGAAGGTCCTGTCGATGGTATCAACAGGTGCAGGATCCGCTACAGGAATCTCAACGTTGTCCACCGGTGTATCGACCTCAGGAAGAGACTCCAGCGTGAGCTCGCCGTCCTGCAGGGCTTGCAACTTCGCCTCCAATGCGGCACGCCTGCCCGCCAGTGCCGCCTCTTGTTCCTCTACACGTGCTCTCCACTCCTCCATTCGCGCTCTCCTTTCCTCCAGGCTAACGTACTCGCTCCCGACCGTCGCGGCCGCGTACGCGCAGGCGGCCTCGACGAGGGAGCAGCTGTAGACGTGTGACCTCTCCGCTTCGCCCAGGTCCTCTTCCAGCCCGAAGCCGGGCATACAGGAGCATGGAGCGCAGCGGGAGACGAGGCGGGTAGGGCGCTGAGGAGGTACGGGTGCGATCGTCATTGTGGTGACGTTCGCAGTGCTCGTCGTGGTGTTGATGGACGAGAATATCGGCCGTGCAGACGCGAGCATCGTCGCCTTCGGGGTCGACACCGGCGCAAAGCATGGTGGGATCTCCGACTCTGGTATCGGAATGGGAAGGGAAATGTGCGTTGGCTGGATGCGCCCCGACGCCTTTCGCCTGCGCCAAATCTGTGGAAGGGGCATGATGTTGAGCAAGGCGGAAAGAGAGGGATATGGGGGGGAGGGTCGTCTGAGGAAGGCTCGCTCTAAACGTCTAAGAGGAGCAGGGGCTTGCTTTCTGGTCTTTAGGGGACCCAAAAATCGTCCAACGCGTACCTATATACTCTCCGACAAAGTCTAGGAGACGCGCATGGCGTCAGCGCAGCCAGCGCCGTTGAACAGCAATAGTCGGGTCGGAAGCTGTCGCGCCTCAGACATCACTGCTGAAGAGCTGGAGCTCGCCTAGTGATGCGCTGCCGGGATCTGAGGCAAAATCGAGAGCGATGCTCCGAGGCTGGTCACATTGCTGCCGCGCGCGCGGTATCATTTCCACTTTTCATGTCAGTGCTGGGCAAATGTCTCAGTAGTACGAGGGAGCGGGAGGAAATGCTGGGTGGCAGGAGGAGGAGGAGGGCGGTGCGACGTCATTGAAAGCGAAAGCTTCCGCGTTCCCACGGTTCGACTTTTGGGGGCACGTGCTATCTGTTCTCACACACGCACGCGTCGTGCACGCGCGAGCGCGGGGAACGCATTGCTGAGCTCTCGTCATCGACGTTCATTGGAAACGGCGACGGTGAACAGAACACGAATTCTTCCTTGACCGAACTCCTGCTTGATTCTATCTCAACTGGGTCTGTAGCCCCTGACATCATGGCGCCAGGAAGACATCGCTCCCGCTCGAGGGACGCAGAGCGCAGGCGCTCCCCCAGCCCACAGCGGGACTCGCGACGAGGTGACGACCGTAGACGCTCCAGGTCACCACGCAGGCGGCACAGGAGCGCTAGCTACGAGAGGGACCGGAGCAGAAGTCCTGATCGGAAGAGACGGCGAAGGGACCATTCGCGGTCACGATCGAGGTCGAGGTCAAGGTCCAGAGATCGGAGTAGGCGAGATGTGAAGGGCAAGCGACGGCGGGACGAGTCGGCGTCTAGTAGCTCGTCAGAAGAGGAGGAGGACCGGAGGCATAGGCGACACAGAAAGCATAAGCGCAGCAAGAGCGAGGAGAGGGAGCGCAAGGAGCGGAAAGCGCGGAAGCGGGCTAAGAAGGAGAAGAAGGTGCGTGGTGATACCATGCGCGTTGTACTTACGCTCATCATCATTCTCCCCTGTAGAAGAGGAAAACGGGCGCAGCAGAATGGGGGAAATACGGGCTCATAACGGAGACCGAGTGCGCTATCGTCTCATCCATCATCTTTCCTATTGTCCCTCATATCTATCCCCTAGCATATTCTCCAAAGGCCAGGAGTTCCACACGTGGCTTCTCGAGGAGCGCAAGATCAACCCGGAGAACCTCACGAAGGAGCAGAGCAAGAGAGAGTTTGCGCGCTTCATCGAAGACTTCAATACCGGTGCGCCACTCTCCGTCTCCCTCAAGGGCCACCCCTCTCACTGACCCTCATCCCGAAGCCACCCTCCCACACGAAAAGTTCTACAACATGGACGCGTACGAGAAGCGCATGGACGCAATGCGGTCCGGTCAGACGCTCACCCTTCCCGATGACGGATACGACCCCAACGCGGACATGAGAGCCTTAGCGGGCGCGCGGAAGAAGAAGGCCTCGGAGGCTCCGAGCTATCTCAGCCGCGATCAACTGGAGGAGCTGAGGAAGGTGCAGAATGAGAGGGTTCAGGTATGTGCGGGAGGCATTCTTGATTTGTTGGATGCGTTGTATGAGTTTCCAACGTCCGTAGGGTGCTGACTTGGTTGTACAGGCCGGAAAGATGAAGTTGCTTGGCATGGATATCAAGCCGAGCTTCGGAGTACGGATGGAGGAAGCGGAGGACGAAGAGTAAGCGTAGGTGGCGAGATGTCAATGCGCTAGGCAAACAGCATCTAGCCGTGCATAACACCCTCGGTATGCGCTTCGAGGATCTAAGTGTCACATTGAGGATCCGAGTGCTGCACTTCGCCCCGAGGCGATGCTGCAAGCCGAGCTCGACGGCGGACCGAGGCTCAACGGGTCAGAAGGACACTGACCACGGGCGTATGCGACGGAGGGCGGAACACGGACGGAAGGACTTCGCTCTTCCGAGATGGCTTTAACAATTCCGAGATGTATAAACCTGCGATACAAGCATCCGACGTTGTGTTCCGCCTCGCGCGAGTTGCGAGGACATCGTCATACCGATGCGTGAGGACAACGTCACACCAATGCGCGAGGACGTCGACGGTACTGATTGCTGTCGCAAAGGCAGTGCGAGGCCGACTGATTGCGAGTCGGGCGGGATTCTTGCTTGTTTCTGAATCTGGCGCGAATCCACCGAGTTTCGGCACGATGATGTTGTATCACGAAGAGGTGTTTGGTACGCCGACGAATAGATCCCTGGTACTTCAGTGGCGGTCTCAGCCTCGGACTCGCATACCCACACTCGGTCAGCCATCAGCGGTGGTTTCGCAAACGACCCGCGCCACCCAGCCGCTCGCTTATGGTCGTCCTCCTGAATGATTTCCTCGCGATTGATACGAACCCGCCCCCATCGCCCCTCAGGCTGTCGCTCTGCAACATGACACGCAGCGCGCTCCGTCATCAGCGTCAGAGCGTCTCGCGCAGGGGCCCGCCGTTCGCATCAGCGCACCCACTGCCCGCACCCACCTGCGCCGGGTCCTGCGCCCGCCGGGTATATACCCCAGGGGGCGGCCGCCATACCCCGACGTGACGGGATATCTCCCCAGAGCTGCTCATCATCGTGGCTTGTTCTGAACCACTATCATGACCGTCCATCGTCCGGTATCGACCATGACTGCGTCGGGCTCGCGGCCCCAGCCCGCTAAGCGCGCCGTGGAGGGGGAGGAGCTGGAGAGCGATCCGCACGACTTCTGCAACTCGTTCTGGGGGCCGGGGGCGTCTGCGGCGACCGTGGTGTTCTCGCGTATGCGCAGCGGGATGCGAACGACAGAGCAGTTGCGCGAATTTTGGGAGGAAAGGTGAGCGGACGGCTTGCTCAGAAGCACCGAAGTGAACATTAGCAGAGCTCAAATAGAAGAGGAATACGCTGCACGCCTGGCACGTCTAGCACAAAAGACTATCGGGGAGGATGAGATAGGGTGAGCTTGCCAACGCGAGGATAGACATGAAACTGACGAGCTACATACAGAGAACTCCGCAATTCCCTTGACACCATGATGCACGAGACGGAGGAGCAGGCGGCGGCGCACGAGCTGCTCTGCTCGCAGATCCGCACCGTGCTGGAAGCGCACACGACGCAGTTCCTCGCGAAGCAGAAGGAGCACAAAAAGCACAAGCAGACGCTCATGGAGCGCAACCTGAAGGCGAAGCAGGCCGCGGAGTCGCGCGTGGTGAAGGCGCGCGAGCGCTACGAGGGCGACCGCCTCAAGATCGCGTCGTACACGCAGCAGATGGCCATCACGCGCGGGCAGGAGCTCGAGCGGCTGCAGGGGAAGCTGGAGGTTGTGCAGCAGACGATCAAGACGAACGAGCGCGAGTTCGAGCAGTATACGCGTGCGCTGGGCGACTTGGTGCCGATGTGGGAGACGGATTGGAAGGAGTTCTGTGATTTGTGCCAGGATTTGGAGGAGGAGCGGATGGACTTCATGAAGGACGTGATGTGGAACTATGCGAATGCGGTGTCCGCTCTCTGCGTCTCTGATGATCAGGTTCGTACAACCCTCCTGCAATTGATGGATCGCTCCCTCACGATCTTCACAGTCCTGCGAGCGCGTTCGCGTAGCGTTGGATCAGTTTGACCCAGAGAAAGATGTCGAGGACTTCGCGCGCCAATTCGGCACTGGAAATGCCCTCCCCAGCGCGCCTACCTTCGTCCCCAGCACAGGCCAAGGCGCCTCTTCCTCCAGCATCATCGCCAACCCCGTGCGGCGGACCGCGACCTTCAACCGCCGCTCCCGACGCTCGACCATCCTCGCCAGCACTCCTTCCGCGCTACAGCGCTCCTTCTCCCGCGCCATGCCCCACAATCGCAGCGATAGCGTGAACGCCGACGATGGATCGTCCTCGAGCGGCTCGATGCAGTCGCGCGAAAGGCCGAGGATCGTCACGGATGCGGCCTTGCTGAATGGGAACGGCAAGCGCGAGTCGCAGCCGCTCCCCATACCGGGACCCGAGAGCGCGTATCCTGCACCGCAGGTACCTGACTTGCCGATGACGAGGCCGCCAGAGCACCTTGGCGGCCGGATACTCTTTTACGGTGAGTGCTCTGCCTGGCTGCAGCGCAATCGTGACGTGCTAACCTTTCGTGTAGTGAAGGCATTGTATGATTACACAGCAACAACCGACGAAGAGTTTGACTTCCAAGCTGGCGATGTGATCGCTGTGACTGAGACACCCGACGATGGATGGTGGTCGGGTGAGCTTCTGGATGAGGCACGAAGAGAGGAAGGAAGGAATATTTTCCCAAGCAATTTCGTCTGCTTGTTCTGAGTGTTGTGTATATACCATCGTGGCCCCCGTGATACCTATTCTACTTATTCCACGTACCCTATCACTCGTTCCTTGCCCTTAATCGTCCTGCTCTGATCGCCCTGAAAGCCGAGAACCAAAGCTGAAAGGAGAAAGAAAGGCCTTTTGACAATTGCGCAAGCACAAAGATACACATGTCAAGTTTCTACACGGTCCGCCTCTTGTAAATAAATCGTGCATGTCCGCAGTGCAATGTCCCTAGGATTAGTATACCAATATAGGGTAGATCATGATACAGGCCAGCCACACCCCGCGCAACAACCCTTGTATGTAGACAAACAACTTCCGCTCGCGTCGCGCGATGCGCCGCGAGGAGCCCAACAACATCCGTTAGTAGAGATAAGTAGTAAACAAGTGAACGGCGGTTGGGCGGGTCGAGCGCAGGGTCCTGCTCAAAGCGCGGGTACAAAAGAGCACTACCGCTCTCATTGTTGGAACCGCCCCGTGCCGCGCCCGGCCATATTCTGCGTCGGCGCGCCGTAGTCGCTGCCGTACCCCGACGGGTACTGCTGCTGCTGTGGCCTCGGCGGGTACTCCATCGCCGCCTCCGGCCCATAGGTGTCGTAGGACATATTCCGGTGCAATGGCGCTTCCCGGAATCCTGCTGTCGAGTGCGCGGCCATCGGCTCTTGGTAGAGCGACGGCGGTGTCCCGAGCGTATTTACGCTCATGGACGAACCGTGCTGGACGAACTGCGCACGCGGGTTGAGCAGAGGCTCGTGCGGCGAGTCCATATGCGCAAGCTCAATCTCGGACTGCGATGGACCTTGTGCGAGGTAGTTTTGGTACCGGGCCGCGTTCAGGTTGGCCTGGCTGTCCGTCATGTTGTAGTTGTACATGGACGGCGCGTCCAAGATCGCTGTTGAGGTCATCGACTTGGCGTCCCAGTCCTGTTCGCCGCGGTCGCGCTGGTACAGCGCAGGATCGTACTCCAGTTGCGCCTGCGAATTCAATTAGACACATCATGCAGTCCACGATGACGCGCAAAACGCACCTGGTCGATAGCCGCAATCCTGATGCCGCCCTGCACAACCTGCGCCTCCATCTTCTTCCCACCGTACTCGTCCATCTTGACATCCTGAGACGCCATCTTCCCACCATACACCTGCCCAAGAAGCGGCATCATGTTCTTGTGCAACATCGGCGTGAACAGCTCGGTGTGCAGCGCCGGGTGCCCGAAGCGCTTCTCGAGACGGTTGCCCTTCAAATCCGCGCGCTCCGAGTGCACCTTGGCGAGGCGGAGCTCGTCGGGCGTGGGCTCGTAGTGCTTGAACTTGTACACGAAGGTGCGGTTAAGGTAGAGCTTGAAGATGAAGATGAAGAGGATGGGCGGCAGCGTAGAGCACCATTCAAAGGTGCTCCATCCAGTCTGAAGGCCAATTGCTGGAAGGCATGTAAGTACATGTCAGTGGCCCACGGTTGAACGACTTACTCAAAGTCATCATCGCCTGCATCAACAAGACGGTGAACAAAAGCCGGTTGATGACCACGTTCCACAAGCGCTGCATCCAGTTGAGCATGTCACTGGCTTAGCAATCAAGATAGCAACGCACCCCTCCGGACTCAACCTTCGACACGAAGACGAACATGAGCTGATACTTCTGCACGATGGAGCTCATCCAGAACACAATCGCCGCGGCCAGAGCGACCAGTGGCGCAAGGGGCGCGAACACAAGCGCAACAGCAGCCATGAAGAGCTAGAACGACGAAGTGAGACGATGCGCGATGCCACATCAGTAATGCAACCGACCGTGTTCGAGCTGTATGTGTGAATCAGAGACCGCAATCGCAAGGTACGCATAGAGACTTACTAGTAGATGGCGTATTGGAACTCGGGTGGCTGCGTCCACTCCCGGATATCACGCGGCGTACGGCCAAAGACACTGGAAGAGGTTAGCACAAGGAACCCGCAAGTCTATGGAGGGTACGTACTGAGTCTTGAATGAGAGCCAAACCAGGTTGATGACCTGCGCCAGATCGAACAGGACAAGGAAGCCACGCAACCTGAGCGCAATAGTCAGCTTGTTTCACTGCGCGCAAGCAGCGACACGCACGGGAAGTAGGTCAGCCAGTACGACGACTGGTCGATATACGTCCTGTTGATCGTGTCCGGAAGAGCTGAACGCGACCGTCAGCCTTGCGCCACAGGTTTCGGGCAGTCAGCCACGTACTATCCAAGTTATGGATGATCTCCGAAAAACTCTTCTTCCCAACCTGTCGGATGATCTCCTTCACGCAGTCTACCCCATTGTTAGCTTGTACGATCAGGCGAAAATTGTGTAGACGTACTGAAGATAACACCGATCAGGGTGAAGACAACCAGCTGCGAGATGACTAGGAAGGCGAAGTAGCGCGCGACGACTGCCCGGTCGAGGCGAGAGTGCGTTAGAGCACCCATATACTGCAACGACGTCAGTTACCATTCAAAAGAGCTGACACCAAGATGTAACTCACCCTCGTCAGCTTGCGCATTATGATGGGCAAGAAGAATCCAAAGAGCGCAGACACCGTCGGCGGGAGCACACCGGACACGAAGTTGAACGAGCCCGAGCTCTCCTCTTGCCATTTTTCCAGGAAAGGTACCCAAGTTGTCAACTGCGAGCGGATGATTAGCTGAGCTCAGGTATCTTACGGACGCAAGCAAAAGAAGCAGAAATGGTGATAAAATGATGGTCGAACAAGAATGCAGGTGGACCGTCGGGGATGTGCTAGCGCCGGAGGGCTGATACACTGACAACCGACGAATGCGCCAACGGGCGGCGAGAACGGGCCGCAAGTACGACGGAGATCAACAACGCAACGCACCGAGGACAAGTTCGCCAAAATCGAGATGATGAACAGCGGGACCGTGTTGAAGAAGCAGACGAGGACGAGGATGGCCGTTCCGATGGTCGACTTGCGCGCCCGCTCGCCGTCCGTCATGTTCATGTTGCGCCAAACCTGTGCGGTGATGCGAGGTGAGCCAAAGTAGCGGTGCAGTCAGATCACAATGACGGGTTTGGGACGGTGGGAGCTCGCGCGCTCGTGCGAAACGATACAACGAAGTCCCAAAGCGGCGACCTCGGTGTACCGCACCCAAAACCGCGGATAAGGGACGAAGCCTCGGATGAGTGACGACGCCTCGCATACCGGCCCGATCATGTCAAAGAGCGCAACTCACAATGTCCTTGGGGTTCGGCGCAAGGGAGATATCCGTGCCCTTGGGATGCTTGTCGGAAAGAATCTTCGCGACGACGTGCGCGTAGGGGACCGCTGCCATGCTTGCGAAGCCGTAGTTCTCGGCCTTGCGGGTGTCGATCTGGCGGCGGTACTCTTGGATCGCGCCCTCCATGCGGCGCAGTTTGTCACTAAAATTTGGGTGAATAGGGGAAGCAATGAAAACCTTGGAAACGGAGGGGGAAGGAGGTTGAACTCACGAGTAGTAGTCGATCGCGTCGAGCTTCTTGCCACCCATTCCCATGAACCCGCCAATCCGGATGGTGGGCCGCTTCTTGCCGATTTTGCCACCCTTCAAGTAGCGAACGAGATACTCCTCGAGTTGCCGGACGGTATCATTGTGTAGCTCGATCAACTCGGGTAGCTTCCCGACCTTGCGACCGATATGCACGCTTGTGGTGGGATACGGAACCTTGACAGACTCGAAGATCGCCTTCAAGCCTTCGTCGGACTGGAACTTCTTCGGCACATTTCGCACAGCCAGCGTCCGCGCGTAGAAAGACTGCTGGTACTCCTCTGAGTGAAACCAGGCGTGGCGTAGCCGGACCATCTCGCGCCAGTGCACATACACGAACGCGATGATGAGGAAGGTGATGAGGTAGGTAACGGCGACGTGGGCAAAGAGGATGTTGCCGGAGACGTCGCGGATGGTGAGCATGCTGAGGATGTCGCGGCCCTCCTTGTCGACGTGTTTGAGGTTGTAGTAGACGTTGATGGGGATGAGGATGCCGCAGCCGAGGACGGCGATCCCGGTGAAGAGCCAGCGCATCATGCGGAGGAAGCGCAGGAAGGTGACCGCGTCCAGGCCGACCTTGTCCATGAGCTCGGGCTCCTTCGTATGCACGAGCGGGGGGAGCCAGCCGAAAAGGGAGTTGCTGATGCGCGGAGGGGGCTTGTTGCCGACATGGTACTTGACTTTCGGCTCATAAATAATCTATCCGGGGGTGAGTACAGGGATGGGGGAAGTAAATCTGTGTGCGCACCTTGTTCTTGGGGCGGAGGATGTTGAATGCGAGGACTGTGACGACCTGGGTGGCTGAAGCGTTAGCTGCGCACTATGCGCGGTCGCTAGCCACTCACGGAGATGACCGACATCAGCGCGACCTGCGAGGCCACGGCTTCGGGCGCCAGCGTCCGTGAGTCGTCGTTGATAAGGTCCCCAGCATCGTCTATAGCGCCCATTGCACTGTCGTTGCGGGTGTCGTAGAGGCCAAGGGCCGGTGGTGGGTTCGTAGGTGTGTGAGATGAAAGGAACGAGAATCAAGATGTTGGATAGATAAAGCAAAGCTACCGGGCCTTGGTCCGTCGGATTTTGACGAGGATGAAGTTCAAGGGGAACGCCAAGTTGGAGGCAAGCGTGACGACAGAGATTTCACAGAACAATGGCATTTCCTGTCACGTCACGCTGCGCGACTTGCGCATAGCCTTCGCCGAAGGAGTACTCTAACATTTCCTGTACTATCCTTGGAACTCTCTCTTTCTCTGGCGCACTAGCTCCCAAGATGTTCACGACGCGTTTTTCCGCAAGACTGCCCCTCCAAGCATCGCGTTTCCCGGCCGGACCGGGGCTCGCAGCGCGACTCTCGAATCAACAGCGCTTCCGCAAATATACCCAGACCCCTCCCCCCAGACCTCCGCACCCTTCACGCCCTTCTCCCACTTCCCCTCACCACCGCCATGAAGTTCAGGAGGGAACTGTCGCCGTGAACCTCCCCTTCAACCCACCAGGCGGTCCGCCCACCCCCAACATACCCATCCAGCCAGAAGGTCCCGAGGGCGGTGGGCGTCACCCCCTCGCCGACGCAGCACTCACGACAGTTGTTGGTCTCGGTCTCGGTGGGTCCCTGCGGATGCGCAGGTCTGCGCAGTCTCATCCGCCCCGCAGTCTTCGTCGGAGGGATCGTCTACGTCTGGTGGTACAAGAAGAACGTCCTGGACAAGGTGCGTCATACCTCATACCATGCGCAGTACGCTGTGCTAACGCGACACGACACGTAGATTGAGCTCGCCTTCACCGCCGGCTACGACCCCGCCCTCGAACTCGCGACACATCCCACAAAGTCTGAAGACCATGCTGACATTGACGCGGACGAAGAGATACCCTGGACTCAGCATTTACGTCGTAATGAACAAGACTTGTACGGGCTTTTGTGGCACCACACTCCATTCGCTAATGCTTCCCCCAGAATTGACCGTATAATAGACGGGTCCGAAACAGGTCACTATTGGGTGCTTTTGGGACCGAAAGTATGCTTCCGTTTCTCTCAACATATATCCCTCCCCTCATCATTTCCAGGGCTCTGGAAAGGGTACGATGATATTCGACTCTATGGCTGCCATAAGCGCAGACGGTGTCGCTATGTGCGATGCCCACCCGGACTTGGAAGGTATTGGCGCGCGTGATCGCTTCTACTAAACTTGTCATTGACACCGCCGCCAGTCTTCCGACTACGTCTCGGCAAGGCTCTGAACTACGAGTACAATGAAGACTCGCAGACTGGGCTGTTCCAGCGCCGTGATCCTCGAGAAGGCGGCCCTGCGCTGGATATTGAGCGCGGTAAGTTCGTCGTTCAGATTGCCGTTAAGTTTGTACTCATGTTGCTCCTCTCAGCCCTCAATAAACTCGAGAAGGTCGCGCTCCGGATGAACGCCCGGCGACACAAGCCCCTTGTTCTCGTCATCAACAACGTCCACTTCTTCAATAACGATGAGTCCGGGCGCAATATCCTCCTGCAGTTCCAGCAGCGGGCGGAGTCGTGGGCTGCGAGTGGTATGTCTGCTCCGTCACGTTGGATAGTGGTAGGGGACTGATGCGCACCGCAGGCATTGTCACTCTTGTGTTTACTACGTGCGAATCACTCACGAACTTGAAAGATGGATGATCCTCTAATCCCTGATCTTCAGTGATGACTTCTGGCCCTTCTACGTGATGAGTGCGTACTTCGAGCTGCGACCACGTCCGACCTGTCACTGACTTGGCGCGACAGGAAAGAGCGGTAGCCGCATGCATGTTCTCTCCATTTCGGACCTCAAGCACAGGGAGGCGTTGGCGGCAATGCGTCGCATACGTATGAACGCAGGGAAGACCGTCAACAACTCGATCATCGAGAAGGTCGTCTCGACTGTCGGAGGCAGGCTATCATACATCAATAAGGTGAGTATATATGCTGGTGTGTGTACATCATCACGGCGACCAGCTTGCTCTATCTTTCCTTCCCCTTTATTTGTTGTGCAGCTAGTATACTCATCGCCGATGCCTAGGTGGCAAGGGCGCGCGACATGGAACTGATGGCGGAGGAGATGCTTGAGATCGAAAGCGCGTGGCTGCTTAGCCAAATTGGTTCGCAATACCCTTTTATCATGCATCGTTCCATACTGACACTTCGACCAGGCCTCATTACCGACTGCGACGATGACGTGATGGACGAGGTGAGTCGGACGCCTGAATGCTCATATCCACTCGCCCTCATCTCCGACGCTCACTCTCGATTTACTCACGCGCCTCTAGCAAAAATGGAGCTCCTGCTCCTGGCTCCTGTTACAAGAGTTCGTCAGGCTGCGACACGAGCAAGAGAAGGAGCATGCGGAAAAGATTGCCGCGGGCGAGCCCTTTTACGCACATGTCAAGCTGCCCTCGATACCCTACGCGCGCTGTCGCCAGTTGATGACGCGCGCGGATTTCTTGGAAGGTGCGTATTCATGCGCCCGCGTAAGACTATTGTGTGCACCGTGAACTGACCTTACGCGCTGGCAGAACTCGACCGCAGGAACATCATCGCGATTGATGTCAACCACAACGTCCGCCCGGACTCTATGTTGATCTTGCACGCCGCCGAGCGCGTCGTCGACGATCCCGAATTCCAGGAAACGATCGACAGCGTGCGCGATCGCATTGACGAGATCGAGAGCTTGCATCGGACGAGGGAGTTGACGGTACGTCTTGCTTGCTTGAGCCTTCCGTTGCTACCCTTTCGATTTCCTGGATGCTTCCCCCATGCACCCTTTCGTCTTGCATGCGCATATCTGATAATCGTCCACAGTTCAAGGACCTTGCCCCAGGCGATAAGATCAAGCTATACGTGGATAAGGGCTCTGATGACCAGGGCAGATTAGTATAATTGACATTTACTGGCTCATTATCGGACTATTGAAACGAAGTGATGCTCTGCAGAGCTGTAGCCATATACACTTGCGATCAAAATGATTGCAAGATCCACGGTTGTCCGAATCAGGATAGTCCCTCAGCGCTTCGTAGATTCCAGCACGGTGCCCCACCGCTGTAATGCCTACTGCACCAGCATACCATGCATGCAGTATGATTGAGCCCAGAGCTCGAGGAGGGCGAACAGCGCTCGATATCTTTCCCGGAAATCTTGCAATCTTTTTGATCGCAAGTGTATCCTTGCTGTATCCTCAGTAACTATCCATGGTGCAAGTCATCCCAAGCCACACAAATTTAAGGCTTTCCACCAACCCTATCTTTTTGAGCTTCTGAAGCGTGGAGACGCAAAAAGAGCTGCATTAAGGGGGAATCGAACCCCCGGCGGGTCGAGCGTTGCTCGATGGCAACGACCCAGGTTACCACTACCCCATTAATGCTTGCAACGCAGCAGGACTTTGGAGGTTGTGTCACAAGCCCTGATAGGAGCATCTGCACATTCCCACATTCCAATTTGATCGCACCTTGTTTCAAACCGTGTCCCAAAGTATGGTTGTAAATTCTGGACAAAAACCGTGGTTAGTGAATCACTAAGCAGTAGTGATTCGAGCGCTTGCCTCGATCAGTACTGCTTTCGTTCACGCACTTGTGATGCGATTCGGTCGCTTTCATCATGCAGCGAGGGGCACCATTTTGATCGCTTTCACGCGCCGGTGATTGCCGATCAACTTGAACACCCACAAGGACCCCCTTGCCATCGAAATTCAGGGCACGTAGACGGATGATTTTGCATCCAGCCAGATCTTCAACGTTTCTTTACAGTACTAGCGACGGAGAATACGTGCGTTTACAAGGAGTTTGTTGGAAAATAGTGGAAGTGGAAGGGGTCCATCGCTTTGGGTGGCTGATTGCTAGTGATCGAATCACGCACCGAGCGGTCAGTGGTCAGTGACCAATCACGCACCTAGTGATCACTAGTTTCTGCGTGATTTTGATGCTCACGCATCTTCACGCACCTGGCGAGTGCCTAGTGAATCGCTGGTGCGTGATTTGAGACCGAAAATCACTCATTTTCACGCAAATCATAGTGATCACACCACTATTTTCACGCAAAATCACTTGATCAGTAGCGGTATACTGGGTTTTGTCCAGGATTTGCAACCATACCCAAAGCTTTCCTGCGCGGAGTTGTGTCGTCAAGATTGTGGATGTGACATATACTATGCTTTGCGCTCGAATCGACTTCGCCGCATAGAACTGTGCAGACCAGGCTCGCGGCGGCCAGCGTCTTGCAACGTCCATCCCTCAGAGCAGGGCTTGGGCCACAGACACCGTACCTATCAGAGCACTCTTGCGCTCACGCTCCTCAACTTCTTTTCAGTCTCAGCATGACTGCCATGTTCGGTCGACCCCACGGCCGCTCGAATTCCAGCATAACGCAACGATGCCCTGGGTATGCCGCCCCGGGCGTTACCGACACCTAGACGCTGTCGATCCTGCCTAATTCCTCGTTTCTTTTCGACAGCGCACCCTTTCCCTGGTACTTCTCTCTTTACAACCCCAGGAACAGCTGCGTATCCGCTCTGAAAAGCGGAAGGGATCTGCGTCATCGCTCAGGATAGGCGACAACGGCCCAGTCTATATCAGTGTTCGTCCACGAGCTTCCCTCACTCAATGTCCGCTGAATCCGTCGTGATCAACGCATACGTCCGACAGCGCCCACCCGCTCTATCACTGGCTGATGCCTTGGTTCACCGTGCGACCTCGGCAGCTCAGAACCTGCGGATGCTATGCACGGGATTGGGGAGCTCCCGAACGCTCCTCTGCCTTATATAAAAAAGTCAAGGCTCCACTCGAACTCAACGCTGCACCGCGCTGCTGTTGGCACAGATGTCGACGAGCGCGGACACAACTCATAGGCCTTTGAATGCCTCTAGAGTAGACGCGCTGGTATTCATGATGAAAACAATTGCGGCCGACTTCGCCTTCTATGGTACGTGTCGAGTTGCTTCCAAACTCTCGTTCTCTCACAATTGGAACGAGCAGGTGTCCAGCTAGTACTCTCCGTCTCAGCAATCATTATCCTTACGTACGGTGTGAACCGCGTCAGTGATCTTCACTAATCCACCACCTCCAGACGTCGGTACGTACAATCGCGGCTCACCAAGGCGGCGATATTGGGGCTACTGCTCTCGTCAACAATCTCTACCGTCGCCAATATCAGTTTCTACCTCGTCGAATTTCCAAGCCACTTTGGGAGCTCAGACCGCGCTGTCGACGGGTTGCTTTTTCGGCTGGGCATCGTCATTACTGTGGCCCAAGACTTCAATGTAGGTACGCGCGAAGGCTGACCACTGGCGAGTATACTCATCACAGGGCAGTTTGTTCTAAGCGATGCCATTCTGGTATGGCGAGCTTGGCGCTTATGGCCGGATAGTCGCCCAGTACAATGTATGCTGTTACTTTGCCTGAGCGGCGCCATAGGTGAGCGCTCGGGCCATACATCAATCCCATTCCCCTGACCTTGATCGAGTTGGCAGCATCGCAGAATGTGCATGGGATTTCTGGCGAGGGCTTTCATCCCTAGGCCAACTGGAGAGCAACATCCAGTTCCTTCCTAGGTTCATCCCCTTCCTGGCTACCAATGTCATTGCGACATCGCTGATTGGCATAAAACTATTGTGAGTGTCTTGTACGAGGGCTTCTGTCGTGTATGCTGAACACTATATAGTCAATACCGCCGAGAGATCAAGGGATCGCTCAGTCTTTTTTCGCAACGATCACAAGTGGAGACGGTACTCGTACTTCTCCTTGAGTCGGGTGTAGCGTACATCCTCTTCTGGGTGCGTCCAAGAGTGTTTCATTGTGTCTGCCTTTCCATTGAACCACCACCAGGTTGTTGGCTTCGTCGTACTGTCTGTCGCAGTCCACAGCCAATTTTCGGACGCGCGCATCTTCACTGGTGTCTACCACCACATTGCCGTACGTTCATGAGCAAGTCTCCGAGGATTTGCTGACCTGGCTTGCCTTGTTCAGGGTATCTATCCGACTTGTGTCTTGTTCGTTGCCATGAATGAAACGACGGAATCACTGCGAAGCGCTAACGTATCGCAAGCACTGCGCTTTGCGGGTCCTTCAGAGGCGCGCGAAGGAGATCGATGTGGCGCAAATTGTGCCAACGAATACCAGCCACGATATAGCACCGACTGCTTCAGTATTGGCCTGCAGGACATGTACCCAGATGGTCGTCCTGACGCGTCTGTTCGCAGCAAGGAGACTACGCGGGGGTCAAGCGAGGGCCCTGTCGCATGCGGGACTGGGAGCGAGGCGATGAATTATGACAGGAAAGGGGCGGCAGTTAGATCCACGGAGGGGAGCTCTGGTATATGACACGGGTCCGCTTTACGAGCGATACCTGCTCGAAGTCAATGTTCATTTTCTCCCCTTCGCAACGCAACGCTGAGATTTACGCGTAGCAAGCATCGCTCGCACCTACTTACCGCTGGCAAAATACTCCCAAGGTCGAGTATCGCGATTGAGCGTATTACAAGCCGAAGCAAAAGTCAGCGCTGCAAAGTGTTCGAGCTAAGTTGCATGAATAATCAGACTGGGATGGCCGCAGGAGGAAAGAGATTGAATGGAGGTGCTCATGTCGACGCGGGCCGGCCGAACCACGATAAGCGCCCAAGACGCACGGCCCGGGATACCGGCAGCCACGCTCGACGCCCTTGCTCACGACAGTCATGAGCACCCTCGACGCATTCATCACTCACTCAAAGCCGCCTCCCACACCTATCGCTACCTCTCTCGAAATCCGGGATCGCGCCTCCATCTTCGTCGGGACCATTTTCCGCGCGTCCTCGCTCGCCGACGTGCATCGCTGCGTCGCACACGTTAAGCATGTAACGCACGGTGCGCGCCCAGCGACACACGAAATGCACGCGTGGCGCATTATGCAGACGAAGGCTGGTCGGACGGGGCTCGGGGGTCCAGACGACTTCGAATTAAACACTGGGAGCAAGGATGACGGCGAGCAGTGGGCGGGAAATAGGATCTTGAGGGTCATGGAGGCACAAGGGGTGCTGGACGCGGTTGTTGTGGTCAGTCGATGGTGAGCACGGGCTGTTTTTCTATAGTCCTCGGCTTGACTCGAGGCGTTCTACAGGTATGGCGGCACCATGCTTGGTCCCACACGCTTCGATCACATCGAAACTTGCGCAACAGAGGTCTGCCAGGCATTCAAGAAGAAGGTGGAGGCTGAAGAGTTTCTCATCACCCTCACGACTCTCGACGATCTTCTGGCGGAGCTACGCGCCCAACTTGCGGAGAAGAAACGCGTAGCTAACGCGCGAGAGGAAGAGGCAAAAGCAAAAGAATCTCCTCACACCATAGGCTCCGAGACTCAGGCTCTGAGCGATTCATCTACTCCAACCAAAGTCACTACGCCTCCTTCACCCAAACCCACTGCAACTCCTTCGCTTCCGCACCACCATGCCTCCGTCCCACCGCCCCAGCCGCCAGACTATGCGTCCTGGATCGAGAACGACATCCCACGCGCCAGGAAGCTCATACGCGCGCGCGAGCTCTCGATCAAGGCGGTCAAGAATGCGCTGGCGAAGTTTGACGCGGAGAAGGAGGAAGAGGCGGAAGCCAAGGCGGACCACCCCTCCACATCAGCAGCGACGACGTCAGATAGCACGAGCCGCTGAGCGGTTCCATCTATCACCTACCGATCGTCCAGCATGCAGTGTTCATGGATGGGCGCTGTTTCCATTGGCAGGTCCGAAAGTGAGCGCTATGCTAGTGATCAGCATGCCTCATAGCCTCCGGGTGCACTCGCGCGCACCGGCGGGACGATACCTGCGAAGGATAGCGACCGAAGCTCCTGGCGCCGTACCACGTCGGATACGCTATACGCCGAACATCGGGCTTCGGTGTGCGAGCGCTCTTCTCGCGGTGTTCTCATAAAGCTGCCAGGCTCCTTGGTCGAAGCACTGTCCCTCCAGCTGCCAGTGCGAAATGGAGGCGAGCGTGGTGTACCGACCACTAACCGCAGACTACGTGGAGTCGTTGCAGTATATATCAGTGCAGATCGCGCTTGTCTTTGTCTTCTACGGTGAGCAACTATTCCGCCGTTGTCCCATAAAACTTAACAATATATCTCAAAGGCGCTCAGGCGGCCCTCTCAATAGCGTCTGTCAGCGTTCTCATGTGAGTCCTGCAGTTGCGCTTTTTCCTGATGAAATCAACTCACTCAACGCCTCGGCAGCCGTCGCGAAGGAAGCTCCTCGATCCTGCTACTGGCCACCCTGACGAGCATCTTTACCTTTTCCTCCATCGCCGCCGTCGTCGATATCTCTTACTACCTCATCTACCTCTCAGTCGGGTACGGCATCGTCCCGCACGAAGTCACGAGGGGCATCCTTAGTCGCATTAACATCGTGGGGACGGTAGCCGAGCGCTGGAATGTATGTATCATGTTGTTGTATGGATATGATGGTTTTTTAATCAAGCACCTGTGCAGTATGTCATGAGCGACGCGATCGTGGTTTGGCGCGCGTGGGTTCTGTGGCCGGAGAGCCGACTTGCGAGAGGGGCGCTGCTGACATGCATGTGCGGGAGCGTCAGTGAGTACTTGCGAGCGGCGCAAAGCTTGTCGTATCCTCTGTTCCAGAATACTGATTGTCCGTCCGCCCGCAGTCGGCACCATCCTCGAAACCGTGTGGTCCCTACAGGCCCATAGCGGGCACGTCAACATTTCGCCCTCGCGCGCGCTCGCTATGCCGATCCCCCTGCTCATCACCAACGCTGCTGCGACGGCCCTTGTAGGGGTTAAGGTTTGGTACGAATGCACGTCTGAGTACGGCGCACGTCTGTGCGAACTGATGCCCCCTACAGGTTCTACCGCTGCGACATCAAGCGACATCTGGCTTTGGGTACACAAAAATCCCAAGTAGAGAAAGTCCTGCTCTTACTCCTGGAATCCGGGTCTGTGTACTGTTTGGTGTGGGTTCGTCGATGCTGGCTACTCAGTTCTTGCCATCAATCCTCACCTATACGCGGCCAGGTTTTGTATCTCCTCGCCGAGAATATCACGGGCACGGCCGCGTACACGCTTACACCCGTCATCGGCGTGGTGATTCCAAGTCTCGCAGTGCGCCTCCCTTGCTCGCCCAGCTAGGACTGCCTTGTGCTGATCTCTCTGACTTCTGCAGGGCATCTACCCTGCCTTCGTTGTCCTTGCAGCCGTACATGGGCGCAGCGCGGACATGCTGTCCATGTCCGACTCGCACATATCGCACGCAATGCGCTTCGCGGGCTCCGAGCTGAATGATACTGTATGTCCGGGGTCGGGGAAAGTGACCTTCGAGGTAGTGGGGAGCACCTGAATTGCCTAAGTTCGGTGCTTACTGCCGACACTTCACGATTGGAGCGCACGGAACGTGTCGGCGGTGCGTCCTAGGCACTACAAAATCGTTAAATCAGCAGGTCAGAGTATAGCTGCTCCCTAGGCAAAAGCCAAACACAGTGAGGGCCTGATGGGTGCGAACTTGCGTGACAAAGGTCACACACGAATTTGAACGAAACGGCGACCCTCATTATAGCGAAGGCATGCGCAGAACGCCTGAAGGTGTCCCTCGGAACCTTTTGAGGCAGTGCTCATATACATAGAAGAGTTCATCCTCATCCGCCCTTCAGTTTGTTCCACAATGTCGGCGAAGCCCTTCGAGAAGGAGACTTGTCTTCCCGCTTCTGAAAACATTGGGGACTGCATTCCGTGAGGTCGGTCGACGACGCTGTTGGGTCACGTCCTCGGCCAGTCTCATAGTCGCCTCAGCCTGACCGTGCTTCAAAGCGTGTTAGGATAGACTCCCTGGGCTAGGGAGAGAGGCAAAAAGATTGGGACATGGCGGACAATTGCGCGGCCGATTGCTTGAGGCAGGGCAACGTCGGCAGATGCGGGTCAGTCGCATGGCGTTGTAGGCTGGCCGCGCACATTCCAGGCTTCGTACAATATACCAGGAGTGGGTTTATTAGCTGATCTATATACGTAGCCCGGGGAAAGGAAGACAGCCGCCAATCAAGAGGAGAACATGATGTCCGGGAGGCAGCGTGATACAAGGAGGGGACAGTACATCGTGCTTCGTGGGCTGCCGCGGGTGTCGCGCGACACAGGGCGGGACATTGTGGGCATTGGCTCCCCCCATGAGCGTATCGGCTTCCCCCGCCATGAGCGTTTCACAAAGCCACGGCGAATCAGCAACAAAGCGCGGCTCGCAAGGTTCGTGTTGCGAGCGGCGCTTTGCTGATGGTTTGCCATCGCGGGGAACGAATAGCCCGTCGATCACTTCCTCCCGCCGTACTTCGCTTTCCGCCCAATGTCGAAGGGAACATACTTGTACTTGATCATGTGCCTGTGAGTGGGTTAGCATGTGGTGAACGCGGTGAGGATGAAAGGTCGATAGCAGGAAGACAGGGAATGGTGAGTCAAGCAAGGACGGGCCAGATGCAAGGAAAGAAGGGTAATGAACGCCAAATAACACTCACTGAATCTGTCGTCGCATCGTCAAGAAGAATAGCACGAAGAAGTACACGACCAAGATTGGCCAGTACACCGGTACGTCGAAGATCTCGGATGTCGTGCACAGTATCGCGATAATAGTCGCCCGTGTTGAAGATAGCCTGCGCGCCGTAGTCAGTAAGAATATCTTTGGAACAAATCAGGTTTGGGATAGGAGGATGACGTGGATGTAAGGATCTCGACGTGTCCAGCGCAGCGGCACGCACCAGAATTGCCATTCAGGTAGACGGCGGACGAATGGCCTAAACTCATCGTCGCGCTGGCTGGGGAGCGGGGTCGCCTCTCCGTCCCCGCCGCCCTCCATGTCGTCCGCCATCAAGTCCTCTTGAAGGGATGGGTCGAATTTGGGTTGCAGGAAGGCGAGCAGGAGGTTCAGGAGGTAGATGGCGAGGGCGTCTGCGCATATATGTCAGTTACGTGCAGCGATATATGGTGCAAGGACGTACAGCATACTGAAGGGGACCAACGGACGGATTAGCGCCAGAAAGCATTCCGATCGCAGAGGCGAACATACCTATATACCACTGCAACTCAAGTCAGCGCTAGCATTCCCAGATGTATGTAGAGCACGCACCCCTTGCGCAAATACTATCCTGAGCATGAAGACCGCGAGCAGGCCAGCCGTTGTGAGCCAGCGATGGAGCGTGTACGGCGTCCACTTGTCGAGCATCGACTGGTACTTGCGCTGCAGATTCGCGTACTGCGCCTGCAGGTTCTGCACCGGAGAGGCGTCGACGGACTCGTTCTCGGACATCATGGTGGCGGCGGGAGGAGAGGAGGGAATACAGTAGACGCGTCGCCGCTCAACAGCCCGGTGAACGAAAATGGACCGCACGTGCCAGTCCCGGAGGCAGCGGGAGCAGGCGGCCCGCTACCCCGCCTGCCTTTTCCTCCCATCTTCCGCGAGGCGGGATGTGTTCGTCTTCGCCTCCTCCGTCATGGCGCCGCTGCCGAAGTCTGTCGAGATCATTGCGGAGCATGTCCTAACGCAGCTCACCAACTCCAAGAACCGGCCTCTCTTCGTCGCGCTGCAGGGTCCTCAGGGCAGCGGCAAGTCGTACACCGCCGACCTGCTTGCCGCGCATCTCTCCGCACCGCCGCACGCGCTCCGTGTCGCCCAGCTCTCTATTGACGACCTCTACCTTCCGCATGACGCGTTAGTCGCGCTTGCCAAGACCGGCAATCCACTCTGGCGCGGACGCGGGCAGCCGGGCACTCATGACGTCGAGCTCGGTGTGCAGCTCCTGACGAAGCTCAAGGAGGGCAAGGAGAAGGTCGAGCT
The DNA here is from genome assembly GCF_000143185.2 of Schizophyllum commune H4-8. NCBI lineage: Eukaryota > Fungi > Basidiomycota > Agaricomycetes > Agaricales > Schizophyllaceae > Schizophyllum > Schizophyllum commune. The sequence continues at coordinate 906,985 of NW_026089545.1, read as the reverse complement.
CCCTCGCTTCGAGAAGAGTCTCTTCAATGGAGAGGGCGATAGACTGCCGATGGATGGTACGGGGCCGGTCGTGCAACCGCCAGTGGACGTAGTCCTGCTCGAAGGCTGGTGCACGGGCTTCTACCCGATCACGATTGAGGAGCTCGAGCAGCGATGGGACAGCCATTGGCGCGAGGAGCGCGTGCGCTTAGGCCTCGAGGACAACGAACTCGGCACGATGGATCATGTCATTGCGATCAACGACGCGTTGAAGAAGTACGTCAAGTTGTGGGAGTTCTTCGATGTGTTTGTGCAGGTGCGTGTATTTTCTGCGCAGCATAACCACGTCTTACCGTTCTTCAGCTGGTGCCTGCGCCTACAGAAGCTTCGCCGTATGCTGTCATCTACAAATGGAGACTCGAGCAGGAGCACAACATGAAGGCAAAGAACGGTGGCAAGGGAATGACGGATGAAGCCGTGAAGAAGTGCGCCGTTACGGTTCCACATCCATCCCTCATATTGACCACTTCATGCAGGTTCGTCGACCGCTACATCCCCGGCTACGTCTTCTTCAGCGACGGTGTTACCGATGGTCTAGTCGGTAGAGTGGAGGGCGTCGACGTGCCCTTGAAGGCCGACAACGCACCTGCCAAGGCCACCGAAACACTTCCGACTCCCACTGATGCGCCCTCTGAGGACGATGACAAGCCCCGCCAGCCTACCCACCCACCAAGCTGGAGAGGTCGCGGACTGCGCCTCATCATCGCACCCGACAGGTCGGTGGTGGGGATGGAGCACTTCTGACCGGTCTGCAAGGGTGTTCACGATGTTACGACGGTGGACGTCTGATCTTTCGGGCGGATGGAATCTGGCGAAACGCGGTGGGAATCTGGCGCCGTGGTGAAGATTGATGCAATTGAGCGTGATTGAACGGAGGGAAAGAGTATAGAGCGTAGTAAGTTGTTAGACAACCGAATGAAGTTGCTGAACGCCTTGGAAGTCCCGGGATCACCATTCGACGCTATGTTATGCTGACTTCCTGGTACCACCCGCCGCCATGCGACCACAATCTATGCCTCCCGCGCTCCCTCTGCAGGCCTTGACGAAACTATTGAACGCGATTCAACCTCGCGAAGGGTCAAGAAGAGAGATGTGGTATGCTTCCGCGGGCACAATCGAACCCGAGCTTGTTCGACGCCGTCACGCGTCCGGTCGGCGCGTCGCGCGACCGGCAGCGCCGCGTTCCAGACTGGAGTTCTCTTCCCCCTTCCCTCATCGTTCCTAATAGGCGCTCGTCGCCCTCTATAATAAGCGCCCGCTATCCCTTATAATAAGTGCTCGCTAAGAGCAAAGTCGCCTTTTTACTGTACACGGCTCGCTGCGGGGTCCTCGACTCACGCCCTTTTTGCTTTCATTTGCCCAGGTTCGCCTGCGCGATGCTCTCCTGGGTCCTCGCCGCGCTTTTTGTCAGCTCCTTCACTCCTTCGATCGGAGCTCTTCAGCCCTCGATTGAAGACGGAGCAGTCGTCGAAGCTATCCCTCCTGTGGACGCCAACCGCTACCCACCCGACGCCCTGCTCTATACTCGCGGCGCCGACCACACCCATCTCAATATCCGAGAGACACAGCCAGTCACTACGCTCTCCTCTGCCGATCTCGCAGCACTCGTCCCCTATGTTCAATTCGCCCGCGCGGCATATTGCCCGAAGGGCGCGTCGACGTGGACTTGTGGGCGTGCGTGATCTCCTCGTCCTTTGTGTCTCCTCACATATCGACTGACAGTCCCTCTTGATAGCGGCCTGCGCCGCGAATAAAGAGTTTGTGGTCACTCGCGCCGGCGGGGATGGGGCTGGGACCCAGTACTGTGCGTAGAATTCGCTGTTGGATTTTGGGCGCGGCTTCTTAACTGTACCCTCAGACTACGTCGGCTATTGGGCCGCCCAGCACACCGTCGTCGTAGGCCACGAGGGGACAGATCCGACGAGACTGTATGCCCATCACCGCCCATCCATCTCCTCTTGAAGTACCTGACGCAATTCAACCAGCCTCGCCGACCTTACCGACATACGCCTTCTCAAAGGCTTCCTGAGCTCTTCCCTCTTTCCCGGCGTCGGCCTCAAGCCGCTCGTGCACATTGGCTTCCGCGACGAGCACAAGAAGACGGCGAAGGTTATACTCGAAGAGGTAGCGGCGCTGATGGACGTGACGAAGACGAGGAAGGTAGCGGTGGTGAGTGAGGAGGGTGATTTTGTGGCAAACCTGACCGTTCTGCTTGTTCTCTCGGGCACTGATGACTGACAATACGGGCAATCTAGGTCGGCCACTCCCTCGGCGGTGCCCTAGCCGAGCTCGACGCTGTCTACCTCGCGCTCAATCTGCCGAAGGCGCTCGAAGAGGCCGATAGCAGCCTCACTGCAAATATTACGAGCATTCTGGGCAACGTTACCGCGAAAGCGGGCATCTCGAGCAAGGCCAGCGACTCAACCAACGTCACCGTAAAGGTGGTCACCTTCGGTAAACCGCGCGTGGGCAACAAGGCGTGGGCGGAGCTGGTGGACAAGCACGTAAGTTCGCTTGAGGGCTGGGCACACTGCCTACGTCGTCGAATATTCGAGTGGTGATCTTCCCCGCTTACGCTTGCCTTAGGTGAATATGACGCGCGTGAACAATAAGAGAGGTGCGTTCATCGCATTTTGCCGCTAAGGCTGGTCAATACTGACGCATTCGCAGACGTAGTCCCTGTCATCCCGCCCATGAGCTTGGGTTATTTGCACCCGCGTGGGGAGGTCCATTTGCTTGGGCCGGGGAATGCCGTCGCTTGTCCAGGTGAGCTTGGCTCGGGGAGAGGGAGCGTAGCGTACGGAGGGTATAGGGTACCGAGAACGCCGTGGCGCCACACGAGAAACAATCGTGCTGATCATCAAACCTGCAGGCAACGATGACACGAAGGACGCGCAATGTCAGGATATGACAGTGCCCACTTTGCTGCAAGGCAGTATAATGGATCATGTACGTCCATCTGGATTTGAGTTGCATACGTTTCCTGACGTTTACCACAGCTAGGCCCTTATGAGGGTATGATGATCGGCACGAACTCATGTGTAGGCCCTGTCTGAATCTCCCTGAGCTCGCGAGAATCCTAGACAGTCTGCGCTCAGTATGTAACCTTACACTCCTTCATACCACGCTCCCTGTAAAGTAAGGAATGTATTTGCTGGACAATCCGCGGCAATCCCCGCAACCATAGGTCCATGTTTGCCCATGTTTGATACGATTCCGATAACCCATGCCGCGGCGTTTGTCTCCGTGAGTCAGGCCGATGAGCACCGAAGGGCGAGGACGACGATTGCGACGATGAGATCCTCAACTTTGCAGGGTTACCATGTCTGCCTACGGTGCGATCGCAGCACGCGAGGGCGCCGCCTTGCCCTCTACGTTGTGGGCGCTCCGCAAACCTACCGCTGATGGCAAGACGCATGTCACCGTCCATCATCTCACCCTGAAGACTGCGCGCGAATTTCCCGGCTTGCCCGAGTATCTCTGCAAGGTCTTCGGCGATGAGCTGGAGAGGGGCTTGACGTACCCTCAGGAGGGTCCAATCACTCAAGCTGCTTTCGAAGCGTACTTCTTCGCGGCCGATGTGTTTGTGGCGGTACTGCAGGGCGACGAGCCCGTGGCTGCTTCAAATAAGCCCGGCAGCGCGGTGGATGTAGATGTTGCGAAGGCGGCGGCCGGACGGAGATGGGAGGACTGTCTCGTCGGTTACTACTACGTTCGTACCTCTATTGTCGTTCCAGCTCAATGCGCGACTGACAGCTCGTTATTGTAGGTGAAGCCCAATTATCCTGGGCGGTCGTCGCACGTAAGTAACCTGGGCGAAACCACGCGCAGATGAGCTCACGCGGCGAAATATGCAGATCTGCAACGCCGGTTTCGTCGTACCGCCTCAGCACCGCGGCGGGGGCTTCGGCGTCGTCCTCGCCGACACTTACCTGCATTATGCGCCGAAACTGGGGTATCAGGCCAGCGTGTTCAATCTCGTCTACGTGAACAACGTCGCATCCATACGGTGCGTGCTCATCCTGCCTCCGACTGGCCTCTGGAAAGGAGAGTTGACGTACTTTCCAGGCTCTGGGAACGCCTGGGCTTCACGAAGGCGGGACGCATCCCCCGCGCCGGGCGTTTGAAGCGCGCGGATGGCAACGGGGAAGAGTACGTCGACGCGTGGGTGTTTTACAAGAGCTTCATCCAGGATGGATCAGCGCCCGAGGGGTCGTAGGCGATTTATGTGAGTAAAAGCGCACGCTCGCCGCTTAGGACCACATTAATCTCCCTCTGCAGAAGTAGAGGAACGTTGTCAATTGTATGGATAATGCAGAACATGTTGGGCACGAGTCCCGGGCGCGATATTCAGCACGCGCTGATGCCTATTCACGGAAGACCAGTGGTCCTCGACCTATAGCAGGCTTCTGGTCCCTTTCACGACGCTGCATGTGTGCAGTCAGGCATGCGTTCGAAGCGCAGATGACTTCGCAGGGCGTCTAGCGCTTGATTGACTCGGTCTGCCTCGCGGCAACCGTGTCCAGGCTGCGCTATCTCTCACAGCAGGTTACAAAACGATAGGCGGGTCCCAAAAAGATGAGGTGGAGCCGCCCGTGGTCGGCCCGATGCGTCCGACTTGGTAGAACGTACGGTGCACGCCGCCTACACACCGTATATCTCTCCTGTCTGGCCATTCAGATGCGCCTGCCGTCTACGGTGGCAATTATAGAATTCTCCTCGGTTTTGGAAAGAATTCGAAGGCCAATATGGGACAGGAAGCGCGCATGCCCAAGGGTGCTCGTGACGTTGGCACAGCGCGCCGAGGGTGCCGACGCAGGGGCCACGCGGGACGTGGGGCGGGGGCACGAGAATGGGACCCGCCTATCGTTTTGTAACCTGCTGCAACTGTGTCCTCTCCCGAGGAAGCTCGGCGCCGCGACTGCGCGTGCGAGGCATCGCCGGTGTGGCGTGCTAGTGTTGTCAACACGCTCCAGGGAGACAAGCCCCAAGCGAACTGTAGGGTTCCCTATCACCGCGGTGTTCTGAGTACTTCCTGGATATCTCTCGTGATCTCCAGTCGGCCTCTGTCAGGACCCCGGAATATACGCACATAGGCCGTCCTGGAAAATCCGGCTCTAGCGCCTATTTATCCGCTTTTTTCTTGGGCCCTCGACCCCCAGATTTATCCGTTTTCCGGAACGGCCTCCAGGGACCCCCAGGATTTATCCGTTTTCTCGGGACGGCCTTCAAAAATGGCAATAAAATCGGGAAAAATCTGATTTTTTCTCACAGGGTCCCTACGCGCTTTGCGCGTAGCCTCTGCAACGAAAGAAGGTTGAGACGTACGAATGAGAAAGTTAATTGCCTCCCATAGCCATTCGAGGTGCCACCACGCACCGCTGTCCTTCGAATATCGAGCCTGCCAATGGTGGAAGGTGCCAATGGGCACGAGAGGTTGTGTAGGGTGCTACTGCCCACCGAAACAAAGTGGTCAATTAGTGTACCGGTATCGCGTGCGTCTGGTTTGAGGGTAGGTCGGAGGTTCGAATCGACCGCCCGATATCCACTTTTTCGGAACGGCCTCCCCGTCTCCCCTGTATATATCCGCGTTCTTGAACTGGCCTTCGAGCCCTCAGGCCCCCAATTTGACCGTTTTTTGGACCGGCCTACCGGCCGGGAGCCCCACGATTTATCCGCACCGCTGGACGGCCTATATGCGTATATTCCGGGGTCCTCCTCTGTCCTTGCGCCAGTTCAGGCTAAACTGCGCGTACGGCTATTTCGCCACCATCAAGCCCGGCTGTCGCAGGGCTCTCGTATGGCGTAGATTTTGATGATAAAATTACCGCGGACGCGCTTTCACGCCGCGCAATCGCGCTTTGTCTGGGGGAGGTTCCGGGCGTCTCGTGGTGTATATTGAGCCTCTCCCTCACCCTTTGCACCCTTAGATGGCCATGGAAGTGATGGTGGAGGAAGAGAAAGCGTCGTCGACGCTGTTCGGCCATTGCCGACCAGGGCGGCAAGCCGGTCCGCGATCTCCGCCTCAACTGCCATCTTCCCCTTGATCTTCCCCTTCTTTTTTTTTTTTTTTTTTAGTGGATGCGTTTGGATAGCCGAGGGATAATCAAGCAGGTCGTGCGACGAGCTACATATTCCTCACAACGGACGAGCGTCCGTTTAGCCCGCAAAGTTGTTCGGGGAACCATGAGACCCCGAGAGCCGTGAAAAACCGTATTCCTGATACCACTCCGAGGAAATGCCTTTAGGCACAGCGTGTGGGACTCCAAGAGAAGACCGTGGGTGAGTGCCCTCCAACCTGGCCTCCTACCTCTCACCCGCAGCCTCTCTTAATACCCACTAAAACCCCGGTGTCCCCGACCCACGCGGGGGGTAGGCTCTGGTAGCCCTCTATCACGGGCTTCCACGTGGCGTTTACCACGCCGGGATCAAGTGCTCGCTTTTCAAGGCTCTTGCATGTTGAATGCCGGTCATCGCTGAGGCGGCCCTCAATCGCAGCATACCACCGATGTGTTACCTCATCGGCGGTGAACTCTCTATTCTCGTTGCGGATTACCCTTTCGCACCTGATTGCCCAGATAAATTTCGCCGTCTCCGACATGATGATGGCCCATAGGCGGTTTAGCCCCGCGACGGGGCGTCCCTTTGCGTTTCGATGTGGGAGGCAACCGGCGGTCACGACAGTCCCCAGCGAGACTGTTGGCCAGTCACGCTTGGTATGTCGCCAAAGATGTTCTGCCAGTGTCCAGGCCGTCGCCTGACCTTCGAAGTCACAGTCGAATAGAATGTGGTGCATGGTCTCAGTAGAACCGCATTTTGCGCACTCACCGCGCCTCCTCTGGTCTTCGTTGAAGTTGTCTTTCAGCCAGTACGTGCCTACCTTGTACCCGTCATGTGTGAGCATCCACAGGAAGTATTGCGCTTCCAGGGAGATGGCCGGGTTCCTTATTGCCCGCCATACACTCTCGTGCGTGAGTTTGATACCAAAAGCGTCCTCCACGTCGGACAAGATCTGGGTGAGATTGAGTTCTGTCTGCCGTCGTGGCTCACTTCCTTCCTCTTTTCGTGCTCTTATCGCCTTGTAGGCTAGTGATTGCGTCAGCGCTGTCAGTTTGGCCCCTGTGACTTGGAATCGTGGGGGTATCGAGAGATCGACTACGTCCGGCACATCTTTCCGTGCTCCGTCACCAGCCAAACGGTCAGCTCTCTCGTTTCCGACGTGTCCTGCATGTCCTTTGACCCATTTGAATCTGGTATGTGTACACCTGGCTCGTAAGCGGGCAACTGTGGCACGTGTTAGCGTGGCATTCGCCTTGTCGATGTATCCCGTATCTTCATGTCTTGTGAGCCATTTGGTGAGTTCCTCGAGCGTCCACTTCGAGTCCGTCACGATGCTTAACTTGCTGTCCACAGGCACGACTTCGGATGCAGCTTTTGCAGCTAACATTTCCCCCGTTTGATTGGACTGCTCCAGCGCGACTGGGAGCCGCAAGCTCAAATCTTCGAGGGTGTCGGAGGAGAAGGAAACACCTGCTCCCGCCCTCGCGTCGCGCGCACCGTTGTTGATGCAGGAACCGTCTGTTGCTGCTTCTACCTCGGTCATTCTCTCCCCGAAAACGGTAGGCACACTCAGTCTCTCATTGCATACGCTTCCGCGCGTGAAGATTCGGAACGCATCACTGACATGACCGCGCGTGGTCACACGTCGGTCGAAGTACGTCCAGCCCGTCTCCTTCCGTGGTGCTAGCATCTCCTCGTAGTCTTCGGGATGTTCTCCTCGAGGGTCCCATTTGGGAGGAAGCGTGTCTAGGAAGGCCTCCGCGCGGCGGTAGCAGTCATCTGGCCCGAGGCACTCTACGTCTCGCCTCATTTCGGTGCAGGCTTCGCACAGGCAGCCATTATCTCCCAGACGGTGCGTTGGTTCGCTCCTCTTGACAGCTATGCGCTCAAAATCTCCTACAGTCATCACACGATGCTTGTTCTTCAAACAGCTGGTAGCATTGGACTGTACCGCCAATCTCCGTATGCGTGGGCTCGCCTCGCAGTGGTACCACATCACCATCGCACGCAGGATATCCCGGCTGAAAGCAAGGCCTTCTAGACGCAGACCCCACTTCTCAGCAGCTTCCGTGAGGTTCCGCATGAAGCGCGGTAATTTGTGTTTGTAGGGCTTCCAAGTTTGCATGAAGGGGTTGACCCGTAGAGCGGAGTCCTTGGGGATCGTCGCGCGAGGCGTGAAAATGGCAAAAAGTGCGTCCACGTAGAACGCCCAGGTCGGGCGCTGCTCAGATAGATATTCTTTGAGCCATATCACGTTTATGGCTAGATTCCGTGCCTCCAGGTCGACTATCTTCCGTCCCCCACTTGTGTGAGGTTGGTGCAGCTGTTCCAGAGCGACTGTAGGGTGCTCATTTCCTTTCCATAGGAAATTCCTTGCGATAGCTCTCAGCCGCTGTAAGACGCGGTCGGGCATCCCCTGCACTTCCGCCAAGAACTGTGTCATCCCTGCTGCGGTGAACTGTATAACATGGCGCCTTCCCTCTAAGCTAATGTGGGCGCGCCCCCAGCGTTCGAGGGCGACAAGGATCTTGTCAAGTATAGGTGCCCAGACTCCACAGTCGTCAATTCCATTTCCGAAGAAAGCACCCAGAATTCTGACCACACTTCCCTCGACAGCAACTCGTACATTTGGTGGGTAATCTCGCCACCTCCCGGTTGCCTTATATGCCTCAATGAACTCTTCGCGAAACCTCGCCGACCCAACTGGGATAATTTCCGTCTTCTGTATATTGAACCGTGCCTTTGCCGCCATGCACCAGGTGCGTAGGAGCCTGTCTAATGTCGAGTAATCATCGAACTCCGACAGGAAGGCTGAGGTATCATCTGCGAACAAGCGCACCTTCAGCCGCTCGAGCTGGCCAGGGATTTCGAAGCCCCGGATATTTGACTTTCGTATCATCGCTGAGAGGGGCTCAATCGCCAGGTCAAAAAGAAGGCAGGACAGCGGGTCGCCCTGGCGGACACCGCGGAAAACTCGGTATGGCTTGCTTAGGATCCCGTTTATCATGACTGAAGTCTCCGCCCTTGCGTAGAGGGACTGAACAATGAAGATGAACGATGGCGGGAGGCCAAAGCGTTCGAGCACGCGCCAGAGATAGTCGTGGGCAATTTTGTCGTATGCTTTCTCTTGATCAAGAGAGACGATCGTACCATTCGATTCGGTTGCCTCAGCCCAGTGTATGATCGCTCTCGCGAGCTGGGTATGGTCTTTGAGGTGCCTCCCCGGGACGAATCCCGCCTGTGAGGGGTGTATGAGGTCTGGCGCCGCCCGTGCCAGTCGAATGGACAGTATCTTGGTGAGTAGCTTGTAGTCCGTGTTCAGGAGCGTAATCGGCCTGTAATTGGATATCTTAGAGCGCTCATTCTTTTTATACAGAGGGCACATCCATCCCCGCGCAAATTCGGCCTTCTCGCACGTCCCAAAGCGCTGAATATCGTTGAAGGCTGCTTGGAGAAGGTGAAGCGCATCGAAAGCTTGGCGGTCGGGATATTGACTATCCTCACAATACCGAGCATGTAGGGACTTCCATAACTCGTACGGTAGGCCATCCACGCCGGGGGCCGAGGAATTCTTGGAGAATTTCAAGGCAAGCTCAATCTCGTCATAGGACAACGCGCTGCCGAGCTCTTCGGCCTGCTCCGCTGTTACCCTCACATCGCCCAAGCTGTCGAGGGCCTCGCGTATGCACTGCTCTCGATCTTCGGTCGGAAACTCGCCGGGCTGATCACGTTGCAGGTCGCGGTGGTACTTCCTGGCTAAGTCCGCCATCTTCGCCGAATCATGCTCATAAACAGGGTCCCCCGCAGCCGTGTATTCCCCCTCTCGCTCGAGGGTGTGAATGAGGTCTCGCGGCTTCGTTTCCTTGTTCGACACGGTCAGGATCTTCGTGGGTAGCTCACGATTGACCTTGTATTTGGTACGCATTTTAGCCTTAATCAACTGCACCCTGTGCCTTTCCAGCTTCTGGAGCTGGAGCTTGAGTTCTGCCACCTTTTTCAGCTTTTCTCCGTTCGGAGGGCCGTCCTTCAAGGTGTTGTCCAGCGTGCGTTGGGTTTGGCTGATCTTCTGCTGCAGTCCAGGGACAAGAGTTTTCTGCCGTTCTCGCGCCTTCTCGGATATATCATCCTTAAAACGGCGCAGTATCGTCTGCGCGTTCTGCTCTTCCGTTCGCCCTTGACCCCCTTGCAGAGCGGAGAGTTCGCTGATAGCCTGGATTCCGCGCTTCTTCATGAACTCCTTCATTTCTCTGTCCTTCAAGAGGTATTCGGGTAGCCTCCAGCGACCGTCGCCTACGAGAGGGGACTTTTCTGTGGTAATCATTACTGACACTAGGCTATGATCCGTCTTGAGGCTCGCCTCCTCGACTTTCCATTGCCGCGCAGTCCGGAATACCTCCTCATTGCAGTATATCCTATCAAGTCGCGATAGTTGCGTGCCTGTTGGTGTGTGGCGTACAAAGGTGTAGTTCAAGCTGTCTCGGTATGTCGCTCTCCAGCCATCCGTGATCTTCAATCCTAAGGTCTGCTTTAGCTTGTCAAGTTCTTCCACCGAGCGGTCGATAGGGGTGCCTCGGCGGCGACGGCGTTGACGTGTTTGTGAGGGACCACCTTCGTCCTCGTGCGAGGACACACTGGTGACTGTCTCCGTGTCCGAATCCTCGGTGTCTGCCGCAGTTACGTCCTCTGCGCCATCTGCACCTTCCGAAAGTTGTGTGCATCGCATGGGGAGTCTATCGATCTCATCCTCTATGCAATTGAAATCGCCACCCATCAGGCATGGGCGGCGTAGGTGCGTTCGCCTGTCGTAGAACTGCGTAACTTCGGCAAAAAACCTCTTCCGCGCGGTAGTGCCTGCGGACGTGGGTGCATAGATCGCAAGTAAGTCCTTCATTTCGCCCGGTTGCCATTCTACTGACAGGTGTAGGGCGTGGCCCGGTACTACCACCGTCGCTTTGGCCTTCTCGCAGGAGATGAGACGCTTGTTCAAGATAATGGCGACACCATTCCGCCTCGTTGGGTGCGAGGGGTCTGACGTGTGGAAGATCTTTAGCTTTCGCGAGAACATTACCTCAACTCGTTCTCTCGACTCGTCTGTCAGGTGAGTCTCCTGCAACATCAACACCGCGACCTTTTTCTCAACCATCAGGCAGTTAATGCCCGCCCATTTATTCTCTGGATGGTCGCGCTGCAGATTCCCGAAGCCATTCATGTTCAAGGTCGCCACCTTCTTCGCAGCCTTACGTTGCTGCTTCTCTTCAAAACGTCGTCCCTGTCTGTTGGCGCGCTGGTCCTGCGGTCGGTTTGCCTGCTCTCTGGTTGCATCTTCCGCCTCCTGAGCCCCAGCTCGCCCGGTATTATCCTGTGGCTCGTCCACCCTTGTCGATGATCTGGTCAGCCCACATCCGCCGCTCGATGAGGTAGCGTTGAACTGCAAGTTCGATGTGACTTCGGCACCTCGGCGAGGCGCATTCGGGTACTGGCTCTGCAAGCCCTCCCTCCGACGAGCTAGCAGCTCGCGCTCTCCCGCTGTTGGCAACGCGGGCGGACCACCCACTTGGTGAGTGGCTCCTTCGCACCTCGTGCAGAGGGCGCTTCCGAGCCCAGCGGGCCGGGTATTTTCCACAGCGTGGAAGGACTGCGTTGTCGCACCGCACCTCCAGCAGAGGGCGCTTCCGAACCCAGCGGGCCGGGCATTCTCCACGGCGTAGAGAGTATGCGCTGCCGCCCCAGGCGGCATTGCACTCCCTGGCTGGTTGAGCCAGGGGTCGACGGCGTGTCCCAGTTCCTCGTCGCGAGATCCAGTTGACACTCGGTATAGAAACTCGCGCTCCCTGGGACGAGGCGCCGCCTGCCCGCCATCCGAACTCCTCCCACTGTCATCGGAGGACCGGCTAGCGGCATGACCAGCGACTCCTCGAGTGGGACGAGGCGCGTGAGCCGATACCGTATGACCGTCAAAGTTGCTAGTATTATTGCGTTCGTTGTCTTGAATGGAATTCGTTGCCCGAGTTTCGCTCCCTCGTTGGCTGGCTGGGCCCGAGATCTGTGCGATGTCAGTAGGGTGCGAGCAAGTACTTCTCATGTCCGTTTGGGCAGACACGAGGTTCCTCACTCGCGCATAGGTGTGCGGTACTTATATAGCGCCGTCAGCTTTCCTGTCCAGCCGAGGCTGTCAGTATATTTGGGCATCGGGCGCTTGCGAGTGTCTTTTCCCCGAGGGAACAGCCCACTCGACTTCTTCCTCTCCCAAAAGAGGGGACTCCAGCGGAGTCGTTGCTGGCCAGCTTCACACGTTACAAGGGCACAAAGATACTGAGATTGCATGGGCTACAGGAAGGGTGTACCGACTCAAGCATAGCCTCCGCGGCCTCTGCCACCGCGACCTCCACGAGCACGGATCCATCCACCGCGGGCACCTCCTCCATGGGCTCCTCCACGCGACCCGCCCCGGCCGCGCGTGGGAGCACCCCAGATCTCGTCCTGGGCGGCTTTAGCATCCTGAAGCGCGGCTTCGTCGACCTGACGGCCCCCGCCGCTCGTCTCGGGTACCGCAGTCAGCGGGTCAGGGCCGTACCAATCCTCGACCTGCGCGACTGGGCAAGTGTGGGCGCAGTGCATGTCGGACTTGCACCACGTGCAGCTTATCTTGCTCTGGAACGCCTTCGTGTCGATCTTGTGCAGTCCGACCCAGATCTTGACATCATTGATGAGGGCGATCCAAGTCTGGCGCACCATGTCGTCGAGCGAGATCGGGCGGCCGGTTAGGATGTACACGCGGGTGGTCTTGCCCTTGTCGTCCTTATGCTCCGCGGGTACGAGCTCCCACGAGTTCGTGGCGAGGGTCATGAGCTCGTCGTGGGTGCCGGTGAAGTTGTTCTGGCGGCTCACGTCAATGACAAAGTTCTGCATGTCGAATCAGCATCGGATTACGCCCGCATTGAGTAGCTGCCTACCCGGAAACGCTTTTCGTTCCAGCAAGCGTTCTTGACATGGCCGAGAATGTCCCACATGCGCTCGCCCTTCGCGTCCGCCGAGATCACGTCGCCGGACAGAGTCGCAATCTTCCACGAGTCCTCGAAGGTCTCGAGGGAGTAGACCGCGAACGTCTTGTCGATGCCCGCTGAGATGCGCTCCTTCCAGAGCAGCCACTTGTGGAGGTCTTCGCCGCATCGGAGGAACCACCCCCACGGCTGCTGGTACGAGGTGTTCTCGCCGGCGAGCTGCGCGTTGTTCGACGCGGGGAGGATCTTTACGATCTCCATGTCCTCGGGCTCCGTCTGCGTGCCAAAGAGGAAGGTGCGAAGGAGGGCAAGCACACTGTCCCCGAAGTGGGTGACCTTGGCATTGAAGCTGCGCCCAGCGCCATAAGGCACGAGGACCACCCACTTCTTGGGCTCAGCGAGCGCCGCGTCGACTTGAACTTGGGAGCTGTTCGCGAAGAGACGGTAGCGGGGGATAACGACGTGCAGGGTGGGGGTCTCGGTGATGCGAGCGTGTCCGGGGTTTGGGGTCGCGGGTGCGTCGCCTCGTTGCGTCAGCCAGCGGTGCGGGTTCATGCCCACGTCGGCGGGCAGGCCCTCCCTCGCGAAGGGGTCGGGGCGTGCAGCTTGGGACTGGCTCATCTCGGGCTGTGACCCTGTGTCAGCGGGTTGCACCTGGGGGCCGACAAGGAGCGTACCTCCTGATGGGACGAGGGCTTGTCGGTTCTAGCTCTCTTCCTCCTGTCGTTGTCTATACAGGTCGGATCGGGCTCTCCGTAGTCCAACGTAGCGGGGCCTTCTTCGAAGGGGGGAGTGTGCGAGCGCTGCTGGTTTTTCTTTGCGCGACGACGTTCGTCTTCCTCCAGCGTGCGTCGGCGAGGGATCGGGCAGGGCTCAGGTTGGATGTTATCCAGGTTGTGCAGCACCGGGAGGAACAGTAGACGGGGGACTCGGGCTCGCAGTCGGCCAGTACTCTTTATATTCTCGGCGGAAATTTTGCTTACACGGGTCGTGTTCCCGTCGCGTCCCTCGGCGAGGGTTCTAGAAAGCGCTCCTCGGCGCCGAACGTACGCTACGCGTGCGACGTTGGGGTGAACCTCAGCGAGGTTGGGGTTGGGTACATTTTTGTCCCGAAAAGTCTACAGGCTGTAGACTTCGCTCAGCATGCAGCGAGCTCAAGGTGGCCAGCGGCCTACCTTCTCACCCCGCAGCGCGGGGCGTTCGTCGTCACCCAATGGCTCCGACACGACTCGTTCCACTTTCCCGTCGGTACTCGTGCCCTCGCGCCTCGTCCTGAGGCCAGCCGCCGCGCCACGTCATCAATCAATGATGGTGGTTCGGGACAAGGGGTTTCCCCGATCTTCCCCTTCTTCCTTGCGTCGTATCGTGCAGTGAGACAGTGAATCAACCATAACCACTTATTAACCATGTAATGCATTATTACTGGATGTTCATGATCTGTCATGTCTGTACTCACTTCAACTCATGCACGCTATGCAAGGCACTACCTCAGGCTTGACTGGCTATTCATGGCACGGGCGACTGTATCCTCAATGTTCAGCCATCAATTGGCGCTCTAGTAGCTGATTTACTCTTGCGTACTTTTGAAGGAACCGAATTTCTGAAGCTAGAGCTACCCTTGTCGAGTCGCACAAGCACCATGATTGATTGGTCATGCGGCAATTTGAAAGAGACTCACGGATTCGCTAAACGGGCTGTACTGATAAAGTACTACCTCTGTTCGACTGCTGGGTCGTGTACGACCATGAGAGGAAGAGGAAGGGATGTGTGGCAGTCGAGGCGGAGATCGCGGACCGACTTGCCGCCCTGGTCGGCAATGGCCGAACAGCGTCGACGACGCTTTCTCTTCCTCCACCATCGCTTCCATGGCCATCTAAGGGTGCAAAGGGTGAGGGAGAGGCTCAATATACACCACGAGACGCCCGGAATCTCCCCCAGACAAAGCGCGATTGCGCGGCGTGAAAGCGCGTCCGCGGTAATTTTATCATCAAAATCTACGCCATACTCTCGACCACCATGCGCCGACCTCGATTAATCTGAGACTTTCTGCCCATCGCATGGTGCGCTCCTCTCAAGCCCTCTCGGCGTCAGTCAATCCGCAAGGCCCCTAATTCGTGGCCCCCCTCGCACAAGCGAACGCCGCCAGGACTCAATATCTCTCACCCTCACACAACACTGCTCCCCGGGCCACGCTAGGAGCAAATAGACGCTCCTGCACCCAGCCATACTTCCCGGAAGCGAAATGAGATGCGTCAGCCTTCGTCGTGGGCTTTTACGCTCGATTGAGGACATGCTGCCCTCGTGAGGCGCCGCTACACACCGTGATGCCCCTCTTCTACTTCCTCGCTGATATCTGCGGGGCGATGGGCGAGATAACGCGGGGCAGGGGCGCGCGCACTCATATCGATCCCCGGCGGGCGTCCCTTCTAGTCATCCACCGCCCTCGTGCTATCGGATGCCCACGCCCCGGCCTGACCGTCATGGGTACACGGTGGACTCAGAGTAGGTGACCTGTCGACCATTCGGGTGGACTGGTCTCGCGTACCGCCCGGCCAAGAGGTGTTGATTGTGGGAGGCGCTAAAGAGAGAGTAGTCACGGTAGGCGCGCCACACACTCTATCATGCAAAGTTCTACTGATCGCGGACAACAGCATATCCTATCTGAACGCTATTCATGCTCCCAAAACAGGACAAGGGACGATGGAGCGCGTCACCACTGCATCTAATCACATCTAGGCGCCCTAGCAATACTGATTCGAGTTAGGTGTATCACTTCATGATATGCAAGGCTTGCGCTACTGCTGTTACCTTGAATGGGTCTTCACCTGTTCGAGCTTCCATACCAATCAGAAGGGACTTTGCTCACCGTACTAGTCGAGAACATCACCGTTGAGAACCAAAAATGGTAGTACGGTGAGTACGACAGCTACGTGGGATCTGTCAGACCTTCGAGTGTGGCGCACACACACATCTATCACGACTCACCTCCCTTCGCTTCTGTGCACTGACTCTGTAGCCCTGGGAAAGGCCGACTCCGCCGGGAGACGTATCGCCGACAATAGTACTCACATCTGTGCCGCCTATACGCGCCGATGCCAACACACACCGACGAAGATGGAGACTCTTCCTAGTCATAGCAGTCGCATCAATTCGCCTACTCGTATCGCATCGAGCATCAGTGGGGTCGCCATGTCGCTAATCGCCGAAGAACTGCTGCAGTTCCTGTTGACGATGGAGGCGGACGTCAGAAGTTGGTGCTCGACATGGTCGCTGGACGGGGACGGGCGACCGCACAGCCTCAGCTGAGGTCTTACCCCGGTGGCGCGCCGCTGCACACGACGTCAGTCGTTCACGGTGATGATTAGAGAATAAGGATGTCCACCGACATCATCCTCCATAGTTGGTGATAGTACAAAGGGAAAGGAAGGGCCCGAAGTGAATGAATGGGGCGTACCTTGTGCGACGTCATTCGAGGGCCCCTGCAACCAGACTCTGGGTTCCCCGCACTTCGTCGCGGCAGCTCGAGAGTTCACGGAGGGCCTGTTCCTCGTCATCGTCCAGAAGAACGCTAGGCATCGTCATGTTTCGCGCGCCACTGGCACGACGGTCGACGGCGAGTTGTTCCGCAGTGTGGGCGGCGGATTCCGAGCAGAACGCGCCAGGTCACCTAGAATCTTCGAGGGCTTGCGTTGTATTCAGGTATCTCGGAGTCGTCGAGTAGGCTTGCATTGTACTCTATACGGAGCATCTTGCTTGCTTTGTATACAGATTCTGTAGAGCGGCGTAACAGAGTTCGGTCAGCGTCACAGCATTCAGTTGCGTCGGTGTCACAGCAAAAATTCGCCGACAGAGTTCGAACGATGGACAGCCTCAGCGACAGTCTTCAGCCCAGCACACGAAAGCATGCAGTCCTCGGCGGCGTTCCCGGAGCCAGCCAGCGGTCCTCGGGAGCCTCCCGGTGGCGCGGTCCTCGTGCGGGCCCGGGCAACGTGTCAAGGCTTGCGGTGCCCATCGAGAGCGCTGTCCACACGTCGAAGCTGGGCCTTGCCCACGTCGACACCGCGAGCTATACGCTCGGCAAAGCCTACCGCCACGTTGCGAAGACCAGCCACAACGTCGGAGGGACCGGTAGCTGTCAGCAGCTGTCCACGATAGGCTGAGTAGCGCGTCTGCTTGAGCCCGGCTCGGGGTGCGAGGGGAGCATCAGTTCGGGATGCGAGGACATCAGCGGAGGGAACTGCTCCTAGGGCCGCAGGATGTCCGCTCCGGGCGTGAACTTGCTGCGTGATCAACCCCAAAGCACTGAGTACTGAACCTGCTGCGTGTTCGCTCCGGGCACCGAGCCATGCAGTGGCGGAACTTTGAAGCTTGGCGGAGGTCGGCGATGAGCGAGATGTCCACGGAGGCCGAGTGGGGGACAGCGAGTCACTTGGCGGAGGCGGAGGACGCTGGCGAGTCAGCAGCAGCGGTGATTCGCGAGGCGGAGAACGTCGGACAGTTCGAGGCCGAGGTCAGCAGCGTTCAGGATCGTCGGGGGTCTGAGCGAGGAAGTATGCGTGACAATGAATCAAGAGGGACGTGACTCGAAATTAGCGGTGGTATGAATAGAGGTTGGAAGAACGTGACTCATCGTTCTCGAGGAGCATATACGAGAAGGAGGAGCAGCCAGAGTTGTCGAGGAGCGTCAAGAGCATCCGAAGTTATCGAGGAGCATCGGGAAGCAGCCAGAGTTGTCGTCAATGACCAACGTTCGCGACGATCCGACAGAATAGTCGACCTTCTGGATGGATCATCATTGTCATGAGGTCCGTTTGCGCACTTCGACAAGGAGCGTAGCCAGTTCATCTGAGCCGAGTATGTTGTCCATCTGAGCCCGAGTGTTGCTCATCTGAGCGCCAATGTCGTTCATCTGAGCCTTGTCTTCGCGTTCATCTGAGCCGTCGATGTCGTTTATCAGAGGCGCATCAGAGGAGCGGGTGCTGCGCGTCGTGAACAGACTGAATAAGCCGTGGATGAACGCCGTAGGGTTGTGGATGAACACCAAACAGAGGTGGCGAGTCGCAGGTCTGAGATGATCGCGTCGTGGGTACCAAGATAAGCGAAGATGGTCCCTACACGCGAACGGTGGCGAGCGGCAATCCCGACAGGTGCGAGCAAAGATCAAGCTTCAAGATAAGCGTTGTACGAAGGTGGCAAGCTGTGGATCCCGACAAGACTCAATAGGCGCCGATTTTAGCGTAAGAGAACAAGGATTTGCGGAGACAAACACGCTTTGTGGAGGAGCTGGCCACGCTGATTTGAGGAGACAGATTGGCGCAGATCTGGAGCTTGGTGAAAGAAGCGCGATGTGGGCGCGTAGAACCAAAGAGAGCGGCGTTGTGACAAGGCAGCAAAACTGTAGTATGTCGTGGGATTAGCAGGGGTGCGGAGTCCAACACCAAGCAAGGCGTGTGTATACACATCAAAGAGAGCGCGCTAGCAGTCTAACTGACAAAGACGTGGATGTGGCATTGAGCATGTCGCCTGGCGTAGTCTTGTGAAGATGCCGCTGGTCAGATGATGGTTGCATGGAAGGTACCGTAATGAGAGTATTAGCAACAAGGCCATGCAACGCCGTAAAAGGCCACAGCGCGCCGCGAAAGGCATGCAGTGGGAGTGTGACGCCGAGACGTGGGTATGTCAGAAGAAATGCGGTCTTCGTACGAGTAACGCGGGGTGTATGTGCGGGTAACGCTAACCATGGGTAACGCAAGCGATCCGAGTGAGTAACGCGAGGGATACGAGTGGATATCGCCGCTTTTCCAAGGATACGTGGGGGCGTAAGGTCTTCCCGAGAGCGCATGCAGCCCTCCCGACTTGATCCCAGGACGCTTCCAATGATGTGCGTCGAAATCCGGAGGCACACGAGTCGAAGATCGCAAGCCAGAGCATCAGAGCACGAGTAGATGCAGGCCACACGCCCCGAAGATCGTAGGTAAGCACACGCGGACAACATGAGGCTCTTGCAGGGACCCGTGCATCGAGGTTCACACGTTTAGGGAGGGTTTTTGCTGCCCGCACAATAACCGTGAGTAATGGGAGTAATGGGCATAGCCTGGAGTAAGCACCCCCACACATGTTTTACGAGAGTGGTGGCAAGAATAACAGGAATGAAGACGGGGCGAGGGGGAGGCGAGGTCGGAGGACATTCGGGCGTCGTCATGTCGGGCGTGCGTCTATCGACGAGCGTTCGACTGTCGTGGAGGGAGCCGGGGCGGGGTAGCTGATGGCGGCGCGATGAACGTGCTTGCGGGCTGGGAGAAGCAGGACTCGGAGGTTCTCTGTGGGCTCCCCATTGTGCACACGCTGGGACGAGAACAAAGGCGACCTTCCTGATTAGACAAGTAATTGACCGGGCGTGTGCCGGGCTCCGGGCATTCAGTCAGAGCTGGGTATTGATTCGCTGGCCCGAGTGTGACGGAGCACGCAAAAATTTCTGACGTCCCGCACTGGTTGAGGAGGACAAGGAATGGCCAGGTTCGGAGAAGGACCAGGAACGCTCGGGGCAGCGCTGGTCATTATGCTTGGGCTTGGGGCTCGGAGCATGAAGGGCCTGGCATGCTCTGCGCTTGTCTACCGGAGGGGGGCTTCGACTGCCCGGACCTCGGGAAAGGAGCCGGTAGAGCGCTGCATGCGAATTTACTAAGTAGGGCGGACTTGGGGTGCTAGGCGTGCGCCACAGTACATGTCCGACGAGGAGACTGTGCTAGGAAGCGAGTACGTCGTCGGCGCGTCGGTCGGGCGACGGGCAGTGGGCGGTGGGCGCGGGCGGATAGGCGATACGCGCGGCACATGCGCATTTCGAACACTGCAAGATAGGGGGGTAAAACAAAAGACCGCCCGATCGCGCGGTGAATTGCCGCAGGGTGACGTGTCACAGCTCAAATTGCCGGATTGGGCATGGGGTGACCGGCTCGTGCGGGCCATCAGATGATGGGGCGGTGCCGCGCTGCCCAGTTCATGATTTTTTCGGCCCACGAGCTCGGACTCGCCGGGTCCCTCGCGCTCTGATATATAACTCCCGCTCCTGGCCTCCGCTCCGACTCCTCTCCTCCTACCGTCGTTCGATACCCGTCGCCGCCACAGCTTCCCATCCCACACGACTCTCTCCCCGTGCACCGCCATCTACCCTCCACCCCGTCACCCCTCCGTCGCACAGTCCTCGTGGTCCCTCCCCATAGAACACTCCAACAATTCGTAAGTATCGGCGCTCCTCCATCCCTCTCTTCCTTCATCTTCTTCATGCATGCATTAGCGGCCCTCTATTGTTCATTCGCGCCGCAATGTCACCGAAAGGGCACAAACGCTGGTCCCGACACCTCACCGTTCATAAAAAGACCTCGGCTTCTTTCAGCGTCCGCTAACGCCCCTCTTCCTCAGACGCCTCTACCTCCTCCCTAACTTTGTCCCAACCAAATGTCGCGCGCCGCCCACGCCGCCCAGCCCATGTACGCCGGCGGGCCCCCCAGGCAACCTCAAGCGCAGCACCAACAACAGCAGAGGAGAAATTTCCAGGTCATGCCCCAGGTGCGTTGCCACGAACTCGCAGTCTGAACTCGTTTGCTGAGACTCTCGAAGACCGCGTCCGCGCCGCCACAGCCGACGAGTCGTGTCGCAGACCCCTTCTACGGCCACGAAACCGTCGCTCGCCTGTCCGCGCGGTTCATTCACCACTTGTTCCAATGTCCGGAGCTACCGACTGTCACCGCGGACCCCTCACAACCATCCAATGCCACCAACGCCGCTCGCAACCCGCAAGCGAAGCTGCCGCAGTTCATCGCTTATGCGCTTCACCGTACGAAGCTGCATCAGTCGGTGACCTTCGCCGCACTCGTTCTGCTGCAGCGGTTGAAGGCGCGCTTCCCCACTGCACGGGGCTCTTCGGGGCACCGATTGTTCATCTCTGCCTTCATGATCGCGTCGAAGGTTATGTGCGACGACACATATTCGAACAAGTCCTGGTCCGTCGTGGCCCAAGGCCTGTTCAACCTTCGCGAGATCAACCAGATGGAGCGCGAGATGTGCGGCTACCTCGACTGGGAACTCGTCGTCGACGGCGAAATTCTACAGTGGTTCGAGGAGCGGGTCCGGAAGGACTTCGGGCAGCACCAGGAGAGCTACCCGAATTATCGACTCATGGAGGTTTCGCGCCGGGCGCGGAAGTTCGCTGCGTCGACATCTTCGACCCCCGTCCCAGAACCGAATCACTCGCAATCCCCTATCGCTCTCGGCAACCGTCACGGCACGCCGACGAAGCCCCCGCCGACAAGCACGACGCCGCGGTCCAGGGGAAACTCGGCCTCTCACGCAAGCTCACCCGCTACGCCCGAGACGCCGTCACCCTCCTTCTCGCATTCGACGTCGCCGGCGTCTTCTGCATCGCCGCCCACGCCGGACGGTGGCCAGTTGTACGTCAACGTCGCTGGGTCGCCAAGTCTGTCGCTCGCGAAGGCCGCGGACCGCGCTATCGCCCGCGAAAAAATGTTCGCCATGGCTATGCCGGCTGCATGGTAGAGTGCCATCACCGACGCATCGGCCTATGTCCCCCCTGCGCTCCGTCCATTCTCTATACATTCTGCTCTACATTTCCTCCTCGTCTCATGGCATTATCCGCATCATCCACGCAACTTGTAACAACATAGTCATATAGCACACCTATCCCGGACTTTTTTTTCAGCACGTCACCCATCCCCCACCTACAGGGGCCAGCAGATACCCAACCAGCTACATATATCCCACGCACCCCAGCATTCGACGACGGTCGACGGTCAATACTTATTAATGCGCGAAGTGGTGACAATGTATTGGCTAGGTTTCTTCTCTTGCATATGCACTGCACCGAGATGAACTTGTAACTAACAAAGCACACGTATTTACTCGTCTTTATTCTCCGTCTCCTTTCACTCGTTCTCGTTATGTTTTCACGCACTCTTACGGCAATGTCATACAAAAGTCTTCTACCCTCCGTCGGCCGAGCCTGAGCATGAGCGTGAGCTGAGGGTTCGAACAATAGCGCGGGCGAACAATTGGACTTGGGGGTGTGGGTCCCCGAGTCATTCACCGAGCCAGCCTGTGACGTATGCACGACTTTTTATGCTGCGAGCACGACTGGCCGGCCACCTCACGCCCGTGGTACCTGGCCCACAGAGGGCTTGTGCTCGCCCGGACGGTCTTCTGGTGTACGATGCGCACACGGTCAGCTGTGAACTGGCCGAGAGCGGGCGGCGGACGTGCGGGCGCGGAAGTTCTGAGACCTGCCGGCCAGGCCCGCGCCGCCCAATCGTCGTCACGCGCTGACCAACAAGGCCTGCCTTTTCCGGCGATTGCCCCCTTCGTGCACCTTGGCTTTGTTGACGACGGCGAGTTGGGAACAAGAACTTCGCACCGAGTGTGCCTCCGCCATTGTTCTCTGATGCATCCGCCCTCGTCGTGGGTGGCGCGCCGCGGTCTAATGCTCGTCGGCTGTCTCATGGGCTCGTCGGAGGCCGCCAACTGGGCTCGGGCTCGCCACCGTTTGCCAATTTTCGCGCCACTCATCAACAGCTTCCGCAGTGCAGGACCCCTGACAATACGGTTATATTCCAGATACAAATCCGGACAAGAACGGCCCAAAATCGGGCGCTCGCCCAGATACAAGTCCGGACGGAAACCGCTCGGAGGGGTCAACAGGCAGATTCTGGTCCGGACAGGATTGTTGGGCGGAGGGTGACACCACACATGTTAACGCGCCAGCCTCATTATGCCGCGGTGGTCTAATGGAATCGCGCGCCACGAAATGAATATGTGTACGAGTTCGAACGCGGCGAGCGCGGCGCGTTTTGGACTTTTGCGTGGGGAAATGGTCTTTTACCGCATTCTCGCTGAGCAAACCTGTTTGGGTGCGCCTGAGCGGCATCTGCGAGGGCCACGAAGGCCCAAACAGGCGTTATATACAAAATTACGGCGCCAGAGGCGCCCCGGAAAATTTTGGCGATTTTTTGAGTTTTTTTTTGGGCCAAATACGATTCCGGACGAGAATGGCGAGGGCCCCCCGTCGAGGGTCCGGACAGGAACGCCCAAAAGGCCGATTTTCAGTATCCGGCCTCTGTGTGTATTGTCAGGGGTCCTCGCAGTGCCTGGCCGGCCTTCGAGCTGGAAGCAAAGTGACAGATGCACTCATGCTCACGGTCCTGTACTCATCGGCCCAGCACGAGCTCACAAGCCGCTGTATGCCTACTATCTTCAGCGCGACTGCACTGCTGCCTTACTCAGCGCAGAGTTCTAGCGAGCATCCACTTGATAGAAGGCGGGCTGGACGGTATCAACGCTCTCATGTGGCTCTCGCACACAGCGATATTGCTTCGCCTCCTTCGCGGGGGCACCCACGAAAGTCGAACACTGGACTGAGTCACTGCTCGCTGTCGCGTCTCCCTCTCCTTTCGCCCTCGTTGATATTTCCTTTCTGAGAGCCTGGGAGGGCGCTTAGCGACGCTACGAAGCAGCCTTTCAGCACACAATCAAGTCACTGATGGTGTATTGTGGCTGTGTAAGTAAACCGCCTTTGAGGAGCTTGCCCTTCTATCCGATAATCAGCTATTGTTCTGGGGAAGCGCGCGAAGCAAGCGCGCAATAGAGATCTGGGGAGCCGCGTGTCTCGCACCGCGCCGCCTCGTGCTGCCCGCCTTTCTTCGCCTTTGATGGTCCCCTCTCGCCCTGAAAGGCCGAATCAATTACCTTCACAGTCCGAAGCAGTGACCTCACGGTCCGAATCAGAATTGCGACCACCGACGTGCATCCGACGCCCCCTCGTGTTCGCGCCCTTGTGCGGCCGCCCACTTGCGCCTCGCGTTGGCCTATATTTTTATTGAACCCTCCGCCCAAGGACACCAAATATTTCCACCACAACGTAAGGTGAGGTTCATCATGGCGTGAGGTGAACCTCATCATTGCGTGAGGTGAACTTCATCATGGCGTAGTAAAGGTGAGCGTGTTCAGGTCCGTTCATGCGTCTCGTCGCTCACGACAATACAACCCGCGAGAGGAGGGTTTTCTCCTGCTAGTCCTCGGCACCGACGGACGCGTGATGGACACGCACCTGGGAAGTTCAACTCCTGCGCCGCACGCGGGTTATTCCGCCCTCCGAGGGATTGCTTCCAGCGGGCGAAGGTGCATTGGCCTGCTGCGGGCGAAAGTGCATTGACTTGCTGCGCCCGAAGTCATACGATGGGCAAGTATGGAGCGCCAGGCTATCGAAGGAGTGGCTCTGTAATCGCGAGTTGGTGTCCTCCGACCCCGACGAGTACGCGCAGATGCTCATAGAACACACGCAGAAGATCATCGTCCATCGAGATGCCTCAGTGATCATAGGGTGTGTTAGATTGAGGTAGAACAGATAGAGTGGTTTTGAACGGAGTAGAATAGACCTGGAACACAGAGAAGGATCCCAGCACCTGCAGGATGAATTCCTAGCACCTATGGGATGAGTTCCCTAGAACATACACGGTGAATGGGCTTGGCACGCACGAGATGTTCGTAGTACGATCATCTGCTGAAGGCACTGCAGCTCTTCGTCTGAGGTGATGCATAGAACCAATTTCACCTCAGCATAGAACCGATGGAGGGGTCATATGAACAGTCCTTGTACTGCTTGTCATATACGGAGAGCCCTTGTGTCCGAGTAAGGGCGGGTGTACCCGAGTGAGGAGAATGACCCTGCCTACGCAACTTGAAAAGCAGAACATGGTATAGATTCCGGGGACGGCGGCAACGCGCGAGTGTGGGCGTCCGGGGATGGGCGACGGAGAGAGCAGACGGCGCGGGATATGCAGAGCCACATAGGCGAAAAGACACCGAGGGTCTATCGGATAGACGACGTAGGTGATACTAGGCGACGATGGTGGCACAAGACGATAACTGACGATGGTGGCACAAGCCCGAGATGGCGGCGGTGGACGACCATTGTGGCGCGTGAGCTTCGGTAGGGGGATCTCTCGTTGTTCACAACCTCATGTTTGAGATCGGTCGCGTAAAGTACAACACGATAGATATGATTGGTTTGGATACATGAACGACACCTTATACAAGGTTCAACTGGGTGACGCAGGCAAACGATGCGCGCCCTTCTACAGATGATTCGAACATTTACTGTTTTTGCTCGCGCTTGAGTTCCGTCTCCATGATCGCCTTAATCATCTGACTGCCGAGGACGTTCGCCTCGTCGAATCTACCCTCGAAGAAGGCGCGCGTTTCTTCGAATCTCCGTCTATACGATCGAGTCAGTCGAAGGAAGTCGGGAGCGCAAGAAAAGCATAACGCCGAAGAAGCTTACAAGGGCGCACATACCTATAGATCTCAAAGCTCCCGAAGCTCACGCATTGACTCCAGCCGCGAGCGGCGATGATGAACTCGATGTCGTCGGGTCTGGCGGGACGAGTCAGTATGAAAAGCCGACGAAGACGGCGCCGAACCCGCAATACTCACCGATGCCACGTATCGTACAGCGCACTGTGAATCGCCTGCTCCAGTAGGGATTCATTGAGGAACAGATGCTCCGCAACGCCCAGGAACAGACGGAATATCGGCGTCGCAGCCAGCGCCAGATGCGTAAATGGCTGGATCCCGCAGTGCGCCCAACAGTCCACCATCGCTATGAGCGCGAGGTGCGAGTTGGGCTTGTAGCGTGGTGAGTCCGCTGACTCGGTCCCAGAAGCCTCGCTCGCGGGGGGCGGAGGCCGCAGGCTAAACTTGTCGAGCAGCGCCTGCGAGAGGAGGATGGGCCGATGCTTATCCGCGCCTTGCAGGCGCTCGCCGAAGACGACTTGCTGCGCCCAGCGCACGCGCGCGCGGAATGGCTCGGCGTCGCCGCCCGGTGCGCCCCCGGAGACCATCAGCTTGAACAAGTCAGACGCGGAGCGCGCGTACTGCTCGATCTGGGCGCGTGCCGCGGGGTTGAGGATGGCAAGGCCGGCGTAGACGTGCCATAGGTTGGAATAGATGCGCAGGGTAATGTTGACTTTCGCGGTCTCGATGCCGCCGACGTAAAGGCCTTGTTCCCAGGGGTAGGATTGAGAGGACTGCCAGGCTGTACCCATGCTATAGAGAAGCATAAAGGTCAGGCTGTACAAGAATAAGCATACAGTAGAAGCGCACCTCAAGAAGGCGGCGTGGGTAACGGCTTGTGTGTTGGCGGTAACCGAGTCGTGTTCTTCATAGGAGAGATAGACGTAGCGCGAGCGAAGCGGTCGCAGGATGTTCTCGACGAGCTTCAACGCCTCGTCAGAGGCACGATGCTTAATGAGAACCTTGACATACAAATAAGCTGCTGCTGTATGTTTGACGGAGATAGAGCGTACCAGTGGTTGATCCGCAGGCGAGACGGTCGGCCCGTGTAAGGAATGGCACGAGACGATTTCGACGTCTGGCGGGAGGTGCTTCTCGAAGGCAGCTTTTTCTGGGGCCTTCACAGAGGTCTGCCCAGCTACGATAGCACCTAGCTTCGTGGCTGAATGGCTTGTCAGGTGCACATTCGCCAGTAATTCAATGCAGCTTCGACTTACATGGCCCGAATTTAGCGACAACAGAGTCGATAAACTCAGCCTCGACAGAATAGATAATAAAGTCGGATGAGCGAGCGACGCCATGACCATCAGGAAAGACGTTTATTGCAGGCACGTCTAGTTTTGCGCGAGATTGGTGAACAAGAGAACGAGCTGATGGGCGTTCGCTGCTTACCGGCGTAGTCACTTTTCAAGCTCTCATACTTGTCGGGCAAGTCGCAAACATGAATTCTGCGATTAGTAAGTAAAGCGAGGATAACACCGATTTGTGGGTCCAACCTCTTCCAACCGCCTTCGGACAGAAACTTGGCATACATCTTTCCCATGGCTCCCATGCCGATGAGACCCATGATTGGCTGTTCCTCAGCAGGGGATTCAGGCGTGACATCCGCGCGAACCATCTTAGCTCGCTTTACGCCCCCAAAAAACAGACACAAGGTGAAGTCAGGACAGAAAAGGGAGAACAATGACTTGCGGGTCAAAGCGTATTTGGCCCCGCTTGGCGCGGTCCAAACTGGGAGCTTAGTCATCGGCATTGTACGTTCCGCTTTCTACCAGAACGTTCACTGCTTAGCGCTCGCTCACTATGGCTTTCGGACTTGCTATTGGCACGGAGCGCGCTGCGGCCCTGCAGGTGGGCGAGGAACGTCTGGATAGCAAGGGAGTAGTGCTGACAAGACTGCAGACGTCGATACAAAATGAGCTCACCAGAAGAGGTCTGAGCGCGGACGGTACGCCAGCTTTCCCCAGCGCGTTTGGACGGCAGGAGCTCATTATACGCGCAGACGCCGTCATGGCGGAGTATATCACCATTATGATAATCAACAACAAGACCTCTGGTGCGTAGCTCATAGTTTTGTTGTACGACCGACATCTGACGTACCGTGGTGCAGCCCAAATCACTGCCGAATTGAACGACTGTGAGTAGCTGCAATTCCCCTTCCCTTTGATATGCTTACTGACAGTGCTTTTAGTGATTGGCCCAGAGTACGGTACGAAAGAGTCTACGCGTTTACGCGACGCGTCTTTGACTAAAGCCCCCTTAGAATCAAGCTTTACGGATTGGCTTTTCGAAGAAGCAGCGAGGACAGCGCCTCAGGAGGCGCCTGCTCCAGCGCCGCCTGCAGCTGTCCCCGAGCAGCGGACCGAAATTCGATCACAACTTCCATCCGCCCCTGCTGGCCAGCGCGACGGCCGCGCTCCCCGCAATGGCGTCTATCAGCAAGCAATATCTGCCGCGCTCCCCTCATCATCTCAGAAGCGTACTGCCTCTGCCCGCTCCCCCTCCCCTGGCCACCCCAACAAGATGCGTCGCATGGACCTGCCCACGGGCCCGCGTGCCATGCGCAGCAACGACAACGTCCCGAACGGCGCGCCGCCACACCATCGCAGCCTTCTTGAGCGCATGGGCCCGCGCCAGGAGGGCTTCCCCAATCCCGAGATGCAGCAAGCCATGGCTGGCATGTCGCCCGAGATGATGATGGCCGCCGCGAACGGCGGCTTCCCGCCCGGCATGGACATGATGAACATGGGCGCCAACCCGATGATGCTGCAGGAGATGATGATGAACCAGATGGCGCTTATGGCCCAGATGGCCTCGTCTATGGGTATCATCAACCCTGCGACTGGGCAGTTCGGTGGCAATCAGGGCTTCCCGCCAAATGGCGACATGAGCGGGTTCCAGGGTAACGGCAACTTCCAGCAGAATGGCCGTGGGCGGGGTGGAATGAGGGGGAGGGGAGGTGGGAGGGGAGGCCGTGGTGGGCACAACAATGGTCCTAGACCCTCAGAACCTCCTCAAAACCAGACAAACGGCGCACCTCCGGCTGCGCCGCCCGCTATCGCTGCTCCTCAGCCGAAGCCTGCTTCTGCTGCCCCAACTCCCGCTCCTCCCTCTGCGACTCCGCAACGACCTGGTTTCGTTGCTCCTGAAAGGCCGCAATCCCCGACGCTCTGCAAGTTTGGCATTAAGTGCACGAATGCGCTTTGTCGGTACTCGCATCCGTCGCCGGTCGCTACGCCTGAGAGTGGCGTCGTTTTGAGCAACGAGGCGTGCGAGAACGGGAAGAACTGCAAGGATCAGGACTGCACAAAGGCGCATGTTAGTCCTGCTGTCTTACGTCCTCAAGGTGCGCTACTTTTCCAAGTTCATGTTGAGCCTTTTCTAATGCGCTTTGCAGCCGAGCAAAGCGCTCCTCATCACCAACACCAGCACCACGCCCCGCCGACACCCAGCCAGATTCCATGCAAGTTCGGGGTTGCCTGCACACGCCCCGGCTGCACCTTCTACCACCCCCGTCCCCCAGCGAGCAACAACCTCACCCAGCAGTGTCGCTACGGCGCCGGCTGCACGCGCGCGACGTGCCCCTTCCAGCACCCCAAGGGCCGCGTCCTACCGAACTCCTTCCACTACGGCCTGGAGACCGCCGGCCCCACGGTCACGATCAAGAACCCGGAGACGGGGGCGACGATCCTGACCACGGGCGCGAGCCCGCATCGGAGCGTGACGTTCAACAACGCGGCGGGCATGCAGGGGCAGCTCGAGCAGCGGATGAAGGAGCTGGAGGCGAAGAAGCAGGAGCTCAAGGAGCTGGAGGCCAAGAAGGAGGATGCGACTCCCGTGGCTGCGACGTCGTAAAGTGCGGCGTAGGCGGTGTGGTGCCGCCGCTAGTAGACAGTGAGTTCAGGTGGCGAACGCCTGAGCCTCACCACCACCTTTTCTATGTATTGTTTCCATCTGCTGTATCATCGAGCCCGAGGCTGCCTGCATCATCTCTTCCATCTTCATACCATACATAGTACCTTGCTCTACCACACACAGTACTTGTTCCGCGTAGTGCAGATGACATACGGTACCGCCTTACATACGACCGGAAAGGAGGAGCGACGAATGCAATTGTGGACAGGCGGCCCTCAGACGAAGGGCCGCTGGTCATCGACTCCTCACACTGCTGCCTGAGAGTGATGGTTCGAAGATATCCTTCTAGGTGGCGCGAATGCCAGCATGGTATACAATTATCGTACAGGGCAGGTACAGCTAGTCCTCCGACATGAGGGTATTCAGTGCGCGAACGACTGCACCGACAGCCTCCTTCACCCCTTCCTGGTGGTCGGGGTGAACGCGCTTCATGAGCCGACCCTCGAATTTGTCAGGGTGAAAGCGGAGGTACGACGCGCGCAGGCGCTCTTTGCGTTCCTTCTTGCGCGCCTCCTCTATAGCGTCCTCGTCCGTATTCTCTACTTTCGAGGGATTGCTCGCAGGCAGGAGGAACGCTGAGATGGAGTCCAGGGTCAGGTCATCGACGGTCAACCGAGGATCTTTGCCGTCCTTGCCGTGATGTCGATGCGCAGCGAGGACCGGCCATGGTATGTCGGCGAAGGTGAGCAACGCCGCGTCGGTGGGTTGTTCCGCGAGCAGCTCCTTCCATCGTTCTTCGTATCTTTCTCGAGCCTCTGCGAAGCGCATCGCGTCCTTGTGTGCTCGACGTAGGCGCCGTTCCTCTTCTGCCGCCCTCTCGAGGCGGCGGGTCTCCTTCCGCCGGGCACGCTCTTCTGCTTTGCGAGCTGCTTTGGCTGCTTTCTGACGTTCTTGCTCAGCGTATTCGGCGGCGTGGGTTCGTCTGCCGGGATCGCAGTGTCAGCAATGCAAGTGTCGTTCAAGCATCTTCGCCAACACGCACCTGTACATCCCTAGCCTTACCCACTCGGCGTACTCTTCCTCGTCCAGATGTTGAGGATCGGTGTGCAGGAAGCTGTCCTCGTCGTGGTAGACGCGCTCCCTCGTCGTCGAGCCACCTCCCCAACGATTGGGGACGTGCGCATAGTCATTGAACTGCGCCTCGATTCCATCCAGACGCTCCTCGTCCCCAAGCGCATCGAACATCTTCTCGCGGAATGCCTGTTCCTCCATCTCAGCTCTCAGGACATCAGGGTCTGGTTTAAACGCGCGATCATAGTACTGAGAGGGACCAGCATCGTAGTCTGCAACGCCTGGGCGGGGGACGCCGTCAATGTCGAAGACGTAGTCGTAGTCAGTGCTAGTCTTCACTCGCTTGGTCGAGTAGGGCTGCTCCATGCGGCGCTTCTTGTCCAGCTTCCGCTGCTTCCTACGCGCTGATGCCAGCTCCTCCTCGGGCGTGCGCTTGAGGTGCAGTTTCCCCATAGTTGTGTGAGTGATGCGGTGGACGAAGGAAAGGAAGGTGGTTGGCGTCACTGCTGCCTGTGCTCCGGGCCGATCTGCTTGAGCGCTTATCAGCGCGGTCGGCCTCTTCCTCCTACGCCCATCTGAATCTTCATGCTTCCGCGTACTGCATCGCATCTGTACTCCTGATTGGATAGCTAATATCGTCTTCTACTTGCAATACGCCAAAACATTCCTCTCGGTCCGAAGCAGCTTCCTCGTGTGGTCTCACCCTGGTTTGAAGGCCAGCCAACATTTCAAGGACCCTATACGTGCAATAAATCCAGCAGACGTATTCTAGATATATACTACTGATCATCTGTGATGATAACTCGGTCGAAGTACTATTGTTGTGCTATGAGGCTGATACTCCTTCGATCTCACTCAAATCCCAGGTTGGCGGGTCCAGGGTCGCCTAGCCGCTCCGCGCAGACAAGTTCACCGAGTTATCCACGTGCGAGATCTGGACGGAAACATCGCAGGATGCTTCCTAGCACCCTGTATACGGGCTCATCGTAGCACTAGATCCCCTCCTTCCTCGTGCGCCGGAGGCGGCCCCGCAAAGCGCATGGCATGCGACACTTGAGAGCTAAGGAGCGATTCTGTCGTATCTCGGATGGCCACGAACAAGACGCAGGTCGGGTAGATGCCCTGGAAACAATGAGGGGGATGAGGTATGGAGGCGATCTTCGAAATTCTATGGACGTACGGCAATGTGGTGGTAGGTTCCTTCGAAGACGCGCACGCTGGAGAACTGGTCGTGAACCGCGACAGTCTGAACGACGCATCCTGCGACCTGTGATATCGATGTAGGATCTCCAGTTACAAGGTGATTGCAACGGAGAGGGCATACCCAGAAGAGAACATATGCGACACCCGACTCGAGGAGCAGCATGATTATCGCTTCCGTCTGCGTTTTTTGCGTGAGTAGACCGAGGGCGCCCTTGATGTCTCGGCGGTACTGTCTGTCAAAGATCAGTAGGGTATGAAAGATGTATTTGCTGACACACTCACAATACTTTCGCTCCGATGAGGGCTGTCGCGACAACATTCGTCGTCAAGAGGGGAATGAACCTAGTAAAATACTGGGAATTCCTCTCCAATTTTCCTAGCGTAGAGAGACCGCGCCAGAAATCCGATGAGCACTCCACGATGCTGCCTACTAGATAGAGGTTATGACAGGAACACGGAAGCGTCAACTGATCGCTCACCGACGGTTGCACTCACGCAGAGTAACAATACACCTTTGACGAAGCGGTTGTATGGCCATAGACGCCAGGCTCGGCTAACCAGCACGGCGTCGCTCAAAACAAACTGCTGCGTTGTTAGTATTTTAGTGACAGGTGAGCTCCGAGCGGACGTACGTTGACGTCCTGGGCCACCGTGATCACTATGGACAGACGCAAAAGCAACATTTCGATGCCGCGTTCCGATGTGCCAAGGTAGGGAGGGATCTCGACCACATAGAAAACCGCATTGGCCACAGTCGAGATCGTAGACGACAATAGGAGGCCAAGTATGGCCGCCAGCGTGAAGTAAGAACTTCCGTGCGCATGCCGACGTCTGGGAGCAGATCAGAGCTATGCATTATAAACTGGGGTTGCACTTGGTACACGAGAATGAATATTGCTGCAATGGACAATGTCAACTGCACGCCTGATCATCATGGGTAAGCGGAAGGCGAAGATGCAGCGAGAGACGTACCATAGAGAGCGAAGTCCACAGCCATTGTGGTCAGGATATATTTCAAGGCGTCGACCCTGTAACCGTCCAAGGGCCGATAGGTCGTGTCCGTGCTCGGCGTCATCTGTGTGCGGGACGGGGCGTTGTGTGTCAGGATGGATCTCTGACCTTCGCTATATGTAGCCGGGATCGCTGAAGCCCCGCGAATAGCATCCGCGGGTTCTACGCTGCCGCATGTTCGTTGAGAACGGATGGACTGACTCGTCGCTGCGGAGAGCTCCAAACACGCAGAGGTACTGAATACGCGTCCGGGAAGAGATCAATGAGCAGTACAGCGAATAGGCGCTGTACGACATTGCCAAATGAGATGACTTCGTATAGCCAAGAATCTCAGGCCTGGGCGACGAGGTCGTATCGCATAAGAATGTAGCTTAAGCACCGTGAACCGGTGCGAGGCAAGGGGCTGCGGAAGCTGAATAAAAGCTTCAAGTAATTGAGAGGAAGGCTGATGATGACTCACCCAATATCAGTCTGGAGGCTTGCTGGAGGCAGCGATTCTGCAGAGGTGATCTACATCATGAGAAGATGGCCGGCGCGGGCGCCATCGCAGACTTGATTCAACCGTGATCTCGTCACGATTTCACCCTATGCAGGAATATCACGAGCGCGAATGCATTCCTCACAGTTTGGTGACTGGCTTGCATAATCACATCAGATCGTGTCATGAACAAAAGATCGTCGACTGAGCGGTCGCATTGGGCATACGCATTACATGAGAGCAAACGTTGGTTGTGTTGTGCGGAAGATCGTCTTGATCGGTTGCCTAATTCACGGCGAAGGCTGAGTTCAGAAATGATACGTGCTGCCTTGCCGACGGGTCCAACCTGAAGAAAGTTGCCAACTACGCCCGGAAGCCCTGAAAAACTACTGGTCAGTGCATCCCGACTTATCATTGCTCCCCAACTTACACACTCAGCAATCTACACAAGGGTCGGAGCCCAGGCATTGGGGGTACGTGCACGCCAGTTCCGTCGGCGCAGTTCGATAACGTCCTACGAGCCGAGGTGAGCAAATGTGCGGCCAAGGTCCTAGACGCGACGTACCTGCAACATGAACCGCACACGTGGGCTGACGGTAGTTTTCTTCGTCCACTCCTTCATGCGCGCGAAGTAGACGTCCATGTGTGCGCGGGCACGCGGGTTATCGAGGAGCTCGCCAACAGTGGTGAGCAGCATGCACAGACTCTCCATTTCCTCCTCCTCAGGGTCGTATACGTTGTCGAGCAGCTTCTGCACGCATCTATGCATGATGCGTTCCGTCAACATCTGCAGTTTGAACAGCTCGCCGATGAGGCGAATGACACCGAGACCTTGACGCTTCGCTTTCTGCTCTGCATAATATTCGTCGGAGTAAAGCTCAGGCTGTCTCACGCCAGCCTCCGCCTTCTCATCCAGCCAACCGCACTCGAAATCATCTTGACAGCGGTTCAGCAGATGCTTGCGAAACAGCTGGCCACCAGTGATGGGTTTGCCCTCCGAGTTGCGAATGCCGTCCTCCTGCACCTTTTGGCTGATCTGCTCCATCATCTTTCGGCAGAGACGCGCGTATATCTCCAACCAAAGAGGCTCGTCCGTGGCCTTATCGAGGATGAGACGAATGACGTGCTTGAGCGTCTGCCCATCGGTCTCCATTTCCGACCTATTTGCCCAGGCAATGATTTGGTCGGATACCGAGTCAAAATTCTCCACCGTAAGCTTGTTGAGCAGGCCCATCACCTTGCGCTCGACGACGTCCGAGTTTGGCTCCTCCACGACGTGCTCGCCTGCATACGCCCCGATGCGCGCGTGCAGACTCGGCGCCTGCCATCGGTCGCGAGCGCTGCGCAAACAAGAGAAGTCGTGTTTCTCATCCTGCTCCGACAGAACGTGAAGGTTGTCCTGCGCGTCGTGCAAGCGGAAAAGCCAGGGCATGCCCGACTTTGCGGAGTTGGACGAGGCGTCGGGCAGGATCGACAGTGTCCAGGTGCCACTGCCGTCTGGAGCGTCAAGGGATAGGACAGCGCCGTTCAGTTTGAGGTTGAGGGGTTGTTGGGCGGAGTGAGGGATTGCAACGGGCGTGGTGGGCTCGTCGGTAATGGCGGTCATGTTGGTCTGCAACACACTCCGATCGAGCCGCGTAGAAAAATGATACGAAAGGCTGTGGACGAAAGGCGCCCTAGTATATGTGACCCACGTTGCAGCCCCTTGCGTCCGCCAAGTATCCGGGACCTAGAAGCACGTCACCCTAGTAAAGGCTAGTCAGTAGGCGTTGCCCTTCTTTACTGGACTGATGGGCTGATTAAGTTGAAGGGCTTGCTACATATACCAGACGGCCAGTGCACAAGAACCCCTGGGACTCACTCTGTTTACGTTGGTGATGAACGTTCGGTCAGACGTAGGGATCTGAAGCCCAATTACCACGTGCGAGGTATTATCAGTATCGGCGAAAGCCGAACAAAGGGAAATCCGCTTGTGGGTTGTCGCAAGCTCATGTAGTCCACAAACAGGGCCGAGGATAAGTGAAGAAGTGCATAACAGTGAGCAATATCAGGAGGGCATATAAGATTACAGGTATATCCCTTGAAAACAACAAGCAAGTCCACCGATACCAACAGACTTTACAAATACATACCGTACCTTTACTATGTCGACATACTCTACAGACTTGCAATGAACTCGATGCTATACTGTACCCTCACCACACCCAAATCACTGAGGATACCAATCGCTCTCCGAAATCCTCGCGAACGCGACCTTCTTGTCCGTGGTCGCATGTCCTCCGCTCGTCGGTTCATGTGCACGCTCCGGCGAGCCGAACAGAGCATCGTACAGGGAGGTCGACCCTTGCGCATCATTCGCTGTCACACCACCGGCCGTTGTGAGCCCTTCCCTCTCGCCAGAGTGCGAGCTAGTCCCCAAATCCCAAGCTTCCCAATCAGCATACGCATCGCCATTCCCCCACCCCGCATGCGGGTCCACCCAGCTCGATGCCCAGCCGGAGTTGTTGTCGTGACCCCTCTCCTCTACTGGCTCCGAAGACGGGGGCAACGGAGGGGCCATTTTCGGGAAGGGTGTCCGCGCGAAGGGTGTCGGCGACGGAGAACTTGAAGACGTCGGGGAAAACGACCTGAAGGGCGTCTGGGGCTCAAGCGAGGGCCGCTCGGGGATGACGGGCTCGGGCTGGTCTGGCATAGCGATGGCGTAGGGAGAGGTGAAGGCGGTGAAGGGAGTTGGGGGTGGTCCACGATGCGACGCCGCGGGCTCGTGACGGGTCTCCGTAAACGAGCGATGCGTTGCGGAAGACGAGGCGTACGTGGCCGAAGGCACGACTAGACGGGTCGGTGTCGCTGCTAGGGATTGAGGTGCCAGCCAAGGCGCGTGACACAAGTGGGCAGGCGCAGAGGGCGCGCTTGTCGTAGGGGCGGTAGTAGAAGACGAAACATACGTCGTACTTGGAAGAGACACGTTCGGCGAGGGCGAACCGTGCGAGTTTGACGAAGCACCGCCGTACGAGTTAGGCGAAGGAGCACCGTAAACGTTAGGTGGCGGGGCGAGTGTGTTCGGAGACGATGCGTAAACGCCGTTAGACGAGCCATGCACATTCAGGGACGGGTTCGACGTGCTCAAGGACGAAGCCATAGCCCCCGTCGGCGGCGCCAACAAACTGCACGATGCAGGGGTATACCACTGTGTGTTGGGCGACGCGCCTGTGCCAGTAGGCACTGGAAGCAGCATCGGCATCGACGACAAGTTCGTCATCGGCGGCAGAGGAAACCCAGGCGACACCGAACTGAAGTTCGGCGTGATGCCCAAAGGCGTAAGCGGCGTTCCCTGCCCCAAGGCGCCCGTATAGGGCGTCCAGTTCGAGTAGGGAGCGGCGGGGAAACCGTTGGCCACGGACGGAAGGCCATAAGGCGCAGACGAAAGACTGTGGGGCGCAATCGAGGGGCCGTATGGAGAGGTGGAGAAGCCATACTGCGACCCAGTCAGTGTAGGGGCAAGCAACTGGGTCGTCCTGCCGGCCTGGTTCTGCGCCTGGGTGGAGTTGAGACCATACCGTTCGGTGAAAAAGCTGGTCTGAGCGGTCGAAGGGCGGTGGGTGGTGGTCGGAAGCTTAGCAGGGGAGACTCGAAAGAGAGGCTGGGCATTGGACGAGGGCTGAGGGACAGAGATGTTCTGATCAGCCGCAAGGTAGGCTTGCTGAGTCTTAATTAAGTGTTCATGTGCCCTGTCATACTGGTCCTGCCTGTCCACAGCGTTCATATGCCGAATCGCAGCGGCGTTCCTTGGCGAGAAACCCGAGGGGACGAAACCTGCCGGTAGAGGTGTCTCGCGACGCCCTGGCTCGCCGCTGGGCATCCGCTCTTGCTGGATGTTCGGCATACGCTGCTGGATGTTCGGCATCAGCGTGTTCGACTGTCCGCCTATCGTGTAAGGCGGCTGCCCGCCCGCGAGAGGCCTCTGGCCACCCACCAACGGCGTCGGCGCCTGCAGCCGTATCGACGGCGCGGCCGGAGACTCGAAAGTAGCGGGCGGGGAGGGTGTTTCTATGCTGAGCATCAGTGAACATGTTAAACCTCCCGCGAGACGGTACTATCAAGCTCACCGACTGAACTGGAGAACTCACCGATCACCCTCGTCGGCACGGGCGTGGGGACGCGGTACCGGTCAC
Organism: Schizophyllum commune H4-8; assembly: GCF_000143185.2. Classification (NCBI taxonomy): domain Eukaryota; kingdom Fungi; phylum Basidiomycota; class Agaricomycetes; order Agaricales; family Schizophyllaceae; genus Schizophyllum; species Schizophyllum commune. The sequence continues at coordinate 869,738 of NW_026089545.1, read as the reverse complement.
GGTGCTCGTTCGTGTTAATGGACCACGTATCGTAAACGGGTAGGGGCCCCAAATCGGGAGTGGAAGCACGCTGCTCGTGCTCTGGGTTAGGCATGCGCTCCTCGCGCCCGAAGCTGACGGTGCGCTCTTGACTGTGGGGAGCACGCTCGGCGATATACGGAACCCGCTCCTGAGGTTGCGCGATCCCGTGCTGCTCCCCGCGTTGGCCCGGATGCAGATCGCGGTCCTCGAAATGAACGTCGCGCTCGGACGTCATGGACCCCGTCCTGCTGGTGGACAGCACCGAACGAAGAGCGGAGAGCGCGTCTGCGGGGCGGCCGCGTGCGTCTGCGAGATGACCGTTTACGTCTGCTGAGGAACCACGCCCGACATTAACAGGTGTCGCGAAGAGGCCAATCTCGGGAGACGGCACGGTGAGGAACTCCTGGCTGGGACGGCTGAGGAGCGTATGGCTTCTGCGTCTCCGCGGACCTTGGGTTCGGCTGCCGGGATGCACATCCTGACTATAGATGAACGAGCCGTCGCAGTCGCGGGGTTGGTCCGTCTCAGCGTCGCCGCCCGAAACGGAAACCTGATTCCTCGTCCTCGGTGCGCGCACATGGGGAGTCGCCAGGAGCGAGTGCAGTGACTGCAAAAGCTCGGCCGCATCCCAGGCAGTTGTAGCATGCGATGGTGCGGGGGAAGTAGCCTGAGGTGGGACGGGAGTCGCGTCGTTCTCCTGGTTCGCCGTTGCGTTATACGTCGCTGCAGACTTGGCCGCCATCTCATCGCCCTTCGCCGCGCCGCCCTCGCTGTCCAGCAGCTGTATATCATAGGTCACTTCGCCCGACACTGAAAGCGTCGTCTGGCGGCCATCGGCCGCGTACAGAACGAAGCCTTGCTCTTTGGGTCCGATGGTAATGCGGCTCACGTCGTTGCGCGGGATGTCCAGTGATAGCTTGGTCGAAGGCGGACCGCCACATACGCCCGGCTTCTCCATAGCCATCGTGATCTTCGTCTCTACACCATTAGGCGCGCGGGTCGTGAACGCCACATTGGGGTACTTGGGCTCGGAGCTGGGATCGGTAGGGGAGGTCTGCCCTTCGTTCGAGGTTCGGAGAGTCGGCGACGCGACGGTCGAAGAAGCATCGCTGCCGCTCGAGTGCATTGTATTATCTGCGAAGCCGTGAGCGCCACGCGCGAGCAGTGAGACGCGGCGGACACGCACAGAACGGGTCTATGTTCCCGCCGCCCATCGTGTGGAGGTTCAGTATGCGCGGGGGTCGCGGATGGATGGCGATGGGTCGAGGGAGCAGGGCAGGTGCGCGGCGTCAACGGTGGTGGAAGGCAAGCTATAGAGGGCGCTTAAGCTGAGCTTGAATCGAGCACGGGACTGGGTTCAGGGGGGCGGCGTGCTGACGCGGTCGCTCGTTGATGTATTCGTATTTAAATAGTATTTACATGTATCTAACCACGCGATGGACGGTGCGCCCACTGGCGCCCACGTCCCGCGCTCCGCGCGCGTACGCGCCCTCGGCGCTCTACCTGTGTTCTCCAACACAGCGTCATCCGTCAGCAGACTCGGTGGACGACAGTCCTCTGTCTGCTGACCGGCCAGCTCTCGACTGCGTCCCTTGCCGGAGCTGCGTGGCCATTGGCTGCCCTTTCGAGACACGCCCTTGTCCGGTGTCTCCCTGAGACACGGACTCCTCGTATACCCTGGGGGGAGCCCGAGAGGTCTTTGGCGTTCTTCGTTCTGACCTCCCGGATCCCCTCAGGTGCGTAGTACGAGTCCGCGGCGTTCTTCGTTCTGACCTCCCGGTCACCCTCAGTCCTCGCGCTTTTTCGACTAGTCACTCGTACCTCACGTCGACTCAACTTACATGTCCAATGAAGCCGAGTCTCCTGTCCAGACTGAGCAGCCCGGATCCTCCGGGGGAAACAACGGGGACCCCGTCCCTCGCAGAACGCCTGTCGACGAGAACATCATACAAGAGTGCGAGTCTATTGTCAAGGATTTCTCGGAGTCGAGGATATCGAAGGCCCAAGCAGTACTCGAGCTATCGCGCGCCATCACCATCGACGACGCTACCGAGTATGAGCGCGTATTCGAAGCCCAACACCGCATCATCGAGAATGTCGACCAGGTCCGTAAGGCAGCTGCCGCTCGCGGAAAGGCTGTCGTCCCCGGTTTGCCTCGAGACGAGAGTCCCAGCGGGGATGGAGGAGGACTCGATCCCGATGTCGGAGGAGAACCCGCGCCGCAAGTCCCTGCTGGAGCGCCTCGGCGTGCTAGAGACGACCTCAGCGACGAGGAGACCGACACTCCTCGTAAGCGGGTCAACATCGCCGCTCTCCCATGGTCCGAGCGACAGCGCCGCAATCCTCAGCCGATCCGCGAGTCTGTCCGCAAGACTCTCAACATCCTCGAGAACATCTCGCGCGAGTTCCGGGTCGCCAAAGCTTCCCTCTTCAACGACCCACTTCGCCCGCCATTCCCCGACTCTGAATGGGAGAACATCCTCAGCGGTCGTGCGGTCAACCTTGACAACGTACTCACCTTCGAGTACTCTCTCTCCATGGAGTCCAAGACCATCGAAAAGGTTGGAGATTTCGAGGTCGCCTTCGCCAGCGGATCGTCCAACGCGTCGCCTGCGAAGGTCGTCAAGTCCCACGGTGAGCATCTCATCGCATGGCAACGCACCATCGAGGCGTACGAGTTCGTGTTCGAACATCGGCACGACGAGCTCCGTGACTACACTCGCCACCTCGTCCAGCTCTTCAAGTCCTTCCCAGATGGTCTTCACAGCCGCGTCATCAACTACGACAAGGCCGTGCGTCTCCGGGTGGCTGCGTGCCGCAACCTCCTCCTTACCGACTTCCATGAGTTCACTGAACTCCACCTCCAATGGATTCAAAACTCACTGCAGGTCACAGCTGGACGCGATACGAAGCCACGCGGAGGCGCCAGCGGCAGCAGTGCCGGCAAGCGTCGCGATGCCTGCAACCGCTGGAACGCTGGTACCTGCCCCATGCCAGCAGCAAATGCCGGTACGCCCATGTCTGCGCCACCTGCCGCAGCAACCAGCACGTCGCATCCGAATGCGCTGAGCGCAAGTGAGCGCCCTGTCGTCGACAGGTGGCGTTCGAGGCCGCGATACGCTCGCAGTCTCATCTGGTCCTCTGCTGACTCGGACCGTCCTCTGAAGGTGACCGCTGCCGACGCCACGGAGACCCTGAGCCCGCTCGCGGAGGTGCCGGAGAACGAACGTCAGAATACGGTGGCTCTGCGTACAATTCGAGAGCACCCTCACCTATTCTCGGTCGTCACTCCCATCAACGTGCAGCGCTTCAGCGACCTCCTCGTCGGCCACCCCAATCGCGCATTAGTGGATTCGGTGGTGAGGTCATTGACAGAGGGTGTTTGGCCATGGGCAGATACGTCGGACCCATCGCTGCCGGTCACTTGGGATAACGAGGCCAGGCCGTTGTCGGACCCGGGCGACATCGCGTTCGCGTGCGAGCAGCGTGATCGCGAGGTCGAGCTCGGGAGGTTCTCTCCTTCATTCGGGCCGGACTTGCTGCCTGGCATGTACGCAGTGCCGGTACACGTCGTTCCGAAGCCGGGAACAAACAAGAAGAGGCTTGTCGTCGACCACAGCGCTGGCCAGCATCCGCTCAACGCGATGATCCCCAAATCTCGGGGGTTCGTCCATCTCGATAACCTCAGTCATCTCGGGGCTGCCTTGCGACGCGCGCGCCGTATCTACGGCCGCGATGTCAAGCTGGTCGTCTGGAAGTCCGACGTCGCTCAGGCTTACCGGCAAATTCCCATGCACCCTCTATGGCAAATCCGGCAGACCTTACGCATCGGCGGCAGCAGACACGTCGACCGCGACAACAACTTCGGCGGCCGTCCCTCTGGCAACATCTTCGTGACCTTTTTCAGCCTCGTCATTTGGATCGCAATATACGTCAAGCTGCTGCAGGACTTACTCGACTACATCGACGATGCGTTCTCGTGGGAGTTTGCGGACGACCTCGAATATTACGAGCCCTATCAGGACTTCTTCCCACGGAAGCAAGCCCAATTCCTTTGCCTCCTCGACGAGCTCGGCATTCCTCACGAACCTCATAAGCAACTATATGGGGAGCAGCTGGAGATCATTGGTTTCCTCGTCGACCCTAACGCCATGACCATCACCCTGCCCCCGAGCGCTCGCCGCGACCTGGTCGCCGCGATTCGCGCATTCGTTGTACGCCGCCGCGCTTCCTTACGGGATTTCCAGCAGCTCGGAGGCTGGTGCAACTGGGCCTTCAACGTCTATATCCTACTCCGCCCCGGCCTCTGCACCCTCTATCGCAAGATTCGAGGAAAGACCAAGGCGAATGCAAGTCTCATGGTCAGCGTCCGCCTGCGACGCGAGCTTACCTGGATGGCCGACCACATCGAGCAGCACAACGGCATTCGCATGTTGGACTCGGACGAGTGGGGTTCCGGGGAGGAGGACGTGCGCATGTTCACCGACGCATCGGGCGTCGGTCTCGGTTTCTGGTGCCCCGCTACCGGCGTAGGATTCCAGTGCGTCGCCCCACAACAGCCCGACACTGCCAGCATCTTCTTCAACGAGGCGCTCGCGGTCGTCGCAGCTCTCCACCATGCGGTTCTCGGCATGGACTCCAACCCGCGCCGCATCCTCATTTACACCGACAATACCAACACTGTCGACATGTTCAACACCCTCCGCGCTGAACAAGCGTACAACCCCCTCCTTATCACCAGCGTCGACCTACTCCTCAAGTTCGACCGCGAGCTTCGCGTGTTCCACGTTCCTGGGACCGAGAACGGCGTCGCAGATGCGCTCTCGCGTTTCGAGAATGCTCGGGCCATGCAGCTCGCTCCCGGGCTCCTTATCCGCCCCTTCCTACCTCCTCACCTGTCCGTGGGTGCCGATCTTCTACCCCCCCAGCCAGCGGAGGGGGCTGACCAGCAATGAGCGCCCTTCCTACTCGCTCCAGGCAGCCGCTCCGCGAGGCCTGGACGCGAGAACGGCTCGAGCACGAGCGTGCGATCGCAATCGGCGCTTCTATCGAGCTGTCCACGACCCTGTCATACACATCCGCTACCAATGCCTACCTCGAATTCTGTCGTTTGCACGACATGGCCATCACCCCCACTCCCGACACTTTCAGTTTCTTCACCGTCTTCATGTCCCACCACGTCAAGCCCAAGACCGTCGACGCATACCTCTCCGGAGTGTGCAATCAGCTCGAGCCTGTCTTCCCCAATGTCCGCGAGATTCGGAAAAGCCGCATTGTCGCACGGACCCTCGCTGGCTGCAAGAAGCTTTACAGCTCGGAGGAACATCGCAAGCGCGCACTAACTCGCACCGAACTTCGCGCTCTCCACCCCGCCTACTCCTCGTCCACATCGCACGATGACATGCTATTCTGGGCCATCTTACTAACAGGGTTCCATGCGCTCATGCGTCTCGGCGAACTCGTATCACCCGACCGCGAGGCACTGCGCGACTACCGCAAGATCGTCCGTCGGTCCTCCGTGCACGTTACCCCGTCTTCCTTCGATTTCTACCTCCCCGGTCATAAAGCGGATCGCCTCTTTGAGGGAAACCGTGTGCTCCTCGAGCACATCGACGCTCTCGATGATCCCTACACAGCATTCACCCGCTACCTCAACAGCCGCGACACCAACTTCCCATACCACGCCGAGCTCTGGCTTCGCGCAGATGGGACCGTCCCGACCCGCGGATGGTTCATGCGGCGCCTGCGTCATCATTTCCCGACATCCGACATCGCCGGTCATTCCCTTCGTTCAGGCGGTGCGACGGCTATGGCGGAGGCCGGCGTGCCCCTCCACCTCATCCAGAAGACCGGCCGTTGGGCGTCCAGCGCTTTCGAGCGCTATATCCGCAAGCATCCTGTGCTTCTCGCAGCTATGCTTTTGCAACGTCATACGTGATTCTCGAGCGCTTCCCATCGTTCCTCATTTCTCTTTTCATTTTTTGCTACCACCTACGGCTTATCTACTTGCCTACCGTCGCTGAGCAAGGGCGTAGGCGCGTAGTGTCTCTATCCCCTGTACTTCTACTAAGCCTATCTTTCTTTTTCTTTCTTATATATCATCTTTCCTATTAGCCTTTTAGCGGTATCCCTCTCGAATGTACACATATTGCGTTTCGGGGCCCTGCCGCTGCATAAGGGCGGGCCCGCGCATGCCTATTCCGTGCCCGATAGCGAGGACTGAGAACGTGGTTAGTTCGTATTTAAATAGTATTTACATGTATCTAACCACGCGATGGACGGTGCGCCCACTGGCGCCCACGTCCCGCGCTCCGCGCGCGTACGCGCCCTCGGCGCTCTACCTGTGTTCTCCAACACAGCGTCATCCGTCAGCAGACTCGGTGGACGACAGTCCTCTGTCTGCTGACCGGCCAGCTCTCGACTGCGTCCCTTGCCGGAGCTGCGTGGCCATTGGCTGCCCTTTCGAGACACGCCCTTGTCCGGTGTCTCCCTGAGACACGGACTCCTCGTATACCCTGGGGGGAGCCCGAGAGGTCTTTGGCGTTCTTCGTTCTGACCTCCCGGATCCCCTCAGGTGCGTAGTACGAGTCCGCGGCGTTCTTCGTTCTGACCTCCCGGTCACCCTCAGTCCTCGCGCTTTTTCGACTACCCGCCCTCCGCTCCCTTGTATTTACTCATACACTGTACAGTCAGAGCGGTATCCCTCTCGAATGTACACATATTGCGTTTCGGGGCCCTGCCGCTGCATAAGGGCGGGCCCGCGCATGCCTATTCCGTGCCCGATAGCGAGGACTGAGAACGTGGTTAGACGATGACTCACTATCAATGGACAATGGAATGCGCCGGCGCGTGCGGCTCTTGGGCGGAGGGGAAGGACCGCGGTGAAAGCGCGCGCTGGAGTACAAAGCAGGATGAGAACAAGAGCGCAATAAACGTGTTGCAGACGCACCTTTCATTCTCTTAGCTCGCGAGCCCAGCCAGCGGGCGCTCATACACCTGCTCATGTAAGTCTATGCGGCTCGAGAACTCCATTTCTTCGAGATCGAGTTCGTGCCGGCCTCGTGGATATGATGCACCGGTGGAAGAACAACCCAAGAAGGGACTGCTCTGAGGCTCAGGCGGGTCCAGCGAGTCATTGAATATAATTTGTGCCCACAGTAGGCGCGATAAGCACTGCCGACGAGCAGCTCGACGTCGGCGCGGAGGGTAACAGGAGATTGGTGTCAATCACCGGACGACGGGGACGTACGGCTCTTCGGCCCGGCGTCATGCTCGACCGAAATCCTTGCTTGACCCCTACCACCATGTTGCCTTCACGCATTGAGCCTGCTGTCTCCCGCAGTTGCTGAAAGCACAGTCAAGATCTCTGTGTTCAATGCTTATATCTCTCTTTGCTTGATTGCCTCTCGTCGAGCGCACCATTGGCTGGCTCTCCACGTCCGTGAACATTGGCCTGCCTCTACCCTCCATCTTCACCTCTTCTCGGCCGATAAGTTCCATTTGCCTGATGTGCGTGTATACTATGCTCTTCTGTTAATGCAATACATTAGGCTCTGCGCTCGGTCCGAGTCGGCGGGGGCGTTCGCCGCGACCGCCACTGCGCATGCTAAAGTACTATCCCCCGTCAGTATTTCCGTACAAATACGCCAACAGTTCTGCAGATAGTTCACGTCATTCTTGCCGTTATTACGGCTCTCTTGACCTATTCCCAAGCTTCCCATCGATGGTAGCAGTACTCATCCCGCCATATCGCCGCGAAGTGCGTACTGGTCCCTCGTGGTTCTCCTTCTCAGAGACGACCGCCCCAGCTCGCCAGTGCGACGTGCTCGGGCTCTCCAGCTACTTGAAAACTCAGCTACTCCGGAGCCCCAGGACATCGCTTGCTCGCAACATGGGAGTCACGGTCTCGCGTTTGACTGAGACCCTGATTTCCTCGACGACGGCTTCCGCGCCCACGTCGAACTTGAAGGAGGTATTCGGGGAAGCGTCATGCGAGATGCCCTCGGCGAAGTCTGGAGAGGCGATGGGACGCAGCAAGGGGATCGAGCTTGCCCATCTTCGGACTGAGTCTCGAGAGGTTCATGTCGATCATCAACCCTGCATCCCCGATCATTGTACTTCTCCTGCTCCGCGGGCTTGCCCTATCCAGGACGGAATATTTAGGTGCGCTCATCCAAGCATGGCTTGTCTGGTCCTCACCTAGCGGGCCACACAGATACGATCGCAAGTTCCTATTGCAATTCAAGGACACTTGCAGGGATAAGCCCGATTTCCTGGTCGACCTGAAGACTCTCGGACTTGAACCTAGTGGCCCTATCCGTGTCTGCCTGGCCGTGGCGAATCCTGGACATACTACCAAAAACCAGCGCCGTCGCGCTCGTCGTGAGCGGCGGGCCATGGAAATGGCCCAGCTTGGCCTTGCGACTCTCCCACGTCCTGCACTCGACTCAAAGGCAAGAACAGCACCGACGGGTGTGTCGACAACGTCTGGCTAGCACACGAGAGAGCATGCCATCGTTTTTCTCTCACAAGCGGAGGGAGGCGACAAGGTCAAATGGAAAAGAGGAGGAAGGAAAGTAGTGGAAAAGGAGGCCTGGCAATAATCATTGTCTGGAGTAACATGGTCCTCGTACTTACAGTTGGCGCATCGTAGGCTGCAGACCGCGCAAGCATTCGCGAACTATCGACCCGGTCCTCTTTCTATTATCGAGTACTTGGCGTGTGCTCGCTATACGCTTGGTGTACTATAAATACGGGATGCACTGAGCTTCCCATGTCTCTGACGAGAGTGAAATGAGTTAACGAGCCGAACGTCCTTTGAGGCAAAGCGAAAGCTATTCTGTTCGGCCATTGCCGGAATTTCGGCATTGCCCGTCCTTATTTTCCACGCTAGGCTTGTTGATTGAACTTGATTTCGACCACGACGCTATCGACGCGCCGAAGGCCTGGGACTTCATGGCCTCCCTGGTGAAGGCGGCGTGCTTCGACGAGGAAACATGGACGCAGCTGGCGATCAGATCGTCTAACGCGGATAAGATGCTCTCCTTGCTGTCGTAGGCTGAGGTGAGTTCGTGCTACGATAATTGTGCCTTCAATGGAGCTGACGTTCACGTGTCTTAAAACCCCAGTGCCACTCACAGCAGTGCTGCGTACTTGTCACGTCTCAGGCCCATTACATCCCTGACGAGTGCATGTACCTTGTCGAGCGAGGCAGCGCGACCAAGTTCCGGTCTTTCTCGTTGTGAATCGTGCAATGCCATCCAGACGCTTTGGTCTGTAATCTAGCTTTCGGCAATCCTTGGGTTTAGTAAAGCGAAAGCGAACGACGACCTTCCGCCAAAGCCCCCATGCCATCATGCAACACAATACGCCTCCCACTCCGCTTCACGCGGCGAAAACGTGTAGCCTAGAACCCTACCCGCACCAGCTTCCCGACCTTCGAGCTCAATACGATCGATAGGCCCCGTTGTGTACTAGGGCGCGCTTCCGCCGCAATGCTCGAAGACTCGCCTCCTGATCGCCTCCCTTTTGACATCGACCACGACCTGCCCGCTCAGCCAGAGTGCATACGGTCGAGCACTATAGAATGACTGCGCACGCCGACAGATCTGTCTCTGCCTCCCAGCCGATATCTCATTGTTTCTCCCAGGACGAAATTGCGCTATCTCTGCCGGATCCAGACGGCTCAGGCGTATGGGCGCTTACTATATGCCCCACGAGATCGTCCGACAGCACGTCGTCTCTGCCATGGACCTTTCGTCTGCACGATCCCCAGGGCACCGCTCATGACCTGGTAGCCGGGAGACGCGACAGTTCCGTCCTCCTGCATCGCGCGCTGAACCCGTGGAGGCCGTTCAGCCTTCGCAGACGATATGGATCTGATGGCGATCACGATGCGGTGGACGACGAGGACGAGTGGCGAGAGGTCGTGAGGCGAAAGGTCACTGCCCTGCTCAACAAGCTCACCGCGGGAAACCTGGACACCATCTCCAAGCAGATCATCAAGTGGGCTAACGAGTCCGAGTCCGAGGAGGACGCCAGGACGGTCAAGCTGGTCGTCCAGCTGGTGCTTGACGCGGCGAGGGACATGCCTCTCTTGTCTGGCATGTACGCGCACCTGTGCTGCAGGATAGCCAGCCGTTGTGTCGGCTCGAGGGTCAAGGGCGGTCGACCTGTCGACGTAGCCCGCACCCCTCAGTCTGGTGGCGCGCTGTTCAGCGATCTTCTGTTCGACCACATCAAAAAGGAGTTCGGCATCGTGCCATTCTCAGTAGAGCAACGCCAAACAACCGTCGAAGGCCTCGCGTCGAAGGCTGCGGCTGCGCACGATGGTATCAATGGGCGACACGGAACAGGCGTATCTTCGCGTCGGCCTAAGGCAGCGCGGCGAGGTTACGGTTTGGCGGTCTTTGTCGCCACGCTCGTCAAGTTGGGAGAATACTCGAAGGACGTCTTACTCATGTTCGTGCAGGAGCTGCTCGACACCATCGTTTCCCACAAGGACTCGCAAGACATCGAGTGTCTCTGCACCTTGCTCAGTATCGCCGGAGATCGGCTCGAGACGCAGTCCCGCAATAAGAGCTTGGATCTTCATTTCACGCGCATGAAGAAGTTGTCGAAGAGTCGAAGAGTTAAGCCGCGAGAGCGATTCATGTTGGAGGTGGGCGGCTCCCTTGACTCTGATGTGCATCCTCATCTGAGAAAGCCTACAGGATGTCATCGAACGTCGAAAAGGGGGATGGAATTTCTCTCTTCCTCTGACGCCTCGTAGCGACCGAGCCACTGTGCGCCTAAATTCGTGTCACCGTATATTCTTGACTCACATACTGCTATACAGGTTGCGAATTGCTCAGATGAGGGCCATGCGGAAGGCCACCTTCCTGAACCCTCTCATTCATACCAATTTGCTAGGCGGCACCAGTCGAGAGATGTGCTTGAAAACCCTGTCTTGTCAGACTCCGTCCCACTGGTGCCAGCAAGAGCAAGTGGGATGCCCCTGACGCAGGCTCACGACGCAGACGAAGTAAAGCCATTCTTGTCATCTTTCACGTTCCGACCTTATTCTACATCCAAGCGCCACAACTCGCCGAGTCAGCCGCAGACGAACGCGACGGCAAGCCCTCGAAAGCCGCCCGCTCAGTCATTGCCAGGCGGTCCCGCGCCCAGCATCCAACCTGGTATGCCGCCTGCTCCTATGCAGGGCTGGTTCTATGTGAGTTGCTTTCGCAATGCAGTCGTTGTGCTCAGCTGATGTCATTGATTATTATAGCCTCCTCCTTACGGTGGTTATGTGGACCCTAATTGGGCCGCGGCTTACGGCCAGTGGTATATGCCGCAACAAGGACCCCCACCTATGTCTCCTCAACAACATCCTGCGCAACCTCCCCCTATGCCCATGTCCCCCCGAAACGCCCCGCCGCCATTACAAGGTGGCCCCGGCACTCCAGCCCCTGTACATGCTTCGCCCGTTCCTCACCCGCCTCCCTCCCACGCCCCTTCGAACAGCATCAATGGTGTCGCGTCACCGCCGGGGACGCCTGCCAGCGCAACCGTTCCCGTGCCCGGCGGACGTCTCAACCAGAGCGCGGCACCGTTTACTCCCTCGTCGTCTGCTCGCAAGATCACCCTTCGTGCGCCGGACGGTAGCGAGCTTAAGTTTGACAAGTTCAAGCAGAACGGACAACAGCCCGCTGCCTCTCCTGCGACGCCGACGGTGACGAGCCCGCGCAAGCCGGTCAAGATCGAGAAACCGACGGAGGCGCACGAGAAGCGGATAGCCGCCGAGAAGGCCGAGGCTGAGGCTAAGGCCAAGAAGGAGCGCAAGCAGAAGGTGAGGGACGAGAAGGAACTCAGGGAGCGCAAGGAGATTCTGGAGGAGGAGGAGGAGGAGGAGGAGGAGGAGGAGCTTCAGACAATACAGGAAGCCGAGCGTAAGAGCGCTGGCAAGGCGCGCAAGAAGGCGGAGGCGAAGCTCACCCTTGATGGCGTCAGTACATCCGCCAGAAACCATACTTTCTCCTCCTCCCTCGCTACAGCGCGAGCGATCGACCATTTCGGATCCGTGCACTACCCAGAGGGAATCATGTACCCTTGATCGAGTGTTACACTCGTGGCGAGGACGGCAAATGCATGTTCGTGTCAGCGCCATCACATTCCGCCGCCAATGCTGACTGCGACTTCCAGATACGACCGCGATTCCTTGTTGCAGTTCATGGAGGTATGCAAGGAGAAGCCCCTCAGTATGTCCAGCTCCAACGCTTCTGGTATTGAGCGTATGGGCCCCGCCGACTTCGCCATGTTCCGCGGACGGTCCCACCGCAAGTCTTTCAATGCTTAGGTACTGTCGCGACGCAAGTCTGAACAACAACTGTAGTAATATGCATGTCAGTCAATCCATCTACTTCTTGAAGGCTCCCCTACAGACCTCGAACATCTATTTTACGAGTTCTAGCCCTTCGTATCGATCGCATGCACACAATTACAGGTCCAATGCTATTCCACCATGCGTGTCTTGTACATAAATTACTTGCAGTCCGTGCTATCCAATGTGGTGTGCGATTCCGTGTGCAAATGTCCATAAGTGCTGCGTCCAGGATGCAAGATTACAACTTTGTCGTCGGTTCCTTCTCATCAGGCTTGAATCGCAGTCGAGCTAACAGCACCGTCCGTGGAGGGTCACCGCTCCCCGATACCTTGCTCGCCGTGACGCTCTTCTGCGGGTCGTCCGAGTCGTAGCTCGGGCCCGCGACATCTGGGGCAGTATCCATCGTGAACCTGCCCCACGGCTGGCCTTGTACTGGCGAGGCGTATACGTTGAAATGCGCCTGCCCATCCGGATGAACGTGGCTCACGAACAGAGCGTGGTCTGGAGCGTCGAGCGTACCGACCACTGCAAGCAACATGATGCGTCAGAAGAGCCATTGGGAGGTTTGGGTGCAAAGCGTACCGAAGAACAAGTCCTCTTTCCCGATATGATGGTCCCGACCGTATGCACGCACGACGGCGTCGACATTGTTGACGAACCAGCGCCTTGCTGCGTCGGCCGAGTAGAGATACCGATATGTCGCCGTCTCAGTGCACAGGTATGCCACCTTGTGTCCTGAACGAAGAGGGTAGGAGTAGCGGCGGGAAATGCTCTCGCTGTTGACCCTTGTGAGTCCCGGAGTGGTCAGGAACAGTCAAATCCCTTACGAGCTTGCACCACCGCCACGACTTTTGTAGGTCAAGAACCCAACGATAGCGTCCAGTCCTCTCTGCGCGATGCCGCGCTTTTCGACCTGCTGTACGCCAACGCGCCATGTACCGTAGCCGCTCACGCTCGGGAGCCCACGTATACTCTCCTCTTCGGCATGATCAGGCGCGAATGCGTTGAACAGCGTTACGAAGCGTCCCGCAGGCTTGGAGAGGTATCCGACGGCGCCAACCTCTACGGGTGTAGGTGTCCACAGCGGAAGGTTCACTATAAAAGCACGAGGTCAGCGAGCACTCAGCCTTGTCGAGAACCTGACTTACGCGACGGATGATACTCGTGGTTGAGCAATAGCCTATACCGTCGCTCATTCTTGATCTCGGCCAACATTTCTGTGGCAGGCGGCGGGGATTCGTAACCAGCATAATCCGCCCCGCCTGCAGGCTCACGCTGCTCCAAACCAGCCACCATCGGACCAAGGACGCTGTCCGACATCCCCATCCCGCCTCCGCCCTCTTCGTCGTGCATAAATAGACTCGACGCACGACTACTCGAGGTGTACAACACCGGCTCCGGCATGTGCATCGGCGGTCCCCCAATCACGCCAGCCTCGCGCAGCAACCCTTCGTCGCTCGTCGATGACGAAGACGACATGGATACGGACTCCTCCATGTGGAAGTAGTACCCACCCTCAGGCGACTCAGACACGGCAGGTTGTGACGAGCCCCCTCCGGACGAGTTCCTGCCCTCCGGCGCTGTGGCATACGACGTCGAGTCGGACTGAGATGGCGCGACAGCATGCCCTTTGGACAGTCCTGACCCGCCAGCCGGAGCCGGAGCAACAGCGCCAATGCGCCCAGTAGGAGGTGTTCCCCACAAAGTGGCTGCCTGCCCAGGAGGCACTCCGACCGCATTTCCCGGGGGTGTCTTAGCCAAATCAGGCGCATCCGCCGCTGGGCGAGGTACATTGACGGCGCCCAAGGGCACGGTCTCCGTCCTAGGCGACATCCCGCCAGGCAGTGGCATAGGCTTCAAGTCCGGACTCGGCATTGACGCCATCATCTCCTCGTTGATGGGAGCGTCCAGCGGCTGCTCGGACCCCTTCTCCTCGTTCCGCTCAATCCAGCCCGCTTGCTTCCGTAGCCGCTTCACGTCACGAACAACTTGGCTGAACATAGGCCGTTTGAAGGGGTCGCGCGCCCAGCACGCTCGAAGAAGGGCCGAGAGCACCGGAGTCGTATGGCTCGGTATAATCGCATGGATGATGCTGGCTGGACTGGCTGGGCTAGCATGACCAGACGTCGGCGTACTGCTCGCTGTTGGTGTGCCATGCGCTGATATACCCGGCACCTGCGGGCGGGCATCGTTCGCTGTCAGAAGCTCAGCAGCGCTCACAAACATCCATGTTTGAACGTACTCAGAACTGCCCATCGCACTGCTTCATCGTCCAGTTGCCCCCAAGGTAGCCTTCCGAAGCCAAGTACCTCGACAGCGGTGATGGCAAACGCATACACGTCCTGATCAGACAACCCATCAGTAGGCAGAATACAAGGGCATGGTGCGAGCCAACCGTCTCTGTCGTGATACGTTCCGTCGCCCCCGATAGTAGCTCGGGCGCTTGCCATCGCAGTGTGCCGTCTACGAGATATACCATGAGCAATCTGAGGACTGAAGTGCTCTGGCGATGCTACCTACGTCCATGCCCGCCGAGTCCGCTGATGCGATACACCTCGCTTCGCATCTCGCTCTGACCAAAGTCAGAGATAACCGCATGGTGGTTGTCGTCGACAAGTACGTTGGCGGCCTATACGTTGTCAGCAAACATAGCGAGAAGACGATGGATCCCCAGCTCGACGATGCCGAAAGAATGCGCACCTTCAAGTCACCATGAAGCACCCCCTTCGAATGCAGGTACTCCATTCCTCGCGCGATCTCAAGAAGGTAGCGGAGCACGTCTGCAGGGTCCTCGTCCCCTTCTGTAGGAGGCGTGGCCCCAGGCATAGATGACGCAGGTTCCCCCGTAGGTGTCGTTGATGCACTGGACGAGCTTGAAGGCGTCCTCGAAGGGCTCTGCGCCTCCAGCGAAGCACGCAACAGCCCTACGCTCAGGCTGTCTTGTCTAGCGGGCCCCGGTGGACGCATGGGCGAGTGACGATCGAGGCTCATCGTGCGCTGGTGAGCGGACGCTGGGTCATCCAGAGAGGGAAGCGCAAAACCGCCAGCGCGAGCTATACGAAGTCGTTGAGTAGGCAACCCTGACTCATAATCACTACTCACCTGTTCCCGCTTCCATGATCGGGGCCCCTGGCAATGTGGCTAGCTTTGCATGTCCAGCCGTTGAACGGCGAGGAGAGGTAGCGCCCAGGCGTGGTGATCCTTGCCCTCCTAACCTTGGTGAGCCGGGTCCCTCCAAGCCGGCCGCAATCCTCGACTCCACGCGCTTCAAGTATTCGACAAGAGTGCCATTTGGCAGGTATGGAGAAACCTGGAGCAAACCAATCAGCTCGTGTTTGACGGCTTCGTCGAAACCAGTACTGAGTACTCACCAGGAACCACATCCCACCCTCGACAGCGCTACTCGCGCCAAACAGCTGAAGCACATTCCGATGTCGCAGCCCGCGCCAGATGCCCGCCTCACGCACAAAGAGCTTGCGTGGCGTCGTTGGCGCGAGGACCTGTAAGCGTGCAGTCAGCCACAGTCGAGCTTCAAAACAATCCAGGGTAGTGAACGTCCCAAAGAATGTTGCCACAAAAGCATTTCAGAGTGGGACTGGCGCTGACCTTGATCGCTACCGCGCGCCCCTTCCAAGTCCCCTTGTACACATCACTAAAGTATCCGACGCCGATCTTGATCTCGCGGTCGATCTCATACCTGTATGCAGAAATCAGTCAGCGTCAGTGACATACCGGCAAAGACAGATTGTACACTCACCTCGTAATGGTCCAATCCGGCAGATCCCACGGCTGCAGCATCGAGCTTTGCCCCTCCATCTGCACAACCGCATCGTTCCCGGGCAGTGGCTTGCGTATTCCACTCTCCTTTGAACGACCTTAAACATACAATCGTAAGCACTCCATCACCATTGCCCATCACCAAAGCATCCCACTCACCCTGCTCATGCCCCCATCCCCCCACCGCGCCACCCGCCGCCCCAGGCCGACTCATCCTCCTCATCGCGTCAATACCGCTCTCCATGAACTCGCGGTCTAGCATGTCGTGCGCAGCGTAAGGATCGAGATCCTGTTCCTCCTCCGCATAGCCGTCCTGGTCGTCGGGCTCCGTGCCGTATCCGGCGTCTTCCAGGGTCTCACCGCCCTCTCCAGCACTACTAGCAGTCACGAACGACTCTTCCGTGCTCGTACCGGACACCGTACGATCACGGTCCTCTGCCGCTCGCCCGGCAGACGCACTCTCGCCCGCAGCACCGCCAACAGCTACCCCTGCCGACGCGCTTTCTGCAGCACTGGGGACGCCCTACAATAACCAGTCAGTACCTGAGCGTTATACGCAGGAAGACCCTGGGCGCGCGAAGCTCACGTTACTCACCTCCTTCCAGACCTTCCTCCCCACAAACCCACTCTTAATCCCCGTCGTCGACCCCGCCGAGGGCGTCTCCGACATCCCAACCCCTCCCGCCAGACTAGGATGCCGCTGTATGTAGCCACCGACATGGCGAAGCTCTTTGCCGGGTGACGTGCCAGGAGGTCCTGCACTCGTCTTCCCTTCCGGCAGCTGCTCACCCATCACCGTCCCACCCGACGTCCCTCTCCTCGAGAACGCGGGTCTCAACACATCCCCACTTGCCGACGCCGCATTCGACGCCAAACTCTCCGTTCTTCCTATCCTCATACCCCGCGCGCTGTCCACCGTCCCTCTTCTTCCCCTTCCCCTACCCTCGGCGCTGGCCGCCGAGGCAGAGCCATCGGTACCACTCACGCCGCTCCGCCTCTTGCTCTGTTGACTATGCCGTCTTGACGCCGCCCCTGCCTTCTCCGCCAGACTCCCATCTCGGCTCAGTCCCGCCTTCTCTCCCTCCACCTTTCGCAAGGCACCCTCCAGCGCTCGTTGCAGAGCGCGCACGGCCTCGGGTATCTCCGCACCGTCGACTTCGAGCACACGCATGAGCGCCGCGTCGTTGGGAATCTTGACAATGTGTCAGCAAAATATTTCTCGCGTGATGCATAAATCATTGACCTCCATCGCCTTCCTCATCACCCCACGCAAATCTGCCACATCCCGTCTCGTATCCTCTGCGTTCTCCCTTGCGCGCCTCGCGTGTAAACGTGCGGCGACGACCGACGGATCCAAGTCCTGCGCATCCGGCTCCGCGTTCGCAGGTCTCGCGAAAGGGCTTCCTGGTGGCGCCTCCTCCGACGCTCCGTTCGAGGAGAGGGGGTCTGAAAGTCAAAGTCAGCATGAAACCTATGCCAGATATGAGGTTAAGAAGATGCGCACCTTTGACCACCACCCACTCCGCCCTCTCCTTCCCCATCGCCTCCGCTGCATCTGCCGCTCGTGCCTCCAGAGCCTTCAGCCCAAGCTCGAGCGGCGCGAGAATGTCGCGTGCAGTCGTTGGTGCAGCGGTCGAGGACGGAGTGCTGGTTGCTGGAGAAGCGATAGAGGATCCTCCTTCTTGTATGCTGCTAAGATGCGCCCCGACGGGTGTATGCGCTGATGCTACACCAGGAGGATGGGCCGGCGCAGCTGGAAGTAACGATCCCAAAGTAGCAGTCTCTGGCATCGTCGGTGTCGTGTCCATCCTCGGAGTCGTGTCAGACCCAATTGAAGCCGTGTTCTCCAGACCCAGGGCGTTCGTCGGATGGCCGGTCCCGCCTTCGAGCAGCGGTCGCGTCCCTCCTTCAAGTAAAGCGCCTGCCGTTGTGTTCACTCCACCCTCGATTCTTCCTCGCCTGTCCGCGTCGAGCATGCGAACATAGCGGTAGATGCGGAATTGGACGGAGAACTGGGGAGAGGGTCAGCATTTCTGGGTGGACTGAGGTAGAGACACGACGCAGGGGAAAATTCCGGGGTATTCAAAGGGGGGATTATAGAAATGCGCATATATGTGGGTAAAACGCGCATATATGCAGTGTAGAACACTTGTAGGGCGGGTTGAGATGTGTATGGCAGGTGGAGCGGATGCATTGGACCTGTGTGGATGCAGGGATATAGTGAAAAGAAGTATGGTGCTCACCCCGAAGGCATCGACGGCGTCTTGAAGTGCCGCATCGCAGCCTTGCAGTTGGCGAAGGATATCATCGCGTTTGAGGTAACGCTATTGTTGACAAAGGAAGATGACGGTAGGAAGCAATATGCGAAGGTCCGGGAAGCGAAAAGGAACAGTGGTTGACGATGGCGGTCCGGAGCAAGGTGCAGAAATACAGAATAAGCAGAAACGATATCAGCATGTATCTGACTTTGATAGCGGAATACGCACCTTGATGAATGGCCTATGTGCCTGCTGGTTCAAGAACGCTTGGATTTGAGCGAATGCGTCTACGAGTCGCCGTAAAGGGTACTCGAGGTCCGCAGGAATGCCATTGTCGTGCTGGGTCGCTTCCACGACCTCGTCGCGGACGGAAATAAGGATGTTGGCGCAGCGCTCAGTAATTCGAAGACATTGCATGCGGTTGAGCTAGGCCGATGGTCAGTATCCGCCTTGGCAAGATCAATACACGACGCACATCAACCAACTGCACTCCATCCCAGATGTACAAAAGTGTCTTCGCTGCCTCCGCCAACCCGGGGAAGGGTACGAGTTGCAAAAGATCCACACTGATCGCGAGGCCTTCGTGGGTGACGCTCGCTGTAGTGTCAAGGACGCGCCTCAGCGCATCGTCGACGCGGTCTCGTGTTCGCGTCCAGCGTTCCTCCGCGTCGGGGTCATCATCCCAGGCTCGGCGAGTACGCTCTATGGGGGACTGAGACCACCAGTGAGTCGGCGGGCGGCCTGGCGGGGTGCCAGTGACGGTGGGTGCTCTGGGGGAAACAAGGGCGGGGGAAGGAATGGACTTGGGCGTGTTCTCGATGGTCGCGGTCGTCGCCGGTGGAGGCTTGGGCGACTCGGGGGTAGACGCAGTGGTGGTATTGGATGCGACAGTGACCGCCGCGACTGATGGCAGCGGTGCGGGCTCTGTTCGTGGCGATGAGGACGCGCTAGCCGGATGGGGAGACTTGGATCGTGCACGCCGGACCCAGGCGGACAGTCCTGATGATGGCGAGGTTGGCGCGTCGGTCGGCGGGCGCAGCGTGCTCGTCGACTGGGCGCGCTTTCTGCCCTTGAGGATGTCCATGGCGGCGTTGGCATGGGCGGACGCGTCTTCGCCGTCTCCGTCTCACGCATCGACGGAACCTTTCTATCATCGATCGAAGCTGTAACCGCGGTCTCCGCGCGTGACGTCACTCTCGACAACTGCCAGTCACCGCGACGATCCTCCGCCGCCGCCGACGCTTGCGTTCAACTTCCATCGCTAACACCTCTGTGCGCGAAGCAGGTACGCATGACTGGCCACCACACCTCATGCTAGGACCGACACTCGCGAACTGCTATGCTGGGCGACCTGGACGATGACCAGTCTACCCTTTACCTGCGAGCTGGGAGGGGACACCTTACTCGCGGACGAACACCGGTCCATCCGTGCTGCTTCCATATTCTCAGTAATGGTGCAACGATGGTCCGCCGCTACACAGGCTGTCTTCATCTGTGCACGGACGACGATCCTCGCGTCCTCATAGCAAGAGTCGGAACATCATTGTATTCGCGTTCCGTACGCTTCAAGTTCTCGGGTTAAATTGGAACCATCCGGAGTAGTGGTGTATCTGACTTCGTTGCATGTTATACTAGCTTCACCCTCGCTCTGCCTGCCTCCTGAACTGAGCCACTACTCCGGATGGTTCTCCTAGGGTTCTTTCCTGTTCAGCCCACCCCCAAGCTGTGTTGCTACATAGATTCCCTGCCAGTCAGCGCTCTACTGGACAACGTAGAATGCGAAGCTGGTCAACGTCCGCCAATATAGCAGCAAAAAACACCTGTGCTCACCTTCAACGCGGCCGCGGATACGTCGTCCACGGTGCCGCAACTGCAGATCCAACGAACACCATGAACAACATGATCGAATACACCCAGGATTTCATGATCTTCAATTACTGCCCTTTGTATCAGTCCGTCGGTCGCCGTCGGAATATGCAGGGACTGACGGTTGAGGAAGCAAAGACCGATTGTTGTGGAAGGCAAGAACTGACGGTTGACGGAAGCAGGGGCGAGCAGCGGCCACCTCTTATATGACGCCACCACACCTTCTACACACCTCTGCATGTCACGCGCTCGTCTCTCGCTTGATCACGAATGCATATATTTTCTCACGAGGGGCTGTTTGTTGGCATTGAATCCATCAGGCGCCCATTCGTATACATCGTCCTCAAGACCCAGAGGGCTATAGAACCGCGATAGGCACGCCGTGTCGCTTTCGCCCTAGCAGTGAATACCCTCAAGGTGGCGTTATCCTCATGACTGGTAATTCAGGGCCCTGCTTACAACACAACACTTTGCAACTAACTCGCCTTCAACACACCTACCTCGCTCGCAGCTCACTGATTGGCTTCATCTCTTCTTGAATGGTAGAGCGCCCTGCAGGCTGAGACGCCCGCCGTCCTCGCCGCCACGCTCCCACCAATCCCATTCTTCGCTTCCGTTTCGATCACGACGCTGCTGCGCGAAGATCACCCTGGACTGCTACTCCGATTCACTCGCACGGCCATACCATCAACGAATGTTATCGCCAACATTGCCTCTTGTACGCTTGACATACTATGCTCATGATTGCGGGCATCTTTCCTCTCTCCGACCCACCAAACCTGTTCTGATGTATCATGAAGGTCGACATATATACGGTGCGGACAAAGTGGTAGAACTTGAGCTTGCTCTCCTTCACTGTAAGCCCATCACCGCGGTTACTTCTTTATTCGTTTTACCGCGTCTTCCCAGGATGTCGAGCTACACGCCTGAACTGTCATATTACCACCTTACTCCAGACGTTGTGGATACCCTGAAGAATGTCATCATCGAGGCGGGACTGGCGTATATCGCCTACGGTGCGTATACGGCTGTGCTCCCTCGTCCTCAATGAGTCTCATGCGATGGGAAAGGCATGCAAGCAGCGCTCACTCTCGCCGCCGTGCGCATCCTGCTGTGAGCGACGACGTCGAGGTTGACAACTGATCATGACCGTACTGACCGACTCATCACCAGACGGCGCGAGGCGCGCGCCCGCTTCATGCTCGCGGCCATTGTTGGCCTCTTCGTAGTCTCGACGTTGGCTGTCGTGACCGATATCGAGTACTACCTGGTCCAATTCCCATCTGCGCTGGGCACGGCATCGGAGGACGTGCAGGCACTGATGAACGGGCTGGATATCGTCGGCGTCGTCACCGTCCGCTTGAGTGTGCGTAACCTCTACCGATATCACTTTGCTAAGATGCTCATCGTAGCACAATATCAAAGTACGTCGTCAGCGACGCCATCGTCGTCTGGCGTGGATGGATAATATGGCCGGATAGCCGCCCTGTACGATGGACATTGCTGGTGTGCATATGCGGAAGTGCCGGTGCGTGGCTGATATATCATAATCGTCGTCGTCCATTCTCACCGCAGACCTCTAGTGGGCGCAATTGTCAACTCCTACTGGAACATCAAGTCCATCACTACCTATGAACGCATACCCATGACACGCACCCTTGTAATGACCGTCCCGCTCCTTTTCACCAATATCGTCGCGACGACTTTGATCGGGGTGAAAGTCTGGTACGTGCATCCTACCCTCGATGTAGAACATTCATCTTACGACGTATACAGGTGGTACCGCCGCGAGATCAAGGGTTCCCTCGGCTTGTTTGCCAAAAAGTCGCAGGTCGAGAGCGTGTTGATGTTGCTGTTGGAAACAGGCTTCGTCTACTGCGTTGTCTGGGTGGGCGCTTTTATACGTTTGCACGCTCACTGGATGCTGTCTAACTGCAGTTATAGGCTCTCTACATTGCCTTTCAGAGCGACGATCCGGGTGCAGGGTTCACACCCATGCAGATTCTGGGTAATGTGATCCCGTTCATCACAGTGGGTCTTTACCATCTGTCATCTCTCTGCCGTCTGTCTAAATTCTCACAAGGGACTGTACCCTCCGGTCATCGTAATGATTACGCTGCGGAAGAGTTCAGCTCAATCGCTCCTGCAAAGCGCGCAGATATCGCACGTCATGCGCTTCGCAGACCTACCCGACATGCAGATAGAGGACAGCATGGCTGGTCTTGCAGGTGTACGAAAGGACTCCACTTCGGGGCACACGGTCAACAACTTCATACCGAGATCGTCCACTGAACTTCATGGACCAGAGACGAGTGGTGATGTCGTCGAGGTGACGAGACGTCGGTGATACAAGGCTCTGTAGATGCTATGCCTATAATCCATCCTCCTCGTGGATTGTGATACTTTATAGCTTACAAACCTTCGTAGCCTGTCAGCGAAGTTCAAGTTGATCTTCGAACTTACCAATCACGTGAGGGTCGGGTCCGGGGCAAATTGCATCATGTGACCGCATGTGCTGGCGGCAAAGGCCGAATGCGGGTTGTACTCAACCACCATGGCACAATGACCGGACACCGCTGTCTTCTGTTTTATCAGCCTGACGCCCTGATTGGGCGCTGCACGGCAAGCGCTCTCTGCGACTGCTGCAACATTGCAGCACGATAGGCGCCTGAGCGCTTACTGCTTCCATGCGGCTCATCGAGTTTTAGTGTGGGGCCGACATCGCAAGTCCATATCAAGGCTGTATCGAGAACAACAACGCGATCTCCGTCTGTATCACGCCCCTGCATAGCCTCTAGGAACCTGGGGTCCTGTCGAGGACGAAGTGAATGGCTACCCCGGAGGGAGAACGAGCGCTCGAACATGGTCATGATACCGGGCCGCGCACAATTGCGAACCTCTACTCCTTCTGTATCCCGGTCAGCTATCGCTGATAGTCTCAGAGAGACGCTGGACAAATTAGAACTCTGCGGTCTCTTCAGATAGCAGAACACTACTTAAGCAACATCTGGACGCCCACCCCCACACTCCGACGCGTGCTAGCACAATTGGCTCCCAGATGGCGATGACAGTGACATACAGACCGCTGAATGCGGACGACGTGCGCGCAATGCGATACGTGATCATAGAGACAGCAGTTGAATACGGGTGCTACGGTGTGTGTTTTATCAGGATGTGTTTCATGGCCACCACTGACCGATTTCCTGTAGGCATACACGCGGCTCTGTCCTTGGTGGCCATTGCTATCCTTGTGTACGTCGAATCGGCTTATTCTTTGACGCTGGCCCATGACTTCATGTTTGTCTGCTAGACGCCACCGCGGCCGACGACCGGGCTTCATGCTCGCGGTCGTCAATATTCTCTTGATCTTCTCCTTCATTGCGGTCATTGGCAACACAATATACTACCTCATTCAATTCCCGCCGGGATTCGGAACCTCGACCCGGGACGTTTGGGAAATCAGCGCGAATTGGGATATTGCGACTGCCGTTGTCAAGCGATTCAACGTGCGTACAGTGGCGACCCTATGATATTTTCTGACTCTTCTCATAGTACGTCGCAAGCGATGCGATTGTTGCTTGGCGCGTCTGGATTATCTGGCGTGATAGCCGCCTCGTGAAGGCCATCCTTTTCCTATGCATGTGCGGGAGTCTGGGTACGTGCTATTCTGCAATTGAAATTTCGAATCTGAGTTGGATTGTTGTTAGCTGGTGCCATCGTCGCGTGTGTATGGACGGTACAGAGCGACAAAGCCGACAAGTTCGTGACAACGCTTCAATCTATGACACTCTTGATCACCATCATGTTCACCAATGTGGTGACCACAGTCCTAGTCGGACTGAAGATATGGCGAGCATGATAAGGTCTCCAAGAGGACGAACGCTAACGAGTGCACTTAGGTACTACCGTCGCGAGATCAAAGCCTGTCTAGGGCTGTTCACGCGGATGTCTCTCTCGGAGAAAGTCCTCTTAACGTTCCTCGAGTCAGGGTGTCTGTACATCCTCATATGGGTAAGCTACCTCGACGTGCATCCGTCTGCATCTCACCTGTAACCAGACGGCTTACATTGTCCTTGACGCCATCCTTGGAAACGTTGGCTTTACGGTCATAAACTTTATCGGCTCCGCCATGCCCAGCGTCGCCGTACGTCATGTTGTCAGTGGCTTCGAAGCTGGACTTATCCGTACTCACGCAGGGGATATATCTCACGTTGGTTGTCATCGTCGTCATGACCACGAAAGAGCAGCAGAGCTTGATCAGCAGCGCGCAGATATCGCGCGCAATGCGATTAGCAGGCCCCGTCGGTACCGGTGCTTCTTCGAAGGACACAGGCAGCGAGGTCCATGGAGAAGCGCATTCGCCAACACCAGACCTCACGAACAGCATCAGGCCGAGCGTGCAGGAGCGCGAAGGCGTTGAATTGCGGTGTCCCTCGCATGGGCTCTAGATGTTACGTGCTTTGAGAAAGAGACATCACGTACGTATGCAAATTGCTCATGCTTTGCCTATTTTCCTGAGTCTACCGTTGACCTTCTCGTAGCTTTGACACATTCGATGCATCAGCCGTACGTCCTCCGCGGACGCATTATTATATTACAACAATATGGTACACAGTGACTTCTTTATTCCTTGTCTCCAGCAAAGCATTGGCAACCTACAGATGGCGGTTGATGGTCTGCTTCCAGTCGCCCTTGTTCTCGCGAGCCTCGCCTGTAAAGGTCCATTAGCGCACCGTCCCACCCGCTCATTCAGATTTCTACTGACCAGCATGCTGCTGACTGCGGTCGCCGGTTACAGAGCCGACTACAGAATCCTTCTTGCCGGTGACGCGGTCGCCGGTGCCCTCCGTCCAGCCCTCAGCGCGCGAGGCGTCGTACTCGCCGCGGCCCTGGTGGCGCTCGGTCTGGCCAGCGCTGGCAGTACCACCGAGACCAAGGGTGTTGCCGATCTGGAGAAGAGGTCAAAGACGTTGGCCAAAGACGGAAGATGGAATGGACACACTGTCTCCTTGATGCCGCCCTTCTTCTCGTGGTACTGGCCGGAAGTCTTAGAGGGAGACATGTTGATAGATACGATGATTGGTTGAGTGGGTGTAAAGTGCGCTCGTGTGGTGGGTGTTTCTGCTGGGAAAAGTATCCGCTGGTGACCCTTATATATACCTGAGGAAATACCCTATGTTCCACAATATGACACGGTCGATGAGCGAAAGCCCCTCAGTTCATCGTCATCATGGCATTGCGTCAACGCTTGCATATAGCGCCGAGAGATACAGCAAGCGAAAGATCGTTAGAGACAAAGTGGACGGTGGAGCACGCGTGATCTGAGTGCCTGTGGAGCACCGCGCTGACAAAGTCCAGGGATAGGCTTGTGGCCGGCCTCCTGAAGAATTGGACACCTACCTGTCGGCATATGTTCAACGGACCATTTGGAGGCAATCCCGAGCTTTTCTAGCTGCCGGAGAGTGGTCAGAACCTTCAGATGTGCTGGGAGGCAGCGCCACGTGCGGCTCCACCAAAGCTCGAATCTCGCGCGCTCCACCAGCGCGGTTGTCTCTATCGATCTTTCGCCTGCTGTAACATGCGAGTGGCTATCGGTGGCGAGCAAGCAGCGAGCGAGCCCCACCGTGCAATCGCGGTTGAATATGAAGTTGAACTTCGTCATAACGCGCGCACGTGAGTTTGACTTTCCGGTCACGAGACTTTATGGACTTTGCTTTTTCTGCCTTTCTCCTGTTCGCGGGCAAGGGCCCCGTCTTTAGACGGGCATGCTCTCCCGTCTGTTGAGAGGCCCTTTCCGCTCAACTGCGATGCATCAGAGGCGGGTAATTGCTCATTCAAATGCTCGCCCTCCGTCCAGAATTTAATTCCAAAATTCTGTCAATGACCTCGTGCAGGGCGGTACGCCTCTCGTCCCCTTCGGGGTGACATACGAAAAATTTGGAACGATACAGAGAAGATTAGCATGGCCCCTGCACAAGGATGACACGCTTTTCCGGAGTGGTAGACCTACGGGTCTCAATATTTATGCACTTCCTGCCTATGGTAGCCCTCCCTGATACAGATCGCCCTCATTCACGGGCGGGCCCGCCATACCGGCGTACCTTGTCTTTCACCGCTTTCGTGTCTCCCTCACTGCCTCAATATGCACTCTGGTCTATCGGAAGAACGGCCGCACGATGTGCATAGCCCCCATCCCAGGCTTTCCTCGACACCGAAGCGCGCTTGCGGTGTAATAACTATCAGCTCGCGTGTGTGAAGCCCCACCACCAAGTCGCCTGATGTCCCATGGGACCTCTCCGACGCCTTACTCGAGGGTGCGCTCTACTATTCAATCGTGTGGCCTCGCATGCGCAGCCGGTACTGGCCCTCGTACGATTCCGAAGCCGTGGGGAGACGAGGCGCGCTTCGAATCACGCGGGAGCAGCCAAACGTGGCCCTTGGCACCGACCGCATCGATCGTCGCAAGAGCCGCTGCTCCCAGTGCGCGCGGGAAACCCAGCAGGCATGCAGGAGCACCACAAGCCGCTGCGCGCGTACCGCGCCATCTCCCTGGCCGCCTTCCTCTGCCTGCTCGTCGCCTTCATCCTCCAGCTCCTCGTCTCCCTCTCGACCCCCATCATCAAGTCCGTCTACCTCGTCCGCGTCGAGAGCACGCAGGAACAGGAAGTCGTCACGAGCATCGCGACAGGGCTGCGCTTTGGCGTCTGGGGAGTCTGCGCGAATAGGTGCGTTTGCGGACACCAAATATAGTGTAGGCGCTGACTTCCCCTCCAAGCGAGCTCGATGAGGAACAATGGTACACGAACACGGGCTACGGCAAATGCTTCGGGCCCACCCTCGGCTACGAGGTGCCCACGCCGCTGTCGGACGCCCTTGGCATCTCCGCCTCGCTCACGGAGATCGTCCTTCAAGGCCTCCTCGTCGTGCTGGTCCTGCACCCCATCACCTGCGCGTTCACATTACTTGCCCTTATACCCGCCCTCTTCCTCGCCTCCCACGCCCTTTCCGTCGTCGCACTCGTTCTCTCCGTGGTCGGCGCTCTCGTGGGTACGACGTCGTTCGCGTTCGACGTTGCCATCGCGGCGAACGTCAAGTTCCAGCTTGACGACCTTACGGAAGTCAACGCGGCGGCATACTATGGAAGCGCGGTCTGGATGGTGCTTGTGTCCATAGTATTGACATGGGCGGCGGTCGTCTTGCTTTCTGCCCGCTCATGTTATTGCTTGGGTGTAAGGAAGTACGTGTCTTCTGCCTTCTATGCACTGCGTCCTTGCTGACCTCCATCAGTGTCGAAGACTTAGACTACCGGGCAAAGCAAAAGGCTTTCGAGATGGAGCGACGCGAAAGTCAATGAAGCTCGTACCCATAGCCGTTCTCATATCTTATCGCATACCTCACGACCTATCATGTTCATGTCTGGATATCGGAAGTTCCCTCATTCGATCGTCTGTAGTTATCGCTTTCTTGCTTTATGTTCAAGGGTTCGGAACATCACAGTGGACGCGCTGCAACTCCTCAAGCCCTTACAAGCCTTCACACCATCGTGGATCTCAGCATGCTGCTATAATGATATAGGCAAGTGCTACAGTGTACAGCGCGGGACGCAATATGAACAGGTGAAGGAGAAAAGCGGGATGAGTGTATGGAGAGATGAATGGACAAGATGCGCAACGGTGGGGGACACGAGTGTACACAAGAGGGTGAGGTGGTGAGGAGGAAGGTGCCATAATCATATAAACACATAAGAACAGTAAGACGCGCGCCAGTAGTAAAGGGAGGAAACAAACGAACGAAAGCCGGTAGAGACAACTAGGTGATGCAGTCAATGCAGCGTGCGGAATGATACGGTATGCTGTAGTACATGCGGTCTATGATATAACAGACAGAGAGCAGAGACGGTCCGCCTAACGACAACCTATGATAGCAAGGAGAGCATCTTATCCGCGTTCGACGACTTGTTCGCCAGCCGCGTCCGTGTTTCCTCGTCGAAGCACGCTGCCTTCACCAAGGTGGCCATGAAGTCCCAGGCCTTCGGCACGTCGATGGCAATGTCCTCGATGAACTCCATCGTGGGCGCGATGCCTTCCTCGAGGGCCTCCGTCGACACGAGCTTCTTGCCGAGCGCATGCGTGAAGAGGTCGCCAACGAGCTTGACGTCCGCCTCCTTGCGATCCATGGCTTGCGTCACCAACTTGTCAATCAGCAGGTGATGGTGGTTCGCAGGCAGCGTCGTGAAGTAGTTCTCGGCCTCCTCCATATTCCGGATGGCGAAGAACTCCTTGACATCCTCCTCGACCTTCTTCTTGGCCGCATCTTCCGACATGTCCGAAGGCGCGGCGGCAGCCGCAGTGGAACCTTCGTCCTCAGACTCACTGGCGTCAGGCTTGTTCTCCTCCAAGGGCTTGGTGCGCGGTTGGAGGACAAGCTTCCTGCGCTGCGGCAAGGCCTCGCCGCCAGCAGCAGCGGATAGGTCGACGCTAGGCTTCCGACTCGGCGGGCGGCTGGACTTCGGTGCAGTGACGGGCTCAGCACCCTCGCTCTGCAACGCGTGGAACATGTTGGATGTCGATGCCTGGCGAGAAATCGAGTCGCGCTTGTTGGCGTTCTTGCCCGCGAAGACGCTACCAGGCCCGAAGGTCATGGGTGTCGCCTTGCTGATGTTGCCGAACTTGGACAGGTCACCGGCCTTGGCGGGCGGGCGCGGGGCGGAGGATCCGGCGACTGTCCAGCCGTCAGGGCCGACGTGCTCTGAATCCCTCCGGTCACCACCGCGCCTTGACCCACCGCGAGACATGGTGGACTGGCGGTGCATTGCATCCTTCTCCTGGGCGGCCTTCTCCTTTGCAGCCTGGAAAGCTGTTAGTGTGAAATACAGCGCTATCGTACCGAAAGCTCACAATCTCATGAATCTGTGCAATGGTAGTCGGCCCGGCGGCCTGTGTACGCGCACGCCAATTCCTTGCGCGAAGCTCAATAAGATCCTAAAGCCGATGTAAGCATATGCCTCACAAAGACCGAGCGCAGAGTAACATACCTGCAGCATGAACTGCATACGCGAGCTCACGGTCGGCTTCTTCGTCAACTCCTTCATGCGCGCGAAGTACACGTCCATGTGGGCGTGAGCACGCGGGGTATCGAGGAGCTCGCCAACGGTGGTGAGCAGCTTGCACAAGCTCTCAATCTCCTCCTCCTCAGGGTTGTCGACGTTGCCGAGCAGCTTCTGCACGCACTGGTGCATAATGCGCTCCGTCAACATCTGCAGCTTGAACAGCTCGCCGATGAAGCGAATGAGACCGAGACCTTGACGCTTCGCCTTCTGCGCAGCGTAGTACTCGTCGGAGTAGAGGTCAGGCTCGTTGTCGCCGCCCTCCTTCTTCTCGTTAGCGGACTTGACAGCCTCGTCCTCGACGGCCTTGGTCGCGGCGGCGGCAGCCGTAGCCTCCTTGTTCACCCAACCGCGCTCGAAGTCCTCTTGACAGCGGTTGAGCAAGTACTTGCGGAACAGCTGGCCACCAGTGATGGGCTTGCCCTCCGCATTGCGGATGCCGTCGTCCTGCACCTTCGGGCTGATCTGCTCCATCATCTTCCGGCACAGACGCGCGTACATTTCGGACCACGCAGCCTCGTCGGTCGCCTTCTCGAAGACGAGACGAATGACCTGGATAAGAGTGCGACCGTCCTTCTCCTTCTCCGACTTGTTCGCCCAGGCGATGATCTGGTCGGACAGGGAGTCGAACTTCTCCATCGTGAGCTTGTTGAGCAAACCCTTGACTTTGCGGTCGACAACCTCGGGGGAGTCCGGCTCGGCGCCCTTCGCAAGAGCACCAGGTGTCCACCTGTTCTCGGAGCGAGTGAGAGGGGCGACGGGCTCGAGGTTGAGAGCGTTCTGCGCGTTCTGGCCGAAGCCTGAACCGTGACCCTGAGGCGGGCCGTTGAACTTGCTGCCCTCCTGGCGATCGCCGCGCTTGTTGCCGCGCTGACTGCGAGTACGCTTGTTGTCGGTAGAGCCGGGGCCACCCTGGCTGGACGTCCGCGATAGGGCGCTCGGGCGTGAGAAGCCCATCGTTGGGGATCCACCAGCGTTGGCCCGCTCGAAGCGCTCCTGGCTCGTCAGCTTAGAGGTCGGGGTCTGGAAGTTGCCCATGCCGCCGAAGGCGCTGCCTCCGGGCTTGCCGCCGAATGCGCCGCCAGGACCACCGAAGTTCATCGACGACGTTCGCGACGGCGCCTGCGCATTGGAAGGCTTGCGGTGCGAACCACCACGGCTCATGGCGAAGTCGGCGGGACCCATGGGCTCAAGACCGATGGCGTCGAGAGGAGGCATCCTATCAGGCTTCTCCTTGCACACTTCCATGAACTGCAGCAGGAAGTCACGGTCATATCTGTATGCCACCATTAGAGACTAGCGATGACACATAAACGGCGAATACGAACCTGAACTTGCCATCCTTGGCGTGCGTGTTCAACTCGACCAACGGGCTCTTGATGCCCTCAGGGTAGTGCACGGAGCCGATGTCGTCGATAGCGCGAGCCGTAGCGAGAGCGGACGGAAGAGGGGCATCAATGGGAGTAGACTGGGCAATCTTGAGGTTGAGAGGACCGGGGCGCTTGCGCTGAGGATCGGGGCCAGCGGAAGGGAACTTGACCTTCTCGTCCGCTGCAGGCTGAGCGTCGGAGGTGGGTTCCTTGATCTCTCCCTCCTCGACCTCTTCCTTCGCCTCCGTCGGCTTAGCGGCCTCCTCGGTCTTCTTACGCTCCTCTTCCTCCTTCTTGCGTTCCTCCTCCTGCTTCAGCTTCTCCGCCTCCTCGGCCTTCTTGCGCTCCTCCTCCTTGACACGCTCCTCCTCTGCGCGCTTCGCCTTCTCCTCGGCCTCCTTGCGCGCCTTCTCTTCCTCCTCCTTGCGTGCCTTCTCCTCTTCAGCCTTCTTGCGCTCGGCCTCCTCCTTTGCCTTACGCTCCTTCTCCTCCTTCTCCTTGCGCTCCTTCTCTTCCTTCTCCTTCTGCTCGCGCTCCTTCTTGGCCTTAGCCTCGGCCTCGGCCTTCTCGGCGGCTATCCGCTTCTCGTGCGCCTCCGTCGGTTTCTCGATCTTGACCGGCTTGCGCGGGCTCGTCACCGTCGGCGTCGCAGGAGAGGCAGCGGGCTGTTGTCCGTTCTGCTTGAATTTGTCAAACTTAATCTCGCTACCGTCCGGCGCACGAAGGGTGATCTTGCGAGCAGACGACGAGGGAGTAAACGGTGCCGCGCTCTGGTTGAGACGTCCGCCGGGCACGGGAACGGTTGCGCTGGCAGGCGTCCCCGGCGGTGACGCGACACCATTGATGCTGTTCGAAGGGGCGTGGGAAGGAGGCGGGTGAGGAACGGGCGAAGCATGTACAGGGGCTGGAGTGCCGGGGCCACCTTGTAATGGCGGCGGGGCGTTTCGAGGGGACATGGGCATCGGGGGAGGTTGCGCAGGATGTTGTTGAGGAGACATAGGTGGGGGTCCTTGTTGCGGCATATACCACTGGCCGTAAGCCGCGGCCCAATTAGGGTCCACATAACCACCGTAAGGAGGAGGCTATGATAATCAATGACATCAGCTGAGCACAACGACTGCATTGCGGAAGCAACTCACATAGAACCAGCCCTGCATAGGAGCAGGCGGCATACCAGGTTGCATACCAGGTTGCATTCCGGGCGCGGGACCGCCAGGCAATGACTGAGCAGGCGGCATCCGAGGGCTTGCCATCGGGTTCATCTGCGGTTGACCAGCGGGCGGAGGTTGACCACCGGCAGGCGGCCGAGATCCGTTGCCATTAAGGTGAGAGCCGCGGAAACCAGGTGAACGAGGGGCAGCGCCTCGTGATGACGCGGACGACGGGACGAAGGTCGGGAATTGCGGCTGCGAGGGTTGTGAGGATTGAGGCTGCGATGATTGCGATTGGGGGAGGGTGGTGGGTCGGACTGCTGGAGACGCCGCGGGAGACGCTGATGGAGCGCCGCCACCGCCGGATCTGAAGAAAGCCTTGACATCGATTTTCGGCTTAGGGTGTTCACTGGGAGGCGGCGTGGAGGTGCTGGAGGATGTGGACGCGGCGGCGGGCTTTTGGGATATCGAGGCCTTGCCGTTTACGTGCCCCGGCCGAGGTGCTCCAGTGCTCGGCATGGCGTCGACGCTGCCGAACGTTTTGACGTCCTTGACGGCGGACGTTGGTGCCGTGGCGGGGGAGGATGAGATGGGCGCCGATGCGGCAGCATCGTCGATCGAGCCGAAGGTCACAGGGGACGAAGCTGCGGAGACGTCAGTACAGCGTTGACGACAGAAGGTATTCCCGCCCAGTCGAGCTGGCGTAAGCGCCCTCGCGCTTAAGCCCCTAGTAGGGCAAGCGAAGCGAGCTCAAGTTGACTCTAGCCGCTTCCCTTCCCTGGTCCGCCTCACCGTACTGCTCAGGGATTGCGTAAACCGCAACCGGAGCAGGTGCGGTGGGGAGGCAGCGCAGCTCGCGCGCAGGGGAACGGCTTGAGCACATCCTGAGCTCAACCGACTTGCGCCGCCCTGAGCTACCCGAGGCGGGCCTTGAGGCGGCTCGGTGCGAGCTCGACGGCGACGCCAGAAACGGCAGGAAATGTGTCACGTACACTGCTTTGCAGCTCCGACATTCGTCCTCGGAATGCTGACACCGTCCTTGATGGGTACGCCTTGACCGAGGGCGGCGCTTGCGCGTCTCGAATGCGAAGGCTGGAACTGGGACGGGGCAGGGGATTGCGAACGACTGGACTGGCTGGAGGTCGGCGGACCCTTTGACCAGGCTGAAGTTCCGGGTAACTTGGAATTCTGCGATGCGGTTCCAGTCGACGACTTGCTCATTCTGCGTGCGCGCGGTGAGCGGCGGGGGAACGTGGCGGTCGTAAGGGAGACGTACGAATGTAAGATATCAATAATCGTTGGCTTTTGGCGCTTTTTGTCGTTTTCGGTCGGTCGAGTCGCGAGTTGGACGGTCGTCAAACTGACCTGCCAGCAGGCGAAAGCTGAGGTCTTTGGTCGTCTAGAGAAGAGCGGATGCGCGAGAGCGATCCGTCGAAAGTCCCGGGAGATGAAGGACTCCGTCAAGGGACTGATCTGGAGTTTACAGATTGACGAAAACCCGATGCGCCCACGCCTACAGCTTGGTCAGCGGCAACTCGGCGAATGTGCGGATACAGCCGGTCCGCCATACCCCTTTCATCTTGTCGTCATGTTCTCCGGACCTTAGCGCCACTGTGGGCGAGCCGTGGAAAGCGCCAGAGGTTGCTGGGACAACTGACAGACCATCTAATCCACCGTACGTGAAGAGACAACATAGCTTGGTCGTGAGCGCTGGCAGGACACGGGGCCGCAAGCGACACAACACGATGCATGCCCCTACTGTTGTTTGGACCCTAGTAATCGTACACGTATCCTCACGACAGGCAATCGTGTCTGCAGTTGCGGATTACACGCGGAGACATGAGGCCATGGCAGATATGCGTACATAAACTCGGAATACATCAGCAACGCATAGTATCCGATTGGCAGGCGACTACTTGTCGGTATGAACTCGTACAAGGGCCATTCTACTGAAGTCTAAGCCGAATCGGAGGGGGGAGTAACCTGGAATTGTGGTGGGACCTCTGGTCGTCCCGCTGACCGTGACTAGTGATGAGCAATTTCCTATCCCGCCCTACGGCTCAATCCACACGAAGATGAACTTCCTCAACCGCAAATCCCGCCTGATCGTCTGAGTTCAGCGCGCGGGGAACTCCCAGGATTGCCACGGGACTCTTCAGATCCCAAATCCCAGGAGTTCCGTGGATATCCTGAGAGTTCCAACCACCGATCACTTTCTCGATCACTTCTGTGCTTGCCACCGGATTGAGGACGATTACCACGGAATAGCGTTGACAGGTTGTTTTGCGTTGTTTGGCACGACCACAGCGCAGTATGGCCTGTTCAGCGGCGTTTATGCAGACCATGCACATGCGTCCAATCTCGTACTGATCCATCGATACTAGTAGAAGTACAGTATTTACCCTTCCGGCCCAAGTCAGGCGCAATCGGACTCCCTCCTGACCTTCTTCGGCTTCGTCGTCAGAACCTTCACCAGCTTCTTCATCTCAGCGAGATCCTGGAGGTCGTCAGCGCCGAGTATCTAGAAATATAATTGTAACATAGTTCGTACCGCCTCGCTTGCGCGCCTCTTCGCTTCCTGCAATCGAGGTCAACGAGCTGTTCATGCAACAGTTGTAGTATGCAGCACATACCGCCTTCTCTCGCTTCGTCAATGCCCCGATGTATGCGTTGAACTGACTGGTAGTACCGTTCCTGTGATCCCTCATGAAGTCGAGGCCAACGATCGATCTTAACGGGCGTGAGCTGATGCACTGCATGAGTAGCGTAAACCTCACCTCCATCCAACTCCGTGAGTACCCAATCGAACCACGTAGACGTCGCTATCGTCCCCGGAATCGGAATCGTCTTGAGCGAGGGTACGAGAAGAGCTTGTACGAGTATCGCGAGCCGCCAAAGTAACCGATTTACGAGCAGCAGAGGGAGGCAAAGCATGGAAAGAAGAGCGCGAACGAATGAGCGTGGTTGCACATCGCGAAGAGCCTGAGTCGGAGGCAAGAGGCGACGTCGGATCGGCACTCGTACCAGGGTCAGCAGCAGAAAGCGTGGTCGGGAAAGTAGCGCTAGGCGAAGTCAAGCGGAGATCGAGCATCGTGTTGGCAATCGTTAGTGTTCGTCTGGAAGCAGAGCGCGTGGGCATAGCAGAAGTCGTCGAGCTAGGGAAGTCTTGCGTTGCTTGCGGGTGCGCGTTCGAAGGGTTGCGCTCTGAAGCGGTACCGTCGAACATCGAGTGAGCAGACGGCGACGGCTGCGACTGCAGTCAGGGTACCGCACGATGCGAAAGGTAGCGCATACACGAGAAAGAATTGTGCGCTTGATGCTCGTCTTCGTCCGCTTCGTGTCCGGCTGACCGTTGGCTTCGTCGACCGCACCGCGCTTCGCAGGTAGCTCGAGCATGTCTTCCATGTTGTTCTCCGGTTCGTCAATAGCAGAGGCATTCGCAGACTGGTCATCGGCATCGTCGTTTCCCTCGGGAGCGAAGTCGCAATCGTCGGGAGGGTCGCTGCTCGGCGGTAGTTCTTCGATATCGCAGTCGTCCAGTTCAGCGGGTATCGGGCGCTCCTTGCCCTTCTTCGTCGCAGTATGTTGCGCGTCGTCGACCTCGCGAAGCAAGTCCTTTGCGAAGCGCGAGTAGTTATCGGCCGCGATCTGCTCGACCTTCCGATTGCCGCGGCACCAACCAAGCTCGCGGAACATCTGCGTCATATGATAGAACACGAACTGGCGAGCGGCGAAGGGCAGTTGCCCCCACTTCGGTGTGAGCAGCTTGAGAAGGTGGAGTTGACGGAGCAGAGCGCGGAAGGTCTCGCGTATCTCAACCGTCCGCTGGCCGTCGACGGGGCGGCCGTCCTCGTCGGTGACGTAGAGCATCGTGGCGTTGACGTTCTGGGAGATATAGGCCTTGCCGCGCTTTGCAGGTTCGGTGGACGTGGGCTTGGGCTTCTCCTTCTTCGCAATGATCCAGTCGTTCTGCTCGTAGTAGGTGGTTTTAGGGCATTGGGCGCGTTCGAGTTGGACTAGCGGAGGGACTTCTATGGCGCTGAGAGCAAGCATTGCCGTAGCCACGGATTCGTCAACGTTGGAAGGGATATTCTTCAGGTCGGTCGCACTCTTGAGCGCCTTCATTAGGTGCGTCATATGCATTCTGAGGGTGAAGGTCAGCGCTCTTCCGCGAGGGGGACTCGGAACGTACTCCAAGGCGTCAAGTCGACGCATACAAGCGCCGCTGGAAAGTTGGTTAGACACAGAGAGTGTATCTGATATCAAGTACGCACTCAAACACCGAAAGTTGTGCGCGCAGCGCCGAGTTCTCCTGCTCGAAGTCTCGCACGGCGGAGGTCGATAGGCACGCCCACATCAGTGTCGCGTATGTTTGAGCTATCTGTCAGGATCTGTCCATCTGGTCATCAACAATCCTACGTGAGAGCGCATATACCCTTACCTGAGGATGGGTACCAGAGCCAGCTGGACGTATGCTGCTAGAAAGAACCTTTTCATGAGATGCAGGGGTCATATTGCTGTGCCATTCCAAGGGAGCAGCAGCGAGGAGCCAAGGTGGTAGATATGGTCCGAAACTTCGCATCAAGGCTTCAGAATATAGGTCATTAGACACAGCGCTGCGATGTGAGCTCTGCATGACGAGAGGGTGAATCTTCGCAGATAGCGACAAGAAGGCAGAGGGAAGCTGTCAGCCTTCTAGAGTTCGAACAAGAAAGAGGCCAGCCAAGACGAGTCAAGAAGATGAAGATGGGAGCAAGAGACAAGATGCGTTTTCCCTGTTTGATGGAGTCATTTCACCCAAATAAGGCAACCCAAGGACAATGGCGTGAATATCATTGTGGCGAGTTGGATTCTAGTTTACAACTTATATTCGACCGGGATCATCGTGGCCTGCTGGCCTTTGAGGGCCTATTCCCTAGTTATTTCTGCTTACACCCTTCAAGGCGCTGGTGATGACTTAAAGCCTGCATGGGCAGCGGTACTCGTAGATACTGCAGCCGCGGATGATCGCATTTGGAGAGCCTTTTTCCGAGTAGCGCGACGCCTCTCAGCGCCTTCGGGACGCTTGTCGAGATAGTCGAGGACTTCAGAAGATATCGTTCTGCCAGGCCCGGGCCTCTCCTTGCACACGTCGCTGAATTGCAGTAGAAACCCGCGGTCATATCTACAAGATGAGTGTCGAGTGGAAGGAAGGGCAGAATTCACGCACATGAACCTCCCGTTCTTTGTATGGATATTCATCTCAGCTGCTGGGCAGATAATGCCCTCAGGGTACTGTACGGAGGTTATATCGCCAATTGCACGTGCATTAGCAAGAGCGGCGTTGAAAGGGGCGAACTCGACCTCTTCCTTCGGACTCGTCGCATTGGCCGCCTCCGCAGGTTGCTCAAGCACGACCTTCTGCTCTTCCTCGTCCTCCTTCCTGTGAATGGCCTCCGAGACCCGCACCGTCTCTTCGCGCTTCCCCCGCCTGGACTTCTTAGCCTCCTCCCGCGCTTTCTCCTCCTCCGCCTGCTTGCGCTTGGCCTCCTCCTGCACGTTGCTATCGCGTCCCCTGCCCTTCTTTCGCCCCTTCTTGACCTTGGAGTTCTTGGCCTTGTGCCACTCCAGATTAGTGTCCGAGGGCGCCGACGTCATGTTGACGCTGGTTGAAGGAGGATGGGATGGCAGCGGGCGTGGGGCGGGTGAGGCATGCACAACATTCGGATTGCCTTGCGCCGACGAGCTGGCGTTCTGAAGCGATGCCAACGCAGACTGAGGATGCGCAGGCGTCTCTGAATCGCTGGGCATCGCTACGGATCCAAGCCGGGCGGTCTAAAGATGCAACCGTATCAGTGTCCGTCACCTCCTGCAAGACATTGGACAGCTGGCACACCTTCAGTTTGGGGATTGCACCGTCTGCTGGCCGTGGTGAGTGGGAAGGCCAGGTCTACACAGGACGAGGACCGGTGCCGCGGTAGAAGAGCGCATCAGCATAGGTACCCCACGGCGCCTATCGATCCATCTCGGGTCTTGGAAGGTCGGCAGGGCGGCGCAAGTGAGGTTCTAAGCTCCATGCTCGCGTCGCGTGCAGGATTAAAAAACGAGTTGACTCGAAGAGGTGTCCTCTTCAAGCTCCGTTTTTGCGAACCGTTGACCGTGCATTATTTCAACCAAAGACGAGAGAGCATACGGGTAGACCCTGAAGTTTGTGGGTTTGGATAGACCAGCTTGCATAAGCGGTCGGTCATTCGAGTGCCCTCAAGTAATCGAGAGTATTGCTACGACAGTGTGTGGGCAACGCTGCAATGTGCGTGTTCACAGAAGGTCGTGGCAAGAGGCAAGCAAGTGAACCTCAAGGAAAGCCCCTGTCGTTGTCACGGCTCTCCGGACCGGTGCTCCTCCGGCTCGAGAACAATAATGGCGCATGCCAAACTGTCGCGAACGCCCACCGTCATGCGTTCCACCATGTTCAAATACCCTCCCGAGCCTCCATCCCGCGTCCCCGATGGTGACGCCGCCATACGATCCACCGATAACGACGCTGCCCTCGCGCGTCTCTCCGCCGTACAGAAGCAGTACCTCGCCGATCCCTACATCCGCTTCTTCGTTCCCCGCGCGCACCTACAACCTCCTCGGCCGCCTCTCATCAATGTCGGGACCTACCTGCGCGGTGTTGCGATAGACTCGCTTGTTGACTCTTTCCTGGCGATCAACGCCGTGGAGAATCCGGGCAAGCAAGTACAGATCGTGAGCCTCGGTGCGGGGAGCGATACGAGGTTCTGGCGGATTGCGGTGCGTGAGGATGGGGTCGGGGGATGAAAGGATGTTGCTCACGATGCACATCGTGCAGGAAGGCAGGTGAACAGAAGGAGCACATCGCGTCGTACATTGAGGTCGATCTGCCGGAGAACACAACCAAGAAAGCCATGGCGATCAAGAAGAGCAAAGAGCTCTTTGCGCTGGTGGGCGAGGCGAAGCTCAGTGCGTGTACTATCTCTCCACTCTTCTTCCGCTTTCTTGCTCATCGGCCCCTACCCTCGCAGTCAACGGCGGCATGGGCCTTCACTCTGCCAAGTACCACCTCCTCCCCGCCGACCTGCGCCACCCACCCGACCAAGCCTTCGCCGCCCTTACACCTGACATTCTCTCTCCCTCCCTTCCTACTCTCCTCCTCTTCGAATGCGTTCTGGTGTACATGACCCCCGCCGCGTCCGCTGCGCTCATCCAGTGGTTTGTTGACCGGATCAGCGCGCCGCTCGGAGGCATAGTGTACGAGATGTTCGGGCTGAACGACTCGTTTGGAATGGTTATGGTGAATAATCTGAGGGTGGGTGTCTTCATCCAATCTCCCAGTGCTTGAGGTCTGATATAGTGTCCGTCATCTAGGTCCGCAACGTCTCCCTCCCCGGGGCGGAACCATACCCCACATTCGCGTCCCTCCCATCGCGCTTCACCCAGCATGGCTTCCAGCACGCGCAAGCCCTGACCCTTAAGGACATTCGCCAGCAGTATATCGAGGACGAGGAGCTCGAGAGGTACGTCTTCACATCCGATTGCCTCGGCAGTTGAACAAGCCTACTGACTTTTGCGCGACACCGCAGAATATCCCACCTCGAAATGCTCGACGAGATCGAGGAGCTTGAGCTCGTGTTGGCGCACTACGCGATTACTTGGGGCGTGCGTACGCCGGGGCCGCCATCGCCAGCCTGGGCCGCATGGGGATTGAAGAAACGGAGTCAGGAAGATGATGAGGAGTAGAGGCTTCAGTGAAATGTGATCTTTCCTGTGGAATTGGCAGTCTGGAGCCATAGCTTGCAGCTGAGCGCTGAGTGTCCACGCCGAAGTGGCCGTATACG
Source organism: Schizophyllum commune H4-8 (assembly GCF_000143185.2). Classification (NCBI taxonomy): domain Eukaryota; kingdom Fungi; phylum Basidiomycota; class Agaricomycetes; order Agaricales; family Schizophyllaceae; genus Schizophyllum; species Schizophyllum commune. Next base: position 829,987 of record NW_026089545.1, on the reverse strand, counting down.
AGCTCGTCTACGTCCGTGCCACAAATGTACTATCATCACCCTACACCGTATAAATCGCCAATATACTCATCCTGAACAACCACGCGTGGTCCGAGCTACTGAAATCCGCCTCTCCAAACGCGCGCACCTTCCATGGGTTCCATTTCACCAGTATCGCGTACGGGGAGTCGCGCGTTTGCGGCGGCATTCCATGGAGCTCAGTCCCTTCACCTGTCGGTGTGACCTCCGCCTCCGTGGGCAGTTCCGCCTCCCTAATCACTGGGGCCAGCGCAGTCCTTATAACCGTCGGACTGAGCACGCCCTCCGCAAAGATCGCATCACTTTCCCCCGTCGGATAGTCCTCCAAAGCCTGCACGCGCTCGACATCCCACACCGACCGTCGCAGGGCGAGCGTGCGCAGCGCAGGCAGACTCTGCACGAGCTGCTCGGGATCGAACTTGATGGTGGAGTCCTTGCAGAAGAGGTGGAGGAAGGCGAGGCGGGGCATATGTTCGAGGCGGTCGAGCTGGGAGTGGGTGAGCGAGATCGAACGCAGGTATGGAGGGAGATCAAACGCAGGTGCAAGAGGGGCGTAAAAAGAGAAAAGGTCAGCAAGAGGAGATCAACATACCATCGGATGGAGGTACGGCAGTTCGAAAGTCGAAACATCGTTCAAAGGATTTTCAGGGTCTTGATGTCGAGTACCCCAACAGACGGCGAGAGCTTCCAGCTCGAGAGGCAAGGCATCGGCAACGCGCTCCCAGCCATCTTGCCGCAGGGCGATTTCACCGAGTCCAAGCACGCGCAGCGCGGGGAGGCTGCGAAGAAGGTCGGGCAGCACTCTCGGCAGCCAAGAGCGTTTATTGGGAATATTGTCAATGCCCAGGAATAGCCGTGTAAGCGTGGCCCGCCCAGAAAGAAAGCGGGTTATATATCCCATATGCTTTTCTTTGAAAGTCGCAAAGATGAATCTGCATGGCACGGTATGGACGGCGAACGAGCGCAGAGAGGGTACGCAGCGCGGGTCGGCGGAGTAGTCTGGCAGAGCGTGCATTACGGTCGGCCGGACATCCGCGCTCAGGCGCAGGTCCTGCAGCACCGTCGCGTGCCGCAGGATGAACGCCAAGTCCGGCGCCCGACTCCAGTTCGTGCACGTGTCGAAGCAGAGCTCGAGACTGACGAGCTGGTCGAGGATACGGATGGGGATGTCTTTGAACTCTTCCGCTCGCGAGGTGACGTGGCGGATGTTATCGGCAAACTCGAGGTGGTTGAAGGGGATGTTGTCTACCCAGCCCCAGGAAGAGCCGATGATTTCGTTGACGTCAGTGCCATTCTCTCCTACGTATGGCACGAGTAGGACGTTGGTGTAGCTCTTGACGTATTCGATGGTGGAGTACAGCGCGTCGGGACAGTGGGCGCTAGAGAGAGGCATGAGATGCAGGTACAATCCGGGGATGAGAAGCGTACTAGGGCAGAGTAAGATTCTCCACGCTCGGCGGGATGTACTCGCACAGCCGTACGGTATCAAGGACTCCGTGCGGTATGAAGGTCAGCGTGCGAAGGGACTGCGTCGCCTTCAGAGCCCTCGTCAAAGTTTCTGTTAGATCGTCAATCAGGACTCACCAGCTGCCAGGGAGAGATATACTCTTCTCAAAGACGCCCAAGGTCGAGCGCTCCATATACTCGACTACAGTCAAGTCTCTCACGATGCTAGCAAACGTGGGATCCACACAGCAGCGTTCTAACAGCTCATAGGAACGTGTAGCCAGAGCCTCCAGAATCTCATATCGTTCGGTGTTGTTTGTAAGGTCTTTGGCCAGGTCTTCGGTGAAGAAGTAGACTTTGATTGAGGAGAACAGGCAACGGAGCGCGATGTCGTGCAAGGAGCGACAAACGGAGAGAACGACGCGCTGCCATGGGGTGCCTAGGTTCTGCACCACCATAGACCAGATCTCGGGTGGCAGCTGTCGTACGACATCGTGGCTGACGTTCATCCAGGCCAAGAGCGGGCGGTCCGCGAATTTCGCGAGTCGAGCGGGATGGGTGATGCGAACAAGATGCGGGCCAATAAAAACATGCCGAATTGAGCACAAGGGCCGGCAGCAGCGGGCCGGCCCCACGGAGGAGAGCGGGGCCGTCCCGATCCCCTGACCCCGGCTGTCCGCCGCCACGGAGGCGTGGATATCTTTTCTTCCCGCCGTCCACGTCGTCCGCACCCCCTTGTCACGAACAGCCATGGCCAAGGTCCTCTCCGGCAAAGACGTCGCCGCCCACAACAAGCGCGACGACTGCTGGATCATCATCCACGGTGCGTGGTGCGCGCCAGTCAGGCGGGACCCCGGACTGACTGAAGGGGTTCTGTTCCTTCAGGCAAGGCTTACGACGTCACGGACTTCCTCGATGGTGCGTTCGTCTATACACCGTTACGGGATGCATATCTGACGTCTGCATCAAGACCACCCGGGTACGCATGATCAGTGTGCTGCTTTTGGCGCGCCCCATTCTAATGCCTCCGGGGCATAGGCGGCAGCAAGATCATTCTCAAGTATGCCGGCAAGGACGCGACGGCGGAGTATGACCCCATTCACCCCCCGAACACCATAGAGGCGAATCTCCCTCCTGAGAAGCAGTACGTCCATGTGATAGGATGTCTACTTCTCTCAAGCTCACCCCTCCCTAAGTCTCGGACCTGTGGACCTCAACACCGTAGAGAAGGTGGAGGTCGTGATCACAGACAGGGAGAAGGAGAGATTAGAGCGCTTCAATGCCCGTCCCCTGCTCGATAACATCCTGAATCTTCATGACTTCGAGGTGCGCCGCAACGCTGTGATATGATCGCAATGCTAAAGCTACCTTGGCAGGCCATCGCGAAGCAGGTCATGCCTGAGAAGGCATGGGCATACTACTCCTCCGCTGCGGATGATGAAAGTGAGAGCATACGCGACACCCTGTTACTGTTCGTTGACCGACCTATTCAGTCACGAATCGTGAAAACCACGCCGCATACCATCGGTCTGTATGTGCGATAGGCGTATATCCTCGAGTCTGACATCCTCCAGGGTGTGGTTCCGCCCACGGATACTGCGGGACGTTACGAATGTCGACTGGTCGACGACTATCCTGGGGCACAAGACCAGTATGCCGATCTACATCGTAGGCATCTACATTAGCCTGCGCCGTCGTGCTGGCTAACTCCTACTCCAGTCGGCTACTGCGTTGGGCAAGCTCGGGCACCCCGATGGCGAGCTGAACCTCACGCGTGCAGCTGCCAAGCACGGTATCATCCAGATGGTACGTTTCACTGCTCGGGCTTGATATCACTACTCACGAATGTTGTAGATACCTACTCTCGCGTCATGCTCGTTTGACGAGATTGTTGACGCGGCTGCGCCGGGTCAAGTACAGTTCTTCCAGCTGTATGCCTTCCGCTTCCATGATAGGCGCTCTGAGCTCACTCTCGTACTAGATACGTGAACAAGGACCGCAACATCACCAAGCGGATCGTACAACACGCAGAGAAGCGCGGCATCAAGGCACTCTTCATTACCGTCGACGCGCCCCAGCTCGGTCGAAGAGAGAAGGTTCGCATGCTTCCGATATCTTCTCCTTGCAAGCAATTTTGACCCCGCGCCCAGGACATGCGTATGAAGTTCGACGCCGAGGACCCGAAGGTGGTCACCGAAGGCGAGAAGGTCGACCGATCGCAGGGCGCTGCGAGAGCGATTAGCGTCAGTAATCTTGCTCCCATTCTCGCCATCTAGCACTGACCCGTCTTTTCAGACCTTCATCGACCCCGGCCTCAGCTGGGCGGACATCCCCTGGTTCAAGAGCATCACCAAGAGTGCGTACCTTACCCCCTCCTCATCACCCTTCTCTCCACTAACAAATTACCCCCTCTCCAGTGCCCCTCATCCTCAAGGGCGTTCAATGCTGGGAGGACGCGCTCATGGCCTACGATGCCGGCCTCGCCGGCGTCGTTCTCTCCAACCACGGCGGCCGGCAGCTCGACTTCTCGCGCTCGGGCCTCGAAGTGCTCGTCGAGGTCGTGGATAACTTGACGGCGAAGCGCGGGCTGAAGTTTCCGAACGAGAAGTTCCAGCTGTTTGTGGACGGTGGGGTGCGGCGGGCGACGGATGTGATTAAGGCGATTGCGCTGGGGGCGAATGCGGGTGAGTGGGATTTGGGCTGGGGTGGAAAGGGCTGATGGTTGACGAAACAACTAGTCGGCGTCGGCCGTCCGTTCATCTATGCGTTCTCGACGTATGGCGCGGAGGGCGTGGATAAGGCGATCAATATTCTTCACGTAGGTTATCTTGCTGCTTTGAGCAGATACATGCTCACCCTTCGCAGGACGAATTCGCCATGAACCTCCGCCTCCTCGGCGCCCCGACCATCAAGGACATCGTCCCCGAGATGGTCGACGCGCACAACATCCACTCGCACGTCGTCGCCGTCCCAGGCGACCGGCTGTACGACGCCAACTGTGAGCTTTATCTTGTTCGACCGGATATCGGGCAGCGCTAATCAGCATGCCCCGCAGACGAGAGCATGCAGCACGCGAAGCTGCAGGACGTGAAGGCGAAGTCGAAGTTGTGAGCGTGGACAGAGGAGAGGGGAGGACATCTATCTAGTACACGTTTGGATATCGTGACGACTATCCGGAGTATATATGCATCTAGGGGCATGGATAGATCAGCGAATATTGGCGACAAGTGCCGGAGTCAGATCGAACTATGGGTGTATGTGGGCGACATTTCACGTGCTACACCACGTGAGTGCGTGTGCGCAATTGTCACACGAGTCACAGTCGTCGGTTCGCCTCTCTTTACCGCCACCAAGCTACTTGCTCATCCGACCCCGTGAGTTTCGATTCATCCATCATCTCTGAATGAACTCGCAGGATACTAACATGGGCTACTGCATAGCAGATCTCACTATTTTTCTCATGGATCCCAGCGGCCGTGCAGCCCTGCTACAGGGGGCTGCTGCCTTGGCCGACCTCTCTCGTATGCGGTCAGGATGGGCACCTTCCGTTGAAGAGGCTCAGGAGATGCGACGGCATGCAGAAGACCTCGTGCCACATCTGACCGAGATTGAGCAAGAAATGGGCCAGGCAGATGCGGAGATGAGGGAGCTAAAGCACGCCTTGCGGCTGGTCGGGACCCGATTAAAAGCTCTCAAAAAAGCGCATGCAGCTATAGGTGCCCAGTCCAGGATCTCCGAGTCTATGGCGGCGCCTATCAGACGACTTCCTGTTGAGATCATGACCGAGGTCTTCGCGCACGTCTTGGATAACGTGGGCTTCTACCCAACCGATATTCACCGTCTATCCACCATCTGCTACGCATGGCGAGATATCCTACTGTCGACGCCGACGCTCTGGGCGAGGATCAAAGTGGGCGACCGCAACAGTGACGTCTGGTATAGCCCTGCCAATGCAGCGCGAAACCTTCGTGATCACCACGCCTTCGTTCGTGCGCAACTGCGGTGGTCGGCTGCAGCGCCGCTGCACATCGACGTATTCGTTCCTGCGGTGATTAAGAAGGGGTCGTTCACCCCCGTATGGAAGGACATTTGCCGGGAGTCGCATCGTTGGAAATCCGCCACCTTCTGGAGATATGATCTCACATACCATGAGCAATTCCAACTCGACCATCCTCACATCCACCTACCCTCCCTTGCGGCCCTACAGGTCTATGGTCCTCACATAACCCTTACACCCTTTTTGGACGCCCCGCATCAGCAAACCACAAGTTGCCTGATTGCCTTACGGCTGTCTTACCGGCTTGACAATTCGGGTAAGACTTCGGTAAGGCCATCAGACGGGACCATAAGACGTGCAAACTGTAAGACGTCAGACGTGGTAGCCACCTTCCAACATATATTTGTCCCCTCCCACTCGAGAACAAGCAGAAATACCCTACTTGGTGTACAGATGTTATATGAGATAGCCAGAGGAGCCCGAGGATGTCGCATGTCGGCGAGATCAACAAAGACGCGCTATGCGCGTCCTCTCTCCACAAAAGATATTCAATGATGCCTTATCCCACTTCCGTACTATAGTGAACCGCAACCGATAGGGAATGAATGCGCTGTTCATACGATACGAAAAGGCTGCTCGGCAAAACCCGCTCAAGGTGAACGCGCCGAGTCTGTTTGGCCTGCCCTCAAGCGGCGATCATTGACGCGTCACGTAGCTCCGCTTCCTCGTCTCCGTCCTCCATCGCGGCATGCGGGTTTCTCTAGTCCCACCTCACGAATGCCGGCCATGTCCAGGACATTGCTAACGCTCTCGACAAAGGTCCCCGCGACCTTCCGAATTTTACGCGCGCTTTCAGTGGCGCAATACCCGTCATCGGCTTCACGCTCGCCAGCTCGAAACACGCGCGCACGATCACAGCCGTGCCTCGCCGTCACCAGCTTCTCGATTTAATCAGCAATATAAGCAGGCATATCCACTCCCCCCGGGATCAAGCTCGTTTACATAGCAGCAACATCCTGGCTGAGCGCGTCAACGGTCTCGCGCGTGTTTCGCGCTCCGGCCTGCGGCGAGACAAGGCATGGCCTCTCTTTCATCTTCTCGCAACCCCCCTCCGCGCGCGTCTTCGACACAACGGACTCACATCCCACGAGGCACGTGCATCGCGGCGGGTTACGACAGGCGATCCTTCCGGCGAATCGGATGATATCTTGATGTGTATTGGTGTGTGTATGACATTCTTGAGTTGTGCATAGACGCTAACCAGTGCTGCAGAGCGGGCGAGACGCTGTCCTCAACAGTACAGGATGCTTTGAGCTGCAATGTACGTACGCCCCTGCATGTTGTGCGTCCGCAAGCTAACGTCTCAATACGTAGCTTCACCTACATGATTGACCTCTCCCCTTTGCATGCTATCGTGCCACGTCCCCTCTCGCCTTCTGCTTCGACACTCGTCTTGCTTCTGGCGTCCACGGACACTACAGTAGCTGACAGTGACTGTCTAGATAACGTGACCTTAGATAGTCTTTAGGATTAGTTTTAGTCGTTGGGTTAAAGAAGATGTGAAATTTAATCAGTATTCTTCTATCTTGTGTTGGATAGCGTGGTTATCAGATCCTGCAAGGCAATTTGAGCATGTCTATCAGTTACCTTACCTTGTCTGCAAGCCGTCTGACGGTGTCTGTGAGCCTGCTGAGAGCGTCTGTAGATGCCTTGAGGGCGTCTTATGGTCGTCTTACAGCACCTTTCGTAAGACAACGAGGTCTTATATTGGCCGCGTACCTTCTTGGTAAGAAGGGGCTTCTTACGCCTCTTATGCATCTAATTGCCTTGTATAAGGCACTTAAGCCCACTTGTGGTTTGCTGATGCCGAATCTTCGACATCTTTATATTGGAAACAGCTCTGCTCTGGCCTGGGCCAAACCATTCCCCGACTGGAAGCTGACCACGCTGGAGCTGGTGTTTGCCTTGAAAACTGCGCTATCGCAATCGAGAAGCTGTGCTCTAGTCTTACGACGCTGCATGTCAGCGGCGTCACCGTCAGTGACCAGATGCAGCCCCCCATAGCGACAGTCACACTTCCTTCACTGGAGAGTTTGCATCTGGGTGGGAATGCCGCGCAGCTTGTAGGCTCCATGCTCACTGTACCGTGCGTTCGAAATCTTACACTCGATGCATTGGACTCAGAGTTCGACGGCCACGTCATATGCCAATTGGTCCGGCGTTCATCTGCAACGATCAGCTACCTTTCCCTCCAGCCGCACAACGCCTCCGACGAATCAATCAAACATATTCTTTGGGGCTTGCTCACTGTGACGCAGCTGCACCTGAACGTCGAGTTTGGCTGGCGCGCTCTACTTCAAAAAGAGTTCTTCGCCTATTTGACCCCGTCCGAGGAGAATCACGACTGCCTCCTTCCCAACCTACAGCAGTTCTCTATCCTTGCTTCCAGTACAAAAGATCCTGGAGAGCTTCCCCTCAATGCTGTCATTGAGATGCTGCGCGATCTTCGCGCCAAAAACATCGCTGTTGACGGCCAATTATACCCAGCTCTTGTCGAACGCTCACTAACTCGCAACCCTGGAGATGACCTCTTGTAAGTTCCCTCCAAGTAAATAACGAAAAATTGCCACCGCTCATGTACACATGTTTCAGCGACGACTCCGACAGCGACGTCGATGACGATGAATATGAGTTCGTTGAACTGGACACCAGTGAGGACGATTCTGATTGCGATTCATGTTACTCTCTCGACGACGAGGAGCGCGAATGGCTGCGCGAGCCAGAAAACGTCTACAAACCCCGTATGCATCTTTCGAAGCCCATATTCATCAGAAGTCTGACCACAAATGCCCGCACAGCAGTGAAGTAAACTGGCGCCGAGGGTACAATATGTAATTCCTAGCTCAATGTGCACGTACAATTACATTCCATGTGATTGTATGGCCTTTTGTGGACGCAAAAAATCAGTTGAAATATTCACCGGGTGGCATTACTTAGTCGAACAATGGGTGGTTGTGGGCGCTCGATCAATAGCTCACGTGATAAAGCCAGCGATTTCCGTGCTGCGCCAATCGAGTTCCCCATTTCCTCTGAGTCTCAACGGGCGCCCTACCTGATTATCTCATGGAGGCCCTTGAAGACTCCATGGACGCCATAGACAAAAACCCTCTGAGGCAGCGGGCTGCCGCACTCGCCAACCGTACACGGCTTCGCTCAGGATGGGTGCCTCCGCAGGCAGAGGCGCAAACACTGCGCGAAATGGCCAGCGAGCTCGAGAAAATCCTATCGCAGATGACGGAGGATATCGCCGAGGCCGACCGAGAGGTCGAGCGACTTCAGCAGGCGCTGCGGCAAACTCAGAGCCGCCGCGCAACGCTTACCGAAGAGCGTGCTCGGATGCGGGAACAAGTCAGCTCCTGTCTGGCTTTGGCGGCGCCTGTACGGAGACTGCCCGGGGAGGTTCTGAGCCAAATCTTTACATATGTCCTGGATCATCCTGTGTTCTTCACGGAAGAGCTACGCCAACTCATCGCCGTGTGCCATGCATGGCGCAACGTTGTGCTGTCGACATCCAGTCTTTGGTCGACTGTCATGATATGCTGCACTATGAATGATCTCCGTCTTTCCGATACTCGAGGTCACGCTGCTTTCGTACGTGCACAACTTCGATGGTCAGCCAATAGGCCCTTGTCCATCTGTTTGCTCATCGACACTGGCAATCGCAGTCTAGCTAGCCAGCTATGGGCGGCGGCTCGTGAAGAGGTATATAGATGGAAACGTCTTACCGTCAAGGCCGAATATCCCCCAGCCAGCTATGCGGCATCCTGGGTTAACCATCTGCCCCTCTGTCTTCCGATTCTTGAGTACCTGGAATTCAGCGGCGTCGCCTCGCCTCCTCCATTCAAGGTTTTCGTTGATGCACCGAGGCTTCGACATCTCAGGATCGACACCAAGTTCGAGCCATGGGGCATGGATTTCCCACACTCATGGCGGCTGACCACGCTACATCTGGGGAACACACTCACAGTCGACTGCCTGTCCGCCCTGAAGGGGACCTGCGCAACCCTGAAGGAGCTCAACCTTGGATACATAGACGTGGATGATCCTCTTCAGCACGCAACTGCGCCCGTGACGCTTCCCCTTCTGGAGAAGTTGTGCATCACCGGTGCCGCTGTGAGATGCATAGGCTCCAGTCTGATCTTCCCTTCGGTACACCATCTTTGCATCAACGGCTTACACAGAGAGTCGGAATGCGAGGATACCGTCGCCATGGTCCAACGTGCATCCGCGACAATTACGACTCTCGAGCTTACTCCTTTCCTAGTCTCGCAGCAAGCGGTGCTACACCTGCTGAAAGGCTTGCCAACCGTGACACATCTCGTGCTGTATACCTATTTCACTCGCGCAGCCTTTGGCGAAGGCTTTTTCCATGACTTGACGCCATCCGTGGATAACCCCGACTGTCCCTTTCCCAACCTACGACGACTCACGGCGGAACTGGGGCGCACCAAAAACGTGGGGGAAATATCCTTTGCCCAACTCTTGCCCATGCTACAGGATCTACGTAGCCAGGAGATAACGGTTGGCGAGAGAACCTATCCCGCTTTAACAGAGCGTACGCTCAAGGGCATTCCGGGCGATGCACTCTTGTAAGTACCCCTTTGCCATATCTCCGTGCCGTAGGCTAATTGATTCTGCCCAGCGATTCTGGTAGCGACACGGAGGACGAAGATTACAATCCGAGTGACGAGGACTCCGAGGCCCTCGAGTCCGACGCCGACAGCGATTGTTTGACGGAGGAGTCCGATGAACCGTAGCACAAAGGCCGCGATGTCGCCATTGTAAATGTGGTTCTTCGTCTGCGTATACTCGGTGCGGTGCGTACATACTAGGCATAGTCGGTCGCCGCGTCTGATTACATAGGATACAGATCATCGTCACTAGCCCATTGCTACGAACATCTGCAAGCACTTCAACTGTACTCACTTTGAACGATATCAAAGCTGGTCTTTCTGCTTAAGCAGTGGTTCCCCGAAGTCAAAGATGTCACAGGGATGCTCTCGGGTCGACTCGTGATCCCAATTCATTCCCCGTCTTGTCCTCTCCGCTTATTTCACGCTGCCGGAGCAGATGATCGCACCTCACAAGCCCCCCGACGTAATGCTCGTCCTACCCTGTGTTCTACGTCGATAGTCATGGGGCTCTTCAGGTGCGTAAACCGGGTACGAACGACGCCTTATCCGACCTCCCGCTATATAAACTGAGTGCAGGTCGACGTACCCTCACTGATAGCCCATCTCCAATGGCTCAACCCCAGACTTTCCCTCCTACCACCCTCCCCACGCTTGATACCCTTGGCACGACTGTAGCCGATGGCGAAGTCGATGCGAACGCGTTAGCCACCGAATGGTTCGACCAGTTCACCCGCGCCGCAAGCGCCGGCGATGCAGCCGCCACCGTCGATCTGTTCATCTATGGCTCTTACTGGCGCGACATCCTCGCCCTCACCTGGGACTTTCGCACGTTCCATGGCGCCGACAAGATCAGGAGCTTCCTCACCGATCAGCTGCCCGTTATGCACCCACGCGACTTTCGCTTGACGCCCGGCTCAGCAGGCTTTTTCCGCCAGTACACGGATCTCGTCTGGGTTAACGCGCTGTTCACCTTCGAGACGGATGTCGGGCTTGCTTCCGGCGTCCTTCGCCTCGTACCACAGAAGACTGGACCCTGGAAGTGCGCGATACTGTTCACCAACTTGGAGGACTTGAAGGGTTTTCCAGAGAGGGCTGGACCGCACAGGAATCCTAATCCCAATCATGGTCTATGGGAGGCCCAGCGGAAGCAGGAGCTGGCGTTCGAGAATACGAACCCCACGGTGCTGATCATGGGCGCCGGGCAAAGTGGGCTGGAGCTGGCGGCGCGTTTGAAGGCCCTTGGTGTCTTGACTCTCGCTGTCGACAAGAACATGCGAGTGGGCGACAATTGGAGGAATAGGTGCGCGAACTTGCAGCATATCAAATCACTTGAACTGACACAGCGCGCAGATACGATGCGCTGTGCTTGCACGATCCAGTCTGTACGTAGCCGACGTCTTTCCTTCAAGCGCGTTGCACTGACCATGGTCATAGGGTACGACCATATGCCGTACATACCGTCAGTATCTCCCTTCATTCTCATGAAGCCTGTCCCTGATCTCCGACCTCAGTTTCCCTTCTACGTGGCCCGTATACACGCCCGCTCGAAAGGTAAGCACGCGTTGCACCCTGAGCTACTTTCTCTTACCTATACATCTTACTGCAGCTCGCGAATTGGCTGGAAGCATACGCGGACGCTCTTGAGCTCAACGTCTGGACAGGGACGACCGTTGTTCAAGCCGATCAGGACCCGCAGACGGATATGTGGAACATTTTGGTGCGGCGCGCAGACGGCACAGAGCGCATCTTTAACGTCAAGTACTTCGTCTTCGCTCCCGGTGTTGGTGACGGGTATGCCGAGCTCCCCAAATATCCGGGCATGGTACGTCTGAAGCGCCAAAAACCAACCGCTACTCACGCTACCGTAGGACGAGTTCAAGGGGCAGATCCTTCACTCGACGTCCCACAAGCGGGCCTCCGATCATGCGGGGAAGAAGGTCGTTATCGTTGGGGCTTGTACTTCTGGTGAGTCTCGTGCTAGAGGTAAGCGTTATGATTGCTGAGATATCCTAGCGCATGACATCGCGTCCGACTATTATAGACAGGGCATAGGTGAGCCTGATCCGAGCGGACCTCCTGATTCAGCTCATGACCCTCGTAGATGTGACCCTCTATCAGAGAAGCTCTACGTATGTGATGACCACCAAGAACGGCTTCCCCATTTTGCATAAGGGTACGCGACGCCGTGACGTTATCCATACTGTCTAATGCCATCTTCGCAGGCCTTTACACGGAGGACGGACCTCCCGTCGACGTTGCTGACCGTCTCAACGCGGCATTCCCCAATCTTGTCATGTTCGAGCTCGCCAAGCGCCTCGCAATCCAGATCGCCGAGGCGGACAAGTGAGTTTTCTGTCACCAAGTATCATTCGACGTTAACGCGTCTTTCCAGGGAACTGCTCGATGGCTTGAAGCGTGTTGGATTCCGCACCAACATGGGGTACAAGGACGCGGGTTTCCTGCTGCTCGCTTGGGAGCGCGCAGGCGGCTACTATTTAGGCAAGCTCTCAACAGAATATCGAGCGCGCAAGCTCAAGGCTCTTTCGTGCAGATGTTGGCGCAAGCCAACTCATCATTGACGGCAAGATCAAGTTGAAGAGCGGTCCGCATATCGAGACTTTCACCCCGACCGGGCTCAAGTTCGACGACGGTAGTGAGCTGCCTGCAGACGTTGTTATCTTCGCCACGGGGTATGTATATTCTTCTATCACACAAGGATGTTCTTCTAACGCTGCATCCTACGTAGCATTGGCTCCGTCCGCCACGCCATCCGCCGCGTATGCGGTGAAGAGCTTACGAGCCGTGTCAAGCCCATCTGGGGCCTGGACGAAGAGGGCGAGCTTAAGGGCTGCTATCGCGACCTGGGGCCGAAGGGGTTATTCGCCATGATGGGTGCGTTCTCTCTCCTTTCAAGCTTATAGTACCTCGCGGCTGACCAAGTCACAGGAAATCTGGCACTCTGTAGATTCCACTCGAAGCACGTTGCGCTTCGTAAGTATCATGCTATCGCGGGCGTTGTCGACGCTGATCGATCTTCGCAGAGATCAAGGCCATGGAGGAGGGCGTCTTCGGTCAACGTTACTCGCTAGATTCAAAGGCCTAGACGTGCATTGTCCGCGAGCTTAAAAAGCTTTGACACTCAACTGTAACTGTTACTGTACTCACTTGTTCCATCATCTCCTTACGTCTCTCTGTACCACCAATTCGTGTTAATCTTTCGTATTTCATGAGCCACAATGAACATCAATTACTCGCCTAGGGCGATCCATGTACATACATAAGCACAGTCCACAAATGAACCCACAAGTCCAGAAGACGAACAGACATCCACAATTATCCAAGCTCTAAATTGTCTATCCATCCATCTAAACAGCCTCTCCGTACGCTGGCGGCGCATCGCCCGCCTCCGTCTCCATGCCTGACACCAAGCGCTCGAAGCGCACGTTGCGCTCCATGAGCGCATCCATCTCGCGAGACCGCAGCGACGGCATCGACGCGGGGTTGATGGGCGTGCTGTCGATGGCGGAGACGGTCGAAAGGGACGAGTCGGAGGAAGCCTTGGTCGCGGTGCGCTCGAGGACGAGCTTTGGGGCGTGCTGCTGGCGCTCGTGCTCGGCGCAGGGGCAATCGTCCATGTTCGTATCCTCGAGAGCGCCCTGGAAGGTCTCCGAGTATCGTGGTAAGGCAGTCCATTCAGGGTTGCAACGGCACTGAGACATTCGTCAGCCTTTGACATTGATATTTGATTTGAAGGGCGGCACTCACCGACAACACCTGCACCGGGCTCTGCACCACGATATCGAAGAGTTTCCGCTTACCCGTCTTCGGGTCGATATGCAGGTCGTCCCCCCGCTCGACGCGCACGAGCACCTTGAGGGTATGAGTGATGTGAATATTGCTCGACTTGTTCTTATTCGAGAAGCGGAGTACATTGCACGACTTGGGCATCGGGACGTCCTTGTGGAAGGACCACGGTCCGGGGCCCATGAGGTTGGAGGCGAACTCTGAGAGGTCCTCATCAGGCTCGGTGAGCTCGCGCATAGGCGATTCGAGGAAGGCTTGCGGGTCGTCGGAGTCGATAGGGATTAGAGGAATGGGTTTCTCGCCATCGTGTTTGACCGAGAGAAGGAGAACGCGGGAGATAGGATCTGTGCGCGAGAGCCGTCGTTGATGATAGTATTCTACTTTTTCTGCGCATGTCGTCAGTAGACCGAAGGGCTTGAGAAAAGGATCGCGACTAACCTTCCAAAAATACAGCGAACCGGTACATCTTGACTTTCATGAGCGGCATGAGGGTCACCGAGACAGGTATCGAGCCGCCGATGTAGAAGCTGCGGCCCGAGATGGTAATGAGGTACTGCAGCTGCTGATCCCACTGCCGCTCGACGATGATATTCTCGGTGTCTTCCGTATCCTCTTCCATGGGACAATGGATCATCATCACCTCGCGTTGGTCGGATAGCTTGGACGTAAACGTTCCCGGCCGATGCACGTTCGCCTTCAACCGCCATATCACGGACCCGTAGTCGCAACGCAGAGTCGGCGGCGCATCTCCAGGAATGGTGAACGAGATCGGATACGTGTACGTGCCTACGGCAAAGCAAGAACAATCAGTCAGTCTCCCTGGCGATGAACCGCAACCCAAGACGAATGCCACACCCACCTGGCCTGAACTCTTTCCACTCCGCGTTCCCTGCCGGACCCGGTGACTGTTCTTCGTGCACGACAGACTTTTCGAGCCCAAACAGGCCGCCGACTTTCCCAAGCCTGGAGCGCTCTTTTGAACGGACAGCAGACCCTGATTCCTCCCGGTCGTATGCACCCCGTTCCATTGCTCGCCCTCGCCTGATGGGTGTTACGTCTGGCGGAGGAGACGGGCGGCGGGTGCTACGGGACTTGGACCGGACCGCGTCCAGAAGTGCAGTCGACATGGTAGAGAGGCTGAAGCGGCTGGAACGCCGGCGGCCATTGCGCCCACGTTCTTCGCGACTGGGGCTGCGGTCCTCGGGTGAGAGAGGTGGGGTGGCGATCGTCGTGGTGCGAGAGCGGCTATGGGACATGGGGCTGTCGATGTAGTCGCTCGACGGGATGTGACGCGAGCTCGAGTGATCGCGTAGGGAGTGAAGACTCGAACCAGACGAGGTTGTCGGCAATCCCGAATTTGGCGTATGCAAAGCAGAACCAGACGAGTTCATCAACGCAGAAGCTGTGAAATTAAGTCTGTCCGTTCAGACGCATTACATCCTTGCAGCAAACCAAGAGGACTCACTGCTTCGAGGGACGCCAGCCTCCGGGCCCAGCTCCGCCATTAGCGCCGCGCGCATGTCTTCCAGGGTGCGCGTCGGATCCTCGGCCGGTCGCGATGGGTCCTCATGGATTTGGGGGAGCTGCCCAAGCGAGCCCGCAGCCGTGGGGCTCATCATGAGATCCCCCGAGCGGGTAGACTTTGGCGTATACGGGGGCGTATAGGGTGGCGCGATCTCGCTCTGGTGGTGCGAGTGCGGGTGGCGGCTGAAGTTGGCGGCGTCAAGGCTCTGCCCGCGCGCGACGCGGGTGATCGGGGCAGAGTAGTAGTCCGAGGAGTCGGAGCTCGTACGCGAGGACGTGGGCTGCAGCTCCGCGCCATTTTCAGCCTCGCGCTCGCGGACGGGGGAGGGGGATCGGGTGCGGGCAGTTTGGCGCCCGCGCCGCCATTCGAAGTCGCGCTCATGATCGTCGTCGTTCAGATTGATGCCTGGTCCAACGGAGACTCCACGGCGCGGTCCATCAGCAGACGCGCGAAAGTAGACTGTAGTCGCTGAGAAAACCTTGTGCGTCTCCGATACCTCGACCCGTCGGGCGCCTACGCCTGATAAGAACGCCAAGTCAGTATCTATTGACCAGGCACGGCTACTGTGACGCACCTTCTGGCCAGGCCGTGGACGCCTTCGCAGAGAGCTCGAGCTCTATTGAGCTGATCTTGGTAGGCTTGACGAGATCGAGAATAAGCAGCCCGCGCAGCATAGACGGCTGCGAGTGCGCCTGCCTGCGCCGACTCCCCTCCGACGCGCGCAGGAACACCGCGGACTCATTGAGCCTGATGTTGAGCCGATTCTTCGAAGGAAGGTGGTGCGTGCCCGGCATGCTGGGCGCTAGAGACAACGACGAGGTGGAGAAGATGCTGGCAGGAAGATAGAGGAGGAGGCGGGGGAAATTTAGTTGGAAATACAGGGGGGCGCCGCGGCTACCCCTGACGCCGGGCACATGCTTTCGTCGATCACTGTCCGGGGACCCCGCCAGTCTCTCTAGCTCAGCTTTGGAAGTCTGGATAGGCCTCCACGCTCACCAGTAGTCATAGAAGCACCCCGCAACCGCGCTGCGGCGTCGTGGCATGGAATAGACACGCCCAGCACACGACCGCTACCATCTCATCGACGTCCTCTGCGCCCTGGCCGAGGCGACGGGGGTGAAATGGAACGGAAGAAACCACGTTGGTGCCATGTGCTCGGACGGAACATTTAGCTTGTTGAACTTCGGAACAAGATCGAACGTGCACCGAGATCCGGAGTCGGCCCAACGCAGGAACATCGTTGGACGCAAGTTCAAGTCAAGCGAGCGAAGTGTCTTCATCGTACGCGACGTGCAAGGAGGTATCATCATGTCGAGGGGTATAGGAAAACAAGCCCTGAAGCCAATGCCGACCCACCAATAAGCGCCGTCGTGAAGATCGCCACGCCGGTCTGGAATGGCGTCAATATATAGATACGCTGCCTTTCTGCGGTATGCACTCACCGTCGTCCGGCTCCAAGCAAAGCAGGCGATACCCATGATAGCGAGCACAAACCCGAGCGCACTCAGCCATAAACATAGAGCATGACACCTGGAAGGGATGGTTCAGCTCGACCCGTACTTCCCGGAATTGTCGAAAGAACTCGCCGACTCAACAGATGCGTTGGCGGCTGCAGCATCGCAAACGGGCCTACTTGCTCTAAGTGTGGGTTCGCGTGGAAGATAGGCGGCTCCGACAGCGTTTGCCGCCGCTCGCTCGAATTCATCGCCCGCAGACTCGCCAACGGCGACGCAAACGACGGGTTCGAAATCGAATGCGTCTGCGAGGGTGAGATTGGCGAGGGACTCGTCACTGTCACGGGCGGACGCTTGAGGTTGTGCACAGACAGGGTGGGGTTGCTTCCATTGTTCGTAGCATTACTTCGCGCCTTGGCAGGGTTGCTTCCCGTCCTGCTCATGGGAACTGGGGCATCGCGCTTGGTGCTTGGCTCGGACGCGGTCATCTCGATCGTCACGGGCCCCTTCTCGATGTCCGTTCCCTCGTAGGAGGGTGCGTCCGGGTGTTCACTCCCTGCGTCCGAGTGGTCGTGATCGCTCGCCGCATACTCGATCTTCATCTCTTCCTTCTTGGCCTCTTCGACCTTGTACCGGACGAGAAGGAAGGAGGCGAGGAATGATAGGATTGCTTGAACTGGGTCAACTTCCATTGACACCTGAGATGAAAGAATGAGCGTACCAGCATTCGTATGCAACACAAGCGCGCCAAGTACACCCGCATTGGCCGCACTTTCGGTGGCACTCATGTCACTCGGATCACTGGGCGCAACGACCTGCAGTAACCCAGCTTCGGTAGACGCGAAGAACGTGGTCTGCACTCGAGGGAACAGAGCAGGACCCAGGTGAAGTAGAGCAAAAGTAACTTTGAGCCTGGGGACAGTACAAGCAGTTCAACAAACGCACGATCACAGAAATGAGCTGCAGCCTGTCCATCCACGACTGCACCAGCTCCTTCATCGCCTTCTTCCGCTCCCGGTCATCCTCTTGATCTTGTTCTTCTTGGGTTTCTGCAACAGCCAGTCGCTTTAGCTCAGTCAATCGCGACTGAAAGAAATCCACGCACGTCTCCGCTGCTGAACGCGGTTCAGATCGAGGCGCGCGGCACCGTTCCCCTCGTCCGCGATCGTGCCCTCTACGGGCATGGTCGACGCATGTGTCGGTTGCTGAGGCTGAGGCGCTTGGGAGTGCCGTGAGCCTGGATTGGTGGGGAATACTGTTCAGCGCGTCTTCGAGCGAAAGAATGAGGGCAGACGCACGGAGGACGCGTAGCATATTGGCTCCAGGTGCTCGATGGTGTACTTCTCTCCTCAATAGTCAACGTCAAGTTGAGGCCCGTTGTGCACTGAATATATGGCACTGCTGTCCTTCTTCCTGGGAATCCCGTTGACGCTGAGGCGCACGCTAACCAGATATAGAGGGTTCGGGCGCGTCAGGCGCGTCCGACTTCAGCGCGGAAATGGTGGGGGCCTTCAGCCTGTCTCCCCGAGAGCCTCGGGACGTGTCAGCGGCCTCCAAGGCGGTCCAGTGGTGGAGCAGAGGAGAGGTCAAGCGCTCGTAAGCATCTGCGGCGGTGGGGGAACATGATGGCGGGTGGTGAAACGCGAGCCGCGTCCCAGGAGATCGCCGCCATCATCGGGCGCCTAATTCTCAGCGAGCTATGTTTCACCTTTGGCATACAGTATTCAGGCTTAGCTCAAGGCAAGGGCAAAGGCAAGTCACGGAGAGTAGAATATTCATTATAGGACAGCAGTCCAGCTGATGTCAGGCCTACTATACATGCCTATACAGTAGATACACTGTCGCAACGGCGCTAAGGATCTCGACGCGGAGCTGTCACCCCATAGCTGAGGAGGGCTGCTTCAAGCTTACCCAGCGCAGGTGGCAGACAACTTTCAACGCACACGGGGACCACCCATGAGCCAGGATTCATGGCGGAATGCCGCGACAGCCTCCGCGTCCGCATCGCGGTCGGCGCGCCACGCGCGCTGCTCGAGGGCTCCCGCGAGCTCGGTGAACGCATGAGCGCATTCAGCGTGCGCGGAGGGCGAGAGCATGTACATTTGCCGGTGCGTGAAGATGGCTTCCAGGTACTCGCCTGTCGAATGATGAGTATGGATATGAGACTGCAAGGAGAGGGAGATTGAGAGAGGATAGAGTGGCCGCACGCACCGTTTGTGGTGGCGTAGTTTTGCAGCTGCTGCTGCACGACTTGCAGGAAGGCGCAGCCATGCAGGGGCGGCGACTGCGAGCATGCGTTGTCGGTGGCGCCGTGCGCCGAGCAGTCCGAGTCGGCGTCCGACTAGGGTGGCGGGGAGTTTAGTCAGTCGTCGATTGGAGTGGCATACGATGTAGGATCCCCATACCTGCTCTGTCTCCGCGTCGCTCATAACCACGTCGTCCAGAGGTCGCGCCGTACCGCGCTTTGCGTGAACGTGATCCTTGCTCGAGAGTGTGGTCAGAACAATGGAGGGCTCGCAAATGACATGGTCGCTCACTGAGTCGAGCTTGATGTTCATGAAGAGATTGCAGAGGTCTACTTCGCGCGTCTGATTCTGAGGCATAGTCAGACACCTAGCGAAGCTCCTCGTAAGCAGCCACGCACCGTGAGTTCGTACATCGTCGAATGCGTCCTGGTATCGATGGGCTGAGGGTCGTGATAAGAGGGTATCGGCGCTCAGTAGCGTCAAGGGAGCAAGAAAGAGTCTGGGTGGCAGTCTGTGCGTCACTGGGGTTATAAAGGCCACCCCACGAGGCGTATGAGCTGAGAAGGTGAGGGCACGCGGATAAGGGCAGGCCACAGGGTTTCAGAGCAATGCCATTAACAGGACTTTGGGAGCGAGAAGCCACGAGGCTCGCTTCAGCATCGAGTCACGATCCAGGCTATCGATGGACGATAGCGGTCAGTCTTCAGTGCGTATCGGCATAGCTTCAAGTTGTTGGAGCTGGGGCTTCGTCTCATTGCAGTTGGACGAGGATGGTGAGAAGATGGCTCATGCGCTGCTGCACGCGTCGCCATGCGACTTTCAAAACAGGAAAAAATGGTCTGGACCCACAACACACGGGTGCACTGATCTAACTACCTATTACCCCGCAACGTTGAGCTTCGTGATAAAGACAGAATCTGGAAGACCACAATTCAGATCAACGATATAGCCTTCAGGAAGGTATTGCCGCTCACCGCATAACTATGCCTGCTTCAACGCGCTCCGAAGATCTCGAGGTCGCTCTGCGACTCGTCCTCGTCGTCAGATATACTCATCGAATAGTCTGTCTCATCGTCGGTGTCTGTCGGGTTCGGGACGTATTCTTCATCGTCATCGTCGCTGTCATAGGCAACGCTAGCACAACAATCAGCCCCGCAATTTGCACTCGAATGAAAGCTGATACTCACAAAAGGTCATCGTTGGGATTACGCGTGAGAGAGCGCTCCTCCAAAGCAGGGTACAGCTGGCCGTTGATGACCACGTCCTCCCTCCGTAGGGCATTGAACATTTGGTGGAGCGTTGCAAAGTCCACGCCGGCGGGGTCATAGACGATGGAAGCGGTGACTGCTAGTTCTACTAGGTTGGGCAGCGGGCAGTCGAGATTCTCTGTGGTTGGCGTCAATGCGCAGAAGAACTGGTCGTCGAGAAGTTCATGGCCTGAATCCGCGTATAGATGTAAGAATTCCAATGTCGGCAAGCCCTTGAGCAAACGCAGTAGACACTGGCTCGAAGCCGCGTGGAGATGGCAAATGGTCAGATCCATAACGGAGGCCGACGATCGGCGAACCATCTCGACAATATGCTCGGCGGCGTTGCAAGTCACTGCAGTGAAGTCAGACATTTCAAGGGATAGTTTCTCTAGCATCGGGACAGTAAGGAGGGGGCAGAACGCCTGGCACTGTTTGAGCGAACCGAAGCCGAGGATAGACAGCTCGGGAAAGCTGATGGATGTGCTTCGAGAAGCAGTCGTGTAATCCCGATATAATGGTCGAATGTGCAGGCTCTGTAGCGTCTGGCTGAGTTGCTGAAGAACAGGGATGGCATCCGCGGGGGACACGTTGTCAAGTGTGAGGGTCGTCAGCTTCCACGGCTGAGGACATGTCGCTTGGTTAAATCCTTCGACTATGGCGGTCCTGAGATTAGGTGCATCTGCGAAGCAGGGGATAGCCTTCCCATGTGGATCGGTGATCGTCAACCTCTCGAGCATTGGAAGGGCTAATACCGATGCATTCCGCCAGCCTGAGTTGCAGTACCAAGATATGTCAGCCGTACGCCACCGATGCGACTGTTCGCGAACAGCGGCCCAAGAACCATCATACGCGGCGTGCGCACATTCGCCGGCACGTAAATTGTACATCGTCACAGTGACATCGAGGGGCGCATTGGCGGAGTGCTTGAGTTGGGCGCGCACGAGGGCGGCATTGGGTGCTCTTGGGTACCGTACATCGAAGTGTAGTGAGGACCATGCAAGGCAAATCGTTGACCAAAGAGACGGAGCAGACAGCGCGACGGAGCGCCACCAGGAGCAAGTGGCCGTGATGCTATGCAGCTCGCGACCGTAGAAGGACGTTCCGGGCTCAAGGACGAGTGAGAAGATCATGACCATGATCTCGATAGGCGGCCTTCGTATGAACGCCTTCGCAGTGGCTTTGCAGACCTTCGCCTGTCGAGCGACGCGCACTTGCTGAGCCCTCAGAGACTCCAGTCGATGACGAGATAGCCGCAGCGCTCTTTCGAGTGCGCGCACTCTAGCGTCCGTCTGCCTTACATCGACGCCCAGCTGCGGCAAGCACTCCTCGAGGTCAAAGTGCATCTGCTCTAGTGATTTCACGTCTTCGGCAGAGGGCGCCCAAGGAGAGCGCAGAACATCGGGCCCCGCGAGGGCGGCCGCACGGTTTTCGAGCGCTGTAAGATATGCCATGAGAACAAGGAATGGGCTCGGAGTGATGTGTGGATGGCTGCAAGGGATGCAGGGGTGGAGATGATGGTGGTCGTTGGTCAAGAAACGCGTGACAAACACCGGCAGATCAATCTACACATGATCACGTGATACACTCGTGGTTGAATTTCGCAGAGGTGGCCTTTTCGACAAACGGTCGCAAACGGGGCTTGGGATACTGTACATAAGCTTGAATTTCCCGAGTCTAGCCCATTAGTGAGTCATGTTTTCAAAGCTTCACGATGCAAACAACTCAGGCATGCTTTTACTAGACTATCACGGACAGTAAGTATGCAGATTTTGACAGTACCATATGTCATGAGCGCCTTCGCCGAGCTACACTGTCCTTGTGCTTCATGCCGTCCGCCAAAAGAGCGTATTCTTCTATGTCTTGATCCCTATCAGTAATTGTGCTGTGTGTAATGCGTCAGTGTATATACATCGGTCAAGACACGAATCTCATCACCTACTGGTCGGAAACACCCGGCAGCAATCTCAGCGTCCGCGTCGTCAGCGCTGGATAGGTATGACCGCCAACGACCCTTGCCTCGCGTCGCAGATCATAGAACGTTTGTTCGAGTTCCTCATGTGGCATAGGCTCCGGTTCGTCGTCATTTGGTACTGACAACGAGAATTGCAGTAGGCGAGGAAGAATACAGTTGGGATTGTCTTCCGAGGGCGTCAACGCGAGGAAAAAGGCCTTGTCCAGGTGCGTCCGATCGCGACGAGCATTCAGAGTCAGCGAAACAACGTCAGGAAGGCCGGCCATGAGATGCAAGATAGCGCGTTGCGGTGCGGCACTAGCGTCGTAGACTCCGAGATGGACCAGCCTTGCACTCGAATGTTCAATCATATCGAACACGGGCTCGGCATTGAATTTTCCATGAGGCTTGAAAAGGGTGAGACATTGCAAGGACGGGACACGCAGCCGAGGGCATAGATATCTATATGCTCTTCTCGCTTCGAGCCGCAAGGTCGTCAAGGCTGGTAGATATGCGCGAGGGGGCGATGCGTTGGTGGTCGCAGCCTTGTTTGTCGGGATGTCCGCTACTTCGAGCACCTTCAATGTCGCGCTGTTGAGTCGGATTAGCTGCAGGCAGCTGCCGATCGTAAATCCAAGCAGCGAGAGTGTTGTCAGGGACCATGTCGCATTGAATATGATTCTTCGCAACGAAGGCGAGCGACTGAGGACGTGCAGGTAACGGAGCCTCGGCGCGCCGTTAAACATTTCCAATAGCCTCTTGCTGTCGGCGTCCGTAGGCCCGACTCGTAGTCTCAGACTCTCGAGAAGTGGCCACTGGAGGTCGAAACGGTGGCGCAACATTTCGTGAGCGCAATTTCCGCCGTCCACAACGATTGTAGCCGTCTTCCAACGGGATGAGCTTCTGAGGAGCAGTTTCCAAGGTTCGCTCGCGGACCCAGTGATCTCGGAAGAGTCCTCTACGTGAACGAACACGTCGATTGGCCTGTCGGCGGACCACTTCAATTGCGCCTCGACAAGAGCGGCACGCGGACGACGCGGCGATGGTCGTGAGAGGGTTGACCAGTGGAGATGGATAGTCGTCCAGAGGGTCGGCGTGGAGAAAGCGACCTCGCGCCACATGCGGCATGTCCCGGTAAGGCTGCGAAGCTGATGTCCGTGGTGTGATTTGTGGGGTTCGACAACGAGCTCGAGTATTATGACCAGGAGTTCGACAGGGAGGCTTTGAACGCATGCCGCCGTAGTATAGCTGTGCATGTCGAGGTTATGGCCGACGGGCGCCTTCTCATCACATACAAGTTCTCGTCCGTTGCTGTCTTGCCACGACGAGGCGTCGAGTCGAAGTGAAGTCGATCTTGGAGTTGTGTCCTGCGATTCCTGTTCGACATAGAAGGTGCAATTCCCAAGCGTAAGGGCGCCTGGGAGAATAGCTGCTGAATCTTGAGGGGAAGGCGCCCATCTTGAGCGCAGGCGTTCGTGATCGACGAGTGCGGTGGCTTGTTGAAGGGTGGCACGGTGCCAAGTGTCGTTCATAGTTGTTGTAGACTAGGTGATCACAAGTGACAAGGGAGGCAGGGGTCGAGGGCGAGTCGATCAGTGGCAAGACTGGTCAAGTCGGAGACAAGGAATGGTACGCGACAAGACTGTAGTCGGCGCCCGCGTACTATCATTGTCACACCGTGACGAAGGCGATTCGTCCCGTGATCGCGCAGTCCCGGCATTCGCCGTAACGCCACATAGACCTTCAGGCATGCCAGGCCTCAGCGCTCAGCCCTTACAGCAATCGTCAGGCTAGTAGTCACCCTTCCGCTCGTGGAGCGGTCTTGATTTTTGTTTAGTTGGAGCGTGTACAAACAAACGAAGTCAGCGCTCGGCAGGCGGGGCTCCTGGGCTTCTGGACTTTCTTCGTAGCGGGAGGGGCCCTGATCCCACGCTTCCATCTTCTTGTGGCCTCCGACAGCAGTAGGAGGACGAGCAGAAGAGATAGCTAACTACGGCTCACCATTCATGTCTCCGCCGTGCGCTATTAGCTCTGTTTGTACGTGCTCCAACTAAACAAAAATCACCGCTGCTCCACAAGCAGGGAGGTGACTACGAGCCTGACGATCGCTGTAGCACTTGATCTCTCAGTTTCCGCTCTACGTGCATTATATTACCGCCGGTTTCTTTTGGCGTATACCACAGACATCTCGAATTGTATATATCAGAGATGCTTTGCTCAGGTTCGAACCGGGGGCTTCACAGTGTGGGAATTTCGCCACAAAACTTCCACGCCTTTCCGCAGACTTCGAGACGCGCCCAGTGTACCGAAATGTCTGCTCAATTAGCGCCCAAAATCCTCTCCTTACCCTTCCCCCACTTCCCCCATCCCAAGACCTAGCACTAGACAATGGAAAGCTTGCTACGTTGGTCGATCGCGAACTCCGCGCCTCCCGCCGAGGGCGCGGAGCAGCAGCCCCGCCCTGCGCCTCAAGCACTCGATCCGGGCATCATAGACCACATCCTCGGTCGCCCGGATAGCGAGTTGATGAAGGAGGACGTGCAGGCGGCGACGGATGCCACGAAGAGCGATGATGAGCGCGTAGATGCGTTGGATCATCTAGAGATGGTGCGTCGGGGGCTTATTGTGATCGGGGAGAGTTGTGCTGACCAGGATCGCTGTGCAGCTCATCGAGCAGATTGATAACGCGAACAGTGAGTGGATGGGTCGTTGACAGGGGAATGGAGTGCTGATCATCTTGACAGACTTGGAGAAGCTGAACCTTTGGGAGCCGTTGCATTCGTTGGTTACCTCTCCCGATACGCCACCACCTGTTGCCCTGCAAGCGCTATGGGTAGTGGGGACCGCACTACAGAACAACCCCTCCGCCCAGGACTCGGTACGCACTCCTCTCTCATACTTCGTGCCCCCTCTAACCCATCCTCAGTACATCAAGCTCGATCCCCTCCCCGCCCTCCTCGGCTTCCTCTCCCCCACTTCCCCAAACTCCTCCGCCAAGCTCCGCTCCAAGGTCATCTACACCCTGTCCGGCCTCATCAAGCACAACGCGCCCGTCGTCAGCACCCTCGACAATGATGAGGGCGCTGGCTGGGCCGCGCTGCGGGACGCGCTCAGCGACCCCGACCGCACCGTGCGCCGGAAGGCGATCTTCCTGCTAAACGCGCTCCTCATCCCGCAGGGAGAGAAGGAGCACGTCACGGAGGAAAGTCAGGCGGGCAGCACAGCGGTGACGGCGACTGAGCCGGCGGAGGCGGATTCCAGATTGCACACCGACCCGCCAGCTGCGCCGCATCCCAACTCGCATGCGGCGGCGCTGGCGAATCCGGATCGCGGGGCGACGTCGCCGTTGACGCGGACAGCTCTCGCGAAGCACGGGATCGTGGACTCAGTTGTCGAGGGGCTGGTCAATCCCGTTCCCTCTGGTGTCGACGGCGATGAAGCCGAGGAGGACCTTGATTTCGTCGAGGGTTGTGTCAGGTAAGCCAGCTTCAACAGCGTGCGCGACCGCGGGTTGACTTCGACATCACAGGATACTGCACACGTACCTTGTCCTCCTCCGCCAACCCATTGCGCCAGACTCCAAAGGCAGGCTTCGACAATGGCTGTCGGCGCAGAAAGAGAAGGGGAATGCGGCTGAAAAACTAGCTCTTGGTCACCAAGAGCTGGAAGAGTTCTCCGCCAAGCTCAACGCATAGAGCGACGCCTGTAGATGTATTCAACGTACCGCTATGTGTATATTAGACCTTTGTATCGCTGCAGTTCTTTTGTACTCAACCGTATAATTTGACGCCACAAATCCCGGCCCGGAGCCCCGTGTCGTGATCGGGCGCGTTTCCTCCTTTGCCGCCGCGCTACGCGTTCCCGATGCCCCTCGAGATAGACCCGCGGGTGCTGCCACCATACTTCCTGCCGGGAAAGGAACCACTGCCGCCAGGCTTCAGCGAAGATGACCGGGCCATGATGATGGAGCAGCAGAAGATGAACCGCACAATGGAACGTGTCCAGGAGTCCTGCGCGGTCAAGACTGTCCTCGCCGGTGTCGGTGGTGCGTGTCCCCTTGTTCCCCCTCGCACACTACCATCTTATTCTCGACGGGACCTCCCCTCGCTCTCACTCGTCCATGCTTGACAAGGTCGCTGAAGCACCTCAGGTATGGCAATCGGCATGTTCTTCTCCATGCTGTCAACGGGCTTCGCGTACGAGGATCCGACCCTCCGCGACCAGCACGCACAGCTAGCACGACATCAAAAGGCAGGGGCTATCATCAAGGATATGGCAAAGTCCGCCTGGTCATCTGGTAAGGGCTTTGCCAAGGTCGGCGCGCTCTATGCGGGCATCGAGTGCGTAATCGAGTCGGTGCGTGTTCGTGCATGTCTTCCTTGTTCCGTAAGGCTGATGGGGATGCATAGTATCGTGCGAAGAACGACCTCACGAACTCCGTGACCGCGGGGTTTCTGGCTGGTGGTATATTGGCGCGCAATTCGGGGCCGAAGGCAGCGTTCATGGGAGGCGTCGCGTTCGCCGGCTTCTCAGCAGCCATCGACATGTACCTCAGAAGAGAACCGCCAGAGTGCGTCCTATGTTCTCTGCTAGTTGATTCCGTGCTCACGATGAACCTACAGCGAGGACTAGTTGACTCGATCTCGGCAGTGCCCCACCTCGCTACCCACTCCCTGTTCACGACAGGTCATGCTATCCGTAACGACGCCCTTTCGGGACGCGTGAAGCCACCACTAATGCGCTCGGCGCGTCACACCACCACTCATCGCTCGCGCGCGCTATATATCATATGTTTCTCATTAATGAATAGAGGGTCGGGATTCTGGTGTGTATCCCCCTGCCCTACACATCCCTATGAGTGATAGACACACGACGCGTGTCTATAATCTGGGTCACTGTTGAAATATAAGCTCCCTTGGTCGTCCGACCCTCGAAGCTCGTCTTCGACACCCTCATCAAGATCCTCTTCGTCTTCAGCACAATGAACGATCGAGCTGCCGTCGACGTCCTTCTCCCTCGCTTGTCCCGCACCCTGGGCCGTAAAACGCATGGCCTGCGATATCTGTGTGCTCAGCAATGATTGGCTAGAGCCATCCGGGGTATGCATAGCGACCAGTACGATGAATGCGGGATAGACACCCTGTGCAAGGCTTCAGTCCGTCGGCGTGAACAAAGGCGGTGATAGACGCACTGAAATTCCGTGAAAGGACGAGCCGATGATCTCGGTCAGAGGGGACGATGCACGCTCGGCGGTGCTCGAGATGGCAAGGTAGAACGTCTGGCGCACGAGTTGGTCAGAGTGTCTGGCAAGAGCATGAGGAAGGTAGCTCACCCATAAGCAACAATATACGAAGCCAGACTCGAGGAGCAGCAGAAGCACGCTCTCGACCTGCGTCTTCCTTCCCATCAGACCGAGGGCACCTTTGATGTCGCGGCGATAGATCCTGCAAGAAGCAGAGAGTCAGCCCGATCTTTGAAGAGGTATACTTTTGACGACGCCCACCAGAACTTCAGGCCAATTGCGATTGTGGCCGCGAGATTCGTCACAAGTAGCAGGACTGACCGGACTATCGACGGGATCAAGACCTGGAATTCTGCCCCTATCGGCGCCGGCTTCGCGTAGAACCATACGAGCTCGATGATGGTGCAAACTGGAGCAGCTTCTCAGTAGCACTTCATTGCGTGGCGGAGGGGCAACGCACCTAAAGTGCCCAAAACGCACAAGGACAGAATGCTCTTCGCGATACGACTCTCCGACCATAATATCCAGGCTCGCCACACAACGATGACATCGCTGAGAACGTACTGAATGGTGTTCGTTGAGAACTTGAGTTTCAAGGCCACCGCAGCGCTCGATGAACTCACATTGAAGCGATCGGCGACGACCGTCATGATGTCTAGGCGAACGAGTAGCGCCTTGGGACTTTGTGCTTTGACGCTCAATACCAAGGAGAACTGGACAAGATAAAACAGAAAGTTGGCCGCAACGGCGAGGGTCGAAGAGGCAAAGAGAGCAATCAGGGCCGCTGGGAGGAGGCGCGAGTGGCGGCGGCTGGGAAAATGAGAAGTTGAACACGAATTTGTGAGAGGAGATGAGGGCAGCTGGACGTACATGAGGACCCGCACTGCAGCGACACAGAGTACAGCTTGAACACCTGCAGATCATCTAATCGTTGTACAAGCTGAAGACCGAACGGCCATGCGCACCATAAAAGAGCAGCTCGAGGCCCAGCTCCCTCGCTGCTAGCTGTAGCCATTCGACGTCGGATGCGATTAGAGGGTTGTGGGTCGATGGCTCGGATATGTCTGACATCTTCGCGGGGGGCTCACCGTCAATCTGTCGAGGGGAGCTATGGTGGGAGGTTCTCTACCTTAAGTATGAGAACTCTCCAATGTCCTGATTATCCAGATGGACGGAGTGAGTCTATCACCGGGGCGTTGGTAGAGGGGCTACCGTCTTTCGGGGTGCCTTCACAAGAGTATGTCGTCTTGCTGACAGCGTGAGTAGCAGAGCTCCCTCATGAATATCCTGTGATGAAGCGCTGTGAGAAGGATCAGCAGCGTATGTCTCGAGACGTGCTGCTCATCAGCAGGACAGAGACGAGAAGACGGACCAGGTCAGGAATCGTATCCCGAGGAACACATCTATATGCGAGGCACCACGGAAATGATCATCAATCGTCAGACCATCCTTAGACCTGAGGTACCGCGATGGGTATTCGGAGAGCATAGAGCGATGATCTTGACGAACAGCACTTCAGAGATGCGAAGTGACAGACCGCGAGAACACAGGTGAATCGTGGCTGGGCAAAAGGCTTGCGCCTAAGCTCGGAATCCCAGAATTTGCCGAGGGCCAGGTCGGAGACAATAGCATACATTGCGCAACATAGTGAGGGTAGAAGTTTGAGTACAAGTCTGCGACGCGCGTCTAGATGCTTATGTGGCGCTACGGCGAATGCCGGCCGTGGTCATGCATCCTTCGGACTTTGCCGATGGTATTCTCAGCTCGCTCGCAATCATGCCTCTGGTATACTCTGTAGGATATCCGATGCCTCATTATTCCTACACGCTAGAATTGTGCCCCTCGCATCTCAGAAGCCCGATATCGGAACCTTCCACCCTCGTCACGTACCCCCCCTCGCGTGTTCGTATATGAAACCCTCAACCACTCCCCGACTCGGTTCAAGTCCGTCTCGCAGAATGGGCACGCCCATCCCGTGTCGGACAAGGCCAACTGAATAGGGCACGCCCTTCGTTGCCTCCGGTCATACCTGTCGCTTTATCCGAACACGCCCAGCCATGCCATTGGTGCGTGCCCAAGTCCGAGTCGGAGCCGTTCGTGATCATAGCCGCCTATCGGCCTTGAAGGGCTTGAATATATACGACGGGCTCGGTGGGGGTTATCCGAATGCTTAAGATGCCCTCGTCGGGCGCGTTACTGAGGAGGAGTGTCATGGCGCGTGGACGGGCTCAGCTGGATGAACAAGGTGAGGTCGGTTTTTGTTGCTTGCGGCGCTTTTGCTCAAGGTCGTGAAGATCGTATCTCGGATGCGTACCTCAAGTGCGTTCATGTCTTATACCCTTCGCTCTGGATATTTGCTGACCCTTCCTGGATAGGACATCACGGAGGACGCTGCTAGCACTTGACCGGGAGGTCGACATGCTCGAAACGCGGATCAGGCAGCTGGAGGCTGCGATGGAGCTCATGAAGAGGAGAAAAGAGGCGGTTGAGTCCCTCAGGAGCTCTCTTGGGGCGCGCGGAGTCAGTCAAGCTCGCTCTCGTGATGAACCTGATGTCCCGACAGAGGTGTGTTTCTGTCCCAGCATGAGCTTCCGGAGGAAGGAAATTGACGACCGTATTTGACGCAGTCAGAAGACCACGGAGGCGACGTGCTTGCTGCCGAAAAGCAGCCCCCGCGCGTAGCCGGTGAACCCATTTCCCGATGCTTTCGGGGAACAGTTGTAACGTGCTACGCAAGTGACTTCGTGCTCATAGTACCGGACGGGAAATGTACGGATACAAACCTCCTTCCCTTATAGCGCTGCATGTTCTGTGTTCTTCTGAAGTCTATTAGTATGAGACACGCGAGCGGGAAAATCCGTGTTGCATATTGTATACTCTGCTACTGGCCTGCTATGTACACTATTCCTCTTTTTTACTCCAGCTTTTTTACTCTTGTGCATGTATCTACAGCCCTCAAAGCCCTTTTCCAAGTCGAACATGGCGTCGGAGAGTGCCGGTAGCTGCACGTGAGGAGGCTGCGCCGGTGAGGGCGGGCCGCCGGGCCCCGGCCTCGTTCGATCGGGTGCATTGTGGCGGTTGACTGTGGTCGACAATGAGCGTGAACACCAGCAACGGCTCATCTTCAACTCAACCGCAATGGGGCAGAGGTCCGCCATTTCCCCGCTGAATGTCACTAGAACGTCCCGCTGATAGTCCTTATTCTGCCCTGTGCTTCCCCAAACCTCCCCGAACTGAAATGAACCCGAATCTAATCGCCACGAACACTGACGTGCTATGCAACGCGGACCTCCTCAGTGCTGATTACTGGTGGAACCGACTGGTGCGTTGGCATTGACCATGCCTGTAGCGTGGCTAACCCTCACGCAGGGCGAAACTCGGGCGGAAGGACAGGGTCAAAGCCGCGGAAGGTGTTGAGCCGGAGTACGTCCCCTGTTCCCCGCGCGCTACCCCGCTCATCCATCGCAGGAACCCCGACCTCCTCGAACCCCACATCCTCCGCTCATTGAGCAATGTGCGCGCCGTTTCTGTCCACACCTCCTGCTGCAGCTGCCACAACGTTGTCATTGACGTCGACGGCTCGGCCTGGCTATTTGGCCGTAACGCCCACGGGCAGCTCGGCGTACCCGGTACTGCCATCTCGGAGAACGCGCCGCGGCGGCTGACCCCCAGGGAACTGGGCGCGTCGCCGACTGCGCGCTTTGTTCACGCTGCGTGCGGCCGCTATCACACGCTCTTGGTCGCGGACGAAGGGCAGGTTTGGGCGGCGGGGGCAAACACGCTCGGTCAGGTGAGCGCGTTTGTGCATGGCGTCCATTGGCGGGTAGCTGAGTCTCGACGTCCTTCGTCTAGTGCGGACAGGATGTATGCCCTGAGATCAACAAGTTCAGGCGAGTATCCGTTCTGGACCGCGAAGATAATGAGGAGCATGTCGTCAAGGCCGCCGCCGGAATCTCGTTCAGCGTCGTTCTTACCAAGTCAGGCAAATGTACGTCGCTGGTATTGTCGTTATCCCATGTTGCTGACTGTATGTGCCTCGCATCTTCATGGTTCGCTTTCTATTATAACGCCTTCCTTCGCCCGCCTAATTTCCACTCTGCCTGGAATGTCTCTTCTTCGTGAATCCCCGATGCTTCAGTGTATGCCTTTGGAAGTGCCGAGAAGGGTCAATTGGGTAACGGTGACACGGGCGAGCGTCTCGCAACCGGTCAACGAGTAGTCTTCGGAATTGAAACTGTACCGCGTATGTACTCGACATACCCGCCTTTCCATAAATCAGACGCTGACCGTGCCCGCTCCGTGACCCTTCCCCGTCACACATTCCCCTTCTATCTTAGTTCTCATCAAAGAGCTTGCGAATCGCACCATCGTGGACGTCTCCGCGGGTCAGCAACATTGTATCGCCATCGACGATGCCGGGTGCGTGCCGGGCGGGCTCCTTATTCGTGTATAGCCTCTGACTCACATGTTTCCCCGTATAGTGTGGTCTTTGTGTGGGGATATAACGGGTACTGCCGTCTCGGCCTTGGAGACCAGAAGGACCGGTTGAAGCCCGTTGTCGTGCCACACGTGGGTCGATCCTGATAATATCGCGAAGCTTGACATTGAGATTGGTTTTCCAGTTCGCCGGTCCCAAGGAGATTAGCATGGGCTCGCTCGTTACCGCAGGCCCGACGAACAGCGTCGTGGTCGATAAGCAGGGTGTGTACTACATGGCGGGCAAGGTAGGCATCTTCTCCTTGTATATCCCATGGCTATATCGACTAAATTGTATCCGATAGTGGAAGAACAGCGGCGAAGGCGAGCACACGGTGGCTCTTCGTATGCGCCCAGAACTTTGGCTCATACAATTCGATAGGCTCCGTCGGCTCGCCGTGGACGTACTTCAAACCAATTCAGGATATCATGTGCGTTGAAACTTCTCTTGTATCCAATTACCCTTTGCCGTTGAGCTTCTCGCGCAACTCTCAACCCCTCCTCTGTCTGTGTAGACTGACAATCGATTCAGGGCATGCAGGACGACGCATGTCTCATGCGGCGGCGTGACCCACTTTGCGCTCACGCCCAATGACGAAGCTGGGCATGAAGGGAAGAATATGACCGTTTGCTGGGGTCAGAATGCCGCCAATGGTGTGTGAGGTCTCATCACTCACCCCAAAGCCCTGAGCTGTGGGCTACCGAACCTGAACAAATATGAGCTGATTGGCTTCCTTGTAGGCGAACTTGGCCTCGGACCCGACGAGAACAAGAGCGCGACGAAGGCGACCAAGAACAAGCCGTTGTTAGAAGTCGATGTTATTGAGTATGCTCCCGTCGTTCCTATTCCTCAACCCTCGTTGATTGACCAATCCTTCAAGCGTCGCCGCTGGACAGCATACCACCCTGTTTATCGCTCGGCCCAGCGACGAATTGTCGGACCGACCCCGACATCCCTTCGATGTTGACGCACCGGAGGCATGCTTAGGTTGCGGCAAAGCGTCAGAAGACGACGAGCTCCTTGAGTGCGAGAAGGTGCGTTTTCATGAACCCCCGCAAAAGGCGAGCCCTCATGACGTGCGCTTTCAGTGCGATGCACCGTATCATCTCACCTGCTTGAATCCGCCGTTGAGTGCAGTCCCCGAAGGCGAGTGGTTCTGCCCCAAATGCATCGCTACACCTGGCGCGCCTGTTGGCCGCTGGGCCCAGCTTGCGGAAGCACAAGCGGGCGCGAAGCGCAAGGCGCCCGTCGATGATGCTGGTGAGTTTGCTTGCGGTCCTCGTGCACTGGCGGGCTGATAGTCGGGCTTTGCAGCATACAAGAAGGCTCGCCAGTGATGATATGGAATGGCAAGCAGATTGGAAATGACTGGGGAATGAGGATTTAGGGCGAAGCATGACGTACAGGAGAGGACATCGTTTTTGAGAGTAATTCGGTTTTGCGAACGACGCTGGACGTGTTAGTCAAACGATTTGATTACAAGTTTTCTTGCCTTCGGCCTATCCTACATGCATATATATGTTGTATGTATGTGTACGCAATATGTATCCTCATCTCCGCGTACTTGAAGCGTTTCGCGAGCCCGGGCCAATTGGTCCTAGTGGTGGGGTCACCACCCGCCACCGGATCCGGCATATTTGTACTTGTTGTGCTACGGTTTGGGGCCACGTGCTCGCAACGTGATAAGCAGACGGTCGACCTGCGTTTGTTCCTTGCCTCTTACCATCATCGCAGCACGCTCACGAACACACGCCGCCGTTGCGTCTTGCTCGCTACTGGCACAGTCTCTCGATGCTGCCAGTAGAGCGAGCCCAGCGCCCTGCTCCCCTGGCAGAACGCGCTGCGCCACTCACTAATCTTCAGCTCCTGCGCTCGGGACATCTACCCTCTGCAGAAGATGCCGAAGCCCTACAAAACATTATCATAGACCTGGAGAGCATCGCTGGCTTTTTGAAGGAGGATATACGGGCGTGCCGCTCACGTGAAGCGCTCGCGTTGGCAGCTGGAGACACGGCACCTCGAACGGCTAGCCATCTCGACCCTCTTAGGGAAGAAAGAACACGAGTGCAGAAGCTACTGCGGCTGTGCAAAGCCGTCATAGCACCCATACGGAAGCTTCCTACGGAAATCATGGTCGAGATCTTCGAACGAGTGCTAGACAACGTGGACTTTCTTCCGGATGACCTCCACTCCATCTCTACTGTCAACTTCACCTGGCGCGCGATCGTTTTATCGACGCCACAGCTGTGGTCAACGGTTCTCCTCCATTTTTTTGCGGTCACAGATTACATTCCGGTACATCGTCGATTCGCAATCGCTCGTGCTCAGCTTCGATGGTCGGCGGATTGGCCTATACGCCTGCGCGTCTTGCTGTATGACAAGCATGCCGAGACTGTGCGGACGAGCGAGGTCTGGAAGGAATTATGTGCCCAATCCTACCGCTGGAAAGTCGCAGAAATACGAACATCGAGCAGCCCAACTTTTTGGCACGATCATCCCCCCCTTTCCCTTCCTGCCCTAGAGACGCTGACGCTGATAAATACGGGTCCTCTTGCGCTCTTTGTGATTCTAGCAGACGCGCCGTGCCTACGAAACCTCAGCATTTTTCACTCTCATCAGGAAGTAGCGCGCGAGGTCCAGCATCTGCCGACTCTGACGCTTACCAGTCTTTCTCTGCAGGCAATGCTGTTGACGGACTGTCTGTACATCATACGACAGTCCGCACCAAGCCTGCAGACAATGGAGATCATGACCAGTGCCGTCACCGTGGGCGAGCTGCGCCGCTGGCAGTCTCTCAAATACGACGAACCCGTGGAGCTACCTGCGCTGCAGACACTGCGTCTCGTCAACGATAACACACACCGGTTCCTTTGTCAGTCGTTAACCGTGCCGGCTCTGCACGACCTCGCCATAGTTGATCTACACCTAGACTTCTGTGATGTGCCTAGCATCTTGCAGATGGTGCATCGGTCGTCCGCTCTGGTGACTACGTTCTCTGTGCGACCGAGCATCATTGCACCCATTTCGCGAAGAAGCCGCATATACGTGGCGGATACCATGGTCAAATTGCTTCAAGGCCTTCCGACGATAATCGAGCTGAAGATCGACGCAGAGTGTCGGCGCGATTTCCTGACCGACAGCTTTTTCCGCGATCTGACACCATCGCCATACAATTCTAATCCCGCACTCCCCGATCTTCGATATCTTTCCGTTGTTGTATCTATCCTCGAGGACCGGTACGATGACGGAGAACGTTCCTTGGAAGACGTTACGCGAGCTCTGCATGGCTTTCGAGCAACAGATTGTGTCGTAAATGGCATTCTGTACCCTGCATTGGAGAGGCGAGAGATAACGCGATCTCCGATTGACATATACTTGTGAGTGGCAGCGAGTCGTCGTCTTTCACCGCTGTGCCTGAGCAATCTCCTGACAGCGACGATGAAAACCTCAACTCGATTGGCGTGCAGAAAGAAAGTGACGAGAACGAGAAGAAAGGCGACTGCAGCGACAGCGAGGGTGATACCGAAACCGACTACACAATGGACGATTCCGATGAAGAATCCTCCGACGACGCCTTTTAGTCTCAACTTGATCTTGAGCGTCACATATCGATTCTTTGCGCGCCTCGTTTTCCGTGTGTTCAGCCTAGCTATAGTAGGTAGGTAGGGAGAGTGAAGCGTGCGTTGATCAGCATCTGTCAATGTGTCTGTCAGGTATGTTGCCCAGCAAGCGCGGCAGTCTTCAAATCGGATATGGTGTAACGGCTAACATTGCCGCCTCTCACGCGGCAGCTCGGGGTTCGATTCCCCGTATCCGAAGTCAACTTTTCCCCCCTTTTCGAAGGGCTCCGTCTTTCACAAGCGCGCTCACTTGTGCGATCGCGATTCGGCCGGTCACAGCCAAGAACTTGCATCAAATAGCAAGCCCTATCAATTAAAAATCGATGTACTTACTGATGGCTTTTGCGCGACTAGATGATGAATCTCCTCATTCTCTCCCACTTGGCCACACTCGCAAAACAGGGAAGCAAAGCATTCCGTACTACACATATCACATAAATACCAAGATACCTACTGATACACAGTCTTGTCCTGCAAGCGCCACCTCCCGAGCGGCCCCCACCACCACATCGACCGCCGCACCGGGTCGGGGTCGGGGGCACCAACACCCACGCTGGCTATTGTTGGCGGCGACACAGAGATTCGTCTTCTGCGTTGCTCCTCTTCTTCCTCGTATACGTGCGGACTTCGTCTCCTTGCGCGGCCTTCTGATGAGCTGTCGCCAGCCCCATCCGCGCCTTCCCTGACGCTTTGACCGTCTGGATGCCCCCTTGCGTCTCCGTCCATCGCTCCATTTCCGTCCTCCTCCCCAGACGACTTCGGCTCGTCTTCTCCTGAAGACTTCGGTTCGCCATCTTCATCCTCGAAAGATGCCGCCGCCGACGTCCGCATCGGCACTCGGCCCACACCAAAACCCCGCCTTTCTGCATCCACGATCTTCGCGCGCTCCATCTCGCGGATGCGCTCCAAGCGCTCCGCCGCCTGCGCGCGGGCAGCCGCCGTATGCGCGCGCCGAAGCCTCGCGAACCAGCGATGCACGGACTTCGGGAAGATGCGCGGGAGGACGAGCGTCCCGGTAGACCCGCTCGACGCGGTGCTCTCCGCCGCGGCGCGCTCGGTCTCTTCGGGCGTCCGGTCGTGCTCCTCGCTGTCTTCCTCGCGCCGGGGGTGCTGCGCGGGGCCGAAGACGCCAGACACGCCGCGCCACATCGTCCTCGCCCGCGCTTTGTGATCTTCCCGCCGCACGCGCGCTTCCTGGCGCCGTCGTTCGCGCTTTGCGCGCTTGCGTTCTCGGCGGGCCATATCTTCTTCCTCGTCTTCGCCCCGTAGGCCCGATCCGCTTCCCGCGCCGACCCACCACCACCAGCCGAGGAAGGATTGCCAGAGGATGACGGCCCAGATGAGGGTCGGGAGCCAGACGTACTCCTCCTCGCGGGGGACGTAGAGAATGTTCAAGCCGGTTTGTACAATGGCGAGCGTGAGGGCGGCCGCGCCAAAGGCTGCTGTGCCGCCATCCGTGCGCCAGGCTTGTCTGCGGTTTACGAGAAGGCCCCAGATGAAGAGGGATGCGGTGAAGAGAAGGGAGAGGGTGGCGTTGCAGACATTACGTATTGCAGATGTGATCTCGGTGACCTTCGTGTTCTGACTGATGGGGACAAGCTGCATGACGGACGCAACGACAGCCATGGGACCTAGAGTGCGGTGAGTATAGTAGACAGTCGAGGTGAAAGTCGTGCTCACCAAGCAGGAAGAGGATTAGGCGCGCTTCGAGGCGAGAAGGGAAGAGCAAAGTCAGGAATTGGATGTGCGTGATCTGCAGACAAGTGAGTACGAGTTTGCGAGAGGAAAGCGAATACGCACCTGGATCAACGCCGAAGTGAAGGCATTCATGACGAGCCAGGTTGCGCGCTCAGGGAGGGTCCACCCAGTGTCCTCCGCCGCATCGTTCCCTATGGACAGGTCCAGCGGGGGTACGTTGACCGCGATGTAGCTGAGCATGTACGGCCATTGCTTGCTCTCGTCTATTGTGGCTTGCAGGACAACGTGAAGCGTCGCGATGAGGGATATGAGCAGTGTCGTCACGCCTGAGACTTGCAGGACGTAGTTGACGGGTGCGAGGGACCAGTGGTAGGTAGCGGTGAAGATGAGATGGATGAAGAGGACAGCCACTAGGGTAAATACGACTCCAGTGACGAGGATTTGTACAGGGAGGGAGCGGGGGAACGCAGGGCGGTACTGGAGGTAGGGGTCTGTCGTGTACCTGCAGAGTGTCGGTGTAAGAACGGAGAAAAGGTACAAGGCAACGCACTCTTGGGGTTGATAGTCATAAGTCTCATTGTCATCGTCGTCATCATCGCTGTCGACATCGTCTGCTTTCACAACTACAACGAGTAGCGCGAAGAGAAGAGCTAAGAGGAGAAGAGTCCGCCGTCTTCGGCCCATCTTGCTTCTGCCTTGCGGAATTTGTTCTGAGGGTCGAGCAGAGATTGATGTAGTGAGTATACGGGGGAAGATGGCGCGTTCCGAATCTTCAGGTCATCAATTGTGGGTAGCTTTCATGAACCCCAGCAGATGGCGGGAGGGAAGAGAGCTCAGCTCGGACGGCGGGCCGGTGGGCGACTCCCCTGTCACAACGATGTCACGGCAAGCACAGGCACCTTTCAAACATCATCACGCTACAGCGATGTAGACTCCTGCCTGTTCTTGTCCTACTTGCCCTGTAGAGAAACTGACTTCATGGTGAAATATTTGCTGTCCGCGTCGCTCAGGGCGATAATCGCCGGCCGCATGATCGGTCATCTTAACCTGTTCGACTCGCAATGATTCGTTATCACCTCACTTACGTCTCGTCGAGGTGAGCTCTCAAAACTCCCGCCCCTATGATCTTTCCCCTTCAGCGAGAGTCTTGAGTGAGCCTAGTACCCAGTCTAGGCAATGTCAATGCCGGCACATCCATTGGTCGTGATACATGGCTCGCCATCATGACGCTGCTCATAGATCAAGTCCCGTTGACGAACTTACAGGTCTCGATAGAGTACTGTCCATTGGAGCGATGTATGGAAGTTTCTGCCTACCGCGTTATCATCGCTAGAAGCTCGGTTCGTTCATCAATTCCGTTCGCTCAGGATCCATGGAGTATCTGCTTGGGCGAGTCGTCGCCCTCTTAAGGATGCTGCGCAACCTCCACCAGAGCAATTTGTCACGACGATATTAATGACGATGGAAGTTTATCGGCCTCTTGGCGCCTACGACTTACAAGTGCTGGAGTACATTGTCACCCTCGTGGCTGCCGACTTCGTCCTATATGGTGCGTGCTGAATAGCCCCCCTCAGCTGTCACTGGTGTTTTCAATGCAAATCGAATAGGTGTACAGATGGCGCTCTCGATGGCAGCAATTGCAATACTTTTGTAAGCGCAGATTTAATAGGCAAACATCGTACTTTGTCCTGACGGTGTTCAGACGTCGCCACGGACAATCGCGCTTCACACTGGCGGCCATAATGGGGCTTTTCTTGGCCTCTACGGCGTCTACCGTGACAAACATGATTTTCTACCTCATCCAGCTGCCGACCAACATTGGCACATCTGAACGCCCTATTGAGGAATTACTGTTTCATCTGAAAATCATGCTTAGTGTGACGGTCGGCTTCAATGTAGGTACGCACGAAGATGAATTATCAATGTCATTGATCACTATTCTGCAGTATGTTATCAGTGATGCTGTGCTCGTCTGGCGAGCCTGGTGCTTGTGGTCCGAAAACCGCCTGATAAAAGTTATTTTGTCGGTATGCATGGGTGGAAGCGTAGGTGAGAATCCCATTCATGCACAAACATCGCGTATTCTGACCTCGATGATAGCAGGAACC
Source organism: Schizophyllum commune H4-8 (assembly GCF_000143185.2). NCBI lineage: Eukaryota > Fungi > Basidiomycota > Agaricomycetes > Agaricales > Schizophyllaceae > Schizophyllum > Schizophyllum commune. The sequence goes on along the minus strand of NW_026089545.1, from coordinate 790,457 downwards.
ACTGCATGGTGTACATGGGGTGCCTGGCCAGGTGTCATCACTTTATATGAGGCGACGAAGACCGCACCTCTGCTGACAATGTGGATTCCCCTATTGGCCACCAATGTAGCTGCAACGATACTAATCGGCATGAAGGTCTGGTGGGTGTTCCCGTCAATGTCTCCATTCCACATAACACTCACCTTTGCTAGGCATTATCGCCGAGAAATCAGGGGCCGCCTTGGTCACTTCATGCAAAGATCACAAGCCGAGATAGTGCTGTTGCTGCTCCTAGAGTCGGGCGTCACGTACATCCTTTTCTGGGTCTGTTTCTTTGCCATCTCGTCGTTGCTCTGAAAGCTTACCCGAGAGACCAGATTGTCGTTTGCATCTTGTGGATCTTCACCACCAAACGGCCATTTTCGGGCGAGTACACCTTCGCGGGTGTTATCCACCATATTGCTGTATGTATACAAAAACGTCGATGCTGTGCTTATACTGACTGCCGTTTCCTAGGGTATCTACCCAACATGTGTTGTGTTCGCCGCCATACGGGGCACAACGGATTCCCTGCTCAGTGCCCAAGTATCGCAAGCCATGCGCTTCGCGGGACCGCACGAGATGCGCGACGGAAGCACTGCGCTCGACGCGCTGCCCGGGCATTCTATCAGCCCACCCGATGTTGGACCCGAGGACTCGTACGCGCATAACATTGCTGGCTCGTTCGGCACTTCTGGTGGACAATTCGACGCTGCGTCGAGCGAGGGACGGCGCCCGGCGTCGAGTGACGGCCATCACCCCACGTCTGGTGAGGACCGCCCGGGGCTGAGCGAGGACCGTCAGCAGTTGAGCAAGGGATGCCCAGCTTCGGCGACGAGCGGCGGACGCCCAAACTCAAGCAACACCATCGTCGAGGTCGAAAGAGAGTCCACCACGATGTGAAAGACAGCGACGTCGCGGTCGAGCGTAGAGTCGCTCGCCAACCAAGCGAAAGAAGTGTGGTCGTAATCGATACCGTCTAATGGAGATCCCCCTTTTATCTTTCATAGGCAGGAAACGTAGTCTCGATTGATTGAATTCGTATACTCTATGCTGCATACGTTCGTTGTACGCACTACGCTTGAAAACACTCCGCTATGTATCTGGTCTCAGTGGTTTGCTGGTGGCTCGAATATGATTTTTGCTTGTTTGGCTCCGCTCGGCGTTATGTGCCAAATGGGGTATGGTGCGACCTCGTGTCATGCGCGCCTTTGTGAGCTTGCCCTGCGATGCCTCGCTCGCACGCCGGGCTCAAAGATCATACAGCCTGACGCGTGGCTCGCGGTCTTGGACCTCCCTACGGGGCACTGTGGCTTTCCATTGGGTTGAGATGCGAACGTACTCCTCGCGGGCTTGATGCCTCCCCTCGGAGGGTCAAGAAATTGTTTGCGGACAGAGGCAACGGACATTAGAGGTCAAAGAATTACGCCCTAGATAGGGCTCCAGGATATGGTACAGCACGACGCGGGTATATGATACAATTCAGATTTCTTCCTTCCTTAGTCTTGACCCGCGTCTACAAGTGGCGGTTGATGCTCTGCTTCCAATCGCCCTTGTTCTCGCGCATCTCGCCTACAGGGTGCGTGAGTGGATGCGCAGCGATCCCAGGATAGCCGAGGTACGTACCAGAATGCTGCTGGCTGCGGTCGCCGGTGACAGCGCCGACGACGGAGTCCTTCTTTCCGGTGACCCGGTCGGCGGTGCCCTCGGTCCAACCCTGGGCGCGAGCGGCGTTGTACTCGCCCTTGCCCTCGGCATGCTCCATGCGGCCACGGTCAGCGGTGCCGCCGAGACCGAGCATGTTGCCGACCTGCGAATGGCGTCAGCTAAAGCGCAGACTATACGGGCGCGAGGGACTTACAGTCTCCTTCATGGAGCCCTTCTTCTCGTGGAACTGGCCTGAGGTCTTGGACGGCGACGAGGACATGATGATGGTTTCTTTGTTGAGTAGAAGATTTGTTTGTTGGATGTGAAGTGGTTGTGAAGTGGGGAATGGGCGATTGCTGAAGGCCCTTTTATAGGTTTGAGCGCCTGCTGCCCCTCCACCCACCGTCATCGTCGTCGAGCGCCCCACTCATGACGCTTCAGCGTCATTCGCACCAGCAGCTGTACACGAAGCTTGGGAAGACCCGAAGGAAGTGGAGAATAGGCTTGGCGCTCGAGCTTTCAGAGTCCACTTGGACTTGATATTAGGCACCGTTAGCATGGTGGGGAGAGGCAAGGCGTCATCACGTACGTCACCCGGCCCTTGCATGTGTTTCCAGACCCTCGGGCTCGGTTTTTATTCCAAAATTCTGTCAATGACTTCGTGCAGGGTGGTAGGCCTTTCGTCCCCTTCGGGGTGACATACGAAAAATTTGGAACGATACAGAGAAGATTAGCATGGCCCCTGCACAAGGATGACACGCTTTTCCGGAGTGGTAGACCTACGGGTCTCAATATTTATGCACCTTTTTGCTCTGATCCCCTTCCGCAAGCGAACACTCATGATTCGCACCAGCGTCGTGAGCGAACATAAAGTTACTTGCATCAGACTAGACTTCGAACCAGCGCCAAACGCAGTTTCTGGTCGAAGCGATGAACCTAGAACGGTTAAGCGCTGGGCGCTTGATCCAAAGCACAAGACGCCACATGATCCCAAAACGAGCGATTCTCTTTGAGAGCACAGCTTGTCTTCATCTTCCACGTCCGCCGTCACTGACCAGCCCCTTCACTGTCCAGATGGCTCTGATTGAGGTATAGAATTATGCAGATGATGCGGATGCGACGTGCTCAATGCTCGGCAGGTGATTGCGAACGACCGTCTAGGACGCAAGGGTGCGCACTTGGCGGCGCCTAACCGTCTGATTATCCGCTCGGATGCTGTTACTGACCACTGCATGTCGGGCCTGCCTATCTAGTTCGCGTGAAATGCAGCCCAGATGACACCGTTGGCGATCTGAAGAAGCTCATCGCCGCGCAGACCGGCACGGATGCTTCGAAGATCCAGCTAAAGAAATGGTTAGTGAATTGCTACGACGCGACCGACCCATACCTCCGTTCACCGACCTTCATTCGACCACTCAACTTGCTTCTTTTGACTTTGACTTTGCGAAGTGCGGGAAACTGACTGACGACTTGCAGGTACACCATATACAAGGATCACATCACGCTTGCGGACTACGAGATCCACGACGGGATGAGCCTTGAAATGTACTAATTCTACGAGACAACCGACTTGTCATTCTTTCCAACTCAGCAATATCGCCATCAACGTGTCGCCTGTACTACCGTAAAGAGCAATGAACTGTATCATCTATCCGCACGGTCTTGCCCAAACGCGCACGAGGCTTGTGCTGCTCGCGCTTTGCCCCTGTCGGTGAGCACGAACACGTATAGCACTGACGGTGAACGGCTTGGCAAGAAGAGGATCACGTCCCACGCATAACTTAGGGAGCGCGTTGGCTTCGTTCTCCTACCACTGCCCTGCGCGTTCCTCGAGCGTACCTCAGGCGTTCCTCTTCCTCATCAGAGAACAGGTCGAGCAGGGCCTGGACCTGGGCAATGTCGAGGTAAGGATGCTTCCGCGGTCGCGCCACAACGCTAACATTGCCATATAGGTCGTATCGCCCGTGGTCCGCCGCTATCTGCTGTGCAAAGCGGTCCCCTTAGCAAACACTTTCAATGAAGAATCGATATCAAGCTTCAAAATTTGACAGTCAGGGACAGCAGGCCTCCACATCGCTGGCCACCTGAAAATCCTCTAAGCGTACGTGCGGGTATTCCGAGGTCTCCGTCCCTCGCGCGCTGTAACTCTTCTGCCTCGGCGAATACATCCTTCCGTGCTCATGAAGTCGGGCACGTATGCGTTGCGCGCAGCGCATTCTAGAAATTACCGGGTACGTGCAGCTTGCCACAACTGACGAAGGATACGCAGTAGCGCGTTCCCTCGGATAACACGCTGCGGCGGTTAGCGGACCGAGCACGTCCTCCGCTGCGCGCCAAGCGCAAGCCTCTGGCAGATTCGCCGTCCGCCAAGGAGGAGGTTGTTCAGGCAGTCGTTCACGTCCGCCTTAGCGCCGCACCAGCTGGGAACAATGGCCCACTTCTACACTTCCCGGGTGCACGTCGCCGCTCAGCCCGAGAACGCCCGAGATAGCGTGGCTTAGAGGTGGGCTTGGCGGTGGCAGTAGTACCTGGGATCAACCTCCCGATTTATCTGCCGCTAGCGCCACCGTCGTCTCTTTTGCCTACGGACCTATTGCTTTGTTCGGTGCGCCAGCCGAGATATGTTGGACTTGGGGTCGGTTAATCGCGACGTGCCGCTGGCTAACAAGAGGAATGCTGCGCAGCGCGCTTGTGGGCGACTGGTACGTGCGAGCAGCATTGAGAACATTGGACAACCTCGATGCTTACCACTGCTACAGACTCATTCCCTGCGAGGCCGTTCGTGAGCCGTGCCGGGGACACCTGCCGTGCTACTAAATTGCCCATTGACAAGATCTACTCGGCGATGGGCCATCACATGCGTGTTAACACTTTAAGGCCGCACGCTCGTTTGGGAAGGAAATTCGAGTGGTCGAGTGTATAAAAGCATGAGTGCCGAGCCCATGGTTCCCCAGCAAGTGCCCCACACTCGAGCACCTCCTCATCACATCCTCTTCCCTACCCCGCATCCTCTCCTCGCCAAGCATCTACAATGGCCGGCTTTGAGCTCAACCTTTCCTCGCACAACGCTCCCGCTGCTGCCGCGGCGACCGAGCGCCAGGCGGCGTCCGCTGCTACCACCACCAACGGGTCTGCGCCGGTGCCAGTGCCCGTGCCCGCCGACGTCGCTATGGACGGTCCCGCCGAGCGCACCGTGTACTACAACCCACGCCTCGACCCCAAGAACTTCCTCGAGGGCCCGCTTTCGCTCAACCCGTCCACGCGTCTGCGCCAGATGCTCGCGCGCCCTGGGATCGTCGTAAGTAACATAACCTCACTGCTTCTCTCGCATGTACTCAGAAGCCTTCTCAGGTTGCTCCTGGGATCTGCGACGGCATCAGCGCGCGCTGCGCCTTGGAGGCCGGCTTCGATTGTCTGTACCAGAGTGGCGCAGCAACGACTGCTTCGCGCCTTGGACAGCCCGACCTTGCCATCGCGACCTTGAACGACTTCGTTGGTGTATGTAGCCACCCTTCTCTCATCAACGCTTCATGCTCATGATCGTCCTAGGCCGCCCAAATGGTCTGCAGCCTCGACCCCACGACGCCCGTCATCGCGGACGCCGACACCGGCTTCGGCGGCCCCGCGAACGTCGCCCGCACGGTGCGCGAGTACGTCCGCGCCGGCGTCGCGGCGATGCACATCGAGGATCAGGTGCAGACGAAGCGCTGCGGCCACCTCATGGGCAAGCAGGTCGTCTCGCGCGAGGAGTTTCTCACGCGCATCCGCGCCGCGGTCATCGCGCGCGACTCGATCCCGGGCGGCTCGGACTTCGTGCGTGGTCTTTTGTGGCGCGGGGCACTGGATGCTTGGGCTAACGCGCGCGCAGGTCATCATCGGGCGCACGGACTCGGCGCAGGTGCTCGGGATGGACGAGGCGATCTACCGGCTGAAGCTCGCGGCCGACGCGGGCGCGGACGTGTGCTTCATTGAGGGCGTCCGGACGAAGGAGCTGCTCGAGTCGACTGTCAACGCGCTCGCGCCCAAGCCGGTGCTCGTCAACGTCATCTCCGGCGGCCTCACGCCGTCGTTCACCTGCAGGGAAGCCGAGCAGATGGGCGCAAAGATCATCAGTACGTCAGCCCGGGTGGTATTGCCTGAATCTTTCTCTGACACCCTGCCTAGTCTTCTCGCTAGTGTCCAGTGTGGCGATGGTTCACGCTGTGCGCGCCGCGATGGCGTCTCTCAAGAAGACCGGCACCGACTGGTCGAGCGCGAAGGGCATGGACCCGAAGGCGTTCTTTGAGGTCATGGGCCTGAACGAGGTCATCTCTTTGGATGCCCGCGCGGGTGGCACGGCCTTCAACGTCGTCTAAGCTTCGTCTTTCTCTTCCTGGGGTCTTGGGGAATAAGGGAACATTGGCTACTATGTATTCGCATCTAGGCGCCCTCTTTTTATTCATTCTTATGTAGTTCAATACTCGACGTACTGCTGTAAGCATTCAGTGCAATATCGATCCAACATCCAGCCCTTTGTAATGTGACCCTACCATGTAACGGCGTGGGAACATAAAGTCACGGGATGGGCACGCTGAGATTCGCGCGCGCGACGCTCATTGATCTGGACCTCTTTGTCTTCCTGACAACTCTGAACGTCTCCCGAGTTTCTGTGCTGCCTCATCGCTCTCGTACCTCCCGAACATCTGCCGCTTTGGTACAACGCTTGTCAAGCTCGCAGCCCGAATCAACATGGCTCTTGACACGCTGCCGACCGAGTTGCTTATGATCATCATCAGCCATTACCCGCGCCTTCCAATCAACATCGGAGGGTGTTTGCCGACACAAGCTCAAGAATACCTAGTCCGTCACAGGACCATATACGCGCTCTCGCAGACGTCGAGCCGACTGCGTAGCGTGTTTCTGCCACTTGTATGGCAAAGTGTCGAGGTCTTCTGCCCGATGGTCCGTGTGGAGGATGGGAAAATGGAGGGGGCGCGATGGAAGAAGGAGATGGCCACGGAGCTCGTGCGCCAGCTTGAGACAGTGACCATCCGCGACCCGACGCTGGCGGAATATGTCCAGTGCGTACAGGCCCTCCTCACTGTCTTGTATCTGCTGTTCCTTGACTAATCAGTCGTACCGTAGGTCTGTGACCGTATACCTCACCGAATACTCATGGAAAGGTGTCTTCCCCGAGTTCTGCCGCGCCCTTGCTGCGATGCCAAAGCTCAAGACCTTGCACATCATCGATGTCATCGACACCGATTCGAAGGACGAGTCCGAGCGCTTAGTTGAAATCTTCAAGAAGAATCCGCCGCTATCATCTGTGTGCTATCTGTCCATTCCCGACAAAATATCCGGCATCATAACCCGTATGCCCAACGTGCTGCACCTCTACCTGTCGTCGTCAGAATATCGTCGTATATCTGACCACGTTTTCGCGCACATGCGCCATGCTCCGAGACTCAGATTCACGGCCTACCAGTTCGAGATCTCTGAGAAGGGTGGATGGCCTGGTGAGTAGCTCATCAGGCATACAGTCACCGCATCTGACATGTCTTTCCAAGATATTGTCAAATTCTGGCCGCATCTTGAGCATGTGTATGTCATCCTCAGATGCAAATACGAGTACTATTCAGCGCCAATTCCAGACGACAATGTCATACGGGTAAGCAAGCGAATCTACCGCTGAAGAATCCTTGACTTACGCACCTTGCAGCAAAACCTCATCACGATTGTATCTAACCTTCCACGACTCAGTTCCATTCATATTCGCAGTTCGCGCGAGTCTGTTGCACACTATAGCACGGAGGAGTTCCAGCAAGATTGCGAGAGACTGGTAATACCTACGCTGGCCTCTGCTCTGCAGAAATGCATGGTTCAGCAGAAGAGGGAGAGTGGGGGAGTCTCGTCGAAGGAGCCTCTTTCTCCACGGCGCTTGCACATTACTTACGCCCCTTATCGTGGCGCCAGCAAGAGAGGCCTTCTCGTTCAGAGCGTGAAGGCTGCTGAGTAGACAGTCCTTATTTTTACTCGCTCTGATGTAGTCCATTACTCGAGGTACTGCTGTCAACAACATCGCAATGTCGAATCAACATCCAGCCCGTTGTGACCGTTATTGTACTGTCACTACGTGGGAATATTGGGTCACGGGATGACCACGTTCAAATTCGCGTGTGCGCGCTCCTTGTTTCTTGATCACTCCCTTTTCCTATCAACTCCCAGCATCTCGCGGGCTGTAGCGCTATATAATCACTCTCTGCACTCTCAACATTTCAGCCTTTGCTTGACGTCTCGCCAAGCGTGCAGTCCATCTCGATATGGCTCTGGACACTCTACCGACCGAATTGCTCACGATCATCATTGGCCACTACCCCCGTCTTCCCCTCAACGTCGGAGGGTGTCTGCCAACCCATGGCCACCAATATCTTATCCGCCATCGAACAATATACGCGCTTTCCCAAACCTCTAGCCGGTTGCGCAGCGTTTTTTTGCCACTCGTGTGGCAGAGCGTCGAGGTTTTCTGCCCGACTGTTCGTGGTGCGGACGGACAAATGAAGGGAGCGCGGTGGAAGAAGGAGATGGCTACGGAGCTTGTGCGCCAGCTTGAGATAGTTACTATCCGCGACCCGACGTTGGCGGAATATGTTCAGTGCGTGTGCTCCTCTTCCTTCTTTCGTGTTGTTTGCTGGACTGACCTGCTGTTCCACAGGTCCGTGACCGTATACCTCACCGACTACTCGTGGAGAGGTGTCTTTCCCGAGTTCTGTCGCGCCCTCGCTGCCATGCCCAACCTCAAGACACTCCACATCGTCGATGTCATCGACACTCGGGAGAAGGACGAGTCTCACTGTTTGGTTGAAGCCTTCAAGAAATACCCACAGCTGTCGTCCGTTCGATATCTGTCCATTCCCGACAAGATTTCCGGCATCATGCCCCATACGCCCAACGTGCTGCGCCTCTACTTGTCGGAGTCAGAATATCAACGTCGATCTGACGACGTCTTCGCGCATATGCGCCATGCGCCAAGGCTAAGACTCACGACATATCAATTTGAGATCCATCAGAAGGATGTGTGGCCTAGTGAGTAGCTCATTAGACACGCAGCTATCGCATCTGACACGTCCTTCAAGATATTGTCAAATACTGGCCACACCTTGAGCATCTGAATCTTATCCTCAGACGCAAAAACGAGTACTATTCTGGGCCGAGTCGAGACGACAATGTCATACGGGTGAGCAAGCAATATCGCCATCGCAATGTCCTTGACTGACGCTCCCTGCAGCAGAACCTCGTAACGATTGTGTCCAGCCTTCCAAGACTGAAGTCCATTCATGTTCGCAGCGTCCGCGAGAGCATGATACACTATAGCACGGAGGAGTTCCAGCGAGACTGCGAAAAATTGGTGCTACCTACACTGGCTTATGCTCTGCAGAAATGCCTGCGCAAGGAGGCTGGAGTCGTGTCGTCGGTCAAACCTCCTCCTCCTCATCCAAGGCGCTTGTACGTGACTTACACCACTTATCGTGGTGTTAGTAGGAGAGGTGTTCTCGTCCAGAAGATAAAGGCTGTCGAGTAGACGGTGCCGCGTTCGTTTCAAGTCAGGGGTATATACAATCGACTAGTCTCTGTATCTGTCATACGCATCATCTTTACGGTCGCTCATTGTATCCTCGTCTATGCATGGTCTTCGTCTTTCACCGGCCTCGTGCCTTCGCTCCGGGACGGACATTTGTGGGATATTTTGGCATTCGACTTTGTCCGAGCTTCGCCTTCCTCACCTTGAGAGATGACAAAACACCGGGTGAACTTGCGCGCAAGCTCTTTCGACGTACTCGCTGTTGCAGGCAATCACTGCAATATCGAACATTGTGACTCTGACTCGCGGTGTCACAGTGTGAGAGTGTCAAGTCACGGGTGGGGCACGTTCACATTCGCGTGCGGAGCCGTGCGCGCTCGGTGTTCCGGACCATCATGACTTGCTGAGGACCCTCAGCACCCCCCGAGTCGTTTAGGTCTATCGCCGACTCTTCACATTTTTATCTACTCAAAGCCGTCTAGAGCGCCCGTTAAGCGGGCAGCCCGTGTTGGCATGGCTCTGGACGCGCTACCGACCGAGCTGCTCATGATCATCGTCGACCACTACCCGCGTCTTCCTCTCAACTGTGGAGGGTATCTACCGACTGATGGAGAAGAGTTCTTGATACGCCACCGGACCATTTACGCGCTTTCGCAAACCTCTAGCCGGCTGCGCAGCGTGTTTCTGCCGCTTGTGTGGCAGAGCGTCGAGGTTTTTTGCCCAACCTCTCGTCGAGGGGAAACTCAGATGTTGGGGGCACGGTGGAAGAAGGAGATGGCTACGGAGCTCGTGCGCCAGCTCGAGATCGTGACCATTCGGGATCCGACGCTGGCGGAGTACGTCCAGTGCGTGCGGCTCTTTTCAACTATCACCTTTGAGTTGCTCGAATGGCTGACGAGTCGTGTTATAGGTCTGTGACCGTCTACCTTACCGAGTACTCGTGGCAAGGTGTTTTCCCCGAGTTCTGCCGCGCCCTTTGCGCGATGCCCAAACTCAAGACCCTGCACATCGTTGATGTCGTCGACACCCGGTCCAAGAACGAGTCTCAGCATCTGGTCGCAGCCTTCAAGAAGCACCCGCCGCTGCCGTCTGTGCGCAACTTGTCCATCCCGGAAAAGATCTCCGGCGTCATACCTTACATGCCCAACATCAAGTCGCTGAGGCTGTTCGGGTCGTCATTTCCTCGGCCCTCCAAAGACGTATTCACGCACATGCGCCGCGTGTCGGGACTCACGCACACATCGTATAAGATGGAAATTACGTGGAAGAATTGGCCGGGTGGGTGGCTTGCTGAGTGCGCGACGACGCGTTCTGATGTCTTCGTTTCGTAGATCTGGTCCAGAATTGGCCGAACCTGGAGCACCTGAATCTCACCATCGAGCGTCAAGGAACATATTCCTTCTCACCGAAGCGCGATAACAATGCTATACGGGCTCGTGACTTTATCGTCTGGCCAATTTTCTGTAACTCACGCTCCTTACAGGAGAACCTCAACACTATCGTCTCTCGCCTCCCATGCCTCAAGTCCATCTTCATCCTCAATGTTTCCGACAGACAGGATTGTGAGAACCTGATCATACCTGCGCTGAAGTCGGCGCTACAGAAGTGCTGTCCCAAGCCGATTGACGAGGTCGAAGGGGTTTCTCGGAGCGCACCTCCGCGTCCCAGGCGCTTGTACGTCGCATACTACACTTCGCGCGAAGGCAGCTGGAGCGTCGTACTCGCTCAGAAGGTGAAGGCTGTTGAGTGAATGGGGCTGCCCCTTGGACATGACCACAGCTTATTACAATAGAGAATTTAGGTCTGGCATGTCTTATGCCTCAGCGCTACACTTTTGGATGCTATACTATCGTTCGAGTCTTGCTCTTGACTCCTTGCTCCCGGTGGAGTGTCCGGTTTCGCCTTCGACAGCCTCGTACGGCCTGTCCGCTCCGAATCATAAGAAGGGAGTGCGTAGGAGCCTATAAGAGCCATCACCTAATCTGGCCTGGCCCGTTTGTGCGCTGAATGATGCCCATCGGTACGTCTCCTCACCGGCTTCGGCGATGTCTCCGCCTTGAAAAGTATTGAACTTGATGGCGGCGTTTGCCGGACTCTTCGGAATAGGGTGCATAATCCCACGCCTCCACCCTGCTTTCTGCCGCCATGATATTTATTCTGCGCTGCTTCGACGCAATGCGCTACTTGGACTGTTTCTCATCAGACCTCTATCGCCCGGCCTCTGGACTGCATAGTCTGTCTACTGAGCGGCGAACGAGCCAGCACAGAAAACTTGCCTCTGCGCGTTGGCGTCTACATTCTTTCATCTCAGGGGCTACTGACAGCTATAGGTAAGCTATCCGTATACCCTTGCGCCCGTATGGACACCACTTTTGGCTCCAGATGCTCTCGGAAGAGCAAAGCTGGCCTAAACTGGTCCCTGGACCATGGCGCTGATGGAGATGACGACCGCGGCGCCATAGCATCTTGATCACTGAATGGTCCGTCAAAGTCGGCGAGGCTGGCATATGAGGCTGCGATGCAGCCGACTCGCACTGGCACCGGAGCAGGTCTCTGAAAGTTGGAGGGGCTGCCAGATCATCATGCGTGCAGCTTAGGTCCGTAGGCTGGCGATTGACAGAGGTGATGCTTGCTCGGGGACGGGCGAGCATCGGTGAGCAATGATCAAGCGAGAGCTCAGTGGTGCATACTGTACTCCCCACTCCATTAGAAGGACAGGTTTATTGCCCGTTCCCAGGCAATTATCGCTGTCGAAGCAACGGGGGTCGAAGTCTGTACTAATGCCGAAATTAAATCCTACTTGCCTGCCAGTGATTCGTCGCTGATTCTGCGGTTGTCGAGGTCAGGCGTTGCCCCTCGTCTCTTTCTTTCTCTTGAACCACCATCTGCTACGTCGAGCGCTGAGGGAACCCGCCCACCGACCATAAATCGACATTCGGCGATACATAGTGTTGATCCCGAATATTGTTTCCCCATCCAGCCGTTTCTAAAAATGGAAAATATGCCGAACATCATGACGGCCTCTAAAGTTTTGTTCCTTGTCCCGCTCCTCCTCGACCATCGCGCCGTGCCACTTGTCTCATACCCCAAGCATAGACCACCATCACCGAGCTGCATAAATGCTGGCCCAGTAACACACACTTACGGCCAGTCCTTCGCCAACACCAGCTGTCCTCGACTCTCCAATGTTTCCGTGGCCCGAGGGAGGGTTGTTCCGTTCTATCCGCAAGCATCTCAACTTCTATCGCGTTCACTTACTATGCTTGTGGGCTCTTTACCTGTCTGTGGGCTCGACGTTGGCTGACAGCTTGCAGCACATTCGTCCCCCTCATCTTGTCTGGCATTCTCTACGCGTGCAATGGACGGTACCCCATCAGCTATGTGGACTGCCTCTTCGTCTGCGTCAGCGCGGCGACCGTCTGTGGATTGGCGACTATCGACTTGAGCACGCTCACGCCGCTCCAACAAGTGATCGTCTTCGTGCAGATGTGCTTGGGTAGCCCGGTGCGTGCTCTGTCCTTCCCCCAGCTCCCCATGCTTACACCGTACCTTGCAGGTCTTTGTCTCATGGCTCATACTTCTCATCCGAAGGTGCGCCTTGCAAGACCCCTCTTCACATACCCCATTCACCCTTCCCGCGCAGGCACTACTTTGGCAAAAAGTTCCAGAACGTCATCAATGCTGCCCGCAAGAACGGCGACCTCACGGATGAGGAAGCGCAAACCCAGCCCGTCCTTGCCCGCCTTCGCACCTGGCTCTCCGCCCGCGCGCAGAACGCCGTGCGCGAGGGGGGATCGCGCGCGACGTCCAAGTCGAGCGACACGAACAACAAGGGCGGCATCGTGCGCAAGCTCAAGCCGGAGATGATCCGCCGGATGGACAATGCCCCGCAGCTCGTGAATCCGAGCGGATGGATTAGCGACGCGGTGCCAGTCAAGAAGGTGCCGACGACGGTGCAGGCGCCACCCGCGTCAGCGGACAGCTCGGCATCGCCGCAGCAGCGAGCGTACGCATCATTCCATACCCTCTGAACACCTACTCATCTTCTCAAAGGCGAATGATGGCGCGTAGGCTGTCCGATCCCGGCACTCCGTCAAGGCCGCCGTCTCCGGGTCCCATAACCGGTATGACGCGCACTCTCCCAAGTTTAGCTGTCCTCTGAGATCCTCCACCAGTCCCGATGCACCGATTCGAGACGCTGCAGCACGACAAGGCGCGACCTCAGCCACAACCCGCCCAACTTCCGAACCTCACGAACATAGCTTCACGATTCCCGCGTACTCAGACCATCGAGTTCGCGCCGACGCCGACTACCCGTCCCCGCGGAAGATCGATTGTGCAGGACCTCGAGTCTATCCAGTCTGGTCCAGAAAGTTCATTTGAGCGAACTTCGTCTCGTAAGTTTACCAATGACGTGCTGTGCATCGCTAATGCCCCACAGGACCCCCTCGCCATTCCTTCCAGATGCACCCGTCGCTTGCGACAAACATGACTGGCGCGGGCCAAAGCTTCAGGCCGAGTACGAAGCACAACAACTTTGGCGGGTTCCCTATGCCACATCACATCATCCAGCGCATCGTTCACGCTCTGTTCCCGAAGCTCCATCACAAGATCGCGCGCACGGTGACGATCCCTGTCACTACGACTATCACCTCACTGCGCGGCGAGGGCCTCGAGGGCGCCCGGCCCGTGCCGTACATCTCCTTCGACGCGGTCGTGGGTCGCAACTCGGCCTTCCACCTCCTGACGAAGGAGCAGCTAGAGGAGCTCGGTGGCGTAGAGTACCGCGCAGTCAATGCTTTGCTGTGGATCGTGGCCCTGGTAAGTACTGCATCGATCGTGGCGCGGGGCAGCGTACTGATTGAATGGTGCTAGTACCACATCTGCGTACAGGTTCTGGGCTACGTGCTTATCGCGCCGTACATCTCCATGAGCAAGTGGGACGCGGACTTCGAGGAGCCCAATCTGCATCGGCCGCTTGCGGCACCATGGTTAGTCTGGTTTGGCATCGATGCGTGGCTGCGGAGAGCTGATGGTTGGGCAGGTTCGCGCTCTTCCAGACGGTCTCTTCGTACACGAACACGGGAATGTCGCTGGTGGACCAGTCGATGATCCCCTTCCAGACCGCGTACCTCATGATCTTCGTTATGGCGTTTCTCATCTTGGCAGGGAATACGGCTTTTGTGAGTACTTCTTCCTTATGATCCTCATCTCGTCTGACCATCTGTTTAGCCAGTTTTGTGAGTTACGAACCTGGTGGTCTCACTGCACATTACTGATGCATTGACTGCTCCGTAGCTTGCGCTTCATCATGTATGTGTTTTTTGCGCTCAGTCGACGCAGATACTGACCATCCTATCAGCTGGATCTTGTCTCTATGCGTACCAAAGTCGTCCAAAATTCACGAGACGCTCTGCTTTCTCCTAGACCATCCTCGTCGTTGTTTCATCTATCTATTCCCCTCGCATCAAACTTGGTTTCTCCTCACGGTTCTTGTCTTTTTGAAGTGCGTATGCTCCCTTCCCTCTCACGCTGCTTGCACCCAAGTTAACTCAACTCCGCAGTTTCACGGACTGGTTCTTCTTCATGGTGTTGGATATCGGGAACGCGGCCATCGAGGCGATACCATTGGGCACCAGGTTTTGTATCGGTCTTTTGCAAGCGATCGCGGTCCGCGCTGCGGGGTTCAGCACGGTGGCGCTGTCCGTTCTGGCACCGGCGGTGAAGTAAGTGATGGGCATGCTTGCCGAGGGTGCTCAGGCTGACCATTCGCTCAGGATTCTGTACATTATCATGATGTATGTCTCCGTATGTGAGTGCCCGCCTGTTTTGGTGGCGAGGATATGTAGCTGACTTGCGTTGCAGATCCCATCGCTATGAGGTGTGTTGGTTATCGCCGAGTATATGGCACAGTGGTTGACATCAGCTTCTCAGTGTTCGTGCGACGAACGTGTATGAGGAACAGTCGCTGGGGATCTTCGAGGATGACGATCTTGAGGACGACGAGGAGAATGAGCTGGCGAACATGGGTGGCTCCCGCGTCACGGCGTGGAGTCGGTACCTGGTCATGCATGCGCGGAAGCAGCTTGCGTTTGGTGAGCACTTCCCTTCGTCATATCGTGTCTATCCTAATAACTGCATCAAGATATGTGGTGGCTTGGGCTCGCGACGTTCCTCATCTGCATCATTGAGCGTGCACCTATCGACGATGACGCGACGTACTTGTGGTTCAACGAGTTCACCATCTGTGCGTACCTCTCCGTTCTTTGTGGGCTTCGCTCACACCTGCCGTAGTGTTCGAACTGGTTTCTGCTTACGGTACGGTCGGTCTAAGTCTAGGACTACCAACGGTCAGATCCTTCTTCTTGATGCCCTTATTTCAGCTGAACATGAATTAGGCCAACTACTCCTTCGCCGGCGCTCTCAGGCCCTTGTCGAAGCTAATCCTTTGCGCGGTCATGCTGCGAGGTCGTCATCGCGGCTTGCCTGTTGCCATCGATCGCGCTGTCATGCTGCCCAACGAGTTCAAGATCCGCGATCAGGTCGAGGACGCGCGCAGCATGCGACGCACCTTCACGCGCCAAAGTCAGTTCGGGAGCCAAATGCCACGCACTCAGACCTACCAGAGCGGATGGCAAAGTCAGATGCCGCGCACGCAAACATATCAGAGCGGGTGGCAGACGCAGAGCCAGTATCAAGGCGAGGGCCACCTGGAGGGGATCATGAAGCTGCCGACGGCCAACGACGAGACGTCGTGGCGGCGCAGGAATGCGCATGGGACGGAGTCGGACGAGGAGGTGGTGGGGGATGGGGGAGGGAAGGAGGAGAGCGGCGATGACACCCTGACGGAGAAGGGCAGCCGTCGGACTAACGAGTCGGACAAGGTATAGACACTCACACTACCCGACACGACCTTCGGCGACCCCATTCGTCAGCTTCCTACTACATAGATGAGTTGCCCCACTATCACATCACCGTCGCGCGACGTCGCCGCGCTCGCTCAGCATAATCTTATCATTATATCCTTACGACCCAGCTTGCATGTTCTCCATCTTCATCCATCATGACCCATGCCACCCATAGAATACATACATACCTACCTACCATTCCCATCGATGTTCAGAGTTGTACAGTATATAGTATAGTTACTCGCTTTGTCTTGTTCGTTGATCGTTTCCGAGCCGTACATTCAGGAATAGACAGACATATAGGTTAATATTTTACACGTTGATGAACTTCTATTGCGGCCAAAGACCGACCTTACTTTTGCTGAACTGGCCATTTGTCGGACGTGGTGTAAGGAGAGGAGGCGGCGCCTTGAGTGCGACAATTCGTTATCGGGGGACGGCCTCGATCTCGTCGTTGTCTTTGACAAGCTCTGCATCAGTAAACTTGGCGTTGACTTTCTGCGACCAGCTCGGGTCGAGTGATTGAGCTGCTTCGCATGAAGCCCGCGTCGCAGCACGTTTTTGCAGCGCTATAACGAGGACAATGAACGTTGGGTATATTCCCTTAAATTGCGTATCAGCTGGGAGTCAAAGGCTTCGACCCTGTCTTACCGAGATGCTGTGATATGCTGCGCCAAGGATGCCATATGCCCCGAAGGTGTTTGCGCTCTTAATGACCTTGATGATGAGGTTTACGGCCTGCTCCACGGGTTAGCTCGGCTTTGACGAGGCGAAGGATAGGAAATCGAACCCATATAGAGCAAATCACGAGCCCCGACTCCACAAAAAGGACAATGACCTTTTCGACAAGGCTGGCACGCTCGAAGATACCGAGGCGGCCCTTGACGTCGCGACGATAGTACCTGTATCTTGCGTAAGCGCAACAGCTGCCACAACGATCGTAGTGATCACAGACCAAAACTGGACGGCTATGAGCGACGTGGCCACAAGGTTGGTGAGAAGCAGAGGGATGACCAAGACGAGACCATGCCCCGTCGACTCGACCTGGCCTCGAAAGGCCGCCTGTAGGGCAAAGACACACTCGGTAATGGCGCCAACTACGAGAAATGTTCAGCCTGTCGAAAGGGGTGGAAGGGGCAACTCGACGCACGGATACTACTGCAGATGCACGTCCCCAGTACCCACTTCACTGCGACGCAGTCCTTCCATAGTACGAGCGCACGCCATACCACGATCGCGTCGCTCATAACATACTGTAAGGACGGTCAACTTCTCCGATGCGGACTGTGACAGCTACGCACATTGTATCTGTCCGCTATCGCTAGCGTGACGTTCAACGCTCTTAGTACACCTGCATTATCCAACGTTCTGGTGTGGAACGCGGCAGGTAATTGGAGGATGTAGAATGATAATCCGACAGCGACTCCGATGGTCGAGGAGAGGAACAGGCTGGTCACAGCGAATGGGATGAACGGTCTCCTCTTCTCGCGATAACTAGGTCGTAACGAGGTCATGGCGATCTTCCCCGACAATGAGTATTGCCCACGTACGCCAGCACTACCATTGCAACGACGAATAAAGGCGCTTGTACACCTGCACGATATCAGTATGCAACGAAAGTTCAGCAACCGCTCACACGCACCGTAGAAGAGAAGGTCAACACCAGTACGCATCAGCGTAATCTTGAGAGTGGCGACATCATGCGCATTCAGAGGGAGGTCTGGAGTCGGTGCAGCGAACATCAGGGCTGAGATGGCGAACTCGCGCTCTAAGCCATGATATAACTGCGATGCCTGAGATGCCTGAGACGACCCGACGACATAAAGCCCTCGGTCAAGCGCTCAACATACGGCCAATGCGGCTATCACACTGGCGGGAGTCTTCGTCTTAAACAGTGAATGGGCGGAAGCTTGTCGCCAGATCCGAATGGGTGCTTTCGGTGCGTCGTGCGCTGATGGTGCTTCGCTTTGGTCCATCCTGAATACAGAGGCTGTGAGGCTGCGCAGTAATCCCAGATCCGTGTATCAAAATCTTGTTCTAGCAAACGTGAAAGCAGTGGAATCCGATCTTGGGGGCCAACTTCGTCTACCCCGTGGCGGGTTCCGGTCCGTCCGCAGCGCGAGCTAATGCGGATTCTTGTATCCGGTCGAGCAGGACCATATGGTAAGGGTTTCTGAGGGGTCGAGTGAGCAAAATAGCTATCAGCCGAGCGCATCACAGCATGAGACTGTGACGGCGAGAAGCAAGATGGAGTCGTGGGACAGTACTTGATGTCTTGTATTCAAGTTCGCTTCGCCGCTAAGCAGAATTGGCTCATGTATCTTTGGCTTGGTCTTGAGGCGTGTACTCACTCTTCTCATCAAGTTACCTCTCAGGATGATGTGATCATTTGTGTGTTCCGTTGCTCTTCGCTCTGTACATCCGCAAAATGTATACCATCCGAGAAATGTGCACTCGAAGACTGACATCCGTCCTCCTTTACCGCAACGGCTAGGACGACGAATGTTGGATAGATACCCTGAGGATTATGTCAATACCCTCATTGATGTAGTCATCTACAAATGCGTACGGCGAGGCTGAGCCAGATGGCGTTGACGACGTTGTATGCGGACAACGGCTTTGGCTCTTCTATTTTGATCGTTATACGCAACCTATAGCGGTGTCAGTACAAAACTCGAAGGATTCATTGACAACTTACCCAGAAGAAGCAATAAAGAGGCCCCGACTCGAAGAGCAAGCAGAGTACACGTTCTACCTGGCTCTTCATGTTGAAGCGCCCCAAAGATGGCTTTATATTGTGGCAGTAAACCCTGGTCGTCATCTTTACGGCGTGTGAGTTCTGGACAGATGACGTACCAAATTCGTAGCCCTACCAACGTTGTTGCGACCAGATTAGTGGATAGCAGCGGCAAAGCCAAGAGGAGGGTATACAAGACAGATTTCTGGGAGAGCTGGGTCATCACCGACCACATGCATTCAGCGATGATGCCCGCTGTTTTTCCCATCTCGTCAAATGCTGTGGGACGTACTTCCAGTAATAAGAGCTTACCTAGACTGGCGCAGACGCACAACAGCAATACGCTTCTGACCAACCGGTGGTTTGGCCAAAGGATCCACGCTCGCCATACAACAACAATGTCGCTGATGAGATACTGCAAGGGTCAAACACCAACCAGTTCGATTACCACTCCAAGAATCACATTGAAGCGCCAAGCGAAGGCCATAACGATGAGCAAGTGCTCGACCTGCTCGGCATGTACGTCGCAACCGGTAGGGGCGAAGCAGTTTATTGTGGGTACGACCATGATGTACTGTGTTGCATTGACGAGCACCGCGACGGAGGAAGAGAGGAGGAGGCCAGAGATAGCGGTCTTGATATAGTATGAGCGCCCTTAGCGACGGCTGTATAGCACGCCCGAAGATGAGACTGACATGTGAGCCAAGGAGGAACTTGTCGCTCACGCAAGCGATGACAGCGCGGCTATGGTGAGAGCCAATTGTACGCCTAGAGCATCCGATATCGTTCGGTCAAAGTCTTTATCACAGATTGAAGATGCACACACCATAGAAGAGAGAGTCAACGCCCGTCTGCTTCAGCGCCACCTTCAAGTACATCAGGTCGTCCTCAAAGGCTGCCTGAGCGGTCGTCCGCCATGCCTCAGAAGCGCGCATCGCAGGAGTGAGGTTCCTTGCCGATGCGCGAATGCTACCTATATACGCAGACCCCATCACTTACCACATTCGAGATCAAGCCCCATCATGCGCGTGTACTCGTGCTTCAGTGTGCTCGACGAAGGGGCAGCGCCTTATAGACTGGGATCACGCTCTTGTCAGGCCGCATGCAAACTCTGATGCTAACTCCCATGATGCTGTTGATCGCGTCGATAGTTACATCAAGTTCAAATGGACGGGTGGCCGTGGTCTGTCAAGCTGGCTCCCGCTCCCGTCAAGTCCTGGTCTTCTCGCGAGCACGCAAAGTCGAGCGAATGGAGAGGCATCGAGTCCAGGATTGACTGCATCGGCGACCGCCTCTGCATGGCGACGGCAAGTATCATGAACGTCGAGTGTATGCCCTATCAAGACGCGTATCAGCTGACTGACCACGTACTCGCGGAAGGGCACCTACAGGTATGGCGTGGTAGGCGACGCTGACGACGCCATACACTCCGAGCGTGTCGACGCCCTGGGTCATCCTGACGAGGAGGTTGACGACCTGCCAGCGAATAAGACCGCGTGCACAACTAGTAGACGACGACGTACCCAAATTAAACAATAGAAGCACCCGGACTCCAGAAGCAGGAGAAGCACCTTCTCTACGGATGTCGGGCGGATATATGGGCTCAGCGAAGCCTTGATATCGCGTCGGTATAGCCTACGAGCTCTGAGCGCATGTCGACAGAAATAGGCGAGCAAATGCTTACCAAACACGAATGGCCACGAAGGCGGTCGAGACGATATTCGTAACGAGCAAAGGAACGGTCAACATCAGTGTTCGCGTTGCGGATTCTTCCTGGCCTCTCCGAGTGCTCTGTAGGGACCAAGTACATTCCACGGCGCTTCCAACTGGTAAAATGCGAACGAGATTGTTATCGGGGTCACTGTGAGGAACCCGCGAGGGGGACTCACTAGTGCTTCCGCACATACAGGCCAACAAGACAACTTTTGCATAGCGGTTGTCGATCCATATCGTCCAGGCTCGCCAGACCACGACGCCATCGCTGATCAAATACTGTGCGAGAGGTCGACCTGATACCGCGGCGATATACGACAGATTCACTCACATTCAGTCGCGCGGCCACTGCTAGTACGACAATGAGGCGATCCAAGAAGTCTGTCAAGTCCGCAATCGTACCGCCGTACCCCGTAGGGAACTGCATAACATAGAACAGCACACCAAGGGTGACGCTAATTGTCGATAGAAGGAAGAGGATGATAATCGTCATCGCAAGGATATGCATGCGGCTTGAACGACGACTGGCAAGGAAATCGTTAGCGTAAACAACAGTCGTTTCCGGCGGGGCTGTACTAACGCTAGGAGAGACAAGGCGGCCACGAAAAGACCTGCCTGTATTCCTACTCACACATGTTAGCTATGTATGCGCGAATTCATGCATTGAACGTACCGTAGAAGAGGAAGTCGACACCTGTGTGCATAATGATATTCTTGAGCTGTGCTATATCGCTTCTGCAGAGAGGGCATGGCAGCGCAGGCTCCATCGTTAGGGCACCTTCGAGCAGAACGGTCAAGATCATTCATCCTGATATACTCATTCGACCTATGACTGTGAGATCATCAGCAGCAGCATACCAAAAGACCCGGAAGCCACTGACCTACGGAGGGCGTCTGCGCCTCGCCTTGTCAGTCAGCGTTGAATGAGAGAGCCCTTCCTACTGAGTTGTGACGAGTGCGCTAGAGGTCTCCTACACGAGCAAGCGTACGTTTCACCCTCGTGCGTGTCGGACAACCGTGGTTCTTTGCAAGGTCGTCAAATACGAAGAACATCTTCCTATTCAGATGCGTCTGATGATGCGGTGTAAGCAGTAGAGGGTGTTCTTCGAGATCAGCTGGTCATCAGGCAGGCTTCGAGAGAGTTCAAAGAAGGTGGATGCATGTTGTGCGAGATGGCTGCAGGTGTCGTGAATGAAGACCTGGAGTAGACGGGGCGGCCCCAAAGGCGTTTCGTTGTCGCGGCCCTTTAATGGCTTATAAGGCAATGATATCGGCATATTTCAGGCTATCTGCGACTCCGTGCGAGCTCTGCGATTGTTCAGGGATTGCAACGCCGCAAAGCGACATGGCAGGAGACGAGCAACAACTGTGGGAATTTTTTCTCCTGATTTGCTTGAGGAAAACATTCCCACGCTCAAGTTCAACATTCATGTTTCCGTCAAGTCTTCGTCAGGAAATTGAGACACCTCCACCACATATGTCGCGCTTTCCTGTAGCTCAGAAATCGCAAAAATAATAGGGGTCTAACTGGCAAGAGTTCCCGATGGTTGTGGGCGTCGGGTGTGTCTCCGCGGCATTATCCGAGCCCTGCCGTCGATTAAGCGAGGCCGCTATCTTGACCTTTTACTTCACAAGCCTCTCACTTGCCTGCAGGATCACCTCAGCTGTCTCCACATCTGGATATAAAACCAGCACATCTATATCTCAAGGCGCCTAAAAACGCGTGCATTCTTCCTCAGTGACAAGGACTTGCAACATGGCTTCGGACTGGCTTTTCACCGCGGAAGGCCTCGCGGCAACTCTCGAACTCGTACCTGGAGGCCCTCAAGGGATGGACGAAAGAGCTCGGGCAGACTTTGTCTCACATCAGGTCAGTCGAACGTCAACTGTACGATTTGCCACCCAACAGTCAGCAATCATCAGCTCGGTGGACTGCAACGAAGTCCTTCGCACATTCAGGATCCTACTTATGCGTGAGTCTGCCTCTATTATACCCTGAAGTTTCCTCTGATTGCATTGCTCCAGCGAGTACGCAGCCAAGTACATGCCACAGACGATTCAGAAGTGGCGAGAGAGCCAGTACGTGATGGCAGCCGCGCCGCTGCTCCTAAACGAATTGTCACATACGTGCGTCTTACCATGCTCATTGATGTACCCAATGATACTGACCCTAACAATCATAGACCATACTTCATGCGTCTTGCTCTCATCCCCGAGAACCAGGACCTTGTTGTCATGCAAGTCCGGCGCACACTGGCCGACGCCGACACTATCCAAACCCTCGAGTCGGAGGAAGTCATCAGAACTCTTCAATTCCTGTCCACTCTACTCCTCGTACAAGGAACGGACAACATCCCCGCGGAGGACAAGGCAGCGCTGGTCGCACGACTTCAGGTCTGGAAGCGGAGGTTCTCTCACATCCTCGCAGGCGAGATCGCTGAGCGCTGCCTCGGGATCATCAACAAGGATACAGTGCATGCAAGAGATCAATTACCTGCCATTTTCGGCAGGTATTTCCCACCGCCAATATCGTAGGTCGTGGACGAGCTTCTCAAGGCGTAGACCTGAGCATGCTTGCACCAAAAGTATCCTGAGACTCAGGAAAACGCCACTGACGAAAAGAACTGGCCGGAAAGACCCACATTCGCGCCTGCCGTAGCCGGCCCAATGACAGGCTTGCACGCGCGCGCACCGGCAAATGCCGAGGATCGCTGGCAGGTGCGGCTTTCTCGCGCGGATAAGTCGTCTTCAGCCCAGATTTCGAGCTCCTTTCTGCACGCCGCTCTGCTCAAAGGCCGAATACTCAGCTATATGCTCAAGGAGCGACCTTGGCGCCACGCCTCAGGTTGCGTTGTGGGCGGTGGGAATTACCTGCCGAAAATGGCAGGTAATTGATCTCTTGCATGCACTGTATGTGCGTACCATGAGTCTAGCTCCCTTGCGGAGACATCTCACGACGATCAACAGATTCATGCTGCCTATGATCATGGGCGTACGCACGGCTCTACTGAAGGGCGTGCAGACATGCGCCGCCGAACGCTGCTCCCGCCGGGAGGGAAGTGACGGCGGACCGCTACTGCGTTGTGCTAGGTGAGGTGCTATCTTGGACGCTTGCCTCGGCGCCACTAACAGGCTGCTCAGATGCAGGGCGACGGTCTATGTAGGTCTACTCCCTCCGGACCATGAAGTTCTGATGCTCACTCGATCCGTAGTGCAGCCAGGCCCACCAGAAGGCCCACTGGCGGCAGCACAAGCCCGAGTGCTTCAAGGTTGACTACTGATTGAAGGTCGACTTTGACTGCTGATCCACCTTCGACTGCTGATTGAACAACAACTGCTGATTCCAATTACGACTACATCTCAAGAGCAACAATCCGCGTAGTGTGCGAGAACAACGATTCGCGTGGTACGGGTACACCGATCCGCGGGGTATACAACTAACAAAGGGGTATGTAAGGTATCAGTCTAGAAAATATACTACACATAAGGATTTTGCCGATATTCCAAAGAGCATAAGTCGGTATTGCTGCCGGTAGAGAAGCAAAATCCACTAGCAGTCAGTCACCATGGTCTGAGTCTCGTCGTTAGGGCCGTAAGTAGTATCGTGGATTGCATAGTCCATCGACGATGCCTAGTAGTTCTGCTCTTGTGCAATGCCTAGCTCGCCGACGTAGGGCTTGCCGTTGCCGTGAGCGCACGCTTTCTCGTCCGTAATAGCTCGAGGAAGTTCGGTCGAAGGCGAGGGACGGTGGAATGCTTGGCGGGACCAGAACCCTTCTCAGTCTTCGATCGCGCGTAGCCTGCCGGCGTGGGCGATCGCCCGACGCCCTCCTCATCCGTGCGCACGCTGAGGGGCGGGTTGAACTCCTCGAAGGGGCTCGAGGGCGTATCGTCGTCCTCGGGCACCCAGGCGCGGCGGAAGCGTGCGCGAAGGGCCGCCTCGTGCGCGGCGCGAAGCATGGAGACCTCGGCGTCACTCTGGGAGAGGGAGATCAGTCGCAGTACTCAGAGGTATGCGAGCAGGCAGCTCAGTGACGGTACTCACTGCTGAGGGAGAGTAGGGGGGAGGTGAGGTGTCGTCGCACTGTTCGTTGAGATCATCGTGGTGCAGATCTACATCCTCGTCGTCCTCCCACCACTCCCAGCCGAGACCGCGCTGGACGGAGCCGCCCCAGCAGACGTCCGCAAAGGCGTCGAGGGGGCTGTCGCGCAGCTGTGCATCGAGGGTGCCCGAAAGGGAGGTCGAGGAGGTGGATGATGAACAAGCGGAGTCGGGCTCGACCATCGTCTCCGTGTCGCTGCAGTCGTCCCAGGCAGTGAGGCAGGACAGCCGCTTGCTGGCGTCGAGCTTGCGCGGGTCGAGCAGGAGTGCAGGGGTATAGAGCGGCAGAGCCGACAGCGAGGCAGCGCATAGCGTTTGTAAGGAAGCGCCGAGCGTGCTCGCAGACTGCTGAGGGCGAAGTACCTAGAGCAAGCGGGTAAGCGAGGCACTCCAAAGCCACCCGAAGCACGTACCCGAGGCATACGACAGTCGTCGATGGCCGCCATCTACATGGTCCTGGAAGAGACGGTCGGGCGCCTACGAGCAGTATATATCAGTGCACATCACGTCGAGCAGTTATATAGATCAGCGGCCCGGCGACAACGCGATCCCGAAGTGTATAGCACAGCTCTGGCACCCCGTCCCACACCACGGCAGGCGAGGTCGGGCTTCGACGCGGTCATGGTGTGCACCACCGCGCGCACGAGCGTGACATGCCGGGAGCGAGGCGGCGAGGAAGACGGGGCTAGTTTCTTTGGCACCCGTGACGGACGGAGCTATAGGCGCTTGTGCCAAGCTTGTGCGTCTTGCTGTCTTCTGAGGGATAGGCGCCCAGCACTGCTGTTAGTGTTGCCGGAAGGCGGAGGCGCCTCCGGCCCGAGGTGGAGGCAAGGCACCTTACCTTCCAAATCAGGCAGGCAAGGTCGCATCACCTCCACCTTGCCTTCCCACCTCCATCAGTCCTCGCGCCAAATGTAGCTGCGACTTAGCTCTCCCTATATATCACCCAAAATACGACCATATATGCTCTGAAGATTGTACCCGAAGCCGTATACCCAAGATCATTTCAATCCTAGCTCCGCAAGCGCTAGTCATCGACTCCACCACCCCCGATCCTGATGCTGTGGCGCGAGAGGGGAGCAACGAGTGCCTGTCGAGACGCAGACCGCGTAGCTTTATACTGCTGCGCGAGTCACGTTTCGACGCGTCGAGCATCGCCACTCACCTTTGTTGAAGATTCAACAAAAAGTACCACGTTTTCCGGGCGCTCGGGTGCCATAAAACCGCAGCGCCCATCGTATGCTCTTCAATTCATGCCCTCTGATCCGCCGCCGACTACCTGCACCTGTCAGGATAGATCAAGGTGCTCTTGTAGTGCCTCAATGTTTTCCAGCTTCAGCAGTGGCTTGTCGCAGGCAGCGGCGCCGCCTGCCCCATCTGCACATCCACTCTATTCCTATGCATATCCGAATCAGTACTGGGATCCTGCCACCTCTGCCTGGTACGCCCCTCCGTCACAGCAAGTCCACCCCTCCGTCTATGCCACCAACCTGCCGACTCATTATCCACCTTCTGATAATGCCTCCCCTCTCGTTCGTACTGCGCTCGGAGACTCAACGGTGGCGGCAAATGTCTCCCCGTACCCTGGACCACCAGCGTCAATCTACCTCGACGTAGATGAGGTACGCAAGCGAAAGGCTTCGGCGACAACGGCAGGTGGCACAACACAGCCACGAGCTTCGAAACGCGCGCGCCCTGCAGCGGCGGGAGGCGCATTAAGCCAGGCGGCAGCGGCTTCGACACCAGCCCCGACATTGCACGGCGTTGGACCCACTGCAGTCCCTCCAAAGGCGGCACCTCCAGCAAATCCCGCTCGGCCTACGACATGCGCTGGCTCACATCTCGCGAAGGACCCCGGGCGCCACGCCATTGCAACCGATGTTTGGTACTTTGTGCAGGGCAGCGATCCGAAGGGCGGCTGTGCTTTACCAACCATAGAGGAAGCCCGAGAGCAGACACGACCGAATCCCGAGAAGTACGCGCGTCTTGCTTGTCGGCTTTGTCCGTGCGTACCAACTATCCTCTCGCTCCTACCTCCCAAGCTAACTCGCCATTAATCTCCAGCACCTCTTCGCCGAAATCATGGGCAAACACGAAGGGACTTACGGAGACAATTCGCAAGCACATGGTCGACAAGCATGAGCGTGTTTGGCGCGATACGGTCGTCAAACTCGCGCTCAAGGACTACGACAAGCCTTACCAGATGAAGGACGGCGCTGTCCACTCGCGTAACAACCTCCCATATGACAGGGATGTTATGCGCGACAAGCTTCTGCGCTGGCTTGCTGTGGATGACCAGGTAAGCTTTACGGAGTCTCGCATGCTGTGCTTTCAGCTAATTTGCTTCGAAAGTCCATCAATGTCGTCGACTCGCCCGAATTTCGGGATTTCGTGTTCTACCTCAATCCAGACATCGACGAGAGCGACCTGCCCCATCGAACGAAGATGACGGAGCTTATAGAAGAGCGCTTCAAGAAGGAGTTCGAAAGCATGCGAGTCGAGATGGAGGTAGGTCAAGGCTCTTTGATTTAGTGTGCTTCTGAGCTAATTTTGTGGCAGAATTCGCCGGGGCGCATCGCGTTTACCATGGACGTATGGTCGCGCGTCAACCTAGAGAGTTATTTGGCTATAACAGCTCATTATGTCCATACGACTCCTGCGGGTCAGGAGATCCTCAAAGCGCAACTCGTCGCCTTTCACCACCTTCAAGGCAAGCACAGTGGTGAGAACATGGGGCAAGCGTTTGTCTCCATTGTTAAGAAGCTTGGCTGCATTAATAAGGTGAGCTTGCTCGCTCGTTAAGCACAGTAATGCCCCCAAACCCCCTTCTATTGGTAGTACGCTTACTTACCATCCTTTCTGGACTTAGATCTCGTCTATAACCCTCGACAACGCCTCGAACAATGGCACGCTGATGGACGAGGTTGCGGACGAGCTCACAAAGCTCGATATCCCTTTCAATGTCCAGGAAAATCGCATTCGGTGCGTCTCCGCATACTGATTGTCTGACGTGCGCTCTTTACTCATAGTGACACCTTCAGGTGCTTCCCTCATGTCGTGAACATCGCCGTGAAGGCGGGAATCAAAGCGCTACATGACCTATCGCTATACGACTACGACGCCTTCGCAAAACCCGACGGTCTGAGCATGGCTTTCGAGCTTCTTTCGGACATTGCATATCAAGATGCCCTCAAAGCCGACGTCGTTTCCAAGGCCCGAAAGCTCATCAATGCGATACGGTCTTCAGGTCAGCGTCGTGAAGCCTTCGGGAACACGATCAAGGCACAAAACGATAAGGGCGGGTGGGGCGAGGACCCACAGATTCTTCGCATTGTTGGCCTCCTTCGGGACGTCGACACCCGCTGGTCATCGACACTCATTATGATTGACCGCCTCCTGGAGTTGTACATGGTATGCCGCTTTCGTCAATGTGCTCCTCCCCACTCTGACTTCTTTTTGTATAGGCTGTAAACGAGTTCATTTATTCGCCTCAGCAGGAGAAGGAACTCGCTCCTTTCGCGCTTGACGAGGCGACCTATCGCGCCCTTATCGATGTTCGCAAGTTCCTGCAATTCCTCAACACGGTGCAAGAGATCGTGTCTGGACAACAAACCCCAACACTATCCGTCGTCCTCCCACTCTACGAGAAACTGATCACCGGACTTCGCTTTCTGATGACTCCAGGCAACGAAGAGTCCATCCCGAAATTATCGCATGCGATCCACGCCACGATTGAGAAGCTCGAAGAATACTTCAACAAGTCAAGGTACACGAAGATGTACGCACTAGCGATGGGTAAGCCTCCCTCGTACCTCCGCTCTGCAGTGATTGAGACGTATGACAAATTCTAGCTATCAACCCGACTACCAAGCTCGAGTGGTTCAAAGAATCTGCTTACTTCTTAGCCTCTGACTACGAGGATGTGCGCCGGTATACTCGTGAAGCGGTGTGTTTCGCACTATTGACGCCTTCTCACCGAGCTCATTGTATTTTAGATGCTTGCTTATCGACGAAAACAGCGTGCTGAGGCCGCTTCTCGCCCGTCACCCCCATCAGCACCGGCTCGCGTGAGTTTCTCGGTGGCAACAAACTCGGCAGCCAGGAATCTTGCCTCCGGGCTCAACAACTTCGACACTCTGTTCAACAAGCTCTCGAAATCAAGCTCAGCGTCGTCAGTTGAATCTGAACCGGGCAATGCGGCGGCGGTGGATCCTGACGCAGAAGCACGCGCGCGCGAGGAAGATGAGCGCATCGTCGATGAGGAGCTTCTCGCATGGGAAAAGGCAGAGCGCGAGATGAGGACGTATGTCAATGCGGACCTCGTTGCTTTCTGGCAGGTCCGTCGCGTACATTCTCCCTTCCTATCGCTATTTACCACATGACACAGGTCAACAAGCTCAAGTATCCCAACCTCTACCGCGTCGCGCTTGATGTTATGCCCGTGCAGGCCTCCGCCGTCCCCTGCGAGCGTGTCTTCTCGTCCAGCAAGGAGACGGACGCTTTGCGACGCGCCAATTTGAGCCCTAAACTGATGGAACAGCTTCAGATTCTCAAGTACATATATCGTGGTGATCGTCTTCATTTTATGTCAGATCTTTTATGCACAGAACAAGAGTTGACTGTCATAGACATAGACAGGTCGCTCTTGGAGGATATGATATCAGACGGACGAGCCGATGAGCTCGACTCGCTGATTTCGGTATCTTATCATTCTACCACTTCTACTTCTACCTTATAGTGCACAAGCTCAACGAGCTCTATTGAGGGCTTCCTATTCTTCCTTACAACACAATTACTCTACCCTAGTACACTTTATAACCGCAACATCGGCCTACACGTCTGCATTATCAAGGGTCCGCAGAAAGATTATTACGGTCGAATCAAGGACACGAACGGCAATCTGGCGCGCGTAGAACTGACGGGCAACAAGATTATCTCCATCGACAAGTTGAAGCTTGCGGTTAAGGAGGGGAACCAGATGCAGGCGCTCGGCGACCGCAACCGCCCTCGGCGCACCAACATGGGTCCCCCGAGCAACTTGTCGTCGCCATCCGTCAGCCCGTGCACCTCTCAAACGCCTGGGACGCCGATGCGGGGCAGCGCGAGCCGCACGCCAAACCCGTACATAGACAATGGCGGGAGGACACAATGCGGGAGGACACAATGCGGGAGGACACAAGGTGGAGTACGAATTCGCGGACGCCGAATCCGTACACAGCCAGCAGTTCAGAAGGACGGCGGGTATCCGCAGGGAGGGCAACCCGCGTATGTACCAGAGCGGGAGCGGCAGCAGGACGCCGGCGTGGAGTACGAACTCGAAGACCCCGAATCCGTATGCGAACGACGGTGGTCGGACTCCGGGGTGGCAGGGTACTAATAAGGAAAGTAAGGTGAAGGCGATGTGAAGGCGAGTTTTGATGGAGGCGCCGAATTCGGCACCTCGACCTCACCTCGGCCTTGCCTTCCGGCAACACTAACTGCTGTTGTCAATGTCCACGTGGACGACACTTCTATTAGAATGACTGCAGGAGAGATGGACGGTGAGAGCAACTGTACATGTACGATAGCCTGACAGATGAAAGCAACCAAGACCCAGGGGATGATACTTAGATATTTACGGCGACGCGGGCTCTGGGCTCGGGATACCCGCTGTACTTTTCCGTTTGAACTTCGACGTGAAGTTCTTTGCTTTGGACACCCAGCCGGTGCTGGCGGGCGTGCTCTCCGCCATGCTCAGGCGCGACGGCTGATTCCGCAGTGGCCGCTGGACCACTATGCGCGTTTCCATGGCGCCCTCCTCTTCTGCGGTCGCCTCGACGGTGGCTTCTGAGACGGAGACACCGATGACAAGGTTGGTCTCCTGCTGATTGCCGATTACTCGCTCGGAACGCGCGCGACTTAGTCGCCGGGGGAGCATGCCGCCGACCGCGCGCGATATGGTGTTCTGGCGGGGGACAATCTGCTGCATCTGCGTGATGTGGTGCTCGTCTGACGCGTCGGTCGACGCGCCAGAAGCGATCGAGCCGTTGCTAGTGCTCTACAGGAGGTATTAGCAGTGGGCTTGGGGGAATGCGAAGGAGTACACACCCCCATGGGAGTCTGGTAGAACGGTGGGTCACGCTCCGGGGCTATGGCGGACAGGCGCTTCGGAGACGCAGGGCTGTTTGCCTTACTCGAGAAGTCGTCATGCAGCTGTAGAAGTGGGGCGTAAGCGGCCAGGTACCGACGGCGCTGTACAGCGCGGGTGGATGCGTACCTGGCCAAACCGCGTGATGGACACACTTCCCCTCCTGCGGTTCCGCTTCGTCCTCAGGCTGCTCTCGGACGGCTCCTGGCGCAGGCCCATGGTCTTCACCTCGGGCGACGACGGCGTAGTCGCGATGTCGTCGTGGCGGAAGCGGTAATCTCCCTTGGCACGTCGCTCGCTCTCCAGCTCTAACTGCTGGAACAGCTGCAGTAGGGTCAGCGACGCGTCCAGAAGTACGCGAATATGTCGCGCACCTTCTCCAGCGACTCGGGGCAACCTCCTGCGGAATCCATGGTGAAGACGGCGGCACGGTACAGCGCGCTAGGCGACGCGGGCGGGGGACCCAGAGGGCACGAGCAGACGCAGGCTAGCAGCGAGCAGATGAAGGAGCGGCAGTGATGGTAAGAGACAAGGTGTAAGTGGGCCCCTCTGTATTTTTGGGTTTTCAAACGCGTGCATCTTCGAGGGGACGCGCTTTGCTTCCGTGGCCACGCGAGACCCACGCGGGAAAGAAGCACCGGTCAATTTACGATTTCACCGTCGCCTGACCGACGCGAGCCCGCTGCACCGGCGCGCCAGGGTCCAGGAGACGGTATCCTTGCGGCATTCATGTGCTCCTCCTGCTCTGCTCTATCTTCAGCGCACACGGCTCTCTTTCTTCTGCTTTTCCCCATCTCTTTTCGTGAAGAACCGGGCAGAATCAGGACGGGGGTGCTGCGGGAACAAAGACGTCTTGCAAAAGGGGATACGAACCAGATCCTCCACACAATTGAACTTCGCACGGCACGAAGCGCGCACCCCAATAGCCACGCGCATCATGCCGCATCGATCCCATCTTCAGCCGCTTCCCAGATCGCCCCGCAGCTAGTGTTGCCGGAAGGCGGAGGCGCCTCCGGCCCGAGGTGGAGGCAAGGCACCTTACCTTCCAAATCAGGCAGGCAAGGTCGCATCACCTCCACCTTGCCTTCCCACCTCCATCAGTCCTCGCGCCAAATGTAGCTGCGACTTAGCTCTCCCTATATATCACCCAAAATACGACCATATATGCTCTGAAGATTGTACCCGAAGCCGTATACCCAAGATCATTTCAATCCTAGCTCCGCAAGCGCTAGTCATCGACTCCACCACCCCCGATCCTGATGCTGTGGCGCGAGAGGGGAGCAACGAGTGCCTGTCGAGACGCAGACCGCGTAGCTTTATACTGCTGCGCGAGTCACGTTTCGACGCGTCGAGCATCGCCACTCACCTTTGTTGAAGATTCAACAAAAAGTACCACGTTTTCCGGGCGCTCGGGTGCCATAAAACCGCAGCGCCCATCGTATGCTCTTCAATTCATGCCCTCTGATCCGCCGCCGACTACCTGCACCTGTCAGGATAGATCAAGGTGCTCTTGTAGTGCCTCAATGTTTTCCAGCTTCAGCAGTGGCTTGTCGCAGGCAGCGGCGCCGCCTGCCCCATCTGCACATCCACTCTATTCCTATGCATATCCGAATCAGTACTGGGATCCTGCCACCTCTGCCTGGTACGCCCCTCCGTCACAGCAAGTCCACCCCTCCGTCTATGCCACCAACCTGCCGACTCATTATCCACCTTCTGATAATGCCTCCCCTCTCGTTCGTACTGCGCTCGGAGACTCAACGGTGGCGGCAAATGTCTCCCCGTACCCTGGACCACCAGCGTCAATCTACCTCGACGTAGATGAGGTACGCAAGCGAAAGGCTTCGGCGACAACGGCAGGTGGCACAACACAGCCACGAGCTTCGAAACGCGCGCGCCCTGCAGCGGCGGGAGGCGCATTAAGCCAGGCGGCAGCGGCTTCGACACCAGCCCCGACATTGCACGGCGTTGGACCCACTGCAGTCCCTCCAAAGGCGGCACCTCCAGCAAATCCCGCTCGGCCTACGACATGCGCTGGCTCACATCTCGCGAAGGACCCCGGGCGCCACGCCATTGCAACCGATGTTTGGTACTTTGTGCAGGGCAGCGATCCGAAGGGCGGCTGTGCTTTACCAACCATAGAGGAAGCCCGAGAGCAGACACGACCGAATCCCGAGAAGTACGCGCGTCTTGCTTGTCGGCTTTGTCCGTGCGTACCAACTATCCTCTCGCTCCTACCTCCCAAGCTAACTCGCCATTAATCTCCAGCACCTCTTCGCCGAAATCATGGGCAAACACGAAGGGACTTACGGAGACAATTCGCAAGCACATGGTCGACAAGCATGAGCGTGTTTGGCGCGATACGGTCGTCAAACTCGCGCTCAAGGACTACGACAAGCCTTACCAGATGAAGGACGGCGCTGTCCACTCGCGTAACAACCTCCCATATGACAGGGATGTTATGCGCGACAAGCTTCTGCGCTGGCTTGCTGTGGATGACCAGGTAAGCTTTACGGAGTCTCGCATGCTGTGCTTTCAGCTAATTTGCTTCGAAAGTCCATCAATGTCGTCGACTCGCCCGAATTTCGGGATTTCGTGTTCTACCTCAATCCAGACATCGACGAGAGCGACCTGCCCCATCGAACGAAGATGACGGAGCTTATAGAAGAGCGCTTCAAGAAGGAGTTCGAAAGCATGCGAGTCGAGATGGAGGTAGGTCAAGGCTCTTTGATTTAGTGTGCTTCTGAGCTAATTTTGTGGCAGAATTCGCCGGGGCGCATCGCGTTTACCATGGACGTATGGTCGCGCGTCAACCTAGAGAGTTATTTGGCTATAACAGCTCATTATGTCCATACGACTCCTGCGGGTCAGGAGATCCTCAAAGCGCAACTCGTCGCCTTTCACCACCTTCAAGGCAAGCACAGTGGTGAGAACATGGGGCAAGCGTTTGTCTCCATTGTTAAGAAGCTTGGCTGCATTAATAAGGTGAGCTTGCTCGCTCGTTAAGCACAGTAATGCCCCCAAACCCCCTTCTATTGGTAGTACGCTTACTTACCATCCTTTCTGGACTTAGATCTCGTCTATAACCCTCGACAACGCCTCGAACAATGGCACGCTGATGGACGAGGTTGCGGACGAGCTCACAAAGCTCGATATCCCTTTCAATGTCCAGGAAAATCGCATTCGGTGCGTCTCCGCATACTGATTGTCTGACGTGCGCTCTTTACTCATAGTGACACCTTCAGGTGCTTCCCTCATGTCGTGAACATCGCCGTGAAGGCGGGAATCAAAGCGCTACATGACCTATCGCTATACGACTACGACGCCTTCGCAAAACCCGACGGTCTGAGCATGGCTTTCGAGCTTCTTTCGGACATTGCATATCAAGATGCCCTCAAAGCCGACGTCGTTTCCAAGGCCCGAAAGCTCATCAATGCGATACGGTCTTCAGGTCAGCGTCGTGAAGCCTTCGGGAACACGATCAAGGCACAAAACGATAAGGGCGGGTGGGGCGAGGACCCACAGATTCTTCGCATTGTTGGCCTCCTTCGGGACGTCGACACCCGCTGGTCATCGACACTCATTATGATTGACCGCCTCCTGGAGTTGTACATGGTATGCCGCTTTCGTCAATGTGCTCCTCCCCACTCTGACTTCTTTTTGTATAGGCTGTAAACGAGTTCATTTATTCGCCTCAGCAGGAGAAGGAACTCGCTCCTTTCGCGCTTGACGAGGCGACCTATCGCGCCCTTATCGATGTTCGCAAGTTCCTGCAATTCCTCAACACGGTGCAAGAGATCGTGTCTGGACAACAAACCCCAACACTATCCGTCGTCCTCCCACTCTACGAGAAACTGATCACCGGACTTCGCTTTCTGATGACTCCAGGCAACGAAGAGTCCATCCCGAAATTATCGCATGCGATCCACGCCACGATTGAGAAGCTCGAAGAATACTTCAACAAGTCAAGGTACACGAAGATGTACGCACTAGCGATGGGTAAGCCTCCCTCGTACCTCCGCTCTGCAGTGATTGAGACGTATGACAAATTCTAGCTATCAACCCGACTACCAAGCTCGAGTGGTTCAAAGAATCTGCTTACTTCTTAGCCTCTGACTACGAGGATGTGCGCCGGTATACTCGTGAAGCGGTGTGTTTCGCACTATTGACGCCTTCTCACCGAGCTCATTGTATTTTAGATGCTTGCTTATCGACGAAAACAGCGTGCTGAGGCCGCTTCTCGCCCGTCACCCCCATCAGCACCGGCTCGCGTGAGTTTCTCGGTGGCAACAAACTCGGCAGCCAGGAATCTTGCCTCCGGGCTCAACAACTTCGACACTCTGTTCAACAAGCTCTCGAAATCAAGCTCAGCGTCGTCAGTTGAATCTGAACCGGGCAATGCGGCGGCGGTGGATCCTGACGCAGAAGCACGCGCGCGCGAGGAAGATGAGCGCATCGTCGATGAGGAGCTTCTCGCATGGGAAAAGGCAGAGCGCGAGATGAGGACGTATGTCAATGCGGACCTCGTTGCTTTCTGGCAGGTCCGTCGCGTACATTCTCCCTTCCTATCGCTATTTACCACATGACACAGGTCAACAAGCTCAAGTATCCCAACCTCTACCGCGTCGCGCTTGATGTTATGCCCGTGCAGGCCTCCGCCGTCCCCTGCGAGCGTGTCTTCTCGTCCAGCAAGGAGACGGACGCTTTGCGACGCGCCAATTTGAGCCCTAAACTGATGGAACAGCTTCAGATTCTCAAGTACATATATCGTGGTGATCGTCTTCATTTTATGTCAGATCTTTTATGCACAGAACAAGAGTTGACTGTCATAGACATAGACAGGTCGCTCTTGGAGGATATGATATCAGACGGACGAGCCGATGAGCTCGACTCGCTGATTTCGGTATCTTATCATTCTACCACTTCTACTTCTACCTTATAGTGCACAAGCTCAACGAGCTCTATTGAGGGCTTCCTATTCTTCCTTACAACACAATTACTCTACCCTAGTACACTTTATAACCGCAACATCGGCCTACACGTCTGCATTATCAAGGGTCCGCAGAAAGATTATTACGGTCGAATCAAGGACACGAACGGCAATCTGGCGCGCGTAGAACTGACGGGCAACAAGATTATCTCCATCGACAAGTTGAAGCTTGCGGTTAAGGAGGGGAACCAGATGCAGGCGCTCGGCGACCGCAACCGCCCTCGGCGCACCAACATGGGTCCCCCGAGCAACTTGTCGTCGCCATCCGTCAGCCCGTGCACCTCTCAAACGCCTGGGACGCCGATGCGGGGCAGCGCGAGCCGCACGCCAAACCCGTACATAGACAATGGCGGGAGGACACAATGCGGGAGGACACAATGCGGGAGGACACAAGGTGGAGTACGAATTCGCGGACGCCGAATCCGTACACAGCCAGCAGTTCAGAAGGACGGCGGGTATCCGCAGGGAGGGCAACCCGCGTATGTACCAGAGCGGGAGCGGCAGCAGGACGCCGGCGTGGAGTACGAACTCGAAGACCCCGAATCCGTATGCGAACGACGGTGGTCGGACTCCGGGGTGGCAGGGTACTAATAAGGAAAGTAAGGTGAAGGCGATGTGAAGGCGAGTTTTGATGGAGGCGCCGAATTCGGCACCTCGACCTCACCTCGGCCTTGCCTTCCGGCAACACTACCCGCAGCCCAACCGGAGTCCAGCGGAGCCGCATCACGTCCTCATGCTCTCCCGCGAAAGACGAATATCCTGCTCCCCCTCGGGCTGCTCGCCAACAGGGAAATCTGAGCGCGAAATACGTGTACTGACAGCGCGCAGCTACCACGCAGTGCTCGACAGCGCACACGTTCCTTCGCCAAGAAACATCCATTGTCAGCTCGGGATTCAGCAATCTAAAGCCGACCACCCATAGTCGGATGAAGCTTAGCTTCAAGAGTCTGCAGTAGCCAGCTTCCCTACCAGCCGCGATAAGGTGATACACGCTGGGCAGTCATGTCGAATCTGCATCCGTCAATTCGAGTGAGATAGAAGAACTGGCAATTTGGTCGGTGCAGACTTGATGAAAGTAAGGGCTGTCCTCCAGTCTTCGTCCCATGCAGGAGCTAGACGAAGCTGTCCGGACGGGCCCAAACAATGCTGTGACAGTCACAATATGAACTCAAGTCACGTGTATCGCACGTGAATGGTTCAAGTTTACCGGAGTCTGCCATTGGGGATCTGCGCACACCCGCAAAAGTCGTGCGGGAGGAGGTCCTCGCAGTCCAGACGAAAGATGGAAGACAATTTTCGAATATCCCTTCGGACCCGCAGTCAGAAGGGGGACCTACGGCGCCACCCTCACCGTCGGCCAATGATCCTCGAGATCCTCCGCCACCACTACCTTCTCCCCTACTTCCTCCGCCCTCCCCCCGAACCGTACGTCCACCACCCTCACCGGCTCACCCTCTTCCGCGACCTCGCCACCATCCTGCGTCACCCCCACCGCCCTCCTCCGATCCACCACCCGCACCCTCGGCGCGCGCACCAGCCCGCACGCAATCGGGATCACCCGCCAGCGCACGCGCTCCTCGCCGCCCGGCAGCAACACGGGCAGCCTCGCCGCGCGCACGCCCGCGACGACGAACGCGTCCGCCGGGTCTGGCTCGAGGGCGACGTGCACATTGGCCGCGCGCGTGGGGTGGTTGTTGCGCACGACCAGTGTCATCAGCGCGGGCTGGTGCAGCTGGGCAACCGCGGGTGCGTCGAGGAGCGCGATGAGGCCGTCCGTGGGCGGGCGCAGGGCGGGGAGGGGGAAGATCGCCGTGGACTCGGGACCTCGGTCGCCGTTTGAGGCGATTCTGCGCGTAAGCGTGAGTAAGGGGGCGAGCGAGCGGGAGTTTGTATCCGTACCGTCGCCATTTGACCTCGTAGTGCCCTGGTCCTGGGACGGGGAGACCCTCGACGTAATACTTGTCTGACGGCGCAAGGCTGACACGGCACAAGTCACTGATCTCGTCGCCGGCAAGGTATTCTGCATAAGCATCTTCAGGCAAGCTCCCGAAGCTGAGCATGTCTTGCTTACCACCGGGGAACATGCCCTCGTCGACCACGTCCGTTGAGGCCTCCACGATTTTTGCCTGCGGATTGTTCTGCAGCGGCCGTCAGACCTCGATCTATTTCTCTCAATATTTGGTACTCACCTCCCTGACCAACTCCATTCCCAGAATCTCTAGGTTCCATGGACCCGCACACTCCAGCACGAGCTGCACCACCGCCTCCCCACCTAGACTATCATCCCAGAAATCGCTGTCGAAGGTGCTCAGGTCTGCAATGCCCGGTCGCGGAACGCTTGTCGGTGCACGCTCGTAGGAGACGTCCCATGAAGCGCGGATAGCTTCGACGGTCAGCACGGCGAGGGTATGCAGTACCTCTGTCGAGTGGCGGTTGTCACTGGCTTCCGTCTGTTCGTCCTGGGTATCTACATCGTCGGTAGACAGGACCTCCCTACATTGCGTCGAGATATCGAGGACGCGATCGCCGCCCGCGCCAGTGCTGTGCAGGTGCAACGTCTTCACGATGCTCGCACCCGGGACGAGGGTACCACAAACGATCCCCTTGACCAAGCTCGTCGACTGCTGGTCGTCGATAGTAACCGTGTTAACTGCCGAGGGGATAAGCATGTGCATGTGCAGACTGGTGGGTAAGGAGTTTCCCTACCTGCATCGTCCACCTCCGTCGGCTGCAGCAGCACGTCGAGCGTGACCTCCAAAGACCGATCGTCCGTGTTCGTGATGTCGATCAGGATAGGATAGTCCTCGCCGATGTATGCAGGGGCATGCTGCTCGATCTTGACTGACACGCTGTATGGACGGTGGCGCACGCTGCAATACGAAAGCGCGTGAGCAAACCCAAGGGTACCATGGAGTGCCTGGGCGGCTACGTACGCAACAGAATGTGCATTGTCCCTGTCCACAGGTAGGTATCGCACAGGATCGATGGAACAAAGCCACTTCGCTTGTGCGGACGAGCCTGTCTTCAGCGGAAGGTCAAGGGGAAGCTGTATAGTCCAGTTGCCCTCTGTGATTGTCAGTGCGAGCTTCGGGATCTGAGCACTGCTTCAGTAAGAGGACAATCGGGATAGGACATCCGTACTGACCGTCAACGTGGTCGGCGTCTCCGATTGCATCGTGCCCGCGAACACTATCGTCGCCCCAGTCGACCACCGCAGGTTTGCCTTCAGCTCGCGCTCTTGCCCCGGGACCAGGTTCCCAAGCTCGACGAGTTTCGATGGCGCGGCATCGTCCGCATGACGAATAGTAAGAGGAGGATCTGCAGGATCTGGCGAGAAGAAGATCTGTAAGGTCGTGAACGGCAGGGCGGCGATTGATGCAGTCGCAGGTGCAGTAAGAGCAATCTGGAAGGCAGCTGGCTCGCCGACTTTGACTTC
The DNA here is from genome assembly GCF_000143185.2 of Schizophyllum commune H4-8. Taxonomy (NCBI): domain Eukaryota; kingdom Fungi; phylum Basidiomycota; class Agaricomycetes; order Agaricales; family Schizophyllaceae; genus Schizophyllum; species Schizophyllum commune. The sequence continues at coordinate 751,224 of NW_026089545.1, read as the reverse complement.
TGAGGGCCAGAAGACCAACGTAGGTTTCACTAGAGGGCTGTTAGTTGATGACTTTAGGAGGAGGTGAGCAAGAACGTACATAAAGGCTCGGCGTCCGCCGCATCGATGACCACAGGCTCCGTCGACGAAGGCACGGTGCTTTGCAGGACCGCCAGCAAAATGTCTTCCAGTGCTTCATCCTCCTCGCCCTGCAGTCCTATGCGACCCATCAGCACCTTGCCCATCCACCCATCCCCTTTATCATACTTACCATGCCCCAGCATCTCCACTACCAGCCGCACGCTCATCTCCATATCGCCCAACAGCTTCGCGCACTCGTACCACGTCGCCAGTAGGGGCCGGAGCATCTCGCCCCACTGCTCGCGCCGGTAGGTCTTCGCGATGCGCTCGAAGAAGCGCACGGCCATGTCGAACTTGCCCGAGGTTTGGTACGTCTGCGCGATCTTGTAGGCGATGTAGAGGGTTTGGCGGCCGGGCTGCGAAGCGGATGATGGGGTATACTTCTTGAAGAGCTCGTAGGCCTTGGTGTAGAGCTAGCATTGCACCCCTTACAGTCAGTCTTAGCGGTCCGTACATAGACGAAAAGACGAACCTCCAAGATGATGACCAAATGCTCAACCTTCCTCTCATTCGCAAAGCCCGGCGAGTTCGCCGACGCCGGACTCATCGCACCCAGCGCATCCATGAATCGCGCCCTTCGCATCTCCGTACAATGCGCCGCAACATAGTAGTAGAACCCCGGGTGCTGTAGCGCGCTGCTCGGGTTCACTCCTAGCGCGCGCACCATGGGCTCCATGCCTGCCGGCTGCTGCAGCGGGAAGGACGGTCGGTGGACGGGGATGCGTAGGTTAGCGCGCGTGCCGTGCTCGAGAAGCTCGGCGAATATGCGATGCCTAGGGTGGGAGGGGCGTTAGGGTGTGAGGGTTACCATGGGAGACGGGGTATGATAGTGTGGAACACGCACTGTCGCGCTATCCATGACCAGTATTCGAAGGTGTCCTCGCCGATGCCCCAGCCGCGCGAGAAATCGCCGAACTGGCGGATGTGGCTAGTGTGATGGGAGAGGGCAAGGGAGTGCTCGTTGTTGTACAGGTATAGCTTGACGATCTGGACAAAATGAGCATATGTATGCGCATATATGACAGGCAATTGACCTTGACATTGATGCAGTCTGCAAGCACCTTCGCTTCTGCCCACCTCTTCGTGCGCGGCGGCAGGATAAGCGGCGAGCCGAACATGATGATGAGCGTCGAGTATGCGTCCTGGTAGTGCCTGCCGCGGAATAAGCTTCATAGCTCGTCTAGAGACAGGCCGCCTCACTTTAGCGCGACCTCGCCCTCACCCCGAAACTCTGCGAAGCATGCCATCTTGTACTCATATCGCACCGTCCAACCCTCGGGGCGCAAAGGCCGGACGATATGCGTGCTGGTTGCGAGAGGGCTGATGGGTATGGGTGCTTGAGAGGCGTGACGGTTGCGCTTGCGGCGGACGCGCTTGGAGTGGTTGGTGTAGTATTCAATGGCGGGTTCGTACAGGGCCTGTTGCAGACTGGAATGGGAATCAGCGCGGATAGAGGAAGAGTGAGGGAGACGCACCTGCGAACGAAGTCCTGCAGCTCGGCAGGACTGACGGGGCTCAGCACGAAGAGGGCAGCCCTGCTGTCCAACCCGCTGCTTCGCCGTATGAAGGTCAAGCGGCTGTCCAGTGTCGGGTCGTCTGCAAAGCATCAGCCAAGAGATCTCAGAGACTAAGTTGCCACACACCGAGCATCCTCCTGCTCGCCAGGAGGACCACGGTAAGCTTGATCCCCCGCTCATTCGTGCTCTTCTTTCTCAACGCAATGTCGGTCGACAGATCCGCGTCGAACTTGCGCTCCTCCTCATGCCTCTCGCGCTCCGTCTCGTGTACATGTGCCAGGTCGAGTGGGGACTGCGGCTGGGTCGATGGATGTTCGTATAGCCTCATGAATAGTACAAACACGGACGGTACGAGCTGCGTATGCTTGCGAATCCATATTGGCGCGATCAGGCCGTCGGGATACAGTGGGGAGGACGGTGTGAGCGGACTTAGTGGTGAGTGTGCATTGGCGTATGACGGGTCCTCTGGCCGTACGAGCTTGCGCGGGGGGAAGTGCACATCCCGCGAGACGAGCTGGATCTGGAACTGCGGGATGGGCTTGCGCGCAGTGGATTCTGCAGGAGGCTGATATATGGCGACCTTGCGCTGTACGCCAAGCGCTTCTCGTAGGCGAAGGATGAGTACAGTGAAGGGATCGGAGGGTTTGGAAGGAGTCGAGGGAGGCGGTGTTTCTGGGGGTTGAGCTTGGGGATCGGGGGATGGTGTCGAGGGCTCGGTCTTGTTAGGTGCGTCCAGTCCAGCGACGAACATCACTGGCGCCAGCTGCGCGAGCAGTTCTGGGGGATACGAGTTCATGGCGGCGAGCACTTGACGACGTCAATGGAGGCCGCGAACAAGTCGCGTCGCGCGATGGTCCGCTTGGACCGTCGTCGCATCAGCGCTCTCGCCATCATCATCATCAACGTTCGCATCGAGCTCGAGGATTAGAAGCACGTCGTCGCTCACCCCTTCGAGCAGAGGGATCTTCAACCAAACCCAATAGCCTACGGTCGGGGTCTGTACACATTCAAGCTGAATAACTTGCCCTCGAGCGCTTCCGTGTTCTCAACGGATCAAGACCGCAATCGCTCCCCTCATCATGGCAACACGAGGTGCATCATCCAGGATACTTATGCGTGCTGCTATTGTCTAGTCATAAGCACACGGAAGGCGGCCGAACAATCCTGATCGACAGCAGCCTCGGGGGCCTTTGTCCTGAGGTTTGATCATCTTCGACTACATTCGATGCAGGATGAGCCAAGCGTCGCTATCTCAGCCATCTCTGACCTACTAAACCTCAGGAAGATGCCCCGATATATGCTAGCGCAGGGTCTACAAGTCCTGTCCACGCCGCCGCAATTGGCCCCGCTGCGCTCCATCAAATGGAACATACACGCGCCCGGATCACACCCAAACATGGCAATCAATGGCCATTGTCGTCCGCATGTGGCAACGAACATCAGTGGGCCCGTCACGCGCGCTATGTGAGACCGGTGTTATAAATTCCACCCGGCTCCGCTTTGCAGCTCCTTGTCACCTTTTCACTCAAACCACCATCTGCTGCACGCCTTTCGGCCACAGCGAGCTCCTCGACGCCCCGCTCAACTTCAAGCGACCGCCACCCGATCTCAATCACAATCTTAGCGATGTCTGTTGCCACCGCTTACGCCACTCACGCATCGTCGTCGATGCTAGTTGTGCGTCGTCTATTGCTCGTTGTAGACACGTTGGCTGACGGTCTCCGCAGGGATATCATTCGGCGCTGGCTTATAACAACCCCGCCCTTTTCGCGATTCGTGGGCGGCCCACCCAAGAACTCTACACTTACGTGGGCTTCGGCACTGCCGAGCCCTGCATCCTTCACATGCCTAACCACCTGCGCCTCGCTCGCTCGCGCCCTCCCAAGCGGCCGCGTGCGGTGACCGTGAGTGGCATGTTGGACGAAGCCAGCAGCGTCCTCTCCACGGCAGATGTCCAGACACCCACTACCGCTTACTACGAGGGCCCCGCCACCCCTCGCTCGCCCTCCACCTCCCGAGTCTCAACTCCCACAAGCGCTTCGTACCGCACGCCCACCCCCGACGAGATCGTCGATGGGGCGCGCGCAAAGCAGGCCGCCGAGGACGACAAAATTCGCGCCTTCTACGCGAAGAACCCCGCCCTTGCGGCCCTTCGGCCCTTCACCACTACTCATCTCCCCACGCCGCCCTCGTCGCCTGGCTCGGAGGCGGAAGCTCTGCCGGTCGCCAACCTCGTACAATCGACACCTCGCCCTGGCATTAAGCGTCCCCATCGGCCAGCCGATATCAAGACCGGCCCTATCACTCCGCCCGCATCGCCTACTACTACGCGGGCTAACAACCGCTTTCTTCAGGCGCCCATGACGCCGCCGGAGTCGCCAACCATCCCAAGGAAGTTCCGGGCATCTCTGCAGACCATGAGGCCTCTTACCCAGCGCTCGCCCACCACCCCGACTTCACCGTCGAAGATCCCTCGCCGCGCTGGATCCAGCGTGCCCAAGTCACCTCGTCTGTGACTTGTACGCTATCTAACAAAAGTTAAGCTTGTATCATTTATCTTTCACTTATCTGCTTGCTCCGTACAATGGGAGACTATCTGCTCCGCGTGCTGCACCATTTCTGCAGGATCACGTTCTTCCTCATTCATAGTTAAAGGTGCCGTCTACCCACTTGTAGTCGAATATATTTTTACCTCGATTTCTCTTTACTCGTCTCGCCGGCTTGTACATTACTCTTACATCTCTACCATCAGTATTGGTCTTTCCGAACACGAATTCCAGGCCAAGATTAGGGTTGCTGCTTGGAACTTGAACTACAATGCATGACCGCGTTGGTCATAAATCCGGACTTCGTCGAACTGGGAACTAGCAGAAGCGCAGCTGCTCCTCCAATGTATACCTTACTTCGGCACGCAGTACTTGGCAGACTCGAGTCGGGCGCTGAGATTGATATCCTTGCTCGCGACAAGCGAATTTCCTTTTGCTCCGAGGTGGTAATCCGGCGGAATATCTGATTGAATGCATGCGACGGACTCCCCGGTAACGTCAAAGAAGATATTGATCTGTACACATGTACACAGTGAGTGAGATGGAGCTGGCTAAGTAAAAGCATCGTCTACAGATAGTCGACGTCGAAGCAGAAATATTTGTGCGACGATGCATGCGCCTGCATGTGTTCGCTGCTGCACTGCATCACATGTCAGTATCGGTATTGAAAGAGGAAGGAAGGGAAAGTCGACTCACATACATGGCCGACTTGCATCTGCTAATATCTTCAGTAAGCTCCTTCCGTAACGAACAAGGACATACTTTGGGCAGCATAGTAAAGGTCCGCCGCCAACCGCTTCGGTCTTGCGGCATGTGGACCCAGTGCAAGTCTCGATTCCCTCCATAAAGGTTTTTCGCATCTCGGGAATGTAGGAGATCGCCATGGCGCTACGATACAAAGAGAAAGGTGAGTTGTACGCTTTGTGACACGCAACAGCGCACTCACGCCGGCTTCGTCAGCAGAACGAGGCAACGCTCTGCAGGGTTCTTCTCGATGTCGGGCGAGTATCTGGTCATCGACCAGTGGAAGAGTTTTGGACCAAGCGCATTAGCATCGGCGTTAGATATGCCCTTGCGGTCGTGAATGAGGATGAGGGTAGCAAGAAAGTTCATGACTCTCGCATGGTCCTCTTCGTCCATCTTGTCGATCTCGTCGACGGCCTCCAGCGTGCGGCGGAGCTGCATGGCCAAAAGGTCGTGGTTCTTCTCTAGGAATAGGAAGCGCACGAAGGTAGGGCTGAAGCGCGTCTGAGCGATGGCATGGTACGACGTGTAGCTGAACATACCTCCATTTGATCTCGTTGAGAACCATAACGGCAGGACACAGCACCCCCGCGCTGTCGCGCCATTTCTGCACTGCGCGCGGGACATATTCCGCTGCGAATTTACTGAGAATGCTGTCAGCCTGGATTAGATACCAATATCGAACTCAGTCCTACCATTGCAGGATTGTCTGCGCCATCACGGACAGGGTATCAATCACTCGCAGCTGGGAGAAAGCATATGAGTTCGGCTCGGGCTGGAGGACATGGTACAACTATCTTCTCTCACCTGGCTGGTGATGATTGTCTTGCGATGCTCGTCTGTCATCTCCGGAGGCACGAGAGCATGCCCGGACTCCAGCCCGATGACTATGGCCAGCGAACGCGGGCCCGCAAACTCATCTGCAGTGGGTGAGAAATTCATCGCGGACATTGCAGGACCCATTTCTGCGCAAGTCAAGCTCGAGCTTCAAGCGCTGCACGATTCAGAGGGCTTATAAGGAACTTCCACCTTACCGCCCATGAGGCGCACCGCCGCCCTCCTTCCAAAGATTCTGGAAAAGCGGATGCGAGAGGTAAATACAGGTGGAAGCAGCCACACGTACGAGGTCTGCTGGCAACATCGGCATACTAGGCTTTCGAACGCACTTGAAAGCGGCTAGGTGTCATGTGCAAACGGCGTTGAAGTCAGCCCAGAAGGGGAAGACAAACGACACTCCAAGAATCTGCCGCAACACTAGAACCTAAGCGCGTATACTTATCAACACCTGCAAGTCCTTCTGATGTCAAGAGAACGGACATTGAGATGAAGGAGGCGGTCGAAAGAGGTGGCGGCGCGTCAGAGCATGACAGCGTGTGACCGGCTTTTGCCGGGGTAGGTAGACAAGCGCGCGCCCACAAGTAAAAGACCAGCGCCGGAAATGACCCAATCCCAGGGCCGGCTCGCTTCCTTCCTTTTCCCATATCAGAGGCTCCTCGTATGTGTATGTGTCTCAAGATCATGCAACGAATATAAATAAGTACATGTGCCTCCTCACTGTCTAGGGCCCCCCACTTACTAGCGCTATCCCGTTGTCTTTTTCGTTCGACTTTCGAGCATCCCCTAATGCACCGTGATCAGAGTTTTCCGCTGTATCTGGTCTGCTGTCCTCGGTGGATGTATAGCTCGACTGGTCGTTCGTCTGCTCGAGGTGAAGCGAAGGGTCGCGCATCGCACTTGCTTCTTGTGATTCTGGTTCGCTTGCGATGCTCATCATGGGCAGATCCGCAAAGCGCATTGCTTGCGATACTTGCGTGCCAAGAAGCTCTTGTGTCGTGTTACTCTGCATGGCGACGAGGACAACGAACGTCGGGTAAATCCCCTACGAAAGAAAACATCGTGAGACGATGATTACTGGTGGCGCAGAGAAACCTACAGCGATGTTGTGAATAGCGGAGCCAAAGGTGTCGCTGGTGTAGTACGAGATGTTCAGTCTCTCCGCGTCAGTCCAAATGATCGTGTAGGCTATCTGATAGCAAGGCATAGGCAGTGAGCCTCCGGGTGAACTTGAAAGCGCGGGCAAGGCTTACCCAAATGGCACAGTACGTGATACCAGATTCCAGGAGTAGGACAAGCACTTTCTCGACTTGACTCTTTCGCGTGAATAGACCAAGAGCGCCCTTGATGTCGCGGCGGTAGTACCTGTAGGCGCATTGCCATCAGACCCGGATGGAGCTACATCCTGGTGATGGGAAGTACCAGAATTTGATGCCGATCAGTACCGTCGCAACGACGTTGGTGGCGAGGAGAAACGCCAGCTTGACATCTGATTGTATTGCTATATGATAGTCCACGAGCGGAGATGAGGGCATGTAGAGGTATACGAGCTGCGCGAGCGTGCTACCTGGACCACGTCAGCTGAAGTCACGAACACGGAAATGGTTACTTACCCAACGTTCCAGTCAGGAAAGAGAGCAGAATTCCTTTCGCCACAAGACTGTCCGACCACAGGATATACGCTCGCCAGACGACAACTGCGTCGCTCACTAGGTACTGATCGACATTGAGCAGTACGAAGCAAGCACGGAATACTGCACATACGTTGAAGTTGTTTGCGACGGTTCCCATTATGTCGAGGCGGACGAGCAGCCTCATCACGTCATGAACTGACGTGCCAAGTTCCCATGGTAACTGGACCAGGTAGAAGAGCGCATTGCTGATGACCCCAAGCAAAGAGGATACCAGAAGCACAAGGATTACGCCCATCATGAAGCGAGATGGGCCTTCGCGGCGTCTACAGGCGAATCAGCAACATGCGTGCCACGATCTGGACTCGCCCACTCACGCCAGAACAGCGACGGCTGCGATGGAGAGCGCGCTCTGCATTCCTGTAAATACGAGTCAGTCTGAAGAAACCATCAGCCAAGCATCGAAATTGGCGTACCGTACAGGGCGAAGTCCACGCCTATTTGCATGATCAGCCCCTGCATGTCGGCGACATCCAGCGCGGCCAGGGGATGGTAAACGTCGCGACGCTCGAGGTAGTGCGGTCCCCTCGACGCGTTAAGCATCGTGTACTTCGAGGGCATCGCGGCGTTTGGTGTCTTCGAGGATGTCGGAATGGTTATATACTCGCCGTGTCCTCATCCGCAGAAGCACTATGTGCGATCCTTGCGACAGGCACCCCCGTCGAAGGCTATAGCGCGGATACACGGAGAACGAGGCTTCCATCGCGAGGGATGAACTGGATCAAGAGCGCGTAACGCTAATCAGCGCTCCGAGCGCCCAAATGGACAGTCCATAGAGGTGGACGCCCCTTCAGACCGACAGTCGGTCAGGTCTTCAGGGAACAGTGATAGGCAGTCATAGTTCAAGTACCTACAAGAAGGGTCAGTGGCGCTCTAGCCCGACACATCGTCGACAGCTTACCTAGAGTCCTAGTACTAACGGTGGCCACCATCGCTGAAACGTTCGCATTGAGCGCCCAAGGGTGATCATTGCGACGGGAGATGTCTTCGAAACTCTCCGGTGAGAACATTCACAGGGTGTTCCTTCAGCTTGCTGAATTGGCGTCACTTACACTGAGTATTTCTCGAGCATGCACGAGCTCGGAAAGTGCGGCTTCGCAGTATGAAGCTCGGCGTGGCACAATTACCGGCGTTTGCCGCCAGGGGCATGTTGTCAGAAAACGCGCGAAGATTATAGATCAGGTATACACCAAGAAAACCGACGTGCTGTACAGAACATCGCAAGAAATCCAAGAAATCGCCGCGCTCAATGCAGCATGATCAATCGTCGGGACAGTAGTCCTCATCGTCATCCTCGTCGTCGGCGTCCAAGCCGGCCATCGAGATGCGCTTGCGCGCCCTCTTCGACGGACTCCTAGGCTTGTGTGGCTCATTGAAGGGGCTAGGTGACTCGCCGGGCGTGCTGGGTACGAAGTGCGATGCGACCTTGGGCTTCGCGGTGCTCTTCGTCAGCTTGACGGGACGCGGTTGCCCTCCTGACCCTTGCGTATAAAGCATCTGTAGCTCTTCCCGTCGGTCCCACCAATTCTGGATATCCTGCGCAATGTCGTGCGTGTAACGCTTGCACTCGAAGAGGAGGACGTCAAGGTGCTGAAGATGAACTATCAGTGAACATACGCTCGTTCGATTGCGAGGCGACTTACCGTCTTACCCTCCCTCAAAGCCATGAGCATCTCGTCCTCCGCAAACTTGTCTTTACGAGGCTGCGCGTTCCCACCGAGCACGACCGCGCGCATGTCCCCCCAGCACTGCGGCTTCTTCTTCGAGCAGATACTTCGAGCCCATGTACGCTGAACTTCGTACCCCATTGCGCAGAACTCCTCTCTCGTCACCGGCCGAACCCGCTTCGACACGTAGTCGCCTACGTACTGCCACTCGTTTACCCCTCGACACACGAACAGAGCTGTCGGCGCCCCAAAAAGCACGTCCTCTCGCCGCGTGAGGAGAACTCCCGTACGACCCGGACGATCAGGGAGGTGCGGATTCATATTGAGGTTGGCGAAGGCGACGGGGAGGCGAGAGGGTTGGGCGGTGTAGCTGGGACCATAGGTAGATTTGGAGCTCTGCGTGTGCAGCCGGGAGTTGGTGTAGGGCTTGGGGTGGAGGAAGGCGAGGAGCGAGTTCTCGTTGCAGCCGTAGAGGTGGAGGAGGAAGCGGCGGGAGACGGAGGGGACCTTTGCATAGGATTCAGGTACAAGGTGCGAGGGCGAGGCGGAGATGAGGTTGGGAAGCGGGACATGAACGTTGAGAACCTGAGCTGGCGCGTCGAGCTTCGAGGTAGAAGCAGCGGGCGGCTGAGGCTGCGTGCTGAGCGTGTCCCCGACTATAGTGCGAGAGGTAGCTGGCTGTGTAGTGGGCCTCGGGGTCGACGGGACGCGGGTATGACGAAGCTGGCTGGCCAGCGCAGAAGGCGTAGGCTTCACGGCGCTGATGTCAGGAAACATCGACTTTGCTCGTGCAGGCGGAACCGCAGCAGTTTGAGATTCGACAGCTTCCTTCGATTCCATGACTGCCTTTGCATCTACATTGTTCCTTGAGCCCTCGACACCGTTCGACTGCAGGACGTTCCTTGTTTCGGCGGCGCTCGCCGCATGTGGTCCATCCGCCGGGCCCGCCAAGACGGACTTCGACCGGGCAGGAACTCGCAGCTTCAGTTTCTTGGGCTCCCTATCGTATCCGGAAAGCAGGGTCGCCGACTTTGGATGTGCATTGAGAGCCTTTGCATCAGGGACGAGGCTTTGGCCAGAGTTCCTAGGCCGGCGTGGCGCGGACGTCGGAAGTGGGCGAGATGTAGAAGCAGAAGTAGACGCCTCGTCAGCTCCTTTGGAGGCCGCTCTTCCAATAGCATAAGGAACGTCAGCCACGCGCGCCTTCCGAGGCGATTCAACCTTCACGTGCTTCTTTCGCAAAGCGGACGCGCTTGGAGTCGACGACTGCGCCGTGCTCTCCCGCGACTTCCCCGCTTCTGACACCAGCACGCAATCCATGACGAGGCGCGGGCGCTTGCGACGGACGACCGCGCTGTCCTCATCGTCATCGGAGAAGTCCTCGACTTTGACCTTTCGGCCGTTGAGGCGGGTAGAGCGGCGGGAGGTGGCGAGGGCAGAGGCTGCGGGTGCGGAGGTTGCTAGAACTGCGGAGGAGGTCACCGTAGTAGGTGCGGGGATAGTAGGAGTAGACGGAGTGGTAGTCGTGTTGGCATTTGCGGGAGCAGATTCCTTGTGCGGGATCGACAGTGCTGGACGCGGCTCGCTCGCAGTCGACGCAGAACGTGCTGTTGTCGTACTAGATGAGGAGGTTGGAAGTGGGTTTGCTGCTGGTCTACAGATCGGCAGTTAGAGCGGCAGGGACGAAGGATGAGGCGAACGTACCGCTTCGTTCGACTCAACGGGCCCGGCTTCGCATGTTTGCGTTCATCGTGACGTCGTTCAGCAGGTCCCTTGATCTCCAAGAGCCTGGGCATTGGCTGGTCGTCCTTCAAGCAAACAGTCGTGGGTGAGGCTAGTCCTGCATTCGAGGTATGGCCGAATACCGCAGCAACAGCTGCAAGTCGTGCTTCCGCTTCAAGAGCTCTGGCCTTCCACTGCGCAAGCTCCCTTCGGCATACGTCTAGCCTTTGGTAGTCCGCGTCGTCGCCCGAGTCGTGTAAAGCGACGCAAGGACCCTCTCTGCCTCTGGAAAGCGGGCGAGGGGAGGAGCCATCCATGGCAACTCGATCAATCAAGGGAAAGGGATGTGTTTGACTTCGGGATTCATATACCACAGGAGACAAAGGTCAAATTACGAAAAGAGGACAATATGAGGGAGGCGGGACCAGCACTTCTGTGAATGAAGGTGAGACTGCAAGCCAAAGTTAAGCGCCGGAATTGTGACCGCTGGAGGGAAATGGCAAATGCCGATACTTCGGCAGACGCCGACATTTATTTCCACGGTTCGACTTTCCTGGCTGACACTGTCGCAAGCACCTCTGAATACATCTGAACTCCTCCGCTTGTCTATACCCCCTTCTTTAAAAGCTTCAAGCTCGCTCTCAGTGGAGAGATAGACCAGAACGTGGAATGACACTGATAGGCAGCGCGGATTCGAACTTCCGACCACAGCCAGGCCTCGACTCGGGACCCGAGATGAAAAGCATGTCTTCGCCGTCCTGAACGAGAGAGCCATCATACGCCCTCGCTGCTGCGGACGCCGGTGACGCCCCCGGCGAGCACGCTGCCCCATGCAATACCAGTGTTTCTGCGCGCCATCTGGCAGGATCAGCTGCCCTCCTGCCCCGTTATCTGACGCGAATGAATGGCTCAGGAGGATCAGGGACGTATGCGCGCAGTCACCCGCAGTCATGATCATTGTGTGATGCGGCGGTATGGGTGGTTTATAGGGCAGACAAATCGACGAGCGCTCGATCCCCCCTGACGGTGCTCTCGTCTCCTCGTCCTCGACGCATCTCGGCTGAAGTGCCCTCTTTCTCCTCTCCACGATGATCATCACTGAAGACGGGCCGACGTCGCCTCTGAAGACGCCCACGACGAGCCAGGGACAGTCGAGCATCAGCGACGATGAGTCAGATAGCCTTCCTCCCCCCTCGTACTATGGCAGCATGAGCGATCGCATGCTCTCCTCCGGACCCCGTCCGCCGTGGTCCTCAGGATCGAGCGCACCATATTCGACGCGATCGAGCGCGCCGTATTCCTCGGGATCGAGCGCACCATGGACTCCCCCGCCCTCCTGGCAGCATGCCCTCCATACTTCCTCCGAGCAGCTGCCTACACACTATACGCCGGATCACCCGCCATCCCCCACCAAGCCTGACGACTATGGCAAACGCGCTACGCGACGCTTCTGGCGCTCCCTTGGTGCTGCAGTCCTCATCTGGATCCTATTATCCATCCTGGTCGACAGCCTCATCGCCATCCTACGATCGAGAAGCGTGCGTCGTTGGACTCTGGTATGCAGCGTAGACTTACCCTCCCTAGCACGGCTCCTGGCAAGACCATGTCATTCTCCCCGGGATCGACCTCGAACGATGCAGCGGCATCGAGTGGAAGACAGTCGAGCGCCCAACATACCCCTATTCACCCTTCTCCGACATCCATGCCACCCTGAACATCACTTCCGAGGACTACACCGCGTCCGATCTGCATGTCGCCGATTACTCATACGAGGCTACCGGCTCGCTTGACCTCGACCTTACCGACGAGACCCTCATGCTGCTCGCGCAGGGCTCGCATCAAAGCGGTCGACTTCACGTTACCACGCACACGAAGTCCAACCGGCGCGCATACGCGATCGTAACTGTGAAGTACACATCCGCGGCCGCCTTGGCTCAGATGCACTTATGCAAGTTGTCATCAAAGGGCGTCCAAGGATTTGGGATCCATGTGCGTGTTGTCCTCGTCCAGTTCAGCTCACAGAAGCTAACCTGCCGTGACCACAGACGCCCGACTCCTTCCCGCGCTTGAATCGCCCTGAGATCTTCATCGACATCAAGCTATCCTTACCCGCGGGCTACATCTCCAGGATCGCTGGCCTTCAGACCATCCTTCCCAACTACAGCCAGTACATCGCGGACCTGGGCAAAGATGTGCGCTTCCAGCATGTAGCGCTGAATAGCACACTAGGGCCTGTTCACGCGGAGGTGAGTAATGAGCCGCTTGCGATTCCCATCCCCCTGCTTCCCATACGAACAACCACCCCCCAATTTCCAAGGCACTCTTACTTACGATACCTTTTTCCAGGCTCTCGTCGCGGACACGCTCATCGTCGGCACCTCGAATGCGCCAATAACCGGAGTATTCAATGCGACTAAAGACTTGGGGCTGATCACCTCGAACGCTCCCATCGAGGTGGAACTGGGCCTCACGCACGCCGACAAGTCCTCTGAGGGGACCTCAGCGGTCCTCCACAGCAGCAATGGGTGCGTTCGTACCAGCCTCTCACTGTCCGCCGCTTCCTAACCCAATTTCCCAGCTACATCACCGCTAGGAGTCACCTCTTGAACCCCTCGTCCTCGAAGGAGCCGCATTACAGCGTCGTCGCCACCACTACCAACAAATATGTCAATCTCTTCTTCCCCACCTCACCCCTCGACGCTCTCCTCTCCGCGCACGCAGTCACGTCCAATGGGGCCGCGCAGGTCTCGGTGAACCCCGCGTTTGAGGGCGACTTCATGCTGCACACGTCGAACTCGCGTGCCGTTGTGGACGAGTCCGGTGCGGAGGACCCGACCGGACGAGGGAGGGAAAGGACGGTGTGGGTGGATCACGCGAAGGGTGGGCGGTCGTTGGATTCTGAGAGCGCAGGGACGGTGACGTGGGGCGATCGGAGGAAGAGGACGGGGAGCGAGGTAACCGTGGTATCGTCGAATGGGAGGGTGGCGTTGGTGGTGTGAGAGGGCGGACATGTTCTCACATCATCTGCATGGTTCACATCCTGACCCCCGCGCGCCGCTCGAGAGCTCTGGGATGTTATCTCGCGGGGCCGACGCTCCGCAAGGCAAGCTGCTGGCCGCGGGAGACTAGGATGCTTCCGCTGTGGGCGCGCCACACGACATAAAGTCTTCTGACGCCGCCGAGACCCTCTTCCTGCCTGCTAATCTCCGTGTTCATCACGAACCGCGGCGAGTGGACGCAATCTTGCATTCAGTTGTTGTACCATAGCTTTCTTTCTTGTATTCTTCCGTATGTATGTCGAGGAGACAAGGGTGTATTGTACCGAGAAACACTCGAAGATTTGCTGAATTCACCGAAGTTGAACTCTTGCGGGAGCCGTGGTCGTGGGAGATGTGCTCGCCCCAAATGTCACCTTCCTGATCGGGATAAAAATACGTCCGTCCTGACCCATGTGCACCAGGGCACCCTTTTATTATTCCGCCTGCAATCGGTTTCTATGCGACGCTGGCGGCCTGTGACCTCAATTAACACCACCCAGCGTGAAGATCGCCGGCTACCAGCAGCTACCAGCTTACGAGGACGAGAGATACCGCCTCCTTAGCGACTCCTGGCTAGGAAACGAACATTTCTTCCGGTGGCGGACGACACGACGGAGCGCTCCGAATAGCGCGAGCCCTCCGGCTATCCTCGTTTACCGGTGACTGCAGAGCTGACAAGGTCGTATTTCCGCTGTGGGCGCGTCAACCAGCTTCGACACGGAATTCTGGAAGACCTTCGTCTTATCCTGCGCGAAGGCGGGAAATCGCAGCCGCGGGCCCCGAGGCTACTCTCGAAAAGGCAGTCCTTGTTGTTGATCCTCTTGTCTTCAATTCAGTATCCGCACTGCCGTCCGGCTCCCGGCGGTCTCGAGCTTGTTCTCGAGTCTGCGAGTCTGTTCCCCGGGTTTGCAATTTTGCGGCAGTTCTCAATCGCCATCCGCGGCTCGGGCCGCGCCACGAACGGCGCGCCGCGGCTCTCGACCTCGCCAGCAGGGTGCGCAACTAGACCAGCGCTCGTCGGCGACTTTGCCGGCCCATCGCGCGCGGACTGGGGGTGATGCTAACAGGGGCCCTCTTCGGAGTCTCCCACACGACAACCGCCATCGTCTTCTTCCATTCAGCCCATCCGCGCCACGCGGGTGCGATCTGCCAGGTCCCACGGGGACGGGGGCGCGCGCGTCTCTCCTCAAAATGACATTCAGTGGGTACATATGCGCGCACGTGAGCCGATCGGCAGATAACTGCGGTCCTCGCCCCGCGACGACGCTCTTTCCCTCCCGCCCTCGCGAGCGCACCCCCCATCCCATTATCCGCTAGACAAGATGGCCTCTCCTGCCGCAGCGGCACTTGGGAACCTGGACAGCAAGATCGGTGAGTGGCGGACGCCGAGCGGGACCAGGTACGCTCGGTGGGCTGACTTGGCGCCCAGGAGCGACGTATTTGGGGATTATATTCGCCGCCATGTATGTTGAGATGCTCATTCGTACCGGCTTGGCTGCTCATTGTGCCCAGCTTCTATGGGATTACCTCCATCCAGGCATTCCTGTACTTCCAGCGGCCAAAAGAGCAGTCGGATGGCTGGAAGTATGCCGTGCTGGTGTGTCACCAAGCAACCCTCCGCAATTACCCAGACCTAACAACTCCACGTCTAGGTCGGCGGTCTATGGTACGAGCGATCCGTGGCGCGTAATACTGGACGTGGCTCACCGACTTGCTAGGATTCTGGACACAATACACCTGGCGTTCGTATGCGATGCTGGCTACCACTATCTCATCGACAACTACGCCAACCCGGTGGCGCTGGCGACAGCTAACTGGTGCGTGTCCGGCCGTGCAGGGTTGGCTCGTCGCTGACCGTCGTACAGGAGCATAACTGCCCAGATCCTCATCAGCGTATGTCGGCCAATATTTCTGCGTGTCATGACTGACGTAGCGAGTAGTCGATCAGCAACTTCATCATCCGGAGGTAAGCATGGGTCGCTTCGAGCCAGTGATCCCTTGTTGATCCATCCTCCTCAGCGTCTACGGCTACCGCGTATGGAGCTGTACGTTTTGCGTTGCAGTTCCAAGATTCAGGCTAATCTTGCATCTAGTCGTCCGCCGGAGACTAATGGTGGGCTTGCCCGTCACGCTCCTTATTGCGGCAACCACCTTGGTCTCTTTTGGTGAGTGCTGCTTTATATTCGGCTGAGTTCTGCGATTGACTAGACCTCCGCAACAGCCGCGGGTATTGGTACGCTGCCTCGTTTTTCATCCCGCTCTCCTTACTGACCCCAAAGCAAAGGCTTCACCACTAAAGTGTAAGGCTACTTGTCAAGGTTCCCGCAGGATTCGTCTGAACTATAATCGCCAGGTTCCAAATCCCTGAATTCTCGCGCTTCGATGAGTTCTCGGTACGCCCATTTACCAGCTTCTTGTGGCTTTGGAAGCGTTGCTGACGCTCGTGCAGTACTTCATGTACACCGCTCTGGGCGCTGGTGTCGGCGTCGATGCGATGATCGCCTTGGCGCTCTCCTTGTCATTGTCACAAAGCAGGACAGGGTTCAAGCGGTACGCGTCGAGCGTTTACCTTAGAAATGCGCGCTCACTCGTGTCTGCAGTACGGACTCCCTCGTGAACATCCTCATGGCATACACCATCAACACCAGTTTGTTGACAAGGTTAGTGCTTATTGACCTTTGGATCTGGTCATTGCTCACGTCTTCCTGCAGTCTATGCTCGATCGCTTGCTTCACCACTGTACGATAGCTTTCGACCGCATCTCGCGCTACTGACACCTCTCTTCAGTACACCATCTGGCCACACGAGATGACGTATATCGGCATCTACTTCACGCTCAGCAAGCGTACGTTTTCCCTTCATCCACCTTTTTAACTACCGCTAACGCCGAACCCTCTAGTGTACATGAACAGCTTGCTCGCGACGTTCAACGGACGCAGCGCCATTCGGGACAAGATCAACAACTCGTACGGGTTGTCCAACATGTCTGGCAACCGCGGCCAAAACAGCTCATCCAACGGACACGTCGTGCTGAACGTCAACAAAGAAGTAGAGACCGTCATCCGGGTAGAGCAGGACCACATGACGATGGCGCGCGCCGATTACAGTGCCTCGGATGTGAAGCACGAGTTTGGTCCGTTCTAAGTTCCTCGCGCCTGCTATGCTCTTCGCGCCTGCATCTCGCGCCCCTGAGCCGTCAGAGCTCACCGCCTTCGACCCCTTCGCTTCGACTCCTCTCCTTTTCGTGTATGTGGATATTGTTACTTGTATGGTCGGGTCCTGGTGGCCGAGGCCACCGATGCAGCCTAATACGGTACGGAAGAATAACAGTGCACACTCGCTTACATGTAGATATATTGTACGGCACTATTGATGTTAGTTTTAGCGTACTGGGACAAGCGAGAGCTGCCAAACCCATTCGTTCAACACTTGCGTACCCATTCATTACCTTGCTTGCAAGGTCTTACTCAGGTGCCTTTGGGCGGAACCTATTTCACAAATAAGTCCAAACATATGACGGTTGTCCTTGTTTCTCTCGTCTCCGAACAAGGTGACGATCTCTATCAGGGAATTTATGCAGTAAAAAGTCGATTAACGAATCAAGCGAAGCAGGCGCTGTGGACTGGCAGTAGCCGAGTGACGTCACCGCGTCCGAAGGAATCGCGGCGACGGTCACGCAGGCGGCGAGCGCTTCGACCTCTGCGCTCTGCTTCCATCGGCTCGAGACCCCTGCAGCCATATTTCGTTTGCCCGCCCTCCTCTTCCTCTCTCTCTCACTCGATAACGCTCTGACCTGCACGTATTCAACTCAGGCCCTTCTCCTGAGTCCTGGGACAGGACCTGCTGCCTGCTACACTGCTCAGTCGGCCGGTCCGCGCGCATGTGGGTGGCTGTGGGCGCGCCCCACGTGCCCCACGTGATGCCGCCGGGGTCCTGCGAGCGGGGCGCAGATCTAAGTGGCTCCCAGATGAGTAGAGTTGTGTTGGGCCCATTAACGTTGCCGCGCCACCTGGTCTCGTCAGTAACGTGCGAGACGGCGACTCAACCCAGAACCATGCTCGTCCCTCGTGTCGCGATAAAGAGGAGGCAGATGAGGGTTAGAGGTGAAGAACAGTTGCATTTCTCGGCACGCGGCACCATGTAGGACACTCGCTGTCGTGTACATGTAGTAATAGGTAAATAAGGGTGGTGCGAAGCATCCGGCCGTGTTTGTACATACAATGGTTGCCTTTCTGGGAAGTATTTACAAAGAGTAGATGAAACCCATATACGGCTATCCACGTCTTTACGTCCAATAGCTAAGGGCCCGGAGGAGTCCTCCGTATAGACTCTCCACACACCGACAGTAGCAACGAAAACAAATGAGCAGTGGGGCAGAACAAACACTCGGATAGTTCGGTCGAAGCTGAGGTAACAAGACTCGAAGCGAAGAGCAAGTTTGAGTGAGCCCGAATAAATGAAAAAACAGAAGGTAGAGTATCATGAAGCCTTCTTATAAGACAGGATCAAGCTCTGAACGTCGGCAAATATTTCTTGAGGAGGAACTATGGCCACCGCAGCGTGCGTGTCACATGCAAGCAAGGTCGTCGGGAGGCAGGGCCGACGCTTCTCTAGTTCGAAGGCGTCGGTCCTTGTGGGTCCACTGCTATTGGACCACGTGATTGATCTTGGTTTGTGGCGTCACCCACAGCTGTTGCGCGGACCTTGTTTCGAACTTCCTCGATGTCCTACAACCTAGTAATCGACATATGCGTGTTCTATCGGCTGGCGCTACGACAATGTATCTGCTGCGAAGACAAGGGCCACTGTGACAGCGACGCAAGAATTACACTCGGGATTTCACCTCACAACAAATATGTATGCTACCGTGGCGCTTTACCATGGCCAGCTATTAAAGCAGCGAGGCGCACTCGTCGCGAACACGTTTGCTGACCTTTGCGTCGCATGTGGCGTATCCTCGCCTGTCATTCATCTCCCAACTTCCGCAGGCTCCGTAACGGGACGTGTTCTCCTTCAAGACCAAGCATTCCCTCAACTCGCAGATCTTCATCGTCAATGCTGGCCCTAGTCGCGCCAGATCTTCGGAGGACAAGGGCTTCTGGCGTTGCACCAGTTTGCATATTCCCTGATAATACCAGTCGTGGACATTGTACGCGCGCGCGAGGGCGATCTTCTCCACAGGATCGCCGCTCAGTGGCTGGGCCAGAGCATCGACGGCCAGTGTCTTGATCCTGTCCATCAACCACAGGTCGCTCAGCTTCAGCACACCTGTCCAGTGCTCTTGCGTGAGCTCAGGGCTGCGGTTGATGTGCAGTGTCCTGTAATTGCGGTGAGTACGGGGGCGGCGCCGGCTACAAGAACAAAAAGCTCACCGAGGATACAGGATCTCTGCCAAAGCGTGGAACTCCTCGAGGGAAACCTGCGGCGGTATTTTCAAAGGCCTCTCATCGCTGATCCCGTCCTGGGGAATGTCGCCTTCCGGCGGGTCTGGAATAGAGAACAGGTCGCGGAAGAAGACCGACTCCTGCTCCAGGTATGCCCTTGGAAGGCGCAGCAGCGTGCCCTCGACCTGAAAAGCGGCATCCGGATACATGAGCAAGGACTCCACGAGTACGGCAATATTATACTGACCTGCAATACGATCGTGTCCCAGTAGAAGACAGGATCTCGAGTAGGAAGAGAGGAGTCAACCGCTGGCGAGGCAGACAACATGGTAACGCGCGCGCTGTCGTGTTCGTGCAGTGCAACGGCATATATCTCTCACTTTTATAAACGCGAATACAGGACGTGTTCTCAGAAGCTGCTGCACAGGCGGATAGCTGTTACTGACATCCTTTTTACAGCAAGCTTCAGATTACCTTTCTCGCCTCAGAACTTGCTGTACAGCGGATAAGGTGTAGCACACGACTTGCCACACCCTGAAATTCAGGGCTGTGTTGCGGATCGCGTCGTGCGCGCCGTGATTATGAATGCTCAAACGCTTCACTCGTCCCGATGCCTCAGAAGAGTTTACTTCAGAGATGTGGGTCCTGTAATCGCTTACTACGTGCTGCCTTGCTCACGGCTCCGATTGCGCAGAATTGTTTCCGCCGTACACGGATTTGGCCGGCGAATTCTGCGGGCCAAGGCAAATCATCATGGTAAGTATCGTAGATGCATTGTTCCAAGCAGGCTCATCAAAGCTAGATGATCGCTTCGCCCGTCCGCGGACTGCTTGGTGAGTAGAATCAATATCGTCATTTATGTTGAAGGCAAACGTGAATTATACAGTGCTTCGACGAGGTTCTCTTCGTAGTCTCTTTGCGATACGACCTCCGATGATATCGCGACTGCGAAGGCCTTGATACATCGCAGCGTACTGCTGACGCGGGCCCTTACTGCCGGAGAAGGGTTCGCAGGTCCGCAGGTTGCGGTCGTTTGTGCCGCGTATCCGCGCGCTGCGCTTGCTGCCAAGGCCAGGAACCTGACTTTAGCTGCTGGGATCCCGCGAAGATCACCTCTTCGCCTGGAGTGGCTCAAATTATACCTCAGTACGCGATGGGCCAAGGTCGACAGGGCCGAGGAAAGCACCGAAAGGCGAGCGAACCTTGCGGTGAGCGCTCCTCTCTTCTTACCAGTCCAACACATAGGGTATCGAGGTACCCAATACCTTACTAGCTGTGTTCCGTGAGCAGTCGTATCTGCCACATCCGAGTCGGCCAGCCCTTGGGCGATTAGAGAGAAATACTTGTATACTTCAAGGCGAGGGGGAATTAATGATCGCAGCAGCTATACCGGAGATGCCTATTCTCTCATTCAGTTGCCAGCGAAATTCTCCAAGGTGATTGCCGCCCAAGATCTAGGTTCCATGATGTCTGCAGCCCTGAGCTCCATCGCCGCCGGACAAAGGGCCGCGACATATATATAAAAGACGAGTAAGTCTCCATCCAAGCATTTCACGACCTTCCTTTCGTTTGGATCCCTGCCCGCGCGATGTCATCTGCGCTCACGACGAGTTTGAGAGGCAACAGCTCGCTCTCGATCGCCATGGCCGCGCTGAAGTTGCCGTACACACTTCACCTCTTCAACAAGACAGACATCACAACGACCGTACTCCCAATAGTGTGTATATCGTCGACCGTTTCCTTTGACATCGCTGAACAAGGCGCTGTGCGGTCAGATGGGGATTGGCCTGGCGCTCGCGCAGCCAACGAACCTTTTCGCCATATTTCGAGGGTTTATCTGGCTACAACTCCATCTCGTTGCTTTCGAGGTACGCAGTGATAAGTTTAGGACCAAATGCGGCCGCTGAGTCCCTCGCTCAGATTCAGAACCAGGTAATCTTTGCGCGGTTCTCGGAGCGCCCAAGGCATATTGACGAGCTGCGAAGATCGTCGGACTTGAGGAGGATAGGATCTCGAAGCCTTTCCGACCTCTCGTAGCGGGGCGCATCTCCCTGGACGGCGCCAACCGCCTATACAATACCTTCGTGGTACTCTCTCTCCTTATGAGCGCCTGGTACGGCGGCATCACGGCGTCGCTCATCCACCTCGCCTCGATGACGGTGTATAATCAAGGCGGTCTCGCCAGCAATTGGTTCCTCAAGTCTGCGATCGGCGCACTTGGGACCTCGTGCTATTGTTGGGGAGTGACGCTCATGATGAGTGCGTTCGTCGTTGCGGTGCGATCCGACTGAGGCTAACCATTGATCCGTAGATGACGGAAAGCCTCTATCCGATACAGCGCGACTGGCCATCACACTATGCTTCTTCAATTTCCTCACAACCGTGCGTATCGTCGTTTATCACTCACTCCTTCGTCGCGCTCATCGGCATGCAGGGCCACGCACAGGATTTCCGCGACCGAGCTGGAGATGCTGCTATTGGGCGCAAGACACTCGCTGTGATGCTGCCGCAGACTACCGGTCGCTGGCTGCTTCTAACCATGATCCTTTTGTGGAGCGTCGGACTCACACGGCTATGGCACGTTCCCGCCGGGGTCGTGCTTGTGAACCTTTCTCTTGCAGGTGCCTGTGGGATTCGCCTTGTCATTGATTACTCGGAAGCCAGCGACAAAGCGGCTTACTGGTGGTACAACGTGCGCTCTCCTGCTTTTTCCTGTGTACTAAGGACCTGACGGTTATGCAGATGTGGTTCTTATCATGCCAACTGATGCCTTACTTTGCGAGGCATAATGTGTAGATTGCAGGCTGCCATATAATGCTGTCCCGTTAACTGTGCATCGGTATGAAATATTACGGACTCCTCTTTAGATAGACTGACTGTTGTACACACTGATAACATGAAGATAGATTTGGAAGTCGAACTTATGGGTGCTTGTATATGTTACGCGGCATCTGCCGGATTTGCCTCGCGACCACGTGTACCGACGCGCCAGCCTTACGCGAACGTTTTCGAGCATGTTCCTGGGGCTCCTTCTCACGAACTCTCATCTCCGATATTACTTTCCACACTAGCGAACACCTCAGGACATGTCCTCCTACACGGATATGGCACAAGATCCCGACTGGCTCCTCACGCCCGAGGGCTTAGCATCGACCATGGGCTTGATTCCAGGAAAAGAGCCTCCCGACCTGAACGAGGATATTCGGGCAGGGCTTATTTCGCACCAGGTACCTCGTTGGTACCCAATGGATGAAACGTTTTCTCAACCACGTCTTGCGGCTAGCTGGGTGGACTTCAGCAGCTACCAAGTCCGCTTCGGCTGGCAAGATACTGGTGAGTACGTTCGGGCGCTTACTAGACTGATCCACTTTCCTGCCTGCTTCAACGCCCTCTGGCACCTATCACTGTGCTCACGATCAACCTGATACTAGCGAATTCTCTGCCAAGTACCTACCTCAGACCATCGAGAAGTGGAAAGCCAACGACGACGTCATGAGCGCCGCGACGAACCTCTTGAATGAGATCTCAGCCATGTAAGTCTCCGAGCCCTTTTCCTCCTCTCTTAAAAGCACATCATTTTTCTTGATATTTGCCTACTCACGCGTGCTTCGACATCCACAGGCCGTACTTCATGCGCCTCGCTATCCAACCCGAAAATCAGGACTTCCTGCCGCTTCAATTTGGTCGTACCCTCGCCGCCGCAGATGCCATGGATCGCATGTCCGCAAGAGACGTAGCCCTGATCCTTCAGTTTCTCTCCACACTCCTCGTCGTACAGGGTCCAGGTGCGCAGTATCCCAATGCTTTGAAAACTACACAGAACTAACACGAACGACGAACTGACAGGTCCCGAGAATGTTGTGAAGGGCAACGTCACCTTCGTCAATCCTCCCGAGACCATCCCTCAGGCGGACAGGGAGGCGTTGATCCCGCGGCTGCGCGTCTGGAAGCGCAAGTTCCCAAACGTGTTGGCGGGGGAGACCGCGGAGAGATGCTTGACGGTGCTGACCGGGAAAGGGTGCGTCTCTAGATTCACAAGCACGTCTTCGAGAACTGAGCTCCCGCGTGTCCTCATGAGATGTTTCGCACCCGTACTGACTACACATACAGCGAAATGGCCCCGATGATCCCCATGGTGCGCGGCGCCGTGCTCAAAGGTGTTCAATCATGCGCTGCTCAGGGTTGCAGCAAAGAAAGCAGCGACGGTGGCCCGCTTCTACGATGCGCGAAGTGAGTGCGCGTGTCGACGCATCTCCTTCCCTCCTCCCTGTCCATGCATGTCCTTTATACTTTTTCACTACGCTGTGTTGGTCTGTGTCTGTGTGATTGGTGCTGACACTCAACTTATAGGTGTCGGTCGACCGTATACGTGAGCTCTATTCCCTCGTCGCGATACGATAGATCAGGTTAAGCTGACAGGGTTCTACAGTGCGGCCAGCAGCACCAGCGAGCCCATTGGTCACAGCACAAGCAGAGGTGCTTCAAGGTGGAGTGGTGATGCCGCTTTAAAGCACCACCACCACCACGGCCGCGTCAGGAAGGCCCTTGGGAACGAAGACAAAGAGCAGTCAAGATAGAAACATGTACAACAGTGCTACTTCGACGACATAACACCTGTATTGCGAGCCAGACTATGAATCCTACTTCCGTTATCCTGATACATTCCTTGCCATTCCAACCTTCGCATTCCGTCACAACTTCGCCTCCTGCTTGAGCAGGTCCCACGCCATATTACCCAGTACCGGGAACAGGACGCCCGACGCGGCTGCCTTTTCCGAACTGGCCTGCCGGCGCGCGAAGCGGGCGGCGATGCCTTGCGAAATGACGGCGTACTAGAAGGCAGGGAAATCAGTAAACTCCAACCGTAGAGAGCTCAAGAGCCGTTCGCGAGCACAGGTCGACGCAAGCAGTCTAGCAATTGTACATCGCCACTCACCTTGAACAAATGAAAGCTCCGCGCGAACACGAGCTCACGGATTGGGTACGGGAAGCCCGTGAGGCGGCAGTACTCCCGCTCGATCTCCTCGATGGTGATGGGCGCGCCCTCGGGGTCCGCATCGAGGCTGGTGAGGAGCGGGTTTTGCTGGGCTTCGGGGAGGGCCATATACTTGGACGCGTCGGCGGTCCAGGGGGAGGTGAGGTTGGCGAAGTCGGGGAGCTGAAGGCGAGGGGCAATTAGGGTACGATGGAAGGACGTAGGATGTAAAAGGGCATGATCCGAAGAAAATGAACGCGCAAACTCACCGGACTCCCCAACGTGCATAACTCCCAGTCCAGAATCCCAATTACTCGATTCTCCGTCGGATGGAACACCAAGTTGTCCAGCTTGTAGTCCCCGTGCGTAATTCTCAGCCCCGTCTTGCCCTCGTCCGGCAGGTGTGTCGCGTACCACTGCACGATCTCGTCGAAGTGGGGGATCTTGCCGACGGGGTCCTTGGTGTCGACGTCGACAGCGGCGGCCTGGGCGAGGGACACCTTCGCGAGGGACTTGATTTGGCGTGGGTAGTAGGGGGTGTGCGGGCCGAAGGCGGAGAGGCCGACGGCGGTGATGTCGAGGGAGGAAAGGGCGGCGAGGGTACGGACGGCGGAGAGCCAGCTGGAGGGGTGTCAGCTGGTGTATGAGCTTGAAGGAAGTCAGGTCAAAGGAGAAGGTGATGTCGTGTAAGAGCGCAACATGCAAGGGAAGGGGTGTGTGAGTCGACATGAGCCCAGACGCTCACATCTCCTTCCTATCCTCCTTCGACACCTGCGGCATCCGTGGGTCCGTGAAGATGCGCCCGTCCAAGAACTCCATGATGTAGAACGGTGTTCCAATTACGGACTCATCCTCGCAGAGGATGTACGGCTCAGGGATGGGAACGCGCTGGGCGGCAGAGGTGGTAGGCTTCTGGTTGTGCTTGTGCAGCGCGTTCAGAACGGTGTACTCGCGCTCGACCTGATGTGCAGACTTGCTCAGGAGTTTGCCAGGGGGCTTCTTTCGGAGGACAGCACGCTTTCCACTGTATTTGTATCTGTCAGGGGATGTAAGACTGGGGGAGGGAATGTCCAACGCACTCAGCGCCTGTGAGGAAGTACGTGGGATTGGACTGAAGACTTTCAGCACGTTGTCAGTCATGTCGTTTACTGTCTCACCTGTCCAAACTAAGAAGAAGGTTTATTTCAGACGATCTCGGTGAAGGAAGACGACGGGCACTCACCTTGAACTGCTTGATGCTTACTGGCGCCTGGATCGCCTTCACATGACGGGCAATGTACTCGTTGAGCTTGTTGGCGTCGATGTTGGCCCGAACCTCGCCGACCTCACCGCCAATCTTCGTGGGCTTCTCGTCGTTCGCCATGGCGGGTAGAGAGAAGAGCGAAATCCCTTCCCAGTTCCCCACATTCCGGTGACCGGGATCAAGGAGGCCGGGGAAGCTGGAACCAGATTCCATGTGATCGTGAACGTCGGCGACGCGGACCGTGAGCAGGACGCAGTGAAGACGCCGACTCTGCATTTGCCTGCCACCACCCTGGCCACCACCGCCTTCCACGCCGTGTACGACACTCGTCCAATGTCCTTCCGACGATACTCAGTCGAGTTGTTCTCCGCGACTGCCATAGTCTCTCTCTCCATCCACCGCATCCGCTTGAAGAAGCAGTGGGAGGAGGAGGAGCTCTCCCTTGACGCGCGCACCTCCGTGTTGGAAGGCATTGTACAACGATTGCGTAGCGGAGACCGGATAGCGGACGACGAGATGGCACGGCTGAGGAGATTAGCGCGGCCAGCCAGTGCCCAGGGACCGATAGCCGGCGCAGACATTACCGTGAAGGAGATGTTCGTCGGGCGAAAGACACAAACATCATAACGTGCGCACCCCATCTCTTTTCCTGGGACTCGTCTCGCTGATATATACACACTGCAGATATCGCAAGTCTTGCGTTGTTGCATCGCCCCTTCCCCGTTGAACCTTCGTACATCGAGCGCCGCTAGTCTGTATACCCACTCTGGAACCGCTATCCCATCACGACAGGCAACGAGAATGTGCAAATAGTTCATCGCAAAGCAAGGATGTCACAGTAATGGCCTTGTGCGCCCAGAGTACGGAAGGCGGGCAGAACCCTTTAAGGCGCCAGATGGATCATGTACTTGATGCCGCTTCCGCTTGACTCTCTTGTAGTCCTCCATGCTCTCCATTCAAGACCCTTACGGTGCTGTATGCGATATCCTTTAGGTCAACCGGCATCTGCAAAGCGATCGAAGAACAAAACCTTCCAAATAAGGCCAACAAAGGGAGCACACTAGATGGAACGGAATGTACCGCGTTAGCGTTGTCTATGATCTCATATTCTTTACGGCCCTTGGGGAACATACTGTTGTGACGCGTTCTCCCGTATTGCCCAGCCTCGCATCTGGAAAGCTCACCTATTTCAGTTCCGTGGCAACCGTCCTCAATCGTCAGGCTAGTGAAGAAGTGATCGGACTTTGGATTTCCCAAGATTGCCAGGGATTACCACGAATTGCCACGAAACTCCAGCAACTTGTGCTCTGCAGAGCTCCGTGGCAATTTCGAATGTCCCCATGTACTCATAGCAGGCAATTCTGGGGTAGAGGAAGTCCCCCTTGTCGGATCAAGGGATAGGGCACAGTTATTCTTCGACATTCAACGCGCTCAACTACGCTTGTTGCGTTCTCCAGGCTCACAATTCAAGTAAGAGCCGACGTTGCGCTGGCTTACGGTGGGTAAGTACGCGTCGTAGCGCGTAGCCGGTGGTACAAGGTAGGGTATCGTGATATGCCAGAGAACAATACCTTCTAAAATAAGGAGAACAGAGGTCTCATCATCTGATCGGTGCCAAGGTTGGTTGCGTTCGACTCTTATCCGTCGTCAGCCTCACAGGTGCTTCGCTCGTCGAGCTCACGGCGATTTTCACGGACTATCAACTCAACTCAGTCGTTGCGAACATACGCCGACGGCCGCTGTTGTATAGCTAGTCGAGTCATTCCTGATCTCAAGATCAGCAGTTATCGCCCCCCCTCACACTATCCACCACCATCTCATGTCCCCCATCCACATCGACGAGACTACGGGCTCGGACGCCACGGGTACTGGGGCGCCGGATGCGCCTTATCAGACGCTCGCGTACGCGGTGTTCAAGTCCGCGACGGACGCCAAGTTCCTCACGCGCAAGGACGCGTCTGCGCCGTACGACGAGCCAACACAGTCCGCGCTGAAGAAGGCGAAGAAGGGCGCAGAGGGCCTCGAGAAGAAGCGCAAGAAGGCGGAGGAGCTCGCGGAGAAGGCAGCGGCGGCGCAGGGCGCGGAGAGCGAGAAGCGCGAAAAGCAGCTGGAGGAGAGCAAGAAGATCGTGCTGAGCGAGGATGCGGCGCTGCCGACGGCGATCAAGGTGCGTGGCGTGTGTAATCTGACGGAGGTGGATGCTTATCGGCGCGCAGAGCAAGATCGGGAACCTGGAGCCGTTGAGGACGAAGCGCGTGCGGGTGTCGGGCTGGGTGCACCGGTTGCGCGACCAGAAGGGCATCAAGTTTATCATCCTTCGCGACGGGACTGGGTATCTGCAGGCTGTACTGTCTGGCAGAGTGGTGCGTGGCGTGACAAGTCGGAATGGCATGGAACTGACTTGCGCGCAGGCAGAAACGTACGACGCGCTCACGCTGACACTCGAATCGACGGTTGAGCTTGTGGGCACGCTCCAGGCGTTGCCCGAAGGCAAGACGGCACCGGGCGGCCACGAACTGTCCGTGGACTACTGGAAGGTGCTGGGCGCGGCACCGGGTGGCGAGGACGCGTTCACGAACAGGGTTAACGAGGTGCGTGCATCTACTCCAGACCTACCCACCCCCTCACACATCCTCAGAAATCGGACCCATCCATCCAAGCCGATCTGCGCCACCTCGTCATCCGCGGCGAGACCGCGTCGACGACGCTCCGTCTGCGCTCTGCCCTGCTGAGCGCGATGCGCGAGGTGTTCGCGCGCCACCACATGCTGGAGGTGACGCCGCCGTGCCTGGTGCAGACGCAGGTGGAGGGCGGGGCGACGCTGTTCAAGCTAGACTACTACAACCAGCCGGCGTTCCTGACGCAGAGCTCGCAGCTGTACCTCGAGACGTGCCTCCCCTCGCTCGGGGACGTGTACTGCGTGCAGGAGAGCTTCCGCGCGGAGAACAGCAACACGCGCCGGCACCTGAGCGAGTACACGCACCTCGAGGGCGAGCTCGCGTTCATCACGTTCGACGAGCTCATGACGCATCTGGA
Source organism: Schizophyllum commune H4-8 (assembly GCF_000143185.2). Lineage (NCBI taxonomy): Eukaryota > Fungi > Basidiomycota > Agaricomycetes > Agaricales > Schizophyllaceae > Schizophyllum > Schizophyllum commune. The sequence goes on along the minus strand of NW_026089545.1, from coordinate 722,707 downwards.
GGCGATAATCTGCGAGACCGTCGACATCCTGCTCGACAACCCCACGACCGCGGCCCTCGTGAAGCAGCTGAACCCCGGCTTCAAAAAGCCCGAGCGCCCCTTCCTGCGCATGCCGTACGTGGACGCGATAGCGTGGCTCAACGAGCACGGGATCCTGCACCCCGAGGAGGACGCGGAGGGGAACCCGATCAAGGACGAGTCCGGGCAGGTCAAGCTCGTCCCGCACGTCGTGGGCGACGACATCGCAGAGGCCGCCGAGCGCCAGATGACGGACATCATCGGGAAGCCGATGTTCCTGCACTCCTTCCCTGCCGAGCTTAAGGCGTTTTACATGAAGAAGATCCCGGGCGGCGACGGGAAGCATGTGTTCACGGAGAGCTGCGACCTGCTGATGCCGAATGTGGGCGAGATCGTCGGTGGGTCGATGAGGATTGCGGATTTGGACGAGCTGTTTGCGGGCTACAAGCGTGAGGGAATCGACGCGGCGCCGTACTACTGGTACACCGACCAGCGCAAGTACGGCACTTGCGAGCACGGAGGCTATGGTGTTGGAATCGAGGTGAGTCCATCCTCCCTTGTAAGCGTCGTATGCGATATTGATTTCCATGACAGCGCTTGCTCGCATGGTTGGGCAACCGTTATACTGTTCGCGAGTGTTCTCTGTACCCGAGGTACGATTCTCGGCACGCACAATGTTGCAGATACTGATACTGCTTGGTTTGCAGATGGCCGGGTCGCGCGACGCCTTAATTGTATCGATCAAGTGTTGTTGTTGTACTTATTTAGATGCCTCAAATGTTCCTCCAAGTCCTCTGCACGGCTGCCATATGGGATTCTCACTTTACTCCAGCCTACGCGTTGCGGTCTGCCATCACGCAGGCTCGAGGAAGAGCAACTAGCGATTGCCATGGATGGAAATTGACAGGGCGGACGCGTTGAGTTTGGCGCGCGGCTACGGCATCATAGCCAGCTATGCATGTGCATGCCGACCTCGTGTGCGGACCCCAGCTGAGGATTGTGCCCTCCTCGGGGCCTGCAGTGCGCGCCTTGGTTAGCGATATCTTGGTTGCCTCGTGGGCGATAAGGTAACCGCTCAATCTGACACAAGTCCTGCCGTCGACGACGACAACCGCCCATTCTGAGTCTGGCCAGCTATCATTGCATCGTGCGCAAATTACTATAGTGACGCAGATTAAGAGACCGGGACCAGTCACGTGATGGCCACGTGGTTTGTTCCCCTTACGGTGACTGATAGCAGAGCGGAGTTTGAACAGCGCACCGTACATAAGCGGGGCATGTTTGCGTTTTGATGGGCACCCTCTCTTGTCTTTTACCCCTTCCACACTCCCATATCCGCCACCGACAACCTGGCCTCGACTCCGACACCGACGAGCTCACAAGTGCCGTCAATGCCTTGCCGGGCTCGCCCAATGCCACGACCATCGGGCAGCCCAATGGTACGCCACTCAAGAGGCATCGCTTGTCGTTCCTGACGCTCACTATAGGTCTCGTCGTCGTGAAGAAAGCCTCAAGCTCGTAGTGGCTTGCAAGTGCCCGCAATATCTCCCGGGGAAGCCCAATGCCACTGTATACGGGCTCTTCAATGGTGCGCCACCCGCGTATTGCGCATGTATTCGCCACTCACCTTCATTGTCAGACTACCTCGGCATCATCATACTCGACCTCGCGATGCTTCGCAATTGTATCAATGTCTTCATGTTGGGCGGGCCCAATACCACGGCGATCGGGCTCCTCAATGGTACGCCACTCGATGCGCGTACATGCACTTGTTGCTTGGATTCAACACCAGATGTCCTCAAGTATTCGGCAAGTACCACGCTCGCATTCCCGATGCATAGCAAGTGCATCAATGTCCTCTCGAGCTGGCCCAATACCACTGCGTCCGGACAGCTCAATGGTGCGCTACACGTTTGTCGCGGATGTTCCCTTCGCTGATCATCACTCTTAGATCGCCTCGGCATCTTGTCCTGGGTCTCATGATGCGTCGCAAGTGCATCAATATATTTTCGGGCTTACTCAACACGACGACGACGACGACTCTAACAGCCCATTGGTGCGTCACTCGATCGTTCAAGTACTCACGCCACTAACCTTATCCACCAGATCACCTCAAAATCAAGCCCCTCGACTACCTGCAACTACAGATGCTATGCAAGAGCGTCAATATTCTGGGGAGTTCGCCCAATGCCGCGGATGCGGGCAGCTCAATGGTGCGCCACTCGACAACCATGCTCATTCTCGTCGCTGATCTTGTGTCTAGATACCCTCGACGACGTCTCTTTGGCCTCAAGACGCCATGCAAACGCGTCAATGTATCGCGGACTCGCCCAATGGCGCGGTGTTGGCGCAGGTCAATGGTACGCTCTTCGGCCATTCGTCATGCTCGTGTCATTGACTTGACCAACCAGATCTCGTCGGCGTCTAGTCTTCAAGTTTCCCCACACTCCGATGCCACTCAAGAGCGTCAATGGCCCTCGAGCGTACCCAATGGCGTGGATGCCGAGTTGCTCAATGGTACGTCGCTACCCATATCACATGCGCTCTTTGCTAATCGCCAGCGTTAGATGACACTGTCATCCCCTCTCGGATATTCCGACGCCTCAAGCCCCAGCCGTCAAGTGGCAATGTAATTGAGCTCTGCGCAATGGTCCCTAGTTCGACATCGACCGTTAAGACGCGAAGGCGAATGGTACGATGAGGACCAGCATCATCCAATGGTCTCTCCCGCGCGGCGACGCAATGAGGCCCGCAGGCCAATGATGGAGTCATCAATCCAAGTCGCGCCAAAGGAGCAGCGCCCAAGTCGCAATGTGCCATTCCTCAAAAAGGCGCCGCGTCAAAGGAGGCAGACGTCCCCACGGGAATCGAAGGTGCGTGCGTGGACTATTTGGCCGTGATCCGCGTTCTCACCTTGTCTTCAGAACCACCGACAGGGCTGGCATTGGAAGGTTCGCTACTACCCTCATCGCTCCCGCCCTGACATCGGTATGCATCGACCCGGCAGCTCGTAGGCTGATGACTCTCTCCCCAGAACGTCCTTATCAGGCTCTGCCTTCGGGCAGTGTCCTACGCCTGGACGCCTAGGTGCTCTAGCAGACAGCCGCTTCGGCGGCTTGTCTCGCAGTCACTTCGATGACCAGGCTCCACTGTCGCTTCGGCGATGGCGGTCAATTTTTTCCCTCTCATCTCCTTCTGGGGATGTATTCTACCTACATATTTTCTTGCTGCGCAGGCTGTCGCGCCTATGGATGCTGGGAGAAGGATGTATGTGTGGCGCGGGTGCATCTCGTGTAGTATTTACTGCGTGGCATGCAAGGGCCAATACACGGTACCTTTGCGGATCGGTCTATCCGATCTCGCTTGGCTGGAACTCGATGCGTGATGGTGTGCATTTTGAACTTGTTCGTGGTACGTGTCCGGTCACCACCTTCATCGATGGGACACGGCAAGGTAGCATCCTGGCATGGCACAAAGTGGCGTTTGAAACAAGATCATGATGTACCATTTCAGAGGTCGACCTCAGGCTCGGATCTCGACAACCGCGCCGTCTCCAACTTTCCTCTCTAAAGGCTCGTGCATTTTCCTCCAAGACAAAATGATAATTGTGTTTTGCCGGGGGCGCTGTCTTTTCGACGACGCGGGGCTGTCTGTGTCCCTGAAAGCTTCCACAAACCTCAGTTCAGTGACGGCGAGCAGGAGCCCAGGCCGATCCCGTGACAGCCACGCGACTGTCTCCCCTTATGGCAACTGTAAGCAGAGCGGAGTTTGAATTGCGCGCAATACATAAGCGGCGCGTGCTTGCGGATTGATGGGAACGCCCTCTTGCCTTCTACCCTCACCATCCCATTCCACCCTCCACACATTCGACACCGACAACCCGCCCTAGACACCGGCACCGACACCGACGAGCTCGCAAGCGCCGTCAATGCTCTCCCGGGCTCGCGCAGTGCCACGACCGCCGGGCAGCCCAATGGTACGCCACTCCGGTGTTGGGTCTGTCCTCGTCGCTGACGTTCATGTCCAGGTCTTCTTGGCGTTTGAGTCGGTAACGGCTCGCAAGTGCCGGCAATCTATCGCGAGGTAGCCCAATGCCACTGCGTCCGGGCTCGGCCGTCCCTCGTGTCCTCGTCACTGACCCTCATCTCCAGATATTCAAGTCGTTGGCGGATGCTCCGCGAACACTGACGATGCGTGGCAAGTGCATCAATGTTCCCGAGCTGGCCCAATACCACAGCAGCCGGGCGCCTCAATGGTGCGCTGTTCGCCAATCAGATATTCCTGACTCTTACCATTGGCTTTAGGTCACGTCAACGTGTAGCTTGCGATTACCCTCAACCCCGACGCCGCGCAAGAGCGTCAATGCCCATCAAGAGCTTGAATGCCCATGCGAGCCCGCTCAATGGGGCAGAGTACGGGAGGCTCAATGGTGTGTCGCTGACCGTCAATGTCAGATATGTCCGGCGTCGCCCCTTAGACAGTTCCAATGCGCATCAAGTCACAGCGTTTCAAATGGCCTTCAAGTCTTCGGCAAACTCAATCTTTCGATGCCTCGCAAGTGCGTCAATATTTTCTCGAGTTGGCCCAATGCCACTGCAACTGCAACCGGGACTTTCAATGGTGCGCTACTACTCTGTCGCGCATGTTCGGGGCGCTCACTTCTGTATCAGACTCCCTCGACATCGTTTCTGATCCTCTCGATGCGTTGCAAGTGCATCAATGTACTTTCCGGTGCGCTTAATTCGGCGGGAGTCGGGCGGCCAATGGTGCGCCCCTTCACATTTCTCCATGTTCTCGCCGTTGAACCCCCGCGTCAGATTTCGTCAACATCCAGCCTTCACCCTCGTAAACGCCTCGATGCCACGCAAGAGCAGCAATGCCACTGCGAGCTCGCCCAATGATGCAGAAGTCGGGCAGCTCAATGGTGCGTCGTCATCGCCTTTGCATGAGTCCGCCACTGACCTCCTTCGTCAGATTTCTCCGACATCGCCTGTCGGAAGACACAACACCCCAAGCCCAGTCGCTAAGTGGCAATGAGATCTTTTGATCAATGTCACGCTGTTCCGACGCTCACCGGCCACTGCATCGCCATTTGACGCCTCTGAGGTCGTAGAAAGGCTTGCTCGCCGCCACCGAAGTTTGACAGGTGTGTTTGCTTCATTGTCCTTCTCTCTCTGAGGGCTCAACCTGCTTGAAGCGCAACGTTCCTGCGCTCGACGTCGATTATCGGGACGACAGGAAGAACATCAAGATCAAGGACCGACGCCGTTTATTAGCACTTTCCCCGCGCGGCGACGCAATGAGGCTGACAGGCCAATGATCCTCGTCATCTACGAAATCCGCCCGTCGCCCCTTCTGTCAAGGACCAGCGCCCAAGTCGCAATGTACCATCCCTCAACGTTCAATCTCAAGTCGCCGCGGTAACTGGCAATGTATCAAGCTAGTCGACAGGCGGTAGCGCTACATAGGGCAGAGTACCCAATGGGATCTTGGCGGCGGTTGACGTCTGCATGGGAAATTCAAGGTGCGCGTGTGCACAATCTGACGCTCTTTCGTGCTCTTACATTGTCTCCAGGACCACTATCGGAGGTGTATAGCCATGCGATCCGCTGCTCATACTACAAGTTCCAGGCGACTCCGGTGCGCTTTTGCACGGCAGCTCGTAGGCTGACGTTGTTCTCCCCAGCTTTACCTTCGGGCGCGCTCCCCACGCTTGGGCATCCCGGTGCTTCAGCAGACAGTCGCTTCGGTGGATTGTCTTGCATTCCCTTCTGCGGCTTGACCACACCAGCGCCTCGGCGTCGGTGGATGATTTTTTCCTTCCCATTCCCTTTTGGAGATGCTTACCTACATATTCTGTTTCTGAATTGGCTGCCGCGTCTGTGCATTTTGAGGAGAGGATGAAGGCATGGGGTGGGATTCAGCTTATGTACTGCGTGCTTTGTGGCATGGGAGGGCCAATACACGGTGCCTTTGCGGGTCAGACTCGTGGTGTTCGAACTCGTGATGTGACGGTCAAGTGCATTGTGCATGTTGAACTTGATTTTGTGGCGGCGTGGGCGACGACGGTCTTCTTCCTCTCACGAGTCTCACTAACGGCACACCGCACGCTTGCCTACGCAGCCGACTGAATAATAATAGCAGCTGTTGCTAGCCGGATCTTCTTCTGCCAAACGGTGAAGGCAGAAGGTCAGAGGAAGGGAGGTTGCGAAGTGCCCTCGCACAGGTTCAGTGCTGTCGAGGGTGTCTTTCGAATCAAGAGCAGTGTCATACCTGTTCCCAGTGGACTGATGTGCGTGTAAGCCTCATGTAGTTCTGCTTGCATGTTATTCAGAGCGATAGCCCCAATCCTTATGGCGCTGACCGCCAACGCCTACTCGAACCCCTGATCCCGACAGATAGCCACTATTTTCTCAAAGAGACACCGCCCTCGCGACGACGATGCTCTTTCAGCAGGCTTCTACTCTGATGCACGTAATAGTGCGGCGACATGAACAAAGGCCAGGCCCGCGCCGGCGCACCACAATTGTCATCCCGGTCCCTTTGTTCCTCTTTTGGGAACTGATGGAAGGGCAGAGTTCAAAGGCGGGGCGCCATATATAAGGAGTGCGTGTTCGTGATTGATGGGCATCCTCGCTTGCCTCTGACCCTCACCCCCCACCTCCACCCTTCGCCTCCATGCCTCCTTCCTCCTCTCGCTCTCGACGCCGACCTCGACGCTCCCGATGGCTAGCAAGCGTCGCGTCAATGTTCGCTCGGGCCAGCCCAATTTCGAGGTCACCGGGCAGCCCAGAGGTGCGCTGCTCGTTACGCACGACGTTCACGCCACTCATGATCATCGTTAGGCATCCTCAAGCCTCAAGATCGTTGGTGTCGCGCCTTTACCGGTGCGTGTCCGCGCCCTGCTTGACGTGCACGTTGTGCTAACGACCATCTGCAGGACCTACCTTCCCGGGCTCGGTCTTCGGCTGCTTTGAGGTTTTGAGTTTCGGCCGTGAGACCTGAGCTTAAGCGCTGAGATGAGGCCTGAGAGACGTGAGGCCTGAGCTCGTGAGTCGTAAGGGAAGCACCTAGGGTCAAGATCGCCAGCGTCAACTTCGAGGTCGCCACTCCATGAGGCCATTGGATATCCTCGTCCAGCCGTGCACTCGAGACCAACGTCTATCATCCTATTTCCCTGCATCCATGCCCCGTCCTCGGGCGTCCTCCAATTCCCTCGCATCTTCCCTTGAGTTCGGCGCCCTTTCATGTTCGGCTGCTTGTGGTCTTTGAGGTTGACTGGTGCGTCTATCGATTCTCATATTCTTTCACGCGCTGACGATGATCTATAGCTTTCCGCCATTCCTTGAAGCGCATCGTCGTCCGTTGAGTTGAGGCATGAGAGGATCTTTCCGTCTGAACCTTGATAGACCTGAGGCGTAAGGCATGAGGAAAGCGCGCGAGGACCGGTCAAGACCGACGGCATCAACTCGAAGCTCTTCGTCCCATGAGGCCATAAATATCGACGTCAAGACGTCTCTCCGTCCATGTAGCATCGCCCGCAAGTCCTTGTCTTGGGGCTGTTCCTGCTTAGCTGCTCGTGGCCTAAGTCTTACTGGTGCGCCTTCCTCATTATGATCTTTTCACACACGCTAAGGATGATATGCAGCTCTGCGCAGCTCTCGCAAGAACAATATTGTCGTCCCATGAGACGGAAGACCAACGCGCGTCTTCGTTAGATGACCGCGCTCGACCCGACAACGCCTCCAACACCCCATTTTCAGTTCATTCAGGCTCCGCGCTCCACGATGCCCCGTTAATTGAGGACACTGCCAGCTTCAGAGGACTCCGATCCGAAAACGTAATTGAGGTCCCACCTAGGCCGTTGCACGCCGCCCTTCACTTTTATCATCAGTGAAAGATCCGGCGAGCTACGCCGCGATGTTCGAGCCTTCAACGTCCGCACGTCGCAACCATGTTCCCATCGTCAACGCATCGATTGATGTAGACAGTGTAGTACTGTGCACGTACGCTTGATCGCATGGGCTATGGGCTGGCAAGGCGGACGGATGGGACGCTTGGGGCAAGAAGGGGCTCGAGGTATGTGCTCAATGTATCTTGACGTTGTCGAATCTCTGACATCGCTTTCGAGGCTGCTATACACGAAAGGCCTATCTGCGCGACGAGGCACTTCACCGCCCCTCGAAGTCGACTCCGGTATGTTCTCCCCCAGCAGGTCGTGTGCTGATGGTCTTCTTTCCAGAGCCCTTCGCGCGAGCTTCGCCCTCTAGCTGGACACTTCGGTGCTTGGTGGCTAGCCAGGTCACCTCGGTGACCTCGCCCTCGCTGTCGCTCCGGCGCCAGCGTGGCAAATTTTTTCCTCCCTTCTCCTTCTGGAGAACCCGTATTTTCCTCCTGCGCCGTCTTTCGCGTCCGTCGACGTTGAGAGGGCTGGGAAGAATGTATTGCTGAGACCGACAAAGTATGGGTAAATATAATGGGATGATGGAATGCGATCAGCGTAAGTCTTGAGCGAACCGATATCGAGCGGCGACGACAAGCGCTCAACAAATAGATGAATAGATACTGGGGCTTGGAGCCAGGGATCCGCGCACGGGTATCTAAGACGGTACAGGGAAAGTAAATACTATGCACGCAAGCCATGAATCATGGTAAAAACATTTCCTCCTTCGCAAGAAACTCTTCCTCACCTCCGACGCCGCCGCCTACATGGCGGTCGTCTCCCTTTCGACTTCGATGATGCCCTCGCTCGATGCAAAGCGGGAATCGTCGCTACGGGTGCCAGACGGGCCAGGGACACCGTCCGCGTGCGAGCCCTGAGACACGCCGTCGAGTGCGACGTTGGCATCCTCGGGCTGGAAGGATGTTGTCGTGTCCGCTTCGCGCGCTCCTTCGTGTGCTGCAGGCGGGTCGGCAAAGCGCATGGCTTGCGACACCTGAGCACTGAGCAAGGAGTCCGTTGTGCCTCCCATGGCGGCGAACAGGACGCATGTTGGGTATATTCCCTGGACGGAGCAGCGTGTCAGATCAGATATTTTGGGGATGTGATCATGGACATACGGCAATGTGGTGAGCAATGGTGGTGAAGATGATGGCGCCAGAGTATTCGTCTTTATTGGCAGCGAAGACCATGATGCACTCGACAGCCTCACAATCATATAGGTTAGGAGCAAAAATGATGGAGGAAACATACCAAGAAAAGGATGTATGCAAGGCCTGATTCGAGGAGCAGCATTAGGACCGCCTCCGCTTGCGACTTCCGCTTAAAGAAGCCAAGCGAGCCCTGTATCTCTCGGTGGTGATGTCTAGTACGCATCAGGCAAGTATGTCGTGAATGATTGTATGAGGCGCTCACAAGAACTTTTTGCCAATGAGGACCGTCGCGACGATATTGGTCGTCAGAAGCGGGATAAACCAGGTCAGGTACTGGCCGATGCTCTCCCTGATGCCTGTATAATACAGAGACGGCCAATAAGTCCATGTCGACTCCACAATGCCCCCAGCTGCCATCAAGATCAGCGAAATGCATGCATGGGTTGCTCGGTAGCTCACCTACGGTTCCACACAGGCACAGTGATAATATACATTTGGCAAGAAACCAATCCGGCCATAAGCACCAGGCTCGCCATACGAGCACAGCGTCGCTTAGAGCATACTGCAACGCAGTTAGCAGACTTCTTCACTATGGGTCTTCGCGCGTACGTACGCTGAAATCTACGGATACACAGAGCAGGACGTCCAAACGATACAGCAACACATCGATGGAGCGCTCAGATGTGCCAACGACTACCGGAAACTGAACTAGGAAATATACCGTATTGGCGACGGCGTATATCGTAGAGCATAGGAGCAACCCGATTATGGCCACCAGCGTGAAGCGCGATCGTCCGTGTCGACGCCTTGTGAAAATCAGAGCTACGGGCCATGGGAAAGGTTCGTTCTTACGCGAGGATTGTGATTGCTGCGGCAGAAAACGTGATCTGCACACCTATAGCGCCAACGTGGGATAACTGAAGGGTCGAGGAATATCCCATACTCACCATAAAGAAGAAGGTTGACAGCCACCTGGACTGCAATGTATTTGACTTCATGCAAGTCTTCGCTGCCCAGAGGCCGATACACTTGGCCGTAGTTGGTCGACATTTGGGTGTAGCTTCAGCGCGGTGAGGTATGGAACAGACCATGGCCGCTTCCTATATACAAGGCGGATACGCGCGGTCACAACTGCCGGGAACATTCTCAGCGACTCCTGAGCCACTGAGCCCACATGAACGAAGGAGGGCGTTGATGACACTTGAAGGAGTAGCGCACCAAGATTCCCGTCTCGCGTGAGGCCCAACGAAAGAGGGGATCAGTGAGCGGTAGAGTGATCTGATCTCACCACTATAGCTTCGGTGACCCTTCGTAAGTTACCACACGGTGGATGTGTGCCAACGGCCCGTTCCAGTGCGGGAGAAGAAGGAGCGGATGGTTCAGAAGATTGAGCGTGATGTCGGTTGATACGAACTCGCATTTTCCATAGGCACGAGCAGTTCAGTTCCCTCCGCTGGCCTTCCAAGTCCGCGTGCCCTGTGCGAGATGAGACCGTCGACAGTGGACCTCATAGATGTCAACTCACCGCCGTCGCGCTGATCTATTGAGTGAATGCGGACACGTCCTAGTGCACGAAGCTCGAATGCGCCGGGGCGGGTAGGATGGGACGAAGCCCAGAGGCCCGCACGGCTTTCCACACTCATGAGGTGAGCTCTTGACAGTCCTCGGCCTCCCAGTCCACGTTGTAGCACGGCACGCGATGGGTGCATCTGCAGCTACGAAGATAGGCGCGTAGCTCGTGCAGATCGTCCAATCATGAATCCGCCCAAGAGCCACTAATCATAGCTTAGATATATCAATATGAGGATTTCAGGATATATTGATACAGAGCAGTGCAGCCTCAAGCGCTCAGATGTCGATGTCGAGATGGAAGTTCAACGTTAACGTGGCTGGCACGCCTATTAGCGCCACAAATCACTTCCGCCGCGCATGACGCGCTTGCCAAACATCGATCAATCACACGCGGGTATACTTTCGACGCCATGGTAAGTACGCGTGCCGCGTCGGGCGCGCGTCCCCTCTGACGATGCCCCCAGCTCCCGCTCTCCCTCCTCACGGCGGCGCAAAACAAGCCCATGGTGCGCTGCCCGCCCCCTACCCTCGCGCTCGCTCACTCACGCGTCCTCCCCAAACCAGCTCGTCGAGCTGAAGAACGGCGAGACGTTCAACGGGCACCTGGTGAACTGCGATAACTTCATGAACATCACGCTGCGCGAGGTGTACCAGACGAACGCGGACGGGGACAAGTTTTGGAAGCTGAAGGAGTGCTATATCCGCGGGAGCACGGTGCGTGGTGGGCGCCTTGTGATCAGGGTGCATCGTTTGGACTGACGCGCTTTTTCGACCCCACTTTTGCTATCATTGTCTCTCCCCGCGATCCGCAACCTGTTCCGCTTGAGCGCAGATCAAGTACCTCCGCATACCAGATGAGCTGCTCGATCAAGTGAAGGACGAGCAAATCCGCGCCAGGGAAGCCGGCCGCGCAGCGCGCGGTGCCCATCCAGGCCAGAGGGGTGCGTCCTGTATCCAAGGAATGACAAGTCTTATGCTGATGCGACTCTTCTCCAGGACGCGGCGGACCTCAGGCGCGCGGAGGTGACCATTCCATCATCAAGGACGTGAACCCTTTCTCATCCATATCTAGGAGGACGCGGACGCGGTCAAATCATGCGCGGAGGTCCAAGAGGTCGTGGACGAGGGCAATAGATCCTTCCTTGATGTCAGGCTGCGCGTGGGCTCTCGCCTGTCCGCTTGCGAAAATCTCTGTTCGCAGGCTTTCCGTTTTCTACTCGCATCTCCCTCGCGTCGGGCTCTCCACAATGTACCGATCCCGACCTCGTCTTGCGCGCGTCGCAATCTCGTCTTGTACGTGAATCAAGAGTTGCATAGTTATATTACCCCGTGTCTGCTACCTACTTCACAGTGTCTGTATTCTAGAGGTGCAATTAGTCGTTGTTGCGCGTGCAGTGTTGACCTTGTTCTCCTAACATTTTGTAGCAAATAGCGAGCATCAATGGAGGATTAGGAACCCACCCTCGGTGTCCTAGTACTACTCTCTTCGCCTCGTCTTCTGCGATGGGTAATGGATCGTGCAAGATGAGCACGACGATGGCTAACACGTCCGATGAGGCGGGTACAAGGCCGGCGCCACAGGGCTACATGCAAGGGTCAAACGATGAGATACAGGCGACGTGCAAGAGCGTTTGTAGATTTCGGTGAGTTATAGGAGGCGGCGGAGATCAGTGAAGATGGTCACGACAATATGTACAGATGCAAGATCGGTCAGCAATTGACGTCCTTCGGAGGTCCTGGCTGAGTGGACAGCGCGTCGTCCGAAAGGATTGAGAAGGAAACCTGACAGATTCAGTAAGATGCCAGGACGCGCAGTTCGAGGAGATGAACCCTGCGAGACACTACAAGTGAACATGGTAAGGATTTCTTTGCCCTGAAGACCGCCAAGGTCTCGCAGACGTACTCGGTCGTCCTCGAGGCCTACATCCCGCAAGCCACCCCGAGCTCGCGTGCCTCAGGACGTTCCTGGTGCGCCCATCGATAGACCCTCTCCTCCTGGCCCTTCCCATGACGCAGTGCTGCATGTCTACCTCGAGTAAGGACACTGAATGGCACAAAGCACGGTCGAACCTCGTAGACGAGCGGAGTCCGCGGGAGGGTCGAGGCTCATTACCTCCGTTAACCAGAAGTCTATTCACTAGCAGGCAGCGTCACCGTCCCTGGCGAGGGCCTTGATACATCGATTCAATGGATGGAGGTGATTGCGTCCCCGGCCGAGGGAAATGGTCGCGAATATAGCAGAGGCCGCACCCAGCAGGCGCGGTCTACGTCAGCCCGGAGCGTGGATGGAATCAGCAGGGCCGCGCGCTCAGCATAGAGAACAAGGGCGTCCATCTCCGGGGTGCGCGACGGGCGGGCGGAAACACGATGCGCGACACAGCTTACCAGAGGGTTGGATGGGATCGCGAATCTCCCGCTCTCTCGTATGATGGGGACATTCAGCGGGTTTGATTGTGCGGCTGTGAAGGGGGTGCGGGAGGGGAACAGGCGCTGAGGAAGGTCTACTGCTCGCGCTCGTCTACTGCTTTTGCTCTCGCTGGGAGGAAAATTGCGAGGCGGCTGACACGAGGTCCGGCCTCTTGTTCCAGGAGACGGATGAAGGGAGCAGACCCCGCACGTCTGCCACGCGAGGCACTACTGCTTGTTCCTGAGGATGATAGAGCGCGGGATGCTGAACTTTGCAGGATATTTCGTACGTAGGATCCGCGAATGAAGAGCTGGAAATGGTGGTCTGATGAAGAAGGGCGCCCTGGAAGGACCATGGACGACGCTGGACAGAGAAGGGAGACAGTCGTCTTGCGCCATCCCGGCCGGAGTGGCGGTTCGGACGGTTGAAGCTGATGTGGCGACGCTGCACGTGATGGGAAGGCCATTTGGAATTCAGGAAAAACCATTGCTTCACGACGACCATCTCCTCCTCAACGGAGACAAAGTGTTCATAAAGGCCAGCAGGCGGCGTATCTCGCGCGGACTTGGCGAGGAGGCGAGGAGGATTCAGAATTTCAGGACCGGTACCTTCAAAAGGTACCAAAAAGGGGCATTCGCCGTCTCATCAGCCGAGGCCGGCCGGTGGTGCCTGAGTGCGAGTTGTCCTCCTCCCCGTCGCTGATTTTGTCCACGACGTCGCCAGCATCGTTCTCGACGATGGCGGACCGCCCAACGACGGCCAGCGGGCGTCCAGCGACCGCTGGGCGGCCCATGACCTCAGCATCCGCCTACAACCCCTTCGTCCGCGACCAGCAGTACACCGTCGGTGCAGACTCCATATACACCGACGGCGACGGCGAGTACGACGACGAGGACGACGAGTCCGAGGACGAAGATGTCTTTGCTTTTCTCCCCCCATCCACAGCCGACGCAGACGCGGAGCGCCAGCAGCAGCTACAACACCAACAACCAGCCCCCCTCGCTTATCCTGAACCTGCGTTCGACCCCTACGCCCGCTTCCCCGCCGACTCCCTCCTCGTCGGCCCCTCCTCACACGGCTTCCCCTCCCCCGTCGATGAGGAGCCGCCGCTCAAGCCATCTCTCCCACCGCCCCAGTCACCCCCGTCAACAGCCTCCCACGACACCCCCGGGGGCGACAACGATTTCCACATGCGCAGGATACCCCAGTCCGTCCCCCAAACCGCGACTGGCACCGTTTCCTCGCGTGAGGTACACGTATCGCTCCCGCCCACCGCATCGGAGAAGGCGAGCTACCTGGACCGCGATCTCGAAGCCGCCGGAGGCACCAATAAGCAGCGCTATGCCAGCGAAATCAGCGATGCCAGCGGCTTCAGCACCCCCGTCAGCGGTTTCGTGGATGACGACGATGACCTCGGCCCAGAGGGCAGCATCAAGTGCGTTTGCCCCGCTTCGCGACCGCCCCGCGCCAGAAACTGACACCATGACAGGATGGAGTTTGACTTTGACGCGATCGAGGAGGAGGACTCGCCGTACCCAGAAGTACGAGCGTCGGTCTCCAACATCGACGACCCGGACATGCCCGCGCTCACGCTGCGGACATGGTTCATCGGTCTCCTGTTGTCCCTGGTATCTGGCGGGTTGAACACATTCTTCAATTTCCGACAACCTGCGCCCAGCATCATCTCTATAGTCCTGCTTCTAATTGCCTATCCCATCGGCCGCTTCTTCGCCTTTTGCTTGCCAATCACAACTTACCGCATCCCGCTACCCCATCTACCACGGTTCATCGTCCCTTCCTTATCACACACACCGCCGCCCTCGGCCTCAGTCCACTCTCATTCACATACTAAATCCGTCTCCACCGCCGTCGATGAGCCTCAGTCCGAAGGCTCCTGGCTCCGCAAGAAGCTCCACTATACGCTCTCTCGATGGTCACAACCTCGCAGCCTATCCTTCTCCCTCAATCCCGGTCCTTGGAGTATCAAGGAGCACGCATTGGTCTTCATCATGTCCAATGTGTCCATATCGTCGCCGTACGCCTTGAACGTGATCGTCGTGTCCCAGGTATGTTCATTATTGGAGCCCCTTTTTCCAGCCCGCTTACAAGGTGCTGACGCTCCGAAGGTCTATTACGAGCAAAGTTTTGACTACTGGTTTGAGCTGACGCTTGTTCTCGCGACTCAGCTGACTGGATTTGGACTTGCGGGTGCGTCGTCCGGCTTATCGGCGTCGGGGGAGCGCCTGACGAACTCTCACAGGGCTATGTCGGCGGTTCCTTGTATGGCCGGCATCCATGGTCTGGCCCTCAAACCTCGTCGCATGCACTCTGTTGAACACACTCCATGCTGAGGAAGAGGGTCTGATCGCGGACAATGCCAGCATTAACGAGCCACGTCGCAGTGGGATGACGCGGTATCGCTACTTCTGCTGGGTGTGCGCGGGTGCCTTCCTTTTCTTCTTCGTACCCGGTGCGTCATAACTTTCTCCCTGTCTCGCGTTCTTGCTCACGAGTGCCATCTGCCAGGCTTCCTTTTTGTAGGATTGTCGGTGTTCTCGTACGTCTGCTGGGCGGCGCCGAACAACATCCCTGTCAACCAGCTCTTCGGCGTGAGCTCCGGCCTTGGTATGGGCATATTGACGTTCGACTGGACGCAAATATCGTGGATATCCAGTCCGCTTATGGGTATGTCTGCTGTCATATATTCCTCCTGTTCAGTCGCTTACGACCGTGCAGTGCCATGGTGGGCGCAAGTCCACATCTTCACTGGCTTCGTGCTGTTCTTCTGGATATTGACGCCGATATTGTACTACACAAACGTCAGTCTTATCTTCCGTCTGACCAGTGCAGTCTGCTCACCTGTCTTGCAGACGTGGGAGCTGTCATACTTCCCAATCTCCGCCAACGAGCCATATGACCGCTTCGGGCGCCCGTACAACATCTCGCGCGTGCTCACGAAGGACGACACGTTCGACGAGGAGGCGTACAACAACTACTCCCCGTTGTTCTTGCCGGCGACGTACACGATCACGTACTTGCTCGCCTTCGCGCTGTCCACGAGCGTCATCGTGCACACCATCCTCTACCATGGTCGCACGCTGATCAACGGCGCGAAGCGGCTGCGGGTGGAGGCCGACGATATCCACGCGAAGCTCATGCGTAACTACCCTGAGGTGCCGAACTGGTGGTACCTGAGTGCGTTAGTTGTCTTCTTCAGCTTGGCTATCGTCGCGGTGGAGGTCTGGGACACGACTGTGCCGGTGTACGCGCTAGTCGTCGCGGTCATCCTGCCGATCTTGTATGTACTGCCCAGTGGCTTCGTCTATGCGATGACCGGACAAGGCGTAAGTGTTTGCTATATCCAGAGGAGGTTTGACGCTTATCATCTACTTGCAGATTGGGATCAACATCCTGGCGCAGATTGTGCCAGGGACGCTCGTTCCGGGTAACCCGCTCGCGAACATGATCTTCAAGGCGTATTCCGTTCAGACGTTGGCATCGGCGCAGAACTTCGTGCAGGATCTCAAGCTTGGCCACTACGTCAAGGTGCCCCCACGCGCGACCTTCATGGGTAAGGCTGACAATACGATCTGTACTCATACATGCTGAACCATCGTTTAGTCCAACTGGTTGCGACGATTCTGAGCGCGTTCCTGCAAGTCGGTGTTAAGACATGGTTGTTCAGCAACGTGCACGACATCTGCACAGAGGGGCAGAAGAGCCAGCTCACTTGTCCGCACAACCAGGTCTACTACACCGCGAGCGCTGTCTGGTGCGTACACGACAATCCTCCCATGCTCATATCGGACACTCATTTCCTATATAGGGGTCTCATCGGCCCAGTGCGCCAGTTCGGCTCGAACTCGATCTACCACCCGCACCTCTACGCGATGGTCATCGGCGTCTTCCTCCCCTTCCCGTTCTGGTTCTGGCAGCGGCGGCATCCGAACTCATGGATCAAGTACGTCTCGACGCCGGTTATCTTGAACGGTGTCTCGCAGATCCCACCCGCGACGGGCATAAACTACTCGAGCTGGTTCTTGGTGGGCTTCGTCTTCCAGTACCTCATCCGGAAGCGGAACTTCGCGTGGTGGAGCAAGTTCAACTATGTGACGAGCGCGGCGATCGATAGTGGTGAGTGCGACCGCTGCGCGAGGGGAAGGACGGGATACTGATGTATGGTTTGCAGGCACCGTCATATCGCTCATCTTCATCTTCTTGACGCTGCAGTTCCCAAAAGGGGGCGTCAACCTAGATTGGTGGGGTAACACGGTGTTCATGAACAGTGCGTCTTCTACATCGGTTGCCAAGCGCATTCACTGACCCTCTGTTCAGCGGCCGACTTCAAGCGCTCCCCGTTACGGAGCGTTCCCGAGGGCGGGATTCCCTCGGCCTCATAGTACATAGACTGCGGCGCGCCCGGTCGTTAGTGGCGCGCCGGGTCGGTCGTGTGCGTATCCATATACTTGTCTCGCTATCTCTTTCTCCGATCGCTGTGCGGGTGCTGGAGGGCCCCGTTGCCTGTGAAGGACGAGAAATCTGTATTCTATCTATCCTGTCTGTTATCAGCATTCTGTCAGGGAGGGGTGTCCGGGGTCGGAGCGGCGGGAGAGGCGGTGGACGTCGCGGGGAGGTGAAGGAGGTAGTAGTTGCGGATTGAAGAAGAGGGAGGACGTGGATGTGGAGGGAGGTGAAGAGGGGATGGAAAAATACGGTGGCGCGACGTTTCATAGTAGTATCTTCCGGCTCAGGACATCCTTCGTTATGTGTCAGCACTACCAGTATACTAGAATATCCATCTACATATCCCTCAGCAGGAAGTGCATACATACTGAGACGGACGCTAGTAACAGTCAAGGTACTCTGAGGCTCGGGTTGAGGGTTCGGTTGAGGGTCGGTTTGAGGGCGCAGACCAGAGCCAAAGGCTCAAGCTCGATCAAGCCCCGAGGCTCAACTGAAAAGGCTTTCCTACGGAGGTGAGCGTTCGCATCGCGTTGAGCCTCGGTCGAAAGTTTCGTTGAAGGCTTTTGTAAGCTCAAGTTCCCTCAAATGAACCCTCAACCTCGGATCTGAGTACTTTGACTGTTACTAGTGTGATGTATGTATATAGGAGGAAATCTTGAGCAGATCGATATTCAGTGGCGACGACAAAGGCTCGTCGAATAGATATCAGTGCTTGAGGCTAGGGATTCGCGCAATGGCATCTAAGACGGTATAGGGAGATTAAATACTGTCCACCGAAGCCATGGATCATGGGCACAACTTTTTCTCCTTCATAACAACTCTTCCCCACCTCCGACGCTGCCGCCTACATGGTGGTCGTCTCCCTTTCGACTTCGATGATGCCCTCGCTCGATGCAAAGCGGGACTCGTCGCTACGGGTGCCAGCCGGGCCAGGGAGTCTGTGCGCGCGCGAGTTCTGAAACCCGCCGTCGAGGGCGATTCGGATGTTGGAGTCCTCGGGCTGGGAGGAAGTTGTCGTGTCCGCTTCGCGCGCTGCTTCGTGTGCCGCAGGCGGGTCGGCAAAGTGCATGGCTTGCGACACCTGAGCACTGAGCAAGGAGTCCGTTGTGCCTCCCACGGCGGCGAACAGGACACATGTTGGGTATATTCCCTGGACAGAGCAGCATGTCAGATCAGGTGTGCTTGGGACGTGCTCATGGACATACGGCGATGTGGTTAGAGATGTTGGTGAAGATGGCACCGCCGGAGAATCCGTCTTTGTTGGCACTGAAGAACATGCCAAAGTCGACAAGCTGACAAACATAGTGTATAAGTTTGAAGCAAGAATATGGAAGAAATATACCCAGAAAAGGATATATGCAAGACCTGATTCGAGGAGCAGCATCAGGACCGCCTCCGCTTGCGATTTCCACATGAAGAAGCCAAGCAAGCCCTGTATCTCTTGGCGGTGATGTCTAATACGCATCAGGCGGGTATGTTCTGTATGATTTCATGAGGTGCTCACAAAACTTTTTTGCCAATGAGAACCGTCGCGACGATATTGGTCGTCAGAAGCGGAATAAACCTGGTCAGGTACTGGCTGATGCTTTCGCTGATGTATGGGTCATATAGAGATGGCCAGTAAATCCATGTCAACTCTACAATGCCACCCACTGCCTTCAAGATCAGAGCAATGTATGCATGAGTTGATCAGATGCTCACCTACGGTTCCACACATGCACAGTGATAATATACATTTCGCAAGAAACCAATCTGGCCATAAGCACCAGGCTCGCCATACGAGCACAGCATCGCTCAGAGTATACTGCAATGGGGTCGGCAGACTTCTTCAGTACGGATCTTCACGCGTACGTACGCTCAAATCTTGGGATACACCGAGCAGGATGTTTAAACGATATAGCAACACATCGATAGAGCGCTCAGATGTGCCGATGACTACCGGGAACTGAACCAGGAAGAATACCGTATTGTCGACGGCGTATATCGTAGAGGATAGGAGCAGCCCGATTATGGCCACCAGCGTGAAGCGCGATCGTCCGTGTCGACGCCTTGTGAAAGTCAGAATTACGGGCCATGGGCAAGGTTCGTGCTTACGCGAGGATCGTGATTGCTGCGGCAGAAAGCGTGATCTGCACACCTATAGCGCCAACGTGAGATAACTGAAGGGTTGAGGAATATCCCATACTCACCATGGAGAAGAAGGTCGACAGCCACCTGGACGACAATGTACTTGATCGCATGCAAGTCTTCGCTGCCCAGAGGACGATACACTTGGCCGTAGTTGGTCGACATCTAGGGGTAGCTTCAGCGCGGTGAGGTATGCGAAGAGATCATGGCTGCTTCCTATATACCAGGCAAATACGCGCGGTCATAATCGCCGGGAATATCTCCCGCAAGGTCTGAGCTGCCGGGCTCAATTGGGCGTAAGAACTTGTTGAGCGCTCCAAGGCTCCCGTCTTGCGCGAGGCTTACTGAATGAGAACTCGGCGAGCAGCGGCGTGGATGGGCCTTGCTATCGCAGTTTGTGATCGTCGGGGTCGGGAGACACTTCGTTCCGCAAGGTCGACGTATGCTCGAGTCCCGTAGCAGTGCAAAGAGCGCGCATAGCTCAGAAGACTAAGTGATATGTCCTTGATGCCGACTCGCATACTTCGAAGCCGCAGAATCAACATGAGCAAGTCACTTTCCGACGCTGATCTTCCGTGCCCGTGTGCTCTGCATGAGATGAGACCGCCTGAAGTCGCCCAAAGAAATATCAACTCACCGTGACCGCGCTGCATCCTCGATGCAATGCAAGATCGACCCCCAGGCTATGCACATCGCTCGTAACGCATCGCCGGGCAGATACAACGAAGCAAAGCTGATACACCTGGTGTCTCCCGTGTCGTGAGGCTATTAATCCTTGATGTTGTGAACTCAGTCGACATCCCGCCCTGCATTAGCATTATCTTGCAGTACATCCTAAGGAGAGCGCTGCGGAATAAGTGCCAGAACGTCCCGCATACTAAGTATGGGACATCGTCGACATTCCGATCACCGAAGAGAGGCAAAGCAGGAGACGAGATGACATATTGCAAGCGGTCACTTTTCTAGATCGGACGTGCTCTGGCGGATAAACGAGCGCGTAGCCTGATCATCCAACGGGGACGTCCACCGCCTCACCACATCCACCAGCCCCCTCTCCATCAGACGCATCACCGTCGCCTCCCTCTGCCACACCCCCGTCGTCCACACCGCCAGCGGGCCCTTCATCCGCCGCGCCATCACGACGTCCGTTAAAACGCGGTCGCCGACGACCACGAGCTCGTCGTCGCGCACCGGCTTCGGGAGGGCCGCAAAGTACGCGCGGATGTCCTTGATGCAGGAGTAGGACGGCTTGAGGGCGGCGTGGCAGAGGACGGGGACGCCGAGGGCGTGGCCGACGGCTTCGGCCTGGATGGCGCCCGCGTCGAGCTGGCGCGTCCCGGCCGAGTTGGAGACGACGACGACGTGATCGGGGCCGAAGGCGGCGCGGCATTCAGCCCAGGCATCCTGCGAGGTGTTAGGTGGGGAGGGGGGTGAGTGGTCGTCCACGCACCTCGAGCTCGGGGACGAGGTGGTCCTTGTGGGGGATCGTCAGACAGTTATCCTTGTCGAAGACGGCGCCCCGATATCCCGCGCGGCGCAGGGCATGAAAGTCAAGCTGGCGAATGTCTTGCTACGAGGGAGATGCATGTCAGGAAGTAGCCTTCAATTATATTGCATCTCACGCACCTCTGACGACCATGGAGGGAAGCACAAGGCGCGGGTTCACCAGCAGATGAAAGGGCACGAGAAGGCCCGGAATGTTGAGCGGCATGGCGACCGCCCTTCCTTCACTCTTCAGAACACACCGGAGGCGGACTGCGGCCGAGCGGGCGAAACGCGAGAGCGGGTATGCGGACGCGAGTACAGCGGCGCGGTGCAAAGTTTGAAGGATGTGCGCCCACTCAATCAATTCTCCATTTTGGGAAGTTTGTGGCGGTGATCATCCAGATTTTCGCCAGGAACTTGCAGGCACACCTCCTCCTCGATGATCGTCTTCAAAGCCATATCCCTTCTCTTCTACCGACTGGTTTCCGCTGTTCTCTATTCTACAGACTAGAAAATACTAGCTGGGGATGCTCAGCGCTCTCGCGCCGCAAGTGTCGTCGAAAACTCCTTTGTATTCTGTGTGCCTGAATGTCAACCGCGTGCTGGCTAGTGGTTACCCCGGCCGGCACACCCCTTATATCTGAATGGAAGTGCAGATCATTTTCACAGGAGCCCTGACCTCGGACTTTGAAGCGCGCAGCAGGCCTCGGTTGAAGAGCACCTCGACGCGCACACGATCCTTGCCTGAGCCTCTGAGTCTCTGAGGACCCACCCCCACTCACTGCTCACTGTTCATAGCCCGCCTCCCAGCGCCCGCCGCGTGCCGGAGCGTATACAGTGCGTTCGCACCCCGTTTCCCAGCGTTATTCATGCTCACACCCTCGAGCAGCCAGCGCCCTTCCACGTCCCCGCAGCAGGCGTTAGGTCGCCCAGCTTTCCACTCCTTTCCCCGACGCTCCTTTTCCCACCCGGCACACCATGTTTACGCCCCCGCCGTCGCCCCTCCCTGGCCCCGGCCCCGCGAAGCCCTTCGCGCCGTCGGACAAGCTCGCGAGCGCGGCGGACGAGCCGCAGCCGACCTACGCCCCCGATCAGACGCCCCGCAAGCGCCGGATCGGCAGGCGCATGCGATGGGCCGCGCTCGTCGTCCCCTTCGTGCTCATCCTGATCACCGCCTCGACGCGGTATGTCACTCACCCTGCCGCGTTCGACGTCCTCGCCGATGCGTCGCACTCGACATGGTCCGACCTCGCGCACTGGACGCCACATAAACGGCACCCTCAGGAGGAGGTAGCGGGCGAATACTCCAGCGTAGCGAGCGTATCCACCGCGTCCATCACCGATATCGCATCCCTCACCCAGGCGGCATTAGCCATCGAGTCCAGCTCCGCCTCCGCCTCTCCCACGCCCTCTACCACCACCGGCGCCCCCACCGTACCCTCCGATCCCGTACTCCCGACGCCCTTCCCCCAGCCGTTCGACTCGGACCTCACGCAGAACTACTCCTCCGTCTCCTGCTTCAACTTCTTCAACAACATGACGAACACGGAGCCCTTCCGCCGCTGCCGCGCCTTCTCGCTCCTGTGGCAGAGCAGCAGCGCGTTCATCAGCGCGCAGTCGAACGTCACGCTCATGAACACGCTCGTCTGGGGCACGTGCAACACGCCCATCGACGCGGACGCGTGCAGCGTGAACATGGCGTGGTTCGCGGGCGAGTTGCAGACCGCGTGCGCCGCGGATCTCAAGGACGGGAACACGCGCGTCACGGAGACTTTAACGGGTACGTCTGCACACGAGTCTTCGCTCGAGCGACGATGCAGTTGCTGACCCCTCTTCCCCAGCGATCCGCGCGTACGATGTGATGCGCAAGGTCGCCTGCCTCGTCGATGAGAGCACGGGCGCCTACTGCTTCGTCAAAGCCGTCGCGGGGACCGACTCCGCCGACAAGTACACGTACAACCTGCCCCTGGGTCTCCCCATCCCGTCGACCACGGCGCCCTCGTGCAGCTCGTGCGCGCAGGACGTTTTCCAGATCTACGCGGACGCGCTGCAGAACAGCAGTACGACGCTCGACGGGCTGCAGCTGACGTACGAGGACGCGGTGGAGACGACGAACCAGAAGTGCGGGCAGTCGTACGCGACGGCGATCGTGAAGAGTAACGGCGCGCACGCCCGGTGTCCGTGGTCGTGGTCCGCGCCAGTGACACTCGCGGTGGTCGCTGCTGCATTGGTTATCCAATGACCGCGGCACCGATCCCCAATGGTCGCCACTCTCACCACGGTGACCAGCACATACGGTGACGCTCATGGCACCTTCCGCTCTTTACGAACACTCCCTTCCCCTACCCCTATCCCTACGCTTCATCCCCCTACCCCTATGCTCCCTCCCCACGCCCTGCTACGCTCTCCCCTAATCGCTTGTCGCTTCACGCGTGTTGTACTGTGCTTGTGCTTTTGTACTTCTTTCTTTCGTCACACTGAGACGGGCTCTCGCTCTTTGTATGCCGAGAAGGGTTGCCATGGGAGACAGGCTTGCTCCGTCCGCCAGACGCTGCTCCTCTCACAGGAGCCAAGTCTGGCGGATCTCATGCCATCCCCTTCCTCCCTCTCGGCCCCCCGCTTACCGACAATTTTGGCGTTGTAGATACTTGGATGGACCCTGCCGTGTTTAGCTATAGACTATACTTACCTTCAATCGGTCGCTTAACTAGGTTTATGTACCCGGGTTATGGGCGGAGAGGTACTCCTGAATGGACTCGAATACAATAGGAAGTATGTTGTTCGCCCTCTGCTGTGTGCAAGGACCACTCAGGATGTACGAGGTCTCGTCGTGTCCTCGATCTTGAGGAAACAACCCGAGTAGTTAAGCCAGACCGCCGCAAACTTCCTAAAATGGAGATTTGATTTAGTGGGCGGCGATCCTTCGAACTTGTCTGCTTAGTCGCTCTCGCGTTTCGCCCGCTCGGCCGCAGTCCGTCTCCGGTGTGGTCTGAACAGTGAAGGAAGGGCGGTCGCCATGCCATTGAACATCCCGGGCCTTCTCGTGCCCTTTCATCTGCTGGTGAACCCGCGCCTCGTGCTTCCCTCCCTGGTCGTCAGAGGTGCGTGAATGCATCATGGTGATATATGCTTCCTAACATATGTCCCCCTCGTAGCAAGACATTCGCCAGCTCGACTTTCATGCCCTGCGCCGCGCGGGGTATCGGGGCGCGGTCTTCGACAAGGATAACTGTCTGACGATCCCCCACAAGGACCACCTCGTCCCCGAGCTCGAGGTGCGTGGACGACCACTCACCCTCCTCCCCACCTAACACCTCTTAGGACGCCTGGGCGGAGTGCCGCGCCGCCTTTGGCCCCGATCACGTCGTCGTCGTCTCCAACTCCGCCGGGACGCGCCAGCTCGACGCGGGCGCCATCCAGGCCGAAGCGGTTGGCCACGCCCTCGGCGTTCCCGTCCTCTGCCACGCCGCCCTCAAGCCGGCCTACTCCTGCATCGAGGACATCCGCGCGTACTTTGCGGACCTCCCGAAGCCGGTGCGCGACGACGAGCTCGTGGTCGTCGGCGATCGCGTGTTCACGGACGTCGTGATGGCGCGGCGGATGAAGAGCCCGCTGGCGGTGTGGACGACGGGGGTGTGGCAGAGGGAGGCGACGGTGATGCGTCTGATGGAGAGGGGGCTGGTGGATGTGGTGAGGCGGTGGACGGCTCCGTTGGATGGCCAGACTGTGCGATCCTTCGTGCGGCAGACCGTGTCTGATCTAGAAAAATAACCGCATGCAATAAGACATTCCGTCTCCTCATTGACCTTGCCCTGGTGATTGCATGGACGACTTCGCCCCACCCTCGGTACATGTGGTACGTGCTAGCCGGGTAGCCCTTCAAGTGTACAATGCCTTCCTAATGGGGGAGAAGGTAACGTGGAAAATACTTCCGCTGGGCTGGCAATTCACGAGTCACCAGCGCTGTGTTCGCAGCTTCCACCTGAAATTCGACAGACGCCCTCCACTCGCCCGTGCGACCTACTTGAGCGCGGTTACCGCGCCTGCATGCTCGAAGCGCCGACCTTACCGTCGATACAAGTGCTTCCCCGTGTGCGCTATCCTGCCGACTTCGATAATATAGAAAGAAGGACAAATCCATTCACTTCTGCTGTAAGATTGAGAAGACCGCGGCCGGGAGGCTCAAATTCCACGCCGTCGAGAACCTATTTGAAGACGGATGCGCCGGAACGTCCGGCGCGGTGCGGTCTCGGCTTCTTCTGACCCGCCTATCGTCGGTACGACACCTGGAATGCGCAGGCAAGGCGACCCATTCGCGCTATCTGGTCGCGGCGAACTTCATCCCAGATCTACACTGCTCGTATCCATTCAACGAGCCCGCCCTTGATTCGACACAATCAAATCTTTGTATCGACCTGCGTTGCGTTCCAATCAGCTTGACCGAGCTCGGATCAGCACGATGCGAATTAACTCTTTCGCCTCGATACCCATGAATACGTCGAGCGTCTTGCGAATCTCCGGCGATGCAGCAAGGGCGGTATGCCGATCAAGTACATAACATGGTACCACTACCAGTCTCATTCCAGCGGGAGATCCGTACGGGGACCTCAACTTCGCCTCGTCGGTTCTCTGCCCGGTGATGCGACCGACTTGGAGTGTCGCGCACAGCCTGGAGGAGGATGCCGCATGTCTATCAAGGGAGAAGCGTGTCGTGTTCACCGAGGGAGTGGATGACTCTGTGGTCGACTTCGGGTGGTCTCATCTCCTACAGCCCTTGCCGACTCGGGTGATCATCATTGGGAACTGACGTACTCGTACTGAATGTGCGTCCTGGGAGTATGTGAGTCGACATTACACTCGGCCTTCTGAACTAACCGCGCTTTCGTCTCGCGCCCTGTTACGGGACTCGAGCATACATCGACCGTGCGGGACGAAGTCTCTATCAACCACGACGATCACAAGCTGCGATGACAGGGCCCATTCACGCTGCTGCTCGCCGATTTCTGATTCAGTAAGCCTCGCGCGAGACGGGAGTCTTGGGGCGCTTATCAAGTTCTTACGCCTGTGTGGGCACGCCAGCTCAAAACTCGCGGGAGATGTTCCCGGCGATTGTGACCGCGCGTGTTCGGCTGGTATATAGGAAGCGGCTATGGTCCCTTCGCATACCTCATCGCGCTGAAGCTACCTCCAAATGTCGACCAACTACGGCCAAGTGTATCGGCCCCTGGGCAGCGAAGACTTGCATGATATCAAGTACATTGCGCTCGAGGTGGCTGTCGACTTTCTTCTCTGTGGTGAGTATGGGATCTTCCTCAGCACTTCAGTTACCCAACGTTGGCGTTATAGGTGTGCAGATCACACTTTCTGCCGCAGCAATCACGATCCTCGCGTGAGCACGAACCTTGCCCATGGCCCGTAGCTCTCATTTTCACAAGGCGTCGACACGGACGCTCGCGCTTCACGCTGGTGGCCATAATCGGGCTGCTCCTATCCTCTGCGGTATACGCCATTACCAGTACCGTATTTTTCCTGGTCCAGTTTCCGGTGTACATCGGCACATCTGAGCGCTCCATCGATGTGTTGCTGTATCGTCTGAGCATCCTGGAAAGCGTATGCACAAATTTGAGCGTACGTATGCGCAAAGACCCATACTGAAGAAGTCTACTAACCGCGTTGCAGTATGCTCTTAGCGACGCTGTGCTCGTATGGCGAGCTTGGTGGCTATGGCCGGGTTGTTTTCTTACCAAAAGTATATTATCACTATGCATGAGTGGAACCGTAGGTGAGCATCCAAGCAACTCATGCATGCATTGCTCTGATCTTGATGGCAGTGGGAGCCATTGTGGAGATGACATGGTTCTACTGGCCGTCTCTGTATTATACAGGCATCCTTGAGAGCATTGGCCAGTACCTGACCAGGTTTATTCCGCTTTTGACGACCAATATCGTCGCGACGGGCCTCATTGGCAAAAAGGTTCTGTGAGTGCCTCATGCAATCATACACGACATATACACCTGATGTGTACTAGACATCACCGCCGAGAGATACAGGGCTCGCTTGGCTTGTTCGTGCGAAAATCGCAAGCGGAGGCCATCCTGGTGCTGCTCCTCGAATCAGGCCTTGCATATATCCTTTTCTGGGTATGTTTCTTCCATATTCTGAGTTCTGACTTACATAATTGTCAGGTTGTCAACTGTACCGTGGCCCTTGTTTCCAGCAAAGACGGATACTCCAGCGGCGCCATTTTCACCGGTATTTCTCACCACATTGCCGTATGTCCATGAGCATGTCCCAAAAATGCCTGATCTGACATGCTGCTCCGTCCAGGGAATATACCCAACATGTGTCCTGTTTGCCGCTGCGGGAGGCACAACGGATTCCTTGCTCAGTGCCCAGGTGTCGCAAGCCATGCGCTTTGCCGACCCGCCTGCGGCACACGAAGGAGCGCGTGAAGCGGACACGATGACTTCTTCCCAGCCCGAGGATTCCAACGTCGCCCTCTACGGCGGGTCTGAGCCTGAGGAGGAGATGCACGTGGACAGAGTCCCTGGCCCGTCTGGCACTGGCACGCGTAGCGACGAGTCCCGCTTTGCATCGAGCGAAGGCATCATCGAAGTCCAAAGGGAGACGACCACCATGTAGGCGACGGCGTCGGAGGTGAGGAAGAGTTGGTTTTGAAGGAGGAAATGTTGTAACTATGATCCATGGCTTGGGTGCACAGTATTTACTCTCCCTGTACCGTCTTAGATGCCAGTGCGCAGATCCCTGGCTCCTCGCATTGCTATCCATTTTTTGAGCCCTTGTCGTCGCTGCTTGATAACGTTTCGCCGAAGATTCATGCTAATTCAATCCCATTCTATGTACCAGTATGTATTTCGTCAACCACAACGATATATTCTTCCACCTTATAACGGTGGACGCGGAAGGCAGCGCAGGATAAAAGCAAGGATTCTCCGGAAGGAGAAGGGAGGAAAAACTTACCCACTGCCGCCGAAGCGACAATCGGATACACCTATGCAAGTAGCCGTTGAATGAGCCGCTAAAATGACCGTCCGCTGGAGCACTGAAAGTCCAGGTATGACGGCGCACCCAAAGGCGAGGCCGCGATCAGTTCTTGGGAGATGGCCATCAGCCCACAATCAGCCGTGCGAGAGCGTACCAGACTGTTGGTAAATGGCTGTGTAGAGCAGAAAGCCATTAATTCCCACATTCCGTTTCTGAATAGCCTTAGAGACGACGTCAGGACGCGATCGAGAGTCAGACAGTCCATGCGCGCGCACCTAGGTGATTCTGATCTCCGGTTGTCTACAGATCCGATACGTTGCCGTTTGGAGGCGGTTTGGCGCGGACACTCGAGGTGAAAGCGAAACACATTTGTTTCGCAAACTGAGCACGGTTCCTTGACCGAAATAGAGGCCGACGAACTTTGGGGACTCATTGGCCTGCCGACCTCCTTGCGTCGCCGGGCGGAGAAGTTCCATCGGACGGCAGCGGTCCTTGGCCTCTGTATCCGTCGTCGTGCTCTGACAGTCGATGGCGACCGTTGCAGAGGCCTAAAGCAATGTCAGTCCGTACGACAGGGTGGTGGTCGAGTGAACACACCTGTCTGTCTTCGGTGGCGACGAGCTGGCTTTCCCATGGTCTTCAGCTTGACTTGAAGGCGACGCGGTAGCCGGTGAATAAGAAGTTGGCGTGGTATTGATCCAGAGATCTCATTGCCACTCGGCAGCTGGGATTCGAAGAGCTCTACGAGACGATAACGGAGAAGTCTGACAATAGTGGTCAGTCGCAAGTGTAGGCGAAGGCAGCGGGAACGCACGATTGAGCTACCCGATCTTCGCTCCATTGGGCAAACTCCACAAGAGATTCACGCCTTCGCGTGGTTTCGGGGCGTTTTCGAGGTTTGAGGCTGAACGCTGATGATTTCTGGAGATGAAGGTCAGTATAGAGAACGTGCGCAACTGTCAGATCAAGCGCACCATTGGCTGGTCAAGACCCGTTGCATTGCCGACAGAGCATCAGCGCACTTGTGAACCGTCGTCAGATTGCGGAGACAACGTCGGAGTTGTCTGGCGCTGAGGATCAGCCAGTGCAATGAATGAAAGAAATGGTCGCGCAGCGCACCATCGAGCTGCCCGTGTCCGCGGGATTGGGCGAGCTCCACAAATCATCGACCCTCTTGCGTGGCGTAGTAGGTTGGGAAAAACAATGCGGAGGGGATCTTTTGGTAAGGTCAGCGGCGAGAGCGCGGAGAAAAGCCGGCGCGGCGCACCATTGAGGTGCCCGTATGCCGTGGCATTGGGCTGCCTCGGGAGTATTGGCGCTAGAGTGCCCGTAGAGGATCAAAGGTCGTTTACGAGTCAAAAACACTAGAGAAACGGTCAGCAACGAGGTCATACCACGCCACTCGAATAGCTCACCATTGGGCTGCCCGCTCGTGTTGACATTGGGCTAGCCCGGGATACCATTGACGGCACTTGCCAGCCATCGTTGTATCCGTGTCGTCGCCTTGAGTGAGTCAGAGTGAGCGGAAGAGGGAAGGGCGGGTGGGATGGAAGGGTGGGAGATGAGGGCAGGAGACAAGAGAGGATGCCCATCAAACCGCACGCACACGCCGCTTATGCATGGCGAATGTTCGCATGGCAGTCACGTGACATTTCTCAGGCTCATTGTTCGAGTCTCTGTACTGCGCAAATTGCCGTGTAACCCGTTCAGGCGAGCACGAGCAGCACTGCGAGCTCAGCGAAGAAGATCTCTGGCACACCCATTTTTTTGTACACGCCAAACAGTGAAAGAGAAGCCTCGACAGCCGCGAGGTCCCGCTGCTTCTCATCCTGGCTGTGGAATCACCCATTGTATCCAACGTTTCCGCGAGTGCCTCGTATATGATGAAAAGCACCGGGCGAAGCGCAGTTACATACGACACATATCCCATGAAAGCGCATCCATCATAATCGACGCCACCAGTGTCTACACAAAGACAGACGGCCTGAGAAAGCTAAGTAGATACAGGATCCCCAGACACTGTCACAGAAGCAGCAATGGGGTTCAGCCATCGAGATGGCTGTCGGCCAAGCCACCGAAGTGACCGTCCGAAGGAGCACCGAGGTGCCCAGCGCGCGGAGCAGACGAAGGCTGATCCCGTTCGGCTTGTCTGAGGGAAGGAGCATCAGTACGTGAGATGCCGTGCGAGCGCGTACCGGGTTGTGGGCGACGGAAATGGACGCGATAGTCCTCCGCCGCCCGAGGGATTCTTGACGACGACGTGAGGACGCAAGTCCATGTCAGAGAACTCACGGACTCACCTTCAATCGTCCTGCGCATAGTCCACTTCTAGACTCGCTGACTTGACAACGCAGTCGAGGGCTTCCTCATTGCGACTTGGGCGCTGGTCTGATGTCGGGGTATGGACCTCCGAGTTTCGTGGGTGGGGGAAGTCATTGGCCTGCCGACCTCATTGCGTCACCGCGCGATAGGAGTTTATTGGACAGCGCCGGTCCTTGCTTGCGCATCATGACGGCCGACGTTCAGATCGGGAACATTGCCACTCAATGGCTGGGTCTTGAGGTGTTATGCTGCTCGCGGGGCGATGTCGACAAAGTCTAATGAAGGCGGTCAGGGATGAGCGCCGGGGACGACAGTGGCGACGCACCATTGAGCTGCCCGAGCTTCGTGTCTTTCGTGTTCTTGGGCGAGCTCGCGAGAGCATTCGCTATCCTCCGTGGACATTGACGCTCTTGCGTGGCGTTGGGGAGTGGATGAGGATAGAGGCTGACCGTTGACGGCATCTGATGTTAACAGTCAGCGGTGTCAGCATATGGGACGGTCGAGTGGCGCACCATTGGGCTGCCCGGCCACCATATGATTGGGCGAGCCCGCGAAACATTGGCGCACTCAGGACGCGCCGTGAAGGTCTAGGATACGATGTCAAGGGAACTGTCGACGAAGATTAGCAACAAGGTCATACGCGACAGCCGCATAGCGCACCATTGAGCTACCCGGTCTCTGTGGCATTGGGCTGTCTCGAGACGACATTGATGCTCTTGTCAGCATCGAGAGCTTGAGAAGATAACTTGCCAAAGGATTGAGGAGATCTGGTGTCAAAGGTAAGTGGCGAGAATACCCACAAATGTCGAGTGGCGCACCATTGAGGAGCCCGGACACGATGACATTGGGCTGCCTCGGGAGATTGTATGGGCACTTGCGAGCCCACTTGAGCTTGAAGGTATTTCGCCAGCCGAAGATATCTGGCGGTCGAGGTCAACGACGATAACATGTCGCGCCATTCGGATGGCGTACCATTGGGATGTCCGCCCGTCGTGGCATTGGGCCGACCCGGGAGGACATTGACGGCGTTTGCGAGCCATCGGATTGTCGTTGTCGGAGTCATCGAGGTCAGAAGGGAGGAAGGTTGCACGGCGATGGTCGGGGTCAGATGAGGGTAAGAAACAAGAAAGGATGCCATCAAACTCCAAACGTGCGCCGCTTATGTATGTCGCCACGGGGAAAAGCTCGCGTGGCTATCATGTTACCTTCCCCCCTCCATTGTTCGAGTCACTGTGCTGTTGCTGTGCTGCGCAGATAAGAATGGAAGCTGGCCGAAGAAACACGAGTGGCGCCGCGTCGTTGACACAGAGAATTTCTGTCAGAAGATTGTGACTAGTTTGTTCACCGGTATGTATCGCGCCCTTCGTGGAACTGAAGCCCAGCGCACCAATGTGAAGTCGAAGGCGAGCGTGCCTGCAGCATAAAATAAACGTGCTATAAAGAAGGCAAATCATGGGCTGCGCCGAAGGAGGGGACTTCGCGTTCCCCAGCCCGTCGACGGAGATTAACATAGGCTGGCGGCAGAACCGCGGAGTGCTCGCTGGGAAAGTGCCACTACGTGACACGCGCGAGCAATGTTGTCTCGCACGCAAATGCGACTATGCGTTCACTGGGTAGGAAAAGAGAGTCCACCAAGCAGCAGCGAACATGAAGCAGGGCGCCGGCGACGCCACGCGGGACCGCGGGCGCCAGTGACGTCACGGCCCGGTGCCCTGGGCCCTGCTGCAGCGCAGGCGCCAGCTGGCGTGTCGCTGTACGAGACGAAGCGCTGAAGATCTTCAAGAGAAACTTGGCATATCGATAGTACTCACCATTACGAGCACCTACGAGCTTCGAGCGAGCGAAAAGACGAAGGTTCGAGCAGGATATGGGGCACACAAATGACGAGGTACGTTTGGTCAAAACTTGAGCAGGGAACGCGAAACTTCGTACAGAGGTGCGGAATGGTCTGTAGATCATATGTCTTCTAAGTAGCGTATCCAGAAAACCAGCCGCGCACCCCCTACGGGGGCGCCCATTGAAGCCCTTTTCAGGTCACGTGGGCGAGCCTACGGCTCTGCGAAAAGAGGCCCCTACCGAGACACGTGATAGACAACATTGCTCGCTCCGCCTTTCCCCTCCCTCGCAAGCTCGGGGGGGGCCCCTTACAGCTAGTTGCAAAACGATAGACGCCCCTCGCTCCCTCGCCCACTCCGCTCCCCACGCGAGATATGACGCCAGGCGCGCCACGCCGAGCCTCGGCAAGGGGGCAGCAGGCGCTCGCCGACGCGCTGCTCGTATACGGAGACATGAAAGACAGAGGCCTGATCGTCGCACTTGCTCAGGGAAGATTCATGCTGGTTAGTATATACCTTCAGCCTCCCCCGGCCAGCGTAACGCGCCCCTGAAAGGCACTGGCGCCGTGACCCGAGCGTACAGATGATGCGGAGGCGCGCTCGGACCGGCCACGCGGGCCCCACAGCGTCTTTGCAGGGGGCGTCTATCGTTTTGCAACTAGCTGTAGGCGTTCGCGAGCAATAACATGAGGCGTGTCGCAAAGTAAGTTCAGCGCGCACGTGCTTACTGACGTCACGCGTCGAGTTCGAAGTTCGAATCACTCGTATCCGCAGATGAATCGATAGACTGGGCGTAGCCCAGTCACATACAACGCACGTTACATGAACCACGTCCGACACCATCGGCCGAGTAAACTCAGCCTTTCGGCATCTACATATGCGAGAGAAAGTATAGGTGGGAGATATGTATGTAAGTAGAGAATCTCCAGAAGGAAATAAGAGGGGAAAAACAGACCGCCGCCGAAGCAGCATGGGGTCGGGTCGCCGAAGTGACCTGATGTCAAGCCACCGACGCGACCGTACTCTGTAGTACTCAGGTGTCCAGGCATAGGAAGCACCCGAAGGCAAAGCCCGCATCATCACCCTAAGGAGAAAGTCATCAGCTCACGAGCTGCGGTGCAAGCGCGTACCAGGTTGGATCTGAAGGAGATTGGAAGGGTAGTAGGTCTTCGCAAATAGTCTTCCGCCCGAGGTGATCCTGAAGACGATGTCAGAACGCCATCAAATGTCAGATAATCCACATACGCATCTAGGTCGTTCTGAGCTCTCGCTGCTGACCGGATACCTTGCCAATTGGAGGCACATTGGCGCGACGCATCGAGATTACAGGTAAATGCATTGCGACTTGAGCGCGTGTCCTTTGCCAGGATACAATTGGCGAATTTCGCGAGCTCATTGGCTGGCTAGCCTCATTGCGTCGCCGCGCGGAAAAGAACACTATATTGGACAGCGTCGGTCCCCGGACTCTTCGCTCGTCTTCGCGTCGTAAAAGTTGAGGTCGATCATCGAAGCATTAGGCAGAGCCCTGGGACAGCGTCAGTCCGAATGGCTGGAAAATAAGTGAGTGAACGTGCCTGTTTATCCTCGGTAGCGAGAACAAGCCTTCGTTGATCTCCAGGTTGCCAAGAGCTCGCCAGCATAGCATGGGTTCGGGAATGTCATTGCCACTTGGCGGCTAGGAGTCGAGGCGCCGGATTTGCTCGAGAGGATGTAGAAGAAGTCTGTCAAGGACGTTCAGTGGCAAGCTCATGCGAAGACGGCAGCGACGTACGATTGAGCTGCCCGGTCTCCTTGTCATCGGGCGAGCTCGCAAGGTCATCCAGGCGTTTTGCGCGGGCATTGATGCTCTTGCGTGGCATCGGGGCTCGGATGAGAAGAGAGGCTGAGCGCTGACTAGACCTAGTAATTTAGGTCAGTGACAAGAACATACTCGAGGAAGACCGAGTCACGCACCATTGGCCGCCCGAGACCAGCTGTATTGGGCTGAGCCAAGAGAGCATTGACGCACTTGCAACGCGTCTGGAGGTTGAGAAGACGAAATCGAGGTGTTCTGAAGACGAAGGTAAGCAACTACAATGCAGGAATTGGTCGCGCAGCGCACCATTGAGCTTCCCGTGTCCGCGGCATTGGAACGAGCTCCTCGAGTTATTGACGCTCTTGCGTGGCGTCGTGAGGTTGGATTGGATGATTCCGAGAAGACCTGATTGCGAGGGTTAGCGGCGAGAGCACGCAGAGCGGGGCCGCGTGGCGCACCCTCAAGAAGCCCGGGAGCGGTTGCATTGGGCTACCTTGGGAAACATTGCAGCCAGTTGCGGGCTACTTGATTCTTGAAGGTCCTCTGCGTCGAAAAAATCTTTCAATGAAGGTCAGCGACAAGGTCATGCCACGCCGATCGAGTGGCTCACCATTGGGCTGCCCGCTCGTCGTAGCATTGAGCTAGCCCGAGAGCACATTGACGGTACTTGCAGTCCATCGTCGTGTCGGTGCCGAGGCATGGTGTCCGAGTGAGTGAGCAAGCGAAGAGTGGGAATGGGGCCGAGATGAGGGTAAGAGACAAGAAAGGATGCCCATCAAACCGCAAGCACGCGCCGCTTATGTATGAGGCGCGCGGGAACGCTCGCGTGGACATCACGTGACTGTTGCAGTCTTTCAGTTTGTACTGCGCAAACCGCAACGGAAGCTGGGTACGGGCGCCCATGTGTTATCTACGAAAAGGATCTATGGCACGCCTATATGCCAATGGAGTCACCAAGATCTGACATATGGCGTCCTCATCCTTTACACCACCATAGGCTGACAACCCGAAGTTGAGCACGCAGCGAACTCGAACTACCGCAGGAGGCTCGAGGGCATTTTCATACACAGAGCGAGCGCCCGCTACATGGATAACCCACCACATGAAATACATCCGATACCATACACGCATCCTTCGACATCTACAGACGCGAGCGCCAGCGCGGGAAGCAAACATGTACAACGGTAATCTCCAAAAGGAGATGGGTTGGAAAAAATTGCCCACTGCCGCCGAAGCGACGATGGGGTCCGGTCACCGAGACCCGGATGACAAGCCACCGAAGCGACTGCCTACTGGAGCATCGAGATGGTGTCCAGATGTCAGGCGTGCCCGAAGGTACAGCCTGCAGTTTTATGTTCTGTGGAAAGGCACGTCAGCTCACGAGCGGCGCAGCGAGAACACACCCGAGCCGTGAAGGTGCCTAACGGGGCAGAAAGCCGTAGTACATAGACCTCTGCCCTCGATAGTCCTTGGGACGGCCTCAGCACGCGAACGGCTGTCAGTCAGTCCACGCACGCATTCAGGTGATTTTGACCTCTGTCAACCAACTTGACGCATTGCGCAACGGGGCGCATTGGCTGGACGCCGTGAGCTCGATCATTGTCGCATTGCGACTTGGGCGCTGGTCTTCTACCGGGGTACTGACCGTCGTAGACGAGGGAAAACATTGGCCTGCCGACCTCATTGCGTCGCCGCGCAAGTGAAGCCCCATTGGACAGTGCCGGTCCTTCGTCTCACGTCGTGATCGTCGAGGGCGAGCTCGGGAGCATTGCCAGTTGATGGCTGGGACTTGGGGCCTTAGGTTGTTTGGGTGTTGTTGCCGGAGGGGTCTGATCAGGGCAGTGAGCGAGAGAAGGGCACGAGATAGTGGTGGCGACGCACCATTGAGCCGCCCACTTCCCGGGTTATTGGGCGGGCTCACGAAAACATTGACGCTCTTGCGTGGCATCGGGGCGTTGTCGAGGCTGTCGTCCAACATTTACGAGTGCTTTGAAGGCGAAGGTCAACGGTGAGAACACAAATGACAGTGGAATGGCGCACCATGGGGCTACCCGGTCGCCGCGGCATTGGGCCCAGCCGACACTACATTGATGCATTTGCGACGCATCGTGGCGGTGGTATGCGAGGTTAAGGCATTCTGAGAAAGATGATTAGCGAAGGGTTGATGCGCGACAGTTGAGGGGCGCACCATTGAGCTTCCCGTGTCCGCGGCATTGGGCGAGCTCGAGAGGGCATTGACGCTCTTGCATGGCATCGGGGTGCTGGCGAGGGTAAATGCGAGAGCTAGTGACTGGTGAGCGTGATTAACATGGAGAACTATCGGGTGGCGTACCATTGGACGAGCCCGGGACATTGACGCGCTTGCGAGTCGTCGTTATGTTGAGGGACAAGATGTCGGGGTCTGTTGTGGAAGGTCAGCGACGAGACGACGGGTGATCATCGAATGATGCACCGTTGAGGCTCCCGTTCGCAGTGGCATTGGACAGCCTCGAGAGACATTGATGCACTTGCCAGCATCATAGGCTTGAGCGGAGTATGTGTCGAAGACCTCAAAGCTCTGGCGCTGGAGTTGAGCAACGACAGTGAGTATGATTGACAAGTGGCGCACCTTTGAGGGGCGCGAACCCTGTGGCATTGGGCTACCTCGGGAGATAATGTTGGCGCTTGCGAGCCGCTTGAGCGGCTTAGGGTTGTTTGCGTGTTGAGAATACCTGACGCAGAGGTTAAACGGCGAAGTCGTAGCATGCCACTCGATTGGCGTACCATCGGGCTGCCCGCTAGTCGTGGCATTGAGCTGACCCGAGACAACATTGACGGCGCTTGCAAGCCATCGGGACGTCGATGTCGGTCCACATGTCGAGTGTCGGGCATGGCGGTGACAAAAATGGGTTGCTGGGATGAGGGTTAGAAACAAGAGACGATGTCCATCAAATCGCAAACGCGCACCGCTTTTGTAGCGCGCCTTTCGAACTCCGCTGCGCCATCAGTGACCAAAAGGGGAAACCCTCAGCGTGGCTGTCACGTTACCGACCTCGTCTCTGTTCGAGTCACTGATTGTACTGTGTCAACGAGAACGTACATACCAGTGCGTCTAGATGGGATAATCAGCTTGGAGAGAACAGTCGAAGATGGTTCTACGCACTGAGGATAGTTCAAGATAGGTTCAGAGGATGCAACGCGCAACGAGGATATGACGGGAAGCGGCGCTCTATAGCAGTACTTTATACACACAAAACATAGTGATCGACTGACTATTGTCCGAGGTCCATGAGCAAGCAAAAGCAAGGGTTTATAGCAACACACTAAGGATCGAGAGAATCTCCAAGGTTGAGCGCCTTCGAGCGCCTTCATTGTTGTACATCATCTGCCCTCCTTCATGCTGACCTAGTGTAGCGCACCGCTGCATGCGCTGGGCGGTTGAGTTCATTCCCGCGTAAATTCATCGAGTGTCGGTTCGTGCCTCGTCGTTTCATGGGAGTTAGCGTACCATGATCCAAACCACCAAGCAAGGATGCCGCCTCTTGCAAGCGCACCATCGTGCATGGGCACCCATCCATCGACTGAACAACCTTTTCTCCTCGCACACCGTCATGACAATCCCTTCCAGGACGCTACCTCCCCCACACCCCCTGCTCCTCCGGCTGCGCAAGCAGGTCGTCAGCCGACACCCATCGCTCGCGCGGCGGCAGACGACCCGGTTGCCAGTCAGAATCATCCGCCCGCATATCACCAAGCGAGCGGAACTGTTGGTGCTGTAAGCCACGCGGCGGGCTTCCGGGTGGACTGAGGTACTGCGGGTTGGAGTACCGGGGCGGGTCGTGGTTCGCGGTGGGGTTGTGCCGACTCGGCGGACTCCCGGGCGGGCTGAGAAGGTGGGGAGAGGGCGTGGGGAGGGGACGGCGGCTGAGGGAGGCTTCGCGATAGGTGGGGAGGCGCTCGTGACGATCAAGGTCGGCGTTGTATGGGTCGAAGTCCGGCGCGGAAGAGTTCAAGTCGACGCTCGATGTATTGACACCACGGCCGGCGATGCTCGCATCTTGGCCGGAGGGCGAACGTGGCGCTCGTGGTCCGGTCATAGTGGGAGCGGGCGGGATGTCATGACCTCGTGAGCTCAGGTTCTGTACGCCATGAGTATTCTCCGAAGAGGCTTCGGCAGGAGAAATGGTCGCTGTGAGTGGCGAATGCGCATCGTAGTACCGATCGTAAGATGGCGCCGTGCTGGCGGGCGTAATGAGATCGGCACTGGAGCCCGACCCGCTTGCTTGGAATTGCGGCGAAGGATAGAGGAAATGCCCCGCAAAGTCAATGAAGCGCGATCCGTCTTCCATAGGTGAGTCTCGGGCAGGCGAGGTCTTGGGCGACGGTGTCTGTTCTCGTGGTCCAAAAGGTCGGTCTCGCAGGTGGCGACTCTCGTTAGAGAATTGGGTCCGTAGTCGTGGAGGCGGTGAGAGTATTCGAGCCGGGGGAGAAAGCGGTGGACGTGCGCCAGGTGAAGATAGAATTCCGGCGGGTGGAGGCATAGGTGGCGGATAATGTGGTGAGGGCGGTATCACATCCGTCTGTACGACCAAGTCAGCGCATGCCTCAAATAGAATTCGATGAACTCCATCTTACCAACTGAGGCGCCTGTACTGCCTGTCCTTCAGGCGATGGTGAAATTGGCGAAGGCGGAGAGAACGCGTCCCGCCAGCTATTGGGCGATGCCTCTCGCCGGGGGCTGGGGGACGGCGTTTGCCAGTGCTCCGACGAAGATTCTTGCCTCGCAGTCGACGTTGTCCCGTGCCGAGACGGGGGCACGACGACGATCCCGCGGTGTTGGTCATCACTGGAAGACGCTATCGTGAAGTCTTCTCCCGGGAACCGCGAAATAAGAACGACGCTTGTGTCATCCGGGAGAAGCCCACGGTCGCCCTCGGGCTCCGCTGGTACATTACGCAAGCCCCCTGAATCCTGCCGAGTGGGCGGCGACGCAGAAAATGTGGCTGCGCGAGGACTAGTCGTCTGCGCATTCTGGTTGAGCAATACGGGCGGCTGACCCGCGCCGGGGGAAGCCAAGTCCGGCAGAAGCCGTTCCTCCTCGTCAGGTCCATGTTCGACATGACCGTTCACGAGAGCCCTGTCGGTAGCACCGTGCGCCGCTACTGATGCCTGCGCTGTCGTTCTCCGTGAAGGCCCCGGCGTCCCGTCGATCCGCCACCGCTTGTTCGGCTGCGTCGACTTGATCTTCACCGGCCGCTCCGCCCAGGGCATCGCCCACTTCGCGCGCATGTACCACAAGCGCACGCGGCTCCAGGGACCGGACCCAGAGTCGGACCACTCCTCCGTGCGTCGGCTCAGGTTCGTCGCACTGCAGAAAGTACCGACCAAGGGTGTCGCGGACGAGGAGCGCGCATGGCCAGCCCCATTGGCGTGGAGGTAAGGATCGTTCGCGGCGTCAACGTCGATGGTCCAATTAGGGTCGGGCGAGGCTTCGCGGACCTGCGGGAGGGAATTGAAGCTATTGAAGACCGGGAGGTGGCGGGCGCGCTCCAGGGCAGAATGGGGGCGCCGTGGGTAGGCATTGGCGGGCTTGTGACGAGCGCGGTACCAGAGGAAGAGTGCAAAGCAGATGAGAAGGATGCCAAGGCCGACGACAATGGGTGTGACGATTTGAACAGTGGTCCACTGGTTGCTGTCGTCCTCGTCCTCGTTTTCGTCCCTGCCTGGGTTGCCTGATCAGCCTAGGCCCTACCTGTATACGTAGTAGGACTCACCGTATGCCATTATGTGGTGTCTATTGCCTCCTCCAAAATGCACCAAGGGGGGTAGAGGACTGCCAGCAGCGGCCTTGCGGGAACAGGGTGGAGGTACGTTCATCAGGAAAGATCTCGGGGGCAAATTTCCCCATCGTGGTTGGATGTCCGGTCTATCAGAGCAGGCAGAAGTACTGCGTCGCGTTGACATGAGTGGTGGTCTTTCAGTGAATCTCGAGACTCACCAGGCGCAGGAGACCTCATGTTCGTAGTCGGGTATAGCCTCTATACAGTCCCGGGTCAGTCGTGCGCACCCTAACCGAGAGTTCCCCCACGCACCTAATCGTTTGTACCGCGCGCAGGTGAGCGCCCCCTTGCCTTCCCTCAGCTGGTCAACATCTTCAGCCCACCAGCAGCGTACTTGTAGCACCTACGAACCGCGTCAGGTCCCTCGCCCCTGTCCTCCCTCCCGGAAACCTGATCAGTGTCAAATTCCGCGCGATCATGCATTGACGGAAGTAGACCCACCGTCATCGGCGCCGGCACGACGCGTGCGCGGACGACGTCAGCCGCAGCGAACCCGAGCAGGAGGGCGGCTGAGGGGATGCGCATAACATTCGGTGGTGGCGGCGGAGAGCAAGGTGTTCTGCTCGCCCGCCTGAACGCGCCCTCTTTTCCCGTCGGTCATTTGACCCGCCGCCGTCATCTGCGGGAAGTTCAACTTTTCTCAGGCGCGATATCGAGGGTATGAACAAGCGCCCAGGCGCTCAGGTCCATGAACATAAGCGCCCGAAGCCGGAGGGTAGCTCTCGCCGACGCCACGATCGTGTTTCCAAGAGTTCCTCACGGATGAAATTCGCCGATTACTTGTCTTCGATAGGGTCGTTCAAACCTGGCGGAATTTCGCGAAAAGGAAAAATTCGGCTCTTTCGAACAGAACTTTTGGCGCGGGATTCGGCCTTTTCGAGTGATTTTTCGCGAGAAAAGGGAGAATTCGATTATTCTGAACAGAGGTTTGAACACAGAGGAAGGTCATGTGGCTGTGTCGAACAGGATTCTCGCCCGTTTCCCCCGCCAAACGGTACCTTTTTCAGATTTTTCCCTTTGCGCACAGGAAAAATACGAAGACACGAAACGAGCTTTGAGGGACCCTGATTATGACCCTACTCGAGCCATGATTTATCCAAGAGGGGATTCACTAGGGTGCTTCCAGGTAAGGACCTCGACCCGCGAAGAGCGCAGAAGGCAGGTAATGCAGGTGGTAAACGTGGAGGGCTTCGCATCTTCTACTGTCACTTTGGAGCTTCTCTAGGCACCGGTCAGGGCGGAAGGCCTTCCAGAGGCCGCTCCGCCTGATGCTCTCTTGCCTGATGTAGGGAAAGAATATCTGAAGCAGGTTCATTGCTCGCAATCTACCCGAGGCAAACGTCGATGAGCACATTGCGATGGTCTACTTGTACCGCGGAGGTTTACAGGACCGTCAACATGAGGACGTCTTCCCCTGTGCGCGTCATGCCAGAATCTACATCGCACGCGCGAGTAAAGGGTGAGTATTCACCTCAAGAGCCGGTTTGCTCTGCAGCTGGCCTGCACGTGACAAGTTGAACTTGCGCGATCAAGATTCAAAGCTGAGATTGGTGCTGGTGAGCCCCCGGCAAGCGTTGGCAGGATCTCAGCAAAAGTCAGTTCGTTGCTGTGGTAGCCATGGTATGAGGTATGTCCATTTATGTTGGGGAGTAAGTTCAGGTAGGAGGAACCTCACCAGACGCAGTTGCCTTCGGCAGAAAGTCGAGAGTGCCGAATAAAGCAGCCCATGGAGCTGCAACTTTGACATTGGTGTTTTCTGGCAAGGAAACACGCTAGGACTCATCCAACGCACACCCGTATGCCGACTGTGCGACGCCTCGCCACGAATCCTTGCTGACCGCAAACGTCTCCGCGTACGCGACCTCCAAATGATGCAGCCGCTTGCCAACAATGACGAGGCTGTGAAGCGGTTCGCCAAACGTCTCTGCTGGTTGCGCAGCGAGCTCCGCGAGGGTACCCGCCACGATGCGCTCGTTTCCTTCTCCGCCGCCGACGCGGGAGACCGCGATGGCGAGGGTTGTGTCGGCGGCGAGCGTGCCTGTCTGGCGCTTCTCCTCGATTTCGAGCAGCTGCGATACGGCCTGCGGAATTGACATATAGCGTGGTGGTTCGTAGATTTTGCGCCCCCTTCGTTGCCGATAAGCATGTGGCACGACGCACAGAAAGGCAAGAAGCTCACCTAGCAAGGTTCTCTTCGCTCTGCTCCTTGACTTTGATGTCAAGGAGAACGAGAGTGTGTAGGCCAAGGTCAGCGTTGTCCTTGATACGGTCATAGAAGCTATCCGGCTTCCACGTCTCGGTGAAGAACACGAGGGAGACTGTCTGTCCAAAATTGTACAATTGAAGGCCGCAAGCGCCCACCGCGTTCATGATGGACGCATTGTGAACTACCCTCGTGTGTATTCCGAGAGCTCGCGCACGAAGGATTATGTCGGTGTGCGTCGTTGCGCTACAAAGGGGCTCAATATCAGGCTGAACCCTATGCAGAAATTCGCCTACCCGAAGGGGTCTCCAACTACCAGGAGCGATATATCTTCCTTATCTGCATCGCGCAGTATCTCATCGCTTTCAGTCTCGACCATGTCGCGATCGGCAAGGATCAGCTCCTTGCCATAGAAGGCTTCCTTGCGGGACCGCATCAGTCTTGGCGAGCGGGAGGTCGCTAGCAAGTTCTACAGACCAGTCTCTCCTTTTGTACCATCAAAATGCTGGTGTACGCCTCCAGATAGACGCGAGAGGAGGACTTGACGGCCTAGTCATTGAAGTGTTCTCGTTAGACCCTATTTTTCCATGACGATGATACGATGAGACCTACCTCCAATCCACGGACAGTGATGTCCTTTTCATCGCAGAGGCCGAGGCCGATGATGTAGAACATGATGACGAGGAAGGTGGCGGAGCGGAAGAGAAGGGTTCCGACGGAGTTGGAGGTTGATCGTTGATCGGACCTTACCCCGATGGATATTCCGGATTAGGAAGGCTTTCATCTTTGTAAATCGCCATATTGTGGCCTCGGACCTCGGAGTTGGCAAGAAAGGTCGAGGGTGCACTTCTTGAGCATGTGGCGCGACATGATGAGAGACAAACTTACCTGCGAAGCACCCATCACAGGCGACCGAACTACGGGCTAAACAGTCAAGGGTTTGCGCGACCAACGACAATGTTCAAGTTTGTCCCGGAGAGGCTGAACTGTTCATCAGTGCACTTGAGCATGCAAAGGGCCCTGCAGGTCCCAATGTCCCGCAGAGTTCTCATCCTACTGAATTCCGAACCCGGGGAACTGATTGCGTGCAATGAATCGAAGAGGCTTACTCTGCCCTCGATAAGCTCCTCGCAACCCAACTCCGGCAATTGGTCAATGGCAGACCTACCCGGGCACATGACGCGGGCCTAGGTCCCCCACCACGGACACAGCGCGTTCCAATCATCAACACGTTGAAATCAAATATCTGCTTTAAAATCCGTGAGCCTGAGAATGGACGGGAATCGATTATATCCTCCTCCGACGCGGGCTCTCTCCCGAGACCTGACCTCCGCGACGGCCACGACGAAGAGGCGTGCGCTGCACACACGAGAACGCGCGCAGAGAAGACAATTCACGACGCCCCAAACATGGCACCGGACCCCAACTCGCCACGATATCGCGTGGTACTCGCATTCTTCCGTGCGTGCGAGGCGAACGACGCGGACACGGCCGTCTCGCTCTTCGCGGAGCCATTCCAGTTCCGCGTCCTGC
Organism: Schizophyllum commune H4-8; assembly: GCF_000143185.2. NCBI lineage: Eukaryota > Fungi > Basidiomycota > Agaricomycetes > Agaricales > Schizophyllaceae > Schizophyllum > Schizophyllum commune. The sequence goes on along the minus strand of NW_026089545.1, from coordinate 679,028 downwards.
CCAAGGCGTCCGGGAGGCCCATCATCACAAACAGGGCTCACTTCCGGACGTTCCTGCAGGGCATCCGCGGGTCCTTCAAGACATACAACGTGCGCCACATTCCCCCGACCCGCGGACAGGCAGGCCGGTCACTGATCATCGCGTGTAGATCGAGATTCTCCGAGCACTGGACTGCGAAGACAACTTCATGTTCTTTCACGTACGTGCTTCCTCGCATCAGGATCTACAATCGATGAGTAATAGGCGTCCACTGCAGGTGATGGTGAAGGGCGTATCACTCCTCGATACCATGCTCAACAACGAGATGATCTTTCTCTTCCACTTCGAACCCATTACAGGCCTTCTACAAGGCATCGACCAGTACTTGGATAGCGCATCAACAGCGCGCTTCTTCGTCGAAGAGAAGGAGAAGAAAGACCAACAGCGCTCACGCAGCTCGTTGGGACCATCATAGAGAGAGCGCCTCCCACAGATCCGGCATGTCTCATGGATTTATATGTAGCAACACAACTTGTATCATTAGCCTGTCCCAGTCGGTGAGCAGCGCTACACGCCTATACCCAGAGCGGGCTTCACCTGAGTACCGCATAGAAGCATGTCCATCATACGACGTATACATCTTCCTTCTCCATGGAATAGTCGGCCATCTCCTTCCAGTAAGCGACGCGGGCCTTACGCTCAGCTTCGAGTTTCTGCCGTTTGTGGTCAGTAAAGCTGTTCGTCACGACGTCTTTTCAACATACCTTCTTCGTACTATTGAAGCCAAAGTCCTCCCCGTCGCTCTCTTCTTTCTCGGCCTTCGTCGCGCGAGCAGAACGAGTACGCGGAGTGGGCTTCTTGCTCTTCAGGGTCTTCTGCGTGGTCGCGCGCCGAGTTGCCCGTTTCTTCGGGGGCTCGTCTTCGTCCTCCCCATCGGATACCTCTTCCTTGGCACGCTTGCGAGTGCTGCGACGCGTGGCCTTCGTCGCTGGCGCGGATTGAGTACGAGGCGCGCGAGCTCGGGTCGCTCTCGCGGGTGGAGCTGGCGCCTCTTCGTCCTCCTCCCCCTCCGCATCTTCCTCCTGCATTTCCTCTTCGTGTTCTTCCTCCTCCTCCTCCTCCTCTTCCTCGTCTGCCGCTGCATTCGACTTGCGATGTAACGGTGCTTTAAGGTGCTCGCCCTCGACGACGTCGAGACCCTCCGTCAAGAGGGCAGCAGCAGCCTCGGCGTCGTCGTCTGATTCGTAATCAGCAGCGACTGGCCGTTTACCGCGCTTCAATGGCGACGGTGAGCTGAATATGGCCGGCACCTCCAAGCTCTCGTCGACTTCGAACGAAGAATCCGCGGGAAGTACGTGTCGCCTGTGTGGCCTCGGAGGGGGCGAGCGACGGACAGGCGTAGGCCTGACCGGAACACGTTGCGGAACCTGGGCACGAGGCTTGTTCGCACGCCCTGCCGCGCGCTCGGCCTTGAGCTGCTGCTCTACCTCAAAGAACCCGAACGGATCCGAGTTCCTGGCCTGAGGATCATTGTCCTGCATTCCTTCCTCCTCGTCTGGGCCTCCGGATGCGAAGTCCTTGCGTAGCTCGGCCTTGACGTCAACGTCAGGCGTCTCGTCACGGGGTCGCCGAGGCTTCTGGTTTTCCTGAGAAGAGGAGTAGTCGGGAGGAGACGAGGGTGGCAACGAAGAAGGAGCAGCGGCAGCATGTCTGGCTTTTATTCTTTCAGCCAATTGGGCAGGCGGGGCCCGAGCAGTACGCCTCTTCTTCGTGGGAGAGTTCTGGTCCGAGCGCAAATCAGCGCGCTGCGCGATATCACGTAGCGGCTCTCTCTTGGTGAAAGCACGAGAGGCAGCGGCAGCACGAGATACGCGCTTTGTAGGTGACGAGGACATAGCGCAGTCGGTTAGCGAGAAACGGCGATAGTACGTGTGCGTGAGATGATGGTGGTTGGAGACAAAGGATGAATGGATGAATCACAACAGGTCCAAACACTGACGTGCCTCGCTGTCATGTGACCGTTTTGGCTCCGACGGCCAATGCCGAGACCCCACGAGGCATCTGATAGGCGCCCGCGTCAACTCCTCGACTGGCGCTCAACTCAGTCTGGGGCCCTCAAGCCGAGCGCGAAATGCTTATCTGAGGTCAGCTCTTACCTGTGAAAGGCAGCGAAGGCCTACCAGACCTGCGGATGGTACAGGCTGAGTGCAGTACGTCACACAGGTCCATGCTCAGTAGATAGGAAGATGATCTTAGATCTATAGAAGCAGCCTCAATGGTCACACCTTCACTTCGGCGTTAGTTGTCTACAGCTTTCATAAAAGCGCGTCCTGCGCGCCAGAAATGACCGTTTCCCCCTTCTCTCCCGGCCCTCCAAGCTCGCTACTCGCCGCCAATGGACCTCTCCTGGTTGAAGGACAAGTCGACGTCCTTCTTCAGCTTCATACATGGCTCGAAATACGACGAACTTCGCGCGTTACCGACCACAGAGCAGATCAGGGCGACCCACTCGCCTATACGACCTGCAACTAAGCAGAGTCCGCCACGAAGGTCGACTATAAGGTCTGCATGTTATGTGGCGATGGCGGCAAGGTGTCACAGAGCGACTGACACCTTCGACAGCTGGACACCCGACCCGCCCATGCACGAGAGGATCCGTATAACGAGCACGTACACCGTATACTCAGCGTTGGATACACACTGACAAGTCATCCCAGTCGTTGAAGCGAACCACCTGCCTCAACGGACCGAATCACCTGGCCGATACATCCTCGTGTACAGCGCGGACCGCGTGAAGTACGTGAACAGCGAAGGTGAAGACGATGAGAAGTTTCCCAATCAGAAAGTGGTTCTGGAGACCACAATTCGGACGAACGAGGCGCCGATCTGGTACGAGAGCTGCGAAGTGTGAGTGCAGCGATATTGGCCGCTTCAAAGACCGTCTGACCTGATGTCCACCACAGGCCCAAGGGCTCTGACACAGTGATAGCCTTCACCGCTTGGAATGTATCAGCCGAAGGCGATGTGAGGATAGCCGAATCGCACTATTACACGGTCCAGGAGTTGCTGAACATGTCCTTGGGCACAAGTGAAGTCTGCATTTCTCGCTGTGGCGATCGGGTACTGACATCTGACACCAGCCGTGAGCATTAATCTTGAAGTCGGCGGCAAAGGGAAGCACCGATCCACCTCCCTATCCATCATCGTCGAGGATATAAGTCCCAGGCCACGGACTCCACGATCTCCAGCTGTAGCTGCTGTCGGTCCTTCAGGCGTCAAGTCGTCAGGAGTGGGGTCGTCGGATGGCGGGCCGAGTAGAAGGGTGTCTATGTAGTATGATCAGTAGAAACGCGCACATCATCGTACCTGTAATCAGTCACGATCATGCCAGGTTCACGACGCAAATGAGCAAAGCTCGAGCGACAATCTGAAGGGGGAGTCAAGCTCGGGTCAACAATCTAGAAGCATGCGATAGCGTCCATTAATGAGTTCCATACGCTGGTATATAAGATAGAGCAGGAAGTGAACGATGTGGTACCGCGAGGGTCGTTAACATTACATTGCAGTTGGTAAACCTGTCCACTGGCATGGATTGTTAGCGCAAGGATCAACGACATCTAGTTAACGGTGCAGCACTCACTATGAATTACGCCTTCGTTGGAGCGTCCGCGGTATGCGACCTCTCCTTCGCATGTTTCTCCTTGGGCAGAAACATGGACAACTTCGACCGCAGCGCACTCTCTGCTCGAGGACGCGTCACCGCGTCATCCTCCGTCTTCGCCCGGGCCTCGTTGTGTTCCCCGTGCGAGGGCCGCCTCCCCTTCACACCCTCGCGCTTCGGATGCTCCTCGTCCTTCGGGTGTTCCTCGCCCTCATGGTTTCGCCCCTCACTCCTCTCCGGCCCCACCGTCAGAAAATTGACAACGACCGACCACAAATTATTCCCGCTCAGCACATGCTCCCTCTGGAACACGCCCTCATCCGCAATCCGCGCCAGCCGCATCGCCTCCTCCGTATCCCGCCTCGCCGCCACACTGCTCGGCGGCGGCCGCTCCCCATCCAGCGCCCAGCCCCACCCCCAGCTCGGCTTGTCCGGCTGCGGCGTTGTAGTGGGCGCGGGCGACGCGGTCTGCTTGCGCGCGCGCTCCAAGAGACGCTTCCGCTCGCGCTCGATGCCCTTCAAGGCGCGCTCGTACTTCTTCCCGTAGCGCGCCTTGCCGTCGATGAAGCGGCGGACAGTGAGCTCGGTGATGCGGCCGACGGCGTCGGGGTCGACTTGGAAGGCGGGTAGCTCGGACTCGGGCTCGAGGGGGCGGACGATCCCGGCGGTAGCGACACGCTCGCGGATCATGTCGCCGTTCCAGGATCCGAGGGTGGGCGAGCCTTGTTCGTTGGTGCTTGTCGAACCGTATACTGAGGGGTTGCCTGCGTAGCGCTCGCCCTGGGCAATGCCGACCGCTGTAGACCGGTGGAAGCGAGCCCCGCCGACGTCCGAGGATGCTGTCGATTTGTCCTTGTACGATGGGCTCTTCGGCGGGGCCGCGCTGAGATTCGTTGTAGAAGGCGACGGCGACGGCAAAGGAGAGGGTACGAGCGGCTTGTCGAGCATCGCCCCCTGCTGCTGCTGCTGCTCTGACGAAGGCGTAGGCAGCAGAGGCGACAAAGGTGGCGCAAAAGCAGACCGAGCCGGCGACGGCGGTATGTCCACAGTACTCCTCCGTACGCGCGACTCTGAGTGCGTCCGTGACAATGACCCTGCCCTCGACAAGGACGCCTTCCGTATAGTGCTCCTCGCCCGGCCGATGATCGAGTTTCTCTTCGCAATCTTCGTCGGCGAGCCCGGCACCTCGCCACCTCCATTCTCGTCCAGAAATTGCGACGAGGAAGGCGAAGGACTGATCTGACCGGCGGAGGCGAGCGGCATCCCGGTCACGTACTTGCAGAACGTCGCGATGGCGCGGAAGCAGAACTTCGCCGGCGTCGTGAACGGGAAGAGGATGGGCAGAATGTGCGCGGTGTCGTCGTAAACCTGCAAGTGCACTGGCGTGCGACCGAACCGTTCTTCAATGCCGTTGAGGGTCGGGTAGAGATCCCGCGCCTCTTGTCGTACGGGAAATCGCTCAGGGTAGGCCGCTTTGTGGGCTCTAAGGGATGATCAGCGTACGTTGAATGAGTGACCAGATGCATGCTTACGTGTAAACATCCTCGTCCCTCAGCACCTCCCTGTCGCTGACGATAAACAAGAGTGGCGGCAGACCGCCCAGATATGAGAGGGCCGGACTGACGAGCGGATGTCCGATCAGGCTATTCTGAGCATAGAGATGCACTTGTCGGTCTAGGGAGAGACCCTCTCCGCTCTTCGTGCGCATCGTCACGACCTCCGTGTCCTGGTCCAAAGGCGGCAACGGCGTCGTCCGCCCCATCTCGACACCGCCAGGAGACAGCGCAGCCGGCCGCTCCTCATCAAAGTACTCGCGCGAGATCCTGCTCTCTGCGCGCCGCACACCGCCGGGGTCCCCGTGAGGATGAAAGACCTGCCGGATCCGACTCTTCAGTCCAGCGTGCACGCGCGACGTTATGTCCGCGGATGGCGGCGGCCACAGCGTGCTCGGCTTCTGGAAGGAGAGGCCGAAGTCGGGGATCACGTCCGTCGCTGTATTGGTGTGGATGCTCGGGAAGGAGTGTGTGAGGTCGCACCAAGGAGAGATGAGGAGGCCGCCGGCGGGGGCAGGCAGGTCTGGGGTGTCGCGGATGACTTGAAGGAGGGCAAGAGTGAGGCCGCCGCCGGCTGAGTCGCCGCCGACGACGATGTGAGCCGGATCGACGGGCTTGTGAATGGCGCCGGTCGGCGGGCGGATGAGGTAGATGTCTAGAGCGAGATGAGAAGATGTTGTGAAGGGCTGTAAACGGCTTACATGCAGCGAGAGCATCTTGGAGGGCACAAGGGAAGGGGTACTGAGGTGCAAGCCGGTAGTTGATGGCTGAGCATGGATGAGCAACGGGTGTAACCGTATGGCATCGCGTACGCACCAAACACTCGGCCGTTGATCTTCCGCGCGAAGCGCTGGATACTGTAGCGCTCTTGATCGACGCTCCCGAAGTAATATCCGCCACCGTGAAGATACAGGATGCAGCGCATCTCGTCCATGTCGCGTTCGTAGACGCCTGAATCGTCCGGCGCGTCCAGGATGACCTCAGGATGGGATTCGCGAGCCTTGTAGCGGCGCTTGGCCTCCTGGTAGTCCTTCTTCGTGCAGATCCATTGACCGTCGACGCTGGAGATGGGTTAGCACGATCCGCGGGAACTTGATGCATCACATACCCCTTCAGGCCGCGCACTTGCCACCACTTGACGCCTCCGACGACGCGCTTGGCCATGTCAACGCCGCCGAGCGCTGCGACGATGTATTCCGCAGCCTTGTCGCATGATTCGAGCGGCACGAGGACGCGCACGACCTTGACCCATGGTGGCGCGGGTGTGCGGGTGTTCGAGAAGCCTTGGATTTCTTCAACAGTATGTCTGCGAGGGGGATTCAGAGATGTAACGAGACGGAGTATGGCAAGCCGTACAAGCTCGCCTCGTTGAGGAATGCCTGGATGGAGCAGTGAGTAGGATGCAGACGGCCCGAACGCTCTGCCGCGCACCTTGATTATAGTGAACGCCTGATCGTACAGCAAGTCCTCCTGGCTGAGCTTGGTCTTCGCCTGCTTCTCTGTGTCGCGCTTCAGCTTCGCAAAGTAGTGCTTGACGAGCGTTTCGAGCACGAGCGGGCCGGCGCGCAGGGCGCTCTCCGCGAGCAAGGTGTTGACGGCGGGCATGAATGGCGTCTAAGGTCTGAAGTCGGGTATCATGAAGGTAGGAAGGGAGTCATCGGCATCCGCTTATGAACCGAGCAGATCTTGGTGGCTTTCCGTAAGTCCAGATGCTCCCGCTTGCGGAGATCGTTCACCGGACCGATGTGCTGATGTCGATGACTTCACGACCTTGGCACTCACACTCGTCCGGGCTCCAGCGAGGGCGAAGAATTGGCTTGTGGGCCATCCATGCAGGTGCAGCCAGTAGGCGAGAAATCAGCCCCATTTTTCTGCGCATTTTCCAAGAGATTAGGGGCACATTCGGCTGGGGAGGAATGATGGCATGCGAGCTTGCCTCATCATGTGAGTGTCACGGAGTTGAACTTGTCTTCTGCCATCACGGCCGCGCGAAAGCGTACGATGCATGGTATCCCTTTGTCCAGTGGCTCACAATCATACGCAGGAAGATCCTCAGCGAGCGTGCGAGGTCGTTCTCTCTGACTCACAGTCATTCATTGCAACATTGACAACAGCGACTCGGACGACCATTGGCCGAGACAGCCAATTGCGTGACCTTACAGATTCGGGGACGAGGAAAGCCTTCATCATCTGGTTCGTTGCCTTGTCCATCTGAGCGTCGCGTTTCTTGCCGCGAATGGCTTGGGACCGAGTATCAATTCAATAACCTGCAGATGTCATTGTCTGTCAATGACAGACGCCTCGTCCCAGTCATCTGCGTACTTCCAAAGTGTCTTTCAGATAGCATACGATCTCGGAGGAACCGAATAATGCAGAGAGGCCAGCCGCCTTGCCAAGGTCTAACAACGACACAGTCCATTGTCCTGCCCCGTGGCATTGATCTCCTTTTGGTAACTGATGGTATGGGCGGAGTTCGAACGGCGCCCTACATAAGCAATGCATGTTTGGATTTTGATGGATTATCTCTCTTGCCTTCTGCCCTCATCCTCCGCGACTCACGTTCCGCCTACCTACCCTCGACACTGGCATCCACCCCCGGCCTTCGATGGCTCGCAAGTGCCGTCAATGTTCCCTCGGGCTCGCTCAATGCCACAACAAATGGGCAGCCCAATGGTGAGCCATTCAAGTGGCGTGGCATGCCTTCGTCGCTGATCTTGACCACCAGATATCCTCGACGCGTACTCCACCTTCAAACTTCAAGTGGCTCGCAAGTACTGCAATATCTCCCGAGGTAGCCCAATGCCACGGTTTCCGGGCTCCTCAGTGGTGCGCCACTCGACTGTTGCGCATGCTCCCTTACCTGATCGCCGTTCTCAGATCCTCTCGTCCTCGCCTTCTCGAATCCACGATGCTTGGCATGTGCATCAATGTAGTATCGGCTGGACCCAATGCCACGGCGACTGGGTAGCCCAATGGTGCGCTAACTCATTGTCATTCATGTTCACCAGTCGACCTCCGACACCAGAAATCGTCGATTTCGCAGTCCGCAACCTCGGCAATCCCCCGATGCCGCACGAGAGCGTCAATGACCGCGCAAGCTTGCCCAATGACGCGAAGACCGGGCTGCTCAATGGTGCGTCGCCACCGTTGTCTCTTGCCCTCTTTGCCAACTGCCTCTATTAGATTTCTCTGAGATCGCCTCGCAAACGATACAACACCTCAAGCCCCAGCCACCAAGTGGTAATGTTGTGAGCTCGACGCCGGCCATCACGACGCGAAACGAAGGATCGGGGCCGATCAATGGAACTCCTCCCGCGCGGCAACGCAATGAGGTCGGCAGGCCAATGTTTTCCCTCTTCTACGACATGCCACGGCCAATACCCCAACGAAGGACCAGCGCCCAACTCGCAATGCGACATGCCTCGACGGCGTCGCGCCACCCTGCCTTCAATCGGCAATGCATCCAGTCAGTCGTTGGAGGTTTTGGCATTACCTAAGTGTGTGCGTGGATTATGGCAGTCTTTCGCGTGCTGATGTCTTCCCCAGAAATAACGAAGGCGAAGAGTTTAATACAATAGCTTCCTATTCTGGTTGACACCCTCACGACTGCGCCGGTATGCTCCTGCATGCGTTCTCGGGAGCTGATGGTTCTCTCCCGTAGAACATATTATATGACGGGCGTTGCGCTCGGCTGCGCTGCCAGTAGACAGTCGCTCCGGACGCTTGTTATACAGTCACCTCGGTGACCGGACCCCACCGTCGCTTCGACGGCAGTGGGTAATTTTTTCCTCCCCATCTCCTTCTGGAGATTACTTCTGTACATGATTTCCTCTGCACCGGCTCTCGCGTCTGTAGATACCAAAGGATGAATGTATGGTGCCGGATGTACCTCGCGTAGGACGTAGCGAAAGCTCACCCAGTTTATTATTCAATTGCGAGCGTCTTGCGATGATTCGAACTCGACGCAAGTTCTACTTGTCAGTCTATGGTGATGTGGAAGACGAGGGCGCTGTGATAGATCTATATAGATCCACTGGGACAAAAGTGTGTCATAGACCTCCTCCTCCTTTGCAATTTGCGCAGTGCGGACTCTCAAACATCAAGTCGGAGCATGTCACGTGACTTGCACGCGAGCGTTCCCGCGGCGCCATACATAAGGCACGCGTGTGTGCGGTTTGATGGGCATCCTCTCTTGTCTTTGACCCTCATCTCACCCCCACTCCCACCACCCGCTTGCTCCCGGGCTCGACGCCATGCACCGACACCGACTCGTACGACGACTTGCAAGTGCCGTCAATGTTCTCTCGGGCTTGCTCAATACCCCGACGAGGGGCAGCCCAATGGTAAGTCACTCGAGTGGCGGAGCCAGACTCTGTCGCTGACCTTCACTAAAAGATATCCTCGATACGCAAAGAACCTTCACGCTCCCAGTGGCTCGCAAATTCGAGCAATGTTAGCCCAATGCCGCTGTGTCCGGGCCCCTCAATGGTACGCCATTCAGAGATTATACACGCCCTCTCCACTGACTCTCATTGTAAGATCTTCTCGGCATCATCTTCTGAATCCCCAAGACGTCATGCAAGAGCGTCAATACTTGGAGAAACTCGCCCAATGCCGCGGACACGGGCAGCTCAATGGTGCGCGACAGTCGATCCTTCGTGTTCTCGTCGCTGACCTGCTTCGCCAGATCCCGTCAATATTCAGCGTCCAGCCTCGTCGACGCCTTAGAGACATGTACAGAGCGGCACTCGTCGCGCATGAGCTTCATTGCTTACACGAGCTCGCCCAATGTCGTGGAGACCGGGCGACTCAATGGTGCGTTGCCGCTGTCTCCGCATGAGCTTGCCACTGACCGTTCTCATCAGACTTCTCCGACAACCTCTCAAGAAGTGGGGAACCTGAAGCTCAGCCGCCCAGTGGCAATGAGATCCCTTGATCAATGTTACGCTCACTTGCCAATCAACGACCGCCGCGTTGCCGCCCAATATGCCAAAGATCAGGGAAAAGTTTGTTCGTGGCCACCGGGGACTGACAGGTGCGCTCGCGCGACTATTTCTCTGCCACACGGACTGAAATTGGCTTCGAGCTCTGTTCGATGTGTCATTGCTCGACATGACCATCAAGACGCGAAGACGAGAAAAGAGGCCCAGGACCAACGCCGTCCAATGCAGTAATCCCGCGCGGCGACGCAATGAGATCGGCCAATCGGCCCTCTAAATGTGCCTGCCGCTATTGCGTTCGAGGACCCGCACCAAGTCGCAATATGCTCTTCGTCAACCTCAGGGCGTCGCGCCAATGTGCCTCCAAGCGGCAATGCATCCAGTGAGTCGACGAATACTAGCCTGTACTACGTCGGAGAATTGGTGCAGAGCGGATGCGCTATGGGATCAAAGGTGTGTAGATGGGATACCTGGCAAACACTCGCGTTTTGACATTGTCTCCGATACTTTCCAAGGCGATGGATAATCGAGACGGGCCCCTAACCCACTTACCCCGCCCATTTCCTTTATGATCAACCAGGTGAGCGCTCGCACGGCAGCTCGTGGGCTGATGATTTTCTCCCCAGGATGATTATGCGGACTTCGCCTTCGGGCGATTCCCATACCTGGACATCAGTGCTCCAGAGGACAGTCACTCCGGTGGCTTGTCATATGGTCACTTGGCTGTCCGTTGCTCATTGTCGGCTCGGCGGCAGTGGGTAAAATTTTTCCCTCCTCATCTTCACCTGGAGATTTCCTGTTTACATATTCTCTGTGGTGGCTCGTCCCACTGTGGATGCTGAGGAGAGGGCATATGTAGTTTGTTGACTGTAGGTTATGTGCTGTGCGCTGTACATAGCAGCGTTACAGCCTGTCGATTTATCTGCGGAGTTCTTGGTGTGAATCGAACTTCGAACTCTACGCGTGACGTCAGTAAACACGTGCGCGTTAAACTGGTTGTGGCACGCCTCATGTACAAGTTGTGATTTCCGTCAATGCGGCGAAGGCTGGGAGGCGCAGCTGACACACCGGGTCCTTGTACAGCGACGAGAGATGGCGAGCCCCTCGCGCAGGGCAGCCGAAGAATTACACGACGGTATTTACTATGTCATGGCCGTCTATAGCGCGTCGAACGCGTGTTCCAGACGCGTACTACATCTTCGAGTCCACACCACCGTCCTCGAGCCCCTCGAATAAGCGCGCGATATATTCAGGTAACTGCCTCGGCGGCAAACCAATCACCGCCTTATGACAGTGATCTTCTCCGCCAACGACGCGCGGCCACCCGCGTTCCTTCAGCCAGCTTCCATTGCGATTTGCGCAGTACAATGACTCGAACAATGGAGAACCTGGTAACGTGACAGACACGCGGGCACCCTGGCGACATACATAAGCGGCACATGTTTGGAGTTTGATGGGCATCCCTTCTTGTCTCTTTCCCTCATCTTGCCCCCACCTCGAACTTCGCTTCTCTCCGCTTCTAACCTCAAGAACTCGCCCGCGCACACCGACAATACGATGGCTCGCAAGCGCCGTCAATGTCCTCCCGGGCTGGCCCAATACCACGACGGACGGGGTAGCCTAATGGTACGCCACTTCAGTGGCGCGGCACGTTGTCGTCGCTCACCTTGACCGCTAGATATCGTCGGCACGCGAACGATCTTCAAACGCTCAATGGGCTCGCAAGTGCCAATGCAATCTTCCGAGGTAGCCCAATGTCACCGTGTTCGGGCTTCTCAATGGTGCGCCACTCGACCATCATGCGTGTTCTCACCGCTTACCTTTGCCGCTAGACCTCCTCAAATCATCGGCAAGCAATATGCTCGATCTCTCGATGCCTGGCAAGACCATCAATATCATCTCGAGCACGCTCAATGCCACGGCGACCGGGTAGCTCAATGGTGTGCTATGCTTCCGGCGCGCGTGATGTCGTCGCTAACTTTCCTCGACAGTTCTCCTCGACATCGTCCCTTCAACCTTCGCGGCGCGCCGCAAGTGCGCCAATGTATCGCGGGCGCGCCCAATCACGTGCTATATTCGGGCAGCCCAATGGTGCGCCACTCGGCAATCCATATTGTTCTCTTCGCTGATCTTCGACGTCAGATCTCATCAAAGTTCAGCCTCTACTACTGCCAACGCCCCGATGCCACGCCAGCGCAGCCAATTAGTCCGGAGCTAGACCAATGGAGCGGACACGGTCAGCTCAATGGTGCGCTGTCCGACTGCTCTTCACATTGCCGTTGCTAATGTTCGTTAACCAGGTCTTGTCAACGATTGTATTCTGGGCCAGATGCCACCCAAGCGCTTCAATGTCCCGGAGAGCTCGCCAATGCCACAGCGAATGAACAGCTCAATATTGCGCTACGACGTCACGGAAGAGCGTCAATACCGGAGGAATAGCGTGGAAGACTCGCGAGCTTGCCCAATGCCATGGAGAACGGGCAGCTCAATGGTACGTCGCCCGCCGTCAGTTCCGGCGCCCTTAGCTGACTCCTTCATCAGACTTTGTCGACGTCGCCTCTCGACCGATGTAGCATCTCAAGCCCCAGCCATCAAATTACAATGTTCGCGAGCCCGACACCGACAATGACGACGCGCAATAAGAACCGGCGCTGTCAAATGGCGCTTCTCCCGCGCGGCGACGCAATGAGGTCGGCAGGCTAATGTTCTACGATATTCGACAGTCAATATTTTGACGAAGGACTAGCACTCAAGTCGCAATGCTTTATTCCCCGACCTCAAAGTGTCGCGCCTGTCAGCCCTCAATTGGCAATGCATCGACTCAGTCTTTAGAAGTCATGGATTACCCAGGTGCGTGCGTGGGTTAATTGACTGTGATTCGCGTGCTGATGTCGTCCTCAGGACTATCGAAGGCAAAAGTCTATGCAATGGCTTCGTGCTCTACTAGGCACCCCCACGATATATCGGTATGCCTCCGCACAAGATCTCGTGAGCTGATGGTTCTCTCCCTCAGGACATGCTACATCGCGGCCGTGGCTTTGGGGTGCGCTCCCAGTAGACGGTCGCTTCGGTGACTTGTCATACGGCCCCTTTGGTGGCCAGACCCTACCGCCGCTCCGGCGGCAGTGGGTAATTTTTTCCTCCCCATCTCCTTCTGGAGATTATCTGCCTATATACTATCATGTCACTGTGCACCTGTAGATGCCGAAGGACGTATGTAGGGTGTTGGATGTACTTCGTGTGAAGGGTGCTGTATGTAGCTGGGTATCGCGTAGTATAACATATTTGGTGGCAAGCCACGTGCTGCTCGCTGAGACCAAGCGAGCAACACTGTACACTCATGTGAAAGTCGAGATGCTGCACCCTGAGTCACGCTTTGAGAATCAAAGCTCATGAGAGAACGAAGGAGAGAGACACTGGTGCTTTCAACTTTGCGGTTCTCTTCCTGAACGAAAGAGGTGCCTGCAATCACGCAGGCGGTCGATGCATTGTCGGCATTGAGCCATCGACGCTGCCAATAAGGATGCTTGCAGCGACCCTGCCTGTGCTATGTGGTGATACCATACCTCAGCTTAAGCATGGGACCGCGGTCATCGTGATCTATAGCACTTCACTGCATGTCTGAGGTGGGTGGGTAGTTATGGGCGCGCGTCACGCCTCGCACGCTGACGCGTGACCGCGTCGCGACGCGCGCGCCTGCTGGCGCCCACGCTATGACATCACTTCCCGCGATAACCACTTGTTGTACTTGTTTGGTCAGGGAGGCAGCCCTATTCTCGTGGGTTAGTCAGTGTTGCTCGCTCCGCCTTTCCCTCCCTCGCAAGCTCGGGGGGTCCCTTAGGCGTCGCTCGCAATGAATCGACCTGCGAGCCTCCCGCGGGTAAACCGGACCCAACTTGTCAAGTCATGATGGCGTGGTGTATGAGAACGCCGGATAATAGAGAGATGGGAGCCTCTATCGGGGAGATAATATGCCATATATCCAGTTGATTGACGCAGCACAGGTCCGTGTGCTCCAAGCAGTTTCCATTGCATCCTGCGCAGCACAAAGACTCGAACGAAGCCGACCACGTGATCGCCATGCGAACATTCCCGCGGGCGCCATACATAAGCGGCGCATGCTCGCGCTTTGATGGGCATCCTCTCTTGTCTTTTACCCTCATCTCACCCCAACTCTCACCTTCTGCTTTCCCCCTAAACTCGCCACCATCCGCCGACGTCGACGCCTACGACGACTTGCAAGTGCCGTCAATGTTCTCTCGGGCTAGCTCAATGCCACGGCGAGGTGCAGCCCAATGGTACGCCACTCGAACGTCATGGCAGAACCTCGTCGCAGACCATCGCCGCCAGATATTTTCTACATGCAGAAGACCTTCAAGCTCCCAATGGCTCGCGAATTTGAGCAATATCGCCCGAGGTAGCCCAGTGCCACGACGTTGGGGCCCCTCAATGATCCGCCACTCGGTTCTCGCGCCTGCTCTTGCCACTGACCTTCCTCGAGATCCCCTCGAAATCTTGACAAGCTCATGATGCCTCTCAGGCGCATCAATGTATCCCGGGCTTGCCAATTGAAGTGCTAGTAGGACAGCAGCCCAATGGTACGCTGATTGACAGTTCTTCATGTTCTTCACGCTGATCCTGTCCTCAGATCTCGACAAAGTGCAGCCTTTTATCATCTTCAACACCCCGATGCCGCGCAAGAGCGTCAATACCCTCCCGAGCTCGCCTAATGCCACGGACACGGGCAACGCAATGGTGCGCCACTCGGCTGTTGCTCATGTTCCCTTCCCTAATCAATCTTCTCAGATCCTCGCGGCGTCGCCTTTCCAAGCTCATGATGCGTGGACATGGCATCAATGTACCCTAGTATCGGCTAAGCCCGATGCTGTAGGGACCAGGTAACCTAATGGTGCACCATCTACTTTCCTTCGTGTTCCCTAATTGACTATCGTCTCCAGAATTCGTAAGCGTTCATCCGACAACTGAACCAACGCCCCGATGCCACGCAAGAGCATCAATTGCCGCGTGAGCTCTCCCAATGACGCGAGGACCGGGAAGCTCAATGGTGCGTTTCGCCACCGTAATGTCTTGCTCTCTTTGCTAACCACCTTCATTAGACTTTTTGACGTCGGCTTTCGAACCTGCAGAATGCCTCAAACCCCACCAATTAAGTGGCAATGATCGTGCGCTCGACGTCGACCATCACGACGCGAAAGCAAGGACCGGCGGTGTCTAATGAAGCTTCTCCCGCGCGGCGACGCAATGAGGTCGACAGGCCAATGACTTTCCCAGTCTACGAAATTTTGCGGTCATCATACAGCGCTCAAGTCGCGATAGGCCCCTCATCCACCTCAAATCACCGTCTCGAACCGCCTCCGATCGGCAATGTATCAGCTCCATCGCAGAATCTCCTAGGTGTGTGTGTGTATCATCTGACGGTCGTTCGCGACCTGACGCTGTCTCCAGAATTATCGAGGGCAGACGTCCATGAAGGGCAACTTCCCATCGCGCTCAACACCTTCACGTTCCGGTATGCTCTCGCTGCGCCTCTCGTGGGCTGACGGTCCTCTCCCCAGATCATAGCATGTGGGCTTCACCTTCGGATGTGCCCTCATACCTGGACAGGTGGACCACTGGACAGTCGCTTCGGTGGCTCTTCCAACGGTCATCTTGATGGCTGTACCCCATCGTCGTTTCGGCGGCGGTGGGTAATTTTTTCCTCCTTATCTCCTTCTGGAGATTTTTCGCCTGTATATTGTCCTTCCGCGCTGGTCCTTATGTTTGTATATAGCTAAGGGACGCGCGGCGTATGGCTTGTCTCGTGTGGTGTGCATTGTATTTGTATGGCATGTTTGGGTCGATACATGGCACCTTTGCAGGTCGGTCTTTCTAGACTCACGAGTTTCAAACTCGATACGTGATGTTGAACTTGGATGAACGACGGCTCCAGCATTCCCGATCTTCTCCTCTTGTGCGCATTGAGCATAACACGCGCACCTTCGGCCGATCCCAGCACGAAATCCAGCCAGCGACAGCGCTATTGTCCACAACTGCGACAGCGCGCTTGCGGAGTTCCCGCATACTCTACGCCGTCGGAGAGACCCTAAGCTGAGGCATTTGGCCCTAAAACGGATTGGCATTCTCGTGATGCCTCTCTAGCCGAGTATACATTCAGTACAACCAAGCATTGTACAGGCTACAGGATACAAAAAACAGATACAAAACGCGTAGCTCGCATGATCAATCAATCCTCGAGCGGAAGCTCCTCGAGAGGCGTGGCCGGCTGGCTCTCGGTAGCACGGCAGGGCATGCGAAGCATTTTGACGGCAACGTTGTTGACGACGAGTTCGACCTTGTAGCCATCGTACGTGACAAAGGATTCGCTCGCAACCTTCGATAGCTGGGGGGCGCCGAAGATGTACTCCTCAGATTTGATCTCTCGTCGAACATTGAGGGTGTCACGGAAGTAGACACGCAGTCCGCGGGGCCGTCTCCTTGGTTGTCGAGTCTTGTTGTCACAAAACTGAAAGGTGATAGAGCGCCCCGCGTCCTGATGCCCCTGCCAGAAGCGCATATGATAGCTCTGGCCGGGGATATCGACGAGCTGCAATGTCGTGTCCTCGGGATCAGGGTTACCCTATATAAGCGTTAGTTCTACGCGTAGCGGTCGCTGTGATGGAGACGCACCCCTCTGATGTCGCTGTTGGCGTATACATCGCGCGCCTGCTCCATCCCAGCTTCCACGCTCCCACACTCCGCTATGAACATCAACCTCATGACTTCCTCGGACAATGGCGAATAGGTGACGGTGGCCTTGAGAGCAGTCGTCATCGGGGTTCCGGCAGGTATGGCCAAGTAAGGAGGCAGATATTGATAAACGTATGCATATTCCGCCGGCTGTTCTCCAGGCGCGAGAGTCCCGTTCAAAGTGGCCACCATGCGCTCGGTTGCGGCGATTAACGGATCGGTCGAGCGCGCGGCGGCACGTCTAGAGGCAGACTGTTGGGAAGCCTGAGTGGCTGATTCCTTTGTGGCTTGCTCCAGTTGGTCGCGGGCAGCGCGCTGCTTGGCGCTACGATTTGGTTGTTTCCTCGACGATCCGTGCTGTTGAGGCGACCTTCGACGTGTTCCAGCCATTGGAGTATACGCTGTATCCAATGAGCGGTTGTCCTAGTATTTGGCGAGCCAATGGACGTACATGCGGGAGAAGATATTGGTTGGTGACAAGTCGCGTTCACTCAGACATCTTGGTCTCGTGATAGCAGTCACATCTGTGACGTTTATGTCGGACTCGGAGCGGGGTTGACAATGAATCTACCTCTGGATCGTGACTAGAGGAAACCTGCGGCTTCGCCGGCTCTAACCTTGCTTTGCGCCTGTGAAAGTGAGCTGGGTTTGCGCACTGGATCCCTGTTGTGCGCGTGTGGCGCGCATGCTTCACATTTGTTGTCGAAGAGCACCCATCCAAATTGACGGGGCCAATCAAGGGCGGAGAGACCTTGCAAGGCAAGGTAGAACTTGAATCTCGAAAAGTGACGCGCTAAAAATACTGCGTTGCTCAAGAATATGCAAGTATTGGTGGCGTCATGCAGCATGGCAAGTTGTGCCGTTTGCGTGCACACGCTTGCGACAGGCTATGGCGTCGCTAGCCATACACAGGTGGCAGCATCTGATAGATCGACACCTATGACACAAACGGGGATCGGAAGACGGGGCACGCACAGGGTATAAGACCACGCAGCGAGGGTACAACTGACCGCTGCCATGCACTGGGATCTGAATGTTCAACGCTTCGAGCAGCAAGCCACCTCTGATAGGCTCCACCCGCGCGTTTCTATTAAGTCCGCCTCGTCATGAACTGCTTGTCCCCCGAAGGCGACGTGGGCGCGCGACTGCCATGCTCAGAAAGCGCCCCTCAACGCTTGCGCTGCGGGCATCATCTCAGCGTCGCGAAGAAAATGTTCGAGCCGCGAGAGCCTATGACAGCAGTGAGATATAGCAGGCAGTGAAGACGCGAACAGCATACCTTTGCACTCGTGGATGGCTAGCTGAGCGTGCGGTGATTCTGCGTCTGTCTGTGCTTTAAGATCACGGAGTGCAGTCCTCCATCAGCAGGTACTTGAAAAACAGCCACAGCATGCCAAGGAGGTGGCCTCCACGGCGGGGGCCCTCCGCGCCGCGGATGCCACCAGGACCACATAATATACGCACAAAGGTCGTCATGAAAGATCGCGCTCCGGCGCTCATTCATTCACCTTTTTCTTGGGTCCTCGAGCCCCAAATTCATCCGTTTGTCGGTACAGTCGCTCGGGATCCCCAGAATCTATCCGTTGTTTCGATACGGCCTTTGAGAATGGCATGAGATTCGGGAAAAATCCAAAGTTTCTCCGTCGGGCCCTACGCGTAGCGTCCGCGATGGAAGCAAGGCGAAAATTAAGCAGTGTAAATGGTATCGTCAATGCAGCAGTTCCTCGTGTACATAGAAATGTCTGTGAAGCAATTGAGGATATGCAAAGGAAATTTCAGAAGCGCGCTCACCGGAAAACCTTCCCTACTTCTCTGCATGCGCCGTAGCCATCCTCTCCCCAGACCACGAGCCAGCGCCCTATCACCTCCCCCTTGTCGTTCAAGGTCTCCGCCACAACCTGCTCGGTCCCCGGGACGACACTGTCCGCTGGTCTCTGAAGGTAGGGCGCAAGCATCCAAGTCGCCAGCGGCCGCTCGGTCTTCACGAGCGCCTCGGTCATGTATACCTGCACGCATCCGATCGTAAGCACCACTTTCCATAGAGCACCATATTGTCCACGCACCCTCGTCGTCCGCTCCCTCAAGAACACACTCCAAGTGCTCATCTCCACCACCTCCCCGCCCGGCCGCGCCGCATCCCTCAACTTCCGCAACCGCGTCACATACGGCCCGCACCCCCACGCTACGAGCCCCGTGCTGATGCCTGAGGTCGCGAGCACGGTACCCGTGAGCGACACGAGCGCGACTGGGCTCAGGCTCGACTGCGTGAGGAACATGACGGGCACCGCGGCGCTCGTCAGCGCGAGCGTCGACATCGTCACGTACTTCAGCTTGCGCATCGTCGGGGCGAGGGGGCCGCTATAGGAGACGACCTCCTCGAGTTTGCCATTGGTTAAAGCGGAAGGAGGGGAGGGGGGCGTGGGCTTCGCTGCTGCGTCTTGATGTCGTGAAAAGGACGCGTGAAAAGAGCGTTGTGATAGTCTAGGGGTGTACGAGAGTCTTGCGTATGATGCAGGCGCCAGCGACGGTCGAGGGAGGATTCGACATGAGTGCGCCAGTGAAGGTAATGAGCGCAACATGAGCGTCGGAGGCAAAGTACAAGCGCGCGCCGCTAATGCCTCGTCCCGATCTGGCAGTCATTGTTCTCGGCTTCCATGACGCGCCCTCCCGGCACGCCAACTTGCTAAGGTCGAATGACACCCCTTATCCGAGGACCCGCAACGTTACTGATTTCAGCTGAGGGCTTCACTCAAGCTCGTACAAAAGAATGCATCCAATGACCCTTGGCAAAAATACATTGACATGCCTAAAGCCATGCATAACAGTTAGCTATGCTCGTGAGGTGGGGTTGGGAAACAAGGGGCGTAACTAAAAGCATGTAGCGACGTAATAGTGTATCCGACAGTAAAGTACAAGTGAATAGGTGTGCAATGTACTTTTAGTAACGACAATGGGGCAGCGCGTCAGTGAGGTGGGCAGGCGAGTCGATCTAGCGGCGGAGTTGGGCCGCGGCGGGACAGCGGGGCGACAGCAAGTGCGACGACAGCGAGGGGGCAACGACGAAGAGAAAGCGAAGGGAGGAAGGCGCTAATCGCTTAGTCCTTCTTCTCCTCACCCTCCTTGGGCGCCTCGGACGACGACTCGGCGTTGCGCTTCTCGTAGACCTTCTGGAAGAGGCCGAGCGACGCGTTCTGGGTCTCGCTGATCTTCTCCCGGATGGTGTCGGCGGTGACGGAGGCGTCACCGGCCTGGCCCTTGACGGCAAGCTCGCGGAGCTCAGCGATGAGCGCGGTGACCTTGTCCTTCTCGGTGGCGTCAACCTGGTCCTTGAACTCGTTGAGGGCTAAAAGGAAAGTCAGTATAAGACAAACAAGCAAGGGTAGTGAACGACGTACCCTTCTCGGTATCAGCGCAGACGGAGTCAGCCTTGTTGGCCTCCTCAATGAGCGCGCGGCGGGCCTTGTCAGCCTCAGCGTACTGCTCGGCGTCGGAGACCATGCGCTCGATGTCGGAGTCGTTGAGACCAGACGACGAGGCGATGGTCATGGACTGGTCCTTGTTCGTCGCCTTGTCCTTCGCCGAGACGTTGACAATACCGTCAGCGTCGATGTCGAAGGTGATCTCGATCTGAGGGACACCCTTCGGCGCGGGCGGAATGCCAACGAGGTTGAAGTTGCCGAGGAGCTTGTTGTCGCGCACGAGCTCACGCTCGCCCTGGTAGACCTTGACCTCGATCGCGGTCTGACCGTCCGCCGCAGTCGAGAAGGTCTGCGACTTCTTGGTGGGGATGGTCGTGTTGCGGTTGATGAGCTTGGTCATGATACCGCCGAGGGTCTCGATACCAAGGGAAAGGGGAGTGACATCGAGGAGGAGAATGTCGGTGACGTTGCCGGCGAGGACACCGCCCTGGATGGAGGCACCGATGGCGACGGCCTCATCGGGGTTGACACCCTTGCTCGGGTCGCGGCCGAAGATCGTCTTCACGGTCTCGACAACGCGAGGCATACGGGTCATACCACCGACAAGGATGACCTCGTCAACCTCCGAAGCCTTGACACCAGCATCCGCGAGCGCACGCTTGCACGGGTCGACCGTGCGCGAAACGAGGGGCGAGACGAGGGACTCGAACTTGGAGCGCGAGAGAGGCACGAACATGTTCTTCGCGCCAGAGGCGTCGGCGGTGATGTAAGGCAAGTTGATGTCGGTCTGGTTGGTCGACGACAGCTCGATCTTCGCCTTCTCCGCGGCCTCACGGATACGCTGGATGGCCATGCGATCACCCGAGAGGTCGATGCCGTGCTCCTTCTTGAACTCGTCGAGGAGGTAGTTGACGAGCGTGATGTCGAAGTCCTCACCACCAAGGTGAGTGTCACCGTTGGTGGACTTCACCTCGAACACACCCTTCTGCATCTCCAGGATGGAGATATCGAAGGTACCACCACCGAGATCGTAGACCGCAATCACGGAGGAGTCGGCACGGTCAACACCATACGCAAGCGCAGCAGCAGTCGGCTCGTTGATCACACGGAGAACGTCCAGGCCAGCGATCTGACCGGCGTCCTTCGTTGCTTGCCGCTGCGCGTCGTTGAAGTAGGCGGGGACGGTAACAACAGCGTGCCTGGGGTAACTGAGTAAGCAGGGGAAACCGCAAGGGATAAAATTTCGACGCACTTGACAGGCTTGCCCATGTACGCGTTCGCGGTCTCCTTCATCTTCGTCAACACCATTGATGACAACTCCTCAGGGGTCTGTGAGTTGGTCAGTAATAGCTCAGGGGGGAAGTATGAACGAACGCACGTATTGGGTCTTCTTGCCGCCGACCTCAACCTCAACAGCCGGGTGCCCGTCAGGCTTCGGCACGACCTTGAACGGCCTACGATACAGTCAGCCGAGTTCAGGAGAGAAGAGCTTGCAAACGCACCAGTGCTTCATGTCGTCCTGCACATCCTTGTCCTTAAACTGGCGGCCAATCAACCGCTTGAAGGCAAAGACCGTGTTCTGAGCGTTGACCACGGCCTGGCGCTTCGCGGGGAGGCCGACAAGGCGCTCACCGTGCTTGGTGAACGCCACCACGGATGGCGTTGTCCGTGCACCCTCAGCGTTCTCAATGACGCGCGGCGTCTTGCCCTCCATGACGGAAACACATGAGTTCGTCGTACCCAAGTCAATACCAATGACCGGGCCTGCAGCGCACAGTAAGCTTTTGCATGAAAACACGCCAGGGGAAGTACGCACCGTTGACTTTGGTGTTCATGCTCCGGGAAATCATGGACCGCGGGATGCCCTGCAAAAGTCTGAGTTCACGAGCGTTTTGAGAGTGAGGAGGATACACACAGCATAGCTGCCGGCGCGGGGAAGGGGGCGCAGAGTGCGGACAGAGGAGAACATGGCGGTCAGGAAGGAAACGCTGAGCGGAATGTGACGCTCGTCCAAATTTTAAGAGGGCGCGTGTACGTAAGCATTCGGAAAGTTCCAGAATCACGTGGCGGCTACCTCCGTTTCCCGCCGACGCGTCACCTCGAGTCCGACGGCGACACGTCGCTCGCCGTCGTACACGTCTTCGGGCTACCCGCGATGACTCTGAGCCAGACCCTGAGCGGCATGCAACCCTTCTGTTTCCCAAGTCACGACACGTTCGGGGTGCCCTGCCCAGCGCTGATGCAGCTTGGGCAGGCGATGAACTTGCATTATCTTTCAAAGGAGCCAGTAAATAGAAATACAGTAGGTGAAAGCAATGAGACTGAGAGACAACAACACGATTCCAGATGAGTATATGCGGTATTTGTGAGTATGCGACGAGAAGGGGAATGCGAGAGATGATGGCAGACATTAGTTGTACAGGCCCGAGAGTACTGTAGCCACAGCGGGGACATTGGACTGGGGAAAGTGATGGAGACTTGGAAGACGATGGAATGGAAGAAGGGAAATCGGATGTATGGAGGCAGGGGCGGGTCGACAAGCTGTTTAATGCCTAAACGCTGCAGCGTTGGCGAGCGGACTGGCGGTTGGTAGGCCGGGCGTAAGGAGCGCCGGCCTTACGCTTCGCGACGCGCTCATGACGAGCGGTCTGCGAGGCTCGACGCTCCCTGCGACGCTCTTCGGCGCTGAGATTGATCCTCTCTTCGTAGCCATTGTCGCCGTAGATGGTGAAGAATCTGCAGATGGCATCAGACGCTGAGCAAGCACAGACGTAGGTCCGGGCCAGCCTTTTTACGCGGCTGAATTCCGGACGAAGCGCGAAAGTGAACACAACTCACTCGTCGTCTTCACGCTCCTGGTTCGTGTACCATTCTGCGTCTCGCAAGAATGGATTGTAGTCGACCTCCTTGTGCGTGGATCCGCCCCACTGGTCATCAAGGTGGAGAATGCCAGAGGTAGCGATGAGGAGGAACATTCGCTGGGCTTCCGGAGACAAGGGATCCTCTGCGCGCCACATTGTCAGTATGACGAACGCAGGCGAGAGGGATGCGCCGGCGCTCACCATAAGGATCCTCTCTCTCGGGCGTGCTTCCGCGAGAGGTGCAGGGAGATCCGACGGGGGAGAACGTCGAGCCCTCGGAATCGGACTCGTCCGATGAGCTATCGAGGGCGTTTGTGTGCTTGTGAACTATCGTGACCATCATCAGCCTCCGCTGACACCCAAGCACACTTGCCACACACCTTTGCGCGCCGGAACGCGGCGGGGGGCCGCGCGGCTGCGGCCGCCAGTGGTGTTGTTGTGGTTGCTCGGACCGTCGTGCAGCTGCTGTGTGGCGTCCTTGACGCCAATGGCGCAGGCGGCCTCGAGCTCGCGCGCGAGCTGCTCCTCCTGCAGGCGCTGCTTGTAGATCTGGTAGTGGACGTTGTCGACGTCGTACGCGAGGCCGGGGTGGATGTAGCTGGTGTCGATGGACGCCAGCAGGTCGTCGTGGCTGATGTCCAGGGTCTCATCGTAGCGTGCCTTCATGATTTCGAAGTTGAGGCGAGCGGAAGCGGACATGATGGGGATGGCTGGGTGATTGTTCTGGGCGTTCGACGGGGGGATGATGGCGGTTTGGGAAGAAGACTTGTGATCCTGTGGTCCGCGCTTATCTGGGCGCGAGCGTGGGAGAAGTGGAAGGACCTGTGCCAGATGAGCAACAAGAGTATCGACCTTTAGACTGGTGGTGGAATGCGAGTAAGTGCCAGTCCGTACTGGTCCCGGTATTGCTAGGGATGGTGGTGGTTGGCAGCAAGGTCGTCATTCACGGTTACCAGCCTGCTCAATGCGTCGGTTCAGCGGCCCGCTATTGGAAATTCATTCTGTGTCACAAGTCGGTCACAACAGCATTGACCAGGACCAACAACCACTTCTGACTCTGAGCCCAATCTCTACTCTGGTGTACCGCGGCGTAGTCGAACTATACGAGTCCTAAAGACTCCAGATCTGAGCTAACTGCTGGGCAGGCATAATCAGATCTACGCAAGTCACATCTTTGTCAGTGGTCTTCTGCTCCTTTCCTGTAAACCTTACAAGATCTGTAGTTTCTTTCATACTCGTTGAGTGCAAGTCCTCGTAATCCAAATGGCTTCGAGCTCCAGTGCCCTCCTGTACCAATTAGATCAAGCCCAGCTCGAACGGTCGCGATATAGGAATGCGCCGGACATCAAGCAACGACTAACAGAATGCGAGAGGGAGCTGCTCGAATGGAAGGAGAGGGCACTGCAAGCGGAGGCAAGGCTGGCCAACATCGAAGCGGCGATTCGACTACCTTCACTACCTCCGAGGCGAGATACGCCCGAGACGCGCGCAGCGACGGCACCAACACCATTCGCGCAGCTCCCTACCCCGATCGAACAGTCCCCACGCGAAGCTGAGGAGCGGGAGTCAGTGGACCGGCCTAAGCCCACAAGAAACAGCCAGTACGAACTCTCTCCCCCTTCTCGCGACGTCGCACTGAGCGCCTAATCCCAGGCTTCGTACACCGCCCGCGGAGGCCCACCCATACGACAGTCGACCGACTCCAGAGACCGTCCAGACACCAACTGCATTCCCCCTCGCGCTTTCCGATCATGCGACGCCCGAATACGAGTGCATTGCGGGACCCAGCCGGGAGACGACGTCCCCTCCCGAAGCCGCTCGTTTATTCGATGTCGAAGAAGAGAAGGCTCAGGCAGAGTCACCCCACCTGCAAGCCGACCCTGGCGACATCAGTTCCCTGACCGAACTCTCAAGTGAGGACGAGGATGCATCACCCACACCCAAGCTCGAGGACGAGGTAGCCCTCCCTCGAAAGCGTAGCGCCAGCATCGCACTTCAAGGCGGCCGCTTCCTCAAGCGACCTCGACAGCAACGTCCACTGCAATTTGATTTTGTCGAGATCCCCCCGCCACCCCCAGCCCTCCGCCGCGCCCTCCTCAACGAACGACGGCTTACCACGTACAAGAACCCCATACCCACCGTCCTCGCCTCCATCGCTGCCTTCCCCTCCCCCACCGATCTTCCGCCCGTTCCCCGTGTCACGCGTCGCTTCCTTTGCGCCCTCTACGGCTCCGCGGAGAATTCCCTCCGTGGGCGCATCACCACCAAGCCCTACACCCATTCGCGCGTGCAGACGGGGCCCGACGGCCAATTCCTCTCCGCGACCTTCGCGAACATTGACATGAACCCGCACATGTGCGCGCGGCCGGGCGCGCCGGGTGTTCTGCTGACTCGGCGGACAGATGTACTGTTCGACGCGCCGACGCCGGTGTTCGTGGGGAGGGTGGCGGGCGAGTGGGAGTATGTGGGGCAGTACGTGTCCGAGGTGGGGAGGGCGCTGAGGGCGGAGGAGTTCTGTGAGATGCCGGAGGAGGTGGGTGGATTGGTGCGAGGCTGGGACGACGGCTAATAGTAACGCGGTTGCAGGTGCAGAGACGATGGGCGACAGGGATCACGACAATGAGTCGTACGAAGTGCTGGAGGGATATGCGGGCGACCGTCTTCGGTGATGAGAAGGACCGCCAGAATGACCCCGAAGCCGAAGAAGTAATGCTGAATGCTCTCAAGACGGGCGTCGTGGTATGCCTGCGCGGCTTGTGTCTCTGTCGATTACTGACCGTGCTATGCAGAACCTCAAAGTCATCGTCTTCACCTGTAAGGGATACAACACCGACATCGCGCGCGACATCCTCGAATGGTGGCCCAGACGAGAAGAACTGGAGGGGCTATACCGAAAGCATCAGAAGGCGGAGGAGCAGGCCAAGGCGACGTCCGCGAACAAGAAGGGCAAGCAGCCATCGGTGAAGAGGAGAAAGCCTACAGCTAAGAATAAGGCTCAAACGCCATTCGACCCGCCCCACACACCGCGCAAGAAACCCCGTTTGGTGAGCCCGGCAAAGGGGCAAGGACCGGACGAGGCTGGCCCGTCATCGTCACGGACAGAGGTCATCACGCCTAGTAGGAGGACGCCTTCGCAGCGGAGACAGAAAACGCCGCCATGGGTGCGGCAAGGATACGGACCTCCCATTGACAACAACGACGATGATTCGGACTACAAGCCTTAACCTCGCTCGGACTCTTCGATTCGTTGCGACTTGCATATGCGTAGCTCCTCTATTATTCCCGACGCCTATTCTATCGCCTCATCCTCCTGCCATAGTGTAATTCTAGATACATCCATACATACTTGCAGTGCAATGCAGTCTACAAGGAAGGGAGACACTCAGTAACCAGTCATCAAAACTGCCATTGATCGGGGTCAATGGTGCCCTCCCGCCAAACCGTGACCATATCCCTTTTCTTCAGATCATCGAGCCACTCCTCCAGGTTGTCCGCGCCTTCGCCGATCACCACGATGTCAGCGCCCTTGAAGTTCTTCAAGAATTTTGTTTTCGCCCCAAGAGTCATGGCGAACGCCCTCCATTTCGGCTCTTGGCTGAGGTCGTTGTCGTCATTCTTGGGTGCCGGCTGGCCCAGATAGTGCAGCTCGGGCGGTGCCGCGAGTGGCAGCGTGAGCTCGACGTAGAGTTCTTCGAGTGGGATGGCGTGCGTCAGGTCCCGGAAGACCTCGCGCAGGACTTCGGGGGCGTAGCGCCGGTCGCGGTGGCGGTCGAACGTGAAGCGCAGGAAGCGCAAGGAGGGCGCAAGCGAGAGAGGGGACCAGCCCATCATCCTCCGGCCGTCGAGCCAGGGGGACGAGATGTTCAGGCTCTCGAGGGTTTTGTGCATCTTGCGCACCAGCGCGGCGGCGACGGCGGGGTTGTGTTCGTTGGGCCCGGGCGCGCCGCGTTGCAGGAGATTGAGCTTGCGCGCTCGGGAGATGTCGACAGCGCAGCGCGGGTCGAGCAGGTACGTCACGGCGGCCTTCATGAGCTCGGGGGTGGAGACGAAGAGCTCGACGCCACCAGTGGGAACGGTGGCACGCGGGTAGCAATCCTTGGGCTCACCATCAGCAAAGACGACGGTGGACTCGGTGAGGTTGAAATCGGAGATCGCAAACACACGAGAGAGCGTGCGGACAAGGTCGCTGTTGCGATAGACGCCGCTAGCCATCTCGACCCAGGGGATGACAGCCTTGTGCTTGCCGATTTCTGGTAAGTCATACTTGACCTTGCGAGTCACGCGTGGCGTAGAGGATGGTGGTTCATTCGAGAGAATTATCGAAGACTGAGGGGATAGGGTGTTGTGGAAGTTGGTTGTGGAAGCAGCAGCAGAAGTGGCGGGATAACCTGAGCGGCGTGCCATGATGGTCAAGGCGCGTTAGGGGGGCAGTAGAGGAGATTGACTGATCATCTCTACGCCTATATAAGTGATGCCGGTGTTTAGACCTGCCTTAATGCCGGGTCATACGCACAGTGCGGGCCGTCACAGCTTTCGCTATGACCGTTGTTTTTGTTGCATGGTATTGTTGCGTTGTGTCGTCTGATCACCTTATGCATGTACAAAGAGCAAGGTTCTGAGGGTCCCTTGCATGTAAAGCCAGTTGTACTTCGAGCGCAACGACATCAAGAAGACTGTGGTCCACGGTGCAGGACAAGATGGCGGAAGTAACGGTCTGTGACAGTGTGCATTCACGTGGTCACGTGCGATCGTTGAACATTCAGTCACGTGCGATTGTTGCACATGCACGTGCACCAGTTGGTCCGCGATTCGAGCCGACTCCTTGTCTGGAATCGCCATCTAATCCTTGTACGAGCATTCTTCGATCAACTTCATCTGCCAAAATTTATTTCTGTCCAAGACGGGGGAGCCGATTATTGAACTAAGTACCCACAGTCATCTCGATACCTTCCACAGGCCCCATCACCGCAGGGACACCAGCGCGATGCTTCGAAACTATAGACGCCGCAAAACAGCTTCATACGCTCGGCTGAAGATAGCCTAGTTTTACAAGGAGGCTGCCACACGATGTATGCAAGGCGCCTGCGCGCCGCAGCCTCGTGGAAGGCATGCTCATTAGAGCCTCCTTGTCCTTACTCTCACTCCCAGCAACATGCGTCACGGCTCTACAGATCACCAAGCGGTCATCAATGACTGGGACATCGCAGGCGACGCTACCCATGTAGGTGTCGCCGACGCCGAGCATGCGAATTGCGCTGGACGCAGGGGCACTCTGCATTTCATGGCCATCGAGTTGAACTGGAGATTTCACGACAACCTTCCTCACCACTACCGCCACGAGCTCGAGGCCCTGCTTTGGGTTCTCGCCTTTGTCTTTCTCGCATACCGGCCCGCCTGCGAGACCGACGTGAAGCCACGGGAGGTCGGTACGAAGTCCTGCGCAGCCGGTGGCAATGCCGAGCTAGTTCAAGGGTTTATGAGGCGGCCCATCCAGAGGCAACCTTCCCAGATACGCCGCTGGCTCGCTGCGGTCGAGTACAAGGACTGTGGGTCGGCGAAGTATACCCTTCTCATCGATATCAGGGGACGCGGGGACCCTCGCGCCGCGCCGCACCCGCACCCTGCCTTCGAGGCTGACTGGTTCTTTGTTCGCGTTCTCATGTCTGGGCTGTACAGAGAATTTCACCTACGAGAGGTCACAGTGAGCACGCTCTTGGAGGAATTATTCATGACCTTCTGGGATGCACGGCGCCCGGGAGAGGAGCTGTGCAAGCTGCTGAGAGCGGAGCCCGATGATGTTGCGGGGCCGTACGGCCGGCATTGGGCGCTCGTCCAGAAATTCGTCTATCTACATGCGCCGGGGGCTGCGTACTTACTGCGTTGCAAGGCAACTGAAAGTCCATTGTAATCACGGTAGGACAGACTATATTGTAGCGCTGACAGGATTCGGCAAGCGGTGCATGCTGTGTTTCTATTTATTGGTACATTCAGTAGTTCGTCTACCCTTTCAAAACATGGGAAAATTCCAAACCTCTTGCACGATACTCTCAGGTTTCGTCCACGTCCTCGCCAACCGCTCGCGCGCGACCGACACCTTTATGACCACCTCCATCCCCACATCGCGCGCCTCCACAAGGCTCAGCGGCTCGCGGCGCTTGCAGAGCGCGCGGAATGCCTCGTACCCCCATTGCGCGTCGACGCTGTATTGGAATTGCATGACGAGCTGCCGCACGGGGTCAGTCCTGAGCTTTGCGAGGCGCTGGATGGCGAGGTTGCGAGCTGAGGGGAAGTTCCACATCGTGGACAGCTTGAGGATGGCGAGCCAGTCATCGACGGTTTGCGGTTTCTCTAGGTCGAGCGCGCTGCCTCAGGCATTAGTGTTGTATGTTTGTGGGGCGCCGATAGCTATACGCACGGAGGATAGAGTATCCAGAGAAATCTCTCGAACTCTTCGGTCGTAACATTGTCTAGGCGAAGCGGGGATGCATCCGATGTCTCTCGATCGGCCGCGAGCGAGAACTGCTTTGCGAACGAGCTCGAGTGCTGTCGGAATGTCGCTGCCCATACATTGTACAGGGTCCTCTCCACCTGATGGGATAGTTGAGCATTGGTCTTTTCACCGATGCTTGTGGCGAGGCCAGAGAACTCACCAATATTGTCAAGTTTCCGTCGGCAAAGTAGTATGCCGCATGTCTTCGCGCACTCGAGGGCTTGTATGGGGGAGGTGAGGACGCCATGGTGGTTTGAGGAAGCTTTGTGGGACTGTACTAGGACCGCGGTCAGGCTTCTATTAGGGTACTGACCAATGGAGAGATAGAGTGGTGCCTTGACGTACACTGGAAAGTGGTACTCGTGATCATTGCATTACCGCGAGGCAGGGAAGTCATACAATGGGCGCGGAGAATCGTCGTACAGGAGCGCAGCAGGTTATAGACACGGTTCGGAAGCATACATCAATGCGATTGATACGAATACACTTGGGTCGTCGATAGTAGATCATCAAAGCTACGATGGAGTTCAGACACGATGGGCAAGTGAAGAGGAACAGGAGACGTACCGGGAGATCTTCATTCGAGGGAATCCATGCCCGGCGGACGATCTTCCCCGGCTTAGTCCACGTCGCCGACAACTTCTCGCGTGTCGACGCGACTTTCGCAAGAACCTCCACACCCAGACGCTCACCCTCGTCGATTTCGAGCGGCTCGGAGCGCCGGCACAGAGCATCGAAAGCCTCTAATGACCATTCTCGCTCAATGTCGTATCTCATCTGTGTCACGATCTTGTGAACGGGGTCCATCTCGAGAGCGCCTAGCTCCTTGATCGCGACTTGGCGAACGTCCATGAATTCCCACATAGTGGACAATTCGAGAACAGCGACCCAATCGTCGACGGTCTGTGCACCTGAGATTACCATCTTCGAAGTAGTACGTCGAGTGCCGGCGAGCGTCGACCTTATTGCTGTAGTAAGCTGGAGGAGGCAGCGCCAAGGTCATGGGTGTAGAAGTCAAGATGCGACGGGAAGGGCCGTAGAGCGGCTGCTTGACACTGAGTGACGTGAGTTCCCGTGATCTCGTCACTCCTTAAGCCATTCAAGGCTGGGATGAACGGTGAGCGTTCAGTGGTCCAATCAAGTCTTCATGTTGCTGGGTTGAAAAGCATCGTGGGTTCGTGGAACACGGAATGATTTGTACACACAACCCGCAGTGCAAAGACCTTTCTCTATCGCCAAACGAACCCAGTATAGATATTCGCGGCAGAGAACGCCACAGACGTGTCGGTACAAATACAGGTGCTCGTATGAGGACTCGAAGCTTAAAGCAGAGTCAGCGCACTACACGCGCAAATCGCGAGTTCAGACGCACCAGGTATCTGCCTACCCTTAGTAAGCCCACGCATCGCGTACAAGTGCCGCCCGGGAGCCTTTACCCCACGTCTCGGCCAGCTTCTCTCGCGTCTGCGCCACCTTCGCTAACACGTCCACCCCGAGGTCACGACCTTCGCGAACCGTAGGCGGGTCGCAGCGTCTGCAGAGCGTATTGAAGGCGTCGAATGCCCACGCCTTCTCGATGTCATACTGCTTATGAACGACAATCTTGCGCACAGGTTCTATTGGGAGAGAACCGAGGCGCTTGATCGCGAGTTTCCGTATCGCTGCAAATTCCCATAAGGTCGAAAGCTTAAGAACGGCGAGCCAGTCATCGATTGTCTCAGCACTGAACTCGCCGATGGTCCTGTTCGCGGCGTCAATAGGCGCCATGGGGGTATCTGTAGTAGTACTTACAGCGGATACAGGACCCAGAGCAATTTCTCGAACTCCCTCGCCGTGATACCCGTGAGCCGTAGCGGTGAGCCGTCGTCTGTGTAGGCCAATGCGGGATACATCTTTTCAAATGCTCTGGAGTGCGGAGCGCGAAAGAGACCGGTCCACAGTCGAAAGAGCGTATCCGATACCTGATAAGCGCCCATGATCACTCGCATTCTCTGGCTCGTAGAGAAAACGAGGCGAGCTGGCGCTCACCAGGATGCTGAGATTCCCGTCCTCAAAGTAGTAGTCCGGATGGCGATGAACGTTGGCCCTTCGACTGTAGGCGGGAGGCGGCGGAACCATGGTCATGGAGGTGAGATGCGACGGGGGAGGTCATAGTGCGGCTCACGAGCCTCGCGCTCGTGCAGTAACGTGAGCCATCATGCTATCGTGCAAGCTAGCCGAGCCCGCTGATCATGAGAGAGATCGCGCGTGTCTCTAGCGTGCGCCTTAGCGCAAAGCAGAGCAATACGATTGTGGCACCAACGGGGGAGAGCTGACTCCTTGGCCCTGTGTTCAGTCTACACGTCGATCTGGCAGAAGCCAAGCTGGTAAGCATCCGGCGTCATTTATGTGCACGGCAAGGGGAGGCTGCCAGGCGTTCGCAAGACGCGAGCGCGAAGGGCATGGAGGAAGACGACAACCTCCGCTTGTACTTGATTATAGTTGCTTGGTTGCGCACGTTAGGCATGTGACGCAATTGTCACGGTTCGACTTCGACAAGACCAGGGCTACATACATACGTATGTAGAGCTCTTGGACTCAGAAGTCAAGGCGAGTAGGATCAAGAATGCTTGGTGAGCCGGGTTCAAGCTCTTGGGCCAAGTTCACAGCTCAGACGGTAGTTTGCTCTGCCCCGATCAGGTATTACAATCGTCAACTAAGATATACTGGTATGTGTTGTGAGTCTATGTATGTACATGAGGGGACATCGCGGCGTCGTGCACATAGCTGAGCATGATGCATAGGGGGTTTAAGCGAGGAATGCGTAAAGCGAGAGCGCGCCGAGGGCGAACAACGACGGGATGGTAGCAGCCGCCGCGCCGTTCTCCCTCGCATTAATCTTGTCCTCGTTCCCGGTCGCCTTCAGCGTGAACACGCGGAACTGCTCGTTCGTCTCGTCCGGCTGGTCGTAGAAGACGGCGTGGCCGGCCTTGTCGACCTCGGTGTGCGTGATGAGGTCGTTCGGCCAGTACGCCTTCATCGTGTTGACGACCGCGCTGCCGTTCAGGCGCTGCGTGTCCTGCGCGCCGTTGATCGCGAGCAGCGGGATCGACGCGTCCTTCACGAGCTCCTTCATCTTGTCTGAGTCCTGCTGCCGGGTGATGACGAGCTTGGTGACCTCGGACGGCTCCGCGGCGGCGACGCCGATGAGCGCGGCCTTGTAGTCGAAGGGCACGGTCTTCGGGTCGTAGAACAGGCTGTCCTCGAATGAGGCCGCGTTCTTCTTCCACTGGTCGGTGTCGTTGGAGACCTGCATGCCGGGGACGATCTGGAGCGTGGACTCGGAGACGACCTCGGTAAGGACGTCGCCAATGTAGGGAATGGCGGCGATGGAAATGTAGCCGGAGATGGCGTCCGTGCCGAGGTTAACGACGATGTCGGTGAGCATCGCGCCGCCGAGGGACCTGGGGGATTGTTAAGTGCAATGCTGGGCAAAGTCGCAGAGGGAGACATACCAGGCGGCGAAGACAGGCTTCTCGACCTTGAAGGCGTCCAGGACGGCCTTGAAGTCGTTCGCGTAAAGCTCAGACTTGTGCCCATCCTCCGTGGCGTTCATCGCGCTCTGGCCGTGCCCGCGGGGGTCCATGCGGATCTGAGGATCCCAAGGTCAGACAAAACAATGACGGTACAAACGAGATTAGCATACCATGTAAAGCTGCTCGCGCATGGTTTGATTCTCGAATTGCTTGTCAAAAGAAATAGTGCTGAGCGTGTAGCCGGGGACGAGAACGATGGGCGGGTTGGACGGGTCGCCGACCGCCTCCGCGTAGATCTGCGCGCCGTCGCTCGACCTGACGAACTTCGCGACGATCTGGTCGGGGCCAACGCCCGCATCGTGCACATCCTTGTCCGCATCGACGAGCGAGGTGGGGACGTTGGCGACGGCGGCGAGCGCCGCGGTGGCGAGGGCGGGGATGACAGCGAACGACAGCATGGTTCGAGGTATAGAAGTGAGTGTCGTGAAAAGAATGGTAGTGAGAAGTTGAAGAGTATGGGCTGGGCTCCAGTCGTCGGTGAGCGGAGAGGGCTGGAGGATGAGGATGACGGCGAGCAAAGGTCGCCTTTTATTTCTTGGCGTGGCGGAAGGGAGGTGGACGTGTGTGAGTAGGTGTGCAAGGTGCGTAGGCTTCTTCTCCACGTTTATGGCGGACGAATTGGTGCGCAGCTTTGCCGCCTCCCGGTGGCGGAGTGTCCGGAGCGAGAGCAGACCAGCGTTTACGCCAGCAACCTGCCAATTCCCTGGTTGTACTTGTCGAAGTTGATGCGTTGGGCGCGCTAACGTGATCCTTTAGGTCCGCAAAAACAAGACCAGTCCCTGGCGTGGTGGACAGCGGAATGGTGTGCGAGGTGAGAAAAACCACTCGTGAAGCGCACGATGCTAAGAAATCAACGAGGCAAAGGTGCGTTACATGCGGCGAGAAACGTCCACAAAGAAGTCTTCCAAAGGGCCAGCACAGGTCTTGCAGTCTTCTTATTCCACCGACGGGTCGGTGCGTCTGAAGCCCTGGTAGGGGGATACCTAGACGTAAGCAGGATCGTCGGGAGTACTCAGGGCACATCAGCGTCTCTTTCCGCTACTTTCCGGGTAACTGTGGCCAAGGGATCAGCGCGAGTGAGCAATTGAATGGATGGCAGGAATAACTCGCCGCTCTCACCACGTTTCGTGAAGTTCAACTTCACGTGCGCCATTCATGTACGCACCGGCGGCAACAACCGCCCACTCCGAACTCCGTTGGCCAACTTGGACAGAGTAAGCCTGGCCGTTGCTGCGTTGAGACCTCGGGTCCGTTCCAATCCATGGACTCCGAGCTTCCGCTTGCTTACTCTTCGTGGGGTGGCTGAATGCGCTTCCTGGGGGTATACGTACTTTGTTGGGAAGCTACCAACAGCTGCTCAACCTTCTAGAGGGGATCAGCCCCTGCAAGCTTGTTATACTGACAGTGAGTCTGCCCTCCGCCGATGACACTGGCTCCACAAGCGATCGGCCACAAGTCCCAGAGCTGCCTGGAGGTGAGCAGGAGGCTCATCTGCCGAACGAGGATCGATTTTCACAGGCCGTGCAGTTTCGTACTGCAACCTGAAAGAAAGCAGAATCCACGGAAAATATGTTCGTCTCGACTCCGAAACGTGCGCGCGGATAAGACCTGGCATACAATGAACATGATGAGAGTTGGTGGCAAGCTGTGGCGTGGGAATCGTCCTTCCCGTTATGGAAAGCCTTGTTCAGGATTGGGTGGCTGTACCGGCGTTCAAATCTTGGTCGCATACTTCTCAAAAACCTTTGTGCACCCCTCGACTGCATCGTGTTGCGATCTGAAAGCCCTTCGATTACTATTGAAGATGCTGAGTACGGTCCTCCAGAGTTCAGAGGTAGGTCAGGCGTCTCCCCGACGTCATCGTCTGCGTCGACGCTGGTGCCCTGGGGAAACCCATGCAGTGGAGTATGCAAGGTACATTGGAGCCAGCATAGAACATGAGTACCGCGATGGCGAACTTCCTTCCTTCTCACTCTCTCCCATCATCCTACTTGAGCCATGGCTGCTACTTTCGACAAATCTCTTCCGACAACTCCTTCACGCGAATGGCCAGGCGACGTTATGACTTCGCCTACGCGAGAGGATCAGACTGCTTCTAAGGAGACACCGCGAACACCACCACCGCCGACTACACCCTCATCTCTTGGTCTCGACATATCGGGATTGTTCTCAGAGAATTTCGGCGCTCACCAACCTGAGTCGTTGTCGAGCATCATACCTTCTCAAGATGAACTCCAGCGGGTACTTGACCTCGTCAAGCAATATTTGCCTGCGCAGGTCTCGACCATCCTTGGTGAGCAGCCCCTCTACATCTACATGAAATGGTAGTGCCAAAGACTGACTGGCAGATCTCCCAGCTACGTCAGACTCTGACTCGCAAGATGCAGAAGTCAATGTCCATGTTGACTCACAACCATCGCATCTGCCTGAGGCTATCACCACGAATGTGAAACAGAAACCTCCGCCCGCCTCCAGCCGCACCCTCAGCGGCCTCAGTACGGCAGCAAGCGATGGCTTCTTGTCCAGTACCCCTGGTCGCAGCGGTTCTTACAGCACCGCAGGCACGCCCGACATCGAGAAAGCAACGGTAAGCCTTTCTTTCCCATTTTCATCTCGCACACAGACTTTGACACCGGAATCTGATCGCGCCTACCCCTAGGTCATCCTCGCCTTTCCCAGTGCCATCGAGCGCCGCTTCACAGATCTGTATGCTTCCGATCGGGCGACGGACGGGCACGGTACATCCTCTGAGCGAGCTACATCGTCGTCCGGGCGAGCTGCAACGGCGGCGACTACGACCACCTCGGGCGGACATACGAACAGCACCTCGGCGGGCCACACTACGTCGACAAACGGCCTCTCGCATCATGCCGACGACGGGCATTCTCCACCCAGTGACGGGCCAATTGCGCAGAACGATGGACACTCCGGCCGCATCCCCCTCTACGACGTCCACCGTCCGGCGAAGAAGGGCACGGCGAGCACCTGGCTCTCGTCGCGGGAGCGCGTCGACTCGCCATTGGCTTCATCTCTGTACGCGGATGCAGGCCATTCGACGTTGAGCGGAGATGATGTTCCTTCTGGCGCCTGGAAGCCGGCCTTTGGCCCTCGTACCTCTAGCATGATGGGCATGCTCTCTAGGTCGACCTCTGAGGACATCGACTCGCCTGCCCAGGGCTCGAGCATCGAAGGGCACGTCGGGCACTCGAGTGCGGGCCCATCTACGCCTGCCGTCCATAGCCTCGACGCGCAAAGCTCTATTCCAATGTCGATCGCGCAGAGCTCGCTGCCCATGTCGACCGCTGCGGACGCGGGGCACTCGAGCTATGGCTTCGACGCCTCGCTGTTAGAACACGGGCACGACGTTCATGCTCACGACTCCCTTCGGGACGATGCGTCGCGGGGGACGCTCGCGGGGTCGGCAGCTGGGCACGCGCAGGGCGATACGCAGGCGTTGAGTGACGGGCTGCTGCACAATACCGATGACAAGGACCACACACCACCCACGGTCAACCACCATCATGAATGTCCCGTCAAGCAGCGATTGGAGGCGAGGCACCATCGCGAGGATGGATTGGGGACGCATCCAAAGGAGCTATCGGCGATGCAGCAGGACGAGGATGCTGAGGAGCATGCGCGAGTCAAGCACGCGAGGGAGCCCACTGCGCAGAAGGACAGCTCCCCGACGGCGCGCGTGAGGTTCTCTGATAGACTGCGCGGCGAGGCGAAGGTTCTGACGGGCAAGCTCGTGCGGAAGGAGGGTAGGGTGGAGGAGGGGAGGCGTATCATGGGGCGGGCGTAGGAGAGGAGGGAGTAGAAGGCACACTGGGATGAAACGGATGGCAGGGCAACGCACAGCAGGAAGAAACAATGTACAATGTATTTGCATGACCTTGACGCACCGGCTGGAGGTCGATGGGATCGTCCGACGCTCGGGAATGCAGCATAAAACATGTCTATAATAAGCATTAAGCACCTCATAGTAGGGTCGGGTATAGGTAGTGCGTTGAGGGTATTGATTATGAACGCCTGTGAGAGGAAGATCAGCGTCTGACGCATGGAAGCTGGAAGCTACGAGGAGAAATCAGGTGCACATTGCTCGTCATGCGCCGAAGCGCTATCAGGGCTTGACTTCTATGCTATTCATCCTTGCAGGCAACAGGTTGCCGCGGTTTGGGGGGAAAGGTGTACACTCACATATGTTACCGCGCACTCTCGGGATACGGCTGGAAGCGTTGGTAAAATTCCTTCGTATAGGATTCGACGAGTTCTTGCGTCGTTTCGGGAAGGTCTTCCAGGAAGTGACCTGTGTAATTCGTATGTTTTAGCTCGATCCTGGAATTCAACGAGCGCACGCACCTGGAGTGCCGCCGAAGAGTGCTAGCGCTGGGATGACGGTGTTTGGTGGTATGATTGTGTTGTCTGCTATCTTCGCGCAGTCCTTGATGATAGTGAATTTGCCCTGCGAGTGCTGTGAGCACCCAGATATGCATAGCAAAGGACAGAGAGACGTACGATCACGCAGTTCTTCCCGATCTCGACGTAGTTCCCTATAGTCGCTGCCTCCACGATCGTGTTGGCGCCAACATGAACGTGGTCCCCGATCTTCATGGGGTAGTAATTGAAGTTGCCGCGATACGTCTTGTACGGTGGTCTGCCGACGCGTCAGTCGTACAAAGCACACGCGCCTCGCGTCGAACGCACCTCATCACGCATCCTTCACCGACCAAGCAGTAGCGTCCCAGGGATATCACGACAGCATGGCCAGGCCCTGTTCGTCTGAGGTCCCCGCGGATTACTGCGTTGCCGGAAATAATGGTCTTGCCGCCGAGGATGATGTTTTGTGGGCCGGCGATGGTCGCGCGGCGCGAGACTTTGTTGCCTGTGTCCTACTGAGCATTCACGATTCGTGTCGTGAAAGGAGGAGAGGCAGAAATGCGCACAGTTTCGATGAATTCGCCCTTGGAATAGTAGATGGGATCCATGTTGATTGAGTCGCAGACCGGAAGGTGATGGTAAGAGGCAAGCGCCGAGTTCCTGACCCACGCTTGTCTCCCACTCTCATCTCGAGCGCGTTCGACAAGCCGTCGCCCTTCGCTGTTGCAGACTAGTTACAGGTGTACCTGCTCTGCAACTGTCGCTCTGTACACGGTAGGCTTGACAGACTGACGGCCGCCCGGAATGGGTCTCCCTCACAGACGACGATTCCTGTCAGCACCATTGCGAATGCCCAAGAAGTATCTTTTCTCATAGCGATAGCAATACAACAAGTGCCATCTTCTGCCACTAATCGAAGGTCAGGCGCCTAAGAAAGGCTCACTGTCGACATGGTCTACATACGAGACCTCCTTTGGTGCGTGCATCTCCCTTTGTGACTTAACTGAC
Source organism: Schizophyllum commune H4-8 (assembly GCF_000143185.2). Classification (NCBI taxonomy): domain Eukaryota; kingdom Fungi; phylum Basidiomycota; class Agaricomycetes; order Agaricales; family Schizophyllaceae; genus Schizophyllum; species Schizophyllum commune. Next base: position 640,418 of record NW_026089545.1, on the reverse strand, counting down.
TTTATCTTCCCTTTGAGCGGAGATCGCACACCTTTCATCTTATCGTACCTGATGTCTCCAGCATGGACCTCTCCAGATGAACACATAAGAAACGCGTGCCACTGCCACCCTCCTCGGAGCGCTCGTCTCTACCCACTGCGCGACCTTGCTCAAAGGTATCTCGATCTCGCTTGTCCTACGCAGGCCTTCCTTGTTATCCACACTGTTTCTCACTCTATACCCTGCGGCTCCCGTGTAACGCTCCGTCTCTCGTCTCTCGACATGTCGCGCACCCAGCGCGCCACAGATACCCCGACCATGGCTTTTCACGACAACCAGGTGCGTTATCTCTCTGCTATTCATGCCGTACTTTTCTGACATGTGCAAGCAGACGATTGAGCTCCCCGCTTTTTACACGCTCCCTTACAACACACCCTCGTCGCTCGAGCTCCAGGACCGCCTCGACGAGGAGTTCGACACCCTCTCGGCCTTCGGAACTGCCGACTTCGCCATTCTTTACCTACCCCGAAACCAACGCCTCGTCACCTCTCGCCCAACAAAGTTGAAGACGCGCCTCGCACCCACTGTCGAGGAGGCCTTGGAGGAAGCGAGCGGGGACAGCCCCGTTTGCGATGCCCCTCCTGCCTACTGTAAGGTGGAGGCCAGCGATACGCCACCCACCTTTACTTCGCCGTCAGAGAGGACGATCGCTCAGCTTGCTGCCGATGCCGCCATCCGCGAGAAGGACGAGGAGGATGCATTGAGGCCAGTCCCGACGCCGGATGAGATCCTCCAGCGTGCCCGTGAGCAGGAGGCTGCCGAGGAAGCAGCGCTCGAGTCCTTCTACGCCAAGTTCCCCGCACTCGCTGCTCTCCGTCCCTCTCCGCCTCGCATGCCCGCCACTGGGCTGCTTACGCCTCCGCCCACGCCACCCACCTCTCGTATTCCCAAGGGCGCCGCACGTATGCCCTCTTTCATCACGATGGAGAAGAGCGTGTCTAAGGCTTCTTCCGCCGTCTATGTTCCTCCGTCGTCCTCTGCTCTCGACAAGCGCATGTCGACTGCGCCACCCACTCCCGTGTCCGCGCCGCGGAAGCCCGTCTCCAAGATCCCGCGGAAGAAGAACAAGGAGAACACTGTCCAGCCTGCGGGCCGCCAGGGCAAGAGCTTCACCGTGAAGATCGACGTGACTGTCGACTCCAGCAGGGCTGGTGGCTCGAGCAAGGCGAGCGGCCCAGTCAAGGCCCCCACCGCGCTCAAGGTCAAGAAGAGGGAGAACGATGGTATGCCAGCGAAGGGTCGTATGACGGCGACGGCTGGCAAATCAGGCTCCCCTCCGCACGCTCCTTCGAAGTACGGCGCGCAGGCGCCCCTTGATCGCAAGTCTCGCCAGCACTCCGCCGTCGTAGGACGGCCTGCCACTCGTGTTATGTAGGCGTCTTCGCCACCTGGACCTCACTTACTATGCTCGACTGTATGCTCGCCTTCGACTTCCATTATGTACCGATCATGCTCTCCCTACGTATGCCCTGCCCTGTATCTCAGACGCTCAGTATCTTGTATTTATACACACGAGTGTGCCAGTGCTCCTTTGCCGATCGAAGACCAATTATTTGTCCCGGAGGCCTGAAGTTACGCCTGTAATTGTGGTGAATGAAGAGGGATGTATTTGCATGAGTATTGCGTAGAGTTATGCCTAAGGAAAGTCTATGTGCATGCATATGGCTGGAGCAGCAGGTATGTACGAGGGCTTCGGCCGAGATATGTACAATGGGCGTACACACAACAGCGATGTAGGAATAAATGAAGTCAGACGGAACATTATCAACAGACAAGAGACGTGCTACCAGTCCGAAGGTCAATCAACACCACAACCCCGCTGCTGCACTACCTGGATCCGCTTCACCCGCTGCTGGTCGTCGTCTGCCCCTGCACGGCTTCTACGTTCGACACGTCGGCGTCCTTCGCCTCGTTAGCGAGGTCGGTCTGGATAGTCAGGTGCGGGCGCTTCTGGCTATCGTCCGACATGGCACCTGCGTCCTCGGCGTGCGCGTCGACCTCCACGATAGGGTTGGAAGACTCGCCTAGGGTGTCGGCAGGGTTGGTAGTGGAAGAAGTGGGATTGGTGTCGCGAGCACGCTCCTCGGTAGGGACGGAAGACGAGTGGTCGTTTGATTGCTGAGCGCCGACCTGCGCAACGGTCTCGTCGGCCTCCTGGTCGGAAAGTCCTTCGGGAAGTTCCTCCTCAAAGAGGTCCTCGTCCTCGAACCCGCTGTCGACCGCCGCGTCCTCCCAAGCATCGCCCACAGAGCGGTCAGGGGACTGGGGTGTTTGGGGGCCCGTAAAAGGAGCGACCTCACCCCTGGGAGGCGATGCGGGGACGGCAGGGATGACAGGCTCGCGGGTAGCAGGGACAGCAGGCTCGCGCACCTCCCCCGGCGGCGGGCTCCTCACAACTTGCTCTTGTCTGGGTCGGCGCACTCCTTCAGTTGAAACCGGATAGACATCGCTTGTATTCGCGGGCCCGCCGACGGCGCGAGTACGTGTATCTACAGCGTATACACCCGCCCCCGGCCCCGCCGGTCTCGGCTTCGGCACATGATGCCCACCCTCCTTCTCGTCAGCGTCGCGGTCGTGAGGCTCGTGGTGGCGGTCGTCGGGAGGCGTCGTGGGCACCGTGAAGCTGCTCCAGCCCGAGCGCACGGCGGGCCTACTTGTTGAGGCCGCGGCCCGACGTGGGGATGCGACGGCCGGAGGCGCCCATGCCTTTCTGGAGGCCGGTGGGGCTCTCGGAGCGGCCGTACATGCCGCCGCCGTAGCCCTTGACCGCGGGGCCCATGTCGCCGGACTCGGAGAACGTGGAACCGGTCTCGGAGGCGGCGGCGGTGATGGTCGTCGGGTCGATGGACATGCCGTTGATGGTGGAGAGCGTGGGGTCGCCCGGGAGGATGCTGTTCTTGGCCGTGGTACCTACAGACGAGCGGTCAGCCCACTGCGGCATGCGGAGTGCAGACGGCATCACCGATCCACCTGAGAGGCTGTTGTTGAAACCAATGCGCACGTCGTTGATGGGGTCGTCAACGAGGACGATGTTGAACATCTTCTGGATGATGTCCTGCATGTCCTGGCCGTGGACGTTCGACGGCGTGCCAGAGACGCCGGTGCGGGTGCGCGTCAACTCGCGGGCGCGGGCGATGGTCATGGCAGTCTCGATGCCCATGAGCATACCCTCCTCAACCGTGAGAGGCTCCTCGCGCTCCGTAAGGGCAGCGTAGGACGGGATGAGCAGCTGCCGGTTGACCTCGTACTGCTGGTAGGTGACGATGCGGTCGATGTGCGGCAGCTCGAGCTTCTCGAGCTCGCGGACAGCAAGCGCGTGGACTTCACGGAAGCCCCAGCGATGTGCGAGCCCGAGGATCGCCTGCCAATCTTCCGCCGGCGCCTCGTAGATGGAATCTGTGTGTCCTTGTTCAGCGAACAAACAACACGGGTGGGCATGTCACTCACACTTGGGGTTGTAGAACACCCAGTTGAACTTGGCGAAATCCCGTGCAGAAACGTTGTCGATCACGAGGGCGTTCTCGGCCGTCCCCAGTCGCTCTGCGCCTGGGGTGGACGGTGCACCGAGGATCTTGCGGAAGAACTCGGACTCGCGCTCATAAAAATACCTGATCAGTAGTCAGTGCGCTGAAAGGAGGGATTCAGCAAGCGATGCGCACCTATGTACACGGAAGTGGTTGCGATCCACCTAGTGAATAATAGTCAGCCTCCGTCCCACGTGTCTCATCGTTGAGACGCACCAGGAAGTAGAGGTCGCCTCCCGGAAGGTAGTACTCGTCATAGCGTCGTAGCGTTACAAATTTCTCGTTGGACATGATGTCGTCTTCCAGCGACGAACGTGAAGGGGAGGAGACGAGGGGATGGGGAGGGGAGGGGATCGTGAGGTGCTGGTGGTGTGAGGAGACAAACCGCAAACAGGACCCCTTATATTTTCCGCCATGCCCTGATACCAGCCGTGCACACGTGTATGCCTCATGCCGTAGGATGTTGTCCGATGAACTTGAGCGGGGAGGACGTGGTGATTTCGGGTGTCATGTAACTGGATCTCTAGCATGAGGCCTCCTTCCTTTGGCCTAAGCTTTTCATTGTTCATCGGCCACTATGTGCACTTGCAGACACCGTCGTCGGCTGCAGAGGCCTGCCCCTCGCCTGCCACAGCCTGGTTCCCGATAAACACGTTTCTGATGGGAAACTCGCTTGGAAAACATCTGATCATGACACCGCGATCGTCACCTGTGACCTGGCATGCTGCACGGACACCCTTGGACCTATTGTCCATGGCCCATTGTGCAGAGCAATTGTTCACGACGCATTGTTCCTCGCAGATGCTGCAGCAGGGCAGTGGTAAACTGGAGTTGTCAAAGTTCGGAGCAAAAGATGTTCTGTGCACGTGCCACGTTTCGTGGTGATCACGCTGAAATCGTGGAGTTGAACTTCAACTTGACCATCATCGCTACGGTGTGATCTTCAAGATTCCATTCATTCAGTCCGCATAGTCCTATGGCAGCAAGTCGGTAGCTCACAAATAGCACGCTTAGTGGCGCCGCCACCCTCGCGGCGAGCTTCGCTCCAGAACAGCTGCGCAGACCTCCAGAACCCGTTGCATGGGTTGCGAGACGCCGCTTCAACGGCGACTTCCATGCTAGGATTCGTAGGATCAAGCTCTACATATCCATCTACCCTGGTCGGATCGATACTACATTGAAAACCCTATGCCTGCCCTATGCGAATGATCTTCGGGCCATCCACATAGAAGACAGATGACACCAAACTCGTCCCCACCGTGATCCTGAGAATGGCTGCAAATGACCATCGCTTTCCCAAATGCGCTCACGTATCCTCCCGCTCGATTACGAGCCAATCAACGTCTGGGGCGTCCGTACCGTTCCGCCCAGTAGAATCGAACCCCAGCATGCTCTGCGTTTTCATACGTGATCGATGCGCGAGGCGGCCACGCCTGATGGGCGTGCCGCCGGCGATGGTGTACACGATGCACTCTGGTCGGATATATGCCACGCCGCGATACAGCCCTTGCTCCCCACCCTTATCCTTGCGCCCGCCATCTCCCATCTTCATATCTCTATCTCCCTTTCTCTCTTCACGCCAGCATACCCATACCCATTGACGACCCGACACGATGAACACGCCGGTCAAGAACATTCGCCGCAGCTCGACGTACTACCTCGGCGGCGGCGATCTGCACATTCTCGTGAGTGCGCTGGAGGGACGTCGGCAGCGCTAACGCGTCGCGCAGGTCGAGGGCGTCATGTTCCGCGTGCACAAGTCAGTGTTCGGCATCGGCCCTGAACCGGACGCGGCGCTGAAACGCTTCACGCCCAGATACTTTTTCGACCGGGAGTCCAACACGTTCCGCCGCGAGTTCGTCCTTCCGGTGTCGCCTGGTGCGCAACCGAAGGGTTCGTCCGAGTCCACCGCGCTGGTCCTGGAGGACATCACCCTAGAGGAATTCGAGAAGTTCCTCTGGGTTTTCTACAACCCCCGATGTGCGTCGCCAGCCGTGTCGCGCGACCTTGTATGACTGACCACCAATTCCCACCCCCGCTGCAGATTCGATCTACGACGCCGCACCCGAAGACTGGGTCGACATCCTCAAGCTCGCGCACATGTGGAGCTTCCGGGAGGTGTATGAGCTCGCCGTGCGCGAGCTTGAGCACCTCGAGATGCCCGTCGTGGAGCGACTGATTGCGTACCAGGCGTACGGCGTCAAGCGCGAGTACATCATCCCCCTCTACGCGGAGCTCTTCCGCCGCGAGGAGCCGCTCTCCAAGAGCGAGTCGCAGCGCCTCGGCATTGAAACCGTGTACACCATCTGGATGGGCCGCGAGCGCCTGCGCGCGAAGCCCGTCTTCGACGGACGCTCCGGGCGCAGCCCGCTCCCCGCGGGCCTGCAGGAGACGGAGGTCGAGTCTATGGCGCGCGAGCTCCTCGCGGACCGCGCCGCGAATTCATCCCCAGGTCAATCATCGGTGACGTCCGCGCGCGTGAGGCCTCGTGCACGGTTGCTGACCTCTGTTCCCTGTAGACGATGACGCGCCAACGTCTGCGGAGAATGGCGCGCACTTTGCTACGGGAAGCGCAGGTGGAGGCGTTCGCGGAGCTGGCAGCGGAGGCGGATACTCCAACTCCCGGCAGCCTAGCCACAGCCGCGAGTCCTCGGGTGGGGCGGGCCCGGCGTCGTTCGATGGATACCGATTCAACACAAACGGACGAACGTCGCAGCGCGGGATCAACAAGTAACCGCGAACCGTTCGTAGTCGGTGAGTCTTGTGCGAGCAAAGGCGAAGACGTGTTGCTTACTAGGCATGCTAGTACCGGGGCAGAAGAAGAAGCGTCACCTGCGTAAGGGACTGAAGAAGCGAATTCTCCGTCTCCTCCGCGTTACGAGGCTCAGGACGAATCGGAAGCAGCTGTAGGATTGGACGGTCATTGTCATGTCTTGACGACAGGGACACTCAGTGCACGATATTCACGATTGTATTGTAGATACTAAGTTATGTAGCATGCTGGAGATTGGATGGCGAGTCCTACCATGAGTCAAGATAGTCCAGAGGAATGTAGAGCCTGACGGTGTTGTTTTTCTGATAGGTGAGGTCGTTGACCGGAGTGCCAGCGCTTGCTGCCGATAGAAAGGAGACAATGACTAGTATCTTCGGCGTCGTAGCATGCCTCGCATCGGTTGCGAAAGGAGAGACTCAGCTCAACTCAATCCGGGTTGGTGGACATACAACAACATTCGATGTGGACCAATCATACAAGCATGTGAAGATAATGACCACGGGACGAGCCCCAGAGGACCCGCTGCGTGTCAAACAGCGACATTGTATTGGTTGCACACTCCGACAGGAAATGGTACATTTTGGACGATGCGCAGCGCATAAACGCACCATCTACAGACGACGACCGCGGCGACCACCCTATTTCATGCGTTAACTGCGTAGAGTCATGGAACTTAGGTTGACGTACCTTGCGGCGGGTGCTGTCGGTCGGGACGGGGGTGACGTCCTCAATGCGGCCAATGCGCATGCCAGCACGGGCAAGCGCACGGAGCGCGGACTGGGCACCCGGACCCGGGGTCTTGGTGCCGGTACCACCAGTGGCGCGGAGCTTGATGTGGAGGGCAGTAATGCCAACCTCGCGGCAGCGCGCGGCGACGTCCTGGGCAGCCAACATAGCGGCGTACGGGGAGGACTCGTCACGGTCAGCCTTGACCTTCATACCGCCTAATCGCAGGGTCAGATCACCGTAGATCGCAAGGGGACTACGAACGCACCAGTAACGCGGGAGATCGTCTCCTTGCCCGACAGATCGGTGACGTGGACGAAGGTGTCGTTGAAGGACGCGAAGATGTGCGCGACGCCGAAGACGAGCTCGCCCTCAGCGACCTGGGGACCGAGCTGGACGGCAGCGTCCTCCTTGGGGGCCTTAACCTTCTTGGGGGGCTGCGCAAGTCAGCATCTCGATGCACTTGACGCGCCCTATGCGACATCCGTAGCGATCGTTCGCCATCCAGCGATAGACGGCGTAAATCGCCACGGATGTGCACAACGATGGCAGCGTTGAGGACGTCGCTACTCACCATTGTGGTCGGAGAGTCTTGAGGCGGCGAGGGTCAACGGAGGGGCTTGAGGAACGACGGCGACGATGCCCAGCAACTTTCGGTGTACTGCTCTGGATTCCCACGATAGCTTGTTTGTGGCGTCGAGGACCGGAATAATGAATTGCGAATGTGACCGTGTCACAGTTGGCTTCCCTTTGCAGACCGTTGCGCTCTTCCACCCGGCTGCTGATTGCTACTCTGCTCGGTGACGGATCCCGGCGTGCCAGTCACTCCATTGCCACTCTGGCTTGAGCGACCTCGCTAGTTGCCTGCGGACTTAAGCTGGGAGTTGGTCACGTTGAGCAAGCAGGATAGCTGTCGCTGCAGACACTGCTACACAGGAACTCGTGTAACGACATGGAAGGCATACTTACTGTGTCTCTACGACGCCCGCGTACCTCTACACAGCATGCACGCCACATCCCTTATACTAAACAAGGCATGTCGCACAGGTTTCCCGCCCCCAGGTCCAGCACAGCCGCCCAAAGAGGCGCATCACCGTCGTCCTACGTTTCGCGAGGCCCGAATATGACGCATTCCACATGTTATGAATGCCGCCGCCTTCACGACTGATGCGCCCACTTGCGAATGTCCCTGATGATGGGCGCTACTCGTGCACAGCAAGCCTTGTCGCCGCAGGCGACGTAGTCACTGCATATCCCGCCTGTGAGCCTCATAAGGGTGCGTGCAACATTCTGTGCGTTCCTCACTTGTCTGCTACCAACGACCATCATGTCACCGCGCTCACCACCGAAGACCGTTCATTTCGCGACGGCGGATATCGTGATCCCGCCGTCGCCTGCACCATCACCACCGCCATCACCGACGCTCTCTCCCTATTCACCAGTGCTATCATCACCAGCCACTCCCGAGGACGTATTCCTTCCTCTTGACCCGCTGTCACCAAACGCATGCCCCTCGCAGCTGCCGGAGACCGCAGGGGATGAACGCTCCGTTTCGTCCACGTCACCCTCAAATCATCCATGCATCCACTCCCTCATGGGCTTCTGGCCGCAGTCCTCTCTATCCTTCCGCTATGACCTGACTTCCCCTCCTTCAGTGCTCACCTCCGCGCCGCTATACTCCCACCTCCATGAGTCCGCTACGAAACCACCACAGGAGTCACTACGTGTGGCGGTGCCGTGGCCTGTCGCTGGAGAGTGGCAGATTCCCATATCTGCGAGCGTTGGTCAGGTCACTTGCATGGACGTCCTGCGCGGGCTACATCGCGACCTGACTCGACCCATCACGCACGCCGAATACCGCGCGCTGGGCGTAGATACCGACGTACGGCGGCGGGTCGATGCGTCCTACTGGGCACGATGCGGCAGGATAATCGACCCCGTCGTCCGAACAGCGGAGGAGCAGAAGGGTGTCAAGCGCATCGACTTCCTGATGGAGAGGCCGATTTTTGCAGGCTTGTCTGCACGCGAGGACGGTCTCTGGCGCCTACATACGACTTCATGAGAACCTTTGGCTGCTGGACTAATTTATTATCGCATCTTGTATCGGTCTCCCGCTCGACGTGGTATTTATTTCGCACAGTAGTTTTTTGCCATCGCACATAGCCTAGCCTCATTCCATCCACCACTGTAATATACGTAGCTACCTAGATTCAGATTCCTGTCAAGACAATGGTATATCATGTACGTCTACGATCCCTGATATGTCGAAATACGATATGTTGAACACGACCTGGCAGCCTTCTAAAACGGTACGCCTCGCGCAGTAAAGACAAGCTTGAAGTCCTCAATAGTAGGTGTGCCAAGGATCGCAAAGGCAACTCTGTCGAACGAATTTCGGAACCGGGCCGTCTCCTCGAACAACAGATCCACCCAGATCCCCGCGACCATCTGCACATTGTTCTTGAAGACGCCCGTCCCGAAGCTGCCCAGGACGATATCCCGCACACCCTCCTGCTCGAAGAGAAAGAGCAGGCGTCCCATGCGCTCCCGCATCGCCATCCCGATGTCCCCTTCGATGTCATCATCGGATACCCGTCCATTGTTCTTCTGGCGTACGACGCCCGCGTTGACGGCAGGGCTAGTAAGTATGTCCACCTCGTATGGTGGCAGCCATCGCCCGTCATCGGTGCGAAAGACGAGGATGGATGGCGAGTAGATCATGGCGTGAGTGTAGTATCCCTCTGTGTCGCGCTTCTTGTGTAGTCTATAGAATCGCTGCGCCTCTGCCGTCAGGAGGGTCGGGTATAGGGTCGAGGAGCGAGCGATGGATTCCTCTTGTGCCGATGCACCAGAGAGGAAGCCTCCACCAGGTTTAGTAGCAGACGCGAAATTGAGTATGCCGACACGAGCTGCGTGTAGCGCATCAGTTGGCCTGTACTTCCGAAGACACAACGAACATACCGTCGGTCTGAGAGATCAGAAGTCGGGCACCCTCTAGCGTGGATATCTCAGCAAGCGTGACTTCGGTTTGCCTGCCGCTACCAGATGGTGGAGAGGAGATCTCCCACGAAGCAAGCGCGCAGTCAGGTTGATAGTAGCGCGTTCCCTGTTCGGAGCGCTTTACGGCGTCTTTGAGGGCATATGTGCGACCGTCAAGGCTGTAGCACCCAGCTTCAAGAGCCTCGAGTGTATCGTCCGCGATCTCCTTCCTCCTCGAGCGCGCATCGCCATACCTCCTTTGTGGCGGGGGCGGAGATTCCTGGGGAGACGCAGGGGAGGGTGGAGACGAGGAACGGCTGTATGGATGGGATCCACGAAGCTTCTTTGGGTCCCCGTTCTCTTTGGGTTTCGGCTTGAAGTAGTTCTTGATGGAGTTGTTACTCATTGTTCTGTAAGATGTATCGTGGCGAGGAGACAAGCGCTTGACTGGACATCAGTGACATTCGCCTGACCTAGCGGGGACGCGTCCCACATTTTGACACTGTAGAGCTATGTTCCAGCAATCGCCCGACGAAGATAACCAGTTTCTGCTGAGATGAGGGACAAGAAGAAGGCGCGCCGATGCCTCGCGACGCGCCTGACTCTCGTTATTGTCGTCACGGTCACGCACGCCCACACGTGAGCCGCACACAACCGCTTTGACCTCGTGTTTTTCTTGACTTCAACCCCCGGGGACGTTCGGGCAGGGCACCATGTCGCGATGGATGAAGATTGCGCAGGGCTTCAGGCCGTTCTATATGACGACGCCTGCCGACATGCTTCCCGCTGGCCTCGCGGAGCTCAAGACGCCGCCGCTGTATTACCGGAAGCCTCCCACGTGGATGAAGTTCTCGTGGTTTATTGCTGGTGGCGCGGTGGTCTCAGCGTGAGGATGACTTCTTTCAACCGCAATTATTCATATCTGACTATGTTGTATGTAGAATCAACATGTCTGACTTGACATGGGAGCACTGGACCGAGTTCGTCGAAGACGAATCCAGTTTCGAGGCCCGCGCGAAGGACCCGTCCCTCGAGAAGAAGGGCAAATGGGAACTTCGCCCATGGTATCAGCGTCTCGGCATGTGCGGTCTCCAGCTCAGTGCAGCCACTATGCTTTCCGTCATCGTCGTCCTGATGCGATATCGCACCGTCAAACGCCTCGACATCTTCCGCCACAGCGCCCAATTCGACACGGGCGGGCCGACGCTGCTCCTCGCGCAGTGTGCGCACCACACGTCGCCGAGCTGGGGGTACATTCGCCCTATCAAGCAGTGTACTCTGTCTGCTACTGGCGCGACGGACCATACGCTGTACCTCACGCTCGCTGGCGACAAGGCGGACCGCAAAATCGACTTGAGGGGCGCACTGATTCGTGGGAAGGAGCTGCCACCGAAGGAGGCTCGTGCGGCGCTAATTGAGGAATTTGGGGCCGAGGGCAAGCTGAAGGGCGTGGCTCAGGCATTGAAGGAGGAGGCACAGACGGGCGGGAGTGGATGGAAGTCGGGCCCGGTCAAGGAGCGGCAGGACCAGCGGCGGAAGGCGCTTGAGAAGGATCTATGACTTGCTACAGTACTATGATGCTTAATCCCCACTCACGCCCATTTCGTGGATACCACTCGATAACATTGCATACCTTGCGACTATGGAAGTGCTTTCCCTCGTCTGAGGTGCATTTGCCGCTCAAGTTCACTGATACAGATTTTTCACAGCTTCGAAAGTATGTATGCGTGTGCGTTTGTAGACTCCCCAGTGAGACGCGACATTGCACAACCATCTGCCCTACGCCGTGTTCGTACACTCGGCGAACAAGCCAACCGCATTCCCGCTCAACTCCACGTTCTCGCAAACATACTTCGCATCGCCGTCCGGACCCCTGCAATGATCGTCAGCTTTGCCACAAAAGCGCAAGTCTTGGATTTGCTCAAGTCCAATGGCAGCTCCAGCGAAGGGCAGTGAGGAAATTGTACGCACGTCAGGCTGAGATCATTCACGTTGATGTTTGAGCACCGTCCGTCCGGAGAGCAGGCGATGGACGCAACGACATCGTCCGTGCCGGTGCCGGTGATGCTGGGAGGGCGAAGAGTCAAACTGTCAGTCTAGGAGACTGTCGGAAAAACGCACTTGTTGAACCATACATCCTCGATATACGTGTTCGAGGGGTACTCCGCGCACTCGTCCTCGTCGGTGAAGTAGCACTGAGGGTCGCGGTCAGCATAGCGTCGTTAGCGATGACGCGGAGGAAGGAGACGCTGTCGCGGTGAGTAGACGCACCTGGTCAATGACCACCGGGTTATCAACCTCACTCTCCACGAAATTCTGGAAGGTGATATTGCGCACGATGCCGGAGCCAACGTCGGGGCCGGCCCATGCCTTGATGCGCGCACCGTTTTGGGCCTTGGACATCTTGATGTCGCTGGCGGGGTATGAGTGTCACTGGCGAGGGCAAAGCAGACTGCGCGACAGCACTCACATAGCGGTGACATTCTCCACGATATCGTAGTACTCGGGATACTGGCCGAGCGAGCCCACGGAGATGCCGCTGGCAGTCGCAGAGCGTCGATCACCATGGGTAGATCACCAAGACTGCCAAAACTTACTGTGACCCCGTACAATCCAAGTTCGATACCAAGATATTCGTCGAGTTCGGCTTGAAGGACACGCAGTCATCGCCATTGTTGATCACCGAGTTCTGGATAACCACGTTGTCCGAGCGGTAGGTGTCCCAGCCATCGGTATTCTTCGCTTCGTTGTCACTCGTGGACTCGGAGGTGATAGTGATGTTGTCGTAGATCACGTTGTTGGATTCATAGACCTGGAATGTAAGGGTTAGTGGGGTGTGGGCATAGGGAGAGGTGTCAAGGAGTAAGTTGGTGAGGATGACTTACCAGGTTCACCCACATGGGCGCGTTGACCATCGCGATGTCTTTGACTGTGACACCGTCGCCTTGGTAGACCGTGAGGATGATGGGCCGCAGAAGGGATGAGTTCGAGGCGCTGCCTTCTGATCAGGGGAAGACACCTCAAAGGATCGCCTGCCCGACTCACAACTCGTCATACCAGGGCTCAAGGTGCGCGTCAGTTAGAGTTGATGTTTTTTGGTTCAAAGGCAGTACCTGTCCTTTCCCATCTAGCGTTCCTCCCCCGCTCAAGGTGACGTTAGTTCCGCCCAGGAGCCAAGCCGTAATGGAATTTTGGAAGTCGAAGTGAAAGCCGTTCTGCACGTAGTTTGTCAGCTCTAGGAGCAAGCCCAAATGATAGACAAACGTACACCGCTCCAGTACGGGATGTCTGGATTGAAGGCAATCGTCCCTTGCAGGTCCTTGATATGTGTGAGCCATATATACACGCCGACAGGTGGAGCACAGGATGACCAGAATGGGCACTCACAATATGCGTGTTCGAGAGGCCGGTCATGTTCAGCCGAGTGCTGATGTTAAGCGTCGTGTCGGCAGGAATGGTAATCGTGTCGCAGTCCGTAACTGCAGCAAGGAAGGCAGGTGCATCGTCTGCGCCAGTTTGACTGAGCGTGCAGTCCGCTGCTGCGATAGCACGCGCGGCGAGCAACGCGAAGAAGCCTGCCCTGAGGTGGAACCGCATGGTGGGATGAACAGATGCGAGATAGACAGGTGTGCGAGAGTCCTGCCACAGGCGCGCTTTATATACTTACCTACTGGCGAGCGGGCCGTGTCGTAACGGTCCGCTGCGAGAAGCCAGAGCACCTGACGACGCGCGTGAGTTCGTCCGGGCTTTCTCCAATATATGGAGGAAGGTACGCTTCACAGGGCAAAATGACATGGCGTAGCAAAAGGGTCGCAAGTCTGCAAGTCGCAGGACCTCGTAAGTGAGCACGCGGTACAGGATAGCACCGAGGACTCGGGAAAGCTGCTCGTTTAAGAGAGCAGGACCGGGAATCCGCTGACGCTTGATAAAAAAAAGCAGAGGTGTTCGGCTCAGCAAAGGCAGATATCAGGGCAGGCATTCTTCTTTTCGGTCTGCTAGGGTGATATGATACAGATGAGTGTCGAGACCAAGATGGATGAGCTTGCCGCTGTTTGCCGGCGCGAATCCCAGGCGTGTGGCGTGCGTCCGAATTAGGCAGTCCTTGTTTCCTCCTTGATCATGTACGGCCACGGCCCGGGGGCGACAATAGGCGCCCGGACTCTACCCGGATTCTCCGGCCGCGCATAAAAGGCCGCGCGCGCTTCCACAGCCGCAGAACATACCTTGGTCTCGTACCACCACCATCCCATGCGCGGCCCACCACTTCGCGTCCGCCGTCGTCGTTCTCCACGACCACGGCGACGCTCAACTCCCGGAGGCTAGGCGCCATCGCCACATAACTTCACAACGTCACCCGCGCCGCCGTCGCGCTCACTCTCTTCCTCATTGCAGCTCACCAGCATCGTCAACGGCGAAGCCACTCACCTTTGTGGTCTATGAGTCCCCCACGCGCCATGACGGCCCATGTAACCGGGTGCGTGCCTCGACGACGCCCCCGCGCCCCTCAGCTCTCCGTGAATGCGTTGGCTGTGTGGGCTCGTGGGCGGAGGGGTGCGTAGCCGTGGGAGTGACAGGATACCGGCCAGCGGACGCCGCCACGATAAATCATACCTTGAACGGGTGTGTGAGGGCGAGGGGGATTGTCCGCGTAAGCGCCGGCGGGGTTGAAGCACGATCGTCCGGGGCGGTGCTGTTGGGCACTCGAGGAGGGTGTGGGCTGATGGCAAAAGGCGACGCCCTACTCACGAGTAGGGTGGAAGGGTTGCAATGTCTGGCGTCGAAGGAGGTACGTGGTCGCGCTCGCCATATAGTTCATGTCGCTCACTTTATTGCAGGGTCGTTGGCAACGCTACTCGCAAGAATACTCCCACCTCCCGCGATAACATATTATACTCATTGCCACACCAGATCGTCTTTCGCGGACGGCCTATGCGGCCTACATCTGCCAACGATCCCTACCATGCCGGCACATCACGAAGTGTACGACTGGCTACATCCTGCTATGCTCCGCATACTGACTGTACCCTCAGATCCAAGCCACTGGGCAACACTAGCAGTTGTCATGCCACATTGCCTGCCCCAGGTCATTTTGTGGCTTGTAACGATGGTCCCGTTCAACGATCCGTATGTCATACCACAGCGCTTTTCCGAGTCTATGCTGACATCCACAACCCCCTCCGCAGGACTTCCATGAGGTCGTTGTCGCTGGACGTACTCTTGGGCGCGTAGAACATGCAAATGTGGTCTTCGTGGTCTCTGCCTATGTATATGCAGTGCTTTTCATGTTATGCAGTGAATCTGAGCTCTCCCTCCAACTATTCCCTGCTTTATTGCCCTCAGGAAGCTGCAAGCTGTGCGTCTCAAGTACGGTACCACCCGTGGGAAATCTGTCACCATTGTGGTTCCCTGAGTGGACAAGCTATTCCTTCCTATCCACCCCGTTGACTGGCCTTCGTTATTTGCGAGCACGGCTAGTATGTCAGAGCCACCTTCCAAGGCCGCCCGTATGACCTGAGATCGTCGCCCATGGCCACCTGAATCCTCCAATCCACAACCCTCGTCGACCAGGAACTGTCTGGAATCGGTCGAGCCCGGCCCCGAGTGCCATTCGCTCTTATAAGCGTGCCCGCTCGCCATCGCCGGCTATGCGTCTGACAAGCCCCTCCTTCCTCCTCAAGTCTGTAAGTATAGCCGCCATATCGTACTTCGCAGTCCGGTACGCACGACACGCAGCCATGTCGACCTCGCGAACGATCGTTGTGGGCGGCGGTCTCGCCGGTTTGAGTGCGGCGCATACGGCGCTAGAGAATGGCGCCACGGTCGTTTTGCTAGATAAGAAGCCTGCGTGCGTAAACAGTATATGTGAAGGGGGAGGATGGGAAGCTGATCCTGTAATGCAGTCTAGGGGGAAATTCAGTGAAGGCCAGCTCGGGAATCAACGGCGCCGGCACTCCTGCCCAGCAAGCTAACAACATTATCGACACCCCCGAGGCCTTGTGTGTACATGCCCTACTTCCCACATCCTTTCATCCTAACTTCCACCCAGCTACCGCGACACCGAGGCCTCCGCGCGCGACCTCGCTCGCCCCCACCTCATCAAAGCCCTCACCGACCACTCTGCCCCCACCCTCCAATGGCTCGTCGACACCTTCGGCGTTGACCTCTCCCTCGTCACCCGCCTCGGCGGGCACAGCATCCCGCGCACGCACCGTGGAAAGGGCGGCGCGCCCGGCTGGGCGATGACCTCCGCGCTAGTGAAGGCGCTGGAGGCCAAGTCAGACCGTGCGCAAATCGTCAAGGACGCGAAGGTGACGGCGTTGCTGAAGGACGGCGGACGCGTCACGGGCGTCGAGTATGAGGTCGGCGGCGAGAGGCGCACCGAGCATGGGGCTGTGGTGATCGCGACTGGGTGCGTACGCCTGCTTCATTCTCATTCATGTACTAAATCTCTCCCTCAGAGGCTACGCCGCCGACTTCGCCCCCGGCGGCTTTCTCGCGCAGCACCGCGCCGACCTCACCGCGCTCCCCACCACCAACGGCGATCACGCTACCGGCGACGGCCACCGCCTCGCCGCCTCCCTCGGCGGCGCCCTCTGCGACATGGACCAAGTCCAAGTCCACCCCACCGGCTTCGTCGACCCCAAGGACCCCGACGCGAAGACGAAGTTCCTCGCCGCGGAGGCGCTCCGCGGTGTCGGCGGGCTCCTGATCGACAAGAATGGGGCACGCTTCGTCAATGAGCTGGATCGGAGGGACGCGGTGACGGCGGCGATGCAGAAGGCGGAGGCGCCGATTAGGCTGCTGTTGAACCCGCAGGCGGCGGCGGCGTTGGAGGCGCATTGTGAGTGGAGATGATGGGTTAGACGTGGGTGGAAGGCTGATGTATTTGCAGGCAAGTTCTACCAGTCTAAGGGCTTGATGAAGCGGTATGAGAATGCGGCGGAGCTGGCGCAAGACACGGGACTCTCGCTCTCTTCTCTCGAGGCCACATTCAAGTCGCATCAGGCGTATGCCGACGGACGCGAGAAGGACCCCTTCGGGAAGAGTGAGTGCTGCAATCCACCGTCTTGTACTCGAGGTACTGAGCAAGCAACAGGCAACTTCGACAACGCTACCTACACCCTTGACGAGCCGCTGCTGGTAGCGCAGATGACGCCTGTCGTCCACTACGTGCGTGTTCACTTTTGCTTCTCTCCAGCTTTCCAACTAAGCTCATCATCGAAGACCATGGGAGGTATCACCGTTGACGACCAGGCGCGCGTCCTCGACGCATCTGGCGCACCCATTCCTGGCCTCTTCGCCGCTGGCGAGGCGATCGGCGGCGTCCACGGGCGCAATAGGCTCGGCGGCTCGTCGCTGCTTGAGGCAGTAGTGTTCGGCAGGATCGCGGGCAAGAGCTCTACGGCGTAAAAAGATAAGCAACATGATAAAATGTGTATTTGTAAGCTCAATCCGAGAATGAAGTCTCGCAAGGTGTGCATGTCAGGTGCATAGTGTGGCATGGGGGTGTACATGACGGTGGGTACATATAAGAAGGCAGCGGCACCGTGGCACGAAGCCCTGCAAGGTTATCAGCGAAGTGCAAACGAGGATACGAAGTTGGACTTACAGTTGGTGCACAACGTACTTCGCGACGGGAGCAGAGTTGGACGCTTAGATGCATGACTTCGAAGGTGCGGTCGTACGTGCCAGCAGTGCTAGGCCTGTCAGCGAAGGTGAGCATGCGCATTGCGATGTTCACAGTATACTTACGGTTGCATAGTCGCATGACCGCTCAAGTCAGCCTTCGATTAAGCCTTGAGGGCATGGATTCGTGGCAAGTCTGTGTGGTTACAGTGAGCACGCGATAGGGTTGCCAAGGGGACGGGAAGGCTTGCGCTCGAGGATGCTGACAAGACCTGGGGAGTATCCTTGTCAGCGACATGCGATATGTGGCGAGCGCGACCGCGTACCTCCTTCGACGCCAGATACTGCTACCCTTCCGCCCTACTCGTGAGTAGGACGTCGCCTCTTGCCAACGGCCCACACCCTCCTCAAGCGCCCAGCAGCACCGCCCCGGACGATCGTGCTTCAACCCCGCCGGCGCTTACGCAGACATTCCCCCTCGCCCTCACACACCCGTTCAAGGTATGATTTATCGTGGCGGCGTCCGCTGGCCGGTATCCTGTCACTCCCACGGCTACGCACCCCTCCGCCCACGGGCCCACACAGCCAACGCATTCACGGAGAGCTGAGGGGCGCGGGGGCGTCGTCGAGGCACGCACCCGGTTACATGGGCCGTCATGGCGCGTGGGGGACCCATAGACCACAAAGGTGAGTGGCTTCGCCGTTGACGATGCTGGTGAGCTACTTTGAGAAGAGAAGTGAGCGCGACGGCGGCGCGGGTGAGGTTGTGAAGTTATGTGGCGATGGCGCTTAGCCGCCAAGAGTTGAGCGTCGCCGTGGTCGTGTAGAACGACGACGGCGGACGCGAAGTGGTGGGCCGCGCATGGGTCGGTGGTGGTACGAGACCAAGGTATGTTCTGCGGCCGTGGAAGAGCGCTCAGCCTTTTATGCGCGGCCGGAGGCTCCGGGCGCCTATTGTCGGTGTCGGGCCGGAACCGGTGCCCGAGTTGGGCAACAAGGACTGCCATTCTGGGAAATCTTCTCCCCACATGTGTGATCAGCGGGAGTATATTTGCTTCCGCAATTTCCACCCATTTGAGTCCCAGAAGGATTACACAAAGTCATTGCCAACATGCATGCTCAGGAATACATAGTGTAAGTTATACTGATACAAAGGAGAGCTATGATACGACATCAATATGCACGTAGCATCCATCACACAAGCTCGTTTAGTCCAAAGGGAAGAAATCACGAACGAGCTGCTCAACAGCACATGGAAGCCCTTCCTTATACACTGTCGAGGGTACCTTTCTCCTCTCCTCGTAGAGCCACTGACCGTAGATACTCGGCGCAATCCGCTCCCTATTCGACGCGATCCCAAGCGCGATGTCAATGCCGACCAGATCGACGTCCTCCTTTGTCAGAGCCTCGACTCGCTGAACGATATCTTTCAGAACGCCGTGATACCACTGAGAGCTGTTTGTCAGGGCTATCTTCATCTATGACGAGTTGACGCAGGCCGCACGCACCTTGCTTACGCTGTAGGCTCGCCCGAGCCGAAAGCGCTGGTCGCGAGTCATGTCCATCTTCCCCATCTTCAAAACCGCAAGCTGTCGGACGTCGTCAAAGTCCCACATGGTCGCCAGTTTGAGGACAGCCGTCCATTGCTCCTGCGTCAAGTCGTTATCGGGTCGTAAGGCGTTTCTGGGGCGATATCAGACTTGCGTCGTTGACCACGATGATATACACTACGCACCTAGGAAGCAGTATCCGTAGGAATTGTCGGAATTCTTCGTCAGTCGCACCCTCCAGAACCACGGGGTGCTCGTCGCTGCAGCCCTCCGTATCCAGTCCTTGGCCAGGAGGAAGGGTGAACATGGAAGCGAAGACGGCCGAACCGCCCTCGAAAGCATAGCGAGGGACACGGAAAAGGGTATCTGATACCTGGAAACAAGTCAGTACATCGAGGACGTCGTGAAAGCCCTCGACGCACTCGGAAAGTTACGACGTCCAGATAAAACGTGTCATCTCGTCGAGAAGCCGACGCCTCGCCACATTGGAGGACGCTGTTCTGTTCATGGATCGAGGGTTGCGCCATGGGAAGATGGAGGGGGAAGTGATAGAGCGAAGTCAGCGAATCTACCTTCTTGTAAGTGAAGTACACGTTGGTCACGGCAGCCCCCAACGAGGCCTCTATCGCGGGCCGCACAAGGATCGCATGTTCGTAGGCGACGAACGGGTGACGACCCTGTTTGCGGCACCTTGAGCATACATCACTTGTAAGAGGGCACGCACCTTGCTCCCCCTCCATTGTCACTAGAAGGGATGGAGCATGCAGGAGTACAGAAGCGCGAACGAAGTGTGGTTGGCCGTCGCTCGAACCCTCCGTGCGGAGGTTGTGTATCACCGGCCCTGAGATGGGAGGAGGGTAGCCGTTCTCATGCGTACGAGGCGCTCGGGTGCAGGCAGCAGGGAATCGGCCTCCCCTATCACGGCAAACTCGAGAGGGACGCTTGAGGGTTGTTTTCAACGGGGTTGGTGGAGTCAGATTGCTGTTAGGACAGCCCCGACATCAGAGCCGGTACTCAATCAAGCGTTCTGCAGTCTGATTCTCTCGCGCTAGCGCTGAGTAGCAGCGATGCGAATGGGACAGATGAGCTCAGAGGAAACGATCGCTAAGCCCGGCCTTTGCCGTTACCGTTCGGCAGTTGCCGCCACAAATGTACGCTTTACTTCAAATCTACCTTGGCCTGTACTTTCGTCTTTCTTGCGCCTATGTTCCCGGTACTGATCGCAGCTTCGTTCGTTATGAGACATTGTACCTTCAATTTGACGAGCCGCTGCGCCTCCGTTTTCGATACGATTGTCTCAGGGTCTTCGACACGACACGCCATCCCCATTGACACATTTTCCTCATACCCTACAATTGGAGAGAACCCCTTCAAATACCACTTCGCCACCTCAAAGTCATACGGCGATGCGCTTCCTGAAATGTGCACACTGGAGGTGACGCTGCTGCTTGGCATGTACGCCAGATTTCCTTTGATGTACAACTCTGCTTCAAAAGGCTATTCACAGCGTAGCCGCTATGCTGAGGCCGTCCTGAACGCGGGAGAGGAGAGCAGGAACTCGTTCACTCGCTTCAGGGTCGTGCGAGACGGATTGGCCTGAGGACGGCTGGCAATGACCCATTCCAGCCGTCGCCGGATTGTCTTCTTGTCAAGATCGCAATTTGCTATAGGAAGGACTTAGCATTCGAGCTATGACCGTGTCAGCGTACTTACATGATGGCGAATACCGCCCCTCGTCGTCGAAGTTTAGCTGGAGGGCAGCCACGGCGACACCCACGCCCAAGTCCGCTCCTGTGTCGCATGCGATGCATACATTCTTGCCGGCCGACAGCGCCGAGCTGATAAAAGAGGTCGCCTGCGGCAAGACAGCCTTCAGGTATTCCATCTGTGCATTTTTGGAAGTCATGGAGTAGACGCGAGTGTTGGTTGAGACGGGCAATGGCCGGCGGGTTTGTGTGACGAGGACGTAAGCCATATCCTCCTGCCCTTCGTTCGCAGCGACTGAGTCGCCATCTAGAGGCAGGTCGTCAATCGCGCAGACCAAGATGCGCCCGGAGACCTTTTCTACGGGTGACGGTCTTGTGCGTGATGCGCCGGGACGCGCAGGCACGGCAGCGCATAACCTGTCTACGAGGGGCGCCAGCTCGTCTCTTGTTGCAGCGACAATTTCTCGATGGTGCTTCCAAAATATCGCGGGCGTTAAACCCTTGCCTGAGGTCAGCAAAGGGCATATCACATTGTGAATTACAGCGCTCACCTTTCCCCACAGTTCGTGATCGTCTCCAGATCCCTGGACGTAGGCGAAGCCGTCTCCCCGCCTCTCGACTCCATTCTCGACTTGACGAGATGCAGATACGCAGATGATGGGCAGCGCGTCGACTTGAAGGGCATTCAAAGAGGGAAAAGTCGAGGACGCCGGCGTGATCCACACCGGACGTAAGGGCAGAGGAAGATCGGGTAGAGAGAACGAAGATTGCTGAGAGAACATTAGAGAACGAGGAAATTCTTGGGTGAGCAAAATCAGGGCCTACGGCAAGATCGATCGCCCATCGATCTAGTTTCTCCTCAATTTGAGCGTGCTCTTGCCGGCTGACGACCAAAAGCGGCGTATACAGTGCTGTA
The DNA here is from genome assembly GCF_000143185.2 of Schizophyllum commune H4-8. NCBI lineage: Eukaryota > Fungi > Basidiomycota > Agaricomycetes > Agaricales > Schizophyllaceae > Schizophyllum > Schizophyllum commune. The sequence goes on along the minus strand of NW_026089545.1, from coordinate 618,579 downwards.
TCCCAAGAGTCTCGACGCTCGTACACTCCAGGACTTCTCTTCAGGACTGCTCGGTTGATGACGCTGCACCAGATCGGCACGGTCTTTGACAGGGCGTCTGGCATGCGCTTGCCCGCGCGAGTCGAGTCAACGAGGACAAGCCTGATTATACGGCTCGTTAGAGAGGGTATTGAGGTAGGAAAGGAGCACGGGTGCTTACCCTCCCTTCTCCACGATCAGGGGAAGCAGATGCAGATTGGCGCGGCGAAGATTGAAGCTCCAGTTATTCGTGTGTCCATCGGTGGACTTGAAATATGCAGGCGTGTCCATTGCCTAATGGATAGATGATTCACGAGAAGGAGTTACCGAACAAACGTCCCTCTACTCACGATAGATGGACTCGTGTACCATGCGCCGCATCGCAAGTTTGCTGGAAAATTTACTGAATTTGGGGCACTTATGATAACTAGTTGTGATTACTCACGTATGAGCGGAAGACTAGGGAGATGTTTGTGTACCTCATCCACGAACCGAGCATCGTGATCGATGGAATGGAGACGATTATACAAGTCAAGATTTTCTTTGCGGATATGCTCTAGGATGCCCCTGCCACCGTCTTGTGAAAAGAGCAGTTCGGGTACCGCAGCCATCCTGCGATGGATGTACGCGGAGATGGTAGATGATATGAAATTCGCCGTGCCCAGTGTGGTGTAGAGGATCTGCTGAAGAAGTGCGACAAATGGCGAAGTTAGCAGCTGAGTTCAGTGACGGTGAAGGAGAAAGAGCAAAAAGAATCCCTTCTGCCTGGTTCGAACAGGCGACATTCAGATCGCGATTTTTATCCAATTACAGTCTGACGCTCTTCCAACTGAGCTAAGAAGGGTTGTCAGTAAGTGGGGGGCACAAGTTTATATGGAAATCTCGTGGTCAATGCATGCAAAACATCTGTTAAATCTTACCAGAAGCACTCGATCTGAGAATCACCGCGCACAGGAAAGCATTGCGAACGCCCATAAATACTATATACGCCATATACGCAGCCTCAGAACCGCTTCGCGTCGCCATAAAGCCCGCCAAACGGCCCGCTCTTGCCCCCCAGCACACCCGGGCCAAAGCCAGAGCCGAAGCCCGTGTACCGCTGCTTGCGCTTGTACTGCTTGTACCCGTACCACGCGCCGACGCAGACGCCCGCAGCGAGGAAGGCCTTGAAGAAGAGGCCCGTCCAGGTGCCCTTCTTGTTGAGGTTCGGCAGGCGCGGCTTGCCAAGGCGGTCGCGCGAGCTGTTCGGGCTGGAGAGGACGGCGGAGTAGGAGGTGACGGAGATGATGTCGTGCGCGTCGGCGACGTCGCCGGTCATGGCGGTGAACCCGATGTAGGGCGCGGTCGGCAGCTTGACGTTCTGCACCTGGAAGCAGTCCGTCCACTCGTCCCCTGCAACTGTAGGTGAGCGGCTGGCGAGTCGGAAAGTTGAAGTCACGCACAGCCCTTGTACTGGATCTTCACGTCGAGCAGTTTCTCCTTCACGTACGTGATCTTGAGCTTGGTAGCGACCTTGGCGCGGCGGTAATTTGCTGAGCAGCCACCGATCGACTGGCTATCACCGTCGTTGGCGTAGTCGTAGGGTGTCTTTCCGTCGAGGATGACGCCCGAGACGCGTGGGAAGGCGTACGAGTGCCGGGAGTTGGCGTACGTGTCGAGCATGACACCCAGTCCTTCGAAGCGGTCCCCGTTGCCAAATATCGGACCCTCCACCGCGCGCTCCTTGGTGACCCAGACACCAATGCCGTCGCCATACAAATGTGACTTGGAGCCACCGATCTGCCGGGTTCATGTGAGTGGGGGATGGGTCGATGCGTATAACGCTTGTATACCTTAAACTCGACCTCAATGACGAAGTTCGAGGCGGTAAGGGGGAGTCGTGACCATAGCCAGCCCATCTCGGAAGGCTCCATGCGCGTTAACCGAACGTGCTTGTTGGTGTTCTGCGACGGAATGAGGGACCGATCAGAGATGTGGTGAAGCGCGGCGTACGATGTATGCATCTCCGCCAAAATCCCACCATCTGAGGGAAGTACGTGTCAGGCCGAGCGCTGAATGCCATCTAGCAGGATAGCGCACCGGTTTTGCAGGTCTTGGTCAATATAAGGAGCGTATAATGAGTGCGTGCGCAATTGCACTGTCTGCAAGCAAACAATCAGCATTCCCGCTCGCATTTACAGCAGACCAGCAACGCACCCTATCAATGGTGGTGTTCCCAATCTTTATCTCTGCTCTCGCAAGACCCAGCAGCAGCCCAAAGAAAGTCAAGCCCAAGACGGCGAGTTTGTTACAACATGCAGACATTGCTGCAAAAAAATGGCCGCGAGATCCAGCGAGTAGGTGAAGTTTAGAAGTCCGCGGTAAGTGGATATGAGGGTTCCGGAGGCGTTGAGCGGTGAAATTGGACGCGGCGGACGCAGAAAGCCAAGGTCGGAGCGTGACACGACATTCGGGGCCACGTGCGCATCTTCGGTACGGCCCGAGCCCAAGTCCATGACTTGCCTCTAACCCTTACTCAAGTTATCCATCTTCTATAGACTATCCCATTTCTAGGCTCGCGTGCACCAACTATGGCCCCCACGCGCACCGTCCTCGCCCTGCACGGTTACTGTCAGAGCGGTGCCATCTTCAGCAAGCGAGTCAGTCCAGTCTGACGAACTCTATTGTAAGCCAACTCACTGATGTAGGAAAGATAGGCGCGCTCCGGAAGCAGTGCAAGGACGTTGAGTTTGGTAAGTGCAACTACCTTGCATTTGTTGGGTATGCGTAAATGAACTCTTTTCGTGGTAGTCTTCGTAGACGCGCCCCTCATATTAGAGCCCGCCGACATTGCAGGGAGCTTCCCGCAGAATACGGCGACGAAGGTGGAAAGTACGGTGCGTGGGCGGGATCTCTACTATACACAATGTCTTCTAGCTATATGAGATTTTCATCACTTCTTCTCGCCAGTGCTTCTCTTCCTCGCCACTAACATTGCTCCTCTTCTCCTATGCTTATCATTCTTCGCAGGAAGCAGCTCTCGCATCCGTTGGCGCAGCGGAGGTGGCTACGGACGCCTCAATGGTACCGCGCGGGTGGTGGAAGAAGGATCCGACGTCTGACAAGGCGGTTGGGATAGAGAACTCCATCGCGGTGATCAAGGAGGTGCTGCAGAAAAGGCGGTTCGATGTGAGTAGTTTATCGCTTTTGTGGCGAAGGTTTGTGGAGTGACTAACATGCAATTGTTTAGGGCGTACTGGGCTTTAGGTAAATTGCGTCTGATCCTTGTTGAGAGTCACTCTCACAACCTCGGCGTTCAGCCAAGGGGCAGCATTCGCGAATCTCATATCTGCGCTGGTAAGTCGACTCGCATGCACTCGCTGTAATTCAAGCGCTTATACAAAACTTTAAGTTGGAAAGACCGGAGACGTATCCTCCCTTCCTCGTCGACGGGAAGCCACCGCACCCGCCATTGTATGTGTCGAACGACTCCTTTGCGCGCCACATTTGTGACTGACGAACGCAGAGAATTCTGCATCAACGTCGCCGGCTTCAAAGTCCGTGATCCTCTGTTCGCAGAAACCTACGGCGCCGGGTACTCGACGCCTACACTGCATGTCATCGGCCGCAACGACGTCGTAGTCATCCCGGAGCGCAGTCAGACGCTAGTGGACGTCGCGCTGAATGGCCGGCTCGAACTCCATGATGGCGGTACGTTACCTTACTTCGATTTTCCTTGCTTTTCTTCTTTCTTGCATAGAAGAAATCGATCGATGTTTCGCAGGTCACTTCGTACCCTCGAAAGGGCCGTGGCGCAAATTTCTGGAGAGCTACATGCGGCTGGGACCAGCTGCAGGATTACCGTCGCCGTCAGGGAGCGCGGACTCTGCGCCCGCGTCCGGCACGGCAACTCCTATATAGACGAGTCGGGCTCGGCGACGACAAGGATCCCATTCAATGTTCAGTGGCGGTGGCGGCCTTTTGTCAGGGATCCTTACGCATGTTTGGGCTTACCAAACGCGAGATTCGTTCGCTCAGAGGTTCGTTCGCTACGAGGTTCGCTATGAAGGGACCCGCCGGATGACCGGGGCATTAATTCGCGTGGCGGGGTGACAAGGGTGCCGTTGTTGCGGGGATTCCGGGGGCTTCGATGAACGAACCAGAAGTTGGCCAGAAGCAGAGCTAGGGTGAAGGCTGGCGTGATCAGGAAGATCAGCTCGCGCTTGCATTCAGTGTGTTGTTCGTCGTCGATCCGTCGGGTGCGTGCCGCCTGCCCACGCACACGCCGTCCGGGCTGTGCACTCGCGGGTTTCTTGTTGTTTTCGAGGTTTTGTGTTGTTTTTGTGAAGTTCTTGTCGTGAAGGGGGTCGTGAACCGAAATTGCGACCTTTCATAGCTGCAAAAGAAGCAGAAAGAATAGAGAGCAAACAGGATCAAATAGTGACCGGCGATGACCGTTGATGAACAAACAAGGAAAAATAGCGGGGGTTTTATGTTTGACGCCGACCATCTCTCCCTCACACCTTTCTGAACGCGTATATCCTCCAAGATGGCGAGCTGGGCACCGGAGCCGGGTGGTCTTCAACAAATCCTGACCACGATCCATGAATCGACGGACATGAACGTCCAGGTCCAGAAAAACATCACCTTCGTACGCCCGCCAGCTTCGGTGGCGGCAAGATGCTTACTTTCATTTCCAGCGCCTCAATGAATTCACGCGTTCTCCAGAGTATATAGCCTATCTGGCCTATATTCTCTCCGCCATGACCCAGGAGGAAGAGAGGATCCGCTCGATTGCGGGCTACCTGCTCAAGAACAATGCGCGCCTGATCCTCATGGCGTCGCCCGAAGTTATGGCCTACGTCAAGTCCGCGGTGCTCACCGCGTTCACGGATGACTCGATCATGGTCCGCAATGCGGCTGGACAGGACGTCGTCGCGTTCCTCGGCGTCCTGGAACCCCGCAACTGGCCGGAGTGTCTCGCCGCGCTTGTTAACCTCCTGGACTCCCCGGACCTCGACAAGCAGGAGGTGCGTGGCAAAGCTGATTTCAATGACCTCTACTAACACCCGTCACAGGCTGCCTTCAACGTGCTCGAGAAGGCCTGCGAAGACTTCCCTCGCAAGCTCGATGTTGACATCTCGGGCCAACGCCCCCTCGACTACATGATCCCCAAGTTCCTCTCCCTCGCCGACCATCCATCAGCCAAGATGCGCTCACACGCGGTCGCCTGCCTCTCCTACTTTGTGCCCACCAACTGCCAATCCCTTTATGTGCACGTCGATCTCTTCATTGCCACGCTGTTCAAGCGCGCGTCTGACGACGACCCCTCCGTCCGCCGCCACGTGTGCCAAGCGCTCGTCCTCCTCCTCGCCGCACGGCCCGAGAAGCTCATGCCGGAGATGGTCAACGTCGCCGAGTACATGCTCTACTCGACAAAGGACCAGAACGAGAACGTGGCGCTCGAGGCGTGCGAATTCTGGCTCACGTTCGCGGAAGACGCGGACCTCTCCGTCTACCTCCAGCCATTATTAGGCAAGGTCGCGCCGGTCCTACTCGATTGTATGGTCTATGGCGAGGACGACCTTCTATGGCTCGAAGGCGATACCGAGGACTCGCATGTGCCGGATAAAGAAACGGACATCAAGCCCCGGTTCTATGGCGGCAAGTCACACGGCTACGAACACGACGGCAGCGATGCGCCCGGCGTGAACGGCGAGCCCAAGCGCATCGGTGCTTACGGGGAGGAGACGCTGGATGACGAGGACGAGGATGACTACGACCTCGATGACGACGACTTCGCCGACGAGATGTCGACGGAGTGGAACCTCCGGAAGTGCGCCGCAGCAGCGCTCGACGTCCTCGCTGTGCGCTTCGGGCCGGAACTGCTGAATGTCCTGCTTGGCCCGCTGAAGGACAAGCTATGGAGCAACGACTGGCTGCAGCGGGAGAGCGGGATCCTCGCGTTAGGCGCCATGGCAGAAGGTGCGCGACAGACAAGCTTTTGACACGATCTGCAGAAGCTCATCACACTTCATACAGGCTGTATCGACGCGATCGAGCCGCATCTGCCAACGCTGATCCCGTACCTCATAGGCATGCTCAACGACCCCAAGGTCAGCTGACCGCGCTCTGTCTGGGTATGCCTGGCTGACGATCTACAGCCCCTCGTGCGGTCGATAACCTGCTGGACCCTTGGGCGGTATGCCAGCTGGGTCACGCAACCCATCTCGCCGGAGCACAAGTCCCAGTACTTTGTTCCGACAATGGAAGGGGTGAGTCCACTGTATCCCGCTTTTCCTTCATCCCGTACTTACGTCGCTCTAAGCTTCTGCGCATGGTGCTCGACAACAACAAGCGAGTGCAAGAGGCGGGTTGCAGCGCATTTGCTACACTCGAGGAGGACGCAGGCATCGAGCTCGTGCCGTATTTGGAACCCATACTACGCAACCTGGTGTTTGCGTTCGACAAGTACCAGCATAAGAACATGCTGATCTTGTACGACGCCATCGGCACCCTTGCGGACGCCGTCGGGCGCGCTCTGCAGAACCCCACATATGTGGAGATCTTGATGCCGCCATTAACTGGCCGCTGGGCGAAGTTACGGGATGATGATGAGGATCTCATCCCTTTGTTGGAGGTAAGTCCTGTGACGAGTTGATCACGGCCGATGTTGATATGTTCGTTAGTGTCTGGCGTCGGTGACCATCGCCATGGGCTCGGGCTTCCTCCCATACGCACCACCAGTCTTCGAGCGATGCAGCAGCATCATCCACCATTCCCTCCTTCAGTACCAGGCCTACCAGCAGAATCCCGACATGGAGGAGCCCGAGAAGGGCTTCCTCGTCGTTGCGCTCGACCTCTTATCCGGCCTCACTCAGGGCCTCGGCATGTCCCTCGAGCCGCTCATCAACGCCGGCAACCCGAACCTGCTCAGCCTGATCACCATCTGCCTCAAGCACCCGCAGGCGTCTGTGCGACAGTCCGCGTACGCGCTCGTCGGCGATATGGCGATGAGCTGCTTCGTGCTGCTCCGGCCGCACATGCCGAATATCATGTCGGAGCTCATCATGCAGCTCGATCCGGAGCCCAAGTTCGAGTTCATCAGCGCGTCGAACAATGCGGCGTGGTCGGTGGGCGAGGTTGCGCTGCGGTATGGGCGGGGTGAGTGCCTACTGACAATATTATATCGGTACATTATCTGACGTTCATGCAGAGGACCCCGAGTTTGCGCAATGGGTCGGACCGCTGATCCAGCGATTGGTGCCCATATTGCTGCACCCGAAGGCGCCGCGCAGCTTGCATGAGAACGCTGCAGTCTCAATAGGGCGCATCGGGTTGATGCACCCGAGCTTGGTTGCGCCGCATTTGGGCGAATTCGCTCAAGCTTGGTGCCAGGCCTTGTACGAGATCCGCGACAACGAGGAGAAGGACTCTGCGTTCCGTGGTCTCTGCACTCTCGTGCAGGCGAACCCTGCGGGCATCTCGAAGGTTTGTCGTCGCCCTCTGTCCCCCCTCCGCCTGTACTCACAATATTATCAGTGCCTCCTCTGGTTCTGCAACGCCATTGTGCGGTGGAATCAGCCATCGGCGGAGCTGAACAGCATGTTCCAGCATCTCCTCCAGAGCTTCAAGGCTCAGGATGAGGCCGCATGGGCTGCCCAGGTTGCCTCCTTCCCGCCCGTCATCCAGGAACGTCTGTCCGCGCGGTATGGTGTTTGAAGTAGTGTGTCCAACCCAATATATTTTGTCTGCTTAGCTATCTACCCGCCCGAGCCCCGCCCTACGCTGTGTTCTCCTTTTGTTTTCATCGTACGTACCTGTCTGTTTACCTACCTACCGTCTGTCTCCCGTCTCCCTCTACCTGGCGTTTGTCTGTCTGTATCCCCGCGGCTCGGTGTCTTGCAACCCTCATCCCGGAATCTCGTTGCATCGTTCCCTTCTTGGCGCGCTCATTCATCCTCTCGTCAACCCAACCAAGCCAATATCCTCGTCTGTAGTAGCTACCGTGTTTGTCCGTCTCGTCATGCGCTTTCGTCAAAGCAATTTTTACGTACCATTATTACTGTACCGTCATTCTTCTGCTTCCGTTACCTACCTACGTACTTACTTACCTACATACATACCTACCTACTAGCTACCTCCTTACCTACCTACATACGTTCCGTAACTTACCAGTAGATACAATTAGCATGGGCATCTGTTTTCATAGCGAAACAAACAAATCACGAATTTTGACGACCACTTTGGGTGACACGGGCATTGGGAAGAGATTAGATTGTCAGGCTCTGGTTTTGGAGGGGAAAGTACATTTGTTCTCTTCTCGTGTTACTGACTATCACTACAGCATCTAGATATCCCTCGCCTCGTCCACGTTCAGAATCAGGGTCGTGAAGAACCTGATGATCTCGAGGAAATCGTCTGCCTCGATATCTGTGGCAGCGGCGTCAGCGCCCTCTCCTGTAATATTTACCATCGCAGACCACTCACTCTCGTTGACGGTGTGCACGCCAGACGCCAGACCCCCTCCGGTGCCCGAGTTCCGGTGGTTGTAGCGGAAGATATGCGGCGTCAGGTCCCAGTAGAACCGCGTATCTGCAAGGCGGAATCAGTCAACAGCTCATACACAAGCCCACACCATCTTCCAATCCAAATCTCAGGATGAGGGCCACACTCACCCGTATTCCCCGACGGCACCCCCGGCGCGACCACGATATCCTCGCCCACCTGCGCCGCGTGCACCGCCTTGATCGTCCCGCCGAGCAGGTTCCACGGATTCGAGTCCGCGGAGAACGGCGTGACGGGCGCGGGGTCGAGGAAGAACTGGTCCTTGGAGCCGATGACCAGTTTCCCGAAGGACGGGTACGCAGAGTCGGAAAGGGTCTCGCCGAAGGCCTCCAGGGTGAGGTTGAACTTCTCGGCGATGGGGCGGGCGCGGGCGATGTCGCCGGCCTGGATGGCAGAGGAGTTGCTGCTGGTCGAGATACGGTGGTTGATGACGACGAAGGCCTGTTCGGGGAGGGCGTTCGACTTGACGCCGCCGCCGACGCTGCGAGCATGTCAGCAAGCCGCCTCATCATCGAATGGGCGGCGCATGATCAAGCGCCCATAATCATAAAGCACCCATAATCATCAAGCGCCCAATTATCGTCGAATGCCCACAGACCCCAAAAACAGCTCACACTCACATATCAACCGCCGTCGTCGTCCCCAGCGACGCCTTGTGGAAATTGTTCGTCTTGAAGACATAATCCTCCAGCTCCTTCAGCGCCTTCTCGTCCGTCGCCGACCTCTTGATCAGGTCCTTGAGCGACGCGTCGAGCTCCTTGCCGTGCTCGGCGTAGCACTGGTAGTCGGCGTAGATGGGGTGGTCGCGGACCTTCAGGGATCGTTAGTACCGTGATTACACGAGTCGTCAGTCAGACCTCTCGGCACAAGGAGACAACGAGATTATTCGGCAGAAGGAGACAACGAGGTTGCTGAGCAGGAGGCAGGGACGGGCGCAGATAGAGAGCAAAGTACACACCAAAGTGGAACCATACGGCTGATCCTCAAAAGCCACGATGAGCTGGGCCAAAATCCCGATCGACGTATGCGGCGGCGGCACCGAACTGTGCCCGCCCGGCGAGTCGACCTCGAAGCGGATGGTGATGCTGCCTGGTCGATCGTTGAGCACAGAGATCATGCTTGTGCGCTTGAGATCGGCGACCCGCGCAAGAACACCTTACCTTTCTCCGCAATCCCCGGCGTAGCAAAGACCGTGCCGAACTGTTCGACGTAGCCACCTGGGGCTTTCTCTTCAGCATGAAGTGTAGATGTAGTTGAGTAGAGCAGGGTACTCACCACCCTCGTCAATGAGCAGCGCAAAGTAGTCCTCGCCGTACTTGTCGAGGAGGTACTTCCCGATTTGCTTCGCGCCCTGGGAGCCTTGTCACTTATTGGAAAGTAGAGGGGCAGGAAATTGCGCACCCTGCGTCCGCCGCACTCTTCGTCGAAGCCGAAGGCTAGGAAAACCGAGCGGGTTGGCTTGAAGCCTTTCTCAATTAGCAGCTCGACGGCAGCCCTGGACGTATGTTCAGACGGACGAGCACGTCGTAAGCGTCATGAAAACATACAAGGTCCCGATGAGCCCGCTCTTATCGTCACTAGCGCCTCTGCCCCAAATCCTCTCGCCTGCGGGGTCTTGGTAAGCATCCAGCTACCTCGATAGCATCTCGCGTACCATCAAAGTGCCCGGAAAAGGGTGGATGCGTCCATTCATCTACACTTTGTGGGTTCACTGGGACGACATCTGGGGCGGTCGATGATCAGATTGGCTGTATAGTGAGCGATGTAGCGCGGAATGGCTTACCCTGATGCGCGAGCAGGATGAAAGGCTTAAGCGAGTCGTCCGTGCCGGGCCACTCGTACAGAAGTCCATAGGTGTTGATCTTTGTAAGTTTGAGGGAGGAGTGTCTGATGGGAGGTTAGACCACGCATACGCGCACCCAAAACGACACATACACAAGAGGGAATGCCTTCAGAAGGTACTCGTGGAACGGCCCGAACTTTTCCCAGCGCGGGTCCTGCCCAACCTCGTCCAGGTCGTCGTACGTCTCGGTACTGGTTAGGGATGATTAGTACATGCGCAAGATTGCGCAAAGCCGGTATACGCACGACACGCGAATCGCCCCTCCAAGCCAGTCGATCGCTCTCTCCTTCAGCTTCGGCGTGCCGAAGGTGCCATCGAGCTCGTCATACAGCGCCGCGTTCTTCGTGGGGTACAGCGCATCTGGCTGCGCGCAGTACGCCTTCGCCGACGCCTCGATCGCCAGCGTCCTCTCCGCCTGGCTCGAGTAGAGCGCGCTCCGCCCAAAGAGAGCCGCGGCGAGTACGAACGCCAGCAAGCGTAGATACGCCTTCCCAGTCCATCCACTCTGTTGCTTTGCCTCCGACACCGCGGTCGGCAGCAGCGGCTGTGTGTCCTTGCTGCTGCGTATATTGTCCTTGCTGCCAGCGACGTGCACCTCCCGCATTTCGTTCGTTCCCATCGCCGTCTGATTCGTGGGAGTGAGGGACAAGAAGCAGGGACCTCAGCCTGCCCGTGCACGGCGCCGATAAGATATAGGGAGGCCGTCGGTATTTGTGCGCGTCGCGCCGTCGCCATCATGGTTCGGATGAAGTGCTCAGTGGCGCGATACGATATCACAGTGTGATTTGGCCGGTCAGACAATCAGGTGATCGCGTTCTTATGGACCTACAGCGTCACCCAGAGCATTTGTGTCGCCCGAGATGGTATACAGGTAGCTGAGATGCATCCTAGTGTATGCAGGCAGATGAGTACACCATAGAGTCCCTTTACAAGTCGTTCTCGTCCGCATTCAGGATGAGCGTCATGAAGAAGCGCAGCTGCTCCATCCAATAGTCAATGACGATCGCTGTAGCGCAGGTCAGTGCCATTTTCCACCTCCAAACACCTCACACATACCTTCATTCACCGTATGCACGCCACGATCCAGCCCACCGCCCGTGCTTACATCCTTCCCACCATTCTGGTGCGCGTAGCGGAAGATATGTGGCGTGAGATCCCAGTAGAAGCGCGTATCTGAAGAACAACGCCTTCAGCATTTGACGCCATATACGAGGCGTACCTGGCCGCCCTAAAGGAGCACAAGCGCCCCGAAGGAACACAAGCGCCCCGAAGGAACACAAGGACGGCCTCGCCGAATCAATCAACGGACAGCCCAACTCACCAGTATTGCCCGTCCCCATCCCCGGCGCCACGATGATGTTATCCGCGCCCTCGATCCCCCTTTGCGCGTTGAACGTCGTCTTGATCGTGCCCGACAGCACGCGCCACGGGGCCGAGTCGAGCGTCGTCGGCGTCACCGGCGCGGGCTCGAGCGGCGTGGTGAAGGCGGCGCTCAGCGTGAGGGTGCCGGAGGAGGGGGCGTCTGCGCTAGACAGGGCGTCTGCGCTGGACACCTGTTTATCGAACGCGGTGTAGGTGAGGTTGAACTCCTCAGCGAGCGCGGCGAGGCGCTTCGTGTCGAAGTCCATGGTTTGAGAGGTTGAGCTGGCAGGGAATCAGGCTCGGTCTTGGACGATACGTTGGAGGTAGATATACACACCTCTGAGTCGAGATACGGTGATTCACGATCCCGTAAGCTTCCTCCGGCAGCGCGTTCGACTTGACACCGCCGTTGATCCTGTCGAGTGCTAGTTAGTTTAGATTCCTTTCTAAAGGGCAGAAAGCGCACATGGTGATCGCCTGCGTCGTCTGGATCATGCTCTTGTAGAACTTGTTCTGGAACAGGATCTTCTCGAGCCCCTTAAGTGCCGCGTTCGACTTTTGCGACGCCTTGATCAGCGCACGCAGCGGCGCTGACACCTGCGCGCCGTGCTGGCCATAGCACTGCCAGGTTTTGTACAGGGTGTCGTCGCGGGTCTGCAGTACCGGTTAGGAGACAACGCTATAACCCTTAGGGTCTAAGAGAGTTCCCACTCACCAACTCCACCCCAAACGGCTCCTCCTCATACCTCCGCAACAGACTCGCCAACACCCCGATACTCGTATGCGCCGGTGGCACACTCGAGTGCCCGCCCGGCGTCCGCACCTCCACCTTCGTGTCCATGTACCCCTTCTCCGCCACGCTCGGCGTCGCGAACGTCGTGCCGTACTCCTCCACGTACCCGCCGCCCTCGTCTACTAGTAGTGCGAAGGAGTTGGGCCCCCACACGGAGTAGAGGTGGTCGAAGATTTTGCCGGCGCCCTCGAGGCCGGAGGATTCCTCGTCGAAGCCGAACGCGAGGACGACGGTGCGCGTGGGGGTGAAGCTGTGCTCGAGGAGGAGCTCGACGATGGACATGAGGCCGATGAGGCCGCTCTTGTCGTCGTTGGAGCCGCGGCCCCAAAGTTTGTAGCCTGTGAAGCTTGATGAGGTTTATCGTATGTAGCAAGGAGGAAGTCAGCTTACCATCATAGTAGCCCGAGAACGGAGGGTGCGTCCACTCGTCTACCGTGCGGCGTTCAACGGGTACAACGTCTGCACTGCGTCAGAATTGGGGGAGACCAGAGGTATGCAGACACACACCTTGATGCGCGGCAAGCAATATCGGTTTCAGTGACGAATCGCTGCCCGTCCACTCGAAGACAAGGCCGTACGTGTTGACCTTCGTCAATTTCAGCTTCGAGTGACTGCGAAGCACAGCCAATTGAGCATTCATAACACAGAAGGGAAGGACTGTGCGCACACTAGAGGATACGCTTCGGCAAGGTAGTCGTGGAAGGGCTGGAATACATCCCATCGCGGGTCGACACCGATCTCGTCCTGCCCGTCGTACACCTCCGTCCTAGGCACATCGTCGAGTCAGCTCTCACAGGCGCCAGAGCACGCAAGGGGGGAGGGGGGCGATACTCACGGGACCCGAACCGCGCCACCCAGCCACTCGATCGCGCGAGCGCGCGTCTCATTCTTCCCAAGCACCTCCCCAAGTTTGGTGTACACCTCCGCGTTCTTGATCGGCGCGAGCGTCCCCGCTTGCGGGCACTGCGCCGGCGCGTCCTGCCATAGATCGACGAAGGGAGTGACAACTGCGGAGCCCTGCGTGAAGGCGAGGAGCGCGAAGGCGCTAGTGGCGAGCAGGATGCGGCCGAGGGTGATCTTGGGGCTCTTGCGCGCAGCGGGTGGCTGCAAAGCGAGGGGAAGCTCGGTCTTCTCCTGCATCGTGCGTGACAGTCGGAAAGGAGGAAGAGCAATGGGCAGGCTGAGCGGCTTTAGCCCTGCTCGACGCCGCGAGTCATCTTATCGACATTGCCGGCGGCGAGATCAACGCATGACCCACAAGAAGATAAGGTTCGTTATTCCGAGGATGTCGAAGTGCTGTGGTGACTGCTCCCACTTCGGCAGTCTGCAGCAGGAGAGCGTCTGAGGACTGCGTCTGCCTGAGGGAATGATGTACGTCCGCGACAATCGTCAAGGGAACAAATATTTGTTCCCTTCGATTGCTGCGTCACAGTCATGTGACCGCGCCTGTACGCGTCTTGTTCCTGACAGTCACACAGTACAGTAACTGGCGTGCGGCGGGACCTACTCTCGCTCTGTGCCCGGCTATAACAAGCGGCTCGCTTGGATTGTTTTCGGAGACACCACTTTTCGGTCATCCTCGAACGGACGAACTTCACTTGCCCCTAATCTCAGGTTCTCTCTCGCTCACTCGGTCTTGAGCTGTGAATTATGGTCCACCTGCGCTTGAACGAACGCGAAACGAATCCGAACCCTCACATCAACTTCATCTCTGCTCTTCATGCTCACAGCGAAGAGGACCGGGAGAGCGCTAGACAGCTGCTACTCGCCCTTGCCGCTCAAGTGCGCCCCGTCATGAAAGATCATGGCTTCGCTGTGAACAGTCTGGAAGAGGTATGGTTGACGATTCTCAGGTCAAGAGAATCTTGAATAATTACGAACTTCAGTACGAGCACAACAAGGTCTTTCTAGGCAGAAATTGGAACGCTGGAGAGACGATAGGTATGCCCAACTTCGCGCACGCAGAGGCCTTGCAGCTGACGCAATCACTGAGAAGAGCTCGTTCTACGAAGACCGGACGGCTCGTTCATGCCAACTCACTTCATCATGAGTACCCTTTGCCATGAAGTAAGTTTTTACCTTCACTTTTTTGACCTCCCTTTGACCCTTTCCAGCTAGCACATATCAAGGCAAGCCTACCTTGGCTCGACGTGTTCGCTCTGTCTAACGTTCAATTAGCACATGAACCACGGGCCCGACTTCCAAAAGCTTTGGAAGCAGCTTCGCATCGAGGTGCGTAGCTTGCAAGACCGGGGCTATTACGGGGATGGTGCGACCTACCTGACGCTGCCACCTTCCGCTCACTCATCAACCGCATGCAGGGTACTGGTCCTCCGGCACCCGCCTCGGCGACTCGGCCCAAATAGAGGGTCAGGGCGTCGCATCGAGCGAGTACATGCCTGAGTATATGGTACGCCCTCCCTCCTTTCTCTACCCCTTCTGAACTTTCATCAACTTCCTTCGTCTCCGTTTATCCTGCTGACCTCCACTCCCCCAGTGCGGCGGCGCCCAATCCCGGACACGGCCAACCGCCATACGGCGTCGCCGCGGTGGGCCCCGCCGCCCTCGAGAAACCGTCGCCTCCCTCCACACCGGCCGGCAGACGGCGAAGAGGCGCAAGGCGGGCGCGCGGGTGACATCGAAGTATGCCTTCGAAGGTGAAGGCGCGACGCTGGGTGAAGCGGGCGGGAAGGGCGCGGGGTTCAGAAAGCAGGCTGCCAGGTGGGTTATAGTTCAGGATAACACACCAAAGTGGGTTATGAGGGGCTGACGAGCACTATAGCAAATCAGCCCGCGAGGAGCGCCTGGCAGCGATCGAGAAGAGACTGCGGGGATTGCAGGGGTCGGCTGGTCAGTCGCACAGCTCTGATGGCGCTAGCACGATATGCTCAACAACCGATATCGCAGCCTCCTCAGCTTCCACCACCCCTCCGGAACCATCCCCAGACGTCCTTGAAATCGACTCCGACTCCGACGAAGAGGACCGCATCGAGGAGACTGATTACGAGCGCCGGCAACGACTCAAAGAGGCTGAAGATGGGGGTGATGGAGTAGAAGGAATCATCTCGTGGGACGACTACGCAGACGACTTCATCTTTGGGAAGCCCGGCGGCTCGGCGACCGATCCCACCGGCCCTTCTCCGCCGGCATCCTCGTCGACGCGGACCCCCACTTCCAAGTCGACGCGGACCCCTACTTCCAAGGCCTCGGGATCCGCTACGAAGGGCAAAGCCCCCGCCTCCATCGGCCTCGGGAAGCTCGTCCAGAGCGAGATTGACCTGCGGGAGAAGGAAGCCGTCGGCTTAGCACCCGTCAAGAACGAGGCGACGCGCAAGCTGGGTGGCAGGCCGCAAGCGAGGAAGGGCGAGCGCGCTGAATCAAGTACGGCCTCCGAGTGCGCTGTATCCAGTGCGGCCACCGAGCGCGTTGTGATGAGTACGGTCTCCGAGCGCGCTGCATCAAGTATAGCCTCGAGATCCCCGCCGGTCGCGTCTTCAGCTTCTACCCCTCCCGCTGAAGCGGATATAGAATGGTCTTGTTTGGCTTGTACTTTGTGAGTGGCTCCTGTATCTGCAATGCTATAGTCGGTTAATCGTACATCATGCATCATGGTACACAGCATTAATGCCCCTGGCCATCTCGCGTGCAGTATTTGCGCAACACCGAGAGGAGGAAGTCTTGCAGCATAGCTGTTTCCGACGTCAGTCATCTGTGCAAAGCGAATCTATGATGCTTTCCCCAGTTGCTAATCTACAATCCATATGGTTGAACCCTTGTAATACAAACACCCTGTACAGTATATGCAGTGGTGTCCGTCGATGTCCAGATGCAGATCCTGATTCTGTGCTATGGGTTGCGCCTTTGGCCTTTTTACGCGGCAACGTCGGGCGCGTTCTTGATGAGCTCCATATGAGCCTCGCTACGGGGCACGAGCATGCACTCGAATGGTGCCGGATGACTGTGAACATGGTCAGCAGCTCGTCTTCACACGACCGCAATCGCCAGCCCTCACCGAATCATGAACCCGCAATAATCGCCCTTGATCGGCACCTCCTTCCCATCGCGCTTCAGCGGCACGACCGTGAAGCACGCCAGCACCGACGCCGCCGCGATCCACATCACCGCCTCGCCCAGATACCTCCCCACGCAGATGCGGCGCCCAAACCCGAACGTGAACGGCTCCTGCTTGAGCAGCTCGGGCTCGAGGTAGCGCTCCGGCTTGAACGCCTCGGGCTCGGGGAACATCTCCGGGTTGTAGCCCATGCACCACGTGTTGGCGACGAGGGAGGTGCCCTTGGGGATGAACTGGCCCTCGTAGATGATGTCCTGCGTGGTGTCGTGCGGCGTGACGAGCGGGATGGCGGGGTGCATGCGCATGACTTCCTTCAGGATCGCGTCGATGAAGGCTGGGCGAGGGGTCAGGGTCAGTGGGAGGCGGAGGGTGCCGAGGGAGGTCTACGGACGGAGGTGCGGGCGGTCATCGTGGGTTGGGAGGCGCTCGCCGATGACGGCGTCGATCTCGGCCTGCGCGCGAGCCTGGACCTCGGGATGCCGCACCATCTCGAGCAAGAAGGAACGCAGGGTGGAGTTGGTCGTGTCGGCCGCGGCTGAGGATGCTCGCTCAGTACTGCGTCTACGCGGGCAGTCAAATGTACGAACCAGAGAAGGCCATCGCGGTGACGCCCTCCGCGTACTTCTCTTCCTCCTCATTCGTTGCAGACTCGATGAGCTCCTTCGCCCACGATGGCGGTGCCGTACCCTCTGCCTGCACAGCGTCAATGGAGTGTAACAGCTTGTTATTGGGCAACGCACTATGCGCTCTTTCACTACGTTGAAGGGCAATTCGCGCATCTCCTTCACCAGCTGCCTAGACTTGGCTGCTGTGCGGTGGAACGTCGCGCCCGGGAACCATTCCGGAAGGTAGCGCACTGCGAGGATAAGCATTAGCTCCCGAATCACCACGTACAGAGTTTCAGGCCGTACATGGAGGAATGAGGTCCAGAAGCTGGGAACCAGGCAAAATGGCGTCGTCGAGAATGCGGATGGCACTGATCGTGGCGTCCATGATCTTGTCGTGGTCCGCCATGATCTCGATCCCGTAGGTCAAGTAAATCGCCGCCGATGCGACATAGCTGGAGAACGGCGTTCAGGATATGTCTTCGTTCAGGCTGCTTACGCCTTCAGTCCGAAGAGTACGCACAACTCAAAGTGCTTGATGACCTCGGTCGGCTCGGCCTGGAGGTTGCGCAGGAGCTCGCGTGACTTGCGCAGGATGACGGGGTGGAGTTTGGGTATGGCGGGGAGGTTGAACTGCTGGTGGAAGATGCGGCGGCTGCGGCGCCAGTCATCGCCGTACGGCTTCAGGCCGACGTTCACGTCCCAGGCCATCCTGATGGGTTGTTAACGCTCTCTAACCCTGTTTCGCAGTCTAGATGCTTACAGCTTGATCATTGTATTCCCAGGCCGATCGGAGGTGATGCGCGACATCTTCTCCAGCAGGTCGTTTGCCGTCCGCACCGAGTTCACGATCACGATGTGCTTGCCGAGCGCGGTCAAGTGGATGAGCTCCCCGTAGGTCTTGGACCACTCCGTGTACGTCTTGAAGGGCTCCTCGTGTGGCAGTTGGTTCATGTTTCCGATGATGGGTGCGCCCTTCGGCCCCGGCGGGTACGGCAGTTGGTCCTTCTTGGTAAGGACAGAGTAGATGGCGACGCCCGTAGCGAGCGTGCCCACGAGCCCAAGAGACCATGCAGACGGAGCCATCTTCGAGCACGAAGTGAAGAAGGGGGAGGCGAGAGACTAGCAGGAAACCCCCCGCGGATCATGGATGGGGTACTTATAGGGCGCGCTCGGAGTGTATGTATGGCGATGATGCTCGATGATGGCGAGGTGCGCGAGTCGTAGCGTTTCCAATGATAACAACGGTGTGCATGCGGGTCAGGCTGATACGCTCTGCAAGGCCCTGATCTGAGGACCGTCTTTGAGAGCCAGGCCGTCGTGAGCGGCACAAAAGAGCTGAGGGAGGTGAGTTTCATCGGGTGGGCCTTCAATTCAAGAGGTTTCTCCTCGTTCGAAGCTGTTTGTACTCGTCAGATTCAACATAAAGCGCGCCTTTTCTGAACTCGGAGCGCTCACGGAACAGTGCTGGGTCCGTGAACCGTCCAGTGCCGGATGTCGCAAGCGGTGGGTGTTTACAAATGACGCGGGCCAATGCCGATGCCTGCATTGAAGTTTGAGGCAAGAATATGGCTGAGAGCGTCGCCTGGGATTGCTCGAAGCCGTAACTCAGTCGGCGGATGCACAGGACTCGACTGAAGATCGTCGGTAGGAAGCTCGTGCTTGGGCTGAGAAGAGAAGAGAAGGAGTAGGAACAAAAAATCAATGATATAAGCTCGTGGGAAGCGGAGTCCAACTTCGCAATGATCCAACATGGTCAGCAATGTCGCAAGGTGATCAGCAGGCACCTTGTCCACAATCCTTCATCTTCACTCACAGGCAGCCCTACCAAACAAGCCGATAAGGGTGCATGCCCCGAGTGAAGTGAGAATGAAGGGCAAGTCGGATATACTCCACGCAGTTCTTGTAGGGATTTATCCGACTACGCGGTCCTCGTGGCGATCGAAAGCTGGGTCAAGACCGTGCAGCAGACAACTCAGGATGGTAGGCGCTCCGTGGTTCCGTTCCATCACACATATGTGCAAGATGGAAAATCGCAGGGTCCACGCCGATGAAAGTAAGTGACCTAGAAGAAATGAGTATCTTTAGAATGCCGGATTACCTGAAACGGTCTTGAATACCTTCCATTTTGGGACTGAGTGGTGTCACGTGTACTCAATGCGCCCAAAGGGCGGTTCATGCTGCCCGTGAACGTTGCTTCCTCCCTTCGCGCACGCAAATAAACCTTCCTATCCCTCTCATCACTCGAACTTGGACGGAGAAGGGACGATGCAGCTATCGAAGTCCAACATCAACAGCTTTCCAGGCACGCCCACGTGCACAGCCACATGTATGAATGCGCCTCGCCGCCAGCATCCAGCCTTGGCGCGGCCGCATTCCTCTTCTCCCACCCATCGCACGGCAGTCTCCGTCACTGAGCTGGCTGTCTGAGTCTCGCATATCGCGCATCGCCGACCCGCCCTACAGCCACCGGACCATTCAATCGAGACACAGCGTGCTCGGCAGCTACAGGACCGGCTCACGATCTTCTCAGGCGCTTATTGTCCACAGCATTGGCCAGGCGGCGTGCGACCGTATATAATCAAGCACGCCTTCCGGGTCTGAACACCACCTTGGCTCCTTCTGTCATCCACCTACTCCACAAACTATACCCTCCACACCCATCAATCCTCCCGCCATGTCCTTCGCTCGCCGCCCGTCGCACAAGCGTAGCATCTCCCTCGACATCGAGCTGCAGGAGATCGAGGACCCGGTGCAGCCCTCAAAGCACATCGATGAGTCCTTCCGGCGCGTACAGATCCACGGTGCGTGCGCCTGCCCCTGCGCTGGTGTCTCAGACTCACCCCGCTCCCTGCAGTCACCGGCGCCACAGGCCTCCCCTCTCCATCCCGGAGCGCCTCAAAGACCCCCGCAGCCTACGTGCGCGTGAAGTCAGCCGAGTTCGACAACACGCCTGTAACGGTGAACTCAAGCGTCGCGTCACGAAGCACGGATCCGACTTGGGGGGAGAACCTCACTGCGTACGCGACGATATCCTGTATCCCGATCGAAACGGTATACTCAGCTGCTCTACAGCTTTCTGACGCGCACGGACAAACAGATCAGCCTGGCGGTGTACCATCGCGCGGCGTGGCCGGGGAAGCATGTCCAGCTGTGCTACTCGGAGCCGTTCACGATCGACGAGCTGCTCAACATGCCCGGGGCTGACTCCCGCGACACTCGTGCGTACTCCGGATTGCACGTTCTTCGTATCAGCTAACATCACTCTAGCCCTGGCGCTTGACATGAACCTCTCCATCCCGCAACCACTCGGCAGCCCCATGCCCAAACTCTTCATCAACGCACGCGAAATTGCCTCCCAGGAGAGCGCCCTCGTCGCCATAAACCGCTCCAAGGCCCGCCGTCTCGCCGCCATGGCCGCAGGCGGCAAAGACCGCACCACCCGCCTCATCGAATCGGAGAACCTACGACGCGGACGTAGTGTCTCAGTCTCCTTCGCCGACGTCGTCAACAAGGCGAACGAAACGACAAGCGAAGAGACTGTCGCCTCCGTCGTTACCCTTCCACAATGACCTCTCCCGCCTTCATGACACTCTATGTACGACCGTTCTGGTATAGGAAACCATCGTCCCGGTAGATACCCATCCATGCATGCGCTCCGTCCTGTAGCCATACTCGACCGACCGACTGACCTTGCTTTCCTTGTTGGATTGTTCATGCTACGATGCTTGCAACTGCTTTGCTATCGAGGTTTAGTCGAGCTCACGCTCATCTTATCGCTTCACTTGACTTCACTAATAGACGCTTCTTTCATCTCCGGGAGCCATGCCGCGGTTCATCGTCCATTAAATAATTAAGACAACACGCTTTCGCGCGTCTACATGCGTACGAGGTACGTATCCGTGTTTGCTCATGCAGGTAGCTCGAACTTCTGCCCGTGCAAGACCCTAGACGCGCATTAGACCAGCTCGTGCAGAGAACGCAGGTCACTCACTTGGTGACATAAACGTAGAAGAAGTCAAGGTACAAGCCCGTCTGCACCAGTCCCGCAACAATGGCGATCGGGTCCACCTGGCCCTCCGAGAAGTACCTGTATATCCAGTTCGGGATATACAACGCGCGGTACGCGCCCAGGGCAGCGAGGTAGTGCGTCGTGATCGTCTCCGCCTCGCCTGTGCGCTGCAGGATGAAGAGCTGGGGGAGGATGGCGACCGCCTCGAGGAAGATGGAGAAGGACCAGAGGATCTCGGACGGGGTGAACGCGTAGTTGAAGATGAGCGCGAGCACGGCGCACGGGCCGACGAGGTATTCGACCCGGAAGGTGTCGAGCGACGGGTCCTGCGTTGGGCTGGGGGTGATGTCAGCGGCGCGTTGGTGACGGCGGGATGCAAAGCGATCGACGCCTCCCGGAAAATGCGCTGTGGAGTCGGCGAGGCCGGTACGAGCGCCCTCAACATGGCCTGTACGCGAGGGGCGCTCAGGTCATTGTTGTCTGGCGAAGCCTTGTGCTCGTACAGCGCACAAGCTATGCACCGTGAACTCTCCCGACGCAGGCACAACAAGCAGTATGTGCTTTCCTTAGCGCTTGCTAGCGAGCAGCGCGCTTGCAAGTTCTCGCCGCGACTCGACGTGGCACGCCTGGCATCATCTCTCGCGTGGGGAGCGGGGGAGCAGGGGTCGTCTCTCGTTCGCAACAAGCTGGGTTAAAGAGGGGAGAGGAACGCACCGGAAGCGGAATTTCATGAGGTAGAGGATGTAGCAGCTGCTGGCAATGAAGAAGATCTTCATGACGGTGTTGTAGAAGGAGATGTAGCGGGTGAACAGGTCGAGGTAGCGCGTCACGAAGACGGTTACATAGAGCGCCTGGGTCTTGAACGAGATTCCTGGTGTGGGGGTTGAGGTGAGGGGAAATCCAGTAATGTTTAGAGTTCTTGACGCACCTCTACATGACCGCGTCGTGTGGATTTTCTGGATGAGGATGAGGATGGAGGCCAAGTGTGAGAGATCGCCTGCGGGGACGCTGTGGTTGAGTACCCAGTCCGTGCCTTCGATACATTCCGCGCACCAAGAAGTCTGAACAGATTCATGGCGGGCGGGCGTTGCACAGATGAAGGGTCGTGGCGAGGTCGCGGTTTAAACCAAGTCGCTCGCTGCGCGCCGCCAGCTTGACGTGGAGGCCACGTGATTTTAGATTGCCTGCGGCATCTCCCGAGCTTGACACTCCTTGTTTTCTACCGCCATCATGGTCTGCGATGCGACACGTCGAGCAGAGGTCATTCACCCAGGCAAGTTCAGACTTCATTTCTCCTCTCGTGATGCCCTAGTAAAAGGTTCGACTCCCTCGCAATGCCTGCCGCTGCGTAGCGGAACCGCTCTCGTACCCCGCGCCCTTGGATTCGAGCCCATAATTGTCAATTCCCCAGCATGCCGTCTAGAGACCTACGCGGCCTGCTGTAAGGCTCGACAGAAATTTTCGCCTATTGCGACGCCACATAGGCTGCTACGGCCCCGAGAACCGCCGGTCTAGCGAGCAAAGGCGGCGTCGCACACGCGAGGATCACCCTCGCGAACATTCGTCCCAGCTGAGCCCGTGCGGGATATCGCGTCCTTGCGATACCTTTCACCCCGCTCGGGTGGTCTCCGGATGTGGTTATCCTGTATACAGACGAGACAATACACGCACCCGCCATAAGCGCGCAGGCTAGAGCCTATGCCTGTGACGTGTGGTTGCGGGTGCACAAGAGTGCTCGAATTAGTTGAGAGGGTGCGGGCGTGTGTGGTGCAGGGGCTTCTACGTTTGGTGGTTATGCAGCGGGGGAGGCATGAGATCACTCTTCTTCCTGATTTTCTTCTGCTGTGTCGTGGCCACCGTTCTCTTGTTCATTGTGCTGATCCCTTTTCTCTTTAGGTGTTGCCAGCGATGCAAGTAGCTACAACAATATGCCACTTGGATCACCGATTTTCTATAGCGTAGCTTCTATTCGGGCCCTGTGCCTTGTACAACACCTTCTTTGCATCAACCACGAAAGTTCCACGCCTACTTCCCATGGAGACTCCTTCGAGCTACCTTCAGACTACAGGCCGAAGACATCCGACTTGGGACTGTATGCTGAATTTGCAGCTCTGACGAAAGCCTGCCAGAGCGGTGTTCAACATAGGACACACATGATAACCACGTGAGAAGTCGTCCCCGGTCGCCAGAGCAACTGCGCCACCGCCCTGCGATAGGCCGTCGCTCATCTGATCGGAGTGCCAAGCTGCGAACGCGACAACGCGCGGGTGCCGCAGAGCATACTCAGAGAGGCAATATGTAAGTATCGTCCCCGACGGTGACGCCAGTTCACCTCCCTTCCCCTCCTCCTCCATCGTCGGGTCGCCTCGTTCTTTGTTTGCCTGACCCTCCCCCGCGCACGCTCCCCACAGCGTGCAATCACCACGGCGCGCCTTCAGCGCGATCTATCGCGTGTTCCTCGGACACCGCGTACCTTCCTCACGCTCGAGCGGACCAGGCTGCGGCGGCATTACCCCGGTGGCCCGCGCACTCCTGCTGCGCATCGTGGCCCGTCGCGAACCTCCGCCCAGCAACCACGGAAGCCGACCCAAATACTGCTGGGCAGTAGGCTATCGAGTGCCTAGTTGCATGCTCTAGGGACCCCTTTACTTCTATCCGTCTTGACCTCACCTCTCGCGCTCTCCCTCCGTTCTAATCCGTGCAAGCACCTCGACCCGCGCTGGGACCGACTCGCTGACCCGCGCCTCTCGCGCCCCTCAAGACTGGCTTCGACACTCCCGCCCCCGCCACGCTCTCTTTAATCCCCTCTCCCTTCATTCATGTATGGCGGCGGGAGCTCCCTTGACCCTGCTTCTCCTCACAATCATCCTCTGTCTCTCCGCGGTCAACGCGCTCTACATTCCTGTTGATGGTTGTCGCCCGCCCCTCGCCCTCGCCCCGCGCAGCGTGCGCGCCAACGTCCTCCTGGCGCACGCCCCTCTTCTCCCAGCGCCCTTCCTCCCCCGCGACTCCCTCGTGCCTCATGCACCGTATCTCGCCCGCGATGCCAAGGTCGTCAACACAACGGCTGGCCTGCAGGTCGTCGACGGCGAGGGGAATACGGTCGCGCAGGGATCCGCGAGCGATGGAGGCGGCTCAGGTCGTGACGTCTCTGCGATCATCTGGATGGGCGGGACGCTCGCTGTCGGTGTACCCCTGCTGCTCGCGGGCATTCGGGGCTGGCGATTGACCACAGGCGCCGGCATCGGCGTCTCAGCGGCTGTTCTGTGTACGTCCCTTCTCACTATTCTGTGTGGCTATAATGCTAACGTTTTGTCCTGCTCGTGCTTTGCTCATCCTTTCCACACTCTCAATCGCACGACCACTTAGCCTGGGCTGCCTTCATCAATACTCTCAACGACGAAGGGCTTCCCGACCTTGTGCTCACCGCCATCGTCGGCGGCTTCTTCCTCCTCGGCTTCATTCTCGGGCTCTTCAACTTCGCCCGCGGCGCCGCCATTGGGCTCATCGGCATGGCCGGTGGCCTCGCGTTCGGCGTGCGCATCGCGATCATCAAGGAGGGCCTGCTGTTTCCGGTCGACAGCCTGTACGCGATCAACTGGGTCGTGGCAGGGATATTTGGCGCAGCGGGTGGCCTGTTAGTGATCTGGAAACAGCGCGCGGGATTGGTGAGTTGCAATGGCACGGTAGAGAAAGTGAGAAGTGTCAGGCTGACCGGAATCTGGCTTCAGTTGCTAGGCTGCGCTTCGATTGGGTCGTTCTTGACGGGCCTAGGTGTTGACCTCATCCTGAACAAACAAGATGGGATTGGAAGAGGACTCATTCTCCTCTTCGACCGAAATTCGGCGCATCTGGTGGTGCGTGCAAATTGTCGGTGTGAACGCGCAGCCTTACCCATCTATCCTCACAGGATCTAGCCGACGGCTACCATCCTACCCTGCGGACCCGCATCATCATCTACGCCTCTCTCGGCGCGACGTGAGTCCGGTTGTCTGCCGTTCTGTGTAGTATAGACTGACTCATACATACAGTCCCGTTCTGGCCTTCGCGCAGCATCGCATATTCCGCCACCCCTTCTCCCGGAAGTCCGTCCCCGACGACTCTGCGCTGCAAGTGGACTATCGCGACTCCGTTGTCGAGAAGTGGCGCATGACGACGGGCTCCTGGCTACACTCCCTCTGGGACGGCTCGGGAAGCAAGACCGCCAATCCGAACCGCTTCACCGTGAACTAAGTAGCTTTTCCCGTCACTCCTCAGACGTTGCTATCGCATACCTGCTTGAATGACCCGACTTCTCCCTGCGCTCAGCCGCACATTCACACCCTCGCGAGGCAAGCCCTCGACCCTTGCTTTCTCTCTCCGCGGTGTTACCGCTCCCAACGATATCAGTCTGGATACCTGTCGCTCTTTTGACCTCACCTTCGCTTGCACTCTTGCACCTGTACTACCACCATCACTAGATTCGTCTACGTTACCTCTGCTTGTTTTGGCGCTACAGAAGTGTGTAGAGAGATCTATGGACTGTAATCTTCACGAAGTACATACCGCATGTTGTACGGATGTACGGTCTATGTCATCGAAAAAAAAAGCCGTACTGCTTGAATTTGCGGCTTACCATGTCCTGCATCATATAGCGTGGTAAGGGTCACAACGAATGTAGTGTCCGAAGACCGTTATGGTTATATTGGGAACAGAGAACAGGGTAGGTAGTACAAGACGTGTCGAGCTCAACGTGATATATGCTACAGATCCGTGCGATGGCGAACGTGAAAGCACAACAACAAAGACGAGGGTGTACTACGATTGTTCGAAGGGCCGGAAGTAACGATAGGCGTGCCGCTGTGGCTGACTGTGTCGGCCACCGGGCTGCGTTATGGCGCAAGCGCGTTAAGGACGAAGGAGTGCAAGTGCCAGCGCCGGTGATGGCGAGGCTGTTCGCTCGCGCGCGAAGGTCCTCTTGGGAGCGGCAGTGGGTGCGTGCTGAACGTCCTGCTTCATTACTTCGTCGAGGTGGCGGTCGCATCGTATACCAGGTTCAACCCCGTGCCCTCCACGAGCATCGCGTTGAGCTCCTTGAGTGCATCGGGGTCCACCTCGGGGTGCACGCTCCGCATCAGCGGCTGGCGCGCCTCGCAGGCAGCGCCGATGAATCCCCCGAGCCATTTGTCTATTCGGTTCGCCATGCCGCCCACAGTGTTGGCGTCCAGGTCCGCCACGGACTTCAGGTAGCACGCAAAGTCCTCCAAGAACTCGCGCCATTCACCGGATCGGAGGCTGACATCGTGGCGCAGGGCGCGGAGGGTGACGACCTCGAGCTTCTTGAACTCGTTGAAGTGACCGTGGGTGATTTGAGCACTGGAAGTATGGCTGGATGAGTACGTGCAACAGCAAAGCAGAGGGACAGAAAGCACTCACACTCTCGGCTTGCAGTCCGCGAGCGCCTTCCAGGCCAGAATCAAGCTCAACTCGAAGAGGCGCTTGACGACGACCGTCACGCTCTCGTGAAGGCACGGCTCAGCGAGGAGCGGGCTAGGGACCAACCTCCCCGCGAAGCGGAGCGCCGCCAGCAGGGTATGGTCCGCGGGGGCGGCCTCTCGAAGGACTTCCCAAACGGCCTGGATAGCGCCCTGAAACAGCGACCCGTTCGTATCGAAGTGAAGTCTGTACTTCTCATCAGCAAGCCGTATAGTCAAAGCTGTAACAAACGAACTTACGGCTCGTTAGGCTTGTCTTGCGCGGGAGCGATGATGCGACGGAGGAGGTACGGGCCCGCCAACTTTGCGAGGACTGGGTAGTGGCCCATCAGTTCGTACGGCTCTCTGTCAGACTGCCCAGTGATCCCCTCGTTGATGTACCGTCGGCCGGGCTCTGTGAGCTCCCACAGCGACTCCGGCGTAGACATCTCGAAGACGCTGCCGGCGAAGTAGAACATCGGCCGCGCTGAAGGTGTTACTGTCGGCGGGTCCCGCAAGGTGACCATAGTAGGGGGACCGCCGTGCGCCATGGGATTCGGCTGCGAGACAGTCCACTGAACCGCACCGTACGGTGCGCTCTGAGCGGCGAAGTGTTCTGTAGCGATCACACCTCCGAAGGGCTGGGTGAACGCGCCTGGCGCGGGCGGCTGGATGGCCTGCAAGACCCGCCTCGCTGGGTGGGTCGTGGATGATGCTGACTGCGTGCGCATCTCGGTATGGAGGGAAGGGGGTATTCTGGGGTCGGTTGCGCGAAAGCGATAGGTCGTCCAGCAGGGTATGCAGTGCGGAAGCTGCTTTCTCGGCGTCGGCTGGGTATGAGCGTGTCAGGCTCGGTGGCACAGGACACAAGGGCAGACTGGTGACGGTCAATAGACAAGAGCTGCGCCGTTATATACCGCGACCAAGCAATGGTCTGCCACCCGGGCACGTGTATATGGCCAAAAAGTCTGCCTGGAAGGGCGATGATGAGCATCGGTAGATGGCCCCAAGCAACGAGGCGTCGATTGACCCTTGTGCAAGCAGCGTAAGCGCAGTCATTTCTGTGGGGAAGGCGTCAGGATTTGCGGGGAATGAGGCCATTCCAGGTCGAGGCGCACCTGTAAGAGCGTCGACGGGTCATTGTCCTCCTTTTAGGGCAGATCTTCGGCTGGGCTATCGTCATGTAGACTGCGAGATACACTGGCCGAAGAATGGAAGTCTCGCGACCCTGCAGGGCGCTAATCACTTTGAGGCCGGCCCGCTGGGGCCACCAAAGAGAAGACCGGAGCGTTAAAGATGCTGGGCACGAGGCAGACTCGGAGATCGATTGAGGAAAATAAGCGAAATTCACAGCGAGGAAGATAGCGGACGAGATAGGGAAAGCAGGAAGTATGAATACATGGAAGTACAGAAGGAACATATCAGGATACAAAGTCCAACGCTGAGAACGCACTACGAGTGTCCGGAATCCAGTAGTTGATCATCACATCGGTGTGACCAAACAACCTTTGACGCCGAAGTGCTGCAGCACCCGGTTGATATTCGTCACCCCGCCCGGGCTTCCAGGCGCTGAGTCAATCCGATAGGCGCCCATGAGCTTCTTCACCGCGTCCGCTAAGATGGTTGTCAGTATAATACAACCATTGTTCCTCGAGGCGAGGCCAGCTCGACTACGTACGCGTCATGCTCCGCAGCTCTTTCACGGTGGCGGGGCAGGTGGCAGGTATGGTCCCGTCGAGAAGCTGGATCTTCTTCAATGGCACGTCTTCATCCTGCTCTCGAAGGAGGGAGTTCTCCCGGCGAGCTTCACTGGGCGAGGCTGAGAGGACGGTGAAGAGAGGGATCGCAGGACATACGTGTTGTGCAGCTGGATCTGCTTCTCCCGCAGAGTATTCCGCAGAGTCGCAACCTCGCGCTGAATCTTGACGCCGGCGAGCTCCTCGAGGTATCGTTCGGTCTCCTTCGCGACGATATCGTCGACAATCGCGTCGAACCTGTCGTCCACTGCACGCCGCATCAGTACAGATCCCCACTCGAGCGATGCTGCTCACGCACCCATCTTCACGAGCGTTTGAGGAATCTCCTTCTCCAGGGCATCTTCCAGAACGACTTGAGCCAAGATACGCGTGGATAAGACCTGTACGAGAAGCAGGTGTAGAGAGCTCACGTTCGACTTCGCGAAGGGCGTGTTGATGATCCTCCTCTTGCTTGCGCATAAGGGCGGCGAGTCTGCAGACGGTGGTCAAGATCCGGCCACCATATGGAGTAGGCTACACACTGAGCAATCTGACCTTGAACAACGGGGCTATTGTCCAGCTCGTTGAAGTGCTCTGCACGCCCAACCAGCTGCTGGAGAAGATTCTACAGACATTCGTTAGTCAAAGCTCTCCTCGCGCAGACCATAGCGCACCTGCACTTCCACCAGCGCCATTCCTGAGTCTTGCAGCCTCGAGTTCGCGCGCGTTAAGTCTTCCTGCGGTATACCGACCGTGTCTGGCGGTCGACTTTGTACTCCTGCTGGTGTGCCCGAAGAATCCCCCGGAGTGGTTTGCGGATCCGGCCTAGGCATGCTGAGCATTTATTGGGACATCGGCGCTTGTCACTCGACGTGGGCGCTGCGGGATTCTAGGGCGGTGCGAGGGAGTCGAGGACGGAGGGAGAGCGGGTCATGGTGCTGTTGCTGTATACCGCGCGACACGAGGACTCAACGTGCAGGACATGAGGTGCGATAACCGCCGCTATCGTGCAAGATCTGGTTCTATTGCCTAGTACCGACGTAAGATACAAGAGGAAGGTCAAGAAGGCATGGTGGGATTTGGAAGGAAAGACAGGTCGGCATTTTCCGACCGCGTGTAGCCTCGGATTGACTCAGGACTCGGGCGGTTGAAGTGCAGGGAAGTAGGAATAGATTTTGGTATCTAAATCAGCCATGGTCCTACAGCGTAGGCTATCACAAAGCCTAAAAGCATCCACAAAACCATCAACCAAGTCGCCGCCGAGGACGCCTGCAACTCCCCCATCTCCACCGCCTCCAACAACGCATCCTCCACCCCCTTCGCCATCGCATCCATCCCAAACAGCGCCTCCACCCTCGCCCGCGCCGCCTCCGCCATCCGCGTCCTCTCCGCCGGACCCATCCTTGCCATCTCCCCCAGCACGCCCGCCCACACCGCCGCGTCGCCCGGTCTCAGCCACCCCGTCACCCCCTCGACCACGGTCTCTGTCGGCCCGCCCGAGTCGCGCGCGAGCACGGGCAGCCCGCAATACATCGCCTCGCACGGGATGATGCCAAAGTGCTCGTTCGCGGGCGTGTACAGCAGCCCGAGGGCGGCGGGCGAGCGCAAGAGCGCGGTGCGCTGGGCGAGCGTGAAGTTGAGGAGGAAGAGGATGTCGGGGTCGGGGACCTGAATGATGGAGGGCGCGGAGGGTGGGATGACGGAGGGAGAGGGGCTGGTGATGGCGTAGGAAAGGCCATGTTTGGTAGCGAGGGTGGTGAGCAAGGTGAGCGTTGCGACGTTGTCCTCGACGCGAGGGTCGTAGCCGCCGGCGAGGACTAGGCGGCATGAGGCGCGACTAGAGGTGAGGAATTGCGCGAAGGCCTCGATGGCGAGGCCAACGTTCTTCTTTGCCTCGAAGCGGTTGAGTGAGATGAACGTAGGGCGGTCACTGGAGAGCTTTAGTTACAGTGCATAGCAGGAAGTATTATGCACTCACGATTGCACGGCAGCAATATCTGGGTTGCCCGGGTCGACTGGCGCGTCATACGCGCTCAGGTTAATGCCCGGGTGAACGACACGCGTATCCTTGTGTATAGACCTGAACTGCGTCTTGAAGACGCGCGCCGTGAAGTTCGAGTTCGCCAAAATCACATCAGCCTGGCCTTGCAGCTCCCATTAGTATCCCCCCTCAGTCACGCCACCCACACCACATACCAGTAGTCCACTCCTCCAACCAGTCCATCGGCAAACGGTATATTCTCTTCAGCAGGCTCCCCCTCTTCCTCCTCCGCGGGTCCTCCACAAATTCCCCATTCGCCAGCAATTGGTCGGGGAAATGGCAGTAGAACACGACGCGCGTGCCGGCGAACTTGCGCAGCAAAGGGACGCAGGTGGAGAGCTGGTCGACGAAGAAGACGTCGTAGTGGGGGGAGTCGGTAGATATGAGCTTGGTAGTAAGGTGTAGCTGGCGGAGGTGGGCGAAGAGAATGTGGAGCTTCCCGGCTATGGCGCGGGGGAAGGGAGGAACGATGTGCTTGACGGAGAGGGTGCCTGCGAGAAGTCGGTATGAGAAGTAGTTTGTGGGACAGACTGTACACGCACCATCGCGGGTCTCCTCAAAGCAGTGGCCAGGATCGTGGTGGGAGGTGTAGATGTCGACGCTATGTCCCAGCTTCTGCAGCCCGAGTGCCGCGTCCACCACGAGTCTCTCCGCGCCACCTGCGGGCTCGACACCGGTAAGCACAGTGTCGGCTTCAATGCGATCAAAGCGCACCTATTCCCAAGTCAGGATGAATGAATGCGACTTTGAGATTTCTTGCCATGGAGGGGGAAAGTACAATGGACGCGGAACGGCTGTCGTGTCTCGACGGCGGGCCGGGGCGGCCCGTTCTCATGTCACCGCTCTATGCCTCCAACCTCAGTTCATTAGGATGATGCTGGATGTAGTACACATCATTTTGCGTCGCGAAACTAAAGCATGTCTATGGGTCACCTTGAGGCTACTATTCGAGGTGTGTGGAGGAAGGAGAATCTTCTGCCTAGTTTCTTGAAGGGCGTATGCACAATGTTATTTCTACAAAGTCCTTGGGTACTCTAGACCATGCTCATGCAATGGCGTTTAGATATGATGATAGATAGGATGTAGATGCAGTTCTGCAAGCAAATCCATCAGTATGAGGAACAGACATCAGACCAAGTTGCAACTCACTGGCTTGTGTCCCGATCTCGGAAGGACGACTTCACGTTGTCGATATCCTCGTCCGCCTGTCCCTCGCTCGCGTAGTTCATGCCCCGTTGTCTTCTCTGCGTGAAGCACTCGACAGCCATATGGCCCACCACGACCGCCTCCACCCCCGCCGCAATATTCGGAATAAACATCGAAAACCGCGCGATCGGGCTCGCCACAGCGGTCCGTCTGGCAATCCCCAAGACGAACACGACGAACCAGAGCAGCGCGAGTGCACCTAGCGCAAGGACGCTGCGTGCCGCGTATGGGGAGACGAACCAGCGGTGGGTGATGACTGCGTGCGCATGGGTGGAGCGGACCTGCCGCGACGCGGAGATGAGGATGAGGGATTGGAAGGCGGCGCATGCGCCCCCCACGAGTAAATTGAGAGTAAGGGCCCTCCCGTACGCGAGGATGTGTATTGCGCTGTAGATGAGGGAGGCAGCAGCGAGCCCGAGGGACATACGGCTGAGCTGGATGATCTGCCTAGAGGGAAGACGCGGAGGCGTGAAGTGCGTGTCGAAGGACGCAATTTCAGGCGCGTCATCACGTAGGGGAGTTTCCTCTGGTGGAGAGGACATCTTGAGGTCGGATAGGTGCGACTACGTGGACAGAACGATTGCTGAATGTAGACCTTTTGAGGGGACTATTTTTACGGACTCATCGCAGTCCGCAGTCGCTCGTCCGTTCCGAGATGGCGCACAGGCAGACGAAAGGAGCAGACCAAGGAGAATGCGCACTCAAGTCAGCAAGGTCACGAACATGGAAGTGCAGAGAAGGAGAGAGGGAGTGATGGAAGGTGGAGTCTGATATACGAATACTGTTGCGAGTGGCCAACACAGTGCCAAAAAATCTAACGATATGCCCGCCTAGCTCAATCGGATAGAGCGTCAGACTCTTATGATCACTAGGCGATCTGAAGGCTGCGAGTTCGACCCTCGCGGTGGGCTAAGATGCTTTTTGTTTTTCCTTTCGACATCGGCAGAAATCAGCGTAGTGGTGCACGATGTCGTGGCTTCCAATCCATCTGAAGCCAAACGTATATTCGAACGGACGCGCTATGCTGGTTTCTTGTAGAGAAAGCAGCTAGTGGAAGACAGTACAAATATGTACACGAGATGGTCACTACTCGACCTCTTTCTTCTTGTGCTTTCGTTTCCGCTTCTTCGCAGATTGACCGTCGCCTGTTGCATCCGCTGGCACCGCGTCCTCCTCGCGCTCGCGCTTGCCCAAGTTCGATGACGCCTCCTCTTCGTAGACCTCCTCCCCATCGCCTCCACCTTCCACCGCAGCGGCCTTCGCCTTCTTGCGCTCGCTCTTCCCCTTCCGCTTCTTTTTCTTCTCCCCATCCTGCCCGCCTTCGCCCCCAGCCGCAAACGGCATCCGCCCGCCCGTCCGCTCCCCGATCTTGTGCCGCAGCTCGCGGATCTTGTCCGGTCGCTTGGGGTCCCACTTGTTGTCGCGCTTGTACGGGGCGTACTTCTTGATGCTCATGTACTCGTTGAGCTCCTTGTCGGTGGCCATGAGGATCTCGGCCGGGGTGAGGGAGAAGTCTTGCTTGGGGACGCTGACGTAGCGGAAGCGAGTGGGCATGCCGCCGACCTGAACAGGGTGTGAGCATACGCGGGGCATATGGATATAGAAGGAACATACCATATCGTTGAAGTCCAGCCCATACAGTTCGTTCATGTACTCGTCGAGCTTGCGTTTTCGCATCTCCTCCGTGCCGTCCCACTCTTCGTCATCAAAATCAGGCGGCGGCGCGTCCGCATCCATGGCGTCAATGTCAACACCGTCGGCCTCCATATCTTCGTCCTCGTCCTTCTTTTTCTTCTTCTTTTTCTTCTTGTCCTTCTTGGAGGCTGGTTGTGCGTCATCGTCAGACATGGGTATGTCGCCAATGTCGATGTCGTCGTCCCAGGTCGGTTTCTCCTCATCTCCTTCGAAGTCGTCACCGTAGAGGCCGGCCATTTGCCTGTCGTGCGCCTCCGGGTCCCAGTCGGCTTCGAGGTCGAGCTCTTGCAGCGCTGCGGCAGCCGTCAGTACGCAAACTAGTACATCTGCATACAGCACATACCCGCATCGCGCTCCAGGTCCTTACCCCCCTCGCGCCCAATCCTATCCAGCTTCGCCCGAATCTCCTTCATCTTCAACGCCTTCAACCGCCGCACCTCCTCCCTCTTCCGCTGCAGCTCCTCCTCCTTCCTCTGCTTCTTCCTCTCCCTCGCCTCCTTCCGCGGGTTCTCCTCCCGCCGCACCGTCGTCTCAATATTGCGCGGGTACGTCTTGATCGTCGCCGCGTCCGGCTCCTCAAAGCGGAAGTTGTACGAGCTCTCGAAGCGGTCGACGATTTCCTCGAAGTCGGACTCGTCGATGTCGGGGTCCGCGGTGGGCTTGGCGTTCTCGTTATCGGAGGCGTCGCTCTCGGAGTCGGACGAGTTGGGCTCGGCGCGGTGTTTGCCCTTTTCCTTTTTCGAAGATGTGACTTCCTTGTAGGTCGGGATGCGCTTGCTCTCGCGGTCCATCCAGCCGCGGTTGAGGATGTAGCTAGCAAAGAGCGTTAGCAGAGCAAGTGATTGGGCGCTTATTGACAAGACGCACTTCATGAGGAACTCATGGTCCTCCTCCTCCTTCGACTTCCTCCCCTTCTCCTGTCCCTTCTCCGCCTTCTTCTTCTCCTTCTTTTTCTTTTTCTTGGGTGACTCTTCCTCAGCCTCCTCCACCGCAGCAGAGGTGCCCGCCGCGGACTCCACGGAGACCAGATGGGATAGGTCCTCCCCGACTTCGCGCTCAAGGAAGGTGCGGTACTCCTCTTCTTCGCGTTCGAGCTCATCCTTGGTCTTCTCTCGAGGTATCAGGAGGTCGTCCTCGTCATCTGCGCTGTCAACGGCGGTGTGGAATGCAGCGATCGTCTCGTCTCGGAGGGCGCGCTGCTCCTCGACGTGGGTGACGGGCTCTGGTGAGGGTGTGCGCGAACCGCGGTCTAGCGCATTCTCCAGAGCAACCTGGCGCATGGTTACGGGCTTGGACTGGAGGGGAATGAGTGACTGAGAGGAAGGGGGTATGCAGACGCACCTTGTCCTTCGTCAGCCGCGTCTTTGGCTTCACGTCCGCCAGCTTCTGCTGCTCCGCTACATGGAATCAGTCAATGTGTACATAGCATCCAGTCCATATGCGCACCTTGAAAGATATTCGTCTTCGAGTCGTAGATCTCTGGGTCCTTGCGCTTGATCCGCGCGAGCGTGCGCAGGATCGCCGCGTCCACAGCCGGTGTCAGCTCCTCCCCATCCTCATCCTCCGACTCATCAGACTCAGAGTCAGACTCAGAGATATCATCCTCCTCATAGTCCGAGCCGTACTTCGCCTTCACTGCGCGCCACCGATCAGCGGGGGAATTACGCCCTGCGATGTTCAGAACGCACACTTCTCGAGCTCCTGCCGCTCCTTTTTGTACTCGAATGCCTTGGCGTAGTGTTCGTTGATAGTGAGGAGGTTCAGGTCATCCTGCTCTCCCTCAGAGTCGGATAGGAGAGACATTCTCAGAGGCAATGGACGGGGAGCAATGTCAGGAAAAGTTCGACACCCAGTCAATAGCAGGGCTGATCGGGCCACGCACGTGGGGTTGACGCGTCCCGGCCCGGATCCCACTGATCCCGCTGATTTGTACCTTCCTCCCAACCTCCATCATCTCTGAACGGCCTGCACCGCATCGTCCTCAGCAAAATGAGTACCGTACGATCTAATGCACTCGTGTATCTTACGGACACTCCGGTAAGTCTTGTCCCTACTTCAGCACAGCGAAAAGAAAACCGCTGACGCGTCGTTTCAAAGTTTCTGTTCCCCTTCGCGGCGTCCGCGTACCAGATGGTTTCCGGTGTGTCTGAGATACTTAAGGCTCTGCTCATCTTTTCGAAGAAGCTGGAGGCTTGCACTGGTGATGCGGACAAGGAGCTGTGGGCTAAGTATAAGGAGGTTGCGCGAGCGCTGCGCCGATGCGGCGTCGAGAATGCTAACCTTCTGAAGACCCTTGTAGAGCTCATGCGTGCCACGTTCGTACTGACCATGGCCGAGCCCTCAGACCTGAAGCGCGTTCCAGAGATTCAAGTCACTTACGGGCGTTTCCTTGGCCGCCTCACCGCGTTCGTCGACAGCTGCAGCACCGCGAGCAGCCTTTTGCTGGATTTGGATCAGCAAGTCTCCCACGCCCTTTGCTATCCGCCGGTCATCCGCAAGCTCGTGCTCGAGGCCTGGCTTCCGATCATCAAGCACTGCAGCCTGTTCACCCCTTCGCACCGCGCCACCATGCTCACCTCTGGCCGCGACGGGCTCCGCAACATCCAGCACCAGCTCGACCAGCTCCTCGACGTCGCCGACGGGCTTAAGGATGCCGCGTTCAAAGCATGCCTGGCCTTTCGCCTCGACAACGCGCTCCTCAAGGATATCCGGAAGCGCTCGATCTACTGGCGGCGGGCCCTGGAGCGTTCGACGACGATCGTCTTGTGCGAACTACAGGACGCCATCGGTAGGATTGTGATCACGTCGAAGAAGATCAACTCCCATGCGTCGAGCATCTACCTGTAGGTCAGTTCTTCCCATGATTTCCATTTGATTTGCGCAGGCCGACGTCCTTCTCTTTACTAACTGCAGCGCATACGCCTGCGAACGCGGACTGTCGCTGTCTGCTGAATGTACCATCATGAAAGGCTGTGGACGCTTGTTTTGTATAATATCAATATAGCATGCCTGGATGGAGGCACCCTGGATCATCGAGTGAACATGAGGCCTGAAAGCTGCGCGAGCGCGTATTCCGAGTCGCTAAGTCCGAGAGCAAAGCGCCGTACGTTAGTGAAGCGCTTACGGCGAATGCGTTGCTATCGTAGTGGTAAATATCGGACAGCCGATAGGCCATGTCATACACAAAGCTCAGACGCCAGTACATGTCCAATATGTATACTTCGACAATAGCCTGAGCACATCCATCTAAGTTGTCGCTTGCAGCTAGTCATGAGCCATCGAGGTTGTAGAACAGTGGACATAGACATATATGGCGATTGGAACTCAATAAGGTGAATCTCATCACTGGAAGATGTGAATCGTCAATTGAACAACCATGTCTGAGCTAGGTCAACCTACGTCAGGACCGAGAAGAAGGATTCCGTAGCCTATCCTCTGTTCTGCAGATTCCATGGCATGAACGCCCCCACGCAAGTCTCTGGTGACCGCATCGAGGGCGGAACTGAGCGCTGTGCGCGTGTCCTTAGGCTGCGCCCGTATACCAACGAGAACATCAAGCCGGAAGTGGGCGCGGGACTCCGAAGCGTAAGTCCTGAGAAGGCGCATGAGGTCGGCGATTTCGAAGACGGTCAGCCGCACGTCGCCCAGGGTGGAGCGTCCGGCGGTCAGCATGATAGCGCGCGGTGAAAGGTCGATTATCCAGTGCCGCGCGATGAAGGGAAAGAGGTATTTTACCAAGACATAATCAACGATAGATGGGTGGTAGGAAAGTGCATGAACCATGACGGCCTCCGCCTTCACCAAAGCGTCATCGCATCGGCTGGTCAAGTTCAGTACATTTTCGAGGCAGTCCAAGAATGCCTCATAGTGTTTAGCGATCTCCACGATTTGTAGATCGAGCTCGGATTCCACATCCTCAAAGAAACTTGAAATTGCCCTCGTGAAGTCGGAGAGAGCGCTCATCGCGTGCGCCA
The DNA here is from genome assembly GCF_000143185.2 of Schizophyllum commune H4-8. Taxonomy (NCBI): domain Eukaryota; kingdom Fungi; phylum Basidiomycota; class Agaricomycetes; order Agaricales; family Schizophyllaceae; genus Schizophyllum; species Schizophyllum commune. The sequence goes on along the minus strand of NW_026089545.1, from coordinate 581,222 downwards.
CAGCGGTCGCGCAATCACGAAGCTTGTAGATGGCATCTATGAGCGCTCCGTGCACGGACATGTCCGTCGTTGCTTCGGAGAGCTGGCGCGCGACCGTCGGTAGGCAATCCTGAAGCATGAACATCCGGTCGTATATCTGGTGCGTTGGCTCGACGAAGGGGAAGAGGTGCTGATACGCGATGTTGAGTACACAACCAAGGATCAAAAGCCTCTCAGCTCACCTCAACCTCAGAGATGTAGACCATCGAGGAAAATTCAGTCGAGGTGATTACGATGCTGTTGACGGCGCTTGAGAACCAAAGGGCGTGGCATCAAGCGCCGGAATCGAACGTGGGCGCCAATTCGGCCGGCATTCGCCGAGTTCAAGTTGCTTCCGCATTGCGTGGGGACTTTCGCCGTATACCTATGGTCGGAAGCGCACGTCCGACGTGGACGCTTATCTCGTAACGTCTTGCTGCGAATTCAGGGTCTGCGACAGTCATATTGGCGCTCGAAAGGCCGAGAGATAGGTGCTGAACGTCACGGATGTCTGCGAAGCCCTGGATTTAAAGACTAATACATATTCAGGATGAGCTCTACGTGTCCGTACAGGTACAGAACAAAGCTACACGACACGGCCGTATGCAGCCATACCTCGACCTCAGGAGTTATGCAGCGATAGATACATTGGGCTTCTCGAAGATGGATCCCGACCCTGTCAACAAGGATCACAAATAAGCCAACCATAACGCAAACGAGCATGAACGAGGGTGAGACTTGCCAAGTAGGTCATATCATCAGCCATCCACCCGAACCTCTGCGCTGAAGATTCCATCGCATGAACAGCACCACGAAGTTCGTTGTAGACGGCGTCGAGGGCAGAGGCAAGAAGGGAGCGACTGTCTACCGTCTGTGCTCGTATGCCAGCAAGAACTTCAAGGCGGAAGTTCGCACGGGAATCTGCCGCGTAGGTCTTGAGGTGACGCGCCAGGTCGGCGATATCTAGCACATTCAAGCGGGCATTTGCCAGCGTAGTACGCCCGCTCGTTAACATGACGGCGCGTGAGGAAAGGTCCACTAGGTTGTGTCGTATGATGAATGGGAAGAGGTGGTGTACAAAGACATAGTCAACGACAGGGGGATAGGAAAGTGTATGGATCACGATGTCTTCCGACTTCGACCAAGCGTTGTTGCTTTGATCGGCAGAGTCTAGCACGTTTTCTAGGCAATCCAAGAATGCCTCGTATAGGACGCCGATCTCGCGTACGTGAGGATCGAGCTCGCCGTCTACGTCCATGAAGGACTTGGATATCGCCCGCGTGAACTTTGAAAGAGCATCCATTGCGTGCCCCACGTTTGTCGCGCAGTCGCGTGTGGCGTTCAGAGCGTTTATGGCTGCTAAGCGCACAGGCGTATCAGTTGTCGCGGCCGCTATTTGGTCTGCGACTCTCGGAAGACCATCTTGTAGCATGAATATGCGGTCGGTTATCTGGTGCGCTGGCTCGATGAAGGGAAAGAGATGCTGTTACGTAGCTCATTTGAGGGGAGAACTAGAGGAAGGGCTGCTTCAGGCTTACCTCGACCTGGGATATGTAGACCATTTGATGAGCGATTGGGTCGTAGTCGAAATCCTGTTGACGACGGCTAAAGCAATGAAGGCGTGGCATTAAGCGCCGGTAAGTATAGAGCGTGAGCACTGTTCGGAACGGCATCCGCCGAGCCAGAAGAATCAGCTCTTTCTAACTGTAGGAGGCGCGGATGGCACTACGGGTGAATAGGTGACCAGCACAATCTGCTTGCGTCGTTGAAGGTATTGGGGGTCATATCATTGCTCGAATGCGAGAGGCAACAGGCAGGTTCTTAGAAGTGGCACGAACTTAAGCTCGAACCGGGCCTTCATGGATCGTGATCATACCATGCCGTTAGCAGGCGTAAAGTAGTAGCCATGGCCGTACCCTGGCCTTACCTTGACCTGAGAAGTGTAAACCATTTCGACAGTGAGTCCAGGATTGCGAAGCCAGTTTGCTAATGATTAGAATTATGAGGCAAACGCATGTGGAAGGTCTATCGGCATCTGCCGATTCCCCTTCCACCTTCGTCAAGCAAGCAGCCAGGACTCTCTGCATATCCTGTACTGAGATTCAGCCAATTCAATCGATACAAGAGGATACCACATATATCAATATGGCCCCATCGAGGATCATCGATCTTTCCTATCCTCTCGGCTCCTCTCTTCAGATTTACCCAGGAGACCCGCCATTCGTATGCCGTCCCATGTGCACTGTCGCCGCGGACGGCTACAGTGTGTGCGCCCTGTCCTTGGGATCGCACACCGGCACGCATCTGGACGCCCCGGCGCACTTCATCGCTGATGGAGCGACCATCTCTGACCTCCCGCTCGACCGCCTCATCGGGCCCGCCTTGGTCCTTCGCTTCGCCGATCTCCAACCGCGCGAGAAAATCACCTGGGAGCGGCACTTTGCTCAGAGTTCAGAGCTGCTTGCCGAGCATGCTCGATCCATCGGCATCGTGTTGATTCATACTGGCTGGGCGCACCATTGGGGAACGCCAGCGTACTTCGATAGCCCATTTTTAGCGGGCGAGGCAGCGAAGCGGCTCGTGGAACTCGGCGTACGGGTAGTTGGAATCGACACCATGAGCCCCGACGAAGTGCCTGCGCCTGGCGGACCGGAGGAGACAGCGGGCGGGTACGCAGCGCACGAAACGCTCCTAGGCGCAGGCGTGGTCATTGTGGAGAATCTGCGGAATCTGGACGAAGTGGAGAGTGGTATGGTGGTTAGCCTCGCTCCTCTGCACTTGGAGGGATGCGACGGCGCGCCTGTCAGGGCGTACGCCGTAGTGGAAACACCAGTCAGCAAGTAGTCGGTCATTTGGAGGACGACGCGATTTGAATGCACACGATAGACTGAACATTTGGATTGTCTGACCGACACCGTCGGTCGGGAGATATGTACACAAGCGAAGACGAGGTACGACCGAGCGCACGAGTAGCGAGAGTAGGCGATAACGCCGTAGGCACATACAAAGGAATGAAAGCGGGAAACGAGAGGGCATGGGAAACGATTGGCACGAGAAGAGACTCAAAGCAGTAGAGGGAGCACATGTGGAATGATTCTAAGAAGGGTGGGAGGGAGAACGCACGCGAACGCCACTTCATCCATCGCTCTTCAAGGAGCGCAACTTCCGGATGACCTCCGACATGTCGTCCGAGTTCCACTGGCCGACGAAGGCAGGTTGTTGCACGACTGAGCAGCGAGCGGACTTCGACCGACCCTTCAAGGGGCGAGCCACCTTGAACTGCTGCTGACCCTGGCCCAAGGATGACGGACTTTCGTCTTCCTCCTCAGCGACCTCGGCGACAGTATCGGCACCCAGGTTACGAGACACCGAGCGCGAGAGCTGCTCAACGCTAGCTCTGCCCCACGAGCCGTCACCGTACCCATTCGCGTCCTGTTGTGGCTGACTGCCTGACCTTGAGCGCCATTCTCCGGCCACTCGTCCCTCGTCGATGGTCTCCCTGCTCTCGTTCGGGTCCCCGTCGTGCCCGCTAGCACGCCAGCTCCCCGCGCGCCGCAGCTGCGTGATGCTCGAACCGGCCACGTACTTCTCTCTCAACTTCGTGAGAGAGATGCTTCCGCGCTTCAGGAGGCGCGCCCCCTTCGTGGCAGCATCCGGCGTGGCTGAGGGCGGGTGCGATGGCGACGCCTGCCAAGGGGGCGGCTGTTTCGCGTTCGATGTGGACGACGTGCCTGGGGGCAGCCGGAGGGAGGTGAGGGAGGGAGAGGTGGGCTTGGACCGGTTGACGGAAGAGGTATGACTGAAGCCAGTGAAGAGCTCGGTGGCGCGCGCAAGGCGGCTTGCACGCTTCGGACGCGGGAGGGATTCCGGGGCAGGAGCAGGCGCAGGTGTAGCCGGTTGAACCGAAGTGGGTGAGGGCGTGTTGGACGCAGGGGCCTTGGGAATCGACACTCGTAAGGCGGGCTTCGCAGCTGGCTTCGGGAGTGGTGGCGCACCCACGGTGTGCGAGCGCAGGCGCGTGAAGGTGCGCTTCCAGTTGAAGCCCTGCTTGGGCTTGTCCGCCGTGCTGGGTCGGCGCTCGCGGACGTGTGGCGCGGCGATCGTCACGCTCAGGGGCGCGCGAGGCGCGTTCAGGGGCACGGTCGATGAATCCGTGCGTGTCGCGCCGGGCGAGTGCAAATTCGATGAGGATTGCGCTGTAGTAATTAGATCACGACGGTCAGCCTCGCCAGTTCACAGGTCGACGCAAGGGATGGACGCACTAGGAAGTGGTGGCGCAGCATCCTTAGGGTTGTCCTGGAGGTCGCTCGGGCGAACGGTGAAAGTATCCGAATGACGGCGACTAAAGGCGATGGGTTCGCTGTCTTCTAACCTGCGCGCAACCGATCCTGCGTGAGGCAGGGCATCATGCGAGTCTACGAGGCCTTGGGGCATGGGCTCAAGTCGGTGCTGGCGAGAGGGCCGTGCGCAAGATGGACGCGCTGCCAGGTGCCGAGGCAATGGTAGAAGACAAGAGGGCGAGCAGGCGAAAAGGGAGCTCAGGAGGTTGACTGTATGTAAGGAACGTGAACGCGAGGAGCGACGAGTGATTGCCCTGAGCGACGGGGGCTCCGATTTAATTATGGCCTTCACGACCATGCCGTAGAGACCGCAGGTGAGTTCTACGGCATGGCCTGCTGTTGTCGGCTAAAATACGCCCCAGCGCTAGCATTGTGTGGCACGACGAGGGTACGGTATTGCACTAAATCTGTACCTAGGTGTAATCCAGCGCCGTATAATCCTTTCTCTGATCCTGGAGCCTCCTGGGGCCCGCGTTGATGCCGTTCATGGCGCCAAGTCAGAAGGTTGTTCGTGTGTGAAGGTCGTGCGTTACAGGGATGGTGAACCATCATGGAAAGAGGGCGGCCACAAGGTGGTGGAACAAGACAGGGAACCTGGAAGTTCCCCAGTTGAACTTCGGCATCCTCCGGTTGCTTTCCCACAGCTTGTCAATGTCGCGTGGCGCTGTCCAGGTCGCGCGGACGGGGCAAGCACCTTGACGCGACACGACGACGACGACGACGACGACGACAATGTCTGACGACCTCCTCGGCGGCTTTGCTACATCTAAATCCGGCGGTGACGAGATTGACTTCGACGCCGCCGCATCCCAGTTCCCCGACATCTCCCTTGACGGCGAGGGCGACATACCCTCCTTCCCGGACATTTCCTCACCCGTCGCGCCAGCCCCAGCGCACTCCTTCTCCCTCGATGCTCTCGACGGACCGAGCCCCGCCCCCGCGAGGGAAGTGAAGGTCACTGGTGACGACGAGATCGAGCAATTCACCAGCCAATTCCCGGATATTGAGGTCCCGCAGGTGCGCATACGCGTACGCCCTATCATGCTGCAGCTGCTAAGCATATATCAGGCATCTCCTCCCGTACAACAACCCCCTACATTCGGCGCAAGCACGCCGACTATCGCCCCGCGTCCCCAGCCATCTGCGTTTTCGTCAACCCCCATCCTCAACCAGGGTTTACCTGAGGAAGAGCCCGAGGTTATCAAGTGCGCCCTCTCGTTCTCCGCGCCCTGACTGTAGGCTGACCGCTATGCAGAGAATGGCGTGCACGGCGCGCGGAGGAGATTCGCGCGCGTGACGAAGCCTCCAAGGCAAAGCGCGACGAGATCAAGGGTCGCGCCGAGGCTGCCATCGACGAGTTCTACGGCAACTACTCCGAGCTCAAGAAGCGCAACATCCAGGAGAACAAGTACGCCCTTTCCAAACCATGCCCCACTATCCCTCACTGACCACTCCTCATAGGGACGCCGAGGAGGAGTTCCTCGCCAGCCTAACCGCATCGCTCACGGCGGGCACGACCTGGGAGCGCATCTGCGCGACCATCGAGCTCGAGAACTCGCAGAGCAAGACGATCGCCCGCGCGGGCCCGGGCACGACGGACCTCTCGCGCTTCAAGGAGGTGCTGTTGCGGCTCAAGCGGGAGGGCGACCGCGCCCCGGGCGCCGCGGGCTACTAGATGACTTCGCGTCGGACTCTTCTGCAAAAGTTTGTCTATCACTTATAGCTCGTATATTGAGGACCCTGGATTGGTGTATATGTCCCTGCGTCCCCTTCGGGTTAAGCAGGCGCCTTTGAAGCCTCACAAGAGCAAGGTCGGTTGTGCTAGAGTTGCGACTTGACGATGCAGCATGTACGATGCTGCGTTGATAGGGTCGCACTGAAGGGTTATCCATACAAGGCGCATTCTGCGTTGTTTGTCCCTCTTGTCCGGTCGCCTGTGCTCACGTGCACCATTTACATTCGACCTCGGCGCCTATCGCCACGCCCTGTCGTTAGCCGCCGTCAACAGCATACTGACTGTTGAGTGCTTCCGACCTTCCTTCGTTAGGATGGTCCACATCTCGGAGGTTCAGGTATGTCGAGTCAGTCTACGCCGTTTCCCTTGCTCAGCGTGTTGCGCACCAGCATCTTTCCCCCTTCATCGAACCAACGCATCAGATGCTTGAGCGCATTTTCCTCATTCAACATGGCGTGCCAGTGATTGCAAGACCTCTAGCAGAACCAGGAGCCAACACATCTGTGCGCTTAGCATTCGCGGACACCGCTCACGTCCTCCATGTCTGCGCGATGGCCGTGGCTCGTGTCGTACGCGTCCTCGCTCGCTTCACGCAAGCGATGTTGGAGGCCGTCACGGCTGTCGATACCGAGGTCGAACCTCACGGTCTAAAGCTCAGCGGACTCTATGACACTTTCATGGAGCGTTTGGAGAACCTGCTAAAGTCGATCGACCGGAGTAACGAGGCTCTGGTCAGGCTCGACGGCCTCATAACTCAGACGCTCTCTTATCCTCCCGTATTCAACTACGTATTCCTTCGTCATATCATCCCCTTCATCATGCGACACAACGCAATCAGACTTTCCTCCCGCGCTATCATAATGACGGCCGGGCGCCCCACTCTGGCCAACATCCGTTTGACCGTGCTTGAGATCGCCGACATGGCTCACCGTCTCCGGAACCATGCATCGGATGGACGAGCTCATTTTAGCTTGGATGGGCTCGTTGAGATTTGGGGGCTGTCCCAGGACAAACGCTCAAAGCTTTGCGACGCCCTGAACACCATCGTCTTCGACCTCGATGGGAGTGTCAGTGCTATCAAATTTTCCGCACATGGGATACAACGAGCAGCCCAGGGGCTGAGCTACTAGGTATATTCACTTTCCTTGACTAGTGACACCAGCTTGACGGACCTCATCTCCTGCAAGGTTGCAATCTCTTCGCGAGGCGGCAGGAGCAGCTGCGTATGAAGTTTCTGGTATCACGGAAGCTACATGTCGTTGCTTGTAAAATATAACACTAAGTTGAAGTTAGATGCGTCTCTGTTGTCTCACTCTGAACATATCCAGCTCAATCCCTAGCATGGTTGAGAGCTGTTCAACCCATGAGGCAATCACGTGATGACCACGTTCCCGCGATTTGATGTCATGGCATCGAACGCGGCCTTGGACCTGGCTTGACGCGACCACCATCTCGTTCGAGCGAGACGCTCTCCCGCTGCGCTTCAACGCCTACATGCCATATCTTTCTGTCACAGAACGTAACCAGATGGCCATGCAGGAGCTCGAGGCGCGCAGAATGTTCCCCAAACCCGATCATGACCCGCTAACGTTCTTGCAATAGGGTTGCTTCGCCTTCGTGGGCACGGTGGATGAGGCGCTGCGTTTTGCACGCGAATCGAGGGCTTGCATTTTGTTTGCTGCTATGCAGCTGAGTGCACTCACCCGCGACCCCATGTTGCTCATGACCTTCAAAGAGATCGTCAGCTACTCCCACTGCTTCATCCAGAAGTCGGTGATCATCCTGGGTCACCTCGCCGCCTTCATCCGCGCCATACACTGCAGCATCTACAACACTGACACTGACCAGTTCGGCCCCTGCGTCGATCGAGCTAACGACGCGTACGCAGCCCTCCGGTACGAGCTCGCGGACCTCTTCCACGGAGCGCACGCAGCGGAGTCCGTGCAGGCCTTCGACAACTTCCTGCGCAGTCGCCTATCGATCAGCCCCCCGCTCGTCCGCGCCGTCTCCAAGCGGACCGTGTCCCCCGTACTCAAAATCTGCAAGCGCGTCCTCCCCCTGCACCGCACCAAGCTCACCAAGCTGCGCGACACGCTGGCGGAGATGCGGGGGAGCGTGTTCGCGACGGGGAGGCTGATTGCTAACTTACAGGTCGAGGTCCCCGACCTGCTGAGCCCGAAGGGCGGCTTCATTGGGGACCTGGAGCGCAAGCTTGACGCGGGTGATTGGGTATATTTGGTTGGGCTGATGCAGTTTTTCCAGGAAAAGTATCTGGATGTCAAGGACGCCTTGGATGACCTCAAAGATATTGCGGATGAGATCGGGCAGGTCGTGATGGGGTACTAGGTGAGTGCGTGCCCTCGTGATGGTGCTCACCGCGATAGACTTCCGCCTCTTGTTTTGTAAAAGGGCTGCGTAGTTCAAGTTGTTCTGTTCGTTTGTCTTGCGATCGTTGTACTTCTACCTACGGGTCTGGCTGGTGCTGATGAATGTATCTTGGAAATGCCATGGATGTGGCCCTGGAACTTGCTGCGAACCTCAGCGAGCGCGTGCATGGCATACTCTCAAGGACCATGAGCGCATGAGTACCATTGTGGTCACTCGCACACATCACCCAGAAAATTTGCGTGTCACTAAATTCCATTCGCAGAAGACAGCTAGATATACAGACCCTCGAGAGCACTCAAGCTCCCCCGGACATAACATTCCTCTCATCGTCTCAAATACCGCCTCACATAAGCATCCACTACCAACTGCTCAATCCGCCGCTTGACCAAGAACGTCACCCCCTGCCCGAAGAAGCCCTTCAAAATCTGCATCTCGAGACCCTGGTACACCGCCGCCAGCCCAGTAGGCCTTGCTTTCCTTGCATGTAGAGCCCTGCCCTTCCCCTCATGGACGGCCTTCTCCTGCGCCTCATAGACCTCCTCCACCGGCACCTTCTCCTTCACCACATCGCTGAAGCTCGGCGTGTCGTCCGACGCTAGGGGCGCCCCGTACCCATGATGCCGCCGCTCGTTGAACTTGCCACTGTACGCCTCGCGGAGAACGTCGAGGAAGTTGTCGGATAATGTGGAGGAGGCCTGAACGCGGATCTTGGCGAGTATGAGGGGGTAGAGGATGGTTGAGGCTGTAAAGGATGGGAATGGAAAGTCAGTAGGGGGTACGAGGGATGTAGACGAGGGTCGTACCTATCGAGCTAGCGACGGCGCCCCCAATAAATGCTTGTCCGGGTGAGGGATTGATAATCGCCGTCTTGCCTGCAGAGCGAAGACGGCGAGTCTGAGGTAGCAAAATGACACGCATGCATAGCTGGTAGACGGCGAGTGTTAAGGATGGGTTCAGGCAAAGGAGCAGCGTGGTCTTGAAGCCTGATATGCTGTCAGCCGCTAGTTCATGAGTCGTATACGAAAGACTCGACTGACCTCTCCAGAACCCTACCAAGCCCTCCCTCTCGTAGATATCCTTCACGACGCCAGAGAGAGATGACGCGCTACCGTTATCCTCGGCGTCAGACGAGACGTCACTCGACTCGTCAGACGACGTGTCGGACTGGTCCTCGTCCCTCGCGTTCTGCATACGCAGGGTGACGATGTTGAGTGGCGTCGATATCGCGCGAGAGGCGGCGCCGGCGATGAGGCCGAGGGCAAGCTCCTGGACGATTGAAAGTGCGGGCTTGACCTTTTTGCCCGACGACCCTTGCTTGCGTAAGACCAGAGAGCGGAAGAAAGAGTAGAAGTAGTAGTAAAAAAAGCTGAGGGAGAGTCAGCTCTCTCGGAATCGGAAGGAAGGACGAATGCGACTGACTTCGAAAGCAAGGTCGCGATAGTGTCCGGCGACAGACCGGTATACAGTGCAGACAGACCGTGGTGGTCGACTATATCGCGCAGAATATGAATGGGGTTCTGCCTGCGAGGGCTCTTCTCGAGTTGTATCCGTGAGGTGATGAGATCGAGGGGGTAAACGAGGGCATTTGCAGAGGCCGAGCCTATAGCCCCTGAGACAGCTGACGGTTCGGGTAAGTTGCCAGTCACATTGAGACTTATCTCAAGAGCCTCACCTTGTACAATGGGGGGCAGCGTACTGGTCATGGTGGCAGGGGGAAAGGGGAGAGTCGCTGACCGGGCGCGACGTCGACTAGCGGGACCTTTTGAAGCGTTGACATCATCGCGGGAATCAAGTTCGATTGCGGGGAAATCACATGTGCTCGCCATCATCCTCCCCGGTCGCGCCGGTCATCACTTCATTTCGACGACGTTCTCCGGGCGGCGCGTTGGACGACCTCTCTGACCTTGCCCTCATCCTCCTGAACCGACAACGACATGGCAGCTACCGCTCATGGAATCCGGACGCTTGGCGTCCTCGGCGCCGGCCAGATGGGCACCGGCATCGCGTTCGTCGCTGCCCTTCGCGCCAAGGTCCCTGTCCTCCTGCACGATCGCTCGCAGGACCAGATCACGAAGGGGCTCGCGCTCATGGATAAGCTTCTGGATAAGGACGTGAACAAGGGCAAGATCCAAAGTATCGACGCGAAGGAGGCGCGCGAGCGCGTACGCCCTGTCGGCTCCTCCGAGGGCCTGAAGGCGCTGAGGGATGTGGACATGGTGGTCGAGGTGCGTGATAAGTGCAGTGGTGGCGAGGAAGGAGAGCTGAATGTGCGCTTTGCTAGGCCGTCTCCGAGAACCTGTCCTTGAAGGAGAAGATCTTCGCATCGCTTGCGGCAGAGCTTCAGCCAGGCGCGATCCTTGCGTCAAATACGAGCTCGATATCCATCACCAAAATTGCTGCCGCCACGATCCCGCAAGGGTCCAGTGCAGCTTCAGAAGAGGGCAAGCACAGCGCGGGACGCGTTGTAGGTGCGTGCTTTGCGCTCATGCGCCACCGGCCCTAATTCCCCTCCCAGGCCTTCACTTCTTCAACCCGGTGCCCGTCATGGTGGGCATAGAGTTCTATCGTGGTTTGCAAATTAAATCATCTCGCTCAACGGACAGAAACTCGTCGAACTCATCTCCGCCTTGCAAACACATCCCGAAACCCTCGAGCGCGCACGGTCGTTTGCCATCGACTGCGGGAAGACGGTCACGGTATCAAAGGATGTCCCTGGCTTCGTCTCGAACGCGCTTCTCATGCCCTTCATCAACGAGGTAAGTCTATGCATGATCTCGGTTTGGGAGCTATGTTCACAATACCGCGCAGGCCATCATGTGCCTCGAGAAGGGCACCGCAACGCGCGAGGACATCGACACCACGCTCAAGCTGGGCATGAACCATCCTATGGGGCCATTACAGCTCGCAGACTTGTACGTGCATCATCTCATCGATGATCTTTCCCATCTTCTCTATTCCTCACGCATATGCTGACTCTTTCCTTAGCATCGGCCTCGATACCTGTCTCGCCATCCAGCAAACGCTGTACACCGGCACAGGCGACTCGAAGTACCGCCCCTCCATCCTATTGGAGCGCATGGTCGATGCTGGGTGGTACGGCAAGAAGAGTGGGAAGGGATTCTATGACTACTAAGGTTGGAGATTTTGCATGGCCGATGCGCTTGGGTCTTCGTCGATAATTCAGCGGGAGGTCGAGGTAAACATGATTTGAATTGTAAGATTAACAGCTGTACCTTGTTTTCTAGTGACTCTGGTATGAGAGATGAGCGCACAAGTACTCGGCATATGCACTCCTAGCTTGCCAGTCGAAGGGTCACCTCAACATCATGCGAGGTTCGATCACGTGAGTAACATGCGCGCGCTTCGGAGATTGCCGAAATCCCTTAAATGCGCGGGCGCCACTTTCGCTCGCGCTTTGTTCGGCCACCATCGTCTCTCTTTGACGATTTTCGTTCACTGACACGCGAGGATTTTTTTCTCTTCTCCTACTCGCTACTGTAATAGTACACTTAGCGATGACGAAGACCTATAAGATCCCGGTGCGTTCATCATGCCGGCCACCCGCCACCCTACGCGAGTGGCTGTCCCAGATTTTGTTCTGACTATCACGACCAGAACATGAACCTTTTGTCTCTTTTACAACCAGCCCGACGCATGCTCGGCTACATGCACTCTGTCAAAGCTGACCTCCTTGCCTTTGCTCGACAGCTCGCCGCCTCTACCCGCGACTCCAAGGCCGCGAAGACCTTCCACGAAACCGTCCACCTCCTCCGCACGGCGTACTTTGATGCCTCGACCGCAGTGGATACCCTCGCGGATGTCATACAGCCCCTCTCGATGTGCGTGGTTCCCGAGGGCGATGAACTGACCGGGTGGCTTTGGCAGATTAAGGACATGTACCAATATGTGATCAACGCCTGGGGCGACGCGATCGGGGCGTTCAACCGCGCGATCGAGGCGCTGGGCAAGCTGGACCAGGTCATCGCTAGGTCGTTCACCTCTTCGAGCCCCGTCCGACGCGCGCTGTTCAAGGCCTCGCTCCCCGTGCGCTGCAAGCTGGTAAAACCCTCCCCTCGCGTGAGTATGCTGACCACAGGACGCGCGACGGTGGCGGACCTCCGGCTCAACGTGCTTGCGCTCGCGGACGTGGCTCAAGATGTGCAGACCGCCGCCTTCGAGGCGCGATCGAAGTTCCTCTTGGACGTGAAAGATGAGAAGGCGCTCAAGGCTGACACAGACCAGGACGAGCGCTGGACGCGGCTGAACAACGAAATCGACTCCGCCATTCAAGAGCTGGACGGTGTTTCCCAGGATATGAAGGCCACCGCATCCAAAGTAGCGCAGATCGCAGTGGCGGGGCGCAAGCGGCGCTGCAACTAACTGGTGTGTCTACCCACATCCACGTACTTGAGTGGTAAAACTGACACCTTTCTGATTGCAGGACATGCAAACGAATGATAACAAATGTACCACCACCGCTGGGTTTTGCAAACTGTATTTGTATCTTGTGTATCATTCAACGAAGGAGACAAGCCCTGTCAATGGGCTTCAAGGGTTTCATGGATAACGCCTGATAATGGCCGTCGAACGAGGGTTAGTGCTCAGTGCCGCCGGCTGCTCCCGTCAGATTGAGACTCCTTGAGATCGTAGATTAGTGAAGGCCTTGCAATAGGCCGCGCAGTCGAAGGGCAATCGTGAAGCAAGATAAGTTATTGATTGACTAGTATGCGGTCGATAGTATACGCATCTATAAATACAGAAAAGACAGACGTGAGGGCCTGCACTAGGCCCCACAGATAAATAAGCATCACGTCCCAGTTCTGAGGAGGCGCGTTCGTGAATAAAGCGATCGTGTACAGTAGCTCGTTCGTGGTTCATCACTTCGAGTTGGATGGGGAGAGGGGAAGAAGCACTCGCGTGCAGAGCCGAGTCCTTTGGCGCCAAGCGAGGAGCTTAGCACTCCGCTTTGTACTCGCCCTGGGTATCGCTGTCGACCTGCGCGTCAAACTTCATGTAGGTCGAGCGATCCTCCTTCTTGGTGATGATATCCTCGATCTTGAGAGCCCCTGGAATGCGTATTAGTCCTGCTTCTGTGCATGCCATAGTCAAGGGACTCACACTTGTAGTGGTCCTCCGTCTTATCCTCGTACTCGAACCAGACCCACCCCTCCGCCACGAACGGGATCTGGCCCGAGCCCTGCGTCGTACACGTCTTCACCTCGAAGTTGACCTTGCACGACTTGTCCTTTGCCACTGCGATCGCGACCGTCTGCGTCGTCTGCTGGTTCGACTCGGACGAGGTCGACTTGGAGAGTGTGTTGGTGAAGGTGGTCGAGAGGGAGGTGGACGAGGTGACGTCGGCGATCTCGGGGATGCCGACCTTGACTTCAACGGTCTCGCCGATGGCGATGGAGGATTCCTCTTGGGGAGAGTCAGCGGGTGTGGGTGGGACCGAACAGGGGAGAAACTTACGGGAGACGGTCTGTTCGGAAGTGAACTTGGTGCCCGTGGTCTGGCTGACCGTCGCCGTGCCATTGGTGCCCTTGACCTCGGTGTCGAGCGACTGGGTTTGGGTCGTGCACTTGGGGTCGCCGTCGATGGTGATGTCGCCAGCATCCTCAGCGCAGACCTGCGCCGGCTGCGTAGGGAACTATGCGCTGGTGAGTCAAGACATCTTTAACCGTATGGAAAATGCACTCACATCCTCATCGTTGGTCACGATGTTGCGCGAGCCATCGCCCCAGTTGTCGTTCGCCTTGTTCTCGAGCTGGTCCCAGCCGGGCAGCTTTTGAGCGTCGTCGGCGCTGAGCGAGCTGCACGCGCCACCCTCCCGACGTTGCGGGGTGGGATCGCGCTCGACCAGACCGAGATACGTGCCGCGCGCGTCGTACGCGAGCGTGCGCTTCGTGACGGTGTCGAAGGCGAGCTTCGAGGCCTCACGCGGAACGCCGACGAAGGTACGCTCCGGCGCGGGCGACGCGCTGCCAATCATGGCAAAGGCCAGGGTGGCGAAGATGAAGGACAAGCGGGTCATGGCGAACAAAAGAGACGACGTGAAGAACAGGGAAAGTGGACGAGAATGAACGAAGAACCGGGACCGATGTTGAGTATGGTTGAAGATGCTCACCTTTTATACTGAATGCCAAGGAATAAAGGTGAGAGCGTTATGGGGTGCGCTCAGTAAACGAGGTGGAGCAGGTAATGTGGTCGGGGAGTGCATGATCAATGGGTTCAGTGGTTGCTACCTGTCTGAGATCGTGTTTCGGCTGGTAGACGGCCCTCGGGGAACACGATGTGCACAACGGAACAGGACTTTGCGTCACCAACTCGCCTCCGTCAATGGATTGTCCGGTAAATGGAGTGGCAGTCCGGATTGTAGCTGAGGGCAACGACCTTGGCGTTCACGCCATGCTGCGGAAAAGTCATATAGCCTACTTGCTCAGTCTTGCTGGCTATATCCTGGATACCTACATCTGCTAGCCCTCTCAGAAACAATACCGTCCTCGAGACCCTCAACAGAAAGCAATTTTCCAGGGCAGTCCAAAGTCCGAGGCCAGACAGCAGCGACAGAAGCCTCGTAACTGCCACAGGCGAGGGCATCAGCGAGTTATCAAAGCTCCCCGTTTCGCATCCAACAATTGTTCAAGTTGGTGAGGAGCGTTGAGGTCATGGGCGTGGGAAGCAAGAACTTGAACCTCCTTTGATCCCGGTCCGCAAGGACCCACAACTGCTGGGCTGCGTCCTACGACAGTCATCCTCGACCTCAAGACACGCAACGACAGAGACATCGGACGGAAGCGAAAAGATAAGAGATTTGATTGAGCTGAGCATGTGAATGTCCGCTCGAACATGCTAAATACGAGGAAAGAGAACAATATATACCAAACATGGGCGTGAAGGGCGTATGCACAGGCATCGGTGCCGCGTACAGGACTACTAGGTCAAACAAGATATCAGCGAGCCAGGCGCGACAGAGGAATGCGTATGGGCGTATAAACGTATGCACGTATGTGGTGAATAAAATCGTGACAAGAGGAGAAATAAGTACGCGCAATAACGGCTACTTACGGACAGAAGGATAACAAACATGCGTAGGGAAGACATAAGGACGAGCGGCAGCTCGCGGGGTAGGCGAGAGAGGAAGAGGGGGAAAGACAAAATATAAGGAAAGGAACAGTGCAGTGGTGATCATAGGAGAGCGTAACTACTAACGGAGGGCAGAAGGGCCGATCAGTTGCGCATGCGCGGGACGGCGGTCATCGGGCTCATGAACTTGATCATGTGCGGCTTCATGGCCATCGACGGACTAAGCAACGGTGGCGGGAGGGCTGGCGCGTACATGGCCTGCGGAGGCGCATACTGCGGCACAAACAGGGGCTGGGCCGGTGGTTGCGGTGGCATCGGCGCACCGTACATCGGCCCGTACGCCGCCTGTGGCATAAACGCGCCGTAGCCAGGATAGAAGATGGGATGGGAAGTGGGTGGAGGTACGGGCACGGGCTCGGGCGGTGGTGCAGGCGTCGATACCGATACAGACTTGGACCCACTGCGTCGGTGCTTGCGCGACGTCTTGGACGCCGAGCGCGAATGCTTGCCCTTCTGGGAAGACGACGGGGACTGCTGTGAGCTCGCGGACGTAGAGCGCTGATGCTGTTGTGGCTGCTCTTCCTCGGCGGGTTGGGGCGGCGGCGTCGGCGGCTCAAACCTGGCGCGGTTAAGCGCAAGGAAGCGCTCACGTGCAGCCTCCGCATGTTCATGCCTCTGAGTGGTGAGTGATGGACGTTGAGGAGACTGAGGACGCGCCGGTGCAGGTGCAGGTGAAGCCTCGAACCAACCGTCGTCATCCGATAGCGAGCGGCGCTCAGAGCTGCTCCGGCTGCTATCACGGGACGAAGATGATGGAGTGGGTACGTCGAGTGAACCTGCTCCCGAGGATGAGGCGGAGGACGGAGGTGTTGGCAGCTCCAACGGGTCGACCGTACCAGACGTCTTCCGGCCGCTGCGCACCATACCAATCTTGCCGTAGCCCGAGTCGTGCATCGCTGGGTTGCGCAAACTGTCAACGATGGCGCGAGTCTTAGACTGCGGGCGACGGCGGCGCGCGGCAGCGTCGTGCAGGAAGGGTGGAAGTAGGGAATCCGTGGTACCATCATCGACTTGCGAGTAGAAACCCTGGTCGTCTTTGATGATCTTGACGGCCGGAACGTCGAGCGTGGGGAACGTGAACGAGGGGGCGGGAGAAGTAGACGAGGGGATGGGGGATGCTGTTATCGTTCTGCGAGGGCTTGATGACAACGGGTCATGGAGCTCCTGTTCCGGACTTTCGACGACAACGTCCACGGGGGCGACCTTCGGCGTGGCAGGTACCGACCACGAGGAAGTATGGCTGCTGCCTTGCAACTCGCTGAAGTCGAGGCTGGACAGGGTGGACGTGCTCCTATGCAAACTTCCGGAGCTGCTCGTGGCGGGCGATGATTCGTCGAACAAGAGCTCGTCGTCGCCGTCGCTGTTGCCATCGGCCGGGGTCGTGGTTCGAGTCGGGGCGTCGACAAAGGTGAGGGCATCGACGAGCTCGCGCCAGAGGCTGGCGTCCGTAACGTCCGTCCGGAGGGGCTTGTCCCACTTCGGGCCGTCGTCGAAGCCGACGGCGGCCTCGTAATCGGCCAGCACATCGCTTGCGCCGCGCACGCCCGGCAGCTCCGTGCTGAGCCGCATGTCGTCCGCCGAGCGCCTGCTGCTGCTCCCGCAGGGCTCGCCCGCCCGTATGTGCACCAAGGGCCCGCGCGCGCGGGGGGCCGGTGGCCACACCGCCTCCTCGCTGCCGTCGCCTCCCTGTTTGCGCTCCGCGTCTACCCATGTCGCCCCCTCCACGGGCGTCCTCCACCAGTCCCGCGCGATAACATGCCAATCGCCGTCGGTAGCGGCCATGGTGTCGTCGCCTGTAACACGCATACCGTTTGACTCCCTTTGTTCGTCGCACTGCGCACGCTGACTCACTTATCGGTCTCGAACGACTCCGGCGGTGAGAACGGTCGCTGTCGCCAGCAACGCTGCTGCAAGTGTCTATATTGCGGCGTTCGAGCGGAGCTTCGGCGGCGGTGATGGTTGAAGATAAAATGCGTTTTGTTCGCGCAACGCGGTGCACAACACTCGCCCCGTAACGCCACAAAAATACTTACCGGATAAGGCAATTCAATGAGTTTCCCGGCCCTATGTTCGACATTCGAGACGCGTCCAGCTTGGATCGGGATTCGCGGATTCAGAGAATGGTGGCAGCGCTTTGCCCATACCAGAGAGCCTCCTTTAGGAATGTCGATTCATTCATCGCCGAACTTGGTAGTAGATTAAGTAGTACACGTAGGATAGATCGTAGGAGGGGCAGGTGCTATTACGCCTTCTCGCCACGCAGCCTAGGGGGAATACGGTCGAGTAACCCCTTGATGACCGTCTCCTCGTGCGCCAGCGTGGCCGGCGCACGTATCTTCTTAGGCGCCACGACCTTGGTCGGCGAAGACGACCTTACTCGGTGCTTCAGCTTCTCCGCTGCTTCCTCACGCTCGCGCTCCTTCTGCACCATCGCAGCCCACTCCTGGATCCCCTGCACCTTCTCCGAGCTCTGATAGGCCGAGGACTCACTGATCTGGGACGTGGGCCGTTTCTGCGATGTCGCCTGCTTCAGATAGGTCGGCTGGTCGCGATCAGGCGCTATCTCGTCTTCATCACGGGGGTCATCTGCAGTCTGGGATTCCCCTTCATCGTGAGAGCTATCCTCGTCGGCCGACTTGGCCTTGTGACCACGCTTCGGTTCGTAGATCTGCTCAGGTCGAACCCGTGCTGTCGCGGTATTGGCACGGTGAAGGGTGCGGGGACGGCTGGCGTCCCGCGAAGTGACAGTGGCAGGGTCTCGAACAAGAGCCTTGCTCCTAACGTCGTCAAGCTTGTCCCTGATGCTGGAGAGGTCGAACGGAAGAGCGTTTGAGTTCTGTTTCTGCTTCTTGTACTCGTTGAAGACCTTTCGAAAGTCGCTGCGAGGTGTGAGCGGCGTGCTCTTGGTCTGCGCGCCAGCAGAGTCTTTGGAGAAGCGCACGGTGGGTCGGAAGGTGTTGTGAGCGGTGGCGCCACTGTTCGCTCGAGCCCGAGTACGATTGGCAGGTGCAGGCCGAGAGACGCGGTCCGCAAGTCGTTGAGGGCGCTCGTTCCAGTCAACTTCGCGGCCGGGTAGACAGAAGGGTTTCGTGAGCGAGATGTCGCCAAAAGCGGAGAGATCATAGCCCGAGGCGTCCGCAGCGAAGGAAGGCTCATTGCGAGGCGTCTTGGCAGGGGACTCTTGTACGATCTGGTGCACTCTCGAGTGACGATGAGCAGAGGGTGGCATTCCACGAGTAGCGACCTTCTGCTAGAAAATTTGTGTCAGTGGGATGGGGTCTTAGAAGATGATGTGGCACGCACCCGTTCAGCCATGTCTGTGTCGAGGTTCGGGCAACGGTGATGAGAGTGGGGACAGAAAGTGGCAGGTTGAGGAAACAGGATCTTGAATGGCAATCGCCATGCCACCCGATAAATGAACACAAATCATCGCCACAATGGCCACAGACAAAGGTCAATGCGACGTGCATAAAACACTGTGATCTCGCCTGCGGAATAGGTGACTCCCTTACCCTACACAAGCATACGTCGACATAGGGTGCTTCACACTTGGAAGAGTCGATTTCAAGCCTGTGTGCAGCAGTCTGAGATGATGGTCAGAGCATGAGAAACGGGACGAAGATCACGACCTTTCTGATGCTTCACTTGCACTGTGCATATTGGTGCAAGTGATCAAAGTTACAGCGAAAGATCTCCTCTGCTGAGCAGAGCCTCGTTCTCGAGTCTCCTGTCCCTGTGTGCGACCAGAATCCTACCCATGAGATACATGGGCAGAACAGACTCAAAATCCGCGTTTTGATTGGGCGGGCGATCCGGGCCGGCATCCGGGTGTCATCATACCTCATGTTAGCGCCAATTGAGCACCTTGCGACGTCTTGCCTCCTGCGCTCATCCCCTCGACTTGAGGGCGAAACAGTGCTCGAAAACATTGATAAAAGCTTGTCTGACGACACAGAGACGAATCTACGACCTCTCCAGGCGACGTAGCCTCGAGAACGATCTCCAAGCAGTACGCGGAAGTTATCCCAGGTTCACTGCTATCAGCGTCGGCATTAGGCGCTCCGTATAGAGCTCGAGGAGACGCGAAGGGCCCTTATATGCCCAGGATCGACACCTGAGCTTCAACTTTTCTTCCTGTTCCTCTCACTGCCTCGGCGAAGGGAGCCTATCGTCCCTCCCCGTGTATCTAATCCTTCGGCTTCTTTCCGTCAATCTGCTATCGAATTGCGACTGTCGTTCCTTATCCCTTCCCATCATGGACTCCTCACCCCAGCAACGCAAGCGGCCTGCGATGGCCAAGACGCTCTCCACCACCTCGATCATGGGCATAGACAACGTCCCGCCGTACACCTCGCCGGAGGAGTCGCAGGATGAGCAAGCGAGCCTGGCGAGTGGGAGCCGTCCAAACTATGGCACAGTGCCCAGCAAGCTCAGCTCTGTCGTCTGCGAGAAGCGCCTCGTGCGGCGCATCAAGTACTACATCCCCTCGCTTGGCTGGATCCCAGAGTACTCGTGGTCCCTGTGCGTGTCCTATGTTCTCCACTTTCGCCGGCAGCTGACCCTCCCACTACAGATTCGGAGGCGACTTCCTTGCCGGCCTCACGGTCGCATCGATGCTCATCCCTCAGTCGGTCAGCTATGCGACATCCCTCGCTGGTATGAGTCCCCTCGCCGGTCTCTTTTCCGCCTCCGTCCCCGGCCTCGCATACGCCATGCTCGGCACCTCCCGGCAACTGAACGTCGCCCCCGAGGCCGCACTCTCCCTCATCGTCGGCCAGGCGGTGCGCGACATGCAGCACGACTACGACCCGGAAATGAAGCACTCCACCGCGATCGGGCTCGCCGTCAGCACCGTCATCACCTTCCAGGTGCGCGTCATGCACGCACGCTGTCTGTGCTACCTATTGCTGACAGCCGCGAACAGGTCGGGCTGATCACGTTTCTCTTGGGCTTCTTCCGGCTGGGGTTCATTGACGTCGTGCTGAGTCGCGCGCTTCTGCGCGGCTTCATCACGGCTATAGCTATCATTATCTCCATGTGCGCCCAAATGCCTATCACACCCTGACACTCAACTGACATCCTCCTAGCGAGCAGCTCATCCCAATGCTTGGACTGGTCCCTCTCGAGCACACGCTACACCCCTCCACGACTATTGAGAAATTTGTCTTCATTGTCAAGAACCTCGACCACCTGCACTACCTCACTGCGATCATCAGCTTCACGACGTTGCTTGCGCTAATTGCCGTGCGCAATGTCAAAGGACGCTTCCGGAAGTACTGGTTCATCTACCGCATTCCGGAGGTCTTGCTTGTCGTAGTTGCATCGACAGGTCCGTGCATGACTCTAATCACTGTCTGAGGAGCATTTTGAGTTTACTCATTTTCCAGTCTTGTGCTACTTCTGCAAGTGGGACCTTGAGGGCGTCGACATTTTGGGCGAAGTGCCAATCAAGACTGGAAAGCACTTCTTCAGCTTCCCGGTCTCGGTGAAGTCGTGGAAGTTCATGAGGTCGACGACATCGACGGCTGCGTGCGTATCACTCCAACTCTCCTTCTCGGCCTCAATTTATATCCTCATCTAATACTCACGACTTGTCAGTCTGATTTCCGTTGTCGGCTACCTCGACTCGATCGTATCCGCCAAGCAGAATAGTGCACGCTTCGGCTACACCATCTCTCCCAACCGAGAGCTCGTCGCGTTGGGTGCGGCCAACCTTTTGGGTTCCTTCATCCCTGGAACGCTGCCTGCGTATGGTAGCATTACGAGGTGAGTTTGTGCCGCCTTCAGATCACCCTCGAGTGCGATAGCGATTGCACTACTATCCACACGCATGCGTGCTACCGCGGCTCGAGCTCATCTCGACCTAATCTCATCCTGACCTAACCTCACCTCGACTTCACCTCGTCTCGGCAAACGACACAACGAAACTGACACTACTCTGCAGGTCCCGCATCAACGCAGACGTGGGCGGTCGCACGCAGATGGCGTCCATCGTCTGTTCGACCATCATCCTCCTGGTCACCTTCTTCTGCCTTCCGTGGCTCTACTACCTCCCAAAGTGCGTTCTAGCAGCCATCATCGGCCTCGTCGTGTTCTCGCTCCTCAGCGAGACGCCGCATGATGTGAAGTACTACTGGAAGATGCGCTCGTGGGTCGACCTGACAATGTTGTCGCTCACACTTGTCTTCTCGATCATCTGGAACGTCGAGGTCGGGATTGTGGCCAGTGTTGTCATTTCGTTGGTCCTTGTGCTGCAGCGCGCGAGCAAGACGCGGATGACGATCTTGGTGAGTAAACTCCTTGGGGGTCAGATTCAAATCCGGACGTCGGAATGCTGACGGTGGCGCCCACAGGGTCGCGTACCTGGCACGGACCGTTGGAAGCCGATCAACGAGACCCCAGAGGCCGAGGAGGACGTCCCTGGCGTGCTCATCGTGCGCATCAGGGAGTCCAACCTGAACTTTGGTGAGTCAGCGCGACCTGCAATGACTCGCTGTCGCCTGGTGCTCTTTGGCATTATGGGGAAAACATCGCAGTCGACCTTTGCTCTTCATCTCCCGGATGCTAATCACCTTCCCTCGCAGCAAATACGGCGCAGTTGAAGGAGCGTCTGCGCCGGCTGGAGCTTTACGGACCGGACAAGAGCCACCCGTCGGACGACCCGCGGCGCGCTCAGGCTCACGTACTCGTGTTCCATGTCGCGGACGTGGAGGGGATGGATGCGCAGGCGACGCAGATCCTCGAGGAGCTGCTGTCGGAGTACATCGTGAGTCGCCGCCTTTCCTTGCCCCCCCCCTCTATACATCGCTCTCCACCGCCCGTTCGTCACCTCCCGCCTGAATATGGGCTCACACTCAATTTCAGAACCGCGGCGTGAGCCTCTACTTCGCGCACGTTCGCCCTCCGGTTATGCGCGCGTTCAAGAAGGCGGGTATCCGGAGACTGCTGGGCGAGGATGCGTTCCAGGAGAACGTGGCGGACGTGATCTCGCGGCTGCCCGTGCGGTCCTATGCGTCGTCGATCTCGGGTGGCGCGCATACGCCTGTATGAGGAGGGACTGTGTACACCTTCCAGGGACGGTCGAGTGTGAGGCACGGAGGGGAGCGGAGATGATGAGTGCCCGCCACGGGCGGTGTGACTGCTGGATGTGGCGGTGGTAGCGTGGTAGAGGTGGCGATGGTAGAGGGCGAAGCTTTGAGGCTAAGCAGGGCAGGGGCGGAGCGCACCATGGTTTGTAAATTATTTCACGCATGCATCATCTACTTTACACATTCTTGTGAATACCTTACATAGCCCTTTGTACCACTACATCGTCGGGGGAAATATGGACGGACTGAGACTCGGCGTTTTCGCTCGACGTGCTCATATCTCGCACAAGCACGATAATCTGTGTTTGATGAGGCGTCGATGTCTATACGATCAGTCACGTTATGAAGGCGCTATGCCTTGAGCACATCGCCCCACATACCTTTCGCTCACAAGAGGAGCGGCCTTGACTGAAGCAGCAAGGGCTTTTGCGACCGTATGTCACCGGGGGATACTCTTCCGACTCCAGAGGGAACGCAGGTCCCAGCTCACACCCCGAAATAGTCAAACAGGGCACGGTGATTTTCGTATGCCGAAACCAAGTGCGCATAGGCTGGAGGGACCAACATCGCTTTTTCGGGAGATTGACGCGGGTCTAATCCTCCAAGTTCGAAGGGGATCAGTGTGGCTTCGGGGAACGCGGTGACCTCAAGGGGGAACACGGTGACGGCGACTCGGAGGTCAGATGTGAATAACCGGGGGGTTGAAGACACCGGTCAATTGTGCTGGTATCGTTTGGATATCGCGGCGAGATCGTTGGAGTATCGTGGCGAAGTCGTTTGGAAAACGTGTCGAGATCGCAGTCGGGAGGATCGGCCCTGCGCCGTGAGACATGCTTATAGAAATATATACGACGATGCGTATCGGTCTGGCGAGCACATGGACTGAGGCGGCGAGCAGAGGTTCGAACGCAGTCACTCAAGTGACTACAGGCGAGGGCCACGAGCACTGACTGCGTTCGGGCGTGGGAGGAAGAAGGCGAGCGCTGAGGTGACAGGTCGAAACTGAGCCGTGAGACTGGTACGCCCTGTAGGATGACGGATCACGAGAAGCCACGACGGAGGACGAGGGGAGGCGGATCTCACGGGAAGGAGGCGCAGGTGATAATCATCCCAGGCAGTGGAGGTTGTGACTTCTCGCAAGGCGCCCGAGATGCACAATCTGGCCCTCAGCCATTGCTATCAGGGGAGCGTGTGGCCATCAGGTGAGCAGGATGGTGCGACTGCCGATGGCTCACCTCTTGTTAGCGAGCTACTTCGGCTGACAGGAAGGTCGAAGGCGTCCGGATTCAGTAGAGGTGCGCCTGCATCAGAACTTGATGGTCGAAGAATTGGAGTTCGCGGAATATACTTTGCTTCAGGTGCGATGAGTATGTGGCACAAGGCTGGGAGAATATTTGCCAGAGGCGACGGAAGCCCTACCCAATCCTGAAAGGATACCAGATTGTGTTGAGGTTGGACGCACAATATCTGCGGCAGATACCTATGAGACAACAGATACGCCGCGGTCGTCAAAAATATCATTGAGAACCTAAAGTGATGAACAGCGGGAAACGCATCAAGGTCGAGCAGAGCACATAATCAAAGATTCAACATACATTGTCGTCCGGAGCCGGTGTTTATCTGATCATTAACGGAGGGCGATAGCAGAAACAAAAGTCGCAACCTCAAAACCGCAAGAACGGGCTGTCGCAGGCGAGATACGCCTACGTATTCGGATGATGTTCACACAACGTCAGTACCGCAGCTGTTGAGATGGAGATCCGGTCAAGTGCTTGCGCGCCTGAGATGGGTCGTCGTCAGTGCAGATTCAGGGTGGAAGATGAGTATGAGTCACCTCGTCTAAATGCCAGTTCGTGCGGCTTGCGAAGCCCACGACGAGCGACAAGAGATGCCAGCAGCTGTTTGAGGCTGCTGTGGTGCATACAACAGACACCTACGCAGACGGGGTTGACCGACAGCCGCCTCCGCGGTGGATTGGAGGTGATAGAGCAGCTGGTGAAACCGCCAAACGACAAAGTCGCCGTTCGCTGTACTGCCAATAATCTCTACACACCTATAGCGCTCGATGATCCGAGGAGATGCTGTCGATCCATGAACGACGTGCCGTGGAGGTGGCGCACTCCTCAAAAATCGACATTTAGTACGGCCACAATCCGGGCGTTGAGATCTCAACCCCGACGAAATGCTGTTGATAACGCACCTCCCAAACTATGCAGAAATTATTTCCTCTAGAGCGCATGAGTCAGGACGACAGCCTACTGAGGGATTATGGCGAAATTCGGTCGGCGAAGGCATGCGTGCCCGACCCGTCGAGGCTATAGTGCACGGGCTGTTGCCTGCCTGCCGTGGGTATCGCTGCTCGGAGGACGACTCCAGCGGAGTACGCAGAGTCCTGTTCTGCTCGTCTGGTGTCGTTCCTAGGTTCAGTGGCACTTTGGAAGTACCGCGCTTCAGTGTCCACAGCCTTGAAGCAAACCTTTTGCGGAACAAGGTCTGCTCCTGGAATGGAGATACAAGTCAAACGCGCGCTTACGTCCAGCTTAGCTTGCGACCTGAGCGCTCTCAGTCGACGTTACATGTCGCTGTCGGCGGTACGTCCCGTGGAGGCGGTGTGCAGACGAGGGGTACACGTGCGCAGTTCGATTTGGCCGTGTTGATGCTGGTTGCGTAAACTTCGAAAGTCGTCTGAATGGGACTTGTCAAGAACCACCACGACGGCACGGTCCGACGCTTCCATATGTGCTTTTCCGACTCAACTGTCGAAGGGCGCAGCGTCCAGAAGAGACCACATGCTTCCTCTTGTAGCAAGGAGTCATCATCAGCCTGCGCGCTTAGCACAGCTTCCTTCGAATGAGTCAACTTCTCGTGCGCACCCGCCGGCATTCAAGCTGAATTTCGCATCGCGCAAGAAACAGGCGCGCTTTCTGGCCATCTACGCAAAGCTGTAGAAGGAAATCCTGTGTTATGGTGATGCACTGAGCCGTCACCTTGACTCACTCGCCCGCCATCCAACAAAGCCGGCGCCTAAATGGGGATTCAATAACATTTCAGTATGTGGTCAATCCTACTTTGCACACTGATCTCAGATCCAGATGGGCAGCCGTTGCCCTCCCGACATGCTACGGCTTGCACCGATCGCTCATAGCTGTGGCGAGCACGGTCCGCACGCGCGCCTCTGAATGGAGTCATAATTACAGCCTTTTTCTACAGCAAAGTTGTGGGAGCGCCTATAAAAGGTGAGCCACGCTGCAGCAAGAAGTATCTCATCACTCCCATACATCCTCATCAACCAAAGTCAACATGCCTGCCCTCATCGAGCCCTCTGTCACCGTCTACACCCGCCCCTCGGATTTCACCGACGCAGTCTGGCGGGTACTCGACGCGAATGCGGCTGCATCGAACATCATCTACGCAGGCGCACTCAAGACCCTTCGCCAGGAACAGAAGGGTCGCCCCGCAGCGCCAGGCCAGGCGTGGGTAGTCTCCAGTGTGGCGACACGCAACGGCCCCGTCATTGACTTCATCCTATCCTGCTCCGAGGGCATGATGGGTGCCTACCCAGTATTCATCTACTCGACCCATCAGTCATCTTCTCTCACCCGCGACTACCTCTACCAGCGCCTGGTCCCCATGGCTCAGATCCTACTGAGGGCAGTACCCGCTCACCGCGTATACTCAGTATTCGCCCCTGACCTCATCGCCCGCACCTTCGTCGAGGTCTGGCAGAGGCTCACCGGCATCGCTCCCGAGCGCGAGCTCTACTACCATGCCGCCTTCAGCCGCCTTTCAGGCCGTGCCTTCAAGGACCGCGCGCCGACCGCCATTCACGGCATGCAATTCACGCTGCGCCCCGCAGTGCAGGCTGACGAGCGCCGCGTCGCCGAGCTCTGCAAGGGCTTCGCATCGACCTCCGCGCCCTTCACCCTCGACGACGCGGGCGCGCTGCGCGAGGCGCGCCTCCTCATCACCAACAAGCAGGTCTGGGTGCACATCATCCGCGACCACACCGGCCGCGAGGGCATCGCGTCCCTCGTCGCCTTCACGCGCAACACGGACCGCGTGTCCGCGATCACGAAGGTGTACACGAACCCGGACTGGCGCAAGCTCGGGTGCGCGGAGCGGCTCGTGCGCCGCGTGTGCCGGCACCTGCTCGTCGAGATGGGGAAGGACGAGGTGGTGCTGTACGTGGCGCACAACAACCCGGCGGCGGCGGGCGTGTACCGCCGCGTCGGCTTCGAGGGCGTCGACTCCTGGATGGAGATTGGCCTTGACCAGCGCCGGGTGCAGCTCGGGCACTGGTAATGGACCGGCGTCTCCTCCATCATCCGCATCATCATGACCATCAGACTCTTTTCTCATAACTTATCGCCTCTTTCTTCCTCTCCTCATGTTCGATCTTCCTTGGTGCCGACGCACTATTTATTGTAGCATTTATCACTCACATATTCGTCTCTTCTCATCTCCGAACCCTCATCATGCAGCTACGCATCTCATCTCATCATCATGTAGCCTCGAGCTCTCGTCGGACACCAAGTCATGTATCAAGTACTTACTCTCCTCATATATCGGTAGAATACCTTAGGCTCTCCTCTCCTCTCCTCTAGGCACTTTCATGTTCTCGGATCCTTAATGCATGCTTTTGTATGCATTACCCTACCGGTCCCCTTCAGCGACGCGACCAGATCTCGCCGCCGCAACACAAACCGTGAGAAAGGCGCACGTGTCGCGGTTCGGGACGGAATTCCCGCGCCCTCAACTTGTCTTCAACGCCCGCTGGCCACACCCTTTCTTTCTTCTCTTGTGTTCTTCATTCGCGCGAAGCCGTAGCTCGAAGTAGCTACGATAGATCAATACCCGTCATGTCTCGCCTGAATATTCTCGACTACGCCTACCGCACGGTCACTTTTTCGTGTGTGGCTGTTGGCGCATGGGCTATCTATGCCGGGTGGACCGTGCATTCCGACACTCTCAGGAGAGGAAGAGGTAAGACGCGCCACAAATGAATCAATTGACACCCTTACTGACGTGTAATACAGAGGTGCGAATACTCCTGTGATGAGGTTTTTAATTCGCTGATGCCCGTTGCGTCCAGCTCATGGAACGACACGCGAAAGACAAGGACTTCAAGCTAGAAGTCAAGAAGAAGGTAATGTCTACACCGTTTGTATGCGATTAGCTTGCTGATTGCAAATCAGGAGGAGGCGAGGGAAGAGCTGCTTGCGAAGCAGGCTGTTAGCAACGTGTACGGCCTGAATTCCTAGGTTGCCGGGGTCACTGCACAACTGCCGGCGTCGCTTGTACAGCATGACGATCCAGGGCGTGCGCTGTGTATAGATAGGTGTGCGGTCCTTGTCCGTACGCCACGTCCGACCGCCCGCGCCTGTCGCATACTTCGCGGCGGTCATGGTGTAGAACAAAAGCCGAGTATGCGAATACACCTCTGCTCACTGCTCAACTTCTTGCCGCGCCCCGAGGCCTTGAAGGTCGAGTGCAATGGCACGCTTCGTGCTTGCTCACGTTGTTGGCATAAGGGTTTGGTCTGGCGGTGACAGGTTCAGGGCTGTCCATAATTACGGCGTTGATGATTAATTAGCACTGTCCCGCGCCTGATATTCATCATCATATCGCTTGAACAGCCACAGCTAGTCATTGTATTCCGCTAGCTAGTCCTGCTTCCCCCTACCTACTGAGGCCTGCGAAGCTTGCTTCACTCAAGGAAGTCGGAGTTCGAGGGCCCAGGCTGCACGTGTTGGGGTAGGCGCCCACGAGGCCGGCATCCGATGCCCAAAACGGGGATGAATGAGCACTGTTTGGTCCCGCATTCATTTCATATCCCGTCCTTTTGTTGTTTCCTCCTCTTGCTTTCCCCCACCACCACGCCCCCCACCCGCCCTTTCGCGTCCCCTTTGCGTCCCCACCCTCTGGAATGTCCGTTATCAAGCGCATGACGGAGCGCTTCCACATCGGTTCGAGCAAGGGTTACCAGTACCCCGATGTCGACGTCGGCGGTAGCCCGTACTCGACCGCGCCGACGCCGTCGCTCATATCCGCGAATACGACGCTATTTGATCACCGCGGATCCCTCAGCACCCAGCGCACGTCGTTCAGCGAGCTGAGCGGCCATCGGCAGGGGCTCGGCGCGATCCCGGAGCAGGAGGACATGGAAGCGCGCTTGAATCGGCTGCACCTGTTCTCGCGAAACAAGGGCATCTATCGATTGCAGGACTTTCTCATCCAGCGGACGCTGGGCACGGGCAGCTTCGGACGCGTGCTCCTCGGTGCGTTGCTTGCGTTGATCATTCGCGACGCCGGGTGCTTATTGTCTCCGGCCCGCAGTGCGGAGCAAGCACAACCTGCGCTTCTACGCGATCAAGGTGCTCAACAAGGAGAAGGTGCTCCGCATGAAGCAGGTCGAGCACACCAACAACGAGCGGAACATGTTGCACCGCGTCAACCACAACTTCATCATCAACCTCTGGGGCGCGTTCCAGGACGGGAACAACTTGTACATGGTCATGGACTTCGTCCCCGGTGGCGAGCTCTTCAACCTGTTGCGGCGATCGATTGTGCGTAGCGATGCTTTACGTGGAGTCCCCCTCGTGCTGATGCAAGCCACAGAGATTCCCTGAACCCGTCGCGAAGTTCTACGCTGCTGAAGTCTCCCTTGCCCTTCGATACCTCCACTCAAACAACATCATATACCGCGACTTGAAGCCTGAAAACATCCTCCTCAACGCAGACGGCCACATCAAGGTCGCTGACTTCGGCTTCGCCAAGATCGTCGACACAGTGGCCTACACTCTCTGCGGGACACCAGATTATCTGGCACCAGAGGTATGTGTGCGCCCACATTCACTCCATTCCAATCACTGACGGTGTCCCCAGATCATCTGGGGCGGCCGCTACAACAAATCCGTCGATTGGTACGCCCTCGGCGTTCTTTGCTACGAGATGCTCTCCGGCCTCCCGCCCTTCCACACCCCCGACGGCAACCCGCAAACCCTGTACGCCAAGATCCGCGAGGGCCCCAACTCCCTTCCCTGGAACTCGCCCAACTTCACGCTCTACTCCATCGACCTCATCCGGCGGCTCATGGAGGGCGAGCCCTCGAAGCGGTACGGTAACATGCGCCACGGGGCCGGCGACGTGTTCGCGCACCCGTGGTTCGCGGAGGTCGACTGGGAGAAGCTGGAGGACCGGGAAGTGAGCCCGCCGTATATTCCGAATATCGGGGGC
This sequence comes from Schizophyllum commune H4-8, assembly GCF_000143185.2. Lineage (NCBI taxonomy): Eukaryota > Fungi > Basidiomycota > Agaricomycetes > Agaricales > Schizophyllaceae > Schizophyllum > Schizophyllum commune. The sequence goes on along the minus strand of NW_026089545.1, from coordinate 551,271 downwards.
GCGGGGGATGCGTCGGCGTATGTGTCTCCTTCTGGCTTGGAGAGGGGAGAGGGGTGTGCTGACAGGGTTCGCAGATTTGACATTTACCACGAGGATGGGATGGAGGAGCTCTTCAGGCCGCCACCACTCGACACGCTCGCGGACCAGTTCCCCGACTTTGACTACACGTACGACGATTCGGTGGCTCCTTGATTTAGCGATTCCCTTTCCTCTTCTCGGTCACGGACACCCCTCTATCTCGCACGGCCGCCTCCCGTGCCTTGTATGGCTGCCTCCCATCATGCGTATGGCGCCTTCATACCTTGCGTTGTATGACTCCACACCTCTACTACCCAAAACATCCTCATCTACGAGTCGAAAGTCGGAACCCTTTTCTCCTCACGATCCGCTACGTTTTCTCTTGTTTGTTCTTCTGTCTGGTTATATCGTTATGCTTGCTATGCTTCGTATGTACTCTGTCGTTCGTGTACGCGCTCGGAGCGCGGGAGGGTGTACTTTGTGTAGTACGCTCAGAAGGCTGTATCTCGATACCTATCGTTATCGTGTATACCTAGCTATGGTTGGAATGGAATATCCCAGGATATGGGTCGAGAAGTCACGTATGCGAGTAGCGAGTCTTTGTTGGTGCATCCACTTGTGGCCCATCCGGTGCGTGCCCACGATGGACAGGGGGGAGAGCAGTCATATACTATAAGCTGGTGTCGACTAGACCATCCGCTTCGACGTACTAGAAGAACCGCTGGCGACTTCGACAGCTCGGGACATCGTCTTCTTCCCGGCCTCACGCGGGTCGGTCAATCATGTCCTATAGAACAGCGTACGGTGCACTGAGTCTTGGCAACACCATTAGTGTGACCCGTGGATCTCAGACTCCCGAAGCAGTAGGGATTCGTGATTGTTTTTCCTCCTTTGCGGCACAGCTAGCGGATGTGCGGATGCGTTGCGTGGCGCACTCTCGGGCTGATGTCCTCGAGCGCAACCGCTCGGCCATGTTCTATCGCTAGTCACTGCGCCAGCTCGTACTCAGGATTTTTCTCGGGGGGTACAGTCCTCTGAGAATGCACGGACGCCCTCACACGGACCAAAGTTTCCGGGGCCACATAGGTGGCATTTTTCGAGTTACATTAAGCAACAACAGACAGTTTAAAAAAAAGTACAGTGACTTGAAACAAACAAACAAGCAAACAAACGAATCGAGGAAAGGCAACGCCAAGACAACCGCAGTTAGCATCCCGGAGGCAGGAGGCGCGCACTCACCTAGCCCTGCCGTCAAGCGACCTGCTCCATCTCAGCCGCCATGTCCTTGAAGTAGTCAGCAGCATCCTTAACATCCAGATACTTTTCCTGCAACAAGTCCATCAGCTCAACCAAATAAACCCAATCACACGCATCGAGCTTGTACGCCAGATACCCCACAAAGCCGGCCTCCCGGTTCAGCAGATCGGGCACCTGGTGCTGCAGATGCGACATCAGCTTCCCCGTCGCGAACACGCTCCACTGCATCTCGTCCAGCGTGTCGCGCAGCTTGGCGAGCTTGGTGCGGTGCCGGCGGCGCGAGGGGAGGACGCGCTTGCAGAGGGAGGCGGCCCGCTTGGAGACGGCGCGGACGAGCGGGGGGCCGGAGAGGCGGCGCTGGAGGAGCTTGTCGAAGGCCTGCACGGCGCCCGCGGCGTGCTCGCTGTGGGGGAGGAGGTCCGCGAGCTCGGTCTGGAAAGCTGCGTACGCGTCGTTGGCCCGATCGACGGAGGCGTTGAGCTGGGTGGTGCCAGTGTGGTAGACGCTGCAGTGGGTCGCGCGGATGAAGGCCGCGAGGGCCTCCATGGTGATCGCCGCCTTCAGGATGAAGCTATGGGTGTGGTTGGCTGTCTCCTTGAAGGCGATCAGCAGACGGGAATCACGAGTACATCCACTCAGCTGCATGGCAGAACTCAGGGTGTTGGCCTTCACATCGTGCGCAAAGCGCAGCGCTTCGTCCACAGTGTCGATGAAAGCGAAGCAGCCCTATTGCAAGCACGTTAGCGGGGTCGCGATCGTGCCGAGAAAAGGTTTGCGCGCCTCAAGCTCCTGCATGGCCGTCTGGGTGCGTTCGGCGACAGAATAGGCTGACATGTCAAAAGTGAGAGCGTTAAGGAGGAACGTATCGTTCGAACGAGATGATGGTCGTTCTGAGAAAAGCGCGATGCTATCAATGTCCATGACATCAACAAATAGCGACCGCGTGGCAGTCATGTGATGGCCTCGAGGCGTGAGCTCAACATCGCCGCTCTTCGCGATGCCTATTCACCCATGGTACCTGTGAGTCGCATCGTCCACTGTATATGAAAGGCAACACAGGACCGCAGCAAAGGCACAGAGTACCCCGCGCGCCAGATTATTATTATTGCCTCTAATCCGGGCTTTGGTACAGTAAGGTAGATGATATCCGAGACCGACACGACACGGGAGCTAGGGAGACACATCAGTATGCATGGGGTTTGTTGTGGTAAGAGCACAGGAGATACGAGATGGGAGGCATAGGTGTACGGGAGACGCAGAAAACCGGAAGACAGAAGGCTACATTGTGAGTTATTCGATATATGTGACGAGGAGACGAGAGACGAGAGGAAGAAGAAATACAATGAGCTTGCTCGACATGGGCGTCGAGTGGCGAGTCCATTTGCAGTACTTGGCTGCACCTTGCATAGCGGTAGCCGCTGTAGTCGTAACTTGTGCGCTTCAGATGCGCACGTCCTTCATTTCGTCCAGCGCTTAGAAGGCCCAGAGGCGGTCCTCAGGCGTCACCGCCCACGCGTTGCCCTGTGCGCCCCACGAGTAGAGGCCGCCAGCGACGACCTTTGGCTGCTTGGCCTTCTGGACCGCACCGCCAAACTGCATCCGCTCGCCCAAGCCCATGCCCCATACCGCGTCCGCGTACAACCCCGGCGCGTACGACACGCCCTCCAAGCGCGGCGTCGGCGCCCACGTCTTCGCCAGCCCCTCGTACGCGTCGCACACCGAGGACGCGACGATCCTGTTCGGCGCGGCACGGAACATGACCGCCGGGTCTGCGATCTTGTTCGCGAGGCGCGTGTCGACACGGAGAGCATCGGCGGGGATCGGGGACGCAGGCAGGTTCGCGTTGGGGATGGAGTGGAAGAGGGACTTGAGGTCGGGCTCCGGGATGGAGAAGGAGGGCGTGGGCGATGCGGGGGTGTCGAGCGAGGAGAGCGAGGCGCACGTGCTGGCGGGCGAGAGCGAAGGTGTGACGTCATCGTCCGCTTGGACCGACGCGTTCTCCCCATTGTTCTCGGGAGTGGCGTGCGCGCCCTCATCGGCGGCGGGCGCTGGCTCGATGGCGGCGGCGGCCTCCTCAGCAGCGGCAGGGGTATTGTCGATGGTGGCAACGGACGCCTCCGGCGTGATCGCGCGCGCCTGGGGGATGGCGATGGTGAGAGGGCTCGGGGTCCTGAAGTACGGCACTGCGTAGACATCAGGCACGTCCGACGTCTCGAGTTCGTCCGTGAGAGCGGCAGCCAGCGCGTTCGCGAGCGCCTCCTCCTTGTTTCCAACGTGCTCGCCATCGGCGTCCTCGACATCGCCGGCATTGTAGCCGGGGGCGTAGACAGGTACGGGGGCCACGGCGCTAACGATCGTCTTGTCCTGCGCGTCCGCCTCAAGGTCGGCCGCGCCACCGGACGGGGAGGAAGGAGCGGAGGACGTATCCGAAGACGAGGACGAGGACGCCGCCGACGAGTAATCGGACTGGTCCGAGTCCTGCTCCTTTGTGGCGGACTCCGCCGCATGGGCGTACGGGGTCAGGTCGATCGTGGCGCGCGACGCGGGGCGCGCGTAGGGCGTGAGGTCGATGGTCGCGCGAGACGCGGGACGGGAGGGCGGGGTGGTCGCGACCGCCGGCTCCATTGTCGCGGGCGTGATCAGGCTGACCACCGCGCGCTTAAGGGAGCTGAAGAGACCGCCGCGGGCGCCAGGGGCAGCGCCCTTGTCGGCAGTCTTGCGGGAGAGCAGAAACATTCTTCTAGTTATTCTGAGCGGGAGATTGGTGCTAGATGCCACGAACTGCGATGAAAGGTAAGCGACGCTTTCCTGGCAAAGGGCCTTGCCACGCACCTGGGGAAGGAAGAAAGGAAGCCGGATAAGATAGTCGAGTCGATAGACGAGTTCAGAACGTTCACAAGTCGATAACTCCCAAGCAGGCGGTGCTCAAGAGTAGTGGCAGATGAGGGTTGGGTGCAAGAAAGAGGGCTGCCGCGCGCGCTTCTTATCTATGAAAGGTCTATGTTGTGTCCCACGGACCTGTGGGAGCCGTCGGCAGGGGCGAGCACCGACAAAGAGCACCTAAAGGGGCATGTAGGGCCCAGTGCGCCGCTCGGACCAGCGTCATACACTGAGCTTCTATGGTTCCAGCACACGTTCCATGCCTAATCCCTGCTTGTGATCAGTCCAGGTCGATAGGAGACATGCGCCTCGAGTTCTCAGCGTGGACGTTGGATTTCAGGAAGGGACGAGACTGGCGCGATGGGGAGAAAGGTTCGGCGAAGATTGATTGACGGAGGTGGACCGGCTCGCCGCCGGATCTATTGTCCTCTATTGAAAACATTGATTCCATTGATGAGGAGGCCGTAAGCAGGTCTGAGCTGGTCCTCCAGGCTCCGCACAGCCCGTTGGCAGGAAGATCGGTGTCAAGTGACGACGAACGTAACGCGGCGAGCAAGGAGTAGAAAGGCAAGGAGCATTGAAGACGACGCGTGTATTTTGTCTTGTTTGACCGTCGGCACCCATATGGACCTTCAAGCACCCATACCGAGCAAGGGCGTGCGGTCACAGCATTCGTACATCCTCGTCTCCGACGTCGTAGCTCGTATGTACATCGTCCACTGGACTAGTCCGACTGTGCTACATAGGCATTGAAGTTGTACACCTCAGGCGCCGCCTCGAAGCGGAACTCGGCCGGTGCGCATCTCGCCACGACTTCATCGTCGCGCTCCATCACGGCCCGCATCCCATGCCCAGGGCGCAGCGGATGGGAGAGCTTCGTCAGACCAGCTTGAACGTGATGTAAAGCCTCGTCGGTCGAGGATCCCTCGACGCCGTGGCCCCGTCCTCCAAAGGCAACTTTCAAGCGGGCTGTGAAACGTGCTGACTTGCGCTCTTCGGCTCGCACTGCGTCTTCTCCATCCGCGATTGTACTCAGCCTAATCGTCGCAGGAGACATAGCGAGCACGACGACCCAGAACTTGTCGTCCGTCTACGCATTGATCAGTCCCTATGCCGGCAAGTACGAACCTCGAGGAAGTGCTCACCAACTCCCAGTTACCCGGCCTTGGTACAGCATCGTTCCGCGCCTCCGCGTCCTTCGGATGCGGCCTCGCCCACATGAATATCTGATCTTTCTCGACGGGCGGATGGCGCCCCTCACGGAAGGCGCGCGCGAGGTAGGCCGTGAGCGCCATCCACGGCTCGTGCGGGAATCCGTCGACCCACGCCTGCGAATTGGGCTGCGCGCCGCGGACTGGCGCGATGTAGTGGCATTCTCCGTAGTCTGAAGGGACGCATCAGATTCTTTGCTGCCATTGTATAAAAGGCAGAGGTATAGAGATGCGGAGGGAGATGCACCATTCCAAGAGATCACTTGTACGATGTCAACCCGGTCGCGCATAGCGAGCAGTTTTTCCCATCTGCGGACGTAAAGCCAGTCATCGCCGCGATAGATCCACTGTTGGGCGTTAGCTCCTCAATCGTTCACCATTCATCGCACACGCGCGTTCTTATTCCACGAGTCCTTCCCATAGTGCTTGATTTACTTGTCAGCGACCGTTCTACTAGTATTCTTCCAACAGACGCCACTTACCGTAAAAAACCACGGAGACACCGCAGCCATATACGGCCGGCCCTCCAGATGGCGCAGATGGTGCACATCGGAATCAAGAGCTGGCTTCTCTATCTCCCTGCGATGAGAGTTGGGCGATAGGTGCAGAGGCCATCCGCCGTTCCACTGTAATTGCCACGTCAAGTTTCCTTTACCAATGCATACCAACGCCCTACGTACGTGGAAGTACCCATCCATCGACGCTATCGTCGGATACCGGCTGGGATCGATGAAGAATGCGGGTATTAGGGTTATGGGACCCTGCGCGAGAATATGAGCGAAGTCAGAACTTCACAGATTAGCAGATCTCGCATTCCAGAGCTTGGCGAGGCACTAATTCCACCCAATGCAAACCGGTACTCACCGGCGAGTGCGTTTCCAACCTCTGCTTCACCATAGCCCACGCCTCGTCGAGGTGCGAGCAGCCGAATGTCGCGTCTTGACCGGCGAAGGTCGAGATGACCACCCGCTCTTCGTCCGGATAGCGGAACATGTTGGGGTGGTGGGCGAGGCGGGCCACGTACTCGGCGAGGTGGTCGACGTCGGCGGGTGTGGCAGAGGGGATGGAGCTACGAGAGGGGCATACGCGTAAGTGTGGGAAGCGTAAGTGGGGCAAGCGCGAGTGTGGCATCGGAAGAAAGAGTGCGCTCGCCTCATGTCAAAGCTCAGGAAGAGTTTGAGAGGAGACTGGATGGCCGCCGCGGTGGCGAAGCAGTCCAGCACTCGGTCTCGCTGCCATTCCTCGCGGCCGACGTTGAGCACGAAGCCATCGCTATCAATGGGGATGGGTCAAGCGAGAGAAAGATCTGAAATAAGAAGCACCCACAGCCCCGCTCGTTCCCTGCAGTCGATAAGGTCTTGCTCCCAAACATTGGTCGTGTACGGATAGGTATTGCCCACCATGAAGCTGAGCGATGTTAGGTTCCCTGCTGCTTCGTTGGAGATTGACGCACTCACTGGGCGAAGACATACTTGGGCCGCTCGGTCATCGTCGAGAGCAGGAGGTTAGGCGCAAGAGCGGGCGCGGTAAGCTAACTTGAACTTGGCCCGTACGTACAAGTCGGCAATCACCGACAAGGCGCCCACACCCGCAGACAACTATCCCACGAGACGGAGCGCACGAAGCGAAATCCCACAGCAGGGCGTACGAAACGAGACTCTACAGCATGGTACATTTCATACACACAGCAGTGCAAGCGACAAACAAACAACAGGTAGATCGTACAACAGATTATCGGGACCCCGCCCTGATTGGGCCTCTGTCCTCATTGAGCCTCCGCACCTCATTGGGCCTCCGCCACCTGCAAGAACTTCGCCCACTCCTCCTCAGGAACGTCTGGGTAGCTCTCCTCGATGCTGGGGAACGACCGCGCCTTCACGGCCTCCGTGTACTTTTGGACGCCCGCGTCCCGCTCGCTTTGGCAATCTGCAAACCTGCGCGCAAACCTCGCCTTATGCCCAGACCACGTCCCCATGATGTCGTCCCACACTAGAGCCTGCACACGCATGTCAGTACCCTTTACGACACACGTAAAGATCAGCTGCAGCCACTCGCCTGCCCGCTCGTCTGGTTGCCCGCGCCCACACCGATGGTGGGGATGCGGAGCCGGTTGGTCAGATACGCGCCCAGGTTGCGCGGGATCGCCTCGAGCACGAGCGCGAAGGCGCCCGCCTGCTGCAAGGCGAGCGCGTCGCGCAGCACGCGCTGCGCGCCTGCCGCCGTGCGGCCCTGCACCCTGAAGCCCGAGAGCATGAACCGCTGCGGCATGAGCCCGATGTGGCCCATGACGGGGATCCCGATGTGCGCGAGGCGCCTGACGGCGTCCGCGAGCTCGGCGCCGCCCTCCATCTTGATGGCGTCCGCCTTGCTGGCCTGCGTGAGGCGGACGGCGTTCCGGAGCGTCTCTTCGGTGGAGACGCCGAAGGAGCCAAAGGGCATGTCGGCGACGATGAAGGGATGGGTCGCCCCCCGCGAGACAGCGCGCGCGTGGTGGATCATCTCGTCGAGCGTGAGCTGCGAGGTGGAGTCGTAGCCGAGGCAGACCTGCGCGAGCGAGTCGCCGACGAGGATGATGTCGGTGTTGGGATTGGCGGAGGCGGCTTTCGCGGTAGGGTAGTCGTAAGCAGTGAGCATAGCAATTGGCTCGCGGTTCTTGTGCATCTTCTGCAGATCGGCGACAGTGACCTTTGGTCGTGCAGCTTGGGGGAAGGGTAAGTCAAAGGCTACACGCGTTATAGGGGGTGGAGGAACACACCTTCAGTCGTCTCGCGCACTTCAGGGCGCACGCTCATCCATCGGCGCCACTGAATAGCAGCAGTTCCCCTCCCCGCGCGAAGGGGAAGTCGTGTAGCATTGTAGGCGCAGACGCTGAGCATTATGGTACAGGAAGGAGGGAAGGGGGGAAAGGAGATGCAGTCGATAAGACCTTGGCGAGGGCTTGTAGGCGCAGATTTATAAAGGATAGGCAGCACGCGCTAGAAGGCAGAGCACGTAGCGAGGCGTCTTGATGATCATCGCAGAATAAAACGACAGGTCAAAATGGGATCATCTTGTCATCTCCGGCAACATGAGCCGGGAGGCATAAGCGGCACGGCGCCCCTTGGCCCCCAGGGCGTGCATCCGTTGCACTCGGGGGTGCCTCGAACCCGGATAAGGGCGCTTCGGGTTGTGTACCAGGCGATGATGACGGGGGAATCAACGAGCATCAACCGGACTTCGGGATCGACGCGAAGGTGCTCATCTCACGGACGGGCCTCGGTCCGGTCCAGGCGCACGTGAAGGGGGGAACAATGGCTTCCCAAAAAGCAACAATCAACTCGGGCGGTCATGAAGGCAAGCCAAACGGTATATTTTCAGGCGAATAATGTTACATGATGAACGTGCGTAGTGGTACAAGATGCAAGAGGTCCATGAGCCGCGCTCCCATCACTCCGAATAGTTGTCGTCCTCGTACAGAGCCGGCTTGAGGGCCTCCATGATGCCCGAGACCTTCTCGTAAACGGCAAACACGACCGCCTGCCCGGGCGCAACACGCAGGACGCGAGGCGTGATACCCTTATAGAAAGAGCGGACACCCTCCTGCTTCCACATGTCCGACGCGATCACCATGATACGCTGCAAGGCGCTAATGTTCGGCGTTGCAGGCGCTTTCTGTAACCCTGCACGATGGGTGAGCATGCACGTAAGCGAAGGACGAGGGTAACCACGTACGCGTCTTGATAGTGTCGATGGGCGCGTTGGAGAACGGGCCCATCGCTCCTGATATCAGGCCGATAATCATATGTTGGTACGAGGGCAGGTCCTTGAGGTCGGGCTGGTACTGATGTGCTAGCTTCTTAATCTCCTGGTATGCGGTAAAGTTTGCGCCTAGAAGACTCTCTGTAAGCCTCATGCCGAGGGACCAGGGGAGAAATTACCCGCTCACCCTGGTTCGTGGCCTGCCGCAAAGCGGTGAGGGAGACCCCGCGGTATAGCGCGCTGAAACCTTCTTCTCGGACGATGGTATACACCGCATGGCCTGCATTGCGGTAGCGAGGCTGCTCAAGAGGGTCCGCAAGCGAATGCATTTGCGCCTGTAGCCGAATCTTGACTACTTCCATTGGCGTGACGACGGCAACGGCCTCAGTCGTCCCTGCGGCGAGACCAGCTAGAAGACGCCATTAGTCAAAAGCGTAGGGAATGAGATGACGACACGCACCAAGGAAAATATTCCGAGTGGCGGTCTTTCCTGTCTCCTTGTCCGCCAGCCACCCCTTGTACGTCTCAAAACTTGCAAATCGGATGGCCATCTTGGGGACGATGCCGGATAGGACCGCACCCAGACCCTTGTACAGGGCGAGTGGGGTTTCCCGCTTGACTATCCATGCGCCAGTCGCGAAGAACCCTCTGGGTTTAGTCTGAAGAAGTTCATTAGCAGGGAGATCGTCCATCTAGACGTGGCTACGTACGCCTGGTGCGCGTCCTGAACGCGAAAGCTGCATTCGGACTTTGATGGTGTCCAAGGGCTGGCATGCGAGCTGCGTATTCTCGTCAGGAAGGAGAGTAATGCATACGCTAGGCAACGTACTGCTTCGCAAGCACCCGCGATGCCCCCTGCCGTGATGTGCACGGCGAAGGTGACGGGCTTCTTGCTATCGGACCTCGACATTGCGCCTTGACGAGCAGAGAGAGCGGACTGGTAGGAGCGGCCTGAAGAGAGCCAGAGCGAAGGAATGCAGAGCAGGGGCGACGAGCAGCAGACCGCCCCGCCAAGCGAGACATCCTATAAGTACGGGAGCCAGGTGATCGCGCGCGCCTCTCCCATGGTCTGACATGTGAATACAATACAGAAGGCGGGCGAACGAGTCACTGCGCCCCTGCATGACATCGCGGGCGGGCTGGCGTATACACGCAAGTTCGCGAGCACGGGACAAGACCGGGCAGCCGCCCGGCGACGATAGAGCGGAGGTCGCGTCTGATTCCGGCCGGAAGACCGTAGGTGGAGGTATTCACGGGCGAGCGCGGAGGCGCCGCAGCCAAGAGCGGGGCGGGGGTCACGAGTACGGTGAGGAGAACGAGAACGATCATCCGCGCGCGGTGGCGCTCGACAGGCATCATCGTGCCGAGCGTTGAGGAGGCGGAATATCTTGGGCGCTGCCCGGCAGACTTGGGGGGACGAGGAGGGCTGGTCGGCAACGCCAGAACCTGGAACCTGAAGTACTGTGTCCCCACAGCGACTCCGGGGATCGAAGCGGGGCAGCGGGGCTCCGCAAAACCCACGGACATAGATGCGGACACAAGCGAGAGTGTAACCTGCCGACGCTGCGACCGCCTCCCATGTCGGTATGCTTATCCTTGTCAATCGAACACCATCCTGTTGGAGTAAAGACTGCCTTTGGGCAACCCTTTGCTCGAGGAATTGGGGACCTGGCCATTCAGAACAAGTTCGAGAGCGCACGTGGTAGGAATTGCGTGACGGGGGCCATAGTCACGCTCGCCGGAAAAGGAAGGCTTTGTCTTCCCACTCTCATCTGTCTCCGCCAACTCTCATCGGAGTTGCTTGCAATTCACCTCCTTAAACATGAGCGCAGAGCCTTCGTCCGCCCAACTACCGAACAAGAAGAAGCTGAAGCGTACTATCGCGCAAAATGGCACGAATTATCTAAAAGGCATGCCATAATGAATAGCACACAGGGTCATTGTTACTGACAGCAGTGTCATGATAGAAATCTACAAGACGAACCCAAATCCATCACGTACGGAAATGCTGGAAATTCTGGAACAACTGCACGTATGTGGCTTACCTGTTGGCGTTAGCTGATTTAGTTACCCTGCTGCTCAGGGAATGGTAGGCAACGAAGAATGCACCATAGAAAGCGTCAAGCAATGGTTCAAGCGCCAAAAATATGCGCACGCGGCGAACGAACGAGGACTCGGCGACTTGCAAACGTCGTTGTGTAAGTCCCTTCCCCAAGCGCCCATGCGTACCGGCCTAACTCGCCAACAGCCTACCCAACCCTGACCGCAGACCACATCCGCACGCTGACCGCGCTCTACTCCGCCCAGAAGGACGCGCCCGACTCCGTCATCGCGTCCTGGGCGCTCGTCTGCGCGGGCTCCGACCTCAGCGACGTGCAGCGCTGGATACGCGACCAGCGGCGCCTCGAGCTGGGCACGCCGGAGATCTCCCCTGTAGAGAGCACGCTGGGGACATCTCCCGTGGAAAGCACGCTGGGGGTATCTCCCATAGAGGTCCCACCCCCTGTGAAGGGCCCGCCGGAGCCCGCGCCGCAGAGGCTATCCATACGCCTCCCCCCGCTGATGCTGAACGCGCAACAGCGGCCGACCGAGCAGAGGATACCGGTGCGTATTTCACGGACGACAACGATGATGATAATCTCACCCCCTGACGCTTTCGCAGCCACCACTGCCGAACTATCGTGATATCCTGTCCAAGGCGTTGTCCTCGAAAGGAGACGCCCCTCCGGAGCAACCTCCCCGCACCATCGAGGAATGGAATCAGCAGTTCGCGCCCTATGACAGGATGCTCGACCGGTTTGAGGAGCGCCTCAGGTCGGCACGCTTCGCAGATAGCCCTCGTTAAGGATCCTAGAGTATGAAGCTCTGTCTGTCTTTCGTTCTCCGAAGTCTTCATATTCAGCTGTCTCACCATTTTGTTCTACCGTTGCTTTCCTGTATCGTCGTTGTCGATGTTTTCTCCCAAGCTCAGCATGAGTCGTCCCGCCGATATCCCCAAATAACGAGACTATCATTTTAGGAAGAGCGGCGATGGGCAAGCCAGCTCTAAAAGCAAGAATATAGGTAAGTAGACAGCAAGAACGTTAACACATGGTGGAAGCATATAAGCAAGAAGAGTCTACGACACAATGCAAGAGAAACATGGAGTGGAATACAAGAACAACAGCCGCCAGGATCTACGTGCGCCACTCGGCGAAGTGCTCGTAGTCCTGCACGACCAAGCTGATCATGTAATCAGAAACCGAACCACCTTCCCCCTCATCCCCTTCAGCATCTCCATGAACCGCCGCCTCCCCTCCTTTCCCCGCCTTCTCATCCTCAAAGTCCGCCTGGTCCGCATCGTCCATATCGTTCGCCTCCCGCATCGCCACCGCCGCCGCATGCGCATCGTCCCGGTCCTCCACCTCCGCCAGCGCGGCCGTGACCGCCTGCTCGTTATCCAGAAACCGCCGCCAGTCATACTCCCCGCGCTGGATGACGAGGCTGTCGAGCGAGCGCTTCTGGTTGGCCTTCCGAAGCATGGCCTCCTCGACGGTGTGCTGGGACACGAAGCGGTAGATGTGCACGTCGCGGATCTGGCCGATGCGGTGCGCTCTGGGAGGGCGTCAGGAGGGCTCAATGCATGCGCGCGCGGGAAGTAGGCGGGTGAGGGCAACGTACCTATCCTCGCACTGCCGGTCCATCTGCGGGTTGAAATCGCTGTCGTAGAACACGACCGTGTCGGCGCCGGTCAGACTGTCGCAGGTCGTCAGCCCCTCCCGATCCCATCATCACCCTTGAGACTGCTCACTTGATCCCAACCCCGCCCGACCTCGACGACGCGATGAAGCAGAACACCCGATCGTCCGCATTGAATCTCTCCGTCACATACTGCCGGTCCTCAATCTTCGTCGCTCCGTCAAGCCTTAGATACAGATAGCCGTGGAAGTTGAGGAAGACCTCGAGGATATCGAGGATGCGCGTCATCTGCGTGAAGATCAGCACCCGGTGGCCGCCCGCCTTCTTCTCCCGCAGGAGGTCGGCGAGGTACTGCAGCTTGCCGCAGTCGAACTGTAGGAGGAAGGGGTCGGGGAAGGCGATTTGGAGCTTGACGGCCGCGCGGTGGAGGGAGGAGTCAAAATCTGGGGGAAGGCGGAGGATCGCGCCCTCGTGGCTGGCGAGAGCGATGGAGGGGATGTCGCGCGCAACAACGGGCGGCGTAGCGAAGGCGAAGCGGTCTATCACGTCTCTCATCTGCTCCGCGCGGTCTTCGAAAGACGCGACGGCCGTGTGCACGGCCTTCGTCCGATGCCAGTGTTCGAGGCGCAGATCGAGCGCCGACCACGGACGCAGCGTGAACGTGCATGCCCGAGCGACACGGAGGAGCTCGGAGCCGATGATAGGCGTGTCGCTAGAGCATCGTAGATGGTGTACATAGCCCAGGTGCCGACGACGTTCCACTGCAACGGCTTGCTCCTGATATGCCTTCCACGCTCGAAAGCCAGCAATTGTGCGTAGGTCCTTTGGTGGCGGCTCGCCCGGCGCGTCCGACGTGTATTTCAATTGCGGGGAGTAGTCCAACCGTCGGCCTTCCAGTGCAGAAATCAGGGGTTTCCCCTGATTCTGTATAAATCGTAGTCCGAGAAGATCGAGGTCGACATGCTCATCCTTCTCGATACAGAACCGCCGTCGTACAAGCAGTTCCTTGATCTCGTAGTCCGCGATCGCCGAACGCGACATGGCGAACGAAGTGACGATGGGCCGCACCTCGAAGAGATCAGGATGGTTACAGACCTTGCGCAACTGCATGAGGATGTTCGCAATCTTCTGGTAGACGCCCGACTGCAGCTCCGCCTGAGTTTGCGCGCGCGACATAAACTCGTCGTACAGGAATCGCTGGCGTTTAGACAAGGGGCAAAGGACGTCGTGTTCGTGCTTCTTGGGAAGCTGCTTTTCGACCTGGCTTTTGAGTCGACGCAGCATGACGCTTCGTAGGATCTTGCGCAACTTTTCCACGCGTTTCTGCGTCTCCTCGTCGTCCTGATTGCCCATCTCGATAGCCTTCTCCAAAGGGTCTACGCGCACATAATACTTAGAGATCGTAACGCCGGAAAAGTACAGACACGCACTGGAGAACCAGTCGCCAAATTCCTTCTGCGACGCAAACTCAGACCCCGCCTTCAGAAACTGCAACAACGCCCACAGCTCGGTGAGGTTGTTCTGCAACGGCGTGCCGGTGAGCAGCAGCCGACGAAAGCTCTTGAACATCAGGAGCAGATTCCACCGCTGCGACTTGAAGTTCTTGATCATGTGAGCCTCGTCGAGGATCATGTAGTACCATGACCGCCGCTTGAAGATGGCGACATCCCGGGTGGCGAGGGCGTACGAGGTAATGCAGACATTGAAGGAGTACTTGTCATTCCAGCCCTTGCGCAGGTCGCGCCGCTTGGTCGTGTTGCCGTGGTACGCCAACACCTTGAAGCCAGGAAGGAACTTCTTGAACTCCATCTCCCAGTTGAGGATGACGCTGGTAGGGACGATCTGGTGACCGTAAGCATCGGCGTCGTCGACTCGCTGACGTCCACCTACAATGAGATGCGGACCCCAAATACCGCGGTCGCATGCCAAATGGGCCAGCAAAGCGATGGTCTGAATGGTCTTCCTGAGGGGGGCTTCATCAGCACACGTCGACACCTTGACAAACTCCACATACCCGAGGCCCATCTCATCTGCCAGAATACCATTCTGATTCGTCGTATGCAAGTTCGCCAACCACTCAAGACCATGCTGCTGGTACTCACGCAACTCACCCCGCAGCAGAAGCGGCTTCTGTACCTTCTGCTTCGGGTGCCACTGCACAGGCGCGACAGCATACGGCGTTAGGTAGTCTGGCACTGTGAGCTCTACGCTCTTCGACCGTACGACAGGATCGTCGTCAGACGCAAGGGAATGGTGATCGGACTGGGGAACGAGGTCGTGGAACGGTATGTCTACGTCCGCGGGCCCCGCGGCCAGGTCGTCCTCCCAGCTGATTTTACTAGGCTGGGGGTACACGATATCGATCGATTTGCGAGGCGATGAGTTCTCGAATTCGTCGACTTCCATCGTGGTGCCTTCCGTATCCCAGGGATGCATATCGACGGAGGCTGAAGAGGATGCTGCTACGTTGAAGTCGGCCGGGGTAGTGGGCTCTACAGACGACTCGGAAACTTGCGAGCTCGTGTGCTCCTGAGATTGCGAAAGAGGGATGTCGACCGACGAAGAACGATGTGACTCTGTGGCAAAGTCGTTTGGAGGAGATGTCGGGCGAGATGAAGCACTCCCTTCGTCGCCATTATGCACTGACGGAACCTCTTCTTGCTCGGTAGGAACGTCGCTTTGCATCACAGAGACGGAGTCGTTGTCTTCGCCGTCCCCGACGTCCTCATCGTCGCTGTCCTCCGGTTGACCATCACTCTCATCGTCCGAGTCCGCCTGAGACGATGCACTGAACCGCGTCGACCGTCCTCCCAGGGCACCTTGCTGCAGCTCCAGCAACTCCTCCGACTTGTCAAGAAGAGCATCCAGTCGCTTATGACCCAGTCGGATCTCCTCCGCCTCCTGCCTGCGACGCTCTTGCTCCCGAACGTACTACGGCAGATCAGCAACGCACATCCTAGAAAACCACGCCCAGCACTCACTTTGACAGCCTCAACCCATTGCCGGACAATCAGCTTCATGGTCTCCTTCGCCAGCCGCTCCACGCGCCGCTGCTCATCCTCTTGCCGCTTCGCCTCCCGCGCCCGGTACTCGACCATGACCTGCGCAGAAGACTTCGCAGCGCGCTTCCCTGCGCGCTTGCCGGCCTCGTACCGCTCCTCAACCTCCCGAACGACATGAGCCCATACGTCGGTCGACCTTGGCCCGAGAGGATTCGAAGAGGCAGCCGCTATGGCCGCTTTCGCTTGCTCATATTTCTCTAGAGGTAATATCTCTCCCTCAGCGCATAGCCGGTGGTATCTCTCCAAAATCTGTGCATCGTGCCGTGCGCGCTCGTTCACTTCGTCGGCTGTCAGAGACCTGTCGCCGTCCAGGATGTATGAGTCCAGAAGTGCGGGGAGCGAGTGCCCATGTCGAGCAGGATCGGGGACTTGGAAAGGGTTGGTAACTACCGGTGGCGGCCGTCGTACGATGAGGTTGACGCTCTTGATGGTAGAACGCGGTCTGATCTTGGTTGAGGGGTTCGCATCCACTGCAGGTACGTCATTCGATTGTCCGTTCACTGGCCTTTTGGGTCTACCGGCCGCGCGCTTCGGCGTAGCGAATGCAGAAGGTGTGGGTTCTCCTTGCTTTCGTCGACGTGCTGGGACTCGCTTGCGCATCGGAGTTTCTGGCAGAGGACGTTGCTCAGACGGGCGAGCTCGCGTCCGAGCAGGTGCAGTCGCCGGCTGTGGAGGCGCCGCAATCATATCATTTTGAGCCGTCTTGCTCAAATCACTCTTCGCCGCCTTGCTTGGACTACTCTCTGCCACCTTGCGAACGTCCCCTTTCTTCGCCGCCTTCCGGGGACTTCGAGGGACAGCCGGGCCATCATCGCTGCTTATACCCGTGTCGCTATCGCTGGCTCTCCGCCGCTTCTGTGGCAGCACGGGCTTCACCGGTCTCGACAGCTTCACCGTGCTAGGGTCTGGTGGTTCGGTAGGAGGCGGAGGTGGGGGCATAAGGCGTGTATCTTGCAGGGAAGACGTTGATACACCATCCGAGGAAGATGACAGGTCCGTGAGCGGACTAGAGGGTGGCTCGGCACGCTGTTTGCCCTTGCTGCGTGCGGATATGGTGACGGTCAATTCTTCTTCATCCGACTCCGATGGGGCTTCCCGGGTTCCATGTCGCGGTATGCTGAGCTGTGGACGCACGGGGGTCGTGGGGTTGGCGCGCGCTTTGCCCTTGCCTTTGGTCCGCGCGAACAGCGTAGGAGGAGAATTGAAGATCTCGCTGGAGGATCGTGGCGGCGGCGGTGCTTCCCTGGGCTCGGTAGGAGGCCGAGGTGGTGGCTTCGGAAGTAACAGCGCTCGCTGCGTCTGCGAGGTTCGGGTTCGCCTTGACGGTCCCGCGCCTTCGGTTTGCAGTAGAAGATCGTACTCGGCTTGATGCTTATGGATGTTGAGCATTTGCAAGAGAAAGGAATACATAGTAAACTCACCCTGAGGAACACATTACTCTGGTCATTCTTGACTTCCTGTGCATGCCGTTAGAGTCTTCGTTATCCAGCAGGTAAGGGGACGTACGGCAGGGTCATAGCGCGTCATGATGCGGAACTTCTTCATGTGGA
This sequence comes from Schizophyllum commune H4-8, assembly GCF_000143185.2. Lineage (NCBI taxonomy): Eukaryota > Fungi > Basidiomycota > Agaricomycetes > Agaricales > Schizophyllaceae > Schizophyllum > Schizophyllum commune. Next base: position 533,877 of record NW_026089545.1, on the reverse strand, counting down.
ATATTTCCCTAACCTACAGGATGTCAGCTGCAAGCTCGCGAGCAACGGACAAGCACGCACCAGGTCATCGTGCCGATCATATATCTGCGAGAGCTCTGTGCGCTTCTCCAGAACAAGGGCATCCCGTCTCTCTTCAATGCTTGCTGTGTCATCCTTTACAGGTTCCGCCAAGGCTCGTGTAACACCGTCTTTCGTCGGGGAAGATGTGCGGCGGGGCATCGTGGCGCGCGCACGGCTCGGCCAAGTTCATGCGATCAGTGTCCCCTCCGGTAAGAGGATATGGGGAACACGTTTGTGGGGGTAATTGAAGGTAGGTTGCTGAGTCCGGTATACGTGCAGTCGGCGCCTTGGTCCTGTCAGAGTCCGGAATGAGGTCGATCTCCGTCGGTACTGGACGGTTTGTTCTGTTTTATGGGCTCAGAGATAGACTGGAAAGGGAAGCATAGAGTTCTAGCATGTGCGCTCGCGCAGCGAGGTGAGCGCGAGAGGCAAGGAGCAAAGTGTCCATCCGACAGTTGTGAGGAATGATGAAGTTGGCTGCCACGTGGTCGTCGGCGCGGACCCAAATCCCAAAACTGGCAAAAGGGGCGTTGGAACTCATCTAGTTCTCCTCGTCGGTCACAACAGCGCTTGCAGGCGTGCAGTTCATGTAATGACTTACTCTATGCCACAAGAGCTCAACGTTCAGCGCCCTAGCATTTGGATCCCTCTTCGACCGAGCCTGACTCAAGGTCAACAGGAAACTTCGGTCCTCCTTACGACTCATGACCACTGCTTGGAGATGTTGTTCCTCCTGCTCGCAATTCCAGGTCTAAATGCTGAGATATGATTGCTAGTAGTACAAGGTCGGAGGCGAGGTATGAAGAGATCGTGAGGTCGTACAAATGTAGCGTAGCACTAGATGGTGTAGATAGTTGGTACGCCCCTCACAAGAGGTGCATGCCTATTAACCTCGAATGCTACCGACTGCAGATGCAAGCCATTCCGTTCGAATCCCAAATCCAGGGGCGCACTCCTGAGAGCAGCCAACTCCTAAGAGCGACCCGGCTCCATCCGCCACAGCCCACATCTCCCTTACGCCGAGGTGGCGTTGTTGAAGATGAGCAGGTTGGGGGTACCCGACGGGAGGTCATCCAAGACACCCTGGGTGGAGAGGTCGAGGAGAGCCTGCTTCAGCTGCGCCGGAGTGAGGGTCTTCGGTTCCTTGGGGATGGGCGCGAAGAGCTCAGCGGACGGGGCGATGGGGAGGAAGTTGGAAAGGATGTTGCGCGCGACCGAGAAGAACGTCTTCTGGGCCTGGGCGAGCGGCGCGTCGCTGAACAGCACCTTGTCCTCGACGTTCGGGTTGAACGACGCGGACGGGTAGATGGAGAGCAGGTACGCGAGGAGACCGGCGACGTGCGGGGACGCCATGGAGGTGCCGGAGAGGGTGGCGATGGCGTTGTTCGAGCCGATGTAGGTCGACTTGATGTTCAGGCCAGGACCAAAGACGTCAACGCACTTGCCGTGGTTGGAGAAGTACGCGCGCTCATCCGAGAAGGTCGAAGCACCGACGGTGACGGCCTTCTCCGCAGCAGCAGGGGAGTACGAGCACGCGTCACGGTTGTCGTTGCCAGCAGCAACAGCGAAGTGCAGGCCAGCGTCGACAGCACGGTTGACGGCATCGTCGAGGGCACGCGACTTGCCACCGCCAAGGGACATGTTGGCGACGGAGCCCTTGTGCGAAGTGCGGCCGGTCGCGGCGTACTCGGCAGCAGCCTTAGCAGCCTTCTCGGATGCCTGGGTAGCGGCCCAAACGACACCGCCAACGACGTCCGACATCGAACCACTGCCGTTTGAGCCAAGGACCTTCACGGCAATGACATTCGCGGCCTTGGAGACACCGTACGAGCGGGAGGCGATGGTGCCGGCGCAGTGCGAGCCGTGGCCGTTGCCGTCCTCATCAACGTCGTTCTGGGGAATGGTCTTGCCCCAGGAAGCACGGCCGCCAAACTCCACGTGGTTCACGTTAATGCCGGTATCGATGACGTACACGTCGACGCCCTCGCCCGCCGTGGGGTCGTACTCGTACTTGGTGAAGGTGCTCAACCGGAGGCGGTCGCGGTGGGAGATACGCGCGAGACCCTGCGATGCGAGTCAGTTGCGGTGTGAGTCAGGAGAACGGTCGCCACGCACCCAGGTGGCGTTCTTCTGAAGGTCGAACTCCTGAAGGTCATACTCGCCAACGTCGATGTCCATGGTGTGGACGAGCTGGTCCTGCTCAACGTAGTCGACCTCGGGCATCGTGCGGAGCTGCTGGACGAGGCGGTCCGTGAACCGACCCGAGTAGCCCTTGACGTGGCCGTCGTACACCTGCTGGACACCGGAGAGGTCCTCCAACAGGGGGTCCTCGTTGTGGGCCGCCTGGAGGAAGTTGAGGTGGTTCTCGAGCAGCGCGGGATGGAGGTCCGGCTTGAGCATGATGATGTACGAGTTGTCGATGGGCTTCTGCTCCGCGACGTGGAACGGCGCGACCTGCAGCGACGAGCGCTCTAGGCGCTCAGTCGAGTGACTCGTCGACAACGGCGAGGCATAGGCAACGGCGGCCAGCGTCGCCGCGCATAATGAGGAGCGTATAAAGGAGGGCATGCTGAACGCTCAAGATATGACTGATGGGCGTCCAGGAGAAGGAGCTGCGCCGCGCAACCCTCCCGATAAGTACTACGAGTCACGTGGCGTATCACGTTAATCAACTCCATAAAGCGAACTGGGGCTACGGTGCCACCCCCGCGTTATCACAGCCGTTTGAGGGCATCAGAAGGGTATAAGACTACTGCGGTACACTCGGAGGCCTCTCAGAGGCGGGTGGCCGCAAGTTAACAGCTCTCAACCCGCGCCACTGCACTGCACACGCCTTATCAACCCGCTGACGCGTTCTATGGGTCCGTATGGATCCGAGTCGTTCGACCTCGCATGATTCGGACATGATGGTGTTAGACGGTGGCGCAAAGGGGTGTCGATATAGTGCAATCCGCGCAACTGAACGGAATTCCCTGGGGTAGATAGCTCAAAGCCCAACGCTTCACCCACGTAACCCCCCAAACCAGTCCTCTTCCAGCCACTCAACACGCCTACTCAATGAGGTAGGGTGCCCACGAGCCAGAGAGTCGTGCATTTCATATCCCTGTCTTCGCTCCGTTGAATTGTCCTTTCTATACATGGGTCAAAGTCGTCAAGTTACTTCCACATTACAAGCTACAGGGTGATCACAATCTCCCAATCCTTCGCAATCGGCGTCTTCGGGTCCTTAATCGTCAGCACACTCGCCGTCTCCTCCTTCTTATCCCCCGCCTTCACGCCCGGCACGTACTCCCACACCAGCTCCCGGCCGTCCACCGTCACCGACCTCGGCTTCGCGGCGCCCAGCACGATCACCCGCTCGACCCGCACCGCCGCGATCTCCTGCGCATACGCGTTCCCCGGGCGGTACGCGTCCAGCGCGACCTCCCGGCCCACGGCCTCAACGCCGGCCGGCTGCGCAGCGAGGTCGCGCGACGTGAGGCGGAGGGTCTTGCCCTTGGTCTCCGCGCCCAGCGCGCGCCAGACGAAGTCGCCCTGCTCGAAGGCGTAGGACTCGCCGTCGTCGAGGTAGAGCGTGCCGTGGGCGGCGCCGGACTTGTCGAGCGCGACGCGCAGGGTGAAGGGGTCGTGCTTCATGAGCGGGGCGGAGCGGCGGGGGCGCTCGCGCGTGGGGACGATGGAGCCGCCGCGGATGAGGAGGGGGATCTCCGAGAGCTCGGCGGGGACGGTGACCGTCTTGCCCTTCTTGGAAGAGCGGTAGGCCTTGTGGGTAAAGTAGTTGTAGTACACCTGGATGAACATGGTGAATTGGGGCATATGAATCAACCGTGAAAGACCGTACGTTGTCCTCGGCGGGCAGGTAGACCTCGGCTTCGGTGGCGCCTTCGGTCGTGATCGGCTTCACCAGGAGCCCAGAGTCGCCAATGAAGTACTGGTCGTCAAGCGCGAACCCATTTGAGTCATGCGGAAATTGCACCCAGTGAGGCCTGTATACTCGTCAGCACCTGTCGAACAATTACAGACGTTGTTCTCATACCTAAGGATCGGGATACCCGTAACAGCCGAATGGTGGAATGCAGTGTACCATACAGGCAGCTGCGCGTACCGCAGGCGCAAGATATCCTTGAGCATCCCGCGGTACGGCTCATCCAGAAGGTACGGCTCGCGCCTCTTCGTATCAATGTGCGCGTGTGCGCGGAAGAACGGGTTGAACGCGCCGACCTGGTACCACCGCACCAGCATCTCCGGCTCGGGGTTGCCGAAGAAGCCACCGACGTCGGCTGGGAGCACGTCCGCGTCAGTAACCCAGCTGCGCTGTAGTAGGGGAAGAGTCGAGCACGCCATCACTCACAGCCAGCAAAAGTCATCCCCGCGATCCCGTTGGCCAAGCACATCTTGATGCCCACGGCCATATGCTCCCAAGTACCCAGGTTGTCGCCCGTCCACATCGCGCCCCAGCGCTGGGAGCCGGCGTAGAAGGAGCGGGTGAGGACGAAGGGGCGCTTCGCGGGCGTCTGGCGCGCCTTGAGGGCTTGCCAGGTTTGGTTGGTCTGGTGGAAAGGGTGTGTTAAATGTGAGCGTGGTAAGGAAGGGTGCAGAAGAGACGTACGAAGAGCATGCCATTGATATTGTGCACGTCCCGGTGCTCCCATCCGCCATAGTGAATCATGTCCTTCGGCATGGTGATCTCGGGGCCGTTGAAGATGGCGGGCTGTAGAAGGTTCAGTCAGACATGCTCAGTTCCACTTGCCGTCGTCCACTGACCTCGTTCATGTCATTCCAGATGTGGATGTCCCCAGTGCTCTCCGTCCATTGCCAGCCGCCGGACTCAGGTTTGCCGTCGAGCAGGTAGAGGTCCTGATACCATTTCCAGCTGTTCGGGTTGAAGCAGTCGAGCCAAGAGCTGCTGCCCGCCCAGCAGTGACCCTCGTACTCGTCCACGCCGTTCTGCTTCCGGACGGTCAGGCCGCGCTCGGTGGCCTCCTGATACACAGGGTAGCTGGAAGTACGCTTGAGATGGGGGTCGATAATGACGACCATCTACAGAGAAGCGTGCATCAGTGGGAGCGCTGACGGGAGAGGCTGCAATACTCACCTTTCTACCGACAGAAGCAACGTCATTTGTCATTTCAACGGGGTCGGGGAATGTTTTGTGATCCCAGATGAAATACTTGTGCTCCTCGGCGTATTCGATGTCGAGCCAGAGAACGTCCATCGGCATGTCGTGCTCTGTCATGCGCTGTGACACGGTCCGCACATCGTCCGAGCTCACGTAGTTCCACCGACATTGGTGATATCCCAAGCTCCATTGCGCTGGCATCGCTGCCGTCCCCGTCAACCTGGCATACTGAGCGAATATGTCCTTCGGCGTAGGTCCAGGCAGCAGGAACACGTCCAAGATGCCTGACTCGGACATCCAATGCGTGTCTGATGATTGCGGCTTCGAGTGCCAGACGTCGACCCACGTCTCCGAACCAACCGCGTTGAAGACGCCGACCGTTGATTCGGCCGAGTGTGCGTACATGACGGGGATGGAGCCGTACAGCGACATGGGCGAGTCCGCGAGATACTCGAACACGTCGGCGTTGTGGAGGCGGAAGGGATCGCTATACTTGGCGTCCTCGCCAACGGTGGCGGCGAGCGCAAGGGCCGTGGCGTGCTGAGGGATACCGTATACGGTGGGATGGTGGGGGAAGCTGATGTCGAGCGAGATGGATTCCGGTCCTGCAGGGGTTGAGTACATGTCTATAACAGCAGCCATATGTGCTCACCCTTCGGCTTTGAGTCTGTGTGCCCACCGAACCGCTCGTCCCACCAGCCGTCCTCGTCCGTGCCCTCAAACCACGCGCGCGGGTTCGTCGCGTCAAGCACGACCTGCTCCCCCACCTCCTGCGAGGTCTCCTCGGTCTTGCTGTCCTCCTTCGTGCGGAAGTGCTCCATGTGCAATAGCCCGTGTCCGTTCAGTTGCACCTGCGCCTTGCCGTTGCGAAGCAGCGCGACGCGGAGGGGCTCGTAGGACACGGCGACCTCGAGCTCCTTCTTCGGGCCGTGAATCGCGCGCAGGTAGTCCTTGCCCGCCTGCCACTGCACGGTCTTGCTGACGGTAGGCTCCGCGATGAGTGCCCAGGATGCCGCCTCGTCGTACCGTTTTCGCAGGCCGTCCACTTCGTCCATCCGCACGCGCACCACGCCATCGTCGTGCACGCGAAGTTCAAGCTGGAATTTGACGTCTGGGTAGAGTGAAGATTTGACTCCGGCGGTCACAGACGCCGAGTCCGACGCGATAGAGATGCTCGAAGCATCGACGGAGTAAGGGGAGTTCCAGGTGTCAGCCTCTCTGGCGCGCGAAGCGAGTGCGCGACCGCGGCGACAGAAGCCGGACTGGGAGCAGGTCTTGAAGTCCTTTTCCTTGACTGCGAGTGTTTGTGGGACGAGTGCCAGCGAGGCTACTATCCCAAGGAGCCCCAAGGCCCGCATGATGTAGTCTTGGTCGTGGGGGAGTCCTTGAACTTGGAATAAGCGCGCATGTCGTGGCAGGCCACACCGGGCCGCCCTATGCAGTAACTCCGGATGGGAAACGCACCCCTATCCAAGAATACGCCTCGATGTGCCTTCGCTCCACCCGTCATCTTCTGCAGATTTATGTATGCAGAGTCGAGGATAACGACGATGGCGGACCTCTCCAAACTCCCCCAGGATATCATCTATCATCTTCTATCCTTCCTCTCAGTGGAACAATCCCTAGCCCTCAGTCAAGTACGTGCTTTACCGCGCGTCTCGCCATCGCATACCTATTTCTTCGGTCTAGACATGCCGCACGTTGCATCATCTCGCAAGATCTGACCAGAGCTACTGGTTCACGGCTCTCCACTCGTCAAAGTACCAAGGACATACCACTGCCTATCTCTCCGCTGTCGATCTCTCCTCGGACTCGGATCTCGCCTCCTTACAACGTCACGTTCAGAACTGTATCAAGTTCGAGCGGCTCTGGGAGAAGCCGAAGCTCACTCCCACTCGCACGACTAAAGGACGCTTGCCAGACGTGCTGTACTGCCTCTTCGGCGTTCACAGAACGAACTTCGTCGTCATGCACTCGCCACATAGTGGCTTTGTATACTGCTGGGACAACATGGCCGGCGAGGAGCGTGAATCGATATACTTGGGAACACAAATCACGGACACCTCCCCCTTGAATGAGTTCTCCGATCGGGTGACCATCGCACTCTTGATCCAGCAGGATGCCCATCAGCAGTGAGTGGAGAAGCCTGGCCGAGGCCGGATCTCCCGTATTTTGCGCACTCTAATGGAGATGATTCACTAGCATCAAGCTTCTGAGCGTCAGCACAGAACCGAACGCCGCCCAGGTTATGGAACTCCGCCACGTCGTCGACCTTGGCATCGGCACACGCAGCTTCAACATTTTCCTTAGTGAGCAGATGGTCGGCGTCACCGGCAACGAGAACGATCACATCACCATACATGCTATCAATATCCATACCTATGCCAGTTCGACGATTCGTACAGACGTGCAGCTCACAGTACGTTGCCCGATCGCCATCTGCCACTCATTGCCACAAATTCCATGGACTTATTTGTTTACAGCCCACCAGCTATATGGTGGCCATGACCTTTAACGACTCAGTCTACCTCGTAGACATGAACCCTCCACGAACGCGTGTATTCTGCTGCGCCCCCGAATTTCTGCCATTCGGCAACGCCCCATCGCGCACGATGCATCTCAGCCTACTCGACACGCGGAGAGACTTCGTATGCGATGATTTGGATCGGGAATCGAGTGTGTGGCTTGGAAGCCTTTTGCTCGATATGTTTGTCACAATACTGATGGCCTATTCAGACGACTACTACTGTGCTCTCGTGTCCGGCTCCGGGCGCGGAGTCGCGTTCACCACACTCACCCAGCTCGTCGGCCGCCATGCCTTGCATATCGTCCTCTGGGATCCGCGCTCGAGGGCAGGTGGCGATGTGCCCATCGAGCCGACGAAGTCCGCCCTGCAGCTTGACTTTGATCCGGAAAGTAATGCTGCCACAGAGTCGTCTATCTCGCCCGCCACCCCATCCACTCTTCCCTATCCGCCGCGCGACGGCGACCGCCCCTTCCCCAGCCCCGCGCAGCACATCAGCATCCCTGGATCCATGCTCGTGCCGCTCGGACCCTGGTACCTCGTCCACTTCCCGAATTCGGGCAGGCATCTGCTGCTCGCCGTGGGGAGGGAGGAGGACGAGGCAGCAGAGATCGAGGTCGATGAGGAGGGGGAGAGCAGTGACGACTACGATGACGGCGAGGACGACGAGACCGTCAGTAGCGATGGGGAGGGCGGCGATGACGACGCGATGGACGCGAGCAGCGAGGGCGAGACGACGGAGGGGCTGGTCGCGGCTTTCTATGCCGCAGCAGACATGGGCTACCCGCCCATAGGTGCCCATGAAACCGAACCGCAAGCAACACCGGATGCCCAGGATCCCGCGCCCGCCGGCCCTTCCAACCCTGCCAACCCTGCCGACCCAGCTAACACCGCCCATCCCGCCAACCCCGTCCCAGCAGCCGACACCGAGCTCCCCCTCGCCAACGCCACCGCGAACGGCGACACCTCCCACAACGCCGTCCTCTACCTCGTCCACTACGTCCCCGAGACCGCGTCGCACTCCGTGCACGAGGTGCCCTTCCCGGAGGGCGTGGACCCGCGGAGCGTCACGTCGCTGAGTTTTGACGATTATAATGCGGTCGTGACGCTGACGACGCTGGAGGATGTGGCGTACTGCATGCATCTGATATGATGGGTGCGGGGAAGCAGGGACGAGGGAGATGGGGCATTGTCCCAATAAACATGAATGCGGGAGTAGCATCATGGACTTCTTTGAATACTTACCTGTATGATGCCACCCTGCAGGACAGGGAGGGGACGGAGGCCGTTACACGATGATACCTCTATGCATTCGCTTACGAGTTCAATCGTCATAGGACTCGAGTACGACGCGCAGGCTTTCACAACAACAACCATAGCATTCCAACTCGACTACGTATATATGGGCAAACCAAAGCATGAGATGTGAGTGCGCGGAGATACAAGTACAATGCATAATCCAGAACAAGTCAATTTTCGTTAGTCAACATCCAATCATGAGTTTGTTCGTTCCATGTTCGACCGATCCATCCATTATCACAGTTCATTCCTTCAGCACGCCCTCGACGACACCCGCCAGCTTCTCCCCGTCCACCAGCGCGCCGAGGTTCTCCATCAGCGCGTACTTCATCTCGTTGATCCGCACCACCGCGTCCACGCCAAGCCTGCGGCCTTCCTCCTTCGACAGCGGGGCGCGGCGCAGGCATAGGTCCTTGTAGGCTTCCTTCGCCCAGCCCTCGATCCCGTATTTCTCTCCCAGGACGAGCTTGTCGACGGAGGAGGCGAGGGGCGCGAGCTTATCGATTACTAGCTTGCGCAGGACGTCGATCTTCCACTGCATGACGAGCTCGAGGACGCCGGTCCACTGCTTGGCCGTTGTTGGACCGGAGCTCACGAAGTCGCTGGATCGGGTAAGTGAAAGTTCCGAGGCGAAGCAGAAGGAAACTTACGGATAGACAAGGCTAAGCAATTGGTCAAAGTCATCCGCTTTGACGTCGTTCAGGATAAGAGGCTCGCTCTCTGTACGACCTACGCGGTGACCGCGCAGCATATCCTTCCAAACGGGAGACGACTTCTGGAAGAAGTGCTTATAAATGCGGTACATGACCGTCTCTACCTTCAAAGCTTGTCAGTGACCGATAAAAATCAGGCACTGTGTGAAACATACCTTGACATACAGCGTCCCGTCCGTAAAGTAGAAGTCGGGCGAATGATGAACATCGACGCTACGCGGCGAGTGGGCGCGAGGGGCATCCAGCCCAGAACGCGTCGAGCGCGAAGGGCTGGGCGAGATGCGGCGACGATGGTAGATAGGCGAACGGGAACGCGAGCGCGAGCACGATGATCGGGTCACCACAACCGGTCTCCTAGGTATATACGGGTTATGAGGATTCCACCTATCATGGACCGAAGGCGAGCGCGCCCGACGACTATGCGCATGCGAAGGCGGACTGTCGCGGCCCACGTCGTCTTCCGCAGGACCATGCGCCTGGCGCCCACGGTAAGCCGAGCGCGAGCAAGACCGAGGGCGGCTGCTCTCCGTGTTGGTGACAGAATGCGGGACAACGCAGTGTCGTGGCACATATACGGTCGTCTGCTGTGGACTAGTTGCCCTGCTGGATTCCCTACTTTGAACGAAGATGAGTGGTGGCCGCTGAGGCGAGGTAGGACACGGCTCGGGAGCGAAAACGCTGACTGGATGAGCAGACGGCGTAGATACGCTCGACACCGTGCCCATGTTGCAGCTCGTGGGCGCATACACTGGGTCCCTCGTACTGCAACGCGAGGACCTGTTGCTGGAGGAGCTCGAGATCGACACCCCGGACATGATGACCGGTCTGGAAGGCGCACTTCCAGGGGCGATAGTGGACTTCTGTTCCCCAGCATGATTCGACGGCGCCCGATGCATGATAGGCACGGTAATGCGCAGAGGGGACGCAGGCGCCTTCGCCGCTGGGCTTCCAAGGTAGCACGGCGACATCGGAGGAGTGTAGCGCACATCGGGAGCCAGCTGCCCCCGCTGCATCTCTGGAACGGCCCCCAGTCGCGGGGAAGGTAAGGAGATGGCCGTCACGGGCTCCGCGGTCATGGCTGCTGCGATATCGGCGTGAGCAATCGTTTGCGCGTGCGTGGGTAGGTGCGTACGCGCGATGGCTTCGGCATGAGCAGCGGCGTTTGCTCGCACGGCAGCCTCTGCAACAGCTCTTGCGGATGGGATATCGACCCGCGGCGGCTCGGCCCTACTCGTCGTGGAGTGGCGGGAACTCTTGCCACCCAGAGAACGTGCGCTGTCGCCCTTCGTGCTGCGTCTGTCGCCCTGCGCACTGTGATCGCCGTTCTGCGAACGTACGCTGCCGGCCTTCGCACTACGCCTGTCGTCCTGAATATTACACCTATCACTCCTCGTGCTGTGCTGGTCGTCCCTCGTGCTGTGTCTATCGCTACGCCTCGTGCTGGCGGAAGACCTCACTGAACGATCCTGCGGAACGAGCACAGGGGATGGGGGATACTCAGACGAACGATGCCCAGAAGGCAGACGTGTGGAATGACGCCCGGGAGAAGGCGATCGGGCGCGAGCAGGGCTATAATCCAAGCAACGATGAGGGGAGCTGATGATAGTGGAAGGAACTCCGTGAGACGAAGGATGGGTGGAAGAACGACGTGAAGGAGGCGAACGAGAGCGCGGCGCGTCGTGTGGCTGGTCTCGAGGAGAGCTACGATGCGACTCCGCCCGCCTTTCGTCGATATCGTGTACACCAGGATACTCCACCGCGACACTAGACCTTGGCGACTGCTGTACGTGTTCGGGCGAAAACGCGTGGTGAGTCATCGTGTTCGAAAGACTACGAACCGACGAATGCGAAGACGGGCTCATAGGAATCACCACCCCAGGACCAGGAGCATCGCATGGTTGCGTAGCCTTTCGCCAAGCTTCCAAGTACGAGGACCCGGAATGCGCGACCGACGCTGGAGTCGAGCCCTTCGACCTGCCAGCGAACCCGAAAGGCGCAAGGAAGTCATCATCGTCGCGTTCCCTTGGCCTCCCCAGTGGTAGATGGTTCGAGCGCGCAGGAGAAGGCGAGCGTGTCCTGTGTGCGGTGGACCGAGAGCGAGCGGATGGCGACGGAGAGCGCGTACTTTGCGCTGTCATAGGCGACGGCTCCTGCGAGTAATGCGAGGGCGACGTGGCCACAGACAATGAATGCGTCGACGGCAGGGGAGGTATCGGCGGTACAGGCAGATTCCTTGACGGCACGTCCTGGGGGTGCACCCCCGACGATCGGTGGGCCCTGGCTGGTGTGGCCTGCATGTTTGCCAAGACAGGCGCTGGCAGCGGGGGCATCGACGATGACACTGAGTTGGGTGTCGACACTGCCGGGAACTCCACTGGACCCCTCGACGGCGTCACCGAATCATGGCTGTATCTCGACTGGGACTGGGCATCAAACTCGAAGTCCCTCTGCACTCCGTCACCGATGTCGGACCACGACCCGCGGTCTGAATGCGAGTCTCGGCTTGAGCTGGAGCCTCGGTGCGAGTCGACGTGGCTGTATGGCGAGTAGCCCAGCGAGCTCGAGTGCGCCGACGAATAGCGCGACACTGAGCCTGGGCTCGCAAGGGCAGAAGCGGGAAGCGCGACACGGCTTGGCGTGGGTTGCTGAGACTCAGGTAGCGATGGCGGCAGCTCGACATGCGCCGGCGAGGGCAAGGTATCGCGCTCGCGATGGGGGGACGTCTGCTGCGACTCGGGCAGAGGCACGCGCACTGCGATATCGCTCCCGAGCATCGACAAGGGCTGCTGAGGGTGCCTGGGCGATGGCTGCAGCGATGCCGGAAGCGGTACCTTGGCCGCCATAAAAGGGCTGCGAGGACCTCGAGGAGACAAGCGATGAAAGTCTTGTACCTCGGATAAGGCTGACAGTGTACTCCTCGACGCCGTGCTGCCCTCGCGCGATGACTTCGTGGCCTGACGGCGCAGAAGCGTAGAAGGCGACCAGCTGTGGTCCTCAGACATAGACGGCGTGGGCAGCGCCACCTGGGCGGGCGACAGGGGAGGTCGGTCGTACATCGACAAGTCCCCGGACAGAGGTACAATCACCCGCGGCGCAGACGGTGGCGATGTGGGGGACCAGATGGGGGAGGGTGGCAGCTGCGGGTACGTATCCATAGGATGCATGATGGGCGATGGGTCCGCGCTCGGTGGCCCGCCACCTAGGTACGCATAGCCTGGGGGATATCCTGCGACGTGGTTCAGCGGTCGTGGGGAGCGGCTACGCCCTCGTCGCGGGGAGGGCGCCTCTGATTCGGACCCGAGGATGATGCATCGAGGGCGATGAGAGGCAGACGAGCGAGAATGGCTGGAGCAGCTACGAATGCGCGTAAGAGTAATGGGAGAGTTCTGCGGCGGAATAGTCATGGGATGAGGCTGGGGGGACTCGACGAAACTATCCGGCGAACAGCCGCGCGTAGACGCTTCTCCCTTCGAGTGGTGGGGGGCGAGGAAGTCAGGGCGGCGGTGAGAACCATGGAAACGAGGCTCGAAGTCCTCATACGGGACAAGCGCCTGGGAATGCGGGCGTTCCGTGGGGGAGAAGGTGATGGTCGACTGGTCATCGAATGTGCTGTCCATCGCGGTCGAGCTAGCGGTATCTAGCGCGCTGGGGAGCGTCGAGTTCGCCACGGACGGTACTCCACCGTCCTGTGGAGCGCTGGTGTCGATAGGCGCCAGCCTCATGTCGCCTCCTGGGGCTGACACCGTGGACCAGGAATTCGCACTTCCGCTGGACGGGCTCTTCGTCGTCTTCGAGGAAGCCACTGGGGGAGGATATAAGCGCATGCAAAGCATCTAGCCTGCCGCCACGTACCAGACCTGGGACTCCCGCATGGCGTGACGTCGCCGACGTTCCTCGCATGAAGCTGGGGGGTTTGCTCGGCCGCAGACATGGCTCGCGCTTGGTGGACGATAGCGGGGACAAGTCTTGGAGATTGTCGGTTGCGCTCGAGAAGATAAGATGCAGAGACAAGAGACAAGTGGCCCTCAGACGTGGGGAAAGGGCGTGGACATGTAATCAAACCTTGGGCAGCGTGCCCAAGGCGTGTCCGCTAGAGCGTCAATGAAAACGTGCATCTCCGCGAATATGCACGGATCAACCGGGAGATCGCTGCTCATTACCTCGACGGAGCTGGGGGAGATACGAGTGCAGCTGGATCGCAGTCGTACGGTGTTCTTCCTGGGCTACTTGAATAATCATTGAACTCATCATGACTGTAGGAAGAGAGGGACATGCTCTTCAGTTCACTTCTGATCAGCAACTTATCAGATACCCACGGAACTCATCAATCGCACGCTCTGGCGGCGACGGTCATGGGACGTGCTGAAGATGCGTTATGCGCAGACGAGGCATCATAAGACGACGATCGCAACGACACCAGGACGCCATGAAGCAGCCCGGGTACCTCCAGGCTGGCCCGAATGGTCACGAATGTCGCCTCAGGGTTTCTCCTGCGCTCTGGAATCCATCACCCAACTTGTACGACCCCAGGTGCATATCCTAACACGGGGGGACTGGTATACAGTCTACCGCTCGTCGAAGGCTAGCAGACGTGCTGCGGCTACCCAGAGCTGGGTGCCTGTCCCAAAGCCGACACCTTTGGACCGTACATGGTTCACCTGCGCCCTCCTGATGTGCCCCCCCCTGCGTCAATACACCGCCCTCTGGTCATTGTTTTACGCCCCTTCTTCGCCGGGGCACTCTACGCGTGCGACGTCCACCGCGCCTTCCGTCGTCATCGCATATTCCCTCCGTGAAACAGACACCTCGAACATCCGTGGCTCCACCGCAACGCCCTCCTTTGATTGAATAAAGGGATCGCCATGTGAACCCCGCAGCGAGGTATAAGTGAGAGCTCTCGTCGACCGGAGTTGTTCTCGTCTCCAGTTACCCTCTCTTCCTTCCCCTCTCTCTTTCACGGATCCTTAGCCTGCTCACGATGTCGTTCCTTGCACTCACTTCCCTCGTTCTCGTCGCGATCCAAGCGCGCGCGTCCGTGATGCCGATCCGTGCCCCTGCCGCTGCTGCGAAGTGCCAGAAGTATGTCGACAGCGCGAGCAAGGCTGCTGCCGCGCTTCAGAGCGAATACTTCAAGGACGGGACGTATGGCGACCAGGCTATCTGGATTGGTGCGGTCGACGCGTTCTACCTCAACCGATGTGAGTACATCCCATCCCGCGATCGAGGAGGTATACTCATGCGCGCAGTGGACGATGTCGCCGGTACCTCGGACTACAAGGACGTAATCACCACGGTCTTTAATGGGCAGGAGGAGTGCGTTTCTATACTTCGCGTGCTGAAGACCTGACTGACGATATCCCCCAGCTACCTCACCAACGGCGGCTCCTACGACGACGTGCAATGGGTCTCCATCGCCTACCTCGCGTACGGCGACCAGGAGAACGCGAAGAAGTACTACGACATCGCCAGCAGCGCGCGCGACTCCGCGACGTGCGGCGGTGGCCTGTTCTGGAGCAGTGCGCGCGACTACAAGAACTCGATCACGAACGAGCTGTACCTCGCGCTCTCCGGGTACATGTACGATGTGACGAAGGACCAGCAGTACCTTGACAACCTGAAAGATCGTACGTGGAGTTACGCCAGCGCCAAGGCGGAGAGCTGACCCCGAATATGCAGTCTACGCGTGGTTCAAGGACTCGAAGTTGCTTGGTGACAAGGGCTGTGAGTACTCCGGTATCTCCTGCTGATATTCGCTCACATGGATCGCAGTGTACAACGATGGCTTGACCAAGGACGGCTCCTGCGCGAACAACGGCGAGAACCCGTGGACGTACAACCAGGGCGTCGTGCTCGTCGGTCTCGGTTACCTTTACAAGAGTACGTTCAGCGTTTAATCCATTGGTCTATGGCGACTTACGACGATTCCAGACGACAACCAGGACCAGGCCTACATCGACGCGGCGTACAAGCTCGTCGACGCCGTCATTGACAACCTCACAATTGACGGCGGCCTCCGCGAGAACTGCGAGACCACCTCCCAGAACTTGTGCAATGCGGATCAGACCTCGTTCAAGGGCATCTTCACTTACTACCTGTGCGTTTCCGCAACCTCGTTTCCCCATCAGCCTCATTGCTCACTATCTCTCCAGCGCCTGGTTCCTCGAGATCACTGGCAAGGACAACGGCACGAAGTACTCCGACTTCATCAAGGCGCAGGCGGACGCCGTCCTCAAGAACGCCGAGCAAGATGGCGACAAGTACACTAACCTCTGGTACGGCGCCGACGAGGGCGCTGCCAAGCACTCCTCTCAGAGCCAGGGCTCCGCCCTTGGCGCCCTCCTCGCCGCGAGCAAGCAGAGCTGCTAAACGTGTTACGTGACACGCTACTGTGTCACAGTTCATTTACGACCACGTGTAGCTCCCGGGTTATGACGCGCACTGGCAGATGTACTACTCGGTAACGGCTTGCTTTTGTACTCCCACCATCGCTGTCTTTTACGCACCGTCGGACCTACCCTCATACTTTACGACCATTGGTGACGCAGGCTATATTTATTGCAATGTAACTTATCGAACTCACAAGCTCTGAAGACTGACCATGGAGAGGCCTTCTGCTGCCGATGTGCCATACCTGGCGGCCATATTGATCCATACGCGTGAGGCCATCGATTGGACCAGTGCGTTCGATAGTAAATATCGGGCAAATGGATTGTTGATGCAGTCGCAGGCGCACCATCTCTGTCTGCACCTGAGGGCGAAGCCGGGTCTGAACTTCCCTGCATCCTGTACCGGGACTCGGAAAAGGCGCCCGAAGGAGAACAGCTCTACGTCGTCATCATGTGGACGGTAGTGCATCCCGAAGAGTTGGTGCAGGGCGCGGTGCTCGTCATGACGCTCGCCGCCGACGTCGCGCGCATCGAGTGCCGGGTTTACGAGCCTCTGAACGAGAGCGCGTCGCCGGAAGCGCTAAAGGGGGCGAAGTATCTCACCTTCCGCGCTATAACGCCGGCTGAGGGTGCAGAAGAGGAGTTCAACAAGTGGTACGACGAGGAGCATATAGGTATGATGAGCAAGGCGCCGACGTGGCAGTCGTCGGCGCGCTTCCGGTTGCACTGCACCTCTACGCCGGAGAGGGAGGCGCCCAAGTACCTTGCGATACACGAGTGGGAGGATGCGAAAGCAGCGATGGCTTCGGATGAGTACAAGGAAGCTCTGTCGACACCATGGAGGGAAAAGGTGCGGTCAGCAGGGGTGAAGCAAGAGGAAATGTTACGACTGGAGTTTGTGCGGAATCTATGATTCTTGCGAAGTCAAAGCTGCATTTCCACGAAAGCGACCGGTCGGCTATAACCGATGTATGCTATTAGCAATACATACATGATATAAGATAGACAAAGGAATGGGGTATAGAGAACGTGAAGCGGCGTAAGGAACTGTATAGTAAACCGAGGGTTGCAACTTGAGTGCCCCAGGAACGGGCCTTTTCGTTTGTGATGTCGGCAAAGGCTTCGTTTGCTTCAACAGTCCGCAAAGTATTTTGCCCGGGGATCGGAGTAGATGACCTGAATAGTCAGGGGGCGAGTTTTCTTCGTCTCGGAAGCGAGTTCGATGGGTGGCGCAGGCACTTCATCATCGTCCAGCATGATGGACCTGCCCACCTCGAAGCAGTTAAGCCGACGCAGAGCAGTGGCGATAGCAGCTAGATCAGGGCGCGGCGGCACACAAGACGCGAGGAAAGCGCGGAGCCTGCGAAGGAACCTTGATGTCGAGGGCTGGGAATCTTCATCGAGCAGGTCCTCTTCAGACACTGCAGAAGCGCCCGCAGGGTCGAACGAGCTCGTAGACGCGCCGGAGAAAACGAGAAGCCATCCGTCATTCCGGGGCCGAGTGAGTGGTACACGCGCTATAGCGCGCTCAACGCGACTTGACGCGATCGACCATGCTGCGGAGCCGGTGGGGGAAGAACTCTCGCTTGACGAATAAGGAGAGCGCGGCTGCTTGAGGCGCGTCAGAAACTCAGTCTGCCAATCTCTGCTGGACGGCGCGCAGATGAAACGACTCACCTCCTGGGACCAATCGAAACAATGTTGCACGTCTATAAACGCGAGGTTATCGAAGGAGAGGCGGTAATCCATGTCGAATAGATAGATAGATAGATAGCGGGGCTTGGCCTGGAGAGGGGAAGAGCGACCAAAATTGCTCTTATATATAAGCAGAGCTTTGCCTTGGCCTGCATTCTGTTGAAGGGCGACGCGAACATTCCTATTTGGGGTATGTCTTTGTGTTGCCTGAGTTTGGACCTGCGACGCTTGCATGCCGGCGGCCGGCAAATAACAACATGATGGGGGTGAATGAATCCCCCTAATCCCCCTCAACGTATCGCAATCGAAGGTGATACAATAACTCGCGTCAGCGTTGCTCCCACGGCACTGAGTATATAACTCTGGGCGGGGACGGAAAGATACGCGCGCCAACCTTACGATGTCAACGTCCTTTGCAAGCCGTCAGCGGGTATGTCGCTGTTGTCGAGTATGAAGGCGGTCCCTGCTGACAGGTAGCATAGGCCAGGATTACGGTGACGATCCCAAAGGTGTACGAGGAGGTCTTCTCGCCCATAGACATGGAGGACCGAGCGATGCTCGGCACGCCGCTCGACGAAGTGTACCTCGTTCAGAACGTCGTGCAACGCGTCAAGATTGTCAGCGCGAAGGCGCAGGTCTTCGTCGTCAACAGAGACGTTTCAGAGGTGAGTGCATATTGCCGCGGCGAGATCGGGATATGGGCTCACCCGCTCAGACAGCCTCCTACGCCGCCCCATGCGCCTCATAACGCCTGCCCATCAGCTTCTTTCACCCGCGCAACCCATTGAACTACCTACCACCCACAGTCGCTCTTTTGATGATAACTTATATAGCCATATTTATTGGGCCAAGCAATGGGATAGGACGTTGATGTCGAAAGAGGACTCAGAGGACGCAGGTAAACGCAGAAAATGCATGCACGCCGGCCCGCATATGGTAAGAGGCCACGTGAAGGCGGCGCTTGCCGGCGACCGGGGGGTGCATCAATTGTTGAACTCAACGTCCATCATCGTGACGGCAGGCAAGCTGGCGCTGACCACTCTTCTCGGTCTCGATGCCTCCTGGTCAATGCTTGAGTCTCCCGAAGACATTCAAGAGCTTGTATAGGCTCACCCTCAGGACCGCATCTGCTGCAGTCCTACATCATCCTCACGCGACGCGGTACCTGCGGCAACTCTATAGACCGACGTTCGACGATGCTGTCGCTGCTATGACAAGGCTTCGAAACGCCTCTAGTGGCGCTGATAAGAAAGCAGATATAGCTCAACTGCGAACGTGGTATTCAGAATGGGGTCAACGCGGTAAGCGAGACTGATGACAACGATGTGGACCTAGAGCTTACTGGGCATAGTCGACAATGCGTTGTCGTTGATGTACCATTCAAGCACTTCGAGAGGTCTACCTCACCGACTTACGCGTAATTTGGGGCTTCTCTCCTTCAGCGAACGCGAACGCCTCAACCAACGCCTCTTCCCCGTCTGGCGATCCGACCAGCCGGAGAAAGCCCTCGGAAAAGCCCTGCGCAAGACCGAGAAGGATCAGGCGTACGCGAGGACGGACCACGGGGCATGGAGCGCAGTTGAGCAGGTAGCGAGGATGGCAGAAGGTCGGCACGGCATGAGTTTGGGGAGGATACAGGTCAAGCGCAGCGTCTGGCGTTCCGCATAACCCTCGGATGCAGCTATAAGCTGGGAACCCGCACGGGGTGGCTGCCGCAGTCTCGAACGTCGCCTACCGTTCTCGGTCGGCCCGTTTGTGCGGCTTCACGCAGCGTCCTCGTCCCATCGCTCGATGTCCCTGTTCGTAACCAAGGGACGGGCTGCGTGCCGTGACCTCGGGGCTTGGCTCTTCGACATGTCGATAATACGGATGCGCAGTCCAGACGTCCGTCGGCTCAACTGGAGTGCAAGACGCGGCCTTTGTCGGACGCCGATGGCTGCCGTTACTCGTGGTTCGTGCAGGGTCTGCGCCAGGACAGCAGAGAGTCGAAAAGAGACCAGGAATATACGAGCTTTGGAAGGATATCCGTGCGTCCGAACTATTGTCTCAAATAGCCTTCACGGCTGTTGCCCCCAGCACCAAGTCCGATGCTGTCACTTCGCAGCAGGAATACTCAAAGTCCTTGGAGACGCCGCAGGCATGACCATGCATGCATTCACTCGTCCCTTCTGAGCCTTGCAAAATCCGCCCGAACCCATTGACGTCCGCTCCGTCGCCCTTTCCCGAGCTTTCCCAGTCCCTTCCCCTTCATCATGCTGACGCCCCTCGTCGTCGTGATGCGCATAATCCAGATTCGCCACCTGATACCGCAGCGAAGATGGTGGCGAATATATATATGGCGATGCCTAGACCACGTCCTACCAAGTTCCTCGCCAGCTCGAGACTGTACTTAAAGCGCTAGCGCTACTTCTGCCTCCTCCAGATCTGTCTTTGCCCCCACCTCCGCTGCCCCTCGTTGCGTCGCCAGTCGACAGTATTACCTTCGCCCACATCATGCACGCCTCCTCATCCACTTCACCCGCTGTTCGCGGAGTCAAGCGCGCGTTCAGGAAGCCATCTCTCTCAATCGAGGTCAAGCGCGTATGTAGCCCTTCCCCCTTCCCAACTTCACCTCACCTTCCAACATACCCTCTCTCGCCCTTGCCCTTTTACTAACCTCCACCCAGGCCCCAACCCACTCCTACATCGAAGACGCCTCATACGCCTCGGGCTCCCAGTACATCATCATCCCCGCCGAGAGCGAGTTCTTCACCCCCTCCGACGAGGAGCGTCACTTCAACACCCCCTTCGACGTCGGGCACCGCCCTATGTGCCTCGCGTGCGATGATGGGGTGTGCGTCGTCGAGAACGGGTGCGCCGGCGACATGGAAGATGGTCCACGGGCGAGCGCCTGTATGGTGGACGCCCGTGTCCGCGCAGCCAAGGATGCCCGTGCGCGAAGGGATCCACGCATCACGAGTTGCCATCCGCTCATCGACGTCGGCGACTGCGAGGTGCGTATTGGCTGAAGGAGGGATTAGGCGGGTTGCCTGATGACCAGCACAGTACGCCAACTCCTGCGAGCTGCGGTCTCCAGCGTCGCCGTCGCTCGTCGCGCACCTCCGTGTGTTTATCGGCGCGTATTGAAGGCTGAAAATGTTAGGGCGTGCGGTCAGGGGACGCCTTACGGGGAATGGGAGGAGTTTCATGGGTCTTACTTGCATAGGTTGCTTTCGGGATGGTTCTTCGCTCAGTTATTACTCTTCGTTCTTCCGAGTCGCCCTAGTGGCGGCACGCGGGTGTTCGCTTATACCCTTGGTTGTGCTCTCTTGGTTTATACCCGCATGTAAATAGTTCATGCATCTCGATTTATCGCCTTGAAGGCACTCCAGCGCACGGATGTTCTATTCGCGTGGAAACTCGCGAAAGGAGTATCTTGAGCAACACATCGAATGACGCCCACATATATCGGCAGTACAGTATACAAGACGAGCAAAGTGATCGGAACCTGTGAGTCCTTGCATGAGCTAATGAAGTTCGCTGAGGGCATGCACTTACCAAAGTCCTCAATCCTCATCCTCCTCATCGTCATCATCATCCTCCCCATCGCTATCATTCCCGAAAAACTCGTCCTCCGCCGCCGTCTGAAACGATGGTTGTGCTGAAGCCGTCTTCCCCTTCGCCACCTTGGACTTCGAGGGCGCAGTCTTCGACGCGTCCCGCTTTTCCGTCACGCGCGGTCTGCTGTCGATGTCGACTTCAGGCTCTGCAGGGAGCTCCCCAGCCTGCATTCGTTGCCGTACAGAGTCCCTCAGCTCTGCTCGTGCGGCATCGGTTTCGCTAGTATCGACCGGTGGTTGGGGGGCTGCGTCGTCGGACTTTTGTGGAGGGTATAGGGAGATGTATTTCTTGAGTTTGGGGTAGTGCTGAAGGGGAGAGAGGGAAGTATCAGCAAAGGAAAGGAGACGATGGAGAGACAACCACGTACCAATACATAGTTCAGATCCACTCTGCGCTCGAACAATCGTGATTGCAGGTCTTCGTCCTCTGGCTTGTGTGCCAGCTCACGCTTCAACTGCTGCACTTTGCGCAGGGCCTTTTGGCGTTCTGGGGCGGAACATTAGTCGCAGGGCCTGCACGCAAGATTGCGGACGTACCAAAGAACTTGACTTTGTGGTATTTCGCTGCCAAGGTGCGTTCCTTCCGCGCAAGTTCTGCCTTCTCGAGCTCTTCCTCCAAGGCCTTGATGCGCCGTTCCGTGTTGTTGCGCACATCTGCGGTGATCTTGTCCTAGTGGACGGTCAGTATAGAGCGCTCTCTCCTTATTTGTGATACACACCTTCAGCAATAACCTCCTTGCCTGCCGTAGGGAAGATTTTATCTTCTGTACACCGGGTATCTTCTCCTGACCATCTTGTGCGCGCTGGGGTGCCTTTCCCTTCCCTTTCCCCTTGTACGGTTTTCCCTTCCCCTCGTTGCCTTTACTCGACTTCGTGCGCTCGGCTGGCATGATGGTGGGGGGAGATGATCGAGGTCGTGAGCAAGAAGCGCCCGGCAGCCCGGCCCGTCACAAATACTTCCAAATCCGGCGTCCATTATTTTCTGCACTTGTTCTTTGCCACCGTCCCCCCGCGCCGTTCCGACATCCAACATGAGGAACCTGGTGCTTTCCTCGGTCTCTGACATCCGGATACGGAATCAGGGTGCTGTAACCGCGACGTGTGTAGACCTTGACGAAGATGTACTTTATGCGACGACGGAGACGGTTACCCCAGACGGGGAAGTACAGGTCGAGGTGGTCCGCGTCGGCGATGCAGATACAGTGCGTGAACTACAAACTATATCGCATATATGCTGGCTTAACCATGCTTGAGCACTCCTCCGTAACGATGTTCACCGCGACTGCAGCGGCTTCGGGCCCTCAGGTCGTCTCACTGCACGTCCTGCCCGACTCCCATTCGATCGTGGCCATAATGCGCAATGGGGACATTACAAACATACCACTTGACGAAGAGGCGCCTATGGTACACCCCATCTTACCCATCCTCACCTTCTGGGCTCATGATCATAGTAGGCCGAAGTCGAAGGCACGGTCGAACCTGGAATATGCGCTGCGTCCTGGAACCCCGACGAAACCCTTGTCGCGCTCATCACTGGTATGTCGTCCCCCTGCTTTCTATACTCTCCGATCTTGCAAGCTGATGCATATACCGTGGTGTAGACGAAGACAAGCTTATCCTGATGACCTCTACTTTCGACGTGATTTCCGAGGGCAAGATCCAAACCGAAGACTTCGGTGAGGACGCACCCATAAACGTCGGCTGGGGCTCCAAGCAGACCCAATTCCACGGCTCCCTCGGCAAATCCGCCGCCCAAGCCGGCCCCGCCACCGTCGTCTCAACCAGCACGGACGATGATCTTCGTCCACGGATAAGTTGGCGCGGTGACGGATCACTCTTCGCTATCTCGTCTCTCTCTATCACACAGTCCCCACCCGACTCCCCTCCCATCCGCCGCCGCACTCTCCGCGTCTACAACCGCCAAGGCGCCCTCCAATCTACCTCCGAAGCCGTACCCGGACTTGAGCATCCCCTCTCCTGGAGGCCTTCGGGCAATCTCATCGCCAGCACTCAGCGCTTCGGCTTTGAGGGCGGTGGCGCGGGCAGACCCGAGCGACATGATATAGTGTTTTTTGAGCGCAATGGATTGCGACACGGAGAGTTTGGGCTTACACTTGGTGGTCCGCCGGATTCGCGGGTGGGACAGGGGCCTCCGAAGGACACCGGCGAGCGGCGATGGGGACATAAGGTTCGGGAGCTTTGCTGGAGCCCAGATTCTAATGTGCTAGCGGTGTGGATTGAGCGAGATGAGTACGACTCAGGTGAATATCCTACCATGAAAGGGTGAACATGGTTACTCAGCATATATGCAGTACAGCTCTGGACGACTGGAAACTACCACTGGTACCTCAAGCAAGAGATACAGACGCCGAAGGACGTTCGCCTGACGTCCGTCCAATGGCATCCCGAAAGCCCTCTCAACCTGGTCCTGACCACTCCGAGTAAGCGAGCTTATCCTCCATCAGAGTGATCACAGTGCTCATGAGCTCGCAGACCTCATCATGCGCCGCGTGTACGCTTGGGACACCTTCACAAGTTTGACAGGTCCTCCGGACGACACGGGCACAGTTGCGGTTATCGATGGCTGTAAGACATCCTCCGCCAATCCTCATCTCATTCGCTACTGACCGCCATCATCCCAGCCCAACTCCTCCTCACCCCCTTCCGCATCCAAAACGTTCCTCCGCCCATGTCCTCGCACAAGCTCGCCCTGCAACCCGCCCTCGGCCCACCGGTTCATGTCGCATTCGGCCATATTGGCGACGTCATGGGTGTTCTGTACGCGAGTGGCCTCGTTGAATTGTGGGATTTGCACACGCGTACGACCGTTGGTCGGGGAAAGCCTATGGCGCCCGAGAAGATCGCGTCTGGTGAGCTCAGTGGTGGCCGTGACTGGAGGCAGATTGTTGTTGTGCAGGGTGGGGCGCCGACGACGGTTTACTGTTTGGGTACGGTAGACGATGGGAGGGATATCACCATCACCACGGACTTGAAGGCGGAGACACGCAGCGCTGTCGCACCTGGGCGACACGGACGACTTCTGTCGTCGGGCAGTGCGGCGACATGGCAAGCAGCGGATGGCAAGCTATACGATGGTGTGCAACAAACGCTTTGCCTTCTTCCATCAGCGCTCACATCCCACGTTGCAGTCCCAAAGACCGGCGACACCTTCACACCCATCGGCTCCTTCCCCGAGTTCTGTTTCGTTGCTTCCAGGTCGCAAGACCCATCCATTCACATTGGCCTCGCTCGTTCAGGAAAGCTTTATGCGAGCAACTCAGAGTCCCCAGGCCCTCAGACCGTTGCCACAAACGCCACCTCTTTTGCCGTTGCCTCCGGCTTTCTCGTCTTCACCACTACCGCGCATGAGGCTGTTTTTGCGCCGTTGGCCGATCTAGTCACCGACGCCACGTCTGATGACCTGACGAAAAAGTCGACCGAATGGGAGAAGCGGCGCGTCGAGCGTGGCTCACGGATTGTCGTTGCGGTTCCGAGTGCGATGAACTTGGTGCTGCAGATGCCGAGGGGGAATCTGGAGACAATCTCGCCGAGACCATTTGTTATGGCTGTGGTGAGGCAGGATCTGGATAGGTGAGGCAGCGTTTGTGAGGCTGCGTATATGGAAGCTTACGGGTTTCCTGACAGAGGTGAATATCGCAAGGCGTTCTTCTCCTGTCGGCGGAACCGTATCGACCTCAACGTTCTCGTCACGCACAATTTCGAGCGGTTCCTCAACGACGTGCCGGCCTTTTTGGACCAGATCCCCGAGGTCGATCACATCAACTTGTTCTTGACCGCCATCGGACGAGGCTCGCTCGATAAGGATGTCGTGACGCGTATCTGCGACGCCGTCCGGGTAGAGCTGGAGAAGCGGGGTCTGGCACGCTACGTGAATAGTATCCTTACTGCGCACATTATGCGCTCGCCGCCGGATCACGAGGCTGCGTTGGGGCTTCTGCTTCGCCTGAAGGAGTCCGACCCCGCCCTCGTCGAGGACGCTGTGAAGTACATCATCTTCCTCGTTGATGCCGACAGCCTTTTCGACACGGCGCTCGGGATGTACGATTTTTCACTGGTCTTGGTGATTGCTCAGCATGCCCAGAAGGTACGCTTTACAGTTCTCATGACAATCGAAGTATGCTCATATTGACCTAGGATCCACGCGAATATCTGCCATTCCTCCGCGAGCTCCGCGCGCTCGATACATACTACCAGCGCTTCCGCATCGACGACCACCTACGTCGTTACTCAAGCGCACTCAAGAACCTCAGCTTGGCTGGGACGGAGCGCTTCGACGAGGCGATAGCATACGTAGAGCGGTACCAGCTCTACGACGATGCTCTGCGGATATGGAAGGGGACGGACCGATATAACGTGCGTAGTCCTTTTCGCACGGAATGCGCGTCAATGCTGACGGATACGCAGACGATCCTCACTGTATATGGCGATTGGTTGTTCGAGCGACGCGAGCTTCGCGATGCAGCTGCAGGTGGGCGCTCTCGGTGAATTTTGGAAGTAGCAAGCTCACAAGTACATCGCAGCCTTCCTGGAGGCCGGTGGAGACGCGAAGGCTATGCAAGCCATGGAGAAGGCGCTTGACTGGGAGAACCTCTTCGACCTGGCCTTGCGCAACAAGCTTGAGGATACGGTGCTGGTAGACATGGCGTATCGCGTGGCAGAGGGTCTGGTCGCGAAGAAGAAATACGCCGATGCGGGGCGCGTCCTCCTCGATTATGCCCACGACGTGCGCGAGGCGGTCATCGCTCTCGTCCAAGGCAACTTGTTCTCGGCCGCTAGGCGCATCGTGAGTCGTCCCCACACCTTCAATGTCCAGGCAGTCGCTCACCCACTCGCCAGATCGCGCTCCACTCACGCCCCGAGCTTCTAGAGGACATCGTCCATCCGGGCGCCCTCGAGAGCCGCGCGCAGATTGAAGATGACATTGGCGAGATGCGCGAGCAGATCCGCAAGCAGGTCAATCGCGTGCGCGAGCTGCGCGTGAAGAAGGTGGAGGAGCCGGGTGCGTTCTGTCGTCCTTTGTATCTGCCATCGTTCGCCAAGCTTGACACTGACGCCCTGCCAGACGCATTCTACGGCGAAGAGGCCAACCTGCACAACGTCGACGTCATGACGGACGTGTCGATGCCCGCGACGGCGTTCACCCGGTACACGGTCGCACCGTCGATGAGCTCAAAGGCGTCAAAGAAGACCTCCCGCTCCCGACGCAAAGCCGAGCGCAAAGCAGGGCGCAAGGGCACGGTCGAGGAAGAAGAGTACCTCCTCACCTCGGTGGGCAAGCTGGTCGCGCGCTTCAATGCTACGCTAGGTAAGCCGAAGTCACCACCCGGTCCTATCCCCTCGTCTCCCCTACATCTTCGCCTATACCCTTGTCTTCCTTATCCACTCGTCCTCCCTATCCACTGGTCCTCCCTACACCCTCGTCTTCTTCCCCATAACGCCTGTCCTCTACCGTCTTCCGTCTTTCCCAAAAAGTCTCTCCCTGCCCCAAACCCCTCCCTAAACTCACCCTCCCCTACACTAATCTCACCCACCCCTACACTAAACTTACACTCCCCTACACTTACCTCACCCTCCCCTACACCAACCTTACACTCACCCTACACTAAACTCACCCTCCCCTCCAGACGAAACCCGCGCCCTCCTCCCCCACCTCTACCAACTCTCCCCCGAGCACCGCGCCGAGGGCGCCGAGCTCCAGGCCGACGTCGCCGCATTTGAAGTCGAGCTCAAGAGCGCGGTGGAGGAGATCTGGACGAAGCCGGCGGAAGGGGAGGGGGTGGGGATCGGGGTGGGGGTAGAGGAAAACTTTGGCCACTGGCAGGGGAACACGGAGTTTGGCCAGAGGAACACGGAGTTTGGCCAGGGGAACACGGAGCGCTCGGTGTTGGAACAAATGCAGATGCATCAAAAGCCGAATCCGGTCGACAAGGTCCCGAAGCCAGAGTTCTCGCGCGAGGAGTGGCGGTTGAAGTTGTATGACTTACTGTAGATGATGCCTGTGCCTGTATCATCATCAATGTATATCTACGAACGTTCACTCGTACTTTCCGGCGTTTCAACAGAAATCACTCGCAAAAGAGGCAGAGAAAACAGTGGTTCAATTCGCAAGCAAAAATTCTAAGCAAGGCCGTGCACCAGTTGAGTGGCAGGCATTCGTCCAGCGGCCGGTTGTACGACGCGCTACAGTAGCTGGGCTTCCACATCGCCCTCACACATCTCCTTCGCCCTCTCCAGGAGCCGCCTACCGAATCACACGTCTAGATCGACAGCACTTGCGCCCAACCGCCTACCAGATGCGAGTCTGCAAGAGCAGGTCGCTGCTGCCCTCGAGCCCGACGCACGCCTTGAGGAAGGCCTCGAGCGCGTTGCGCTGGCGGCCAAGGCTGTTGACGACCTCGGTGCCTGCAGAGTTGGTTAGCATCGATTCACGCCAATCATGGGAGGGAGACTGAGGCGGTGGTACTCACCAGGCTTAACGAGCGGGGCCTTGAGCATGTACGACAGAAGCGAGAGCACCGAGTAGAGGGGCTGGAAGTCGCCGCCCGCGGCCGCCTTGCGGTACTTGACGCGAGTCAGGAGCTCGGTGAGGATCGTCAGGTCGAGGATGAGGGGCGTCGCGAGGAGCGAGTCCTGGGCAGGGGGTCAGCGCGAGTTGACATGACAAACGAACGAAGGCGGCTCACCTCGCACTCGTTGAAGATGTTGATGGTCTGCCGCCCGCCGCAGAAGATCTCCGAGTAGTACTCGTCGATCGCGCGCTTCGAGTCGCCCACCGCGGGCACGTACTTGATCACGACGATGTGGTCCGGGTGCTCGCCCTTCCCGACCGCCTGGCCCTTCGCGTCTACCGGCGGCGCCTTGTACAGCAGCCGGTTCGCATCGACCATGTCGTCGACGACGCTGCTCTTGCTGATCTCCTTGCTGCGGAACTGGCGCTCGGCGGACAGGTTGTGCCCGTCGTTGTTCCCGAGGTGGTTGTAGGACGCGATGGAGAGCGGCTTGATGCCCGCGTTGACAAGGAACTCGGCGAGGACGGACTTGAGCTTCGTCTGGCCCGACTTGAGGTCGTCGCCGCCGATGAAAGCCTTCTCGCGCTCGGCGAGCTCGATGACGCCCGGCACGAAAGTGTTCTGCGGCGCGCCGTTCACGAAGGGCTCGCCCTCGAGGATGGCCGCGACGGCAAAGATCGTTGACGGCGCGACCTCCTCGTGCGAGGCCTTGATGGCGGAGAGCAACGCGTCCGCGGAGTCGTTGACGCCGGGGATGATGTCGCTGTAGCGCTCGGTGTTGGCGGTCCAGAAGACGACGACGCGGTCGAGGCCGTGCTGCTGCTTGAACGCGCGGATGTCAGCGCGGATCTGCTCGAGGTGCGCCTGCTTGTCCGCTCCGGGGATGACGTTGTCCGCGCGCGCCTCCTGGTTGGCGGCGATGTAGTCGGGGTAGTAGATGGAGGGGAGCGGTTTGCCAAGCTCAGCCATGTACGGCTCGACCTGGCGCTGGAGATCGTAGTCGAGCACCTGGGCGCGCTTCATGGCCTTGTCGAGGGGCAGGCCGGAGATGTCCCAGCCTCCGAGGACGAGGTCGTTGGGGTGGACCATCGGGAGGACGTCGGAGATGGGGACGTGAACGTCGCGGCCCGTGGCGGGATCGACGCCGATGGAGACGGTGGAGGCGCGGAGCATGGAGCCGATGTAGTTGGGCTGCTGCA
Source organism: Schizophyllum commune H4-8 (assembly GCF_000143185.2). Taxonomy (NCBI): domain Eukaryota; kingdom Fungi; phylum Basidiomycota; class Agaricomycetes; order Agaricales; family Schizophyllaceae; genus Schizophyllum; species Schizophyllum commune. Next base: position 504,753 of record NW_026089545.1, on the reverse strand, counting down.
TGCCGCTCTTGGTGCCCCAGGCGATGTTGTGGCGGTTGGCGAGGATGGTCGCGCAAAGGGTCGTTCCGTTGTTGCCGCCGAGGCCAACCATCATGAGGCTGCGGGTGCATGAGCTGGCTGACGAGCAGAAAATGATTGTGTGCGACTCACCCAGTCTTGCCAACGGCGCGCTTGGTCTGGAACTGGAACTCATCGGCAGTTGGCTTGACGAGGTACTGGCCGTTGACGACGTTCACCTCCGCGCCGCGGTTGACGTACGTGGAGGTAATGAACTCGTCGCTGTAGGCGGTCTTGTCCGACTGCACGATGATCGAGGCGTCGCGACGCGCCGCCGTCGGATGTACAGGAAGCACTGAATCGATGGGCGACTCGGGGGTAGCGCTCCCGGAGGAAGAGGTGTTGTTGGGAGCCATGATAGATATTGAGAGTAGAGTGGATAGACGGGGTGGGAGTCGGTCGATTCAGTAAATTCTGACAAACGCGGCGGTCGTGTGCTTAACGCCTCGGTGAGAGTTGTGAGTGCTGCACAGCTGGTTCGCGAACATGCACGAGGAGGGGGGAGAGGGTTGGAAAAGGTGGTGTCTGCAGACAGAGACGGCGGCGACGATGGGGGCAAGAGGCAAGAAGCTGGGGAAAAGATGGGACGACGCGGGGATTTTATACGGCTGGGCAGAGGGTTATTTGTAAAGGCTGAAGGAAAGGGGGCGAGGAGGATGGGGTTCCGTAAAAATCCGCGCGTGTTGGGGACGCGCATCGATACGCGTGACACATTTCTAAATGACTGTCACGGCGCGCGCCCACGTTCCCGCCGTCCCTGTCCCGGCCCGCCCAACTTGCCTTCTTCCGCCACCGTGTATCGGACGTTTACTAGCTACATAGCCTTCGTGTTCATGGTACCTACTCCGCATCTCGATTGACAAGTCCATCTGCTAAGCTCCACGCCCGTCAGCCCGCCAACGACCGCTACAGTCCTCTCCCCTCTGACGAGCACGACGATACCGCCTCCTCTCCCGCTGAGCCCACCCCGCATGCGCCCCTCCTTCCGGGGCGCCAGAAGGCCGCCTCGCGCATCAAGTCGCGATGCGTGCTCGAGGTTTCTCCGGACGGCACGTATCACTATGCATACGGCCCAAGCGGGCTTGCTGGCCTCTTCCACAACCGCTATGCTCTACTCTGCGCCATGGTTGCCTCAATTGGCGGCCTCAGCTTCGGATACGACCAAGGGGTGGTACGTCCAGAACTAGCCCAAGTATCGCTCTCGCCGTTTGCCGACGTCTGATCCCAGATTGCCAATATTCTCGTGATGCGGGACTTTGTCCAGGAATTTCCCGTCACGCCCCTCCAGAAGGGCATACTCAGTGCGCCAACCTGCGAGCTGTCCTGCGGTCTACTGAATTAGCTTATCTCTCTCTAGCCGCCGTCCTCGAGCTGGGCGCCCTGATTGGCGCGCTAGGCGCTGGCGTTCTCGCCGACCGCTACTCACGGCGACACTCCATATTCATCGCGTGCCGTACGTGCTGTGTCCCATTTGTATACCACTTTCCATTCTTCCACTCATCCCCGCAGTGATCTTTCTCATCGGCTCGCTCTTCCAATGCCTCGCGCACTCCCTCTTTGATCTCTTTGTGGGGCGTGCGGTTGGCGGCGTCGCCGTCGGTGCGTTGAGGTGCGCTTTCCTGACTAGCTGTGTCGTTATGTCTCACTAGCTCCCGATTTGCCGCGTTCACACAGCATGCTGTCGCCCCTCTATATCTCGGAAGTGTCCCCGCCCGAGCTGCGTGGCTCGCTCATGGCCCTCGAGCAATTCTCCATCGTGCTCGGGTGCGTCCTTGGCTTTTGGACAGGGTTCGCAACGAGGAACAGTGCGTGTTTGAGTCCGCGTCGACTGCACCTTCATCTTTTCCCTGACTTCTTCTTCTTCCCTGACTTCATCTTCATCTTCCCTGACTTCACCCTCTCCTTGACCTGGTCTACTCCACTGCACTTCATCTGACTGATACCTAATACCTCGCCCAGTCCCCGGCTCCCCCGCTTGGCGCATCCCCCTCGGCGTGCAGATCATCCCCGGCATCTTCCTCGGCGCCGGCTGCATGCTCCTCCCGCCCTCGCCGCGGCTGCTGGTCCTGCTCGGCGAGCACGACAAGGCGCTGGCCAGTTTGCGCAAGCTGAGGGGGGCAGGGGTGGAGGGGTGCGATGCGCTGGTCGAGGTGGGTGGTTTCAGTCGGTCTCCCGAGGAGATGCGATGCATATCCTCGAGGCATCATATCTCCTCAAGGATATACATCGCATCTTCTCGAGGCGCGCGTGGTCAGCAGCTGACGGGATTTTGTTTGATACGCCCTTTACGCACTGCCTGGCGCTCCTGCCCCTCGGCTACCGCTCCTGCCCCTCGGCTACCGCTCCTGCCCCTCGGTGACCGCCTTCGGTGACCGCTTCTGCCCCTCGGTGACCGCGTTTGCCCCTCGGTGACCGCTTCTGCCCCTCGGCGACGCTTGCTGGTTCCCCCGCTGCTCATCGACTTTCTCATGATAACTCGCGACGGCTGTCTCGCGATCCATACTCTCGCCCCATTGATCTCTCGGTTTCGGCCGACGCGTCATGCCTCTGCATATCTGAATCATCCCCCGCAATGACCCTCCCCGTCCCAGATCGAGTTCATGGAAATGCGCGTGGAGGCCGCCCTGCTGCAGCGCACCGCGCCCGAGCGCTCCATCGACGCGCGCGGTGCCGATACCGTCCCCAAAGGCCACGGCTCCATCTTCCGGGGCTACAACACGCTTTTCGAGAAGAAGTACCGCGAGCGGACGATGATTGGGATCATGACGATGTTCTTCCAGCGTGAGTGGGCTTCCCTTCACCTTGACCTGTCCTCGTCCTGGCCCTCTAGACTTCTCGCAATTCCTGATGCCGGAATTCCTCTCTACTGTTTCTCGATAATTTCGCGCCCTTGAACCAATAGTTTCCCCTTGCCGTTGGCGCCTTCGGCATATACAGATTCATATCTCCTAGCATTCGTCCTCTTTGCCTTTCTCCACCCCCTCGTGCCCGAGGCCCTGACTTTTGGAGCGCGCATGTCAACCAGGGCATGCGCTATCCTCATCGCTCATCGCCTCGTGTAGGCTCGCTGCTATTGCGTTGTACGGCTGAACTGGCACTAGTACGACGTGCTGGGATACTGGCGCTCGTGCGTGCAGGATGACCCTGCTAGCGCGCACTGGCTTGACGCCTGGCGCGAGATGGATCTACGCTGCTGACGGCCGCTCTTTCATCACTCCTCCTTTACGCGCACGCTACCTTATCGCACCTTCCCCTTACGTTCCGAGCCCTGCATTCTGCCACAATTGCCCATCCTAGTACGCTGTGTATATCGGGTGTCCTTGTCTCTCCCTTGGCGCGAGGTCCATCGCTGACCCAACCCTTTCATCTGTCGCATACCCATTCGCTTCCTCCTGCATCTTCACCCCTTCATCTCTCCATGGCCACCCACTCGTTCCCCTCGCATACCGATTCGTTCCACTCTCACCTCGCCTCTTTCCTACAATCTCCCCTTTGCTTACAATCGCCGCCGTCTGTTTCTCGCATACTCACCTTCCAACCACAGAATGGGTCGGCATCAACGCCCTGCTCTACTACGGCCCGACGCTCGTTGCGTCCATCGGGCTGCAGGGCGAGGAGATGAGCCTGCTCGTGTCGGGCGGGATCGGCGTCGCGCAGTTCGTCGCGGTGCTGCCGGCGATTGCGTATATCGATCGGTGGGGTGAGTGCCGAATTCATCTGTGTCTTTTGAGCGCCGAGTCCGTCCTTGTCCTTTCCGAGTATAGCCTCGCAAGGGAGAATCTGAGTTACTCGAGCCATATGCTGACCAACACCTTTCAGGACGCAGGCCGCTCCTGAGGGGTATGTGCACGCCACAAGAACGTAGGGGATCGATGTTCACTGAATGACCGTACAGGCGGCGCGGTGGTGATGGGCTGCTCGCACCTCCTCATCGCTATGCTGGTGAGCGCCATTCTCTTGCTCTGAATCTCATCGACTCGGACTCGATGCTCACTTCACCTCTCACAGGTCAAGGAGTTCTCCGCGGACTGGGAGGACCACAAAGGAGCCGCGTGGCTGGCCGTCGGGTGAGTTCTCTCGCCGCCTGCCGTTCCTTGCCTGCATCTTCCGTTCGCCCCCATCATCTTGATGTGTGCGGATCGTCCCGCCGTCAGGATAGTGATCCCCCTCTATCCACGGCTGTCTCTGCCCCGGTCCTCTGTGGCCGTCCTGTTCATCTGTGGCTGTCTCCGCCCGTCTTCATCATGGCTGTCTCCCCCTGTCTTCATCCTGGCTGACGCCCCGCTAGCGCGATCTACGTCTTCACCATGGCATACGGGATCTCGATAGGCCCCATCGGGTGGGTCCTGCCGTCGGAGGTGTTCCCGCTGTCGGTGAGGAGCAAGGGAGTGGCCATCTCGACCGCGTCGGTATGGTTGAACAACTGTGCGGTGAATTCCGTCTCCCTCGTATGTTCGATCCTGATGTACACCCTCGCAGTCCTCATCGGTCTCATCACGCCAGAGCTCATGGATATCTCGCCTGCGTGCGTCCGAGGCGCGCTTATCCCTGTCCGGCATTGGCTGATACATAAATTATCCCTTGTCCCAGCTCGACCTTCGCCCTCTTCGCCACCGCGAGCTTCGCCGCGTACATGTGGGCGACGTACCGCGTCCCGGAGACATCGGGCGTCGCGCTCGAGGAGATTGGCGCCATGTTCAGTCATGGTGGTAACCTGGAGCTGGAAGAGGCGGCGCTGCGCCAGCAGATTGAGGCGGTTATGGGGCTGCCGGATGTGGTGAGGAGGGCCGCGGCGGGGTTGAATGAGAGCTGAGTGGGAGAAGAGCTAAGATGGATGAGAGGAGAGGTCGGTGGGGCCTCGCGGAACGTTGTCTTTCGAGCCTTGCCTGGACGGACGGATTTTATCATAGCTTTCGATAGTATTTACTGTACATCACCACTGCACTACTAATCTATACTCAATCGACCTTCCCAAGTTAGAGGCCCGGCCATAAACACATGTGGGAGTTTGTGGGTCCCGGCACTGCACTCTGGGCGCATCAGATGACGCAGTCAGGGCGCTCGCGGTGTCATTGCCAAGCTCCGTTCTCGCATTCTACTCTCATCTTCCCTTTCTCTTGAACCATCCACGAACGTTACGAACGAATACCCCATCATGTCTATGCTCGACAAGTTCCGCCAGGGCGCGCAGAAGGCCGGGCTGCAGGCGACCGCGTTCATGCACACCAGCGGGAATCGGCTGGCGTCTGAGGGGCGCGAATTCGTGCAGGGCTTCAGCCTCCCGGGCGAGGCTGAGAAGGCGGCGAAGATCCTGGACAGCTTCCTTGGTGCGTCCTGCAATACATCTTCATTGCTTGTCATTGACCAGGACGCGCAGCCGACCCCGAGAGACCAGAATCTGCCCTCAACTCCATACCGAAAGCTGTCTTGCAAAACGCTCGTGGTGCGTACTACTTCGCTACCTCCCCTTCCTGTTACTCACCTCCATCCCCCCCTCTAGGCCTCGCCATCTTCCAGGTCATCAAGGCCGGCTTCGTCTTCTCTGGCAAGGCCGGCTCCGGCCTCGTCATTGCGCGCCTCCCCGACGGATCCTGGTCCGCGCCCTCCTGCATCGCGACCGGCGGCCTCGGCTGGGGCCTCCAGATCGGCGCGGACATCACCGATTTCGTCATTGTGCTCAACAGCGAGGACGCCGTCCGCGCGTTCTCCATGGGCGGCAACGTGACCATCGGCGGGAACATCAGCGCCGCCGCGGGGCCCATCGGCACGGGCGGCAGCGTCCAGGCCTCGCTCGCGCATCCCGCGCCGATGTTCTCGTATTCGAAGTCGAAGGGTGAGTGCGCTTTGTCGGGATGAGTGGTGTCAGCGGCGCGAGACTGACCGGATGCGTGCAGGACTGTTCGCGGGGCTGAGCCTGGAGGGGACGGTCCTCATTGAGCGCAAGGACGCAAACCGGGACTTCTATGGCTCGCCAGTGCCTGCGCGTGATATCCTTGGTGGCCGTGTACCCCCGCCTGAAGTTGCTTCGCGGCTGTACGAGATCATAGAGGCCGCAGAGGGCTTGGACGAGACCGGTGTACCCGAGTCTGCCTACGTCCCAACGGCGACCGGCGAACACATGAACCTCGGCAGACCTGGAGAAAACCACACGGTGTTTGACGCAGGTCTGCATTGATCCACTGACGGAGATCCGATGGAAGGAGCAGTAGTTTTGAATTGTGAGTGTTCGCAGCCTTGATGAACGCGACATGCCCATTGATTTGCAACTAGCGTTTTGTACGATAATACACCTGGACTATAGGAATGTACCGCTTTCGCCTCACCAGTCCTTGCGCTATATATTATTTGATGCTTCTCCTGACTATCGTTGCATCCGTCTACGCGGACATGTGGGGCGTCGTTGAAGACGATTCCGCATCCACTCAATGGCTACAAGCATTTTGGTAGCTCCCAATGCTCCGCTTGCCTCCTGACCTGCAACCAGTTGATATAGCATCGTGGGGTAGCCTGCATATTCTCAGTATCGCAAGCCAGTGCGAGGAAGTACAGTGGTATTGACATACAATGCGAATGTCCTTGTCAAGATGGGCAGTAGTGCAGTGGTAATGCAAAGATATGTGGACAAGTATATAGAGGAGATGCCTTTCAAGGACCTGGGTGGATAGTATGTATAATATGCAGGTAATGCCAGGGACAAGACGAACATGGATGAAGTCGCAAATCATGGAGTAAGGTCAAGGCGAGGAGGCGGAGAGCGAAGTGCAGAACTTGTGGAGGTACATCATCCCCTTCGCAGACTACTGAATTCAAAGTTTCAGGTAGGACATGTACAGGTGCGCACGCCCCTCACAGCCCAAAATAAAACAACGGCATAATAAACGGCATCCACCTCGTCGCCCTTAAATTCCCCAACCTTAAGCACACCTCGACCATCACCACGCCCGGTACGCTCGCAGGCTTGGCCTGGACGTTGATCTGGTGTGTGGGCAGCGGCGGGATGAGGTCGGTGAGGTCGACGTGGAGGACGGCCTGCTTGGGCTGGCCGCCGCGGTACTTGGGGAGGAGGTTGAGTTTGGATAGTTGCGCGCCGATCTCGTCCTTGTGGTCGGAGATGTACCAGCTGACGATGTCGCCGGTGAAGACGACGTCGGAGATGGATATTTCGCCTAAATAATACGTTAGTTCATAGCACGAGAGAAAATAAGTACGAGAAGGGGCTTTGCCAGTGGTGATGACGAAAGCGAGCCGAAGGGGCCACATACCGTTCAGATCCCAAGGACCGTTATTTTCCAGGCATTCCTCTCGATGCTCATGCCAATGCATGCGCTGGCAGCTGCCGGAGCAGTAGTATGCCATTCCGCAGGCGCAGATACGCACCATTTGGTCGTGTGGGCCCTAGTCCATATGTCAGAATACAGAAACTACTTAGAGACTTCCGTCAGCTTACTATAGTATTCGTGCACTGCATCGCTCGCCGCCAGCCCCTCTGATTCTTGCTTATCGTATAGAGGTCATTATACTTGTCATACACCTCAAACACATCGACCCATGTCGGTTTTGGTCGTGGAGGTCGACCGGCGGTGCTGGGCGGATAGGGGTAGAGCCGCCGGAATGTGCGTATGAGCCTCGGCTGACAGAACCCCGCGCATATGTGGCGCACGAAGTCGGAGAGATCGTACTCTCTAGAATCTGGCGACTCCTCCAACTTCTGCACGATGTCGAAGACGCCCTCGCTGACGGACTGCACGAGCGGGCGATTGCTGCCCGTGAGACAGCAGAGGCCCGCGACGAGGCGGACGGCGCTGTAGGCGCTGTCCTGCATGTCTTCCCTCATGCAGTACAGGCCCGCAGAGACGACGGCGGTGATGGCCTTGCGGAATATCTTCTTCGGCCAGAGCTCGGTGAGGCAGACCAGGCGGAGGAGCAGGCGAAAGTGCTCCTTCCATACTTTCGCGCGGAGGGCCTTCGATATGGTGATGCCACGCAGGAACTTGGTTTGCAGGTGGATAGTCCGCTGCAGCACCTTCGGGTCGCCGTCTATCGCGAGCCTGAGTTCGTCGACGAAGAGGGCGCGATCGTCCGGGGCTGCCTGCTTGTCATCACTATCGATGAGCAGCTCGTAGAACTTCCCGACTGCCAGCGTCAGGGAGTGGGCCCATTGAGAGGCGGATTTATCGGATGGCGAGATGTGGTCGTGGAAGCGGAGCCAGAGCTCAAACGCCTGCGCAAGTCCATCCGGGTTGGCGTGCAGAAAGGGCTTGATGTGCTTCGGTTCCGCGTCCGAAAGGTTCAGGTACACCTGCACGACGGAGCTGACGACGACGGTGCGCCCTCTATCGCGTTCAGCGTCCGAGGCGAAGGTGAGACGTCCGCGCGCTGGATGGAGGGCCGCCGCCCATTTGATGGTGTGGGGCCAGAGGGCGCGGACAGATGGTTCCATGACGCTATTTCGTGGGTCCTCGGATGCCATGTGCAGGATGGCAAAGACGCTGAAGGACATTACGACGAGCCCGACGACATCGCTTCCGTACTCGAGCTTCCCCGGAGGCGGCTCAGAAAGGAGCGCAGCGAAGGGAGGCTGATTTTTGTTGCTGAGTATGTTAGAGATCTCTTCCAGCGCAGACTGACGCGTTCTCCCTGGGGAGAAAGGCGTATCGCCTGCTAGTTCCTGCGCGATTTCTCTGATTTCATTGAGGGCGCGGAATTCCCGATTCGCGACCGGGTTTGCGAATCCGTCTGAGAGACCCATCGAGATTAGTCTGCTTGGCTCCGACAAGCCATAGAGTCGAAGACAAGAGTAGGTTGAGGTGGTTCAAGACTACCTTCGCCATAACGTGAAGATGCGCCACTCAATTGATGCACTTTCTCACGGGCACCAGACATTCGAACTTCAGTGTACTGTAAGGATGTGCTGACCCACTTTACCACCAGGCGCAACTGTACATGGAGACAGACTGATATAGAGCGGGGATAGAATACAAGATAGCAAATACACAAGAGCAGCTTAGAGTCTGCAAAGTCCCTCTAGAACCAGCGGGGCCGCTCGGAATCTCCATTATCTACAAAATCCTGGTGCCCATCGGAGGGCGAAAACATTGGGTGCTGCAAGCTCTGTTGAAGTGATGGCAGGTCAGGTGCAGGATTGGATGGCCACGCTTGTACCAGGCTCCTACACAAAGGGTCAGAAAAGTGGAAACGCACAGACATCTAGTGGACGTACTCGTTGACGAAGTTCGCCGGAAACGCGTCCGCCCAGCGCTCCATCATGGCCTCGTCCATCTGCGTCGCATCCATCTCCGCCGCCTGCGCCCCAAGCATACTCTCCAGCTGGCTTGTCGACAGCTGCTTAAACCACCCCTCCGCCGTGGAGAAGTCGCCCGTATCGGTACCCAGGCTCACACTTGAAGGCGTCGCCACGGGCGCGGGGGTCGGCAAAGTCGCGGGAGACGATGTCGATGGCGCATTGGAGAATGGTGCGTTGAAGGGATCAATGCCGATATCCGCGCCAGCAAGGCTCATCCAGTCCGCGTAGCTCGGCGTGGGAGCTGAGTTGGATGAGGACGAGGATGGTGTGTTGGGGTTGAACAGATCTTGACTGGGTACCATCAAGTTCATGAAGTCCCAGGAGTGGTTTGACGCGACGACATCGGTGCGAGGCGGTGGCTGCGCTGTTCGTGCCGACTCCTCGACGTCTTCGCGGACCCGCTTGCCGAGTTGCTGGTGGACGTGACAGAGCCCATTCAGGATATCCCTGAGCCGAAATTGGTCAGTAACTGTCACTTGCGGAAGGAGGTGACGCATACCAGAATCGACCAGCGGTAACCCATCTGAAGACGGTACCCTTAAGTTCACGATGAGGAAGTGTAGCGGGATGCATACCTTTCCTCTAGCGCCTTCAGATACTCGCGACACATGTTGATCTCCTTGAACTCCTTCAGTTTGTCGATGTTATTGGTGTTCGTCGACTTCTCCCTCGCCCACAGGCTTAGCACGAGCACGACGCCGGACGACGATATAGTCGACTACACGCAGTAGAAAGTCAGCCGACGCCATGTCTGACAGCCCGATAGTGCACCCACCATGATATACGGCATAGGGTGATTCGGCCGTCGCCGTCTATGAACATCGATTGCATGCGCGCAAGCCCGCGCCGCACTCGTGCAGATCTCAAGTGACGGGAGTCCAACTGGCCGCGAGTTCTCAAGTGGCGTGATGAACGGCTTGTGTATGAGGATCTGCGCCTGCGCAAAGAAAGTATGCAGGAAGACTTGACAGTCGAGGAATACATCGCTTGGCTCGTCCGGGTTCAACCGCACTGCAAGTCGTGCGTATCAACAACTGAAGAAGAGCACGCAACGATACACGTACGATGCTCAGGTAGAGCGCCTTGCCACTTGTTTAAGGCAGAGTCGAGCTCGGCAATTACCTGCCGCTCCCAGCCCTCCTCGATGACGCCGGCAAACAGTTGCGTGCGATTGATAGTATACTGTATACCGATCAGTTTCTCGAATTGGATTGCGTATAGATACCCACAATGGTGCGCAAGGTCATCTCCATGATCCGGGTGAGTTTGATCCATGCGACAAAGGTTGACGAAACGGCGGGCTTCCCGGGCGGCTGCTTCCAAGCCAGCGCCGGGTCTGGTGGGTCCCAGTAATCGTCGTCGACCTCCATCGGATAACGGATGCTAAACCTAGAAGATAGTCAGAACTCCGTTCCAAGACAGTAAGCATGCGCCTCACTCCTCATCCTGTATGGCGCAAGCGCGCCCGAGTATGGCGCTGAATATCCTATCGAAGCCAACTAGCGTCCTGCACATAGACCATGAGTAGATATTCCAGTGCAATATCAGGGAGACGCACCAGAAACATCGGTTCCATAGTTCATCCTCGATGGTTATCTTCTTTCGTGTCCGCCGCCTGTGCGCGCCGGCGTCTTGCGCGAAACGAATGGCGACACCTATGCGGGTCCAAACATGCAACCCGACGACCATCGACGCTGCATACATGAAGAAGATAGATAGCTAACGATGGTCAGTCAACCAATACTATTCGAGAGAACTCGTACTCACGCAGTGAATCTGAATGTCGTGCAGCTTCGGGGGTATGATCATGGGCTTGCGGACCATTTCGACCTGGCTGAAGTAGTGCCACCCTGCGCTCGCGTCAGGTCCGATGTCGGACAAGTCAGGAGGGCTTCACTTACCAGCCGAGTGCTTCGACGCGTGTGGGTCTGCCTTCACTCTAGGGTCGTCAGAGTACCGCGAGCCTATCGCGCAGACAAGGAGGACGATGCAGGCAAAGCCCGTATCCCGCGCATGATCCATTGAGTACAGCTGCTTGTCAAATGTGGGCCGATGCAGCATCGGGAAGAACATGTTGACGTTGTCAAAGTACAGGTTCACCAGCTGGTGCAAAAGCACTCGATCTGGGAACGTGAACTTCGGGCGCGGCGGCGCCGAGATCTCCATCTCCCATGGTCTCGGAAGCCAAAAGTCGAGCCTGCGCGTGAAGTAAAAGCGATCTGCGAGGTTCTTGTCCTCCGCCGTGCGCAGATGGATCGCTTGCCATACCAGCTATACGATTGGACCACAAGAAAGAGCAGAGTTGAGCATTCACACGCCGGGCGCTATAACGTACACTTACATACGCTGCAGGTGCCGTGGGCCGTCAATAGGTGCACATTGGACTGATGGATGGGTGGTGCACTCACCCGTGCTAGAGCGGCCCATGTGCCGGACATAGTCCCGTCCGATATCGAGGTTCTTCAACGATTGAATGAACCCGGCGCTGTCGGGGTCGAACTCCTCAGATGGTGGGAAGGTCTTCTCCCAGGTCTCTGCTTGATGGTCCTGGGGAGGGGAAGCCTGTCGCCGATCGTCGGAGCCTAACGCTTTGGCGACGAAATCTTTAGGCGTGATGGAGTTGGTGTTCGAGTCGTTGCTAGAAGCTGGACTGGCATGATTGCTGTCCTGTTGCTGCTCGTCGGGTCAATCTCTTGGGTGAAGGAAGTAAAGCTCTACAACGCACCAGCTTTAGCTGCATCTCAAGCTCCGTAACGCGGTTCTGCAGCTCTGCGATCCGCGTCTCGAGAGCTTCGATGTAACTGGGAAAGGGGTCCGGGTCAGACACTTCTCAGCTCGCAAGGGGTGATGGTCGTTGCATACTTCCGATTCATGGTTTGTTTCTACGAGCAGGTGAGTGTTATCCATAGCGAAACGACAGACGCACGCGCCTTCATCGTATCATCGAATGTGCACTCGACCTGGTTTAGGGTGCAGTTCATGCACGTCCGCCCCGACAACGGATCGGCGTCGCCTACAGTCCGTTCAGCGCCAATTTACGCATCCAAGTGGGTCTACGCACATCTCGCCTTCCGCTTCCTGCAATAATCGCACGCCCTATCCGCCTTCTTCCTCCTCAGGAGCACATCCTGATTGCCCGCCGACGTCGACGCCTGCGGCTGCGGCGCGCTATTGTTGTTCGGCATCCAACCTCGCGCAGATGATGGGGGGAAGCAAGCTCAGTATGTGCGTGCTCTCGCAAAGATCTTTAGCCTTCTTGAGTCGCAAGTGGGGGATCGAAACAGAGTGGCATGCTGCTAGAGTGCTTCATGACGAGGGAGGGGTTATTTCAAATCTCCCGACACCGCCGCATCCCTTCGCATCCCGGCGATCCTCGGCGATCATGTTGCGAACGGCGACGGCAGGGGCACGCGCGCACGGAAGATTCAAAGTCTCCCATTCCGAGACCGGGAACCTCCTCAGCTTCGAGTCGAGGTGAGTCAAGGCTAGGTACGCAGCCAGCTTGCGACGCGTGACGTCCAAGTTTAGAGCCAAGAATGAAGATCCAGAGAATTCGATTTTGGTAAGTACATGGGCGCCGAGGTCCAACAGACAGTAGAGACAGCAGAAACAGAGGTCCATAGCATAGACAGCGATGGGAACGGATGCCCATACAATGGTGAATAATACGTACAGTAGGCTACGGTGGTAAGGAGCGGAGAGCGAGAGCGCAGCAGAGGGGACGCTGGAGGCAGCAAGCAATGCGAGTATGAGGTGAGCGGGGTATTAGGAGTTGTGCGGAAAGAACAGGTAGATGGCAGTAGATATACATACATATCCGATAACATACCCATGAGAAACAAGGACCTATTAGTACATCAGGACGAACAAGGGGGAATCTTCGCGGACGGGGGAAAGAGCCCGAGGAAGGCGAGAGGCGAAACGATATTGACTGCACTCATCAGTCAGGCGTGCGCCCCCGAGTGTGCGTGCGACGACGGCGATGATGGCGATGAATACAGGTCAGGCAGGTCGATAGGGGACGTGAAGGCCATGACCTAGGACGCCGCGTCAATACGCGACCTTTGACTTGACAAGACAGCGAACAACTCACATAGGGATGCATTTGTGGCGCTTCATCCCCTGTATCCCCCAGCTCCATACCCGACGTCTGCGCACGCTGTTGGGCAGGCGAAGGCACCCCCTTTCCGGGCACCCTCGTCTCCGAGCTCCGCCACGTCAGGCGGTCGCTGCCTCGCCCGTGCACGTCGGCTGGTGGCGCTAGCACGTCCTGTCCCTCCTGCTCCCGCACGTACGCAGTCTCGTTTTCTCCGAGCGCCTCCTCCCTCCACGATGCCATCGAGCGCACGTCCGACTCCGAGCTCGTGCTTGTACTTGGCCGATGCGAGCTCGTCGTCGAGGTCGTATATGACGGCGCGCGGTAGGGATACTCGAACGCGGCCATCTGCAAGTGCGCGCTACCCGCGTCAGGCGAGTACACGACGTCAGGCGGAGCGTGTACGGTCGACTTCGGCGATTTGGGAGTCGAAGGGTGATGAATGTGGCTGTAGTGCGGGTATGCTGGAGGCGCTGCGGCCGAGCGACGTTTCCGACTAGGCGGCGGGGAAACCTTGACGACGTAGCCCATCTCTTGCGTAAAGGAGCGGGGGAAGAAGATCAGCAGCGTGAGGGCTGACGACGAGAAGCATCCAATGCCGCCGATGAGGAGGAGGAAGTCCGCCCAGAACCTACGTGAGATTAGCACATAGCACCATATTGCAAACAGTGAACACGTACGGATCGTGCACAATGGGATGCGTGCCCATAGCCAAAGCATCCGCGGCCAGAACAAGCAGGGGCACCGTGAAAAAGAACCGCAGCACAACACGGAACGTCTGCAAACGAATTGAGCAGCCACCCCCGCACCGGAACCCATCCCCACTCACATGCAGCTGGTAGAACCTGAAGAGCCTAACCACGACAGCCGGCTCCGCGCCGCCCGCCTTCACCTGCGTTATGAACGTCGGAAACTTGCCAATCACGTACAGGAACCAGACGGTGGTCACCGTCCCCGCGACGGCTCCCACGAGGAAGATCCACGCAGCGCACTAAGTGGAGGTCTGGTGAGCAGGCTATTTCTGCGGGCATGAATAAGTGACAAGCGCACTAAATCGAGGTCCCTGCGCGCGGCGAGGGTGGTCATAGGCAGGCCGACGATCGCTGCGGTGCTTCCTGAGGAGGAAGGTGAGGGGAATGATAATGTTGGGGAGGGCAGGGGGCGTACCGAACGACCAGGTGCGAAACTCCCAGCTGTGGAACCAGTCGCGCTTGCGGGGGCCTTGGTGGAGGAGAAAGAGCCAGAACATGAGTTCCTCGAGGTGGGTAACACTGGGAGGGGTGAGCGAGGGGGCTACCGGTATGGAAGGGGGACGCACATTTCGAATGCCCATGCGATGCTGAAGACAAAGAGTAGGGGGAGTAACTGATCCTTGCTTTCTTGACTCCATGCAGGCACTGGTCTGGGTACGGCTGAAGGCGGGAGTGAGACGTAGTGCGAACGAGCCTGATGGCTGCGCACCTTGACCAGAGGGGAGTACGACGTGCCCTGCACTCGATCTCAGCACATCACTTTGCAACTAGAGCCGGATCACGTACCTTCCCTGTACTTCAATCGCGTCACGCTCGCGCTGAACGCCAAAAGCAGCGGCACAGTGAGGATGTAGGTATATCTGCAGCCCCCGATCAGCTCGTTGCCCCCGTCGCGCCCATTCCGCTCACGTCATGAGCCTGTTGAACGCGCCGGGCTGCTTGCCCGCATTCCACTTGAGGCACTTGAAGCGATCATAACTCCATAGGTGAACAAGGAGGAAGCAGAGGAACTAGAAGAGGACCATGTGGATGAGCATGCGGGTCGTCCGGGGCACGGCTGTTTCTAGCCTATGGTTTGTTCTCACCAAACAGGCCAAGACGGTCCATAGGAGGAAGACTGTTGGCGATCCGGGAGTCATGCTTTGTGGAAGGGCAAGGTATAAGGTGGTGGTGGGATGGCGCGAGCGAAGAAGGGATCGAGAGCGGCGGGAGTGGCCTCGAGGCGGGTGACCGACGACCGTCGGGTGACGCGACAATGTGACCCGCCGGCTGACGCACGTGGGCCGCCTTACTGGGGTGACGACGGGCGTGGAATGTTGAACTACCCGTTCGAGGATGAGGTCTGAGGCCTTGGCCTGAGTGCTAGGGCAGCCCGATGAATCGGATGATGAAGTTCGACGACGGTGATAGACGGTGCAGAGCGAGGCGTCACTGCAGTGAAATCCTGATAGGAGGCCTACTCCAGCGCCGTCAGATCACTGCCAGCGGAGACGGAAACTCGATCGCGTGGCCCGGAACACGACGAGGCATTGAGGAGAGGGGATGAGACGTTTGACCTAAGACCGTCAGCGACTGAAAGGAAAGGAAGATCAGTGAATAAACCCAGCCACTCGGCTAGAAATGCTGAAAGAAAGGAAGGAAGGAAGTTGGATCGTCGGTGCCATTGGGCCGCTTGCGGACAGGGCTGCATTTGGCGATGCTACATTCAAGTTGAATATTGAACATCGGACCTCGAGTGCCAATGCCCAAAGGCTCCGGAAGGTAGTTGAATTCTCAGTGGCGTCGTCATTCTGTGTACCATTGGCTACTA
Source organism: Schizophyllum commune H4-8 (assembly GCF_000143185.2). Taxonomy (NCBI): domain Eukaryota; kingdom Fungi; phylum Basidiomycota; class Agaricomycetes; order Agaricales; family Schizophyllaceae; genus Schizophyllum; species Schizophyllum commune. The sequence goes on along the minus strand of NW_026089545.1, from coordinate 488,734 downwards.
TATTCGGCCTCGCCCGGTGCCTACGGCCCTTCATAGTGTCGACAAGGCGCAATGAGTCAGGCGAACATTCATAATCCTGGAAGTGTTGTTTGGAGAGGCATTGTGGCCGATGGCGAGAGTGTAGCCGACGCTTTCAAGCAATCGTTGGGCATTGTCAAGGCCAGGGTGATGGTAGGAAGCGAGGGGGGCTCTTGAGGAGCAGGAAATTCGTAGTTGGACATCGAAGACTGAAGGGGGGATGCAGACGTCGTGACCGAAGTAAGATAAATGCCAAGGCCGAATGCAGCAAGGGTGCCGTCCCGGGAAAATTTGGTCATAGCCAGCGTGGTCCGGCTCCGGAGGAGCCGGGCATACTTCCCAAAAAGGTGGCCAGCGAGTTCCTGCGACGCGCGCCACAGGCGCGCCTTTCGTCGTCCCCGAGAGGCCCAAACTTGGTGGAGATCGCCCGAGATCACGCTGGGCACCCTGAGGGAACTCCTGCCATCAGATGGGCAGCAGCGATGTTGACTTGGTGGGATTTTCGCTCGCAGGGGTGGCGGTGAGCAGCGCGCTGTCGCGCGCCTTCCTTTCTTGCCTTCCGCTTGTCCCAGCTGTTCATGAGCATACATGAGGAACACGAATGTCTATATTGAACACTATCTACTGTGCATACTTACTGGTATAAATGTGCATATATGTTTTGAAGGAGGCGAAGGATAATGTAAGTGGGGAATAGCTGAGGTCAAGGGCCAGACCGGTATGGGGAGGAGACGAGGGGAGGGGGCATAAAGGTGATGAGGTTGATCGAGGAGGGGAAGGGAAGGGGAAGAGAAGGGAAGGGAAGGGGAGGAGAGGGGAAGGGGGCGATGGCGGCGGGCCCTTTCACTGCGTGTTGTAGTATTCATTGAGGAGATGCTGTGGCGCTGATCGTAGTTCTCTTCGCGCGACGTTCACACTCCCCTCCTCGCTCGCAACCTGCCCTGTGCTGCTGGCTGTCCGCGACGTCGCCCCTATATCGCAAGGTCAGAAAAGCGGAGGTCTTAGTCGCATTATTACGCACCTTCCGAATGTCCTAAGCCCCTCCAGTGAGCCCTGTACTTCGCTTGTTGTGTTATATGGCCTGCGCGTGGGGCTGGTTTTGCGCTCGCCGTTGTGATGGTGGTGGCGGACAGGAATTGACGCTGGGGCTGGCGCGTGATGGGCGCTTCGGCATTTGCCGCGGAATCGGTGAAAATCGGTCGTTGACCGATTTTGTCGGATTAAATCGGTCTGCAGACCGATTTCCGATCACGCTGCCCACCCCGCCCTTTCCCGTCCCGGTCTTATCGTCGAGGCCGTGTGGCAAGTACGAGCGAGGGCGGAGGAGCGCGACGTGAGGTTCATTCTGAGTGGACTTCCCCATCTCCATCTTCGTGAGCTTGGAATCTATATGGCGAGCTTCGTATGTAGCAAGTAGGTGACGCTGGACGAGGAGGAACGAAGGGCATAGCGGAGGGTATGGCACTTCAGGGTTTCCTCCAGAGCGTAGGCGTAGACTTGTTTTGATAGCGGGGCAGACGTCGGCAAGAGCTACGAGATAGTTCTTGCAGTTAGTCGCGAGCAAGCTGCTGGCTCGAAGCCAAATCTACTGGCTGGTACACGGAGATTGTGGCGTTCTTGCATCGTCACCGTGTAGCCTCGATTTGGGGGACATATAGCAAAGGAGATGCCAGTGACTCCCTGAGGAATGCGGCAGGTGAGTTGCAACGTCGGTGACGGTGCGTGGCACGTCTTGACTTGAGGGTAATCTCTCATGGCCTCGAAGCTGAGTATATGCGCATCGAACGTCGTCAGAGAAGCTCCAAAAGGCTGGAGAGTTCGTCTCGAAGTCTTGGGCGACGATTGAGCGCAGAATGAAGTTCCAGTGAGATATGCTGCCCGAGAACTTCGATGCGCGATGATGGTAGGAGCAGGGAAGCGATACCAGGCTGACGCGTTTGCCGCTCGTGTGATTGGGGCGCGATCGAGCACGTGGCTTATGGCCGGGCACCGGCACGAATTCCCGGTCTGAACTCTGCTTGACTCCCGCAAAAGTCTATCTGATAGAATTTTTGAGCAGCCTGCTGTGCTCATACTATACAGTCCCAAAGAAAAACAAAATCACATCCGGTACTGCATCCCAGGGATCTCCCAATCGGTGAGGTCCTCGTACGCCTCCTTCCCCATCGTGCCGTCCGTCTCCCCCGCTCGTCTCCGGTTCGCGTACATCAGGTACGCGCGCAGGAGGAGCGCCTCTGCGACGGCGAGTGCGTAGCAAACCATGATCGTGCGGAAGGCGGTCTGATACACAGGCGCTTCCGACGTCTTGAAGAAGTGCGGGCCGGCGCTGTCATCGAGGGGTCAGCCTAGTGGACGAACGTGATGAAAGAGATAGCTGGGACGCACATATTCCCCGTGCAGTACGCAACGAACATGAGCGCCGTCATGGTCATCTTCTTCGTCATTCCACGGTAGTTCGTGTTCATGACGGACATGGCGAGCGGGAGCGCGCCCGGGCCGAAGGAGATGAGGTAGTAGCCGAAGAGCTGCACGCCGAGGCTGACGGTGCCGGAGTAGATCAGTGCACTACCAACGACGGGCGGGATGACGACAAAGATGATGAGGAAGCAGTAGGCGTTCTTGAAGCGCCCCGCAATCCATCCACTGCGGCGTGTTAGCACACCGTCTTCCTGGGTTCAGATGGTACGCACGTTATGAGGATCGTAAAGAAGGCAACGAAGGAGGAAGGGATGCCGACCAGCGTCGTCTCCAGGCTGGTGAAGCCAAAGCCCTGCATACCAGTCAGAAACTACATCACAACTCACCGCCATACAACGCACCTTCAGCACCAAGTTGGCAAAATTTTGCGTCCCCGAGTTCGGGATCTGCGTGCAGATGCTGATCGAGGCGAGCAGCCACGTCTTAGGGTCCTTGAAGCACTCGATGATCTGGTACGTCTTCAACTTCTTGGTCTCAGCCGTCGCATTGCCGGTCCCCGCGAGCGCGACGCGGTCTTTTGCGCACGCCTTCTCTTCTTCGGTGAGAAACCTGCAGGAGCTGATGCCATCGGGGAGCACGTAGTAAAGGATGAAGCCCCAGAGGCCAGTGGCCGTGCCGAAGATCTACGAAGCGATGAGCAGGTGGCCAATGAAGCAACAGGAAATACTCACGATAAACAAGAACTGCCACGGCTGAATCTGGTTGTCGATCCTGCCAATCGCATACGCGAGCAAGCTCGCCACCAGTCCGCCGAACGAGTTGCCCGCGAACCACGTCCCCGTCCGGAACGGGATCTCATCGCGCGTGTAGTACGTGCCCGTGATGAACACAAACGCGGGCGTGATCGTCGACTCGACGACGCCGAGGAGGAACCGCAGCGCCGCGAGCCCACCAAAGTTCGTGCACACGGCCGTGAGCGCGACGACGAGGCCCCAGATGACGGTGTTGATGGAGACGTATTTGCCGACGGGGAGCTTAGGGATGAGGAAGGAGGTCGGGTAGGCCCAGAAGAGGTAGCCGAAGTAGAAGATGCTGGATACCCAGCTGTATTGCTCGCCGACGAGGTGCTAAGGGGGTGATCGGTTAGGTTAGATGGTATTTGCGGGAAGGGAGTGGGGCTGAAGACGCACTGTGCCTTCCTTCAACCCGAACACGGACGCGCTCGACAGGATCGTCTTGTCGATGAAGTTGAAGTTGTACGTGACGAACATGATCGGCATGAGCCGCCAGTCGAGCTTGCGCACCACCCGCTTCGCGAGCGCCGTATCCACCGTCGCCGGCAGCTCATCGACCGCGTTTTTCGAGTCCTTGAACGAGCTGGCATCTGCGTCCATGATCGCGGTCGTGCTGGTCGTGATGGGAGAGGGCAACCCTGCTCTTGCCCTGCTCCGAGGCGACCATAAGCAGCAAGCACCCTCCCCGCGGCGCAGTAGTATTCGGGATAGATATGGCGATAGGCAACCCGCGCCTATCGTCCCGGTGACCTCCTGCGCTGGATAAGGGGCACACGACGGTCGGGCTCGGCGCTGGGGTCGCTGCTGGGAGCCTGGGCGGGGATCAAGGCACGAATACCGACGGGGAGGGGGCGGAGAGGTGATCTGCAGCGATCGAGCGGGACGGAGGCAGAACGGATCCCAAGCCTCATCGCCGCGGCGCGGACACAGAAAAATGCCGATAAGATAGCATTAAGCGCCGGGTCCTGGTGCTGTCACCGCAGAGGGAGGGTTGAGTAGAAGACCACTGCACTCATCCAACGATGACCGATCCCAACGTCCCACGCGCCGTCTCAGCCTTCGTCGCCGCCCTTCCTAAGGTCGAACTCCATGTCCATATCGAGGGCACTCTGACTCCCGCCCTCCGCTGGCGCCTCGCGCAAAAGAATGGCATCGCGCTCTCCTACAAGACGTACGAGGCCCTCCTCGCCTCGTATGCGACCATGTACAACCACCGGCGCGAGCTGCACGGCGACAATGGCCTCCCGACGTTCCTCGAGGCGTACTATGGGGGGATGGAGGTGCTGAGAACGGAGGACGACTTCTACGAGCTGGCGATGGAGTACTTCGCAAAGGCGGCGGAGATGAATGTGCGTTACGCGGACCCGTTCTTCGACCCGCAGGCGCATACGCGAAGAGGGGTGCCGCTCGGGGACGTGATGCGTGGCTTCGAGCGCGCGGGCAGGGATGCGAAGGAGAAATATGGCGTCAATGTGGGCTGGACGATGTGTTTCCTGCGCGATATGCCTCCGGAGGATGCGCTAGCGACGTATGAGGCGGCGGTGCGGGACTTTGGGGGCGTATTTCACGCGATCGGGTTGGACAGCAACGAGTACAACCGGCCTCCGCGGCTGTTCGCAGAGGTCTTCCAACGCGCGAGGGCGGATGGGTACAAGATCACCGCACACTGTGACGTCGGGCAGAAAGACACGCACGAGCACATCCGGGAGGTCGCGACTAGCTGCATGGGAGGAGTCGAGGGCGCCGATCGTATCGACCACGGGCTGAACGTTGCGGATCAGCCTGAGCTCCTCGTGCTAGTCAAGGAGCGAGGGCTGGGACTGACGCTGTGCCCACACGCGTACCACCGCCGGCTGCCCACGGACTGGGTGTTCGGGAGCATAAAGAAAGTCTGGCAAGCCGGAATTCCATTTAGCGTCGCGAGCGACGACCCGACGTACATGCATCAGCAGTGGGTGACGGAGAATCTGGGCAAGGTGATGCATTACTGCGGCTTCCAGGAGAAGGACATGGTGAAGATTCAGCGCGATGGGGTCGCTATGTCATGGGCGTCGGAGGAGGTGAAGGAGGCCATATTTCGAGAGTTAGATAGGTTCGAGAAGCAGTGTAGCAGCTAGACCGTATACACAGAGCAGCTTTTAGGCGTTCGAAAGAGTTGCAGCTACCGATGGCGATGGCGGTAGGAAGGAAGAACGATGCAAATATTCGCGCGCCCGTCCCACCCTGGGATGCGCCTGCTTGACATCCGTCACTTGTTCCTGACTTTCAACATGTTCCCTCGCCGTCCTCCCTCCTCCTCCTCCTCTCTCTCTGCCTCACAGAACATCGCCTGGGCATCTCATGAAGTGCCACACGCCCACCCACTATCATCACTAGCGACCTAGTCAAGTGTGCCCACGCAAATTGGCTCAAGCTAGCCATCGCTCTTTCTATTGAGCGCGCACCGCATCCCGGAACTACTGCTCTCGCGGGAACTCACCTGGGCGTATGGATCTCCCTACTTGCAAGCTCGCGAATGTATCTGCACGATAGGCTCCTCGCCAATGAACGCAACTCCCCCGCATATTCGCTCCTGCCTGAATACAAGTATCCATTCCAGAATCACCAGGTTATGTCGCCATTTGTATCTCGTATCGGGTGTTTGACAGCGGTGGGAATGAGGGCCCGCTCATGGCCCTCACTGCGCTTGGAAGGATGGTTGCGACCTGGCGTAACTGTGTAGGCGGCGCAGTGGAGGACTTCGTATCCGGTGCGTAGGCGCGCGCGCTCGTCCTGCCGTTCCTTCTCACTCACGGCCGTTAGTGAACCCCTGTCCCTCATGACTTTACCAAGCACTCGCGATCATCGCAACGATATCAAGCGTGTTGGCTCGGTGCCGTGAGCGGTTCTGTCAAACGATGTAGCGCGCAGCACACGAACAGTAGAGATGGTCGTCACTGCGTACACCCCTCCCCCCTTCATGCACGATGCTGCTCATGTACTCGGGCTTCTGTTCACATGTCTCGTAAAGGGGCGTACTGTTGGGCTCACAGGCTTTCTGACCGTGTTCGTCGAGCACTCCTCCATCGCTTTGCCGTTCTTTGTGCTCCGTCTCGCCTGCGCCAACCTCTGAAGTATAATTCTATTTTTCATCTACCACGGCCTGTTCCTGTATCCTGCTCGCTTCCTTCTCCTACGAGCCTGGTCATCGAGCACTGAATAGACAATTCAATGCCTTACTAGGACTAGTGATTAGCTGCTGCTCCATCCCGCGTGTTACCCGGTCTCCGACGTTTGTCATATTCGAGGCTTCTCAGCGTCCCCTCACCCCTTCCCACCCGCTGTCAAGAGCTAATGTGGTTGATGAGCGATGAATGACATGCTGTGGGGGCGCACAGCGGCCTAGGCGTAAGCTTGGCTGCTTGTGATCGGAGCCGCCTTGGGCAATAAAAGGAGCGCTGGCTCCTTATGCTCCTCCAACATAATCGGCCCTCTAGCGCCATCATCATGGTCACCGACGAACTCCCATCCGACGGCGCCAACGGCGCTCCGCACGCAGCCAGTAATGGGAATGGCATGGCACACAAGATTCAGGAGCTGCAGGACATCATACGCGGTCAGGTGCATTTGCGAGGCGACCCAAGGTGCGCCCCCGGTTGCCCCCGTTGCGAAGAAGGCTGACGAGGAGAGTGCAGATTCAACGATTATGCCACTGTCTTCAACGGCAATGTGACCACCTCATCGCGCGCGGTTACCCTCCCCCTAGACGCGGAGGATGTGAGCAAGTGGGTGGCCCGGCCCCGAAGCGAGTTAATGTGCTCAGCAGCGACCCCCAGGATCATACGATTTTGCGCGCACCACGGGCTCTCACCCTCTGTCAAGGCCGGCGGGTACAGCACTGCGGGTTGGGGCATCGGCGGCGACATCGTGATCGACCTCTGCAGAATCGGCGAATGCGACATCGAGCCCCCGCACCCTGATGGGTCGTACACGAGTATCCGCGACATGGCGCCGCCGAACAGCAAGGGCAAGGGCAAGAAGGCGGTCAAGCCGCCCCTGACGCCGTCCGAGGAGACACCGTACACGGGAAAGCGCAGGCGGGAGCACGATCACGACGACGACCACAGCGCGGCCTCTCATGCTGTCGCAGGCTTTCTCTCTGGCGCCCCCTTTGAGCCAGGTCCCGACTCTCGTACCCCACCTACCCATCGCCGCAGGTTGGATAGACAGGGCAACTCGTCCTCCCCCGCTGTGTCGCCGTCCGGGACGTCCATGCACTCCCCGCCATCTACGCTCCCTATCACCTCGAGCCCGTCCACCAATGGCAATGGCAGCAACGGCACCTCGAACGGCCGGCCGAGCGCCGCTCGTACGACATCTGACAGCAGTCCCTTTGGCTATCTTGACGAGCCCATGACCACAAGCCCCCTACCTCCTCACGTCGTCCAGTCCAACTTCAATCCGCACGGGCGCAGCTTCGAAGCCTGGGACGCGCACCCCACTGTCAACACCGTCTTCGCAAACCCCGCTCTCCCGCCCACGCCGCTCGCCATGCTCGCGCAGGCGGTGCCCGCGCATGACCGCGCTTTCGTCACGTTCGGCGCGGGGCTGCGGCAGAAGGAGGTCGATGTGTACACGGCGGAGCACCCGCTGCCGGCGAGGGCGATGGGCGGGAGCGGGATGGGCTTCGGAAAGATACCGTACCATGTTCCGTTGTGCGTAGAGGGCCTGTTTTTCTGCTGCGCTACGAGCTGATTAGACCGCCTAGTGCAGCCCATCCTTCGGGGTCCGCGATTATGATCTCCGCGGGCTTTGGCTTCCAGGGACGTCTGCGCGGCCTCAGCATCGACGCGCTTGTCGAGGCGGAGGTGGTTCTGGCGGACGGGAGCATAGCCGTGATTAACAAGCAAAGTCATCCCGGTGAGTGGGACCACTTCGTCTATATCACCTGCTGATTGTATCCGCAGACCTATGGTGGGCAATACGCGGAGCTGGGTCTGCCTTCGGCGTAGTTACGCGCTACAAGGCAGTTGCCTACCCGATACCCCTTGTCTACGCTGGCAATCTCATATAGTAAGTCTATCCCGATACGGTTTTGCCCACTCAAGCTGATTCCGCGCATCAGTCGCTTCCATCGCGCGACAGCACCGTCATTGATCAAGCACTACCGCGACTGCGTCAAGGGCGCACCGCGGGAGCTATACGTGAATTTGCTGTTGACCGCCGGTCCTGCGGACAAGGACTCGCTGGTCGTCATCCAGTTATGCTATCTTGGACCCAGGGAACGCGGTCAAGAGTTTATGCTAGCGATCAGCTCATGGGACGGCGAGAAGTGCCTCCTGAACGAGGTTGACGAGAAGAGCTTCTTGCACCAACAAGATAGCGTAGCTCAAGTCCTGCGAGCGAAAGGTAGGCCGTCCCCTTGAACACCGCATTCATCGACTGATCGTCCCCGCAGCCGGCCGCCAGTGGTACATCCGCTCGACAGTCGTGACGAGCCTGCCCGACGAGGTCATCCACCACACCGTCCTCCAGTTCGCGGACACACCAGTTGGCTGTAGTGCGTGCAAATCCCCCGCTCTCCCTAGCGCCGGAGGCTAACCCACACGCTAGCCTGGCTCTTCGAGCTCGCAGGCGGCGCCATCGGCGACTTTGATGACACCTGCGTGCCCAAATCGCAGCGGGAGACGGCGTTCACGCTCGCCGCGCTCCACCAGTGGGAGATGGACGTGGACGACGATCGATGTTTCGACTCCGCGGAAAGGGTAGGGCCTTTGGTTTTTGCAATGCGATTTTGTGGGGGCTGACGCACTTCGTAGTGGATCTACGACACCCTCAGGCCGGTGAGCACGGGAGGGCCGTTCCCGAGTGTGAGTTCATTCGTCTACGTGACCATCGATGACTGACGAACAGGCGTGCAGTTCCTCGGCCGTCACGAGCCTATTCCTCGCATCAAGGCATGCTACGGTGCCAACTGGGATCGCCTGTGCGAGCTCAAGAGGCGATACGACCCGACGAACATGTTCAGGCATTCCTTCTGGCCGATGAACGAGCGATGGGAGGAGGTCGAGTCGAGGGACAAGGAGCCCCCGACGCCGAAGATGCCGTTCCAGCACCTGTGAAGTGGTCTTGCATTGATGTATTTGGCCCAATGAGGCCGCAGTGAATTCACGGTTGTTATCTCTCGCTACATACGGGTATATTGGTTGTGCTCTGTAACCCTACTGCTTTCTTGATGCTGTGTTGCTTCTGACCTGATTCATTCTCCTCGCATACGGCCTTGATTGGGCAGTTAACGAATTCCGTTCGGTGACCGCCATGATAGAGCATCTGGAGCTGCCGCCGCCGTTGACCAGGCGATCTTTCCAAGGCTAAGAACTTGTGCATATAACTGCCGAGCCTAAAACTGGTGATGCTTCTTCTTGTCGTATTACAGCTCCTCCATATCTATTGTTACCATATTCGGTAAGTCCTGTTCATTGTGGGCGCCTTAGATATTGCCTTTTTCGGCTAGAAGCCGAGGCCGGGACTCACCTTGTCTACCTTCGCGATCACTTCTCGACGCCCGTTCAACCGAGATTCTCACAAGAATCCTGCCTCAGGTATTTCTCGAAGGTACTGCTAGCGCCCGCCTCACCTGACAAAATAGATGTGGCACGAAGGCTGCACAGACGCCCGTGTTGATCAGGCTTGACTCCTCCAGTTGTATAGCAAGCTCCCCGACTTTCGTTTCAGCGCTCCTGAATATGTATAGGTCCCTATGCTCACGGGAAGACCATGCGTGTCCTGACAGGCGGCGCTATCTCTGCAACTCGGAGAAGTACAACCTCCGCGGCGGTGCAGTGATGGATTGGCATCGCTCTGTGGCATCCGCCGACGCCGGGGATCAACTGCTCGAACCGGTCCAACGCGCCGCCCTGTATATAACTCCTCGTGTTTCCCGACTTTCCTTCCGCCCATGACTTGACACTCTACGACGCAAGATCCTAACGACGCGCTCAAAAGCGAACGGCCAGGTCTTCAAGATCTGTCACCGTCCTCAAGCACTCGACGACGCCCTTACATTTCGACGATCCATCACCGCGACAGATATAGCTGCACGGCCGCCCTCTACGTTATCCTACGCCTTCTACACGCCCATTATACTACTATGATGAACGGCCACTCTATTCCTCATCTTCATTCTACTTCTGCGCCTCGGGTCTGCCCGTTCGCTGCGAAGCATGGCTACTGTGCCCCGCAGAAGGGGGACAGCAGGAGTGTATGCCCTGCGCTCAACACAATGGCGAACCACGGCTATCTGTAAGCGCGTCTTACCCCATACTTTACAACGCGCTGACATCGTCCTTCTTCCCTCTCTTTCCATGCGCTAATATATCCGCCTTATCCCCTCGATCCGCGCAGCCCGCGGAACGGCGATGATGTCTCCCTCCTGGACGTCATCTGCGCGCTGCAGGAATGCTACGGCCTGACCTGGTTTCTCGCGGCCTTTCTCGCGATCGGAGGCTACGTCCTGCTGCACTGGTGGCCGTGGCGCGTCTTCCGCCTCGAGGAGATCGGCAAGCACGGCGCCGTCGAGCATGACGCGAGTCTCGTACACGAGGACGCGCGCGGGCGGCCATTGGCCCCCACTCGCATTCACCCACATCTCGTGACTGCACTAGCGGATGAGACCCTGGCCGCGTACGCGGAGGACTCTCACGAGAGCAGGGATGCCGTTGTGTGGACGTCGTATCACGCAGCACGCGCTCGCGTTCGTCGGGAGAAGGAGTCGCCTCCGCTCGACGCCGTTCATGCCGAGATCGCCCGAGGCGAAATCGCCATCATGCTCTGCGTTTGGGAGTACGCGCTTGGGGAGGTCGATACGGCCGCCCAGGCTTCGCTCAGCGACGAGAAGGGTAAGCGTGTTGATCACCTTGCCACGACTGGAGCATTCGCTGACAGGCTTATCCCAGACCCCAACGACATCCCGGGTGATTTGACGCGGGCTCTCGAAGCGCATCAAAGGAAGACTACCTTCGTTCGCTCTCCTGCCTCTGCACCTGCCTTGGCACTGCATCCTTCGCAATCCTCCACGGACGACGACTTCACCAGCAACGGTGCTTCCCCCGTCCACATGTCCTTCGCCGATGCCATCAACGCGAAAGGACATGCTCGCATATGCAGCGTCGGGAATGGATCCATCCTGACCACGGGCAGTTCCCCCTCGCGCAGCCGAGAGGGCTCTGCCGAGCCCGAGCCAGCGAATCAGCCTGCATCCGCGAAGGCGAACGACAAGACCCTGAAGAACCTCTCCGTCACGCCCATCGGGAGCTTCCGCATCTCTACGCACCAGCAGCCGTGCGATGAGCTGCGCGGGATCCCGCTGGCGTGGTGGCTGAAGTTCTTGGCTGAAGAGCGTCTGCCGGAGGGCGTGGTTGGGCATGGTGTGAGGCGCAGGGTTGGCATACTCGATGTCGTTCGCAAGTCTGGAGAGATAAGGTCTGGCATGGAGTATATCCGCCAGGTCCGTTCGTAGTACCGTTCATCCTCCACTCTAGCTACTTTCCCATTATTCCGAACATCTAATTTTGTGGCACATAGGGACAACAATCTAACATGAATGCCTCTTCGGTTTGTACAGTACTTCTTGGCCAGGGGTCTTGGCGACGACTGGCTGCCAGCGCATCTGCTTCGTTAACAATATTGACCGTTGGTTTGCTTTGTGGGTCCCTCCCGGCAGTTGCCGAAATGTTTTGCTTCCATCCGTCGACCGTGATCGATCTCAGCTCACTCCGTCATGCTCATGACCCTCAGAATCTCAACGCTCGTGGATATTCACTCCTGAAATCATATATTGTGACTGTTTTCTTTCAGATGTGTTCCCATCCGGCTCAGGTGTCTACAACACTGGCCTGAAGGCCAGATATCGCTCACGCGCGGCGTCACGGTTAAGAGACCTTCAATAAAGTCGGACGCAGCCGAGAGGATCCTGCTTCTATTAGGGTCTGTACTTGTGTGGCCCTGCTTACCAGTGCCTGCGCGGCTTTTGGTAATGTGAAGCACCTACGCGCCTAACTCTCGTGTCCTCCTTCAACTACCGCATCATCTGTCCTGGCCTTAGACACTCATCTGGTATGCATGACCGAGACTGCTCTCCTTCTGTGCAGTCGTTTGCCAGTGTAGACAGTATTTCCATGCACACGTCCTCCACCCCGACATCGCCCGTCGCACAAGGATACGTGGACGTCCGCGATGGCAAGAACAGCCTGCAGTCCCAAGCCGACTCGACCTCGAAGAGAGAGAGCCCTCGGTTCTACCTGGAGGATGGAAACCTGGAGCTCGAGGTGCGCTTACCACTCGATCGATGGACATCGTGTACTGCATCTGATCTTATGCTATAGCTCGACGACGGCACATTATATAACGTCCATCGCTATTTCTTCAAGAAGTACGCGCCAGCTTTCGTAGAGCTGTACCTGGACGGAGCGACAGAGAAGCCTGTCACACTTCCGAAGGTCGCATCCCTCGACCTCGACCGCTACTTGTCCTTTTTCTAGCCAAGGTGCGCTCTTAGTGCGGGCACGTGTAACCCGCGGTTCTGAATCGCACACAGCGAGCCCGGCAAGTGTGATGTCTGCACCGTCGAAGAGTGGACCTCGATCCTTCGCCTCGCCACGGCCTGGTCTGTCCCTAGTCTGCGCCAGCTGGCTATTTGTGAGGTCGAGCCCAAGGCTACACCTGTGGATAAGATCGTCATCGCCCGCGAGTTCGACCTCGGAGAGACGTGGCTTTTGCCCGCGTTCGCGGACATCTGCAGTGCACCTCAGTGGCTTGATTACGAGGACGCCCAGCGTCTTGATATGCGCACGATCGTGGAGCTAGCTCGTGTCAGGGAAGGGGTGCGCTCTGGTGCGCGAGGCGCGTTCGACGTGGCAATGGCTGTCCGTGCCAGTCCTATTCTCTTCCCTGATGGGGACTTTCTCCCTCAAGCTGACGACACCATCTCTTCGACCACTGCAAGCCTCAGGTCATCTCCCGGCCCGAGTCCTGATCCGTCCGTTGATGCGAACGCGGTCGCATCCCCGTTCCAAGCTAGCGAACCTATCGTCCCCGGCAACTCGACACTGCTTCCGGCACAAGGACCATGGCCCCCCTTGCCAGACGAACCCCAGGCCCCCCCTCCACCGCAGCCTCTAGGACTTATGGAGCTACTCGCGCTGCTTACACTGCAGAGCGCCGAGCTCGCTGAAGAAGCAAAAGCCTGGGATTCTCCGCTCGATCGTGTGCAGTTCGCTCTGCGATTGAAGGATCGTATTGCCATCGAAACTTCATCGGTCGCCCTTCACCACCGCGCCTGGCGCCAGTGTCGTGTGAATCAGATTTTCAGCGGTCTTGCGATGTGCACGGCCGAAACAGTGAAAGATACGTTGCACGCGGAAGATTATGGCGATGATTATTCCAGCGCCATACTCGCCATACTTACTCACCTGGCTCGGAAGGTCGTAGCGAATCACCTAGCGCGTATGCAATCGCAAGACTCTAGCAGTGCTATGGATGCTCGCAAACGCACTCGCGTTATAACTAATTCCAGAATCTACAATACTGTGAGCAGGAGGTTGATGCAGTGAGCGGATGATCACCTTCGTCCGTGAGCACAATGGACTGACAGGTACCTAACAGTATAGGTCTGGACGTCACGGCGAACGACGCGACCCTACGCAGCATGTTGATCACAATCCCCTGTTTTCATACCAAGGATTGAAAGTCTCCACATACAAGTTGTTCCATACTTATGCTGTCATTCTGTCGAAAAAATGAGATTGACCCGAACCTACCTAGTAAGCGAGTGTTCTACCTCCAGTGCAGTATCCTCCTGGAGTGCGTACTCCGAGAGCTGGTCGGCTGTCACCGGCAGCGACCTCTTCCCCCCGGAGAACTTCTTGAGTGTCGTCCGAGCAGTTGAAAGTCTTCAATGTTGGTCCCTGCTTCATCTTGTGGGTCGAACCCGGCAAATTCCGACTCGCTTTGCTTCCGTCCTTCTCAACTTGGTAGTCTTTGTTCAGTGCATCGTACTCACCTATACTGCGCTTTCCATCATACACGGAGTAAAGGGAGGGAGTCTGCTGCTGCTTGAAAATACCGATATGGGACCTTCTATATGACAACGTCGCCACCTGGTTGACCCCGCCGTAGGTGTTTGAAGACCAGTCTACCTATTAGGTCTGTCGGTTGCAAGTGTGCAAAACCTACCAATCTCTATCAACGCAACGCCGCCGCACAAATAGGACATTGCGAGGCTCAGCGCACGTAATTAGCCGAACGCCGTGGTAGACCGTGTTAATGCCGTCGACGAGCCGTCGTGAAACGCAAGAGCGGCAGAGAACCAGCCATACCTAGTAAAGATCGGCGACGTGCGTGGGGCAAAGCAGAATTCACATCCTCCGACTATCAACGACCTAAATTTCATGAGCGGACTGCAGACTCGTATCTCTATCATCGGCGCCGGTCCTGGTGGACTTATGCTCGCGCGCCTCCTTCGAGTGCAGGGCATCCGCCCGAGGGTATACGAGCGCGACGTGTCCGCGACCGCTCGTCCCCAAGGCGGTTCGCTTGATTTGCGCCCAGAAGATGGCCTCCTCGCAGTCAAGAGGGCAGGCCTTTTCGACCGCTTCCGCCAACACGCCCGCTACGAGGGCCAGCAGACGCGCATCTTCGACAAGACGGGAAAGCTGTGGCTCGACGTGGGCGCGGAGGGTGATCGCGCGCCTAGCGAAGAGCAAGCTCGCCCGGAGATTGATAGGTGAGTGTACCGATTGGCGGCTAGATGCATTGAGTGATGACAAGAGTTTAGACAGGACTTGCGCAACATGCTCCTCGAGTCACTCGAGCCAGACACCATCAGATGGGACCACACCCTCGACAGTGTCGCACCTGCACCGAATGGAGGTTACACTCTCGCCTTCCGTAACGGTCGCAGCGCGACCGCCGACCTCGTCATCGGCGCCGATGGCGCCTGGTCCAAAGTGCGCTCGACCGCCCTCACGAAGGCCCTCCCCACATACACTGGTGTGTACTTCATCGACGCCGCCATGCCCGACATCGACGTGGTGCACCCATCTATCGCCACGCTCGTCGGGCAGGGCCTCGCGTTCTTCCTCGGAGACCGCAAGGCGATCATACCGCAGCGCAACGGCGGCGGTGTCCTACGCGTGTACTTCGCGCTGAAGGCGCCAGAGGAGCAGGCGGATGCGTTCAGCGACGATGTCCTGCCGAGGGGGCCCGCCGCGATCCGCGATGCGCTGCTCGAGAATTACAAGGGGTGGGCGCCGGAGGTGCTCGATATCGTGCGCGCGAGCGAGGGTGTTGAGATCACCGTCCGCAAGATCTTCTCCTTCCCGCCAGAGCACGAATGGAAGTCGGTAGAGGGCGTCACCCTTTTAGGAGACGCAGCACACGTCATGTCGCCCTTCACTGGTGTCGGTGTCAATCTCGCCCTCGCAGACGCACTTGATCTAGCGGACGCGATCAAAGAAGGCGTCGCAGGGAAGGCTGGCGTACAGGATGATGCCAAGGCGCGTATGCGGAAGGCTGTCCATGAGTTCGAGAAGCGGATGATGGCGCGCGCGAAGGAGAACCTGGTATGGTCCAACCAGAGCTTGGGTGTCATCTTTTCGGACAATGCGGCAGAGACAGTGACGAACGTTCTACGCTCGCATCACGAGCATTAGACTAGCGCAGAGAGTATTGAATGCCTTACCTACATGAGTATTACAGAAACACTCATGCAAGAGGGCGAGATGGAAGGCGCAAGCAAGGAGTGGCGAATTGGGATCCAACTAAGCACGTGGATCCTCGGACATTGCCGAGGCGTGGCGCAGAGTTCGGCGCCTATCCTAACTGACTTCTTTCCAACGTCCATGGCCGACAAAAGTCGTTCACCATCCATTCAGTCTTTTACGAGCGCCGACAGCGTGTCGATGCTTGCGAGTCCGACGCCGGAGTCTCCAGCCACTCCGTCTACCGCCCCACATGAGGACGATGTGCCTCGTGGCACAACGCCAGAACTTCGTGAAGAGCCGGTGGCGGAAACGGCTCATCAATCTCACCGCTTCTATCTAAAGGACGGGAATGTCAAGTTCAGGGTGAGCTGTCTACTTACGTAGGGCTCCCGCGTCGCATCACTCAACTGCAACTTAGCTTGACGATGGCACGTTGTACAACGTGCACCGCTACTTTTTCGACAAGCACGCGCCACTGTTCTCCCAACAATATCTCTGCGACGCAGGCGAGGGCATTGTCGCACTGCAGGGCGTATCTAGTACCGACTTAAATCGCTTCCTGGCCATGGTCTACCCTTCGTGAGCTCGAATTGCAGATATTCCCGGCCATTACGATGACAACAATCATTTTTAGCGACATCGGCGACTGCGACATTCACACCGTCGACGAATGGACCTCTGTTCTGCGCCTTGCAGTCAAGTGGTCGATCCCCAACCTCCGCGCGCGCGCCCTTCGCGAGATCGAGCCACGGGCGTCGCCTGTGGAAAAAGTGGTCATTGGGCGCGAGTTCGCGCTCGGAGAGGCGTGGTTGCTCCCTGCCTTCGTCGCCATCTGCGGCGCCCGTGAGTGCCTTGGGTACGTGGACGCGGCGAGGTTGGGTTTGCGGACCGTCGTTGAGATCGGGCGCATTCGGGAGGACTACCTAATCCACGGGACGGTCACCGATCTAGCGGAGGCCGTGCGCGCGAGAGATGTGCTATCGTTCCCATCGCCAGAGTTCCATCCTTCAGCAGGGCTCGATGATGGCGTTCCTATTGCTACTGTGCCCTCAGGAGCTGCCGCCACAAGCAGCGCCCCTGTTGTCCCCCACCAGGCGCTCGCTGCGATTGACGACAGTAGCGTAAACTCCGCGCAGGCCAACGCTGTGCCGCGGCCTCCCGCCATCAACTCGGGCGTGACCGCTGCAGGAGACCCTCCGCACCCTACGAGTACAGAAGCCTGCCTTGAGCAGATTAAGGACCATCTGGAATACCTGGCCTTACGCGCAGCGGAAAATCCCGAGATGGCCGACGTCTGCAACACCGACCTGGATTGCGCGCTTTACGCCGTCAGACTTCATGATCGGCTCGCCAACGAGAAGTCCCCTGCTGCTCTTCGTCACCGGGAGTGGCGCCGAGAACGTCTGAACCGCATCTATAGAGACTTCCTCCAAAACGTTTCCGCTCTACGTTATGAAGTGGACCTGAGAGATAATTCGCAGTCTGCGGCGAACAGTTTCGCCTACATCGAACGTGTTCTTGCGCCGAACATTGTTCATCAGCGTCTACCAGTTCCGCATGAACTTGTCGACGACGATAAAGAAAATAATCGCGAGGACCATCTTACCGTTGTTTTCTCTCCCAACCAATTCGCCCTCAAACAGCAAATTAAAGATCGGTTGGAAGAGTGAGTTTGCAGATTTGTATGCACACGAACTCACCACTGACATTCGTGTAGGCGAGGGCTCGTCGTGATAGATGATAAACGCCGGGAAGCGCTACTCATAGAGCTATCTATTCCTGACCACATAGATCCAGAGGAGGATTTCTAGGCGATATCTTTTCTTCTACAATCGAACGGCCCTGTGAATGACCATACCGACGTCGTCTTCCCCCTTTTTTGAGCCTCATGGTTGCTATTTACTCCTCAAGTGTCTATCATCGCTTTTTACTTACCTCCGCACATCTGTTCGGTCTTTGTCGTGCTTGCACGATGATTGCAGCCTATAATGCGTGATCAGCGCACTTCAACCGTGACAATTGATCCCACTTGGCCCCGTATCTGTCACATCCTTCCGCCTTGCCTTCCGCCATCACACGAGCTCGAAGCGCGGCTGTCGTCTCTGTTCCCTTCTGCAATCCGCGTGGCTCCATAATTTTCTCACCTCAGTTCAGAGACCGTGGACCCGGCTTTTACTAGGCTTGACCATCTTAACTTTGGACGCGCCGTGCCCTGAGCTGGAACTGGAAGCTTCACTGGCCATACTCACTTGGATCTCCAGTCGGAATCACTGCCCTTCGTGGTCGAACACTATCGTATCCTATCCTTCGCTTCTTTGGAGCGCATGCCGTATTCCGGAGTACACGCTGTATCCCCGTGTCCCGCTAGTGCGGAAAGAGCGCGGGCTTGCTTGGATATATGCAAACTGGGGTTCGCTTCTACCTGTTGCCCTCTTCCATGACCCAGTCAAGCCGTTGCTCATCTGTGCAGTCGTTTGCCAGCGCTGATAGTATGTCCATATCTGACTCATCCTCGCCTGAGGGAGCGCCTGCCTTCTTACCGGCGTACACGGAGATGAATGGCTCGTCCCGCTCGGAACACGAGGACGACACGAGTAGTCTGCAAAGCCATCGATTCTTTTTGGAGGACGGGAACGTACGGTTCCAGGCGCGTTGCTCCTCTTGTACTGATTTCCGCCGTCTAATGCACAAGCGACCAGCTCGAGGACGGGACCTTGTTCAACGTCCATCGCTACTTCTTCAAGAAACATGCGCCCTCTTTCGCAGCCGAATATCTTCGGGATGTAGCAGAGGAGGCGATCAAGCTTCCCGGCGTTACAACAGTCGACTTCGAACGCTTTCTCACCATGATTTATCCGTCGTACGCACTGCCATCCCCGCGCGGTGCAAGCTGGCACTGACCTTCGCCCCATCTTCCGAAGTGAGATCGGCGAGCGCGATATCGAAACCGTCGACGAGTGGACATCGGTCCTCCGCCTCGCGACGAAGTGGTGCGTCCCTCGCTTGCGCGCCCTCGCCATTCGCGAGATAGAGCCCAAGGCGACGCCCATCGAGAAGATCGTCATCGCGCGGGAGTTCGACCTCGGCAAGGACTGGCTTCTCCCGTCGTTCACGGCCATCTGCACCTCGTCGAAGCCGCTCGATTATGACGAGGCGGAGCGCCTCGGGCTGCGCACCGTTGTGGACATCGCACGCATCAGGGAGGCGCGATGCAGGTCTAGCGATCGCGAGTCGACGGAGAGCGAATACGACGTGGCGTCCGCTGTGCTGGCGAGTAGCGTGCTTGTGCCTACGCATGCAGGAGATTCCTCACCGCCGGGCAACGATGACACGGTCGTCGTGGACGATCTCATGCTGAGTACTCCTCAGGAGTTGGCTCTTACCGCGAATTCTTCATCATTGCCTACGAGCACCCAAGGCAAGTCGATTGTCTGTATAGCCGATTGTCATAGCTCACCCCGTCCAGACGCAAATTCGAGCGATAGCTCGACGCCGACGCAGTCAGAACCAGATACTCCCCTCGCGGACGAGGAAAATACGCCACAACAAGCGGACGAAGTAAGCGGCGACGAGACGGCTATACCGGAGTCATTATGGGAGCGCGCTTTGTACGCTCTGAAGCTTGAGCGACCGGCCGAGAACGAGCAACCAGAAACTACGCAACGGCGCCGGGAGCGCCTATCGGAGATCGTCAATGGTATACTCGAAGGCAATCCAAGAACTTCTGTTCCGACGCAAATCGAGATTACTGCTGATTTATCACAAGACAACGCCCTCCGGTGTACCCAGCGCGGGCTCGGAAGGGTGATCGCCCAGCAGATCTTCCTGCGATTGGAGGAAATGGGTGGTAGTGCGAAGGGTAGCAGTACGGATGGCACGTCATTGACCGTCGTTGTTCCCAAAAAGAGCGCATCCACAGCCTCTATTAGGAGCACGCTGACCAGTAATCTTACACAGTACGTGTCCCTTGCAGCGCCAAGATGATGATCATGCTAATGGTTGCCTCAGGGGTGGTCTGATCGCTATTCCCTGCTCACATAATCAGAGGCTCCTTCATGTGGCGGCTCCGCAAAAACAAATTAATTGATGTTGTTCGAGAGGAGTATATGGCAGTGTCCTTCATACATCGGACTGTACTTTATGGCAGAACCCATAGTGATTTGCATTCTACTAGTACCGCCCCGAGAATCCGTGCTCCCGATTGTTCGATATAGACGACGATTGTCTCCTCATTTTGTATCTTCCTCACTGGACCTGATCTTGCATTTCGTTCATTCGTGACTTGTTGTCCGAATGTTTGGTCCTCCTATGTCAGTGAGCTGTCGCTCTTCCCCGTCTCTGAAGAGAGCAGGTACGCCGATGATCAGACGCGTTCGAACTCGAAGTTGTGACGGATTTGATGGACACGCGATCCCCTGTATTGTGGCGTTCAGAGACGGCACGACTTGTCCCGCCATCATCCGCTCGGCGCTCAGTGCACAGAATCCAACCAGCGCTGACTTTGCGGACGGAAACCCTGACCTGTCTTTTGTCCTTGAGATATTGCCCAGAGCCCAGTACTTCTCCACAAGTCCTACCGACATGACCCAAAAAGACAGCGGCGCAAGTCATGACTTGCCCGACAAGCGCGAACCAGAAATGTGCGGTCGCAATTCCTGCCATCGTTTCTGCTTTGAGGATGGCAATTGCAGATACAGGCGCGTCTTCTGCACCTTTTGTCAGACAGGAAACTGAGTGCGATGCAGTTAGATGACGGTGCATTGTACAGGATTCATCGTTCCCTCTTTCAACAGCACTGTCCTCAATTCGTCGCAAAGAACCTCCAGGAATTGTCAGAGAAAGTTATGCTTCTTCGCGACGTGGCAAGTCGCGACTTTCAGCGGTTCCTATCCATGGTCTATCCCTCGTACGTTCGGGTTTTGCCCATCTGTTCGCCTTGCTCACACATCCCAGCGAGATTGGTGGGTGCGACATACGCTCGGTGGACGAATGGACTTCCATTTTGCGTATTGCTACGAGGCTCTCTATTCCTCCTCTTTACGCGCGTGCTATTCGCGAGATCGAATCGACGGCCACACCCATCGACAAGGCCGTCATCGCACGCGAATTCTATCTCGGCGAATCCTGGCTCCTACCCGCATTCACCGAGATCTGTGAGGCAGATCGGTGGCTGGACTACGAGGATGCCAAGCGCCTGGGTCTGCGCACCGTCGTCGAGATAGGACGTATCAGAGAAGAGCAACGTAGCGCTCGCGATTTCGCCGCTGCCGTGCGCGCAAGTCCAGTCCTCGGGTCTTTGGAGTACATTCCGTCACCTTCTCTGCCTTCAACCGACACGTTGCCCGGATACTCCGTGGCGAGCCCTCAGGGACTTACCTCGACGGACAACACAGTTACGGACCAGACTCCCTTGTCTTCGGTTGTACGTGATGTCGAAGGCCCCGAGACGGATCGCATACCTTCGCGCCAGAACGATCTTGGCATCATTCACGCCGGAATAATGGACATTAGCAACCGGCTAGCGCATTCCACTCTCCGGCAACTCGAGATGGCTGAAGCAGCCAACGTGCGCGACTACTTCTATCCCACTATCTGCGCCCTCGAACTGGCCCATCGCATCGAGACCGACAAGTCACCGGCCTCCGTAATGCAGCTCGGATGGCGTCAGGCTCGCTTGGAACAATTCATACATGCTGAACTACGTCACCATCCGGGCCAAGAAAAGGACGTGGTCGCATCCAACTACTCAGAGTCCAATAGCAGCGCATGCATTCAGGCCGCGGAGCACCCTCTCGCTAGGATAGCGGCAAGACAGCTCCTGCAGCGTGGGTACTGTACCTGCGGTACTTTCGATGCAACCCCTCCGCTGACCCCCGAGCGCCTCGTTATCCGTAATTTTCCGTCGGCGAAGGTGAAGGAGCAAGCGGAGATGGAGTTGCGAAAGTAAGGAAAAAACGATCGCGAGCAGCATATTCGCTGACTTTGATGTTAGGTATGGCCTTGTCGTGTCCGATATCGAGGGCGCAAACACGATGTCGATATGCGTGGAAGTACCTGCCCGTCTAGCGTACTATCTTTTGACAGCGTGAGGTTCATGTTAGGCTATATCATTTGGCAAGGAATACGCAATGAACCATTCGTGCCTTCGGCGGCATCTTCTATGGGTCACGTTGAATCGGTATCGAAGCCACGTGACGGCAAATACAGACAAACTTCGAATTCATAATCGAACCGTGCCATTCCCACGCTTCTTGCTTTCGAACTCCATGACCCAAGCAGACAGTGGGTGGTTCGACTTCGTGTACGTGACCTGATGTGCACGCATGGAAGACCTTCGCCGTGGCGTGCAGCGAGCGACAATTCTGGCGCGAGAAATCGCTACCTGAGGTACCTCATTCGTCGACCACAGCGATCAATGACTGCATCCAGTCAAGCCGACCCGAATGCTAAGCAGGATGTACTCGCCAATGACCAAGTTCTTGTCACCTTCGCTCTTCTGTAGGAATGCTTCTTGTGCGACAGTCACCACCACGCTTTAGTCGCGTGTCGGCGCGCTGTTTAGACGGCGCTTATCTGCATCCGCCCTTTCCTTCCAACGCCCATCACCTTCATGGATCGCTCGCCCTCTGTTCGGTCCTTCTCCAGCGCTGACAGCATGTCGATGCCAGCTGCATCTATACCGGGATCGCCGATTATCTCTTCTACGCATGCAATTACGCACGAGGATGAGCCTCGTGTCGTAGCGGCAGAGCATGATGGATCCGATGCGCCTGAGCATGTCGGACCAGATGCAGCCGGGCCTCCGCAGACTCATCGCTTCTACCTCAAGGACGGGAACATCAAGTTCAAGGCGAGTGCCCGTGACTACCTCGTTCTCACCGCTGACAAGTCGATGTTTAGCTGGACGACGGAACGTTGTACAACGTCCACCGCTACTTTTTCGAGACGTACGCGCCGAATTTCTCATACGAGTACCTACACAATGAGGGGCTCGCGCCCATCAAGCTCCCCGGCGTGTCCAGCGTCGACTTCCAGCGATTCTTGACCATCATCTACCCGACGTACGTCCTCTCTTACCCCTAAGTGCTGCCCTTTCTCAATCGCATCACAGAAAGCTCGGCAAATGCGACATAAAGACTGTCGACGAGTGGACCTCTGTCCTTCGCCTTGCTACTAAGTGGTCTATCGAAAGCCTGCGCAACCTCGCCGTGGAAGAGATCGTGCCTCAGGCCTCTCCTTTCGACAAAGTCTCCGTCGCTCGCGAGTTCGAGCTGGGATGGGACTGGATTGTCCCTGCGTTCGTGGATATCTGCAGCAGACCGGCGTCCCTTACTCGTGCAGAGGCGGAGCAGTTGGGCTTGCCCACGGTGGTCGAGATCAGCAGGATTAGGGAGGATGTGAAAGCATCCGGCACGACCCAACCTGTGCTCGCTGCCGTCCGCACGAGTGAGGTCCTTATGCCTCACGGGCTACACGATGCGCAGCAGGCTGCTCACATACAGGATCAGGCGACCCTTTCGGGTTTCGTCGACGCCGACCCGGCGGCGGACGCATCCAGCACGTCTGACGCTGAAGTGTCCCCATCCCGCGTGCCTGCCTCGTCCGAAGCCTCTCTCGATGATTCCCTCCAGCAATGCACTCTGGCCGATATCAACAAGCGGCTGGCTCACCTGACGCTCCAAGGCGCCGAAATCGCTGAACAAGCCAGACACACCGATACACCTCTCAATCGTGCCCTATTCGCCCTCAACCTGGTTCGTCGCATGTCTAAGGAGACATCAGTGGCCGCACAGCGACACCGTGCGTGGCGCCAGGAACGCGTGGACAGCATCCTCAGCGAGCTGGGCAGCGAGGGATGTCTGCCTAGTACTAACGCCGACGAGATATCAGGCGCGTGCGGGTTATACGACCTGGGACACATACGTGGGCGTCTCTCAAAGCTTCTCTGCGTGCGGCTCCGCGAAGGCGAGGTCGAGGATGAAGACGAACTCAGTTGCCCACGGCACGACACGGATTTCCTGATCGTTCGCTTGGGTGCGGCGGAACACGCTGACAAGCGAGAGGATTTGAAGTATGCCCTCCAAATGTACGTGGCTGGAACATGTGTATTCTCATATGTGCGATATCTGATGCTCTTCAGCTATGGCTGGAAGGTCGAGGACGTAGATGACTATGATCTGCAGGTGTCAGTTCCTGATAAGGCCTGCAACGACGAAGACGTGCCCAAGTATACGCAATAGGATTGCTAGACTTCCCAGTACTCGAATGTAGCTCAGATAAATCAGTCTACCCGTTCGCACATCGTATGAGACTTGAGACGGTACCCAAAACCTGTCAGAATAGCAACGCTGGCAAACAATTTGAGGGCACAAGCACGTATCTCTCGATGTTCATCCTCGCATTCAGTGGTTCACGCTTGCTTCGTGAATCCCCTCACTCCTTATAAGTCGGTCAGTGTTTCAAACACTGCCCCGTGTGTTCCATGAATGACAACAGGCTCGTCACAGTCAAGGAGCAAGTCGAGCTCGTTCATCGCGTCCGCGCTTAAGGGAGGCGCCGGAGTTCAGAGCAGGCAGCCTTTATAGATCATGAATTATTCTATTATACATATGTTGGGTACTACGTACATGCATCTATACAAATGAAGCAAAGACGTTGCCATAAATGAGGTGTAGTGAGTGGTATACTAGCGTTAGCGCAGTTAGATCCAAAACAATCAGCAAGTAAATCAGTAGAGATAACCTAGAGATCAAAAACCAAGAAGAGCACCTAACTCAGAACGCGTCCGAACGAGCGCACCCACCAGCCTTATTACGACACTTCACCTGGGTCCACAAGGTTCAGGAAACTCGCCAACGCCCATCCTATCTTCTCCTTGTGAGGCTTGTCCCCCTCTCGCTGGTCCGCTGGAAGACGACACAAAAGCAAGCAATCCTCACCACCGTCACACCAGACCGGGTAGTCTGGATGCTCGCTTGGGGGTCCCGCCTCCTGCAGAACTCGCAAAATCTGGCCCGGGACGAGCGAGAGTAGGGGGTATCCACGATACACAAGGTCTGGCCGTCCGAGCAGAGATCCCGTCCGCCTGTGATGCTTTGGCGAGGGCGTGTACGCTTGCAAGACGCGGACGAGGTATGTCTTGTCCTCTGGCAGCCAGTCCGCACCCGTCTCCTCCTTTGGACGCGACGATCTTGCGCTGCGGGAGCGGAAGAGGCTCGCCGTGCGCGACTTGTGGTCCTTCACCTCAAGCGTGCTGCGAGATCGCTGTGGTGCGCCGTCCGTCGGCCACAGAGAATCGCGCCCA
Source organism: Schizophyllum commune H4-8 (assembly GCF_000143185.2). Lineage (NCBI taxonomy): Eukaryota > Fungi > Basidiomycota > Agaricomycetes > Agaricales > Schizophyllaceae > Schizophyllum > Schizophyllum commune. The sequence continues at coordinate 463,460 of NW_026089545.1, read as the reverse complement.
GGGTATGTGCTGCTCGAAGGCGACGGTCGTGTTGACGAAGGGGAGGCATCTGCGAATGATGCAGCGGACGGCGACGGACTGCTCTCGAAACCACCGTACGAGGTACGCGGTCTTTCTCGCCTCCGACTTGGTGCGCGGCGCAAGTTCGACATCGACTTCGCGGTCGCGAGTGGCGGGAGCTCGTCCTCCTCAAGGGGAGGTATGTCTGCGCTCGAGATGCCAAGCATCAGAGGGCTCGCCAATCCCCGCCGACTTGCACTGCTCGGTCGACGCGAAGGAGAGTGCAGGAACGAGCGTGTGAACTTGCGGAAGCGACCTTCATGGTGCCCTTCGGGGAGACTGCCATCCGCGTCCGCATCCTCGGCCGGCTTGTTCTCCTCCGCGCGCAGGTCCGGTGTATGCGGTCGAGAGAACAAGTCAGGGGTATAGCTCCGCAGCGACGGTGGTTTGGACCTGAGGGCGGCACGCGCCTCAGTAATGAGTCTCTCCTTGCGCTCCCGCTCGCTCTTCTTCTCCTCTTCCTTCTTCGCCCGCTCTTCCTCCTTCCGGGCCTTGTCATCCTCCTTGCGCGCCTTCTCCTCTTCTCTCTGCCGCCGCTTCTCCTGCACGGTGTTGTTCCACTCCAGCACGCGCCTCGCCTTCTCATCCAGCTCATCTTCCGCGGGTTTCGCCTCCTGCAGGTCGCCAGTATTCTTCCTCTCAGGCGCGGCGCGTTCTTTCGCTTTCTCCGGAGCCTTCTTCCCTTTCTTGCTCTCCAGCCGAGGCGGCGCAACGTGCATGCCCAAGGACATCCCGCCCAGCATCACATTGCGCAGTTCATCGTCACGCAAGGTGTTGCCAGATGACGCTGCCGATGCTTTGCTCTGCGGACTCGAGTCAGTACGACGGCCGAGCAGGACTACAGTGATCCCTACCTTGACAGACGATGCTCTAGGCGGGCTCGCTGCTACCGACCCTACGGTTGTCCATGACGAGCCCGTCATACTACTGTTCCACGACTCCGTGCTCATCTCGCGCTCCCGATCGCGCGCGCGCACATAGTGTGGCCCAGGAGTCGACTTAGTAGATGCGGGTGACTTCGACTTCAACGATAGCGGCGACTTTGCCGATGGGGACGTCGACAGCGTAGCGAGGCCGGCGATGGCAAGATTGACCTGACAGCAAACATCAACATGACGCTCCCGTATATGCACCATACAGAACTCACCTTACTGGCACTTCTGCTGAGCTCCGAGCTGACCGCGCTGGCCTTTGACGACGCGGACAACTTCCGCTCCTCGATACCCTCCTTCCTCCGTACAGGCTCTAGTGATATGCGGCGAAGCGGCTCCAACGGTGAGTTCGGGTCGAGCAAGGTCTCCGACCCGCTTTCCCGCCACGCAAGGGGACTCGTACTCCTTCCGAGAATAGGACTGCTTCTGCGCTTGAGCGCCCTCGGGCTTGGCGGGCTCTCGGACCTGAAGGTGCTGCTATCTGGGACGAGGAGCCTGCTGGAGTTGGGGCTGTCCATCGCCATGGTGTGCCTGGGCGACGGAGGCATAGCGTACAGTCTGCCGACTTCGGAAATATCATCGGTAAGAACGTCTCCAGAGAACTCGGATATATTCGTGTTGGAGACGTTCCCAGCGGACGCGGCGTAAGGGTGGCCAGCGAACAGATAGTTGCCGTTCACGGCGTCCTGCTGCCGGCTGAACGCGCCATCGTCGCGAGGTGTGCGCGGCGAGTCTTCCCATCCTGACATATCCGCCGGATCGCGACCGGGGTCAAAGCGGGAATATGACTGGAAAGATTCGTCCTCTGGGCCGGGCGAAGGGGGCCATGCAGCGGCGCCGTAGGGGTGCGCTATGCGTGGCGTGGTATAGGTTTGGGTAGGTGTGGTATATGATTGGCTTGGGGAAGTGTATAGGTCGGGCGGTGGAGGCGGTGGCGTACCCGATCGGCGGGGCGCAGAGTGCGACGGGCGTGACGGCGTGTACGACTGGGTGAACGTCTCGTGAATCGGCGTCACGAACGATTCTGCAGGGGCGTTAGCTTGGGTCGCACAGGGAGCAATGATAGCGCACCCTCCACCTGTGGCGCACTCCGCCCACCGCTCTTCCGACGCTTCTTGTCTGGGAGCGGCGCGCATATACGCAATGCCTGTATGCGGGACAATGGCCCACTAACACGCTCCTCATAGAGCGCCATGACATCCGCGTCTGGCGCCTCATTCTCGTGCAGTTTGTCCCACAGGTCGTGCCACATCTCCGACGAACTATGGTAGTACTCCGCCTGCAGCTCCGTAAGCTTGCCAATACAGAGCGTCAGCGCCTTCTCCGTGAGGCGGACGAGCTCCGGTAGCTCCTGCGCGAGGGTAGTCCGGAGCGCGACGTACGTCTGGCTGGCGCGGATGGCGGCTGCAGACGTACTCCCGCCGGCTGCGGTGACAGGCGTGTTAAGCAGCGCGTGGTGAGCGCCCGAAAGCTTGAACATCTCCGCGCACAAGTAGGTGCCCTTCTTGACGGGTTTGAGCGTCTGGAAGAGTGGCCCGAGGATGGTCTCCGTCTCGAGCTCGGTGTCGCGAAGAATGGCGACAAGCGAGAGGTACGCCTGGACGCCACCGGACCCAGTCGCATCGAGTGCACGGGCGAAAGACTGGGAGAACTGGTCGAGTGCGGAGTGTGCGTCGTGTAGGGCACTTGCATACGCGATAATCGCGCGCGCGAACTGCGTGATATGCTGGCAAAGAGCGAAGAGGCGTTTGCTTAGGCAGCAGACGAGCCTATAGTCATAATGGTCCTCCTCAACGCGCTTGCGCTGCGGACCGGGCTTGCCATTGAGCACTGCGAGCACGAGCTCCTTCCTCCTACGCTGCTCGTTGATGCGCCCGGCGATTTCTTCGAGCGCGCATTTGGCCTCGTACAGCGCAGGACGATCGGGGTGGGATTCGGGTGTAGCCTCATACAGGGCACCGAGCAGAAGAGGGTACTTGAGCAGACGTTGGACGGGCTTGATCAGGAGGGAGGCAAGGTCCCACGCGGTAGTGTATCGCGCCGCGAGTGCCTGAGTGGTGGCGATGTATTGCTCGTACGCGGGGGTGCGGGGTACAGCTGCCAGCCGTTCGGCGGCGTAGTCATGTCGGGTGATGTAGCGTGCGTACGGTGCTTCGAGCGTCGGGGTGACTTGTAAGAAGAGTGTCCCGACATCCTCCTCGCCCAGCTCGAGGCGCTGCGCAAGCTGTGCGGCGATCCCGGCGAGTTCAGCGACGTTCCCGAAGATGACGTCCACGTCCTCGGGAGGCATAGGCAGCCCATCGACACTGTTGTCGGACGAGGTCGACGCGCGGGAGGCGGGAGGCGTCGGGAGGGCTAGGGCCTCGCCCCGCGCAAGAGGGACATAGATCTGGTTGATGAGTGCGAGGTCGGATGCATAGGCCCGCTCGCTGGAGAGCAGCTCTTGGAGCGCATGAGCGCGCTTCGTCTGTGCCTGGGCCGAGGGTGGGGACGGTGGCGGGGTGGGCATGGACGTCGGCGACGTCGACAACGACGACGGCTCGCGGCAAGGCGTGGTCATCGCGTGCTCCCTCCGGGCCGCGATATTGATCGGCGTATTCGAACCGAATGCGAGTTCAACTTGAGGTCCAGCACAAGGCCAGCGCTCTATCTGGAGAGTTATGTGTGGTGATGAAGGGGGACGCAACGAAGCTGTGGCGGTAGATGAGAGCGGGACGAAGGAATGGCGACCGCTCTATTGAAGCTGGGTGGCGTGATCACGGCAGCATTTATCTTCGCCGCAAATGATCCATTTGCTATCGGCTCTGACTCTTGCCGTCATAAACACCTCTAGCCATGTATCTTCAGCATAGGCACTCAACACACCATATTCATGTTTTGCAGTCGAAGGAACTTGCAAGGATACTGTCGATACCAATATCCAACATATGAACCAAGTTCGTCCGGAGAGTGCCGAAAGGGACCAATGACCTTCGCACACCTATACCCACCCTCCAAGTCCATGACCGAAGAGCGTACATTCCATTCATATGGGTAATTTTCTAGCTTCTTTCTTGGCCATTGACCTCGCCAGGACCCGTGGACCTTTCGTGTAGAATATAAGTTGACGCGTTAGCGAAACTCGTGACCGTGACAGCATGTGGCTACCCGAGAAGAGCAGTTTGATTTTCTTCTCCCTGGACCTTATTACCGTTTCTCCGTCGAAGGGAGATCGTTGTCTCGGTCCATCTGCTCTCTCTAATGCAGAACGTCTTCTCTACATACCACGAGCGTGTTTCTATCTGCGCGACCTGCAATCACCATTTCACCTTCCAAATCAACGCCCCCCTCGATGCATCTGGGTATGACCTCCACCCGATCGCAGTACGTGCTGTCGAGGCGTCCATAGCGGATACGCAAGAATCTATCGCGAAGGCTCGCTTTGAGATACGAGCTGTTGAGCAAACACTGGACTCCCTCCGCGCGGCAGAGGCCAAGCTGCAACACGCCCTCGCCGTGCAGCGCGCTCACCTCGCGCCCATCCGCCGATTACCCTTCGAACTTCTGGAGAACATCCTTGAGTGGAGCTGTACGGACGCGATACTCGGTCCTTCCGGGTGCACCCCTCTGGAACTTAACGCAGTGTGCAAGCAATGGCGTGGTGTGTCATATGCCTTTGGACGCGGCTTACCAGCTAACGATGCCCTTAGAGATCATGCTCCAGACCCCGCGCATATGGGCGAACCTGCAGCTCACGAATCTGCGCTTCAGGTCCTGGTCCCAGCGCCAAGCGGCTCTCAAGCGCCTCAAGTATTGCCTCGGCATGACGCGGGGCCTTCCGCTCTCGCAGCCCATACACGTCAACCTGGACACCAGCAGTGCCGGCCTGAATCTGGCCAAGATCTTGCTAAGGCATGCGGCTCAGTGGCAGCATCTCGAAGCCGAATACCTTCCAGACGATCTCTGCCGCTTGTTCAATGGACAGTTGTACCCCCATCTGCACACCCTGGACATCAGCCTGCTTGCCTTCGAAGACCCACTAGCGTCGGGCGTCTTCTTCAACGCGCCAGCTCTGCGCAGCGTCACGCTGAGGAATCCGCTACATCAGCTCGACCTGTCCGTTCCCGATCTCCCCTGGACCCAACTGCACGAGCTGCACACGGCGTCCACCTTCCTTTTTGCCATCGACCTACTGGCCCGGTGTTCGAACCTGACTTCCTGGACGCACGAGAACATCTCCCTAATCCCGCCGGAGCATCCCACCGCGACCGTGACACTCGAACACCTGCACACGCTCGACATCCACTACGACATGGTCGGCAGGTCCTCGGACTTGGATTTCGTCTTTGCGCCCAGATTGAGAACTTTACGTATGTCGTACAAGGAGGAACACAAGTTCTTGCAACCCTCGTCGACCTACGCGGAGAACTTCTTCGACATCTCGGGAGGGAACGTTGAAGACATTACGCTGCATCATCCGTCCATGGCGCTCCTCGACCGCGTCATGGCCTTGCCCAACGTCCGCTCTCTGTCCATTCACGCATCAAAGGTCACTCCAATACTTGACATTACTTTCGAAAGGTTGTCCCTTAGGGCCCCAGGCGTAGAGCACCTACCACTGCCGAAGCTGGAAGAGCTATCCCTTGGAGGGTTTGGTGACTACTATTGGGATTCGGCCGTCGCCATGGCGCAAGCGCGTCGAGAGTGCGGGTGCCCTCTGCGAGCGTTGGACTTGGATCTCTTCAGCGTCGACCTGAGGTTCCTCCCTCAAGAGCCTGGTTCTCTTAAACGGCTTCGCGAGTTGGTCCCCGAATTTGTCGCCTCGGGTTAGATGGCTGCGTCGCCGTTCCGCGTTTGAAAGCCGTAAGTGTAGTCTTTCATCAATGGAAGTGGCCCTGCTGAAGCGACTTTGCTCATCGCCAGCGACCTGCCATGGTATGGGAAGTTGTCCCTTCAGCATCGCCGTGACGCCCTCAATCTCTGACCGCGCGCCCCAATGTGTACATACTATTACATCGACTGAAATTATACCCATGCATCATGTACTGCTATCCGACTTGGGGATGTGCAGAAATCCTGACTGCGAATTCATCAACGCGTGACGGTTCGCGGTACGAGACTGACTTCGAAGTCGACGCGCTTGCCATATGACCGCGATTTACTCCACGTGGCCAGATCGACGGCCACTGCGAACTGCTTGTCCCTCCCAACCATAACATCGATCCCGACAGGGCACAATCCTAGTCCTTGAAGTGCACTCTTCACGATGGATAATGCGTTCGCTGCACAGCAAGAGACTATCTCTATTTGCGCGACCTGCAAGCACGAAGTCAGCTGCCCGATCACCGACGTCCCCCTCGCGTCCGACCATGTTCCCTCCCCATCCGAAGCCCAGGCTATGGAAACATGCATCGAAGAGATAAGAACACAGCTAGCCAAGCTACAACATGTGAAGCGCACCGTCGAGCAAACGCTAAACTCTCTCAGCGCAATGGAATCGAAGCTGGAGAACGCGCTCGCCACGCAGCGCGCCTACGTCGCACCCGTCCGTCGGATGCCCGTCGAACTGCTGGAAATTGTATTTGAGCTAAGCTGTGCGGGCGCGACACTCAGCCCTCCCGACTGCACTCCGCTGGCGCTTAGCGCGGTCTGCAGACATTGGCGTCGTGCGTGTCCAAAAGCCTGCCTGCCTGCGATCGCTAACTTTGCCTGTAGAACTCGCGCTCTGTATGCCTCGCATATGGGCTGACGTGCAGCTGACAAACGTGCCCCTCAATGACTGGAGCACCCGTCACGCGGTCATCAGGCGCATGAAGCACTGTCTACGCCTGACGAACGGCTTCCCGCTCACGCAACCCATACATCCACGTTCGGGCACAGGGGGCGCGGGCCTGAACGTGCTTGTGAAGTACACAAACCAGTGGCAACACCTCCGCATCGATGGACCACACGAAGAGCTCGACCCTCGTGTCCAGGCTTCCTTGAGCGTGTTCGGCAGCAAATCGTACACACGACTGCACACCCTTGACCTCGACATGATCGCTCTGTTCGCGTCGTTCTCTCTGCGTGTTTTCTCAGACCTGCCCGCCCTGCGAACTCTCGTCGTGCGCAATCCGAAGCACGTCGCGGAGCCTGCCATCCCTACGCACAATGGGCTTCTGCCATTGGGTCAACTCCAAGAGCTGCGCACGGTCACAACGACGCGCTTCGCTTTCCAGTTGCTGTCCCGCTGTCTACATCTACTCAGTTGGACGCACACCGACGATTCGGCCAGTCATCGATTTCCGACTGCGGGTGTTGTGATGCTCCCGCGTCTTCGAAGCCTGCGCGCGGACTACAAGAACGCCAGGTGCAGCATAGATCTTAACTTCCTCCTCGCGCCGTCGCTCGAATCCCTCAAACTCTCCTGGAGAGACAATCGCCTGTCAGACAGCGCGCCAGCGTTCATCTTGCTGCAGAGCTCTCAGCATACGCTGCGAGAGCTCGAGCTCGACAACCCGCCCTCGAACTTGCGCCACGATCTGGTCATGCTCAATCACGTCCATTCGCTGGCCCTGCATTTTCCCAGCGCCGATCCGCTCACGGATAACATACTCGCCGCCTTCATGGCGAGGAATGAGAATGGGGCACTGTCCTTCCTCCCGCTCCTCGAAGACCTCGAGCTTGGCGGTCATGGTCGCTATCGCGGCCAGGCGGTCGTGGATATGGTCAATGCGCGCCACGCGGCGGGTCGGCCTTTCAAAATGTTAGACCTGGATCTCTTCAACGTCGATATGGATCATTTTGGGGATCTTGACGCCCTTGCGCGGCTTCGTCAGCTAGTGCCGGAGTTCGTGGGCTCAGAGTAGATGGTGGTCAACAGGATGCCGTAACAGGACACCGTGAACTTCGGTGATGTGCGCCATCTCGTATGCTGGTGTAAGCCCCGCTGATCGCTGTGCTGTAGCTACGGGCGCGTACAATTTATTGTGTATGTATGTAGACTCAGGCGCCATACCATGCGCTTTCTTGTGCCGTCGATGCGCTCATTTCTGCGATAGGGTGACTCGTCCAAAAGTTTGTGCGTGACTTCCGTCGGACGCTCGTGCTTGGCTTGTCGATCGAGTTGTCGTGTTGCATGTATGTCAGGCGAAGGCATTGCAGCAAGTTGATGCTTTCACCCGCCGTACGCACGACACATGCGTTGTCATCGTCGGCTCTGTCGAGATTTCGGACCCTCGGTAAGTTCGACAGCGTGTCGTGACAGTGAAGACTGACCTTTCACAAGTAGGACTTTACGTGCGGTCCCGGACAGTGATCCTCTGATGACTACCTTGAAGGCAGCCCAGCACGCACCTTGAACCACATATCCCTATGTTCGCTGCGATGATTGAACTGCTCAACCTCAGGCCGCGTCTCGCCGAACCTCGCGGATACACGTTCTACTTCGTTAGCGCGCTGCTTGACATGAAAGCGCGATTCCAGCCCAAATTCCGATCAGTACGGCGTCCAAGTTCGATGTACTGGCATAGGAGTTGTACAGTTTGGGGTGGATATAAGCCCGCACCGCCTGGCTGTCTTGACTGCGCCTTTACCCGCACGATTTGCTCATGTCGTCGGCCATTTCGGATTGACTTCTGACCTTCAATCTCCGAGGCCATGCCTTCGCCAACTACAGTTGAATTTCCTTTATGGAATCACCTCCTATGGAATATCCCCGCTACGGAATAGGGTTGGGCGATTCCCCAGCTCGGGAGGCGAGCATATTCCAAAAACCCCGCTATCTCATACGGAATAGGGTTGTGAAACTTCGCCCCAGCCAAAATATTCCATACCGGTCATGTGAGTTCGCAGGATGCCACCTATTTATGCACTGTGAGTGGCTTGAGAGAGGCTATAGTACGCTTAGTACACTATCTCTACGTATCCCGTATCCAAAACGCCATTTAGGCGCACGGCGTGGCACAAAAAGGGTCGAAAATCGCCCCCGAAAGGCGGAATAAAATATTCGAATTTTCCGAGCAATTATTGGCTGTTTTCCGCACGGAATATCCCCCCTACGGAATAGGAAAAATCGTCTCCCGACCGTATTCCTTAAAGGAAATTCAACTGTATGCCGAATTCTCTACCTCCTAACAACGTATTGCAGCTCAAGTATGGTCTACAACAAATTTGTGTCAGCTCCGTCTTGTACGGTTAATCAAGCTCGTTTTTTGGTTGCCTTCTTGTGTTGATTTACTCACTGCAGGTGTCCAGACTGCCCTGTTTATGGCAGCCATTCCCGTGCTAGCGTAAGTCGACTCTCAACATACAAGCATCTCCCGTTGACGCTAACTCTCCTATTAGCCGACGCGCAAGTGCGCGATGGTTGATGGCAGCTATAATCGCGCTGAACCTAACTTCGACAATTGGGGTCGTGGCTCTATTCGCCAACCACCTTATCCTCACGCCTACCATGGGACCTCATCCTCCCGATGTCAAGCAGAAGTCATACATCATATATCTGATATTTACCACCGGTGACCGCCTAAACGTGAGTGGCGCGTTAGCGCAGAAAGCCCTCTCTATAATAACCGTACATACTGGTTCCTTCTGAGCGATGGTCTCGTCGTCTGGCGAGCCTGGGTGATGTGGCCCCACAATCGGGCTGTACGAGGCACTGTTCTGGCCTGCATGCTGGGGAGTGTGGGTGAGTGGGCTTGCGGCTACCGTTCGTTGCTTTCACTCATCCGGCATGCACTCCCTCTGCAGTCGGGGTAACTCTCGACGGTGTTTGGTATATGTAGTACATCTGGAGCACCGAGCCGTCGAACCTCACCCTCACATTTTCCATTCCGGTTCTTGTAACGAACCTGATCTCGACGTCTCTCGTGGGTGTACAAGTATGGTACGGGGCTTTCATTCTTCCTGTCAAGTCCTTGCGCATTCTTACAAATATCACAGGCGTCACCGCAGAGACATCAAGGCTTCGTTGGGGCCGTTTTCTACAAAGAGTAGAGTAGGCGGCGCTCTTATGTTCCTACTCGAATCAGGACTGGCTTACATCACCCTCTGTGTACGTGCCTCGCTGTAGTGTAGATCAAAGAAGACTGACTAAGCCCCCTGCAGACGACCATACTCATCTTCGACATGCTCACTCAAAACGCCATGACGCGGATCGACTCAGTCGTTGTCTTCCGCACCGCTATACCCCTTCTTGCGGTAAGTGGACATTCTACGACTGCATTGACGATGATACTGAGACCTGCGCAGAGCCTGTATCCTCTGATAGTCGTCCTCATCATCTCGGTACAGCAGCAGGCTATCGGAAACGGGCTGGAGAATGCGGGTCCGAGCTATTGGGAGTCTATACAGCTCAGAGTCCGATCCAGAAGGGACGTGGAAGAGGAGATATCAACAGAGTTGCCGCCTTTGTGACCAGTTGCTACTCTACCACGGCGCTGAGGCACTCGAAGACGACTGTATATACGACGAAGGCTCACTTTCACCAGTCACGAGACCGACCGAGCGAGGATCGAAGGTCGATCCCTCTTCTGCAGAAGCAGTAGATCTTCCGTCCTTATCCGCCGTCGTCGCAAAATGTATAGGCTGTGACTCGACGGCAGTGATTACTGGATGAGCGTCGGAACGCTGTGCGGCGACGCCAAGAACAACCGCGGTGGGGTAAATTCCCTAAAAGAAGATGAGTATGGATATTGCCTATGCCAGACGAGTACACACCGCAAGACGAGGATATGTAGCGCTGACGATACCGTACGCGGAGTCCGTCGTCAGACCTGCACCGAGGATCTGAAGTACCATAGCTATGGCCTGTCGACTCGAGATCAATATGGCAGTTTGTACATAAACAAAGGCCTCGTTGCGATTGCGAGATCGTGAACGCACCCAAATGAGACAATATACGAAGCCGGACTCGACCAGAAGGACGAGGACCTTCTCCACTTGACTGCGCTTCGTCAACAGCCCGAGATTACCCTTGATTTGCGTGCGATATTGCCTGACAGACAGTGGTCAGTACTTGCGCTGCTGGCATAGATAGCGCCGGCAGTCGAGTAACCGTGTGGTCGAGCACCCACCAAGCCCTTATGCCCACGAGACCCGTGGCAACGAGGTTCGTTACGAGGAGCGGTAGCGTCCTCGTTAGCGTGCGCTGCGCCATTGGAATTGCCCCGACTTCCAGTAGGACCCAAACGCAGTCGAGGGTTACACCGACTATGGGTTTGTAGGCGGTGAGACGCAGGAATCGCACCAATAGATCACGAGCTCACCTGTGCTTCCGCAAGCGCAGAGTAGTAGCAGCCCTTTGACCAAGCGGCTGTCCGGCCAAAGGACCCAGGCTCGCCAGACGACGATGATGTCGCTGATCAAATACTGTAAAGGCGTGTCGGATCATCTTCGCGTCGACCCGAGTGAGGCGTTAGGATATATTGTAGAGGGACACGTACGCTCACTCGCGCGTTCACGCTCTGCACGATTCTGGACTGCTCAAGTTGATGCACAATGGCGTGGTTCCACATCGAGTGGGGCCCGTACTCGGCGGGTAGCTGGAGGAGGTAGAAGAGGATGTCCAGCGTGATTGAAATGGTGGCGAGCAGAAAGAGAAGCGTCGTCGCGACGATGACGGGGCTTGAATTCCGGTCCCGACGACTGAGTGGATCGTAGAGATGAATGAACTACTTCTGGCCCGTGAAATCAATTCGGGAAGACTTACGCTAGAACACTGCAAAGAGCAACAAACAGTGCCGCTAGCACACCTGTGAATCGCATTCAGCGAGGTGCGGTGCACACTACTTGAAACTCACCATAGAGCACAAAGTCGACGGCAGTCCACATCACCATAATTTGAAAGTGAAAAACCTCGTCTGGTGGCCGGCGCGAGCCCACAGGTGCCGAGCCACCGATGCGAAAGTGAGATCGGCTCGTCATCTTCACGGCTCTGTTCTACGCCTTTGCGAAAGTTTGTTCAGGAGGAACCTGAATCGCGGGCGCGCAAGCGCAGGGGCACTTTTCCTCGTCGCATATATATGTACGGCAGAAGCCTCGTGCTGAGCGATATCGGCGCAACGCGCGCAGCGGGCTCCGATACGGAAGAGGAAAGGCCGCCCGCGTGTATGTTGGTCTGCAGATCACTGAATACTCGAAGAGCGCGTCGATCAGTGATACAGATGATAGAGGGAGCGCCGGCTCCTGATAGGTGGATGAGAAAAGTCGGCGAAGGAAACAATGCGCCATCAATTTGAGCCTCATGCCGAGGCTTCAGCAACTGCCTGGGACCACAGGCTGCAGCGTAAGCTACGGTGGAGTGATGATGGACGAGAGCAGATGGATGGGATCGGAAACAAGCGTTGCTTCCGACATCGGTGATTCCCGTTGGCAGCGTGACTCTCACGTGACTCAATGTTGAACTTCAATTCACAGTGAAAATGAGAAAAAGTAAGCGACAATCATATGGACGCATGCGACGTCAAACAAAGGGAATGTGCTGTCAAAAGGAGCGACTGCATCTCATCCCGTTGTAGGGCGACTGCGAGAACTGTGGCTGTCGCATAAATGCCCTAAGATCAATGTGAACAGTCGCCCTTTTAAACTCGACAAGGAACTTTCTTACCGAGATACAATGATAGGTCTCCCCAATTACGTCGTATACGGTCACCATGTCGCCGCTTCTGGCGAGCACTTGAGTGACAAGGCCGATGATCTGACAAATGCGAGGCCAAATTCAGAATAAAGCAAAAGGACCCCAGGCGAAGACGAAAGCGCACCCAAATAAGGCAGTAAATCGAGCCCGACTCCATCAGCAGAACGAGGATCTTCTCTAGTCTTGTCTTCCGTGTCAGTGGCTCAAGCGCTCCCTTTATGGTGCGGTAGTACTGCCTGGAAAGTTTGTTAATCAGATATGCAGCTGCAGCTACGATGCAAAGGGAAGCGTCTTTGACACCACATACCAAACCCGAATACACAGCATGATCGTGGTAATCGCATTTGTCGCGACAAGCGGAACAGTTCTCACGAGCGTCTCCAAAGCTGGACGATCTGGCGAATACTGCACCAATATGAAATCGGTGATGGACCCGACTGAACGTTGCCCCTCAGCACAGATGCTGTCTGCGAGAGCGCGGAGGGGAATAGTCAACTCACCTGCGCTGCTGGTGATGCAAGTGAGGAGCACGCCCTTCGCCATCTTGCTATCAGGCCAAAGGGCCCATGAGCGATAAACAACGACAATATCGCTGATAAAGTGCTGGAATTAACCGGTCAGCGTGCTGCGTCGCGCGACAAGGGACAGTAAAGAATTAGTATGCGGGCAAACCCGCACCTCCAAGCGAATTAGTATCGCCGAAATCAGCGACCACCGCTTGCTCTCGGCCGTCATGTATGGGTACTCCATCGGGCAGAGCGGGTCATGAGGTATGCGCGGCTGAGCAACGCGAAGCACGACGCCTACCGGGATGGCTACGGCGCTTAAGGCCAAGAGTAAGATGACGGCGATCATCATGAAGCAAGGCCTGCGTCGGCGACGGCTGAATGACGCCTCGGTGTCATTGACCTCACAATTAAGCACAGGGATGGACGTACATGAAGACGGCCCACAAAGCCATAAACAGGGTTAGATGCACGCCTATACTCGACGTGAGTAGACGGCACGAGGGCAAACACGTGAAAGTACTGAGCGCTGACCAAATAACATCAGGTCTACGCCCGTTTGCAGTATGGTTGTTCGGAATTTTAGGATGTCCGCAACAGGCTGAGAAGCAGGCCTCGCGATCGATGAGAGGTTAGACATGGGGTGTCGGCGTCGCCAACCGCGTTGGGCAAGACTCAAAAACGCCTTCTAGGACTACTTCTGTACATCCTTATATGATCGCCAAGCTGATGGTGAAGGCGAGTGCGCGATGAAGAGCTTCGATGGACTACGAGGCGTTCGGGAGTGAGAGCATATCGGAGTTCTGTGAGCGGCTCAGTACCTTGTAGGAGTGGAATATGGCGCCGATACCTGTGTAAAGGCGCTACTCGGTAGACCGAAACGAGGTCGTGCTTGTTGAGTTGGGCAATCCAGCAGTCGGTGGCCCCCACCAGCTTACGACGTGTCCCCTCGCCGCATATCGCGGCTACACGGTAGTCTATATCCTTGAAAGGCATGAGTAGGCTTTTAAGGCCGAGTCCGACGGCGTACGCACAAGAAGTCAGTTTCAGCCTATTATACCGAAATGCTGTGCTTACCTGCATTGTACGCTCCCGCGCTATCAAGTTCGAAATATGGAGGGCTAGGATTGTAGCCGCTATAGAAACGTTTCGGAAAAGCACGTGCAGGCATACTAGTAAAGACAGAGTGCCGCTTGTAGACCCGGAGCGTCTACAGTCTGATTGATGTATAGGCTGTCAAATCGGTCCAGCTCAACGCAAACAGCATGCAGATTGTGCTCCGAAAGCATCGCCGGCGGAGGAACGTGGCCAAAAGACACTTGAAATAGCCTGTCTAATATCTGGTAGAAATTTTGAGGGATTGGAAGCGTCCCCTCGAAGGCCGATCTAAGAATGCTGCTTGTGCACGGTCGGCAGAGGCCACTTGCACGCTTGTGATGTGACCCCGTCACGCTTGTTGACGCTTGCTTGTTTGAAAAGCCCTCGTGGATTCGATGTTCGATTCCTCCACTCATCACTTGAAAATCATTCCTGCATTGCTGCGTTCTCAACAGCGAGTGAGCACTGAGCATTGTCATTCGGAGGAGCTCGGACGACCTACGATTTGATCAGCGCGGCAGAGTCTGTGCAGGGCTCGTCTGATATGGCTGGTCATCCACTGGCACCCTCATACATCACGATGTGCAATCTCGGCATGACGGATGGGATCTCTCTAACATTCATTGTCGCAGCTTCCAAAGGTAATATGACACGAGGTTCCATTGAGTCACCCTGGTTCTCTCAGGACATCATCAGAGATCTGGCTCTGTGCACTGCCTTGATATCATCGCTCTCCTGGATACTTATAGCTGGATTACTCCTTTGAAGGTTACTTATAGCCGGATTCGGGGATCGCGCGTCCTCAGTTCTTCGCCAGCATGCCCATCGATGGCCGACCCTCGCCTGGCTCCTCATTCGACCCGCAGTCCGCGGACGTGATCATACTCTTGCAAGTGAGCCTCATGCAGACCGCTGTCGATTGCCTGTTCTTTGGTGAGTCTTGAAACGGGGTCCGAAAACCGGTCTAGCGTCGCCTGCCTTGACGCCACGGGAACTGATTAGATTCTTAGGTATGCAAGCCGCCCTCTCATTCGCTGCCTGGAGCGCGCTCGCGTAAGCCTGTCTCTTGAGATCTGCGGCCGAATCCAATCGTCTCTCACCACTGTCAGACGTCGCGACTCGCGCTCTCTTGTCATCAAAGCCGCCGTAGCTGTACTTCTCGGCATATCTACCGTCGCCGTTGTTTTGGCCATGGAGAATACTGTCGGAGGTCTGGATCCGGCCTATACGAAGAACGATCAGTACAACATCGTTTTGTCGGCGGTAGTCCGCGTCAGTGTACGTGCGCTTTTCCTCATCACATCTTCCTCCAACGTCGAGACGCCCCTTTGGCTGACGATTCACTGATCCCAGTACTTGCTGAGCGACGTGATCGTCGTCTGGCGCGCGTGGATTCTTTCAGCAGGAAATCGCTTCTCACAAGCTGCACTTTTGCTGTGTCTCTGTGGGACTACAGGTGCGTCTCTTGCACCGCGGCTTCCACGCCTTCACGCGCGCGAAACTCGGATGTCATTGCTTACCTTGCACAATCAGCCGGTATCATCGTCGACTTCGTCTGGGCGTACGAGAACCCCGCAATGGTTCCGCCGGCGGCGCGCACGCTCATCAAGACCATTCCGCTCCTGGTCACAAATATCGTCGCGACGATGGTAGTCAGCTGGCGAGTATGGTACGCTCATCCCACCTTTGCCTTATCTGCCCATGCCGAGTCAGACGCTGATCCACTCTCTTCAGGCACTACCGCCGCGACATTAAGTTCAACCTCGACCCATTGGGAAGGAAGACGAGGTTGGAGAAGATCCTCGTCTTGCTCGTCGAGTCCGGCTTCATATATTGCTTCCTTTGGGTGAGTTGGCAGACTGAGCTTCGCCGCTGCATCTATGTCCTCGATATGCACGCGTCATTCACCTCGTCGAGTTCCCGTTTCCGACCCATCCTCTCCCTCAGTTTCTACGATACTGCATCGATCTGAGGTTTTGAATCGAACTCCCGCTCAACGTAATCTCAGGCCTTTGCTCTCGCCGTACAGTACATCGGCGGCGACGGCGCTTTCTTCGCGCTCTATAGCATCGTTGGCCGGGCGTATCACAGCATCTCGGTGAGTCCGTGGTGTTCGTCTTCGCTGGGCTCGCTGTGTGCGGCTGACCACATTGCTCATCACAGGGCATCTATCCGACCATCATCATCCTCGCTGTCGCGATGCAGCGGTCGGAAGAGTCGCTATTCACCGCGCGGCAGGAGGCGTCAGAGCCGATACGTTCTTTACGTTTTGAGAGGTCTACGACGGGCACGGGTGCCGGCGCGACTACGACTCTGAGCATGGACAATGACCTGACGCGCAGCGAAGTCCTTGACGGTGGCGCGGAGTTCCAAAGTACGACCTCGACGTCAGTTCGGGATATTCACACGGCGTCCGTTGACTGTCCCGAGGTCGAGAGCGGCGGGTCTACGAGCTGAGGATCAGATGAAGGTGCATTGTAGATCGTATCTATATCGTGTAAATTATTGCTTTCGTATGGTATCTATATATCAATGTACTACCAAAAATCGCCTGAACTGAAGGAAGCCCAGCCTACGTCACGACAAGATGCTGCGGGGGGAACCCGTCCCGAAGACTATCGCTGTCAAATACTTGCGGCGCCTCTGGATGGAACTCCTCTGACAGGTTGGAAGCAAATCTCAGCGAATGCGTGCTGAAGAGCACCGAGTGCATCTCTTCGCGTTGCGTGATGGTCGCGAGGACGACTGCAGTCGGGTATATGCCCTATGACCGAAGTACGAGTGAGCAGGCGGTGTGGTCCATACCTAGGTAGAGACCCACAGAGATGCAGTGGTAGGCCTGTCCGACGATACCATACGTGGAGACTGTAACGTCCCCTCCGTTGAGAACTTGTATAACGAGGCCGGCAATCTGTGTAGGCGAGACGAGACTTCAGAGTCGATCATTGCTAGGAAGAAAAACCTGACGCACCCAAACAAGGCAATAGGCGAAGCCTGATTCCATGAAGAGAACGAGGACCTTCTCCACCTTCGTCCGCTGCGTCAGGGGCCCAAGATATCGCCTAATATTGTGCTGGTACTGCCTACGAGAAATATCCTGCGGTCGAATCGCCGGGCCTCCTACGAGCATGACTAGATATACGCACCAAAATCGGATTCCAACGAGGAATGTGGTGGCGAGATTTGTTACGAGCAGAGGGACGGTCTTCGCTAGGGTCTCTGCTGCCGGGGGAGCAAGACCGCTGTCCCTGCCATACCGTATGACTAGTATACAGTCAATGATGACGCCCACTGCAAGCACGGATGAGTGAACATGATTGCGAGGCAAGGTAGCGAAGGACGCACGTAAGCTTGCGCTCAGATACGATGCAAGGACGCCCTTGGCAAGCCGGTTATTAGGCCATAGTACCCAAGCGCGGTGAACAACAACGATATCGCTAGCAAAGTACTGTCTTTTGGCGATCAGCATACAAATCGTTGGATCTCGTCCATGCGCATAGATGATAAGACGCACGTTCACGCGGTAGAATACCGAGAACACTACGCTCAGACTGATGGTCCGAGCGACCCGCTCTTGGCGCTGGAACGTCGTGGAGGAGCTATCTATTGCGAACTGGGTTTGGCGGAAGACGACAGCGAGCACGGCAGAGAGGGTGGACATCAGAAACAGGAGCATGACTGTCAGCACCGGTGGTCCCAGCTTTCGCCTCCGGCGTCTGTACGAGTTGTCAGCATTGTCAGCAGAGAATCTCGGTGTGAACATGATACACGCACGCGTATACACAGGCAACAGGTATGAACAATGCAGCCTGTACGCCTTGACGAGTCTTGGATGGATGGACACGGTCTTGGACGAATTGCGGACGTACCGTAAAAAGCAAGATCCAGGCCGACCTGCAGCATAAATGCCTTGTACTTGAGTATATCGTCCATGGAACTGGGTGAGAGCCGGGCATGTGCAGGTTTCCCCAGCATGATAGTTCGTAGCGCTGTCGGTGGTCAGAGAAGGTAGCAGTCGGGTTGTCTTCTATGCCGGTATATGAATGAGTTTATGCACAGCCAGGTTACCTAGGCCTCCCGGCGCCTATTTGAGAGATGTCGTCAGTCAGTGAACGCGCGCTCGCCAGCGAGACATAGAGACGATGTCCGAGGGAAGACACACATGATACTCGTTGAATAAAGAAGCCACGATAACATACGGTTGCACGTCGGAAGCGGGCTCGAGACATCTTCGACGAAGTTGGGGAGAGGTTACAGGCCTTGTACGCATTGAGCCCGACTTGGGATTCGTTTGTTTGCTTCCCGGTAGTGCTGTGTCCTTAGCCTCCGGCGCAAGTTGTGAGACCGTAAAGAAGGGCCTCGTTATTGAGTAACAGTAGTGACGGAGGAAGCGGGGACGGGTACTTTGGGCGGTAAGGACTCAGGTGCTCTTGTCCCGCTGTTGCACGCATTTCCGAAGTGACAAGCCGCCGCAGAATTAGGGATCAGTGCATCCGACGGCGGAAGGGAAGGTGTTCCCAAGGTATGTAATGCGACGACAACGCTATGCGATATCAGAACACAGAGGCTAGCGCCGTCGTGATGGTCAGGCAGGAGAGACGAAACTAAACCGGGCCTTCATCCCGCAAGTTCCGACTTCGGCAACGCCCGGCTGTAATGATCACGCACAAAGCACGTGCCTCCCAGTTGAATTTCACGCCGCTCGATAATCAGGTCGATGGCCGAAGGTCACGCTGCTCAGTTCAGTCTTCAGTAGATTCTAAGAGAGGTTTATGCAGTTTTAGCACTTTACGTAACGTGTTGTCTCTTCAAATGCGTCTGTCCCTTCCCTGGGCGCCCTATCATCACTGTTGCGCGTTCCTTCCTTCATTCGCACGCGCTTTAGGAGTCGCGACAAACCAAATCACCATCTTAATGAGAGCTTGAAATCGTACGCCGGAATCTTCTCGTCCGAATCCAGCTGCGGAATGGACACGAGAAGGTTCGTTTCTTCTATATTTTTGGCAATCCAGCCCATCCTACATATTGGTCAGCAAAGTCGTTGATACAGGATCTAATTTGCTCACCCATGCAACCGGCACCTCGTCCAATCTCTGTGTTGCACATTCATCAGGCATATCTTCAAGTCACCCGTTATATCGCCCATCCCCACATTCAGTTCGCATAAGCCAGTTTCCGATAAATGCATGCCGATGAGACCCGCGAGGCGATCTTGTACTCGTTCAAGCTCTTTACAGTAGTCCTCATTGTTGCAGAATATCTCATCCGCGTCTTCGGAGGGTAGATAGGAGGGCATTTCTTGCGCGAAGCGCCGCACGCGTATCTGACGCCATTCGCGATGGCGTCGAGCGGCCGGCGACGTTTCCTCTGCAATACGGTGCGCTAGACGCAAGGCGAAGAGTGCACGGTTAAGTGGCGTGCCCGTATACTTAGCCTCCTCGGCGGTCTCGGCGCTTTGTAGGGTGAGGTAGGCCAGCTGGTCGCTGATCTCGGTCAGGCTGGAGTTCTGCGAGGGAGCATCGAGCACCATAGGAGGGGAAGGCGCTGTCTGCGAGAGCGACAACGGAGACGACGGAGTAGGATCGACGGAATGTGGCGTATGATTCATCAGGGACGTCGAAGCGCTGCCTAGCCCAACGGGATTGACAGAAGACGGCGAGCTCGACTTGGTAGATTGACCAGCATCACGAGCCTCACCCTGGTCTCCAGCCATCAGAGCCTCGCTCGCGCGCACAGCACTAAGCACGTCGAAAAGCGGGTCGTCCCCCGCACGCTTCGCGAGCTCCTCTCTGATCCAGCCGACCTCGAGCACGCTGTGCAGTCCCAGCCGCTCTGCCTCCGCACGCGTCAGCCTACTCGGCCTCGTGCTTATCTCGGCAAAGGCTGGCGCGAGCCACGTAGGTCCCAGCCTGAACTCGCGCGCGATGGCGATCTTGTCGACGGGGTCCAATGCCTTGGACTTGAGCTCCTCGATGGCGAGGTCGCGCAGGCTGGCGGCGCCCCATCTCGTGGCGAGCCGGAGGACGGAGGTCCATTCGGGGACCGAGGCGATGTCGCATTTGCCAAGGTTGCTGTGGGTAGTTCTGGTGCGTGAGGATGACGGACACGGAGAGGGAGGGACAAATGCGTACGTAGGGTAGATGATAGACAAGAAGCGCTCGAAATCGACGTAGGACACGTTGGGGAGCCTGATGACGGGCGAGTCGTCAGAAAGCGCCGAGCCTCGAAGATATTCCTTGGCGAATTTGGGCGCGTGGGTCTCGAAGAAGTAGCGGTGCACGTTGTATAGGGCTCCATCCTCGAGCTAAGCAGAGAGTCAATGCCGTGGATCTCTCATAGGATGCACACATACTTGGATTTCGATGTTCCCATCTTTCAAGTAGAACCGATGGGCTTGGGGTGCGTTGAATATGGGTTCTTCGTTCGCTACCGAAGTGCCCAGTGTGGACAAGTCGTCGTCGCTCGCAAAGGAGTGCACGGACGAGGAGCCAGTCGGGTTGGGCATCGTCGCTGGAAGGAACATGGCCAAGCGCCGTCTTACGTATAGTGCTTCTATATGGAAGGGAGGCGTGGTCAAAACGGTCGCGTGAGCAGCGACTTTTTGATCTCAATTCTGCTGGAATCTTGGCGCTTTCGCGCATGGTCTTATAGTGCAGCGGTTATCACGGTGGATTCTAATTATCTTGTTCGCAGCCAGTTGAACACAGGACGGGTGCATGAAACTCTGGGCAATCGGATAGTGTTTTGACGCGGAGCATAGAATTCGAGGCGCAGCGACCAGATGGGAAGTAGAGCGACATATAAGTGACCGAGCCCGCTGACATTGGTTCAAGGTCCATCCCGCGAGATGGTGCTGAAACTTCAAAGAGGCGACGGCAAAGGCAATATGTCCATCCTGCCTGGTTGGAACGGTAAGGCCATTCATTGATCAAATGCGAGAAGTAGCTAGTGGTCATTGAGAAGAGGGCATTGAAGACGATCAACAGGAAGGGGTGAGGAAAGGTACAAAGGGCAGACGAATAGGAAGGGTAGCGAGGATTGACACTCACTCACTCATTCACTCGCTCATGCAGATACGCGCAGCGTGGACGACAGGGAGGCAGCAAAGTTTCCTACGCAGACGAGAATATATCTCGAGTCAAGTAGCGCCGCAAGAATGAAGAGACGTCGAGATCAGAAAGAGATGCATTGCACATGCAGCAAACTCCACGAAGGGCACTGCATTATCGGGTCGTTCGATGAGTGCGCAAGCTTCGATCTGAGCAATCAACTTTGATGAGGCCTGGACGGCAGCACGTAGGAGGACAGTGGGATCCAGAGCCACTCGAGAGTTCGTCCTTCCGGAAGTGAGTATGCTGGAAAGGGAGCAAGGAGTAGGCATCCTGGTGGTTGCGGACAAAGTTCAAGTTGATGTCCGGCGGCTGTGCAGGGGCGGTCCAGGTGACGTCACATGATACGGCTCCCCGCCCGCCTCATAAGCAGAGCCCGCCGATCGCGTCGTCTCCCATCATCACCCCCGCCGCGCGCACAGGATACGAGAGCTGTTGACGACGCGCAGAACGACGTGCAGAGCATAGACGACGACTAAATCGAGCGCATATAGCCACCTCATCACGACGATCACGATCTCCGCCTTGAACGCGACCACCTACTACCACTAACCATCCCGATTCCCGACCGCATACATCCAGCACCCACCTCCTCCCCTCTACTGGCAGACAAGCATGGACTACTCTAGCGACCCCCGTACGCGCACAGCGTCCAACTCCACCCTCACCGACGCCGCCGTTGCCGACGCCTTCCACTCCTACCTCAAATCCTCCCTCGCCCAGGCCCGTGCCGAGCGACTCATTGACGCTGACATGCTCGCAACGGCGGAAGCGGACCAGCTCATGATTACTGGGCCCGCGCTCTGCCTCTACTTTGCCGCGCTCCGCTGCACGACAAGCCCGCCGAGCGTTCCGCTGCCGCGACCTCGCAAGGCGCAGCGCGATGATGGTGGTCCTCCCCGCGCGCCTGTCGATCTATCATTCGAGAACTGCCCGCCTCAGTTCACGTCCTTCTTGCGCGTTTGGGCCGGCACGGTGCCCGCCATCCAATCCCTCGCACCCGAAGCCCAGCACGATCTCGCCAGGATCATCTGTGGATTGCAACCCATAAGTGCGTACCTTGCCCTTCTTTACTTGCGCGCCACTAACCGCTTCCGTCAAGATCACACTGCCTCAGACACTGTCCGCGGCCTCGCAGAGGACATGCGCGCGGTCGCCATCGAGATCTCGCAGAGGCGCTCCTTCCAAGACCGCTACGCCGAAGACCTCCAGGCGGCCATCGACGCGGCGAACGGCATCAGCGGAAGTAGTGAGAATGGAGGGAAGCCGAGGGTGCAACATACATCGTTTGTGCCGCCGCCCGCGTACGACTCCGCTGTTGGAGGGCCATCCGGCGCGGGACCCTCTAGCGCTGGTCCGAGCGGAACGCAGCAGCTCTCCCCACCGGCTACGCCTACGACCTCGAGCCCTCAGCACCTCTCTCCGCCGACTACCACGCAGCACCTTCCCCCGACCACTTCTCAGCACCTCTCTCCGCCCGTCACGCCCACCGCGTCAACGTCCGCTACCGGGCGCAGGTCCCGCACACCTTCACCTTCAATGTTGATCCCCGAGGCGACGGCCACGCTCATGGCGATCCGAGAGACGCTATATGCGTGCATTTTGGACGTCCTTAGCCCATCAAACGGCCCGGATGGTTCGAATAAGGCATTCCTGGACAAGCTTCGTACGACATTCCGCGAAGACCCCGCGAAGGCGTACTATACGACCGTTGCGCTCGCGATCCTGCACTTTGCAAGGTTCGGCGTTGTAGCGGAGAGCGGGAGGATTACGGGAGTATTGGGTGAGTGTTACCTACTGCATTCTTCCAAACAACTGTTGACCCTCCTCTCCATTAGGCACCGAAATCACCCTCGACACCTGCCCGCGCGCTCTGCGACCCCTCATGACCGCCCTCGTCCACATCGCGCGCACTGCGAAGGCCTTCGAGGAGGAGGATGACGAGCGAATGGCCCTCGCGCTGTCCGAAGGACGAGAAGAGGCAGAAGCCAACGACGGCGAGACGATCAAGCTCGGCGCGACAAGATTGGAGCGCGTCAGAAAGATGCTGGAGGGCGGCGTGGGGTGGGCGTACGAGGAGGAAGAGGGCGCGGCCCGTGACGATGCGCCCCGAGGGCGGGCACGGGCACCGCCGACGCCGCCAAAGGACGCGCCGCCACTACCTCCGCGACACTCGCAAGACGATGCTTCGTCCCCTTATCCGACCGCCTCAGGCACTCCACCGACGCCGCCGAAAGACAAGACGTCGTTCTCTCGCCGCGACGCCTCGGGCCGCGGAATCGGGTCGTCGTTCACGGCGCTCTTCAAGCCCGAAACGGCGAAGGAGGCCGCGAAGGATATGATGCGGAGCAGTTTGGGGAGGAGCGGCACGGCCGGGAGCGGGCGCGCATCCCTCGAAGGGCGCTCTTCCCTCGAGAGTCGTCATTCGACGGAGTCAGCAAACAACCGTTACTCGTCCTACGTGCCGCAATCATCCTACGCCCCGCAACCCATGTCTGGCCGCTCGACCTCGGACTCCCCTCGCAACTCGGCAGACGGACATCAGTCGACGACCGCCGCGTACGCCGCGCTGCGCAATACGCAGGCATTCCCGTCGACGGAACCGCTACACATTGCCAAGAACACGCAAGGCGCGCGCGGCGGCTCCCCCACCGGGCGCACGCTCGCGCTGGCGAATGCGATCAACGAGCTCGCTTTACGCCTCACGAGCCTAGGACCGTTCAGGGAGCGCGCGCGGGCGGTGTTTGGCGTGCTGGCGGGCTTGTAGGGAGGTAAACGAGGGTTGAGTCGAACGTTGACGATCTAAGATATGTATGTTCTTGTATACCTGAATTGTTTCCGCTGCTACGATATACTGTACAGATCCCGAATGTAATGATGAAAATGATTTGAGCACAAATAGCGGCAGTAAGTAATGCCTATATAGTGTACTTGGGGATGTCCTCATCGCGGTTTGGAATTGCTATGTAGATGCGGCCGTGCCCATTTTTGCCTAAAGCACCCCCAACGATCCACCCTTCCCTATCGAATTTTTCTCTTCAAGATGACGATGCGCCAAATACGACGTCTACGTACCTCCGAAGCTCGAATGTAATATGATCATACGCCTTCCACGACATAGAAGACACGGTCAATTTGTCTTCGCGAACGGGCCTGGGGGCCGAGCCCCGCACAGGCAGCTTTGCGGCGAGAAGATAGCTAAGGCGTTCTTGCACCGTGCTCAGTGCCCGATAGGCGTCAGGGCTTGTGACGTTCAAATAGTGGGGCTCTTCAGGAGGGCGTACCGATCCAATCACCTCGCGAGCGATCTCGTCCACGCGTGATTGCCGCCACTCCCCGTGGCGTAGGGCAGACGGTGACTTTTGATCCGTCAGTCTACGTGCCAGATGTGAGGCAAAGAGAGCACGGTTGAGCGGCATATCATCAAAGCTATCCTCCTCTGCGACTTCTGCGATGCGGAGAGCATCGTAGGCGAGCTGGTCGGCAGGGCTCAATGACTCGGACGGTACGGAGTCGAGCGAAGAGGGCGGCGGCGAAGATACTGGAGACGGTACATGAGCGGCAAGAGAGATGTTGGGCGCAGAAACTGAGACTTTGGATGTAGAAGAAGCGGTCGTCGAGGTTACTTGTGGAATATCACCGATGCTCTGCGCCTCTTCACGCCCTCCGGGAGCCAGGATCTCGCTCGCGCGGATGGCGGCATGAACGTCAAAGGTGGGCCCTGACGTGCGCACCTCTTCTCTGATCCTACCAATCTCGACGACCGTGGGTAGTCCCAGGCGCTCCGCCTCCGCACAGTTCAGCCACTGCGGCCTCGCGCAGATGTCGACGAAGGCTGGGACAAGCCAGTCCCGTCCCAGCTCGAACTCGCGAGCGACGGAGACTTTGTCGAAAGGAGATGCCTGAGGCACGATCTCCTCCGCGGCGAGGGTGCGCAGGCTTTCGATAGACCACTTAGTAGCAAGGCGAAGGACAGAGGTCCACTCGTCGACAGTCTTTATGTCGTATTTGCCGAGCTTTCTGTGATGCAATTAAGAAAGGGCAGCGCTTGGTGGTAAGAGAGGACGTACGTGGGGTAGATGATGGTCAAGAATCGCTGGAAGTCGACGCTGGACACGCCGGGGAGCTTGATGGGTGCGAACCCCTCATTGTATAGGTACTCGTATGGGAAATTCGGCGCGTACGTCTCGAAAAAGTAGCGGTGGACGTTGTACAACGTTCCGTCATCCAGCTAAACATCGGCTTGTCAGCGGTGAGAACGAAGAAGTTACGAGCACTCGCCTTGAACTTCATGTTCCCGTCCTTGAGGTAGAAGCGATGAGTCTGAGGAGGCTCGGCCGCATCTGGTTCGACATGCTCAGGCGCATCGAACCCATGATGCTCTGCCGCTACGACACGAGGCTCATCCTCGTGCGTAATCGTATGGGTGGAAAAGACAATCGGCGATCCCGCTACAGATGTAGCTGGCATCGACATACTGTCAGCGCTCGCGAAAGACTGGACGGACGGTGAGCGAATCGGGTTGGCCATGAAGGTTGAGAGGAAAAAGAACATGCGCGGATAGACGCCGACCTAGCTGCGCGCCTCCATGAGGTAATGGCGTGCTTGGGACGGCGCGTGAGCGGGCCTTGGCTCGAGAAGGACCCTTCGTGAAAGTCGGGTGGAAACGGGCGAGGATGCAACGTTTCTTTGATATGCAGAAGCCATTATCAGGATGTGCAGACTCAGATGAGAATACACTGTAGAACAGCAAGACCTTCAAACAATGAGGCCCTACATCATATACTTTGGGATGTCTTCGTCCCAATTAGGGATTGCAACATAAAACTTCCCAAGACTCGACTTGGAATTTATACCTGGAGGAAAGTTCCCAACGACCCATCCTCTCCTAATCGTGCATCTCAGTCAAGACGGATATCATTGATGAGTAGACAGACTGCATACCTGGCCAGGTCGAAGCTCAAGGAGTGGTATGACGATGTCGACACAGTCAATTTATCCCCGCAGCCGGCGTGGGGCCAAGGAATAGAGCCGCACGTAGCCAGCTTCGCACAAAGAAGATAGGCGAGACGACTGTGCAGCATTCCCAGCGGGTCATCATCTATCCTTGATATTTTCATTTCATCCGGCGTCGCAACAGGACCTTGTGCGTCAGCCACCTCGCGAATGATGTTATCAACGCGGGCCTGCCTCCACTCGCGGTGGCGCTGGGCACCCGGGGACGACTCGTGCGCCATGCGACGCGCCAGATGCGAGGCGAAGAGAGCACGATTGAGCGGCGTGCTAGGGAAGCTAGCCTCCTCTGCAAATTCTGCGCTGCGGAGGGCGTCGTAGGCGAGCTGGTCGGCGGGGCTCAGATTCTCGGACGGCAGGGAGTCGGGCGTAGGTTCTTGCGGCGTCTGAGGCGCGGAAGAAGCGGGTGGCGAGGATACGAGAGACGCTACGTCCGAGAGCGCGAGAGCATCTGTCGCGGAAGCAGCGCCTGCGAGTGTGGAAGACGCCGTCGTCGAGGTTGCCTGTGGAACATCATCAATGTGCTGCGCCCCTTCACGCCCTCTGGGAACCAAGATCTCGGTCGCTCGAACGGCGGCGTGGACGTCAAAGGTGGGCCCAGAGATGCGCGCGTCTTCTCTGATCCTACCGATCTCAACGACCGTCGGCAGCCCGAGCCTTTCCGCCTCCACACGATTCAGCCACTGCGGCCTCTCGCAGATGTCAACGAATGCCGGGAGGAGCCAGTCCTGACCGAGCTCGAACTCGCGAGCGATAACAACTTTGTCGAAGGGGGTGGCCTTGGGCTTGATCTCCTCGATAGCGAGGTCGCGTAGGCCGACTACTGCCCATCGTGTGGCTAGGCGGAGAATGGAGGTCCACTCATCGACGGTGGTGATATCGAACTTCCCGAGCGTGCTGTGATGAAGGTCAATCAAAGCAGGGAGACGGGGCGAGCGAAGCAAACGAACGTGGGGTAGATCATCGACAGAAAGCGCTCGAAGTCGACATTGCACACGCCGGAGAGCTTGATAGGCCCGAGAGCTTCGCCATCGAGGTACTCTTCCGCGAACTTGAGCGCGTGCGTCTCGAAGAAGTATCGGTGAACGTTGTAAATACTTCCATCGTCAAGCTGAGAACATATTTGGGACAAGAGGTGACGGATATTATAAGAGCGGCTTACCTCGAACTTGGTGTTTCCGTCTTTCAGGCAGAACCGGTGGTTTTGAGGAAACTCATGATCCGCGCTATCAGGCATCGCCGTGATGACACGAGGCATGTCCTCATGGTGCAAGATCGTCGAGGAAGCTACCGGAGACGCAGGTACTGATGTCGCAGGAACTGACATGCTGTCTGCGCTGGCAAAAGACTGAACCGAGGGGGAGCGATCAGAGTCAGCCATAGATGTCGACATGGGCGTTGGAGGGAAAGGCAACATGTGCAGACAGGCGCCGTACAAGTAGCGCGCTGCCATGCGGCAAAGACGTGTTGGGGGATATTGCCGCTCAAGAAGCGCATTCGCAGAAGGAGCCGAGACGGCTACAAGCGCTTCGTCATCGGCAAATTCCGTTTGCAGGAATTGCGAGGTCGGGTAGTTTTCCATTGCGATGCGCAGTCAGCGTAGTGTGCAGCGAAGGCATAATTTGATCGTCGAGCGCCAGAGATGAGGGTAATGAAAAGATAATGAAGGTGGGAGACAGGAGGCGTGAGAATTCCCTAATTTGCTTGCACGTGGATTTGGCTTTGGCATCACATGACCTTTGTTTGGTCCATCAACAGAAAGTTCAACACGGGAAGCGACTTTTGACTCTTGGGGCGGGTAATGTCTCTCAAGTCTTGAGAACCAAGACAGTTTATAAAGGTGTCTCGAAAATCAAAGGAATGGTGACGCGTAATCGTATGCCGAGACCCATCTGCACACCAATCCCGGCCTGGAGATGATATGGCAACTCGCAGACACCCTGCATCATTCTCATCTTGGCTGCATGAGATACCTTCCCTGAAAGGCTAGTGATTGACTACTGATAGGGGCAACTCAGGTCTTCCTCACCCGGCCAACAACCTTTTCATAGCATTTACGCAGTCTGATAGTACTAAGGTGTGCCCTCAACTCGTACTATACACACGTTCTCAATTTTCTGTCTCCTTTCGCGGGATCCTTGCATATTTTGGCCTAGCGGTGCGAGTAGGCGTTTGGCAGTGGCCTTGCACAAGGTGCTGAGGGTATCAAACTCCGCACAGCGCATTCAACCTTCAGATCCCCGCACGTGCCCCAGCCCGCCGCACATCTCGCATTCTTCAGCCACATACGGCGCCAATGACGATGTCGAGCCGCAGCTTTTGACGTGTGGGTGACAAGGCGATATGCAATCCTGAGAGCAACGAGATGTTGGTAGATTGGGGTGTTGTACGAGTCTTTCGCGTCGAGGAGCATGCGCTCTTTCAGCCTGCCCTGCCGTTAGCATGGTCAGGTATGCCACATTATCGTTGACATCGTATAGCGATGGATTGTGTAAGTAGAAGTCATGGCCTTTGGCAAGCTTCCCTAGGCGGCTGTGCTCATTGTCCATGACGGGCGCTAGCGAATTCGCAGGCGGGGGCGGGTTATCAAGAAAAGGGTCGGTGGTGGGGCCAGCAGACGCCGAGCGAGATGTGCTGTGCGAAATCAAGACGTGGCTTGCGCGGAGCGCAGCTTTTACATCGTACCCTTCGCCAGAGCGAGAGTGCATATCCTCCTTGTTGATGCGCCTAATCTCGACGACGGTGCGTAGGCAGAGCCACTCAACGTCCTCATATCTCAGCGTCTCGAATTTTCTGCACAGAGCAACGATAGCGGGCATGAGCTCGCGCGCGATGACGACTCTCAGGCTGTCAACAGGCGAGGAGCGATGATCACAATGACTCACTTCATTGCGCTTTTGACCCTCACAGCCGCCATTTTGCATGACTTGTCGCACCTCACTTACTTTGGCTTGTCTGCCAGCTGAAGATGTGTTGGCCAGCATGACAAACCTGATGAGACGACATTCACTGGCGCAGTATCATAACCGATGTAGAGAGTGCGGCGGCCGAGTGTCTAATCACGTCCAGTGTTATTTTAACAATCCTTTCTCAAGAGCACGGTTTTACATCAAGCAAATATCACATTTAGGCCTTCTGGACTTCAACCTTCGGTTTTTCAGGTGCTATGTAAGTGAACATTGATCATTCTTATTGACCCATAGTTTCTGAGTCACTCACCTTCCTCGCTTTTGGTTGGAGATACCACCATTGGACTTATGCCCCATCCAGTAGGCGACTGTTCGGAGATATTGCCGCCCCATCGACCCCAGGTCGACTTGGAAAGGGGCTTCGTAGAAGAACCCGCACACTCCTTAGGCGTGATAGGCGAGGTTGGACATGGACACGGCGGCACCGGATGCTCAGACGTGGATGAAGAAGGAGCTGGAGGGAAGGATGGCACCGCAATCGGTGACGACGTAGCAGCTACCCTCGTCTTGGTGTTCACGCTCCCTCCCTTTTTGACTGCCAGTTTGTCCGGAATTGACACGGCCGCCTTGCGCAGCTTCTCTCGCGCGCGGCCGATCTCGAAGACGGTGCGCAACCCTAGCCTTTCCGCCTCCTCGTACTCGAGCCAGCCCGGAGCCGCGCAGAGGGTCTTGAGCGCCGGCTCGATCCACGCGTCGCCAAAGCCAAATTCGCGCGCCAGCACGATCTTGTCGACGGCAGTGGCAATGGCCCCGACCTCGCGGAGAGCGAGGGTGCGCAGGCGGTCGAAGGACCATCTTGTGGCGAGGCGGAGGACAGAGGACCATTCGGCGACCGTCTGGACGTCGAACTCGCCGATGGCGCTGACGGATAATCAGCAAGCATTCGTATTGAAGTCTGGCGGTGACGCACGTAGGGTAAATCATCGACAGAAAGCACTCGAAGTCCACGCTGGATATCTCGGGGAGCCGGACGACCTCGGCATGGGAGTTGCAAAGATACTCGGCCGCGAACTGCGGAGAATGGGCCTCGAAGAAGGAGCGATGCACGTTGTATACGTTGCCGTCGTCGAGCTGCAGCTCAAGTCAGGACTGGGATACAGCTGCAGGCAGATGAAAGCTAACCTTGAACTTGATATTTCCATCGGACAGATTGAAGCGGGGGTTGCCTGGGGACGGTATCATAGTCGGTGCCGTTGAAGCCATCGAAGGTGGCAGGGAAATGCTCTCGTTGCTTGCGAACGACTGGACGGAGGGTGGCCTAGCGATGCTTGCCATGAGCGGAAGAGTGGGCGCGATAGGAAGAAAAGATAATGGGTGACGTACCCTTTATCTGGGCTTCGAGTCCTTTTCCTAGGATGAGGTAAAGCAGCGTGCCCATCCGCGACAGTCCCGGGGCTTCCCTCAGCCTAACCTGACAGGCGCGTGGTCGATGATTGCGTAAAACTTGGGCTTCAGGCTCCGGATCTCCAGATAGAAACGACTGTCTGCGCGGGGACAGTGTAATTATCGTGTGTTTGCGCCAGCCGCAGCATCTTCGACGACTAGCGACATAGCTTGAGACCCAGGCGTTGAGGTGAATGCGACAGGGACGGCGTCTGCGCTGGCAAGCAAATACACCGATGGTGAGTGCGGCGTTTGTATATGGTCCATTACTGAGGGTCAAGAGCAAGGAGGATAGGCCGTTCGGAAGCGCCGTGTTGACCACGCATTGAGCTCAAAGATTGGCGCGTGCATAGGAGCTGCATCATGGCGCTCATGGATGCTGACGTTCAGATCGTCATTCCCAGTACTCACACTCTATTCGCAGCGCGACTTATGCAAGCCGCGAGGGTCGAGGCAAAGGCGGAAGGAAGAGCTGCCCGCAAGTTTGATGACGACCCCCAGACCACATCACATCCCTCGGAGAATGCCGAAGTTTCAACTGCGGCTCGTGCAAAGTGATCAGCTACAGTACACATAGTGCTTATCGGGGAAGGCGCTCTTGATAGGGTTCTCGAGACTTGAATCTTCCGTACATTATGAACTTCTCGCACATCTTTGTCTACGTACCGGCCGCGGCGGAGAGAAAGCAGAGAGCAAGTTGCATTCGACCTATCAAGCACTACTTTTTTCCTGGTATTGTGAGAAGTCAGTGGCGAGCAGACTTAGATAGAAAGCGCCACTCACCCTTCATAAGCTTCCCGCCTGACTTGCCTTTCTTCACCGGCAATTTCCGTGTCACGTCGGCCGGTTTGGCGACCGAGGGATCCGCGACAGCGGCTACGCACTCTACATTGGCAGGGCAGGCGTATCTGTCTGAATTGGGTTAGCATACACCGATATTTAAAGGCAGGGATTATTAGCCTCTCGCTCGCCGGCATGAGATGACGACCCGCGCAGTGGAGCTGTTGTAGTAGACTTGCCTGAGTCGCCCTTTGTCTCAGCGGTATTCGGGTCTTGCGCATATGGGCCTGGAGATTCAGACATCACGGGAAAGGAATTTTGGTGCGCCGAAGTATTGTCGGCCCAGAGACAGTCGAATGGGCCCAAAAGCGAAGCCAGTCGCGGAGACGATGTTGGAGAGGGTTCGCCGAGGCTCTCATTTGCCTCATGCGCGAACGGAGGCTGAGAAGTAGCCGACACACTGGCAGGGACCTTGGTGGACCTGGATAAAGGCGATAAAGTCGTGCCGCGCAGCTTCTCGCGAGCGCGCCCAATCTCCACTACGGTACGAAGCCCGAGCCTTTGCGCGTCCTCGTACTCGAGCCAGTCTGGCGCCGCACAGATCTCCTTGAGCGCGGGCACGATCCACGCATCGCCAAGGTCGAACTCGCGAGCAAGCACGATCTTGTCAACGGCGTCAGCAAGGGGTTCGATCTCGCGCATGGCGAGGGCACGCAGGCGGTTGAACGACCATTTCGTGGCGAGGCGGAGGACGGAGGACCATTCAGCGACCGTCTCTATATCGTATTCGCCGATGGCGCTGCGAAAAGCTCCGTCAGCAGTTAATCGCGATGATACACAGGCTGAAGACGCACGCAGGGTACATCAAGGATAGGAAACGCTCGAAGTCGGTGCAGGAAACCCCAGGAAGCCTGACGACCTCTGCATGAGAGTTGCAAAGGTACTTGGCGGCGAACTTCGGCGAATGGGTCTCGAAGAACGAACGGTGCACATTGTATACGCTGCTATCATCGAGCTGGAAGTATCGGTCAAGTCGGCACAGCAGCGAACCTGCGAGAGGACTGACCTTGAACTTGATGTTTCCATCGGACAAATAAAAGCGGGTGCTTGCGGGTGAATCCGACACCGTAGACGGCGATGCAGTGGTCATCCAGGACGATAATCCTGAGGGTATACTCTCGTTGCTGGCGAAGGACTGCACGGAATGAGGGCGGGTCAGGTCAGCCATGAGCGGGAAAAAGGAGCCGTGGTCGGAGGTCCTAGTGCAGTTCCCTTTAGCTACACGCTTCCTGGCATAGCCTAAGGACGAGATCAAGGTTTATTCAACATCCGCGACAGGTCATGAACTTCTGGCGGCTCGGATTAGATGCACAGACGTCAGTTCTGGCAAGCCTGAGACGTACACGCGCAGCCAGAAAGCCTGACAGTAACTATACTGCATCTTCATAAGGGATCATGCGAGGAACAGATGACCGTCAGCGCTCATCATACTCATTTTGCCGCCGCTCACCTTACGTCGGCTGATCCCTCTAACTGCGCGAGTAGGATTCCAAACAGGCAAAGATAGGATCGCGATGGCGAACCCCCGCTGAGTATCAACCCTAAGTCCCCGCTCATTCCAAACCTCGGTCCATTCAGACTAGGTAAGGCGAGTAAGGCGATGGCATGCCAACCCCTTCGTCTCACTTTGGACATTCTCGGAAAGTTCCGACGAGAGCATAGATAAATCGTGAAGTACCTAAGGTTACAACTCGCAATCAGAGTAAGTCGCGTATCCATAAGCATGTCCATCCGGCAATTACATCACCGGAATACTCGCAGACGGACCAGCGTCGCCTGCATAAGGAGTATATGTAGCCTGACCCGACACGCGTGTGAATCGAGTGGTGTCCTGCTCTTCGACTTGCTGGGCAAGGACAAGGCCTGCGCGGATGACGAGATCCTCGACCATCAGACGGGCGCTTAGCTCCGTTGCGTTCTCGATCTCCGCGCGGATCCCGCGTACGGCGTGTGCCGCCACCGAGCCAAGCGCCTCCGCCTCGTCCACACTCAGGCAGCGCGTGCGCGTGCAGACGTTCGCATAGGCATCCAGAGGCCATTGCGGGACGTGGCATTCGCGCGCGAGCGCGATCTTCTCGACAGGACTGGCGATGGTCTCGAGCTCCTGGATGGCGAGCTCGCGGAGATCGGGAAATGACCAGCGACTGGCTAGGCGAAGGATAGAGCCCCATTCTTCGGCAGACTGTACGTCGCACTTTCCGACGCGACTATGGTGATATCAGTGAATGAGGGCTTGCACGACAGAGCGCGACGTACGTGGGGTAGAATAGGGATAGGAAGTGATCGAAATCAACGCCAGACACGTCGTGGAGGGGGACGACCTCATCTTGGCTGCCGGAAAGATACTGTGCAGCAAATGTGGGAGAGTGCTGCTGGAAAAAGTGACGGTGAACGCAGTAAAGGGTTCCATCGTCCAACTGAGGAACAGTGAGGGGAAATTTCGAATGCCATGAGTTCGGCACGCACCTGGAACCGCACGGTTCCATCGGCCAGCATAAATCGAGGGCTAGTGCGAGGCACAGTAGAGGAAGATGCGTTGGAGGAGGCCATAGTCAGATGAGCGTCGTGACGAGAAAAAGGTGGGGCAGCGGCCGGTTTACGGACATACCACGCCAGCGAATGCTTTGCTTATAAGTATCAGGCAGACATCACGTACGTGTTCGGGAGGCAAACAGGCATCATCACAACTTGAGTGTGCCAGATCACTACTCTGGCCCGCCATCGGTCTCATGCGGGGCGGAGGTATCAATGGTGGCCCTCGTACAGAGCCAAGTCGTCGACGACGGACGCAAAGCAGTCGTCATTGGATCGCAGACGACTTGTCAGTCCTTGGATCGTCGGTTCCCCGAGAATCGGTGAGCAGTCGAAGATCCGTGAAGCCAGACTAAAAGCAAGACATCCCTTATGAAGAGCACGATGTGACCCACGCTGCAATCTAGGCGTCGCAAATGTTCCCCGAATGGTATGTAACAAGGGAGTTAGTCGCTGGTAGCGCCTCGCGTTGTGATAGTCCACTGGAGATCCGGCCGGTCATAGATACGTGGGCGTCGCTATTCCCATCGAGATTCAAAGGCTTTGTTCACGCAAGACACCCGTCGAAGTGGAGAAAGCAACAGACAGGTCGACGGGAGTCAGATGATGGTTGAGGACAAGCAGTGTGACAAAGTGTGACGTCTCGCGTCCGCCCCTTTCGTGCACACGTGGTGGACCTACAACGCCAGGTCAGCATGGGTCTTGCGATGCGACGGTGTCGCGAGGACGATTTATGATAAGCAAAAGACGAGACAGAGCCTCGCAATAAGCTGAATGAGTATGATACACTATACAAATCTCTGGACAGTACATTTACGCTTACCACCGCCTGGACGTCCCCATTCCCGTTATCCCTCGTCTATACCGTCAGCCCTCCTCTACAGGCTTGAGAGCATCGGACGTGCACCGATTCTCCTTCCCCTCCTCCATCTGTTTCGCCCGCGCCGCCACCTCCAGCTCACCCTTTGTCACCACGCCATCCAGCCACGGATGCCGTGCGAGCTCGCCAGCGGACGCGCGCCGATCGGGGTAGAGGTTGAGCATGCCCTGCAGGAAGTCCGCCAGCTTGTCTGCTTCCGCGCGCGGGAACAGGTACTTCTCGTGCAGCACGCTTGGCAGTGGCCAGTAGCGCAGCTTCGAGATGTGGCGCAATTGCCCGCGGCGGTTGAAGAATTCGCTAGAATAGCGGCCTGCGAGGGCGAGGGACTTGGGCATGTCGCCCATGAGCTCCATAATTTGCGCGAGGTGATCGTCGTCCTTGGAGTACTTGTTCCCTGATGATGGATCGAACAAGTAGTCGCCGCCGGTGATGAGCTCGAAAATCTACGCAAACGTAAGCGATACAGTCGCAAGGAATGTAAACGGACTCACCAAGCACGCTACGCTCCAGACGTCGGCGCTTGGTCCCCATTTTGCACCGATGATCACTTCCGGACAACGATATTGGCGTGTTTGTATATCGTCCGTGAAGTGATGGTCCACCCATGTCGCTGCAGCATCCGTCAGTCAACGCAAGCGAGAACAAAGGGATCAGCGCACCATTCCCCAAGTCCGCGATCTTGACGGTAATGGTCTCCGGTATTGCTAGCGTAGCAGAAGGGGTTGGGCTGCCCATCGTCGCATCGCCAGGCGCGTGTGTTGGGGAATGCGGATGTGCATGAGCATGTTCTGATCGTGAGGTCGACGAGTCGCCGTTCAACGAGACGCTGGACATCATGTCCTTCATCTCGTCGCTCCGCTGCTTGACTACCCGTTCTTCATCCTCCTTAGATATTCTCGTCATGCCGAAGCCCAGTTTGTCGATCGTTGCAGGGTCCCACATGCTGTTGAGACTGCTGGAAGACCCTGGCGACGCAAGCGGTTGCGACCCCGTGATGTACGCTGATTGAACTCGTGGGGTCTGGTTCCCGCCGCGGCCTTTGGATGGAGGGACGCCCACGAGCTTGCTGCGTGGAGTGTCTGAGGAAGATGACGCGGATTCGGGTGGTGGGGCTGACTCTGCTTCAATGACCGCCTCGACGTCGTCGATCGCGACGAGCACATTCTCCGGCTTGATGTCTGTGGCGCGCGGGGCGTGAGTGGTGAGGGGATCAACGCAGGACGCAACACGTCGCACGCACCAGTATGGATGACGCCGCAGTATTTGTGCATGTAGTCGAGCCCGAGCAGTACCTGCTTCGCGATCTGCTTGACGAGGTGCATAGGGACACCTTTGTTTTCGTAGCGACGGATCAAACCGAGAAGGTTCTCGCCTAGGACCTCGAAGACCATGCAAACGTGCGTGCCATTGGGTCCTTCGTGGCGAAAATGATCGAGGAAGCCAATGACATGGGATCTTCCGGGATGGGTGTCGGCGGGGGAGGGGTGGCCGGGTTCAGGCGGAGTTTTGGAGGAGATGATGCGCTGCAGCAGACGGATTTCGTCGAGCGCGGTCTCGGTGTAGCGATTCGCAGACTTGACGATCTTGAGGGCAACGTGGCGATTTGTTCTGGGAGGGGACCGTCAGACAAGTTGCACGCCATCGAGCGTCATGTTCACGCACTGTGTGTCCTTTGCCAACCAGACCGTCGAGAAGTGGCCCCAGCCGAGTTTGCGGACAACGATGTAGCGTCCATTGGAGAACGTGTCGCCGATGTATACCGGGTGGTAACCTCCTTGACAATAATCGGAGAGCTCCTCTTCATCTTCAGAAACGATCGAGGCGGACGAGGAGTACGACTCGGTGTCAGACATTGAACCTTTCAGAGATGATTGCACTGCCAAGGGTGTGGCGTCTAGTACTGTGTTCTCAGCTTCAGCGAACGAATTCACCCTAGGAGAATGCGGCTTCGGTACTGACCTGTGGGGATGCAGGATGCGGGGTAGTCGCGGCGCTAGTTCAAGAAAGAGCGCTGTTCTGGAGATTTGCGCGAGATATTCGAAGTAGACTCGGGTATCGATGTGAAGCGCGAATAGGGTATTCAAGGGACAAGGGGGAGGCCTGGTACAATCGGGGATGGATGTGGTTGAAGAGCAAGTTGCGCGTGGCGAATAGGTAAACGAGGCATCGATATTGATATCCCCGAAAAGAGCCGACAGACGCCGACGGCGCCGTCGCTCCGGGGCTCCTTGCAAGCTCCTTGACCACTCCGTCGACGTGCTGTGCCCCAGGGGAACTGCTCTTACCTTGAAGAATCTAAGACAAGGTGCAGTAATTCCAACAATGCGGGTAGGAACAGAACCAGGCTCAAGATACACAGCAAAGAGGTATATATATACGACACCCTTTGATCGGGGCCACTGCGGGCCGATCCGTCCGTGCGGTCAATGCTCTGACCGTTGAGCGTTGTTTTTCTACATCTTCCATGACTTGCGAGTGTCGCCAATGCGGGGCAACATGTTTACTAGGTTGCTGGGCCTGGCTCCATCTAAAGTATGAGCAGGCTCAATCGGCAAGTTGTACGTCGTGTTCCTGCCTTGTTTCCACTTAGGTTCTCGCATACCAGCGGCTTCACAGTTTGAAGATTCTTCATCGCTGAATTCCACGGCCTCTTGCCTAGTTCTGACTATCTGATTCTGCACCATCAGACTTGCGAAAGAACTTTCGGTCGTGCGTTGACCATAGGACGCTACTTTCCGTAGGGTGATGAGAATATACATCGACTATTCAGTGAGCCATGTTACCGCGAAGGACGGCCTACAATCTTCCCAGCGCGCACACGCCGCACGGGGCGTCATTGTGAATGCTTCTGCAATACTGCAGATGAGCAAAGGGCGCTCTCGCTCGGACGCATGCTGCTGCATAGTGGCCTGCGCGGCGCGCAGGCGCCACGACTAACATTCACCTCCTGATGCACCCCTGGCCTTAACGGAAGATGTTGTTCTATCCTGTGCTATGAGCTGAGGAAAGGCACGTTAAACCCCGCCCAGCGAACTCTGACTATGGCTTCTCGGGTACTAGGTTCCTCACATGCGGCTTCCATTGCCAACACGCGTCGACCCTCTGGCGGAGCCAGGGCGGCGGCTCTAGCGGTCTTGCTCTCCTTGTTCCTGCCCCTCATCGATGGATAACGTAGAGACCCCGCGCTCGCCGTCTGTGCAGTCCTTTGCCAGTGCTGACACCGTCTCCGTCGCTTTCACCTCGACGCCTGGATCTCCGACCATGTCGTCTGCTTCCGATACTGCTGCGACTCGTGCAATGCACGAGGCGAACTCTGTCCCCGCACAGGCCCATCCATTCTACCTGCAGGATGGGAACACGAAGCTCAAGGTGCGCTGATCATATCAGTGTCTAACCTCTGCTCATTCCGCTACCTCCAGCTTGACGATGACACGTTTTACAACGTACATCGCTACTTCTTCGAACGCCACGCGCCTCGGTTTGCAGAGCTGTACCTCCGTGATGGTCAGCCGGACATCATCGAAATCCATGACGTCTCAAGCATCGACTTCCAGCGCTTCCTGTCCATTATATACCCCAAGTGCGTACTCGTACGCGTCAGATTGCTTCTCATCTGACCTCTACGCAGCGAACTCGGCGTATGCGACATCCACACCGTTGAAGAATGGACTTCCGTCCTTCGACTCGCCTCTGCGTGGTCCGTGGCCAGTCTTCGCCAGGTCGCTATCCGCGAGATCGAACCGAAGGCCACGCCCGTCGACAAAATCGTCCTCGCACGCAAGTTCGGGCTCGGCGAGACCTGGCTCCTCCCCGCCTTCGTCGCTCTCTGCAGGTCTTCGGAACCGCTTGAGTACGAGGACGCAGAGCGACTTGGCCTTCGCTCTGTCCTCGAGATTGTGCGCATCAACAGGGAGGTGTCGCGCTCCGGCGAGTCCTACGATGTGGAGGCAGCCGTGCGCGCCAGCGCCGTCTTCCTCTCGCCCGGCACGGATGTCATGGAACCGCGCGTTGCCGTCTCTGAGCCGTCTATTCACAGCCCATCTTTGTCCCCGTCTTCTACGCCAGTCGTGGAGCACGGTCCGCGCCTGCCACTCATCGACACTCGTGAAATCACGTCAAGACGCACAGGTCAGCTCGATACAAGTGACGACTTGTCCTATATGGCTCTGTTGGCATCCGAGCGTGCGGAGGAAGAAGCACTCAAGTCGTCGACTCGCTCTTCTTGCTATTTCTCATATGATTATGCCCTGGGCTTATTGAGAATTGCTTATCGTCTCATCTCCGAGACGTCCATAGCTGCAGTCCGTCATCGGGGATGGCGCGAACTCTGCTTGAGGCGAAATGGCTATACTCTAGGCGGACCAGTGACGGCTGATCGGACAGAGGCGGACGTTAGCTGGGAGGTACGCCCCTCGAACCAAGATAATGCTCTATCTAGCATCTGCCGGCGCATTGTACAATACATCTGTGATCGACTTTCTTGGGCGATGGCAAGTCGCTGGGAGGACGGACACGAACTTTGGAATACACTTACCGTCCAAGTCCCCCAAGCTTCGAGCCAGTACACTGTGGCAAGTTGTGTTCTTGACGTCAAGGTCCTATTGAAGAGGTGAGTTCATATTTTCCTCATGGTCCATTTCTCACTAACGGGTTACGCAGGGAAGGTATTCCATTCGCCCAAGACGCCGGGCATGCGGACTGCGTACGCGTCGTCATCCCGAGCCCATCTCGGGATTGGTTTATTCCTGACGACCTCTGAGAAAATTACATATTATATGGTGTCGGCGAATGATTGCTGTATGTGGCTGCTTCAACTCTTGCATTCGAACACTAACGAGTTTTCAGGACAGCACGTCTTCATAGTATTCCTCCTGCGCGAGACTACCTAGTTGATTGTATACAAAACCTAAAGCTCTACAGTCCGAGTACACGATGGGATGTATGTTTTGTGTGTAGCTCGAGCTTCAAACAATGTATTTAGAAGGCCGGCCATAAACTTCTCGTTCTTCGTGCGGCTGGCATTGAACCACATGGGCCGGCAATGTCCGAACGCGCCACGATATCCCACTTGACACTGACACTGGCATCTATGATCACCATCGCCAGTTGCATAACGAGTCAACGAAGGCGCGCGTCTCCCTTTCTACACGGGGAAGATTGGGCATGTACTCAGCTGGGGCCCAATGTATGGCTGTATTCGCGGCTAGGCGCTCAAATGAACGTGATCGCGAGCTATCGACACGCGCCAGGAAGGCCTCGTGTTCACCTTGCTCCCGACTATCATGGTAGGCATCCTCGAGTCGTTCGACACCATGAACGTGTCACCATCCAGCCCCGATCCCGCGGTCTCTGCCCGTCCGACCGTAAACCATGAACGTTTCTCTGATATGGACACCAGGAGCGTGAAGTTTAAGGTGAGATCCTGAAGCACCCATTCAAGTCTATCCTAATATCTTCATAGTTGGACGATGGGACGATGTACAACGTTCTCCGCCACTTCTTCGAGCAATCGGCCTCTTTTGTGGAGGAGTATCTGTCGGCTGGCGATGTTGACGTCGTCGAACTGAAGGGCGTATCGCGGGCCGATTTCGATCGGTTCCTTTCTTATATGTTTCCCTCGTATGTGGCTCTTGCTCCCTCTAAAACGATGACTAATGAATTTGACAGGTCTCTCGGGAAGTGCGACATCACCACGTCCGAAGAATGGCTCTCCATCCTGCGTCTCGCCGACAAATGGAGGTTCACCGACCTGCGCGCCCATGCCCTCGGGATGCTCAAATCCACCGCTTCCCCCATCGACCGCATCCTCATCGCCCGCGAGTTCGACGTGCCCGATTGGCTCCTCCCCGCCTTCATCGATATCTGCATGGCGCCGGATCCACCATCTGAGGCGGAGGCGGAGCAGCTCGGACTTTCTGCGCTCGTAAAGATCGGACGCGTTAGGGAGCAGTACGTGCGCATCGGAGGAGGGCTGCACCCCGAGCATGATCTTGTAATCATACGGCAGACCGTCATTGATGAGGGGTTGGTTTCGAAGCCCATCAAGCCGAAGAAGGACCCACGTCAGCAACCGCTCCGCAGCGCGATGAAAGCGCCTGGAAGGAGACTGGGTGGATTGGGCTCAATCGGCGGCGGTACACAGCTGCCATACGAGGATTCGAGTGTGTCTTCGACCGAGAGCTCTAGCGATGAGTCCGAGCAGGACTTCCGCCCGCGATGGGGCAATGGAACGAGTAAGCTATTGGGTTTCCTGCCAGCGATGTCACGCTTTGTTTTGCTGACGCATTGCTCACAGAGGCCTCTCTTGATGGTCTTGGAAGTGTAAAGGTCTCCAAGGCCATGCGCGACGACGATGATATGCTCCCTCCAATCCCCTTCGCCCCTCTCTCTGAGTCGGTTCAAG
The DNA here is from genome assembly GCF_000143185.2 of Schizophyllum commune H4-8. NCBI lineage: Eukaryota > Fungi > Basidiomycota > Agaricomycetes > Agaricales > Schizophyllaceae > Schizophyllum > Schizophyllum commune. The sequence goes on along the minus strand of NW_026089545.1, from coordinate 422,139 downwards.
CTCTTGCGGCGTCGCGATGGACGCACCGGCCCGGTCCTAAGGAAGGAGGATACTACGAAATCATACACGAATCAACATGCTAGCGCCGGTGCTGCAGTGTGCGGACAGAGGAAGCCTGTGACTGTTGGTATATACTTATAAACAACTTGTACATGGTCGAAATCTCAATTCTTCTTCGGCAGAAATTCCTGGGCGAATCATGCACCGTCTTTGCGACTTCTCCGTGGCGTGAGACTGGCTGTCGGAAGTTTGGTGTTCGAAGTCCACATGAGGCTAGCACCCAAGGAACGGGGACGTAAACAGACTCGCGAGGAGGACCGGTCAATGTTAACGTGGAGAATCCCGAGAACATGGGCAGACCAAAACGGGTGCGCGTCATCGTCGCGAGCGAGAACATGGATGCCGGAGTGGAAGGACAGCTTGATAAGGTCCTGGTCACGTCGAATATCGTAAGTTGTACAGTTGATTCCGAGGCGCTTGTGAATGTAAAGTCGGTCCTTGGTAATGTCGAGCGCGCCGATTGTCATTGACTGGCGAACATATCATATATTTCTCTTCATTTCGGGTACATCTAGGCGCGTACACGAGCGCTCGAATGTCTTCGCAGAAAGCACGATGTACACTGTGCAGATTTACGCGTGCCCACGGACCACCCTCGGCTTGTACCTGAGGAACGAGTCAGCACACGTGCAATATCCTCGCTGTAAACGGCTCACGGTTCCTCCAGGTATTTGACCTCTTCATCCGTAAGTACACCGTCCACGACGCTGTCGTCGACGCGGTTGATGGAATTGATGCCCACAATTGGGCTCGTGACTCTGCGCTGAACCCACGCAATGGCAACCTACATGGCAGTTATGGATGTAGGATCTCAAGCTTGCCGAGCTTTACTCACCTGAGCCATCTTCCAGCCGCGCTTCTTCGCGACCTCCTCCACGCGCTTGATGATTTCGTGTTCAGCCGCATCTGTCTGCGCAAAGGCCGAATTCAGCTTGGCACGTGCGGTCTCAGCAGAGTTCAGCGGGCGGGCGAGAGTGCCTCCGCCTAGAGGCGACCACGGGATGACACCAATGCCATGGTACTCGCAGTAAGCAAGCATTTCGCGCTCCTATGATGAAACATTAGTCCAGTGAATCTCTGAACGACGAAGGGAACTCACCTCCTCGCGGTAGAGCAAGTTGTACTCATCCTGCATGCTCACGAATTTCGTCCACCCATTCTTCTCCGCGACCTCGTTCAGGAGGGCGAAATGTCAAGTGCGCATCGAGCTCGCGCCTATGTAGCGAACCTTCCCGGACTGGACGAGGTCGTGGAGCGCCTTCATCGTCTCCTCGGGCGGCGTAGAGGGGTCGGCGCGGTGAATCTGGTAGAGGTCGACGTACGACGTGTTGAGGCGCTTGAGCGAGCCCTCGACCGCATTGAAGATCGCCGCACGCGAGAGGCCGTTCTGGTTGACGTACTGCTTCAAGCCAGGGAGATTGGGCACCGCCCATTCGCCGATGTTCGCATATTCGCCTTTCAAGACGGTACCGTGGCACTTGGTAGCGATGATAATCTCCTCGCGGGGGATGTTGTACTATAGGACAGTAAGCAAGGTGCAGCACCTCGCTATATGAGGCACTTACGGTCTCAATGAATTGGGCGAGAACCCTCTCGGACTCGCCGTTGGAGTATACGTTGGCGGTGTCAAAGGTGCTGAGAGCGGCGTAAATGGCAACCACATGTCGTTCCTGGTCTGGCTTACTTGATGCCACGGTCCCAGGCAGCCTTGAGGATAGGGAGAGATTCCTCCGCGCTCTTCACCCATGCGCCTGCCTCGGGATCTGCCTATGATGGAAGCCCGGGTCAGTGAGGACGATGAGCCTCAAAATCGGCGACTCACGCCCCACTTCGGGTTGCCGTAGCTCATCGCACCTCCCTGTATGGATCGTCAGGACGCCGCTGGAGGTACAAGTGCATCGAGTACTCACAATGGGAACGGAGACACGCAGTCCGCTCTTTCCGAGCTGAACGTACTTTACAGGTGTAGCAGACATGGTGAGGTGGACAGAAATCAGGAAGAAGAGATTCTTAGAACCGTGGTTAGAGTACAGTGTCTCCGCTCTCCTCTTATATACCTACCTGTCTGCGATGTACAGGAGTAGGTTCCTGACCTCTCGGCCGGAAGGAGAGCGAGGAGCCTGCGACAGTGATCCTCATGACGCCGGTCGCGGCAGGACGGACGGCATCCGCAACCGATTTTGAAGGGACTGTATCGTGATACAACCCGAGAACCGACGTGAATCAATAGATTCACAGAATATAATGGCCTTAGCAATTTTTCAGTGAGCACTTGAGCATCGAAGGTTGGCGTGACGGTGATCAGCGGGCCCAACAGAGAGGACAGATACATACGACATGAGTGAGATCAAGACACTTGCGCATTGTCCCAGAGGACAATGGTGGCTGAAGCCTAAGCGATGGTCGCCTGCTAAATAAGGACCAACGTCGAGCTCAAGTCCAGCGTCTGCGAAAGCCATCAGGAATATCGAAGGTCTGTAGATAGGATAGCACCCGACAGCTGAAAGACCCCGAAGATGCTTCACACCGGCGCGCGCCCTCCTTCGACCTGGAGACAACAGTCCAAGATGTCGATGCGGTTTTCTATGCCAGCCTGACGGCGACCGTGACCGGGCCAGTGACAGACATCGTCGGCGGCGTCGTGAGAGGTGCGGCAGCCTCGGCGACGCAGAGCACCACGTATCAGCAGAGGGGCGAGAGGAGCAAGCGAGGAGAGGGAGAGGCGGGAGAGAAAAAAGGACCGCGTGCGATGCCGCATACGCACGAGTATCGAAATTGAAGTGAAATGGCTGCTAACGTACGATATGTAGACAATCGGAAGCATTCGACGAAAAGGATGATTTTCCAGGCGCGTGGTCTTGATACTCAACCAAAGTACAGTGCTTGTAGCCCGATGGTGTTGGCCGTCCAGTCCGTCTAAGTGCACATGAGCCAGCGTTACTTTAGCTCCACCGCATGGAATCACTCACCGACAATCCAATGACGCGCTCGTCATCCATGATCACCGCGTCTATAGCGAACCATGGTTTTGAGGTGGTCCTGACGAACGGCAAACCAGGCTCAAGGGCCCTCGCATCCTCGAAGAGCCTTTCCATATACTGCACCTCCGGCGGACCCCCCCTGAACGCCTCCTCAGGCAAATATACTTAGGGGCTCTCCAGATTCGTCGGCCGCCTCCCTGCCCAAGGCTGACCTGGCTCATGCTTGGTGGGCAGTCCGATGGTCGCTGTTGGCGTGTCGATCGTGAATATCCGTGCGCGGTCATCTTCGGCCGCCTCTCCCGCCTGCGCGAGCAGCTGCGCCTCCACCCGCCGCACGGTATGCGGGTTGAAGTCCAATATGTGTATCGGTTGCTCGGGCGCATTCAGCATGATCGACGGTTTCTGAACGTATCGCTGGCCACTGGTCGTCGTGATATAGCTATACGCCATCTTGGACATGCAAAGCCAGCGCGCACCCTCCGGTCCCCAGTCCTTCCAATGGACCACGGGCTCACCGCGGCTCGCGTGCCGCAGGATGGTCGAACGATGGACCACGAGGGAGAGGGCTTCCTCATCGGCTTCCTCGTCCTCACCGCGGTCAAGGCGCCACGTCATGAGGACAAGAACGACAGAATCTTCGACTCGAGTGCGGAAGGGATGCGCAGCGGCGCCCGGCTAGTGGACATGGCCGAGGGATGGATTTGGGTCCCCTCGGCATATCGTGCTATAAATTTCCGCGTCAGGGTGGAAGTCAGGGTAGAAAAGCTCGCAGACGAGCTCGAGGCCCGGACCAGATGGTTCTGTGGGCACGCAGAAAATCTCAAGAGACAGGGATTGCTTGTTGGGGTGCAGGAAGAGATCGGGCGTTAGAAGCAGAGACCTAGGTTTGTCGCAGGCTGGCCTCCGGGATTGAGCGTCGCGCCCGTTCTCCAGGAGAAGAGGAACAGGCGATTGGCTGCGGAGTCCAAGGCGTAGTAGGTGATAACCGCTAACGTGTCACCGACAATCTCGACGCTAACTCTCGGTGGCCCCCACCCCTCTGCCACCCGCAAAAGGTGAATTCGCGGACGCTGCGCTTCGAGGTGGGGCTGGCCCGAGAGTTGATACAAAGCAACGTCGATATCGCACGAAAGACCATCGGGTGTCGGCGAGCTTCTCTCGTTGATCAGTGTACCGTAGGTAATAAGCCGATAAGACAATACCTGATCACAAATGCTATGAGGTCGTGTTCCTCTGCAGCGGTGCCGAAGTCGCAGATGGACTGCCCGACAAAGATCTCTGACCAGGTAATTCGCTGGCCAGCCTCCGTAGGAAGCTTCGCAGATTTGACGCCTATGGATCTACCTTCATTTCCCATGAAGAACCTCCCTGAGGACAGACCGTAAATGCTTGGGTATCCGTCCGACGCTGCATTCTCCTCGAAGCGATACTTGAAGTTCAGATACGCGTCTTCGCGGAGAAGAAGGGCTTCTAAGGGCCGACATCTTCTCGTTGATATCCGCGATGCATTCCGCGTTGTCGTCAAGTCCGTACAGATCAAGCAATGCATGGAATCGCAAGCGCGCGGATCCTTGTATGATGACGGCGGTTCGTTTGCTGACCCGGATACAGCGATACAGATCATCAACAGTGCACGTAGATTGAGAAAGATTGAGATGAGAAGTTCTTCAGGGAGCTCCGTGAGCGGCATTATCTGAGTGCTGGCGTGAGGGGCGCGGAAGGCAAGCCAAGTGGGCGAAGCGGCAGTCGGGCCGACGGCCGCGAACGTGTCCCCGCTGGTCACGTTGTTCAACCGTGACCACGCTCGTGGGCGCCTCAACACATGCGTGCGCGTCGCAAAGTGGTCAAGCACTGAAGGAACTCAGGGAGCTTGATATCTACACATTTACAGCGATACATCACAGCTATAGCCCTTCTTGATTACCTGGATTGGACGGCGCGCGACTATCAGACCTGCCTCTTCCCTTCCCGCGAAGGCACAAGCGTGGAAGTATTTACACTCGATGACACGCATCGGTAAGTACCACCTTACCTCCAACCGTTTGCAAGTTGCTACTCTACGTTGAACAGTTTGAACCTTGTTTGCAGTCCTCCATCGTTTGTCACGTGCAAAAGTAATCGAAATATGGAACTCCCAAACTATCCACGGAACTCCAGCGATATGAGTTCTATCGGCGTCTTTTTGGGCGTTTTGTTGTGCTATGTAGCTTGTTGTGGGCGCCGGGAGGTCAAATTCTTATCGCCAAGGCCGGCCGAAAGTTCGGCTGTTGTTATCGGCACGGCATTTGCAATGGAGGCTTGCCAAATATGGTATAGGCCGGCCGGCGCAAGGAACAGAGAATAAGGATATTTTCTGCATCCTTTCGTCCCTCCCAGCGAAGTCGTCCCGCATTTCTTCAGACACAGTCGGGTTTCCTGGCTGCTGTTGCCTTTTCTGAGCGTTCTTCTCGTCTGGATACCGCAGGCAGAGGCAACGGAGAAGATTTTCGATATTCGAATTCGGATACGAGTATATTAGAGCTCCGTCGAATATCCCTTTCGTCGCGCGCTTTTCGTTCTTGCTTCAACTTTTGTTGTGCGCCCTACACTCTTTACCTCCCCGCCAGTCCTTTACTTATTCCGCTCCTTTCGCCCGCTCTCCTCTTCTTCCATCATGGACGACACCCAGTTTGCGACCCAATACCCCTCCTCCTACTCGACGTTTGACCTCGACATGATGAAGGTGCGCGGCCAGGAGGGAGCGGGTGGCCGACGGTTACTGACCACTCCCGCAGCGCTCCATGGACGCCGTCGGTGGTCCTGACGCGAAAAAGGCGCGCTGGTCCCCCACGTCGTTCGCCAACGGCAACCCGGTAACCCCGTCGACGCAGGATGCGTTCGCCAACTACGGGTACGGGCCGCAGGCGAGCATCTCGCAGCAGCAGCAACATCCCCTCAGCTACCCGTCCGGGGGCTCGCCCGGCAACACCTACAGCGGGAACCACCTCTACACGACGCCGACGCTCACGATCAACACGCAGTCGAACGGGGTGAACATGGCGTCGCAGCTGAGCCCGAACACGGCCGCCTTCGGGCAGCCGCAGACGCCCAACCCGGGCGGCCAGCCGAGCCCGAACGGGAACTACAACTTTGGGATGTACAACATGCTTGGGATGGGGATGCCCGGGATGCTTGGTGGCTTTTATGGCTCGCAAATGGCGAGTTTCCCCCAGGTGCGCTCCCCGCTCCCTGCCACTTGTGCTTTTTCTCACTTTTCTGCTAGTCGCCATACTCTCCTGTCGCGTTGTCAGCGGCCCTCGCCGGCGGCGGAAACCAGCCGATCCAACGCACCGTCTACATTGGCAACCTCCCCTCCTCCGCCTCCGTCGACGAGCTCCTCAACCTTGTCCACTTCGGGCCACTCGAGTCCATCCGCGTCCTCCCCGACAAGTCCTGCGTCTTCCTCTCCTTCCTCGACCAGCAGACTGCCAGCCTCTTCCACGCCGACGCTACGGTCAAGAAGCTCACGCTCCACGGCCAGGAGCTCAAGATTGGCTGGGGCAAGCCCAGCACGGTGCCGCAGCAGGTGACGCTCGCGATCCAGCAGAGCAACGCCAGCCGTAATGTGTACCTGGGTGGCCTCGACGAGGGGTTGACGGAGGAGTTGCTGCGTAAGGACCTGCAGCGCTTCGGCCTCATCGACCAGGTCAAGATTGTCCGCGACAAGAACATTGGGTTCGTCCACTTCCTTAGCATCAGCACCGCGACGAAGGTATGTCTGCTGTCTTCCCTTGAGTCGCTCCCCCTCTAAACTCCTCGTGCCAGGTCGTCAACACCCTCCCGACGGAGCCCGCATGGGCCGGCAAGCGCGTCAACTACGGCAAGGACCGCTGCGCGTACGTGCCCAAGTCGCAGCAGGCCGCCGCCCAGAACGCGCAGGCGTTCGCCGCGCAGACGATCGTCGCGAACCAGGCGATGAACTCGCCCGCGAGCGCCGGCTTCTACGGCGGCTTCAACGCGCCCGACCAGGGCAACCGCACCGTGTACATCGGCAACATCCACCCGGAGACGACGACGGAGGAGCTGTGCAACGCGATCCGCGGCGGCATGCTGCAGACGATTCGGTATATGCAGGACAAGCATATCGCGGTGAGTGAAGTTCAGTGGGTGGTTTTGGGCGTTATCTTATCTGGAATGTAGTTCGTGACCTTCGTGGACACGACCGCGGCGTACACGTTCTACAACGTGTCGACGTACCAGGGCCTCACGCTCAACAACCGCCGCCTCAAGATTGGCTGGGGCAAGAACAGCGGGCCGCTGTCGCCCTCGCTCGCCGTCGCCGTGCACTCGGGCGCCACGCGCAACGTGTACATCGGCAACATCGAGGACTTCGAGACCTTCACCGAGGAGCGCCTCAAGCGCGACTTTGGCGAGTACGGCGATATCGAGCTGGTGAACTTCTTGAAGGAGAAGTACGTGTTGCCATCCTTCCGCAATCTCACCTCCTTAAATCAACCACCCATTCACAGGAACTGCGCCTTCGTCAACTTTACGAACATCGCGAACGCCATCAAGGCGATCGAGGGCATCAAGAACAAGCCCGAGTACGCGAACCTGCGCATCGCGCACGGGAAGGACCGCTGCGCCAACCCGCCGCGCTCGGGCCCGCAGGGCGGCGCGGGCAAGCACCACAACCGCCACGGGCACGGCCACGGGAACAACCACCAGGGCGAGGGCCTTCCGCCACCCGAGATCACCGTCAAGGAGGAGTTCACCACCATCAAGGAGGACACGCTGAAGGAGGAGCCGGCCGCCGCGGGCGTCGTCGCCGCTGCATAAGTGGCGCGCGCTCTACCCCCGTGCGCGCCTACCACGCTTGCGCTGTCCCGACTCCCCTTCTCTCGTCGATACCCCCAACGTGTGCTATAATCCGGCTCCCGTCTCCCGTGTGTTTACTCAAAAGCCCGCTCGCCTGGCCGATGCCATACTGTACTGGACATGGATGTCATTAGTCTCCCTCGCCTCGTTCGTGTGTTCATCCGCCCAACGCGCCGTGTACCGCCTAGCCTATATCCCGCCCGGTCCCGATGATGGAAGAAGATGTGATTAGTAGGCCACAGAGTCCCACCGTCGCGGCTCGGTGGCGACGCTGACTCTTGGGCTATTGGTTGTACCATCTTTATTCATTTGGCTTTCTCTCCGCTCGTGTCCGTTTCGTTCTCCCTTACTTACCCCCTTCTTTTGTGCCTCGTTTGTGGTTCGTCGCCAGCGTCTTGATACTTCTCCTTGCGCTACGCTACGCTTCCCCTTGTCAATTACTTTTGGCCTCCCCCCGTTCTTGACACATACCATACTATGCGTACCGTTCTCTTTGTGTTCCATTCGCTTCTCTGTTTTAGTGCCTCTGCCTGTTGTGGTTCCCATCTGGGGCCGCCAGGCGAATTCCTTTCTTTACCCAGATGTTTTACTAATTATACATCCTTTATTCCACAACTGAACTGAACTGAAGAACCGTCTCTGAACGCGAGTGGTGTGAGGTTGAAGGCGGTCGTGCGCGAGATGGAACCTTCTCCAGAGTTCTCTGTCGGCTGCAAAGGAATGCTGTCTTATTCACCTTCCTTTGACTTCCTTGATGTCTTTCTGAGCGCTGAATCTGAGCCCTGTCTAGCGGGTGGAGGCTGCCAACGCTTAGGTGCTAGTCGCCATTGTGACTCCGCTTTAGGACAATGTGCACGTGCCTCGATCTCAATCATTCCGTCTTGTCTTTGACCTCGCTGTTGGGTGCGCTAATCATCGCCTTCGCCAGCCCGCAATAATTAATCACAACCACGGACAGTATACTCTGGGACTGTGGACTCGCGTCGGTTTTCGGGTCGTATCACGATATGCACTCCTCGAAATCTGTTGCGGATGCCATCCGTCTCGCTCTGACGACGCGCGTCGTGAATCACTCTCGCCGACTCCACGCACTCTTTCGGCTGAGAAATCAGGGGCATACTCCTCCAGATGGCAGACAATTGCTTTCTAATGTGAACGCGCGTCCCCTCAGGACACCGTGGAGGTATCGACGTGCTTCATGATTGACTAAGGCTCTCTGAGACCTGCACTTGGCGACGCAGAGTAGGTATATAAGAGGGGAAGGAGAGACATTGTACTCTAACCACGGTTCTACATCTCTCTCCTCTCTTCTCTGTTCACTTTAACATGTCTGCTGCACCTGTGAAGTACGTCCAGCTCGGAAAGAGCGGGCTGCGCGTCTCCGTACCCATCGTGAGTTCTTGGCGTACTTGCACCTCTCACGGCGTCCTGACGATTCATATAGGGAGGTGCGATGAGCTACGGTAACCCCAAGTGGGGCGTAAGTGGCTGGCGTTGAGGCTTACTATCCCTTACTCACCTGAGCGTCGTTCACAGGCCGATCCCCAGGCGGGCGCATGGGTGAAGAGCGCGGAGGAATCTCTGCCTATCCTCAAGGCTGCGTGGGACCGTGGAATCAAGTGAGCCATACTCGGAGTGGGACTCCGAATAGCGTGATTGACGTTCATGCCTCCCAGCACCTTTGACACGGCCAACGTGTACTCCAACGGCGACTCCGAGCGGGTCCTTGCCAAGTTCATCGAGACCGTAAGTGCCTCACAGAGCGAGGTGCTGCGGCTGCTTATCTGTCCTCCAGTACAACATTCCTCGAGAGGAGATTATCATCGCCACCAAGTGCCACGGTACCGTCCTGAAGGGCGAACATGAGGATATCGTCGCATGGGCGGCGCCTCAACTCGCTGGCTCGAAACAGTACATCAACCAGAATGGCTTGTCGCGTGCTGCGATCTTTAACGCGGTTGAGGGCTCGCTCAAGCGCCTGAACACGTCGTACATCGACCTCTACCAGATCCACCGCGCCGACCCCTCGACGCCGCCCGAGGAGACGATGAAGGCGCTCCACGACCTCGTCCAGTCTGGGAAGGTCCGCTACATAGGCGCGAGCTCGATGCGCACTTGGCAGTTCGCCCTGCTGAACGAGGTCGCGGAGAAGAATGGGTGGACGAAGTTCGTGAGCATGCAGGACGAGTACCACTTGCTCTACCGCGAGGAGGTGAGCCCCATCTGTCAATCACACAGACATCAGTGAACTCACGTTCAATCGCAGGAGCGTGAGATGCTCGCCTACTGCGAGTACCACGGCATTGGTGTTATTCCGTGGTCGCCTCTCGCCGGAGGTGCCCTTGCCCGCCCGCTGAACTCTGCTGAGACCGCGCGCTCCAAGATGAACTCGGCGTTTGCGAAGACGGACGCGGCCGACCACGAAATCATCAAGCGCGTGGAGGAGGTCGCGAAGAAGCGCGGCTGGAAGATGGCCGAGGTGAGTGATACTCTGCCAAGCTGATACGCTGCATTGTTAACCATCATGTAGGTTGCCATTGCTTGGGTCCAGCGCAGAGTCACAAGCCCCATTATTGGCATTAACTCCATCAACCGCGTCGACGACAGCATTGTGGACGGCGTGCTCACGGACGAAGAGGCCAAGTATCTGGAGGAACCGTGAGTCATCTACAACTTGGATACTGCGTCCGTACTCACCCTCTCCATAGGTACCAGCCGAAGGTGGTGCGCGGACATGCATAAACTATATAAACCAGAGAGCACTTGTACGGTAGAAATGTAACAACCTCTGTGTGTTTGCGATATACCATGTCTGCATCATGTCCTGTCGACCAGACCGCCTCTAGAGCCTATGGGTGGCCTCTCGTCGTATAACCACATGGTTGCAGTCCTACAGTGGAGGAAGGCAGTAACAATTGGTTTTCAAGCTGACCCCACCAGATTTGAACGTGGCATGTGACCGTGGGTTCAGAGTCTAGATTCCATTCGGCAGTTGCCGGTGGCTTGTCCGTGACCATCGCCCTTCTCACCCAAATGTCCCTCGGGCGCTGGGTGCGTTTCTCTATTGTGCTTGAAGAACCTCCGAGACGCTAGCATCTGTCCCACATCTTTGAGGTCCTTGGGCTTCAGGCGCTCAGCTTGGACTGCCTCAATTTAGTCGGATTTGAACCGCAACCTTGATGCGCTTCCGAAACGGAGGTCGCTACAGAACCGTCCTGTACTAGGCTCCTGGACTCTTTCGACCGACTTGAGTGGTAAGCAGAAGCCAACGCTTCCCATAAGGAATGAATAGCACCGACCCCATAGGCCAATGCGACGCGGTCGACGCTCAACTTATGATGAGCTCGGTCTCTCGCGGGTCTCTCGTATATGCTCGGGTATCTTCCAGCGCAGCTATTTTGCTACCAGATGATCTCGTCTAGACCTCATAATGTGGCGGCATTGGCTCCCTCTTGCGCGTCGTATATATGGCCTGCGCTACCTGACGATCTTACCAGCTTGTTACCTTCCCGACGCATAGCGAAGCGCAATACACAGAATGTCCACTACGTCCGTGAAGTATGTTCAGCTCGGAAGAAGCGGCCTTCGCGTCTCAGTGCCTATTGTACGCCTGGCTTGTCTTGTTATCTTAAGTAGCCTTACTGAAGGCACTACCAGCTAGGAGCGATGGGATTCGGTAACCCGAAGTGCGGGGTACATGCGCCATAAAGCTTCTTAAATCACCTACCAATCTCTCTTCAGGCAACGGACGAGTCGACACAATGGATCCTCGGAGAAGAGGCCGCATTACCAATCCTGAAAGCTGCTTGGGACCGCGGTATCAAGTAAGGGCGTTCCAAGAGACCACAGCCGCAGACTAATCAAGCTATCCACAGTACGATTGACACTAGCAATAACTACTCGAATGGTGATTCCGAACGTATCATCGGGAAGTTCATGAAGAAGGTCTGCGCTCCGCCGACCTCACCCATTACGCCTGACTGACAGTCGCCTAGTATCAAATCCCTCGCGAGGAAATCATCATCGCCACCAAGTGCTGGGGTCTTGTCGGCAAGGGCGCCGACCATGACGTCCTCACCTACGCCTTATACCCGGAGATCAACCAGCGCAAGCAGTACATCAACCAGTCCGGCCTCTCGCGAGCGGCTATCTTCAACGCCGTCGAGGGCTCGCTGGCGCGCCTGGACACGCCTTACATCGACCTCTACCAGATTCACCGCTTCGACTTTGACGTACCGCCCGAGGAGACCATGAAGGCGCTTCACGACCTCGTGGAAGCGGGCAAGGTGCGCTATATCGGCGCGAGCTCGATGCGGGCGTGGCAGTTTGCGCTGTTAAATGAGGTGGCGGAGAGAAATGGGTGGACGAAGTTTGTGAGCATGCAGGACGAGTACTCGTTGCTGTATCGCGAGGAGGTGAGTGATTTCGTATTCGACGTCAGATGCAGTATGCTGATCCCTTTTACAGGAGCGCGAGATGCATGCATACTGCCAGTACCATGGTATCGGTGTCATTCCGTGGTCGCCTCTTGCTGGTGGACTTCTTGCTCGCCCGCTGAACTCTGAGAAGACCCCTCGTTCGAAAGTATTTTCGGTTTCAGGCTCGTCGTTGAGTAAAGCAGATATGGAGATTGTCAGGCGCGTGGAAGAGATCGCGGCGAAGCGAGAGTGGAAGATGTCTCAGGTGCGCATGCGTCCACCAAAGCACGCTTTTTCAATGGCGCGTGGCTTGTACGAGCTCAACACGACATCGGACCTAGGTCGCTCTCGCGTGGGTTCAACGCAAGATTACAAGTCCTATCGTCGGCTTTAACACGATCAGCCGCGTCGACGAAGGCGTTGTGGATAGTGAGCTGACGGAAGATGAGATCGATTACCTCGAGGAGCCGTGAGCCCTTTTTTCAGTCTCAGTGCGTCGTGCAGCACTCTTGACACATCTCCCAGGTATCAGGCTAAAGCCGTGCGGGGTCATGCTTAGATCCAGGCTCCTGTACTCGCAACGGGGTCAAAAGTCGAAGAGTCGAGTATATGTCCGTCTCTGTATTGTTGCTGCTCTTTCAAGGCATCCAGTGCGATTGTTTCATGACCGTCCATGCTTCTCCCTCGCTGCGCTCTTCAGGAATCGATACAAGTCTATCTTGTTTCGGTGATCTCATGGCGTATCTACTGAGAGGCAAGGTCGATAGCTCTTGGTGGCGCTTTTATGCATGCACCGTGTTTCGAACTTGGGTTCGTGAGCGTGGGAAAGCGGAATCGAACTGACGATCAAATCGGAAGAAGCTTGCCTTCTCTGACCATGGTGTTCTCTGAATCTCTCCGTCAAGAGTCCCTCTCCTGCGACGTACATTTGGTACACAAGCAATACCTTGGTTCTTGGGGAAGAACCTACTCGCAAGCTGGTGTACGATATTGTGATAGTAGACGGCCTCCGATGAGGTTCTCAGCGCTGTCCGAAACGGAGGCCGCGGGCTTTCGGTCGCGTCATATCCTCCTCAACTCGTTCCATCCTGTTCTTCAGGGGGTGATGCGCATCTTCTTTGCTCTGTGCCACCTGACTAGCATCAGCTCCAGCTGGCCGAAGGGCTTCGTGTGTCCTTTGCAGCCGATCGACCTCTCCTGCGATTGAACGCGCGCATGCCCGATTCGGTGCTGAGTCAACTGGTTCGCGCGCCGGTTTCGCTTCGTATCCGCGTGAATCGATACCCCTCTGGTGTATAAGAGGGGGGAAGAGATGGTCTGCAACGATACCTACCTTTCTCGTCTACCGCCCTTCCTCTTACAATGTCTACCTCATCTGTGAAGTATGTTCAGCTCGGTAAGAGCGGTCTTCGGATCTCAGTTCCCATCGTGCGTTCTACGGCTCCCTTTGACTGCGCTGTCACTAATTAGCCGTCTCGATCTCCAGGTTGGCGCTATGAGCTACGGAAACCCGAAGTGGGCGGTAAGCATGATTGACCCAGAGCTGCTAGCAAGACCTGACGTTATCCTCAGGCGACTGACGAGTCTACACAATGGGTTCTCGGCGAAGAAGATGCATTGCCCATCCTCAAGGCTGCCTGGGACCGCGGTATCAAGTAAGGCTTCGAGAAGCAGCTCGTGGACGCGTGGCTAACGATTTCCTAGCACTATCGATACCAGCAACAACTACTCCAACGGCGACTCCGAACGCATCGTGGCGAAGTTCATCGAGAAGGTGAACCGATTGTCTCATTGACACTCTACCAACGCTCACGCCCATCACAGTACCAAATCCCTCGCGAGGAGATAATCATCGCCACCAAATGCTGGGGCCTCGTCGGCAAGGGCGCCGACCGTGACCTCCTCACCTACGCGCACTTTCCAGCCATCAACCAACGCAAGGAGTACCTCAACCAGTCCGGCCTCTCGCGCGCGGCTATCTTCAACGCCGTCGAGGGCTCGCTGGCGCGCCTGAACACCTCATACATCGACCTCTACCAGATCCACCGCTTCGACTTCTCGACGCCACCGGAGGAGACGATGAAGGCCCTTCACGATCTTGTCGAGTCGGGCAAGGTTCGCTATATTGGCGCGAGCTCGATGCGGGCGTGGCAATTTGCGCTGTTGAACGAGGTGGCGGAGAAGCACGGATGGACGAAGTTTGTCAGCATGCAGGACGAATACTCGTTGCTGTATCGCGAGGAGGTGAGCAGTCTCTCTCTCGTGCAGTCCCAAGTCTGTTGGCTGATTTGCCACAGGAGCGCGAGATGCTCGCGTACTGCAAGTACCACGGCATCGGCGTCATCCCGTGGTCGCCTCTCGCTGGCGGCCGTCTCGCGCGCCCCTTGGCCGAGAACGAGACTCCACGTGCGAAGGCCTTCGCCTCGTTTGGCATTGGCAATGGGAACGAAGTCGAGGCCGATATCATCAAGCGTGTCGAGGAGGTCGCGAAGAAGCGGGGCTGGACGATGGCGCAGGTGCGCATTCCTTGTATCCCTGACCGCCACGGAACTAATGCCTTTCAGGTATCGCTTGCATGGACGCAGCGCAACGTCTCCAGCCCCATCGTCGGCTTCAACTCCCTCAAGCGCGTCGACCAGAACCTTCTGCCAGAAGGCGAGCTCACGGACGAGGAGGCCAAGTACCTGGAGGAGCCGTGAGTGTGCATCAGAGCTGTGTATCTCCCTTGACTAACACCGTCACTTAGGTACCAGCCGAGGCCCGTTCGCGGCCACCCTTAAGGGAATGCTATCGAGCGGACTTCCATTGTACTTGTAGCAACCTCGTGAACATGAACGTTTTGACGACATCGCCAGGTGCACTGAGTTGGACAGAACTCAACGTCAATTGTAAGTTCTCATTCAAAGTATCTAGGATGTGAACAGCCATCCGTCACCTGGGCGTTCCTGATCAGCGTCTATTTTCCCTTCTGTGAGCAAGCGCAACCTCTCCCAGCACTTACTTGGGCTTCGCTCGAGTCTACCAAAGTCGCAGCACGCGGGAGGTAGCCGCAGACATGTCTAAGCGCGTGCACGGATAGCTCCCGTAACCGAAGTCCCTAGACATATCGATGACCACATACTTATCGGAAGGCTTCCTGCACAAGGGTTGTTATAAGAGCGACCATCGTTTTTCGTGCTAACCTTGCATCTACGTACCTATCTGACGCTAGCGAACCAACATGTCTACTACACCCGTGAAGTACGTTCAGCTCGGCAAGAGCGGGTTGCGCGTCTCGGTTCCCATCGTATGTGGTACACCTTCAGTCATGTTGAAGGACTGGTTTGATGCTTCTCTTATAGATCGGCGCACTCAGCTACGGGAATCCCAAATGGGGGGTGCGCATGCCCGCTTTTGCTGGTCTTGCGCTCAATGTGAATAACGCACCTGCAGGCCAGCGATGAGTCGACTCAATGGGTACTCGGCGAGGACCAGGCGCTACCTATCCTCAAAGCTGCCTGGGATCGCGGCATCAAGTAAGTTGAAAGTGTCTCATGCTGTAGCCCTCTATCTCACTACGTTGCCAGCACCATCGACACGAGCAACAATTACTCGAACGGAGATTCCGAGCGCGTCATCGCAAAGTTCATCAAGACGGTGAGCTTAATCTATCGGATGCGTCTAGACACGAATTCTAACCGCCTGTGCAGTACCAAATCCCGCGTGAAGAGATCATCATCGCGAGCAAGTGCTACGCGCTCGCTGGCAAGGGTCCTGACCACAACGTTATGGCCTTCCGCTTCCCCGAGATGAAGAATCGCAAGGAGTATATCAATCAACACGGCCTCTCCCGCGCAGCCATCTTAAACTCCATCGAGGGTTCCCTCGCGCGTCTAGAGACGCCATACATCGACCTCTACCAGATCCACCGCTTCGACCCGGACACGCCGCCGGAGGAGACGATGAAAGCGCTACACGATCTCGTCGAGTCGGGCAAAGTGAGATATATTGGAGCGAGCTCCATGGCCTGTTGGCAGTTTGCGCTTCTGAATGAGGTTGCGGAGAGACATGGCTGGACGAAGTTTGTAAGCATGCAAGACGAGTATTCGCTTCTTTATCGTGAGGAGGTCGGTGTTCTCTCGTTCCCTTTCTAACGGTTTCCTGATCGAACTACACCAGGAGCGCGAGATGCTGGCGTATTGCAAGTATCATGGGATTGGAGTAATTCCGTGGTCTCCTCTTGCTGGAGGCAAGCTAGCGCGTCCCATTGGTGTCGATACTGCTCGTTCGAGGTTGGTTGCATCCTTTGGCGTTAAGGAGAACCCGGTCGCTACGGAAATTATCGGGAGAGTTGAGGAGATTTCCAAGAAGCGCGGGTGGAAAATGTCGCAGGTACGCCTCCTTGGAGCTGCTAAGCATCTCGGTGGCTGATTCCATCAGGTCGCCCTTGCATGGGCGCAGCGCTCGGTGACCAGCCCCATCGTTGGAATGAACTCCGTACAGAGAGTGGATGAGAGTATTGTCGGAGATGAACTGACTGACGCAGAAGCAAAGTACTTGGAGGAGCCGTAAGCTTTTCTACCTCCTCGCGAGGGTATCGCTGACTGACGAAACACCAGATATCAACCCAAGGCGATCCGTGGGTTTGGTGGCTGAAGCGATCATGCTGCAACCGCCGTCTATGAGTCCTCTACTCGAAACGTAGCATTACTCTGGATTTGAACTTACAAGCCTCCTTCCCTGTAATAATAAGTAATCTAAGGAGATTGTCGAACTGAAGCGTGAGCAATGATTGTTCGTAGTCACGGACATGGTTGAGAAACGTGACCGGCGCGTGCTTGCGGCCGTCGGCCCGACTCATCCACGCCTTTCCTCCCGCGTCCATCAGGTCATCTCCCGAACGATGTCGCTCGCCGATCTCCCCGACGAACTCATCATCTCAGTACTTCTCCATCTCCGTGCCGAAGATCTCTATCGCTGCATGCGACTCAGCAAGCGAATCGCCGGCATCATCCAAGGAACCGCGCGCTTGCGATATCATGCCTTGCTCGATCTATATGGGCTCGAGGACAACGAGGAGTGCCGCGCGGACGTCAATGAGAAAATAGAGTCCCTTCTTCTCCGCGAGGACGCGTATCTGAACTTCAGGTATCGCTTCGAGGAGAGCACAACGTCGGACGGATACCCAAGCATCTACGATCTGTCCTCAGGGAGGTTCGTTATGGGAAATGAAAATGGATCCATGAGCGTCAGGTCTGCGAAGCTTCCAACGGAGGCGGGTCAGCGAATTACCTGGTCAGAGATCATTGTAGGGCAGTTCATCTGCGACTTCGGCACCGCTGTAGAAGAACACGACCTCATAGCATTTGTTGTTAGGTATGGTCGTTCAGTCTATTTCCTACAATAAACTGATGAATAGTAACAGCTCCCCAACACCTAATGGCCTCTGGCGCGATATCGATGTTGCCCTTTATAAACTCTCCGGCCAGCCACATCCTGAAGCGCAGCATCCGCAAATACATCTTCTGCGAGTGGATGAGACGTGGGGTCTGCCGAGCGTCAGCATCGAGATTGTGGGCGACACGTTGGCGGTGATCACCTACTACGCCTTCGACTTCGAGAACGCAGGCAGTCGTCTGCTACTCTTCTCCTGGAGGACCGGAGTGGCGCTCAATCCCGGAGGCCAGCCTGCGACAAACCTAGGTCTCTGCTTTTTGACGCCGGATCTCCTCATGCATCCCAGCGAGGAGACGCGGGCTCTCGAAGTCTTCCGCGTGCCCACAGAACCATCTGGTCCGGACCTCGAGCTCGTCTGCGAGCTTGTCTACCCTGATTTCCACCCCGACGCGGAAATTTATAACACGGTATGCCGAGGGGACCCAAATCCATCTCTCAGCCATGTTCACCGATCGGGCGCCGCTGCGCATCCCTTCCGCACTCGAGTCGAAGATTCTGTCGTTCTTGTCCTCATGACGTGGCGCCTTGACCGCGGTGAGGACGAGGAAGCCGATGAGGAAGCCCTCTCCCTCGTGGTCCATCGTTCGACCATCCTGCGGCACGCGAATCGCGGTGTGCCCGTGGTCCATTGGAAGGACTGGGGACCGGAGGGTGCGCGCTGGCTTTGCATGTCCAAGATGTCGTACAGCTATATCACGACGACTAGCGGGCAGCGATACGTTCAGAAACCGTCGATCATGCTGAATGCGCCCGATCAACCGATACACATATTGGACTTCAACCCGCATACCGTGCGGCGTGTGGAGGCGCAGCTGCTCGCGCAGGCGGAAGAGGCGGCCGGAGATGACCGCGCACGGATATTCACGATCGACACGCCAACAGCGACCATCGGACTGCCCGCCAAGCATGAGTTAGGTCAACTTTGGGCAGGAAGTCAGCCGACGAACCGGGAGAGCCCCTGGGTATATTGGCCAGAGGAGACGTTCAGGGGGAGTCCGCCGGAGATACAGTATATGGAAAGGCTCTTCGAGGATGCGAGGGTCCTCGAGCCTGGTTTGCCGTTCGTCAGGACAATCTCAAAACAAAGGTTCGCTATAGACGCGGTGATCATGGATGACGAGCGCGTCATTGGATTGTCAGTGAGTGATTCCATGTGGTAGTGCTAGAGCAATGTTGGCTCATAAGCACTTAGACGGACTGGACGGCCAACACCATCGGGCTACATACACTGTACTTTGGTTAAGTATCAAGTCCACGCGCCTGTAAACTCATCCTTTTCGTCGAATGCTTTCCATCGTTTAAACCATCTTGTTCCAGCATCGATACTCGTGGCGTATGCGGCATCGTCCGCGGTCTTTTTGCCCTTTCCCGCGGCTCTCTATCCTTTGCCTGCCTCTGCTGTCGTCTCTCTGCTAATTCGTGATGCTCTGCCTCGCCGAAGCCGACATACCTCTCACGACGCCGCTGACCATGTCTGTCACTGGCTCGACCGCGATCGCCGTCAGCCTGGCATAGAAAACCGCATTGTGCTGCCCGTCCTACACCTCGGACTGTTTCCTTTAGGTCGAAGGAGGGCGCGCGCCAGTGTGATGCATCCTCGGGGTCTTGTTGTCGGGTGCTTTGGAATTCTGTCCTATCTACGATCCTTTGACATTTCTGATGACTTTTGTAGACGCTATATCTGACATCGACATTGATCCTTATTCAGCAGGCGACTGTCGCTTACGCTTCAACCACCATTGCCCTCTTTGGACAATGCGCAAGTGTCTTGATCTCAATCGTTCAGTATCCGCCTTTGACCTCGCTCTTGAGCTCGCTGATTATCGTTACGCCGACCTACAATGCTCAACCCAATGCTCAATTGCTGATCTCGATATATTCTACGAATCAATCGATCCACGTCGGTTCTCCGAGTCGGGGTCGTATTACGATACAATCCCCTCGAAATCTGTTGTGGATGCCGTCTATCCTGCCGCGAGCCGGATCATGGGAATCACTGTCGCAAGCTCCTCTAGGTATAAAAGGGGGGAGCGGAGACACTGAGCTCTGACCGTGGCTCTAAGAGTCCCTTCACCTCACCATGTCTGCTACACCTGTAAAGTACGTTCAGCTCGGAAAGAGCGGACTGCGTGTCTCCGTTCCCATCGTGAGTATTCGATGTACTTACACGTCCAGCGGCATCCTGACGATTAGTTTAGGCTGGTGCGATGAGCTACGGCAACCCGAAGTGGGGCGTGAGTCGCCGTTTTCGAGGCTCATCGTCCTCTCTGACCCGTGCGTTCATCACAGGCAGATCCCGAGGCAGGCGCATGGGTCAAGGGCGCTGAGGAAGCTCTGCCTATTCTCAAGACTGCTTGGGACCGTGGCATCAAGTAAGCCAGACCAGGAACGACGTGTCATCGAAATTCACGCCGCTCTCAGCACCTTTGACACCGCTAATGTATACTCCAATGGCGAGTCCGAACGGGTTCTCGCCCAATTCATTGAGACTGTAAGTATCTCACATAGCGAGGCGCTGCGCCTTGCTTACCGTCCTATAGTACAACATCCCCCGCGAGGAGATCATCATCGCGACCAAGTGCCATGGTACTGTTTTGAAGGGCGAGCACAAGGACGCGGTCCCTTGGGCGGCGCCCCAACTCGCTCGTTCAAAGCAGTACGTCAACCAGAACGGGCTCTCGCGCGCGGCGATCTTCAACGCGGTCGAGGGCTCGCTCGAGCGCCTTAACACGTCGTATATCGACCTCTATCAGATTCACCGCGCCGACCCCTCGACGCCGCCCGAGGAGACGATGAAGGCGCTCCACGACCTCGTCCAGTCTGGGAAGGTTCGCTACATTGGCGCGAGCTCGATGCGCACTTGGCAGTTCGCCCTGCTGAACGAGGTTGCGGAGAAGAACGGGTGGACGAAGTTCGTGAGCATGCAGGACGAGTACCACTTGCTCTACCGCGAGGAGGTGAGTCCACATTCTGTCATTCAGAGTCGTCACTCAACTATTGCAGGAGCGTGAGATGTTCGCTTACTGTGACTATCATGGCATCGGTGTGATCCCATGGTCGCCTCTCGGGGGAGGCGCCCTCGCCCGCCCACTGAACTCTGCCGAGACCGTACGCTCTAAGCTAAGATCAGCGTTCATGAAGCCAGACGCAGTCGACCCCGAAATAATCAAGCGCGTGGAGGAAGTCGCGAAGAAGCGCGGCTGGAAGATGGCTCAGGCGAGTATAATCCTGCGAAACCGAGATGTTGCATCCTCAGTCATCGTGTAGGTTGCTATCGCGTGGGTCCAGCGCAGAGTCACTAGCCCTATCGTCGGCATCAACTCGATCGACCGCGTCGACGACAGCATCGTGACCGGCGAGCTCACGGACGAAGAAGTCAAATATCTTGAGGAACCGTGAGTGAATGTTTGAACCACCATCAATATTTTCGTCCGTACTCAAACAATCCTCAGGTACCAACCGAAGGCGGTGCGTGGGCATGCCTAAACGTGTATCGATAACAAAGTCCATGCGATGGAATTGTTGCTGTTCCGCGTATAGTGCGTATGTATTTCGTGTCGAAATGTCTCTGTACGCGATACCCGGTATGATGCTTCCGCCATCAAAGCCTGATTCCACCTCGTTCTCCTGATTGTCCTGAATGTCCAGTCCAGCGCCGCCGAAGTTGGACATTGGACAACAGGCGTCATGGCGCTGAACCTCGACGCGCTGCAGGCGGCGAGCCTGGGTCTCTGCTTCCTCGCACCATATCCTTCCTTGTATCCGAGCTAGGAGAGACAGACTCTCTAGGAATTCCGAGGGCCTCTCAATCTCCCTACCATTGCTGAAAAGCTGACCTGAAAGAGCAGTTTCAGGCAGGCGCAGCGCGAGACACGACCATCCCGTCTTCTACCCAAAGCAGAGGCCTTTGTGAGTTCACAACACAGCCAAACTCTCCTTTTGTACAGGAGAGCATTATTGTAGTGCGTGGAGTAGACTCCTTTGACCGAAGAGCAACGTGGGCCGCAAGACGACGACTCGCCCACGATGAAGCTGGTTGCAAGCAATTATTACATTGGTATAGATCCATAGAGTCCATAGAGTCCATTGGGCACCCATACCATCATCTCACTCATGCTCGTGCGTATGTGGCATAACCCGCGGCCCACTCGCTTTCTCCCGCTCCTCCTTCTCTTTCTTCGCCTGCTCCTGCTGCCTTCTCGCCGCCTCATGCTGCCGGTTCGTGATGCTCTGCGTCACCGAGCCCGTCGTACCGCCCGCGACGCCACCGACGATGCCTGCCACCGGCCCAAGGACAGCGCCGCCTACTATCGTCGCAGCCAACCCGGCGAGGAACCCCGCGTTGTGCTGTCCGTCCCGCATGTCGGGCTTCTTCTTCGGGCGCGGTGCGGGCTTTGCGGTGTGGTTGGTGCTGACGGAGGCTGGCCGGGCGTGCTTTCGAGGTCGGCGGGCGTGGTTGGCGCGGCGGCCTGGGGGCGGAGTGTCGCGGGTATGAGTACTGTTGGTTCTGGAGGACATGGATGTGGGTATCCTCTCGCGAGATGGAAGTTAGGAAGAAGGAGCAGGTTAGCGGTTGCGAAGCTTGGCTGATGGTCCGCAGTGACGACATGGGATCAACATGAGCGATGACATACAGTAGACGCTTGTGGGCGCCTCTTTTTATGGCCGTCCATCAGTTGATTGAGGCCATCCAGTCTTCCATATCGCTGCGTATACTTGCGTAGAAGCCAGTTCGATACAGCCGCAAACACTAATTCACGTAACAATTCGTAGTATGAACCCCTTACTGCCTCAACACCGTCCACCCGCTTCGAAATACTTTGAGCGCAACAAATCGCTCGAAGTCCGTCGCTGAGCACCTGGGAGCACCCCTATCACCTAGTGAATGTTTCTCGGGGAAGAAGGAGGCGAAGGAGAGCTGGACTCCGAGGGTGGTATGAATTCCCTAGGCCTGGGCGAATGGACGCGCGCTGCAAAGATCGTGTCAGCTAGATCGTGCGTAGTACAGAAACAAAACTTACGCATCGGGTTGGCCATCACCGGCGCAGGGGGATAAATGACAGTGGGCTGCGACGTGGGCCGCCAGGAGACGGGCGAGGACCGCCTGCTTGAACACGAACTGTCTGTTTGTATAAATGTCCCTAGCGGCGGCCGCGAAGTTCCGTAGATATGTGGCATGTAACATTGCCCTATCCGAGTCGGAGTCGTTGAGTACGGCATCTGGATTATTTGTGGGCCAGCGGGTCCCTTCGCCAGTTTCGCATCTACGACTGCCTGCTCCAGGACAAAAGGCCCCATGTTTCGCGCACCGCCGGCGCGTATGACCTTTTCCCTGATGCGTCCGATATTGACGACCGCGGGGAGCCCGAGGTGCTCGGCGGCCTCTAAGGTAGGCGGCTCAGGTGCCGTGCAGAGATCAACGAAGGCAGGGAGGAGCCACTTGGGCAGGTCGAACTCGCGGGCGATGAGGATGCGGTCGATGGGCGCTGCGGTGGATTCGAGCTTCTCGAGGGAGTGGGCACGGAGGTCGGTGAAGCCCCATTTGCTCGCAAGACGCAGGACGGAGGTCCATTCCTCGGAGGTGTTGACGTCGCACTTGCCGAGCGACCTGCGGAGAGCATAAGTTACATATCTAAGCGAGGCGATTGAGGGCGCAGCAGCGACATACTTGGGATACATATAAGAGAGGAAGCGGTCAAAGTCGACGCGGGATACGTCCTTCAGGTAGATGACCTCGACGTCGTCTTGAGACAGATACTCCTCCACGAAGGTGGGAGACTGCTCGAAGAAGTAGCGGAACACATTGTAGAGCGTCCCATCGTCAAGCTGTGAAGCTGTTAGGGTCTAGATGTACGGGCGCTTAACCACCTCACCTTGAACTTGACGCTCCTGGTGTCCATATAGAAACGTTCATGGTTCACTGTTGGAGGAGCAGTGGCTGTCAGAGGCGCAGCAACCGCGGGCTCAGGACTAGAGAACGTCGTGTTCATAGTATCAAAAGAGTCGAGGGAGGACGACCGCTCCATGGAGGTCGGGAGCAAGAAGGATTTCGTGAACACGAGGGCTTAATAGCGCATGCAGATAGCCCACGGTCACGTCCTCTTTGTGGGCGCCATGACGCTGCGCTGCCGTACCCCCCACCCGCCAGTTCCAGATAGACATGGTGCTCTCTGAGTAGACCGTCCGCACAGTAAAAAATCTGCGTATTCTGTCAGAAAGGAAGAACGCCGGAGATCGCTGTTGAAGTCAAGAAAGACAAGTTCAACTTCAGCTTGCCACGGTCCGATGGGGCCCGGCGGGCCGTGAAAGCCGCCCCACGGAGAATGCCGAAGGCTTCTCACACGCTTGGCCGTGATCCAACCATGGCCATTCCCTCAAGCTGCTTCGCAACGAGAATATATCATGATAAAGATACAGTGCAGATGTTACAGTCTTCTATACAATCTTCGCTCACCCCTCAGGCGATCTTCACCTTGTGCGTCGCCGGCGCCTCCTCCGGCTCGCCGAAGATGTTGATGTCCCAGTGCGGCTCGTAGCGGTACGGGATGTTGAACCGCGTGTGATTGTTCTCGCCGACCTTCGTAATTGCCTGGTAGTCCTCCTCCGACAGCTCGACCTGCTTGAAGTTGCTGTGGATGCGCTCGGCCTGGACGGACTTGGGGATCACGGAGTACCCGCGGTGCACGCCCCAAGCGACGAGTACTTGTGCGGGCGTCGCACCGAGCTTCTTCGCGATGTCCTGCACGACGGGGTAGTCCGTGAGCTTGGGCTTGCCGATGACTGCGAAAGTTATCCGTTAGCGGACGAGCCGAGGGGCGTAGGTGAGGCCGACGCACGGTTGTTGCCCAATGGGCTGTACGCAGTGATGTGGATGCCCTTCTCCTTCGCGTACGCGACGAGGTCATCCTGGGGCAGCAGCGGGTGCGCCTCGATCTGGAGCGCGGCGGGGACGACGCCAGTCGCCTTAATGATCCCCTCGATCTGCTCGATCGTGAAGTTGGACACGCCGATGGCGCGGACCTTCGACTTGGGCAGCGCGATCAGGGCTTTCCAGGTGTCAACGAGGGAAGTCTCGAGGTCGAGCGCGACGTAGTTCTTGGGGTCCTTGGGGTCGGGCGGGAAGAGGCCGTTACCCGGCTGGAAGGCGACGGGCCAGTGAATGACTGTCGGAGGTATTTCAACGGGATGATGGAAGGACGGTGCAGGATGCACTCACGGTAAAGGTCAAGGTAGTCCGTGCCAATCTGGGCAAGGGTCTCGTCGAGCTCCTTCTCGACGTTCTGCGGCTGGTGGCCGCTGTTCCATAGCTACATGAGATGTCAGTACGCTGTCTAGATATCCTGTCGTCACACACGCACCTTCGAGGTGATGAAGAGGTCCTCACGCTTGACCACGGAGGGGATAACCTTCTTCAAGGCCGCGCCAACCTCGTCCTGGTTCTCGTAGACCCTTGCGAGGTCGAGGTGGCGGTAGCCGTGGCGCACGGCAATCTCGACCTATACGGAGACTTGATGAGCACGATGATCTCTCTCCTCCAGATGTCCACTACTACGCACCGCGTTCTCAACCTCCTTCGGCTTCGAGAGCCAGGTGCCAAGCCCGATCTGCGGGATCGTCGCGCTGGTGTTCAGCGACAGGGTCTTTCCAAAAGACATGGTGCTGGTTGTTGTATACGGTCGAAAGAAGGGTTGGGAACAGGGGCGCAAGGGAAGAGAAGTCGTCCGAACATCGATTCCATCGCACCTTTTATACGGCGGGTGAGGTCAGTCGTAGCGTCACCGGACCGCGGGGTCCCCATTGTCGAATTTCATCCGCCCAGCACCGGACCGGTCCGCGTTCCACGCAGGGGCGCCTGTGCAGGTCGCGACTGTACAGTGGCGGGCTAACAATCCAGATACGCCAAAGAAGCACCTATTCGCAGCCCGCGATGCGAGACCGCGATGGTCTTAGGCGCGGGATCGTCGACGTTGGGCGCTCGAAGCTGACAGGGGGGCCTTCATCTTCCACCCCAATGGCGCGAGATGGAGCGCTGGGAAGGCAAGGTCACGAATGGACTCGAAAGAAGCAGATGCGAGTCACTCCGTCGCGAGACCGTTGAGGTCGAACAATGCACGCAAGGGGAACGCGAGACGCGCGCCATCGAGCGCGATCAGTGCGAGCCCAGGCGGAGTGGCGGGCCGGTTATCGGCGGAGGCATTCGACATCGATGGCATCGAGCACCTCCTTGTGCGCGACGAGCTCGAGCCTGCATGCAATCCCCGCCTGTGCTTGCGAGACGCGGACTATGGCCGGCTGAGCTCTGGCATGTATCAGCGACAATATTCCATTTTCCCGAACTACACCTCTAGGAATGCATCTGGCGCCAACGTTGTCGCCAACATGACCGCATTGATGTTTTCATGCCCGGTCCAGCTCTTTGCCATCCTATTCTCTTCCTTCATCCAGAACGCCTCGATGCGGTTGGCCAGATGCTCGTACGACTTCAGCTTCTCCCCCTCTTGTAACAAACGCTCCCGGTTCTTGAATGTCGTCTGACCAATCCCGTCTACCTGCCGACCTATCAGCCCGACAGCGTGCAGCCCCGTCGCCATTCCCAGTTCGCGGAACGCCAGGCGCGCACGGGCCGGGCACGACAGCTCATCCACGTCGTAGAAGCCCAGGCTGGCGCCAGCAGCGTCGGCTCAGACTCTGCGTCTCCACGAGCGACCAGCTGCGCAAGGCGCGATGCGTCGAGCAGAAGCCCACCGATCCCTAGCGAGTCCTCGGTCGCCGACACACCTTTGGCGCACATCCTTGCTGCATCCGCCAGCTCCGGACTGAGATCGAGCGCGGGATCGGCCAGTGCGGCCTCTCGAGCCGCGACGCGGAGAGCCGAATACGTGACGAGAGCGTCCAGCGCATCGTGCTGACCCGTCGACGAGACAAGTGGTCTGGAAAGATCGACGCTCATCTTCCAGTACATGCGCGTACCCCCGGAGTGCGTGAAGCGCGGGTGAACGGCCTTTGCGAGCTCGATGGCCCAGACGAGGTATTGAGTTTCACCCGTCGCGCGGGCCATGGATGCGAGCGCATGCATCCATTTGGTCAGGTAGTGGAAGTATTGACCTGGGTGGACGTTGGTGAGTGTGTCGTACTGAAGGTCATTGAACGGTATGCGTACCGTCTTGGTCCCACTCGAGCTCGCGATCGGGCGGCTCGCCTGCCTGACGCTCAGAGAGAGGCTTGCCGATACGCATACCCCCGCGCGTAGGATGCGCCGCGCCCTCCTCTTCGGATAGCCCGCTAAGCCATCCCCTCCGAGCATCGTCCGGACGGTGTCTTCCTAGTGTATGGTGCACTTGATCGACGAGCTTGCGAGCGAGTGTCAGATATTCCCCGTTCTCTCCTCGACCTTGTTGGTGCAGTGTGATGAGGTTGCAGACGGCGAACGCGTCCGTCCAGAGGTAGCGGCGAGGCGTGGCGGACGGCGGCTCGAGACCCGTGCGTGCGACGAGGGCGCGCATGAACTGCTCAGCTTGCTGATACTTTGACATGACAGGTAAAACGTTGGGCGGCTATGCGTAGCAGGACGGTGGCGAGAACTGAGTGCGGACGTCCTGGTTGTCGCCTTCTGGAGCGAAGACGCAAAGGTGAAGTCATGGCAAAGACACGTGTGCAAGTCAGTCCCTTCATGGGTCGATCCATAAGAGATTGAGAGGGAGAGCACGGGACACTTCGAAGGAACAATACACCTTCCATATAGACCTGCGTGTCGCAGGTGATCATGAGAGCAAGTCTGTTCATTGAGAGAGGTCTGAGAACTTTTTGGAAAAACCGTATATTGTGACTGACAAGAGGAAATGGAGAGGAGGGATGAGGGTCTCGTTGCGAGAATCGAGCGGGAACATGAACGTTGGGAGGAAGAAGGAAGAAATGATGGCTTGTCGCGTGCGCGCCATGTTGTTGATGTGCGGACACGTGCCACGCTGATTTCATTTGTTTGTTCCTTCCTTGATGGCGACGCGCTCTCTAGTCAAGTATAAGCTCGTGTTCTTCTCTCCATCCGCGTATACGCAAGGCGTGCTTCACCAGCTATTCGCGCGATTTCCTGACACAGTCGGGAAGGAAGGCTTGTACCGCGGGTGCGCCTTTGTTAGTCGAGGGACAGGTATTTCCCAACGTTTGTCTCCATTACGACAGGTCTTCTGACCTTGGTTACTTCCAAAAGGTCAATTCGTCCCTCAGGAAGGCGCGTCGCCCGCCATAGGCGCGGTTGGTCAGGCAGAGACTGTCGAGGAGGACCGCGTCGAGATCAGCGTGCGCGTCCCGGAGCCCGCCGCGATGGCAGAGGTTCTGGACACTCTCAAGTCAGCTCACCCTTATGAGGAGGTCGTGTACGACATATACAAGACAGAAGCATTCTGATCAATTCATGTCTATCTGCACGAGTCCGTCACCAGGTCGGGACTTGTCGCGCTCCTCGATGTTTGTTGACGTATAGAAACAGGCTTCTGGATCGACGTTTTAGCCTTAGCATGAGAAAGACATCGACACTTCGGCAGTGTTATCCTCTGTTCAGGCGTCAGCAGGTTTCGCCGCTCGTCCGGGGGACTAAGGGAACTACGGGTAACACTGTAACTTTGCCTTGTCTTGTCTGTACAGGCGGATCATCGCTAACAAGGAGGGATGGCGAAAACAACGAGGAACAATTGCATAGTGCGTGGTCGATAAATTACGAGGATACAACATGAGGCTAACACAAGGAAGATCACGATACAGTACATGTGATAAATGCGAGTACAGCAGGTCCCATCGATGACAACGAGGGAGGTCTGCGCCCTGCCCTGGGGTGGCAGGGAGTAATATGCCCACGTCGCCCATAGCGAACGTGGCGCTAGCTTCGGAGTGGGAATGGCGAAGCCGAGCCAGACGGAGCTGACGGCCTGCGACGAGAACATCAGCGAGCTCCGGCAGAGGCGGGCTAGAGAATCCTGCAGACGGTTTGTCAGACGCTCATCAACATCGGAGGGGTAGGCCCGGATGGCGCGGATGTATACCACTCCTCACCTCTGCAGTTGCGCGCCAAGGCTCGTAAACCTGGTGAGGACGTAGTACGCAGACGCGGCGGCGGCCGTGATCGCGAGCGCGCTCGTCGTCCAGAGCGTGCCAGTCGCCTTCTTGCGGTCTACCGAACCGGGCAGGCCCCAGACGTCAGAGTCCGTGAGGTCCGGGTGCGTGTAGATCCTGCTGCAGCCGCGCATAGTGACGGGTCGTGGATGTGGTCGTAGGTTGAGGATGGCGAGGGTGTCGCGGGAGAACTGGACTCAGATCTACAAAGGGGCGGCGCCTTTATGCAGAGGTCGAGGTGCGTAATGGGGATATCTGCACGACTAGTGTCAACTGATACCAATCCACCAGTCCGGATCCAGCTCGCTGCCGAGGCTCACAGCAATGTCCGACAGGGAGACAGGAAGGGGTACGACGGCGGCGAAGGAGGAGGCGGGGGCGCGTCTATTACTGCAAGTAGCAGTCGCAGCGGCCGCTATTATATGGAGTCCTGTCGGTTCAGCCGCGCCGCCATACAGAAGCCGGCGAGCTTGGGCGGCGTGCTGATCGGAGCGTGTCGGTGCGGGGGCGTGCTCAGGCTGAGACTTCCATTTGATTGGCAGACAGGTCTCTCTGGCGCTCGTGCAGGCCCTTAGCCGCGCAAGGGAAAGCGCGCTAGTAGGTTTATCATGCGCGCATTCCGCTAATCAGCGGTGGGATCAGTACCCATCAGCGAGATCGCGTACTAGCGACGCGCAGGGTGTACGTACGATGGCTAGCAAGCTAAGCTATCCGTATATTCATGGCCATCGGTGTTTCGCTCGCGGGACGCTTGACTCCGATCCCGGTCTCGAAGGTTAGTTGAACGCATAACGCTCAAGGAACACAGACGGAATTGTATGACCCCGCTACGGCAAGTATCTGCGCAGCTCAGTGGGTAGGAAGTTTGTATCGCTGCGTGCCGTTGATTGCGTTAGAACCAGACAGCAAGACGAGTGCTTGCATTAGATTTCTGGATATCCGCAATTGCAGCAATCACCCGTCGGCCGGTTAGCTCAGTTGGTTAGAGCGTGGTGCTAATAACGCCAAGGTCGCGGGTTCGACCCCCGTACGGGCCATTATTGCTTTCAAGCGGTATGTTTTTTGCCTGGTGGTTCGGTCGCACTCTGGCAGTATACCGCTTTCGTATGTCCGTCGCCTGCACCTTCCTTGACTTTTGACACCTTTAATTTCAGCTTCCTGGCGGGATCCTGAGTGTAGGTAGGCAATGGTATCGCGCGTAAGTCTTAAACAATGCAGTGTATATTGTGTGTATGTATGCTGATGGTGTCTCGAACCAAACGAGAGACAATGCGGAGTGTACTAAGTGTGCCATTATACGCAACAATGTGACGAAACAATTAGTTACGGTGTGAACATAGTATCATACTTATATGCAAGCAAGCGCGCGAGGGAGCGTCCGCACCAGGGGGGCCGCTCGACGCGCAGGTCAGCGCAGCTGTCGGGCGTAGTCCAGCCGACTCTCGTCCTCGAGCTTGCGCTTCTCGCCGGACGTTCGCGGGAAGACCAGCCAGAACCGCAACGTCTGGTCCCGCCCTCCCGCGCCCGTCACAATCGACTGTCCGTCCGGGGACATCGACAAGTAAAGCGGTCTGGCGGAAGGACGTCAACAAGGTTGCAAAGGTATAACGCATGTAAGGATACCCACCGTTCGATATGCCCGGGCAAATTCGCGATCATCTCCAAGCTCGGGTACTTCCACACGCAGATCGGGTTCGGGCCTCCGCGGTACGCGCAGCGATGCGTAGACACGATTTCCCGCGTCGTAGGCGAGTAGACGAGGCCGCAGACTTGACAGCCGGTGTCGACGGTCTGAAGGAGATCGCCCGTGGTGCAATTCCACCACCGGATGCTCTGGTCATTCGAGCCGCCGCCTGAGGCGAGAATACCGCGCTCGTGGGGGTCCCAGGCAAGAGCCTTCACCGCTGCGGTGTGTGAGTGGAACTTGAAGAGGTAGTCCGAGGAAGCGGCTGGTACTGTCTGTCAGAGCAGCAACACAACATACCCATAGTTCAACGTACCGTCACTGATGCTCGACGTGCTGGAACCAAAAGTAGTCAGATCTTCCAAGCTCCTGTCAACGATGCCCCTCGCCACGTTTCCGATAGTGACATCGTTGTCACCTATCGAGCGAACCCGAGTCCGTGGACGCTGAGACCCTCGCAGATCCCAGATGATGACCTTATTGTCATTCCCTCCACTGGCCAGCAAGCCGTCAACGCCACCGAGGTTGCCCAAGGCTAAATCAGCCGACGTCGACGCCCCGTTGCTCCACTGAATACCGCAAACCTCTTGCTTGTGACCGGTCGAGATGTGTACGGGTCCCCGATTGTCCTGACGCACGTCCCGATGATGAATCTGACGATCGCGCGAGCCAGACGACAGCAGGTCCCCATTCCATGCAAGGCAGCCAATCTTGTATTCGTGCGCGCCCGTGTACATGCGTATCATGGTGAGCTTCACAGCGTCGAAGAGGTACAGCCGCCCGGACTCGGTTCCGACGCTTAGCGTCGTGCCACGTTGATCCCAGCGCAGGCTGGTCACCAAGTCGTGCGGCTTGTGCGTATGGGCGTCGAAGACGCGCTTCGCCTCGAACGAGTTGCCGCTGCATACGTAGACCGTGCTGCCGAGCGCCACGGCGATTATATTTCGCGCGCTCCAGTCGAGGAGGTTCAAGTAGAAATCGTCCTCCAGATCGGGTGCGCTGAGTACGCGGTACGGCGCCTTGCTGATCTGGCGGACGTTGGGATGGGGGGCTTGCAGGATGGCATGCGTGGCGGCGCCGATCGGGGAGGCAAAGTACGAATCTGGGACATCAAGCGCGTTCTCCCCTTCCGGTCGTCTATGCACGGAGTCCCGTGAGGGTGTGGCGTACGCGAGCAGATTCGTCCGCCGTCTTGCCGTCGCGGGGGAGTAGCTCTTCGGACTTGAGGTCGATGGGGATAGTTCGGCGAGCGCCTCCGTGTGCAACACGGAGTCAAATATCGATCGGGCTTGTTCTGTGCTTGATATCAGCGGCCCACTCCCTGTGGCATAACTTCACCACGCACCTTTCCTGGCGTCCGAGTCCGCTGGGATAAAGCTGTGGCGCTTCTTCAACTTCGGTTTCGGCTTCCTGTTCTCCTCGTCCTCCATGAGGTTGTAGAATAGCCCGAAGTCGTCCGCCTCGCGGGATGAGATGAATCGGTCGCCATAGTCCTTGGACGTGCTCGGACCTGGGGTCTTGGGTGTCTCCGGTTGGAATGCTGGCTCGAGGGCCGGGGTAGAAAAGCTGTCTTTCTTCGGGGTGTTAGTGGCTGAAGCGGTCGAGTTCCCTAGCGGCGCGCGTTCGGAGGCGTCCGAGCGCGATAACTTAAGGCGTTTCGCAAATGTTGTGTTGGAGAAGTTTGACATAGAGCGCAAATGGCGGCGGGATTCAGCAATTCGCCCAACAGCAAGTTGAGGTGACGGTTGAGGACAAGCGCCGCCACGGCCGC
Source organism: Schizophyllum commune H4-8 (assembly GCF_000143185.2). Taxonomy (NCBI): domain Eukaryota; kingdom Fungi; phylum Basidiomycota; class Agaricomycetes; order Agaricales; family Schizophyllaceae; genus Schizophyllum; species Schizophyllum commune. Next base: position 389,826 of record NW_026089545.1, on the reverse strand, counting down.
CCAGCAGCACTTTCGGCGACGTGTCACGTGGCCGCAAATTATGGCGTCACGCTTCTGTGGCGTGTGACACATTGTTCTCTTTTTCAACCTTCACTCTCCCGTCCGCTCTGGACCGCTACCGGTCTATTTCAAGTGCTGAAGGACTGGGTACCTACTGTGTCATCTCACAAATTTCATCGGAGGCTATGAAACGCTTCCAAAGGAGACGTAAAGCTCACGAAGATTAACAAAGGCTCACAAACGTGGTCCTGCCTTCTACAGGACTGACTTGTCTAGCTCTCTTCCCTACCAGTCCATGACCTGCACCTCGTCTTCGTTCCTTTCTACGACTTGCTCTTGGCGTGTCACTAGTTTGGTCCCTCGAAAATGTCTCTATGAATAATCAGCTGCGTCCTGGCTCGCGCTGTCTCGGATGCCCTTCTCCTTTTGCAACACCAGATTTACTCCCGCTCCCGAGAATACCGATGCTGCGCTAGAGACTTTTTTCGCAAGACTATCTCAAATAGCAGGGAGAATAACTAGGGATCTCGAACGCTGCCTCTCTCCTTACACGCTGCTTCTCTCTTCACACCATGTACGCGTCTTCTCCTTTGTTTATGGCGACCAGCAAGACATCTTCGAGCGTTGGGACGAGCGGGCATGGAGACGAGGGCTTCGGGCTGCCTCAGAGGCGGAAGACTTTCTCTGTCAGGGTTAGTATGATAGGCGTAGCTGTCACCCCTTAGCTCATTGCACCTGCAGAAGACACGCCTTTTGAACGGTGATCGCATGAATCGCGCATTTACTACGGACGATGTACGTGTTCCACTCTCCTCGTCGCATTTACGCGTCATAACATCCCTTCAGGTTCAAAGCTACCCATCTTCGTCCAAGACGTTCTATCCCGAGCCCACGATGAAGCGTCAGAAGAGCGACCTGCGTTCAGTGGGACATGCGCTGCGCAACCTCCTACCTATACGACGTGCAGCCTCCGAGGCGCAAACCCAGCAAACGACAAAGCCATGCACGCGCTCCGCCTCTGACTCGCGCTGGCAAACGCGGAAACAGCATACTCGCAAGATTTCCCTCGCGTCGCTGGCATCCACCTTCCTTCCTTCTAAGGACGTATCGCTCCCCTTACGATACTCCCCAGAGACCTACGAGCCAGAATCGCCTCCGGCCGACCGAGAATCTCCGCGCATCCGCCTCCGAAGCGGCTCTTTCTTTGGGCGCATGTCATCTGGCAACACCTCGAGAAGGAGAAATAGGCTGTCCATGCTCAGCAATTCGACCAACTCAAGCGGGAAGAAGAGTGATCAGGACGATTCGGACAGCTGGCGACGGAGCTCGTTTGTTGTTCACGACGAAGACGACGATGATGATCCTTTCCGTCCGCCCACGCCTTCGTATCTTCGTGACCCTGCATCTGCGCCTGCTTCAATACGAGGTTCGGTGAGTTCAGTCTTATTCAAGATGCTGGTGCATCAGCTCATCCTTCTTGCAGGCTGTCCAAATATCTGGCCCTAAACCATCGTCCATACACAGACACTATAGCACAGGGACGTGTTGATACTTCTTGCCAGCCTATATTCCTCTCCGCGTCGCTGTATACTACTATAGAGACATGATAAAGACATGATGTGTGCGATCCCTCCACAATATCGATTATTCTTCCCGAGCACTCAGGCTAGGTGGCGTGGGAATTCGCCTTCTCCCGTCTTATCGCCCGCACTCATCTCGCAAGTCCGGATGTCACGTCGGTGCAAGTCCTCGGGCGCTCGTACTTCATGTGTCCGACCTTGCCCATTTCCCTCTGTATCCTGTTTACGAAGTCGGACACAAACACCTCCCGAACCTCCCGAAATACACTGAGGTCGGTTCAGGCCTCTCCCCGACAACTCCACCCATGCAACCCATGCTCCTCTCCACCTTCGATCTAGCTTCTCCCTTCGTTCCGCGTCGCCCTCACCTTCGCGCAAGGTACCACCTGCCAAAGCCTACGATCCGAGGACGCACGTTATCCTCCGAGGAGAGCATGCGGTCACCTGCGCGATAAGGTGCTAATCATCCACCAAACGCGTCGCGCATCGCGTCCGCCTTATGACCTCGCGGGGCATATATATAAGGACCTGTATGGGGTGGAGGGTCGCTGCTTCCCCTGCCCGACATGGTCTCTGCGTGGCTAGCTCTCACAGTCGCGGTGTTTGCCCGGGGCGCGCTGGGGTGCGGCGAGGGGCATGACCATGAACACACACGGCGCGCGTACCCGACGACGAAGCTGCGGCCTCCGTCGCGTCCTCTGGAATGGGGCGACTTCAACGTCCTGCACACGACGGACACGCACGGATGGCTCCTGGGCCACCAGAAGGAGAGCTGGCCTGAACCGAACTACAGGTGCGTACGCACTGCTAGCGCGATCGAGGGGGGGAACTCATGACGCGACGCGTCTACGTAGTGGAGACCTGGGCGACTTCGCGAGCTTCGTGGCGCACATGAAGAAGATTGCGGAGGAGAAGGATGTGGATCTGCTGCTCGTGGACTCGGGGGATCTTCACGATGGAACGGGCCTCAGCGACGGATACCCACCAGGCAGCGTGGATGCTCACGACGTACGTGCTCCCCTTCTTTGCGGTGATCATGGCCTAACCCCACGCGTCGCAGACCAATGAGTTCCTCAAGAAAATTCCTTACGACGTCATGGCGATTGGGAAGTACGTAGCGGCAAGCTATCCCAGAGTTCCCTGCGACTAACGTCCCCACCTTTAGTCACGAACTGTACATCTATGAGAACACTCTCGACATGTACAACAACTTCGCCCCCGACCTCAACGGCCGCTACTTGTCCAGCAATGCGAACATCACGGTCCTTGGCGAGAACAACGAGACCATCAACGTCCCAGTCGGAGGTGCATATGAACCGACCCTTGGCGTAGCTGCTGCCTATGCTCATGCTCCCGTCAGAGCGCTTTACGAAGTTCACGACCCGCAAAGGGCGGAAGGTCACCTCTTTCGGTGTCCTTTTCGATTTCACCGGCAACGACGACAACACGACCGTGCAAAAGGTCGAGGACATGGTCAAGGAGAGCTGGGTAAGCTCCCGAACTTGTACCACGTACGGCTCCTGAACTGACACATTGCCAGTTCCTCGACGCCATTCAGGAGGAGCCCGACGTGTTCTTGCTTGTCGGTCACATGCCCGTGAGGGAGGACAACTGTCAGTCGTGACTTCAACCGCTGTGTCCGTGTTGCTCATTCTTCTTCAGGGCCCCTCGTATTCGACGCTATCCGTAAGGTCCATCCCACCACGCCTGTCCTCATCTTTGGTGGGCATACGCACATTCGCGATTGTGTTCAGCTCGATGGCCGGTCAATGGCTCTGGAGAGCGGTCGCTACATGGAAACGCTTGGCTGGATGTCTGCGAACCTGAATGGGAGCGACGACGGCAACATCACCTTCAGCCGGCGCTACCTCGACCCCAACCGCGTCACGTACCAATTCCACACCCTCACCTCGAACCACACCTTCGACACCGAGGATGGCACGAACATCACGCAAGGCCTGCTCGATCTCGCTCAGCGTTTTGACCTCGACTACCTCTTCGGCACCGCGCCCATGGACTACACCATCAACCGCGTCCCCTACCCCTCCAACAACTCCTTCCCCTACCTCTATATCGCCGAAGCCACCCCAGCCGTCCTTAGCGCGAACAACACCGCGAACAGCTCCCGCCCCGCGCTCTTCCTCACGAACTCCGGCTCGCAGCGCTTTGACCTCTACAAGGGCCCCTTCACCAAGAACGACCAGCTGACGTCGAGCCCGTTTGTGGACAAGTGGCTGTATATGCCCGAGGTTGAGTACGGGGTGGCGAAGCAGGTGCTGGATGCGATGAATAATGAGGGGGCGGATAATAAGAGGCGGGGGTTGGACGAGAGGGAGTACGACCGCGCAACCTTTGGGCTGGGGAGGGATACGGAGGTGGACAAGCGCTACAGGGCGTGGGTGCGGGAGATGGAGGCACTGGTGCGGGAGGAGAGGGAGCGCGAGATGCGGAGGGAGGTCGAGCATCATGGGCATCATGGTCATGGTCATGGTCACGCTGAGAAAAGCATTGGCTATGTGACGCGCGATGTAAGTTCGCTGCTCTTGCGTACCTTACATTTACTAACCGCTCCTCTGCAGAACTGCCCCGGCACTGGCGACGACACCGAGCACGAGCCACTCGAGAGCTACGAGCTCCCGGACTTCATCCAGTCCAATGTCACCGTCAACGGCACCGCGTTCGATGGCATCTCCGACGACACACTCATCGACTTCGTCTTCGTCGACTTCATCGACGACCAGATTGTGGACACGCTCAATAGCATCTCGGGCGAGGAGAAGTTCACCGTGGACGATTTGGCGGTGTACAGCCCGGTGTTGACGAACGAGCTGCTGGGGATTTACGCGCAGTTGGCGTGGAATTAGGGTAGCCAAGTGCTTTGAACATTGCATGTGTCTGCGTTCCTTGTGACTTTATAACTTCTGTTTCACGAGATATGAATCTTCACGAGTCTGGACAGTCGACTGAAGGAAAGGGCAGGGCGTTATTCGTCTTTTTTTTTTTTTCGTCTCTGCACTTTATTCACGCAGCAGGTATCTACATAGTACCAAGACGCGCTAGCCCACCGGTGGGCACCTCCGCTTTATGCTCCATAGAGGGCGTTATTCGTCGCATGTCACAAACAATTCGACTTTTGTGCACGTGATCCGGCAAACCGGCCCGCCTCTTCGGCGCTTATTCTCAGTGTCGCGTTTGCTGTCTTTTCATTTCCCCACCACGATGTCCAAGAGACGGGTGACCTACTACTACGATCGTGCGCTCAACACCATGTCTCCTAAGGGCTTTAACTCACTGCGCCACAGCCGATGTTGGGGCATACACGTACGGCCTGGGCCACCCTATGAAGCCCCACAGGATACGGGTCGCGCACGAGCTGATATCTGCGTATGGGATGCTGGATAAGATGCATGTGCTGGTGCGTGATCGAGCTCTTTGAAGGGGAAACGAGATAGCTAACTTTGAGGCAGAAAGCGAAGCGCGCCACTCCCGAACGGATGACCGCGTTCCATACCGACGAATACGTCGACTTCCTCAACAAGGTGTCGCCAGAGACAGTGCGGGAGCTCACGTATAACGGGTCTAGATGTGCGTTCTCGTATGCCCTTCCGCAGATTATACCCCCTAACCTCTACTCCCCCAGTCCTTGTCGGTGACGACAACCCCGCCTTCGAGGGCGTCTTCGAGTACTGCCAGACATCAGCGGGGGGCTCAATAGGTGCGTCCCCACAGCCATCCTTCCTCCCTTGCACGGCTCACTCTACCCTGCTAGCCGCCGCGAACCGCATCGCGTCCGGCGCGACCGACATCGCGATCAACTGGGCCGGCGGCCTGCACCACGCCAAGAAGCGCGAGGCGTCCGGCTTCTGCTACATCAACGACATCGTCCTCGGAATCATCGAGCTCCTGCGCACCTACCCACGCGTCCTCTACGTCGACATCGACTGCCACCACGGAGATGGCGTCGAGGAGGCGTTCTACACGACGGATCGCGTCATGACGTGCAGCTTCCACAAGTATGGGGAGTACTTTCCGGGGACGGGCACGCAGGAGGACACGGGTGTGGGGCGGGGGACGGGCTACGCGGTGAATGTGCCGTTCAAGGACGGGTTGACGGACGAGTCGCTGGCGAGCGTGTTCGAGCCGGTGCGTGGTGACGAAGTGTGTTGTCGAGGCTTGCTTCTTACCGTGACGTCTCCCAGATCATCGACAAGATCCTCGAAGTCTTCCAGCCGTCCGCAGTGGTCCTGCAATGCGGTTCCGACTCCCTTTCTGGCGACAAGCTCGGTTGCTTCAACCTCACCATGCAGGGTCACGCGCACTGCGTGCAGTTCCTCCGCTCGAAGAACATCCCCCTCATCCTTCTCGGCGGCGGCGGTTACACCGTGAAGAATGTCGGTCGAACATGGGCCTACGAGACTGCCTGCGCGCTGGGTATCGAGGACACCATCGACCCGAACTTGCCATGGAACGAGTACTTCGAGTGGTTCGGGCCGCGGTACCGGTTGGAGGTAGTGGCGAGCAATATGGAGGACCTGAATGTCAAGGAGGGGTCGCTGGAGACCGTCAAGAATATCGCGCTGAAGAACTTGAATGCCATCAAGGGGCCACCGTCGGTTCAAATGCAGGACGTGCCGCGGCAACCTTTGGGAGACCACCTAAAGACCAAACGAACTGAAGACGAAGAAGACGACGAGCGGGACAACCTGGACAGGAGGCTAGCGCGTACGTACCTTCGCTCCCTTGTTATTCCGCTCACCTTCTTATCACCATCTGTTGCAGAACACGCCCGCTACGTCTACGACCTCCAGCAGTCCTCCATGGCATCCTCCTCCCAATCCGACTCCTCCTACGACTCAGACGACTCCGAGCAGCCGATCTCAACCTCCGTCCACCGCCGCGCCGCCGCGCAGAAGACCAAGCAGCGCATGTCCATCCGCACGAACCGTTACTTTGACGTGCCCGCCGAGCCCGAATATGCGCACTACGATTGCGGCGCGTTGCCGGGGAACAAAGCCAAGCGGCGGTTCTTCCGGATGGGCTCGCGGATGGAGGACGACATGGGGATGGGGGAGCGGATGCGGCCGAACGGGACGGTGAAGCTGTTTGATGTGCATTCGACGATGACGAACGGGGGGAGGACGCCGGAACGGGAGTGGGATAGGCATGAGGACGAGGATGAGTCGGATATGGATGTGGATGGGCCGTAGCTGCTTTTTCTGTGGGATGATATGCCAGTTGGTGCTGCTATTTTCCTGTACGTGTACTTTTATGTGCTATGGACTGGGATTTGTTTTCCGTGCACGGACACCGCGTGGAGACGCAAGCAGTGAGCGCAGGGAACATGGATATCGTCATGATTGTCGAAACAGCCTTGGGTTAAAAAGCACGAGGGGGACACGTTATGCCCATCGCCGTCACCCTTCCTCCTTCCGGCGTCCCTGTACAAAAGTATGGCCGCCTACCTGTCCATCTCATCTGGAGGACAGCAAGTCTCATAAAATCTCTCTGAACCCCACGATAACCCATCCAAAGCAGACCTTCAGGCTTTCCTTCCCGACCGTCAGCGAGCTTCCGATGGACGCCTTGGGCGAAGTCAGTCGGGAAGAAAATGCAAGCCATGAGGAAAAGCGCCTCGTCATCGAGGAAGAAACGAGCAAACAAAGGTGACAAACAAACAAGAGAAGTTCCGTCACTGGCAGTGGCGCACGTGTTGACACGATCACGAGCTTTCGGACAGCGCCGATCATCTTGACCAGCGCGTCCATGATGACCTTCTCCTCATGGTACGGACGCATACGTCCTCCACATCTCAAGAGGCTCTAATCCCTCGAAAAACCACGAAGACTGTCCGATGTCCTTCGGCAAGTCGGACGGCATCGGCTGCAATGAAGTGGCACACGAGGGAGAGGAGCAGGCTGCGTGCGTCCCCTCTTCAGATTCTATCATCCAGCAATTTCTCACCTATATATATCACAAAGGCTCTTTATCGATGGTCCAAACGGCAGAAAAACCAACGAGATGCTCATTTTCGCACATTTGTGGCGCATATACCCACCTCGACCCTTCCCCGATCCATTCTGGAGTACTCCCTCCTTTTATATGTCATCTTGTGTTATTCTAACGAGAGCTACCGTCCTTGCGGCTCATGATCAAGGCTCTTCAAGCCTGTCTCACAGGAGCGGAAACACCGTTTGCCACCTCACTTGTCGAGGGCGCGTATGTCACCGTCCCAACAAATTCTACGACGGCTGGAGGCCTCCCCTAAGTCGGTCAGCCGTTGTTGATGAGCGTCATTCTACCCTTTATATCTGCACGCCGTGATAGCGTGCTGCTCCGATACCTCTTCTCCTACGCTGCGCTTTTTGTCGGGCTCATGAATTTGATACGGACGTCGTGACGCTCTTTGCCCCTCCTCAGTCCTAGCTCTCTCTCTTTCCATCGATTGCCTCGACGACGGCGCTCTCCAACAATGTTCACATTGTGTGGCAGACGATCGGCCTGTACAAATATCAGGTGCGCCTGGCTCTGTCCTTTCGCTACTTACTACATCATTATTCCCTGGGGTCTGCCTTAGCTGACTTGCCCATCCAAGTAGTGTGTGGAGATCTATTGATCCAGTAACTTTATGAAGCAACGAGCAATAACAGTGTCAATCAATTGGTCGAATACGAAGCTCTCGCGCTACTGGGTCGCTGCGCTTGTCAATCAAAGGTTGCGTCATCTGAATTCATTCTTGAATTGCGCTGCTTTATGGTGCATGCTGATTCTGTTCGCAGGATACATTACACACCATCAGGACGTTTCCAGTGTCCTAAGGGCTATGATTATGGCGACCATTCATTGAGCTGACCAGGTGAGTCAGCTCCCTGCACCAGTTCTCCTACATTCCTCTTCATATATCCTCCCTCCCTTCGGTCGTCGGCGTGGTGCCCTTGTTCGACTTTGAAAGGACAAGTCAAACATGTTAGTCACCGTGACTCACGCCGAGGAGTCCCGACACGGCGGGCAGCGATCGCCGGGTCGGCGCTAGTCTCGGGACCCGACTCTAGTTTTACAGAAGAGTGACCGGCGCCACATGGACAATAGATCGGCCCGAGGCCTTTTCCTGACCACTTGCCGAGGTCGCTGCCGGGGGCTGTCCTACACGAGCCTCCATTCTGTTCTTGACCTTGAAGGCCACAAACACCAACTCTTCCCTGACCTCATCCACCACATCGCAACCTCCGCGTTGACAGAACGATTACCGCCTTCCAAGCGCATCTAGAACCCCTGGCGGAGAATTCAATTACAGTTTCCAGGTCCCGTTGACGGTTGCTCCCGGCACTAAATGTCTACGACCGCATGTGCGTGGCTGTGTTTCTCTTTCTTTCCCTCGATCTTTCACGCTGAGCACCGTCTTCAGCGCCAAGCGAAACTAGCACAGGCGAACCCGACGCCAGCACTTCCCCCACCATGTCGGATTCTGGTTCTGCGAGCACGGCTGCTCCTGATACGACGACCACCGATGCAGTGACCACGTCGGAGGAGACGACGACGCAGGAGCCGACGACCACGCAGGAGACCACGACGGAGGAGCCGCCGACGACCACGCAGGAGACCACGACGGAGCAGCCACCGACGACGACCCAGGAGACCACTACTCAGGGGCAGGACACGACGACGCAGCCGCCGATCAGCCAGCCGACGTCTCAGGCCACAACAGACAATACAGGGGGCGGCGACTCGACGAGCGCAGGAACCCCGGCGACGTCAGGCGGGAGTAGTGCGAGCAGCGACGCTTCCTCGTCTTCGTTCACCTCGACGCGGACGTCCGTGTTCCAAACCACGCTCGTCCAGACCTCCAACGGCCAGACCATCACCACCGTCTTCGAGACCACATCGTACGAGACGACGGCCCTGCCCACCTCTGGAGCGAGCGATGGGGACAACAGCGGCGGCAGCAAGTCGCACACGGGGGCGATCGTCGGAGGCGTCGTTGGCGGTGTCGCCGGTCTTGTGATCATCGCCGCGGCCATCTTCTTCCTCCTCCGATGGCGCCGCCGTCGCCAGGCCCTCGACGACTACTTTGACGGGAACTTCGACCCCGATCGCGTCGCTCGCCCATCCGGCACATTGCCTGACGTTCCCCTGGACGATGACGATGCTCCTGGGGGCGCGCGTGTGGGCGGGGCGACTATGATGGACAATGGAGCCGGCGTTGTTACGCCGTTCCTCTACAATCCCGCCGGACAACAACAACAACAGCAGCCCTACCACTCCCCTCCCCACAGCCCGCAACCCCCCTCGTCCGGTAGCCCCCCTCCCATGTCCATGTACGGCGGCACGTCGGAGGGCTATCACCCGAGTGTATACGCCGGCTCGCAGGCACCTATGATGCCGGGTGGTGCGTGGCCCGTTTCGCCCCCCTCACGTGCTCGAGCTTGACTGACCCCCGTTTTCAGCGGCGCCTGCGAACTACACACCGCCTCCGCCTTCCTCGACGTCTGGCCGGTCTTCTTACCCGTCGCAACCATCCGGTGTGCCCGGGGGCCCGGGCTATATCCCGAGTGCCAAGGAGCGTGAGGCGTACCCGCAGCGCTTTGAACTGGCGAACCCGGATCAGGGTGACGTCGGCGCGGGCATGGGCTTCACGGACCAAGATAGGCAACAGTACCTTGCGTCTGGGCCTTCTGGACGTGCGTTGAGTTCTTTGTCGTGTGCATTGCGTGAGGCTGACTGTCCCTGTCCTGCAGCTGCTCATCCTTCAGGCTCGGACGTTTTCGTGCACCGGGATGGCGGCCGTCTCGAACAAAACGAGATCCCGCCGACATACGATAGCGTCCCGCGAGACGAGCGCTAGAAGCACGCTGAAGGCGCACTCTGGACTTCATCTTGATCGTGCGCCGCTCTTCTGCGTGCTTCTCACCCTCATCTCGTACTCTCGCTCCCGCCATATTTAAAGAGCATGGCAGTGTTTCCTTGTGTACCTCTGTCCCTGTCTCTATCCACCTCCTCTGTCTATCCATCTCCTGTCCGTCTACCTCATCCACCTCCTCGCACCTCGCAACGGACTTCGGACACTAACAAATCCGCTGTGTGTACTTACTTACGACCTCGCTATGCATCCCATCCCCTTTCGAACCTTCGTGGTATCTACGCTCTTTGGACTTGTCGCCACCCTACAAGTTAGACTACTAATATCCTTATCATCTTCATGTTAGCCGGCACACCTGCCGTCGTACCGTCTCTCCCTCCTCCAGGTGTCTTGACCAATGTGAGATACAGCCGAATGTTGTCGAGTTTTGACTGCAAAAAAGCTTGCTGCGAGTGTTGAAGTAAAATACGGTAAGTAGCGTTCTTCCCATTTACAATGCGGGCATTCACAACTTTTCTACCAGCCCAGGCCAAAAGGAGGACTTGGAGAGAAATGCATTAAGGGGGAATCGAACCCCCGGCGGGTCGAGCTCGCTGCTCGAGTGGCAACGACCCAGGTTACCACTACCCCATTAATGCTTGAACAGTGGCAGGCTTCTTTCAATATCAGTAGACTGTGCCTTCTGGTATCGCCCATTGCTCGGAAAGTAACGTTCTTCGACCCATTTCTGTCAATATGTACCAGCTGTGGATAAAGGCCTAAGAGGGTTTACCACACGCTGTCGCTGACTGCCAAATGACTGCTGTGTTCGGCAACTACCGGCCCAGTGTCACGCTCGGGTTCGGAGTGACATGTTGGCGTCCTCCTTGTCGCTGCACCTGTTGATTCATCGGCATCCATGTTGCAGAGCCAACGATAGCGATGCAGAACTCCGAGATGTTCTACGTCTGGAAGGCATCGTTAAGAGCTCGGTCAGAAGGATCTGTTTTCACCTTCCCGAACGCTGCATCCAATCATCGAGCGCAGTCGCTGGCTGCTCGAACACCTCGCACATATGCCTACACGTCATCTTGGGGGCGACAGAACGGGAGATGAGTCCGTATATGTAGGACTACGCGAAGGAAGGAGAAAGATACTTACCATCCCGGACTCGCGTCTCGCCCGCTAAAAACATGAGCACTCATATCTCTTCTACCGTCTACCTCGTCTCCGGCGCGACTCGTGGGATAGGTCAGCAGCTTCAACATCTCCAAGGGTGCTAGCTCGCTGATTCATCTCACTTCACTAGGCCTCGCGTTTGTGACCTTGCTAGCAGAGCGCCCGGACACGATCGTCTTCGCCGGAGCTCGTGACCCCGCCACCGCATCAAACCTGCAAGCACTCGCCAAGAAGCACCCTAACAATGTCTTCATTGTAGAGCTCAAGGCGAGCGACGTGGAGGGGAACACTCGCGCCATCGAGCAGATCCGCCAAAATGCCGGTCGGTTGGACGTCGTGATCGCTAATGCTGGTAAGTTCGCGGCGCCGGCGAGTGGAAGGAATGAGCTGTCTGACGCCGAACTCGCATAGCTATCCAACAAAACATGGAACCTCTCGTGAACGTGACGCTCGACACGATGCGCGAGCACTACGACGTGAGTTCGCCCAATCCTCTCCACCTCTTTCCCTTCGCCTTTTCCTCTCCCTCTCCCTCGCCTCCTCACCTCTCCCTCTCTCTACCCTCTCTCCCACTCACCTCCCCCTAGACGAACGTCATCGGCACCCTCGTCCTCTTCCAAGCCGCCTACCCGCTCCTGAAGACCTCCCCCACCCACAAATTCATCGTCATGGGCGCGAAAGGCGGCAGCATCACCAACGGGCCCGAGTACGGGATCCTGGTCGGCGCGTATGGCTGCACGAAGGCCGCGGTGCACTATTTGGCGAAGAAGCTGCAGTTTGAGAATGAGGATTTTGGTGAGTTTGGCGTGTTGGGTTTTCTTAATGCGATTCGAGGTTCTTGATTCGATTCGAGGAGGTGGACGTCGTACGGAAACAAAGCTGTTACTGACGCACCTGCAGTGATATTCCCCATCTGCCCGGGCGCGGTGGATACGGATATGTGTAAGCCCTGTGGTAGCGCTTGAAGGGAGGCGGATGCGATGCTGACTACTTGTCAACAGTCCGCTACGCCCAGGAGCGCGACTCCCGATTCGCGCAAGTGAAGGGCGCCGCGCCTGAGGAGGCCGCTGCCAGCATTTTGAAGATCGTCGACAACGCAACGAGAGAGAACGCGGGAGGGAAGTTCATGGACGTGTCTGGAGGAATTAATGATTGGTAGAGGAAGATGGTGTATTATAATGCCCGAAGGTGCGAGACGATGTACAACTACTTGCAGAGCAAGATGATACAGTTCGGCGAGTCGAGGCTTCTGACAAAGATGAGTTCCAAGACGTGAGCACTCGCGCTTGTCTCGGTCTCCATACGACTGAGGATCCCGTTCGGACTTCGCCATCCGCGCCCAGTCACTAAGCTTCGACCTTGATCAACGATCGTGCCTCGATAAGGCGCGTTCGAAGGCGCAGCGCATGGAAATCCACAATTTGTCACGCAGGTGAAAGCTCGCCGAGAGCGACACCCCCATCAGTGTCGAGTCCTCGAGCTCATCCGGCCATGTCGCATCTGTGCCTCCTGCTCCGCGTATACATGAAGGGGCACAGGTCGTGCGCTTGGGATCTCAGAAGAAGCGGTAGGACAGGTCAGCCGCGTTCACTTCGCAGATCGAAGCAGAGAGGTTTGGGGATATAAGACGGCGTGCAGTAAGCTCCCGCCTACCAACCTTTCCACCATGACCACCTCGTCGACTACCTCGTCTCGAGCTCCACTCGAGGTTTCGGTAAGGGCACTAGGCTTTTTTTAGGCATCAGTACACCGAACCTGCTGCACATCGCTCAGAAAGTACCATTCGTCGGCCCATGCCCGTCGATATATTCCAGCCTCGAATGATACCCAAGCTCACCATACGTTGTCGCCGACTGCCTACTGACTGCTTCAAGTGTTTTCGGTAACTAAATACCGGTGAGCCTCACCCAGTGTCACGCTCCGATTCGGGTGTGACATGTTGGCGTCCTCCCTCGTCGCCGCACCTGCAGCGTGTGGAACCATGCTAACCTAGGGGATGGGCGAGCCCGAAAGTGACGCGTACAGTCGGCATTGCTGGTAGCTCGGTCGAAAAGGTTTGGCGACGCTGGTTGACCAAACGCAGCGTCCAATCACGAAGCACAGTCTGGCGCTGCTCGACTGCTTCGCATATGTGCGTACGCGTCATCTTGGAGGTGACAACCCGAAAGATGATCCTATATAAGTAGTAAGATCAAGCGAAGGAAGAAGCAGGGCACCTGGTATCTCAAACTCGCGCTTCCCACCTAATCATCATGAGCACTCAAACCTCCTCAATCGTCTACCTCGTCTCTGGCGCGACTCGTGGGATAGGTTAGCAATCTCAACTTCTACAAGTATGCTACCTCGCTTATCCCTCTCACTCTGCCAGGCCTCGCTTTCGTATCCTTGTTGGCTGAACGCCCGAACACGATCGTTTTCGCCGGCGCTCGCGATCCCGCCACGGCGTCCGACCTGCAGGCAGTCGCCGCAAAGCATCCCGACAATGTCTTCGTAGTCGAACTGAAGGCGTGTGACCAAGCAGGGAACACCCGCGCCGTCGAGCAGATCCGCCAGAAGACTGGCCGCCTGGACGTCGTTATCGCGAACGCTGGTAAGCCCGTGCTTTCAAGGCGTGCTGACGACGCTTGCTTACGACTACCTACGATTTCCCCAGCCATCGCCAACAGCCTGAAGCTCCTTGTAGACGAGACACCAGAGGCTATGCGCGAGCACTTTGATGTGGGTGTCAATTGCTTTCATGCAGACGGCCGTTATGCTCACCGCCGTCCCAGGTCAACGTCGTCGGCACCCTCGTCCTCTTCCAAGCCGCATACCCACTCATGAAGGCCTCCCCAACTCGGAAATTCGTCGTCATGGGCGCGAAGGGCGGCAGCATCACCAACGGCCCCGAGTTCGGTGTCCTCGTCAACGCGTACTGCTGCTCGAAGGCAGCAGTGCACTACATGACGAAGAAACTGCAGCTCGAGAACGAGGACTTTGGTCAGTGATGCGCGCAGGGTGGTGCGAGCTGACGCGACGAGGTCCGCCAGTGATATTCCCCATATGCCCAGGTGCCGTGGATACCGATATGCGTGAGTGCTATAGCAGGAAATGGCAGAGATTGTGAGCAACTGACAGGTTATGACAGTCCGCTATGCTCAAGAGCGCGATCCGCGGTTCGGCAACGCAAAGGGAGCAGCGCCGGAAGAGGTCGCTGCAAGCATCCTACAAATTGTCGACAACGCAACGAGAGAGAACGCGGGAGGGAAGTTCATGGACGTGTCCGGAGCCGTCAATGCTTGGTAGAGGGAAAGATGATGTATCATAACGCCTGAAGGTACGAGACCATGTACATCTACTCTCAGACCGTGGTCTTATAGTGCATCGGCTGAAGATGATCCTGCTGAGAGCTTTCGACCACCTCAGGTCGCGGTCACTCGCGCTTAACTTCGTTCGGTAAAATTGGAGTTCCCCCTCGAGCGTCGACGCCGCCTGGGCCCAGACACTTGATGCCAGCTTGGTTCAGCATCGTGTCTCGAGAAGATGCAGTGCATGCAGGAAGAGACCTTCTGGGTGCGCCCCTCACAAGCGCCAAGTCCCCGAGCTCATCGGGCGATGGCGCATCAGTGCCTCCTGCTTCTCATATTCAGGAAGAAGTCCGTACAAGTAGTGTGGCAGCTATGAAACCAGCGATGTATAAATCTCATCAAGCTCGCGCCTAGGAGTCTCGACCACAGCCATCGTCTACCTCGTCTCGGGCCCCCGCCGAGGTAATGGTGAGTGCCTCGCTGGCCGCATTGACACAGTCGCGCTCACCAGACGTCTCGCCCGTTCTCGTCAAACGCTTGCCGCCTCCGGGGTGGCCTTTCCCTCACCCTCGTTTATTGCTTCCTCTCCCCTTTCAGGCCTCTCCCTCGTACCCTTTCCCGGCAACTTGGAGATGTTCAGCTTTCCGTGGGTAGAATATTTTCTGCGTGCATTCGTAGGCAGTCAAGAGGGGTAGAAAAATTTATTGGAAGCTACATATGAGGTACATTACAAGCGGTAGACTCTACACAACTGGGTTACTACGGCGAACGGAAGCCAATTCACATGGTCGAGCGGGGTCGGCATCGCCGACGTACACAAGGCCGTCATCGTGGAGTGCGAAGCAGGGCTTAGTGGTGCCTACGCAGTAGCGCTTCGGGCGGGCGAGTGTGGTGCGGAGGAGGCCCGAACACGAGATGGAATGGACAATCGGGGCCGGGGCGATTGGCGGGAACATGGCGGACACGCTCGCTCGAGGACGACGCGGTAGCCGATGCCAACGACACAGTGCTGTCAGCCGGGTGGTCCTGCATAGCATCATCAGTATCGGCGAGAAGGACGATTTGAGGGAATCAGAGGACCGCATACCTTTTCACTTCACTCCTCGCCGAAAATTTCGCGCTCCCACGTAGACAGTGCCTCCTTGTACCTCAGGCTGGTCAGACTGGAGACGTCAAGCAAAAGAGGTGAGGTAGGAAAGCGGGGTTAGGCTATGCGGCAGGATAGCAGCGCTGGCGCGGCGAGATGCCTCGGTGGACGAGATGGTGTTGCCGACTTCGAGCGTGTCTCTGGATTGAGTAAACGTTCGGAGCAGTGAAATGAACGGTTGTATACTCATCTTGCCCTCTAGCCACAAAGACCCGCGTCGCGCCTTGGCATATGTTGCTCTTCCCACGGGAACCGGTCTCAGTAAGCAAGAAGCGCATATATACGCGGGAAAGCACATCTCCGACGGATAATTGAGCCGACGTTGATTCGACGGTGGTTCGTGAGTCCGGAGATTACATTGTGCCTCAGCATATGAATCGCGGTGTTAAGAACATGAGGGAGGACGGAGAAGAAGGTTGGCGCAACATGACAGGATTCACAGCAGCGGAAACGGCGGGAGCTTGCTCATCTATTGACTTCTTAAAAATCAGACCAATCGGTTACCCCGGGACCTGGTCAAGTTCATCGAGTCAGCGTTCTCGTAATCAGGTCTCCTCTCTACCCTGTGTATACTTTCTGACACGGAAGATAGGATAATCGCAAAGCCAGTGTCGTCTGTTCGGGTATCATGTGACCGGTTCGACTTTCGGAGCCGAGATCACCTGCCTGCCCTGCGTCACTCAGGCTGTCGTCAACCTCGGATGATTGCCGAGAAAATAACTTTATTGTTCGAGAAGAAGGCATATGTTCTTCCAAATGTAACCAAAAGCCGTATATAGCCTTCAAGTTGACCCAAAATCTTGGACCGACCTTCCGAGCGGCCTCGGATCCTTGCACCCTTCTTGAACCTGACTCGGAGTCTTTTGAGCTCCCGGGAAGGTACGCGAAGGATTCGTGCGAACTTCGGTCGCGCGCCCGCCTTTCTCAGCGCCCCAACACTCACCGAAGTTCTTGGCCAAAAGTACGTTCTGACGGCCGGAGCAGTGTCACGCTCCGATTCGGGTGTGACATGTTGGCTTCCTCTCTTCTCACCACACCTTCTGCTTAACCGGACCCCACGGTCCAAGGCTAATCATAGGTGTGGGCAGGCCCGAGAGTGATGCGTATTACAAGCAGCATCACTGCTAGCTCGGCCGGGGAGATTTGTTGACCAGACGCAACGTACAATGTATAAGCAGAGTCTGGCGCTGCTCGTATACTCGCCCACGTCATTCGGGTCGGGCTTCATGGGACATTGTTTCGTATAAAGCGAGCACAGAACCGTGGTGAGAAGGGCATCCCACCTCCTCGAGCATCATTCCACAGTCAACATGAACACCACTTCCACCGTCTATCTCGTCTCTGGTGCGAATCGTGGACTAGGTTAGCACAATCTCATGAATAGGTTCAACTCGCTCATACGATTTTGCTGCGCCAGGCCTTGCATTTGTGGCCCTGCTAGCAGAGCGCCCGGACACCATCGTCTTCGCAGGTGTTCGCAACCCCAAGTCGGCGTCGGACCTGCAGGCAATCGCCGCGAAACACCCCGACAACGTCTTCATCGTCGAACTAAAGGCGTGCGACCAAGAGGGGAACACCCGCGCCATCGAGGAGATCCGCCAGAAAACGGGCCGCCTGGACGTCGTCATCGCGAACGCTGGTAAGCCTATGCTGTGGAAGCGTGCGGGCGACGCTGCTAATGGTGGTCTTCGAATTGGCCAGCCATCGCCAACAGCATGAACCTCCTTGTGGACGAGAAGCCAGAGGCTATGCGCGAGCACTTCGACGTGGGTGTCAATTACTTTCACGCAGACGGCCGCTATGCTCACCGCCGTCCCAGGTCAACGTCGTCGGCACCCTCGTCCTCTTTCAAGCCGCGTACTCGCTCATGCAGGCCTCCCCGACCCGGAAATTCATCGTCATGGGCGCGAAGGGCGGCAGCATCACCAAGGGGCCCGAGTACAGGTTCCTGATCAACGCGTACTGCTGCTCGAAGGCGGCGGTGCACTACATGACGAAGAAGCTGCATCTCGAGCACGAGGACTTTGGTCAGTGACGCGCGCCGTGGAGTGCTCAAGTCCGTCGTCCGCTGACACGCCGCCAGTGATATTCCCCATATGCCCCGGCGCCGTGGTCACCGATATGCGTGAGTGCTATAGCGGAGGACAGGGATTGTGGGCGGCTGACAGGTTATCACAGTCCGCAACGCTCAGGAGCACGATCCGCAGTTCGGGCACGCGAAGCCAATAACGGCGGAAGAGGCTGCGGAAAGGGTCCTGAAAATTGTCGACAATGCGACGAGGGAGAATGAGGGAGGCAAGTTCCTAGACGTATCCGGAGACGTTAATGCGTGGTGAAAGGAAATATTGCATTTTCGTGTGTTGTGTTTGTAGAATCTAGATGCGATGTACTCATAATTTCAGTATGCATGCGCGGTACTGAACCGTCGTTCCGTTCAGTCGTGGCCAGCAAGACGAAGGACATGCCATGGTCTTCCAATCAATGGAAGATACGCGCTTTCTCGATCCGGTTCGGCTGCAAACCCTCTTCGGACTTCGCTGCCTACGCCCAGTCGCTTGAAGTTGACCTTGATTGTTCCCCGTGCCTAGGGAAGGCGCATTCGGTCGCACAGCACATAGACGTTCACCGTGCGTCATCGCAGGTGGGTGTTCGCCAAGCTAGAGTCCCCCACTGCAGGCATCAGGGCTCCGAGCTCATCGGGCGATGGCGCATCTGTGCCCCTGCTTCTCGCATTCAAGAAACAGAAGATGGCACTCACGAGATCAGCCAAAAGTAGCACGAGTTCCACCTTCGAGAGGCCGGGTCAGTCGTATTCACCTCGCGCATTGGATCGAAGAGGTATAAGGGCGAGATGCAGTCCTTCAAGATCTTGCGCCCATCGACCTCTCCCCAATGGCCACCTCGTCGACCGTCTACCTCGTCTCGGGCTCCAACCGAGGGATCGGTGAGTACATCGCTGGCCGCATTGACACGGTCGCGCTCACCTGACATATCGCGCGTTCTCTTTCAACGCCTGTCTCCCCCCTCTCACCCTCGTCTATCGCTCCCTCTTCACTTTCAGGCCTCGCCCTCGTCACCCACCTCGCCTCCCGCCCCAACACGATCGTCTTCGCCGGCGCGCGCAACCCAGACGCCGCCTCCGCCCTTCACGCCCTGGTCGAAAAACATCCGAACCGAGTGCATGTCGTCGAGCTGAAGGCGGGCGATGTGGAGGGTAATGAGCGCGCGGTGGAGGAGATTAAACGGAAGGCCGGCCAACTAGATGTGGTGATCGCGAATGCGGGTGAGTGGCTGGAGGTGGGCGACGGGGGGATATTGGACTGGGGAGCTGATGAGATTGTGAGGACAGCGATCTGCAAGGACATGCAGCCGCTCACGGGCGTGTCGCCGGAGTCGATGCAGGAGCATTACGACGTGAGCCTCATAGACTCTGCGAGTAGGCCCAGATAAACCGATACTCGCTAGGTCAATGTCATCGGCACCCTTGTCCTTTTCCAAGCCGTCTACCCCCTCATGAAGACCTCGCCGGCGCGCAAGTTCATCGTCATCGGCGCGCACGGCGGCGCGATCACGACGGGGCCGGAGTACGGGGTTCTGCTCGGGCCGTATGCAATCACGAAGGCGGCGGTGCATTATTTGGCCAAGAAGCTGCAGTTTGAGAACGAGGATTTCGGTGAGCAGTGGAAGAACATACAACATACCACGATCGCTAAACGTGTACTGCCAGTGATCTTCCCAATCTTGCCAGGCCTCGTGGATACGGATATGTGTGAGTACTATGATTGCCCGCGCGTCGAATCTTGCTGCGTGCCGCCTTACTAAACCAGGTTCCCAGACCACTACGCCCAAAGCAACAGCGACTATTTAGCCAAAAGACCAGGCGTGACAACCGCCGAGTGCGCTGCCGGAATCATGCGCGTCGTGGACGGAGCGACCAGGGAGACCGCGGGAGGAAAGTTCATGGATGCTGAGGGCGGTGTCAACGAGTGGTAGGAAGGCCCCTGGATGCAACAGGAATTTAGATGAACTGTACTTGTATGCCGCACCTTCGGTGGAGTTAATTCTCAATCAGATATCTTGTTATGCCGAGCGCTGATGATCGCACTGGCTCTTACCGAGCACAAATGTAGGGGTGGAACCGTGTGATGTTGCGAGGGAGAAATGGAACTTTGCAAGAAAAAAGTACCCGACATCGCAGGAATGATCACATGTCCACAGCCAGGATCGAACTGGCGATCTCCGGATTGCACCTCGCAGTAGAAGCTCATACGAACGTATGAGACCGGCGCTCTAACCAACTGAGCCATGCAGACGCTACAAGAGGGGGTTTGGCATGGCCACAGCCGCCGGGGAGACTACAGACGTCGGACAGATCAGTTGTTCATCGAAGGGAGCAAGCATGAGCTGTACGTGCGAGGCAAGGGAGGCCATGGACCAAAAGCTGTGGAGGAAGAGCCAAGCACTGAGCAAGAAGGCGAAGAAGATTGACGTCCGCGATGCGTTTGTGGCTAACGATGGCATGCCGAGTTGCTGCGTAGGGTGTTTGCAAAGGGCAATGATTATGAAGCCGAACGGCGGAGAACGATTCAGACCTTGCAGTGGTGTATATACTTCGGACTGAGGCATCGTGGCGGGGGCGTTTTGGGAAGCGGTCGCTAGTGCTTTAGGGAGATCCGTGCGTCGAGGAGGGTCGATACACCACTGGCATCTTGGGTTGTCAGATATCTATAGGGCGCGCAGTGGTGTCGTCCATCCTCACCCGTTCCCTGGGACGACAGCGAAGGGTCGAGGATCTTGACGTGCGTTCCATAGTCGAGATGAATATAACAAGGCTGGCTCTCGAATTTCAAGGTGGACTGATGCGCGATATGTTCATGGTAGTCGCAGTCGAGGCAGGAATCAGTAGGACGATGCATCATGGAAGAGATGGAAATAAGGATACAGTGCGAGCAATGGTCATGAAATACAATGATGCGGTCTGCATAAAGATCGTCAAGAACAGCGCGCGAGGATCAGACGCACACGCACCTCTATGGCCTTGTTGGCCGCGGTGCCTCTGCACCATGGCGCAACTTTTGATCTACGTCCTCAGGCAGCTGTCGCGGCCGGCTCGTCGATCGGCGACTCCTTCTTGCCCGCCCCCGACCCAGTCGCCATACGCGCAACGCCGCCCTCCGCATCCTGTATCTCCACGTCGATGTCCCGCCCACTGACCGTCTCATCTTCCTCCGCCTCCCCCTCTTCCGCCGCCGCATCCGAGATATCCATCCGCTCGACCATCCACCTTGCCCCCTCGTCCCATCCGCTCTGCTCAGCAACACCCAAAGGTGATCGCCCCGACCCATCCCTCACATCAATCAACCTCGCGCCCCCGGCCTTAAACAGCGCCTCCACCGCGCCCAGTTGCGCATTCAGCGCCGCCCAATGCATCGGCGTCGCCCCCGCCGCGTTCGCAGCCGCAGGATCCGCCCCTGCAGCAATCAGCACGTTCAAGACCTCTACGTGCCCGTTCGCGGCGGCCATGTGCGCGGCAGTGTTGCCCGCGTCGTCGGCGGCGCGCGCGGCGGTGGGGAAGCGCGCGAGGAAGGTGGTAACGTCGTCGAGGTCGCCGTAGCGGCAGGATAGGCGGAAGTCGTCAAGGTCCTCTAGGGTGGGGGAGGTAGATTTGACGTCAACGGGGTCGGGGACGGCGCTGGGTGGTGGTGCGCTCATCGCGGTGTGCAGGAAAAGTTGATCGCTGGCGATTAGGCGCCGTCGGGTACCGGGCCGGCGTGCCCAATCCCTGTGACACAGCTCTGTGACGAAGTTCAACATCGCAAGCGTCTTTGGGTGCACCAAAGACACATTGGAATATAGCCCGCACCGCGTTTCGAAGCAGATAGCATTAGCGATAAGTAGAGGGACGAGATCCCGCGTGTTGAGGTAGGAAATAGCTATAGGACCGTCGGTCTGTCCGAGTGTATAGCTCGATCGTGGATTCGAAGCGCCTCGGCTTGGGGTAGCACAGAGACTCGGTTATACCATGCTGATGTTTGAGAGTGCTAACAATTCAATGAGATATGCCCGCAACAGTTACTCGCCATACCGTACAGCACGAGCAATAAGTAGGCGGACCAAGGCCCGAATGTTCAGGTGGCACCGTCGGTCCGCGCATGACGAGCTCTTGGTCGTTTCCCCTCTCTATATAGTGTTCAGGTCACGCGTAGGAATGCTGAGATTATGATGGGTAATCTGAGTATGCGAAGCGAACCCGACGAAGACAAGTCACCGCGAAGTGCTGTGAAGGCAGAGTGATGACGAGGAGGAATTTGCAATGCCATTGAGCCGCATTGGGAAGGAGGCGGGCGCGCGCCCACAGTGCACCAGCTCTGCGCCAATGTCCCTCTGCTAAGGCTTTATCTCGAACAGAGGGGTATTGCCAAAGCAAAATACACCTATATAGGCAAGCATCGCTATAATGGGGCTTTTTATGTGGGCCTAGGACTCGAGCGCGATGGCGAACGCGATGCTGTGGCGCGAACATCGTTTGCTTCCGTCCGGGCCAATACACGCGCCCGGCCGTTCAACAAACAAGCAAGCAGGAGCAAACATCGTACAGCCACATCTCGCCCGTATATAGGCCAGCGTCCCTCTTCCTCTTCCCTCGTGGAATTCTCTCGTCGACAAGGTCCCCGTGGATGGCCGTCGCTCGCCACGAGCCGGCGGCCTGATACTGTTGTCGGATGTGCTGGGGCCTGGTTGAGTGGTCATTCTGCGCGTTCGGTGGGGGTTGGGGCTCCGCCTCAACCCACCGGGTCGTGGGACCCATTACCTCCTGCTGCTGGCAGACCGGCGCGCGCTTAGCCCGCAAGCCTGGGCGGCGTGTGGGATTAGTGGCCCTGTGACTCGCCGCGGGCAGTCCTGGTCGCGTTTGTGGCGGTCTTTTCTGAAAGGTTTCGGTTAGTTGGTTGGTTAGATGGATGGGTGGTCGGCCGCCTGGGGGCGAAGGTGGTGGAATCCTGTGTCTTCTTGCAATGTTTGCTTACGCTGGTACGTGTCCTCGCCCTTCGTCTTCCGACGCTCGTTGACATCTTCCTCGCCCTCCCCCCATCAGCATCGATCTCGCATCCCTCTTGGCCGACGCCGCCTCTCGCCGTGGCCTCTCCGCTCATCGGCGGGCCCCACGCCCAGCGCCTCATACACCTTACTGACATCTGTCTGCAGCACGCCGCATGCTCGCGCCGCCAGTCCATCGTCCAGTACTGGCTTCCCCGCTTGTTCTGTACTTCTCCGTCGCGTCAGTAGATGCACAATAATATACGTTGCTCTCTACATTCTTTCGTCGATGTTTTGTCCGCTTTGATCAGAGCTGGCCCCCTTGAGTATACATCATCGAGCGATCAATGAGTCTTAAGGCGGCGCGAAAGAAGAGCCAGGTCACGGCGAGCAAGGACAGCAAACGGAGTTGGACATGTTGCACGCGAATATGGACAAGCAAACGGCAGGCGAAGAGGAAGGTAGCGGACGAAGCTTAGGAGCAGATCAACGGCACAGAGGTGTTGACGAGGCCGGCGGAAAGAAGGGAAGAACGGCGAGGAGGCGGTGGAAGAAAGATTTGCGAGGAGATGACGCCTGCAGCATTCAGCACATTCGACAACTTGGCTTGTGCTCGTCGCGATTGCTTTCGACGGCGTCGTCCAGATAAGCTTATCACCGGATTAACTCTCACCTATTTTCGCATGTAAACCGGCGATCTGAGGAGGTCAAGCAAGTCATTGTCAACGCCGATGCGCCCTGGGATACTTAACTGTCGAGTCGCGGGTGCAGGCCTGGAGCCATTTGTGGCGTTATCCCCACGTGTTGTCCCTTGTTTTCCCCCACGACGTGTCTGAACGCGCCTCGCGTCCTGTCCTTCTCATATCCCCGACGCGCCGTACTCCCCGTCATCTTCATCTTCTTGTCCGTCCCACTCAACTGACTCGCCATGAATCTCACGCTCTACACGATCTCCGCCTTCATCATCATGGACAGCGAGGGGCATCGCGTCCTCGCCAAGTACTATAGACCAAAGAGCGCGGAGGCGCTGGCACCGTTGGGGGCGAAAGGTATGCGGTTCATCTCGACAAGAACACTATATGTGACTGAGCCCATACTTCCCCTTCCATCGCCTTGCGTCCCTCTCAAGCTAGCAGCCTGACAACACTGAAGGACCAAAAGGCGTTTGAGAAGGGCTTGTGGGGGAAGACGAAGAAGGCTGGAGGTGCGTGGTACATCCTTCCCTAAAGATCAACGCTGATCTTCCGCTGCGCACGCAGGCGATATCATCTTGTACCAAGACCACCTCGCAGTCTACCGCCATTCCCTCGACCTCATCATCTACTTTGTCGCGTCTCCGGCGGAAAATGAGGTGCGGTGTGAGGTTACGATGCATGCGCCTATATGCTGACACCTTCCCCTCGTCTAGTTGATGCTGTCAACAGCACTCAACTCCCTCGTCGACGCGTTCAACCTCTTGTTACGGGGGCAGCTTGAGAAACGCGCCGTGCTCGAGAACCTCGATCTGATCTTGCTATGCCTCGACGAGGCCGTCGACGATGGGTGCGTCCCACTATCGCCATTGGCGCTATATGCATGCCTGACCATGCCACCGCTCAGTATCATCCTCGACACCGACTCCACCGCACTTGCGTCCCGCGTATCACGATCAAAGGCGGACACGACGGAGATCGTCATCAACGAGCAAACGGTCATGAACGCGTTGCAAATCATGGGCGAGCGCGTCCGCGGGCAAATTGCGCGTGGCCTCTAGAAGACCACGTCGCGGCGTCTAGGAGCTCGCTCGTAGCATTCCACTGTGTATCCTCATTGTCCATATTGCATTCTTGACCCTCCCAGCCTCGTCTACAACTTTGCCAGTGCTCGCGACGACGAGAATATCGTAGCGCCCAAGGACGAAGGAGGGGGGAGGACACGGAGAGGGGCGCTGAGGGGAGGACACGGAGAGGGCCGCTGGGAGCGGGGGAGGAAGGCCCTCGAGAAGGGCGGGGAGACGGAGAAAAAGAAGAAGAGCAAGAAGGGGGACGAGAAGGGGCCGCGGCACTTGTTGGCGGGCAGCTTCGAGGCGGGCGGGCGGCTTCGAGGCGGGCGAGAGGGTGGGGAGGGGGCACGTGCGCGCGAAGAGGAGGTGGCACGAAGATGTGGCGACGTTCGCGCGCGCCGAAGGGCGACGGGCGTGCACCAGAAGGAAGGGGGGGAGGCGGGGGAGAGCTCAGAGGGATGTGGGAGGGACGAAGGAGAGGTGGGAGGACGAAGGGGAGGCGGGGGAGGATGAAGGTGAGGCGGGGGAGGGACGAAGGGAAGACGAAGGAGAGGCGGGGGAGGGACGAAGGGGAGGTGGGGAAGACGAAGGAGAGGCGGGGGAGGACGTGTCGGGCGCGTCGTCGTAGACAGAACACTTTGTATCATGTAGTTCTGCTATACATTTTCGTTTCCCTACCCTACGAGCCAGCGAGGCGGCGTGAAAGGGGGAGGGGGGTGCTGCGACGCGGCGCGAAAGGGAGCTAGGGAGGAGGTCGCGCGAAGGGGGAGGAAGTCGCGCGAAGGGAGGGGGGGGAGAAGTCGCGCGAAGGCGAAGAGGGTGCGAGTCAGAAGGCCGATGGACGAGACGTCGATGCACACGGAGAGGACGGAAATGAGAACACGAGCACGACGAGAAGGGGAAGGAGGACGAGAAAGGGGGGAAGGACTCGGCGAGAAAGCGATGGAGGTGATGGGGGAGGGCAGTTGCGCGCAACGACGCACGAAGGGGGGTGAGTAGGCGAAGAGTCAGTGGGGAGAACTAAGAGGATTCAACAGGAAGGGAGAGGAAGGAGGCGAGGCAAGCGCGAACCAAAGGGGAGGGGAGGGGTGGGTAGGACAAGACACGGGTAGAGAAGGTGAGGGGGACGCGCACGAAGGGGGGGAGGGAACAAAGGTAAGGGCAGCTTAGCCTGGTGACCAGCCCCTCTTTGCCTCGTTTTCCTCGTCAGAGGGCCTGGTAAAATCCTCGGAAAAGTTGGCGTGGATGAACGATGTCGTCATTGCCGTTCCCAAAAGGCGAGTTTCCTTTTCCAGCGCTCTCGGAAGGCGGTCCGCCAGTTCCGACCACCCGGCCGACTGCCTCAGTTCTGAGCGAAGACACCAAGGTTGGGGCATCTCTTGTATGCAGAGCTCGGGGGACATAACCAAATGATGGAGTACACATTGCTTTGTATTGATGGTGCTCCAACTCAAGTGTACGGGCTTGTAGAGCGCCTTCGGCGTGCCAAAGCAGTGACCAGCAGTCTGACATGCGGCAACTCACGCCCAGGAGGCGAAGGTGTAAGTGTTGTCAGCCATGGATGGGTCATATATTCCCCCTGAGAAGTGCTTTCCAATGTAAATGGATGCAATACACGGGCCAAGTCGTCGACGAAGGGCCAAAAGCTCAAACGCTCGAAAAGGCAACTTCGCCATTTCGGGAAGAAAAGCGTGACCATTATGACGACATCGTTCATCCACGCCAACTTTTCCGAGGATTTTACCGGTCCCTCTGACGAGGAAAGCGAGGTAAGAGGGACCGTGTTACCGGTCTAAGGGCAGCTCTACCTACCTATCGCACAAAACGGCCAATCGCACGCCCTCGCGCGGGCCCGGGGGTCGCTCTGCTGAGGTCTTCGTGCGCGACACAAATTCGTCGAGGCGGGAAGTTGTTCACAAGCGAAAATCGTTATATTGAAGGCAGGCAAGGTAGAACTACACCTTGTGATAGAGTAGCGAACCCCTCAAGCCCAGTTGGCGCCCGTCGCTTGTTACCCCCGCGCCCTTCGTTAGGGTGGACATCGCACCCCATCCCGATTCAGACCCCCCTCGCGATGCCGTCCCACCCATAACTTGACCACCCGGCATACCTCCACCGCCGCGCGCACCCTCCTACCAACCCGCGCGTACCGCGCCGCAGGGCGAAGGGACCCCCTGTTCGTGCTCGCACCCTTTCCTGTCGAGTCCCGCACCCCCGCGACAGGATAAGGTGCACCTTTCTTTGGTGCGCTCACTCGCACAACATTTCTCCCCTCGCGCTCAATCCACTGGTAAGGGATTCGGGTCAGCCTACCCCCTCTCTATATCGGTACGCACCCCGGGCACCCCCACCCCTCCCTCCATCGCGCTCTACCCGCGGCCTCATCCGCCCTCGTCGCGCACCTCCCTCTCGCACTCTCTTCACTCCGCACCCCCTCGTCGACCGAGCAAGGCCCCTCCGCGAAGACGACGGCGCAGTGGCGAACCTTTTCCGGGCGTATGCACTCGCATAAACGTCGGGGGGCGATGCCAATTTCGACGGCGCGCGCACAATTTCTGATAATTCGTGAGCAAACTCCGCTCCTCGCGCTCGTACCGAGCACCCTACCCACTCGGAGCACCCCTCACCCTCTGGCGCACCTTCCTCGACCGGTGCCTGACCCCCTACCTGCCTCTCCCGACCCGTCTCGTCGACTCGAGAGGCCCCCTACCCCTCCCTCCCCCTATTGATCCAGCGTGGTGCCCTCCCCTCCCGTGCCCCCCTCGCCGAATTCAGACTCGCACCTTTTCCCAAGGCGCAAGTACCCACACCCCTCCCACCCCTTCTCGCCGAAATCGGAGGTGCCGTCGATGTTGACGACGCGTGCGCAGGATCTGCGTGTTCGTCAGCGCGTCTACGAAGGACCCCTCCCGTGGTATGAGGCACCAAAGGGCCCCTCCGCCCCTCCCCCACCCCCTTGCGGATATGTTTTTCATCGCAGTTGCACCCCCGTCGCCCGCGTGCGGAAAGGCGTCGATAGAAATGTTTCTGGAAGGGGGGTCAGCATCGCGTAGATAGGTCAGCGAAGGTGCAGTCGACGAAGGGGGAAGGGGTAGGGGGGTGAGGGGTAAGGGGGAGACAAAAGTAACCTGAATAGGTCGGACATAAGCCACAAAATCATGGCGAGGGGATAAAAAGATAAGTACAAGGAGGGAGGGGGGGGGGCGGGTAGGAAGGGAATGGGGCCGACGAGCGAAAAGGTATCAGTAGAATGATCAGTAAAGCGACAAAATCGTAGGTAGGGGGACAAGGCTCAGCGGAGGGAGGGATACACGAAACCAGCAAGGTGGGAGAAGCCAAGGAAGGGGGAGGGATAGGTCATGGAAGGGAGCGCTAAGCGATGAGATAAGGTGGGAGCAGGTGAATAGTGATGGGTCAGTAGATAATTAGTGATGGGTCAGTGACACAATAGTGATGGGGGTCAGTAGATGGTTGAAGTAGTAGTGCAACAAATAGTGATGGGGGGAGGGGGAGGGGAAGGGGGACGAGGTGCTCACTTACCTGAATCGCGTTACGCCTTGAGCTCGCCGCCGTCGGCGTTGACGAGCGCGCGTAATCATCGCATATGCGCGTCGGGTGACGGTGAGCGGGGAGTCGCCCGAAAGCCGTCAAGACGACTCGATCTTCGCGCTCAGCATCGCGCTCGATGCCGTCGTCGAGCTCATGGGGCGCGGAAACCGCTGGTCGTCGTCGGTGCCGCTGCGCACGATGAGCAGGTGAAGGGCAGGGAATGACTGGACTCACTCTCGTCGACTTCAATGCGGCGCGCTCGTCGTCCGCTGCCCGCCGTCTCCTCTACGCGAGCAGGCCATGCCCGACGCTCTTCCTCGCTGCCGCCGCCGTCGTGGTCGTCGTCGCCGTCGTGGACGAGCGCAAGCAAGCTCTGCGGGGAAGGAGCGGCGCGGAAGAAGCACGGGGAAGAAGTCGTTAGAGGCTGACATTGACAGGCGCCCACAAGTACCTACTCACGTCATATGTGAGTGCAGATGGGCGCGAATGTAAGCCCGACGGTGTTCGTGAGCGCGCAGATGGCGCACGAGAACCAAGGCAATTTGGAACATACTCTGCACGAGGTATTAGCACGACGTCGAATGAGATTGGTGAAGGGATAGAAAGGCAGAGAGATGCCTATAAGCCCGCCAAGGATGCGGTATCGCGAAGAGACACTCACCGTCGTTAGGGCCAAATCAGTAGGGCGAGTGACCGCGCTAGCAAAGAGCGCGTCGCCGCAAGGTTGGGAGGCCAGCGTGCCTATAGACCTGAATTCAAAGTAGAATCAGTCAATAAATCAAACGCATCACTTGAGCTAGACTTACAGGAATCAGAGGTGCGCTTGCGGCGTCCACAGTAGGTGTCGAGAGCGCTAGGCAAATCGAATCAGCGAAAGCAATGGGGCCTTTAAAAGGCTCACCATTGCAGAGAGTAGCGGAGGCGGCAGACAAGTCTGAAAGGCGTGGTCAGCATAGGTATCGAGGGTAATAGCAAGCGAGAGGACGTACAAGCATGCGAAGGGTGGACAAGCGATGGGTCACAGAAGGCGCTGTAGATAGGCGGAGAGGGAAAAAGGTCAGGCTGGCTGATGTCGCTACCAACCTCCCCGCCCGCCCTTTATACACAATCTGCCTGCCGCCCTCCGTCTTCCCCCGACCTGGGCTCCTCGGCGAGCGCTCCCATCGCCCATTCCCTGCGTCCAACGCGTAGCCTAAATCCATTCAAATGTACGTGAGCGGCGACCGTTTAGCTCACCGCAGTCGAGACCGAAGTTTGCGAGCGCCAGGGCGGAAGATTGGGGTGCAGTCCTCCCCGGGGCGGCATACGTTCTGCCAGTCTTGCGTTGCGATGAGCGCCCGCATCGCGTCGAATACACGTACCGGACGACCTCCGCAGTCAGGGGGTGGCGTTAGTGAGCAGCGGAGTCGGGGATGCAGGAGCTGCCCGCTGAGCTTTGCCGGCCGCGTTCTCTAGCGCAAAGGGTGTCTCCTTCGACGCCTGTTCAGCCCAGCGTTCGCAAGAGAGCAGCAAAGCAACAAGAAAACATAAGTAAAGTGACCGGTGACGCGTCACAAAGCCGGGGTGCCCGCGAAAAAGCGCCAGGAAATTCGAGGTGGTGGTTGAGTTGTGCGCGATCAGGCTGTTGCTCCATTGGGAAGGCCTTGAAGTGCTGGAAAGTGCGCGCGCCAGAGGCGCGCCTCGTTCAGCGTTGTCTTCGTCGTTTTCGACCTTGCCGACCCTCGGGAACTTTACCGACGATACTTCCGCCCCTGAACACACATTCTGCCAGAGAGTCTATGCAGAATACAATGCAATTACCTGATATGAGCAGTTCAGCTCGCAGGATATCATCTTCGAGAGCGCGCGCATCGCGCCCGCTGTCACCGCATCCTGTCAAAATTAGGCTTCGAGTATCAGGGTACATTCCTCGGAAGAGTTCCGAGCACGGAAACGTACGAGGCAGAGTGGAAGATACGCTCGGGAGCTGGGGCGAGAGCGCCGAGAGGTTGCCTGCCCGCGATTGCGCGCTACGAGCGTACGGAGTCATGTCGTGAGTCACTTACCTCGAGGCTGAGACCGGAGATGAATCCAAAATTTCAATACGCCCAGGCGAAGAGACCGATAGGTGGCAGACTAGGTGTGAGGAGCAGAGGGTATGCATATCGAAGCCTGTAGTGAGCGCAGGCCAGTCTCGCGTCCGGGGCGTGCTGATACACACTCACAGACAATTATTGTGTACTTTTCGCGCCGCACGCCCTCGCTAGGACAATGCAGGAGGTCCGCCGAAATCGACGCCACATATTCAAACCACCACCTCTTGCGCCGTGCATAGCGTTCGCATGCGCGGGAGGCAATTCTGAGTGCAGAAAACGCGTCAATAGCATCAATAGAATCGATCTTAGAGATAATAATTTTCACCGAATATATTTTTGTGTAGGGTGACCGTTTGAGGTGGTGAAGAGGTCGAGTTGCGCATGCAAACCTCTTCGACCTTCAGAAACGATAAGACAGAACGCTGATCCCGCCCATCGAGGACTTGGCGTCGTTTTCTGAAGCGAGGGGGATGGCCGTTGTAGTGTGTGTGACCCATCGTACCTACTCGTTCGGCGGCGGACGACGTCCGAATGCTTCTCAAGCCTCCCTGCGCGCCACCGAGTGAGGATTTCGAGTACTGTGAGTGCGATTTTGAGTGGAACAGGCCGTGTCGCTCAGGATGGGTATAAATGGAGTGCAAGTTTGGTTTCGCGGTCTTCCCGGGGGCACCCGGGCATGCGATAGGTGAGAACGTGAGGTGGCGGCGCGCGACAAGGGAGCTCGGCAAAAGCCGCGGAGGTTCGTCCCGGTTTGCCGGCGTGCCGGGCCTTTGTATTTCTTCGACTTGAACCATCACTATGACTGTCTGGCGTGCCTTACGTGCTTTCTGTAGCCCTCTGTGGCGTGTATAGACTCTCTCCAAGGTCCCGCGTGCATGTCCTCAAGACTTGTGCTCGCCCTCACCCTCAAAGACATTGCGCTCAGTCGAAATTCTGCGACCCATGCTCCTGAGGCGGACCTGGATAGATATGTGTTCCCCCACGCAACGTCGCAAAATTTGGATATCCCACAGTACGCGGCCTACACGGGCAGTGCCTTTTCATTCGAGGGTTTCGGCGAGCGCCCGAAGGGGTAACATCTCAGATACTGATAGGCTCACGCCCGCACGGGATCACTCGCCGGTGAGTTTGTGCATGCTTGCTTGTTGATACGTCTGTCGCGCGGCGTTTCCTTCATATACACGTACCCTCGGCCTGTTTCGTACCTTCACCATCCCCCGCGCGCCCTCTCGTCGTCCTGCCTTCCCGTGTCCTCCCCGCCTCCCCGCCTCCCCGCCTCCCCGCCTCACCCGTGCTCTCGATGCCTGGCTGTCGACCGGGCGCTGACTAGCGCGTCGACAAGCCGGCTTGTCTAGGTGAGCAAGTCTTCTCAGCTCTTCTTCCTTCCGATTGTTCTGTGTTGTCCTGGGCTCGAGGCCGTTCATGTCCACTCCATGTTTGTTCTCTGCAGTCGCCTTCGGCCGGCTGAAGATTTCCTCGTCCATCGGTCATCGCGTCAGGCGCTGCGTGGGTTTGACCTTGGCGCCTGGCAGGCGATCCACTTCCCCTCCATGTTCTCCTTCATCCTCTTCGCCTTCCACTCCAAATATTGCTCCATTCCTGTCTTTTCATAGGAACCGCTTCTTCTTCTTTCTTGCTTGTCTGCCATGGACAGCTTTCAGCTCGCATCTGATTTTCCCTGTGCTTCCAACATGCACTGATGTTGTTGCAGAGCACCCTGGACGGTGGATTGCTGGGATTCTCGCGCAGAACGGGAGCCAGCAGGGCTTATCGGTGAGTCTCGGATTCACATTTGATCGCCAACGTATTCACCCGACGCTTGTAGTTATGCTAAGGGAGCTCCGCGCGCTGCAAGAACGACCGCGTCGGAGGCCCGCGAAGAGTATAGTCTTCTTCGCCCATGTCCACAGTGTCGAAGGCATTCTCGGCGACGACTTTTGTGTACACGGACGACGATTCGACTATGGCCAACCCGTTCCTCGGATGACGAACGCGAGACGATTGCACCTCAAACCTGGCGAGGTAGTGGTGGTAGTCACCCGGAGGATGGAGTGTAACGTTGGCGCTATACTAGCATGCTCGGTGAGTCTCCATTCATTCTATTGTTTCATGCAACACTCATTCGACTCTCGCAGCGCCCTTCCCGCGATGTCGCCCTCGTCACCCAAGTCCTCATTCAACCGCAAGTTCTCGTTTAGTTCGCAAGCCATCGGCGCCTCTTATCGACAAGCAACCCAACCCGCGAGCAAGTCCTGAAGCAACGCATCGCCTCCCGTCGAACAAGGACCGTACCGCCAGGTGAGTTGAATGTGCTCGCACATAGTGCTAGGCGCTTACTTCCATTCATAGAGGGCTACAATCAACAACGCGCCGCCGCTGCTGCACACCCGCGAGACGAGAGCGAGTTCAGTTCGTGGAGCAAGTGACTGTTAGCCATCCCACGAGCGAGGCGGTAGCTGGGTTCACGCGGGTCGTAGGTGAGTTCCAAGCTGTGGAGATTTGACTGAGGCCCTAACTTGCTGTCGTAGATTGCACTCTGCTTGATGGACTCGCGAAGCAATGGATCGCCGTCCGGTGAGCGGCGTGATCGCGTCTACAAGATACGACTAGGCCGTCGAGTGTTGGCTTGTAACCAGGTAAGCGCGTCACTCGTCTTTCTCTCTCGATCTGAGACTGATCACGGCGTAGTCTCTTCTCCTATGCACTCCACTCTACGAGGCTCGCCTTCGACATTGTTCACTCGACTCTGCAAGGCTGGGTTCTCGGTCTGAAGAGCTTTCGCACGTCGGGCACCCTTGACCTGTGCTCTTGGCGCGGTCCATTCGGCCGCTCTCGACGCGGCCAAGTCTGGTGATCCCGATACGGTCAACCTTCGCACCGAAGCGATGGATCGTCGCCCGCCGAGCGGCGTTGTGCGCTTCTGAGGTGTGCTCCTTGTGTCGTACTATTCCCTAAGCGTCCGAGCTGACCTTGCTCGTAGATGATTTTGCGCACGTCCTTTGCCTTTCTCTGTCGACCTACAACTTACGCCACAAAGTCGCGTCGCCGGACGTGACTTCATCTGTCCGGTGCAAGATCATGTCCTCGTCAGGTCTCTGTCGGTTCTCGTGTTCTCGTCCCTGTCGGAGGAGCTCCGCGGCAAGTACAACGTGCGTCGCAAACGGATTTTTTTCTCTCGTCAACAGCTTTGCTGATTTATGTTCGTCAGGCGTGTTCCCCTCGCATCCTTTGCTCGAGGGCGATTACCATCGCATCGGGCGCGGCAAGTACAAGAGTCGGGATGGCAAGGTCACCCAAGTCTACAGGAAGAAATGGGTCACTAGCCGCTCGCTTGTTTCAATTACGCGCTGCCCGCCCGCTGTCAGCAAGCACTACGATACCAAATTCACTCATGAAGCCCGAATCAACTCGTGAAGCAACATATCGCCGTCCGGCGGGCGAGGTACTGGACTTCTAAGTCTGTTTCTAGCTGTCTTTTCAGGTGAGTCCTATCTTCTCTCCTCATCTCTCACGCGTCGCTCACAACTCCCTAGGTCGTAGATTACTTTGTACATTGTAGAGTACTCTATAGCAACTTTGTACTGATCACGCAGGCCCGTCGTCCCCCGCCTACCCCTGCGCCCTTACCCGACCTTTCGGCGACCTCGACATCTGAATCTGACGTTTCTCAGCCTCCCGCCACCTTCGCCACCGCTACCACCCACCCTCGCTCGCCCTCCTGCTCAGTGCCGACCGCGGCTCCGAAAGTTCAACATGTCACGTGCCCCCATCCAGGCGCTGAGGCAACGTATCGACGTCCGGCGAGCGGCGCCATGAGAGTCCGACGAGCGAGGGAATCCGTCGCCGAGCGTGCTCGTCGAAGGAATAGGTACCGTTGAGTTGGTAGGGTGCGGTTGAGGTTGGCGGCACGGGAGAGCGCACGGTTGGACTTGGGAGTGTGCAAATGGGCTGCCGACAGGTGATTTCGGTAGTTGAAGGTCTAGTTGGTTGCAGAGGTATTGGTGGGGTACAGCTACATTGGTGTACAAATACACAGGAGTCAGTAAATACACTTCCGTCTAGCATATGCACAGTTCGGTCTTGTGATTGCCAGTTCGAGCTTCGTTCATACTCGAAGCAATGGACATTATGTCAACAAGTAAGGAGGTAGCCCTGAAAATGTAGGGAACCTCAAAGAGGGTCCTCGAGTCCATTGTCAATCAAGAGTGCAAGCTTAAAGGATTTGCTCACCGGCATGTACGGAAGTGTGACAGTCCAGGAAGGGATGTCCGGAGGAGGTTAGATGGTTGGGAAGGAGCGAGAAGAGGTATGGGCTAGCGGGGAGAGATGCTGGCCGGTATGAGTGCAAGGAACGAGACTGTGCAGTCACTAACGGTTAGCTGCCACAGTTGCCGAGCACTCGTCGGATACACCCCTCGGCGATAAGGTCACAGCGTCGGTGAGCTGAGACGTAAGACGGAGAGCGGAAGAGGAGGACGGCGAGAGGACAGTGGGTGAGGAGAGCAGAGGACGAGGAGAGTGTATAAACAGAAAGTATTACATTCACTTGGTACGACTAACCAGTCTTCATCCGAAGTCAGCAGCAAGATCCCGACGCCGCCCTGAGCACACCAAAAAGATGAAGTTGGCGAACACCTCCCAAACAACCATCCCTCCGTCACGCGTCGAAACAGGAAGGTAGCCGGGCAGCGAGCGCGGTGACGTGCGATCCGTCTATTTCGGGAGCACGCCACCAAGCGTTCGCAGGGGGAGCCGGATCCGAGCCTGGGCGGAGGGCACGGGACAGGGCGTGGATGCCAGTGCGAGTGAGAGCGAAGCAAGCCATTGTCAACGCCGATGCGCCCTGGGATAACTGTCGAGTCGCGGGTGCCAGCCGCGCGCCATTTGTGGCGCTATCCACGTGTTGTCCCTTGTTTTCCCCCACGACGTGTCTACGCGCCTCGCGTCCCGTCCTCCTCATACCGTATCCCCCGACGCGCCGTACTCCCCGCCATCTTCATCGTCCTCCAACTATCATGAATCTTACGCTCTACACGATCTCCGCCTTCATCATCATGGACAGCGAAGGGCATCGCGTCCTCGCGAAGTACTATAGACCAAAGAGCGCGGAGGCGCTGGCGCCGCTGGGGGCGAAAGGTATGCAGTTCATCTCGACACGAACAATATATGTCACTGACCCTGTACTTCCCCGTCCATCGCCCTGCGTCCCCCTCAAGCTAGCAGCTTGACAACACTGAAGGACCAAAAGGCGTTCGAGAAGGGCTTGTGGGGGAAGACGAAGAAGGCTGGAGGTGCGTCGTACACACTTCCCTAAAGACCAACGCTGATCTTTTGCTGCGCACACACAGGCGATATCATCTTGTACCAGGACCACCTCGCAGTCTACCGGCACTCCCTCGACCTCATCATCTACTTTGTCGCGTCTCCGGCGGAGAATGAGGTGCGGTGCGAGGTTACGATGCATACGCATATACTGACCCCACGCCCCTCGTCTAGTTGATGCTGTCAACAGCACTGAACTCCCTCGTCGACGCGTTCAACCTCTTGCTACGGGGGCAGCTCGAGAAGCGCGCCGTGCTCGAGAACCTCGATCTCATCTTGCTATGCCTCGATGAGGCGGTCGATGATGGGTACGTCCTCGATCTCGTCTTTGGCGTCTGCACTCCCGTCTTCGACGTCTGCACTCCTTCCTTCGGTGTCTGCACTCTGCTCTTCCGCGCACTCTTGGCTGACGATGAACTCGCTTCCAGCATC
This sequence comes from Schizophyllum commune H4-8, assembly GCF_000143185.2. Taxonomy (NCBI): domain Eukaryota; kingdom Fungi; phylum Basidiomycota; class Agaricomycetes; order Agaricales; family Schizophyllaceae; genus Schizophyllum; species Schizophyllum commune. The sequence continues at coordinate 353,625 of NW_026089545.1, read as the reverse complement.
ATCCTCGACACCGACTCCACCGCACTTGCGTCCCGCGTATCACGATCAAAGGCGGACACGACGGAGATCGTCATCAACGAGCAAACGGTCATGAACGCGTTGCAAATCATGGGCGAGCGCGTCCGCGGGCAAATCGCGCGTGGCCTCTAGAAGACCACGTCGCGGCGTCTAGGAGCTCGCTCGTAGCATGCCATTGTGTATCCTCATTGTCCATATTGCATTCTTGACCCTCCCAGCCTCGTCTACAACTTTGCCAGTGCTCATCGCAGCACTCATGCAAGACGGTCCGTCTTAATCGTCAACTATCTCCAGCCTCCCCCTTCAGCCTTCGCACATGTCCTGCCTTCGTCGCTCGACGGACTCGCGACTGACCTAGGTCTTCGACGCGCGGGGCAAGCCATGGCAAGCAAGACGAGTAGGTCTGCATGGCTCAGTTGGTTAGAGCGCCGGTCTCATACGCTTGTATGAACCTCCTCTGTGAGGTGTAATCCGGAGATCGCCAGTTCGATCCTGGCTGCGGACATTCAAAGCATATAACCTGGCTTTTTTCCTCTCCAAAAAGATGAGCATTGATGCGGACGAGGAGCCTGGGGGAAGCGTATATCATTGTGCATCGACTGACGCGTCAGAGAGGTATAGAACGAACGGGGAAGCCAGTGCTGGACGACGAACTGGCGATGCGAGCATGCGGTGTGCTGCAGACAAATGTCAGTAAGGCGTATTAGGCGCTGGGCGTTGGGCTCACCGATGGCACGCGTTCTGCGCGCGGAGAGACCACGGCGAGAGGCGGCGTCGGCCAGGAGGGAGGCGAGATCGACGCTCAGCGAGTGGGAGGGCGAGGAAGATGTCAGCGAGCGTCGGAAGACGAGGGGCGAGGGCACGTACCAGGTTGAGCGAAGATCGCAAGAAGACACAGAATCCTTCGCCCCAAAGCGACCGATAGGGTGACCCAACCATCCAACCCGAGACCTTTCAGAAAAGACCGCCACAAACGCGACCAGGACTGCCCGCGGCGAGTCCCACTGGTCCCACACGCCGCCCAGGCTTGCAGGCTAAGCGCGCGCCAGTCCGCCAGCAGCAGGAGGTAATGGGTCCCACGACCCGGTGGGTTGAGGCGGAGCCCCAACCCCCACCGAACCCGCAGAATGACCACTCAAACGACTTGGTCTACTTGATCTCTCAACGCCTAAGAGCGTCCTCCGGCTCATCGCCTGCATCCCTCCTGCATATGCGGTCACAAGCCCCGATAACCAACTCCCTCGTTATCCGCCTTCCAAAGCCGAGCACACCATGCACCACCCCATCCGGACCCCGAGACCGCTCACGACCCTTTGTTCCCCGTTCCTGGGACGAACGATCAGAACTTCTACCCGTCGAAGCGTGCGGGGCTTCACCGTGTACTTATGGCTTCTGCCCGCCTATCCGAGCACATGCACACCGGGGCTGGCGGCGCGGGCTCGAGGACCGTCATATAAGTGGAAGGCAGTGGAAGAACCGCGGCGCGCGCTTATCGTTCGCCTGCGTGCATCGCGTCGACCATGAAGGTATCAATGTCTGCGTTATCACTCGCTACTGCAATGCAGGCTGCACTCGGTGCCCGCGCCGCCACAGTCGCGTCCGAGGCCTCTATGACCTTGCTAGGCTTTGGTGGATCGGGTGCGTTCTCCCTTCTACTCTCTTCCGCATCCTCTCCAGTACCCTCCTGTACTCCTTCTCTCTCGTCTTCCGCTTTTCCACCCCTCCCCGTTCCTTTACTTGCAACCAATCCCCCCATCTCACGTCCCACCCCACCAGGCGCCTGGTGGCCCTACGACCTCTACAACTTCCCCGACCCCGTCCGCGCCAACCTCTCCGCGCTCCTCTTTTCCGACACCGGCCTCGGCCTCACCTCCTACCGCTACAACATCGGCGGCGGCGGCGTCAACGTGTCGAACCCCGTGCGCGCGCCAGAAACATTCTATGTCGACAACAATACATATGACTGGGACGCGGATGCCCCCGGTCGGTACTTTTTGTACCAGGCGCAGGAGGTAGGCGGGGACGACCTGAAGATCACGATGTTTGTGAACAGCGCGCCGGCGGCGATGACGCTGGAGCATGCGTCGTGCGGGACGAGCTTTGCGAACGGTGAGTGCGGGTAGGTGCATGGGTACGTGAGTGAAGGGGAGAGGCGGAAAGGACAGTGAAAGGATAATCGGGCTTTAGCTAAGGATGGGGATGTCGGCGAAGGAAGAGGATATCAAGGGCTAAGACCTCTCAGGAACGGGCGACTGGTACGGCGGGTACGTCGCGGACGTGCTCGAGCACTTCCTAGTCGATGAAGGTCTGTCGAAGATCGCGTACGTCTCGCCCATGAACGAGCCGGATAACAATTTCGGACCGTCGCCGTGTGGGCAGGAGGGGATGGAGGTCACGCAGTATCAGTACGCGTTCGGCTGACCGCATCGTCGAGGCGTTCACCCAAGGGATACAGGCGCGCAGAGATGATCACCGGCCTTTACAACGCCCTCGTGGATCGCGGTCTGCAGGACAAGGTCGGCATCCTCGCGGACGAGTCCAGCTCTCTCAGTCGCGCGACGGGGGAGTACGCGGACTGGTTGCCTGAAGTCATTGACATGGTGCGTTCAGGCAAATTGCCTCCAAGCGCGAATCAAGAAACTCACCGGACCAAATGCATAGGTCGCCTACCTCGTCCACCACACCTACGACTTTCCGTCCGACGCGAGTTATGCGGCGTATGCTGCGGACGTCGCAGACCGTTTCCCGGGAAAGGCGACGTGGATGAGCGTACGTGATTCTCCGCCAATTTCTTCGCTCGCACCATCCTGATCTTCCGATCCATACGGCAGGAGATCTGCTGCTCCCTCGGCGAGGCAGACGGTACCGGCCGCGGCTGGTCGGGAGGATACGACCCGACGATCGCTAACGCTCTGATGTGGTCTGGCATGGTCTATCAGAGCATCCTCGTCGCTGGCGAGGCGCACTATGACTTTTGGACGCTCGTGTCTGGTGGTATAGGGTGTGATCCGCTTGGCGATGCTTCGTGCGTGACGACGCCAAATGCGGATGGGTGGACGGTGAGCACAGGCTTATGCGGCGAGATATACCGATGTTCATGCTATCATCAGGACGGCGTGATCTATTATGACGACGACTACGCGACGAACGGTAACTACGAGCTTTGTGAGTTCCTTACGTCGGGGACACAGCTCCTCTTGCTAACCCGTTTTCTTTCAGACTTGACGAAGCACTTCTGGACGTACAAGCACTTCGGCAACTTCGTGAAGCGTGCGTCGCCTTCCCTCCTCTTTCCCTCTTCCCACTATATCAATCACTCCTATAGCTGGCGCCTCCCTCTACCCCATCACCAACACCGACTCCACGCTCCTGAACTCCACCATCGTCGTCGGTACACCCTCTGGCGACGCCTTCAACGTCATCTCCATGAACCCGACCACGGAGGATGCACAGCTTGAACTTTCGTTCTCTGCATGCGTCGAGCCGACCACTGCATACCGCACGTCCGCCGAGGAGGATTTTGCGGAGCTTGAGGGGGCGGATGTGGTGGTGTCGGGCGAGGAGGGCTGGGTCTTGACTGTGAGCGCGACAAGCCAAGAGACGTTTGTGTTTGGGGTGGTCGATTGTTGAGAGGTTAGAGGTTGGGGATGGTGAACAATAGGAAAGCTTGTCTTAGGAATGTACAATCCACTAACCTTTTGGAATGAACGGCCGAACAAGGGGTGGCAAAGCTCAGTATATAGAACCACAATAGCTGCATAGCGTCTGCATGGCTCAGTTGGTTAGAGCGCCGGTCTCATACGAATGTATGAACCTCCCTGTGAGGTGTAATCCGGAGATCGCCAGTTCGATCCTGGCTGCGGACATAATGTTGCCAAATATTTTTTCTCGTCGCCTTCGTCGTATCACTACAAATGCAGTTGCTTTGTAAGAAGCGGTGGCCGCCTCCCAGAGAGGCGGCCTTTGTGGGTGTATAGGCTTGTGTACATGTGCTAACGTACCTCATGCATGGATTTGTTAGCTTCTTCTTCCTTTCAAGACTTCAAGACGCAGCTCGCCTCAAGATGCAATATGCCGATCCTCGTCGGGCAGGACGGTGGCTGGGAGGAGAGTAAGAACCAAGAAGCGACGTGCGCGCCTCAAAGGTTCGTCGGCTCACCGCCTGCAATTTCATAACGACCTTTACTGGTCTCCGCTCGAGGGAGACCGCTCCGTCCCATTGAAACTAGTTATCGTCCGCGAGAATTGCGCGCTACAAGACTGCCCTAAATAGGTTCAACAATTGGCAAATCCTCCATGAATATACAGCAATGCACCTAAAGCAGCCTATACGAGCACCTGAAGCAGCTCTGGACAGTTTGAGAGACTAGCTATCTGCCCCCACGAATCATCCCCGCGCCAGTCACGTCGTCCTTCGTAGGATCGCGTTCGAGGTCCATGGGGTCTGCAGGTGCCCCTGGGATATCTTCCTTCCCTATTCTATCAGCCTCTCCGGGCACGCCTGCTGCAATTACGGCGTCCGCCCCCGCCACACCCCTGGCATCCGCCCCCGCCACACCCCTGGCATCCGCCCCCGCCATACCCCTGGCATCCGCCTTCACCGGATCCGTGGGCGTCACCGGGTCGTCCCCGCACCCGCAGTCGTACGTCTCGTCGAGGTGGGCGCAGTCGAATTCGGGTTTGCGGAGGCGCTTGTTGACGGTGTTGTGCACGTCGCAGAGCCTTGGGAAGGATGGGTCAGTTGGAAGGAATGGGGAGGGGGAGGGGGGGAGGAGGAGGGAGGAAGGGGCGTCGTGGAGGAAGGGAAGAGTTGATTATGCATACCATAGCGATGCAGATCGCCGAGAGGATGTCTGCAGGCGAGTACAGTCAGTATTGTGAGGAGTGTAGACGATGGGCGGAAAGACCAATGCACCTGTGGCGGGAACTTCTTCAGCAACTGCTGGAACTCCGTCGCGCACTCCCCACATGGGTAAAGGCGCGAGAATATGTGGAAATAGGATCTGAGCGCTTCTTGCTCGTCTGGTGTTGGATTCTGGGCATGGTGAATCTATGAGCTACAAAGCACACGAACGCGACGCTCGACACGCACCTCAGGGAACCGGAGCGTGATGGTATGCCTATCCCATCATCAGCGCACGAGCGAGGCGAGTCGCGGGCGGACGCACAGTAGCTTCCAGGTCGCGCGGCCGAGTTCAGCTCTACCATACCCATGTAAGTCAGTACATGCACCAACGAGGGATATGGTCCACGCACTTGGCCGTCGCATTTCCCAGCTTCGGCATGATCACGCCACCAGCACCGTTCACGGGTAGCTTCGCGAGGTCCTGGCGGAGCGAGCCCTCAACGCCGCCGTCTCCAAAAATATCTCCTGAGGTAGGATCGAAGTACGTTCGTGTTGGGGGGTGGAAGAAGCCGAGCATGGCGAGGAGGAGCTGGGGCATACGTGTAAGCGCCCGTCGCTGGCTAGCGGTCGACTCGTTCCCCGCCCACCCGATCGCGCTACCGCACTCACCATGGCGGTTATTATGACGATAAACGCCCTGGCAAAGCGGGATAACATGGTAAGGGTGATTCGCTGGCCAGCAGCCTTCTCCAAAGATGGAAACGAAAGTCAAGTGCGAGCAGGCGTCTAGAGCGCCGATGGTAAGGTGCGGAACTCCGGTCCGGGATCCCCTCTTGCACGAACAAATATTTGCTCCCATTCCGGCGCGTCGATGGCACATGCTCGATCTTCATCGACTCGCACCGCGAAAACCTCGACAATATCCAAGGAAAGAAGGACTTAGCAATTGGATCTTGACGAGACAGTGTGGTAGACGATAAAGCACAATTTCGGTGCTAGTCGTCCCCACGCATCGAACGGTCACTCTAGAGGGCATCCATCCACGCTGCCTTTCCTACCAAAAGCAACGGCTCACAACCTTAGATATCCCGCGCATCGCTGATCCCCTTCTTCTGCGCCTTCTTGTCTCCCAATTCACACTTTCTGGCCTCCCCATCCTCCCCCTCTCGCTCCACCGTCGAAGCCGGCCATCGATGGCGCGGCTGCAGCATCCCGCGCAATCGCCGACGGTCTGCCAGTATTTGCCCACCCTCAAGCGATTCTGTATATAAGAGCGCCAGCTTCGCTTCCTCCTTCCCTCCGGCTCTCACTGAACCCCCTCGCTCAGCGTTGTACGTCTCCGCGCCGTCCAGAGTGGCGACGCGACTCTTCTGTTGCCCTTCGTGGCTTCACAAGACGAACTGAACCTTGATCAAGGTCGGTGGGTGAGTCTTGTTTCTCATTGCTCTGCTCCTCGCGCACGATCGTTGACCCATCGCCTCACGCCGCAGCTGCCTGCTACGGCTGCTCACCAAATTTGACGACGGGCTAGTGTGCTGGCTCGTCCGATACCATTCTCCTGTACGTGTTTTCGCTCCTCGTATCGACATCGTGCTCACGCCCAGTGGTCCCAGGCCCACTCATGTCGGCGGGAGTCATCTGAAGTCTGCGTCGCTCTAGCGATGCGGGTTTTCTTCCACCAAACAAGTACCCCAGGCCATCGAGGGCGGTTGCTCTGCTATGTAGAGTAGCTACGCACGGTTTCTTGGTCAATATGAAGCTGTGCACCCTCGATTTCTGAGCGACGGCTGGCATTATGAGCACCGTCAGCAACTGCTCAACGACAATCTCGCACTGGACGAAGCTGCTGTCGGTGCAGATGCGTCCGCTACCTCTTCCTCCTCCACTCTCCTTTCGAAAATCCTATTTTCAACCCTCGAAAAAGCCACGGAATTCTTCAATGGACACTGTGGGATTTGAACCCACGACCTCACGCAATCGGAAGATGCGAAGCGTGCGCGCTACCCCTGTGCCAAGCGCCCGATGGGGATGCATGAGGAATTGGGCGCTGTTGTCGTAGGGAGTTATAAGAGCGAGAGAGGCTTTGGTGGTCGCGGAAAGGTTAGGAGTACCTGCTGAAATTGAATGAAGGGAGAGCCATACGTAAGCCCGGTAGCGGGCGCAAGACGAGGTAACTGTTATTAGTTGTAGGTTTGCTCGTGTTTGTCTCCGCGGTGGTGGCTTTATGGCCAGCATCCGAGTCATTCACTTTCCAGTTAAAGGAAGCATAGCGACATCATAATAACTATTCTGAAGCTCTATGAGTGAATACTGATAAGAAAGCTATGCTTTGGGCTTCAGGCTCTTTGTGTCCTTGATACGATACACGAGCTTCTCGCCGTGGACCTTCTTATCCAAGAGGAGCGCAAGGCCTTCCGCCACATCGTCGAGCCCGTTGGGCATGATCCTGACGCGATTGGGAATGAAGGGCTCCTTCTCGTCTGCCAGCCATCTCGAGATCTGGCGGTAGAAAGGCGCGGCGACTAAGCAGAGAAAATGGACTAGTCAGTATAACCCTTCCCTCACTGCGAAAATCCCATGACCACTCACAGCTCTCGTCCTCCGTGTATGAGGTACCCACGTATGTCAGCACGTCCGTGACGGTCGCGGGGAACTGTGTCTTCTCCGCCTCGGGTGTCGGCATGAGGACGGTGACTTTGGCCGGGTTCTCCTTGTTGAGCTCGGCGAGTGCGCGGGCGAGCATGAGCGCGGAGCCGCCCTCGCTGATAGCGTCGTAGGCCCAGGGTGTCGGGCGGCCGCCAGTGGCAGCGACGATGGCGCGGACCTATCACACGGGGCAGCGTTAGACGACACGACGATGGGAATTTGGAACGGTGCACAAACCAGGCTGGCTTCGTCCTTGCGTTCGCGGTAGTCGACGACAATATCGGCGCCGAGCTCGAGGGCAAGGGCTTTGGAGGCACCGGCGATGCCGACGACGTACAAGCCGGCGCGCTTGGCGAGCTGGACAGTGAACGCGCCAACGGAGGTTGATGCGCCGTTGAGGACGAGCGCTTTGCCCTCGTTGGAGGCTATGGAGAAGGATTGTGAGCAACGACGCATGTTTATCATGGGTAGAGTAACTCACCAACGTCAGCGCTGCCCGGAGCGGGAATCCCCAGCATGACGAACAGACCCAGCGCCCCAGTCATACCAGCGAGCGGGATGGTCGACGCTTCCTCGAACGACGTCTTGTCCGGGATGGGGAATGTCGTCGCCTCGGGCGCGACCGTATACTCTTGGTACGCGCCCCACTGTTCATCCAAGTTAGCTCGTATCCCTCTCAGCCTTGACCTGTGCTACGATACCTTATTCTCGAGCGCCAGCATCTTCGGGAACGCCGCGACGCGCTGGCCGATAGCGAACTCCGTCACGCCCTCGCCCACGGCGGCGACGGTGCCCGCGACATCGCTGCCCTCGACGTACGCCTCGTCCGGCGCGTAGCTCCAGTGCGGGACCTTCCAGTCTTTGGGGTTCGCCGCGACGGCGGCGTTGGCGATGAGGACTTCGCCGGGGCCGGGAGTGGGGATGGGGAGCTTGGTGCGGATGGTCACGGAGGCGCTGGTAAGGTAGGAAATTTGGTAGACGGGGAGGGAGGACATGATGTTAGAAGAAGTAGCGAAGTGCTGTTTGGGAGTCTGTAGAGGACTGGGAGATGGGGAAATATGAGGATTGCTCGTCTGTTATATATTCAGCGGCACCACCAGCCGTACATCTTGAAGCACGCAAGACACCTCTCGAACCTGTCGAGAGACGGTTCATTGTCAGTCAAAGTTCCATCGCTGTCGACGGATTTGTAAGGCTGGTCGACAGTGATTGCAACGAAGACTTACCCGCAACATTCGTTGAGAGTACGCATCCTGGATGTTCTCATCTCTGACATACAGAGCTCGACTCTACGACACGAGTTGGTAATCGCCTCGCTTCTCTCGCCCAGCGTCATTAATCAGCGCTGACCGAAGCGTTTCGGAAGGCGAGTGGGGTATTCGGCGAGCTGAATATGCCTCTTGAGTCCATCGGTTCGCCAGCCGATGCAGTATTTTCTCAAGAGTCGCACTAAGGAGATTCCTTGTTGACGATACAGCCCATCTTCACGGCAGGTATCATCATGGTGCAGGACTCTGGGCTGGCTTTGGATTGGCGATGCCAGCTGAAAAGAAGGTCTGCGATCTTTTTCTCGCTGTAAGACGCGCGCTTCAGCTGCAAATGAGCGTACATAGAAACAGTCCGAAAACAGTCGATGCAAGCTGCGGACAGGTTGTAAAATTACCATTCTCGGACGCCATTGTTCTCCTTTTCCCTTTTCAGTCGTGCGCCAAACAAGAGCAACCTTCGCTCTAACTTCCGAATATATTCATTCTTTGACCGGTCACGGTCATTGCGCGTACGCATACACCAGAGCGTACTCCCGGCGTACGCCTTGACTTATACACCTGCTACCTAGCCGCATGAACCCCGAAGAACGGCGCACGCGCGTGACGCGCGCAACGAGGCCGCCGACCGCGACGCGACCGACCATCGCGTCCCAGGCGCGTACGCCCGGGTCGGCCTCAACCCGGCCTGCGCTGCGCTCAGTAGCCGCATCAACACTTGCGAGCACACCCGTGCAGAGACCCATAACGTCTACGAAACGGGATTCCTTGCAAGCAGAGCTAGAGAAAGGTGCGCCACCTGCACGTTTAGCACAGTATGTATGCTGAAGAACGTAGTAGATCCCCAATTGTCCTCTGCGAAACGCCAGCAGCGCACGCAGGCATTCTCTTCCTCGATCGCCCAGTCCTCGCTCGAGCGGCAGGTCGTCTCGCTGCAGGCCACCAAGAATGAGCTCGAGAACAAGCTGCGAGACAAAGACGCCGAGATCGAGCGGCTCGAGACGGAGCGGCGGTTCCTGTCTGACCGTGAAGCGGAGGAGAAGGGCGCGCGGCAGAGCTCGCACACACAATGGGAGGTGGAGAAGGTGCGTCCGCGTCCGATCGTCGCGCCCGCCTCAGCGGACTAACTCCCCACCCAGCGTAACCTCCACAACACTCTCAAGACACTCCGCGCTGCGTATGAGACGCTGCAGGAGGAGCATACCGATCTCACCGACGAGCATGATCGGATGCGCCGCAAGGGCGCGTCCGAGCAAGACGCGCTACGCCTGGAGGTCTCCCGCCTCGCCAAACACCTCGAACACCTCTCCCAGGAGCTCGAGGAGTACAAGACCGTCTCCGACGATCGTGCACGCCGCATCGCCGAGCTCGAGGCTGCCGCCGCCTCCGCTCCCGCCGACGCGCGCCCGGATCTGGCGGACCGCTCAAGCGACGACATTATCACCGCCGAGCTCGCAAGGCAGACTACGTACATCTCGACCCTCGAGCGGAGGAACGAGCGCCTGTCCTCCGAGGTCGACGCGCTCCGGGCGCGGCATGCGAGCGTGGAAGTGCTGAGGGAGGAGAACCGGTCGCTGCAGAAGAAGGTCAAGGCCGTTGACGAGCTGCGCGAGGCGCTCGGGCAAGCGGAGGCGGAGCGGGACCACTGGCAGCAGCAGGCGAGCGCAAAGTCCGGGGATTCGACGCAGGCGGCGGAGCTGGCTGCGGAGGTGTCGAAGCTGCGAGGAGCGCAGGCTCAGCTCGCGGATGACCTCGGAAACAAGAGCGCAGCGCTGAGGGTGAAGCAGACGGAGTTGATGGTACGTGTGCGAATGCATTTGTGAAAGTCAACCATCTGACTTGGACTAGGTCATGGCTGGGGAACTCGACGCGGCAAAGCGAGAGCTCGACGCGGCGAAGAGCGAAATCGACGAACTGAAGGACAAGGAGCGTCGTCTCAATGACCGTGTCACTCTTGGGGAGCGCGAGATCGGCTTCCTCAAGTCCATGGTGGTAAGTTACTTTGTATATAGCCATCTACTGATTACTGACGGGCACTCGCAGAGCACTTACGAGCGCGAACAGGACAATGCCCCTGGCGGTGACGAATCCATGTCCGTGGACGGCGATTCATCAACCGCCATCAGCCCCGCCGCCACGCTCCGCATCCAAAGCCTCGAGGAGCTTCTCGCCGAGTACAAGTCCACGAACGAGAAGCTCGCCGCCGAGGTCGCCCGCGCGGGCGAGCACCCGAGCGACCTCTTCCAGCAGACCGAGCATCTGCGCGCCGAGCTCAAGGCCTCCGAGGAGAAGCACGCGGAGACGCTGGAGCAGCTCGACCAGCTCGAGCAGACGCTCTTCGAGCTCGGCGGCGAGATCGCCGGCGGGCGCTACGTGCCGCCGAACACGCGCATCCTCGCCGCGACGGACAGCCCGGAGGCGCACTGGTTCGCGGCGCGCACCGAGGCGCTCGAGGCGCTCAAGAAGGAGAACGAGGCGCTGCGGCAGCAGATCTCGGAGGGCGCGAACGCGAACGCGGCGCTCCCGCAGGCGAGCGCGGACGCGTGGCAGCACGAGAAGGCCGCGCTCACGCAGGAGCTCGCGCAGGCGCACAAGCGGTGGCAGCGCCTGAAGCAGGTGTTCAACGCGAAGGCGGAGGAGTTCACGGAGACGGTGCGGAACGTGCTCGGCGTGAAGGTCGCGTTCTTCGGGAACGGGAGCGTGCGGGTGACGAGCGTGTACGACCTGGAGGCGCAGTTTGCGTTCGAGCCGATCAAGGATGGGAATGCGGGCGAGGCGCGGAAGATGCGGATGGTGGGGAAGGGGAGGGGTGGTGGGGAGGATGTGGACGAGCAGATGGAGTATTGGATACGGAAGGAGGGGTCGATTCCGTGTTTCCTGGCGACGATGACGCTGGTCAGCTTTGAGAAGTGGAAACAGGAGCAGATCGAGAAGGGGGCGTTGTGATCATAGCGGGCGTCTGGCGTGTACATCTGTATCAGTATATCTATGCGTTGCTTTCTTGCTGTAAGTATCATGTCCATTCTGGCGACGGCCTTCAGCTCGCTCTCGATACCAGCATGTGTGCTCTTAAGAATGGGTAAGGATGGGCCCACCGCGGTGGCAAACACGATCAAACATGACGCACGGTCCTGGGCCCAATATCTTGTGCCTCCGTGTGCTTTCCGTCCTGATCTTTCTCTATTCAAGCTCGACAAGCCTGTCCTAATCTCTCTACAACGACCAATGCCCCTCCTACACTCGGGATTCTCCTCGACGGCAAGACCGACGGAAAGCCCGCTCCCCATCGATTGCCATCGGGCGCTTGGCACAGGGGTAGCGCGCACGCTTCGCATCTTCCGATTGCGTGAGGTCGTGGGTTCAAATCCCACAGTGTCCATTGAAGAATTCCATCGCTTTTTTGGCATTTCGCGCCAGATTTATGGAAGGAGCAAGGGGCGGCAGATGTGTCCACACCATGCAAAAGCAGATGTACTGATGAGCTAGATGCTGACAGGGCTCAGGGCCAATTACCGCGGGCTAGGGGTTGGAGGGTGTATAGCATCATATTGACCTAGAATCTGTACGTAGCTACTCTACACAGCAGAGCAACTGCCCTCCATGGCCTGGGGTACTTATTTTTTTTGAGAGATAAACCACATCGCGATGATGATGCGGATTTCGATGGATCCCGCCGACATGAGTAGGCCTGGGTCAGTAGGCGTGAGCATGGTGTTGATGCGAGGAGCATGTGCCACGTACGTGAAGATGATTTGGGACGAGCCAGCATAGTACTAGCCCGACGTGAGATTGAATGGACGGCCGCGTGGGCAGCTAAGGGGGAGACGATGGGTGAGCGATGGCACACGACATATTGAAAGAAGAAATACGCACCCGTCTTGGTTTGTTTGCGATCTGGTAACGAAACGCAGTTCAGATAATTCCCGTCGACATGAGTGAGCCTGATATCAGTGGGCGTGAGCGTGAATTGGACGCGAGGAGTGCGCTGACGTACGGGCAGATGATATAGGACGAGCCAGAATACTAGCCCGACTTGTAATTTGGGGGACAGCCGTGTCGGTAGCTGAGGGGAGTCGGCGACGGTCAGCGATCGTGTGCGAGGAGGGGATCAGGAAACCAGAACGCAGAAGACAGCCCTTACCCTCCGAGATTGTTGAGGTTCCCTGCAAGAAGCGGGTCCCATTGATGTCTGCTGAAACCCCGTGGGGCAACAGGATAATCGCACCGCCCTCTGGGCAGCACGTAGAGTCTGACCGCCGCTCCGGACGGCAGGGAAAGTCGCGTCGTCACTCTGGACGGCGCGGAGTTATACAACGCTACAGCGAGGGGGTTCAGTGAGAGCCAGAGGAAAGAGGGAAGCTAGGCTAGCGCTCTTATATACACTGTCACTCGAGGGTGGGCCGATACTAGTAGACCTTCGGCGATTGCGCGGGATGCCGTAGCGTTCGATCGATGGTCAGCTCCGACGGTGGAGCGAGAAGGTGTGGACCGGCAGGCGAGAAGGCGCGGACTGCGAGGCGAAAAAGGGCGGAGGCGGACGCAGTACTTCACCCCAAACTCACCCTGGAAGCTGAGCGGTTCACGAGCCCGGATAAACGCGCTTGAGGCCGTACGACATCATATCAGACAAGACATCGTACAGAACTACCATGCCCGAAAGCAGAGCAGCGGCCTCGCGATGGCCTGGGGTAATCAATTTTTTGTCGACGACCGCGACGATACGATGTACCGAAGCGGATTGCATGCGCTCATCGACGTCGGCGGGCGTGAGCCTGCGCGGGGTGCTCGGTGAGTCCGTTCACGTTTTGGATGAGAGTGAAATACCACGTACACACGTCTCAAGAATACGCTATAGGCCCGAAGCTTTCGCGTATCCCTTTGCGGTGGGATGTCGAAGACAGCTAGGAGGGTCCGTGAGATGGACTACGCTTCGTACTCATCAGGTCCATGCACTCACCCACCAAGATGAGGATTTCTCCCCGCTACCCTGAGTCCCCAGCGGGAAACAGGACATCGCAGGCCGCGTGAGGTCCTGCGACGGGGATCGTCAAGGCCCCTTGTGACCAGGACGAGCGCCGAGAGGAAACGACAAACAAAGGCGCGGCCTTATATACTCCTTCGCCACTTGAGGGCAGGCGAAACGAAGGAGGCCGGCGATTGCGCGGAATACAAGCGTATCGATAGCTGCGCGTATTCTGAATCCTGGTACCGCAGCAGCATCCCGACATCGCTATGCGTTGTTGCGCGCGACGAGGGAGGGGATAAGTGCCTGCGAGGGGGAACATCTTGCGAGATGAAGAGTTTGGCTGGAAGCGAGCGGGCGGACGAAGATCACACGCAAGACGAGCAAGTACGACATCGCGTTGACAAAGGTGCTGTACATGCTACATGGCCTGGGATAATTCATTTTGAAAGACGCGAAACTCGCGTAGGCTCTCATGGAGCGGGTGACCCAATGAGTCGGACGCGCGCTGGAAAAGGTCGTCAGCGCTCAGTATAAACCGGTCGTCATCGGGCACGGAGACGCACAATCGCGCTGATAGGGAGTGAATGCAAGCCGATGCTGTGTACGATAGTCAGCGGCATATCGTGCGCTCATCGATGTAGCCTACGCACCGTGGATCGACCCGAACGCTCCCGTGTGAGCTCGGAGGGACTTACTAGGTCCTCCCGGGCCCATCCAAGCACCCCGTACCACTATGGTGCGGAGGGCTCGACGCCGGGGAGAGGCTCGAGGTGAGTCCTTCGACCGGCGGGACATGGTGGTCGAAGAAGGGTCGCCAGCGTGGGATACTCATGTTCATATAGTCTCGGGAAGGCACGTGGACAGAAACTCCCCGGTGCCGTGGACTTGACCAACTCCCGAAATCACCGATACAGCTGGCAGCCTGCGAGCTGCGTGTGTTGAAAAGGCGTCAGTGTGCTGCACATGTATCACGAGGGGTTTATACATACACCAAGTGGCAAAGAACGCTAAGGAACACCGACCAAGATGTAGAGTATACTTACGTCGCAGACAGCCTCTCGGCGTCAGATGAGAGAAAGGTTGAGCGATTAACATCATATTGACAGAGATGTACTAGCTCGAGATGGCCTGGGGTAGTTGTTTTACGCAGCGCTGTTACAAGAGCTACTGGAATGCCTATGTGCACGTATCCTCTCATCACGGGGTGGAAGATCGGCGCCGGAGGACATCCCTGAGCATAGAGAACTCGCGCGATCATGTACCGGAGCGCCGGCACTGTAGAATATCGTCAGCGAAAGGGGCTCTCGCGCGCAACCGAACACGTACGCATGATAGTATTGAGGGCCAGGATGTACGGATCGGCCTTGAGCATACCGCTGAAAACCTCTGGAGAAGAGGGAAAATGGGGTCAGCTAGCCATCCGGGCGAGATCGATGGGTACACGCACGTTTCCGATTCCCGACCCTCTCGTGGTGAACGGCGGATTATCCGACCGATCACAACTCCCTCCCAAAGTGCATGGTAAATGCGACTACGGAGACTTGACACCGTGCACGCAGCAAGCGGACCTGCGGGGGTCTCTGCAAGGGGCACGGCGGGACGTCGAAACGACTGTCGAAGGAAAGCCGGACGCGCGGACGAATCGGGATTATGTAGCCGCCCGGCGCCACGCGAGCGACTTGAGGGCAAGCTTTTTGCCGCAGATGATGCTCCGAACAGGTTGCCACAAACGATTGAGCCATTCAGCTAGACGTTATCTATCTCCCAGCAGTCGGCAATGAGAAAGCCCCAATACGCAACGAGAAGGCGACCCGGACATCAGTACTGTAGCGAATTATGTGTTGGCTTTCCGTTCAGCAGGTTCGGACCATGTACAGACACGAAGCAAGGTGGTCTTCAAGCAGCCTCATGCGAAGAAGCGTGTCGATAGGCAAGGGGATCCTCCGCTTTTTCAGCCAGACACTCCATCGTCAACCCGGCCAGGGTAGACTAGATGCGCACGAGGGTCCTCGAGCTAATCAGTGCACCTGTGGGCTAGTCATTGTTCGCAGCCCTACCCAAATCTGGCCACAATAGGTTGGACGCCACACAACGTGCGTACTCGGGCCATGACGACGCGCAGCACTAACATGGACCAGCTCATTGTCCTCCAATCGCCATATATGGTATCCCTTGTCCCGCCTCGTGCACGACAAAGGTCCGACCCTTATTTGGATGTTTGGCCACCCCGAGCGCATTCTTATACTACGACTGGCCACTCAAGACCTTACACTGATTACCCACCTGCCAGTGCTCGTACTACGACGCCCAAAGCTTGCATCGCTACGCTCAGACCGTGCACCCCGACACGCGGATCCTTGCTCTTGTCTCTTGTGTGTGACCATCGTGCCTGGACCGCTGGTCATAGCGCTGCACCTGCTCTTGTCTTATACCGCGACGACGACGCCACTCGCAACACACATTCCTGCACCCGCTTTCGCACTCGCGCGCTGTGCCCACGCCCGCCCAACGCCACTCACAGACTCACATCGCAAGACCCACAGCACTCTCACCATGGCCATCATCCAAGAGATCCCCGATGACCGCCCACCCACTCGCGCCGAGGAGCCTCGCATGCCACGGCGGCGCGTCGAGCCTGTGGCAGACGTCCCGGGGGGCAGTCGCGATCCTTGGCCTCCGCGGACGCAGATTATGCCACTACTGCTGCACGACTACGGCGGGGCGCCATCGCCATTTGGGCCCCCATTACCCCTACCACCATCCCACCACCCCCAGCCACTCGCCCGTCCAGGCGAAGCTCTACCCCTCCACGACCCGCGGCCTCCAGAATGGCACATGCAATCAATGCCACACCATTGCGCCGGACCTCCCGACGAGCCCTCGTCCCCGCCAGGTCTGTCGCGTGGCCCGTCGCGGGTCCCGCGCTCGCGAACTCACAACGCGCCGCGCGCGTCGACTTCGCGCAAGTCGCGCAAGGCGTCGACGAGCCCCCGTGCTGTGATGGCGCGCAGGCAGGCGGAGCTGGCGGGGAGAACACACGCTGCGCCGACGGCTGGTCCGTCGGGCAAGCGCACGCGCGCGCCGGACGAGGGCGAGGGGAGCCCGCAGAAGAGGGCGAGGAAGACGAACGCTGATGGAGGAATCATCACTTTTAAACACGACCGGCCGGTGAGGAGGAGCGGTGCGTGGGCCTTGTCATCTTGACGCGAGGCCGGGGGCTGACAATTAGCTGCAGACGTCTTCGACGAGGGCTCGTCATTTATCGTCGAGGAAATGCTGGCGCCGGCTGACGACGACGACGGCGAAGCAGTGGGCTGGGACGCCGACTCGGACGCCCCGGCTGTGGGCTCGCCGGCCAGGTTCGAGGAGACCTGGTCGCCCCAGTCCTTGGGGCATGCGTCGGCAGGGCTCGTGGAAGGCAGTTCGTCGCCCGTGGTCACGGCAGAGAGGCTGCTGCAGCGTGCACAAGGCCTGGAGGATGATGAGGTTGAGTGGGCTGATGAGAACGAGGTGCCGCGACCCATGTTGGAGCGCATCCCGGGTCCGCCGCTGATTATGCCCTGGGAGGCTGTCTCTCGTGAGTTTTGTGGGTTTTTTGGGAGAGATTGCACGTACTGACCGTCATGCTACGCAGCTGTCGTATCTGCGGGTGACCTCGATGATGAGGAGCGCTCGGTTGGATGGCCGAACGGGACGCAGAGGCCCGGTGAAGAACACGTCATACGCCAGATGGAGGGCGTCCACGACGAAGGCGACGGCCCTTTCGACGACATATATGCAGAGGAGTACGGTGCGACAAATGCTGCACCCGAGGAAGACGAGGGAGAATATTTCGAGTATGACAAGGAGCCGTTTGAGCAAGAGGACGATGTCGAGGCTGGACGGGGTGAGCATTCTTCATCAACAGTTCGGCCGAACGAAGACTCACCCTTCACCCGAGCACGCCCAAGCAATCGTGACAAGCCTCGGGACAGTGAAGCACGCTTCCTTCTCTCACCCCTTGTCGCTCCCGCCAGCCTCCCGCCTCCGGTCGTCTTCGAGGAGCATCTCGCACAGGCTATCCCGACGCCCCTCAAGACCGACAACCCCCGCAAATTCCACGCCTTATTCCCCGACCAGGAGCCCACCTCGCCTGACGGGCTCCTCCGCCAGCTCCGCTTGACGCAGGCCGAGGTCGGGCGCCTCGAGTTGATCGAGGTCCGGTGGGAGCACGCGTTCCACGAGGCGCTCAGGGAGATGGGCCGGCAGAACGTGCAGCTGCGGGAGCAGGAGGAGAGGTTGCGGAAGCAGGAGGAGACGATGGCGGAGAACGAGATGGTCGTGCAGGGCGCGCAGGTGGTGCAGCAGCAGATGGCGGAGGAGCGGGCGGAACTGCAGCGGATGGTGGATGTGCTGGAGGGTCTCTTAAGCAAGGTGGAGAGGGAGAGAGACGCGGCGCTGAGGAAGCAGGCGGATGAGTTGGAGGAGATGCGGGCGCTTCTGGAGGAGACGAGGAGGGAGAGGGACGAGGCGCGTCAGCAGATTGCGACGATGACATCGGGGAGCATGAAGCGGAAAGGGTCACCTTGCGAAGACGAGGCTAGGGATCCGTCTGAGCAGGAGACACGCCGGTCCCCGAAGAAAATGAGGGGCAGTCCGCAAGCGAGGTTGGTCTACCATGGATCTTTGCTTGCTACGGAGGCGTAATGAGCATTTGCAGCGTCTCTCTGTCAATGTAAATAATTCTAATTACCATCAATACCCGAGCTTCTCTGAACCATCGCGAGTATACACACCGAACGTCGTTTGAGGTGAATGCGGGCAACGATGAGTGAATGAAGGAAATAACGCATTTTCTCGACGACTTCATGAGCGTACTATAAATCATGCATACTGGGCATAAACAGCCTTATGTGAATCACCCCCCGTGAAGGTCGATAGCAACGGCCGTCTGTGTCGCCGTGACACGTGCCGCGCTCTCCGGTACGACACGTGACCGCGCATCACCGCGTCGGACCGAAAGACAAAAGCGCGCCATGTTCTTGACAATAGCCCATCACCTTGATCACCCGAGACAATCGCATACGCCTCCGACGAAGCATACATGCACCGGACTCAATCACCAAGGCAGACAACCATGCATCTCGAAGCGCGTGTGCTGGGAGTGGTGACTATAAGAGCGATGGGAGGGTGATCTGGCAGTCAGTCTGCTTGTCCGCTTCCCTCAAACCTCACTGTCCATCGTCGCGGTCTCGCGAGCTTTGACGCCTTGCATACCCTATATCATACGGAAGAGATATCCCATAGCCTCTCTACTACATCCACGATGGCTCCCACCGCCTTTGACGCGCTCATGTACGTGGCGATGTCCTCGCGGGTCGTCCGCATTGCTCACCAATCCCTTAGGAACATCGCCAGCTCCTCAAACATACAGAACTCTGTGGGAGGCCCCCACGATGCCCTCCTCGCTGACGGGCGCCTGAACCCCGCCGCCATCCCTGACGCAGCCACCCTCGCCTCGATCGACGCTGCCCAGCGATCCGGCGTCCTTACCACTATCGGCGTCGCCGCCATCATTCTCACCGTCTTCCTCCTCTACGGTCTCGGCGTGATGTACGCACGCATATATCAGCAGCGCCGCGCGTGGCACGAGATTCTGTCGACGCCGTACCCTGCGATCCGCAAGGATCTGAACCGCGTCTCGACACCGCTGCCTACCCTGAGCCCGGTCAGTTTGGCCCAGCCTGCTGCGGGGATGCCGAGCTATGCTGGATACGCTGTAGCGCGAGACGACAAGAATAGCGTGCGGGTGACGCCTCATGCGCCGCGGGGGTCGTCGAGGATGGTATATGCGGGGAATGAGTCGGTGATCTCGGAGGCCTCGGGGAACACGCCTCCTGGCTTGTCAGTCTTGAACGCACGATCGGAGACGACGCTGGTCGACCTGTCAAGCGGCAGGACCGCATGATGGGTCGTTGTGAACCGAGTATGTTGATACCTGGTGGATGACTACCGTATCCTTATTGCCTCGTTCTATGGCTCTTATATATACTCACTCTTTTCGTTCTGTAATGTCATTCTCTTTTGCAATGTATACGCGAGACCATCGAGGTTGGAAATTAGCACGACTTAAGAAACTCGCACCGTGACGAACGCGACCGAATTTTCATCGCCGCGGAGTCCGCGGCCGATCAATAATGGACGCGACGCGTCGTGACGCATCTTGCCTCCTGCCCTCATCATCCCCGTGTCCCTCTCCCTTTCCCCCCATCCTCCCTTCTTCCTCTATACCCCCTCGCCAAGCCTCTAATGTGGTCAGACTCTCCTCCTCTTCCCTTCCCCCACCCTTCTCACCGCGCCCCACGTACAGCAAGCACATCCTCAACGCGCAGGTCTCGATCCGCGCGCCCTGCTGCCGACAGTGGTTCGACTGCGCCGAGTGCCACGCGGAGACGCAGGACCACAGATTGGCGAAGACGAATGAGATGACGTTCCTGTGCAAGAAGTGCAAGAAGGCGTTCAGGAAGGATATGTCGGTGTATGAGGAGAGCGATGAGTACTGCCCGCATTGTGATAATCATTATGTGAGTGCTTGTTTGGATGGTGGAGCAGGATGGCGCGGCTGTGATTCTTGGAATGGTTCTTGAGAATGAGGCGATGGGTGCTAACGCGAGCCTGCAGGTGATCGAGGCTAAGACGGCGAAACCGGTGGTCGGTGTCGAGGGCGAGGACGCAAGGGTGGATAACCGGTGCGTGGTATACTCCTCGCTATGCTCTTACTGAACATCTACCCCCGCCACAGCATGCTTCGAGACGAACGCATGAAAGACGGCAAGATTCGAAGTGCGGAACTTGAAGACGACCTGGACGAGTTCCTGAAGGAGCTCGATTCATAGCACCCGTGATCTTCGCATCTGCATGCGAAAGAATCCTGCATTGCAAATCGAATGCATCCTGCCTCTCTATCTGAATACATCCGTGACTCTCCGTCTTTACCTGCTTCATTTCCACACCTGACACTCCAGTACGCATCACTATCGCACAAGCAATGAAATTCTTTCTGCAATACAAGACGATCCATCTTCAAGCGACTGTCGTGCGCGTCCAACACACCGTCAGTTATCGGGACCGCAACGCGATGGTCCAAGGATTCATCCACACGCAAGAGTCGTGCGCTACTGACGATCGCGGACAGGTAGACAAGTCTACATGCAATCAGTATAAAATGTACATCGAACATTGTAGGTAAATGGCATGCAGGACTCATCCAGTCATAGGTTGTTTATTGTTACAATTGCCAAACCTGGTTCATGGCTGATGCATCTACGCAGGACCGTCCAGTTGCTGGCGCTCAAGCCTGACGCGAACCGCCTCCACCTCTCAGTCTGCTGCTCCTGCAGCCGACGCGGCCTTCTCCGCGCTCATCTCCCTGAGCTGAGCAGCCAAAGCGGCATTCCATGCTTCCAGTCTCTTGATCCTTGTAGCCCAAGCGGCGGATCGTTCTCCCGTAATCCTATCTTCTTCAGCCCGTAATCTCAACTGTTCAGCCCGAGATTTTTGCCTCTCAGCAATAATTCTCTCCATCTCGGCGATTTTACTCTTCAGTTCATTCTCCCCCTCCGCAAGGATTCTCTTCTGCTCATCCAGGTCCGCGAGGATCCTCTTCTGCTCGGCGCGTCGCCGTTGCACCTCGTAGAGCTCAGCACGGTACCGCGGTTCCTCCTCCTGCATGATCCGGAGCACAGCGTCGTTGGCGTCCTTTTTCGCCCGCACTTCCGCCATGCCCTGCTCCATCTCGTCATGATTCACGAAGATATGGAGAACCCCACAGGGACAGATTGAAGAGGCAGTGCGGGAGTATGGCTCGTCCGAGCCCTGGCGGAGAGCAGTGGCGAGCTGCTGAAGCAGCTGTGGATGCTCGTCCGGCGGCGCCATCTGCGCCAGGTCACGCAAGAGGTTCGTCGACATCGCGTCCACAAATGCCAAGATCGAGCGCTTCCGGCGGTCGGGTATGGAGCACCATCCGTACAAAAAATAGCCGCGGTGCCGCAGCCGCGTTTCAAGTAGCGCGTTTGCTTATACCTAAGTTCTGAGCGCCGGAAAGCATACCTAGGTTACTTTCTCATATGTTGTGGCACCCACAAAGACAGAACAGCGTTGTCGTGCCCGTGAACGGCAAGAACAATCCTGCCGAAGACGTTCGGCATTTGCCGAGCAAGGGCCGCCACGGTGGACTTGACTTCTGCTTCGACTCCATAGAGTCCATCCGGTTCTCGCCCAACAAAACGGACTCGGTGCCGTCTCTTGAAGCCTGAAGGAGACCCTTGAGAACATTTTTGAACCAAGGTAGGTGCTACCCCCAGTATAGTTTGTGAATTGTTGGGCCTTGTAGCGAGAAATCGCAACGGGAGGCAGATGATGATGTTTTACGATCTATGTGAGGGTGTAGAAATATTTTGGACATGTTCGTATGTTCCGGCGGCGATGAAGGTCAGTGGGAAATCGGGGAACGCGCTCGGGACTTCGGAGCGAAGTCCGGAGTCACGCCGGAGGCGTCTCCGGCATATGCCGAACAGCTTAGAACGCCCTTTACGCTGACTTCCTACCTCTGTCCGCCTATTTTATACCTAGAGCATATGCGGATTCATTCGATATATATTCCCCGATGCTCAGAACTGAGATATAAGCAAACGCGCTTCTCAAAACGCGGCTGCGGCACCGCGGCTATTTTTTGTCCGGTTGGTGCTCCATAGTCGGGGTTGAATGTCGCGTTTTCTTCGTAACCGTATTGGAGCGCGAGCGCCGTCCAGTAGTCTGTATGTGCCCAAAAGTTTCGTATGCGCTCTTGTAGTTGGTGGTAGTGAGCGTTGCGAGCATTGTCTCCCAGGTGTTTGGCCACCTGCGTGTTGTACGATAACGCAGGGAGGAGTCCGCGGGCGAAGCGTTCCCAGACGCGCAGTTCCCAGACCGTGTTTTGGGATAGAGGCAGGCCCTGCGTTGGGGAGGACATGGTCGGCGGATGAGCTCGCTTGCGCGGGAGACAGTGGCGTGTGGATGGCGGTGATCAAGATGAACTCCCAAGTTCAAGATCTACTAGTACTAGAGTGGGCTGCGGTGGGTCATGTGATGCATGTTCGACTTCTCTACCGATTGTTCACCAGAGACAAACAACGATTTGCTTAACAAGTGGTTCAAGTTTATTCCTGCATGCGGTTTGAAGGTGGCGAGCAGAGACTGGCAATTGCACTAGCTAACAGGCTAAAGATGCAGGGGATTCGTCGTTTTTTATCGGTACGTGCACAGAGTGTATGTGGATGATCTACGATAACACCAGAGCAGATCGAATGCCTGCTAGCTACGGACCCAAGGCTCGAGCAGTTGGGTGGCTCTCTAGCAAGCACGATGTCGCCAAGCGATCCAAGTCAACTTTCGACGAACGACCAATCTCCACATCTTTCTCCTGCTCGCTTTCAGCTTCTTGTGTTCTGCGACTAAGGCGGCATTGCGGAGGATACATAATCCTAAGTATATGAGTACACGGTATGCTACAGTAAGACGCGCTTCTTGCTAATGCGGTGAGTAGGTCACGGTGAGTAAAGGAGACATAAGTGAAAAAAATAAGATGGCGGAACTCGGAGTCGGGACATGGGTATAGTAGACTTTGAATTCATACCGAGAGATTCAAGCGGACCGGCTGTTAGACCGAGCGCGAGAGTGGAGGACGGGCGTCGTTGCTTCTTTCCTGACGAGGTCGGCGAGGTCATCATCTTCCGCGCTCGCCTCCTCGTTCCGGTCCTTCTCGCTGTCGGAGACCTCTTCACCATCGAAGGTCGCAACTGCATCCTCCTCGACGTCCTGCCTCGTCAGTCGACTGCTGTACACGACCACAGGGTTGCCGCTCTGGTAGGCCGAACGTACGCTCACGCGCAAGCGAGGGCGAGAGGACGATGACGGCGCGGGGGTAGGCGAAGATTGACCTGGCGAAGACGGAGGCATCACGCGCGAAGGATTGCGAGTGCGCCTCGGGCGAACACGAGCAGGGATAGGCGAGCGCTGTCTTGGGGTAGTGGCTTCGACCGGCGTTGTTGGCACCAACCCGTCGTCGGGAGATGAAGACAATTCTCCGGGTCGAAAGGTGCGATCCCGGGAGGTGTTCAGGTTGGCATGGGGACGGCGATAGTCGGCAGCGAGACGTAGGTTGGCGGTTTGATAGTCTTCCTCTCGGAGTCGTCCTGCTGCAATCTCTTCTCGGGCCTCGCCCAGGTCACGCAGCGCTTGTTGCGCTGCGTGTTCGTGCTCTTCTGCTGCCAGCCGCGCCTCAAGCATTGCTCGATGTGCTTCTTGCTCGTGCCGCTGTGCGTCCGCGAGCTGAGCCTTGAGAGCATCGATCTGCGCCCTAAGCTCTGCGTTTCTGCGATCGCATAGTTCCCGAATGTCGCTCTTGTCCCTTTCAAGCTCCTCGATATGTCTCCACTGCTCTCGGCACCGCTCTTTCAGATAGCGGACCTGGTCCGACAGTAGATCTTTAGTTCTGTGTCGATCCTGCCAGCCAACCAATCCGTCCTGATACCCCCTGGGGTCGGAGAGTCCGTGTCTAAATCCCCGTGCGGTGTGTGAGGCCGAGGCCGCACGTTGAGGTTGTTGTGCAGTGGATGGGGGGAGGCGAGAGCCAGACGCAACATGCTGCTGAGAAGTCGGTGCGACAGGTCGACGTGCAGTTGATTCGAAGTCAAGCGAGGCGATAGGCGGCAGCGGGAGTGCAGATTCTCCAGGACGGAGCGACTGAGACGGCTCGTTCGGCGAGCCAGGAGCGGACATGTGATCTGAGCCACCGTGGCCACGAGATGCTGGATATGCCAGTGGCAGAGCTGCTGGCTGCGACCGCACGCCTGGCGCAGGGGACCGCGAAGAGGATGAATTTGCACTTGATGTGTTCGCTGCAGCGCCGCCCAGCGATCCTTCAGAGTAATTTGGGTAGTCTGCAGGGTCCGGCCACAGCCAGGGACGAGGCTGAGCCTGAGGAATTTCCTCTGATGAGGTGGAGCTGCGCTGTGAAGTGGGGCCTCGTTGGCATGAGCTGTTTGATGACGGCGAGCGGGACGGGCGCTGGTGCTGAGGATCTGTGGTGAACTGCGTTGAGTTTGGCACTGTGGCGAGCCCAAATCTATCCGATGGATCTTGAGTTGCGTTCGGGGCACGGACAGACAGTGAGGATGGACCAGACTTCAGAGCGGGAAAATGGGTGGACAAGTCTAAACTGGAGACTACGGCCATATAAGCAACACTCGCAAGCAAGAGATCGCCTCTACTCACTCGGGTAAGGGGGTTTCGGGGTAAGCAAGGGCGGACAGGGGTTGGAAGGTGGTGGCTGCCGCTGTGAACGACGAGAAGAGCCTGCGAAGATCTAAGACATTGGAGGCAACGAAGAACATGGTACCGCGTACGTCGAGGGGGAAGACGAGTGAAGTCAGTGGCCCATCGATCACGACTAGCGTCTGCGCTGTCCGGCGGCGTGAGTGAGCGTCGCTTGTTCCCTGGAGCGTCCGGAGAGTGCTCGCTGGCCGGCGACCTCGAGCGCTTCCTCGAGGGCGATCCCGATCCTTCACGACCATTGTGCGAGTGCACCATTATGGCGAGCAAGAGGGTGGGCGGTGATGTGTATTGATGAGGCGATTACGATTCAGTAGATGGCTTCAATGAAATCTTGGGAAGATGAGGCGGAGATTGAGGGGAGTTGGCGTAACAACCCAACATGGGGAGCTCATTTAACGCACGCATGAGGGTCAGAGCGTCAATCAGCCATTGTTCCGATTGCGGCGCATCGAACAATTGGGCGCCGTGGGCTTCCTTTGTCTGGATCACGCGAAAGACGGTACAGGCGAAAGTGACATCCGAGTTAGGCAGTGCTTGTCGGCCCTATTGTCTTTTTTCTCTTTCACACCACTCTGCTGATTACCGCTGCCGCGGGGTGGCGTACCGCCCGGTCTTACCACCCGAAGGTCACTGCAGTGATAGGTCAATAAAGACCGAAGCGGTATGGCATTGAACCGAATGAAGCTGATGTATCAGGTCATCTTGCATTTACCATCCTCTATCCTTTCTAAACAGAGAGCAGTGGGTGGAAAACATCTCGATCTAATCCAAGGCCCTTCGCCACAGCAACATCTACCAGATTATATCCACCTGACACCCCGGCGCAGAAGCTCTCATCGCGTCTAAACCACCGACCCCACCGCCTTTTGATCCCACTCAAAGTCCTCCGCCGCCCACTCGGGCATCTCCGTCTCGAACGTCCCGAGGCTCGTCGTGTAGCGCAGCGCGTGCAGGAATATGTAGAGCGCCTCCGGCTTCGGGTCGGGGTGCAGGGGCAGGTAGCACTCGGCGCAATAGAGCGAGTCGTCGAGCATGACTTTGGCGCCCGGAGCGAGGGGAGGGTTGATGGCGGTCACGTCGGTCGTGGAGAGCTGGTCCGCGGGGAGTGGGGGTTCGGAAGATTCGGGCGTAGGCTCCTGCGTGTGAGAGTCGGCTAAATGGGTAGTGGGCTGAACGGTAGCAGGCGCGCCGACAGCCTCGGCATGGGCGCCTGCTGTGTCTGGCATGTTTGCGTGGCCCGTGCTTGTCGACGCTGCCGCCGCTGTAGACTCCGCTTTTGCTAGGCTCGTTCCATCCGGCGCAGGCGGTGCCGGTGCTTGCTTGTTCTTCTTCTTCCCCCCTCTCTCCTTCCGATGCGGCGGCGGCTTCTGGTCCAACTCCGGCACATAGCCCGGCACCAGCTTCCCCTTCGCACGAAACACGACGTCGCGCCAGCGGCCCCAGTCCTCGTCCTCGTCCTAGTGGCAAAATGATGTCGTCAGAACGCGAATTAGCGAACGGCAACGACCCAGCGACGCGCCTTCATGTTCCGCAGGTTCGTGATCACTGCGATCGCCTCGCGCGACAACGGCACGGGCGAGCCCATCCCGATGTCCTCGCCGGTCTCGCGGGGGAGGAGCTTGCGCGCGGCCTCTGCGCCCGCGCCCGGGTGCCCTTCGGACGCGGCGGCGTGCTCTTCGGCGCGCGCGGCGCTCATCGTGTCGGGGAACGTCGCCGGCCCATGCGCTTTCTCGCCCCCAGGCGCGCCCGCCAAGCTCTCCGGACTCCCGATACTCTCCGTGAACGCCTTGAGATGCTCCGGCGGCGCGGGCGCCGCGCGCTCGTCGCTCGGCGTCGTGTCGATCCCGCCCTCGCCGAGCTTCCTGCCCCAGACCTTCTCGGAGGAGTAGACCGGGTCGTTGGCGATGGGGTAGCCGAGGTATTGGAGGTGGACGCGGAGTTGGTGGGCTGTGAGGGGGTGAGTGTCGGGGGAACGGGCAAGAAGTTGAGGGTGCGGAGAATTAGGGTGAGATACTTACAGCGCCCGGTGTATGGTTTGCCTGTGGGGATGATTGGATTGAGATGAGGGCTGGGATGGAGCAACGAATGGGAGCTCACAATGTATCACGCTGCTATTCGTGTGCGGGTCGTAGCGTATTTTGTTGAACACAGTTTTTGCAGGCTATAAGGGAATGCCATTAGTTGAATGTGCGGAGTGACAGGACATAAGCCTTACTCGTCCTTCGGGGTGGACGATGTTGAGGCCCATTTGACGATCGACCGTGAGTAGCGGCTCCTCGCAGATGACTTCTCCGCTGGGAGATGATGAGAAAAGGCACGGGACGAAGAAAACGGACGCACTCTGGGAATTTGCCCTTCACCCGCGCGACGTATTCCTTGCGCACGCTGCCCTCGATGAACTCCTTCGTGAGACTGCGTGCCAAGTCCGCGTTCAATGGGATGATCATGAGCCCAGAGGTCAACCGGTCTAGTCTGTTCACCGCTGCCAGGGCGTCAGCACCATTTACATCCACCGAGTATTCATGCTACTCACTATAGACCTTCTTGAAACCCATCTCGTGCATGAGGATGTGGATGAGCGAGTTGCGGTTGTATCTACCCGCCGCGTGCACGGGCTGCGGATGGGGATTGAGTGAGGGAGCGGTAGGGGGCAGGAGTGCGACGGACGAACGATGCTGCCAGGCTTGTTGACGACGATGAAGCCGCGCTCGGTGTCGTGTAAGAGCACGCGGACGGGCGTGGAGGTGACGGGGGGCTCGTGCCGATGCACAACGTTCCTTCGAGGGGTGAGAGGGCATAAGGAGGTCCAGAAGCGCATACGCACTCTATGCGATCGCCGTTCCGTATGATGGTGTCCGGGCGCGCCACCTTGCCGTTGATAGTCGTGACGCCGCTCTCGAGGGCGTACCTCTGCGATCTCGGTGTCACTTCGACGCACAAGCTCAATGTGATTAGCACGCACATAAAACTCCATGCTCCTATCCCTGAATTCCGTCGACACGACCTCCAAAATCTCGCGCCCGATCCACCTCTCCTTCGCCATCGTGCAGAACGGGTACCAGTACGGCTTGATCTTCTTCAGCCCGGGCGTAGTGCTGATGTTGCGCGTGTTGACCGCGCCTTCGGTGCCGGCCATCGCGCTGACGACGAGGCTAGTGACGTTCTGGCGGAAGACGCGGTGTGGGGACAGCCGGATGGGGGGGAGGACGACCCGGCGGGAGGCGATCAGCTTGGGGAGGCTCTGGTCGGCGGCTTTCAGCTGTCGGAGTTTCTCCTCGTTGCTCATGCGCGGGGCGCAGAGCTTGGGCGGACGGAAGAATGCGCGAATGGTGGCGCGCAAATTGTCGAAGGGGCTCGAGGACGATCACTGCGGATATCCAAGGTCACGGAGAGCGGCGGTAAAGCAGGTAGCAGCAGTCAGAAGAGGTCAGAAGGATAGACGAGACAGCTAGACTACGCTTGCGCCCTTGGAAGTCAAGAACCAGCCGCGTATAGCGCTCAGCATTGCTTGAGCGAGCGAGAAATCAAGCACCGGCGTTTGCCGAGTCGCATCTGGAGGACGCCACACGAACATCTGGCTGCCCTTGCTTTCCGCGCTCACCTCCTGCCGTCCGCTCATTTACTCCCTCGTAGAGGCCTCTTCATACAACAACAACCCAACCCTGCCCTTTCAGATTACATAGTCCACCATGTCCACCGCTCATAGGCCGACATGGGATCCCGCGCAGGCAAAGGATGTGAAGGGAGTTTCGCGGCAGTTCTCCGTGCGCGACATGGCGTCGCATACGAAGCTGAAGTTCCGGTAAGTAGAGCCGGCGAAGTCATACTCTGACGCCCGTCCCTCAGCGTATGACGCGCCATGTCGCTGCGCCTTCGTCCCCGGGCATCCCTCACGTGCTGATCACATACTCCCAGACAAGCTGGCCAGACATCCCAGGACGAAGTGAAGAAGCGCGACCTGCGCGCGGAACTCTTCGCCGCGGAGCTCGAGGCGAAGAACAAGAAGCGCAAGGCGGAGGGGAAGCCACCGCTGGCGATCGAGAGCGGCACGAGCGAGACCGGGCAAGACGAGGAGTCGAACAAGCGGCGAAAGCTGCTGCAGGAGGCGCTGGAGGCGGACAAGGACAGCGACGAGGAGGAAGAAGGCGAGGAGGGGGAGAAGAAGTCGAAGGCGGGCGACGCGGAGGATGAGGATGAGGAGGATGACAGGTGCGCGGGGCTATATATGTTCAGGAGGAGGGACCGAAGTGCTGACCGGTGGGCAGCGACGAGGACGAAGACGAGGATGACACGGACGAGCTGCTGCGCGAGCTGGAGAAGATCAAGCGGGAGCGCGCGGAGGAGAAGGCGCGGCAGGAGCGCGAGCAGAGCGCGACGGACGCGGTCGCGCGCGAGGCGGAGATCGCGACCGCGAACCCGCTGCTCAACCTCGCGGCCGCGCTCGGCCAGCAGCAGCCGCAAGGCCTCAACACGACCGCGCCGGGCTCGTTCGCGGTCAAGCGGCGGTGGGACGATGGTGCGTCGCAGCCACTGGCTAGCGAGCAGATGGCCGAACTGACTGTGCTTGCAGACTTGATATTCAAGAACCAGGCTATGGACACTAGGGATAAGAACGACAGGGGATTCGTGAACGACCTTTTGCGGACAGAGTTCCACAAGTGCGTGCCCGAGATGGTTCGCCTGCGTCCCGTAACTCATTGCCTTACAGGAAGTTCATGGCCAAGTTCATCAAGTAGACTGTATCCTCCACTTGTATTCTATGTCTTCACATCTTCATGCGTCATATCATCCTCGTTGTCTCTCGCCGTACGGCGAATCATCTTCGCCTCGAGTGACCACAACCCGACGGTGCGTTTGAGGGACTGCTTACATTGCATAATCATTCAGCAGATATAACGCCCCAAGTCACTTCTCTAAGGCTCCGAGTCCAACACGCTACCTGAAAGGAGGCTCAAACGCACCTATAGCTCAGACAACGTGTGGAAGGAGCACGTCCTGTATCCTGTACGTGCGCACAGCTCAAGCATAATTGTCTTCTGGGCTAACCGTAATTTCATCCCTCTCAAAGAGATGCGTACGCTTCGATCAAGCCTAATAACACGCGTACGCTGCGAGGACCTGGTTTCGTGAGCCACGACCTGGTTTCGTGAGCCACGACCTAGGTTCGTGAGCCACGACCTCGGTTCGTGAAAGGACCAGCGCCACGCTTCGACGCTTCCATGCAAGCCGTGCGAATGGCTTGCCTTTTTGGGACACAACAGCGACTTGCCATCTGGCGAACAAAGAGATTGGCGGTGTGCGTGGACCCGCGCCCCGCGTGCATAGGCCAGTGCCCCGGCGTACATAGGCCAGTGCCCTGGCGTGCGGTGGTCATTATCGGCCCCGCGTGATCCGCGACGGCGGGCTACAAAGCGCACCTGGGTGCACGGTCCTGCTTCAGCAGTTGTCTCTTACCGCCACTTCTTCCCTGCGCACATTCTACATAGCCTGACCGCTCTCAGAGCTACCCAGCCCCAAACAAGCTGGGCGTGGAAATTCGGCATCACTACAGACGCTAGTCATGACTTCTCAGGATGACCGCCGCCCGAGCCTCAAGCGCCGCGCCGACGACGACCTGCCGGGGCCGTCGATCAAGCGCCCGCGCTCGCAGTCGCCGCCGACGCGCGCGCCTCCACCGTCTGGTCACGGTCGGGGGTGCCGTGGCAAGGCGCCTGCGAGCGTGCTCAGGCGCAGCCCAGAGAGCCCGCCCCTACCCGGCCCGTCCCATGGTACGTTGTGGCATTCGACCATGGTCAGAGTGCCGACTGGCAATGCAGAACCCCACGGCTCTCGGGGCGCCAACGCACACTACATCGACCCCCACGTCATGCCCATGGACTACCATAAACCACGTGCGTCGCGTCGACCTGTCTGTGCCGAGCCTCGCATACTGACTGTCGTATTGGATGCAGTATACCCTAGCACTGGACACGCGTACGCTTCCGCTGATTATGGGGCACTGGCGTCCTTCTATCCTCCACCGCCCTTCGCCGGGCCTGGTAGTGGTGCGTGTCTCGTGCGATTTGTGTGGCACGACCGTTGGCTGATGCAGGGTGCTGACTAGGGACCCTCGACGCGGTGGTTGCATCTTTTGAAGCGGCCCTGATGGGCGGCTGCTATCCTCCTGTTCCAGGGGGATACCCTGCTGCTCCAACGGGATGCTCTGCTGCTCCGGGGGGATACCCTGCTGCCATAGGGGGATATCCTGCCGCGCCTCCAGCTCCTGGCCTTCTTCCGCCAGCTCCTTTCGCCTACCCAGCTCTCGCTCCCGGGTACTCGATTGCTGCTGGCTATGCGCCCCCTCCTCCCAGCGCCCCTGCTCCTTTTCCAGTCTTCTATCCTCCTTACCCTATTTACGCTTATCCTCCTCCTCCTGCCGCCCGCCAGCCACACGCGCCCGCCTTTCAACCTCCCCAGCCCGCGCCAGCGCAGGACCACACACCCCAGTACTACGACGCCTTCGCCGCGACGCCCACGCCCACGGAGCGGCTCGACGCCGAGGCGTGGAGGGACGCGTACCCCGGGGAGTACCCCGCGATCCCGCCTGTGTACCCGATCCGCGTCTCGTCGCCGCCCGCGCGGCTGCCGGAGCTGATGCCGGATGCGGTGCGGGTGGTGGGGGAAGATGGGGTGTCGAGAGACGAGTCTTGCGCGGGGCGAGGGGAGTCCTGCGCGCTTCGAGGGGAGTCCTGCGCGCCACGAGACGAACCCTGCGCGCGCTCCAGAACGTCTTCCCCGGACCCCTTCGCCCCGCTCACGCCCGCGGAGGTCGTTCAGCACACGCTGCGTGCGAGGGAGGAGGCCGCGCCGTGGTACGAGTGCATCTCCCGCTGGCGGGAGACGGTGCGGGGGGGCGAGGGGGAGGATCCGAGGGCGAGGTATCTGCCCAGGACGTGCGTGGATTATGCTCGCAAGTCGCCTGCGAGGTGTCTATCCAGGACGCCTGCGAGGTATGCGAAGGATCCTCGCGCCGGGTATCCGAAGGACCAACACGCCAAAGATTTCAGGATGACACGCCTCCCGACGCCGCAGCCGCCCTACATGGGCCCCTTCAACCCGCCGTACGATGTCGATGAGGGCGCGTGTCGGTTACCGGCGGCGCGGGTGCCGTTCTCGAAGGATCCGAAGATGAGGGATTGGAGGAGGCCGGTGGGGGCGGGAGAGGGGATGGGGGTGGGAGAGGGAGTGGGAGAGGGGGCGGGAGAGGGAATGGGGGTGGGAGTGGGAGTGGGAGATGGGATGGGGGCGAGCGAGCCTATCAGCGTGGACCCGCCTGTTAGTGTGGACCCGCCGGAGGGGGAGCTTGGGGAGGAGAGGTTCGGCGAGGGGGGGCTCGGGGAGAGGTCTGGCGAGGGGCAGCTCGGGGAGAGGTCTGGCGAGGGGGAGCTCGGGGAGAGGTTCGGCGAGCGAGAGCTCAGGGAGAGGTCTGGCGAGAGGGAGCCTCACGAGGAAGCGGGCGTGACTCGACTTATTGACGGGATGGCGGGCGCCTTCGCGGCCCAGCTGGACCGAGTCGCAGACGAGCTGATCGGGGGGCACGCAGCCCATGGCCAGTTTGTCGAAGGTCGTAAAGAGGAACCGCTCGTGCCCCGATCCTACGCGCAGCAGTTGGAGAGGGAAGTAGCGCAGCTAGAGAAGAACGTGGCCGAACTGGAAACGGACGCGGCCCAATTCAGGACCGTCCTCGCCGCCGCAGAACACGATGTCGCGGACCTGGGCGAGGAGCTGCTCTTCGCGCGGCGGCTGGCGGCGGGGGCGAGGGCCGCGCTGGCGGGGTGTCGGTATCAGCTTAAGCGGATGAGGATGCAGTTTGAGGACGCGGAGGGGGAGAGGGGTGCTGCAGTTTGAAGGGGTCTGCCTGGTGCGCTCACGGAAGTTGGAACTTGGAACCGTCTTTTTCCTCTCATCTTATCCCACAATCTAGTGCATACTGACTGACACTCAACACCGTGACCGCGCTTGCATCATCTTTATCGCCTGTATCTCTATCTTCAGTAGTGTAGCGTTTCGTAAATGTCGATTTCTCGGATATCCCTGGCTGTAGTGCTTTGGTTTCACTCGCTCGCTGCTTTACAGCCTTCGATTTACACTTTCAACGCATTTTGAAGCGGAACCAATTTCGTATCACATCCTCGTTCTGACCTGTCGGCGCCACACAACGACAAGTACAACGACGCCACCCGGAAGGTGATGTCGAAAAACAATAAGCTATTTGGCCGTATTAGGGCACAAGCACTTCCTAATCGGGACGCCTACCGCGCCACACTTATTGTTCGCCCGATCCGGACAATGGCCGCCTCCGCCGCTCATTGTTATTTCGGAGGAACAATGGATGGTCGTTGCCGAGGAGATCGTGGGCATATAAAATGAATTCCTCGTGCTGGTCTGCTACGTCAACTTCCCCTCTTCCCCCGCCCCCGTCTGCCTCGGACTTCATTGAGTTCATTCAGTGAACCGGTGTTGGGTTCATTTAGCACATCGCCTGCCCTTCGCACGTCAACTACATCTCTTGAATCTCTTCCACAACCACCGGTCTAAACGCGATGTCGCACTCGCATGACAGCCGCGAATCATCGGGATCGCCCTCGAGGAAGCGCTCGAGGTCGCCGGCCAGCGATCACGCCGCGGACTCCCCGTCCCCCAAGCGACGCTCCCCCTCACCTCGTCAGGACAGCGCAGGCGCTAGTCCTTCCAACAGCCCTGCCCTGCCTCCCCGGCTCATCTCTCGTCGTACGTGATGATCGGCGCTCATGAACCTGTCAGCTAAGACCCTTGCAGGCGTTACTCGCAGTCCACGCCGCACCCCACCTTCCACCCGTCGCCATCGTCATGTTCCTCTGCCTTCCTTGTCTCCGGACAACGCGCTAGGCCTCGATACCCCTCACCACAGCCTCGGCGCCTCTGCCCAGGGTGAGTACCTTGACCGTTCTTTGGCTGTCTGTCGCTCATGATCATATCCTTAGCTGGTCTTCCGTCCCCACCCTCGCACGAGCCCACCTATGGGGCCGACCCCGAGCACGACGAGCCCAACATCTTGCGCTACCCCAACGAAGAGCCCCAGGCTTATCCCCCTGATGAGCCCGCCACATATCCTGAGGACGAAGATCCCTTCTATCCACCGGCACCTCGCAGCCCTTCGTCGACCTCTGCTCGGTTTGCCTTCCGCAACCCCTCTGCGGCGCCCCGCGACCCCTCTCCAGCGCCTCGCGAACCTTCTCCGGCGCCCCGCGTCCCTCCTCAGGGTCCTTTTATTGCTCCTCCATTGCCTGGCAGCCCTCGATTCGCTCTCGATGCGTACACGTTCGGGGAACCGTCTCGCGGCCCCATCCTCCCGGATCCTGTCTCTCCGCGCTCGCGCACGCCACCTGTGCCATCGAGCGCGCGGCGTGGAGGCTCGTCGGACGGGCGGCGTGTTGTCCCGTCCCAGGACCCACGGCGCGGCATCGTCCCGTCGAACGCACTCTATACACCCTTCTACCCTTCGCCTTCGTCGCGAGCTCCAGAGCCCTATACGCGAGCCCCAGAGCCCTATACGCGATCTCCGGAGCCCTACTTGTACTCCCTCGCCGGACACAACGCGCCGACCGTGCCGTCGCAGCGAGGAGCTCCGACATCACATCATTCTCAGTGGCCGGAGGACTCAGGGTACGATGCGCCGCCGCATGCCTCGACGTCCTACGCCGCACGTGCTTCGACGTCGTACGCGCCGGACGTGGGCCCGTCGCATCACGCCCCGCAAAGTCCATCGCGCTACGAGCCGCGGCAGGCTTCGACGTCTTACGACCTGCCTCAAGCCTCGACGTCATACGCGCCAGCTTCCACGTCGCGGGTGCCGCCCCTGGCTCCCGCCCAGTGGATCCCTCGCCCTCCTCGTTCACCGTACCCTCAGCACCCGCAGCGGCCCGCCGAGGACTACATCCTGCCCCCGCTCAGGCTCCCGACGGAGCATCGTGCACCCGCCGCGTCTACTCCGCAGCAGCCTGCCGCACCCGCCGCCCGGCACCCCGTCGCCTCTACCTCCTACGCCGCTTATCCTGCTCATTCCTACCCTGCTCATGCCTATCCCGCGACATACCCCGATGAACCATCGACGATCGGCCACCACGTCCCCCGGGATACGGTCGCGTTCATCACCGAGTACTTCGGGAGCGATCGGCAAACGCTCGTTTGGGGGGCTGCCGATCAGTTTTGGCGGCAGCGGGCGGAGGCCAGGCAGAGCCGCCACGACGCGGACGGGTCAGAGTTGCAGATCATGAGGGAGGCGCTGGAGAGCATGGGGCGGCGGCTGGCTGAAGCCGAGGCGCTCTCTGAGTCCAGGCGGGTGGAGCTCGAAGAGGAGAGGGAAGAGACGCGAGCACTCCGGGAGACTAACCGCGAGCTCCGACAGAGAGTGCAGGACGTGGAGGAAATGGCAGCCAATCTCGCAACGGGTTCCCAGGAGAGGGAGCAGGACCTCCTGCGCGCCAACCGCTCCATGGCACGACAGCTTCATGCCCATGGGATTGTGCCGGAGATCGACCAGGTCGAAGAGTCGGTGTCCGAGGACGAGGTCGTCACTCCTGGCGGGCCTAACTCCCAGGCTGAGGACGTCACTATCGTCGAGCCCAACACCGTTGTCGATGGCTTCACCCCAGTCGCGGAGTTTGACCCCGTCGACGAAGCCTTGGAAGCCGAAGATGACCTTGAGTACGCTGATGACTTGGACGCCGACGATGAGTTCGAGGTCACTACCCCCGTTCAGGCCACCACCACCGTCCAGGTTTCTACCCCAGTCGAAGCCACTGCCCCGGTCGAAGCCACTATCCCGGATGAAGTCACTACCCCGATGCAGCGTTGGCCCGCTCTCGCGCCCTCACACTCGACTCTCAGTCTCCCTCCTGCTTCGTACCCCTCACCCGCCGAGGGTCCCGCCCCACGCACATCCGAGACGCCAGTCCCTGGTCCCTCGCGCTCGACTCAGGCTTCCGCTTCCCCGCGCGCATCGCCCAAGCCCGCCTCTCAGCGCTCCTCACCCCGCCTGGCCTCCCGGCGCTCCTCGCCTCGACACGCCTCTCCGCGCCCATCGCCTCGCCTCGCCTCCCCGTACGCGCGGCCCGCATCCGCATCCTCGCAGCGCTCGCCCTCCCCCGCGCAACCATCGTCGCCTGCCTTCCGCCCCTTTGCATCCTCCATGATGTCTGTCGCCCCCCATGCCATGAGGAGCCGACGTGGGGCGCCGCTCATGATCCAGGCATACGCCGCTGAATCGCTGGAAGAAGAGCAGGACGAGGACGAACCTGCCATCAAAGTTGAGCCAGAGGAGGAGGACGAACTTGTCGTCAAACTCGAACCAGAGGAAGAAACCCTCCCCTCCCGCCGCTCGTCGGTCGCTTCCAGCTCTCGCGCCGCATAGAGCCATCGATTCGGAAGCCATGCAAGTACTATATACCCCTTCCCAGTGTCCCATTTCCCTGTCTTCTCGTTATCCTGCCTTCACATTGCTCTCCTGTTCTCCTGACTTGTTCTGATTCACTCATCGCAACGGATTCGTCGCATTGTAGCATATTTACCTGTTGTTGTTTTTTTACCTTGCTTTCTCGTAGTACTAATGTTGTGTGTTGTTCTTCGCTAACGCTGTCATAAAGGCATCCCCCCTTGCATATCTTTTGTAGCAGTAGATTTTTAGTAGAAGTAGTCATTTTCCCTTGTATCTCTTTCTCGTGTATCGCTCTCAATGCATTGGCTGGTCTTCTGCATCCTCTGAACTGCGCGCCGTCCGAACTGAAGAATCAGACTGACAACTGGCTTTGGAGAATGGGTTATGACAGAGAAGTGGTATCTTCAAATTGTTATATCCAGGCAGCAAAGTGAAATACGAAGCTGTCTCTTGTTCCGTGTAACGGCGGCGGTCTGGAGACTCGTCAAGTTCTGTTGCACTCACCGCCGCCTAATGTTCTGCCCATGGACCCGTGGACGAAATGCTGAGCATGGCCTCGAGTCTTGCATAATCCAGTTGCGTGGGAGGCGCGTCGGCATCTCCCGTGGTTGACTTGTCTGTTTAGTTTCCTGTGGCGTTCACCAGACCACCATCCATCGCGTCTTTGTCGACACACCCGGGACCACCGTTCCTCGTAGTCGCATACATCGATTTACGACCGATCATACATCAGCAGCCACACTCGCCACACCTTAAAGAAAGCGCTCGCCACTCCGCAAAAAATATAGCCATGGCCACTCCTACGAACATCATCAACGTCTCGATGGCCGATTTTTACAATATCTACCTCAAGGGCTGGGGGCGCATTGGGGAGGAGAGTATGCAATGCCTCATGCAGCACCTGATCGAGGAGGAAATTTACCAGCAAGACCACTGGCGCGACTTCCCCGGCGCCAAAGCCTATGCGAGCGACGTCCATCGCGCGCACATCTGGAACCCCATGCAGCGCGTCTTCGCTGACGTCGTACAGGCCGCTGCAACCGTGCTCGGCGCGAGCTCGAGCATGGAAAAAAGATGCGCGACGTTCGAGTGCGCGCATGGGAGCGAGACGTTCGCCGAAAACCTGGAGATCGAGCAGAGCTTTGCGGTCGATGGCTGGACCGAGCTCGCGATCCCAAGCAAAAGGGGGAAGAAGCCGGGGTGTGCGTACGAGATGCACATCGGCGACCCCCATGACAGGAAGGCGCTCTGGGTGCGCGCTGCGGACGTGGGCATCACGGCGCGCTGGGAGCGGCGGGGCTCGAAGAAGACGAGGATGCAGGTGCGTGGGCTGCGATGGGTTTGGTTGCCTGGGGAAG
The DNA here is from genome assembly GCF_000143185.2 of Schizophyllum commune H4-8. Lineage (NCBI taxonomy): Eukaryota > Fungi > Basidiomycota > Agaricomycetes > Agaricales > Schizophyllaceae > Schizophyllum > Schizophyllum commune. The sequence goes on along the minus strand of NW_026089545.1, from coordinate 315,719 downwards.
GAAGTGATTGACGCGGCATTGCAGAACGAGTACAATACCATCGGCGCCGCCAGCCACATCCTCTCCACAGACCGCCGCCGTGCCTTCCACGTTTCCATCACCATGGAGGATACCATCGCGCGCCTCTGGTACCACTCGCGCTCCTTCTCTGTAGTCTCTGAGCCCTTCGACGTCAACAAGGTGTGTGTCATGGAACATCGCACCGACATCCGCTCACTGATGATCGTCTGGCAGTGCCCCGCCGAGCTCATCCAGTTCATCCTCTTCTCCACCTACGCTAAGGACGCGCAGCTCGGCCTGGACGAACACATCGCCCGCGTCCTCGATCGCGAGGACCGACTTCAGTACCAATACGTCGTTAGGCCCAACCCCAACGACCACCGGTGTATCATCTACCAAACGGTCGATGTGCTCGCGCCTGAATCCCCACACGATGCATCCCCTGCCCTCCACGATAGCGGTGTAGTGGTCTGGTGTGTGCAGCCTGCGAAGCACTGGAAGGACGGCCGATCCGTCCCCGAGGGCGCGCCGTTCCACGCCCTCAAGGACTTCGCGCAGCTGGAGGACCGGCCGAGGGAGTGGGAGCTCCAGGCGAAAGTGCGCAGGGCGATGAGGAAGGTAGCGCAGAGCCCGGAGGAATTGCGGGCGATGAGGATGTCGCTTGTGACGATCATGGCGGACGGGCCGATGGCGCTGACGGAGCAGAACGAGGTGCCGGAGGGCGTGGACGTGTACTTCAAGCGGCGCCGGCGGAGCGTAACGGTGTACAAGGAGGTCTGCGTGGACCTGTACAAGCTGGAGGACCCGAGCGTGCAGTTCTTCGCGCTGTCGAAGGTCGCAGAGAGTGCGTTGGCTGTCGGTGCGATGTGTGGATCGAGCTGATGTTTGCCATAGTCTTGTCATGGTGGAAGCGCATCGGAGTTGTCCACCGTGATCCCAGCCCGGGCAACTTTTTGGTCCAGCTGCCTGACCATGAAGACGCAGGCATTCACGAATGCATCGTGAAGATCACCGACCTGGAGTCAATGCAATTCTACGACGATCTTGGTCCCTGGGATTGCTATACGGTAAGCACCACTCAAGACGCGACCTGCCATCTCGCTCACCGTCACCCACAGGGCACGGACTACTACATGGCCATCGAGGCGCAGGCCGGTCGGCACCTGTTCTGTCCACCCGACGTGCCCCCTTCGCTCCTCGCCCTGAACCACTACAACCACAGCCCCTACAACGACCTTGAACCCATCCTCTGGATGGCCCTCGACTACGTCACGAAGCGCGCCGACGGACACCTCATCGGCGACAGCCCCAGCGCATCTCTTCTCGCCTCGCTCCGCTATCAGCTCGCGTACCGCGACCTCATCTTCACCACGTATACAGGCTCGGAGACGCGCACGCGCCTGATGCAGGGCGACCCCACGGAGTGCGAGATGCTGCGCGCGACGCTCGTGCGCACGTACGGGGCGCGCTCGCCCGTCCCGCACCTCGTCGACCTAATCTACGCGATGGCGAAGGCTTACAGGCACGCGCAGAGGTCGGCGATCGACGAGGAGCTCGAGGCGGGCGTGCCGAGGGAGGGCGTCGCGCATAAGCGCCTGCCGTTGAAGTGCTTCCGCTCGTGGATCTATCAGGAGATTGAGAAGGGGCTGGCGGCGATTAGCAGGTATTACGAGACGCTGGGCAGCTCGTTGATGCGGCTGGAGGACCTGGATCTCGATGCGCTGAGCAGGAAGTGTGCGGCTACGATTCAGGTGCCGGAACTAGCACCCGCGCTGACCACGGAGGGAGAGTTGGCGGCGGCAGTGGTAGAGACGCCCGCCGACACCACCGGCCAGGCCACGATCTACGCCAACGAAAAAGACTGCCAGTCCGCCGTGCATAGCAGTGTCGCCCGTGAAGTGCTGGAAACCGATCGGACCGTGCACGCAAGCCATTCCGCCTCGTCGGCAATGAAGCGCAAGGCTGGCGATGAGGTAGAGGACTCAATCGAAGCGAAACGTCCCTGCTCGGTGTTGTCAACGATCAAAATTTATGCCGCGCCGGGGGAGAATGAGAAGGAGCTGTCGGATGGGTCGAAGTTGGAGATGGTGTCGACGTCGCGCGTCCAGGTCAACACACGGCCTGCCTGGCGCTGAAGAAGGAGATGTACGAGCTGTAGACGTGTTAATCGCTGGAGTCATCGCTTTCAATGTAGCACGCACCTCAACTTGAACTTGAGCTTCAAACCTCTCTCGACTTCGTGCGCCCAAAAATTCTGCGCATGTCCATGGGTGCAGTGACATTGCTCTCCAGATAGAATCACCGATGCACGTATCTTCCCCAGCGCGCCTTATTGAGCGGTGCGAAAGGCGTATGGGCGACAGTGAGTCAACGTCGGGAACACGAGTTTGATGCGCCTCCGGCGTCGGTGACGGCGGCCGTCCTACCCGTGTGAAAATGCCGCATTGGCCGTACGGTGCCGTACAAGCCGTACATTATCTATGTTCTTGTGGCCTACACACGTATTATCGCACTGCAGTACCATAGTCATACTAAAAGTGGCTTTAGAGCCTACTGAAGACGGTGTCTAGTGGCCTCCCGTTGTCGCCTTAAACCTTTAGATGGACGTCCGGAGGTCCGGTCCGGATACGACGGGGCAGCTTGGAGGTCGCGTCTGGGGCCGTCCACTCATTTCTGGATATCGCTAGAGATCCATGGGCAGTCTCAGATGGTATATGTGCATGACATGTCTGTATAAGAGCTTGATATTCGGTCGAAAGAACTACTGACTCCGCCGTGACCGTTCAAGTGCCGTACGACAGTGCACGGCACTGTGACATCGCTGTGACAGCGCCGTACAAAGCCGTACACGAGCCGTACACGAGCCGTACAGCGCCGTACGGCTCCGTTATAGTCACCATCCTCGAGGCAATCATTGAGGCGAGTATAGAGGGCCTTAAAAGTACATTGCACTGTCTTTAGCTGGAACATGACCGCAAGAGACTATTGCAGCTGAATTTCTCACAAATGAACTCAAAAGTTACACAAAATGGAAGTTTGCCCCTGTATGTTATCCCACCTTTTGCTTCAACCGTTATAAGTCACGAAGGAATGCCTCTATAGCCATCGGAGCTCCGATGATGACAATAGCACCAGTATTTCTACCTTGTTCACCTAAAAAACTGACCCTCAATTTTCCAAGCCCGACCGACTCCGACTTTGGCCCTGACACTTCCTACGACCTGGTGGACACACTCATTGCACCTGAGAAAGGCTTGCGTATCAGCAGCATACAATACAGTGGCAGTGGCAGGCTGGAAAACTCCGAATGCTGAGTAGAGACCATGAACACTTTCACTTGTGAGGTGCACGCTGGTGTACGGCTCGCACGGTCCGCACGGCATGGGTACGGCACTGTACGGCCCAATGCGGCATTTTATCTAGGCCCCGTCCTACCCTCAAGCGCCCGTACTTCCTTGGCTCCCACCACCATCCCCGCCCATTTGCACTCATCGCGACGCCTTCAGAGCATATACTCAGCTCGGTTTGTTTAGATATTCTCCCAGATGTTGACGTCGAGCAATGCCTACACCGCACACATGAATCTTCCTTTCCTCCTCAATCATGCATCTCAAGATACGGCTACCAAATGACGGTCATTCGTGCGCTCTGGCCCCCACTGCTTTAAGTGCAAGTAGCCTCTCGAGCTCTCATAGGTCTGTAAGTAAGGGTGTATAGCGAAGCCGGTGGTGCCTTGGAGTGCCGCGTTCTGGCGTCATCGACGAGTCGACGTCCGCGTCGGCAGCATCCTGCTCATCCAACATGCGCTTCTTTTCCTCCCCCACCATGTCCAGAAGAGTCGCCACGCCCTCGACAGTCTACCTCGTCACCGGCGCGAACTGCAGACTCGGTGCGTTTGAATGATCCACTCGACTCTCGTTCGCCCCTCCCGTTGGCATGAGAACCGTATCTGACTAGCATTGCTCCCCTTAGGCATCGTCCTGACTCGCATTCTCGCTCTGCGCGATGATACCATCGTATTCGCCGGCGCGCGCAACCCCTCTGAGTCCACCGATCTCCTTACACTCGCCGGTCGCTTCCCCAAGAAAGTACAGCTCATAACTTTCATCCCTGGGGACCGCGAGTCCAACATCAAGACCGTCAATGATATCCGGAGGTCCGCCGGGAGGCTGGATGTGGTCATCGCGAATGCAGGTGCGTCGTACTACTCCCGGAGGTCATGGACGCATCGCTAAGCCTCCTCCATCAGAAGCACCTAAAGGACGAGAAAATGCACCTTATGAAGTTCGACTACAACGTCCCCTCTCTGAATCAATGCTTACAACCCCTATCAGCTCGATGCCGTCGAACCAATCGTCCTCCTCCGCGAAGCGTATGACCTCCTCAAATGGACACCTCCCGCGAAGCCCAAGTTTGTCATAGTTGCCAATTACGACGAGACTGCCCTCGGGACGAGGATATACAACTTCCTTGACGCGGACGTCGTAGAGATGCCCGATGTCGTGTTGAACTGGCGTGCCGTGCATGACGACTATCCGGACTTGGGTGAGCGCGAACGAGTAAGAACACAGGGCATCGGGCGCTAACCTCCTTTGCAGTCTTCTTCCCTGTGTGCGGCGACGTTGTCAACACTGCTGGCAGTATGTCATTCCCAGACTTCGCTCGGACCCGCGCTGACACGCCGTCCAGCCTCCTTCATACCCAACGAAGAAGGCATACGTCACCTCCCGCACATTACCGCCGAGGAGAGCGCGACAGGCATCCTGAAGCTCGTCGACAAGGCGACGCGCGAGACGCATAATGGATACTTCTGGAGCTTCAACGGGAGTAAGCTGCCTTGGTGAAGGGCAAAGCCTCGCAGTGTAGCATAGTACAGGTAAGTACCCAGTGAAGCGCATAGGAGCGGCTGAATGAACTAAGTATAGATTAGGACTCAGCGAACACTACTACTGTATCGTAATGGATTCTGTATGCACGCTTGTAGTCAAGCGATGTTGGCCTCGACGATGAAAACCGTGCAATTCCAGATCTCCGTCGCGCGTGTGCAACGTGGTTCGGATGAAGGAACGTTGGCTCAATCGTGCAGTGCGCGTCGATTCACGCATCGTCGCAGGCAATGTCATTCTCGAGTGTCATCGTCGCCATGGTTTCTTATTCTGCGCGAACACCAGTAGGCCCGAGCGTGGACATCCCCAGCCTCGTTCGGTCTTTCTCGAACCGCCTGTGACTACATCGCCCCAAGCTCATCAAGCCAAGGCCCGCGCACCATGCGGTGGCTACACTTCTCGAGGGCGTGCGCGATGACGAACGGCGGCGGCGAAGAGCTCAGAGAGTCATCCCGAACGTCCAAGGCGGTTGAACCTCTGCCGCCGGTGAGTAAGCGACGGTCGATTTATGTCTCCTCATAAGACGATGTTCTGCGCGATACGCTTCTCATTCTGTTCGCTCCGAAGATTTCCCTCCCGAGGATTATGTCGACGCCAACTGTGTACCTTGTCACTGGCACGAATCGTGGTGTGGGTGCGTAAGGGTGTTCTCTCAGTACCCAGACAGCTCGCGAAGGGGTCGCCCATTTACCTCTCTTCTCGCAGGCCTTGCATTCGTCCGCCTTCTCTCGACCCGCCCGGATGTTATAGTCTACGCCACTGCGCGTAAGCTCGAAGGCGCGGCGGAGTTGCGAGTACTAGCGGATGAGTCTGCTGGAAAGATTCGCTTGCTCGAGTTGTCGTATGGAGATGAGCAGAGCAACGCGGCCGCGGCGGAACGCGTTAAGAGCGAGGTCGGCCGGTTGGATGTGGTGATTGCGAATGCAGGTGAGGCTTCAAACTTTGTTAATCTGCTTGCCGGTGATACTGACGTCCACCTTTCGCAGGCCTCCTCAATCATCTTGGTCCGTTGGTCGACATGCCTGTACAAGCCCTTCGAGAGCACCTGGAGGTACTTCTCTATATCGTCCGCTTGTTGATCACTTCGTTGACTTTCGGTCACAGGTCAACACCATCGGCCCCCTCGTCCTCTTTCAAGCAGTCTACAGCTTGCTCAATGCCAGTCGCGGCAAGTTCATCGTCATCTCCTCCTCCCTTGGCGCAGAGTTCGGCGCCAACACGCCCATTGGCTTCACCGCGTACGGTACGTCGAAGGCGGCAGTGAACTTCCTGGTCAGGCGGATTCACACTGAGTGCCAGGATATCAGTACGTGTGCCACGCGTCGGGAAGATTGGATGTTGGATGTGCTGACGTGACCTGGAAACAGCGGCCTTTTTGTTGCATCCCGGGCTTGTCGATACTGGGATGGGTACGTGACTTCGGGCGACTGAGTGCTGATAGCTTGGCGGTATGCTGACTCGCTGCAACAGGCGACTTCGCGAGCAACTCCGACAGTCGGGTCGCCAGTGCCCGCAAGCTTTCCCCCGCGGAGAGCGCGCGCGGAATGATAGAGGATGTCATAGATTCGGCGACGAGGGAGGTGCATGGAGGCAAACTCTGGGGCAAAGACACCGGGAAATGGGCTGTGATCCCGTGGTGAGGTGCCGCCACCGTATTTCTTGTTGCATGTATAATCTGGCTGAATAACATGAAACTCTAGACGAACGCATAGTTGTGGGATAGCTTTCACAGGGTCATTCAGCGGAAAAGTCCCTAGTACGTGCTCTGACCATACTTAGGATGTATTTTCCAAGTTTGCAAGCGGCTGTGGGTGGCTGACCAGGCGATGACTGCCCGGGTTCTCCCATTTCATTGTCGCAGCATCGAGGGCGACTGCTACCTAGCGTTGAACGTCAGCACAATGTAGCAAGCTCTGTTGCTGGTTGGTAAGCGCTCTTGGGCTCCTGCATACTTTAGGGCCACCCCCTCATCCCACAGACCTCAGCAGAACTCCATCCTCGCAATGTCAACTTCCACCGTATATCTCGTCACTGGTACAAACCGCGGACTAGGTGAGCGCCTCATTGACGGACGCCGTCTTGTCTTACAAGCTGATTCTGACGCCGTCCCTGTACATAGGCTTGGCCCTCGTCCGCATCCTCACCGCTCGCCCCAACGTCGTGATCTACGCCACTGCGCGTAAGCTCCACGATGCGACGGACCTGCAAGCCCTGACGGACGAGTCCGCCGGCAAACTTCGCCTCGTCGAGCTCCAGTCCGGGGATGGGCAGGCCCACGAAGCTGTGATTGCCCGAATCAAGGCTGAAGTCGGCCGGCTAGATGTGGTTATCGCGAATGCGGGTGCGCTACTGGATCATCCGTGTGCGGGCGCGTAGTGGCTTTAGCGAACCTCGCCAGGGATGGTCTCTCACATCGGCCCCATGCTTGAGATGCCCGTTCAGGCGCTGCGGGATCATCTTGAGGTAAGTCAAACAAATCCTCGAATTTCTCGCCCGTCAGTCGTGAGAAGTGTCTCTCATCGCGCCTTTCAACAGGTTAACACCATCGGCCCCTTCGTCCTCTTCAAAGCCGCCTACCCCTTACTCGAAACCTCCCACGGGAAATTTGCTGTCATCTCCTCCTGGCTAGGTGGCGAACGCGGGGCCAAGAGCCCCTTCGGCTTCACCGCCTATGCAACGTCGAAGGCGGCGGTGAACTTTTTGGTGAGGAGGATGCATACCGAATGTCCCGATATCAGTATGTGCTACCACACGCCGGTCGAGGCTGATCGTTGACTGCATATCAGCTGCGCTCGCGTTGCACCCAGGGTCTGTTGATACGGGGATGAGTAAGATCTTACCTTCCAGTCTCGTTGATCGATGTCCATTGAGCTGATCGCCACGAGCAGGCGACTACACACGGAAGCAAGACAGCCGCCTCGCCAAGGCCCCCAGGATCTCGCCCGAGGAGAGTGCGCGAGGAATGTTAGAGGGCGTCATAGACTCGGCGACGAGGGAGATGCATGGAGGGAAGCTTTGGGCGAAGCAGGAGGGGGAGTGGGGAGTTGTGGGCTGGTAGAGTGTGAACGCGGTGCAGCTATGAACTCGCGGTGACCTTCCGAGGTGATGATGATAGCCCAATTCAAACCGACCTAATACCTGGAAGAACGAAGGATACAGCATTTATTTCCGTTACCTGACCTCGCAAATTTCGTTGGCGTTTACGCCGGCACCAGCAGCGCTTTCTTCAACGCTTTAATCTCCTCGTCCGTTATCCCAGCTCCTCGAAGATATCCCTCCGCGCCGCCATAATCCTCGCGTATCATGGCGAGAGTGGTGCGCATCGTCTCCGGTCTGGATCCGTATCAGTCAGAGGATGCGAAGAGGACGATGCGAATATCGAGGACGGGGAAATCAAGGGCGGATTGCTCAGGAAATCAGCAGGTAGTCCTCGCTCCAGATATTTGCGCGAAAGGGAAGATATACGCACTTCGAACCTCCCATCTTCAGCAATCCGTCCCAGTTCTCCCTATACACCGCAATATCCTGGAATTTCTTGAACAAGAGGGGGAACAAGGGTGCGATGCCGGCGCTTGTCAAAGCGTAGTCGTTGACGATGTCGTCGTCGGGGACGCCCAGGATCTGTGGAGGGATGTTAGTAGTTGAGAGAATTGGAAGTGAGGCGAGGAAGAGGAGGGTGGAAGGGAGACTTACCATCTCGACAAGAGCGCAGAAGAGGCCGGTGCGATCCTTGCCCGCTTGGGTTTGGAAAGGGGAAGAGGGCACGGTGGGGGGAATGGGAGGGAGCGGAGCGGAGAATTGTTAGCTTGGCGGTGCAATTATGGCTAATACGGCTTACCGGTACAGTGAACCAGACACGGCTCGTTCGGACGGGCAATGATATCCCGGATTATTCTCGAGTACGCAGGCCCTGCAGATTCGAGCATGTCCTTGTACATCTTGCGGAAGCCCTGCCAGACAATTGAGTACATCTCTGATTGATTGGGAACTCAAGCTTACCGAGACCTCGTCCTCGTTGAATTGCTGCAGACTATAACGATCATCGTCAATGGTGACCAAACTTGACTTGACTCCGACAAGACAAAAAAAGCTCACCGCATAGCTAGCCCGACCGGATCGTACGCTTCCGTCTCGCTAACAGGGACGTGCACGAACTCCACACCAGGAATCGTTGGGTCAGAAGTCCCATAGCTCTCGCCCTCTGACGCCTTCCGGAGGTCGAAGATGCGCGTTACGCCCAGGGCGACGAGCTGTTGTTTTCCGGCGTCGGTTATGCGGGAGATGTCGCCAGAGCGGTAGAAGGCGGCGGGCTTGACGCGGGAAGAGCCGTGTGACGTGGCAAAGCCGCCAACGCTGCGGAAGTTGACAATACCTGGAACGTTGACGAAGGGTGGTGGGAGGTCGGGGACGTTCATGTTCTGTCGTAAAAGACGTAAGGAGGAGTAGAGACGTGCTTCTACGGGAGGCCTCGTATGAAGATAGATTGAACCGGAAGGTGACACTCAGAAGACAAGCCGGCAGCGACCTGATGCCGGGCTGACGACACGATTCCTGACGGCGCCGTGGGAAATCTGGGAAACCTGATCTGCGCATCAGCAACTGCTGAATGGCAAGAGCACGACCACTTCATTCAGACCTTGTTATGACAGGACGCGGGTAGTTGGTAGACGGAAAAGTTACCGTTGCCGCAGCAATTGAACCGTGTGAACATGGTACACCATCAAGTAGTACGGCAACTTCCGGGCCTCTCCTTATCCTTATCCACCGAGAACACCGACAGTATGGGGGTGATACCACCGGAGTAACCCCTATCACACTCCGGTTGTTTGATTTGTCATTGATGGCATGCGTTACCTAGCATCACGCTGATGCAAATACCGAAAACCAAAGTATTTTCTGGGTTTCCTTCTTATTTCGCGTGCTCATTGCCGTTTTGGGTTGCCCAGAGCTAGTTGCTCAGCCCTTTCTCAGTAAGTAGAGCCACAAAGCATACGTATAGCAAGATGACTTGTACAAAGCCTGCAATGAGCTGAGGTCAGAACGCATACGGGATCTTAACTCCAGTGCTATCGCATGAGCTAGGACCCCCGCCAGACTGCCTGCACCCGCCACGCATGCAATCTCGCAATGGGCGAAGCGCGCGCCGTTCGCTGCGCGCCACTCTCGCGTGTTTCGCGTTTTTTGCGCGTCTCGCCCTTGTCTCGCGCTCCTCGCGCCCTTCGCGGCCACCGCACTTCTCACGCTGGCGCCCCTTGCGCGCATCGCTCTTCCCGCGCTCATCTCGCTGGTGAGGGCGTCCATCGCGCCCATCGCAAATCTCTATATCTGCGCTCCGCGTGCTCACCGGGCCTCGTCGAGTCGTTCACACGTGCTCAGCCGGGCAGACAAATTTTCTGTGTGTACTTTGCTTCTGCCACCCTCCCTCATGACCTGCTATTTGCCACTTTCCTCCCCTTCGTTCCACGCGCCCTGAGCACCCACATACTCTTCCAGGTTGACGCCTCTGCGCAGTGATCCGTACGTAACATGACCACAATCCCATGCAAGAACAATGGACAGACTGAACAGCGGCGCGATGAAGGCAGTACGGAGGCAGGGCAGCTGCAGGTGCGTAACACAAAAACATCGCGCTCTCGATAAATACTGACGGACACTTAGGGAGTGACAGAGGAGGGGTGAACGCACACTCATCTACTGTCCCTTCGCCTTCTCGCGCTACGGACACTGCGGTAATCACTATAGGGGCGCGACACGGCTTACCGAGCCAACTGATATTGCATTCGCATGCTCGGTCCCGCCGTGGAGTCGACGGTTGATGCGCAAATGCGCTCGTCCCACTTCTCCTGTCTCTCCCATCTCTTGGATGGTGGTAGGTAAGATTGCTGTACACCCACCCTATTCACAGTTCGGATTTTTGCTGACCTCCTGACGCATCCATCGCCACAACACAGTACACTCGCAACTTCAGAGCTGGCGGGACCCTTGGACCTTAGGGACCTCGAATTGGATGGGACGCGCAAATTGCGCAGATTGCGCAGAAGGCACGCAGAGCGCGAAAAGCGCGAGCTGCGCGGATGGAGCGAGGGGGGCGGATGGAGCGCGGTGCGCGCGGTAGGCGCGGTAGGCGCGGTAGGTGCGGTAGGTGCGGTAGGTGCGGTAGGCGCGGTAGGCGCGGTAAGCGCGAGATGTGCGAGATGCGCGAGACGCGCGAGACGCGCGAGATGCGCAGAAGGAGTGAATGGCCCAGGTTTGCGCAGGGCTCGTACAACCCTGGAAAACGAGCGGCCCGCCGGCCGCGCTGGCAAGCGCTGGCAAGAAGCGCAGCTTATTCCCGACTAACGTGCTCCACAAAGTCTACACAAGAAAGTCGGCACCAATATCGGAAGACAGCCGCTCGAGCTGACTAGTGACAATATTTGAGACCGTCTCCTGGGATGGTGGCAGGTAAGAGTGTCGGGAAAGTTAGTATTGATTTATCTACGAACTATGTACCCTTCTAGGTAGCTTACTAGATAGCCTGATAGTGTACATTTGGCAGAGATAGTACGTTACCCCGCCCATCGACGCCCTTTCGCGACGACTTGGATCGAAAATTCGACGTGAGGGCGAATTTGTGGCAAAGGTCGACTTGCCCGTCGTTGCGCCCCCTTCCCCTTCTCGTTATTGATCCGAGGTGAGCAGACACACTTCTACCACTTATTTACCACTTGTTGAAATGCCGTTGATGTTCACTTACAGAGTCCCTCGCGCTCGGGCTCCTCGACATCTCGCCAAAGTCCCCTCGGAGGTGAGTGCCGTTGTTATCTCACCCACATGTCTCCTTCCTCTTCGTGCCTCTCCCCCTCCTCCCCTTGTCTCAAGGGTCTCGCCATAGGGCCAGAAGCATGCTTACATCGCATACTATCTACTACATCGACGAACACTACACACCCAATCTCCCTTTGTCTCCCCCTCTTTCCCATCACCAATCCCCCCTCCCCCTTCGATGAACTCCCATCCACTTTCCCCTCCCTCTCCGCCATCTCAGCTCTCGTGGGTCATCATATTGCGTCCACCTCACTCATTTCCGCCCGAATTGCAGAATCTGATGAATTATTAGTGAAAATCTCGCCCGCCTACCTTCACGACGACGAGGAACTCGACCCCCGTTCCTACCCTCCCCACCTTCGCCCTTCGACAACGACGCGCAGCGTCGACCGTGCGAATGACATTCGAAGTCAGTGAGAGCTGCGACCCGCACTTCGCGCGTAGGCCCGCTCGGCATGGGGGAAGATAGGGATGGGGGGAAGGAGGTAAGGGTGGGGGTGGGGGAGGGCACTTGCACCGCCCCCATGTTCATCGAGGTGCGCGAGGCTTGGCGTCGGCCAAGTATAGTCGACGCGCTCGCGCGCTCGTCGGCTTCCCTCGAGCCCTCGCGGAAGGCGAGGGGTGGTAGCTAGGGGTAGAAGGGTGGAAGGGGTGCCGGCGGCGGCCTCTGTCTTCGCGCGGTAGCACGTGTGGTGCGTAGGTGTCGGCAAGGCCGGAGCGAGTTGGCAGACCCGCGATAGGTATCGTCTCGGTGGCGGCGGACCTGGGGAGGGAGTGGGGAGAAGGGCGAAGGTGGGGAGGTGTCCTCCACCTTCGCAAGCGCTCTCGATAACGTGCGTGAGGTACGTCGCGTCCATCGGCGTGTTTGCGCGCGCGACTCGTCTGTGTCTTCTACGACTCGGCATCAGCAGGAAGGGGAGCGGCAGCGTGGGGGGAGGAGGTGGGGGAGGTACTTCCCACCTTCGCGAGCACCGTCGACGGCGTGCGCAAGGTGCGTGGTCTTCGTCGCAGTCTCGCTCACAGGTCGCCGGCGCTTTTCGTGCCCCCGCGTCGGCACGGAGTGAGTCGGCGCGGGGGAGACGGTGGGGGCCTTGCTCACCACTTTCCCTAACGCGCTTGGAGAGGTGAGTAGTGCGCCAGTTTCGTCTCAGTGTCTCGCGCAAGTCGCCGACGCACTCTCCGGTGTCATGTCTGCAGGGAGGGGGTGATGGGAGGGCGACGTGAAGGGTGCGGATGGGGGGGGGGGAGAGGGTGGCGCGCGGGGGAGGTGGCGGCGACCTTCCTATCGTCGCGTACGGGCCACGTATCGTCAACGATGGACGCGGCGATGTTGACTTCGCCTTCGCAGATCATTCCCCCCACTCCCTCTCCTTCCCGCCAAGCGCGGGCGGCGCGCCCTCTCTCCCGTCACCCAGACCTACCTCAACTGCTTTCGGGCTCTCGTTGGTCTTCCTAGCCGCATTCACGCCACCGGTCGCATGCATGCACCAAAAGGTCATGAGCTCGAATCCTCAGAACTGCCCACCCCCCATCCTTCGCGCGAGATTCGCGGCGCACGCTGGTCCGAAATATGCAGCGTTTACTGCTAGCGCAGACTGCGCGAGCGGCACACCGTCGTCCTCTCGGTCCTTTTGCGCAGCCCCGGCCTTTCGCGCCTTTCGCGCCTTTCGCGCCTTTCGCGCCTTTCGCGCCTTTCGTGCGTCTCGCGCTGATCTCGGCTTATCGCGCCCACCGCGCTCCTGGCGCGCTTCGCGCTCCTTGCGCCTGATGGGATCGTACGCTCACGAAAGACGCGAAGTACAGTCTAGCTAGACGATCCACACAACCAAACACCAACAACCACGATAGCAATGAACACGCTAGACTGGAGGCGCTACGAGAGCGGGCGAGTCCGAGTATTTATATTACTAGGGGATAGATTGCGTTGTTTATGCCAGTTCCAGACGAGCTGGACTGAAGCGAGGAGTCGAGTGGGGCAATCGGACGTCTCGGCGTTCTTACGAGCGCTTTCGGGTTTGATTGAAGTTCACAAGGCGGTTTAATGCGCTCGGAAGTTCAGGCTTTTATGATGTGTAAAGTGCGGGTTAACGCGGTTGTGTTTATTTGGTGTGGTGTGTCGGTACTAGGGCTTCTCTGCGCGGGGCGGGAAAAGTCCCCGAATCGTATGTAGGTCTCGGTATATAACTTGAACGCGTCGTCTCGGCCGTCCAGACCGCGCGGTAACACACAATGCCTATCTCTGAGTCAAAATCCAACTATAACGCCTATCCGCGCGTTCTCCTGTCCGAATAATCGCGCAATGACTGCGGTTCCTGGCGGTAGAGCGGTTGACTGGTCGGGTATCCTCCTGCGCCGCGATGCCGGGCGCGATTCCACACTTGTTGATGTTTACCAAGGCAAGGCCGGCCTGGTTTCCACCCGTTCCCTTGTGCGCGACGCGGCTCAGAGGCCTGCGCGGCGGGGAGCGTACAGCCTAGACTGTCGATACGCGGGGAGTGAAGCCCTTGCCGGGGCGGACAGCGCTTGGCGGCGCCGACGCTCGGTTCGGAGTTCAACTCGGCGATGTCCGAGATCACGAGCTCGGACCCGAAGTTCCGGTCTCGGACCCGAAGTCACGTGTAGTCACGTTGATGGTTCGAGTTCCGCTTGCGCGGTGCTCTGCGTGTCTCCGCATGACGGCGAGCAGCAGGAAGGCTTGTCCGAGCCCCAACAATAATCTAGATTCTCTTGACACAGCGGGGCAAGAGGACTGAAGGCTTGAAGCGCGTATAGCGCGGCTACTTGATTAAGTAGGGCCCGCCAAAGGACTCGCAGGATGTCATCGACGACGCGCAGACTCGTGATCAGGCGCCGAAGAGCTCGCTGCTATCCTTGGTCAGTCATTGCAGACGGATAATGCTGCGGACTAGTTGTATTGAAGGTTAGGAAGCGTGGCGCTCCTGGTTTTCTATGTCATAAAATACCCCCGACGCGCCCGTTGTACAGTCGCGACGTCGGTGCAGTATATACGGATCCGCCCATACAATCTAGACCAAGTCGACTATATATCGCTTGTTTATGTATGTTTTTCCGCGTTTTTCAGCCGCAGGGCGTATCATCTCCCCCACACCAATAATCTGGACCGTCCTCGGTCAGTTAAGGTGGATGGGTGACTCGGTGTTGTTACTGGGTCGTCGGGCGACTCGCAGTCGACTGCTGCCGCAGTCTCTTGGTAGGTAGTTGTCGGAGGGCGGCAGGGCGCTAATTAAGCTTTTGGCTCACGCCGCATGTTCCGGACATGCATGGTCGTTTAAAAGCCGGCCGTGCGCATCTCCCACGGTTTTCCAACTTGTCTTGAACCACGACGGTACGTCGCTAGTACGCGCGTCCTGACGCGCCGCCCCTACTGACGACGATCTAGAGATGGCCGCCGGCAACGAAGGCCCACACGCGACGGTGCGCAAGGAGCACCAAGCTTTCGCCCGGAAGCTCTATCAGATCGAGAAGGATGCGCGCGCGCTACTCAAGGGCCAGGAGCCCACAGTGCTGAACTTGGTGCGGGGGATCCAGCGCGATAAGACGCGCGCGACGATCCTCAAGAAGAAGCTGGTAAGCCCCATCGTGCGGATCGTTTTCGGCGCTAGCTAACGCTCGTTTGTAGATCTCTTTGTCCGACGCCATCGCGCAGGCGCGCAAAATGAGAGAGACTGGCCCCTGGGCGCCGACCGCGGCGATCCAAGGGGCAATGTTTTTCTTGTTCGACTGCCTCAAGGCATCGGACCCCGAGTCGAAGTGGTACGCGTTGCAGGAAATCGCGCGCCCTCGGTAGGTCTCGGACATAGTTGAGTGAAGCCTACTGACATTTTCACAATCTAGGTATGTGATCAACATCGTGGGGCTCGACATCCCGACGCACGACGCGACACTGCGCGCCGCTGACCGCGATCGGGTGCCGCGAAGGGCAAACGAGGACTTGGTAAGTCCTCGGCGTTCTTTATGAGTTCACAGCTTGACTAAGCGCCCGCAGGACGTGCTGCTCTTGCAGCAGCCGCAGCTGCCCGCCGACTATGTCGCGGTCGAGGCAAAGCGGTGCGGCCTCGGCGAGGTCAAGCTGAGTGGGTGCGCGCCCGCGACGCCAGCCCAACGGAGTCATCCGGGGCAAAAGGCGCACAGGAACGACAAGAACAAGGGCGCGACGAAGCGCAAGCGCGCCGCCAAGGTGCGTTCTCGTTTTATTTGATTATATTAGAGGTTCTACAGCTAACACTTCAACAGGAGAAGGTCGCCAGTGATTCCGACGACGACGAGGTCGAGGTCGAAGAGCCGGAGCCCGCGCGCAAGCGCACGCGTTCCCAGACGAAGGCCGCCGCCTCCACCTCGAAGGGCAAGGGTCGGGCGAAGGCGGGTCCGAGCTCGGCGCGCGGTCGGCGCGGCAGGAAGGCCGCTACGCCTTCGGACGTCGAGGAGGAGGAGGAGGCGGAAGAGCGCTCTCAGCCCGAGTCCGAGGAGCGCGACGTCGTGCCGCCCGTCCGTTTCCGCGTAGACTGGGACCGTCGCCCGCGTGATGCGGACGGTGAGCTCCTGCCCTACGTCGAGACGGAGGACGAGGCCAGCGAACGACGCCATCGCGAGTTTATTGCGAGGGGGCCGGCGCCCATCTACGGGCTGAATGGTGACCTGCTCGGGCTCACCTCGCCGCCTTCCGAGGACGACGCGCAGATGCTCGAGGAGCAGGCCGAGGAGCAGGAGCGCCTCGCCGACGAGGAGGAGCAGATGCTCCGCATCAAGGAGGAGATCCGCGCCCATAACGAGCAGCGCATGCTCGCGGGGTTGGGCGACGACGACGCGCCTGAGTGGCCGACGGCGGGTAGCTCGGGGCTTCAGCCTGGCTGGACCCACCTCCCGGACGCCGAGGACGAAGAGGACGGCAACGCGGGGCATCCGGGCGCCGAGGAGGAGGAAGAGGAGCTTGAGGACGACAACGTCGAGCCTCCTGCTCTTCCCTCTCCCAAGCCCGCAGCGCCTTCGCGCTTCCCGACGCCGGAGTGGATGAGGGAGGGACCCTCGGGCGACCGTCCAGCGGAGTTGCTCTGAGCGCTCGGCCGAGGTAAGTCCCGCTTTAGTCCTTTTTGTTGTTTGTGAATCTTCGCTGACCCGAGTTGTTCCGTCATCTCTCTTCAGGTGAAAGGTGCGGTATCTAGCTCTGGATTGGCGAGGACAATGCGCGCGACACGTGCTTGATAGGTGGTTTCTTGGGACTCTGTACATTATATTTTTCTTGTATTTTCTTGTGTAAGGTCTCCCATGAAATGTACTTCTTGTTTCTTGGACAATTTAGGGTGATGCCAAGTGACATAAGAAGCGATAAATTGTGCTGCGCGACCGCCTTAGAGGTCGGCCAGTTGAACGCTGCTTGGCGGCGTGCTCGCGTGGGTTGCACGTGACCGTCGGCCACTGCCGGTTGTGGTTCGACTTAGCGAGTCGTGCTTGCTCGCGATAGCGGCGCAAAAATCTCCGTCGTGGAACGAGCTGGATCGGCAGCCTATCTCCCCCACACCAAAAATGTCGGCGACCTCGCCGGTGTGGAGTTCAGGAGCAGGTAGAAATTTATGAAATTGCGGCAGAGGGCGCGGATATCGCGTCCCTGACCGGCCGAGCGGTCGTGATATAAGATCGGAGCGCGCTGGACGGATGAGTCCAACCCACTACAACGATTCGTTCCTTCATCTCCCTCAATGGCCAACAAGTACCAGCGCGATCTCTTCGATCAGTTTCTTGCGCTTCTGCCTTCAGCTTCGGCGGTGCTCAAGACCGCGCTCCGCGAGGTCGCGCACTGCGACCTTCCCGCTGCCAGGAAGATCGTCAAGTATCTCAAGACGCACGTGGAGGAGCTGCGCGCGCTCGACGCCAAGGTCGTCGAGCATTATGAGGGCAACAAGGAGAAGTTGGTTGCCGCGCTCGATGGGGTCATGGTGCGTGTTCGGATCGTCGCTGATCGCCTCCCATCTCACACTGAGCGTTGCAGGTCATCATGGACTTCAAGCAGGTCCATGACAAGCGGCCGATCATGGCCCACTGCCTGACCGTCTGCTACACGGCGACGGACAGTCTGGCACCCGGGGAGTCTGCGGACGACTTCTACCGCGGCCTGTCGGCCACGAAGCGATCTCTGCAGGAGATCGTCTCGAAGGTGCGTCGTTGGACGTTATTTTTCGTCTAACTAGACTGATTTATTGTTTTTCCCAGCTCAAGGCCGAGGAGACTGCCTCCAAGGACGCCGACGACGTCGTCATGCACGACGCCGACGCTCCCGCCGTGGCGGAGTCGTCGAAGGGCAAGGGGAAGGCCCGCCGCAACCGCAAGGGCGCGGCGCCCGGTCCCTCCGCTCCCGACGCTTCTGAGCCATCGGCCCCCATCGCGGACAGTCTTGCTGTTGCGGCGGAGTCTGGATCCTTGAAGCGCTCCGGATCACCTACGGAGGGCGACCGTCCTGCTAAGGTGCGTCCATCTCTGTCGCTTTTTCATTGTGTGGGGCTAACCCAGTTCCATCTCAGATGTACGTCTGGGACGCCTCGGCGTCCGGCTTCTCTCAGTACGGCACCCAAGGCCTTATGGTCGAGGGCATGTACGGAGCGAACCCGATTGCCACGGCGCTTGGGGAAGGTGCAAGTGCGATCTTCGATCGCGCGAACACCCTCGGACGCCAGTCGTACGGGGACGGTGAGTTCGATCTAGGCGTGGTCGTCCATAGCCTGGCGCAGGTCACGGCGGTCCTGAACGCGTCCGCCTTGAACCTCGGCGCGCTGTGCGCTGCACACACCGCGATGGACGGCACGCGCCGCACTCTTTCGAAGGTGTACCGCCGCGCGACGGCACGCGAGGTCTTCAGCAAGTTCGACGCGGTACGTGGCCTGAATCGATGTGTTTGTAATGGTACTCATTCGAGTTTATAGTCGGACGACGAAGGCGTGCCAGGCTCGCGTCGCACCAGCCGTTCTACAGGCTCGGAGACGGTGCAGAAGGTCGACGATGAGGCGCGCGCGAAACGCGATGCTTCTCCGGCGACCGCTGCACGCGCCGAGGCGGCGTTGACGAACGCTCTGGCCGCTGACTCGGAGGCCGAGCTGGACGACGCCATTTCCGAGGCTGGCAAGGCCAAGGCTCCTCAGGTCACCGAGGGAGCCAGCAACGCTGCCGAGGCGATGGAGGTCGACAACGCCGCCCCCAAGAAGAAGGAGGCGTCGCGCTCGTCCAGCCGCGCTGCGAAGAAGTCCGGCAAGCCCACCACGCGCTCGAGCGCGAAGGAGACGGAGGAGGAGACCCCCGCCATCGCTACACTGCCCGCTGCGTAGGCGGCATGGTCTGGATCGTTGACTTGCGCGTATACCCAGTCATTCGTTACATCCAACGTTCGTTTTCCACTCGCTCTGACCCTTACACCGCCTGGTGTGGGCTGAGCTGAGCTTAGTTTATTTATTTTCTGTAGTCTCGCGTTCGGGACGCGGCACCACACTCGTTTACTATCAGATAGCCGTGTACTTAGGACTGTGTAGTCGAGGCATACCCATTCAACGAATTTTTGTTTTGTTCTCACAAAGCCTGAGCCTGAAATCGCCTGAACCGGCAATACCAGAGCCTCAGAGAACTCGTGGACATTGCGGTCATCAATCCAGACCGACTCGTGAAGAGTTGTACCCGGTGCAGCGCTTGTGCGTACACCTTCGGTGTATGGCCCTTATTTTGCCATTTTATTCATCTCCCTCTGCCCACCTGCGGCACGGACTTTCTCCGTAGGTTTGACGGTCCTCCGGGACCGGCGCTCGCCAGGTTCGGGAGTTGGGGAGGGTTCCCTGTCCGGGGTTTCGTCGGGGGCGTCGTCCAGGAAGCCCGGAGGCTCACTGCCTTCAACGCCTTCCGACTCGGACTGGTGGTCGTCGTCCTCACGGTCTCGACGGTCAAGATCGTCTCGGCTGTCCGGTCGCACCTGCGCGTCGACTTCCGGCTCATCAGGGAACGAGAAGTCAGGTAGGGGTTGCGCCGGCATAGCGTCGTCGATTTCCTTGAGAATTCCGTCGTCCAAGTCCGCGAGCCCATCAGGACTCACTTGGGCGACTTCGTCCTCGTCCGGCTCGTCAGAGGCCATGAGTTTCTCGAGCTCGTCCGGAGACAAATCGATTAATGAGTGGATTTCGTCGGGCAAGGTTATAGAGGCCCGAGAACGGTAGGGCAACACCCTAAATGCTCCGACTTTATTTTGGAAGACGGTTCCGTCTAGTTCAGCCACAATATAAGAGCCTCCGAGCGTCCGCCGTATGACCACCATGGGCCCGTGGTAACGCGGTAGCATCTTGTCACTGTGTGATTTCTCTATGCGAGTATTCCGGACTAGCACCAAGCTGCCTGGTTTAAAGTCGAGCAATTTAATAACATGTCCGTATTCGCGTTCATAGCGGTGAAGACGCTCGAGCTTTTCCTTCTCTATTCGAGAGCGGACAAGGCCTACTTCCGCATGATGTTTTGCTAAGGCTCGGGCCCGGTACCCAATCAACTCCTCGCGCGTAAGTGTGCGCAGGGGATAGTCAACGAGCCAAGTCGCTTCCGCGATGTCAAATGGCAGAAGCGGATGCGCTCCTGTCACAAGGAAATATGGCGATACGCCGAGCCGCTTCCTCAAGGTTACGCGGTCGGCCCACCACACGAAGTGTAGGTGGTTATACCATTTGTTCAGCTGCGGTCCGCAGGCTTTCGCTAGCGACTGCCGGATGTCCCAATGTACTTGTTCAACTTTCCCATTGGCTTGAGAGTTATAGGCCGAGATGCGGACATGGCGGACGCCATACTCTTTAGAAATCCAGCGCATAGCGGACTTCATAAGGGACGCATTATCGGTCACGATTTCCTCGGGACAACCCCATCGACAGAGTATTTCCTCGAGTATGAATTTAGCTATAGTGACCGCGTTCTCAATGCGAAGCGTGCGGCCTTCCAGCCAATTAGAGAGACTGTCCCTTGCGTGGACAATGTATTTGAAGCCTCTCGATGCGGGCGTCATATGCATGGTGTCTATGTGAACGACCTGGAATAAAGACGGCGTGAAAGTTACCACCGGCGGTATGCGCGCCAATGCTTTCAAGCGTTCTTGACACGGGTGGCACGTCTGTATGAACCACTCCACGTCTTCGTTCAGTCCAGGCCAATAGAACCGTACTGACAGTAGTTGTTGTGTCGCGTACACTCCTCGATGGCCTAAGCTATCATGCGCTTGTTGAAGCATTTCGATGCGCTTGTTTTGTGGCACATAGAGTTGTGGTAGCTCATCGCGTTCGACGCGATAGAGTTTTCCACCGGATACGACATAATTCCTTCGCAGCCGCTCGGCTATCGGAGCCGCGAGGTCGAAGTCGGACTTGTTTGTGGCAAGGTCCGGGTTTTCCACCCATCTGAGCCAGGTCTCGAGATCCTGATCAAGAAGTCGGTGTTTATTCTTCCGCGACGCGGTAGGATAGTCCACAAGCTGCTCATATATGGAGAGGGGGTCGGGCGTATGGATCGTCATGCAATAATAATCGCTAGACTCTCTGAACCCGGCGTCCTTCAGTTGCGCAGAGCGTATGCGATTAAATTCCGCTGTTTCCAGCTTAGCACGCTCTAGCTCGACGTCGAAGTCCCCCACACCATGAGCTATTCCCTCAGGTAGTGTTTGTTCGACCGCCCAAGTGGGCAAAGGGTGAGGCAATCCCTCGGGGATTGACTCAGAAGAAATTAGCTTCTGGACTTGGGTTGGCTCGTCGCGTCGCCTGAGTCCGTCGGCCATTTCCGAAAGGACCAACTCGGCGACTGCCGACGCGTCCGTTGGCTTTAAGTGGTAGTATTTTTCCAGCTCCTGCACCAGGTGTTCCTTGCCCGTGGTCTCGGTACACTCGGACCCGGAGGGCCGAACGACGGAGACTGGACCGCTTTGTAGGTACAGTACATGGGGTAGCGTCGCGGTGGCACGGTCGGCCTTAGGTACGGAGTCGCCGGCAGCTAAGTACTGCTCGACGTCCCCTTCCATTCCTGGCCACCACATGCGACTGGAAATGAGGGCGAGTAATTCCTCGGCTTCCCCATTAATGCTAGCCTCACGCGCGGCGTTCATAATGAACCACCGGTCGCGCGGCCATATGAGTAGAGCGGTGCGACCACCCTGTAGTATCTTGTAGATTCTGCCGGTCTTTGTCATGCGATACTCAGTAGCGAGCTTGCACAACTGTTCCCAGCGTTCCTCGGTGATATCCACCGGGTTCCAGTTGAAGTAATCGCGTAGGTCCCATAGTAGATCATCGAGCTCAAGATATTCTTCCGAACGCGGGAACTCGCGGTACTTCGCTAGAGTCTCCTCGTCGTTCAGGTTCAGGATCGGGTCCGGTAGGCGGATAGGACCTTTCCGTCTAGAGGGCTCGGCCTGATTAAATACGAACAGACCGGGCGCGCTCTGGGTGATTTTAGGATTAAGCCATTCATCCTTAAATTGGGTAAAGGCCGCCTTAACTCGACGATCCTTCGCAAAGACTTTGTCCCGGTCTAGCTCGTCAAGTTCGGTATGTAGGTAGCCGCCGCGTGTATCGATTTTATCTCGGAAGTCTTCGATAGGCAAGGTGTCGTCAGGCAGACCATCCTTGACTTCGAATCCATCCAAGCCTTGTGGCTCATCTTCCTCCTCGTCCGCCGGATCTCGCACTGGATCTCCTTGTTGCCACGGTCGCCGCGATAGTGCGTCCGCGATCGCATGGGATTTTCCAGGTACATGGCGAAGCGTGAAGTGGAAGAACAAGACTTGCTCGATCCACCGGTTGACGTTGGCGTTGGGGCCGCAGCCTGGATTACTGAGCATGCCCTTGAGGAACTTAGCATCAGTCTCCACGACCAGTTTCCGGCACCCAACAAGCCAGTGATACGCGCTCTGTAAGGCCTTCATGACGCCGAACAGTTCACGCTTAGGTTGAGAGAACCTAGCCTCTCGCTCTGTCAAGAGCATTGATCCGAAGCGACAGTAGTAGAACTCCTTTACATCACTCGGATTTATTTGTAGGATGAACCACCCAACCGCTATATAAGATGTGTCGACGCCGAGGACAGTGTCCCAGTCGGTCTTATAACTGACGGGTTTCAGCGGCGGACTCTTTAATAGAGCGGTTTTTAGTTCGTTTTGCGCGTAGCTCTGAGGTAGCTCCCACGCAAAGGGTACGCCATTACGCGTGAGCATCACTAAGGGATCTGCCTTGACGGCGTAGTCCTTTATGAACATTCGGAAAACGCCGGTGAGGCCGAGGAACTGCCGGACTTCAGAGACGTCGTGACAAGGGCCCCAGCGCTCAATGACGCCTACGCGGTCTTCTTCCGGTCGTCGGCCCTCGTATGTACACAGGTGTCCGACGACTAGTATTTGAAGGGCTATCAAGAGCGACTTAAGACCCGAAAAGGTGCCGCCTGAATATCCCATATGTTGTAACACTCTGTTGACGTTGAGCAAGTGCTCCCAAACAAAGCGTCGGATGCCTGGATTTTCCGGGATAGTCTCAAAGGACCCGTCCGGAAGCTCATAGCGGGTTTCCGGTCCTCGTATCGGTACATCATCAATATAAGGAATCGTTATGTCCGGTATAAGAGGCCGTAGGATAGTTGTGACATCGTCGTGGAATATAGGGACCGCATTAGTCCATCCCATTGGCAATGTACGAAGTCTAAACGCTCCGAAGGGCGTCTGAAAGGTAGTCAAGTCGCGAGAGGACTCGGCAAGTAGCCGCTCGTCGTAACCGACATATAAATCGAGTATACCGCCACAGGCGCGACCAGCGAACCAATTGGCTAAGTCATCGGTCGCCGGAGGTACACCAGAGTGCGCGATAGTAACCGCATTTAAGGGCTCGAGGCTATGAACAAGTCGGAGGCTCTTGCCATCCTTCTTAACCACGCAGAACCACTTCGAGCGGTAGGAAGAATTAGACGGCTCGTACACGCCAGCCTTAATCTTCTTGAGAATAATCGCACAGATTTCCTCGTACAATCCAGGCGGAATGGGGATATTGCGCTCTACCCAAGGCTTATGCGGTACGACCGGTATTGAGACAGGAGGGAAGAAGTCCTCACGGAAGCTTCCTCGCTGCTCATCGTTCCAAGCAAAGGTCTTGTTGTGGGCGCAATACATCCAATCCCTTAGTTTACATTCTTCTGGCGAAAGCAGGTTGCCGTGAAGTTTATGTACCTGTTCCCGACGCTCAGCGGTATATCTTCCGGTGGGCGTGAACTCGGGTGGATTGGTAGGCAGTTGTGGCATATCCTTCTCAGGATCGCCGAGGATGTGGCGCTCGATGCGGAATTCCTCCGGTACAGTGCCGTATACAGGCCGCACCTTGAGAGCCACTGGTTTGTATTTCCTTCCAGCGAGGACGGCTGCGTCTACGTCCGGTCGCTGGGGAAGTGCATCCACTGCTCGCTGAATCACCGTATCTACAGTGCAGGGCACGCTGGACGATTGGTTCGGACATCCCTCTCGGCCATCGACAGTCCGCGAAGTAAAGGTACTTGCTGATTCCGCCTCCGGTCCGTGAAAGAAGTTATATAAAACAGTCTTGTCCTTCTCGTCCTTGATTTGGTTCGCGTTCAGAGACGCTTGCAAAAAGGCAGATTGAAGGTTGACTTGTGTGAAGGTCGTCGACGCTTGCGGTCGCATGACGCTGCGGATTATGATTTCTTGATTTTCATCCATCTCGATTTGTAGAGCCGCTTCTCCCTGATCCTCGAGAGAAGAGATCAGTTCGCAGAAGCGTCCGGAAAACCCGGATGAGCGCGGACGTGCTCAGGAATTACGCCTCGGGCGTATGTGTGCATAGTAACCTTATTGCCCGTGTTAGGGCAAGTAATGGTCACCTCCTGGTTGCCGTCGCGGTCATTGGTATATACGGACTCGCACAGAGTATCAAAAGGTCTCCCTAATAACACTCGGAAGGCGCCGGTGTCCGATATGTGGCACTGCAAGTACACCGTGATCCCAGCGAAGTCAAAGGGAATATTCCTCGCTAGGCCCAAGGTCGAGTTGACCTGGTTATTGGCACTTTGCATGCGTATGGTAACCGTCGGGTCGTAGGAAGCGCCGCGGTCTCGCGCGCAATCCTTAGACATGGATACGATTTGTGAACCACTATCCAAGATACTTTCGTCCGGACCATTGTTGTTGATATTCGGCCAGACGGTACGCAGTGTCGCCGAAGGTTCGCCCGCGAAGATAACATCGGAGCGACCGCGTTCAGGCAGACTCTGGTAGACCTCAAGTCGGGCGTCGATCTGCACATAGGACCCGATGGGTACCTTAGTGTGGGCGCACGACGGTAGCTCGACCGTCGTGGTAATGACCTCGTTCTCGAGTGCGGCCCAATTCACCTGAACTGGATCGTCGGACTCGCTACCTCGGCCGAGATTGGGGCGCTGTCCTTGAGCGTAGCCCAATTCTTTGCGTTGGTAAGCTTCAGTGAGCAAAGCCACACGCAGGACTTTGCCAAAGTTGTCGTCGATCTCGCGCTTCCTAGTCAACAATTTCCTTAGAAGGTCTTGTAGAGTAGGACTGACTCCCAGGAATTCGCGCAGCGTAATTCCGGTCATCGGGCACTTGGTCGACAGTAGTTTCTCTAAGACATCTTCCGAGTCTACAGAGGTTTGTATAGGAGCCTGGACCTTCGCCGCGGGCTTCGCGCGACTTGCTTCACCTGGCGCTGCGCCGGGCTTAACAGGTAGCGCCGAAGGGCGTTGGTCGATGGGTATAAATCGCGTCTCGGGCACGGAGCGATATGGATGAGCAGGACCGGCCTGCGGTACAGGGCCGGGCTGCGAATTCGTAGTCTTAGCGTTGGGCGCCTTCGCAGGCGTCGCGTACACGGACTTGTTTGGATTTTGTGGCAACGAACTAGCTGCTGGTTTTAACTGGCTCTCATCACGCCCCCAGCGTTTATCAAGGTATTGGGCGTGAATCCCTGAACCCATCAAAAACCCTGAGACGACCCCTCCTGGACCGACGGTGGCTGAGCCATCTCGCCGACAGGCGGGTTGTTGTAATGAGCGATCTGCTCCGGGGAGAGCTGCTCGGTGAACTCATCCCAGCCGGGAGGAACGTCCAAGCCTGAGTCCAGTATGACACTCGGCGGTTGTTGCGGGATGCCCCACATGCCTGAGTTGGTATATTGACCAATGTAGTTCATGAAAGGAGCGACCACATATTGGTTAACAGCCGCCTTCATTTGCTGCCACTTAGTGCGCATCGGCAGGTCAAGCGGACCATTGCGACGCGGTATAATTTCGCCTGTCTTAGTGCGGAAACCTCCAGCGTTATCGGGTACGATCTCACCGGACTTAATCGCATTCTGACAATCAGGGCAATTGTTCATGAAGTGTCCGACCTCGCCACACCAGTTGCAAGTATATTGAGGTCGAGGGGGACCGCGCTGTCCGCCACCATAATTATTTTGGGGTCGGTTGAACGATCCAGGGTAGTTGGGTCGGAACCCACCGCCTTGCGGGGCGGCGCTGTTTGTGTTGAGCGACAGCTGGTTGGTGAGGCGCTGAATCGTCTCTTGGATCATCGCGAAGTTCTGATCGGACTTGGTACGTCCTTGAGCGAGCTCGGTATGAACTTCGGACTGTAGACTACGTATAGCGGTCTTAGTTTCCTTTTCGCCTTGGCTAGCGCGCTCAGCAAATTCGTGGAAATCCTGCTCGAGTTTAACTAAGCGAGATTCACTGTCGCCCGAGTAGGATACAGCGCGCGAGGCGGAGGCCGCGGAGGTCTGGATAGACGCGACGGGATAAGCGTCGCCAATGGCGTTCTGAGCTGCAGTGAAACCGCGGCGCCAGACTTCGCGCATAGTGGCAACAATATCTTCCCACCGGTAACCTCCTTCGACGATGGATGTGTTGGTCGGCCGTTCCGGAGGATTTGCGTTTTCCTTGCCGGGTACCTCAAGACTGCTCGACTTGCCGACCAACATCATGTCGAGGGTCGCAAGGAACTGAGGCGTGCAGACAGCGGCGAGGCGCGAGCAGACTTCAAAATTCGAAATCTTGTAGTTGCTACGGCCGAGTTTGAGAATACACGGAGCGAAGCGGCGAAGGAACACGTTTCCGCGAGTCCCATCCTGCTCGCCAAGTCCGCGGAACTCGCTACAGATTTGGCTGAGCTCTGCAAGCGTTCCGGACTGCTGACCCGATATTTCAGGGTACTGTTCCAGGATCGCTTTAACAAAGTCCTCCCATGGTTTGTTTTTGAATGCGAGCGCCAGCTCCTCCCACAAGATGCGCGTAGCAGTCTTTTTAGCGTGGAGAGGCGCCTTAGCGATTTTGTCCGCGTCGGACGTGATCCCGTGATCTTTGAGGTATGTATCAAGATCTCGTAGGAACAAAGGCAAGCCACTCATATCATCCTCGTCGAAGCGAGGGGCGTCAGACGCCGTATGAGAGTAGCGAGCGGTAGACATTGGTTTGGGAATAGAAGTAGAAGTCGAAGTCGGAATAGAAGGAACGGGACGGGATATACGAGTCGGATTCTGAGTCGGAATGATTCTGGAAGCTGGAGTCGGAGTCGGTTCTTCGGTCGAGGCTGGTTCGGTACGGTCGCGAGTCGGAAATAATTCAGAGAGAGACGGAGTCGAATCGTCGGACAGAGAGCTCAAGGGGGATGAAGCGCGTGGACCCTGTGTCGCGGCCGGTTCGGGCTCGATGGAAAGACGAGAGAATGAAGCAGAGAGGTCGTTGGCGACCGAGAGAGAAGTAGGAGAAGGAGGGTTCGGTTCTGTGTCCTCAGGGAAAGCACCTGGTAAGGTGTCGTCCGCTTTGGATGTTTCTACCGGACGTTGGGTAACGGATTTCCGGGGTGATGCTGATCGCGATGTGCGACTGGCTTGTTCCGCTAGACGCGCCCGCTCTTTGGCCTTTCTCTTGGATCGCTCGGATGTAGAGCTATCCCAGTCCGGTCTTAGAGCCGAGAGGCTGGATTTTTGTCCAGGAGCCGTCGTGACGGTACCCGAAAACACAAGTAGAATTGGAGAGGGCCTTAATATGACTCTCGAAGTTCGCTCAGCAGCTAGTAATTTGCTGGCTAACACAGAAATATCCCCTCGCGGTGGGCTCCAGATGATGGGATCGTACGCTCACGAAAGACGCGAAGTACAGTCTAGCTAGACGATCCACACAACCAAACACCAACAACCACGATAGCAATGAACACGCTAGACTGGAGGCGCTACGAGAGCGGGCGAGTCCGAGTATTTATATTACTAGGGGATAGATTGCGTTGTTTATGCCAGTTCCAGACGAGCTGGACTGAAGCGAGGAGTCGAGTGGGGCAATCGGACGTCTCGGCGTTCTTACGAGCGCTTTCGGGTTTGATTGAAGTTCACAAGGCGGTTTAATGCGCTCGGAAGTTCAGGCTTTTATGATGTGTAAAGTGCGGGTTAACGCGGTTGTGTTTATTTGGTGTGGTGTG
Organism: Schizophyllum commune H4-8; assembly: GCF_000143185.2. Lineage (NCBI taxonomy): Eukaryota > Fungi > Basidiomycota > Agaricomycetes > Agaricales > Schizophyllaceae > Schizophyllum > Schizophyllum commune. The sequence goes on along the minus strand of NW_026089545.1, from coordinate 287,537 downwards.
TCGGTACTAGGGCTTCTCTGCGCGGGGCGGGAAAAGTCCCCGAATCGTATGTAGGTCTCGGTATATAACTTGAACGCGTCGTCTCGGCCGTCCAGACCGCGCGGTAACACACAATGCCTATCTCTGAGTCAAAATCCAACTATAACGCCTATCCGCGCGTTCTCCTGTCCGAATAATCGCGCAATGACTGCGGTTCCTGGCGGTAGAGCGGTTGACTGGTCGGGTATCCTCCTGCGCCGCGATGCCGGGCGCGATTCCACACTTGTTGATGTTTACCAAGGCAAGGCCGGCCTGGTTTCCACCCGTTCCCTTGTGCGCGACGCGGCTCAGAGGCCTGCGCGGCGGGGAGCGTACAGCCTAGACTGTCGATACGCGGGGAGTGAAGCCCTTGCCGGGGCGGACAGCGCTTGGCGGCGCCGACGCTCGGTTCGGAGTTCAACTCGGCGATGTCCGAGATCACGAGCTCGGACCCGAAGTTCCGGTCTCGGACCCGAAGTCACGTGTAGTCACGTTGATGGTTCGAGTTCCGCTTGCGCGGTGCTCTGCGTGTCTCCGCATGACGGCGAGCAGCAGGAAGGCTTGTCCGAGCCCCAACAATAATCTAGATTCTCTTGACACAGCGGGGCAAGAGGACTGAAGGCTTGAAGCGCGTATAGCGCGGCTACTTGATTAAGTAGGGCCCGCCAAAGGACTCGCAGGATGTCATCGACGACGCGCAGACTCGTGATCAGGCGCCGAAGAGCTCGCTGCTATCCTTGGTCAGTCATTGCAGACGGATAATGCTGCGGACTAGTTGTATTGAAGGTTAGGAAGCGTGGCGCTCCTGGTTTTCTATGTCATAAAATACCCCCGACGCGCCCGTTGTACAGTCGCGACGTCGGTGCAGTATATACGGATCCGCCCATACAATCTAGACCAAGTCGACTATATATCGCTTGTTTATGTATGTTTTTCCGCGTTTTTCAGCCGCAGGGCGTATCACGCCCTTAACACTCGCACCTTCTGCGCATCTCGCGCTTATCACGTCTCTCATTTCTCTCGTCCCATCTGTGCAATGTCTATGTTCCCTGTAAGTTTGTACGACGGGGAGGCGAAGATGAAGGTCGCTAGACGAAACAAAGGGCCCGGATACCTCAAGCAGGCGGGAAGGACACGGGATAACGGAGACATTCCTGGCAGGTATGGCGCGACACCTTGAGCGAGGGGCGGTCACCCGTCGTGCTGCGAGTTGGCACTGCAGGCCCGGGTAAAGCCGAGACGGCAGACCCAGAAATTCGGATAATACAGAGAAAACCTAGGGCTTTTTTGAGTGGTCTGGGCCGCGGTCTTGTCACGCAAAAACGATGCGATCAGAATCTCGTTGTGAGATCTCACTCCCGTGGTAAATCAAATGCATCAATCCCATACTGTCAGATTTCTGTATCCACCACTACTAGTTCCAGACTAGTGTTGCCGGCGGGCTGGGCTGCCCCACCGGGTGGGGTGGGGCGGGCTCGAGCCCACCTTCCCGAAAAAGCAGGCGGGTTGCAGCCCACCCCCGAGCCCGTTGCCACGCGAGGCGCCGGCCAGCACGTGCGGCGGACCATGCATCCACGACCACCCACAGGTCGCATATCGCGTATAAGCTCTCTGCTCACTTCCCCATGAGAGCCAAATTGTGCTGCTGATATCCAAGAGCAGCGAGAAGCCCATCCCTCATACTCTCCCTGGCTTCCTTCGCGTTTCTCGTTGAGCAAGCCAAGGTACGGCAAACGCCGATGTGTGTGGGCGCAGCCCGTAATTTCAAATATAGGTGGGTTAGGCCGGGTCTGAACCCAACCCAACCCCCTTGCGCATTTTTGATCGTATTGACCCCACCCCACCCCCAACCTCGACCGTCGGCAACACTAATTCCAGACGCTTCATAAGAGTGAGTCTGCCCAGGATTTTACAGCGCTTTTTCAAATTCAAAAGCCATTATATTTTGGTGGAAGTTCTTTGGGATCGCCCGAAATCTTTGACCATGTTGGTAGAAATTACTCTGGACGCGCGAATCGCCCGTGACGTCACAGCCTCGCTCGCTCTCCGGCGGGACGACTGACACGCTTCTGCTCTTCCAAACCTCACCACGGGATGCGATACGGTCGTCTCCAGCCCACCTGCCAAATCGATGAGGTCTGACGCTGCCAGCAGCGGGTGTAGAGCATGGGCAGCGTGGAGACCCGTGCCAGAACTTGCCGCAAAGATTGTAAACTCGTCGTAGAAATCATTGCTCTTGTTACAAGAAGTTCGTGAAAAAACATTGCTTTCCGGTTTGTTTTTCGTGTAAATTCCTAGGCAGACTCACTCTATAAAGCTGAATGGAATCCGCTCCGTGGACGTCGGGTCGGCCGAGGCTAAGCAATGTCGTAGAGCCACACTTTTTTCCAACCATGCTACTAAAATGTTGATATCGCACAAGTCATTTTTCAGTCCAGAGCTTTTACAAAAGGCATCAAGACGGGCGACACCTTCGCTACTGTCCTTCCACCACTCGAGTGTCTCCCATTTGGTTCAATTGCTTCCGCCGCCTCTGCCGTGGCTCCGGACCTTATCTAATCTCTCGATCAGCGACATGACTCTAGCCCCTCCTCACGGATGCTAAATTCGCTACTCATCCCTTACCCTCTCCCGTCACCACCCCCTTCCCCCTCCATCATGAAGGTTATCGTCATCGGCGCAGGTATCGGGGGACTTGCGGCTTCCATCGCACTTCAGCAAGACGGCCACGAGACCGTGGTGTACGAGCGCGTTACCGAGCTGCGGCCAGTAGGCGCTGCAATCTCGGTTTGGTCGAACGGTGTGAAGGTGCTGGCAAAGTATGGCCTGCTCGACCGCGTCAAGCGGGTCTCGGGGCTGATGGAGCGCATGGCCTATCGGCAATGGGACAATGGGGACGTCTACTGCGACTTTGATCTCAATCCCCTCTACGAGGAGGTGCGTGATCGGTTGACTGCATGCGAGCTTCCGCTCACATAGCCCTCAGGCGAAGATGCGCGCCTACCCCATCGCGCGATCCGAGCTGCAGGCGATGCTATTGGACGCCAACAAGCCCGCGCCGGTGCACCTCGCGAAGGCCGCCGTTTCGTACGAAACGACCCCGGACGGCGTGAGGGTCCACTTCCACGACGGGACGTCTGACACGGGCGACTTTCTCGTCATCTCGGACGGCACGCACTCGAAGCTGCGCAACCAGATTGCAGGTACCAGCATCGTGCGCGACTACGTCGGATACGTCAACTTCAACGGGGCGATTGAGAAGGCGAAGCTCGGTGTACGTCTTAGGACCCTGTTCTACACTCAGGTCCCTTCATCTAATCGAACAACCTGGTCCCACAGCACCTCCTACCCGCTGATACCTGGACCCAATTTGTCGGCGAAGGCAAGCGCGTGTCCTTCATGCCCATGTCCGACACCCATTTCTACTTCTTCCTCGATGTAACTACACCCCCTGGCACCACCCCCACGGACCCCGCGCAATTCAAGCCCTACCTCGCCGAGTACTTCAATGGCTGGGCACAGGCCGTACAGACGCTCATCACCGAGATGGACGTGAGCCGCGTGGCGCGCGTGGAGATCCACGACACGCAGAGGCTGCCGACGCTAGTGGATCGGGAGGGCGGGAGGGCGTTGCTCATCGGTGATGCGGCACACGCGACGTGCCCGGATATTGGGCAGGGAGGGTGTCAGGCATTGGAGGACACCTTTGTTGTGCAGCGATTGCTAAGGAAGCATGGTATCACTGGGACCGCGCCGCCTCCGACGACGGAGCAGCTCCGCAAGGTGCTTGACGACTACGACGCAGCGCGTGGGGATAGGACAGCTATCCTGGTTCAGCGCGCGCGCCAGCGATCGAATATCACGCACCGCCTCGGGGATCCGAAAGAAACGGATGAGTGGTATGAGGAGTTGAAGCGGGAAGATGGGAAGGGGATTATTAATGGGATTCTGAAGACAGTCTTTAGCGCGCCGAAGGAGTTGGATGAGTAAATTAGTAGCTAACACGCGGCTTACTACTAACACGCACCCTACGCCACGTCTACAAGTAGACAGAGCCAGATACGATCTGATTTCGGTCTTATGGGGAGGCTGACTTGTTTAACTGTTTGCATGCAAGCAGGCATGTAAGAGAGAGGCTCCTTTGCTGCGACAGTCCTCTGATGAACGTGGAAAGTGAACATGCAGCGACCAAAGTTCCGCTTGCTGAGTTGGCGCGACATGTGACTGCCATGTGGTGGTCACCTGATGTCGTTGACGCCTTGTGTCGGCATCTTCCGCGCCGCCACTCGATTTCCCTTCAGTTCACTCCGTTCACCATCGAGCCTCGTCTTTACCACTCCAGCAAAGATCCTTCGTCTTCCTCGCGTCGCAGCTTACTCGTGGCAAAGCCCGTACTCCTCCTCGATAGCCGCCGCCACCGCCCTTCAAGCCAACTCGCCACTCACCGCGATGTCTGCGTATTCGGACTTCATCATCCCCTGCTCGACAAAGGAGTTCTACGGGTTGTACTTGCGAGGATGGGTACGTGTGCCCGACGATGTCATTGACCGCGTCCTCGACTGGATGGTCAGCGACGCGACGTGGTCGCTCGGGGGCAACGTCTTCGCCGCCTTTCCCGGCGCGCAGTGCTTTGGCAAGGACACGTCACTCGACGAGATCTGGAACGGAATGAAGCAGTTGTTCACCGATATTGTCGACGCTGCGGAGACTGTGTTGCCGGAGAACTTCAAGTCGAGCGAGAGGACTGCGGTGTTCGAGTGCAACCGGGAGAGCCAGACGTTCGCGCACAATGATAGGAACGGGCCAAATCGTCTGGATGGCTATACCGTGTTGAAGGACAAGAGCCCGCACGAGGGGGTTGCGGGCGCGGCGATCGACAGCGAGATCCTCGGCAAAGACAAAAGCGAGTGGGCCTCGGACATAGGGATCTCGGCGTTTTGGAACGATGGCGACGACAAAGCTGAGGTGCGTATGTCCTTCTGTCGGTGGGGAAAATGAGAGCTAACGTGTCATGTAGAATGAGATTCAGAGTATCGGTGTGGCCAGCCATATCTTGAATTATGACCGCCGCCGCGTGTCCCATGTCGCCATAACCATTGAGAACACGAAAGCGCGCCTCTGGTACCACAACCGATCATACTCCGCGGTGACGCCTACGTTCGATATCAACGAGGTGCGCATTAGTTGAGCGACGTTGACGATGATTGCTGACCTGCATCATAGAACCCCGAAGAGCTCATTCAATTCGTCCTCTTCGCCACCTATGCAGACACACACCAACTCGGCCTCGATCCCGGCATCGCGCGCGTCGTCGACGCCAACGAGCAACTCCAATTTCAGTACAGCATCCGCCCGCGTCCCACCAGCGACGAGGTCGTCATCTATCAGACCACTGGCGTCCGCGCCGAATGCCCGGGCGACCTTTACGACAAGAATATCCTCGTCTGCACAGCCAAGCCCGCAGATCGTTTGGGCGACGGCCTCTCCATCCGCTCCGACGAGCCAGAGTACGTCCTCCGCGACACGCACCTAACACCTACGCGGCCGAGCGAGTTGACGGTGCAGCGTGAGTTGATGGAGGCAGTGGACCTGATCGCGGAGAGCGACGAGGAGGTCGAGTCGATGAGGAGGATGCTGGTGAACATTGTGGCGGACGTAGCGGCACCGTTCAACGTGCAACATAGGCTACCGACGGGGACGGTCATGAAGAAGCTGAGGCGGGAGAGGTGGTTGACGGTGTACTCGGAGCGGTGCAAGGATTTGTACGAGGTCGAGGACCCGGTGTTGTACTTTCGGGCGCTGGCGGAGGTCATGCGCTGTGAGTGCTTCCCTATCCCTTGCGCTACGTGTTGCTGACAATCTTCGCAGTCCTGCACCTTTTGTTCCGCACTGGTCGTATCCACCACGACATCAGCCCGGGCAATATCCTGGTGTATCGGGATCCGTTGACTCTGCAATGGGTCGTCAAGGTTATCGACTTTGAATTCATGAAGCGCTACGACGAGCATGGTCCCTGGCATGGGCAGACGGTAAGTGAAGGCGGGTTTGCGTAAGAGTAGCGACTCACATATCATCTGACAGGGCACCGACTTCTACATGGCCATCGAGCTTCAGCGCGGCAAGCACATGTTCCTGCCTACCAATGCGCCCAAGTCCCTCCTCGCAGCCAACCACTTCTGTGCCAACTTCAACCACGACATCGAGTCCGTCCTTTGGATGGCGCTCGAATTCGCCCTTCAGCACGTCGACCAGCGCGTCGTCTCCAACTACGAGCGCGGCCATGGGCCCGCCAACAAGCTGAAGGCGCAGTCTAACCTCAGCGAGAAGGTCTTCGTCGAGGTGGCCACGGGCTCTGACTTGCGCCGGAGGCTGATGCTGGGCGGCAAGTCGGAGTTGTTCACCCTGAGGATGTTCCTTGCCAATGCGTATGGCCTCGACTCGCCCATGGTGAAGCTGGTCGATATGATCAGGGCCATGGGCAATGCGCACCGTCATGCTCAGGCCTGGGATATCGACGAGGAGCTCGAGGCTGGGAAACCGAGGAACGAGGTCCGGCACAAGCGACTGGCGAAGGAGAACTTCGACGAGGACGTCTACCGCACGTTCGAGGAAGTCTTCGCTCGCATAAGCGAGTACTATGCGGAGAAGGAGGACCAGCTTGTGGAGCTTGACCGGGTGGACCTCGACGTGCTGAGAGGGGAGAAGGATGGAGAGGTCATCAAGGGCTCTGGCAAGCAGGGGGAGCCGCAGTCGGCGCCGTCAACGACTGACAGCGAGACGGAGGTCAAGCTCGAGCTCGTGGAAGATACACCGCCGCAGGAAATGGAGATGAAAGCCGAGCCAGTGGAGACCGCCTTAACGGAGGAACCGGAGGTGAAGGTCGAACTCGGAACGGACATCATGTTGGAGGGGCCGGATGTCAAGGTCGAGCTTGAGGAAGACACGTTGCCCGGGGAGATAGAGGTCAAGGCAGAGCCTGAAGAGGAGCCCCTACCAAAGGCGAGGATGGCCCCAACAGCGCTGAAGCGCCGAGCGACGGATGAGCTGGACGAGTCGATCGACACGAAGAGGCCGCGAGTGTCCTTGCCCAGGATTGAGGCGCTGGACATTCCGCTAGAAGCCTTCAGGGCTTACACGGAGGGACGAGCGAGGGAAACGCAAGTATTCGAAGGCGGGATGTTGCAAGGTATCGACGGACCGGAGGCGAATATGTTGCTGCCGATCGTCCGGCCTGCGATGGGAAAGCCGCGAGTCGTAGGGTGTGCATAGTTGCGGAAGGACATTCCATGAAGCTGTGGATTTTGAGTCAATGTACTTGTAGAGCTCTGATGACACTGTCACGTACAGCGAACGTGTAGCAGCCCGAGATCCCAAACTTTGTCCCCTTCGCGTCCGTGGCGCATGAAAAGAGTAGACATATCGCTGCTCCAGTGTTTGTGAGGCCTGCGGTTTCAACCTCATTTGCAATCCTGCAGCCAGCCGGGAAGTCCCGTTGAGGTCGAGGACGACGGATGCAAAGAGTCAATATATTCCTTTTTGGGTATCTCGTACGTCTTGTCTTGTTTTTGACCAGTGAACACCGTCCACGCGGCTTCCTCCACTTCACTTCACACAACAGCAGATACCCTTCACCTCCTACATTGTAAGACCCGGCCCTTACATGGTGAGGTGTACCATACACCGGCCATCAAGCTATCCAGAGGCATGCTGTAGATTTCGTGCAATAGCGACGAGCATGCAGATCTCGATGGCACTTGCGCTTCATTCTCGTCTTCGCACATCACACCTCACGCAACAAGTATGGGAGTCGTGCAGCGTTCCATTGACCTGACGCTACACTAGGGATGGCCTGGGGTAATTGATTTAACCCTGCACTGCGAGGTCTCGCATCGCGCTAGGGGGGTGAGGGCGAGCCCTCGGCTTGGGATTGCATAGGTAAGAGAAAAAGAGAAAAGGAAACTAGAGGAGACGGAGACGGAAACAAGACATAAGGGAGAAGAGACGAGACGGGAGGAAACAGAGACGAGATGCGAGTGCTTGAGCCAAGAGAAACAGGCCGCGCTCGGAAGGAAACCCGAGGCGCCTCAAGAAGGGAAAATGTAAAGCATAAGTGACCAGAGGGTCGAAGGTATGACAACGTCTTGAGGGGTTGGCTCAGCGAGGGCGAGAGCGGCGAATGTGAGCCACGCACCGATGGTTGTGGAGAGAAGTTGCTATCTACCAAAAGACTATCTACTGAAAGGGGTCGATCGTCCTTGAGCGCTGCACCAATGTCAGAGAGTGAAGGTACAGGGGAAAGGGTACTCACTTAGACCACGAGACTATAGGATATGATATAGACAGAAACTTGAAGAGAAGAGGAGGGGGCATATGGGAGGACTCCATTTTGAGTCTCGATCGGTATGGTTCGCGGCTGGCCGGATGGGGCACCGATAGCCTTGATTTGGTCAGCATCGGCGTCGAAGGTGACTACGACGATGCGACTCACTCTGCGAGTAGATAGCGCCAGAATTCCCGTGACCGCGGTTCGGGTGGTATCTGGTAGGTGGGTCGTGAAGGTATAACGCATGAATGCGGCGTCGTTCGACACCGCATATGCCGGGAAAACGGCGCGTGGGAGAGGAACAACGTGCTCGCGCGCTTATTGTCCTCCTGCAGTGCCACCGTCAGGATCGCGGCCACCCACATCACGCAGGACAATAAGACCTACCTTCTTGTCGTCAGGGTCGACGCTGCGATTACGCTGCGTCCGTTGCGAGCGCGGAAGCCCGGTCTTCCGCGATCGGCGCTAGATATCGTGCATCAGCGCCCGTATGGGGAACAAAGGAAGACAGCCACTCACCAGGTTCACTGCCGCGGCTTTGGTCTGGGTACTCGTTTTGTGGGTGCCGCGGGCGGTACGTAGGGTGGCAATTACGTATGGCGCCGGCGAGCGGATTCAGATACATGGCTTGGTGGGGATGGGGGGAAAGGCGGATACTGCGGGTCCGGGCGCTGTCGAAATGACTGGAGGTGGCACCGCGCCGGGACTGGAGGCCAGTGAGGACTGGCCCTCGCTAAAGAAAGCGGCTGTCGGGGGGAAGAGATGCGTCAGCGCTTAAGATTAGTGGCGACAATGGAGAAGGACGTACAACGCAGGGGGAACTTGAGGCAGGGGGCCCATGGTGCCTGAGTGCAGCGAAAGATCGCGCAGCTACAGGTGCATCGACCGGCCCTTGGAGTCGACGGGACGCCACCAGGTGAACTACTGGTGTCGGTCGAGGAAAGGGGAGTCGCATGCGGCGCCCAACTTATAGTGCAGAAGCACGTGAGCACTTGAGGGGCGGTCAGCCAGAGCGTTTCTCCCACCATCAACCTTGCCATCCCACGCAGTCCGGGAAGATCAGGCCTGGATAATGCCGTAAGAGTGATAGATCGATAGAGATACATACTGAGGGGATACAACACGGGCTACATTCGTCGTCGCCGGAGTCGAGCAAATCATTCATGACCCCAAATCATCTCTCCGCCAGGCGTCCTTCGTCGTCCAGATAAACAGGATCACCTGTCCGGGCAGCCTTCTTGTACGCCGCCATCACCGACCTGGTCTGCATGGCCTTCGCTTTCCTTCGGAGATGATCTTCCATAAAAGCCGCACGACGCTCCAGCTCGACCTCGCGGGCGGCGGCGGCCTCTTCTTGGCTGGCGCGTAGTACTTCCCGAAAGTGGTGATACATGAGCTTTCGATACGAGCGCTTTTATTGGAAGAAGGTTGAACAACGCCAGAAGTGCACCTTCGCGGGAAGTACTGACCGTTACGCTGTTCACCAGCTCGCGTAACTCTTCGGCGGTCTTTCGTAGCCATGTGAGGGAGACGTCAAAGTCCTCGTGAAAGGAGAATGGCTCTAAGGCGCTGTATGATGGGCGTGAGCAGGCGGATGTAGGGTGGATGAGTCTCGCACGTACAAGAGGATCGCCTCGACATACGGCAAATGGTGATCGCACCACTGGTCCGTCGCCTCCGGAAGAACATCACGATGTTCGGCTATAGCTTGCTTGAGGCGGGCCAAGGAGAGTAGGAGTGAGGTCAGGGTGATGCGCAGGGAATAACATGTGGAGCCAGCGTCGCGCGGTGCGTCCTGTGCGGAAGGGACGGTCAGCCATCTGCTCCGACAACGGTATAGGTCACGTACCAATAGGGCATCCTGTACAGTGGCCTCCGTTCGGTGCGCGAGCTGATACAAGCGCTTCGTCCGCCTGCATACTGTGGTATACACGCCTTCATACGGAGGAGGCGAAGTTCGATCGACGTCCGTCGTCTGGGGTGAAAGGGCAGATTTCTGGCGCGTAAATCTTGGCCTGTCATTCACAGTGACATAGGAGATGCTGTTCATAGTGGAGGGGAGGCGTGAGCTCGACGACGTGCTCGCCATGATGTCCAGGCGACTGGGAAGTATCGGTGAGCGCGGATTGCAGACTGTCGCCTTTTATCGCCATCCGTGTCGCAGCATGGTGGTCATCTTTGTTCGCATATCGCAAAGAGATGTTGTACACGCGCATCAACTCAAAGAACTCGAAGTGACCGGTAATACCAAGGTGATACGGTGACGAGGAGAGGAAGAAAGGCTCTTTCGGCAAGTCCCGATAAATATCCCCGAAGTCGAACCGTCACACCGTGACGCGACCATCCTTACTCACTGCCTACCATTACTCTCTCGAGAGCGCGACTGCTTCCAAGACATATAGCGTGTGCATCGCCTCACATCCTGATCAATATTCTTTATTCGACTCAAGGTATCCCATGCCTAATTCCGTTTGATCCCGATAGGGCAGGATAATCGTACCTCAGAGTCTTTTAATCTGAACTGCGAACTGCAGCTTCTTCTGAAGCCCATGGGCACTCAGCATCGTCAGAATACTCATGCTCGGAGGATGAAAAATTATTGAGAGACCCTAGCAGCAGGGATAACGCCCGTTCCCTGCGACGCTACTTTCCGAGACTGGCGACAGCATCCATGCAACCGCCCAAGTAAAGTTGCACATCCCGCGGGGTCACGTCGTACTCGGCGTCAAGAGCTCTCCCCTGCATTAGATCGCTGGCTTGCTCACAGAAGTTCACCATCGACGCGTATGGTCAGAACTTGGAAACACTGGTTCAAAACGAGAAGTGAACGCGGCTCATGCTGGACGGTCGAGGATGTAGCACACAAGCCCCTCTTCGACACGAGCTACCGTCATACCTAGCATTCCATGATTTGCTGGCCCAAAGCATGCGCGCAAATAACGAACAACAACTCAGTTATTGTTCGTATATCCCAAAGAAGTGATAATTACACCTTGTCCTACTCCCTCACATGGAATTCTTGTCGCAGACGTATGTGGCGCTGCGGGGGCCCACGGGGGCGCCCCAGACGGCCAAGGATACCATCGCGCGGCTGAGCGACAGGCTGTCGCCCGCGACGTTGCTCGGAGATCGACGCGCAGCAGTCCAAGCCCTCAAGGGTCTCGCGCGCGACCATCCAGACGATGTGGCCGCCCGCGCGCTCCCTGGACTGATCAACGTGCTCGCGGACGATGCAGAGATCGACCCTGACATTGCAAAGGCGGTCCTGGAGGCGCTGGCCTCACTGAGCGCGCACGACACGCGCATCGCGGACGCGGTGTTGGCGGACGAGCGGACGGTGCCTGCGCTCTTCGCGCTCCTGGGGGGCGCGGATGGAGGCGCGAGGCTGCCCTCGATGCATCTGCTGTCGGTCCTGCTCGACGCGAGGCGAGGGAACGTGCAGACGCGCTTCCTGTCCACGCCCAACGCGGCGGCGAGCGTGATGGCTGCGCTGGACGATCGCAGGGAGGTTGTCCGGACAGGTGCGTGCTGAAGTACCCGATGAGGCGTACTCGCTGACAGTATCGCAGAAGCGATCACCCTCGTGCGTGCGCTGAGCGGGGGAAGTGCAGACATACAGAAGGTGCTCGCGTTCGAGGGCGCGTTCGAGAAGCTATTCGCGGTGGTGGCGCGTGAGGGGGGAGTGGACGGCGGTCCAGTTGCTGAGGAGGCTCTTGTCTGCCTGGACGGCCTCCTGCGCTTCAACTCGTCTAATCAGGTGCGCTTATAACACACTCCACGTCACCAACCTCCTCACAATTCTGCAGGCATTCTTCCGTGAAACGGATCTCCCTCCCCAACTATGCGCTCTGCTGGCGTTCCCCCCTCATCTCGCTCTTCACGAGGCCGCGCCTCAGGAATTTGCCCTCCAGTTCTGGGATCCTCAGAAGGCTGCCAACGCGGACTGCGTCGTCGCCCTCATGGGCATGCTCATCCACAATAATAGCACTAGCCCGCAAGAACTTACCTTCGCGCGGTGTCTCCTCGAACTATCCTTGGCCAGCAACGCGCCCACGACCTTGAAGACGCACGCATTGCGCCTGCTCCCTGCTCGGCTCGCCATACCCTTGCCCCAACTTGCGCTAACTCCATACGTGCCCGTACCCGGTACCAACGGCGAAGAATGGGACAGATTAGAGCCAGCGAGTGCACTTGACGCTCTCGTGGAGATGGTGCTTGCTGGGGAGTATGGTGGTGTTGATGGGGATGCCGGTCCCGGCTCTAGCGCGCGCAGGAAGGACAAGCTTGAGCTGCGCGCCGCGGCTGCGGGGGTCTTCGAGGTGCGCTACTCTAGATGCTTCCCAAGCGTCATCCTGAGCCCGAGGCGGGCAGAACTTTGTCAGTACGGAAGACGTCAAGACCGCTATCGTGCAGGCCATGCTACCTCCAGAGGGTAAGTGTTGTTACAAGTCGAATTTGCCCCAAACAACTGATCCGCTCCTACTGCCTGCTAATCCATCGCGCAGGTGCACCGTCCCCGCCGCCAATCACGCCGCTTCTCCATTCCTTGGTGAACCCTCCGGACGCCAGCGCTCCCGACGCGGGTACCCAGTTTGCCTGCGTGCTGTTCGCGCATCTCGTCCGCAGCGCGCCTGCCGCTAAGGTTTGTTCTCTTTCGCGGGAAGCTAGGGTACCCTTAGTAACGCCCTTCTTGCCTAGGCCGCCGCGCGCAGTATTAAGCCCGTCCTCCCATCCAACGCTGGCAGTGGATCCGGCGCTTTCTTCGTCCCCGCCGACTCGTCTGGTGCCCCGCCGCCGCCACCACCCGAGGCTGACGATGACGACGAGCCGCCGCAGGCGTTGATACCAATGCTGTGTGAGAACCTCAGCCTAGCGTTGCTGGCGAGGAGTCGGCAGGCGGAGCATGGGGATGGGGACGCGGTAAGTTATACTTTGGTGAGCCGTTTGCGTAAGAATCTTGACGGGAAGATCTGTTCAGGGTGATGCGCAGAGCGTGTTGCGCTCGCGCCATGCCCGACGAGACCTAGACGCATTAATCGCTGCATACGTCGCGCTGCTAAGTCAGTGGTTGTGGGATGACCCCTCAGCGGTACGGGAGTTTGCGGATAGTGGTGGTGTGGGCATAGTAAGTCGTCTCGACGCTGTTTGTGCTTTGCATGCGAAACTTCAGGCCTTGCGTGGATCTTTTGCTGATCGGGCCATCAGCTTGTTGAGCCCATAAACCAGGCGATGGATGCGGATGCCATCGTACCCGGATTGTGTGCCATGTTGCTAGGGATTTGTTACGAATTCGACCGCGAGCCAGGAGAGATTACAAGGTGCGGACGGCCTTGGGCTCCATGATGGCCCTCCGCTGATGCGATCTTTCAGAGCGACAATCCGCCCCATCCTTGATCGGCTCGGCGTGGACAATCTAGTCGGTCGGATGGCAAGATTGCGAGAAGATCCGCGTTTGGCTGGTGCTGCACCCGATGCTGTGGTCGTACCGAGGCCACGTTCAGACGGTACAGACAGCTACGGGAGGAAGCCTGAAGAAATCGCCTCTATCGAGGAGGGTGAACTTTGGTTCGATTGGGCGTTCGTGGAATTCTGGAAAACAAACTACTGTGAGCTGGTTTCTATTCTCATACACAGCGCGGCTCCGACAGTTAGACTTCGCCCCTCCCCTTGTCTGCACGACATCGACCTAGCTTGCTGACAAGCATCCAGATACCATCCAACGCAGCTTCTCTGTAGATCCCGACCAAGCTTCGTCTGCATCCGAGGGCGCCGCGCTGATAGCTGGCTTGAGGCGACAGCTCGAAGACCAGGCACGCGAAATTGCACGGCTGCAAGCAGAAGTCGGACAGGCACCAGTAAGCCATGTCCATTCGTTGCTGACCTCATCGTGCGCTAACACGGCGTCAACTGCAGGCGAGAGGCGGCGTCTCGCAACAAGACTCGCGGGAGCTCGAGGCACGGCTCCGCGAAGAGATCAAGGCGGAGACGGAGAACCTCATGCGCGTAGAACTCGCTGCGGAGACTAGGAGCCTTCGCGCAGAACTGGATGCTGCTCGAGATGAGGCGGCGGCCCTTCGCGCGGAGGCCGCGGTTAGCAGTGGTGCTGGGGCTGGCGCTGGCGCTGAGCTGGAGCAGGTCCGCGGCGCGCTTGCGGTGGAGACGCAGAAGCGTCAAGCCGCTGAAGGAGAGCTGTCAGCGGTACGGGAGTCGCTAGCAAACGTGCAGAGCGAGCTTGGGGCGTTGCGAAAGCAGCTAGCGGCGGAGGTTGAGAAGCGGGAGGCGGTAGAGAAGGAACAGGAGGACCTACTCGTGTTGCTCGATGAGGTGTCGAGCAAGCGACGACGCGACAAGGCGCTCATGAAGGAGGCTTTGCTCGAGGTATCGGAGGACGAAGAGGACGAGGACGATGATGAGGAAGACGAGTAGCCGATCGAAGGCGCAGGGAGATGACGCCTGGGACTGTAGATCTTGGAGGTACGGAATTGCGAATGTGTAATCGTCTCCTTCTTTTCTTCATGCCATCGCGACTTGTTTCTTTCTTGCGGTGACATACCAACCGGGTGGCGCACGCCCGACTCTCGATATGTCGCCAGCGTTGCGAACAATGGCACGCGCCCGACCGGATCCGGATACGTTTTCACCTATGTTGCGCTATGTCTCCAGACGTTCAGCATGCACAGGGCCCAGAGGTGGCGAGACCCTTCGGTGGGTCTGCATAATTGCACGGTGTAGGGCGGGCGTTGACATGTTCATAGCGACTACGCTCGCTAGTTAGATTTGCGGTGGTGCTGATGATACCCAATCATACTTGGAGTTCAGCATGCGCTGCTGTCCGCGTTGGCAGATGCGTGTTCAGTAACTTAGTGCGTGATCGTTCTCTTCACTCTTGCACGCTACTCAGCTTCCGTGACGAGTCTATATCGTACCTTAGAACTGCCGTCCTTCAGGCTTTCGATACCAGAAGAATCCCCTTGGCGACAAACATACGGCGGCAATCGTCCACAGTGGAACTCAATGGCGCTCGAGGTAGACAGGCAGTAGAGCTCACGATGCTCTATGCAGCTGTGCTCGACTATACTAGGTCGTTAGGTATCCAATGCCGCTCTTTCACTTCGGGGTTTCAACCATAGCGGGGCGTCTGTAGCCACGTCAACATCTCACCATACCAAAGGCGTCGCGTTCTGCCCGTCAGCTCAGTTCCAAATGTCAGGCTCTACAGAGCGAGTACGTCCCGTCATATGCCCTGTCCCTTTGGTTTGCGCGCGGCTGCGCTTGCTGACGGATCGACAGTCCATCAGCCCCTTGTTCGCCCGTTTGCATCTCCCAGACGGATAGGCCGTTCCTATCGCCCACCTGATCTGATGCATACGGCGCCGAAGTCGACATTGCGCGGCCAACAAGGCGTGTACCGCCTTGGGGGGAGTTCGGATCGAAAGACGTCAGACCAGGCCGTGTCTGCGACCATGATATAAGGAGCCAGCGCACCAGATCGCGTCGTCTCCTTCTTTCTCCCTCGACAGATATTCATCCAAGCCCGCCGCGCCACATACTGGTATGGGCGCTTTTCCATCGTGCACCCGCGATCAGGAATCGCGCTACGATACGCAGTACGGTAGTGCGGAGAGCAAGACATCCTACACGCACCGCTCTATCGCTCGTGCAACCTGCCAGCCATTGCAACGTCCCGCTCTTGCATTTTTACCAAGGTCTTTGCCAATGGGCCGTCAAAGGGATGGATACCGGGACGACGAAAGTGGGACGACTACCCTATGCTCTACCGAGAATCACTTTGGTGGCTGTGATACTTCTTACTCTGAGAAGGTCTCGGGCTGCGGGGCGCTTCGACACCCTCCCCATGCTCATCCCAGCCTCCATGAAGGCTGCGGCGTGGCCTACCGACGATTCCTCGCAGACAATCCCGGTAAGCAACCTTGCACTCGGTTTATTGCCTAGCCTATGTCTCGAACGCGTGATTGACGTCTTGTTTAGAATATTGCGCCACATTTGCCATCGACGAACTCCGTCGTACCGACTACAGGCGTTTAACGGCCTCTGGGGAGACCTATGTGGACTGGATGGGTGGCGCGCTTTACCCGGAACGCCTGGTACATGCACATGCCGATTTCCTGTGCAGCCGTGTGCTTGCGAATACGCACTCGCACAGCAATCCGTAAGCATCGTTTTGTAATATCCTGGAGACCGTCGCTTACCCTTGCGTGTCGTCTCGTCTATTGCCTCCCATAGCTCTGCACTGTCTCACGAATGTGCAAATGCAGCCCGCGCAGCCGTCCTACAGTTCTTCGATGCGTCGCCGGAGGAATACACCGTCATATTTACGCCCAATGCGTCCGGCGCTCTCAAGCTCGTTGGAGAGGCGTACCCTTTCACGGATGACAGCGCTTTTGTTCTCGGCGCAGACTCGCACAACAGCGTCAACGGTATACGGTGCTTTGCAGCAGCCAAAGGTGCATCCGTGGGATACATACCTACAACGCCTCAAGGAGGTTTCGAACCGCAACAGGCTGAGGTACGCTCCTCTGAGTCATTTAAGCGCTCGGGGTAATCTCATTCTGTCAGGCCGTCCTCAACAAGTACAGACCATCGCCAGGTCGCTCCGCGCTTTTTGCGCTCACGGCGCAATCGAACATCTCAAACAGCAAGGCACCACTCGCGCTCGTCGATGCCGCCTATACCCTCGGTTACGATGTCCTCCTCGACGCCGCAGCACTCGCGCCGACGTCACCCCTCTCACTAACCGCACAACCTGCAATAGGCGCCCTCGCGATCTCATTCTACAAGATGTTCGGTTACCCAACTGGCGTTGGCGCGCTCGTGATACGACGTGATCTGCTCCAACGACTTCAGCGACCTTGGTTTGCGGGAGGCACAGTGGATCTGGTCCAGGTACCTGGCAATAATGTGACGCCCGCGTGCGAGTTATACGAACAATTCGAGGTAGATATCGAGGATCGCAGCCATGTCCTGAATCTAATTATTTCCCGTCACAGGATGGTACCATCAACTATACGTCTTTAGCCGCGGTCCCAGCCGGTCTGCGATTACTAGCGGCCTATCAGCCTCTGCTTCCGCTACGGCTAACTTGTCTGCTTCGCTATATGATCAGCGAACTTCAGCAACTTCGTTACAAGGATACAGACTCCGCATTTGTTCGTATCTTGTCGCGCATACCGATGGCAGCGGGCGAGGCAGGAGCGACGGCCTCGATTGAGTTCCTTGGGGTGAGTATACTTTTCTCCACCGCGTCGTATCCTACTGAGCCCGTTCATCCTTCTAGGAGAACGGGATACCGATTTCACCTTTGCTCGTCGAACAGTCCGCCGCGCGTGCAGGCATCGCACTTCGTACCGGGTGCGCTTGCAATCCGGGCGGAGCGGCCGCCCTCCTCGGCATCACAGCCGACATGGCAGCCCTCCCGCCGGGTGCGACACACGCAACTTTCGAGGACGCGGTCGGTCGCGCGCTCGGCGTCGTCCGCATAAGCCTCGGATTGGTGAGCAACTTCGAGGACGTGTGGCGCGTAGTGCAGTGGGCGTCGAATGTGGCGCAGAATGGGATTGACCGATGAAGCGGTGTGCGCTCGTGGACAAGCTTACTTTTCGATCTCAAGGGATTTATGTATCGCGGTTTTATCTATTTTTGACGGCCCTGTTCCCGGTGAGCTTGGATATTTACCTGCCTCAGGTGCTGAAGTCTATTACACATATACTTACGATGTACTGCACTAATTCTGTATCTAATCCGATTGGGCAGCTTCAGACATCTGCTCAGGGATCGATCTCGCTCGAGGCGCAAGAGCCTTCGACATTCGGGACCGCTTCCTTCGGTACTACCGCCAACTTTTATTCTGGTCCGACATCAATGTCGGCCTGCTTGATTGAATAAAACTAATCGTGGTAAATAGCCTGAGGTCCTCTCAATTTTCGCAGCTGCTTGATTTTTCTTTGGAAATTCCCTCGTGCAGTTGAGGCCCCTGGCGTTAGACGATGCTGCAAAAAGGCGCAGAATAGACACGTCAGTGTCCGCAGCCAGGATCGAACTGGCGATCTCCGGATTACACACCTCAAGGATGTTCATACGGAAGTATGAGACCGGCGCTCTAACCAACTGAGCCATGCAGACGGTACAAGCTACTATGGGACAGCATATATCACCCACCTCGGATTGTGCGAATAACCTCAATAGGTTCATACTAGCATAAAAATTGAGCGAGAACATGTCATTTGAAGTAGATGTGAAGAAGATATAATCCCAAAGACGGGGGCAGTATCCTGAGGCGAAGTTTCACGCTTGCGACACATTGCTTGTCACTGGCAATATCGGGCTTTGTTGGAGCCATCTAGCTAGCAGAGGCGTATACCGCGAAGGGATTCACAGACTATTAGGACGTGATGATGTACAATCTAGTAATGACAGAGATCCATTGCGCGTAGGAGTGTGTGTTAGTGATATCCTATGGGAAGCAGGGCGAGACAAAGGTAGAGCAGAACGACACGGAAGACAATTAGGATGGATATGCGTTACGACGTGAGATTCGTAAATGAGAAGATCATGTCGTGAGCGAAGCATTCATGTCGCGAGTGCGAAGATCATGTGTTCGTCGGCCACGGGACGACCCAGTATGCGGACACTAGATGCTGGGGACTTTCGTCGTCCTCGAACTTTAGTCTGTAGATAGGGCCACTCGCGAGCGTCTGTACGAACGAGATTAGGAATGAGTATGAGATCATGAAAACCCCGATCCATCCCACCTTGTCTCGCTGCGTTACCTTCGGCGGCTCGAGGACCTGCGCGCGGTAAAAGCAGGTCGTGTCCGGATACATTGCCAGCGCATCTGATCCCGTCGGCAATTCCGGATATGCCGAGAGATTAGCGGGACTAGAAGGCGGTGCCGCTGGATCAGGAAGCGGGATGAGGTTGCTCAGTGTCGCTCGATATTCGCTGCGAGCGAGGCCGGTAAATCATCTCTCTATAGCTGAGATGAAGGAGCTTACGTGAATTTCCCATCCTCGCCAGGGTCAGCGTCCCGTACCAAGTACCTGGGTAAACTATCAATACCTCAAGTATGTTGCCACAAAAGGCGGCAGTGGCGAAACGCGGCGCCGACGAGCGCGCACCTCGTCCTATCCTTGCTAGCCAGCTTGACCACAATTGCTAGGATGTATGACGTGTCCTCCGTGCCGCCCTCAGCCAGGCGATACACGACCTGCCGCCCAGGTTTGAGTGGCAGCTTCTGGTTGGGCACCGCACCGCGCGTCCGGGGTGGTAGCGTTATTGTCACACGTGGCGTCGCCGGCGCGCCCGAGTCCGGAGACGACACGGAGACAGAGGGGGACGATTCGAGCCGCTGGCGCTTCCGGACGGGCTCCTCATATTTCCTGTGTGGCTCCTCTCGCCTTCGGGCCGGTTCTTCTCGCGCTCGTGGCGGTGGCGGGAGCGCCCGCGCCTCACTCGCCTTGCGAAGCGCAATCAGGGCTTCTACCCGGTCGATAGCCTCGTCGAGGGATCTAGCAAAAGGCATTGTTCATGAATGTAGTGAGCGGAGGCGCCAAAGTCCGTACTTGGTTTCACGTGCGCACGAACCACGAATGTCCCGCAAGGCATTGGCAAGGCAGTGGGCTGTGTGCGCAGCGTTCTCGTAGTCATAGTCCGCGTCCGAGGTGGACTCCGGCCATATAGATATCCACCTATTTGCCTTACCAAGGACGCCTTTTTCCGCCTCGTGTACGTTATTAAGCGCGTCGAGCGACGCGGTGGCGGCGCGCCAGCATTGGAACTCTGTTTCGGCAGATGAGTCATAAAAATAATCTGAGGACATATAGAATAGACCAGTACCTTCAGCAGTACCTTGGTGGCGCATGCAGGGCGAGAGTAGGTTGGGCCACTCCAGGAGGATGGTGTGCGTAAGAAGCAAGGTGCGATCAATGGTCAACACGCTGTTCTCTCACGCCGATCAGTCAACCGTGCCAGTCACGTGCACATGTTGAACTTTGTCGGGTAGTCTCCCGGAGGGTCATACGATGGGTCATGTCTTCCTCATGAGCCAAAATTAATTCAGAGGGATAGGGTATACTCTCACACACTTGATGCGGGGTGGTTACAACTTCTATAGGGTACAAGTCGATGGCTATGAGGGGCGTCACCAGCATAAAACAGTGACAAGGACTTATTATACAAGTTACCAGGGTGAAAATTCAATTTAGTAGCCTGGAGTGTATATCTACTCCTATAAATGATCTCCTGGGTCTTCGGGATCTCGATATCACTCTTTTTTTGGTGATCCACTGGCGTATGATACTTTTGCATGGACTCGCGCGGTTATCCCATCGACCAAGCATCAACAGTTCGTCTCCCTGATCATGCATTCCACTGTCGCGCTCGCATCTATAGACTCTACCGCACCAAAGGAAGGCGGAATTGCGCAAAGACATCCTCATTTCCCCATCTGTTTGTAAAGGGGTGGGAAACATCAAAGCTGAGCCTGCGGTGAATTCATGTCGAAGCCCGCACTTGCACTTGACTGTTCACTAGGTAACTGGCCCTCAGGCATATACGAGACCTGCCCTTTGTTTTGTCTACACTGGGTTCAGTGTGGCAGCTCGCTGGGGTTCTCTCCACGACACACAAGGCATGGGTGGAGCACGCTCGCCGGCCACAGCACGCGCCCGCACACGCTCACCAGCCACTCAGCGGCTCATGCCGTGATGCGCGCCTTGCCGACAACGTGTCGTGCGCGCCGTCGCTGCTGAATTACGCATCAAAATGTAAGAAATAGTAATCTAAACATTCATTCAAAGTGCATACATATTCTAGAGAGTAGGTAAGGGGGAGGGAAGGGGGGAAAGTAAAAAGCACAAGAGCACGAGTGAGAAATCTCACTCGCGCTCAACGCGCCGCTAGGGCTCGGTAGCGCGCACGACAGCGTGAGAGGGGAGCGGAAAGGAGGGTGATGAGCGTGCTCGATGCGCGTAGGATCGCGTTGATCGAGCGCAATAGAGGGGGCGGGGAAGGCAGCGCGATGCGTGCCCATGATGCGCACGGAGAAGGTGGCGAGGACAAGGGTGAGGGTGGGGGGAGGGGCGCACACATACTAGCAAACACCGGGTGTACCGTTGCCTGCGCAGGCACTTCTCTTGCACCTTCCCCTCGCACCTTGCCCCCGATCCCCTCTCCTCGCCTCGCCCCTCTTCATATCCTCCTCCCCCACCCCTCCTCGTATCCTCCCCGTCCCTGCCCAGCTCCCTTCCTCCTACCACTGTTCTCCCCCCAACCCTCTCGGCGAGGCATGCCCACGCACTCCCTCTATCTGCGCATACACCACGCACACTTTCCATACCTCACTGTGGGCGGAGGTGGTATGGGCATGGTGCGCGCTGTATGCACCGGCAGAGGGAAGGGGCGCGGGTAAGCGTCACCCTGCTGGCGATCTCAATGTGCTGGCATAGCCAGCGGCCGATCGAACGTGACGCGCGGCGCACTGAGGGCACCCTCAGAGGCGTCCCGCGCGTCTCCAGCAGTGCCGAGCCTCGCCGCAAAGGCGAGGCTGCGAGGGAAGGAGGGGGGAAGGCGCCGACCGCTTGGCAGCCAATCGCGAGGCGGGGCTTGGGCAGGTGGCGGCATAGCGGGAAGAACGTAATTGGGAGCTCGCTCGTGACACATTACGCGTCTGGAGCGAGTTCCCGCGCCCTCAGACACGGGCTGAGAGCGAATTGGGGGAGGGGAGGGGGATTTGCACGCCGCCGCTTGTTGCGATGACGCATCCCCCCGCATCCCCACTGCATCTCATAATGTATATTCATTAGTATTAAGTCGTGTGCGGCGCGGGTTCACGCGCCTGTATTTCCCTCCTTCCTCGCGCTGTCTTTGAGCGCCGCGCGACTCGGGTCATGCGCGTGATCAACGCGTAAGGGCGTCCGGAAACGCGTTTTCCGCGTCTTGAGAAGCGTGGATGACAGTAAGAAGGAAGGGGGAGAGGACTGGGGGAGCGGGGGAACGTGTATGTCGGAGCGTGGTGGTGGTCAAGGAGCAGAAGACGCACGTGCACGCGTCGGCGCACCCGCAGACGCAGTCTGAGGGAGAATATAACGGGAAAGCGGGGCAATGTCTGCCCTGCTTCCTCCGCCTCCTCTTGCTTCGGCTCCTCCCCCCGCCGCGGAAAAGAAGTGTTGAGTAATATGATCGAGTGCAGGGGATATTCACGCACCCGGAACTCCCTTCCTCGTCCGGCTCGTGGCCGCTGTCATTGCCAAGCTCCCTCAATTCGTGGGACATGAATGTGGTGAAACACATTGTAGGCGGCCTTTTCGAGGTGTTAAGAAGAAAAGGGAGTGTGAGAAGGGTGTCTGGGAGGGATGAAGAGGCGAGGTGGGCGACATGGTGGTGAGCGCGTCGCAAGCGCTGGACTTCGCGACTTTCGGGGATAAGTCGACCGTGTGAAATTCATCACGGTCGGGCGCCCAGCTTCAACTCTGAATTCTTCGACACCTATGCGCAGTGTGACCGCGTATGCTCGCACATGTGCTATTTGTAGGTTAGGATATGATTCTGTACTAAAATATGAACGAAAGCAACCAACGTTCGGTAGGAAAAGGCCCTGTCGAATTATGTGGCGGTGCACCTCGTCGGAATCTCCCGAGCACGTGGAAAAGAGTCGTCGATAGCTTCGACGGCGAAGGGGACTCATACCAGAAAACTTGATATAATCGTACAAAAGCGCTGAGTGGATGCACACGATTTTTCCTCAAGCAAAGAAATGAGGAGAAGGACGAGAAACTTCTAGCGCCACATATTCATCCCGATTTGGAACATGCCGCTTGGACGTCGAATGGTGATGAATTTCACCGTCGTAAAACGATCCCTGGCAAGCAGGTCTCGTAACAAGCAGTCAGCTCATCTATGATAGCTCCCGTCACCTCGCGGTGACGGACGAGGGTCCAGTTCCGGTCCTCCATAGGCGACCACTATCGGGGCGCTGTCAGCGTTCATGAGTCTCGTCTCCTGCCAGCACCAGCCGAGTTCCGCTGCGAAGCCCAAGGCATGTCTGGCCATGGAGTAACCTCCGGACTGTCGTCCTTCCTTGGCAGTCCCGTGAGCGATAGTATATAAAGACGGAGACTGGGAGTGATCCCAACGCAGCATTCACACTTGTCTTCTTTCTCTCTGGAATCGACTCGAAGCAAGCAGACGAAATGACCTCTCCCGTATGCGCCATTGGCGCCGCAGGTCCTCAGGAAAAGCTCGCGCCCTTGACCGTCAACCGCAGGGCCCCCGACGATGACGACGTGGTCATCGATATCCAGTACTGCGGTATCTGCCAGAGCGATATTCATACCGTCCGCGGCGTACGTCTGCCTCACCACTGCTCTTATGTTCATTTCATTGTGTGGCTGACGCCTTTCTAGGAGATGGGCCCGACTGTGGGCTATCCTATGGTCCCCGGCCATGAGATCGTAGGCGTCGTGCGGAGTACCGGGAAGAACGTGTCTTCGTTCAAGCCCGGTGACCGTGTCGGCGTCGGCTGCATGGTGGACTCGTGCCGCACATGCCGCAATTGCAGCGAAGGAGAAGAGTCGTACTGCAGCGGTAACGATACGGTTCGCTCCGCTGTCCTCACGTACAATGGCAAGGTGATTTTCATGCGACTCAAGTGGTGTAGTAGACATTGGGACCGATGCACCACCGCAGAATCCCAAAGAGAATTTCGAGCCAACCGTCGGAGGCTACTCGGAGTCCATAGTGGTGGACTATCGCTATGTCCTTCGCATTCCGGACGCTCTGCCATCTGATAGCGCTGCGCCTTTGCTATGTAAGTGTTCTGTTCCATGGCAGGATATACCACGTCTGATCGCTTTCGACCAAGGCGCCGGTATCACCATGTTTTCCGCGCTTCGCCATTGGAAGACCGGCCCCGACAGTCGAGTTGCGATCATCGGCATAGGTGGTCTTGGCCACGTTGGAGTCAAGCTCGCGGCGTAAGAGTGTTCAACCGCTCCTATCGCTTCTTTTACTCACATTTGCCTTGTCAGCGCAATGGGTGCTCATGTCACCGCTCTCTCGCACAGTCCAGGCAAGCGCGAGCTTGCCCAATCACTCGGAGCGCACGAATACTACGCGACAAGCGATCCCTCCACCTTCTCCGCCCTAGTCGATCACTTCAACATCATCATCAATACCACCTCCGCTGATCTCCAGCTTGACGGGTTTATGAGGATGCTTCGCCGGGACGGGACCTTCGTCGAGGCGGGCGTTCCTGAACATTCCCTCAAGATCCATCCTTTCAGTGTACTCTTTGGGCGCCATAGTCTCGCGGGGACCATGATAGGTGGAATACGCGAGACGCAGGAAATGCTGGACTTCTGTGGTACGTCTGTTGGACATTCACAGGGTGCTTCGCTGATTCTATGGATTATAGCCGAGCACAAGATCACCGCTGACATAGAGGTCATACCTGCCTCCTACATGTGCGTCTCTTGCTTGTGCTCTCCCGCATACTCTTACTGATTTTTGATCCATAGTAACGAGGCATACGAGCGAGTTTTGAAGTCGGACGTCCGCTTCCGCTTCGTTATCGATATGTCTACTATCCATGGAAATAAGCTTTGAGTATAACAGGTCTGCCAATGTAACACTACGTCGTCAATGCGATTGACTGGTCTCCTCTACTCCCACTTCAACAATCGTCTCGCTCCTGGGCGGCTAGTTCAGGCCAATATCTCTCCCAACATCGAGCCATATGTATGCAGTGACCAGTGTTGCCCATTACGCCAGATATCTGGCCAAAGAGCGACCCCAAGCTGGTTACACTGAATAAAAGAATGATAAAGAGACATAAGGGTATTATAGCGACACCGATCTCCGGGCGCGCCGCTAGTAATACAGTAACGTACAGCTCGGAGTCCATGTACAACCCAAGAAACGACAGGAAAAAAGGGGGGATCTGCTTGCTAGTGGTATACGTACAGTGAGTGCGAATGGTAGGCAAATAAGGCGTGCCGAGCATAAATTCGTGAGTATCAACGTGCAGGAGCCGCGTGTCAGCCAAGGCTGCTGTCGGGTATAGGGACGCCTAAAGACGGCGGTTCATCATCGACCGTGACGTAGTTCTGCACGCTCAGGCGCTTCTCCTCCTCTTCGTCGTAGTCTTCGTCTTCCTCCTCGATGATGGCTGACTCGAGATCGTCTTCATCAGGTTCACCCTCCATATCTGCCTCATCGGGTTCGGCGAAGATAGCATGCATCTGCGTACGACAGTCAGCAGTCGGTCGACGGTGAGCTTTGCGCGGACTTACATGCGTAAGGAGCGTTTTCACCAGCTTATTGCTGTGGCCCATGTTCGCAAGGACAAGGGAGAAGTCGTTTTGCGGTGCACGAAGAAGATTGGGGCTGAAGACGATGGCCAAAGCTTCGGCCGTCATCTGATTATGCTCTTCGTAGTCAGCCACTCTGAGAAGACGGTCAGCGGGAGACATGATTGCTATGAGGGGATCGCACTTGTCCAGATGCTCGACGATGCGCTTCAAAAGGTCATAGTGCGACTGAGAAAGCCGATGAATGATCCCGCGGATAGCGAATATCCTGTCGTCAAGAGACTCGAGTTCTGTAGAGAGTTGAGTTAGATGATCAGCGACTATAGAGTTCACGTACGAGTCGCCTCGATGACTTCGTGATACAAGGAATGCGGAAAGACAGGATCAGGCAAAACGCGCAGCCAGGACTTGACAACGTCGCAGACGGCATGAATATCCGTGTGCGGCTTAATGGGCGATTCGCCTGTACGCGATGAGTGTGTGCGGTACATGGGGACGGATTCTTCGTACCCCTATTAAATGCCTCCTTGAGCACGTTGATCTCGGAGACAGCGCCAGCAATGCGATCTGATCAACGGTCAGCATTGGAAGGGATAGCGCGCGACCTCACGTACAGATTCCAACTTCCGTCAGTCCTCGCGTCTCGATCTCGGAGATGCATTGGTCAATGATAGACGGCACGGAGCCAGGCGCAACGTCTTCGCCGCCAGCTTCCCGACGAAGCAGCTCGTCCAGATCGATGCCGAACACTGGGGCGGGTATGAGTATAGTACAGAAGTATGAACAATCTGACTGACCTGCCCGAGGACCCTTGCCCGTCGGAAGCGGGTCAGCATGAAGGTGATCAGCAATTTGAGGCTTGGGCGAGTTGCCGATGTATGTGAGCCGCCGCTTCGCCGTAATCTTCGCCACCTTGTTGATGGTGTCGACCCACTTCATCATCTCCTTCCGCGACAAAGCCTGCAGAAGATAATGCCCGCCGTCTTCAGTCTCCAGTTGGAAGGTGTAAGAGCGCTCGGTATTGATAAATTGCATGACCCTCGCCTCAGCGAGGTTCACTGCCATGGCTGGTTTGCTTGATGGAGTGAAGTCGAGCTCAGCAGCTGTACGCTTGACACCCGGCGAATGCATCAGGTCCGCGCCAAACGCGCTCGAGATCGGGCGCATGAAGTTGAACAGGGACGACATAGACTTCTTGTTCCTCGCGTGCTTCGGTAGGGGAGCGGGCGCTAGCTTGCGTGGCTTCATCGCCTTGGTGAGCTGGTCGTCGCGCTTCTCGCTACGCATCTGCTCCTGCTGCTTTTCGCGCTGCATTCGCGTACGCAAGCCCTTATCCCGTCGGTTCTTCTCAATTTGCGCAGAGACAAGTTTCTGGAACGGGCGGACGACACGTTTTCCGGACGCGCTAGCGGACGCTTGCATGGCTTCACGGGCAGCTTCCTCTTTGATGCCGCGGAGATCGAACAGAAGCGGAGCCACCTCTGTCTCGACGGCATTCAGACGGTCGAAGTTGCGCCTTGTGAAGTCATCGCGATGTGTGTTGCGGGTGCGGAATAGGTTGGGCGCGTTGTTCAGGATGCTGCATAGGTGACTGCAAGAAGGTTTAGATCAACGAAGTTTCGGTATGGCAGAATACGTACCGGCGCTTGTCGAAGTTGATGAGTCCCTGGCCATCCGCATTCACTGGGTCGAGGATGTCTGGCGAGACGATGATCTCCAACATGCGCTCGAAGAGCCAGCCGATGTCGACCGTGAGCATGTCGTCCGTGACGGAGTGCATGGCGGGGACAGCCAGAAGGGAGACGAGTGAATCGCATGTCGCGCTTCGGTTCATCGCAACGTTGTTCCATGCACGCCAATGCGCCCGACTCTCGACGCTGATGATCGCGGAGGTAATCGTCGCCTCCGCAAAGGAGCGCACACAGTGGCTCTGAGCGATGCTGATGTCCCTACGACCCTCCAAGTTTCGAAGCCGGCATACTTCGAGAGCGCGAAGTAGAAGCTCAATCCTAGATTGGCGTCCCTTCAGTCCAAGCCGAGGAGCGACGATCTTGGACACGATCCACTTGCGCAGAATGAGATGTGCTCGGATGCAGCTACGGATACCAGGAGGAAGGAGGCGGTACAGCGTGTCCTGGGTGAGCTCGGATATCATGGAGGACGCTTCGACCTCGTGAATGACGGTGTGCATGGATTGGATCTCCACGGTGTCTTCCGTCGCGGTGCTGTCCTTTGGAAGGAACCAGCCCGTGCGATCCGCGCTTTGTACCTCGAGGAGATCTGCAGTAACGTACAGGTCCTACGACAATGAGCTATGACCGAAGACGGAATGATACCTGCGTACCTCTTCCGTAACATTGCTGAAAGCTGCCGCAGCCATGGCGTCAAGCTCGTCGACGAGCTCTTCCGGTTCCACCGCATCGATGTCGAGAGGACCTCTGCCGCTGACGTGCCGCTGGCGCGAGCCTGAGGTGGGCAACGGTGGCCGCATCTGAGGATGTGCGTGCGCATGAGAGGGCCGCATGACCTGGGACTCGAAGGTTGCCTGGAGGCTTTCACGCAGTCGCTCGAGCTTGGAGAACGCACGCGCGACTTCCTCCGGGACAATCTTGACGTCGATAGATATATGGTCGCTGTCGCTGTGCAGGAAGTCGTGAAAGGCATGGTACAGGGTATTGTCGTCGAGGACGTCCTGAGCGCCATTGCCACAGCAAAGCCACTCCCTCATCGTATCGATGACCTCGCTGCGAAGGTCGACAGCGAGCAGGTATTCTTCCGCCGAAGGCGGAGATCCCCGAGGTTGGAACTTGATGTACTCCTTGCGCAGCAACTACAGAGAACAGTTAATAGTGATCATGATGACAGACGTCGCACTCACTTCAAAGAAGACAATGGGAGTCAAGAAAGTCCTGAACACATTCCACCATACCCGGGCGAACTCCGCGCGATCGACGTACAGCTCTCGCGTCATACCCTCCTTCAAAGTCATCTCGCCGTTATCGTCCGTGACTGAGACCGATACGTGGTGCAATCCGTGCACAAGGATATCAACGAGGTGATTCAAAGTTCCAGCGCGAACAAGGACGCGCAACGGTGGCTCCGACGACTTATCTGCTGTCACCAGGTCGCGGCGGGTAGAGAGGGACGGTAACGAGTTCCGGCGCGCAACACTTGTCTTGCGATCCAAGCCAGCGGATGCGCCAGGCTTGACACGGATAGACGGCGCACGACTGAACGCGGATTTGTCCGTCGACGAGCCATGGTCGGTGGTACTGCTAGGTGGTCGCGATGACGCTCGGGTCGGGGGACGAGAGGAGGCTCGTGAGGGCGGGTAAGACTCGCTGTTGCTGGACTTCTGTACCACTAAAAGTAGTTCGCCGCCATGCACGGGGATGACTGTTCCGCCCTGACTGAGCGCGCTGATGCCATTGGTACCGCCAACCATGTCTTCAAGGAACTTGGCCTTGCCTCGCCTGTCTTCCGGACGCAGTTGGTCATCGAAGCCTTTCAGGAAGAGGAAATCGGATGCGTCACTGTCAACGCGCCCGCGTACGACCTGCGAGCGGTCGACTAGGCTGACCGTAGGTAGCGCCTCTGGGAATAGGAGCGGCAAGAGCGCGTTATGCGGCGGTTGCTGCCCGGACGGACGCTGCCAGAAGTAAGGCTCGAACAGGCCTTTCCGCCTAGGTTCTGCGGCGAGGGAAAGAGACATGAATTGCTCGACCCTGGAACTCTTGCGTTAGCTTCCGTAAGTGAAGGTGAATCTCGACATACCGTTGGAACTTGGCCGCGATGCCACCAGCACCACCGCCCTCCGCAGCTGCTTGCGTCCAGAAGTTGACCATTCGACGCACATCCTCTTCGTCGGTGCTGATGGTTTCGCGTGGACAGGTGGTAAACTTCTGACGCAACAGCTCGAACTCCTTTCGGACCGTTTGGAGGGGAGCAATCGCATAGCTCGCGCCCTCTCCATCTCCCGCCTTAGCGCGCAACTTGTCGATCTGCTCTTTCGCAGCCACACGTGCATCGCCGCCCCACACAGTCACCAAAGGACCACCGAGCACGGCGCCGCCTGCGGTGGTTGAGCCATGCTCAGCGACATGCGGCCCGCCGCCCAAGCCATACACCCAACTCTCCACTGCTGATATTGCCTGCGGGTCAGCGCGCTTCCAAGCCTTCTCCAGTCGCGCCACCGGGCGAGCGCACAAGCCCGCCATGATCGCGCGCCAGCTGACTTCGTCACCTGCCTGCCGACAAAGCTCACCCACGCGCGCCCAGACAGAGATAACCTCCGAGCGCGTATGCGTGCGCGATGATGGAGCATGCTGGCGGGGAGACTGCGGTGCGCTGCCGGTATGCGGTCGCGAAGGCATTGACTGTGAGTTGGGCGGGGACGAGCTGAGAGTGCGCTGCATCGATGGCCGCCCGTCCAAGGAGCGCCGGGGAGATGCTGGCGAGACGGGCACAGCGAGAGTTGCGCCATGGTATTGCTGCTGAGGGAAGTCTCCGTGCCCAATGCTCGGCCCCGAGCCCGCGTCCGCGCTCAGCACTTGAAGAAGGACTAGCTTCGTGAGCCAGTGCGGAGCGTCGTCGCTCCCGAACATAAGCTTAGTCTCCGACATCGGCGACGCTTTTGATGAGCACGTCGGGCTCGAAGACGCTTGGGATCCCGCTGGCTCCTCTTCACCATCTTCGCCCAGCATAACGCCCGCCGTCAGCTCCCCAGACGCGCCAGAGAGTGCGCTACCATGGAAAACCGTCAAGCTGCGTGCGAGCAGCGCAGGATCCAGGGCCAGCAGTACACTACGCGACAATCCCTCGTTCGCAAGGGCGCCCCAGACGCCAGTGGGTTCAGGCGCAGACCAGTCTTTCCTGGGCGAGCTCGGCCACGGAGTGGTGGTCGGGCTGCTCGGACTGCGCGTGCGAATGGGGCTCATGGGGCCGCGAACGGCAGATGGACTACTTGGAGTTCGCGATCGCATAGGGCTTGATGGGACGCGCGGACTACTCGGTACGTCGAGCGCTGCAGGGTGCGTCTGGATCGGTGGAGGCGGTCCCGCCGAGCGCTTAGATGGCGGGGACGAGTCAGAGGGTGCCCGAGTGCGACGCATGTCCAGTGCATCGTGCATCGAGGGTCCTTCTGCTGCAGGTCTTGGCGAGAATGTGCCGATGTGAGGTGAGAAGGTGTCCGGACCTGGCCTCTCGCCTTCACCGCCCTCTCCTTCCTCGCCCTTCTTCTCTCCTGCCTCCCCTTCGCACAACCCGGGCACCAGAGCCTCCCACGCTGCACGATCGCGCACCGCGCCATGCAACCTAATGTATTCCTTCGCGATCCACGACACGCGCTCCTTCGCTTCTTCCTGGGCATTCTCCTCGCATCCTTCGACGAATTGCTGGCAGCATCGCAGCAGCTCCACCTCCACTCGCGCACGTCCAACAAGAGAAGGCAACGCAACCAGGACAGCCGTCGCGAACGCACGCCGTGCGGCGTCGTACGACGTTGATCCTCCCGTGGACTCCGCGGACTCTGGCTGCGCGTCCCCACCAGTCGTGCTGGCGAAGACAGCCTCGTGCAGCAGCGCCTCCATTGTGCCGCCCTGCACCGAGCCATCTGCGGCACGCGCGAGGTCGGGATGGGGTCCGCGCCCCCAATACGCGCGCCTACGGCGACGAGCTTGTGGTTTGACCTCTTCAGTGGTCTCTTGTGCCCCGCCCGAGCCGCCGGAGTGAGTATCCTGCGCGCAGTGAGCGTCTCCAAGCCCTTCGTCCCCGGCATCCTCATCGTCTTCGTCGTCCCCTGGAGCAACGATAGTGGTCGGGAAGAGCGCCTTGATTTCGCCCGCACGATCACTGGGAGGTTTGAAGAATAGCAGCCTCGCACCGCGAAGTTCTGCCTTGTACGCTTTCCATCCGCGACCTAGATGTGGTGTCGCGTTCTCGTTGGTAGGGGGCACGAAGTCCGTGAGGCGGTTGACGAAGCCAGAGTGGTACATGACCTGGGAGGAGCGCTTCGGTGTTGGGTCGGGGCTCTCGGTCGGCGGTGAGAGAAGTGTAGTCGAGCGGGGATCACGCTCCATCCACGCAACGTCGCGATCGGATGAACCTGAGCCTTTGCGAGAAGGACTGGGCGGCATCCGGGCCAGGCGTGAAGACAGTTTGGGCGCAAATGAGTACGTGCGCGTATGCGAGGGCGACGCCTCTCCACTTTGGATCGGCTCGCTGAATATGGGTGCATCATCGAGGGTAGGGGCAGAGACGGATATAGCGACTGGCGGATGCTGCGAAGGAGGCGGCACTAACGAGCGCGAGGGGGATGGGATGGGGCGCGGGGTTACTTGCGGCGCTACCGCGGCAGACGCGCTCCCCGAGCGGTTGCGATACTGTTGAACACGGTCCTGGAATTGCGCGGTGGGAGTCAGAGGTGCGGGCGCCGACAGCTTCGAGAGGTCGTCCGCGGAGCGGGACCAGCCGCGGCGAGATATTGAGCGCAGGTCTCCGGTACCTAGTTGCGGCCCTCTTGACATGTCCATCGACGCCTGCGGACGCGCCGATAGGTCCAGGACGGACCTGATGAAGGATGTCAACCCATGATCATATGGAACACGTCGACGCGACGCACCTGGATCCCGCAGAACTGTAGCTATCGAGGATGGGTCTGGGATCCGTCGGACGCGATATCTTTGGCTTCCTAGTCGTCGAGCTTGTCGACGCGCGCGGCTCGCTGGAGCCCGGTCCTTGGAGCTTGGGCGACGACGCGCTGCGCGTGAACCATTTCGTCGGTTTGCTGAAGAACTGTGTGATGCCGGACGGGGAAGTTGACCTCGGGAAGCTAACAGACGCCGACGCGGATGGCGACAGAGCCGGCTGCGCCTCTGAGGGCAGCTGCGGGAGCGGCGCAGCGCGTCGCTTGCCGCTCATTACATCCAAAAATCACCAAAAATCGACGGAAAATCGGGGTCGGCTCGCGATACGTGTTGCTGGTGGAGAGTGAGGAAGAGGAGGTGCTGAGGCAGCAGCTACGAACCTCTGAGCGATGTTCTTATGAGGAGGGCATGAGGGTCAAGAGCAAGCAATGCGCCGATCACCATCACCGCGCTAACCCTTCGCCATCATCTCGCACGTCGACAGATCCAAAAGTGCACAGAAAGCAAGTGACTCGTGCGGCAAAACTCAGGTATGAACGGGTTCGTTTACTCCCTACATTATACACGACCTCTCATCGACAGCGTTCTCCGCTATCACCGTGGCGCGATCAAGTCAACAAGAGGCACGTTGCATGTACCAGTCACCAACAATGCCCATCACTGAGAAGCCAGAGCTTTGCATGATGCACTATGAGAGTAGACTGGATACTCGTAGGGTGATCCCTTGTCTAGGTACTTGTAGTACCTCCATAATCGCCTCGAAACACTGCCAGAATGTTCACGTCAGTCGTGAGCTCACGAATGAGGCTCAAGCCTGCCGATACATTCACTAGGGCACTATCAGCGCCATGTCAGGGATACTTCGCTTGATCACAATACAAGATATGCTGTAAGCGCATGATGAGCATGTTTGTTCAAGCCAACTCTGATGAAAGACAGCACAACGACTTCCTCTTGCGCACAGCCTGAATGATACTTTAGCACAAGCTGCCTAGTCAACGCTGCAGTCATTCTGCTACGTTCACATCATGTCTTTACTGCTCTGATTATGCCCTCAAGGTTCGGCCACGTCGAATGGACCGAAGTTGAACTTAGATACACGTGACCTCGGCAGAGACCGAGATGAACTTCGGAGAATCCCGCGCTTCTCCGTAGCACCGCGAAATTGCAGTGGTATCAACTTGGACCGTCCAATCACTCATGAGGTGCTCTTCCCGCTGAGGACACATACGTACGACGGATTCTCCTTCCTAGAAGTCTGGTAGGCTGGGAAAATGCACAAAATCCTCGATTTCTATCACCACCGAGCTGAAAACCTTGCTGGATTCTAAGAGTACCCCTACCGTCTACGGTTTACCAGCGAGCGTCGACACCCTATGTCCCATGACTAGGAAGCACGGTTCCCTATGTCCGGCGAGAACGAAACGCTACAGATAGGCGATGCGGCAGAGGACGTTTGCGTCCTCTGCGTGCGATCCCATGAGGCCGGCGCTGCAGGGCTGTGACATATAGCATCGCATATTCGTGATTTAGGTGGAGCCCTGCGCAGCTCATGGAGCTCGCCTCTGCTTTCCTTCCAACCCCCACCATCTCCCTCCGCCCACTATGGCGCCCACGTTGCTCGCGCGCGAAGAACAGCAGGGAACAGACAAGTCCGCCCAGGCCGCCACCATCGCGATCATTGTGATCATCGTTGTTCTCGTAGTCGCGACTGGCGTCGGCCTTTTCGTGACGCGCGAGAAGCGCAAGGTGAAAGAACACGCCGCCGGGACCTCTGAGGAGTATGTCAAGGAGGAGGGTAGACACTACCTGCGCCGCAAGTCGTATGATCCCGAGACCGGGCGCCCGACGCGCCCCGTGTCGGGTATGGCGTCTACGCGGCCAGCGTCGTCGATCACGTACGCCCAGGTGCCGCTGCACGAGGGCGAGTACGAGGACCCGTGGAAGGAACAGGCGAAAGGGAACGTCAGCGTCTCCGAGCACGACTTCACTGCCGTCCCGCTCATGCACGCCACACACCTCCCCTCCATCCCGTCTACCGTCACGCTCGTCTCCGCTAGCCCCACGAAGAAGCGCGACTCCTCTCCACCCACGCTCCCGCCTCTGCACATCCCGCAGCCTCTGCTCGCCGGCACGCGCCCGCTCGACGCCGATCGCCGCTCATCAGACTCGCGCCCAGCGGACCGGGAGATCGACGAGGACGATATTCCCACACCCTCGTCCTCTC
The DNA here is from genome assembly GCF_000143185.2 of Schizophyllum commune H4-8. Taxonomy (NCBI): domain Eukaryota; kingdom Fungi; phylum Basidiomycota; class Agaricomycetes; order Agaricales; family Schizophyllaceae; genus Schizophyllum; species Schizophyllum commune. The sequence continues at coordinate 253,001 of NW_026089545.1, read as the reverse complement.
CTTCACTGTACTCCCAACCATCGCTGTATTCTCGCAACTCGGTGAAACGCCACCATCGATACGACTCCGAGCCCCCGCCGCCTGTGCCAGCCCTGCCCGCGGAGCACCGCCTCCAGGCTGCGTCGTACATCCCGCGCGAGCCCTCCCCGCTCGAGCGCGGCAACACGAAAAAGGTCGCCATGCTCCTCAAGGGCCGCGCGCGGGGCGGCGAGGACCCTTCGCGCAACGACACGATGGTCTCCCAGATCGAGCGCCAGGACTCCATCATGTCGGCGCCAACGCCCCCGCCCGATAAGCAGGGCTTCCGCTTCGCAAGTGGTCGGCCACTGAACATGGATCTCATGACTTCCGTGTCGGAGGAGCCAGAGTCACCTCGGTGGAATCCGTACGAGAGTCCGGAGGAGCACCATGGGCGGCGCGGATCGCTCACTGACGCGTTCGACTCTGCTACGTCTCCGCCAAGGACTCGACCGCCCTCCGAGTACAGCGCGTCGACGGTCGGTCTATCGAGGGACGCATCTATGCACGTTGCATCGTCCTTCGAGCCCTTCGTGAACTCGAAGCGACTGTCCGCCGTCAAGGACTCACCGCTGGATTCGCCCTACGGTGATGATCTGCATCCCCAGACACGGATAGGAGACGCAAGTGCAGACGAGCACGTCGCGCAGAAGCGCTGGAGCGCCCGGATGAAGTCCGTCCGCGCCATCGTCAACGAATAGTTTGGACATGCACATATTTATTGCTTCACGAACTGCACGATATTTATCTTACTGACATACAGTACTCGTACTTACTCACCCGCCGCGACACCTCACTAGCATTTCACGGTACATTATTACCCTCCGACTGCATCTCACCACCACACGCCTACGCTTTCAGTAGCTTGTACCATAGGCACGGACGCTCTCGCGACAGAACACTAGCAGGATATAATGCACATAGTCATACCAAATACATGACATGAGCCTACAACACAGCATCTCATTCCTCGTCGCAAGCAACCTCCTACTCATCGTCGTCGTACTCCTCCGACTCGACCTTGATGACAAGCCTGGCACCAGCCTCGATGCCGCACTTCTGCATCGTATCCTCTGGATCGCACTCGACCTCATCCTCCAGCATGTCTCCATTGTCGTCCTCGTACTGAATGATATGATACAAACGCGCTCTGGATGTGGAGTCAGTAAGAGGAGACACAGGATGCTAGAGAATAACTCACTCATCCACGTCTATTCCAAAGTTCTGACACGCGCCGGCGAGCACCTTCTTCACCAAATGCCCACCCCGCGTCTTGAACTCCGCCTCCTGGTCAGGATACTGGCCAGAGATGTGCACCGTGAACCTTTCCTCCGATGGCTTCGACTTCCCCGATGAGGGCTTCGCAGCCACTGTCTTCGCGGAGGGCTTCCGGGACTGAGACGAAGATGACGCCGGCTTTGACGAAGTGGGAATGCCGGACTTCTGCGCCGCGGCAGGTCGGAACTTAGAAGGGGAGGGCTGGGATCGCGGGGGTGGTGTTGGCTCTTCGGGCTCGTCATCGTCGAACAGGTTCGCGGGCGAGGAGGCTGCCGCGGTCTCTGCCTTGACGGTCTTCACTGATGAGGATTGTACCTCGACTTCGGCCTCGACGACGACTGCAGGACAGTCAGCAAGGGGATGGAAAGCTCGGTGTGACGGGACGCACCAGCTGATGAGGGAGGGACCTCAACCCATTGTTGACTCGAACCACGAGACGAGCTCTGTTCCTTCACGCGAGGCTCCGGTACAGGGAACGCGGGCTCCGCGTCCACAACATCTGGCTCAGCCGCCGCGGGGGGTATATCTTCATCAACCGCAGGCGCCTCATCCTCATCGTCGTCCTCAAACACCGATCGCTCCCGAGAAGCAGATGCGCTCTTGCCCGCCGTAATGGTCCCCTTTGGCAACGAGACCTTCTTCTCGGTCGCCTTCGCCGTCGTCACAGATCCTGTTGCGCTGGTTAGTGGGATGGGGGAACGCCTGGGCAGGCCTATTGCAACGCACGTGGGCTAGGCTGCGGTGGCGGCAGCGCAGAAGAGTCGACCACGGTCACCACGATCTCGTCCAGGAAGCTCGACATCGTCTCATATACATCTTCGTCTATGAAGACGGGGGCACCGCGGCAGATGTCGAGGGTACTCGTAGTGAACTCGAGCGCCGCGACAGAGTCGAGGTGAAACTTCTTGCGAACAGCAGCCTCCATCGTCTACACGGCTCAAGTCAGCGAGAGCATCGGACGCATAGGCATGCCACACACCACAAAGTTTGTCGGTCTTGGCATGAACAAGCGTTTACCATTGCACGCGAAGAGCGTCACTGGCACGTCCTTCGAGGACTTGGTCTCCGAATTGATAGTGGATTTGAAGTACATGGTCGCGTAGAGGTATTCCCAAAATTTTCCGGCAGTCAAGGGTATGTGATATTCAAAAGCATAGGAAGCGCGAGAAAACCCGCCGTATGAACTCGAATACTGTGGTCGATGGGAACAAGGGAAGACCGTCACAAGCGTGACAGAGCCCGGCGGGTTCACGTGATCGTGTATGCACGAGGCGTCACGGTTTTGAATTGTGACCCTGCTCCAGACACACAAGTTCAGAAGGATATTCTCATAGTCTATTTTCGACCTCTTTGCGAGTATCTATTGATGCTCTTGAGAGAGAGATTCGCGCCGTACGACATCATAGAGGGGTCGTAGAGTTTGACCAATCGAAGGTAGTAGAGGTGGATAAAGGTGGACTCTGTGTATGGTCGTGCACGAATCAAGGACCACTATCTTTCAGTTATGTTAAGTTATGTTAAGAAGGTATTCAAAGCATGACGTAAACGCGATTGAGCTGCTCTCAAGGCCGAGTATGCGATTGTCGATGTTATGCCGCGTCCGGAAGCCTTGCTGCTAGTAATAGCAGGGTATATCGTACGAGAGACGATGATAGTCCAAAGTATGAACAAAGTTGCAAAAAGAAGCCAGGAAAGGTTTTCTCCACCGAAAGACGAAGAGGATGATGATGGAAGCCGAGCAAACCTTCCAAAGGGGGATATTCCAGCCGTTCGACTCCGTCCTCTCAGCTCTGACATTACTCCTCGACACTGACAAGACGTGTAGCGAACTCCTTTCTGGACTGCCGCTTGAGTCTCAAGTGATCTCTCAAAGGCCTCATTCTCAGAGACTGCCCGTGAACAGACAAGCCGCGGCATAACGGGATGGCCTATCAGACTTACACGGACTCAAATTATCACCTTCCAGCTCCTCGTGCGTGGCTCGATGTCCCATGTTGTATGCTATACTAACACACAACATTTCACAGCTGAAACCTGTTCTCCTTTGTATATTTAGCTACATACAGCTCACGACAGTCGATCGCGGGTTCGACGATCGGCGGCAGAGTATACGCCTCTAGTCCGTCCATCCTACAAATCCATCCCTCCAATTCCTCTCGCTGTGAGACCCAACAAGCTCTGTCTGAATATACAGCGCCATGATCCTGGGCAAGGACACCCGCGGCCTCTTCATATCAACCGGGTCCCCGGCTCACCCTGCCCGTCCCGAACTGGCTCGACGAACCCTTCGTCTCCAGGCAAGACGTCCCTCGCACTGCCCTCTCTGTGAGCTTGGGCGCCTTCTGGTGGGCCATCGTGCGCGCTGGACTGGGGCAAGGAGACTCGCGGTCTCTTCGCCTCAATGGCGTCCTCCGTATCCTCCGTCGCTCTACGCTTCCGCACGTTCGGTGACTCCTTGACTTCTGGAAGGAGGTCACCCTCTGACTCAGCCTTCGCTTTCTGTCCTTCAGGCGCAGGATCGACCTTGGCCCCTGGTGCTGCAGGCCTGGGCGGTCTCCACCTCGGCATTGTCAGCTCACCGACGTTGACGATGACCTCTCCCTCCTTGATCCCTGCGACCACGTCAATGTCGACCCGGTCGATCCTCAGTAGCCCCTTCTTGCCCTCGTAGTACTCGCTGATGCGGCGGAAGACCTCCTCGAATCGGTGATACACGTCCGTGTCAAAATTCTCCTTCGCGAGTCGCTTGTGTCGGACCTGGGCCGCAGGCAATCCTGCCCCGAGCTCCTCGTCGATGTCTCTTGCCTGCACCATGCGGTGCGCGTCGCCCATCATATGAATCAGGTTATGCAGCCGGACCATGGGCGTGTCCGGGCCGTATGCTCGGCTGAGCAGTTGCCAGAGAGTACGGCACTCCTTTGCGTCGCCCAACATCAGTTCACGACGCACTTCTGAGCCAGGCGCATCGTGTACAAAGAGTCTCTCTCTGCGACAGCGCTGCAACAACAGCCAAGCGGCAGTAGCGGGGTCGCGCCTGAAACTCGTAGGGTCGCGCTTTCTGCGCAAGGCGACTCTCTCGTCGACGTGCTCCAAGGCGTACTGAAGCGCGATCCAGAGTACGGACTCTACGTCGTGGCAGAAGTTGACGTTGAAGTGATTTGCAGCGAGGAGGGAGTCGGGTGCGTTCTCCGGCAAGAACATATGCTTGCCTGCCTCTATCTCGATGGCCATGTAGGGTCTAGTGCCCTGTGTGATATGTGAGTCAATCTAATGTGCCACTGGGGACTACGTCTGCTCACCGTTCGTCTGGCCCAGGGCTCGAGCGCTTCGTAACGTTTCGTGAATTCGAAGTCGATGACCTTGACCACCCAGTCCAAGGTCAGGGGGTCCCAGTATAGCATGATATTTCCCGGACTGATGTCGTGATGGACGCGTCCAACGCGGAACAGGAATTTCAGGACTACACAAAAGCCGTCAGCAAAGCTTGACGGGAAAGCTGCGAAGAACTCACAGATCATGACCTCAGCTAGCGCTCGATGGAACAGCACCGGATCGTCGACTTCATACAAATCGTGGCAGCGCTCGGCATACACTGTCATCCACCTCTGCCGGTAGATCTTCTTCGGCCACGTGAAACTCGGTGACCTCCGCTGGACATTGTACTTCGCTGGCATGTCCGACGCGATCTTCACGAAGAACTTCTTCATCCGCTCGGTCTCCTCGGTCCCGGCGATCGCGTTCATAGCCGAGATCAGCTCGCGCTGCATCTCCGACTCCCTTGGGTCGCAAGGCAGGAGGTGCGTATCGCGGAGTACATGCTCCTGCGCTTCTGAGCGGATAGATAATCCATCTCCGAGACGGTCTGCGGGCTTGGCTGTGTAGACGGAACGCCCCTTGCCGTATAGACCACCCGAGAGTGAGCACGCAGCCAGGATGCCCGTCGTCTGATAGACGACAACTTTGTTGCTTAGAATGTTCTTCGGTACGCTGAACTGGTATTGAAGCGAGTCGCTTGCGTCGACGACACGCGCAATACCGGGGTCGAGGCCAAGGTGGCACTTTGCGTAAGTGGCGAAGAGGACGAACTGGATGAAGTCGGTGCATCGCTGCAATGTAGGTGAGCAAGCGCTTTCAGACCTCTTTCCTGGGTGCGCACCTTGTTGATGTCGAATTCATGCGTCACGGCAGAGTAGGAGCGCGTGTGGTACCAGATGCGGGCAGTGGTGTCCTCGATGGTAATGGCGATGTGGGCGACGCGACGACAGTCGCTGTACAGGATCTGGTTTGCAACGCCGATGGACTGCTCCTCATTCTGTGCGAGACGTCAGTTCTGCTACCGATCACAACTGAATGGTTCACGCACCTCAGCCGCATCGTCGCCGTCTGACCAGAGTACAGACACCCCAATGTCGGCCATCCACTCCCCTATCCACTCAGGGTCGTTCTCGTTGAGGATGACGCTCTCGATTGCGGAGCCCGCGAAGGCCCCGTGGGCGCTCTTGTCCTTCAGTACGGTATAGCCATCGAGGCGGAACGACTCGACGCCTTTGTGTACGAATGTCTTGCTCTGGCGATTACACTGAAAGGTCGCCGTCCTCGCGTCCGGGTGGAACCTCTCTGGCAGCACCTGCTCGGCAGCATCCACGATATCTGCGAACAGCTGCGCTATCCCTTCCCAGATCTCGTCGAGGGACGTATCTTTTGAATGATTGCTGGAGCCGGGAAACGCGCGGAAAACGTTTTCCGGATAGCCCAGCGTCGCGTCAGAGAGCATCTTTTTGAAGATGGGTTCCATGCCGTCGTCGCCAACAAACTCCCATCCGCACGCGTACAGACTGTAGAACTCTCCCGGCGAGCAGGTGACGATGTTCTGCGCAGACGTGGTCATCGTTGCAACGTTAGGCTTTGGCGCGGTAGCGAGTTATCGATGAGGAGTGCAGGCCTTGCCCAGTCGCAGATATTAGAAAATGCTGAATGAGCTCCCTGACGAAAGGCGGAGGCGAGGATCAATGGCGTCCGAATCCAAAATGTCAAGGGGCGGCGAGGCTCAGCCCTAGTCACGTGACTGCCGCATGGCAGTCACATGTCGCAAGCCTTTCAACATCCGGTCGCACCTCAAACTCACAGCACGCTAACGATGTACGACACATCCTTGAGTGCTCAGTGCGACAAACTCATGCTTAATTACTAGAAATGGAACGACTCTTACATCTAGTAGTAGGTAAACGAGTGACAGGAGCGTCACAATTAAGTACCTTGCCTTGCAAGATCTCTCCCGCCCTTGATCGATTCCAGTTCCTCATGCTGAGTGTCCATGTCTGATCACTTTCAAGGACATGTGTGTTGCTCGACTCACCAGGATAATTCCCTATTTCCCGCACATAGGGCATCGCGCAGTCATGAGCTGTACTGTCCCCGGCCAAAGGCCGTGCTTTCATAGCAAGCGCTAGACGGCAAGGAATTCTTGCGCGAGACAGCCCCCTGCTTCATATTCGACGCCCAAAAATTGCAATCGAGCTTTGTGCCCATGCTTAACTGCGAGGGAGGTGCAGGAGTAATAGACTGAGCAGGGTATACTTCCCTGTCATAAATAGATCCAATTACACACACAGAACAGGAAAGGGTAACAAAACACTGAAAGTAACGAAGACAGCACTGTACGTCCACCGAGATAGCGTATGAACAATAAGTACCATCGAGAAATAAGTACTGTTCCGTCCATGACGGCGTGCAACAAACGCAGGGAGTATGGTATAGCACTCTCAACAGTGACGAACTTATGCGCTCGCAGCAACCACAGGCGCCGGATACGCCATCGCCTGCTTCTGCTGCCCCTGCTGCCCTTGTCCGACCTGCCCCTGCTCCCCCGGCTTCTTCCTCTTCCAATTCCCGCTCCCAATCCCCATATTCTTCCGCTTCTTCGGCGCCGGCCCCTCCTCGCCGTCGCTCTTCCGCTTCTTCCCTGCACCTCCTTCCCCTGCGCCGCCACCACCAGCACCAGCACCAGCACTACCGCTCTTCGCGGCCTTCTCGGCGCGCTTCGCGGCGGCGACCTCGGCCTTCTTGGGCGGCGCGTTGCGCGTGATCTGCCCGAGGGGGCCGATCTTGGTCTGTGCGAGGCTGGGCGGGTCGTCGGGGAGGACGACGGGGTGGGTAGGGGACGGGGGAGGCAGGTCGGGTCGGGCGGTGGGCGTGGGTAGCAGGGAGATGGAGGTAGGTAAAGTGTTGGGCAGGGCGGAAGAGCCAGCGATGGGTGGGGGAAGAGGGACCGGGGCGGCCACGGGCGGTATAGGCGCTGGAGGGGCAGGCGGACGCATCGACGGTCCCGGAAGAGCTGGTACAGCAGCCGCTGCCGGAGGCGGCGCGCGCAGTGTACGGATACGGTCCTCGTAGAACGGCTTGAGCAGCCCGATCTGATCCTCGACCGTATTCGAGTCCAGCGGCACGAACGGCGGCGGCGGCGCGTGCGGGTTATCCTCCTCCTGCACGCGCGCCTGCGCGGCGACCACAGGGCGCGCCCTCTTTCCGCGCATAAGCCGGCTGGGCACGGTGAGGCTTGTGACGCCGAGGTCGGCGGCGATGCCGGAGGAGATGAGGCCGAGGTAGTCGTCCTCGTCGCCCAAGAAGTTGGCGAGGTCGCCGCGCGCGAGCGGGTCGAGCTCTTCCTCGTCTTCATCCTCGTCGAAGAGGCCCTCGTCAACGACAACTCCATCTGGAGCAGTAACCTGGGCGAGAGCGTGAGCAATACACCATGACACCGCGGCCGTACACCTACCCGCTCGCGATACGCCCTGACGAGCTTCGCCTCATTGTCGGCGAGCCGCGCGCCGTATCTCTCCACGTCGTCCGCAATATACCTCTCCAAATCCTGCACCTCCGACACACCACTCTCAAACAACGTATGGAGGATAATTTCCTGCACGGCCTCGTTAGCCAACCACATTCCTTATCCCTCACAGAACTACACCCCACTCACCTCCGGCGTCATCTTCTTCCCAAACTTGTCCGACAAGAACCTCAGCGTGCGCCCGACGTTCAGCAGATACCCCGCCGCCACGTCCGACAGCATGTCCAGCGCATTCTTCGACGCGCCCTGGAAGCCCGTGTGCTCCAGCGTCTTGCGCGTCATCCATGTCATGCACGCCGCCGCATTCTCCTGCCCCAGCTCGAGGCCGCCGACGCGTCGGCCGCCACCGCGAGTGGGTACGCGCCAGGGCTGCTCGGACGCGAGCGCCCGCGCCTCCTCTGCCTCGGGCGACAGCGCGGGTGTAGGATCGCCCTCGCCGTCGAGCGCCGCGAGCTTCGCATTTACCGTGCGCACGCGGCGCATGGTGGCGATGTTGCTGTTCATCAGGGAGAGCAGGGACTTGGGGTTCGCCGTGGCTGGCGGCGGTGCTGGTGGCCGCCTCCTCTTCTTGGGCCTGCGTGCCGGGATGGAGGTAGCATAGGTGATGGGTGGGAGCCCGTTGCCGAGCAGGAGATCGGATTTCTGGTTTGCCTGCCACCAGAGATTGTGCAGCTCGCGCTGCTCCTGGTCATAGAGTTCCTGATCGGTCAGGCCCTCTCGAGGGCGCTTGCCTGGCGGTGAGTCCACATTCGCCTCGTCGCTGAGCTTGCGCTTCGTGGCGGTTGAAAGGCTGAGGCCGGGGATAGGTGTGGCACCGCGCGCGAGCTCGCGCAGCCGCTCCGCCATCGCTGACGACGATCCGGGCTTGCCTTCAATCGCGGAGTCAAGCGCCGCAAGCTGCTCGTCCAGGCGCTTAAACTCGGACATGCCGTCCATCGTGCGCGGCACGGCGGGCTCGTTGGGGAAGTCTTCGGGGTTGCCGCCACGCTTGGAGGGGTCTCCCCCGCGCTTGGAAGGGCCTGCGGCGAGACGGGAGCCGGCGCCTGGGGTGTGGCGCCGCGCGACGGGCACAGGTGTGCGACTGTGGGCGGTGTGGCTGCGACCGGCGGCGCCATGGCCGTTGACGCCGTTCGTCTTCGCTGGGGTATATACGAGTTCAGGGGGTATGACGGGATCGCCGCGCTCCTTGCGATCTGTGAGATTCTGAAGAAGGACCTCGGCCTTCGCCCTGAGGCGGGCGGCGCACTTGCGGAGTGGGTGGTTCTGCAGACCATGAACACGGCGGTCAGGATGAGCGGGGTGGGGGACGCACCTCGGCGGCATTGTACTGGAAGCAATTGTCCCAGATGCGATCAAGATCATCCTTGAATTCGCGCTTGCTCTTGTAAATCTTGTTGCGTACTTTCTTGACCATCGTCCCCAGGTCCATCGGTTCCTGGATGACTGCTGCCATTAGACGAGTGGCTAGGTGGTAGGGCAGGAGACACACCTTCGTAGTAGTCTGGCGCTTCCGTCTTCCCGACGGGTTTGAGAAACGCCTCCGCGTCGCGGTTATCCTGAGAACAATAGCATGAGAACAATGGCAGGTCCAAGCAACGGGGAACGCACCATGGTCATCGTTCGCAGCTCTGTGAGGACTCCATCCAGTGCTTCATAGAAGGGATCCGCGAGCTTGCCCGTATCATTAGCTTGCTGTGGGGACATCAGACTCGCGAACAGTAAACAGACATCGGGCACGCACGCGCTCAGCCTTGACGTCGGCTAGCACTCGTTTGAGGTCGGTGTTGCTGTACCCATTCTGCCTCTCCCTCTCTCGTATTGTCCGTAGAAGATTCTGCCGCTCGGGTTAGCGACCGGGCGCGATGCGGCGAAGACGACTTACATTCATCGCGGCATTGAGTGACGGATTCAGACAAGAGCTTGTTTGTCAAAGTTTGCAAACGCGGAGGACGCACACGTGGGAATTCGGCCCGACCATCCGCTAGTGATCCGCTGGCGGATCTCCGTTCCCCGCTCCCTTCCACCGTCGACACAGCGAGTACAAGCACATATATTCGCCTACAGATACATCGGGATACGCGTATTCAAGTCGGTTTCGTACAGAAGCTGTAGACACGACGAATATATAGGAAGATGATCACTCGATTCACGCAGCAGCGGTCGCAACTCCGATGCTTTGAAGGTACCCGATGCGATGTTCATTCTTCTCCGTCTCTGGCGACCTGTTGATTGCTATCCACTTCGGGGCATCCTGGGGATGGCGATGAGACTTCAATACGAGGAGCGACCACTGTTAGCATACCTGGAACAGCCGTAAGGCCTGAATATCGTCCTTGACGTCTGTAGTGAAGCGGTGGTAGATGCCGGCCGGGATGATGAGCAGATCGCCCGGCTCGACTGCGAGACGAATCCAATTGTCACTTGGGCTCTCTGCGCAGGATAGTGAGGAGACGAGGGCGAAGGGCAGTGCGGGCGGGAACATACCTCGCACGTCGAAGAATCCTGCGCCGGACAAAATGTACCGGATCTCCTCGTCTTCGTGCAAGTGTCTAGCAGCGTGACGATCAGCTAAGCAGTAGCACAGCACCATCCCTCACTCACTCGTCGAAAAATGCTTTGATCTTCGCCTCGTATACCTACAAATCCGCCCATTAGTCACGTTCGTAATACCCATTGGCTGCCACCGTGCTCACCTCCCCCAACCCCTCCTTCGACACATGGATCTTATCCATATTCTTGTACCCACGCTCAGCCATGATCTTTGGTATCTCCCTCTCGTGCTCGGAGACGGGTATCCTCTTGTAGTAGACGTTCAGCTCCTTCAGTCGCTCCGGGGATACGGGCGTGGAGGGCGGGCTATCGTGTAGGAGACGCTGGTCGCCCTCAAGGTTGTCGTAGTAGTAGGCACGCATGGCGTGGATACGTGCGGTAGTTTGGAGTGAGTGAGTGAAGGAGGAGTAAGAGGCCTAGGGAATGAGTAGGATGATGGGGGAACTGGACAAGGGTACGGCCGTTCTCCCATGATCGCCCGGCCCGGGGCGGACCTCACCACGTGCGAGGCAGACCATCATCGCCGAGCGTGAATGTTGCTCGTCAGGTCATGAGCAGAAGTCTGGCCGCCAAACAACCATCAGGTCATCTATGAATACTCTACAGTTCGTAAGCTTCTATAGTCTGAGCTATACGTTCTCGCCTGCTTGTAGACCTAGTAGAGCTCCGCTCCCAACGCCGCAGCCAGCTTCCTCGCTGCGCGCTTCACTTCCCCGCGCTCGCCCATCACGGTGAGCTTCACCCCCGGCCCCGCGACAGACGTCGGCACCAGATCGTACCTCCCAAACGCCCAGTTCAGGATATGCGGTCCTTTGTCTTGTAAGTCAACAAATCCCTTGACGCGCCAGACGGATTCGCGAGAGAGCGCCCCGAGTGCAGAGGTGAGGGTTCCTTCGGATATGGGTTTCGGCGCGATGACGGATGGGGTCGATCCCTCATGTGAGCCCACGGAAGGAGGCGAGCCAGCTGCACCACATTTGCAGGAGCCGGCGTCGCTCGCGCAGCGACACGCCCCTGCGCTCCTGCACTGACACTTTTCCGGGGAATGCTCGTGCCCGTGCTCATGGCGATGCTCTGGCGGCGCCGACGCCACCGTTACCGTCTCCACCTCGTCATTGTGCGCCGCGTCGCCAAAGCTCTCCGCCCCGTCCTTGAACAGCTGCGTGTCGAGCCCAAAAATGAGCGAGGGGTCGACGCCGGCGCGGCCCTTGCAGCGGATTTTGGGCGTCAGGTCGTTCAGCGTGTGCAGGTGGTCGTAGACGATGTCGAGATCGCGCTCGGAGACGTGCTCCCATTTGTTCTGTGGGTAGGATGTTAGCGGACGTGCGATGGACTTTAGTAAACGGAAAAAAGAACAAGAAACGACGGAGGAAAACTACCCACAATAAGAATCACATCCGAATAACTCGCCTGCATCTTCGCAGTTGGCGACGTATCCTCGTAGCCCACAAAGTTCTCCGCATCGATGACCGTGATAATCGCATCCAGCTTCAAATCGCCCCCCGTCTGCCGCTCGAGCTCGCGGATCTGGAACGCAAGCGTGGCGGGGAATGCCGAGCCGCTGCACTCGATGAATATGCGGTCCGGCCTGTACTTGTCTGGGATGGTGAGATGTTGGGAGTTAGGTTTGAGAAGGCAAGCTCACCTCTAATTTCTAGCAATGCGTTCTGCATCTGGCCGACAAGGACGCAGCACCTGGATGGTGTTTAGCGAGGGTTAAGGTGGGGCACCGTGTGGCAATTTACATGCATCCATTCAGGATCTCGCTGACAGCAGTCAAGCTAGACTGTTGTGCAAGCTTACTGTCGACCTCCACATCGCCGTATTCGTTCTTAAGCAGTGCAGCGCGGTAACCTTTGGGCAGATGCTCAAGGAGGGAGAGAATGATGGATGTCTTCCCGGCGCCAAGAAATCCAGTGAAAACAGTGATGGGAATGGGTTTCTGGTTTGTCATGGGGGTAGCCGATATAGGTGGCAGAGAAATACGGAGGAAGGAAGATGAAGACGATGAGCGTAGGACGCAAGATGCTCTCGGTCCCGGCCCAGCGCCTAGATCAACCGTGAGAATCGGACCCTTCTTGAAAGGTCTGCCGCTTCCAGTTCGACTCCCGACCACGGACAGGTTCAAGAAAGCAGAACAGCGCGCTGGAGTGTCATACTGTATAGAACAATTATAAGTAGGTATAGTGTAGGTATAAGAGATGTACACCAAGATAAGGCACCTCAGAGCGCAGGACAGAAGTAACTTACAGGATACGAGAATGGCATCTTCCGCCTGACCTTTGTCCTCCCGATGTAAAAGATAGCCTCCGCAGAGACGTGTCCGCGAATGATATCATGATCATTGACATGCCTTTTCATGTCTAGGGCGCGCGCGATCACACTATGGTGCGGGTTCGGCATCATCTGGGCGTAGTCGCAGACAATGATGAGGCCTTCGAGGGGTCGGGGTTCCTTCTTGCATTGCTCGAAGTATTTGTAAATGTAGCCGCCTAGGGTGGCCTTGACGGACATGATGTGCGCGCGGACGACGCAGTAGAAGAAGGCGACATCGACGATGGAGATTGCGCCTATATTGAGGGTTATTGATTGGCGTGTTCATGGGTAATTCTGTAAGTCGTACCTCGCAGACCCCACGGACCATCTGCGGCGCAGCATTCGTAGCGGTGCACTTTATCCCAAGCCATTCGTTGGCAGCTCCCTGAGCAGTAAAACGCTTCACCGCACGCGCAGAGTCGCACATGCTCGGTGTGTGGGCCTTCCTAGGAGTTGGTCTCAGCTGCGAATTGCCATCATTCAAGAACTATTAGCTCACACCAGAAGAATTCGAGCAAGCCATGGAGAACCTCCAGCTCCGCCGCTTACTATGGTCGTTGTACAAATTTTGCTGTACCATATATGTGAGCATCACGGTGCGCCAGGTCCGCGTATTCCCCTTCGGCTGGTCGACCTCCGAGGGCGGCATAAAATCCAGCTTTTTGCGAAAGGCGCGCAGAACTTTGGCGTGCGCCAGCCCCTTGCACAGGCACATCACCAGCCGCGTCGCGTCCACCCTCTCGGACACGCTGTCCAAGTCGTAAACTATGCCAAAAACGCCCTCCTCGATGGCCTCCACCAGCGGCCGATTATCGCGGGCGACCTCGCAGACGATGGCAATGTAGCGCAGCACGATGCACGCGGCCAGATTCTCCCTCTTGTCGAGGCAGAAGTCGGCCGCGGCGACGGCGGACGCGACGACCTCGCGAGGGATCCTCGAAGGGGCAAAATCGGGGAGCTGGATCAGGGCGGTGAGCCACTGAATGTGGTTCTTCCAGGTGGAGAGGGCGATTACGGGGTCGAGGTACAGGTCACAGAGCGTGCGGGTTTGCGGCCCGATGGCGTGCCACAGAGAGCGCTTGGTGATTCTCGCATCGCGCAGCGCGTCGAGGAACAAGGCCATATCGTCGTCGCTCGGCGACTTATTTGCATCCGCGAGCACCTCATACAAGTGATATGCCGCCGTGGCGATCACATAGGCTGCGCGCCCACCGATATCGTCTGTTTTGCCAGGCAGCGCCGCATACTGCGTGAAGTTGACCCACATCTCGAGGACTTGGGCGAGCAGATCCGGATGCGCGTGCAGGAACGCCTTTGCATTCTCCGTATCCGACTCGAGGATGGCGAGGTACACCTGCGAGATGTGGATGACGTCCGACTGGACATCGCGCTGGTGAGCGCGAGCAAGGCGACGGCGGGCGGGATGGGCGACGGCGGTCCACTTCAGCATGTATGAGGATAGGTTACGAAGCAGGGGAGCGAGGGCTGCGCCTTCCGGATGCGCGGCAGCGCCCCAGAGCATCGAAAACGCTGTGAAACCGACGAAGACGACATCGAGGAAGCCAGGGTGATAAGGAAGGATCCCCGGAGGTTTGAGTTGTATGTAGGCACTGAAGGAGTTATTGAAGAGAGCCACGGCCCGTGCGAACTTGGATTTACGCGAGCGCTGCGGTTCGTCGTGAGCGCTTTCAAGGTTGTCGTCAGGGCCATCCTTTTGTAATTCGAGTGCGAGGTTATGCAGCTCCTGTAGATCTGTGTATCCCCGTTGGAATACAAGGACCATGGCGTTCATAGCAAAGCTGTTCATGGCGGTGAAAATTGTGCGTATGGAGGTAGAGGAGTGCGACAGGTTCGTCCCCTGAGCGTGAGGTGATGGCCGTAAAGAAGAACGAACATTTGATCGCGTCGCTCAAAGTTCGTGACCGCGTAGCGCGTGGCTCGTTGGCAACCACCACGTCTTTCAAAAGGCAGTCTATCTGTGCGGATTTGTGCGGAAATCTACCTTGTCAAGTTGACTTCTATGATATCATAAGTAGTAGACACAACACGAGTTATTACACATTTCTACAATACTCGTAACCAAATTGTGATTCGAAAGCACATTCCCCACCACCACCACCACCACCACGCCAACCGACCTACTCACGCCGCAATGATCCCCGCACCCTGCAGTCTCGCAATCAACTCCCCAAGACTCTCATTCTCCCTCTTCATCCGCTCCCTCTCCTCCTTCCCCGCCTGCAGCCTCTGCGACCAGCGCGCCTTCTCCTCATTCCAAGTCGCGGTGCGCGCGTCTATCTGTGCTTGAGTTCTCGCCTCGTGCTGGCGGTAGTGGTGGCGGGCGAAGGCGTATATTTCACGCTTCGAAAGCACATCAAGCTGAGCTCAATCCCGTAGCAATGGATAAGAACGTACTGAGATCTTGCCTTCCAGCTCGATGACCTGGGTCGCCTTCTTCTCAAGCATGGCTTTGTCAATGTTGAGGACACCCTCGAGCATTCGGCCTCGAGGTATTTTTTCGAGGGCGGCGAGGACTCTGTATCGTCGTCAGGGCGCGTTGCATGAGCCACGGTCGGCGAACATACCTATACAACCTTTCCACATACCGCGCATACCTCGCCGCAATCTCATCTCCTCTGTCGGACGGCTCCAGCAGCCGCACCCTCGAGAACGAGATCATGAGGGAGTCGAGTCGCATGAGTGACTCTAAGATGTTCAAAGTGGCCTTGCGCCAGGGATCGAGCTGGGGCGCGTGCTTTTTGGCGATGTGCTTGGGAAGGACCTGCATATTCTATTAGCGTCTATATCCTATGCATCACAAATGGCTAATACTGAGTTCTCACCTGCCACACATCCGCGTACATCCGCATCTGTATACCATCTAACGTCAGCGCGTCGCGCTTCAGGGGAAGTGAGAGCCTTTCTGCGACACCCGAGCCCGTGGATGACATGTCGGATTGTGAGGGTGGGTACGAGGCCGAAGACTCTTCAATGTCACCAGCATCACCAAGAGGTTCGGGGATGACTCTCCTCTCCAAGGGAGTACTCTGCATGGGCGATGGGTACAGATGCGTAGGGGGCGGATGCAGGATGGCTGCCCTCGGGAAGCGGGAAGGACCAGCTTGAGCAGGAGTTCCATGCGAGTGGGCATCGGGAAACACGGCCGGCGATCCATCGTATTGACTCTGGACTGGGATCTCAAGCGTCGAGTTGTAATTGATGAAAGTAGGTTCGTCGGGCGCCACATTGTGGGCAGGATGCTCGTCTCGGTTGTGAGGCGCCGTCGCCCGTGCGGGGTGTCCAGAGCTGGATGCGCGAGAGCGCGCAGGCGCCCTGCTTGGCTCGCGTGAAGTGCGATTCGTGGCGCGGGCGGGTTCAGGTGCAGCGGGTGCGCGCCTCGTGTCGTGTTCGCGCCGAGCGTTGGCGTCCAGCGACTCCAGCGACGAGCTTGTACGTAAGATAGACATCTTGACGAATGGAGGGGCAGTTCTGTGGCGGCCGGCAAGAAAAGGTGGAGGCTGCACGAAATGTGGCGTAGTCGTTGACGCAAGGCCGCTCGTGGGTGCGTGCACTCAAGGCAGTCAGGGCGCTCTCCGGGAGCTATAGGGTACGAGTCAAAAGAAGACTCTGAAGCGCGACAGCTGGACGGCGAGGGAGTCAGTTCGAAGAGACGCAGGGATGAGGCAGGACGGAAGATTGTGAGATATGCGCGATGTGCTCACACATATATCCGACTTCGAATGTGGGCGCACAATAACGTGGGAGCCGGCGACGGTCGCTCAGACGACCACAAGCCTTCCCATACGGGGTACCGTCTCCCGATACTAGCGGCCGGGGGCTACCTCTACGCTGTCGAGCGCCGTCTATACTCGGGTTTACTCCGGGCCTCGTAATGATAGGTGTTGTAATTTGTGCGTCAAAGAAGGTTCAGATATCCATCATGAAATCGGGAAGCGAGACGGGCGTCAGAGGTGCTGTGGTACGCCGTACAACTTGAACCAGGGCGAAGACAAGAAGCATCGATAACCATTGTTCCGTTACGGGCAGTACGTGCAGCGCAAGCACAACCACACATAAAGGTGGCCTTTCCTGCTACTCGCCGCGTCACATGTATATATGAGCGCGGGGATTTGAGCTTTGGCGAGAAGTTTGTGTAACGCATGGAATATAGGCGTGGCAATAGCCATGATCAATTTGATCGATGCTGGATTGGGCAGGTCCAGCACCCCTACTCGCGCCTGGTCATCCTGTTGTAAGTGGACGACTGTATGAGCTTCGGAAGGGTTCTGCGGAGGTCGAGGAAGGGAGTCCATCAAATCAAGATGAGCGTGGGGAGAGGGGTTGGTTATCCTAGGTGTGGTGTCGGCTTGCGCCGGAGGCGACCGGACCGGCAAGGACTGCCTAATTTGGCCACAAGCGCACGGCCAGGACTCGGAAGCTTGAATCTGGAAAAGCCATTCCCGGTCTCAATGTAATTGAATCAAACCCTCAAGCTGAGGGCGGCGGGTAAGAGAGCAGAAAAGAATCGAATTGAGTCCTCCCCGAGGAGCCATGGCCGTAGGCACCGTTCAGTGGAACAAAGCATCCTCAGGCCAGATCCGAATTTTGAGGGGTGGCTACAAAGTTGCCGCATCTCGATTCAATGTGACTCATTGTTTTCTGGGCAAGTTTAGCTCCCTGTGTTCAGTCACCCAGACGACGAGGCGGAAACCAGGAAAGAGCACCGTCATGATCGTATTTACGCAGCACGTGAGCGGGTACTGCCCGAAGCGGAACAATGGTGACCGATGCATCTTGTCTTCGCCCTGATTGTACGGCATTCAGACCGCATCCAGCAGTGCCTCTGACACCCGTCTTGCTTCTCGATTTCATGATGGATATCTGGACCTTCTTTGACGCACAAATTTCAACATCACCCTGCACTCCTTGCTTGATTATTACGAGGCCCTGGGTACAATTGAGGCCGACACCGGCCGTGCGCCACACTTGTAAAAACCAATCTCTCCCCCCACGCTCATCTCAATTTGATAGATCTGCTTTTTCGACCTCCGTAGAACCCTTCCGATGCCCATTCACTCTTCTACTCATGGCAGGAGGAGCATGCACGCGCAGGAAGCCGATGCTGGACCTTAGCGCTTCATGTACGGATTGGGCGCTAGACAATGTCTTCGCCGCGTGGACGGCGTCCGGAATGTCGTTTTTCAGAGAGCGTGAAGGGTCTCATCGGTACTTAAAGGCGGCAAATCCTCCCTCGGAGTCAGCAACGATACCTAGTTCCCTCAGCTCCCCCAACTCGCTCGTAGATCATCGTCATGGACTTTAGCCCCGGCGCTGCACCGTCACCCACGTCTCGCCCTCCTTCCTTGCGCCGGTCGTCGGGACGTGTTTTCGTGGATCGGACGCCGTCGACACAGCTTGATGGCCCTGTCCTTCCATCCAACGACGCGTCGCCGGGCCCCTCTACCTCGACGGCGAACGGTATCTCCACCTCGGTCGTGAACTGTGTACCGACATCGACGGAGATTCATCCTGATTCCACCGCAGTCCTCAGCACGTCCCCGCCTGCAAGTCGGTTGTCGTGGCAGACGACGCTCGAGCAGCCCCGGATTGGATCTGGGATCAGCGCGCCGCCCGAGCATCTCGCGGCTCGTATCCAGTCCATTGAAGCAGATGCGAGGTTCCTGCACAGCGAGCCTGCTATCCTGCATGCCGCGAGGGCGATCCTTCACAGAGACGGCGCGGCTCTTCATGGCGAGCGTGCGACTCTTCACGCGGCGGGGGAAACTGTCGTCGAGGTCGACGAAGATATCCTCATCGACATGAGCGACGTCTCGACCTACACCGAGGGCCCGGAGCTGAACGTGCCCTACACCGACGGCGAGGAGCAGGACGATGCGGACGACGACACGGAAGACGAGACTTTCTTCGATGCGCTCGAGGAGCTTGCGTCCCTCGCTGACTACCCGGCCTTCGCCGAGAGCAGTTCCTTCAGCGCTGATAGTAATACCTCGCCGCCGCGGCGCCCCGCGGAACGCCCCTCCACCATCCCATCCTATTTGCTGCACGCTATGGCCGATCCGTCTGCGACTCTTCTTCAGGAGTCGACATCCTATCCCGCACGCGCGTCTTTCAGCGGGCTCGCAGCATCACAAGCTCAGTCAAACGCATCGCTCCCCGCAGGGCATGCCCACGCCGCCCACCGACCGCGGAAGCCTCGGAGCGGAGGAGGTGCCGCCTCAGCCTGCGCCCCCACCGAGGAGCCCTCAATCCGCGGGTCGCTCCCGTCCCCAACCTGCGGAGGGCGCCCTCCCCCAACCCGGGGGTCGCTCCCTTCGTCCCTCCGTGGTCAGTTCCCTCCACCGCCCCCAGCCCCCCCGCCTCGCAAGCCTCGAGCACCTCCTGACGCCACGCAACTCGATCGCGCACATGCGCGCCGCCGGGCGGCCCGCGCTGGAGCCGCTGCGAGAGGCATACGAGTTCCACTTGAGGACCGTCCCCGCGGGGACGAAGCAGGCGCTGCATGATGTACAGTATGGGGCGCCGGATGTGGCCGAGAGGGCGAAGTTGAGGTATGAGGTGAGTTCGTGGGTGTGTGTGTGTGTGGGTGATCTTGAAGGCTAAGAGGCTGCTGGTCAGGTTCACGACGCGGATTATCTTGCGAGCAATGACTGGGCCATGAAGGAAAAGCAGCTGGAGGATATCGGAGGTCTTGTGCACTCGACACGCACGGTGCTGCACAGGTACCGGTACATTACGTTGACTGTCGACACAGACGCGAAGCGCAAGGACACCGCGGAGTGGCTCGATTGGGTCCGGTTGGTGAAGAGGTGCGTCCCATGCTCGTGGTCCGACGCGTCGCTACTCACGCACATTCAGCACCTGCGACGAGCTCAAGCGCAAGTTCAGAGACTGCGAGAACATGCACCTGTGGGCCCCCGACTATCTCGGCAAACGCAAGGAGCGACTCGCTCGATATGAGCTGCAGATTATCGTACGCCCTAGCCTCAGACGTCTCCTTCCAGTGTTGCTTGACCTATTCCAACCAGAAAACGACCGAGGCCATCATCAAGCATAAGCAGCGCGAACACAACAGCGCATTCGAGGAGGCCCGTGCTGTCTGGCACGAGCAGAAGCGACTCTTCAGCGAGAATACGCGCGCGTTGAAGGAGGACCATGAAGAGTTTAGGATGATGAGGCATATCTTGAGCGAGGAAGCAGAGCGAGCTCCAGGTCGGAGAAGCTTGTGGTGAACGAGAAAGAAAGGATGACCTTACGGCACGTATTGCTACGCCTTGACGACAATGCTTGACTACTATTGTACTCACGATCCAGTCAGGTATTCGAGAATGTGATGATAGTGCACTCCCCCCTTTCCAGATGGGAGAGTGCAACCAGGACTGATTGTATTTGTTGATGCTTGTTATGACCAAGCAGCGCCAGCGATGAAAAGTCCAAGAAACTCAATCTCGTGAAGAAAGGACGAGTTGAAGATATCATATCGTCAGCGCGGCATGGTGGGAGACGCAGAGATCGGCGCGATACAGTATGTGCGCGGCAGCACTGGCGGTGACAACTCGCGGGACTCCCGCAGCACATGCGCGGGGATTTCACAGGATCTCGTGACGACGATGGGATCAGATGCGCGCTTTGACCCGCAACGCGGCTTGGATTTGAACGCCTACTTGCCCCTTTACACGCTAGACTTTATTACTTTGCATCATGCCCGCAGACCGCTCCTCATTCAAGATCGACTATGAACGACACCCGCGCAGCTCGCTCAAGGAGTGGCTGAAGCAGCATCCGGACAATGAACGGCACCCGCGCAGTTCGCTCAAAGAGTGGCTAAAGCAGCATCCGGACTACAAGGCCCCTCCGCCCCGACGGCCCCCTCCCAAGAACGCTCCACCTCCGCTCCTATCCCCCGAAGAACTCGAAATCTCTCTGTCTCATTTCACCCCCGAGTTTCGCGCGCGGTGGTTGGCGGCGTGCGCGCGAATGAAGCAGGCGATGGAAGGCACTCTCCCGCCTGACGCGCCACCCGTCTACTACTCCAAGGTGTACAGCTACTTGCCCCCGCAGGCCGCCATCCCGGAGAACACGCCGTACGAGAAGCAGCCCGTGCGCATGACGCACAGCGGGATGTGGATGAATCGCCTCTCGGACGAACTCATGGACCTCGTCCTCGAGTTCAAGCACGGGAGCGTCGAGGCTGGGCTGAAGTGTGTGAAGGATGGCCAGGCGCGCGTCGTCGATGTGATCGGGGTGAGTCATGCATGCTTCGCCCTTAGCGTTTCTCTGACACGGCTTAGGGACGCCCCGAGCCGGACGATCCATCTGTCCAGGAAATTGACCTCCCGGGCCAAAGCTACTTCGTTCGCCTCTGGACCGGACACATGGATTACAATCGAACTGTTTGCTGGAACGTCGTGGATCGCAAGACGGGCAAGGTCCTCCGGAAGCCGCGTTTTCTCAAGATGTTCGCAACGGACGACAAAGAACTCTACCGCCACGAGATCTTCTCGTTGGAGAGGAACCGTGGTGTTGAAAAACCTGCTGCGGAGACCTTTATCGCGCACGACGGCGAGCGCGTCGAGTTTCACGTTCGCAAGAAGTTGGTGAAGACGATCCGGCTTCCGCAGCGCGCAAGTGAGCAACTGCTTGTAGAGCAGAAGCCGCTGGAAGTGCTTTTCGAGCTTAGCCTTGATTAGGTACGCTTGTCCGTAAATATTCCTTGTTACGAGTGTTGATTTTGAGTAGATCTGGCTCGTGAGACTGGCGTGTACATTGTACTATGTATTTGAGGTGGTATAGTAGAGTAGGTCTGCTCCATAATTTATTACAATCCATTAAGATCTTTCCATAAGTTCTTTGGCTCGGTGCATAATTTATCCATCATCCTAGTAATGTCTTTCGGTGACCTGAGGAGTTGGACAGGGTCTAGCGCGCCTGCGCTCGCCCAAAATCCCTACTCCAACTCCTCAGCCTCATAATATTCTTGAGCTTTCTCAAATTCTACTCATATCTTTCGTCGGAAACATCATGTCACCTACGGACTAGACCGTACATAAATTACTGAGCAGACCTACTCTAGTGTATCAAATAAGAATATCTACTGTATTTTGCATGTTCACAATGTCATACTATACTATTGGTTAGTCGGAAAATTATCTACCCGGGCACGGTTGTAGCCAAGTCGTAGCTGTAACGGTGAGAGGGTCCACGTCGAGAAGGTGGGTGCGTGCGATGAAGGCGCTGAGTTGCTTGCGCCGCTATATCTCCTGCACTATCTTGCAAGGTCTCTCCCGCCCTGAGTTAGTAATCCTCCCAGTTGGGACGGTGCTCCCAGACAACGAATGAAAAGTCACGCGCACCACACACGCGCCCAGTCCAGAATCTTACGGTGCATCAAGTTCAACCTTCGCATCGCTCGCTGCAGGGCATGCACACACCGCCTACCGATAAAAAAAGAGTCCAAAGCTATTGTTCCGCTCTCGCAGTATGCGTTCCCCACGGCCCCAAGTCCTATCGCGTTTTGCGACTTTCGCGGCGGTATTGTCGAATGTCGGTCACTTTCAGCTAGAGCCATCGAGTCGTATATCGTCTGCAGATTGCCATTATATGGTATCGTACTGGATCGGGATGTAGCAGTTCGTATCGTGTCGTAAGTAGATAAAAGTCATCCTTATTCGTCGTGGCGTGCACCCATAACAGGGTCAGTAATAATCCTGCCGAACATAACGCCGCGCTGCTTCCACTCCACACCAGTGCCGCATCTCCCTCAGAGCGTCGTAGTCAACCTCCATCGCGCGGATGTTGGCGAAGACGAAGTTCTTCCGCTCATTATACATTCTGATGAGGACTTCGTATTCACGCCGCTTGTCCGCGATGATGTCCTTCGTGGCTTTCTATACGACGACAGTCAGATATGAGATAGGCGGGTGCAGAGAGACAGACGCACTAGTAGTTGCGTCAGATAGCGAGTTAGCCTTTGCCTTCGCCTGCTAAGCCACTCGTCGTCGCGCGCGTTCGCGGGGTCCCGCAACTTCTGCAGGATCTCTTCGCAGATACTGCACAATCAAAGGTCAGCAACGAACATCAGGTCCCCGAGCAAAAGGACGTACCTCTTGATCAGCTGCACCCCGTCCGTCCACGAAGTAGTGTGCCTCCGCTTCGCCTCCGTGTCGACGACCACCGTGATGTGCCGGTACTTCGTCAGCACCCGGCGCGTCGCGTGCACCTGCGTCGCGATAACCTGCAACGTCTCGCCCCCGCCGAGCGCGCGTGCCCGATGCTCCGCCTCGCGCAGCACGTCCTGCGTCCCCGCGGGCACCTCCGAGAGCTTGAACTCGGGCGGCGTCAGCGGGGTATCGAGCAGGGGAGAGCGAGGGTAGAAAGTCATGGCAATTGAGCTGCGCGGCGACTCCACGATTTCCATCGCCCCAGGGCCAGGAGGCTGGGGTCGCTGGAGGATGGGCTCCTCGACTTGGCGGGCAGGTTGCGGTGGCGAAGGCTGCGGAAGCGGAGGCTGGGGGCGGGCGGACTCGGCCATGCGCCGCGTCGCCTGGGCTTGCGCGGCACCGAAGGTCATAGCAGGCACCCTCGGGGTCTCGTCTTCGTCGGTCCATTCATCATCTGCACCTCCTTCGTCACCATCTTCTATAACCTCCTCTCCCTCATCCCCGACCCTGTGCTGACCAGTGGGCAGCGTCGCTGACCCCGGCATATAGCGGGTGGCGTGCGTCGTGGCACGACTCCGGCGACTCGGCTCCCACGCGCGTACAGACGACCTGGGTTCATGCGAGCGCCCATGCTCTTCCACGCGCTCCCGTAAAGCCTCAAGCTCCGCTGCAACGAGTTCCCTGATGGGCGCCATACTCGGATGATCCAACACGACCCTCGGCGCAGAGGCATTCTGCTGCGGGTCGGGCGTCGTCTGCCCCGTTGACCCAGGAGGCGGCGTGCTGAACATCGCCGTGGGGTCTGAGCGGTTCACCGTCGACGTCGAGGGGCCTGGCTGCACATGGCTGACATGGAGAGCGTCGTTGTGACCACGAGACGGACCGCTTGTGTTCGGCGGCGGGCTGTTGCGCTGACTTCTAGGAGCCAAGGGCGGTCCAGGAGAGGAGCCCTCGCGCACGACTGCCGGTGTCTGGGAGGTCCGCTCCTGCAGAATGCGCCCTGACGATCGGCGCAGAGAATGTTGCGGGGAAACTTGTGGCGAGGCGCTCCTGGGGCGGGGCGAAGCGCTGCTGGGTCGTGGGGGAGCATCTGGAGGGTTCGCGGGAGGCGGTGTTGCGCTGCGAGGACGCTGAGTGCTGCTGGGACGTTGAGGCACGGGCATACTAGTGTGCCGCGAATGCGCATTCGTGGGCTGGGCGCGAGGTGCCAGGTGCCAAGGCGACGGCGCGCTGCTTGGACGCTGACGCGCAGACGTCGAAGGCGCAGGGAGAGTGGCTTCGGTGCGGGAGGGGCCTGTCGTCGGCTGGAGAGCACTAGATGACGCCCAACGACCACTCGTTGACGCCTGGGGACCACCCGACGCCTGCTGGTCTGAGTCCCTCCAGGTCACACGCTGGTTCATCTCGGCCAGGGTCCTGTCCACTCTGAGCTGCGGGCCATACCTCTGCGAAGGGGGGCGGGAATCAACAGAGAAGGTGATATGGGTGTTCGCAGACGCCCTCGTCGCCCTCGGTGTGGGGGGAAGGCTCTTGTCTCGGCGGATCGGGTGCGAGCTATGGGGAAGCGCGTTGGTGGGGTGCGACGCGTGCGTCTGCGAGGTGCGCGAGTGCGCGACGGTGGGGTGCTCGTCTCGAGAAGGGCCCGTGATCGGGGCACCAGCGGCGTGCTCATCCTCTTCTTGGGGAAAGATCAGCTCCGGTCCGTCGATCTCTCTGATGCGCGACGAGTGGAACGCAGAGATCACGGTGTCGTTGGAGATATGCCTGCGCTTCTTAGTGAAGCGACGAAAGAGCTTGCGGACAATGCACTTCCTGCGCGAGGCGATGTGCCTAGGATACGCAGGGGGCGGTGAGCGGCGCCAGAAACGACGGAACCATTTGCGGCGCCTGTTCGTTCCCGAGGATAGCGAGACCGAGGGGCCTGCAGCGTGGGCAGCAGTACCAGTGTCCATGGTAGAGTGTATGTTCGAGCGGGGAAGGACGATCTACGGGGGATCCGAGGGAACTCCGTGAGATTTCTGTATGTCGAAGGATAGGCGCCGCGCTTAAATACACATGAGTACAATAGCCGCGCGCGCCTAACGACCACGCACCCCCGCGCGCCTTCTCAAAGATGACATTCCGAACGCCGCTCGCGTGGTGAGGTTATTGTCAAGTACCGGGGGTTCCTGTCGAGCGCGCGCACGGCTGTGCTCTTCCTGCCGAATGTGGACGACCGAATGCCATAACTGGCGAGTGAATGGGCTTTCGAAGGGCTGAATCCATCAGATCGAGATGAGCGCGGGAAGGAAAAGATTTGTTATCCGGAAAAGTGTGGCGGGAAGAGAGAAATGTGGCGGACGCCGGTGAGGCAACCGGCCCGACAAGGACTGCCAAATTTGGCCACAAGGACATCGCAACGGCCTTCAGTCCTCTTTCAGCCTGAATGACCACGGAGATTGAATAGAAGATAGATCCAGACGGAATTTCCCAGCCGAGCTAGCTCTCGGTGAGGGAAGGCTGAGAAGCACCACCGGACAGTGACACACTCCTTTACTTTGACTTGCGTCGTCTCGTTGATGGCTGCGTAAGGAGTATCCTGCTCTAACTTTGACCATCACAGTTATATCGGGACTTCAGAGGTCAGAAGCCTGCGCTGCGCTCGCGTTCATGGGAATCCTGCGGGAAGTGAGCACCGTTTTGGAGCAACAAAGCCTTCCTAATCTGGAGAAAACGAGCTCCGTGACGTCACACTTGCTAACTGGCAAGGAACGAGCCACAAAACTGAATATACACACTAGCGCGTACTATACACAAATTGATACAGTTTACGAGCGGTCATACATATACAGGCTATCTGTGAGAAGCAGTTCGGGGCCTATCGACCCAAGGGCTACCAGCTTTACGGCAAGCTCAGCACGGTCTCCATAAACTGGTCGTAGTTGATCTGAATCCACCCATCGCGGTCACTGTCCAGGCGCGAGAACGACTCGGTGAGCTGCTTGATCACGACGCACGCGCGCACGAAGCGGTCGAAGGAGATGCCCGGGGGCGGACCGTGAGCCGCGGCAGCGGTGGCGGCTTCAGGGACTCCCCGGGGAGGACGAGTAAGCGATCCGGTGGAGAGGTAACAAAGAAAGCGAAGGTAGCTTACCGTACTTGCGCTGAAGGAGGTCGAGCAGCTGGGGGGAGAGGCGGTAGCTGGGAGGGTGGTCAGCGGCGAGGTGGTGTGGGCGGGAGGGCAAGAGGGGCGCACCCGAACTGAGCCAGCGCTTGATTGAGCTCGGCGCCGTCGATGGAGCCGGAGCGGTCGCGGTCAAAGTGACGGAAGACGTTCTGCCAGTCCTTGATGTACTTCCACAGGCCGGCGAACTGGGGGATGGGAGGTGAAAACATGTGTTTAGCGCGCGCTTGCGAGACGCACCTCGTTGAAGCCGATCGTGCCGCTGCGGTCGGTATCCTGGTGGGTAATTAGCGTAAGGATAGCGCTGAGTAGACACGGGACGCACGAAGATGCTCATCAACATCTTGACGGTGTCGAGATCGAACGCTGAGGGATGGGGGGTCGGTGCCGCGCCACATTGTACATTCACTCCGTTACTCACGAGACCAGTCGCCGTTGATGAGGGCACGCTCTGTTTGGAGGTCAGCACCGTTGGAAAACAGGATGGATTACGCCACGCACGAAGTTCAGGCGCGGAGATGTGGCCAGACCTGTCCGAATCGACAGCGCTGAACCAGTTCCACAATCTAGGGGCATTCAGCATCCGTAATCCCCCGCACAACTTGTCGCCACGCACTGAGGATCGGCACCAGGAGGAGGTCCCGGAGGAGGTGCAAAGCCACCAGGTGCGCCGTAGCCGCCACCGTACCCCGGAGGGCCGCCAGGAGGAGGTGCGTATCCCTGTCCGTCGATGAGCTCAGATCGCGCGCCCCACCCAATGGCCACGCACGCCGTAAGACATGTTCAGTTCACGAAACAAATGGGAGGTGAAGAGATGGGAGACGCAGCCAACAGCTCGCTCGCACTTAAAAGGGGCACTGGGCCTCGGAGCACAGGAAAGCGGTGATGCGAGATCCCGATGTAGTCTCCAGCCATACCCGGCGTCAGAGCCTCGGAGTTTAAAATCCAAGGTGCCGATGACATGCCGGGCGCGGCAGCGCGGGACAGCCGCGCATTGAGGGCAAGGGGCCAGTATTTCGAGGAGTAGGAGGCGACTGATTACTGGATGTGAGGTGCGATTCGAACGCAGGCTGCAGGCTACCCGCGACGGGTACGGCGTAGTAGGGCGACGTATTCGAGAGTGTTCCGGGATGAGGCGGAGGATAAAGCGCATACGGATGAGGAGTGTGCGCAGGATGCCAAGGAGCGTAGGGAGAGACGGGAGATGGTGGTGAGTATTCATGATAGCCATAGGGAGCTGTATGCACGGTGACGGCTCGCTTCAGTGAATATTTGCTGGCTGTTTACATACCTTGAGGCGAAATTGGGACGTTGCTGTGGTGGACATATGAGACATGAGGTTCAGGTTGATCGATTTCAAATTCTTTATAGTTCGTAACTTGGTCTTGGTCCGACATGAGTGCAGGAGTCGAGCACGACGCAACCCGAATGTATTCGACAACCATAACTGCTCAAAAAGGCAATCCGGAGACAGCCGGCCGTGACGCGGCACGTCAGATTACAAACTCCGCGGCTACGCTCTAACCTACTTACCCGCCATACCGCTCCAGACTCTAGTAATATGGAGGCTGGTTCACGAGACTAAATCCCGATGATGGCATCGCCGCTTCCCGAGGCGGTACACGTACCCTTTGTCCGCTTCTCCCGCCGGCGCACAGTCTCAGATCAGCGAGCGGGGGCTGCGCGCCGTAATAGCAGGCCGCAGCTGCCCATCTATCCACAAAGGTGTGCGGGTGCGGTGCAATAGATACGTCAGTACAATAGTAAATAGTTAAGTAAGGAAAGGGATGGGAAAGGGCCGGCCTATTATGAGGTTTAATAGTGCTTCTTGTACATCGCCCGCGTCGCCTTCGACTGGTCCAAACGCTGTTGCAGCACCTCGACCGAGTCCGCGTGCGCCACACTCATTTCGTTCGCGCACAGCTTGTTCATCGTCTCGCTGTGGTACTTGTCCTTGCGCTCCTTCCGCGCTTCCTCGCTCAGCGGGATCTCGACATGCAGGCGCGCTTCCTCCTCTTCGTGCTCCTTCATCCGGATCTGGCGCCTGAGGGCGAACTCCTCGGCGATGGAGACCCATTTCTGCGAGACAAGGCGAGTTAGCAGCGTCGGGGTGGTGAGGGAAGCGCACGCACGAAGATCTTCTTGTCAATGTCGACGATCTTGGCGTGCAGTTCCTGAAGGACCTCGCGGATGCGGTAGTCTGACGTGAAGGGCTCGGTCAAGATATGCGAGTGCTCGACGAGGGTATGCAGTGGAGCCCTGATGGCGTGGTGGACGCTAGTAGGCGGTGCACAGACCAGAATCAGTTTCCGGTCTTGAGCGGTCGATGAACGAGCAATCTCACCGATTGAGGGAGAACATGAAATGAAGCAAGTGGCGGTCCGACCGCTTAAACTCAGGGCGCCCCCAGTATAACTTCTTCTCGTCTTTCAGCTTGAAGATCTTGGAGAACTGAGCGGTGATGTTGTCGAAGAGCCTAGCGCTCCAGTAGATATACGCCGAGTAGGATTGGACGACGGGGTGCTCCGGGGTGTAGGCTTCCATGATCTGTCGGTACACGTTAGGGTCAGCCTGTGAAGAGTCGCAAAGAACGCACCGGCCGCAATTGAGAATCGATATAATGGTTGATGATCTCGCTGTTCTGCACGAGAACATAGATATCATTCAAAACGTAGCCCAAGGGCGGCAAATCTGGCATGTCGACGAAGTCCTGCATCACTGGATCGGGCAAGTCGACGTAGACGCTGATCTCATCGAAGAGTATGATTCGAGGCGGCTGTGGCAAGGGTTTGTTCAGTTGCTGGTAGCCGAGGGATGCCATGATGCGTGTAGAAACTTGGAGTGGCGTGGACGGGGCGAAGAGAATGAGAAGAGTGAGTGATTGATCACAAGCATCGGCGATGGACCTCCATATATAGGCGAAGGTGGCATGGCAAAAGAGCGAGCAAACATGTGCGCAGCGAGCGAAAGAGCAAAAGTCGGTGTTAGGGCCAGCATTGTGATTGACCTGTTTGTGACGGAACCATTCATAACGAGGGTCCGCGTAGCGACCGTGTTTGTCGTCGCAATAAGTTAGCAACGTTGACCTTGTCTGGAGCGCTGTGGGTGAAGCTTGTGTACTATCGTTGCTGAGCCCGCGCTCTGGGAGACCGGAGAAGTCGAAGGGATGATGAGCACTCAGGGTCGGCCTCGCGCAAGCCAAGCATCAGCTACTCCCTACCACCAAGGTGAGCAATACCTTTCCAGCGTGAGATATCTACCGGCAAGCTGCAAACAAACAAACCCTTCGATAACTGCCGTGATGATAAGTAGACGATGGCAAAAGAGCAACAAAACGTTCCTGGTATGGGCAGTCACACGCCAACGCGTCTGTCACACTCACGTTACAATTTACAAGCGTCGGACATAGAAGTTTTCAAAAAGTGGATACCAAGCACTCAAGGCTGCTATTCACGGTCGGAGTTTCTACGTACAGAGCCTTGCTTGCTAGAAGATTATGACAGAGACGGCAGGCCATCTTCACGAGCAAGGCTGCAGGGAGCGCGCGGAGGGGCACTGTGTCCGCGGGAGCAAAGGCGCAAGTTGCGCGTGTTTGTGCACTCGCCGACGCACGACCCGCCCCCACATGAACCTACTCTGCCACGCGCACAACCCCAGGCCACGCGGGGCGATCGTTGGGCGGAGAAGGGGCAGAGCGCCTGTCCCGAACGCTCGCGGTCGTCACCCTCGCCGCCGTTGCCGCGGCCGCATCCTCAGCGTTTCGAACTCGATCTAGCGATTACTGGCACTGCTCCTCCGCTCTACAAGCAGAGGCAACGGTCGAGCGCGCTGCAGTAGGCGGGGGAACATGACGGCGAGCTGACCATTGACAACGGTGCGCGACTGTTTATCTGTATTTGGCGCACTTACTTAGCGCGTTTGTTTGTTTAGTCTAGTGCTGCACAGCTATTGCTGCAAGTCGGTACAGCCATCGCCAATGGTATATATACGGGGGAGCTCATTCCCCAATCCCCATCTTCCCCTCCTTCACATCCCTCCTCCTTCTCAGCGGACGACGGCCCTCGACTTCAGCATTCCAGCGAGCGGCATACGGGGTTCAGGCCCACTCGTGCCAGACGCGCCCTGGTCCGCACCTAATCCTGACTGATCAGCCAGGGAAAGCGCTGGTGTTGGTGAATCACCTGCTCCGCTCGGTCTCGCTCGCTGGACGACGGCCCCGGCGGCCTGCGCCTGCGACTTCGACACCGACACCGGCATAGTTCGCGAGCGTCGTCCGGGTTCAGGACCACAGCGATAACGTCCTCCCCGGTCCGCATGTCCTCAGATGTGTTGGTCAGCCGGGATGAGCACTGCGCTGTGGAGTCAGCCTGCTCGCACGGATACCTCGTGGACTCGACACCGACAACGGCTTCGATGGCGACTGCGACTCCGACTCCGACAACGACACCGTCCGCAATCGTCGTCCGGGTTCAGGACCACAGCGACAATATCCTCCCCGGTCCGTATGCCTTCGGGTGTGTCGTCAGCCGGGATGAGCACTGCGCTGTGGAGTCAACCTGCTCGCACGGACACCTTGCGGACTCGACCTCGATATTGATGCGCCCGACTTCGCCCCACTCCTGGATCCTCCCCATCT
Source organism: Schizophyllum commune H4-8 (assembly GCF_000143185.2). Classification (NCBI taxonomy): domain Eukaryota; kingdom Fungi; phylum Basidiomycota; class Agaricomycetes; order Agaricales; family Schizophyllaceae; genus Schizophyllum; species Schizophyllum commune. The sequence continues at coordinate 222,015 of NW_026089545.1, read as the reverse complement.
CCCCTCCCGGCACGGTGGCTCAGTCGGGAGCCCTTGCGCGTTCGAAACGCGGCCCTGTCTTTTCATATTGTCGGACTGGCGTTGCTAGGCCCTGGCTTCTCTAGCAATCTACTTCTGTTTTCTTCGGCGCTCTTGCTCTCGCTACCATGTTCCAAAAAGGGCCTCTTCCTAAATAATGTGCTAAGGATTACTGTAGTCGAAGTAGTTAGGGGAGTGATGAGCAACTGTCTATAGACTGTAAATCTTGATGTCCATTGATAAACACACGAAAAAGCGATTCTTGCCTGACTCGCTTGTAGTCTATCTAGCATTATGGTGTTCTGGCGCATATGGATGACAAGTATATTCACAATCATGTACACATACACGGGGTTGAAACTTCATACAAGTACAGGCAAAGGGAGGAGACAGAAGACTTCGAAATGGTGGAAGCGACTCGACATGCATTGGACATTATAGCGGAAATAGGGATCGCGCCTTACAGCAACATGAGCACGGTCTCCATGAACTGGTCGCTGTTGACCTGGATCCAGTCGTCGTGGTCGGTGTCGAGCTGCGCGAAGGCGCCCTTGAGGTGCTTGATCAGCACGCACATGCGCGCGAAGCGGTCGAAGGTGATGCCCGGGGGAGGCCCGCCGGGGACCATGGAGGCGCTCTCGGGGACTAGAGGCGGAAGGCGGGTCAGCAATCCGGCGGAGAAGAACAAGGGAGGACGACAACGCACGGTACTTGCGCTCGAGGTGGTTGAGCATGCGGAGGGAGAAGCGGACGCTGGGGCGCGGTCAGAGGAGCAGGAGGGGCGGTGAGGGAGGTGGCGCACCCGAAATGGCAGAGCGCCTGGTTGAGCTCGGCGCTGTCGATAGTGCCCGAGCGGTCGCGGTCAAAGTCGCAGAAGGCCTTGTACCAGCCATCGATGTCCTTCCAGAGGGCGGCGAACTGGGAAGGGGGGTCAGCATGCACATCCGGCACGATCGACGGCGGGATGGACCTCATCGAAGTTCATCGTGCCGTTGTTGTCGGTGTCCTGCGATGGTCAGAGTGAGCACGAAGCACGAGCGGTGGGATGAGAAGCCGTACGAAGATGGTCATCAACACCTTCACGGTCTCGAGGTCGAACGCTGGAGGGTGAGACGTTAGCATTGCAAGAGTCAGCCACATTCAATGCGCAACCCACTCCAGGCGCCTTTGTTGAGGGCGCGCTCTGCAATTGCATCAGTCTGAGTTCGTGGGCTCGCGGTGGTACGTTGCACTCACGCAGCTCGAGCGCAGTGATATGCCCCGACCTGTTAGTGTCAACCTCGTGGAACCACGTCCACATCCTGCAGACAGACGATGAGCAACCGGGCTCGCCGGCTCGATTCAACTGGTACGCACTGAGGATCAGCCCCTGCAGGAGCAGGAGGCGGCCAAGAGCTCAAGCGAGGCGGCGAGTACGAGCGAGGCGGCGGGCCATAACGCGAGATAGGAGGGCCAGCGCCCGGCATAGGGTAGGGCTGAAAGCAGAAAGAATGAGCCCCGAATTGGACGAGCGAGAAGCCACCGACACCAACATTGTAGACGGCAGCCATCACGATTGCAGTTCAGTTATGGGGCAGCGGAGGAGGCGAGGGGATGAGGTGCCTGCCAGTTGCAGTCGCCTTATATATGCGAGGATTTCTAGGAACTAGTACATGCGTCATGGGCGCCCCGCAGAACGACATCTCCACGGCGGGATTCGGCGCGACTTCGCGAGGCAGGGAATCGTGGAACTTTGCCTGCGTCGATGTCGACTGGAAGCTGTCCTGCGTGGTTTGCGCATGTATCGATCCAAGTATCGTCTTAATCGGAGCGATAGAGCTCTTCTGCGCACTCATAGACGTACCCGGAGGCTAGTATGACCCGTCACTGGCAGGCTTCGGGAGGAGAGCAATGACGACTTGCTTCATTTGGGCCTATAACACTGTTCCGGTGTCGTTCACCTGGCCCTGGTTCTGTACTTGGATATCAGTCACTAGACGCTCGAGGTATGAAAGGTACTTGCCTGGCTCCGACCGAAGCCTCGACATGACATCGATGCAGTGGCGCATCCGACCGCGCAATCACCAGCTCGAGGCTAGTACGCTGCACGCGATGGTCACTCGCAAGCCATTGCGTCCGAGGAGCTTCAACATTCTACAATGCATGGCATCAGAGCGCAGGTGGCAAGTCGGGTGGCGAGCTGGTGTCAGTTCTTTCGGGACGCGTGCACTATATCGACCGTGGCATCACGTATTCGCGTACTTGCCCTACGTCCAGCGCTGGTATAGTTCAGCTTGAGTGACATGCAAAGTCGTTAGCTAGGGCACGATTGACTATCCTCAAGCTTGCGGAAAGGTATCAGCTGCGTACAACCCATGCAATGGCAAATACTTACCATTCATCACCCAGTACCCGCGGCGTCTAACTTGCCGTTCAGTTCTTCCGGCCTGTCATCTGAGCCTACCTGATCGACGCGTAAGTCCTTCTCTCCCAGACTCTCCACGCGCTCGACCTTCAAACAACATGATGGGGATATATTGTTGACCACAGAAGCGGATGCGATGAACGACGACAGACGGTACAGGACAAGAGGAAACAGACAACAAACGGTAACTTGAAGTACAGCAGACGGGCTTCCAAAGTCCAGGATCCATTACAGAGCGTACAAGTCGCTTGATACAATGCCTAGAAAGCATTTTCCCCCTCGTTAGAAGGGGGGAGAAGCAGCTCGTGAAGAGGGAGGGTGCAAGAAGAACACGCTGGCAAGACTTGACGAGTCAGCGCTAGAGTGAGTTGACGCTTGTCCCTGAGTCGGTCAGCATCACTGGCTGGAGAGGCAGACGAATCAACGCACTTACAATCTGAGTGATATGCATATGATGAATATATGTAGCTCATTCCTTGGTGAAGACCACCTCCAGAGGACGCGCTTCCCGGGCTTCGACGGTAGTGGCCGCTGGCGTTGACGAGTTACCTGACAGTTGAGTAGGCAAGCCCGCCATGACCGGCGGTGACGGGCCCGTATACGCCCGCGACGGCAGCCGCACTGTCTTCACGAGTTCCCCACTGACGAAGAATTCGATCAAGTCCCCATCGTGCGCCTGGAAGTTCTCCACCTCGACCTCTGCGTCCGGACCGAGCATATAGTACTCCACCGGCTGCATCTCGCACCGTTCACCCGACGAGTGCCAGTGCGCATCTTCGGCCTCGTCGATCCAGATGGTGAGCTCCGGCGGCCTGCGGGTGGGCGCGTCGGTAGCGGCGTCCATGATGTGGAAGCAGACGGTACGCGAGTTGTCCATCATGCCGGTCCAGAGGCGCATGTAGAAGGGGATGCCGGGTATGTCAACGCGCTGGACGGTCGTATCGCCAGGAGGGGGTTCGTTCTGCGGCGGGGGGAGGGGAGTAGGTCAGATTTGTGTCGCCGAGAGGAGCAACCGCAACACGCACCCCGATATAATCCACGTTCGCATACATTTGCTTCATCGCCGCCATACCCGCCTCCACGCTCCCGTAGTCCTGCTCGAGCATGAGGTTCACAACGTCCTCCGAGAATAGGTTTCCGTGGAAGGTCCCCGGGTGGGCCTCTGCCGATCCCATGCCCGTGTACGGTGTACCCGCGGGGATGTTGAGATGCGCGGGCATAAAGCTATAGATGGAGGAGACCATCACTGGCGCCTCGTCGGGGGAAAGCGTCCCCTCTGCGGCAGCCTGCGCGCGGCGCGCCGCCTCTCCCCACCGTCGCTGCAAGCTCGCGCTCGAGGGCGGATCATTCGGACCTCGCGTCTTGTGCTTGTGAATGCGAGGGTGACCACGCCGGCGCTTGTGTGACTGAGGGGGCATGGGGGATGGTGGTTGTGGTCGAAGGTGAGGACGTAACCTGCCATTGTTCTTCTTGTGGTCGAGAGTCCGGCAATTGCCGGTTACAAATCTGCTTCCGCTGTCCAAGCGGGTGGCGTCGATATGACCCTGTGAGTCACCCCATCGCGGACTTGGTCCGCACGTCCGAGCTGCCTAGTTCGTAGCGCTCGCCTGATATCAGACTAGCTCTTCGTAATTACTGAGACTCGGCGATATGAGTGTTCAGGACAAGCCTCAAGTGCGCGTCGGCGTCGGCGTCTTCGTCACCAATCAGTCTGGCCAATTTATTATCGGAAAGCGCAAGGGTAGCCATGGGGCCGGTACGCTCTCCCTCAACGCAATCCTTGCACCATCACCGATAGTAATTCCTTTACCCATAATGATTCAACATAGGCACATACGCGCTTCCTGGAGGCCATCTCGAGTACGGGGAATCCTTCGAGGCCTGCGGCACCCGCGAAGTCCTTGAGGAGACGGGTCTCGAGATCGCCGACATCACCTTCCTGACGGCAACCAACGACATCATGGCTTCAGAGAACAAACATTATGTCACCGTCTTTGTGCGTGGACAAGTCGCGGGCGAACGGACAGAGCCCCAAGTTCGTTGGTTCATCTCGTCGTGAAAAGCATAACGAACACTGCCCACAGGTCCTCGAGCCGGAAAAGTGCGAAGGGTGGGAATGGGTAGCCTGGGACCAACTAAGAGACTGGATCTCTCAGTCGGAGAACCCTGCTGACAGTCGCGCGTTCTTCCTCCCTCTCCGCAACCTCGTCGCGCAACACCCAGACTTCACACCCGTCTGATACGGTGAAATTTCGAGAAATTGGTACAATGAATCGCATGGAAGTAGTACAATGAGTGCATAGTCGTCGTCCGTGTATACATGAAAGTCATCCAATTCCGTACCCTGGTATCGTACACATCAACTAGATCGTCAGCGCTCGAGTCCCGCCTCACACCGCGAATGCCTTGTACCCCTCCACCAGACCGTCCGCAAACTTCGAGGCGACGGCCCATGAGGGTAGAAATGTTAGCACTTCCTCGTACGCTGGGATCCGCGTCCGCGTCTCTACCCCGAGACTCCCGCTTGCGTACTCTGACCACTCACAGGCGACGCGACCGGTGAGGGCGCTTCCCTCCCTGCTCACCGTCATCGTCGGCGAACCGGAAAGCGCTACCTGGCTTCCATCTTTCCCACCATCCCCGCCCTCCTTCTCACCCTCCCACTCCACATCGACCACCCACGTCCGGTCCCACGTCCGACTCCATAGCCTCAGCTCGCGCACGCCTTCCTCGGGGATCTCAAAGCCCTTCTGCACCCCCTCCGTCCCGCCATGCACCTGGAACCGCGTCACCGCCTGGTCGAAATACACCCTGCACGCCCGCGTATCCGTCTCCGCGATCTCGAAGCGCGCCTGGTTCTGCCCCTCGCTTCGCGACACGTTGAAGTCCAGTGCGATCACGCTGGGCTCGAGTGCCGGGGGCGGCGTCCACCCGCAGGTCTGCAGACCCGCTTTCGCGTCGTCCGCCGTGCAGTTGAGTGGGGCGCCGCCTGCGGAGGGAAGAGCGGCGATGGCCTGGCGGAGGTAGGCTGGGTGGCCCGTGATGCGGGTCTCGGTGATGTTCGCGTCGAGGTCGACCTGCTGCTGGAAGAAGACCTTCAAGGGCGCGCGCTCCGAGAAGGGGAACACCAGCCACGCGTACGCGGTACTCGCGATGAGTACCACGAGCGCTACATACGCGACCCGCCGGTGCAGCTTGCACGCGAAAGGCGCTAGCGGGAGGATCGCCAGCACGGACATCAACGACGCGCCCCCGTACACTATCGTCACGTTAGTGACATGCACTCCGCAGCGCACGCACCCACTCACCCGTCACAGCCGGACTCCCATCCGCCAGCGTCTGCTCCGTCGCCGCGAGCATCAGCAGCGCCAGCTGGCTCACCAGGATCACCACCGCAGGCACGCTCAGCACGAACTGCACGAACCACCACCCGATGGCGCCCGACACCTCCTCGCCCTCCTTCCCCCCGGGCGCCACAACCGTGATTGGCTGCGCGATCAGCGGCGTCACCTCCGTCGGCGCCGTCTCCGACTCGACGCCCTCCTCCTCGCCCTCGCGGTCGTACCGCACGCCGCGGATGCGCCGGCGCGAGCCGTAGCTCGCGTCACCCTCGACGGTGTGACTGGAAAGGAGGCCGGCAATGCTTCCGATGGCGCAGGCGGCGAACAAGACGGCATTCCAGAGGGACAGAATGTAGAAGGAGCCGACGCTGAGCTTTGCGCCGACGACAGTGGCGGCGAGCAGGAGGATCCAGGTGAAGAAGTAGAGCTGGAAGAGCGCGGCCTGCTTCTGCTGCTCGGGGAGGTGGGAGCCGTAAGTGTCGGTCGGCGAGGGGATGTTGTGCACGAGGTAGGTCGAGAGGTAGGCAAGCGAGAGGAAGGACAAAAGGACAATGTGCGATGAGGAGTATGCGATCTGACAGAACAGTTAGAGGATGCGAGGAAGTCTCATTGAGCTGTTGGACATACCAGAGGGTTGATGTACAAGTACCCCACACACAGGAGAACTTGCAAGCCGACAGTGACCGCCAACGCGACCCAGAACTTGGCGTGTTTCCAGAACCCGCCAACCCAGCGGAAAGACTTGAAGGACGTCCACGCACGTGCGAAGAAGCCTTGCTCCTCATATCCACCTCCGATCATCTCCTGCCTTCGGTGGCGCGCTACGATGTCGAAGGTCACGAGCAGTGCAAGCATAATGGGCCCAACGACGAGAAAGACGATGTTAAAAGTGATCATCGCGCTCAGGGGGAAGACGATGAGGGCTTGGCCAAATACTACGCGCGTTATAAGCGTCGTCCATAGGACTGCGCGTGCAACTCACAGTCAAAGTATACTGGCGCGCCACCCTTGTCTCCATGGACAGCTTCCGAGCTCAACAACGCGCCGCTCACGCCCTGCGCGGCCTCCATCATGGCCCACAACGACCGCACGCCACCATCCGTGTACTGTACCGCGTCGTACCTGGTGTGGTAGCGGCTCCTGCCCTTGTAGAACGCCAGGTCCGCGCCGTCCATCCCGCGGCCATCGACATACACCGAGTAGTCCGTCCCCGAGCGCACCACACCCCGCGCGAAGGCGTCCGAAGAGAGAACATTTCCGTGCGGATGCGTCACGTATTTCTCGCGGAAGGCGCGGACGGGGGCCGTGGCGGTGGCGCGGAAGAGGAGTGGGCGGCCGCCAGACGAGGCGCCCTCGAGGTTCAGGAAGGTGTCGGTAAGGTTGGACCATGGGTGCTCGAGGAAGCTGAGGAGGTCATAAGTCAAAGGAGCACATGGAACTGTGGTGTACGCACGCGTGAGCGCCGTTAAGCCAGTCCTCCTCACCATTGTTGATGTTGAAGACAGCGGTGCGTTGGGGCCGATGCTTCACGTAGTACTCGACGAGTTGCAGTAATGTCGCGACACCCATTCCATCGTCCGTCGCACCTGGTGCAGTGGATACGGAGTCATAGTGCGCGGAGAAAAGTGCCCCAGATTTGTCCGCATCGTGTCCGTCGACCTTGACGAGGATGTTGGTGCCCTCAAAGTACACCGAGTTGTTGCGCGAGCTCCATGAGCCGTTCGAGACCTTGTCGTCGAAGACGTGCGCGTAATCGTAGCCTGCCGTGGCATCCTGAAGGCGAGTGAGGATGAAGTCGTGCACGACATCGTTTGCATGCGAGTTATAGGGGTGAGGGCGCGCCGCGATCTGTGCGTTGCCCGTCAGCTCCTAGCAGTTGCGCGTCGCGGATGACGCACCTGGCGGAGATCGCTGTACGCCTGCGTCAGATTTAGCCCCCTCTGGTCCTTCGGTGTTGCTGGCAGCTCATCGGTGATGAGCACGCTGATGAATATCGCTAGGTACACGAGGACCGCGACGAACGTCGTTGGCAACGTCCTGAAGCTAACGGCCGCGACGAGATAGTCCACAATGCCCATCCTTGGGAGTCAAAGATGCAGGATGGGTCTGCGATGCCTTCAGATGAGGACAGACTGCACGAGCCTCAGGCAGTCGTCGGTGTCGGCAACGAGCAAGCGAGCCAATGACCGTCGATGATGAAATGACGTTGTTGAGGCATGAACTGCGTGATGACCGTATTCGGCAAAACCTGAGTTGATCGTGCTGCAAGCTCGCGCCGCCCTTCAGGAATGAGAAGGATCTTCACCTTCATGCCGAAGGTACGACGGCAAGAAGGAAGGTCTCTGTATTCAATAGCGATCCGGGCGTCGAAGTCACGGTTCACATTCGGCATTTGCCGTCTCTTCGACGGAACCCTTCATTCATCTTTAGACCTTCCCGTTGGCTCTCAACGGTGGCGTCTGAAAGACGAAGGTGCGCCCTGAATGAGCTGGACGCATGGTTCCCCTTTCCTCAAAGCTAGACAATGAACACTGTCCTTCTCGGCAATTACCGATTGATGGCTGGACCAGCGCCTAACTTCGATAAATACTCACGACCTTTGACCAGAACCACATACTTCCCACTGACACATCTACTTCTTCCACATCCTTAACTCAGTACCGGATTCTCTGAAGCCCTGTCATTCAGCTATCTGCTCTAACGCACTCCTTCCTCTGACAGCTTTTAACATCTCGGCACTTATTCCCCTCACCCGCACCCCGACCTTCGTACAGCCATGCCGAAGCGCGAGAAGACGCCCGATACGGAGCCTGACTCCAAGTTCCTCGCCATCTACCAGACCTACCCCGCGAATGCGGACATGGAGCTCGAGGACGACCAGATCCGCCTCGCGCGCTGGATCGCGTCCATCATCCCGTCGGACTACCTCGTCGCGATCCACTACAAGCCCAAGGTGCGTGGCGACCAGCGCGCTCGAAGTTCATGCTCACCATAACGCAGGCCCGCGGCATGACCCTCATTGAGATCCTGAACGAGTGCCGGGATATCGGAAAGCTCCTGCTGGGGGAGCACCGCTGGTCGGAGATGCTGCGCGAGCCGACGGAGGATGAGAAGGAGCGGACTTCGAGAATCTACTATTCCATATACTCCACGACGCGCGAGGCGCAGAAGGACGGTGCGTGGTCCATTGTTCATTGTGACGCCACGCTCACATCGCTCGCAGGCTGGAAGCAGATCAGCGTGCTCTCGAGGTGGTTCGACGAACGATGCTTCAGGCCCGATGAGTGCGTCTCGCACCCAGCTTTCACCACGTTCTGCCTGACCTGCACATTCCAGGATCTGCACCCAACCCTACCCGACCCCGTACTATTGCGGATTGCCGCCGGAGGATAAGACGAACAAGCCCATTTGCCGACCGCTGCCTGTCGCCGAGAAGCCGCGTCCTGTCCAGCCTGCACCGCGCATTGGTACTTCGTCAGCTCCTCACCCCTGCGCGCGCTCATTGTTGCCTTAGTCCCGGGCTCCATCCAATACATCGAGCAGAGCAATGCACCTACGAGCAAGAACGCCCGCCGCAAGAAGAAGAAGGGCGCCGCGTCGCAGAAGTCGCTGCCCGTAGGCGCATCTTCAACTTGTGCGTGACACACGTGTACCGCTCTTCCCCCGCATTGACGTGTTCGCGCAGGGGACAAGCCGATTGTGGAGAACAGGCCCAAGGCAGAGCAGATCCGTAACCAGCTCTGGAGCGTTGGGGCGGGTCCCAAGGCGTCTAACATCATCGCCACGGATCCCGACGACCTCGTTGACCGGATGCACGGCATCACTGTCAGCGACAGCGCGGCCCATGCCACGCAGGCTTTGCTACAAGGCGACGACGACGACGACGACCAGGAGCCGGGCTACACCTTCCACGGGTCCTCTTCAATGCCCGACGACGCCGCGTCCCCGGACCAGGATGCGAGCGGCTGGCAGGCCGTGGGCGAGACGCAGATTAAGCGCGTCGTGAAGAATTCCTGCCCAGAGCACGCGCACTGCAGCCCCGGCGTCTGCGAGGTCGCCAAGCAGTACAAGAGGGAGATGCAGCGAAAGCAGGAAGAGGCAGAGCGCGCGGCGGCGAGGAAGGAGCGGGGGCGCCGCCCGCGCGGGGAGGACGGCGGGCATCGCTCGGCGTTCAGCTCGAACGCGACGTCGCCGGTGCGGCACTACGGCTCGAGCGGGGACACCGAAGGGAGCGATAACGGCGGTGAGGGGTCGAGTGCTGTAGACGACCTGTGGAGGCAGCCGAAGGGCCTGGCGAAGCCGGCGCAGAACAACCGCGGTGGCCGTGGACGGGCTCCTGGACGTGGCCGGGGCCAGGGTCGGAGCAATGGTGTCAAGGGCGGCGCGGGCGGGGGCGATGGTGCTGCTCACGGTAGCGCCTGGGCTGACCCTGGCTCCAAGAAAGACTGGGCTGCCCAAGGCCACAAGCCTCGCCGTCATTGATGTGCGCGGGACATCGTCATCCCTCCTAAGAAGCCATAAGATCTGCGGCGCCGATGTCGCTGGCGACCCGGCTCTTTCTGTGTTTTGTTTGTGGACAGCTAGCGCTCATGTGTACTATTGCTATCTCTCGTGCTTGTGTTGAAAGCTCCCTGTAGCACTTTCTTGGCATGGATTCTGATGGAATCCGTATACTACTCTTGCTCTCGTTGTATCGCTTATTTGTTGCCCACTCATGTTGTCCTTTTAATGACTTTACGATATGTATGAATGATTCTTGGTGCTTTGCAGTGGTCTGCAGTGATGTGTGCTTACCCGAACCGCTATTCCCTCAAACTGGTTGTCGACGCGTCGCGGAACCAAACGCGGTCACGCAGCTTCCACGTGACTTGCATGCTCATTCATCCCAAAACGGAAACAACACCTTCTGCCTTCGTCCATTCCGCCCCGGTTGCGTACATGCCGCTCCGAAGTCCACCCTCGAGGCTCAGGGACTTGGAAACGAATCTGATGTCTTCAGGCTGGTTGCTGCGCGCTCAATTTTGGTTGCCGCCACGCTGCCTCCGCCTCGCTCTAGGGAATTCATCAAGAATCCATTTCGGCGCCCTTGTTTCGCTTCGGCGGGCCTATGCGCCGCGGAGGTCTTGTTGCCTTTTGAGGCCGTAAAGGACGCCATTTAGGCCGTATTTGGCCACAAGGGCATGCGAAAATGATAAGAGTCCCCGGCGTTTGGGGGATGATCTGCGTGGTCTGAGTTGTCTCTTTCCGCACTCCCAAGTTGTCTCTTCGCGAAGGTGAGTCTCGCTTGCTTTGCTTCCCTCGTCTGCGAAACTTGGTAGTCTGTGAGCTAACGTATCTGGTTCTCGTCGCGTTGTTGTACTCCGCTGCGCTTACTTCCCCTGCCTATAGCCATCCAGCACTTTCCTCAAGATCAAGATGTCGAACCCTTCTTTGAGCATGTGGCACAAGACCCCGCAGGAGTGGGCGGAGGAGACGCGCGACTTGCAGATCTATACGCGTGGTATGGCGACGTTCCCGCTGTTGAAGACGGAGGCGTACTTGCGGTGCGTCGTGGTGCCCATCTTCCCGGCCGTGCTTGCTGACTAGACCTTTCCAGTACCATCGTCGTGCACTTTTATCTGGACCCGCAGCGGTACAAGCTCGGGCTCGATCCGGACATGGAGGCGCTCTTCGAGCTGGACGACGATCAATGCCTGGATCTGACGAGGATCGCGCAGAGGTGGGGGCTGGAGACGTGTGTGGTGCGTGTATCTGCTGCACATACATGGGGGCGACGCTCATTGGCCTGCGCAGGCCATCGACCCCCGTCGTTGGATCTTCTTCGAGGGCGCTCGGGAGGACAAGCTCAGCGGCTTCGCCGTTCAGACCCTCTTCGACAAGGATGGGGCGATCACCGTCGTCGGTACGATATTTTGCCTTACTACTCCCCCTCCGTTTACTCTCTTACACCTACCCTCAGAGCGCCCGGCATCTCCCCACGCCCTCGCCATCCGCGCCCGTCGCCGCGCCGTCCTCGCTGTCTACAACCCCATCGCCTCCGCCGTCATCGCCATCCTCACCTTCCTCGACGCCCTCACGAACACGCTGTACAGACCCATCGAGTATGCCCTCGCCCCTGTCGGCCGCGCGTACGACAGCTGGCACAAGTCGTACGAGGAGTGGTACGCGGAGGGGTTCGCGCCGGACTCGTGGGAGGAGGAGGGCCTGCATGGGATCATTCGCCTGTGCAAGCGCATCCTGTGGCTCTGCCTGTTTGCGTTCCTGGGATGGGTGGCGTGGCAGCTGCGCCGGGATGCGTATTGCAACCGGACGTACATGTGCGATGCGAAGATATGGTAAAGGGCGCGTCGTCTTGCATTGCTTTCGGACTCCATCTTCAGCTTCGACTTCGCCCTCAGCAACATCGACTTGGACTCCAACAACCAATTGTACTTGTACCGTGTCTTATCACGCTCTCTCAGCTATGCCCTCTCCGTCCCCTCCTCTATGCCCCTCTTCCTTACCTACTATGCCTTTCATTTTATCATCACAGACTTGGGACTTTGCACGGACTACTTCATCCTATGCCTTCCCGTTCTACTATGTACATACCTCTATGCGCTCCTCTTTTCTCTGTACATACTACATATGCACTCCTCTTCTATCTGTACATATGCCCTATGCCATCTATGCCTGCCCTTCTGTCGAATATCGATATTCGACGGTTGAGGCGACCCCAATCGCGGTGTGATGCTGGAGATTCGAAAGCATGACCGGCAGTGCGGGACGGACCAACGATCTCTGATCCGCATCTCTGTTCTGGCCCTCACCAGGTTCATCATTCGTCTTCTTGCGGTGGCTCCCTGGGCCGTCCAGTTATCCTCGAGGTCAATCTCGGACGACGCCGCATCTTGCCCCACCCTGATCCCCAGGCCCACCCCGATCCCCCGGCCCATCCCCGATCCATAGACAATGCAAGCGCATACACCTCCCTCCCCAACGATCGACGTGCTCACCCCTCCTAGGACCGCCCCCTTCGAACTTCCCGACGAGGTCTGCATCCTCCTCACCGACGAGCTCGCCTCCCCGGCCGACTTCTACCTCTACTCGACCGCTTTTCAGAGGTTGAAGGGCGGGCGCCGCGTTCTCGTTGTGTCAGCGGCGGACGATCTGGCGCGGTGGAAGGCTGTTGCGGGGAAATCGGTGCGTGGTGCTCAAACTCGGTTTGAGTGCGAAGGACTGACAAGATTGATAGGGTGTGAATTCTGCGCAGCAGGTAGTGAACAAGGCGTTTGAGTACTATGATGTTTCTGCCGAGCTCGATCGGGTTCTCGAGAGCGTAGATCAGGATGGCGCGCCTCCTCTTCGCGCGCTGTACGACACCATCGTCGACCGCTTAGCGCAACAGGAGGCACCGTCCCTCATCATACTCGACGCGCTGCCGGAGATGCTATGGTTAGGTCTGCCGGAGAAGGACGTGCGACTGTTTTGTAGGGCCCTGCGTGCGCTTTGTCTGAAGGTACGCCGCTTGCTCAGGAGCGGCGCGTAGTCCTAATTCCCGCGACAGAACCACACGGGCCTCCTCATCCGCTTTCACACGACGGCAGACGGCGAACACGACGAGCTGCTCGCCTTCTTGACGCAGCTCTGTCAGTTCCGCGTGGACGTATGCCCGCTCGCGAGTGGGCGGAGTGGGCTGGTCAGCGGGGAGGTGCGTGCTGTAATCTAATCTATCTGCCGTTCATATCTTATATACCATGGTTTCGTCTCCTATGCACTACGCTTTTCTCCCTTATACAACATGACTTCGTCTCCGTCAACGATCTCATTGACAAGCTATTCGATACAGATCGTCCTCCGTCGTGGCGCATCGTGCTTCGTGCAGCATATGAACGTCAAGACTATCCCAAGGAGCAGCGCCCTTCAGTATAGACTATCAGACTACAGTGTCATGTACTTCGAGAAGGGCACGGATAGAGCTGTTTTGTGACTTGCTGCTGACGAGGTCATATGCTCAAGCGTACGCTTGAGAGTTGGCCGAAGATGGAAGTGGAAGCGGTCTAGCCCGTGAGTACTGAGGCGATTATTTTCTTTCATTCGTGATACAGTAAGTGAGTATCCCTTGCTACTGCCTTAACCCCCATTTCCCGAACGCCTATATGTTTCCACGTTCCGAACCTGCCTGACACTCCTCCCATTTGAAGAACTCATATGCCGCCGGGTGCTCGCGCCGGGCTGCAAAGGCACCTAAGCAGCTTGGAGCATGCACGACACGAAGTACATACCTGCGACTGGCCCCCGACGAGTTCCCTCGGCGGACCTCGTCTTATTCCATACAAAAGCCGGAAGCTCCCTGACGAACCGAGCCTTTGCCGCCCTCGCCTCCTCGAAAAACGCCTCCCTCTCCGCCGGGGACATGGCACGCCAGGCGTTGGCCGCCTGATGGAGGGCAAGCCGGCGATCGCTGGCGGAGTTGTGGGTGACGTCGTTGATGAGTGTGGGGGCGATGTCGCTCGTGGTAGGTGAGCTGCTGCTGAGGACCTGCTGGGGGTCGCGCCGGGCCTGTTCTGCGGCCTCTCGTGCTCGCAGTCCCTTGAGGTAGTGCGTGCGGAAGAGTATGAAAGCGTTTTGGGGGCGACGAAGAGTGGCCCTCGAGGGGCGCGCGCCAGGCGCCGTGGACGTCTCTCGGGGCGTCAATGGACTAGACGTGACCGACGTGGGCGGCGGCGACAAGACCGACAGGGGAGGGTCAGATGTGACGCATTCCTTCCGCAAGACGTTGCGCTCTGCGTGGGATCCAATGGTCAGTACGATACAGGACGGGCCAAGACACGGAGAAAGCATACCTGGGTAGCGGACGTTGGGGCGGTTTGCGCCGTGCGTGGCGCCTTCCTCGACGGTGCGAGGGTGACGCTCTTGGGCGAGGAAAGGGACGCTGACAGAGGAAGCAGTGAAATCGAGGCTGAACGCGAAGGTGATGGAATGAGACATAGTGGAAAGCTCAGGAGAGTCGACAGTCGAAGATGGTAGTCGCTTTTGGTGAGAGCGCCGAGTCTGCTGGGGATTGCGGAGTAGCCTATCTGCTTATATACCCCAGAGGATGGGCGCTCATGACGCAGAAGCTCTGCTTCCTCAAAGAGATGCCTAACCCGCGCTCGTGAAAGCGATGCCGCCGCATGTCCATTCTAGAAGCTAAAGCTCGCGTTTGTCAAAGGAAAGTCGTGTGTGCGTTCGTGAAAGAAACATCGTGCGTGCGGTCTCGGGTCTTGATAACATCGTCAAAGACGAGATGGCAGGTGACATGTACTTCCCGAGCCTCATGTTGGGAGGCTCAAAGGGAGCGCAGTGATCAAGAGTGATCAGCGTGCTGATAGCCTCTTGTTTCATCCGGATATGGGTGCGAGGTTGGAAATGCTCAGGAAAAGGCTGACAGAAGGTTTGGAGGCCCGCTCGCGCTCCGGAGATGATCGAATGGCAAGGTACTCCGTCAACCTCGAAAGAGCGAACACTGCGACAACCAGACTCGGCGCGAGTAGCTAGCAGGCCTGAGCATCCAGGATTGATATCTTGCTTGGACTCCCATGACAGGTTTAGGACATAATGCGCACCGCGGTACCGGAAGAAGCCAGATACATGTTGATCGCGAACAAGAATGTCAGAGACAATAGGAAACCCAAATGGGGGAGATAGCAAGCAAGGCCAAGCAATTGCAACGTTCGATATACAGTATTCTATTTTACATCGAAAAATACTATCGGCCAAGAAGGACAAGGAGGAACTATAGCCGATGTAGACAGTTATCCACATTGTAGGTGTATTACATAGGCTGGAAGCATGGGACTGCGGTGGACGTGTGTCCCATCTGCATGATGAACGTCTGGGAAGGGTCCGCCGCCTGGTCGTGATACATCTTTTCCTCCCCAGACATGGGTCGCCATATCTTCCTCGCATCGCGCGAAACCTCAAGTGCGCGTTTGGACGAGGCACTGGTACTATCAGTCGCTTTAGCGCACGGATCGTCGCCCGTGGGGATCTGCGCATCGTCCGCCTCCTTAATGCCTTGCTCGTCCTCGCGCTGGGCTTGCGCTCCGGCATCATAAGCTCGCCGTAAGCTGATTAAGAGCGAGCGGTAATAATGAAAGGCGTTCTGTGGATGAAGTGGGTCCTGCCACGGCCCGCGAGCCCTGCGGGATGCAGTAGCGGTCGGAGGCGCGAGCGATGCAGACGGACTCGACAGGTTCTGCACGGAATCATCCGGGGTAGACGGCACAGGTGAGTCCGACGTGCCAGACGGGTGGTGGCTCGATGTGGATGTGCTCGCGGCTAGACTATCCAACCCATCGAGCGAGGCCTGCGTCAACACACTGGTATTTGATTCTGCAGAAGAGATGTCAATAGTCAGAACGACGTTGGACGAGGATTCATGAGATGTACCCACCTGCGATGCGCATGAGCGCGTCCGCGCAGGACAGCACGTCGTCCTCATCTGCCGCGGAACGAAGCTCAGCCGAAGAGGTAGCGTCACTGATAGACAGCGCGGTGACGTTGTGCTCAAGAGCGGAAATAGTAAGTTGGGACATGGCGAGACGATCTAGGAGAGGATAGGACGAGGCTCGGGGGTCGCTAACTTGGTCGAGTAAGAGGGTAGTTGGCGGTGAAGGCGTGGCGGCCAATGCAGGATCAACTGAGCGCCTTATATACCCTCACGGTGTGGGCACTGATGAAAAAGACGTTCAAGCGTCGAAGGGACGCTCATGCTCGTCAAAGATTAGCCTCATGGCTTTCGCAGAGAATCTAGTCGTCAAAGAGCGTTCGGGCCTGAGTAAATCGTCAAAGGCAAGAAGACATGGCTTATCCTGCGCAAGCCTCGTGCTAAGAGCTCAAAGAGTTGACAATGATCTCATGGGAAAATGGCGCCCATGAGGCCGACGAGGCGCTTTGTAGACTGTCCTGATGAGGGTCAAGTCCAAGGTCAAGTGGTGCCCTCGAAGTGGCGCGTGGCTGCCGCCCGCCACGCGTCGTGTCTTTCCTATTTCGGGGCCCATTGTTCTTCGTTCCCGACCGTCATCTGTTCAGCAATAACATCTCCCTCTCTCTCCAATTCGTTACGCGACTGGGTCAATACCAAGGTGATACCTCGACTATAGTACTCCTGCACACGTCCTCAAATATAGACAACAGTTTCGCGCGACGGCAGATCGTATTCACTCCCGTTCTTCCCGTTCTTTCTCTTGCTGCGAGAGACATGGCTCTCTTCACGAGCAGATAGACCTCTTTGTTGGCTAGAAACTCGAAGGGAATGGAGCATCACAGTCGCTGCTGATTCTGCTCGGCGCGCAGGGCCTTGACGGAGATCGGTTTGGTGCGTAGCGAAGTCTTCGCCCTGCACGCAACAGCTGACCTTGGATAGATAGTTGAGACCTTCTAATACGCTACTCATCGATGAACAGACTGGGAAGGATGCCTTTCGTTTGGCATCCGGGTCCCCGGGACAACTTGCCGAGGCGTCAAGCCCTCCTGTCGCACGCCCAATGGAGCCGTCGCCTGCCTCCAGCAACAAAGCCTCTTATCTCTTTGACGCATACAGGAGAGCCACGGGTGACTCATCGAACAGTCAAACAGTGGGGATGACATTTCGCTCGCATGCGCGCCAGTCGCTCAACGCGTGTACCGGTGAGCCATCCTGCCCTCAAAGTGGTTCTCGACTTGATCTTCTCGGCCAGGCTCAGCTTGCAAGACCCGACCCTTCTTGTCCCATCCCCTTCCCAAGCGCCGTCCGTCATCATGGTCAGGGCGCTTCGGGACAACACTGCGAGGACTACATGGAAGTCGAGGTCTTTCAACCGGTGCGTCCGACCCGTCTTCTCGACCCTTGCTGTCTGCTTACAGTCCTTTATTAGTTTTATGATCGTCTGGTCAGTTCTAACTTTCGCGTTCGACTGGTCTCGCGCTCCACGGACATAACCCTGCATTCGGTTTGGATACATGGCGTGTCCCCACCATCCACCGACGACCTTACGTGCCGCGTTCTTTTCGATCTCGCACTTCTCGGTCAATGTCTGCGAGCGCCATAAGCCGCATGCAAAATTTCGACCTGCGCCATGACTCCCATCGTGTTCACGAACGTCGACTACATTAGCATCGGTTCACCGCAACCGACGCATAGCCCGCGCAACTCACCTTCACCATCCGCCCAGAAGGCCGTCGCTACGAGTACTCGACGAGGATACACAGACCGACCTCATGCTGGCCTACAGAGCCTTCATGCCATGCGTCCTGTACCGTATCTCGGATTGTTGCAATGATATTGTGGTCTCTGATCTTTTTGTGTCGGTGTTTCGTTCGGGAAGAGGTCAATGATGTCGACTTCGAAGTCATCGGAGCCTCATGTACGGGACCCGCAGGCGTATAGGTATGTCACTGCCGACGAAGGTCAGTGCTACACCACCGTACTTCCGGACTCGTTCTCTTAGTCGCATTCGCGCCGGACGGTGGGGACTGTCAACACCGGTAGACTTCCACCAGATGAGGCTGCCCGTAGCTCTTGCGGTTGTCGGCGCGTACTATCCAGAGTCGAGAAACACCGCGAAGGGTGCGTATGGCACGGGGCTCCCGGCGCTTATCGATCCTGGCTATGCGTGCGAGCTGATGTTGTATAGCCCTCCGACCTTCTCAGGATGCTATACAGCTCACGGCTGACCTGCTGTTATCCTCGAGTGAGCGTCCTCGTCCTTCCTTCCGACCGTCATCATCGACACTGAACTACCAGCAGCGATGTCCGGCTCTCCTTCCCCGCCGCCGTCGTCGTCCGCGGGGACCCGCCCTCTGCGCTATCGATTGCTGCCCTCGTGGTTCGCACGCTATCTCTTGCGAAGTCGCGCCTCACCCCCGGCGCCTAGAGCCTGTGCCGCGGCCGCCTTCTCGAGCTCGATGCCCGCCTCCTCGAGCTCAACGACTGGCGTCGATGCCTCTCCGGATGGTGATCCTACGCCTCCTTCGTCACCGTCAATTCCCGCGACCTGTGCTGCTGCAGCTGTGTCGCCGTCGGCCGACGGGCGTCATGGCCTATTCCAGCGGCTCTCGCTTCCGTACATTTTTCGCCGTTTGTCGCGAAACCCTGGCCCTTCGTCGGGCGGCTCGCCCACTGTTTCTGTGCGTCCGACGCCCCCCGCACCAGAGTCGGATATCCTTCGGACGCCGCCAACGTTGGCTGTGGATGACTCGAACCTCGCTCCCGTAGCAGACTCCGTCTCCCGGTCCCTTGTCGCTGATCTTCCGGAGATTGGCACCGCATCAGTAGACGTCGTAGGCACACCTACCAGCGACTTGGATGCGACCGACGATGTCCCGGCCACGCTCAACGACAACCCCGGCGCACTCACCGACGTCGATGACGCGCCAGCTGACGACCCGATGACCGAGATGTGGAACGAGGCGGTGGCGGAATGGCAGCGGAAGACTGACGTTGACCTGACCGCTCCCGATTCTATGCTATTCAGCTCCAAGGACGCGATAGTGAGCTACATCGCGGAGATGGAGGAAGAGGAGGAAGAGTCCAAGCAGGGTCGCTGGCGGAAACTGCACGACCATCTATTGCCGCTGGCACGAATATTCGAAAGGCTATGCGCCCCCATTGGTGAAACTCTGAGCACGACTGTAAGTGTACATGTTGATGGGTGCGGTCAACGTCACGTTTAGCTTGTCCGCGGCAGGCTTTCCCGCCTAGTAAGGTCATCTTCTCGGCAGTGGGCATGATCATCCATGTAAGCTGTTCCGCCATATCTCATTGCTTGCTTTTCTAACCGTAGGCCCAGGTATACATTCGGACGCACGAGGAGCATGAGCAGATCGTTGACGCTTTCGATGAGATCCGCAATCATTTGCAGATCATCGAAGCCGTTGGCGCAAATTCCAGGCAATGCCTACATGGCGCAAACGTCAAGTTGCTTGCGCAGATCCTGAATGTCCTTGGGGTCATTGTGAGATTGAGGCGCAATAATTACGGGGGTACGTTGAGGCTTGCATGTCTAAACGCGTGCTCAAACGTTCGGCCACAGGCCGACTTTTACAAAGACTGATTGATATGCGACCACTGACCGAGGCGTTAGAAGACTTAAGGAGGATCAGTACGCACCACCACGAAGTAGTAGTGATGGCCACATTCGAATCAGTCACTAACATTATGGGCATTGTCGCTGGTAGCTTCATCTTGTCGTGGAAATTTTCTTGCGCTTACAGGATTCAGAGGAGCGGAAGAACACGAGCGAGATGGAATACTGCTTCAAGCATGTGCTGCAGGTTGCGCGCGACATCCAGGGTAGGCCCAGATATTTGCGCATACCGAAGCGCCACATCTTATTTACGCTGCAGACAACAACACCTCGAACCTGGCGATCCTGAGAAGCATGGAACATATGTTCCTCTGTCAGGTGGAAACTTTGAGAGGACCTTTCAGTACGTCAACATGTTCAGGCTTTTTACGACTTTGCATTCACGATTCATGAGTAGTCTCTGCAGAAATGGAGAGAAATAATGCATGGCTCGGCTTTCAGGATCCATCGCCCAGAATGAGCAAATTGCTCAATGATCGCGCGGCGAGTACCGGGCTGTGGCTCTTCGAGAGCGAAGTCTTTGCGGCGTTCAAGGAGAGAAGGATCCAGGTACTTATGCTCTACGGGAGTGGTGCGTTTCACCCATGCTCGCCGCCACCCTATATCACTCATTCATCAATAGCTGGTTGCGGTAAAAGTACCATAATGTGGGTTGTAATTTATTCAGGGAATTATCTGTCTGATGATCTTATCTACCAGCGCCGCCGCGGTTCGAGAGCTGAAGGCCTATTGCGCATCTCGTGGCCCCAACTTCGTTACCCTCATCCACTTCTTTGATGCGACCGACAATGCGCGACCGAGAGACCTAACGGCCCTGCTCTCGTCGATTCTCTGTCAACTCTCTATCAACAGCCCATCTTGCATGAAGATTCTCTCTGAAGCACGCGCGGTTTCGAGGACGAGCAGCTATTTCACGCACGAAGATATGCTGAAATGTTGGCGAACCATGCTCGCGAGCGGATTGCATGTCTTTCTTGTCGTCGACGCGCTGGATGAGGCTCTGGACGAGAAGGTTATCGCTGTTCTCGAAACTCTTCGCTTGCTTCCGAGAGTCTCCATCCTCTTCTCGAATCGTATTTGCGTCAGTAAAGGGGTCCTCTACGACCACTGCATTCAGATAGATCAGGAACAATCCAACACGGATATCTGCACTGCCCTTGACATCGCATTCTCCGAGGACGGACCATTATCAGAAATTCCGGAGCCTGACACGATGCGACGGGAGTTGGCGTTGAAAGCGGGGAAAAAGTTCGTTGTTGACATGTTGTTCCATGTTTTCGAACTCACTGTATGTTTAGCATGCGATGGACCGTGCTCGTCATCAACCAGCTTCGGAGTGTCGTACATCTTCCACACAAAGTCTGGGCATTATTTCACAGACTCCCTCCTTCTTTGGAAAAGCTGTACGCGCGATGTCTCGCCGATGTACATGCTGATGATCGCGAGGAAGTCCGTCGCTTGCTCATATGGATCCTTCACTGGGATAAACCACCGTCTTTCCGAGTAACAGTCGACTTGCTCTCGATCCTGCTAGCCTTTGACTATAGTGGTCGCATGCCGGTATACATACCTTGTTGGACACCCACAACAACGGAGGCCGTCTATCGTCTCGTTGACTCTATGTTCATCTCGATCTCGGGGTATGACATCCATATCGCTCATGCCTCTGTTCGGGACTTCCTCGTCTCTCTGCCCGAATCTTCACCATTCCATGTCTGCAGTGTCGATGCCTACTGTCTCATGGTTCGCACGAGCCTTGCCTACTTCATAGCTAGCACGAAGGACGGCTCACAGATGCTCGATGACTGGAACATCGAATTAGCTGGGCTGTGGGTGCAGTGCATAGCACGGCATGGGGACAACACTCTCTACTCCGCCGTAGAGCAGGATCTCCATTATGCTCTATCTAAGGTATGGCAGATGCCTAGCGCACAGCCTGTGCTCTATGACGCGCTGCGTTATGGGATCAGGGCCCGCCACATGAGACTAGTCCGAAAGCTTTTGGAGGGCGGGGGTGCGACCAACTACTTCGGAGTCAATGGTGGCGAGCTATCACGATACCTCCACCCTGTGGGCGCAAGCAGACATGATGCTGGTATCCTTCGCTTGCTTCTCAGCTATGGCGCGCATATCGGTACAATAATTCCAAGCCGTCGTCGCCCATGGATGGATGCAAGGATTCCGCTCATCATGATCAAATATGGACATCTCGACATTGTTAGGATGCTTCTTGAGAATGGCACCGATGTCAATGTCCGGGATGAACGTGGTAGTACGCTGCTACTCATGGCTGCTTTCTATAATCGGCCAGACATCACCCAATTGCTGCTCGACCATGAGGCATGCATTGATGACCAGGATAATCAGCAGACGACGGCTCTGCACTGGGCAGTCATACGCAACAGCCTCAGCAGTGCCAATCTGCTCATCGAACGGGGTGCCCTCATCGATACTCCCGACCAGAACGGCCACACGCCCCTCCATCTGGCTGTGATCCGCAATGATCCCCATATGATCAATTGCCTCGTACATCGAGGGGCATCTCTCGAGGCGAGAAACGAGGACGGATGGACGCCATTGTTTCTTGCGGTTATATACAGCAGGGAGCGTGCTGTGGCGATGCTGCTGACTACGGGAGCCGACCCAAAGACACGCGCAAATGATGGGGTGACACTGTTGGGTGCGGTTGGCAGAAGTCTCTCCGAGAGACTGAAACGAGGAAGGGAGATCGCGGGGGAGGTTGAAAGGGACAGTCGCATTCGGATCTCGCTTGTACGAGCAGGCTCGACAGAGGGAACTGGAAGAAATCCGTCGGGCGGTGCGTTATTCGGCCGGAAATGCAGCGATAGATGACTCACGCGTCTGTAGATGCATGGCTTTCGCGTTCCCTACCGAATGCACTATGCCCAGGCTTCTGATAATTTGGTAGAGTCAACATATGGTCCGCGTGAGAAGCCTGTCACTCGCCTTGTTTACAGCCAGTTCGCCATCGCATTCTCGATCTTCTCGACCTGCGCATCCATCGTATTCCCCGGGAAGAAAGGAAAACGTAGAAGGAGAGAAAGATATGCGAAAGGGGTCCAAAATTCATATACAAGCGCCGTTTTACAGTTGTCATCAGCAAGGGGACCTGAAGAATAGATATGTAAACTTTGGCGGTATATACCAGTGTGTCACTGGGTAATCGGGCTCTTATCGAGAACGGCCCGTGGGTTTTCTGCATCATCGGCGGACGAGGAGTGCGTCACGATCCAGCTGTGACAGGTACACCGTCAGAACGACGAAGGTGAAAACTGCGTCGCGCAAGCGCAGGCCAGACCGGAAAGTCAGAATGCAAACCAGATGTATGGTCATGGTGAACGGGGGATGAATCGCACCGAGGGAGGGAACGAAGTCGTGGAGGAGAGCAAGTATGGTCGCAGCAGCAGGGTGGCAGTCTGACACACAACTGGAAGTTGACGGGCGACGGTAGACTCGGGCGACCGCAGACATCGCCAGGTCGATAGGCGTCAACGAAAGGATCCAACAAACCATCCCGGGTCCGACAGCAACACATCTGACAGTTGCCGATGAGCAGCGAGTTCCATAATTGGGAGTGCATCTGCTATACCTAACGAGTGAGACGCGGGATCGTAAGCGCTCTCATGGTTGCCACTAAGCCTGCATCCTCTAGTCCCCTCCACCTTCCATCTTCTCATTCTCCCGGACATCATGCTTCCCGCATCCCCTGCCGTCTCGTTAGCGCATCTGTCATTCCATTGATGCAAGACACCTACTCATGGAGCGCTCGCGCTCGAGTTCACGCGTACCAGCGCAGCTGATCACACTGATGAGACCGACACGACTATGAAATTATTATTCGTGCATTGCCGCAGCGCCCCATCCCATCCTCCTTCTGTTCCTTCCCGTCCGTTCGGGGTCCAGAGGCGTCCTCAACGCGCGTCTGCTCCACCGACACTATCAATCGTGCTCCCTTGGGCGAAAACCTCGAAAAATCAGAAGAACAGCCCACCGTCCTCTGGAGGGTGCGTTGTGAATCAGATCCATGAGGCAGGGCGTGCTTTGGTTTCGAGATACTCACTCCGCCTTCGTCCTGTCGTGACCCATGCATAACCGCGTCCAAAATTCCGACTCCTCGATGCGGCTTTCCACGCTCGACGAGGAGCGGTGCGGTCGGCGAAAAGTAGCGGGTCATCCGCGCTATCGAGGCCCGCGAATGTCAATGGTGCTTCTCCATCCGGACGTAGGCAGCCGTGCACAGGGTCCCTCTTCTCTTTGCCCTACGGGCTATACACGTGTCGAGGTAGCGCCCGCGCGCATCGGGCTGGGGGAAGAACGAGGCGCTGGGACATCGCGCTAGCGCCCGAGCGCATCGATCCGGCATCCCAGCACACCGAGCGGGCGTCCCACAGACCGAGCAAGCGGCCAGAGCACCGAGCAGGACGTTACGCGCAGCAAGCACGTCCATGTGCCGGCTGCCGAGTGCATCAAGCCGGTCACCGATAGCAAGCTGGGCACAGAGCTGGCCGCAGAGCGCCCGACTCGTTAAATTCTTCAGAGACTTTAGACGTGCGACGCGCGTCCTTTCGGCGCAGCGAGCGCGTCTCTGGCCCGACGCTTAGACAAGGCTGTCCGCCGTTCGCCGATCACGGCCGCCTTCGTAACGCGTTCCTCGTCGTTCTGCGCCGTGGTTGGAGGAATGCGTTGAAAAGGGGGGAGCTGGGGGGCGATGAGGACGGACATGCGACGAGCGCGGCGTGTGGGTAGCGATAGGTTGCTTGCGAGGAAGTACGCCGCGCATCGCAAGGGGTAGTCAACCTCGACTAGTGCGACGATAGGAACATCGACCGCCCCGAGGACGTCGGACTCGTGCGGAGCGCACCAGCCGTCATCGTTCTCTGGGTCGAGAGGGGATCGAGACGCGCGGCGCGCGACGGGCGCTGAGAGGAGGCGCCGAGCGATCGCAGTGTAACAAGGACGCGCAGGAGACGTATGGGTCACGGCCGACGCGCTCATTGACAGCGCGTGGCCTGCGCACGACCGCTCCGGATCGCTGTGCGCGTCAGTCTTGGGGACGCGGGTCGGAATCGTTGTGAGCCTTTTGTGCAGGACCGCTTGATTCGGGCTGGCGGAAGAAGTGATACAGAGGGCTTGAGGATGGGCGGTCCCGAGGACAGAGCGATACCTGCCGAGCAGGCTCATCTTGCGGTGCGACCTGCGCTCAAGTGAGCGATAGTTCGAAGCACCAGTGCATACTTCACGTACTTCATTTTCAAGTCATACTGTTCGCTCTTGGACGCGCGAACTTCTGCAACGCGCACTCATCCGAACAGCCCGTTAGAGCAAGATGCCGGATATGGCCAGACCATGTGTGAGGGAGCCGGGGCCCCAGATGCTTGGCGAGGACTCGCAGCTCACGAGGGAGGTGATTGCCCTCGGTCATCTTCGTCTGCTTCCCGATGATCTGCATTCCTTGTAAGCTCTTGACCCCTTCCGGAAATGAGGGCAGCACGCACTCAGTCAGAGCATAGCACACTCCATCTTGCTGAGCATGCTTAGCTAGGAACTTCAAGCTCCAGCGTGTCGCTTCAGAAGACTATGAGTACAGCTGCTCTGTTGGTATAGGACGACCCAAGCCGATGGCGGTGTAATTAACCAAGTCATTCGAGAGAAGCGAGGCTGAGACTGGTACAAGACAATGGGTACGAGGGAAGGGCCTGAGAGATACGTAGAGGACGGACGTCGGGAGAGGGGAACAGCCAGTGACCGTGACAGTGGACCGATCTGTCACGTTCCTGTTTGGGAATTTCCCATTGTTCCTGTTCCTTCTTGTTCTCGACCGTCATGCACTTGTGTTGTAATCCTCTCCACCATCGCCACCCTTTGATACAAACAATATCGAGGAGACTACCGGCTCTCTTTATACTGTTGTCCATTTTTTCTGTGTGTTCTTCTATTCCGCACAATTGTCGACACGAGACGGCAAGACTGCAGCTGCAACCTGAGCGAACGAAGACATTGAAAGCCTTGCGCGACCATGTGGTGCGAAGAATGAGCTGGCTGCTTTGAGGGGGACGCATGGTCGCTAACACTGCGGTTACACCTATGCTCTGGCGATCGCTATGGTGCGTCGGTGCATCTCCCACCGTGCAGTTACTGACCGCTTGATAGTCAATGTATTTTGAGTCAAGGTCGGGGCAGGAGAGAACTCGACTGCGAGTTACTTTCTTTATGAGTATCTGCAGGGGGAGAATCGCGCTAGCCTGCCCTACCCGAACCGCTTCAGCGACAGGCGACAAGCGACCGACACGAGGGCCGGCACCCCGCTACGTTCGCGACGAGTGCATGTGAGAGATCGGTCAATCGACTATTAGGGAGGATCTGGAACGGGGGAGAGTGTGCGGACCAACGAGAGCTTAAGAACATGGCTAGCTTCCACCTCCACGCGAATTGGGTGAGCTTTCATTAACTCTCAGTGACCCTTCGATCAAACAATGCAAAGGCTCTGCATACGTTCCCCGAAACTTCATTGGACGGGCAAGCTTAACGACCGATGCGCGATGCAATAGCGCCTCAGGAAGAAGATGCCCGCGAAAGTCACTCGGCGCGCAATTCGGTAAGCCTAAGCCCGTCTTCCTCGCGCCCTCCGTCTTCTGACGATGATTCTATTAGGCGCTTACGTTCCTTCACTATCTCAAACGCCTTCAAGGCCCAACGTTCGTTCGGCGGGTGAGGATTCAACTTCGGTACGGTTTCAGGGCGTCCATCTTTGAAGTCCATTACGCACCTCCTCCAGCGCTACCTAGGCCGCGCTCGCGCATCCCTGAGTTGGAGAAGGACCCCCTCGACCGACATGCAAAGTTACAGCCCGCCAGACAATCTTCCTAGACCTCGGCAACAACGTGAACGCCGGGATCATCCCCCGGATACGCCGTCAATGCACGCGAGCACGACACTCGACCCCCAAGCGTATACCTCGATACGAGGGTAGCTCTGATGGCGTTGCGTGCTGGTCAGCGCGCCGGTGACGCCTCTCAGGCGCCGACCAGTACCACCGCCCAGTGACTTGCGTATAACGAGAACACCAGCGATTCTTTCCTATATCCATTGCATGTTATATCCCGTCCTCTCGCGAGCCTGCATGCCCAGTCCATCATTGCCAGGATGCACACACCCCTCGAGGCTGGCCGTAATTGCGACTGACGCGGCTGATGGGCGGCTCGGCACTAAGTACGCCATCCCCGCCTCTCTTAATCCTTGTATATTTTGATGGTCGTCCTGCAGGACTAGAATATCTCTATACACCCTAACCGCTCGCAAGGCTCGTATGCAAGTCTGGACGATTTTTCAACGTCGTCTTCGTCGAACCCGACGTGTCTTCAAGTTCATCATACGCGTCGTGGGGAGCTCCTTTGCCCGCGGTCGGACATGCCTAGGCTCGAGGAGGATACAGTCGAACTTCCTGCGAAAGCGTAACCTTGGCGAATAGCGCTGTCGTCCTCGGCAACTTCGACAACGGCGGCATTGATTCATTGGTACGTGCTGAATATTCTCAAGGATCCAATAACTGACTCTATCATATCAGGTCAACATGCTAGAGGTATATAGAGGTATCGATCACTCGCCCGCGTGCAGGCGACGGTCATCATGCACCAACGGTGTCGGCGCCCTCGCGCCCGTTGCGACATGCGCATCTGCCGGGCTCGTCGAAAGTCAAGGGCACACATGCCTCAGCCCTCATTCGCGCGTTCTCTATAGCACTACGGTACTGCAACGCCGTGCGTGTATGTTGTACCTCTTCTCCATTATCATAGAATGATGATTGGATCCTTGTTTTCAGCACGTCGCTCTGCTCCAGGCGAGAAGGCCGTAGACGGCGGCTTCTGGTAATGACCTCTTCCCGGTCTCATCTTGATATCTACAGATACGATCAGCCACGAGCACAGCTAGGGGCTGATCCATGGACCACCCTTGGGCTGCGCTCAGCTGGATACGAGTGGGGAGAGGTACCATCGACACGTCGTCGCATCGAGACCGCGAGTTGCATAGCTCTTGCGGTGCTTAGCGTCTGTCGAGGCTTGAGAGTGCACAGCGTAGGGTTCCTTCCGTCGGCGCTTATCGATGGGTGCTATGCGTGCGAGTTGATGTTCCATCGCCCTCGTCCTGCTCGCGAAGCTGTACAGTCACGCGGGTGACGTGCTGTTGTATACCAGGTGGGCGGTCCGCCTCTTCCTTCCGACCCTCATCGTCAACACTGAACGTGGACCCTGCAGCCGCAATGCCTGATTCCTCGATCTCGCCGTCATCGTCCGCCGGGCGCCGTCCTCTGCGCGATCGGCTACTGCCATCGTGGCTCGTCAGCTACTTCTCGCGAGGCCGTGCTTCATCATCGGCGCCTATCGCAAGCGCTGTGATCGCGTCCTCGGTGACAGCGCCTGGCGACGACGCCGACCCTCCAGTTGGTCCTCGCCTTCATTCCCATTCATCATCGTCCACCGCGGCGGCCTCTCCTTCTGCCTCGCCGTCGCCGTCGCCGGCCGAACCACCCAGTTTGCGCCATCGACTATCGCTTTCGTCCCTGATGAGCCGTCTGTCGCGGGCTTTCGCTTCTTCGGGCAGAGGGTCTCCTCCGGCCCCCGTGTCCTCGCCGTCTCCCGAGCATGCCTCGGACGCGCTTCATATATCGCCGTCGCCCTCGGCAGATGGTACGAACGATACGGGTCCCGAGCCTCTTGCCGGCGTACTCTCACCGCCGCGCGCCATCGAGGCGTCCGAGACGACTACGTCCGTCGCTGGCTTCTCAACGTCAGACGCAATCACCAGCGTCTCAATCGCTTCCATCGACGTCCCAGCCGCGGCCAGCGACGACTCGATGACACAGATGTGGTCTCAGGCAGTGGCGCAATGGCAGAGGAAGATGGGCGTCGACTTGGCCTCTTCGGAAGCTATGCTGTTCAGTTCCAAGGACGCCGTGATAGGCTACATTGCGAGAATGGAGGAGGAAGAGCAGGAAGCGTTCGCGAATGGCCGATGGAAACGCGTCCGCAACAGCTTCATCCCGTTAGCCTGCATCTTCGAGAAGCTCTGCGTTCCTATCTGTGACACCCTCTGTTCGACGGCGAGTGGTCTACCCTCGGATTATACGCCTAATATTGACACACTTGATAACAGGCCTTTCCTCCGAGCCAGATCTTATTCTCAACCTTGGGGATGATCGTCAGCGTGAGTGCCTCTATCACTCATCTCCTTCTGTCGCTCCTGATCGCGGACCCAGGCATCTGTAAAGACCCTCGAGGAACACGACCAGATTGCGAGCGCATTCGACGAGATCAGGACACAATTGCAAGTAGTCGAAGCTGTCTCTATGCAAGCCGAAGACTTGCTCCGCGACGCGTCTATCCGACTGTTAATTCAGTCGATCACAGTTCTTCAGGTCATTGTGAAGATGAAGCGTTCAGGCCGCCTCCGTGAGCGCTACTGTATTCATCTGTCCGGCGTAACCACAACGGCGCTCTCTAGGTTTATGGCTGAAGAGTCTCATCGACATGCGGCCTCTGTCTGAAGCATTGCAAGACCTCGGTCGCCTTGCTAATCGGCACCATGAAGTGATAGCAGGAGTCACATACGAAAAGGTGACGCAAATGATGTCAAGCCTTGCTGGTAGGTCTTTTCCTCGCGTGAGTCCTTCCTGCTCACTGTCTTACAGACGAAAGAGTGTCTCAAAATTGGGTGAACCAGAGTATCCTGGACTTATTGCAACTCGTGCGTCGCATTCAAGGTGCGTAAAGATCCCATGCTTGTTCAGTCAGGCTGACTCGTAAGTCAGAGAACGCACTTTCGACGAAGGAAGACATTCTTGCACACCGTGCCGTTCTACGCCGCCTCGAGCTTTCGCTCTACCTGCAGACGAACGACCTGAAGCAAATAAAGAGTCGGTCGCTTAGTCGCTCACTGCGACGTCCATACTGACTTGCCTCAGCATCTGTCGAGCTCGACAAGATCGGGCAGTGGCTCGGGTATTCGAACTGCTCGTCCAAACTCAGCAAGCTCCTGGATGACCGTGCAGAGGGTACCGGCTCATGGTTCCTCGATGGTGACGTTTTCGCCGCATTCAGAGAAGGGAGTATCAGATCCGTACTGCTTAACGGAAAGGGTGAGTCTCGCTCTGTACTTTACGCACTGGCGCTCATCGGCCGCTAGCTGGCTGTGGTAAAAGTACGATGATGTATGTTTATTTTCACGATCCGCTTTTCACCAATAACGTCTGGTTCCAGCGCCGCTGCTGCTCAAGTCCTGCAGGCGCGCTGCGTAGCGCTTACTCCTCAGCCCCTCGTGCTCGTCCATCTCTTCGACACTACCGACGGCTCCCATGTGCGCGATTTACGCACCCTCCTTTCCGCCCTAGTATATCAAGTGGCACTAAAATGTCCTCAATCTGCTCTTACCATATTCGAGGCCCGCAAGAGGGCCATCGAGAATGGATTCGCAACGAAGACCGACAAGGAACGCTTGCTCATGAGCTTACTTCGTGCTGTTTCATCCCGGGTTTTTATCGTCATTGATGCATTGGATGAGGCCGAGCAGACCGATGTCCTTCCTTTTCTACACCGTCTGAAGGGGATATCTACCGTCTCACTACTCGCCTCTCGTCGCACACCAGTGAATGTAGCTCATTTGTTCGACATCATGGTTGCTGTCGGTGACAATGACACGGATAGCGATATCGGAGCAGTACTCGACATATCATTATCCTCTGGTGGTGTGCTGGAAAGCATCAGAGACCGCGACGGAGTGAGACAGGCGCTGCTAGCGGGGGCAGAGGGAAAGTCAGTCGGTTCATTTCCTGCCGTGGCAGATTAGTACTCACACAAGCGCGGCGCAGTTTTCGCTGGACGACGTTGGTCATCCAGGAGCTCAGGAGTATCGCAGGATTACCGGGCAAGGTTCGCCAGCGCTTGAAAGTCCTTCCCGAATCGCTGGAAGTCCTTTACAAAGGATGCCTGGATGCGATCGATCCTGCGGATCGAGCTGATGTGCGACGCTTACTTCTATGGCTCGTCCGCACGGTGCAACCTATGTCATTGGACGACTTTGCAAATCTCATGTCTTTTGACTATACCGATGATAAGCCGGTCTACGAGGCGTCTCTACGGCCCGTACCCGAGTCTGTGATCAGCATGGTCGGGTCGATGCTCGTATCCGTCAATGGAAGGATTGTCCAGCTGGCTCATGCCTCAGTTCGCGACTACATCCTCAGTCTCCCTTCAAACTCGCCATTCTTTGTCCATGATGAAGATGCTTACGCTCTAATGGCTCGTACATGCCTTGCATACCTTGCTGGAACTGACGACCCGGCACATTCCTGGAATGTTAACTCGCATTTGACCTGGTCCTGGGTCGAATACATTAGCAAGGCAGGTAGTGGGGTCTATGACAAGCTAGAAGAGGAGATGACAGCGGCCCTTGTAATTCTGGCTACAAAATCCGACAGCACAATTGTACTCGACAACTCGCTCTGGTCTGCTATAGACGTAGGTCACCAGCAACTTGTTGCTGTGCTGATAGACAAGGGAGCGGAAATCGAGGCTGGAACTACGAAAGGCAAATGGAAAGCTCTTCATCACGCAGTGAAACATGGCAACCTTGCCATCACCGTCCTACTCCTCAGGCGGGGTGCCTCCATCGCGGCGAGGTCGGTTCAGCAAGTCACACCGCTGGTCTTGGCAGCTCTAAGCGGTCACGAAGCCATTGTTTCTCTGCTCCTCGACAATGGGGCGCATATTGAGGAATGTACTGAAGAAGGCTGGACCTCGCTTCACTATGCAGCGTATCATGGACATCTCAGCATTGCCCGCCTACTACTGGAGCGAGGTGCTGCTATCGCTGCACGAACGATACACCAGTTCACGCCGCTGATACTAGCCAATCAAAGTTCCGAGGAAATGGTTCGCCTTCTCCTTGATAAGGGGGCCCATGTTGGGGAGTGTCAGAAGGCTGGCTGGACCACTCTTCACTATGCTGCCAGCGACGGACACTTCGGAATTGGCACCCTGCTACTCGAGCGAGGCGCCTCGGTTGTCGCACGAAACAATCAGCAGGACACGCCACTGACAATAGCCGCTCGATGCGGGAAAGAGGACATCGTTCGCCTGCTTCTCGAAGGGGGGGCGTGCGTCAATGCTTGTAACGTTGATGGCTGGACTTCCCTGCACTGGATCGCTAAAGAAGGGCATCTCGATATTGCCCGCTCGCTCCTTGCGCGAGGTGCCTGTGTAGACTCGCGAGACAATCAGCAAAACACGCCACTGACAGTAGCGGTAGAGCACGGTCGGGAGGATATTGCTCGCTTGCTTCTCGACCAGAGCGCGCCTGTCGGGGCCTGTAACAACGCTGGCTGGACTGCCCTGCACTTTGCGTCCAGAGAGGGATATCTAGGCATTGCTCGCCTGCTCCTCGAGCGCGGCGCATCCGTCAGCGCGCGAACCAAGCAGCAGGCCACGCCGCTCACGGTAGCAGCCAGTCACGGGCGAGAAGACGTCATTCGCCTGCTTCTTGACAAGGGAGCGCATACCGAGGAGTACAGCTGGACAGGTTGGACTTCACTTCACCTCGCAGCTAGAGATGGATCTCTCCGTATCGCCACCCTGCTCCTCGAGCGAGGCGCCTCCATGGCCCTGCGAACTAGTCAGCAGGACACCCCGCTGACAATAGCGGCTTACAACGGTCGAGAGGATATCGTTCGCCTGCTCCTCGAAAGGGGGGCATGCGTAGAGGATTGTAACGGTGATGGCTGGGCATCCCTGCACTGGGAGGCTAGAGAAGGACATCTCGATACTGTCAACCTACTCCTCGCGTGTGGTGCCTCCATCTCCGCGCGTACCAAGCATGATGGCACACCGCTAACGATAGCGGCCCGCAACGGACAGGAAGCCGTCGTTCGTCTGCTCCTCGACAAGGGAGCGCATACCGAGGAGTCCGACTGGAAAGATTGGACTTCCCTGCACTGGGCAGCTGCAGGGGGACACCTAGGTACCGCTCGTCTGCTCCTCGCGCGAGGCGCCTCCGTCGTTGCGCGAAGCAATCAGCAGGTCACGCCGCTGATGGTAGCTGCCTATCATGGTCGGGAGAACGTCGTCAATCTGCTACTCAAGAAGGGGGCACAAATAGAGGAATGCTATGATGAAGACTGGACTTCACTTCACCTCGTAGCTCAGCAAGGACATCTCAGCATCGCTCGGCTGCTCCTCGAGAACAGCGCCTCCATCACCGCGCGAACCAATCGACACGCCACGCCGTTGATAGTAGCGGCCGACAACGGTCGAGAGGACACTGTTCGCCTGCTCCTCGATGCGGGAGCGGATATTGGGGAGTCTGATGGCTGGAGTCTGACTTCCCTCCACTTAGCAGCTGCAGAGGGACACCTAGGTACCGCTCGTCTGCTCCTCGAACGAGGTGCCCACGTCTCTGCGCGAGCTAAGGCAGAGAGCACACCGCTAACAACAGCAGCCAGTCGCGGTCGAGAGGATGTCGTCCGTCTGCTTCTTGACAAGGGCGCCCAGGTTGAGGAGTGTGAAGAGATGGGCTGGACTTCCCTTCACCTCGCAGCTTTCAGGAGTCATCTTGGCATCGCTCACCTGCTCCTCATGCGAGGTGCCTGTGTTGACGCGCGAAATGATGAGCAGAGCACGCCGCTGATGGTAGCGGCAGAGTACGGTCGAGAGGACATTGCTCGCTTGCTCCTCGACAAGGGCGCGCGTGTTGAGGATCCTAACAAAGCCGGCTGGACCGCTCTGCACTTGGCGACTAAAGCAGGACATCTCGGTACTGCCCGCTTGCTCCTGGAGTACGGCGCATCCGTCAGCGCGCGAAGCAACGTGCAAGACACGCCGCTGACGGTAGCGGCACAGTACGGATGGGAGAACATCGCTCGTCTGCTCCTCGACGAGGGCGCGCACATCGAGGAGAGTGAGGAGAACAATTATACTTCCCTTCATTTCGCCGCCAGAGAGGGACACCTCGGCGTCGTCACCTTGCTTCTTGCGCGGGGCATCGCCATCTCCGCTCGAACCAAAGGGAGGTATACACCACTGACATTAGCGGTCTACAGCGGTCGAGAGGACATTACTCGCCTGCTCTTGGACCAGGGAGCGGATATCGAGGAGTCTGAAGAGCATAGCTGGACGTCCCTCCACATTGCAGCTCAGCAGGGTTTTCTCGGCGTCGTTAACCTACTCCTCGAACGAGGCGCCTCCATTTCCGCGCGAACCAATGACCATTTGACACCGCTGATGATTTCAGCTGACAATGGTCGAGAGGACGTCGTATCCGTTCTCCTCGACAGGGGGGCGCACATTGAAGATTCTAGCGCGACTGGCTGGACTGGCTGGACTGCACTGCACTTTGCGGCCGAAAAGGGATATCTGGGCGTCGCTCGCCTGCTCCTCGAGCGCGGCGCATCCGTCAGCGCGCGGACCTGGGAGAAGGACACGCCACTGATGATAGCTGCCCGTACGGGTCGAGAGGACGTCGTTCGCCTGCTTTTGGATCGGGGAGCGGATACAGCGGCATGTGATGAGGCAGGCTGGACTTCCCTCCACTGTGCAGCTCGTCAAGGATTCCTCGGCGTCACCACCGTTCTCCTCGAGCGAGGCGCCCCCGTCTCGGTGCGGACCAAGTATCACATCACGCCGCTGATGATGTTCGCTGGCACAGGTCGAGAGGACGCCGTCACCGTTTTCCTCGACAGAGGGGCACACATCGAAGAATCCGACAACGGGGGCCAAAATTCCCTGAACTGGGCGGCGTGGTTTGGGCAACTCGGTACTGCTCGCGTACTCCTTGAGCGAGGCGCCAATATCCATACCTTTGACATCGTAGGACAGGGCCCTCTGCATTGTGTCGCGCAGCAGGGTCACGTCGAGCTCCTCAAGTTTTTCGTCCAGAAAGGCGCCGCACTCGAAGTCCGTGACAAGAAAGGGCAGACTCCGCTATATATCGCCGTTAGATACAGCCAAGAAAGCGCTACAGAGCTTCTGCTGAGCTTAGGCGGCGACCCGCGAACACGCGCAGATGACGGGACGACTCTTTGGGACGCTGTTGGCCAAGGGCCACCATTGTCGGAAGACGCCGAGCGAGATGCGCGCATCCGCGAGCTGCTTATGCAAGCGGGGTACACGGAGGAGACGGAAAGCACACGGCTGGGGGATGGGTCACTGCCAAAGGAGGTCGGAGAGTGAGGCGCGAGTTGGTGAGGTGAGTCGTTGAACAGCTTGTTACATGTGGCGGGGTGTTGACCGATTACAAGGATTGCGGGCTGACGGCGATGATCATGTGTAGAAGACATGTCTGTCGAAGGAAGGAACCCGCAAGGGGGAGGGCTTGAGGGGGTACGGTGGTGGACTGGGTTTGGATTGTTGCTTCGCATGTCATGCTAGGAGAAGCATTGTCAATTCCTTTTGTCTCCGCAGGAGCAAATTGTTTATTTCGTCGTACGACTGGATCATATACTGTGGATACTCGTCAGGGCCTACAACTACGAACGATGCCTGAAACATACCCATATATCGCATTCACCCCAGATTTGCAATCGCGCGTTCAATCCCAGGTCTCCTCGACCCTCAGCACATACGTCGTCCCCGCCCCACCCATCTCCCCTCCCAGCTCCTTCACCGCACCGACGTGCATACGAAGTAGATCTCCTTCGAGAAGCGGGTTACTTTCCTTCTCGCGCACCTCCTACCCCTCAGCTCGCGTTCTCTAGACGGTAAACCTGCGCAGTTTTCCGACTTCATTTCGCTCTCGCGCCGTCTTGAAAAGCCTCCTCTTCGCTGACTCTCCACCACTCCCCCCTCCCCCCACTTCTCCGCCTCACCCCGTCCCTCATTATCGTGTCCTTCACGTCGCTGCTCTCCACGCCCCATTCCTTCCCCATCCCCCATCCACACCGTTCCTTCTCCCCCTCACAACCCGTTCCCTCCCCCGCCACCCCGCTTCGCGCAACGCGAAGGGCGCACCCCATCTTCCTCCTTCTCAAGATCTCTGGCTACTCCATCTCCACGTCCCCTCCGCCCACCCCCACACCCCCTTCAACGATCTCCATACACCCTTCATTCATCCACATATCCCCCCCCCCATCCTCAAGACGAAGCCGGAGAAGCGCTCTCCTACCCATTTGCGCGCCGCGGCCCGCTCTTGTCCTCTTCGCCTACCGGTTCTCAGGATACACATACGCCCTTTCGTCTTCTTTCAGCCTCCTTCCTTCCCCAATCCCATGTCGCCTCCCCTCCGCCCACGCAGCGCCCGACGTCTTCTCCTGCTCCACCTCCTTCCCTCGACACTTAGCGTCGGACGATCTCATCCACTAAAGGACCGCGCCCACATCCCGGGAAGTTTTTGCGTATCCCAGTCAAGGGCGACCTTGCGGCACGGAGGAGGGGGATAAGATTGAGGGAAGGTGCGAGGGAAGGATATGGGAAAGAGAAGTGGCGGAGGGCGAATGAAGAGGAAGGGAGGGGGTCGGAAGAGGAGAGACGAGAGCAAAGGGAGGGAAGGGATGAGAGGAAGGGAGGGGAGAGGGGGAGGTGGCGCGTAGGGGATGGGATAGGGGGGAAACACGGGAAGGGTCATGGGAGAGAACGCAACACACGTCCATTATCACCCGTCGTGCGTGCGTGACATGGGTTCTTCCTTCCCCCACCCTTTCCCCTTCCCCATCCCCACATGCCTTCCCAATCGGCGCTTCCGTCCGTCGTCTTCAGCGCTATCTCCCACACCCTGCGCTTCCACCCTCACCCTTCGCGTTTCTCCTCCCCGTACGCTTCCCCCCTCCTTCTAGGCTTTCCCCCTCTACTAGCCACGACGTGCTCCCCCGCACATCGCGCATGAGGACTTCGCCACACAACAGCCCGCCCACGCTTCTATCCACAACAGCCCCGCCCACCGCCGCTTCCGGAGCTGGCTTACTCCAGCTCCCTCTCCCGTCCCTGCCATCTTGGCTCATCCCACCGCCCCCGCCTATCCAGCTCGCCCCCACGCCCCGGCCTCTCCGGCCCACCCCACGCCCCCTCCTCTCCGGCTCGCCCCACCGCTCCCCCCTCGTTAACGTCTCGCATTCGACGCGCGCGCTCCCCCATCCTCGTCTTCTCCTCCTCCCCTAATATCTATTATCTCCCCCTCACCCTCGTCCTTTCCTCTTCCCCTCCCATTCTCGTCCCTTCCTGCTCCCATTCTCGTAACTTACCTTCCTCCTCCCCTCCTCGTACCTTCCTCCTCCCCTCCTCGTACCTTCCTCCTCCCCTCCCCGTCCTTCCCACCCCCCCCCCCCCGGCCCCTTCGCGTCCTTTTTTCCTTCACCCTCCACCCGCCATCCAGCCCATCCATCGCACCCCCAACTTGCCCTAATCACCGAGCGCGCCGATTCCACCCTCGCCGTTCTTATCCCATTCTTCTCCCCCCATCACTCATCTTCCTCTCCTTGCGTCCCTCAGCCATCCCCCCGCGTCCCTCGCCACCTACGCTCCGACCGACGCTTTTTCCCTTCCGCCCTCCGAACCACTTCTTGTTCCCACCGCTTCGCTTCACTCATCCCTTCTCCGCTTCGCCCTACCCCTTCTCAGCTTCACTCAACCCTTCTCCGCTTCGCTGCGCCCACCCCTTCTTCGCCCACTCCTTCACGAACGAAACCACCCCTTCTCCGCTTCGCTTCACACACCTCTTTCGCTTCGCTCCCCCACTCCTTCACGAACGCACCCAGCGCACGTCCATCGGCACGCCTGCCTTCTCCCGCCCTCCGCCTCCTCGCTCCGCCCCCTCTGCCCTTCCCTTCTCTCCCCTCCTTCGCCTTGTCGTTCGCCCATTCTCCTTCGCTTTGTCCCTAGTCCATTCTCCGCATCACCTCCCTTACCCTCCCCGCATCAGCACCCTTCCCCTCCCCCGCTCCGCATCACCTCGCTCCCCATCCCCCTCCACCTTCTCCCGCGCTCCCCCTTGAGCGCTCTCCTGCCCTCCCGGGACCTCTCCATCCACGTCCCCTTCGACGCGTACCACCCTCGGCACATCCTATCCTAGCGCATTCTCTTCAACACGCCCCGCCCCACGCCGCCCGCGCCGCGTACCGTATCATCGGGACGAACGGCATCGTTACCCAAACCGCATCGCGGGACGAGCTCTTCTGCTTCCTTTGCTCAACGCCTCAGTTCCTCAGGGCGTATCTCGGGGGAGGGGGAGGGAGGAGAAGGAGGGAAGGGGGAGGGGAATGCGAGGAATGAGCGATGGGGGGACGTATCTAGGTGGGGGTTGGGGAAGGAAGGGGGAAAGGATGGAAGGGAGGGAGGGGATGGAAGGGATGGAAGGGAGGGAGGATCGACGGGGAAGGGGAATAGGATGTGAAGGGAAAAGAGGACATGGATGCATCGTGCTATAAGCGCCGTCAGCAGAGGAAGCGTTAGGAGTGGAGAAGGCGTACCTCAGCCCTTCGATGAGCAGTGCAGTTGAGCCCCAGGGCAGGATCCGCCGCCAGGTGCAAGCATAGAAAGCGCGATCGTCAGGCCTGGGTTCAAGGAGTTGCGGGTGCGTGGGATAAGAGCAGAATCACAGAGACAAAGCCGGAGAGAGGTGACATTTGTAGAGGTATACAGCTGCATGTGCGAAGATAGACGGCTGGGAGGCGTACGACTGCGATCGCGACCACCAATGCCTACGTTCGCGGCTGCCAAGGCACGGCCTTGAACCTGCCGCCGCCTTCTTCAGCTCCTACGTCCGCATGCCCGGGACAGCGTGCAGCTGATTGCAGTCGTGAAGGAGAGGTTAACGTTCGGTGTCGAGCCAGCGGACTGGCGGCGGCTCCGTGCTTACGCGTATTTGGCTCCTTCCCGTTTGGGCTTTCCCATTGTTTTTGCTCCTCTTGTTCCCGACCATCATCATGCATCGTAATCCATCCTACCTCGGCGTCCCCCTCTCCTGGAACAATCTAAGACGTTTTTACTCTAACATGAATCTTCAATCTATCTTTCGGCCTCTTTGCGCGCGAGCGTCGAAGCGGGACAGTCATCGTACAGTCGCGGTCCGAATGAGTGAAGATAACTACTACCTCGCGCTCCCCTGTCCGATGTGGACAAGGACTAGGCCCTCGTTCATGGAAGACACTTTTTGCGGACTGTCCGTTGAGCTCACGAATCGGCTGGGTGCGTGGCGTTTCAGGAGGTGGTGGGCGCAGAGCTTGGTGCGTCTTAGCCCGTATTCTCGATTCCCTTAACCTTCTGACGGGTCTTCCGCCGGTTGAGAACGTCTTCTCACTTCTCACACTACCTCCGAGAATTGTTGCTCACTGCATCGACGAAGATTTCGACATTCTCGTTCGAGTCTCGACGTTTTCTCCGCGTTCACCATGCACCTCATGCGGGGCTCCCCCGACCGCGCTCGCACTTCCCCGAGTTGGAGGAGGGCGCTCTCGACCGTTATGCGAACCTACATCCCGTCAGACGACTGTGCTCGACCTCGGCAACAACGTGAATGACGCGCCCATCTTCCGAAAACGACTTCCAAGAACGCCAACACGACACTCGCCCCCCTCAGCGTATTTCTCAATGCATCGTGGTTATACGAACCTGTTTATCTATTCGCGCGCCGGCGACGCCCCTCCCCAGGCAACGATCATATCACAGCCTGGAGCTCGCTCATAACGAGGATACGGAACATTTTGTGCTATGAACCTAGTATCTGCTATTCCGCCCTCTCTCAGTTTTGCCCGCTCAGTTAGTCTCTTCATGGAACCACGCCTCCTCGAGACCGACCAAGTCTGCGATTGACGCGGTACGGGGATGCGATGTGCGGCTGGGCATCTGGTACGCCGTCCTCGGTCTTGCCCGATCCTTTTGTACCCTGACGGATCCTCTATCGCAATCCGAATATCTTTCATCACCCAAACCGCATACAAGGCTCCTATGCAGGTCGAACCCGACGTATTTCCAATCCATCGTACGCGTCGTGGAGCGCTCCTTCTCCCGCGATTGGACTTCCGTAGGCTGCAGAGGGATACACGTGAGCTCCCTGCGTAACTTTGACCTTGACGAGCAGCACTGTCATCCTCGGCAACTTCGATAACGACGGCATCATCTTTGGTAAGAATTGCGTATCCGTAAGGATTCAGCGACTGACCCTTTCGCATTAGGTCCCTGCCAGTGAGCGAGAACCGCACAGAGGTATCGACCACTCAACCGCGTGTATGCGACGGTCATCATCTACCCAGGACGTCGTCGGCGGCTTCGCGCCCGTTGTGATATGCACATCCGCCGGGCTCATCGAATGTATTGGGTACACAGACACTGCCCTCCTTTGCACTGCGCTATAGTGCTACGGTACTTCAACTTCGTGCGTGTACGCTCTACCTTAGGTTACAGAATATAGCATTGAATCTGCATTTTTATCGCAGCGCTCTGGCCTGTGCAACGAGGAAACTCATAGCGGCCTTCGGCAAGTACCGTCTTTTTCGGCTCATCGTGATGTCCGCAGATACGACCAGCCACAAACGACGCTTGGCGTTAGTTCTTGTACTACCCTTGGGCCGCGCTCACAGGAATACGAGAGACGAGGGGCAGGATGGCGTCGTTGCGACGAAACCGCGAGATACACAGCCCTTGCAGTGCTCGGCGCGTGCTCGAGACTCGGGGAGCATATGTAGGAGCGTACGGCGCAGCGATTATCCCGTCGGCGCTTATCGATGGGTGCTATGCGTGCGAGTTGATGGTGTATTGCCCTCGTCCTTCTCGAGATGCTGCACAGTCACGCGGGTGACATGCTGTTGTACACCAGGTGGGCGATCCGCCTCTTCCTTCCGACCTTCATCATCAACACTGAACGTGGGCCCTGCAATGCCTGATTCCTCGATCTCGCCGTCATCGTCCGCTGGGCGCCGTCCTCTGCGCGATCGGCTACTGCCATCGTGGGTCGTCAGCTTCTTCTCGCGAGGCCGCGCAGCGTCATCGGCACCTATCGCAAGTTCTGCGATCGCGTCCTCGGTGCCAGCGCCTGGCGACGACGCCGACCCTCCAGATGGTCCTCGGCCTCATTTCCATTCATCATCATCCACCGCGGCGTCCTCTCCTTCTGGCTCGCCGTCGCAGTCGCCGGCCGAACCACCCAGTTTGCGCCATCGACTATCGCTTTCGTCCAGGATGAGTCGCCTATCGCGGGCTTTCGGTTCTTCGGGCAGAGGGTCGCCTCCGGCCTCCGTGTCCTCGCCGTATCCTGATTATGCCTCGGACGCGCTTCAGGTACCGCCATCACCCTCGGCAGACGGTACGAACGGTACGGGCCCCGAGTCTCTTACCGGTGTACTCTCACCGCCGCGCGCCGTCGAGGCGTCCGAGACGACTGCGTCCGCCGCTGGCCTCTCAAGTTCTGACGTCTCAACCGCTTCCATCGACGTCCCAGCCGCGGCCAGCGACGACTCAATGACCGAGATGTGGACCGAGGCGGTGACGGACTGGCAGCGGAAGACGGGCCTTGACCTGACTGTTCCCGACGATATTCCTCTCCGCTCTAAGGCAGCCGTGATGAATTACATGGCGAAGATGGAGAAGGAGGAGAGTGAATGCGAGAAAGGCGAGTGGGAGACGTTGCGCGAGCGTGTCGACCCGCTGGCGCGCATCCTCGAGAAACTATGCAACCCGATCGGGGATACGATCTCGGCGGTTCGTTTTCGTCTGAGATACCGTTGGACTTGATGCTGACGCTTGTTCTCCTCAGGCCTTCCCCCCGAGCAACATCATCTTCGCGGCCGTAGGATTGATTCTTAGCGTAAGCGCTGTTGTCAACCTCAAGATCTGCACGCGACTGACTGAATGACAAGGCGTATATCAGAACACGCGAGGACTTCGCTCAGATTGGTGATGCCTTCAACGAGATGCGGTTCCATCTGCAAGTCATCGAGACTGTCGTAGGCCCGCATCCCTGTGATGTACTGCGTACCGCATGCGTCCTGCTTCTCACCAAGGTCCTCTCTGTTCTTGGAGTCATCGCAGAGATGCGACGCGAAGGATATCTACGCAAGCCCCTTCCTCTTCCTACCTCGAGGCTGTGCTTACTGTGCGCGACAGGGCAATGGCTCAGTCGAATTTCGAGTCAGACGCGGCCACTGTCCGAAGCGCTCCAGAACCTACGCCTGCTTGCCACCAATCAGCAACAAGCAATGGCTGCTGTCACTCTCAACAAAGTGACGCAGTTGATGGAGAGCATCGCCAGTACGTCTTTTGATGCATGCACTATCATTGACTGAACGTTTCTCAGACGACAAAGTCAGCCAGGAATGGATACGCGGGTGCCTCGTTGACGTACTGCGTGCCACCCGAGAACTCCATGGTATGCTTTTGGTGCCGCACGTACCGCACGAGCTCACCACGTACGGCAGACCTAGGCTCATCGACGCAGGCAGAAGTCATCGCCCATCGCACCGCTCTCCGGCGCATGGAGTTGGTGCTGTACAATCAGTCGGATAAGCTGAGGAAAATCGAGAGTACGTGATCCGCACGATAAGTCGGCACACGGTTTATGAATCTTCACGTAGTGTTCGCGGAGTGCGAACAGATTAAGGGATGGCTTCAATACGTAGATCCATCTTACAGGCTCAGAAAGCTACTGGACGACCGTGCGGAAGGCACCGGCTCATGGTTCCTCGACGGCGACGAGTTTGCCGCACTGAAGGAGGGTAAAACCAAGGCGGTACTTCTCAGTGGAAGAGGTGAGTTTCTCTGCTGTTACTGTGTGCATCAACTGAGATAACTTCAGCCGGCAGTGGCAAAAGTACGATCATGTACGTTATCATGACATGTACCAGATCGCCGATTTGCTGACCCTCATCTTTCCAGCGCTGCCGCAGTCGAAGCGTTGCGTGCCTACCATGCTTGCGACCCTCATTCACTCGTCCTCGCCCATGTCTTCGATTCCACAAACGCGAGCGCTAGTCAGCGGGATCTACATGCACTCCTCTCGACACTGCTCTGTCAGCTCGCATTCAACAACACTCACTGCGCGTCCATCATTTCGGAGTCTCGCAAGGCAATCGTAGCAAACGGGTTGCCAACAAAGGCTAGGTTGGAGAAATTGTTTATGGAGACTCTTCGAGCTACATCGCTGCACATCACTGTTGTTGTTGACGCCCTGGACGAATCCAGCGACGAGGACGGGATTATCTCCTTTATCCGTCGACTTCAGGCAATCTCGGCCATATCTGTGCTTGCCTCACGCCGTCCCGTCATAGACTCGTCTCAGGTCTTTGGTGCTGTGGTTTGTATGGATAGTCACGGCGAAAACAATGACATCGAGCTATTCTTGGATCTTGCTATGGCTCAGGGAGGTGATCTCGAAAAAGTGCGACTGGACCGCGAGGGTGTGCGCGTGAAATTGCTGGCGGGGGCCGAGGGCAAGTGAGTCACTGGAATTTCGAGTGTATGGAGTATGCGACAACTTATGGGTTACACTAGTTTTCGGTGGGTCGCACTTGTCTCTCAGGAACTCAAGGAGGTCGCTGGAATTCCGACAATGGTGCTCCGCCGCTTGCAGTCTCTGCCATCATCACTACGAGCGCTATATCAGCAGCGCTTAGATTCTATTCATGATGATGCTCGCGACGATTTCCGCCGCCTGCTACTATGGCTTGTTCGCTCCGAGGTGCCTCTATCATTGCACGACTTTGCGGAGATTATGGCTTTCGATTACTCTCACGACACGCCCATCTACTGCCCGTCGCATCGCCCTTTGCCCGAGGCCGTGATCAGCATGGTCGGCTCGATGTTTATCTCCGTTGACGGGAATACTGTGCGGCTTGCGCATGCCTCTGTTCGCGATTTCCTTCTCGGCCTTGCACCTGAATCCCCTTTCTTCATCTGCAAACACACAGATTACGCCCTGATGGCCCGTACTGTTCTCGCATATCTTTCTGCCATCAATCAATTCTCCTCTCTTGATCCCGACTCCCCTCTCACCCACACATGGGTCTACTACGTGCAGAGGGCAGGCAGAGAATCATACAACGATCTCTTAAAGGAAGTAGCTCCAGTAATCAGCAAGGTGGCCGCGCACCCCATTGGCACAGCTACGCTCCACCATTCGCTCGTGATTGCTGCTATGATCCACCTCCATCTGACTGCAGCGCCTGTCGACGATGGCGGAGTCGAGGTCGAGAGTGCAGACATCTACGGTCAGACACCTCTCCATCTAGCCCTCGACCAAGGGGCAGCTCAGGAAGGACATCTCGGCATTGTCAAGCTGCTCCTGGCGCATGTCGCTTCCATCCGCGCGCAAACCAATTGCCAAAGCACCCCACTGACAATAGCGGCCGAAAACGGTCGAGGGGATGTCGTTCTCCTGCTTCTCGAAAGCGGGGCGTGCGCCGAGGATTGCACCAATGGTGGCTGGGCTGCCTTGCACTATGCGGCTAGAGCAGGGCATCTAGGTATTTCCCGCTTGCTCCTGGAGCACGGTGCATCCGTGAACGCGCGAACTAAGCAGCAGTATACGCCGTTAACGATAGCGGCATACTACAGTCGAGAGAATATTGTCCGCCTGCTCCTTAACAAGGGCGCACAGGTCGAGGATCGTGATGACATGGACTGGACTTCCCTTCACTTCGCAGCAGAGAAGGGATATCTCAGTATCGCCAGTTTGCTTCTGGCGCATGGTGCATCTGTCGACGCGCGAACCAAGCAGCAGACTACGCCGTTGATCATAGCGACATGTAATGGTCGGGAGGACATTATCCGCCTGCTCCTTGACAAGGGGGCACAGGCCGAGGACTGCGATGAGTACGGCAGCACTTCCCTGCACGTCGCGGCCTATAACGGCCGTCTGACTATCGTCAGCACG
The DNA here is from genome assembly GCF_000143185.2 of Schizophyllum commune H4-8. NCBI lineage: Eukaryota > Fungi > Basidiomycota > Agaricomycetes > Agaricales > Schizophyllaceae > Schizophyllum > Schizophyllum commune. The sequence continues at coordinate 177,304 of NW_026089545.1, read as the reverse complement.
CTCCTCGAGCGAGGTGCCTCCGTCGCCGCGCGAACCAAAGAGGAGCGCACACCGCTCATGATAGCAGCCAACCAGGATCGAGAGGATGTTGTTCGCCTCCTCCTCGACAAGGGCGCCTATATCGAGGATCGTGATGAGAACGACTGCACTGCCCTTCACTTCGCAGCAGAGAAGGGACATCTCGGTATAACTCTCCTGCTCCTCGACAAGGGGGCACAGGTCGAGGGTCGCGATGAGGACGGCGATACTTCCCTGCACGGCGCGACCTGGCACGGCCATTTCGATATCGTCAGGACGCTCCTAGAGAGAGGTGCGGATGCCAACGCGATCAACAACATACACCACACACCTCTGCATTATGCCGCGCAGAACGGCCATGCCCAAATTGCCAAACTTCTCGTTGATCGAGGTGCCGTGCTCGAAGCCCGTGACATAGACGGATGGACACCGCTTTACCTTGCCGTTTGGAACTGCCAAGAAAACGTTATAGCGCTTCTGCTGAGCCTAGGCAGTGACTTGCGAACACGCGCCGATGACGGAACAACTCTACTGGACGCCGTGGGTCGAGACCCATTGTTGCTGGAAGACACTGAGCGACATACGCGCGTCTGCGAATTGCTCATGCGAGCGGGGTGCACAGAGGAGATGGGAGGAATACCGTGGGACGACGGGGTATTGCCAGAGAGCGCCAGAGCCGCGAGCTCGTGAGGTACGCCGCTGAGTGACTGTTTGCATGTGGCGAGTTACTCACCAGTTATACATTCATCAGTTAATATGGGAGAACCGTAGACTGGTAGCGAACTTCACGCGGAAGATGCGTCGCTGCCGATGCAAGGATCTCGAGGGGGAGCGCTTGATGAGATACGGTAGTGGACTGCGTTGGTTTGGATTGTGTCTTCGCTCGCTACTCGTTACTTCAGGAGAAGCACGTTCGAATCTCATTGCCTACGCATGAACAGATTCGTTACTTTTTATGCAACCGACTCATACACTGTAGATACTCGTCAGAGCCTATTATCACGAATGATGCATTGAGCGTAGCGCCATATCGCATACATATCAGGCTGCCCTTTGCAGCGTCTCTCATCGCAGCCCGCAACCGCGTGTTCCGTCCTTTGACCTCTGGCCCTGGGTCCCGCCCCCTCGCCCCCTTCCTCCGCTCACCGCACTTCCGCTCGTTCCACCCACGTCCGCTCCTCTCGCCTTCACCTCCACCCTAGCGCACCCCTTCCTCCCTCGCCGCCTCCTTCTCAGTCGCTTCCGCCGCGTCCCTTCAGCCTCCGCATCCCTCTCAGAGTCTAAGTCGCCTCCGCCTGCTCGCCACCCGACCGCGCCCTGGCACCACATGGACGTTTCATGTCTCGCTCGCACATCCTCCCTCCTCCTCTCTCATCGACGCTCTCCCTCCGCCGCTTCTCTTCTCCTTTCCATCCACCACGCCACGCCACCCTCGCCTTCTCCTCCTCCATCCACTCGACACCCTCAGGTCGCGCTGTCCCTCGTCGACACCCTGCACGTCCCGCCATCGCTCCGCGCTCTGGCGGTCACCATCGTTCCGCGCTCTGGCGGTCGCCATCGTTCCGCGCTCTGGCGGTCGCCATCGTTCTGTGCTCTCGAGGTCGTCACCGTTCTGTGCTCTCGTCATCGCTACGGAACGGGGTTGAGAAGTGCGAGAGGATGGAGAGGAAAAGTGCGAGGGGATGGGGACTCAATGTGGAGGCGAGAACTTAGGGGCGTGGACAAGGTGGAGGGTGGGAGAGAGGAGCAAGGATGGAGTGGGGGGTGAGTGGTTAGGAGCGGTGGAGGGTGGAGGGGAAGCGGGGGTGAGGGGAAAAGCGAAGGTGGGTAGGGGCGTGAAAAAGGTGGAGGGCAGAATAAGGGGTGATCGGTTCAGGAAAACGCGGGTGGAGATAAGTAATGATGAGGGGGTATAAAGTAGCAGATAGGTTCTCAAATTTAAGAATTCGAGTCAGTGCGCCGTACCTCCCAAATGTGTGGGAGATTCGCACCAGCGTGTCTGTGGGAAATTCGCTCCGACAGGTATGTGGGAGATCCACTCCGACACGTCCTCAGAGAAACATTCCTTCGAGTGCGCGTCTTCGAAATTCCGCCGCGTCCTCGAAATGCGAGCCCTCCTTCTCCTCCCCCGCCCCGCTCCCCACTCCCCGCTCCCCGCTCCCCGCTCCACGCCCACTCCCCGCTCCCCGCTCCCCGCTCCACGCCCACTCCCCGCTCCCCGCTCCCCGCTCCACGCCCACTCCCCCTGCCCATCCCCCCGCCCAACCTCATGCCGCACCGCCCACGCTCACTCGTCCCCCCACTCGCAGCACCGCCGACGCCTCTCGTTCCCATAGCTTCTCCTCCCCTCGCCCGCCCATCCCCCTCGTCCGCCATTGCCTCCCTTCGTTCCTTCGCCCGCCGTCTCCCTCCGTCGCTCCTTCGCTAGGCCTGCTCCCCCCCTCTAGCGCTCATCCGTCTCGCGTTCGCCAGCTTCCTCGACGGCGCCTGCCCCCTACTACTCTTCCGTACCCTCCTCTGCGCGCATGCCTTACTCTCCGCCTCGTTCTCCATTCCTTCCCCTCTCCCTTCGCCCCTCTCTTCTCCTCGCCCCTCGCTGCTCGCAAGCGTAGTGACACCGCCTCCGCCCTCCGCCCTTCGCATTCTCCCAAGTACACGCTCTGCCGCGCTCCTTCATACGTCTCACAATCGAGTATGGGTTGGGTTTGGGAAGGCGGATGAGGAAGGGAGGGAGGGAAGAGGATAAGAAAGGGACTGATGGGGTGGGGAGAAGGGAGGGGATGATGTGATTAATGCAAAAGGAGAGGGAGGGGGCAGAGAAGGGAGGGAAGGGAAGAGAGGGAAATGTCAAAGCGCACGTCGCTATATGCCTTCAGATTCCGCGGAGCGATATCAGTCCTGGGAAAGGAGTCTCGAGGCTCCTTGCTCGGTAAGAATCTGACGCTCAGTACAATTGAGCTTACGCATCAGTTGGGGCACGTAGGGTCGGAGCGGGTGCAAATGAGGGCGGAAAAGGGAGATGTGGGGAGGAAGGGGTTATAGGAAAGGGAGGATAGTAGGAGTCGGCAGGGTGGGCAGACGAGGTGGAAGTAGGGTCCGGGTTTTGGTCGTGGGCGACGATACGAGAAATAGCGGACGTCGAAGGAGCTGACATAGGATGGGAGTGCCTTATCAGGAGAGTACCAACCTCTTGCACCGCAACCGCCACCGTCGCCGCATGGGGCGCAAGGCAGTCAAGATGAGAGTCGGCGGATGGTAATAGCGAGAAGGGTTAGGAAAGCGAGCGGATGATGATGGCGCGGCGAGGGAAGGATGGTGGTCGACGCGAAGCGAGAGTATATACGAGATGCGACGCGACGATGATGGACGGAGGAGACCCGGCATCCGGCCCGATTGCGCATGTCTGTACTTATTTACTTCCCGATTTGGATCATCCATTGTTCTCATTTTCCTTCTTCTCGACCATCATGTCGTCGGCCGCCTTTGCTTCTACGGCGTCCTCTTGTTGTACCCTATCCACAAATGCAACACCTTTCTGTTCCTAGGAGGCGTGATTCCGATATATGACTTGCTATTTGCGCGATCGTTCGAAGCAGGACGCCCAAAATGCACCCCACCTCCCAGCTCGAGCTGCAAGAAATGGAAAGAACGCGGGTCGCAAGCGCAGCCTGATGAATGAAAGCAGCCTCAGTGGCTCTGTCTTGAGCGCACATGACGCTCGGGGAGGTGCGTTGTGGCCCGCTTTTGTGCGCACAACCGTTGACGGTCGGACAGATTGCCCCGCGAACTGCTCAGCGTGAAGAAAAAAGCTCATGAGTGAAGTGGACTCTCTCTATGCAGAAGCATGACGGGAGCAGCGACGATCGACACAAGTCACGCTCCTCGCGCATATGAGAACTCGAAGCCAGCCATACCCGTCGTGCTTCGTCAACGGGACTCCGTCGGTCCCCCTTCATGTTCCGCACAACATGGCCGTATCAATTGCTCACTGAACCCCAACAGCTCATCTGACGGGCCTTCCGCGCTGCCCGCGTCCGCGTTGCTCGATCATCGTGTAAGGCGTCATTCCCTCCCGACCGCTCGACGACCTGACCTTGTTAAAGTTTTCCGACAGACCGACATCACCATCTTTACTGCGGGCGCTCTCTCAAGCAGAAGGACAAGCCCCGCTGAGCGACCATTCAAAAGCCGGGGACGCGATTCAACGTTGGTGCTGGACTTCTGAGGCGCGTCTTGCTCATGGTTTCGCTGCGCCACGCATTCTGATGGGTCTTTGGCAGAGCTTGGTGGCATCTAAGTCTTCTCCTATGCTGTCAATAACAACTTGCTCGTTGGACGACCTTTCTATATCGTCACTGCGAAACCCGACGTTCACTCAAAGTCCATCATCTGCCTCATGCGGCGCGTCCTCGCCCATGCTTCCACTTCCCTGAGCTCAAGAAACATCTCCCGAAATTCATGTGCAGTCTCAGCCCGTGCGGAAGTCGTCGTCGTCCTCGCCATCGTCGGGAAGATGGCCATGTATCGTGGGAATCAAAATTGATTCCCACCCCTTGCGTATCCTGCCGTGCATGGCGGCGCTGACGGCTTTCTTGTGCTCGGTGGGCATGGCATGCGAAACGAAGATCGTTCATGGAAGATGTTCACCATCGTCGCTTGCATGCGTTCAACACGAGCATGCGGGGTATCGTTGACTATGAACAAGGTATCTTCAATCCCGATTGCTTGACAAAGTCTGCATGCTCACAGTCTGCCTCGCCAGATACGCGAGCATACGCCTGGTCCAGTACGCGAGTAGTCATCAAGCTCTCGCCCAAGGTTCGCCATATATCGCTCCGGTGCGACACATGCCATCTTAAGTCCCTCCCCCCCTCTGACGGTATGTCATTGGTTTAGATATCCAAAATGCTCTTGGAACTAGCCAGACGAGAATACAGTCCATTTCGTCAACTGCACGACTTCACAACGTCCACTATACGCGCCCTCGCGCACCCTCGCCCGCGCCCGGGACTTCTTTAAGTTGCAGGAGGATACCCTCAACCATCGTGGGCAGTCTCAGCTCGTACGGGCGGCGTCGCCGTCGTCCTCGGCAACATCATGAAGGCGCCATCGAATCACGCGACCGACTTCGATATCTCCGAGAACACATCGTCCGGTTTTCTTGCGGGAAGCGCTCATGCGTGTCAACCACTGACCCGCCCAGAGGTGCAATCCCTCCTCACGTTCTGCCGTACATGGCTGCAATCTGTGCTCGCCTTGAGCCGACAGGTCTTCGTACGCCGTTCTTGATTATCGCGCAAGGCGGTGAGACGCCATTGATCATCGACCGTGCAACGACACAACCTTGCCGCGATCCTCCGAAGGGCATTCTCATCGCTCTTTGAGCGTGGCTCTTCCAGGAAGAAGCACTAGACCCGTCGGATGAGTGCTGCCTGTGCTGGACCTCGAGGTACGTCTCACTCATGTTTCCGCCTTGTTTCGCATCCTGCCGGTGTGTCTTCAGCGCTTGGAGACTTTTCGGTCACTGACTCCACCCTCGGCACCGGTCTATCGCTTAGCCAAGGACGGTTCGACAATTTATGTCGAAATTCAACGTGTCCTTGAAGTCCGTCATCCACCTCATCCGGCACGCCCTTGCCCCCGCCCGGACTTCCCGAAGCTCAAGAAGGGTCCTCTTAATCTTTACGTGAAGTCTCATTCCGCACGGTGGTCAACATCGTCCTCGCCAACCTCGGGAAGATCGCTACGTACCGTGGGAATAATCTGTCGATGAACGTGCACTCGATAGTCGACCTTCTTGCAGGCACCCAAGATGCGGCGAGGCTGGCGGCTCGGTGCTTACCTGGCGGAAACAGGGCAAATACCACTGCAAGTTCCACTATCGTCAATCGGTCATGCTCAACCTGAGCATACGCTGGCACGTCGGCCTTCGACCAGGAATGTATCACTCGCTCTCTTGCCTGAGTCTGCATGCTGACAGTTTGCTTAGTCGAGGACGCTCGGTCCGTCTGGTCAAGTGCGCGAGCATCCACCGATACTAGCTCGCAAGTACTCCTCAGAATGTCACTCGATGTATGCCGTCTATCGCTCGCGGTGCGCCCCGCTCTGTGTTACCCCTTCTCCTCGTCTTTCTGTGGCCCTTCTGCGGAAGCGGAACTGAACGTCGCTCCAGTACTGCTTTCTATCTTTTCAGCGCCGGCAGGCTGCTCTGTCGACAAGTAGACGACCTCATTTCATGAAATCGGGCGTATGCTCGACTGTTCTCGTTGTACGCCTCGGGGGACGCGCCCTCGTCCGTCCGCACTCGGATTTTTCCGAGATGGGCGGATCCCCTTGACCGAAGCGTAAAGCCTCAGCGCACGCGGCCGCGGGCGTAGTCCTTGGCATGTTCGACAAGGGGCATCGGCGAGTGGGTATGACCTGAGTGTCATCGTGGATACAGAGGCTGACTCTTTCGCGTCAGGTTGCTGCACGCATCATGGTTCAGACGTTATATCAGTGCACGTCAAGGCGTCGACCGTCCGTGATCGTCAGCATCGGCGGCGCCTGCTTCGGGTACACATACCTGGAGGCCTCCTTCGTAGACGGTCCCCTGCGCGGCGGGCTCTTGAAGTCGTACGTGTATACTAAATGTTAGGCTATGGGAATGGATATCTCGTTTCTTTGTTTTGATCCTCGGCATGAACTTGTCCATGGTGAGGGAGTGACTCATGTCATCGACTCGGCGTATGTATCCTCTTCCTGGGCCTTCATTAACGTTCACAGCTATGACGAAGTGCGAGCTCCGCTTGAGGCTGCGCTAACGGCTGCCACAAATTCCCTACGGCGCTCGCTGGCATAACATGCTGGGCAGGCGGGTCGATGCAGACACCTCACGTATCTTCCGACCCACTCGAGGCTTCGGAGCAGGGACGTACGGCGCAGGGATCCTTCCCTCGGCGCTTATCGATGGGTGCTATGCTGTGCAGCCACGAGGCTGGCGAGCTGGCGTACACCAGGTGGGCTGTTCTCTCCTCCATTCTAACCATCATCGTCGATGCTGAACTTGGACCCTTTGGTTACAATGCCTGATTCGCCTATCTCGTCTGCGGGGCATCGTCCTTTGCGTGATCGGCTTGGTTTTTTCGATGCGCCCGCGATCAAGGCCCCGCATGAGAGTTCAAAATAGTATATAGGCGATAGGCTGTGCTACTGAACGCAGCGCATGAAGCGCTGGGAGCGAAGTGCCCCTGAGGGAAGCTTCTTGGTAGTCTCGCTCCGAGCGCGGAGGTCTCTCTGCTGCTGTACGTCCTCATCCTGATCCACGCTCAATCCAGGCGCTAAACGAAGGACTGTACTAGGGTCTGGGCGTGAATTCTGTAGCGCCCTTCATATCTGGCCCTGCGCAGTCCTGGCGAAGATAATCGACGCATTGTAGGACCGCCAGGCTCTTCGCGAGCAAGGAACGTCTCCATCTATAGATCCATCAGCTTCTATTGAATCTACGACCTGCGATTTTGGACATAACTTTGCCAGTGGCAGTGCGTCGCTTCCTTTCCTAGTATCCCACCAACCGCGCGGCGCGCCATCCTGCTTTCCCGAAAAGCTGTGCTACACCGTGTTCCAGCAGCCGACATGCTGTTTCCCATGAGGTCACGGTCTTCCGCTCTTCGTTTTCCCCAGTCACCATCGCCGCGGCTCCGCAGGCGACGATGCCCAGCTCTCCTGCCACGTCGCCCTCATTACCTCGCGATCGCTCACGCCTACGCGACAGGCTTGGGCTTTCCTCTGTATTCCGCCGGCTTTCGAGGAGCCGAAACCCCTCCTTGCGGTGCAATACGCCGCCTCCACCGCAATCCTCGATCTCGGCTGCGTCGGTCACCTCTCTGGCGACCCAGTCTATCACGGACACTGGTTTCTCCATTCCACCCGCTCGATCCTCCAGCAGCGTTCCGAGCGAACCTGCCGAGGATCCCAAGACAAAGCGGTGGGACGCGGCGATGGCCGAGTGTCAGCGTCGGATGGGCGTCGACTTCCTCGGACCAGAGACCAAAAACCTCCGCTCAGAAGAGGCCGTGATGGATTACATCACGGGCAGAGGGGACACGGCTCCTGACGGCCAGTGCAAGAATCGATGGGAGGGCCTGAGAGCCAGTCTCATTCCGCTGGCTCGCGTAACCAAGATTTTCTGTGACCCCATCGCGGACGCCATCTCTGACGTGAGAGAGCGGTATCATCAGAGGCCTTCAGACGATTCTGATGCTTCGTGCGACAGTCGTTCCCCCCTAGCAAAATCATCTTCGCAACCGTGGGCCTGATCATCACCGTGTGTTTTCTTGCTGCGTCTTTCCACCGCAGGTCCGCTCACTCGCCATCAATCATGGCAGGCGTCGATCCAAGCTCACGAGGAATTTGAGCAGATCACTGATGCGCTTGAAGCGATCAAGGTCCACCTGCAGGTCATCGAGATGCTCGACGGGCATCATGGGCAGCTCCTGGGCGACACCGCCTTCGAGCTTCTCGTGCACATCATCATTGTCCTCAGTGTCATTGCGAAGATGCGGCGCGAGAGGTTTACCGGTGCGTCCACGTGTCCTTTGCGGGCGAGCGCGTGTCTGAACAGCGCTGCAAGGTCGTTTTCTGAAGGCCGTGGCGGAGATACGACCGCTCTCCGATGCGCTGGAGGACCTCGAGCGGATCACGTCCTATTACAAGGAAGCAATCATCGCAGGCACGCTCGACGTGGTCACGAACATCAAGACCTCGGACGAGATGGAGAGAATCATGGCTTGGCTCAAGTACGACTCTGTGGATTCTTCCCAGAGGATCAGCTCTCTCCTCAACGATCGCATGAAAGGGACGGGATTATGGCTCTTCGAGCATCGTGCCTTCGTAGACTTCATGGAGGCGCAAACAAGAGTACTAGTCATTCAAGGGAAAGGTATGGCTCTCACCAGGCTGAAGACGCTTGAACTCATGACCTTGCTAGCTGGCAGCGGGAAGAGTACGATCCTGTGTGTCTGATGGCACATCTACAGCAGGGATGAGATTACTCATAAACACTGCAGCGCTGCAGCAAATCGCCATCTCCGGGCTTACTGCTCATCCCGCGGATGTGACCATATCGTTGCCACTCATTTCTTCGACGCGTCCAACAGCTCTGTGCGGGGAGACTTGGATTCCGTCCTGTCGTCATTCCTCTGTCAACTCGCCCTTGGGAATCAACATTGCATGGACGAGCTTGCAAAAGCCCGTCAGAAGTCGATAGTCAATGGCGGCCTCACGCGCGAGGAGAAGCTCGATATTCTGATCGGTATGCTCAGCAATCGGCTACGAGTCTTCTTTGTTATCGATGCGTTGGATGAAGCTCTCGAGAAGGAGCATGCAAGGATTCTTGACGCACTCCGTAGGCTGCGCTTGAGCACGAATATCTCGATCATAGTCTCCACCCGCGTCTTCCTCAGCGACGATGATCTCCAGAGCACAACCCTGTCGATCGATCAGGTGGAGGATAACACGGACATACGTACCACTCTCGACATTGAATTCAGTGAGGGCGGGCGACTGGCGGGCATCGCAAACGCGGCAATGGTGCGCGATGAGCTGTTGCTTCGGGCGGAGGGAAAGTACGTTCTTGACATCCTCCATTCATCCTTCTTCGTTCACGATGCCGCCAGTATGCGCTGGACCACGCTTGTGATTGAGCAGCTTCGGGGCTACGCGAGCGCACCGCACAAATTGGAAAAGCTTTTGCACGATCTGCCTCCCACGCTCCATGGGCTGTACGCCGAGAGGCTCGCCGCCGTTCCGTCTGGTGATGTCGAGGATGTGCGCACGCTGTTCGCATGGATACTGAACCCGACCTTGGAATTCATCCTAACGATCGAGCGACTGGCTCTTGTCCTTGCCTTCGACTATAGCCAGGACATGCCAGAGTACAGGCCTGACTGGCTGTCCTCGCACCCGGGTGGCCTGATAGCGAAGCTCTTGGACTCGACCTTCGTCACGATTGTCCACGGTGTCGTCCGCATCGCACATGCGTCTGTCCGTGAGTTCCTTGTCGCCCTCGGTCCGTCGTCTCGGTTCCATATATCCAGTGACGATGCGCTCCGTCTCAAGGCTAGCACAAGTCTTGCCTACCTTCGCGCTGTAGCTGAGGGGAATGCTCCTGAAGATTATGATGGCCATCTCGTCCAGGTCTGGCACTGGCTCCTTCTCAGCCCGAGTGCGAACACGCATTATGCGAGCCTTGAAAGGGTTATCACTGACGTCTTAGGCGCAGTCCACGCCTCGTCTCCTCCCAGCGGCATTCTTTCGCCTGCGCTGTACACCGCGGCCATCCAAGGGAACGCAGAGCTGGTCTCTTTGCTCCTTCGGAGTGGGGCGGATAGCGACGCGCCACTGGAGGCCAGTCAAGCACGCTTCTCTCACTACCGCAACGCGGTCGAACAATGGGATATAGCGAACGGGGGTACTACGTCCCTTCACATCGCAGCCTACAGGGGCTTTTTCCAGGTCGCTCGCCTGCTTCTCGCGCACGGTGCCTCGGTCTCTGCGAGAGACGGGTTGCGGGACACGCCTCTGATGGTCGCGGCCCGGCGGGGGCACGAAAGCATCGCCTGCCTGCTCCTCGACGCGGGGGCGCAGATCGAGGAGCGCGGCGCACAGGGCTGGACGGCACTGCACAGGGCAGCGGGAGAGGGCCACCTTGGTCTCACCAGCCTCCTCCTCGACCAGGACGCGGACCTGGACGCGGCCGACGAGCTGCGTCAAACACCGCTCCATCACGCCGCTGCTCAAGGTCACACTAAAATCGTCAGGTACCTCGCTATCCTGGGGGCCGCGCTTGAGGCCCGTGATTTGCTTGGGCAGACACCGCTGTATGTCGCGGCGTACACGGCTGGACGGCGTGTGCAAATTTTCCGCTGAAATAGGGATCGCAAAATATCCTGCAGAAGTTGCAGGATTCGTCGTTGCACGATGACTGCAGGAACGTCTGCAAGGGCCCTGTTTGCGAACTGTTTGCAAGTGATCGGCCCCGCCGCCGCGCGTCAGCGCGACCATTCCCATGACATCACAGCCTATACGTGGCAGGTTTTTCCCACACCATCAGGCCTCACCTCTCTTGCTCGGGCTCGGGCTCTTCACTCGTTGGACAGATGTAGAAAGCAAAGGACTACTAGATTTCATTAAAGGACGGTGTAACGAACTACTAGGCAGCATAATATGAGACAGAAGCGAACTATTATGGCTGGATAGAGTACGACTAGTCACGACCGAGGCTCGACAAAATCTAAAGCTCAGTTGAACTGAATAACGTGAGTTAGCAGGGAACGGATAGTGCCGGAATGGAAAGACATACATGGAAGCCCGACGTACCGTGCTGGATAGGTGTACCAGCACCACTGTTGCTGTTGGAAGGAAGGTTGAAGTTGCCCTGCGTCGCTGGGCCGTATGACATTGGCTGACCAAAGAACGAAGTTGGTTGTTGAGGCGAGTTGAGGAGGTTGGGTATCGACCCAGCAGACGCGCGAGGAAGGGCCGGCAAGGGTGAGCCATGGGCATGGTCCGGCATCGGCGGGCTGAAGCTGCTTGGGGTCGCTGTACCGCCAGTGCCATGTGAGCGCTGCGAGTTCGTCGGCACTGAAGTAGAGCCGTGTTGTGTGGCATGCTGCATGGACAGGAGGGCTTGACGAGCGGCGGCGACATTGGTAGATGGGTCAGCTGGCGGATCGGGGTGGTCGTGTGGCTTGACAGTCGGTATCAGAGCAAGCTCATCGTCGGGGAACTCGGACTTCTCCTTCGCGTAGAGCTGTTGCAGATACCTGTAGATTGTCAGTAATGCCTCAACTGCCGGCCATGACACGTGCCTGTGCCACTGCGGCGTCCGCCCAATGGTCCTGCCCAGCTCCTTGCGACGCTTCGTGATGAACTTCGTCAGTAGACCAAAGAAATCCTGCCCATTCTCCCGCCGGGGAGATGACCGCCGGCGCTTCGCAGGTCGTTCACCATCTTCCTCGTACTCCTCGTCGCTGAAATCTTCGTCGAGTTCCTCGTTGGACTGGATGCGGGCAGCGAGAATGGAGCGATGCTCCCGCATGAAGTCACGCTGACAGGGACCGGTCAGTAGCCTGACCCGCACTAATCACGGTATACATACATGTATAAGGACCGTTAGTGCGAATGGCATGCTGACTTCGTCAATCTCGAGCTTGCTCTTGAGGGCCATGCACGTCTCCGTATGACTGAGCAGGGTCTTGCCAAAGAACGCGAGCATGTACTACATATGATGATGAGAAAGCGCTTCTGGACGAAGCCTCAGTCTTACCACACCCCGCACAAGGCTACGACTGTACGTGCTTGCACGCCGAGCATACGAGTTGACGAGATCGATACCAGCCCTGTTGTTAAGGTGTTGTTCAAGGCCGTACTGGGAGGAGTTGCGCCTGAGTTCGCTCTGGAAAGGCATATCGTTATCAAGGAATGACGAATGAGACCGAAGACGCACCATGACCTCGCCCCGGTGGTCGAAACCGATTCGGTAAGGCGTAGCAAGAATGAGTTTGGCGACAAGACGTATTGAGTGCTGCGCCACGATGAACCTCAGCGTAGACTTCATATATGTAGCACGTACCAGGTGTCTGTCAGAGAGCTCTTGCGCAGCGTTCTCCTCCAGACGCTTCCGAAGCGCAGCCACCTCCTCCTTCAGCGCTTGTATCATCCGTTCATAATCCGCATCCCTTTGGTGCGTCGCAAGTAGCTCGGCATACATGAACGCGAACATCTCGTAGCCGGGCTGCGCATAGAAAACCTAGAACGACGTATCAGCAGGCATGTTGTGGTGTACTTGGCGCTGCGTGTTACGGACATCTTGAAAGTCGCGAAGACTGCGCCTCGCAGCGGCGTTCAGACCCTTCAAGGTCGCGACCTGTTCCGTGAAGGTCTGAACGGTTGGAGGAGGAGCAGGAATCGTGTCGATGGGGCCCGCGGCCGGAGTTACTTGGGGACCAGCACTTCCGACGTGACTGGCACCTCCATTGGCAGCGGGAGGCGGAAAGGTGAACGTGAATGATGAGGAGGAGGTGTTGTTGGGCATAAATAGGGGAAGAAACGAGGGTGAGGGTGAAGGCGAGAGAGCAAAAGAACGAGAACGAGACTGCGGAAACGAGGTTGCAACGCAGCGCCGGAGTCGCTTTTTTCGGTCATGTGACAGTAGTTACACGGTCACGAGACTGTGGTTCAACTCGAGCACGTACAGACAAACATTCCTTCCAGACATTTTGACCCGTAGATACAAGCATGTGAGAGGTCCGACAAGTCCCCCAAATTACCATCCTCTAGAATAATCAAGGACGGGCTGACAAGTCCCCCAAATTACCATCCTCATTGATATCCTGGTATGCTTAGTATACAGTCATGGAGTAGACAAATCAAGAGCTCTCATAGTCTATACAGACCCTCTCAGCATACAGGTCAGTCTTTGACTGATTGATCCCCAGTCCTTCAAAAAAGAGGGCTGCATAGTCGAGTCGGTGGCGCATGTCACAGTCGTGACAAGTGTCACTCCCAATTGGCGCAACTTCTCCGCAGGGAGATGGGCACTCGGGGCCTCCGCACAGGCATGACACGGTACAGTGCATGGCAGCCTTACCATAGAATATAGTTTTGAGAACCAAATGTACTGACGGGTGCGTACAGGGTGTCGGCTTTTGACCCTACGAGTTCTTGAGGTTTTGCCTGTACTCAAAGGTAAGCTGGCCCAATCGGTCCGACAAGTCCCCCAAATTACCATCCTAGTTCGTATCGCTTGAGTGGCCAGCAATTCCCCAAATTATCATCCTCATATGCCGCACTAGAAAGTCTCCCAAATCTAAATCACTGTTCAACACGCACTCATTGAGCTTCTGCAGTCGCTATAGGCTACGAAGAGAAGCGGAGGTTACTGCTCGTGTGTGGGTGGTAGGAGCCGGGGTAATCATAGTGGGTGTAGGATTCTCTGAATGTACCGGGTCGCGAGGAAGAATTTGAATCAGAATATTGATGAGGGACAGTAGAGGAGCGGTAGGGGAGGGCTGTAGAAGTACCGACACTGATAAAATGGGGCGGATACAAGGCGGTATAGGGGTGAGAGGTTGGAGAAGCGAGCAATCCTTGACGTTGTGAATGCCAGGTATCGTTTCTGCTCATGTTTTCGTGGAGCATGAGCTCAGAGCGGTATAACGACTCGGCTTGCGTGAATGAGCCGCGAGAAGCTAAGATATGTCCATCAGAAGCGATTCAGGCAGATATGATTGAAGATGTAGTAGCTCACGGCAGCGATGTACCGACGGCGTTGTGGCTTCGGGCAGAGATTGCTCTGAGACGAGGTTGGAATCTCGTGAATCAGACTGCGTGGAGCGTGTCGTTGAGATAGGATTGGTAGGCGGTATCCTCTCCTGGGACTGTGGCACTACGGGTGGCTCTCGAGGTGGCAGCGCTTTCTTGCGCTTCTTCTTTTCCAGAAGCTTGGTAGCCGCGGCGACGACAATCGACTGCCGATCCAGTGACGGGGCAGGGGCCGCAAGCTTCCCCACCACTTTGGAACTCCGCATCTGACCCGTGTTGAGGATGAGATCATCTATGTTGTGGTGCACGACACGCCTAGCACGTTGCTGCGTATGCTCGGATTCTTGACGAACAATGTGCGTGGAAGATAGAGGACATTGATTATCCTTGCAATTGTGCACGACGGAGACGGGGCAGCGGATATCCTACGAAAGCGTAAGAGGAAACACATGCAATGAAAGCTTGAGCGTACCTCTCCAGATATCACTCGAAGTGACGGCTTCGGGTGAACCGTTGGCATTTCGTAGTAGGGGTGTACCCCGCCGACGGTGTAATCATGGACGAGGATGACATGCGACTTGCCATGTTGATAAACAATTTCCCGTATACGCGCTAGTTGGGGAGTGTCTGTATCACGCCGCGCTATCAGAACCCAGTCTCCACGCGTACAATTGACCGATGGAAGGCCGATTTTCTGTGGCGTGTACACTGCCTGAGCTCTCGCATACGTCGGTACCGGTCCCTGAACTTCGTGCGCATGCTTGAACATCTCCGTACGCTCCCAGCACTTGGGCTTTCCGAGATCCTTATGCAAGCCTTCGAGACCCATCAGTACGAGCCTTCTCATGAGCTTCAGCACGCTCAAACGCACCTGCAATGCTCGTCCCTTCGTCCTCGTTGATTATTCCAAGGAACTTCTTTGTGAACGACTGGCTATTGATCAAGTCGAGGGGCTGCTTCCCAATGGCTCGCCAGTGCGTTTTTGGCAAGATCGGGCTCACTGAGTCCATCCAGGGCGAAAGTAGTGTGTGGGATGCCGACGATGCGAGTCCGCCAGATGGATTGACGTCCCGAGGGATGCGGAAGAAGCCCCCGCTGACAAGATGGCGAATGCGATTACTTTGGGCCATAGAGCGCGCAATGTCGCGCGACGGTGCATGCCGGTTGCTGTGAATACTGCGTGCACGGATGATGGCATTGAAAGACTCGAACCCTTCTGTTGCGAAGAGCATAGCGGGTCCGAACCGTCTGATATGCTCGGGGAGATGCACAAGCATATGGAATTTCGGTTTGTTGAACCATTGTGCGTCGAATCTACAGGTGCAGTCGAGGAGATACCTGATAGAGCGGGATAGTCGAGGCTGGGGACATCAGTCAATATGCCAGTCCCGGCCGAGAGACTCCATTTTGCTTACCAGGTATAGTGTCATGTCCTCTATCTCGGGCTGCCAAACGAGGGGGACGACCTTACTCAAAGCCATCCAGACGCGGAGGATGTCGTCATGAACCCCGAGGTCATGTAGTACAAATGGGGCGACTTGAGCGATAGCTCGAAAGTCACGCCCCACAAGAGAGCCGGCATAGCTAACGAGGGTCTCGCCCGAGAGCGGAGGGATGTTCAGCGCGCTGGTATCGAAGGAACTGAGCCGCGCTTTCAATATTTCCTTCTCCGGTGCCTTCAGGCGACTGATAATGTCGCGCCAGAAGTACTTCACGATACCAAGCAAGACGACGTGAAGAACCTCGACGGGCGTATCAGCGTGCGCGTCAAGCTCTAATAAATTGATAAGCATGCGACTCTTTGAGTGCACGCAGTGCGAGACGTACCATCCAGTTTGAAAAGCGGGTTGATGAGCTCGGGCGGGGCGGGCAATTTTGCAAGTAGCGCAGAGACGTCAGCCGTCTTCTGGACTTTCGTGCGAGATTTCTTGGTCGTCAGGTCCGTAAGCGCCTCGAGAAAGCGTGCTTGGTACGAGTCCCTAATGCCTGTCTCTGTACGCCTGTTGTTCATCGCAGTTTTGCCGCCGACCCTCTTCGCATGCACAAACTGCTCCATCAGGACACCAAGTGTCTCTGCCTTCGTGCGAATGCGTTCGCTGATCTATACGATGGCAAATTCAGAAAGAACACACAAGGGGAGAGGCTCGTACTTACCGACATAAAGCATCCTATTCGAGCTGATGCCTCCTCGAGTGTCTCGGTCTTGCGCGTTTTTGCACCCGATGTGGAGCCCAGCGTTGATTCCGGTGCGGGTGAGGCCTCGCGCGACAAGGGGAGATTGGTGTCCCCACCATCTGGGGCTTTGATGACATTGCTATCATCGTCCATGTCGCTGCCTTCCACCCAGCAGACACGACAGAAATGGTTGGCAGCAAGCCCGCTATGACAGCATAGCTCGCTTTGCATCGGGTTGTCCCCGAGCAGAGCGAAAACAGATGGAATAACAAGGACATAGTCGCGCTCTTCCGCGTCCCATGCCCACACGCCGTGCTCTTGAGCTTGCCTGAAGGTATAATCAACATTATAGTCAACGATATATCAGATGAGGACGTACTTGATCTGCGCGACTATGCCTTCGGCCATTTCGAGAGGTGAGGCGATGTTTGAGGTGGACACAAAATGTATGTTATATTCTTGATGAACCAGACGACGCGGAAGGCCAGCGGCGGTGAATAGGAACGAGTTGTGCTTGTTCCACTTCTTCGATGTATTGCCCGAGGTATCGTCGCAGTATAGCCATAAGGGAAACGAGACGACGCGATGCCCCTTCGCGCGCTTCCTCCACTTATTGCCAGCTCGAGGGTCTGTTCGTGTCCAGGGAAGGATGGGCGCGCGAGGACTACTCTCGCAACGAGAGCCTATATAACAGTCAGTTTCCTCGTGCAGGTCTGATGAAATTGACGAACCTATAATACTCTGCGGTGAGGGGACCTGATATATCGCATGTCGCTCATGGAAAAGCGGGAGCGAGAGGTCCAGATCATCCTCACAAACGACGACTGGAGTATGCTCTTCTACTATCCATCCACGGCGTTGCGGATCTAGGGACATGTACCACCCTTTGGCGTATGTGGATTTTCCTTCGATAAACCAGCGAGTGGGCATGAAAGCGAGCCTGTTCTTGAGAAGCGCTGGCTCGAACACAAAGAAGTCCTGTGTCTTGTCGTCCTTCTTGCGTATGCACTGCGTTAGGAAGGCGGGGTCGAGCTCATCGAGCCATCGCGCAGCCTGCCACGCTTCGGAGATACTGCCACTCGTCTTCTCGGGCAAGAAGTGGAGGTGACGGCGGACCCGAGGATTCGCCATTTCCTGGAGCGTGTTCGCATAAGCACATCTGAAGGGGCAAGAGACGTCGAGCACTCACCTGAGCTATCAAAGCCGCAATGTCATTGGTGTAGTATATATTCGAGAACGCACTAACAAAGCGGAGACTTTGAACACCGCAGATTGACTGTAGTTTCTTGTCGACATCCTTCATTGTCCGCTCGGTAGGCACGTCGTGAATTCCCAGGACGGACATGGCCCAGTGTATGACTTGGTTCTGCTTCGTCGAAAACGCGCACCGCGGGACGTGTCGAAGGACATCAACAATGCACGTCTGGAGGGCAAGTTAACAGAGACCAATCGTCGAACGGGTACACCCTTACCTCCTTGTCTGGCCAGGGATACCACGGATTGTTGGTGTCGTCGAAGACGCGCCGATGTCGCCGCCCGGTTGAAGGCGTGGCTGATGGAATATGCATCGCTAAACGAGATAGTTAGCAATCGATCTGTCCCGAAGAAGGTGTATGGCGCTACTTACAGTCACTATCGGCGGAATGGGCGACACCTTCGTCCTCATTGTCCTCCTCCCCCTCATTGTCCTCGTCCTCGTCCTCGTCCTCGTCCTCGCCTTCGTCCGGCTCGTCCCTTTCGTCCTCCTCATCATCCGAATCCTGCACGAGATCTGGCAGCTCATCGGTCGCGTCATCGGAGTCGCGCTCAAGATGCGCAAGCAGATCTGCCGCCAAGGCACCGACTTCTTGTTCGTCGTACGGGACATACGTGCCTGCATCTCCGGGCAGCGTGTTCGCCGTCCAATCAATGTCCATTGTCCCCCTGTCCCGGTTGACCTCCCACCCGCCGGTTTGCGCCTCGCGAGAGCGGTCGAAGAGAAGCTGCTGCAAGGATTTGTGCACAGCCTGCTTTAGCTCTTCTCGCGCGTAAGGCTCCGCAGCCTCGCGCATGCTGTCTGTTACTTGAATGGGACCCGTTTCCTTTGCCCCCATGGTTGTGTACTTGTGACGGATGGCGCGTTTATGCGCCTCGCTCGACTCGTGGGCTGTGACGCTCCTGGTCCCAATTTCCTTGTCGCATACAGTGCAGTGCCACCTATCAAACGAGACGACTTGCCAGACTGTCGTGCGCGCGTCAGAACTGTGCTCAATCAACGCGAAGAATACGTACTGCGCGGATCCTGCGACCTGAACTGGTGGCGCGGTTGGAATCCTATGGGGTCGTAGCGCCGGCCTTGCCTAGACGACGATGCGCTGGAGTCTGTAGCAATTGAGTATGAGCGCTCTCTCATAGAAATCAACAGAAACTGACCAGATGGCGCGCCCCCGGGTGTACAGTAGCGTACGTGCAGTGTACAGTTGTTTTCCAGTTGGACAGCTTCCTGCTCTTGCTTCTCGACGAGGAGCTTGGTGCACACGCCAGAGGCAAATGTGTACACCGCGGGTTTGATCTTGTCGAGGTCCGCGATGAGATGCATCTTGCGCAGCTGCTCAATTCCTTGACGAGCGCTCGAGCCCGCGGGCAGCTCTATAATGATATTAGCACAATTGATGATCCCCAAACAGACGCGATACGTACTGAGGACTATACCGGGCTTCCTCCCATTCAGTCCCGTCGAGGAGACAGCTACTCCCTTGACGAAAACATTGATTTTTGCACAGTGTACAGTTTGAGTACCACGGATCGTGTCCTCAATCTGCCAGTCTGTGGTGCCGTCAAGTCCACTGATCTGCTAGGAAGACCATAAATGTATGTCTTACCTGGGTGGTAGACATAAACCAAAGCCACTGCCGTAGCAGACGAAGTGATAGACAGGACGAGCGCTCGCGCGCAATGAAATAAAGGAGGATAATCCCCAGGAGCAAATGGGGGCTGCATTGCGATGTGTAGAGCTGCTAGTGATACGATAAGGAATAAGAGAGCAAGCTCGTACAGTGCCCAGCGCATGCAGAGGTCCGGGAATGTCATTAAAATCCCGTCTTCCGCACCCGACGCGTCTTCATTGACAACGCGTCGGTGTGCTTGCAACTGGCGTTGGCGGCGCTCAAAGCGCTTATATAAGGTGCCTATAAGTAATTGGCGAGGGAGCCCGTGCCCCATGAAGACTCGCGCGAAGAGCAAGAGCTGAGAGCAAGGACGGTGGGCGGCGACGGCTGAAGGTCCAAGTCAACGCTGATTGATGGCGCTTGGGACCCATATCACGTGAGGGTGACGTCGCGTGAGGACACGTCATTGCTTCCGACGACCACGCGCCTGAAACGCAGCATGGCGCGGAATCCACCCGCAAACTTTCGGAGAACGGGCATTCGTACTAAAATCGGCGTCATTCTCGCAAAACTTGTCTTTACGGGAGCTCAGACATTTTGACAGTCAAGTTCGTCAAGAAACTTTGCAATCAGCGTCCAGCCGTGTACCACAGCGAGGCGCAGGCCGTCGAAGAGCTAATAGCAGCTGGTAGCGACCCGACGACACGCGCGGATGACGGGACGACCGTCCTTGATGCTGTGGGCGGATTCTCGACAGGGTGGACAGATGAGGAGAGCGACACACGCATCCGAGCACTGCTCGCACAAGCGGGTGCACCGAACCATGAGACAGAGCCCCGAGTCTGACTTGCATTGTTGGGTGCCTGACGAACATGGACGGAGTGCCAAAAGTGAGTCCCGCAACAGTTTTCAGGCTTGCACACATGCTGACAGGTCGGCGCGTAGAAGAAGGATAGCTCTGAAGGGCGAGGGTGTAAGTCCGGAGATCTGATCGAATGGAAGGAGGGGGAAGACGGAGAGTGATGGCGTAGTCATTACAGGCGGTTGGGGCTTGTGAAGCCGTACTTTGCAGCGCGCTCGAGCCTCTGCCTCGGTTTGGGCCTCTGCCTCGTTTGGATACCGTACCAAATATAAGGTCATTTGGCAAGGACTAGCATAGGATGTTGTCGTAAAAGTGATCGTTAGTTGCGTTTTGTGGAGGGTGTCAGAAGATCGATCAAGTTACGTGACGCACTTGCAAGAGGTACTCATGCGGGATGGAGTGACGGGGATGGGTAAGAGGCCGACTGATGTACAGTACCTATGAGGGGTGATGCCGGGGAGACAGACATCATTACCCACAGTGCGTCACGAAGCGACATAGGCTTGATATTTGCTGAACGTCGGAAAGGTCGATCGCATTCGTCAGGCTGGAGGATCTATATCACATTCCGATACAGGGCAAACGAAGGATATTGATGCCTTGCGTGGCGGATCACGACTTCATTTCTCGGTTTACAAGAAATCTTATCTCGAGGTTTTGTCTCGTACCGCGCTATCAT
Source organism: Schizophyllum commune H4-8 (assembly GCF_000143185.2). Taxonomy (NCBI): domain Eukaryota; kingdom Fungi; phylum Basidiomycota; class Agaricomycetes; order Agaricales; family Schizophyllaceae; genus Schizophyllum; species Schizophyllum commune. The sequence continues at coordinate 156,399 of NW_026089545.1, read as the reverse complement.
ACGAACGACCAGACCCTATATAACGACACGGACACACCTGCCTACATGTAGTCAGAAACACATCAAAGAGGGGAAAAGGAGTCGGACGTACCAATTGAACTGAGCTCACACGCGAAGTCATTGCACCGGCCTGAGGTCGATAGTCATGTTTGTCCGGGGATACCGAGAGCTAGATTCGCGCACTGAAACGACTTTCACCTATCCATGCCGACCATGTTCAGTACGCAGCATCGTATGCGTGAAGCATGGTCTCTCTCGCTAGCTGCTTGAGTGAGATGGTGGAGCCGCTTTGGAGGCATGGACAATGGTAGGCGGACGAAGGACGATGGGAAGAATGGGAGAGTAAAGCACCGGTCTCGTCCATCGTTATGTCACAATCGTCCTCCGGAGCAATGCCCACCTCTGCGCCGCGGAGCAAGTCAGAGCGAGGAAGAGGAGAGTGCCTTCGGCTGATGTCGCTGAGTCTGTGACGACCGCGCGTGACCTAGCTTCCCCAAGTCACATCGCTGGCCACAGGCCACATCTTCGCCGCTTGCTATCGTTCCCCATCACGGCCAGAGCACCCTTTCAAGTAGTGTATCTTCTTCCTGAACGCACCACCGCGCCACAAACGTCCGCTCCGCCCCGCGTCGGCGTGCTCGACGATGCGAGCCAGAATCTCAAGTCGAGCGTGCGCAAGCAGCCCCAGCGCAGGCGCCGATCACACCTACTCAGGATGCCTCTGGAGATCACCAGCATGGTACACCGCCTCCCAATGCTCCCCTCCTAGAATGCATCGATCCCAACCGTCTCACTGACATCTCCGCAGATTCTCGCTTGCCTTCCTCCTCAAGATTTGCTCAGCATGTCCAGGCTGTCTCGCGCGTTTCGCGGCGTCCTCCTCTATCGCCCCACGGCACTCCCTCTGTGGCGCAGCGCGCTGCACATCAAGCCGGGCTCCTCTCGTATCCCGACGAGCATGAACGAGGTCCAACTCGCGCACCTCGTGTTCGGCTCCGATTGCCAGGTCGGTCCTACTCGGCGATGGCTTCCCTCCTGTTGACCGGTAGGTAGTTCTGCGGCAGCAGGCGCCACGTTGTGGCCTGCTACGCTGCTCACGTGCGCTTATGCGGCAAGTGCGTCAGGAACCGGTCAGTAGGGGCGCACAATCCACCGCTCACCGCCGTCTCTCAAATCGCTTTTCCAGCTTCATGCCCTCCAGAAACCTGCCGACATCTCTGAAGTGGATACTACCCAGCCTCTCTGGGAGGTCCGGTATCCTCCCGTATGTAGAGGATGCCGTGTCAGGTGTGTCGCTCTTCCGTGATTGGGAATCTGCGCAGCTGAGGCTGCGTCTTACGCACCAGGAGAGACGCTGTTCTGCAAGCCGACGGTAGATGAGTACGCGCAGAAGCTGGATGCCATCGCGCAGACCAACATCGCGCCACCGGCTGATTGGGTCAGAACAAAGAGGCGCAAGTTTCTTTCTGACCTCGAGGTGTGTGCGCTATGCTGCCATCTCCGTACTGATGACCCGAAATGATACTCCCAGTTCACGAACTATTGCAATGCTGCGCGGATCCGCGGCCTGGCTGAAAGTTTCAAAATCAGCGCAAGAGACAACAGTACAGGAAGGCAGAGTACGTCCGATGCTCGTGCCGTTCCTGGTGGGCGCTCTGATTGCCTCCCAGGATCCTCAGACGCATGGAGGAAGAGGGTTGGCAAGAGGAAGTGTCCAAAAACCCTAACGTCCTGTCCGGCGCTTCCTTCTTGCGCAACAAGGCCGTGAGGACCATGAAGCCTCTCTCTGAGAAACGTACGTACCGGCACGATCCTCCCCGCGCATGGATATCGCTCACCCCGTCTTCGCGGAGTGGACAAGGCTGCGCGGGATCGCTGTCGCGCATATGACAAACGCCAAAACTGCCCGCCTCGAGCGAGAGCGAGTCGCCGTCATCGAGGCGCTCAACGAAAGCCTCACTAGCGTCCACGCCGACTTCCGCCGCGCGCAGCCCTTCCGCGCGCTGGTGCCCACCGCCGGGGACATGGCCAAGGCACCCGTCGTCAGGCGCCTGTACGAGCAGCTATCCGGCGCCCCGCCTCCCGCAGATGCTATACGGCCGCACTCGCGTCGGTCTCCCCCACGTTCGCCGACCGCTGGCGCGCGCACTGCGAGGACCTCCTCCTGGACATCATGCGCGCGCAGGGCGAACTCGCCCCGGTGCGCGCGGCGCTCGGCCTCGCGACGACCGTCTTCGCGCTCTGCGGCACCGACACGCTGCTCACATACCCGCACATTCTCTGCGAGCCCGCGCTGGACATGCAGCTGGGCCTGCGCCGAGGTGCGAGCGCGTGGGACCCGCGCGGGCTCGTCGCGTGAGCGGACGTGGTGCGCCGGATGGTCGCGCTCGCCGGGCGGGACCCGCACGCGACAGGCGCGGTCGCGATGGACGCGCTCGACCCGTGGTGATACTACCCGGACGAGGACAGCGCCGGGCGGCGGCGCGCGTACACGTGGCGCGGCATGGTGCGTGCGTTGGTCCTATCACACTTCTGTCTTTGCTGACAGTGCCCATTCCTGTAGCTGAAGCTCGGCGCGCGCTGGTGGGGGCGGCCCTTTGCGGTGCTCGGGCCCTGGGAGACGGGGGCGGCGCGCGGGCGGGCGGGCGTTGCGTTGTTCAGCGGCGGCGATGCGCTCTGCGCGCGGTGCGGGGCGCGATTTTCCGCGTCTGCGGCGTTGCGCGCGCACCTGTACCAAGCGTGAGTCGGGCTCACATGTCGGATCACGGGCTGGGCTGATCAAACTTGCGCAGGCACAGTGTCTTGAGGCCGACCAGCGCGGACGTCGTTCTCGATTATGGCCTGTCCGACGATGGGCGTCCTGCTCACGCTCCTCGTCGATAGCTTGTGAAGCTCCTCGTCGCCAGCCTGGGAAGGCGTTGCGGGGCGTACACGTGCGCTCGAAGGCCGTGAGCTTTTATCATCGGCGAGAGCAGGTGCACCAGACGACGGCACCGAGGGCGAATGTCAGGCGGGTAGCACCGAGGACGAACGGCGGGCGCATAGGTGGCGCGGCGCGCGACTCTTGGACACCTGCAAGCGCCCGATCCTGGATAGCTGACTCGCTGATGGAGAGGAGTTGCCAACTCGCTGTCTCAGACGAGTCGCCGACTCGCTGTCGAAAAGGAGTCGTCGACTCGCCGATGGAGAGGAGGTTGTCAAGACGGGAAAACGTGCCTCTAACTCCTGTAGCCGACGGTAATCTCTGGCGAGCTCGGAGGACTCCCAGGGCAGTCCGGAGCCGAACCTGGCGGGCTGGAAGGCTGGCGGGCTGGAAGGCGGGCGGGCTGGCAGGCTAGCAGACTGGCGGGCTGGCAGGCTGGCAGACTGGCGGGCTAGCAGGCTAGCAGACTGGCGGGCGGGTGGAGTCTGGACGGACGGATGGGCGGACTGGCGGCTTGGTGTCAAAGCTTGTGTACTAGTAGGCGTGTCTGCTCTTGTCTATGTGCCAATACACCGCCGTGCTTGGCGATGCGAATGCCCCGTTGTTCCTCCGCCAGCTCGCGCGCGCGTGCACGAGAACCGATTGCGCCGCGACCTCAAGGACCAGTTGCGCCGCGTCCTCGAGAACCGATTGCGCCGTGTGCTCGAGAATCGCTTGCGCCGTGTTCTCGCGAAACGATGAGCACGCGCGTTGGTCCACGAGCGGCTGGCAAGGGAGACTAGGCGCTCTCGGAAACCGATTGGCACCGCGCTCTCGAAGACCGATTGAATCGTGTGCTCGGGAGCCTATTGGCACCGTATTCCGCACCGCGTGGCGCGTGCTCGAGAGCCTCCCCCTTTCTCTTCCAATACCCCTTCGCCCCCTCTCCCCTCCCTTTCTCCCCTGCCCCTCCGTCCATCGCGCACCCTTTCGCCGCCCCCGTCGGGCAGAATTCCACCGGCGCGTACTGCGCGCCCACCACCCCGCTCGTCCCACTCCCCCTCGCCCGCTTTTTTTTTTTCTAAGATCTAGAGCGCCCTTCTCGCCCTCCCTCTCCGCGCCTTCCGCCCCTGCTCTCGCCCCCCTCTCAGACAACGCGAGGATGGCGGGGAGGGAGGAATGGAACAGGGGACGGCGGGGGGAAGAGATGACAGCAAGCTCAGATAAAGGAGTCGGGAGAGCGATGGAGAAGGACGAGAGAGCGATGGAGAAGGAAGGGGGAACGATGGAGAAGGGGGAACTATGGAAAAGGACGAGAGAGCGATGAAAAAGGAAGGGAGAGCGATAAAAACTTTGGTAAGACGGTCAAATGAGAGATGAGGCGAGTGGACATGAGACTCAAAAGCGAGGCAAGTGGACACGAGACTCAGAGACGAGGCAAGTGGACACGAGACTCAGAGACGAGGCAGGTGGCAAGTGGGGCCGAGAGCCGAGAGACGGTCAAATGAGAGACGAGGAGAGTGGCAAGTGCGAAGGGGAGACGAGAGCCCGACGGCCGGCTAAGGGGGTGGGGGTATCGAGGTGGGTGGGGGGATTGAGGGGGGGGGGGGGTTGGGGGGGAAAGTGGGGTGAGATGGAGGTGGAGGTGGAAGTGGAGGTGAAGGACGAGATGGAGGTGGAGATGAAGGGAGGGTATAAGGCGAGATATAATCCGCGCGGTTCGATCCCGCGTGTTCCTCTGTTCCACCCTCCTCATCGCTTCCCATCCTCTGCTTCCCCTCATCGCTTTATGTCCTCTGCCCCCCCCTTCTCAAGCCAGGCCCAGCACATAGCGTCCCACGGAGCGCGCGTGACGTCCAGCGCTCCACGAAGCGCGCACGTCCAACGAGCCGACGTGTTCTCGGGATCGCCCCTGCGCCCCTCTCCTCGCCACCTTCAGGCGGCCGCACCTGCGCTGCACCTCTCGCCTCCGCCTCCGCCTCCGCCTCCGCCTCCTCAACCTCCCCCTTTTCTCCCTCCCCCTTTTCACCCTCCCCCTTTTCACCCTCCCCTTTCTCTCCCCCCCCTCTTTCGCAACCCCCCTGCGCCGCCCGCCCCCTCCGTCAGAGCTGTCTCCTTCCGCCGCTGTACCCATCTCATTCCGCCGCTGTGCCCATCTCCTCTCCCCATCCTCCCACCTCTCCCGCATTGTCCACTCCCTCCCCCCCTCTCGCTTTCCTCATCCCCCCTCACGCTTTTCTCCTTCCCCCCTCCTCGCTTTCCTCCTTCCCCCCTCTCGTTTTCCTCTTTCACCCCTCACCCCCCTCCCGTGCTGAAAAGCGCCCACAGGTGTGCTAAAAGGCGCCCTCAGGCGTCAGTGCTCGAAGACGGACCGTACCGCAGCGTCCTCAAGACGCGCACTGTACCGCCTTTTCTCGAGAGCACCGTACCGCCGCGTCCCCGAGACGCGCACCGCTGTGAGAAGCGCGCCGCCCTTCCTCGCCCCTTTAGCCCCGCTCCCCTCGCCCCGGGAGCCACCCCAGCCGTCTCGCCTTCCCTGCGGTCCCGCAGCCGTCTCACCTTCCCTGGCGGCCGCCCCAGCCATCTTGCCTTCTCACCGTCGCCCCGCTCCTTCAGCGCCGGCCTCGAGACCTGGCCTTCAGCGCCGGCCTCTAGACCTGTCCCTCCGGGCTCCCACACCCCGGACGCAAGGGCGCACCACCCGCGCCCCGGACGCAAGGGCGGCCCCACCCCACCTGCGCCTCGGATTCCAGGGCGAACCACCCGCGCCCCGGACGCAATAATCGGCTCTGCCTCTCATCCCCCACGCCCCCGCGTCCTCGACACATTCCTCCTCCCGCGTCCACGACATATTCCACCCCCCCCCCAACCCTCCCCTGAACATATTGCGGCCCCAACCCTTCTCCGAGCAGTGCGCACCGCCTTTCTCGCCCCCCCCCCCTCCCTCAAAGCGGTGCGCCTTTCTCGCACCCTGAAGCGCTGCACCTTTCTCGCACCCCGCACTCCCGGACGCGCGTCCGCTCCTCTGCGTCCCTCCCTCCCACACTCCTCCCTTCCCCTCCCCCTCCCCCTCCTCCCGCACGCGCGTCCTCGCGGCGCGCACCTTCCCTGCGCCCTTGGTAGTGCGGAAAGCCATTCGTTGGCCAAGGAGCACGCGGTATTCGCGACTCGAGACACACGCCGCCTTCGCTCCCTCGAGATCGCGGTGCATGCGGTCGTCGGAAGTGCGACGCCTGTCGTTCTTCAAGAGCGCGACGCACTGGCGTTCGCAACCGGTGAGCGCGCCTCATCTGTCACGACGCATGCGCCCCTCGAGCGCGCGGGGTATTCGCTCCTTGAAAGAATCCGCTGCATGCACTCCTTGGAAGCATAAGTTCTATGTGCTTCTAAAAGCGTGGAAGGGGAGGTACTTGGAGGAGAGTGGAAGGAGGGAGGGGGAGAGGGGGGAGAGGGGGGAGAGGGGGGAGAGAGGTGGAGAGGTGGATGGGAAGAGGTGGAGTGAGGAGACTGGAGAGGGAAGATGCGACGAGGGCGATGGAGGGGGAGAGGAGGAGATGGTAGCCAGGGTGGGTGCATTTTGAAAAAGGACGAGGACAGGCGTGATCAAAGACGGATGGAGCATGAGAGATAGATGACGGAGGAGGACACGGGCGATGGAGAGCACACGAATACACGAGCGACAGAGGACGGACGGAGGATGTGAGAACGTTTAGTGTTGGCTTGCAAAGCTCTGGTCTAGTCGCGTTCATGGCGGCCATAACAATTGTTGCGTGAGGCAAGCTGAGAGGCAGGCGAGGGTTTGGGATGGGAGCGAGCTCGTAGTGCGTCAATCCGACAGCCGTCGATGGGCGGAAAACGGTGGACTGAATGGGGGTAGAGGTCGGCTTCTGATGTTGGGCAGAGAGCACCAACGAGAGAAGACGAACGGAAGTCAGTCGAGTAGCACGAGCAGAGCAGCAGTTGTCGAAGAAGGTCGGTTGTCGGAGGGGAAGGGAGTCGCGCCCGATCACTGTTGACGTCACACGCGTCGATCCCGGACCGAGGATGCGGTGGTTGTGCTCCTGCGTCCATGATCGTGGCGCGCGCTGCGTGCCCGGTTTGGGTGGCTGGTCCCCCGTACGCAGACATTCGATCCATGTAGCCGTCACTCCATCGCCGCCGATCCGACTCCCGCTGCAATCGTGGCCGTCTACCTGCGCGTCTGCGAACAAAACGCCAGCCCTGCCTCACATTCCTCTCTTGCTCGTCCTCCATGCCTGCGCCAACCCCGCACTTGCCTCCAAGTTACCAACTATCGCGCTTCCGTGGATTGTCCTCTATGCACGCACCCGGTCGTCCTCGGCTGATCTGCGGCGCGCGAGAATACCTGCACTGCTGACCGACACACGCCCCGCGACAGACACCTGAGGGCGAAGGCGCGCGAGTTGGGGGCGCGGTGGTCGACAAAGACGCGGAGGGTCGACGAGGGGGCGCGGGGAGTGCGGTCCCCGAGGACGGGAGCGGCGAGGGGGAACCCCGACGACGACGACGCGGCGTGTGGGCATCGACAGCGCAGCGCGCGGACCTCCGACGAACGGTCGATCTTGAGAACGCGTCAGAATCCTCTAGAGGATGCTGAAGGGGGGGGGGGGGATCAGGCAAAGGAGGGAAGAAGAGGGGGCGAGGGGAATGATGGAGAGCGGAGGGTCGAGCTCAACGAGGGCACGCCGAGGGGGTGAGAATGAGGGGTGAGGGGTGAGGGGTTCGGAGGGCGAGAGGGGGTTGAGGGCGAGAGGGCGGCGAGGGCGTTGACCTCGACGCTGGGGCCGAGGGGTGAGCTCGACAACGCAGGACGCGTCGGGGCCGAGGGGGTGAGGGCTCGGATAGCGAGGACGACAGAGCTCGTCGATCTCGAGGACGCGGCGCGGCGGTGCACCCAGAGGGCGTGTCGAGGGTCGACCCCGAGCTCGACTACGGCGAGGTTCGATCTAGAGGACGCGTCGAGGGGCTCTAGTACACGCGGCGAGGGGGGGGGGGTTGAGCTCGAGCACGGCGCGGTGAGGGTCGAGCTCGAGCACGCCGAGAGGCGACCTCCCAGCCATCCGACCGTGCTTGCGCTCGACGGCGTGCCGAGGCTCGCGCTCGAGGTTGTCGAGGGTCAACCTCCAGGACGCCCGGACCGACGTCGAGCTCGACGCCGAAGGAGAGGGGGGTCGCCCTCGATAATGCGTCGGGGGTCGAGCTCGAGAGCATGGCGGAGGACGCACTTCTCGAGAACACGCCCGAGAGGTCGACCTCGAGGACGCGGAGGGTCGATCTCGATGCGCAGGACGCGGCGGCGGGCGATGTCGAGGACGCCGAGGGGCGTCGATCCAGAGGACGGCGAGGGGGACGCGGAGGGTCGATCTGGAGGACACCGTGGGGCGATCTCGAGGACGCGTCGTGGGGTCTACAAAGACGCGGAGGGTTGACGAGGGGGTCGATCTCGAGCACTTTGGGGAGTGAGTCGACCTCGACCTCGAGGACGTGGAGGAGCGAGTTTGACGACGCGCCGAGGGGCACAGAGGACGGAGGCGATCAGGAGGACGCGTCGGGAAGCGATCAGGAAGACGCGTCGGGGAGAGGGAGGACAGGACGCGGCGAGGGGAGAAGAATCGGGCGAACGAGGGGAGAAGAAACCGACGAGCGGGCGGGCGGCGTGCGGGGAGGCAGAGAACCGGCGAGGGGGGAAGCTGAGCACGAGAGAGGGGAAAGAAACGCGGGGTCAGGGCGCGCGAAGGAACAAAAGGAAGCGATTGTGGCGGAGGAGGGACGGGAGCGGCGAGGGGGACCCCGACGACGACGATGCGGCGTGTGGGCATCGACGACGGCGACGACGACGCGGCGTGTGGGTATCGACAGCGCAGCGCGTGCAGTACTCGACGACGCAGCACGTCGACCTCGAGGACGGCGAGGGGTTCGTCTTGAGGACACGGCGAGGGTGTCAATCTCGAGGCCACTGAGATGGCGTAGACCTCGACGAGGGTGAGAATGAGCGGCGAGGGGGGTGAGGGGGCGAGGGGTTCGGAGGGCGAGAAGGGGCTGGGGGAGTGAGGGAGGAGGGGAGGGTCGATCTCGAGAGCCTTGGGCGGGCGAGCAGGGAGAGGGGGAGCGAGCAGGGAGAGGGGAGGGTTGAGCTCGAGAACGCGCGAGTGGCGCGCATGGGTGATGAAGTGCGCTTGGGTGATGAGGTGCGTCTGGCGGGATGAGGTGCGTCTGGCGGATGCCCTCCGAGAAAGAGGAGAGCGAGGGATAAGTGAGAAGTGGAGAGCGAGGGATAAGTAAGAAGTGGAGAGCGAGGGCGAGGAGGGGAAGCGATCAGGAGGACGAGCGAGGGGAGAAGAAACGGACGAACGAGGGGGGAAGAATCGGACGAACGAGGGGGGAAGAATCGGACGAGCGGGCGGGCGGCGTGGGGGGAGGCGGAGAACGAGCGAGTTTGACGACGCGCCGAGGGGGACAGAGGACGGGAAGCGATCAGGAGGACGAGCGAGGGGAGAAGAAACGGACGAACGAGGGGGGAAGAATCGGACGAACGAGGGGGGAAGAATCGGACGAGCGGGCGGGCGGCGTGGGGGGAGGCGGAGCACGAGCGAGGGGCGATCTCGACAACGCAGGACGCGTCGGGGCCGAGGCGGAGAACGAGCGAGGGGAAAGAAACGGGGGTGAGGGCGCGGGCGAAGGGGAGGGGGAGTCATGAGAAGGAGAGGCGGGAGCGGTCCTGCGAGTGAGGGGGGAACGAGTGGGAGTGAGGGAGCAACGAGTGGGAGTGAGGGGGAACGAGTGGGAGTGGGGGGCGCGGCGGGAGGTCGGGCGGTGAGAGGGAGTGGGGAGCGGGGCAGAGTGGGGGAGCGGCGCGGCGGGAGGTCGAGCGGTGAGAGGGAGTGGGGAGCGGGGCGGGGGAGCGGGGAGCGGAGTGAGGAGCGGAAGGGAGGAGGAGAAGGAGGGTCCGCATTTCGAAGATGGGCACTTGAAGGAATGTGCTTGGAGGACATGTCGGAGCGGATCTCGAACGCACTTGGGTGGTGCGGCGCACTGACATGGAGGTACGGCGCACATGCATGGAAGTCCGGCGCAACTGACATGGAGCTGCGGCGCACTGAATCGAATATACTCGTATAATCCCGAGGATCTTGTATCTCCTACTTATATCTCCCCCCTCTCCTCTCCCACCCTCGCTCTTCCCTCAATCATCCACCTTCGCTCTTCCCCTCTCTCCTCTATCTCCACCAGCGTTTCCTTTTACCCTTCGCTCACCCCCGCTTCCTGCAAATCAGTCACCCCCACTCCCTCCTATCGCTCTCATCTCCCATCTTCGCTCTCCTCTCTCACCTTCCCTCCCTTCCCTCCCTTCCCTCCCTTCCCTCCCTTCCCTCCCTTCCCTCCCTTCCCTCCCTTCCCTCCCTTCCCTCCCTTCCCTCCCTTCCCTCCCTTCCCTCCCTTCCCTCCCTTCCCTCCCTTCCCTCCCTTCCCTCCTTGCCTCCATCCCTTCCGCCCCCCTCCGCACCCTACCCGGGTCTACTTTGGTGTTGTTGTCGGACGGAGGAGCGGTGCTGTTGGCGGGCGGAGGAGCGGTGCGATCTGGTGCTGTTGGCGCGATGCGATTCGGTGCTGTTGGCGCGATGTGTCTGCAGGGCGAGGGGAGGGGGCGGGTGCACGGCGAGGGGAGGAGTGGGTGCACGGCGAGGGGAGGAGCGGTGCTGTCGGCGGGGGGCGAGAGGGAGGGGGCGAAAGGCGAGAGGGGTGAGGGGAGAGGGGCGAGGGGAGGGGCGAGGGGAGGGGGGAGGGGGAGCGAGCAGGGAGAGGAGAGGGTCCGGCGCGGTGAGAGGGAGAGGGGGATCTGGAGGACCCCGGGGGGTGCGTCTCGAGGAGCACGCCGAGGAGGCGTGCGTCTCGACGTTGAGGATGGCGAGGATGCGTATATCTCGACGTCGAGGGGGGCGGGGGTTAGGGGGGGTCGACCTCGAAAACGCGCGTCGGGGGCGGGGGGAGGACGCGCTTGGGTGGCGAGATGTGTCTGGCGGATGCCCTGCGAGAAGGAGGAGAGCGAGGGGGAGGAGGTGAGGAGAGCGAGGGGGAGGAGGTGAGGAAAGCGAGGGGGAGGAGGTGAGGAGAGCGAGGACGAGGAGGTGAGGAAAGCGAGGGAGATGAAGTGAGGAGAGCGAGGGGAGAGGAGGACCGGGAGTGGCGAGTTCGAGGACACGGAGAAGACACGAGTGGGGAGCGGTGAGGAGACGCCCGGGGACATGGTGAGGAGGTTGTTCGGCTGGGGCGGGGGACGGAGTGCGAGGTCACCGCTGAGAGAGCGCGAGTCGACCGCTGGGAGCGCGAGAAGGATGGGGGGGGGGGGGAGGGGGGAGGGGAAAGGGGAAGAAAGAGATTTGCGCGAGTGATGATCTCCGTCGTCAGGCATCTGCCCACTACCTTCATCATATATGCGGTGGACGTTTTGCCTCTTGCATGGACTTCGGCTTTCTCAATGCATTTGTTTTGAGCCTCTTCCTCATCGACCATCGCTGGCTCTGGTCCTCGCCTGCTCGTTCGACGTTGGTCGTTCTTCGAGCACATACCGGTCTTCGTACACCCTGCTGCTCGTATACCACTCGTTGCGGCCTCATCGTCAATCAGAGTACCGCGCCTCGCTCGCGACTGAACCATCTCCCGCCCGAATTCAACCTCTTCATTCAATAGAGAGGATGATCACAGCCGAAATTCACGCCCCAAAATCCGTTATCATACTACCTAAATTCAATGTATCCTCCGCTTCTCAAGACATGCCGACGTACTTTTGAGGCCATCGAGTAGGATAGCCTGATGTAATGTCAGCATGCCACTCGACATCTGCCAAGCTGCTGCTGTTCCCAAATTATTCGAGATTTGAGCACAATAGGAACTTCCGTGATGACTGCCTCGTGCCCCCTGCCAACGAGTTGACCTGCTCTCAAGCTACTCACGAAGCTGTACATGAGGGGCGGCCATATTAGGGGGGGGTATAGACCTAGTGGCTGGTCCTAGAAGTCGCGAGCCGTGGAGAGGTTGTACCAAAATATAGATATTTTGCTATTCTTTTCCTTCTTTAGACATAACTGGGGCTCGCCTACAATGCAGCTCAGGCATGGGGAACACAGAGGCGTAGAAGGCCGACGAAAGGCGTCGGGGGAGTGACTCCCGGCGCGGAATCTTCCGGCGAGGCGACCGCCGTCTTTTGTGGCGTCGCGTCTTTTTTGCGCGTGAGATGAGTTACTCGTCCGTCCTAACTAATTTACCTCCTGACAGCGGCGTGCCAAGACACCCTCCTACCGCGTGCGTGTGCACACCATCGTGCCTCCGAGTCGTCCTCGTCCTATGCGCCAGATGGTTATTCATGTCAACAGAACGTTGTCAGACTTGCCTCAAACCCCCGATCGTCTTCGTCCTGGTGCTCCCGCACGAATGCTTCGGAACCTTGCCTGTCTCCACGGGGCATCCCGCTTGCCTGAGCAACTCTCGGATGCGCGCATTCCTTTGACTCTGAGTATTTCTTTCAGCGTCCCCCACTTCCGGGTGTCCGCCTACATCCCGAAGGATCGTCCCGTCATCTGCGCGTGCTCGCGGGTTGCCACCTAAGCTCAGTAGTAGGTTGATGGTATGGTATGTGCCGCCGTAGTAGATGGCCAGTAACAGAGGAGATCGCCCATCGTTGTCACGGGCTTCGAGCGCGGCGTCCCGGTCGACGAGGAGCCTGATGACCGCGGTATTATGGTTCTCACACTGCGCAGCGAGATGAAGGGGCGTGCGGTGCAAGCTGTTGAGCGCGTTGACATTGGCACCGCGCTCGAGGAGCAGGCGCGCAGTATGAATACACCCCTCCCGAGCCGCGAAGTGAAGTGCAGTCCATCCCTCGTTATTGCACTCCTCGATATGCACCCCTTTGTCGAGGAGAAGGCGAACAACATCTTGCTGATCACGACAGGCCGCCTTCATCAGCGGCGTATTCTGGTCCCAGCATCTCGCAGCGTATGAGGCCCCGCGCTCGATGAGGATGCTGATGACACCCAGATGTCCTTGGTGAGCTGCGTAATGAAGCGCAGTACTTCCATTGCCATCGCGCTCCTCGATATGCGCCCCCGTGTCGAGCAGAAAGCGAACGATATCTTCGTGACCGCTACGAGCTGCCAACATCAACAATGTGTACCGGTCTTTCGCAGCGGTAGAGGCCCCGCGCTCCAGGAGGAGATGGAAAACACGAAGGGACCCAGAAGAAACTGCAATCCGAAGTGCGCTTTCTTTATTTTCGCCGCATTCATCGACATGTGCTCCCTTGTCGAGTAGTAGGCGAACAATTTCCTCCCGGTCGCGCCGTGTCGCCACAATCATTGGCGTGTCCTGCGCCGTGCTCCGCACAGCCGGGGAAGCGCCCCATTCGAGAAGTAAGCTAGTCGACCTGAGAGTACCATTATTCGCTGCCAAGTGTAGGGCTGTCCAGGCATGTACGCAATGGCCGTATTGCTCTTTCGGTGAGAATCGCCATTTATTGGCTTCCAGTGGCATGTTGCCGTCAGCCCCACTGCGAAGCAGCAACAAGACTAGGCCGTCGTGCTGCCCGGCAACTGCACTGTGCAAAGCGGGAGTGAGGATGCCACTGGGGGCAGATAGGTTCTTGATCTCGCCCAGAGTGTCGATGATATGCCGCTCGAGGGTTGCATAGTGATTGTGCTCGCCGAAGATGATGTGCTCATGCCAGAGCTGGACAAGGTCGTCGTAGAAGGTGGGAATAGCAACGCGTTTAGAGACAGCAAGAAGATAGGCAAGACTCGTGCGGCCCATGAGACACTGAGCGTCTTCGCTGGATGTATAAAATCGGGAAGACGGTGGAAGAGCGGTGAGGAACTCCCGGACGGAAGCATGCGTTATGCGGACAAAGCCTTGATCCACCTGGAAGAACATTGAATGCAAGAGCGTTCGTAGGACGTCCCTTGGGTTTGGAGACAGCCAATCATGCCTGTACTGTGGCACTTCCGAGCTGTAGTCGAAGGCAAGGATAACGCCCAGTCGCTGGACCCGTACATCATAGAGGTGCACTGAGTTGAGAATCCACACGACTAGCCGGCGCACATCGTCGACATCCTCTTCGCGAACGTCCTCGAGGCAGTTGGAGTACAGCCCTTGGAGTGTCAGAGGCAGCTCCTCTAAGACCCTAGCAAGTCGATGGGGGGCGTTTGCATACCTCCTGAGCTGCTCGACGACAAGTACTGTCCAGCGCATACTGGTAGCATTATCAACACAAGCGGCATCACTTACGAACGCGGAAGACGTACTTTCTGTCAGCTCGATCCATCAGCCTGTTGCGCACCATCTCGGTGTTTGCAATGCCCGCTAATCGTCCACCATCCCTGAACTCGATATCGAGCGCAGTTTCGATGTCGGTGTTGGCCTTCACCTGATCGATCGACAGCACAGCGTCCTGGAGATCCTCGGCGTGCAGGGGCAAGCGCGTGGAGACGAGGATGGAACTACAGCTGCACGAGCGCAGCTTTCTGAGAGCGGCGAGGATCTTTGGACGCTCGCTTTCGAGAGCTTCGTCCAACGCGTCGATGACAAGGAAGACTCGTAGCCGAGTGCCCAGCATACCCATCAGAATATCGAGCTTCTCGTCGCGGGTGAGGCCGCCATCGACCATCGACTTCTGACGAGCTTTCTCAAGCTTGTCCATGCAATGTTGATCTCCAAGTGCGAGTTGGCAGAGGAACGACGACAGGACGGAATCCAAGTCTCCACGGCCCGAGCTGTTAGCCGTGTCGAAGAAATATGGAAGAATGGTGTGCGTGGATCCGTGGGATGTGCAATAAGCTCGGAGATGCCGGATTGCTGTAGCGCTGACAAACATGATGAGCAAGATGGTGGTGCGTGTAGTACGCCACAACATACATGATCGTACTCTTCCCGCAGCCAGCTGTTGAAAGCGTAAGCAAACGTTCGTCTGACCATCCGTGCGTCGCACCTTTGCCTTGGATAGTTAGCACCTTTGTTTGCCCCTCCAGAAAGTTCACAAAGGTCCGATTATCGAAGAACCACAAGCCCGTCCCTTCCGCGCGATCGTTGAGCAAAGAGCTCATTCTCTTGGACGAATCCACGGAGTCGAAACCAAGCCACTTCAGGATCCTCTCCAGCTCGTCGGATATCTTGCCTTTTGTGACCACCTCCAGCGTGCCAGCAACGATCGCTTCCTTGTAACGCGAGGTGATACGCCGCAAGCCTTGCATGGAATCGGCGAGCGGACGTATCTCACCTAGGGCTCTGAGCACTCGACCTGTTTTGCACGGTCAGGCGCGGGAAGTGGGCAAGGACGTCGACGCCTGACCTGCGTAACTCTCATGCCTCAGTTTCATCATGACTCCCAGGACGTTGAGGACCTGGACGAGGAGCTCGATGGAGGTTTCGTATAGCAGCGTGCCGGGATGCGCGGCGACGATCTCCACGACTTGAAGATGCACCCTGATCTCATCGAACGCGTCGGTCATCAACTTGAACTCCTCGTGAGCCTGAACAGTTGCCTGTCGTGGTGATGGTTCATCATCTGTAGACCGAAGGAGAGATGACGAATAAACGCACGCTGATTATCAGTCCAATAGCCGAAAACATCACTTTGCTGGGAGGGAAGACCTGCCATCGGACACGTCAGCGCGATGCGAGTTCCGCGAGGGTGAATCACTCACCGTCGAGCTGAGCGTATCACCGATAGGCCCGCACAACTTCGCTACGATGCGGGCCAAAGGAAGGAGAGTATTGCGGAGGCGTCCCCATCTGTTCATCTCAGTGCCATCTTGCGATTCCGCCTCCATCTTGGCGACGTAGCTCGCCAGGGCCTCCTTAGAGCTGAACAATGCTGCTTCGGGGGCGGTCAGATCGACGCCCGCCTTTTGCTTCCACTCCGCCACTGCCTCGGTCCACATCATGGTCATGGGGTCAACGACGGGCTCGTCGGCGACGTCGATGGTTGCGGTCGATATATGGACAATCGCTTCCTCGACGTAACCCGAGGGCGTGTTCTCTTCCACAGCCGTGGCGGTGGGCGATGGAGGATCGGGGTCCATACCATCCGTTGACGACGATGGCGGCACCTGAAGCGCGTCCGAAATGACTTCGGGAACGGCAGTGGGGATGCGCTGTGTGCCGCGCGACGAGGGAGCGAGCGCCCGCGACAGACGGCGGTATAGCTTCAAGATCGATAGTCGCTCGCGCGGCCCTGAGCGTTTGCCGGGAGACGGCGAGGCAGAAGGAGAGGTCGCAACAGTGGACACTGACGAACGAAGATGAGGCTGAGGGCCATCCGAGTCGTCGCCAGGCGCCGTGGTCGACGAGGCGATCGCAGAGCTTGCGACAGGCGCCGATGACGAAGCGCGGCCTCGCGCGAAGTAGCGGATGATCCACGAGGGTAAAAGGCGATCGCGCAGAGGACGATGCCCCGCAGACAAGGTAGGAGAATCAGACATTGGGACTGAGGATTCAACGTTCAGTATCGACGATGAGGGTCGGAAGGAAGGAGAGGCTCGCCCACCTGGTGTATACCAGCTCACCGGCCTCGTGTCAGCACAGCATCTCGAGAAGGACGAGGGGCAATACAACATCAGGTCGCACGCATAGCACCCATCGATAAGCGCCGAGGGAAGGATCCCTGCGCCGTACGTCTCTGCTCCGAAGCCTTAACTGGGTCGGAAGATACGCGAGGCGCATCTGCATCGACCCGCCTGCCCGGCATGATATGCTAGGTAGCGCCGCAGGGAACTTGTAGTAGTCGATAGCGCAGCCCTAGCGGTCCTCGTACTTCGTCATATCTGTGTGCGTTAAGAAAGGCCCAGAAAGGGAAACCATATGCCGAGTCGACATTAGTTACCTCCTCACCATGGACAAGTTCATGCCGAGAATAAAAGTAAAGAAACGAGAGTTTCATTTGCGTTACCTAAGATATAGTATACACGCCCAACCTCGAGAGCCTGAGGCGCTGGGGACCATCTGCGAATGAGGCCCAGGTATGTGCGACGGCGCGGATGGAGGCGCATTCGAACACGAAAGTCGGCGCCGCTGATACTGTCGGCAACAGACGGTCGACACCTTGAGGCGCATCGATAAACATCTCAACGATGTTACGTACAGAGACCTGACGCGAAGGAGTCAGCCGCTGAATCTTCGAAGATACTTGGGTCACCCCTCGACGATGTTGCCGAGGACGAAGACACCGCCCGCACGAGCTGAGACTGCCCACGATGGTCAAAGGTATTTTGCTCCAACTCAAGG
Organism: Schizophyllum commune H4-8; assembly: GCF_000143185.2. Taxonomy (NCBI): domain Eukaryota; kingdom Fungi; phylum Basidiomycota; class Agaricomycetes; order Agaricales; family Schizophyllaceae; genus Schizophyllum; species Schizophyllum commune. Next base: position 139,205 of record NW_026089545.1, on the reverse strand, counting down.
AAGTCCAAGTGCGGACGAGGGTGTACTGTACGAGGCGTACGATGCGCGTTGAGCATTCGCCCGGTTTACGGAGATGTTCGCGTCTTCTCGTCGACCGAGGGACCCGCCGGTGCTGAGAGCGAAGTCAGCAATGGGGACGCATCCGAGCTCTGTAGAAAGACAGTCAGAAGGCGGAGGGTGTCGGGAGAACGTGGCAAGACGCACCGCAAGCGAGCTAGACTCTACTCTGAGGGGAATCTGCTTACTTGACAGAGCGCATGTACGCGTACTTGCCTGAGCAGATGTTGGCATACTTGGCTAGGACGCTCGCGCACGGGGCCAAGCAAATTTTCGCAAAAATGACTCGGCAGGCTGTGAGCATGATGGCTTAAGCGAGAGAACGGGATAGCAAATACCTCGACCATGCCCGGTGATCCCTCCACGCTCTCCCGACGATAGTGCACGCCGTCGAAGGGCAGTCTTAGATTTGCATACATCAAGCATACAGAGACGCCTCCGCCGGCGGATATCGCAGGATACGCAGGTGGATTCGACGGTCAGATCCTCGTTCGTCGGGGCCGTTCCTACGATTCCTGGCCGTATTCCCGAAGTTGGCGAGGTCGACAACGCTCACCGCGCGGGCTGAGATTCCGCATGAAGCTCAAGGATATCCTTCTTGAGCTCAGTGAGGTCTGAGCGCGGGACAGGGTGCGTCGGATGAGATGGGTGATGGACTTGAAGAGTGCGTTGCGTACGACTGTAAGCGTGTCGAACTCTGCAATCATCGAGTGAGGCCTTGATGTGGAGAGTACGACGTTCGGCTGAGAGGCTTTCAATCGCTGTAGATGACGCGTTAGAATACCGAGCGAGGCCGAAAGTTAAGTGAGACGTACCTGGAAGTCCAGCACCAGTGATTGCTCGCCTCCCTCGCTTCAGATGGCCATTCCGCGCCTCTTGTGCTTCTGTTTGGAGGAGACACGCTCGAAGAGGGCCATATGTGTTTGGCGTAGAGCTTCAACAAGGTTAATCATCGGATGGTCGAGAGGGAACGGCACCTCACCGCCTTCCGCGATGATCGAGCGACTCGTACGCGGTGAAGCTGCCGGACGCGCTACTGAATTCAGAAGATCAGGTGATACAGCTATATAGAGAGGACGAGGGGGAGGGGGATTGCGAAAGTTCTGCGTGATCAAGGCACGAAGGGTACCGCTGGCTTCGAGTTCTTGTATGCGTGGAGGTGATTGGTATGAGTCGTCGTTTCTCTCTCCATGTTGCTTAGCACACAAGTGCAGGTTCACTCAAAGGGCTACCCCCTCAGGCCAAACATCGCGAGAAATAATCTGTCCGAACGTCAGCGATTGCGCGCATGAACAGCAAGACGCACCGTCCTGATCGCCAGGGGCAAGCAGCACTCAGCACTCAGCACAAGAGAAGTAATCCGACCCCTTATTACCCCTGCTATTTGTGCCGACACGAAGGCACTAACGGTAGGCGTTCTTGTCAATGTCATTCCATCCTGCCTCAGAAGGAGCGATCCTTTCGTCGGTCGCGCCAAAAGCCAGTCATATATCAGGATCCAGGATATGCCTTCTGTGGAAGAAGAGGCGTGTATATTTGCCGAGAGAGTATAACAAGGAAGAGATAGGGTCGAAGGCGGCCGACGACATGATGGTCGGGAAGGACAATGGACAATCCAAATCGGGAAAGACGAACAAACACGCGCGATCGGGCCGGGGATGCCGGGCCTCTTCCGTCTTGCCTTCATCCAAGAATCGTCGCTATGCGTCGACTCTGCCGTCCTCCCCGAGTCGTGCTTTTGGGCCTGTGTAATCGTCTGACTGCGCCTAATACAAGGCCCCGTAGACTGCCTGGACCTCTTACATCGATGCAACGACGATGGCGGCCTTGGAAGAAGAGGTCGGTGCTTCCGTCCGTCCCTTGTCCGCTCACTACTGCTTGCGCCGTCGCCTGCTGCCCTCGCCCCAGATCCGAACTCTACCTCCACCTCATTCCGCCCACCTTCTCGACTAACCCTCCCATTATCTTCCCTCCCATCTACGCCCCTTCCTCCTCCCCACATGTCACCTTCTGCCTCCTCATACGTCCCCCCATTGCACCCACTCCCACCTAACCTGCCCTACCGCCCGCCCAGCTCAATTGGACAGAGCATCAGACTCTTTTCGAGCGCGGAGTCCTCGAGACTCCTTTCCCAGGACTGCTGTCGCTAGGCGGAAGCTGAAGGATGCGAATTCGCGGTGGGATATATATGCATACACTGACGTTCCCTTTAATCATCCCCTTTCTTTCCATCCCTTCTCTTCCCTCCCTCCCTTTTTGTATTACCCGGCCTTGGCCCCTCCCTTACAACGCTCCCTTCGCCCTCCCTTCCCCACTCATTTCGTCCTCCCTTGTTCAGTCCCTTCTCCTTAACGCTTCCCTCCCTCCCTCCCTCATCCACCTTGCCAAATCAAAGTCATACCCGATTGTGAGACGTATGAAGGAGCGCAGCAGAGCATGAGCTTGTGAGAACGCGAGGGACGGATGACGGAGGCGGAGTACGCTCGCGAGGGGCGAGGGGACGTACGCTTCGAGAAGCGAGGGGACGTACGCTCGCGATTAGCGAGGGGAAGCACACTTGCGGGGTGCGAAGAGCGACGTACGCTTGCGGGGTGCGACGAGCGACGTACGCCTGCGAGGGGCGAGGAAGGCGCGCCGCTCGGAGCGGGGAGGAGAGAGGGGCGAAGGGGGAGGAAAGAGGGGCGAAGGGGGAGGAGAGGGCGGTGCGTGGACGGAAGGGCAGATGGGCACGCGGGCGGAGGAGGGTGCGGGGTCCTGAGAGCGAGGAGGGGGTGGGGTCCTGAGAGCGAGGACGGGGAGGGAGGAGAGAGCGGCGAGGGGAGCGTGCGATGGGAAGGCGGGGCTGCGAGTGAGGGGTGCGGCGGGAGGTCGGGCATGGGGGATGGATTGGGGGCGAGGGCGGGGGAGGAGAAGGAGGGCTCGCAACTCGAGGATGTGGCGGAATTTCGAAGACGCTCACCCAGAAGGAATCTTTCTCTGAGGATGTGTCGGAGCGGAGATCTCATAGACCTGTCGGAGCGAATCTCCCACAGACCTGTCGGGGCGAATTTTCCACAACATGTCGGAGCGAATCTCTCACACACTTGGGAAGTACGGCGCACTGACTCGAATTTTCAAATTTGAGAATCTATCTGCTACTATATATCCCCCCCTCTCGATTTTCCCCTTCACTCACTCCGTTTCCTTGAACCAATCACCCCTTACTCTGCCCTCCACCTTTTTGACGCCCCTACCCGCCTTCGCTCTTCCCCTCCACCCCCACATCCTTTCCAGCCCCGCTTCCCCTCCACCCCTTTGAACCCACCACACCCACGCCACCCTTGCTCCCCTCTCCCACCCTCTACCTTGTCCACGCCCCTAAGTACTCACCTTGCCCACGCCCCTAAGTACTCACCTTGTTTCACGCCCCTAAGTACTCGCCTCCGCACCCCATCCTCTCGCACTTTTCCTCTCCATCTTCTCGCACTTCCCCCCCCCCCCCCCCCCCCACTATCCACCTTGTCCGCTCGCCATCTTCTCGCGTTTTGCCTCTCCATCTTCTCGCGTTTTTCCTCCCCATTCCGTAGCGATGGCGACCGCCACAGCACGGGAGGTGCAGGGTGTCGACGAGGGAGGATGAAGGGTGCGTGTCGAGTGGGAGGAGGAGGGAGGGCGTTGAGCGGGAGGAGGGAGGGTGCGTGGCTGGGTGGATGAAAAGTCGATGTGGCTCCAGGGCGCGGTCGGTAAGGGTAGCGGCGGAGGCGACTGAGAGGGAGGCGGCGGAGTGGGAGGCAGCGGAGGAGGCCTAGGAAGGGAGGAGTGGACGCAACTAAGAAGGAGGCGGCGGCGATTGAGACTCCCAGAGGAAGGCGGAGGCGATTGAGACTCTCATAGGGAGGCGGCGAGGGCGACTGAGAGGGAAGCGGCCTGTGAGGGTCAGGGTCCTCGGACTCACGGTCTTTCTACTTATATCGCACGGCCTTTCGTATTTACTCGTTTTCCGTTGTATTGTGCGCAAGCGCAGGTCGCGCGTCGCGCCTCGCCGCTGCGCGTCTCGCGTTGTGTATACTTGTTTACCAGCAGCCCTTCGTACCTACTTGGACTCGCATCCCGTATTTACCCTTTTCCTCGTCGAATCAACACCAGTGCTCGCCTCGAACCTCGTCCCGTCTCGCTTCCCTCGCCTTGACCGTCACAGTTTGATTCGACCACCCTCATCAACACGTTGAGCTCACGCTGTTGATCTCGCGAACCCCGGTAACGTCCTCGATCCCACGCACAAACTTCGAATTCCACGCCTTTGGGCCCTTTTGCACTAATCCATGTACGGCGAAGACAATAGCGCCAACGAGTGGGCCAACTCGGCTTCCCACATCGACCCCAACATGTCGACAGGGTCCGCGACGCCGACGCAGGCGACTACCGACGCGTCGATCGGCCAAGCTCCCCCGGCAGCCCCCGGTTGGGCCGAGTTCAACAACACCGTCGCCGCCCTCGTGACACTTCAAGACCACCAGCGTAACCTCGGCCAGGCGATATTCAACCTCACCGAGAAGATTGACGCGATTGCCGTGGCTCAAGCACGGTCTCCGGCCGCTGCGGCCGACCCCGCAGTGCCCGCGCAGACCGAACCACCGTCCGACGCCCCTCGAGGAACCGCGCGCTTCCACGAGCCGAAGGTCTTCGATGGAAAGGCCACCTCCGTCACCTCCTTCATCGCGGACATCAAGAGCGCCGTCTTCCTCTCCAGCTCGACACTCCCTACCAACTATCACAAGTCCCTCTACCTCGGCACGTACCTAGGTCCCGGCATGCCGAAGATGTGGTTCAACAACATCTCGAGGACGGAGGAGCACGTGCTCCACGACTTCGACGAACTACTCCGCCGGCTCGAATCCCGCTTCGACGAGGCCGACCTGACCAACGCCATGCTCGACAAGATCGAGGCCCTGTGGCAGACCGGCTCAGCCGCGAACTACATCCAGGCCTACGACGAGCTCGCCAAGCACGTCGACTTCTCTGACATGACCAAAAAGGCAACCCTCTACAAGCACCTCAAGCCCGAGCTCAAGGACCTCCTCCTCAGCGTCCGCGGCTTCAAGATGCTCCCCTACTCGGAGTACACCGCCACCATTATCGAGGTCGACAACGACATGCACCGTCGTGCTCAAGAGCGCCAACAGGAGGCCAAGAAGAAGACCGCTAAGTCCAACCCATCCTCCTCTGCACCGTCCTTTGTTCCCCAACCTACTCCTCCTTTTGTTCCTGCTCCTGCTCCTGTTCCTCGTTCGTCTCACACCGCTTTGCCTGCGGGTGAACCCATGGAGATTGATGCTACCAAAACGGGCTCAAGGCCTCGTGCTCCGCTCACCCAGGCCGAGAAGGACCGACGCCGCCGCGAAGGTCTTTGCTCGTACTGCTGTATCAGCGCACGCCGTTGATGATAGCGGCGCATAACAATCTAGAGTACATGACTCGCCTACTCCTCCACAAGGGGGCACACGTCGAGGATCACGATGTTGACGGATATACTTCCCTGCACACCGCGGCCTGCAAGGGCCACATCAACATCGTCAACATGCTCCTCGAGCGAGGCGCGGATGTCAACGCGATCAACACCAGGCATAACACACCTCTGCATCTCGCCACGCTTCAAGGCCACGACGACATCATCGGGCTTCTCGTTGACCGAGGCGCAGTGCTCGAGGCCCGCAACGAGGATGGATGGACTCCATTATACCTCGCGGTATACTACCGTCGCGCGTATCGGATAATCGAAGTGCTGCTCAAACTGGGCAGCGATCCGAGGACACGCGCAGACGACGATACGACTCTCTTGGATGCTTTGGGCGAAGCTGAGTCGTTGCCGGCGAGACTCGAGAACGTTTCGGGCATCCGAGAGTTGCTTCAGCGAGCGGGATGCACTGAGAAGACCGGCAGGTTTCCCATCAACTCTTTCAGGCGCCGGGCCGGAGAAGCAAAGGCGAGCACCTGAGGTAAGTTTCGCGACAATACGGTAACAATAAATCACCCATCGGCTTGCAGAAGATCAAATATCATTGATACAATTGTGCGTACGGTCAGAAAAATTTATGGAGCAATGGGCGGACGGACACGAGTGTGTTTCTTTCCCAGGGCACTGTCGACAATGTACTTGACACAAACCACGCGTAAGTTTGGGATTCCTGTATTATTTGTTAGCGAAGACGTTCTTTGGGTTCGAGTGACAGCGACAGTTTTGTATCCTTCTACATCCCTCTCAGTCGCATCGCTCGCCGTCGCGCGCGCCTCTCTCCATCCCTCGCGCCTCTCTATCCCTCGCGCCCCCTCGTCCCCTCGCGCTCTTCTCCCCCCACTCCCCTTGCCGCCTCCATACCTCCCTACCTCTTCACTTGCCCTTCTTCCGCGCTGTTGAACTCCCGTCACGTATCCCGCGTCCACTCCCGTCGTGTATCCCGCACCCACTCCCGCACCCGTCCCGTAGCTCCTCGTCCTTCAGACGTGTCTCGCCCCTCCAATCCCACCCCGCATTCTCCAAACACATCGCACCCCGCGTCCTCCCAGAATATCCCGTCCTGCATCCTCTAAGCATATCCCGCCATGCGTCCTCCAGACATATCCAGCCATGCGTCTTCCAAACAAACCCCGCCCCTCGTCCACCAGACATATCCCGTCATCCTCTGAACACACCGCTGAGCTGCTCTTTCACAACCGCTTCTCGAAAGCCGCTACTTGACAGCCGGTTCTCGAAAGTCGGCTCTCGAAAGCCGGTTCTCAAAAGTCGGCTCTCGAAGGCCGCTCCTTGAAAGGCAACCCACGAAAGACGCTCCTTGACAACCGCTCTTCCAGAGCCGCTCCTGCACAGCCGCTTCTGCACAGCCAGCCCTCGAGAGCCGCTCCGCGAAAGCCGGCTTTCGCTCCAAATGGCGCGCCCCACCTCTCGCGAGTGAAAATGCCCTCTCGCGAGTGAAAACGCCCCGCTTCTCGCGAGTGAAAACGCCCCGCCTCTCGCTCCAAATGGCACACTCCATCCTTCGCGACTGAAAGCGCGCTGAGATTCGCTCCCTCCCTCCTTCCCCTTCACCATTCTTCCCCTCCAGCCCCACCTCCGCTCGTTCCACCTTTGCCACCTTCCCCTCTAGCGCGCCACCTTCCTCCCAGCGCACCACCTTCCCCTCCAGCGCGCCACCCCCCCCCCCCCCTCCGCCCGTCGTCCCCTCCACCCTTCCTCCCCTCATCATCCCACCCCTACATCCCTCCCCCCTACCTCCACCGCTATCTTCTCCCTTTACCCGGGGCCTTGGATCGTGAGCGCGCCTCGCGCCGTCCTCCCCTCGGATGGCAAACGCGCCTCCGATGGCAAACGCGCCCCGGATGACGAACGCACCACACAAGGCGCGAGCCCGCGCCTCACAATCCCCGACCGAGCGCGCGCCTCGCAAGGTCCGCCGACGACGAACGAGAGGCGTATGGCGGTGTCCTTGGATCGAGCCCGCGCCTCGGATGGGAGTATGCCCGCGCCTCGGATGACGAACACGCCGCGCAAGGTCCGACAGACACGTATGACGGCGAACGCGACGCGTACCATGACTGCGAACGCGACGCGTATGACGGCGAACATAACGCGTATGACGGCGAACATAACGCGTACGACCGCGCCCACGACACGTACGACCGAGCCCACGACACGTACGACCCCGCAGGGTTGGTGGGGCGAAGAAAGAGGGAAGTCCGCAACCCAGGATTGGCCTGATTGATGCAAAGAATGATTTTTGGTGAGCAGGAGGGAGGGGAAGGGAGGAAAGGGGAAGAGAAGAGGGACAGGGGAAGGGAAGGGGGAAGGGAGGGAAAGGAGGGGAGGTAAAGGAATGAGGAAAGCGGAGGGAGGGAGGAAATTGGAGGAAAGGGAGGAAAGTGGAAGGGAGAGAAGGGAGAGAAGGGAAGGGAGGGAAGGGGGATGAAAAAAGTGGACAGGGCAAGGAAGGGAGAAATCCTCGCTCCTTTTTCCTTCTTCCGCACCATCTCCCCCTATCCACTCCCTTCGACGCCCCTATCCACTCCCTTCGACGCCCCGTCCACTCCCTTCGACGCCCCGTCCACACTCCATCGAGCGCCCGCACATCGTCCCCCATCCACCCCCTCCTCACCCCTACCTCTCGTCGCATCTCCCTGGGTCGCCCGTCCCCGCCGCCCCATCCGTCCACCCGCCGAGCTATTGCGCTCATGGGTGAGTTCGTCCCTCGACCCTTCGCCCCCCATCCACCGCGTCGCCCGTCATACCCTGAAGCGCCCGTCATACTCTTCGCCCCCGTCGCCGCCGCACCCTCAAGAGAACGAGCGGCCGCCACCTCCGTCCCTACCTCGTGCCCTGTTCTTGCCTCGTTCCCTGTCCTTGCCTCGTTCGCCCACCTCCCCTTGACCCCCACCTCCTTTAAAGCCCCCTCCTTTTAAGCCCCTCCTTCCCCTCGCCCTCCCCTTAACCCCCTCACCCTCCCCTCCCCCTACCACCGACCACGCACCGAAGGGCAGTGAAGGAGCGGAGTGCTGCTCGACCGCTCGCCACGACGCCCGTCTCCTCTCGCCACGACGCCCGTCTCCCCGCGCCATCTAGCTCCCCCTCCCTGTGTCGTCGGCGCCCGTCTCCCCGCGCCATCTACCTCCCCCTCCCCACGCGCCGTCGAGGTCGCGCTGACCATGCTCTCGACGACCTCCTCAGCGTCCTCTCCTCTCCTCTCCCCGTCGCCCCTGTTCTCCTCTCCCCATCGCCCCTCCTTTCCTCTTCCCTCCCCTCCTCCTCTCCTCTCCTCTCCCCGTCGCCCTCCTCGTCGCCCGCGCCGTATTGTCCGGCCCGGCACGCCGCCGCGTCCACATTTGAGAGACGCGCGCCGCCACGTCCGCATCCAAAGCTGAGAAGCGCACCGCCGCGTCCGCGGGTTATCGTCGACACTCCGCGTCAGCGAGTTGTCGTCGACACTCCGCGTCAGCGAGTTGTCGTCGACACTCCGCGACATCGAGTCGTCGTCGACACTCCGCGACATCGAGTTAGCTGACCTCGCGTCATCGAGTTGTCTGACCTCGCGTGCCCGCGTGATCCCCCCGCGTCCGCGTTCCTCGTCCCCTCAGCCCTGCTTCCCTCACCCTCGTCCGTCAGCCCTGTTTCCCTCATTCTCGTCCGTCAGCCCTGCTTCCCTCATTCTCGTCCGTCGGTCCTCCGTAGTCGCCCCTCCTCTCCTCTCCTCACCCGCGCGTCCTCGACACATTCCACCCCCTCTCCCTCGCACCCTGAGCACCCTGAAGCGCCTTTCTCGCACCCCTCGCGCCCCTCGCGCCCCTCCCATCCTCAAGCCCCTTCTCGCTCTTCCGCTCGTGTTTCTCCTCCCCCTCCTCCCTGCTCCTCCTCGCGCTCTCCCGCCCTTGTTTCTCCTCCCGCTCTCCCGCCCGTGTTCTTCCTCGCGCTCTTCCGCCCGCGCTTCTGCTCGCGGCGCGCACCGCCCCTCGCGCCCCCGAGGCGCACCCCTTCCCTGTACCATCGCGACGCGCCCCTTCCCTGTACCATCGCGAAGTACACCTTCCCTGCGTCCTCGCGGCGCACACCTCCGCTGCACCATCGCGACGCGCACCTCCGCTGCACCATGCTCTCGTCGACCCCCTTACCATGCTCTCGACGACCCCCGTCAGCGTCCCCCACAACGCGCTGCCGACGTTTTCACTGCCGCGTCGTCGGCGTACATCTCGTCGACGTCCGCCTCGTGCCCGTCCGTCTCGTGCACGTCCGTCTCGTCGAGCCGCCGACTTCCTATGGGGATAGGGTCTGTGCATCCGCGACGGATGGGGTCTGAACGATCTGAACATCCGCGTCTTATGGGGCTGGACATCTGCGACCTATGGGGTCTGGACATTCGCGCGCTTCGAGCGCACCCTCGCCCATCACCCGAGCGCGCCCTCGCTCTCTCCACCTCTGCGGCAGGGGAAGGGAGGAGTGGGTCGAAGGATCGGCGTATAACAAGTGTACGCGCGAAAGGCAGAAGAGCAGAGAAAAGCCATGAGTATTAAGCACATAAGTCGCCCACAACTCGGAGGGTCGAATTCGCGGTTTCAGAGCACGCTTGGCGAGCACTGCTTCGGACCTCGCTTGATGGCTCCAAGACAGCTGATTGCGCGGTAAGATCCTCGGGGGATGGTGCAGGCGGGAGGATGGGGCAGGGGGGAAAGGGATGTAGGGTGGGTGGGAGAGTGGGAGAGGATGGAGGAGGGCGATGGAAGGAGGGAGAAGGGCGATAAAAGAAGGGAGGAAGAGGGGGTGGGGACGAGGACAAGGAGGGAGTGGCAGCCAGGTCGGGTCCAAGTCGGGTCAGTCTTGACACAGGACGAGGGCAGGCGCGATAGAGGACGGACGGAGGTGAGCGATAGAGGACAGACGAGCGCACGAGCGATAAAAGACAGAAGGAGGATGAGAGAGCGTTCAGCGTCGGCCGTCCAAGCTCTAGTCCAGTCGCGTTCGTAGCGGGCACCACGACCGCTGCGTGAGGCGAGAGGCGAGGGTTTGGGATGGAAGCGAGGTATTGCGTCAATCCGACAGCCGTGGATGGGCGGTGGACTGAATGGGTGAAGGTCGGCTTCTGATGGAGGGCATAGAGCACCAAGACAGAAAGGCAGGAGCGTCGTCGAAGAAGGTCGGTAGTCGGCAACACGAAGGATGATCGACGCGTCCGATCACAATGACCTCATACGCGTCGAACCCGGACCGGGGATGCGGTGGTCGTGCTCCTGCGTCCATGATCGTGGTGACCCCCGTACCAACCCCGTACGCAGGCTGGGCGAATGGTCGCGAACGAAGCCATCAGTGTCCTCCATCACGTAGCTGTTCGTGACCTCCATCGCCGCCGTGCCCTAGCCTGGACGCCAGGCCCAAACCGCGACCTCAAAGTTCCTACGGGAAGAGCAAGACGTCACGTCTAGGTTCTGCTGCTTTGGAGGGTTAGGGATTCCGGTCTACTTCCGTACCCCCACATCGCCGTCGCTGCTATCAACTTTCAATGGGTCCAGCGTGGCTCTCGCCCCCTATTTATCCTCCCTCACCATCCCACCTCCACCCTCGTCCCCTTCCATCCCTTCTCCTCTCCCCTCTCTCTTCCCTCCTTTCCCCTTCTCCCGTCTCGCGTCTCCCCTCTCCCTTATGACTCCCCTTCTCCCATCTCACCCCTCCCTCCCATCCCCTTCTCCCATCTCACCCCTCCCTCCCATCCCCTCTCCCCTCTCCCCTCCATCGCTTCTTCCCTCCCCTCTCCCCTCCATTGCTTCTTCCCTCCCCTCTCCCCTCTCCCCTCCATCGCTTCTTCCCCCCCTCTCTCCCATTCAACTGAGATACTTCCGGAGGGGCGGCGTTGGGGGTGAACTGGCGTGCCTTGAGCGCAGGCGCGCGCTCGCTAGGACAGGGCAGGCGCGCGCTCGCTAGGACAGGGCAGGCGCGCAGCTCGCCATGACAGGGCAGGCGCGCGCTCGCCAGGATAGGGCGCGCATGTTGAGGACGGATCCGCATTTTGAGCACAGGTCGGGAAGGAGGGGAAGGAGCGAGAGGAAGGGAATGATCGCGAGGAGTGGGCGGCGTGGTGGAGGGGGCGAGAGGAGGGGAAGGAGCGAGAGGAGTGGGCGGCGTGGTGGAGGGGGCGGCGAGGGGGGTCGATCTCGATGAGGACGGCGTGGGGGCGACCTCGAGGACACGCAGGGGGTCAATCTCTATGAGGACGGCGTGGGGGCGACCTCGAGGACACGCAGGGGGTCAATCCGGAGGCGACGCCGGGGGTGACGTCGAGATGTCTATCTCGCAGGACGCCGGGGGTTGAGCTCGACGAGTACGCGGCGACGGGGTCGAGAATCGATCTGGAGGACAACGGCGAGGCCGTCGTCGAGGACGCTGGGGGGGCCGGTGTCGAGGATGCGGCGAGAGGTCGGCCTCGAGGACGCGGCGAGGTCCACGGAGCGGAGGGACGCCGAGGGCGGTCTGAATCGAGGTCGACGAGGACGCCGCGGAGCGCTCCTCGAGGACATCGGGCGACGTCGATCTGGATGACGGCGAGGAGCAGACCTCGACGAGGGCGATCTTGACAGTGCGTCGGGGTCGAGCACGAGGACACGGCGAGGGGTAGGGCGATCTCGCGAACAAGGCGAGGAGTCGACCTCGACAACACCGCGGGGCCGATCTCGAGGACGCCGAAGGGGTCGATCTCGACAGTCCGTCGGGGGCGATCTCGACAGTCCGTCGGGGGTCGATCTCGAGCACGTTGTGGAGCGAGTCGATCTCGACCTCGAGGACGTCAATCTCGACAAGAGCACGGCGCGAGTCGATCTTGACAGAACGGAGGGTGTCTATCTCGACGGCGCGTCGGGGGTCGATTTCGAGAGCTTGGCGATAGTCGAGCTCGAGGACTTAGCGAGGGTCTGTCTCGACAACACCGCGAGGCCGAGCTCGAAGACACGCCGAGGACGCCGGGGGCCGACGTCGAGCTCGAGGACGCTGAGGGGGTCGACCTCGAGCGCCGAGGGGGCCGACCTCGAGGACACGCAGGGGGTCAATCCGGAGGCGACGCCGGGGGCGACGTCGAGTGTCGATCTCGAGGACGGCGAGGGGGTGCCTTTGACGGCGCGTCGAGGACGTCGAGAGTCGATCTGGAGGACAACGGCGAGGCCGACGTCGAGGACGCGGCGAGGGGGGCGGTCGTCGGCCTGGAGGATGCGCCGGGGGCGAGGGGGGGAAGTGTGTGGTGCAGGCGAAGGGGCTGCGGTGTGGGCGAGATGGGATGGGAGAATGGGAGGGGCGAGCTCTGGTGGGACGCAGGGAACCGGGGCGCGACGGGGTGTGCGAAAGCGCTGCGGAGAAGTGAGCGAAGGGCAGCCGTTTGTTGGAGGCTCAACGAAGGGAAGCGGTGCACTGTGGACGGCGAAGGGCAGGAGCTCCCGTGCTTTCGCGGAGGCGAAGGCAACGTGGGGATGGAAGGGGGGGCGTGGGGATGGAAGAAGGGGGGATGGGGGAGGAGTACGCTCGAGAGGAAACGGGTCGTGGGATATATACGACGGGAGGTATTCTCCTCGAAGGCAGGGAAGATGTCCTCGAAGGCCAGGGAGGCATCCTCCTCGAAGGCAGGGAAGATGGCGGCGAGTGAGCAAAGAGGAGGCCGCTCAAGAAGGCACGGGAGCGTGCGGAAGAATGGGCGCAGGGGGAAGAATGGGCGCGGGGGGGAGAATAGGCGCAGGCGGAAGAAGTGCGAGTCGAGTGCGGGGGAAGGCGCATGAGTTGGAGGCGCGGGGCGGGGTGCGAGTTTACCGCTAAGAGAGCGCGAGTTGACCGCTGGGATCTCCTTAGTCCTCCCTCCCTTCCCTCCCTTCCCTCCCTTCCCTCCCTTCCCTCCCTTCCCTCCCTTCCCTCCCTTCCCTCCCTTCCCTCCCTTCCCTCCCTTCCCTCCCTCTTCGCATTCCCCTTCCTCTTCCTATTTCGCCCTCCTCTCCTCCCCTTCCCCACCCACCACTTGCTCCCCGAACTCTCTTCAGACGCAATCCTGCTCCGCCGGTGGGTGGGAGGGGTGAATGCGCCGTGCGCTTTCGAGGAACGAGGGCGACGTTTGCTTCTCAGGAACAAAGGCTCTGTACGCTTTCGAGGAACGAGGAGGGCGCCGTACGCTCTCGAGGAACGATGCGGCGTACGCTTTTGAGGAAGGCGCTGTACGCTTCCAGGAACGACTGCATCGTACGCTTTCGAGGAGCGAAGAAGGCGTACGCTTTCGAGGGAGCGAGTGCACCACGCGCTTTCGAGGAACGAGGGCGCCGTGCGCGTTCAGGAACGAGGTGGCGTTGCGCTCTTCGAGGGGCGAGGAAGGTGTACACTTTTGAGGGGCGAATGCGCCGTACGCTGTCGAGGAGCGAATGCGACGTTTGCTTTCGAGGGAGCGAGGGCGACGTTTGCTTCGAAGGAGCGAGGGCGTCGTCCGCTCTCGAGGAACGAGGAAGTCGTACGCTTGGGAGGGAGCGAGGGCGCCGTACGTCTTCGAGGAACGAGGTGGCGTACGCTTTCGAGGAACGAGGGCGTCGTACGCTTTTGAGGGAGAGGAAGGCGTATACTTTCGAGGATCGAGTGCGCAGGTGAGAAGGGAGGGGGGAGGCGTCCGCTTTCGAGGAACGAGGGCGCCTTACGCTCTTCGAAGAGCGAGGAAGGCGTACGCTGTCGAGGGAACGAGGATGGCGTACGCTTATTGTGGAACGATGAGGCGCCGTACGCTCTCGAGGAGCGAGGAAGGCGCCGTGTGCTTCCGGGGAAGCGAAGGCCGCGTACGCTTTCGAGGAGCGAAGGCCTCGTACGCTGTCGAGGAGAGAAGGCGCCTTACGCTCTCGAGGGAGCGAGGTGGCGTACGCTCTCGAGGAACGAGGTGGCGTACGCTTTCGGGAAGGACGACTGCATCGTACGCTTTCGAGGATCGAGGACGTCGTACGCTTTCGAGGAACGAGGGCCTCGTACACTTTCGAGGAACGAGGGCGTCGTACGCTTTCGAGGAACGAGGAAGGCGTACGCTGTCGAGGGAACGAGGAAGGCGATGTACGCTGTCGAGGAAGCGACGGCCTCGTACGCTTTCGAGGAAGCGACGGCCTCGTACGCTTTCGTCGACCGGGGCGTCGTACGCTGTCGAGGAACGAAGACCTCGTACGCATTCAAAGATCTCAGGCGTTTTCTTTCGAAGATCTCAGGCGTTGCGCTTTCGAGGAGCGAGTGCGCCATACGCTTTCGAGAAGAATCGAGGGCGCAATGCGCTCTCGAAAATCTCAGGCGTTGCGCTTTGGAGGACCGAGGAAGGCGTACGCTTATTGAGGAACGAGGAGGACGTCGTACGCAGGCGAGGATCGAAGGCGCCGTGCGCTTTCGAGGAGCCAGGGCGTACGCTCTGGAGGAACGAGTGCATCGTACGCTATCGAGGAACGAGGAAGGCGTCCGCTTTGGAGGAGCGAAGGCGCCGTACGCTTTCGAGGAACGAGGAGGGCGTCGTACGCTTTCCGAGGAGCGAGGGCGACGTTTGCTTCTAAGAGGGAAGGCGTACGCTATCGAGGAACGAGGAAGGCCTCGTACGCTTCGACGAGCCAGGGCCTCGTACGCTTTCGAGGAACGAGGAAGGCGCCGTTTGCTTTCGAAGATCTCAGGCGTTGCGCTGTCGAGGAACGACTGCGTCGTACGCTTCGAGAAGAACGAGGTGCCGTACGCTTTCGAGGAACGAGGAAGGCGCCGTACACTATCGAGAAGAACGAGGAAGGCGTACGCTTCCAGGAACGAAGGCTCCGTACGCTTTGGAGGAACGAAGACGCGCGCTTTGGAGGTGCAGAGCGCCGTACGCTTCGAGGAGCGAGGCCTCGTACGCTTATTGAGGAGCGAGGGCGGCGTACGCTTTCGAGGAGCGAGGTGGCGTACGCTTTCGAGGAGCGAGGCCTCATACGCTTTCGAGGAGGGAGGACGGCGTGCGCTTTTGAGGAACGAGGAGGGCGTCGTACGCTTCATGGAACGAGGTGGCGTACGCTTTCGAGGAACGAGGAAGGCATACGCGGTGGAGAAGGACGAGGAAGGCGCCGTACGCTTTCGAGGAACGAATGCGTCGCACGCTGTCGAGGAACGCCTGCATCGTGCGCTTATTGAGCAACGAGAAAGGCCTCGTACGCTTTCGGGAGAAGGGCACCGTACGCTCTCATGGAACGAGGTGGCGTACGCTTATCGAGGAGCGACGGCCCCGTACGCTTTCGAGCAACGAGGGAAGGCGCCGTGCGCTCTTGAGGACCGAGGAAGGCGCCGTACGCTTTCGAGGAACGAGTGCGCAGGTGAGAAGGGGGACGGCCACCGCGCACGCAGAACGGGGTGCGACACGACAGCGCACGCAGGATGGGGCGCGGCACCACAGTGGACGCAGGATGGGGCGCGAGAAGGGGAGGACCGACGGGCGAAGGGCGGGGGGAGCGGGCGAAGGGGATGAGTGCGGTCGGCGGCGAGAAGCGATCTCGACGACGCAGCGCAGCGCAGGCGTCGCGGGCGCAGCGCAGCGCAGGTGTCGCGGGCGCCGGGGGTCGATATGGAGGGCGCGATGCTTGCGGAGGTCGAGGACGCGATGATGGCGGAGGCCGAGGACGCGGCGCAGCGATGAGGAAGGCTCCGGCGACGCGGCGCAGCGTGCGGACCTCCGACGACGGCAGTGCGTGCGGACGGACCCTCGACAACGATTCCCTTGCTTTCGTCTCCCCCCCCCTCCGCCTCGTCTTAGTCTCCCCCTCGCCTCGTCTTAGTCTCCCCCCTCATCTAGTCTTAGTCTCCCCCCTCATCTGGTCTCCCCCCTCATTTGGTCTCCCCCCCCACCTGCCTCGCCGTCCCTTTTCATCGTTCCAGTCTTCGTCCCATCGTTCCAATCTTCCTCCCATCGTTCCAGTCTTCCTCCCCTCGTTCCAGTCTTCCTCCCCTTGTTTCAGTCTTCCTCCCCTTGCTTCAGTATGCCTCCCTTCATCCGATCTCTTTACCGGAGTCCTCCGATCTCTTCATCGGAGTCCTCGCGAGCACACGATTAGATCGGTGTGCGAGCATACGATTCAATCGGTTTGCGAGAACGCGCTAGTCTCCCTTAGCAGCCGCTTGTGGAACAACGCGCGTGCGAATCGGTTCTCGAGGACACGACGCAATCCGTTCTCGAGGACACCGCGCAATCGGATCTCAGAGGACGCGGCGCAATCGGATCTCGAGTCCGAACGCGCGAGCTGGCGAAGAAGCAACGGGGTATCCGCATCGGCAATAATAAACACGCATCGGCAAGCATGAACACGCCTCAGTACTGGTACAAACCACCCCACCGCCAATCCAGTGTATAACACTCAGCCGCCACTCTAGTGTATAAGCGCCCACCCGCCAGTCGAATAAACAAGCACTTAGACTCAGCCGCCAGTTCACGGCTCCGACACCGAACAAGCGGCTCTGACTGCCTTCCGAGCTACGACGGAGGCCGCTTCCGAGCGACGACAAAGCCGTGATAGATCACCGTCGGCTACAGGAGTCAGGAGCACGTCTTCCCGTCTTGACAACCACCTCTCCATCAGTGAGTCGGCGACTCCTCTTCAATAGCGAGTCAGCTATCCAGGATCGGGCGCTTGCAGGTGTCCAAGAGTCGCGCGCCGCGCCACCTACCCGCCCGCCGTTCGCCCTCGGTGTCGTCGTCTGGTGCACCTACTCTCGTCGATCATGAAACCTCACGGCCCTCGAGCGCACGTGTACGCCCCGCAACGCCTTCACAGGCTGTCGACGAGGAGCTTCACAAGCTGGCAACACGAGGAGCTTCACAAGCTATCGACGAGGAGCGTGAGCAGGACACCCCTCGTCGGAGCGCTGCTCATCAGGCCATAATCGAGAACGACGTCCGCCCCGGTTGGCCTCAAGACGCTGTGCCTGCGCAAGTTTGATCAGCCCAGCTCGCGATCCGACGTGCGAGCCCGACTCACGCTTGGTACAGGTGCGCGCACAGCGCGGCAGACGCGGAAAACCGCGCCCCGCACCGCGCGCAGAGCGCATCGCCGCCGCTGAACGACGCAACGCCCGCGCGCGCGCGCGCCGCCCCCGTCTCCCAGGGCCCGAGCATCGCAAAGGGCCGCCCCCACCAGCGCGCGCCGAGCTTCAGCTACAGGAATGGGCACTGTCAGCAAAGAGAGAAGTGTGATAGGACCAACGCGCACCATGCCGCGCCACGTGTACGCGCGCCGCCGCCCGGCGCTGTCCTCGTCCGGGTAGTAGTACCACGGGTCGAGCGCGTCCATCGCGAGCGCGCTCGTCGCGTGCGGGTCCCGCCCGGCGAGCGCGACCATCCGACGCACCACGTCCGCGCACGCGACGAGCGCGACGCGCCCGCGCGGGTCCCACCCGCCCGCACCTCGGCGCAGGCCCAGCGGCACGTCCAGCGCGGGCTCGCACAGGATGTGCGGGTAGGTGAGCAGCGTGTCGGTGCCGCAGAGCGCGAAGACGGTCGTCGCGAGGCCGAGCGTCGCGCGCGCCGGGGCGGGCCCGCCCTGCGCGCGCATGATGTCCAGGAGGAGTTCCTCGCAGTGCGCGCGCCAGCGGTCGGCGAATGTGGGGGAGACTGCCTCGAGCGCGGCGCGTATAGCATCTGGGGAAGGCGGGGCGGCGGATAGCTGCTCGTACAGGCGCCTGACGACGGGCGCCTTAGCCATGTCCCCGGCGGTGGGCACCAGCGCGCGGAAGGGCTGCGCGCGGCGGAACTCGGCGTGTACGCTAGTCAGGCTCTCGTTGAGCGCCTCGATGGCGGCGACCCGTTCTCGCTCGAGGCGGGCAGCTTTGGCTTTTTTGATATGCGCGACAGCGATCCCGCGCAGCCTTGTCCACTCTGCGAAGACGGGGTGAGCGATATCCATGCGCGAGGAGAATCGTGCCGGTACGTACGCTTCTCAGAGAGAGGCTTCATGGTTCTCACGGCCTTGTTGCGCAAGAAGGAAGCACCGGACAGGACGTTCGGGTTTTTGGACACTTCCTCTTGCCAACCTTCTTCCTCCAGGTGTCTGAGGATCCTGGGAGGCAATCAGAGCGCCCACCAGGAACGGCACGAGCATCGGACGTACTCTGCCTTCCTGTACTGTTGTCTCTTGCGCTGATTTTGAAACTCCTCAGCCAGGCCGCGGATTCGCGCAGCATTGCAATAGTTCGTGAACTGGGAGTATCATTTCGGGTCATCAGTACAGAGATGGCAGCGTAGCGCACACACCTCGAGGTCAGACAGAAATTTGCGCCTCTTTGTTCTGAACCAATCAGCCGGTGGCGCGATGTTGGTCTGCGCGATGGCATCCAGCTCCTGCGCGTACTCATCTACCGTCGGCTTGCAGAACAGCGTCTCTCCTGGTGCGTAAGACGCAGCCTCAGCTGCGCAGATTTCCAATCACGCAAGAGCGACACACCTGACAATGCATCCTCTACATACGGGAGGATACCGGACCTCCCAGAGAGGCTGGGTAGTATCCGCTTCAGAGACGTCGGCAGGTTTCTGGAGGGCATGAAGCTGGGAAAGCGATTTGAGAGACGGCGGTGAGCGGTGGATTATGCGCCCCTACTGACCGGTTCCTGACGCACTTGCCGCATAAGCGCACGTGAGCAGCGTAGCAGGCCACAACGTGGCGCCTGCTGCCGCAGAACTACCTACCGGTCAGCAGGAGGAAAGCCATCGCCGAGTAGAACCGACCTGGCAATCGTAGCCAAACACGAGGTGCGCGAGTTGGACCTCGTTCATGTCCGTCGGGATATGAGAGGAGCCCGGCTTGATGTGCAGCGCGCTGCGCCACAGAGGGAGTGCCGTGGGGCGATAGAGGAGGACGCCGCGAAACGCGCGAGACAGCCTGGACATGCTGAGCAAGTCTTGAGGAGGAAGGCAAGCGAGAATCTGCGGAGGAGATGTCAGTGAGACGGTTGGGATCGATGCATTATAGGAGGGGAGCATTGGGAGGCGGTGTACCATGCTGATGATCTCCAGAGGCATCCTGAGTAGGTGGGATCGGCGCCTGCGCCGGGGCCGCTTGCGCACGCTCGACTTGAGATTCTGGCTCGCATCGTCGAGCACGCCGACGCTGGGCGGAGCGGACGTTTGTGGCGCGGTGGTGCGTCCAGGAAGAAGACACGCGACTTGGAAGGGTGCTCTGGCCATGATGGCGAACGATAAATTAGCAGGCGGCGAAGATGCGGCCTGTGGCCAGCGATGTGATTTGGGGAAGCTAGGTCACGCGCGGTCGTCACAGACTCAGCGACACCAGCCGAACGTACACTCCTCTTCCTGATTCTGACTTACTCCACGGGGCAGAGCCGGGCTCGATTGGGGAGGTGGGCGATGCTCCGGAGGACGACTCTGACATAACGAAGGACGATACCGGTGCTTTACTCTCCCATTCTTCCCATCGTCGTCCGTCTGCCTACCATTGTGGCATTGTCCATGCCCCCAAGGCGGCTCCACCATTTCACTCAAGCAGCTAGCGAGCGAGACCATGCTTCACGCATGCGCTGCTGCGTTCTGAACATGGTCGGCATGGATGGATGAAAGTCGTTTCAGTGCGCGAATCTAGCTCTCGGTATCACCTGACGGACATGACTATCGACCTCAGGCCGGTCCAGGTACAATGACTTCGCGTGTGAGCTCAGTTCAATCAGTACGTCAGACACCTTTTTCCCTCTTCGATGCGTTTCTGACTACATTTAGGCAGGTGTGTCCGTGTCGTTATATAGGGTCTGGTCGTTCGTATGACAGCGGGGTACGAGACAAAACCTCGAGATAAGATTTCTTGTAAACCGAGAAATGAAGTCGTGATCCGCCACGCAAGGCATCGATGTCCTTCGTTTGCCCCGTATCGGAATGTGATATGGATACTCACAGCCAGACGAACGCGAGCGACCTTTCCGACGTTCAGAAAATATCAAGCCTATGTCGCTTCGTGACGCACCGTATGTATCGGTCTCTGTCTCCGCGGCATCCTCCCTCATAGGTACTGTACATCAATGGGCCTCCTCCCCGTCCTCGCCACTCCAGCCTGCATGAGTACTTCTTGCAAGCGATCCGCGTAACCTGATCGATCTTCTGACGCCCTCCACATAATGCAATCCAGAAGCGTCGTACGGTTCCTTGCGCGTGTGTCGCGGTCGCAACCTAGCTCAAACAGAAACTCAGCAGACCGCTCGTGCTTGTGACAGACTGCGTGGTACAAGGGAGTTCGTCCTTCGATGTCTCGTGCTTCCACCTCCGCGCCGTGCTCGACAAGGACTTGGATGACATCGGAGTGCCCCCGCTCAGACGCACGATGGAGAGGGGTGTACAGGAAGCGATCGCGCGCATTGACGAGAGCACCTCGCTCCAGGAGGAGACGCGCAGCTTCGGGATGCCCTTCATGGGCAGCGAAGTACAGCGCAGTGCGGCTCTTTCCATCGCATGCCTCGATATGACTACCTTTCTCTAGAAGCAGAAGAACTATCTCGTGGTTCCCTCCTGCAGCGGCCCATCTCAAAAGCACGTCGAGCACTTCTTGTGTATCAGGGTTGGTAATTCGTTCGAAAAGGAGTTGCACGAGATCGAGGTTCCCATTCTGTGCCGCATAACGTATGGGGGCGATGCTGCTGCTATCGACATCCCCTGTGGACGCGCCTTGATCTAGGAGGAGGCGAACAATGCGTTCATGGCGGAACTCGGCAGCTATCGATATGGGTGTAAAGTCTCGGATATCTCTTCGGTCAACGTCGGCACCTCGCTGAAGAAGCTGGTCGACAACATCGACGCGGCCATATCGAGCCGCTATATGGAGGGCGGTCCGGTCGGAGCCCTCGGTGTCGTCGATCGGCGAGCCGTGGTCGAGGAGCGAGCGAACGACGTGTGCGTGACCGGATCTGGCCGCTTCATACAATGGTGTCTCGCCACAACGACCTCGTCCCGCTATGTCGCCGCCTCGATCCAAAAGCAGGCTGACAGAGGCGACGCTCCCCTTTTCCGCCGCACGATGGAGTGCCGTATGACCTAAACAATCACGATCATCCACATTGGCGCCGTGATCGAAAAGGACGCGAAGGATATCGACGTGTCCCCCCTCTGCGGCCAGCATCAACGGTGTCCGCTTGTTTACATCCCGCGCAGCCACGGTCGCACCATGTTCCAACAGGAGATGAACGACATTCAGGTGTCCAATGCTAGCTGCACGATGGAGGGGAGTTTGGTGGTGGCTTCTATAACCATCACGGGAGGTCGGATGGGCTATGACACCATTGACGGCAGCACGGTGCTCGAGCAGCAGGCGTATCATTCCCAGGGAACCAACGTCGGCTGCAACATCAAGAGCCGTGAAGATGGCGTTGTAGAATCTTGTGAGTTGCCCTCGGCTACGAGACAGTTGCTTAGAGAGTAGAACCTCGGAACGGATAAATGTGCCATTCAGAGAGTGGGAGGAGAAGGGATTGTTAGGATTGGCACCACTGCGAAGGAGATGTCTGGCCAATTCCTCGTGCCCAATCACGACGGTGACTAGTAAAGCAGGATCAAGGAACTCGCTGGCACCCTCTTTGGGTATGCTGTCCAGGGCGGCAAGAATGTCTTCTAGGAGAGTAGAGTCGAGACTAGCGTGAGCAGTCATCCTGAATATACAGGCCACCCACTGGTGCGGTAGATGTTTGTCACGTTTGATGGTGGCATCATTGGTGATGGCGACGAGGTACGCAAGACTCGTTCGCGCCATCAGGCAGTAAGCGTCATGGGGGGACATATAGAACGGCGAATCTGTGGGAATATTGCGCAGATAATCTCGAACAGAGGCATGGGCAAAGCGAACGTCGTTCTCGTTGTCTGTGGAGATGAACATCGAGTCGATGTGCGCTCTGATAGCTGAGACAGGCCGATCTGTCAGCCAGCGAGGTCTGTACGTTGGCATGCGTTGGCTGAAATCGAAAGCCAAGACACGCGCCAGATGCCGCGCGTCCAACCTTTCTTCCGAGAAGAGGATCCACGCGAGGAGTCGGCGAGAACGCTCGAAGCCCTCAGATTGGGAGTGCATTGCAGCGAGGCGTTCCGCGTATAGCTTCTCCAGCGATCTCGGAAGTTTCTCCGCTATCTCCTCGAGCATATAAGGACAGTTGGCGTATTTCCGAAGTTGCTGTATAACGAGTGATGCCCACCGCATGCTGAAAGTGTTAATTTCCATACAAAGAAAGGAATGAGATCTCGATCACTCACTTGCCGTTTGCGCCCTGCATTAGCCTCTTTCGTAGTGCGTCGGTATCCGAGTTGCCTGCCAACAACCCGCCCTCACCGAATTCGTGGTCGACAGCAGTACAGATATCAGTATTGGCTTTGATCGTGTCGATGACGACGGAAGTGCAGCAGAAATTCCTGTCGTTCAAATATGTATGCCGGGCGGATATCAATAAAAACACGCCTTGCCACGATAGGAGCTGCTCCAAGACAGAGACGATCTTGGCACTCTCCTCCTCGAGAGCCTCGTCCAGCGCGTCAACGACAATGTACACAAGTATGTCTGGATTGTTCCCCAGCATCCCGCACAAAGATTCCATCATGTCGCTGTGTGTAAAGCACATCCCAGAAGAGCGAGAGCAAGCCTTGGCGAGAGTCTTCGCGTAGCTGTGATCAGCGAGGGCGAGTTGACAGAGAAATGACGAGAGAAGCGAGTTGAGGTCTCTGCCCCGCGAGCTGTCCGTCGCATCGAAGAAATGAGAGAGGACGATATGTTTGGACCCGCGGGATGAGCAGTAAGCCCGAAGGTGACGAGTTGTAGCGGCACTACTCGTTGTCAGCAACCGATGGTGCTCTTGCGCATTCACAACTCACATGAGCGTACTCTTTCCGCAGCCAGCTGGCAACTGCGTGAGGCCGTGTAACACTATCAATGGCTCGGAAGAGGCTCACCTTGGCCTTGAATAGATAAAATCTTCGTTCTACATTGAATGAAGTCCGCAAAATCATGGCCTTCCAGAAACCACAGACCCGTCATCGATGCACGATTGTTGAGCAGGTTGCTCATTCTGCGGGAGGAATCTGCAGAGTGAAAATCAAGCCACTTTTTCATTCTCTCCACTTCCTCAGTGGCCACGAAGTCTGTAACCATTTCATACGCGCCCACCACAATCGCTTCATGGTGTCGCAAGGTTACTCTCCGCAAGCGCTGTAAAGCGTCGGAGAGCGGTCGTGCATCGATCAGAGCTTTCCAAACCCGACCTACTTGCACGATCAGTGACACAATTCGGGAAGGGCTGACCTAGCGTGTACCTGCGAATTTCTCCCGCACTACCTCTATGACAACTCCGAGGACGGCGATGATCTGGATCAACAACTCGACGGATGTGTCGTGCAGAAGCGTCCCTGGGAGTGCAGCGACAATTTCCACGACTTTCAGGTGCATCATGATCTCGTCGAACACATCGGTGATACGCAAGAGCTCCTCGTGAGCTCGAATGGTCGCCTGAATTCATGTCAGATCATCAATTCAACTCGTGCAACGCCAACAAGAGGACACACGCTAAGGACTAGTCCCACTGCCGCGAAGATGGCTTTGCTCGGAGGGAAGGCCTGCCGTCGAACGCGCTGCTAAAATTCCAGTATCAAAGGCAGGTAAATCAGGCTCACCGTCGAACCAAGACCTTCACCTATAGGGATGCAGAGCTTCTCCAAGATGCGTGCGAACGAGATGAACTTGTCGCGGATGCAGCTCCATCGGCCGGTCGAGAGCAATCCTTGTACCTCACCCTCCATCTTCGCAATAAACATCACCAGGGCTTCCTTCGAGTCGAGAGGCACAGCGTCGGGGGCTGTCAGGTCAAGGCCCGTCTTCCGCTGCCACTCCACCACTGCCTCATTCCACATCTCGGTCAAAGGGTCGGCGGTGGACACATCGGGAACGTCGACGGATGCGCTCGAGGTGTTGATAGGCGCGTGCGAGACGTCAGTTGAGGATGCGATAACTTCCAAGGCGGGCGGTGGAATGAGCGAGCCAGTAGGAGGATTGGGGCTTGCACCATCCGTGGACGGCCCGGGTGATGGCGGCGCCTGAAGCGCGTCCGACGCAGGTCCGGGTTCGGGCAAGCACGGGATGTGCGAAGAGCCGCGCGATGAGGGAGAGAGCGCCCGCGACAGACGGCGGTATAGGTGCGAGATCGATACTCGCTCACGCAGCCCAGGGCGTTTGCCAGGCGATGGTGAGGTAGAAGGAGAGGTCGCGACAGTGGACGCTGGCGAACGAAGATGAGGCTGAGGGCCATCCAATTCGTCGCCAGCCGCCGTGGTCGACGAGGCGATCGCAGAGCTTGCGACAGGCGCCGATGACGAAGCACGGCCTCCCGCGAAGTAGCAGAAGATCCACGAGGGTAAAAGGCGATCGCGCAGGGGACGATGCCCCGCAGACGAGGTAGGAGAATCAGACATTGCGACTGAAGGACCCACGTTCAGTATCGACGATGAAGGTCAGAAAGAAGGAGAGGATCGCCCACCTGGTGTACGCCAGCTCGCCGGCCTCGTGCCAGCACAGCATCTCGAGAAGGACGATGGGCAATACAACATCAGGTCGCACGCATAGCACCCATCGATAAGCGCCGAGGGAAGGATCCCTGCGCCGTACGTCCCTGCTCCGAAGCCTTGACTGGGTCGGAAGATACGCGAGGCGCGTCTGCATCGACCCGCCTGCCCGGCATGATATGCTAGGTAGCGCCGCAGGGAACTTGTAGCAGTCGATAGCGCAGCCCCTAGCAGTGCTCGTACTTCGTCATACCTGTGTGCATTAATGAAGGCCCAGGAAGGGAAACCATATGCCGAGTCGACATTAGTTACCTCCTCACCATGGACAAGTTCATGCCGAGAATAAAAGCAAAGAAACGAGATTTTCATTTGCGTTACCTAAGATATAGTATACACGCCCAACCTCGAGAGCCTGAGGCGCTGGGGACCATCTGCGAATGAGGCCCACGTATGTGTGACGGCGCGCATTCGAACACGAAAGTCGGCGCCGCTGATACTGTCGGCAACAGACGGTCGACACCTTGAGGCGCATCGATAAACATCTCAACGATGTTACGTACAGAGACCTGACGCGAAGGAGTCAGCCGCTGAATCTTCGAAGATACTCGGGTCACCCCTCGACGATGTTGCCGCCGCCAGCACTAGCTTAGACTGCCCACGATGGTCGAGGGTAACGTTCTCTGGCTCTAGGAAAGCCGAGGGTGTTCTGCACGAGGCGTATTATGGACGAGGATTCGTGTAGTTGATGATACCAAGGTGATGTCCTCGTCCGGCTCGTCCTGAGAGCATAGTGAGCGCTTAGAAAGACTACTTTACTGGCACCAACCACAAGAAGGAGAGAGTATTGAAAGCAACCATCGCAAGGTGTGGAGACTAAGAATGGCGTGAGACACCGCGAGCGATATATGGCGAACCTTGGGCGAGCGCTTGATGAGTACTCGCGTGATTGACTGTTGGGCCGAGCATATGCTCGCGTACCGGACCAGGCGTATGCTCGCGTATGAACCAGGCGTATGCTCGCATATGAACCAGGCGTATGCTCGCGTGTCTGGCTGGGCAACCTGTGAGCGTGCGGAAATTTGGCAAGCAAAAGGAATAACAGATACCTAGTCCATAGACGGCATCCGCGTGTGATCGTCTCAAGCGCGCCCGACCGACGACGTTGTCGTCGATGAGCAATCATTTCTGTCATGTCCGCCAAGTATGCGAAGCTCCCCAGACCAGCGTATATCGCAAGATACGCAAGTCAGGTTCGACAGTCAAATCTTCTTTCATACATTGTTGTTCCCACGATTCTGGCCGTATTCCCGAAGTTGGCGAGGACGACAACGCTCACCGCGCGGGCTGAGACTCCGCATGAAGCTCTGGGATGTCCTTCTTGAGCTCAGTGAGGTCCAAGCGCGGGCGAGGGCGCGTCGGATGCGGTGGGTGATGGACCTGAAGTGACGTTGAATTTCGAGGACGACGTTCCAAATTTCCGTTCATTGGGCGAGGGATTGGTTCTAGATATGAGATGAGAGGATAAGAAGCCTTCTAGCGCTGCATGAAAACCATCAGAATGCGTAGCGAGGGGAAGGGCGAGGAAGACGTACCTGTAGGTCCAGCACCGATGATCGCTCGCCTCCTCCGCTTTGTGTGAACGTTCCGCGGGTCTTGTGCTTCTGTTTGGAAGAGCCGCAATCGAAGAGGGTCAGACATGACCGTCGGGGAACTTCGCAAAGTCAGTCATCGGATGGTCGAGAGGGAATGGCGCCTCACCGCCTTACGCGATGATCAAGCAACGCGAACGCGGACGAGAATGCGGAGGACATGCCAAATGCGCCACTGAGGTCTTATCAGCAGGTGTTGTAGCCATATAGAGATGACGAGGGGAAGGGAAGCTCGCGAGAGTCCCGCATATCGAGGCAGGAACGGTATTGCTCGCCTGGAAGTCTTGTATGCATGAGGGTGCTTTAGAGAGTGTGTTGCTCCTTCTGTCATGTTTCTGCGTAGGCAATGACCACTTCACTCGAGAGGTTACCCCCCTCAGGCGAAACATTGCGAGAGGTAATCTGTCCGAACGTCAGCGATTGCGCGCACGAACAGCAGGCCACGACGCACCGTCCCGATTACCAGGAGCGCTCAGCACTCATCACAGGGACAGTCAACCGGCCTCTTACGCTTCCCCTTGCTATTTGTGCCAATACGAAGGTACTGACTGTAGGCGTTCTTGTCATTCCATCCTGCCTCCGCAGGAGCGGTCATTTCGTCGGTCGCGCCAAAAGCCAGCCATAGATCAGAATCATGCCTCCCAGAGATAAAAAACGTTTATATTCGTCGAGAAAATATAACAAAAGGAAGACGTAGAGTCGAAGATGGCCGACGACGTGATGGTCGAGAAGAAGAATAATGGATAATCCAAATCGGGATCAACACGCGCAATCGGACCGGGGATGCCGGGCCTCCTCTTGCCTCCGCCCATTATCCTCGCGACGCGTCGACGCGTCGATTCTCCCCTCATGATCTTGCCTGAGCCGTGCTTTTGGGCGTCTGTGATCTTCTGAATGCGCCCAACTTAGCCGTCCGTAGACTGCCTGGACCTCTTGTCTCAACGCAACGACGATGGCGGCCTTGGAGGACGAGATCGGTGCTTTCCAGCCCGAGCACTCTTCCGTCCTCCGTCCGTCCCTCGTCCACTCACTACCACTTGTGCCGTCGCCTGCTGCCATCAGCCCAAATCCGAACGCCACCTGCGCATCTTCCCGAGTAACCCCCTACAACCTGCTTCCCCTTCCCCCTGGTCAAATGCCCCCTCACCTCCCTCTCCAAACGTCGCTTCATCGCATCCACTCCCAATTCCACGTGCCCCTAGTTCAATCTGGCCGCGCGTCAGATTCTTCCCATACCCACTCCCTTCGCCCTCCCTTCCCCCACCCTTTCTTCATCCTCTTCCCTCCCTTCCTTCCTCATCCACCTTCCCAAACCCAACTAATACTCGAATGTGAGACGTATAAAGGAGCGCAGCGAAGCGTATGCTTTTGAGGGCGCAAGGGAGGACGGAGGCTGTGAACGCTTGCGGAGGTGCGACGAGCGACGTACGCTTGCGGAGGTGCGACGAGCGACGTACGCTTGCGAGGAGCGAGGAAGGCGCGGCACTCGGAGCGGGGAGAGTGTTTTTGAACGGTGCGCGAGGGCGGGGAGGAGAGAGTGGCGAAAGGGGGGGCGCGAGGGGAAGAAAGAGGACGACGAGTGGGAGGGGAAGAGGGGGCGCGAGGGGTGTAGAGGCTCGTGCGCGATGCCGTGGGGTGCGGCTGAGAGGGATGTAGAAGGCCACAAAAGCGAGGGACGAAGAGGTGAGGGTCGTTGCGGCGAATGTAGAGGAGAGGAGGCGCAGGCGCAGACGGAGGTGAAGGCGCGGCGTGGGCCGACTCGGAGAGAGGGTTTCAACAGAAACCACGGGTGGGGTTGAGTATGAGAGGGTCTCAGGTGAGAAGGTGCGTGGTGCGTGGGAAGATGGAATGGATGCGTGGAGAGAAAGACGCGAGGGATGCGACGAAGGGGTCCGGGGTGAGGCGAAGAAGCGGGGGATGGGTGAGAGAAGGGAGGATGGATGGTGGTGCGCAGGGGAAGAGGAGGGGTTGGGGCGGGAGAACCGTGGAAGGAAGGGGGAACGAGTACGAGTCGAGTGCAGGAGAGAAGTGGGACTGGATGCGCATCACGAAGGAGATCCATTGCGTGTTCGCGTAGGTGCGGTAAAGGGGGTACGAGGGCGAGGGGGCGGGGCGAGGAAGTGAGAGGTCGAAGGACGGAACGCGCAATTTTGGATGCGCCAAGTGAGCACCGACATGGCAAAAGAAGAGGGCAAATACTGTAGGAAGGCATACCCGTCCCCAGGCTGCGGTGGGCCGGTCTAGGAGGCGAAGATGGACGGCGACGTATGAATGCGATATACCGGTACGCTCTATGCATCATCCGTGATTGTAGGCTCTGACGAGTATCTACAGTGTATGATTCATTAGCAAGACGAGATGAACAAACAAATCTGTACATGCAGACTTGCTCGTGCTTCTTCAGTAGCGAGCGGAGAGACAATCCAAGCAGTCCACTGCCTTATCTCATCAAACCCTCCCTCTTGAGATCCTTCCATCGGCAGCGACGCATCTTCCGCGTGAAATTCGCTACCAGTCATCGGTTCTCTCACAGTGACTGATGGGTGTATAACTGGTGAGTAACTCGTCATGCAAAAAAAATTGTTCAGCGGCGTACCTCACGAACTCGCGGCTCTGGCGCTCTCCGGCGATACCCCTTTAATCAACGGTACTCTTCCCGTCTCCTCTGTGCACCCCGCTCGCTTGAGCAATTCGCGGACGCGCGTACGTCGCTCAGTGTCTTCTGACAATGATGGACTCCGACCCACGGCGTCCAGTAGGGTCGTCTCGTCATCGGCGCGTGTTCGCAAGTCACTGCCTAGGCTCAGCAGAAGCGCTGTAGCGCTTTCTTGGCAGTCCCATACGGCAAGGTATAACGGTGTCCATCCAGACATGCTACGGGCTTCGAGCGCGGCACCTCGGTCAACGAGAAGCTTGGCAATCTCGGCATGACCCTTCTGCGCGGCATCATGCAGAGGTGTGTGGTGGTGTACGTCCGTCGCGTTGACATCCGCACCTCGCTCGAGGAGCATGCTGACAATGATGAGATGGCCGTGCCAGGCCGCGAAGTGCAAGGAAGTCCGGCCGCCCTGATCGCAATTGTCGACGCAGGCCCCCTTTTCGAGGAGCAACCGAACGACGTTATCCTGACCTTGCGTGGCTGCTAAGAAGAGCGGCGTGGCCTGCTGCTCGTATCGCGCGTCGACAGATGCACCATGCGCCAGAAGCAGACTGACGATGCCGAGGTGTCCCCCTTGAGCTGCGTAGTGAAGTGAGGTCCAGCGCTTCTCGAAGTAGTCCTCGACGCAGGCACCCTTGTCGAGGAGCAGATGAACAACGTCCTCTCGACCGTGTGCAGCCGCTATTGTCAGTGGTGTGCTTTGCTTGTTCGTTCGCGCGCTAACGGATGCACCGTGCTCCAGGAGCAAGCGCGAAATACCAAGATGTCCCCCTTTAGCCGCGTGGTGCAAGACAGCCGAGCCATCATCGGCGCAATCCTCGGCGCACGCCCCCTTTTCGAGGAGCAACCGAACGACGTTCTCCCGACCTTGCGAGGCTGCTACCAACAGCGGCGTAGCCTGCTGCTCGTTTCGCGCGTCGACAGATGCACCATGCTCCAGAAGCAGACTGGCGATGCCGAGGTGTCCCCCGTAAGATGCAATGTGAAGTGAGGTCCAGCTCTCCTCATCGCAGTCCTCGACGCAGGCCCTCTTGTCAAGGAGCAAACGAACGGCGTCCTCTCGACCGTGATTAGCTGCTACCAGCAGCGGCGTGTACTGCTTATCGGTTCTCGCGGAAATGGAGGCGTTCCGCACAAGGAGCAGAGTGACAATGTCGAGATGTCCTTCCTGAGCTGCTAGGTGTAGTGAGGTCCAGCTGTGCTCGTTGCAGTCCTCAATATGTGCCCCTTGGTCAAGGAGCAAGCGAGTAACATCCTCTGTAGCATAATAAGCTGCCATCATCAGGGGGGTGAACTGTTCGGCGTCTCGCGCAGTCACCGCAGCACCTCGATGGAGGAGTAGGCTAGCAACACCGAGGTGGCCACGTAAAGCGGCTATATGAAGAGGCGTCTGACCATCGATGTTTGTACACTCGACCTTGACTCCGCCGTCATCAATAAGCGCTGCAACCAGTTGGTGGTGGCCGATTATAGCAGCAACTAGGAGCGATTGGTTGAGCACAGCTGTCCCAATGGGGTGCACGGCTACCTTGCTAATCACTGGAGCTACTTCCTTCGAGAGATCGTTGTAGAATTTGCTGCCTGCCTTTTGCACGTAGCAGACCCACGTGTAGGTGAGAGGGGAGTTGGGATCAAGGAAGGCTATTTGATCGATGGCAGAAAGGTATGCGAGGACGGTACGAGCCATCAGGGCGTAATCTGTGTGTTTGCAGACGTAGAACGGTGAATCAGGTGCGAGGCCGAGAAGGAAGTCGCGAACAGAGGCATGCGCAAGCCGCACAGTACCCCCGTCGACAGAGACAAGCATCGAGCCGACCATGCTGATCACGGCTTCGGGCACGGGGCGATGCGACGGGCAGTAGATAGGTGTGTCATTAGAGTAATCGAAAGCCATGATCTCCGCAAAGTCGTGCAGTGATAGAGGCACCTCCGAGCGAACAAGCCATAATAGCAGGCGGCGGACATCATCGCGAGCATCATGATGAATAGAATCTAAGCGCTGCTGATATAGTGCTCGCAATGATGATGGTAGAGATCGTAAGCGGCGGAGTACCATCGTTGGAATTCCAGACACTTCCTTGAGTTCCTGAGTGACGAGCGCTGCCCATCGGAAACTAGCGTAATTCATCAGTTTTAGTGCAATCCATCCGTTCAGGAGTCCTATAACTCACTTTCCCTCAGCCCCCGCCAGCAGTTTTGCCCGCATGTCCTTGCGGTCCGACTGCATTTTTCCGAGATTGCTTCCCTGAGCCATGGCGAGATCCAGAAATAATCCAATGTCATTATTTTTGACATGATTATCCATGGAGATCACGACACCAAAGATCGGGGTCGATCCGATGACGGGACGGCGAGAAGCAAGCACTATTATGGCCGACATTGCCTCAAGTCGTCGGATAAAGGAGACAATGTCTTCCTCGTCACTGGATTCGTCCAGGGCATCAACGACAACAGTGATGTGCAGCGACGTAGCTCGAAGAGTCTCCATCAACAATCCCTCCATCCGAGTCTTCGTAGGCAGTCCATTGGCTACAATTTTCTTGTGAGCCTCCGAGATTATGGACGCGCAGTGAGTGTTGTTGAGTGCGAGCTGACAGAGCAGTGTCGATAGCAGTGCATGCAGGTCCCGCTGACCAGAGGTCGCGTTTGTGGAGTCGAAGACGTGGACGAGGACGAGTGAGTGAGGGTCACAAGCGTGGTAGGCACGCAGCGCTTCGACGGCGGCAGCGCTTGCACGGTAAGCGTCAGAAGATTGGTGATTTTTAATTTGTGTCGTGTAACGTACATGATTGTGCTTTTCCCGCTGCCAGCTGACAATATATCAGTCAATGCACAAAGCTATAGCAAAGAACCAGACCTTTTCCGCTGAGAAGTACGGCCTTGGTTTTACCCTCCTTCAGCGCGGCAAACTCATCGCCGTCAAGGAACCATGAGCCGGTCCCTTCCGCACGGTCGTCCAGTAGCTTTCTCAGCCTGTAAGATGGATCTACGTATTTGAGCCATCCCTTAATTTGTTCGCACTCCGCGGACACTAGGTACAATTTCATGCCCCGCGCGCGCAGTAATCGAGCGGAATAACGCACTATCAATTTTTCTCAGCTTTTCCGACTGATCGTACAGCACCAACTCCATGCGCCGGAGAGCGGTGCGATGGGCATTGACTTCTGCCTGCGTCGATGAACCAAGATCTGGCGTACATAGTGAGCTCATGCGGCAAGGGCGGCGACAGCAGCATACCATGACTTTCCCGAATGGCTCGCAGTACGTCGACGAGACACCCGCATATCCATTCCTGGCTAACTTTGTCACCTAGAAGAGTTCAGTCAATTTTCATACAATAATCAGTGCATCGCGAGACGTACTGGCGATGCTCTCCATTAACTGCGTCACTTTGTTGAGAGTGACCGCAGCCACCATTTGTTGTTGATTGGTGGCAAGCATGCGTAAGTTCTGCAGGGCTTCGGACAGTGGCCGCGTCTGGCTCGAGATTCGACTGAGCCATTGCCCTATCGCGCATGGTAAGCACAGCCTCGAGATAAGGAAGAGGAAGGGGCTTGCGTAGATATCCTTCGCGTCGCATTTCTGCGATGACTCCAAGGACAGAGAGGACCTTGATGAGGAGCAGGACGCATGCGGTACGCAGTACGTCACAGGGATGCGAGTCTGCAACAGTCTCGACGACTTGCAGATGGAATCGCATCTCATGGAAAGCATCACCGATCTGAGCGAAGTCCTCGCGTGTTCTAGTGTACGCCTGGATGTCCGATTAGTCGCAGCGCAGGACGGTAGGTCGCCGGCACCGCTCACGCTGACGATCAATCCGACGGCCGCGAAGATGATATTGCTCGGTGGGAAGGCCTGAGGAGAACAAGCGTCATGATGAAGTCCAACGGTATCTCAGACGAGAACGAACCGCCGAGATCGTATCCCCGATCGGGTTGCATAATTTCTCAAGGATGTGCGCCAGCGGGTCGACGCGCTCGCGCAGCGTCTCCCACTCGCCTTTCTCGAATCCATTCTCCTCCTCCATCTTCGCGATGTAATTCATCACGGCTTCCTTAGAGCGGAGAGGGATGGCGTCGGGAACAGCCAGGTCGAGGCCCGTCTTCAGCTGCCACTCTCCCACCGCCTCCGCCCACATCTCGGCCATAGGGTCGGCGACATCGATGCATGCGGTCGATGTGTGGATAATCGCGTCCTCGGCGTCCGTCGAAGGCGCGGTCACTTCCAAGGTCGTGGCGGTGGGCGATGGGAGCGAATTGGGAGGAGGACCGGGGTCCATATCATCCGTGGATGACGATGGCGGCAGCTGAAGCGCGTCCGGAACGACTTCGGGAACGGCAGAGCGCGTGGGGATGCGCTGTGAGCCGCGCGACGAGGGAGCGAGCACCCGCGACAGACGGCGGTATAGTTGTAAGATCGATAGTCGCTCGCGCAGCCCTGGGCGTTTGCCGGGCGACGGCGAGGCAGAAGGAGAGGTCACGAGAGTGGACGCTGGCGAACAAAGATGAGGCTGACGGCCACCCGAGTCGCCGCCAGGCGCCGTGTTCGACGAGGCGATCGCAGAGCTTGCGACAGGCGCCGATGACGAAGCGCGGCCTCGCGAGAAGTAGTTGATGATCCACGAGGGTAGAAACCGATCACGCGGAGGACGACCCCCCGCGTACGACTGCAGCGAGATCGAGGGATCAGGCATGGCGGCTGCAGGGTCCACGTTCGGTATTCTGGGCGTCTGTCGCAGTGTCGACGATGGCGGTCAGAAGGAAGAAGACAAGCTCCCACCTGGTGTACAACAGCACGTCACCCGCGTGACCGTACAGCTTCTTGAGACGGTCGAGGGGAATACAACATCAACTCGCACGCATAGCTGGCATCGATAAGCGCCGACGGAAGTATTCCTGCGCCGATCCCTCTTCTCAAGCCTTGACAGACGCCGAGCGCGGCAAGGGCTCCGCAATTCACGGTCTCGCCGCGACGACGCGTTGAGTCGTGCGCCTCGCTTTCCGTGTCGCGCCCAGGGAATCCGAAGGAGCAATACGCGGGCTAGCGCCTAGCTGCGCTCGTGGCAAGTAGTACTTGCGGACATCGAGATAAGCCCAGAGAGAGGTTACTCGCCGATGTTGATGGCTTCGTCGCCTGCGAAACTCGAGCCAATTCGCTTTTACGTTGGGGCAGAGCGATACATTGCTGAAAACGAGGACCCAGTTTCCATTCTGATCTGAGATACAGTGTACACGTACGGCGTCCAAAGATCGTTGCGCTATGGCACACGCGCAAGTGAGGGCTGACGTATGTGTGCTGAGTAGGTCCAACGGCACGGACAGATGCGCATGTTGGAACGGCCGCGAGGGCGCTGTCGATGCTGCTGGTAGATGATGGTCGTCGCATCCATTCGTTTGAGTGATTGGTACCTCTGTACGCTGCTCGCATACCCAGGCCGTGCTGCAGAAAAGTCAGTCGCTGCATCCATGACATTATGAAAGGATTGATGCCGTCGTTGTCGAAGTTGCCGAAAGCATAAGCGTTGCTCACCAGAGCTAAGCCTTGGGGGACAATTCGGAGATATATATCTCCAGCGCAGAGAGGTGAAAGCGCGGGCGAGAACGCGCTGCATGAGGTGTGTAGTGGACTTGAAGGATGGGCCTGTTTCGACGGTGAATGAGGTCGAATTCCCGCCTGCTGACCGAGCGGCGACGCCTGAAGCTAGAGCAACGACTGGAGATAGAGCGAGAGCTAGAAAGACATCGGAGACATACATTAAGCGCGTGAAAAGGTGGGGGGAGTGAGAAAGATGAAGAATATGTACCTGAATCTGGAACAGTAGTGAGCATCCTTCCGCGATCCCTGCTTCGAGTGTCATGTCGAGTAGCTCCGCCGTTGTATCGATCAGAGTCGCCCACGAGTAGATAACCTCGTTATGTAGGGCTGTACGAGGTCAGAGCGCAGAGCAATCGAGAGGGGAAAGACCGCTAGTCGCTTCACGCGCTATAGAGCCAGAAGGTAGAGCACGAGACCTGCTCTGATGATTCCAAAGGACCCGAAGGGATATGGACTGATCTCATGCCTGAGATATGCGGTGTTCAGATATAGGTTGAGAGAGGAGGTGCTGTGTGGCGAAGCCTGACAGGCATCGCAAGGGGGGCTGAAGAAAAGAGAGATATGGCACGGGGGAGTTTCCATTGTGATAGTTACAGCATAGCTAGCTTGCTCCGGGTGGTACTGACGGGAGGAAACGACTTCGATAGAGTGGTCAGAACTTGGTGGTGCATAACAAGAGGCGAGGGAACAAAGGGAAATCCCACCATCCGCATCCGGGAATATGTGGCGTCTACTTCTCCCTGTTCCACCAACAATCAACCCGCTCTGCACCAGACGAACGTCATGTCTCACCGCGCACGATTCACGGCAGCACTGTGCTCTCCTCACGATATGGCTATCGCGATGACATGGGGGGCGAATCAGACATGCGAAGGTGTCTTCAGACCACCGGATTCCCCCTAACCCTCTTCTCGACGACCTCACAACACGGGCGACGAGAATCTGAGCCGCCATCGATAATCTCTCTCCACCTCCCTGTCTGAGATATGGCTACTGCGCGCAACATCCCCACCGCGTTTCCCGAGCTAGATTACGGAGAACCTCCGAGGGATAAGGAGCCGCGAAGGAGTCGTAGCCGCAGTCTGCGCTCTGTCGCGAACTTGGTGCGTCCCGTGCTCCGTCGCTTCCAATGCTTCTCTGACATGGCTTCGTAGGTACTTGGCAAGCAGGCGACGAAGGCCTCGCCCAACGAGACCAACTCACCTGCCTCAACAACCCGTTGGCCCTCGATCTCGGCCCTTCGCCGCTCGCAGAAGAATGCACTACCTCCCCCTTCGGAAGTTACCACTACCTCTGCAGGCAATGGGAGCGCGAACGCGGAACTGTACACTCGCGAT
The DNA here is from genome assembly GCF_000143185.2 of Schizophyllum commune H4-8. Classification (NCBI taxonomy): domain Eukaryota; kingdom Fungi; phylum Basidiomycota; class Agaricomycetes; order Agaricales; family Schizophyllaceae; genus Schizophyllum; species Schizophyllum commune. Next base: position 102,877 of record NW_026089545.1, on the reverse strand, counting down.
CGACGCTCTGCCGACATACCCAGGCGCCGCTTCTCCCTATCTCGCCCCATCCGACTCAGCCTGAACTTGGCGAGACCGACGAAGCGCGGCGCTCCCGAAGTAGAGTCTTTGATATCGGAGGTGCGTGTAACGTCCTACATCGATGCCTTGGGCGTCCTACACCAAGGAGTACGTTGGTTGACCACCCCGCAGGTCGCGCCGAGCGGACACGACGAAGGACGTCAGGACACCGATGCATACACCCACTCGCACGAACTCCGCCGCCGCCTCGAAGAACTCGAGGCAGATGGGGCGTCGACACAGGTGCTGGCTGGTGATGCGTCGTCGCGTGCAGCTGGCAGTGTCGAACTGTCGCTGCTCGAGGGCGACGGCGGCGAAGCGTCCTTGCTCGAGTCCGACGGAGGCGAAGCGTCCTCGCACGAGGTCGACGGCGGCGAAGCGTCTTCGCTCGAATTTGATGGAGATGGCCCTTCGCTGCTCGAACTCGACGGCGTCGAACCGTCGCTGCTCGAGCTGGACGCGGCGCCGAGCCAGCTTGAGGTCGAAGTCAGCTCGTCTGAGGTTGAGGGCGATATCGACTCAGTGCATGATGCGACCGGCCCCTCGCTCGTAGAAGCCCAGGATTCCCTCCTCAACATCGACGCCGCAGTCCTTGACATCGACGCCGCAGCTCCCGGCACCGACGCCGTGGTCTACGCAGCCGACGGCAAGCCTTCGCACGCATCGGCCTTCGAAGACGATATCGAGCAGGTCGGCAGCGCGAAGGGGCGATCGACCAGCCCGCACGTCGCCTTCGCCGAGGATGTCGTCGAGTATGGACCCGGCCTCCCGGAACTCGTTCATTCATGCTACAAGGACGGCGACTTTACCGACGTCTACGCCGACATCGACGAAGAAGCTTATCACGCCGGCGAGGACGGCTACCCCGGCGACGAGGACGGCTACCACGGCGACGACGAGCTGCTCTACAGCTCGGACGACGAGGATTTTTACGCGTACCCATCGAATGCCATCTTCGACGTGTCGAGCCATACGCCGAGCCCCGCTTCGGCAGATGCGTTGAACCACATTTCGACGTCTGCGCTCGCGTATGCGCCCACTCTTGAAGCCCCTGCTACCAACATTACAGCTGTGATGTCATTGACTTCCCGCCCAGTGGCGATCCCGTTCACTTCCCGCCCAGTGGCGATCCCATTCACCTCCCGCCCGGCTGCGATCCCATTCACCTCCCGCGCGCCTGCAGCCATTCTGCCTCCCGCCGCGCCTCCCGTCCCCGACGACGCGTACGAGACCCACACGCCGCAGTACGCGGCCTTCTTCTCCGAGTCGCCCTCTTCGTACGATGTCGCGATGGACTTCTTGCCGCTGAGCGATCTGGAGGGGACGCCGGTGGATGAGGCGGGGGCGTCGTTCGGGGAGAGCGCGTTATCCTGTGAGAGTGCGTTATTCGGTGAGAGCGCGGTGGACGGTAGCGACAGCGAGGGGCAGGCGGACCTTATCTTCCCCGACGAGGCGTCTTTCCCAGTGATCTATGAGACGCGAGAGGCGCGCAAGGAGGGCGGACAAGCGTGGGAGGAGGGAGAAATGACCCTCTGGAGCAGTGAGTTGTCGCTGGCGCCGTCGTTGGAGACGCCCTCGGACCCCGTGCTGGGGCCGTTGTTGAGCGAAGAGCGAGGGGTTTGGCGAGACGATGAAGCCACGCCGCTCCCGCCATTCCGGATGGATCGTCTGCCGTGGCTTGAGGAGTCGGACGAGGAAGAGTCACCGCTGTCGCCGATGGACGGGCAGGACTCGCTGCTTTCGCCGCCGAGCTTGTTGGGGGCAGAGCTGCCTATCCTCATGGCGGATTCGCTGCCTCTCGCAGCAGACAACGAAGAGGTCGATGGGGAAAGCAAGGACTCCGTGGCGGGTGGCGACGCGGACGAAAATGCCGACTTCGCGCTCTTCCCAACCGACCCTCGATCCCTCCCCTACCTCCTCCGTCTATCCGCCGAGTACGACGGGACGCCCGCATCTGAGCTCAATGGGTCGCCGTTCCCTTCGCCCATCCCTAGGACGCCTTTTGACGAGAACGTCCTCCCGTTCGCGAGTCTGTCGGCGCAGGAGATTGCCACTGGACATCAGCTGGTGCGGCGTGGGAGGGAGGGGGTTGTAGCGAGGAGGGTGATGGTCGAGCGTCAGCCGTCTCAAGCCCTGGTCGATACTACGGCGCAGGCCGAGAATACGACGCAGGTCGAGAGCATGGCGCAGATCGATCCCACGTTGCAGATTGACTTCACCGCGAGTTCGCCTCTGGATGCCTTTCTCCCTCAGGTCCACACACCTGCCTTCGCGCCTGAGCTCCTTGATCTCTTTCCTCCGCCTTCACCCCATATGGAGATGTCGGGTGGCATGCAGTTCTCGGAGAGCCGCGCATTGGTGCGTCGGCCGACGGAGGGCGACATGGCGGTGGTGAGGGCTGAGTCTTGTTGTAAGTCCTCTCCTATTTTCGTTCGCCATCTTGAGGCTGATGTCCTGGTAGCCAACTCCCTCTCCTCGATGACAGCCGAGCCCATCTCGTTCTCGACGATCCTCGAGAAGGCGTACGCATCGCCCTCGTCGGCGGGACTGCCTATCGATCGCCCCCGCCGGCCCACACTCACGGCGATGCAGTCGGCTCTTTTACCGCGGGTGGAGCCGTTGGTTCTGGACGTCCGGGATGCGAACAATATGGTGATGCCCTCCCCGTTCTTTTCTGTTCAGGGGGAACGTCGCCCGACGACATTGAACCAGTCGGCAGAGGTTGTCAATCGCTTCCCTGCGGATATGGTTCTCCATCAACCAATCGCGGCGCTCGCGCTTGATACGCCGCAGTTGGCGATGCTATACTCGCCGTTGGATACTGCGGTGTTGTACTCGCCATCTCCGCTGGGCACGGTCCCTTCGCCCTCTTACTTTGCCTCGCTTCGCTACCCGCTGGGTGCGGCGACTTCGCCCTTCGCCTCGCCGCTAGGCTCGATCGCTACGGACGTCGACCCCTTTGAACTCGCGGTAGCGGTGAGGGCGCCGAGAACGGTGGCGGTCATGATTAGGGATACCGCGCTGGAAGGCAGTGGTGAGTAAGGTCAGGATCGTCGGCCATCTCTGTGCTCATGCTCTTACAGATAGCGCGGCAGGCATAGAGCAGACCCCTCTACCTTTCACTGCTTTCCTTCCCGACGACTACGTGCTTCCGGAGGACGTCGACGAGGAACCGCTACCGTTCCCCGGTTTGCCCTCGTGGGAGCTTGCGGTACAGATGCAGGCGCATTACATCGAACCCAAGCTACCCCGGGCGTTGGAGGCGATGCTAGGTGATGACGATTCGGCCGACGGGGCTCATGCACTGGCTGCATCATCTCCTCCGTCTTATACGCTTCCTTCGGTTCCCTCGACACTTGAGGCGATGGTCTTGGGCACGGCGAAGGCGAGCTTGGTCTCCGTGCAGCCGCGCTCGTTGGTTTCGAACCTGATCGGACTCGGGAGCGGTGGAGGCATCTCGCCTGCGGTGGCACCCAAGTCTGTGAACTCGCAAGGGACAGATGTGGACCTTGCGGAAAAGCTCGCGGTTGACGCGCACGACATCGTATTCATTGACGCCGAGAGCGAGGACCCGCTCGCACCGTCGACAAGTGCGGCACACAGCGCAGATCCAGCCATAAAGCTAGACGGGCCTCTACATGAGACGAAGGGTTCACAGGGCAAGCAAGCCGCGTCGCCGCTGGGCGAATTGCCTCTGCCCGACATGGACTTTGCGTCGACGATGGTGTCGGCGGTGGAGGGGTTGTGGAATGGGGCTTGATGGGTACAGGACTCGTTTTTCTCCTTTGATCTATGTACGCTATGGTAAACATTTGTTGGCAATGGACAGGTAAAAGCTACGAAGCGGTCCTCTAGGAGAGCTGGAGCGTAGACGAGCGATCTCCTTGTGGCGCACAACTGCAAGTCTGCTTCGGTTCCATTGCGGTTGGCTTGCCTATTACTATTCCTTGCACGGAAGTGTCGTACACTTCTGACTTCCCTTTTGTATAATCAAGGAGCAGGTTCGTCGCGTACGGGAATCGCGTATGGCTTCGCTGCGAGCGAGGTGAAGCTTACCGCCTTCCACGCGTCGTACACGGGGTGTTCTCAGACTTCCTTGGGCCTTTCTTCCTGTGGTTCTGGCTCGTACATGCAACACAATCGGTCAACGTCAACCCCATTCCCAGTTGGGGTCTGCGAGTGACTCTGAATCCCGACCGAACTGGATCGGGGGCGAACGAGACCCGGATCAGTACACACACCCCTTGCCTCCTGCACCCATCATCGCAGGATTGTCGATTCTTCTCCGCTTATCTATCCGGCCTCCTCACCCTATTCAGCCACTTCAGTCTATTCCGAGGCCTATTCTACGTCCACGGACGCCATAACATTTCGCAAAACTTCATTCGGAATCCCACCGACCACCGCCCCCACCATGGTCGGCATTCTATCCTCAGTCGTCAAGTCCGTGAAGGGAGAGCGCAGCGCTAGGAAGCGCGCTGAGGAGCGCGAAGCCCGGCCGCCCGTGCAGCACCGCAAAAGCTGGATGCAGAGCCTGAACAATCTCGTGCGTTAGGCGCCGCTTCTCGCGTCCTGCATTCTGCTGACCACAGCCTCTCAGAGCCAAGTCTTCCACGCCGACGACCAGCTCCATCCGCCCCCTACAGACGGCACCTCGAGCTCCCCGAAGCGCGGCCGCTTCCCTTCGTTCGCCTCGTTCAGCAGCAAGGGGGAGTCGGTGCGGTCTAGGGGCGATACGTCGTCGTCCCCGGCCAAGGACAAGTCCCTTGCGGCCCGCGTCCGCCCCATCAGCGTCAGCCTCGGCTTTTCGGGGCACAAGCGCGGGAGCAGCAGCGCGACGGCGGGTAGCGGGCACGAGAGCTATACGCCCTCGCCCCTGCACGAGGGTGCCCCGCACGTTCCTCAGGCGCAAGCGCCGATGCTCCCCTCCCCTATTCAGGCGTCGCCGATGGTCACTCCGTCTGCGTCAACCGGTACCGCGCACGAGGAGAAGCCCGTCCGTCCGTCGACGGCCCCCGCCGGCGTGCGCAACGAGTCGCAGATGGAGACCTCGGCGCTTGCGGCACGCATGAACAAGCTCCGCGGGATGGAGGAGGACACGGCGGCGCGGGTGTCGAATGCGTCTGCGGCGACCTCGCAGTCAACGACGACGCCTAGCCATCTGTCCCGCCCCACCCCCCTCGATCGCACGCCGTCGTCGGACTCGGCGTCCGTGTACACGCAGTCGACGGCGCAGGACGATTATACGCCGTCGGCTAGTACGCCTGGGTCTCCTGCGACGGTGACGCCGACCACCAGCGTTGGACCCGCTCCGGCCCTGCCTCCCAAGACTCCGGCGAAGGCGGCAAGCCTCCGCGGCTTCGGCTCCGCTGCGAGGGGATATTTGTCCCCCAACGCGAAGCGCTCCATTGAAGCGACGGCGAATGGCTCTCAGGTGCCGGCGAACAACTCGCAGCCGCCAGCGAGCAGCCAGCAGTCGCCCACGCGCGACTTCCTGTCGATGTCGACGCAGGACTTCTTGTCGGCGCCACCGAGCGCGGGCAAGACGCGTGCGGCGACGCTCAATGGTGACCACGGCAAGGACTTCATCGCGGTCGACATCCCGATGGAGTCGCCGTTCGCGGGGTGGAAGTTCTGAGGGGGTTGTAGCGCAACATCCTCGTCAAGCCTTCGGATTTGTTGGGCTACGCTTCGTTGACCGCACATCCCGTCGTGTTTCTGCTCGCCGACCTTCGCCTCCTTCCCTTCGCTCGTCCTTCCTCTCCATCTACTTCCCCCACCTTTCCACCTATATCACCTTACCCTCTCTCATCGAACACTCCTTCTCCTGTACACGACCGGACTCAGTGCTTCATGTACTATATAGATATGCTTCATCTGGACTTTCATCTAGGACATCTTTCTCTGTATTTTCACTACCTACCTACCCTGGCTGTCGTGACGTGCGTGCATCCTTCCCGCCTGCCCACCTTCCTCCCACCCTCTGCTCCTCCCATTGCATCTCAAATTCTCGTCAACTTTTCCACCCAAACGAACCTTGCACCCCTTCATGCACCGCACGCCTTTCGTCACGCATCTCACACCTTCCGCCCTGCACCCACACCCACACCCGCGGACCTCTCGCATCACGCCCCTTCGTGTATATCATTGTCTCCACTCCACGTCGCCTTCGTGTACGACTAGTATTTGCTGTTTCTTGCTATTATTCTCGTGTTCGCTTCGTATCTCTTGCTATGCTATTCGGCGTTTTTTAATGCACGTCTGGTGTGAAGGCCTTCTCACTTCGCCTGAAGGAACACCGCAACGCAGGGTGTTGTCGGCGAAGGCCGCTAAGGATCTGCGTCGAAGCTATTCCTCTGAGTTCCTTCGACATCTTCGCTTGAGGCGTTCGGTTTCATGAGGAGGCTATTGCGGAGCATCGGATTAGAAGCATATATATGTGCTATAGAAAGGTGATCCATATTCCTAGGTGAATGTCCGAGGTGCCTTTGACCATATGTGCTCATTGACGCCTGCAGTGTGCTCCTGCAGCCCGCGATTTCGCAACACTACTTGTCCAAGAATGCTTGCATGCGTCTACGCACCGTCGACGGACATTGACAGCAAAACAGGTTTCCCGGGTGGATGTTCGACACCAAAACCAAGGATGAAGTCCTTCCTTGTAGGCGTGGCGATGCTGTGCCTGCGAATGGGCAGGTCAGCTTCAGATTTCGATCAAGGTGCAAGACAAGCCAAAAAAAACAATTGGCCAGATCGACTCACGCTTCGCAAAGGTGCGTGTATAACGCTGCCGACTCGAAGAACCGCGCCTGACAATGCGCGCAGAGCGAATCGCCATCGACAAACTTGACGTCGCACGCTCGCGCGTCTGCAATAGCGCGAGCCTCTGCCATCTGCTCTGGCCCGAGGATCTCAAAACGGCGGTCAGGCATGCACGCGCCCAAGTTCGTCTGTCTGATGGTCAGAAGCAATTGAACTTCGACGAGGGAGAGCACGCACCACGTAGCGCCACGAGAGTGCCCGCCGCTGCCCAGGCTTGTCGGCTTCCGGGTAGTAGTACCACGCGTCCAGCTCGTCCATCTCCAGCGCCGTCGTCGTCCACGGGTCGAGTCCCGCCAGCTCGACCAAGCGCCGGACGACCCCCGCACACTCCGCACGCACCGTGAGCTGCTTTGGGTCCCGGCCGCGCTCGCCGGGGTGCTGGGACGGGCGCATGTCGAGCGCGGGCGCGCGGACGACGTGCGGGTAGCTGAAGAGCGCGCCGGTCTTGGGGTTCATGAACACCGTGGAGGCGAGGCGCAGCGTGGCGTGGGTCAGGTTGCCCGGCGCGAACTCCGCCGCGGCGCAGGGGTCACTGAGGGCCCGCGAGTGGATGATCATGAGCAGGGTGTCCTCGCGCGCCGTGCGCCAGTCCTCGAAGAACGCGGGCGGCACCGCGGCGAGGGCGGCCTGCATGATGGCCGGCGTGGGCGTGGGCTGCTGGGGCGGTTGCGTTAGGAGGGCGCGGACGGAGGGCGCGTCCGCGATGTCCCCGACGGTGGGCACGAGCGCGCGGAACGGAAGCGAGCGGCGCAAGTCGGTGTACGTGTCGACGAGGACCTCGTGGCGCGCTGCGAGGGCCTTCGTCGTGTCTGACACGGTGCGGAAGCGGTACAGCTTCTTGAGCTCCGCGACAGCGACGCCGCGCATCCTGTTCCAATCTGCATCGCAGCGGGAGAAAGATCAGCTGCGTGTGCGCCAGTCGTGCTGCGCTGACTGACGTTTGTCGGACAGTGGCTTCGTGGACTTGGCTGCTTTGTTGCGCAGGTAGGACGCTTGTCGGAGTGCATCGGGATAAGTGGCGAGCTCTTTCTCGAATCCCAGAGCTTTCAGGCGGCGGATGACCCTAATCATACAGTCGTCGTGTCAATTAGACAAGTCCCAAAGCACGAAACCTACTCACTCCGCCTCTCGGGCCCTCCTCTGTCTATCCCGCTCTGCGTCTTCGTCTCGCGAGTGTTGAACTGCCACCTCTGCGAAGCGGAGTGCGAGCTGCAATGCGTCGAATTGTATGTCAGCCGTCACGGCTGACAGCAGCGTAGTACGCGATCCGCACCAAGTGGTTCTGCTGCTGCCGTTCATGCATTTCGTCTCTAGTCATTCTGCGTTTACTTGATCCTGTCGCCATGTCCATCACCTCTTGCGCGAGCCGCGCGGCGCTTCTGACGCAGAATAATTCCTGCCTTCTGCCTGATTCATCTGGTCAGGGCAGTGATTGCATGAGAACGAGGGGGCAGCATACCTCTGTTGATTCTCTGTATGTAGGGAATGTAGTTCACCATGTCTAGGCTGCCGGCAGGAAAGAAGCGTTTGAGGATGTGATACGTCGGGAGGTCCTCGTATTCCACGAAACTGGCCAGATCGTGTAAGCGGCAGTGTATAGCGATGTCCACGATCGTGCTCACCGCGTTTTCTCGCACTTGGGACAGAGGCGCATACGAGCGCTGAAGCATGCATCAACCTTGCGGCTGCTCCCGCAAAACTGCGTGTCGTGTCAGCGGCAGAACCGCGAGAACACGCATCGCGCTCGCCTGGCAGTTCGTGCCGTAGATAAGGTACACCAGCCGGGGCTCGCTCATGCCCTTCGGAGGCGGCAGCAGGCCGGGCACGCGAGCCAGCGCGTTGCGCCAGATGGCCTGGGCGGTAGCGCGGTCGAGGAGCATGCCGCGGAACGCCTTCGTGACCCTGGACATGCTGAGCAGGTCCTTGGGGGCAAGACGGGCGAGGATCTGAGGGTATAGAGATGAAGTGAGCGCTAAATTGACGGGTATGCATAAATAAGATGTACCTCGTAGATGATGTCCAACGGCATGCGAAGCAAGCGAGACGCGCGCTTACGCGTCCGTCGAGCGCGCGGGCTCGACGGCTGGTCCGGAGTCGCATTCAGGTCCTGCACTGGCATGGCGCGGGTCGTGGTCGTGGTCGAACGAGAGAACGGGAGGGTGCGTGCTATCCGAGCACTGAAAAAGCCTAGCTAGCCCAACGAGGTGATCCTCTGCGCGATGGCCTGGTGATAGCTCGGGATGAGATAGCGGCTGGGCTACACGTGTGTCTACGCGGCGGTATGGGCGTGTGGGTCGGGCCCACGGCCCGGGATCCCTATTCCAGCACTCCCCGCATCCGAGGGCTTGTATGTTCGACGAGCTCAGTGCGCAGCGCCCGCGCGCGTGAGTACTTGGGCGGTGCCGCATCCTCGACGAGCTCCAATCGCGCTCGACGCAGGTCACGGTCAGCCTACCACGTACTGTATCAGCTTCGCCCGATATATACTTACAGCGACATTCATAATGATGCGGAATTCGCGCGAGTTGCACGCGGCGTGCCATGTTTGGCCGCGCCCTCCCGGCAATTACCGCTGAGCGATTGTGGAACATTTGTGGGTTCGGGATGCACATTTCGAGGCCTTCTTTGTGTGATATTCACTCGGGATTACCCTTCCGTGCACCCTTACTTGCGGACGGAGGCTCGCTTGAGGAAAAGAACAAGACCGGCTGGGATCTCGGACTTTTCCGAGCGCCACGCGCGTACGGCGTGTGGGCACGGGGTCCTCCGAGAGAGGCATATATTATCCTTGTTCCGCCCAAAAACATAGGTGGATCTACCAATAGGACTCTGCCGTGAAATACAGAGGGCTTAAAGGGTACAAGAACTTGACAAAAACTTCAGAGAATAGTGCTTCCAGCCCTTCGCGGTCGTTGCCGGAGGGGCGCAGCCAAACATGACACGCCGCTCGCAATCCGCGCGAATTCCGCATCATTATGAATGTCGCTGTAATTTACGTCGCGACGTTCGAGCATCGAACTCACCGCAGTCCGACCCCAAATTCTGTGCATTCAGGGCGAAGAGTTCACGGAGAGGGCGAGGGGAAAGATGTCGAGGACGAGCGGGCGTAAGAGCAATGCACGGTCAAAGAAAGCTCGCGCTATGGAAAGCAGCGAATTTGAAGCACAGTTGAACGCAGGTTGAACGGAACCAAAGTGTCCGGATCAAGTTGCACGGCGATAGCCGATTTGCGTATGTTTGTGCAGGGGGACCCCATCACAGCGCATTGCAATCTGTCCTGCGCAACTTCAGGTCCTCGTTCCATCGAGCACCAGAAAGGCGAAATCCAGAAGTGGAAGGTAGCAAAGGAACTAAAGCATTGCGGTCTGATTTTGAATGACACAGTATGCGACGACAAAAGGTATTGTAAGTAACTACGATCGATCATCGACGGCTAGCATAACTGAAGGAAGGGGTCAGTCAACGTGTCAACCGGTGTACAGGACGAGGGTGAGAAGGGATAGGATCAGACATCCAAAGGAAGGTCATTGCGACCCGCACCGCGTCGACCCCCGCTTCCCGCCCAGCGCACCGGCGTCCGCGGCTTTACACCACGAACACCGGCGGCCCACGCTGCACCGACGCGGATGGGTTCTGCGCGGCGACAGGGGGAGTATGCACGTTCCGCATTGGGGGAGTACTCCGTTCTCGGAGGACGCTAGAGTGGAAACTGCGAATGTTTGGTAGGGTTCATCATAGAAGGCGATAGTAGGAACGAAGGTGAGAAGAGGAAAGGAGGACTTACCAAAAGTAGTATGAGGGATGGTTAGAAGGGGGAGTGCGAGGTGGAAGAAGACATGATTAGGGAGGAGAAGGTAGGGGGAGGAGGGGGATACGATACGATCAGGAAGAGAGATCTGAGGAAAAAGTCAGTACGACGATCGAAGATACGGCGATCATGGTGATTGGGTCAGACAAAATGGCACTGGCAAGTACACTGTGCGCCCCGTAGGACGCGGTGTCCGTTGCGAACGGACGGTCTCTGTTCCTCGGCATGGTCGTGTAGGACGGGGAAGAGAATAAAGTCATCATGTTGAGAAGAGGGAGCGAGCCTTACCTAGCAATGACGAGAAGCGGTAGGTAGAGAGGGGAAAAAAGAGGAGACAAAGAGGGGGGCGAAGAGGGAAAGGAGAGAAAGATGTGAGAGTCGGGAGCAAGACGCGTCTTTCTTCGATCGCGCCGCACGCTTTTTACGATCAGGACGGAAGATGCCGTCGCATTCCCACGCTTGCGGCGTTTTGTGGCGTAGCGTGGCGTTCCCGCTCGACGTCCGGACGTCCAAGGCCCCGGGTCAGGCTGATGTTCTTCCTTTCCTTCATCTCTCCACAGAACCTGTAGGCTGATACCATCTTAATCTCTGATGCTGACCTCTTGATACCCTCAAGGTCTCTGAGCTGAACTCTGTACTCATAGGTCCCCTCTCGCTCTGACACTCGCAACGATGCGGCCGCAATAGCCTTCCCCTCCTCATCGCGTCCCCACCTGCATACACCCCGCTCTTCGCATGCAGAGACGCCGTCGCTCCCGCACATGGGACCCCTGCTGCGCCCCGCGACCGGGGTACGGCCCGTATACGACGCTGCCTACCGAAAATACTGACCGCACGCCCGTGCGTGAAGACGCTCCACCTCGCCGTTGCGACGAGTAGCCCCCCCAACGCTCCCCGTCCGCCTCCCTGGCAACATCGCGTACAACGGGGTCTCGTCGCGCAATTGGCGCACGCATGAGGCGGCCCACTCTGCGAAGATACAAAAGGAGGGGCGTGATGGTGGACGATTTCCCAGATCCGCTTCTTCTTCCTATTCCTTGACAGACTCGAGCTTCACGGCCAGTCCGCGTCGCTTCCTTCGCTTGCTCCCGCCATTCGTTGCTCGTTTCTCTCTTCCTATCTCGTTCTTTCGCTTTGACCACCTTCACCTACGCACAGTCATCGCCACGATGCTTCCCCTGGCCATCCTCGCCGTCCTCGCCCCGCTCGCGGCGGCGCACATGGAGATGACCGCGCCGCCTCCGCTGCGCTCGAAGCACAACGAGCACGCGGACCAGGCGCAGGTGGACTACTCGATGACGAGCCCGCTCGAGGCGTCCGGGTCGAACTTCCCATGCAAGGGATACCTCAAGGACACGACCGGGAAGGATAGTGTGGCGTCTTGGCAGGCGGGGTCGAGCCAGCAGGTGACGTGAGTATCCTGCTTCCTTTACGACTCCTCATCGGGGTTGATATACGTTTGTGCTGGATGCTGATTCACACTGGCTCGCAGCCTCGAGGGCTCCGCGATCCACGAGGGCGGCTCCTGCCAGCTGTCCATCTCCGAGGACGAGGGCGCGACGTTCAAGGTCATCAAGTCCTTTATTGGTAACTGCCCCTCGAGCACGGGCCCCGTCACGCTCGACGTCGACATCCCGAAGGACGTCAAGGACGGCGACGTCGTCTTCGCGTGGACCTGGAACAACCGCGTCGGCAACCGCGAGTTCTACATGAACTGGTGTGTTCGCAAGCCTATATTTCTCTCTCATGAACCAGATAGCTGACACCTTCCAGCGCCATCGTCACCATTGAGGGCGGCGGCGCTGGCCTCTCGTCCTACCCCGACATGTTCGTCGCCCAGCTCTCGGACATCAACTCCTGCACCGTGCCCGAAGGCGTCGACGTCGACTACCCGGCCCCGGGCGACCAGGTCGAGCGCGCGGATGGCGACGATGCCATCGGCGCGCCCGCGGGCGACTGTGGCGCCGCGGGTGGTAGCGGTGGCAGCACGTCGGCGACGTCCGCATCTGCGCCTGCGACGTCCGCATCTGCGCCAGCGACGTCCGTGTCTGCACCTGCTGGCTCGGCGTCGGCGTCTGTCTCTGCGTCGATCTCGGTGTCCGCGCCGATTTCTGGCTCGGAGCCCGCGTCGACGTCCGCCGCCGCGACCTCTGCCCCTGCGTCGGGATCCGCCCCTGCCTCAGGGTCAGCATCCGCCACTGGGTCAGCGCCAGCTTCCGGGTCTGCCTCTGCTACCTCTGCGCCTGTGTCAGGCTCTGCATCTGCCACAGACTCTGCCCCCGCCTCCTCTTCCGCCACCGCGTCTGGCTCTGCGTCCTCCTCATCCTCCGCCCCCACCTCTGCCCCCGCCTCAGGCTCTGCCACGGCCTCCGCCCCCGCGTCCTCCTCCTCCGCCCCCTCCGGCGGCGACTCCTGCACCGAGGGCGCAATCCGCTGCGACTCTGCGAGCACGTGGTCGCAGTGCGGGTCGGGCGCGTGGCAGAGCGAGGGCGCGGTGCCCGGGGGCATGACGTGCAAGGACGGCGCGATCGTGCCCGCGGGGTCGCGCAGGCGCGCGGTGAGCGCGCACAGGCGGCACTGGGGGAGCCGGGGGCAGCTGTGAGCGCCTTCCTCCTCTTACAGCTTTTGAAGGAGAAACCTGAAGCATGGCGAGATACGAAGAAAAGAGAAGCCCAGTAACGACTCTGTCAGCAGATTCGCCACTCGCTCGCTACCTATTTATTGCTACTTATTCTCTATTGCATCCTGAGGATGTACTCGTGCTGCGATAGTTCGTGTCTGTGTTGAACTTGTATATATCGGTGCTGCACTTGTGTATATCGGTGTTGCGATCGTATATATTGGTGCTGCGATCGTATTCATCGGTGCTGCGAACGTCATTGTCCACGTCCGTTTTGTTCGAGGTCTTGTTTAGATTGTTATGGAAGTGATCGAATGCATACGTTGAATGCTGGGCCCTTGCATAGAATTATAAGGTCCTTTCATTGTCGTGAGTGCGGTGTCGTTGTTGACCAGGGTCCAGCGCAGGTCTTCTGTCTGGACCGAGCACGTTTGTGGAGGATATAAAGTTGCAGCCTGCTTGATCCAGTCCCCTCGTCTTCTGGATCTTCGTCCCAAACTTTGAGAAAGCTCTTCGGAGGCTGTCGTATCATCCGGGACCATCCGACAGGGTAAGTAGACGGTCCGCAACTGTTCGTGAAGTCGAACCGCCCTCACGTGGGTCCACGTGCAATCTATACCGCGCCGCCACCGCGCGGCGCGCTTGATGTCGACTCCCAAGCACGCTCTCTCGCACGTACATACCTTATCACTCCTCAAGCCGCTCCTTCGTCTCCCGATATTCCTCTCTTCGCCCGCGATGTTCATCTTCGGTCGTCCGCCACCGCCCGGGCCCCCGCGCCTCGCCATTCCTGAGCTGCTCTTCGAGATCTTCCGCGACGCGCGCCTGAGCAGGCGAGATCTGTCGCATGCGGCGCTGGTGTGCAGGGCGTGGCACGCTGTCGCGGATGTGGTGCTCTGGGAGGACATGCCGGGTCTCGCGCCGCTCCTGATGCTCATGCCTGCGGATGCCTGGACGATGGTGAGTCTGGCAGTGTGCGCGTCGGGATGAGGACTGACGCGAGCGATTAGACCCCGTCGAAGAGGAGGGTGGAGAAACAGACATTCGTACGTGGGTACTCCGACCTCATCATCAGTCTCTAAACCCTCCAGACCTTCCGCCGTGCACTGCGCGCCTCCGACTGGGCGAATGTCGCCACTCGATCGTGCTCCGTTCGGCGGCTTACCCTATTCGGCGCCCCACCAAATTGTGTCCAGCGCGCCATCGTTGTCTGCCCACCACCCGCAAACCTGCTTCCCAAGCTGCAGACGCTCACCCTCACCCAGCTCGTCGCCCGGCCCGGGAGCGGGGACGCCTTCGCCACCGCGCTTGCCTGCGCCTTCCTCCACATGCTCCTCAGCAGCAGCGCGGGCGGCCCCTGCTCCTCGCCCCGCCACCTGCGCCTCCGCGACTGCGCGCCTGACCTCGCCCGGCACGTCCTCGCGCACCCGCTCGCCGCCCGCCTCGAGGACGCCACGCTCGACGTGCGCCTCGCCGACCTCGCGCGCCTCCCCGCGCCGCCCACCCTCCGCCGCCTTCGCGTGCACGCGCTCGACGACGCGCGCCGCGCCCTCCCGCTCCCGCCGCGCACCCTCCGCGACATCCTCCCCGCCCACCGCGCGCTCGCCCGCCTCGCGCACGTCGAGATCACGGGCCCCGTGCAGCTCTTCGATGCCGACGTCGCCGCGGTGGCGCGCGCGTGGCCGGCGCTGCAGACGCTCGTGCTCGCCCCGCACGCGACGGGCGCGTCGTGCCTGACGCTCGGCGCGCTCGTCCCGCTCGCGCGGCACTGCCCAAAGCTCGAGTTCATCGCGCTGCCGCTGTGCGCGCTGGACGTGCCGAGCGAGGGCGCGGGGGGACACTACTACCTCGGCGGTCGCTCGGTTGCCCCCCTCGGTGGTCGCCCAGTTGCCTCCCTCGACGCCGCCCCCCTCGTCCTCGTCTTGTGGCGCGCGCTAGGACGCTCGGACAGAAACTACGGCGCCCATGTGCCCGACTACGATCCCGTTCTCCTCGCCAAGTTCCTCGTGTCGCTGTTCCCCGGGATCCAGCGCGTGTCGAACGACTTGGCGGCGGAGCGCGTGGCGAAGGGACTCGCCAAGGAGAAGGTCGAGGACTACTGGGACACGCCAGTAGAGCAAGGCATCTGGGACGAGCTCGAGCGCGCTATGCCTATGGTGCGCTCGCGCTAGCCAAGGGCGCGCCTACGAGGGGTCGGGAATGGCGGAGCACGAGTCGTAGCACTTGGGTGGTGTTTCGATGGTCGACGAGGTGGTGCCATGTAATCAGGCAAGTATTCCTTTGGTCTTCCAGTCTCACTCGGTTTTGGATGAATATTACGGTAGACCGGCTTCCGCACCCTGCTATTTATCATAGTAGTGCCACTTAACTAACGTATAGCGGTAGGATCGCCTACGTAACTTATCAGTAGTATATGCGTTAATGAATGGACTTGGTCTCAAAGGTATTCCGGAGGTGGTCTCGAAGATATTACGAAGTTGAACACTCGCTCGTAAGTAGACCGAAGTATCTGCGACCCGCGCGCGACAGGAAGGACTCACCGCGACGCCGCGGCCAAGAAAATCACGACGCCGCGTTCAAGAAAATCGATCGCCCGAGGGTGTTGGGGGTGTACGAAATGTATTGCAAGCTCCTGTACTCAACGACAACCATCTACGTACATGCACTACGACGACTACACACCCACCCCCTCGACGACGATTCCCCCCACGCACGCGATTCCCCCCACCCACGAAACACGCCACGCAGTCTCGCCCTCCCCCGACCACCTACCGCCCCCCTTCTCGGCCTCGACCGCCCCTCCCCCTTCGCTCCCCCTGCGCTCTCGCCACCCTGCGAGTAAGGTGTTTGAAACACCCCGCCCCGCGCCGCAATCGCCCCTTCGCCGTCCTACGCCGCGCGCACCCCCCTCGACGTCGGAAATCAACCCTCACACGATTTCGGTGCCGACGCACGCGAGTGGCCCGAACGTCGAGCGCGCGAGTTCGTCCGCGCGCTCTCCTCCCCTTCGTCTCCCACCTCCCTTTCCTTCATCGCTTCCCCTCCCCTTCAGCTCCCCACCTTCTCCCTCCTCCGCCCGTCGCACTGCCCTCCACTTCTCGTTCTCGTCCCCTTCCCTCCCCTTCGTCTCAAACCCCCACCCTACTCCCCATCCGTCTCACGCGCACGTTCTCGACACCGCACGCCTCTTCCCCGGTCTCCCAGGCTTGAGAGTCGCGGGCAGAGGGCGTGCGGCGATGAGTCAGGTCGTGGAAGGGGCCGAGCGCGAAGGGGAGGTCGAGCGCGAGGGAGGGGTTAAGCGAGGGAAGGGCTGGGGGAAACCGTCCTGCGTGAGGAAGAAATCCGGCGCGAAGGGGGAATCAGCGCGAGGGGAAGGTTAGCGAGAAGGAGATCAGCGGGAAGGGGGACACTACGAGGACCTCTGGCAAGGACTCCTTCCACTTGCGCGTCCGTGTCCGTGTCCACCCCTTCCACGTCCTCCGTAACAGCGAGATTCACTCACCTTCGAAGGGGGAGGGAGTAACCACCCCCTCGCGTTCTTTGCGGGGGTACCGCGCTCGTGCCGTCGGAGGCTCGTCAAGAGGTTAGTACGCTTCATTGAATAGCGGGGGGAGGGTGCGCGCTTACGGGTTTATCGACTCGCAGCCAAGTCACGAAGCACCCCCTTTTCGTAAGGTAGAGAGGACAGGAGGGAATGAGCACGCTAAGTGGAGGGGCATGAAGGGGGAACTAACCTTACACTCATCCCCGCGAGGAGACTCCCCTCTCCATTCCTTCCCCCTCTTCAAGTCCACCTCCCCCCGCCGCACTCCCCTCCTTATCCGCTTCACGTTCACGTTCTAGTTTCTTCCCCTTCCCTTCGTCTCCAACCTCGACCCGCTTGTCGAGCACCTCCTCCCAGCGCCGCACGCCTTCCCCGACCTCCCGAGCTGCAGAGAGAGTGAGCGACGGCAGGTCAAGTCGTCGAGAAGGGCCCGACACGATGGAGGAGCCGAGCGGGAGAAAGGGGGAAAGCTGCGCGGCCGCGTCCACCCCTTCCACGTCATCCGTATCAAAAGTGTCTGCTCACCTTAATTACACCCCCTTCAAGCCCCTCGCCGAGGGAGGGTGTTCGCCCCTGCGACGGCTCGTCAAGTCAGAAAGGGAGAAAAGGACCTGAAAGAGGTTAGCACGCGTCGTCAACCAGAAGGAAAGGGGTGGAGAGGGGGAGGGCACGCACTCGCGAGTCCTATCGACCCACTACCAGGCTACGAAGCGCCCCCCTCTCTGCTAAACCCTTTCCCGAACTTCAGGAATTTAGAATTAGAAGGGATAGAAGTGAGTCAGCGTGTGAATTCGGGGCTAGAACGAAGGAAAAAACGAACCCTACACTCGACTCCTTGAGAGAAAGGAGGAGGGAGGGACCCCTCCCTCGCCACAAAGCTCGCCTTTAGGGGCGCCGGTGGGTAAGGGGCACAGGATTTATAGAAAGTGCGTGAGAGAACGCGCTTTTGGGAGAAGGGAAGGGGTGTTAACTCACCGATATCGCCCCTTTTCGACAAGAGGGAAGGCCCCTCTTTCGACGCATCCCTCACCGAGAGAGCGCGGGCTTGCCTCCGGCGGTTCAGCCTCGCCAAAAATCAGTCAGAAAAGGGATCAGTACGCATGCGACGGAGGGGTAGGGAGGGAGGGTGATCCACCCTCTTCGCATTACTCACCTGAGGAGCCCGCGCGCGCCTCCGGCGGCTCGGCTTCGGCGAAAAGTTCGTTGAGAAGGGCCCCTTCCCCGCTACTCCAGCCGCCGAGGGAAAGGGACCCCCACCCTCGCCGCATGACTCGCCGAGAGTGCCCGCACGCGCCACCAGCGACTCGCCTCCCTTCGAATAAATGATCTGACAAGACGTCAGCACGCCTCTTAGAAAAAGGGGGTTGCTTCCATACACGTAGGTACAGTCATCAAAAAGAAGATAGGGGTACAACTAACCGGCGATTCCACCGCCTCTGGCGCGTGAGGGCAACCCTCAACCCACGCCTTTCCCCCCAAAAAAGGTGGGGGAACATCTCCCCCGTCGCGTAGCTCATTCGCGGGAGCGCAAGCATGCCTCCGGCGGCTCGGCCTAGCGAAGGTGGGGGTCGAATTAGTGCACCCCTCCAAAAAACATGGAAGGGGCCATAACTCACAATAATTTCGCCCCCATCCGCTATCAGGTGCCAGACATCCCTTCGCCTTTAAAGGGTGGGGGAGAAGCCTCCCCCATCGCATCCTTCACCCGGGGGAGCGTGTGCGTGCCTCCGGCGGTTCGACCTGGTGGCAAGGGGGAACTTGAGTACGCTCCAACAAGGAAAAAGACAAGCATACGACTCACCGCCCCTTCTGCGAGTGCACGCGCCCCCCACCCATGCCGTCACTGCAGAAGAGTGGGGGTTCCGCCCCCTTCGCGCCCCTCGCCCGGGGATGCAAGAGCGTAATACTAGCGGCTCAGACTCACGAAGATATGGGTCAGTAAGTTCGACCAAAAGCAAAAAGAGGGCATAACTTACCGACAAATTCACGCCATCCCGCAATGAAGTGCCCCCACCTCGCCCTTTTTCCCGAACGGTTGGGGGGATGCCTCTCCCCCATCGCATCATTCGCCGAGGGAGCACGCGCGCGCCTCCGGCGGCTCGGGATCGCCGAAAAGCTCATCAAAAAGGGCCCCTCCGTCGCTTTCCGAGGCGGCTAGGGCAAGGATCCCCCATCCTCTCCGCAGAACTCGCCGAGTAAGCCCACGCGCGCCACCAGTGGCTCGCCCCCCTCTGAGTAAGCGGTCTGACAAGACCTCAGCACGCCTTTTCCTTACAAAAAGGTGGTATGGAAGGGAAGAACAAGGTAGGGGCACGACTTACCAGCGATTCCACCCCCTCTCGCGAGTGAGGACACCCCCAATCCATGCCTTTCCCCCGAGAAAAGGGGAAATCCCTCCCCCTTCGCGTAGCTCACCCGAGGAAGCGCGCGTATGCCTTCGGCGGTTCGACCTAGCGGCAAGGGGGGTACTTGAGTACACTTCAACAGTGACATGAATAAGCGTGGAACTCACGAATATGGCCACCCCCTCTTGCGTGTGCAGGTCACCCCCTACCACGGCCAATCCCTCGAAAATGTGGGGGAATCCCTCCCCCATGGCGCACCTCGCCCGAGGGTGCGAGTGCGTACCTCTAGCGGCTGAAAGTGGGGAAGATGTAGGTTAGTAAGCCCGAGAAAAGGCAGAAAAGGGCAGAACTCACCGACATTTCGCCCCCCCCTCCCGTCGTGGGAAGCGCCTGCACCAGTCCCTTTCCCCAAAAAGGGGTGGGGGAGACCCCTCCCCCGTCGCATCGTTCGCCGAGGAAGCGCACGCGCGCCTCCGGCGGCTCGGCCTGGTCAGAATATGGGCTCAGTAAGTACGCTTTGTCAAAGAACAGCAGAAGGGTAATATCCCACCTAGAATCCCCACCTCTCGACGAGTAAGGGCATCCCCACCTTCCTCCTTCGCCAAAAAACGGGGAAATACCCTTCCCCCGTCGTAAATCTTGCACGAGAGGGCGCGTGCACACATCCAACGACGGGGGTCACCGAGGAAATCCATCTACGAAAGGGGTTAGCGAGATTAGCGGACGACGCGCATAACTCACAGGAGCGCATGAATATCCCCCCTTCTCCCTTTCTCGTCGCAGAGAGCCCCCCTCCATCATCAGCCTTCTCGGAGGGAACTCGCGCGTGCCTCGAGCGTCTCGGAAACGGACGACATTTCGCTAGGGGAGGGGGTCAGCCCGGTTCCAAAGCGCGAGGGGCCGGTCAAAACTCACTGGTGCAGACGGAGGGTAGATGACCCTCATCGCGTCGCTCATTCGAGACGGAGCGCGCACGTCTTCGCAGTTCGGGGCGGTCGATTATTGTGGCATCTAGAGTCCCGTTAGCGCGATTTGAGGCGGAATTGCGGAGAGTAACCCCCTCCACCGTTGAGCTCGTCTACTCACCAGTCCCCCTTCACCCCCCAAACCCGATAGGGCACCTTTTCTTCCCAAAAGGCTCGGCGCAAAGAACCCTCCCGGATCGTCGCATGCCGTAAAAATAACCCCAAAGAAAGGGCCTGGACGGAAGGTGGGGGGTGGGGGTGGCCTGAATCGCTGGGGTCGGTGACGGCGAGGGTCGAGGCCGGCCGCCGCGTCGACGTGGAAGTGGGGGAATGACGAGAGGTGGTGACGCGAGCGGTGCGCTCGCCGTCTGCGGTGAGATGAGCCACGACACGCGACGACGGAGGCGTGGACTCACCGATGCCGAGAGCGCTCGTGTGTCGTCAGAGGCTCCCCGTCGTACTCTTGCGCAGCCCGGGTGAGGTCAAAATGTGGGTGCCTCGATGTCGTCGACGACCGTGTAGTGCCCCGCTTCTGCCCGAACGGCGTCGACGGGTCTCCTTCGACGATTATTAAGCAAAGCAGACACGGAGGAGATCGCGCTCACCGTCAACTCTCACTCAGAACCGCACTGCGAGTGCTGGATGCGCAGTGAAGGGGGCGGGAGTGCCTGGTCACAGAGCAGACCGACTTCCAACGGCGAGCCTTCTGCGTGCGCGTCGAGGCGAGCAAAATGCTTACGACGATGACGGCGAGGAGAAAGGTGACCGTCGCGGATAGTGGGGGCCGGCGTGATGGCCTAGAACAAAGCGAGTCAGGGTGGCGCGACATCGAAAAGTCAGCCCGTCCTTACCCGATAGGCACGGGCGGGACGGCGGCGAGTAGTACTATAGCTATCCAACGAGTCAGTACGCATAGTGAATAGAGAAAAAGGATATGAACGTACCAGAAAAACGTAGAAAGTCGTTAGTGCGTTTGGTGTCGATTGATGATGCGCGTTCGAAGAAAGCTGTGAGAGAGGATCAGTGAACGGGTAGAGCGTTATTAGGAGAGCAGACACGGGGAACAGCAGGTCGTAGTAGTCTAGGATGTAATCCTAGTCAGTACGAAGCCGGGAGTAAAGAAGGCAGACTCACGAAGCAATGCAAAACGAGTAAATACCAAGACCTGGTTAGAGAAGGGTCAGAAGAATGAGAACAAGTAGATGAAGCGAGCACTCACACTGCACGCGACGTTACAAGATCCGATTGAAAAGGGGGAGGAGGTAAGGGATGGTAAGTGAAGAGGAGGAAGGGATTGGAATGCTGATTTGAAGCGGTGAGGTGACCTACCCTTTATACTTCGCGAGCGGCCCAACGCCGCGTCCAGTGCCGCCCAAACTTCCAGACCGGCGTTGAATATTTCCGGATCAGACCTCGGCGGTCCGCGACCGAGACCCGTCCAGCGGAAAGTCGGAAGATTGGGGGGAGGGGCGCGGAGTGCGCGCATGCAATCTTCCGCCGCATCCCTGCGCGAATGTCAGCCAGAGCGCGAGCAGAAAGCATCGAGGCTTGCTCACCCGGGCAGGGGATGCCGTGCACGTGGCGTCCGGCGGGGGAGGGCGGAGGGTTTATGCGACCTGTCCGCTCAGTGGCACGCAAGTTGCAGGACAGCGTATATCTTCCTTTCGTCCGCGTCGTCTGCAAAACAGCGTCAGTAACGTCGCGGAGAGGACGAGGGACGCCACGTGGCACGTGCTGATGTTGACTTGGCGCGGGATGAGCGCGAGACTGAGGAGGAAGAAGTCGAACTCACTTCCATCACGCTATATCTCCATTTAGCAGGCCTTGAGCTGCGCGGAGGGCGGCACGTTTTTGGCGCCTCTCTCTCCCTCGCACACTTCCCGAAAGACCCAGTAGTTACGCGACACGTGTATGCCGTCGTGTCGACATGTTGCGCGGGCGTCGGCGAGGGGAAAATGGGGTTGCTCCATTGTTTTCGCTCCGGTGAGGATAGCGGGATGAGCGCGGACGCGCCGAGGCCGCCGCTGGCGCGCATCAAATTTCATAAATTCTGATCCGATATTTCAGTGTCCAGAGCGTCGCGTTTGGGAGTATGCGCGTGCCGTAAAGTGGAGGAACTCGCGGGGAATAATGAAGGCGGCGCACGGGTATTCGACGATTTGAACGTCAGGGCCGAAGCCGGCGAGCGGAGGGATGTTCTGAAAATGTTAGGAAAGGGTTCGGGATGACGTACATGTGTCGTTGTCGTCGGTATTGAACGCGCAGGTGACGGGGAATATGTAGGTTGAGGAAGAGGCGGTCGTGTATTGTGAGTGCGGGATTGCCCTGGGGCTTCCCAAACTCCCTGAGATACGTGTATACTACTTCAATATCAAGATTCTGTGCTTATCCGGTCAGCGAGGGTCCCTGCGGTGTATGCACGAACGCACCAAAAACGACGCCACATATTCCAAACCACCTTCCCGACGTCCTACTGACCTCGCGCGGTCGCCAAACAGCGGCGCAACTACAGATATATAATCGGGTCGATGCCCCCCACCGATCGTTGAAGGTCAGCTACCTCCGCCAAAGTGGTCACCTACTGAGGGTAACCGGATCGGTTGTGCATACATCCCACATCGACCTTCAGACACGATAAGGGAGGACGCGTTCCCTGCTGATCGACGCAGCGCAGTGCTTTGACAATACATCGAGGGCGTATTCGGGACGTGTCTGGACCCATCGTGGGTGCTGGGGGTAATGGGGGATAGGTGCCGTAGCCTGAGATCGCGTCGTGAAGCGCTAGACGCGTGGTATGAGGAGTTCCGAGAGATCCCGGTGTGCTGTCCATTCCACTCGTCTGGGATGCTGAGGTGTATGCTCAAGGACGCGGGGGCCGTCGTCAGAACTGCGGGGGGCGACGGCGATGAGTGCAGAACGCAGAAGGCGCGGCGGGGGAAGAGCGGTCGGCAATTGCCGACGACCGGCGGCGCGGGGCGGAAGCCGGTAAGCGCCCGGCGCTTGTTGCATGCGGCTTGATCTCGACCTTCACCATCGTTCCCCGTGTTTGCGCGCCGCCCCGTCGATCGTCTTCCCGCCATGCGGGCGACTTTTGCGACGTCGAGGGAATCTTCTCTGTGCTCTATTCGTCTTATGCAATATGGCACCCAGTTCTTTACGACCTGGATCCGGCAAGAAATCTCTGCGAAGGACGCGGGGATGAGCCCGCGCGCGGCAGTCTCCTCGTTGAGCTGCGCGCTGCTCGAAACACGTGTATATGCGACGACAAGTCCGCCTCAATTCAGGTACCCGTGCGGGGTGATCTAGGCAAGTCCCCGCGCGGGGCAACTTGTTGATTTGTTGACTCCGATGTGCTTCTCGTGAAAACCTTCCGACTTTGGTAGGTATCCCCGCCTCCCCGCGACCCTGACGGCCGGGATCACGAGCCTTCGGCCGCTCTCGTGCGCTCTCGCACCGCCGACTGTCCGTCTTGCTCCCCGAACGTCTCGTCGACGGCCGCGCCGTGTCCGTCCTCCCTTGTCATCTCGTCGATCTTCTCGACGACGCGCACGCAACAGCGGCGAGAGCTCTTGCTCGACCGTCTTTCACATCGCCACATAACACAAGACTGAAGCTCGGTCTTTGACAAGGCGCAGCTCGTTACGCGCGCGCACATCGGTTTGGGTATGGAGTAGTCGGATTTGCGCCCGGCGAGCGGGAATATGCAGTGCGTGATGCACTCCTCGGTACGAACGTCTCGCGCTCACCTCGATCTAGACCTTCCTTATGTCGTCCAAGTCTTCCCTGTCGTTCGTCGACGCCGCCGCCGCCGCTGTCCGAGTCCTCAAAACTCACGGACAATTCTCCTCATCGCCGCACGCCACCCCGAGCGAATTCATCGCTGAAGCAACAGATCGTCGTCCGCCGAGCGGTATCATATGGTGCGTGGTACGACATATGTCTCCGAGTCTATCAGTCACAAACGTCCAGGCCCCAAACACCGAATCTCCTCCACGGAACGGGCCCGGAATTTACGCCCGCCGACTGAAGGTCTCGCCTGCTGGTGCCCACCGGCTCCACATTTCGCTTTATTTCCCCCGTCAACAACTCCCTTCGCGCTCGGGCTCTCCACGACCACACCTCATCGCCGCATTTCACGCCTCACTGCCCCATTTCATCCCTCATCGCTGCATTCCACGCTCACTATTCGAGTCAAGCGTCGAAGCAACGTCCTATTTCATCCGCCGAGGGTCGAGCGGCGCGGTTCGACGCTTCAGGCGAATTTACGGTGCGTGATACCTCCCTCGAGCTCATGCGGAAGACTGACGACGCTCTAGATTGTTCGCGGGGGGCGACGAGGCCATCAATCACCGCTCGGCGAGCGAGGCTGTCGCGTTCAGGCCATCTGTATCTTTCCAAAACCTCCGACGTCTCGCGCTCATCGTCTCCGCGTCGTCATCATGCCGTCGCGCTCACATCTCTCTTCTCCTTCTGTGAGCAGCAACATGGGCTCGCTCGTCAACCTCAACAACTCGTGCTCGACCTCGGTAACTCTTCCTACCACTTCCGCATCGTCCTCGCGCCGACCCAAGCGCTGAAGCAATAGATTTTTGTCCGCCGAGCGGGGTGATCAGGTACGTGCTCTGCTTTTAGCTCATGAGTTGACTGCTATTTCTTTGTTTTTCCTTCAGGTCTCGCCTTTGCCTCTGCTTCAAGTCTCCTTCTCTCGCTCGCCTCGCCTCGCCCGTCCTATCGCTTCAAGCATCACCTTCAGCCTCGCTTCAAGTCGCCTTCCATCTCCCTTCGCCTCGCTTCTCGCCTGCCACCACCTAGCTCCCCGCCTCTCATCTCCTCGCCTTTCGCCTCCCTTCGCCCCATACTTCCTCATGCTCCCCAAACCTCCTCGCTCTCCCCCGACCTCTCCGACGCGCTCCCGACAACACCCCGCCTCCCGGCGCCTTCTGATCGATACAGCAACATATTTTCGTCCGCCGAGCGACCTGATGAGGTCTGGGCTCTCGTCTTTGGGTCTTCCCATCATCTTGGGACCTTGCAGTCTGCCGAGTGCTTCTCTGACTTCCCAAGTGCTGGGGTGAGCGCTCGGGGTCTTTACTGACGCCTCAAACGCTTCGGCGTGTCCTTGAGTGCTTTACTGACCTCCCGAGCACCTTGCTCGCCTCGTCAAGTCTTTTATACTATACTGTACATGTTGTTGTGTACTCCTTTGTATGCCTTTTGTCAAAGACTTGTTTTTTGCTCTCGACTCGTCTGCTTTCATTTTGACTTGTCTGTTTGCTCTCGACTCGTCTCTCTCTTCAACTCATGAGTCTTGCTTCAGGGCCCATCCGAGTCTTGCTCGTAACTCGTCCAACTTGCTCGTAACTCGTCCGAGTCTTGCTCGTAACTCGTCCGACTTGCTCGTTACTAACCCAAGCCTCGCCCATCATCTCACGAGCAAGTCTCCGATTCTAGACTCACGAGCAAGTCTGCACTTCTCGACCCTCGACGAGGTCTCGAAGACTGACCTTCTTGACACGGCCTTCACATCCCGTCTCGGTGTTTACATACCATCTCGGTGTTCTCATGCCATCTCGGTGTTCTCATGCCGTTTCGGTGTTCTCATCTCCTTCTCGGAGTTCTCATCCCTGCAATGGTGTCCGTAACCCTACCAGCGTCTTCCCACCATCCCGCCCGCCTGGACCGCGGCTTCTCCTGCCCGTTGACCTTCTCAACTCATCCGCTGACCTTCAACAACCTCCGTCAAGGCCTCGACCCAGTGCTTCGCAATCCCCTCATGCTCCATCCATTCTCTCTATCCCCTGCGCTCCGTCCATTCTCTCCATCCATTCACCTACCTTCAGTCACTAGTAGCTTATCCACATACTCACAGCTCAGCAATGTACTTGTAACTCGTTGCTCGTTGTATATGGTATGACTCAAGAGTATGAGAGAAGCTGTCTCGCAGCCCTCCCTTATATACCCCCGCGACCGACTGGCCTCGAGCCCTCGGATCAGGTCGCGAGAGGTAAATCGGAGGACTTGAAGGGGTCGTACAATGGATCAGAGCCGAGGACCTGAATTACCGGGCCCTCGACCGGAGCAGCACAGCCGTCGGGCGGGAATGAAGCGCCGTCGAACGACTATTGACCGAGATCACGGAAGACTTTTGGTAATCAGGAGATGATTTGTGATGTCTGGAGCGAGGTCTGTAGGAGAGTGACTGGAGGAGTAAATTCAGTGGGAGGGGAGGAAGGAAGGGATGGACTAGCTGTTTGGCAGAGAGGTGGGCCAGACCACAACCTTCGACTTTGCCTTTGAGCGACAAGGAACAAAGAAGAACTCCACTCTGCACAATTGTTGTAGTGCCCATGTCACGCTTTCCCAGCGGGTTCGGAGGGAGTAGCAAGGGAAGGAGGGACAGCAGAGACCTCCAACCTCGGGGACCTCTTAGTTTGAAGGATGCAATCCCAGCGCACTTTGTCCGATGGCGCTAGGTGCCGTAGTTCACGAGATAGAACCTTGAGGAGGTCGTAGATGCGAATTTTCTTGCTTTTGACCGAAAAGGAAACGCGACGGTTCAACTTCCGTCACGTCACGCGGGGCGCGCAGGGTGGACCAGCCCGGACTCGCATAATTCATCAGCGCGACCGCCAGCCTCGACGCGGCGCAGGAGAGTACAAGAGCAGGCGCGCACGGCGGAATCGAACTCGGGCGCGGATCCCCCGCGATGACGCACGACGTCACCCTCGCCGTCCTTCTCCCGCGCATCGCCCGTCGCCGTCGCCGTCGCAGGCTGTCCGTCAGCCTCCCGTGCGTGTCCATGCCAGTCGACCCCAGGCGGAGTGAGCCATGACGCGTCGATCGGAGCGCGTCAGTCGAGCACAGGCAGAGGCGGACCACGACCGCTGCTTCGAAGCAGTCACTCGTATGTCAGTCTCTGACCCCTCCAGACCGTCGCTCTCTCGCACGTACATACCTTATCACTCCTCCAGCCGCTCCTTCGTCTCCCGATATTCCTCTCTTCGCCCGCGATGTTCATCTTCGGTCGTCCGCCACCTCCCGGGCCGCCGCGCCTCGCCATTCCCGAGCTGCTCTTCGAGATCTTCCGCGACGCGCGCCTGAGCAGGCGAGATCTGTCGCACGCGGCGCTGGTGTGCAGGGCGTGGCACGCTGTCGCGGACGTGGTGCTCTGGGAGGACATGCCGGGTCTCGCGCCGCTCCTGATGCTCATGCCTGCGGATGCCTGGACGATGGTGAGCCCGACTGTGTGCGCGTCGGGATGAGTACTTATGCAAGCGATTAGACCCCATCGAAGAGGAGGGTGGAGAAACAGACACTCGTACGTGGGTCCTCAAACCTCATCGCTCGCTGCTAACCCCTCCAGACCTTCCGCCGTGCACTGCGCGCCTCCGACTGGGCGAATGTCGCCACTCGATCGTGCTCCGTTCGGCGGCTTACCCTCTTCGGCGCCCCACCAAATTGCGTCCAGCGCGCCATCATCGCCTGCCCACCACCCGCGAACCTGCTTCCCAAGCTGCAGACGCTCACCCTCACCCAGCTCGTGGCCCGGCTCGGGAGCGGGGACACCTTCGCCACCGCGCTGGCCAGCGCCTTCCTCCACATGCTCCTCAGTAGCAGCGCGGGCGGCCCCTGCTCCTCGCCCCGCCACCTGCGCCTCCGCGACTGCGCGCCCGACCTCGCCCGGCACGTCCTCGACCACCCACTCGCCGCCCGCCTCGAGGACGCCACGCTCGACGTGCGCCTCACCGACCTCGCGCGCCTCCCCGCGCCGCCCACCCTCCGCCGCCTCCGCGTGCACGCGCTCGACGACGCGCGCCGCGCCCTCCCGCTCCTGCCGCGCACCCTCCGCGACATCCTCCCCGCCCACCGCGCGCTCGCCCGCCTCGCGCACGTCGAGATCACGGGCCCGGTGCAGCTCTTCGACGCCGACGTCGCCGCGGTCGCGCGCGCGTGGCCGGCGCTGCAGACGCTCGTGCTCGCCCCGCACGCGACGGGCGCGTCGTGCCTGACGCTCGGCGCGCTCGTCCCGCTCGCGCGGCACTGCCCAAAGCTCGAGTTCATCGCGCTGCCGCTGTGCGCGCTGGACGTGCCGAGCGAGGGCGCGGGGGGACACTACTACCTCGGCGGTCGCTCGGTTGCCCCCCTCGGTGGTCGCCCAGTTGCCTCCCTCGACGCCGCCCCCCTCGTCCTCGTCTTGTGGCGCGCGCTAGGACGCTCGGACAGAAACTACGGCGCCCATGTGCCCGACTACGATCCCGTTCTCCTCGCCAAGTTCCTCGTGTCGCTGTTCCCCGGGATCCAGCGCGTGTCGAACGACTTGGCGGCGGAGCGCGTGGCGAAGGGACTCGCCAAGGAGAAGGTCGAGGACTACTGGGACACGCCAGTAGAGCAAGGCATCTGGGACGAGCTCGAGCGCGCTATGCCCATGGTGCGTCCGCGCTAGCCAAGGGCGCGCCCGCGAGGGGTCGTGGACGGTGGAGCACGAGTCGTAGCACTTGGGTGGTGTTTCGATGGTCGACGAAGTAGCGCCATGTTATCAGGCAAGTATCCCTTTTGTCTCCCAGTCTCACTCGGTTTTGGATGGATATTACGGTAGACCGGCTTCCGCACCCTGCTATTTATCATAGTAGTGCCACTTAACTAACGTATAGCGGTAGGATCGTCTAAGTAACTTATCAGTAGTATATGCGTTAATCAATGAACTTGGTCTTGAAGATATTACGGAGGTGAACACTCGCTCGTTGGTAGACCGAAGTATCTGTGACCCGCGCGCGACAGGAAGGACGCAGCGCGACGCCGCAGTCTTGAAAATCACGACAGCGCGTTCAGGAAAATCGCCTGAGGGTGTTGGGGGTGTACGAAATGCATTGCAAGCTCAAATACTGGACGACAAGCATCTACGTACGTGCACTACAACGACTACACACCCACCCCCTCGAAGACGATTTCTCCCACCCACGCATTTCCCCCCAACCACGCGATTCCTCCCATCCACGAAACACGCCACGCAGTCTCGCCCTCCCCCAACCACCCTACAAGCCCCCCCCCCCCCCTTCTCGGCCTCGACCGCCCCCCTTCTAGACCTCGACCGCCCCCCTTCTCGACCTCGACCGCCCCTCCCCCTTCGCTCTCGCCACCCTGCCAGTAAGAAGGTGAGTGGAACGTCCCTCCCCTCGCCGCAATCGCCCCTCCCCGCGCCGCAATCGCCCCTTCGCCGTCTGACGCCGCGTGCTCCCCCCTCGAAGTTGAAAATCAACACTCACATGATATCGGTGCCGACGCACGCGTGTGGCCCGAGAGTCGAGCGCGCATGGCCCGAAAGTCGAGCGCGCAAGTTCGTCCGGGCGCTCCCCCTCCACCTCCCCTTCGTCCCCTATCCTCCCTTTCTTTCATCGCTCCCTTTCCCCTTCAGCTCATCACCTTCCTCTTCAGCTCCCCTTCCCCTTCCGCTCCCCACCTTCCCCCTCCCCCCTCCTCCACCCATCGCACTCTCATCCGCTTCTTGTTCTCGTCCCTTCCCCTCCTCGTTCTCGTCCCTTCCCTTCCCCTCCCCCTCACCCACCCACCACCTGCACCCACGTCCCATTTCCGCACCTCCTCCTCATCTCCGGCCCCCACCCACCCAAGCACCTCCTCCCACCTCCGCGCCTCCTCCCGTCTACGCACGCCCTCCCGTCTCCGCACCTGCCTCCACCTCCGCGCACCCTCCTGTCTCCGCACCTCCCCCCACCTCCGCACCTCCTCCCCTTTCCGCATGCCCTCCCCGATTTCCCAGGCTTGAGAATCACAGGTAGAGGGTTCGCGACGATGAGTCAGGGCGCGCGACGATGGGTCAGGTCGTGAGGAGGGAGCTGGCTTGATGGAGGGGGGTCGGTCTTGAAGGAAGGGGTGTCGAGCTTGAAGGAAGGGGGTTGAGCGCGAAGAGTGCTGGGGCGAAGGGCCCGGCGCCAGGAAGAAATCTGGCGCGAAGGGGGGATTAGCGCGAGGAAGAAAATCGGCGTGAAGGGAAGGATCAGCGCGAAAAAAAAAATCCGGCGCGAAGGGGGGATCGGTGCGAAGGGGGACTCAGCGCGAAGGGGGATCAGAGCGAAGGGGGGATCAGCGGGAACGAAGGAGGACACCTCCAAGACCTCTGGCAGGGACGCCTTCCACTTGCACGTCCGTGTCCACCCCTTCCACGTCCTCCGTAGCAACGAGATTTACTCACCTTCGAAGGGATGGAGTACCCACCCCCTCGTGTTCCTCGCGGAGGGACCGCGTTCACGCCTTCGGAGGCTCGTCAGAAAGAGGGAAAAGGGGGGTCTAGGGAAGAGGTTATTACACGTAATCAGATAGCGGAGAGAGGACGAAATAATGAGAGAGAGAGCGCGCACTTACGAATCTATCGACTCTCGACTCGCGACCGAGCTGCAAAGCCCCCCCCCTCTTTCACAAGTCCCCCCTTTCTTGGTCTCAAGAAAACCTAGGACTAGAAGGAACAAAAAGGAGTCAGTAGGCGAGGAGGGGGCGAGCACGAAGGGGGGACTAACCTTCCACTCTGCCCCTCGAGAAGATGCCGTCCCCCTCGTCGAGTCCCCCTCCCCCCACCGCACTCCCCTCCTTATCCGTTTTACGTTCTCATTACTTCCCCTTCCCTTCGTCTCCAACCTCCACCCGCTTGTCGAGCACCTCCTCCCAGCGCCGCACGTCCTCCCCGATCTCCCGAGCTGCAGAGAGAGTGAGCGAAGGCAGGTCAAGTCGTCGAGAAGGGCCCCACCCGATGGAGGGGCCGAGCGGGAGGAAGGGAGCGAGGTGCGCGGCCGCGTCCACCCCTTCCACGTCATCCGTATCAAAAGGGTCTGCTCACCTTCGAAGGGGAAGACACCACCCCCTCAAGCCCATCGCCGAGGGAGCGCGTTCGCCCCTCCGGCGGCTCGTCAAGTCAGAATGGGAGAAAACGACCTGAAAGAGGTTAGCACGCGTCGCCAACGAGAAGGAAAGGGGTGCAGAGGGGGAGGATACGCACTCACGAATCCTATCGACCCCCTACTAGGCTACGAGGCGCCCCCCTCTCTGCTAAACCCTTTCCCGAACTTCAGGACATTAGAACTAAAAGGGATAACAGCGAGTCAGCATTTGAAGTGGGGGCGAGAACGAAGGAAGGAAGTGATCCCTACACTCGACTCCTTGAGAGAAAGGGACCCCCTCCCTCGCCACAAAGCTCGCCAATAGGGGCGCCGGTGGGTAAGGGGCACAGGATCTATAAAAAGGGCGTGAGACAAGGCGATTTTGGGAGAAGGGAAGGGGTGTAAACTCACCGACATCGCCCCTTTTTGACAGGAGGGAGGGCCCCTCCCTCGATACATCCCTCGCCGTGAGAGCGTGGGCTTGCTTCCGGCGCTTTGGCATCGCCTCAAACCCAGTCGGTAAGGGGGTCAGTACGCATGCGATGGCGGGGGGAGGGAGGGTGACCCACCCTCTTCGCATTATTCACCTAGGGAGCCCGCGCGCGCCTCCGGCGGCTCGGGCTCGCCAAAAAGCTCATCAAAAAGGGCCCCTCCGTCGCTTTTCGAGGCGCCGAGGAAAAGGGCACCGCACCCTCGCCGCATGACTCGCCGAGAGTGCCCGCATGCGCCACCAGCGGCGCGCCCCCTTCAAAGTAAACGGTCAGACAGGATTTCAGCACGCCAAAAAGGGGGTTATGGAAGGGGGGAACAAGGTAGGGGCACGAATTACCAGCGATTTCGTCCCCTCTCCCGAGTGAGGGCTCCCCCAATCCACGCCTTTCCGCCCCAAAAAGGTGGGGGAACATCTCCCTCGTCGCGTAGCTCATCCGAGGAAGCGCGCGCATGCCTCCGGCGGTTCGACCTAGTGGCAAGGGGGTACTTGAGTACGCTTTAACAGTCACATGAATAAGCGTGCGACTCACCAATATGGCCACCCCTCTCGCGTGTGCAGGTCGCCCCCTACCACGGCCAATCCCTCGGAAATGTGGGGAAATCCCTCCCCCATCGCGCACCTCGCCCAAGGGTGCGAGTGCGTACCTCTAGCGGCTGAAAGTGGGGAAGATGTAGGTTAGTAAGCCCGAGAAAAAGTAGAAAAGGGAGGAACTCACCGACATTTCGCCCTCCCCCCTCCCGTCGTGGGAAGCGCCTGCACCAGTCCCTTTCCCCAAAAAGGGGTGGGGGAGACCCCTCCCCGTCGCATCGTTCACCGAGGAAGCGCACGCGCGCCTCCGGCGGCTCGGCCTGGTCAGAATATGGGCTCAGTAAGTACGCTTTGTCAAAGAACAGCAGAAGGGTAATATCCCACCTAGGATCCCCCCCCTCTCGACGAGTAAGGGCATCCCCACCTTCCTCCTTCGCCAAAAAACGGGGAAATACCCTTCCCCCGTCGTCAATCTTGCACGAGGGGGCGCGGGCACACATCCAACGACGGGGGTCACCGAGGAAATCCATCTACGAAAGGGGTTAGCGAGATTAGCGGACGACGGGCATAACTCACAGGAGCGCATGAATATCCCCCCTTCTCCCTTTCTCGTCGCAGAGAGCCCCCCTCCATCATCAACCTTCTCGGAGGGAACTCGCGCGTGCCTCGAGCGTCTCGGAAACGGACGACATTTCGCTAGGGGAGGGGGTCAGCCCGGTTCCAAAGCGCGAGGGGCCTGTCAAAACTAACTGGTGCAGACGGAGGGTAGATGACCCTCATCGCGTCGCTCGTTCGAGACGGAGCGCGCACGCCTTCGGCAGTTCCAGGCGGTCGATTATTGTGGCATCTAGAATCCCGTTAGCGCGATTTGAGGCGAAATTGCGGAGAGTAACCCCCTCCACCGTTGAGCTCGTCTACTCACCAGTCCCCCTTCACCCCCCAAACCCGATAGGGCACCGTTTCTCCCCCCAAGACTAGGCCCAAAGAACCCCCTCGGATCGTCGCATGCCGTCAAAACGACCGATTAGAAGGGCCTGGACAGAACGCGGGGGGTGGGGGTGGCCTGAATCGCTGGGGTCGGTGACGGAGAGGGTCGAGGCCGGCCGCCGCGTCGACGTGGGAGTGGGGGAATGACGAGAGGTGGTGACGCGAGCGGTGCGCTCGCCGTCTGCGGTGAGATGAGCCACTACGCGCGACGACGGATGCGTGAACTCACCGATGCCGAGAGCGCTCGTGCGTCGTCAAAGTCTTCTCGTCGTCGTCTTGAGCAGCGCGTGGAGGGTTGATATGTCGGTGCTTCGGTGTCGTCGAAGGACGTGCAGGGCCCCGCCGCTGCCCAGACGGCATAGAAGGGTCTCCTTCGCAGTGGTCAAGCAGAGCAGACACGGAGGAGATCACGCTCACCGTCCATTTTCACTCAGAACCGCACCGCGAGTACCGGAGGCGCAGTGAAGGGGGCAGGAGTTCCTGGAAGTTGTCTCCCGCGGTCGCAGAGCAGACCGACTTCCATTGGTGAGCCTTCTGCGTGCGTCGGCATCGGGGCGAGCGAGCTGCTGACGACGACGTCGGCGTCGATGGCGGCGAGAGAAAGGTGACCGTCGCGAATAGTGGGGGCCGGCGTGATGGCCTAGAACAAAGCGAGTCAGGGTGGCGCGACATCGAAAACTCAGCCCGTCCTTACCCGACAGGCACAGGCGGGACGGCGGCGAGTGGTCCTATAGCTATCCAGCGAGTCAGTACGCATAGTAAATAGAGAAAAAGGAAGTGAGCGTACCGGGAAAACGTAGAAAGTCGGTAGTGCTTTCGGTGTCGATTGATGGTGCGTGTCTGAAAAAGGCCGCGTGAGTGGATCAGTGAGCGGGTAGAGCGCTATCAGGAGAGCAGACACGGGGAAGAGTAGGTCGTAGTAGTCTAGGATATAATCCTAGTCAGTACGAAGCCGGGAGTGAAGAACGAAGACTCACGAAGCAATGTAAAACGAGTAGAGAGTAAGACCTGCATAGAGAAGGGTCAGAAGAGTTAGAGCAAGCAGATGAAGCGAGCACTCACACTGCACGCGACGTTACAAGATCCGACTGAGAAGGTAGAGGAGGTGAGGGAGGGTCAGACAAGTGGAGGAAGGGCTTGGAATGCTGAATGAGGCGGTCAACTATCCTCCCCTTTATACTTCGCGAGCGGCCCACGCCGCGTCCAGTGCCGCCCAAACTTCCAGACCGGCGTTGAATATTTCCGGATCAGACCTCGGCGGTCCGCGACCGAGACCCGTCCAGCGGAAAGTCGGAAGATTGGGGGGAGGGGCGCGGAGTGCGCGCATGCAATCTTCCGCCGCATCCCTGCGCGAATGTCAGCCAGAGCGCGAGCAGAAAGCATCGAGGCTTGCTCACCCGGGCAGGGGATGCCGTGCACGTGGCGTCCGGCGGGGAAGGGCGGAGGGTTTATGCGACCTGTCCGCTCGGTGGCACGCAAGTTGCAGGACAACGTACATCTTCCTTTCGTCCGCGTCGTCTGCAAAACAGCGTCAGTAACGTCGCGGAGAGGACGAGGGACGCCACGTGGCACGTGTTGATGTTGACTTGGCGCGGGATGAGCGCGAGACTGAGGAGGAAGAAGTCGAACTCACTTCCATCACGCTATATCTCCATTTAGCAGGCCTTGAGCTGCGCGGAGGGCGGCACGTTTTTGGCGCCTCTCCCTCCCTCGCACACTTCCCGAAAGACCCAGTAGTTACGCGACACGTGTATGCCGTCGTGTCGACATGTTGCGCGGGCGTCGGCGAGGGGAAAATGGGGTTGCTCCATTGTTCTCGCTCCGGTGAGGATAGCGGGATGAGCGCGGACGCGCCGAGGCCGCCGCTGGCGCGCATCAAATTTCCAAAATTCTGATCCGATATTTCAGTGTCCAGAGCGTCGTGTTTGGGAGCATGCGCGTGCTGTAAAGTGGAGGAACTCGCGGGGGAATAATGAAGGCGGCGCACGGGTATCCGACGATTTGAACGTCAGGGCCGAAGCCGGCGAGCGGACGGATGTTTTGAGAATGTTAGGGAATGGGTTCGGGATGACGTACATGTGTCGTTGTCGTCGGTATTCAACGCGCAGGTGACGGGGAATATGTAGGTTGAGGAAAAGGCGGTCGTGTATTGTGAGTGCGGGAATGCCCTGGGGCTTGCCAAACTCCCTTAAGTACGTGTATACTACTTCAATATCAAGATTCTGTGCTTATCCGATCAGCGCGGGTCCCTGCGGTGTATGCACGAACGCACCAAAAACGACGCCACATATTCCAAACCACCTTCCCGACGTCCTACTGACCTCGCGCGGTCGCCAAACAGCGGCGCAGCTACTGATATATGATCGGGTCGATGCCCCCCACCGATCTTTGAAGGTCAGCTATCTCCGCCAAAGTGGTCACCTACCGAGGGTAACCGGGTCGGTTGTGCATACATCCCACTTCGACCTTCAGACACGATAAGGGAGGACGCGTTCCCTGCTGATCGATGCAGCGCAGTGCTCGAACAATACATCGAGGGCGTATTCGGGATGTGTCCGGACCCATCGTGGGTGCTGGGGGTAATGGGGGATAGGTGCTGTAGCCTGAGATCGCGTCGTGAAGCGCTAGACGCGTGGTATGAGGAGTTCCGAGGGATCCCGGTGTGCTGTCCATTCCACTCGTCTGGGATGCTGAGCTGTACTCTCGAGGACGTGGGAGCCGTCGTCAGAACTGCGGGGGGCGACGGCGATGAGAGCAGAACGCAGATGGAGCGGCGGGGGAAGTGCGGTCGGCAATTGCCGACGACCGGCGGCGCGGGGCGGAAGCCGGTAAGCGCCCGGCGCTTGTTGCACGCGGCTTGATCTCG
This sequence comes from Schizophyllum commune H4-8, assembly GCF_000143185.2. NCBI lineage: Eukaryota > Fungi > Basidiomycota > Agaricomycetes > Agaricales > Schizophyllaceae > Schizophyllum > Schizophyllum commune. Next base: position 66,953 of record NW_026089545.1, on the reverse strand, counting down.
ACCGTCACCATCGTTCCCCGTGTCTGCGCGCCGCCCTGTCGATCGTCTTCCCGCTGAGCGGGTGACTCTGGCGACGTCGGGGAACTTCTTTCTGTCCCCTATTCGTCTTTTGCAATATCATATCCAGTTCTCTATGACCCAGATACCGCAAGCAATCGTTACGAAAGGCGCAGGGAAGAGCCCGCGCGTGGCAGTCTCCTCGCTGTGCTGCGCGCTGCTCAAAACACGTGTATATGCGATGACAAGGCCGCCGTCTCTCAGGCACCCGCGCAGGGTAATCTAGGTAAGTCCCCGCGCGGGGCAACTTGTTGATTTGTTGACTCCGATGTGCTTCTCGTGAAAACCTTCCGACTTTGGTAGGTTTTCCCGCCTCCCCGCGATCCCGACGGCCGGGGGCACGAGCCTTCGGCCGCTCTCGTGCGCTCTCGCACCGCCGACTGTCCGTCTTGCTCCCCGAACGTCTCGTCGACGGCCGCGCCGTGTCCGTCCTCCCTTGTCATCTCGTCGATCTTGTCGGCGACGCGCACGCAAAAGCGGCGAGAGCTCTTGCTCGATTGTCTTTCACATCACCACCCAACACAAGACTCAAGCTCGGTCTTTGACGAGGCGCAGCTCGTTACGCGCGCACATCGGTTTGGGTATGGAGTAGACGGATTTGCGCCCGGCGAGCGGGAATATACAGTACGTGATACATCCCTCGCTACGAATGTCTCGCGCTCACCTTGATCTAGACTCTCCTGATATCGTCTAAGTCTTCCCTGTCGTTCGTCTCCGCCACCGCCGCTGTCCGAGTCCTCAGAACTCACGGAAAATTCTCCTCATCGCCGCACGCCACCCCAACCGAATTCATCGCTGAAGCAACAGATCGTCGTCCGCCGAGCGGTGCAATACGGTGCGTGGTACGATGTCTGTCTCCCAGTCCAGCGCTCACAAATGTCCAGGCCCCGAACGCCGAATCTCCTCCACGAAACGGGCCTGGAATTTCGGTCCTCCGAGAGAAGGTCTCGCCCACCGGCTCCACCTATCCCTTCCTTTCCCTCAACTCCTTTCGCTGCTCAACCACGATCGCGCTCTTCACGACCACGCCTCATCGCCGCATTCCACGCCTCATCGCCGCATTCCACGCCTCATCGCCGCATTTCACGCCTCACTGCCCCATTTCATCCCCCATCGCTGCATTCCACGCTCACTATCCGAGTCAAGCGCCGAAGCAACGGCCGATTTTATCCGCCGAGGGTCGAGCGGCGCCGTACAATGCTTCAGGCGAATTTACGGTGCGTGATACCTCTCTCGAGCTCATGCAGAAGACTTACGACGCTCTAGATTGTTCGCGGGAGGCGACGACGCCATCAATCGCCGCTCGGCGAGCGAGGCTGTCGCGTTCAGGCCATCTGTATCTTTCCAAAACCTCCGACGTCTCGCGCTCATCGTCTCCGCATCGTCATCATGCCGTCGCACTCACATCTCTCTTCTCCCTCTGTGAGCAGCAACACGGGCTCGCTCGTCAACCTCAACAACTCGTGCTCGACCTCGGTAACTCTTCCTACCACTTCCGCATCGTCCTCGCGCCGACCCAAGCACTGAAGCAATAGATTTTCGTCCGCCGAGCGGAGTGATCAGGTACGTGCTCTGCTTTTAGCTCACGAGTCGATCGCTCATTCGCTATGTTTCCCTTCAGGTCTCGCCTCTGCTTCAAGTCTCCTTCCCTCGGTTGCCTCGCCCCTCCCCTCGGTCGCCTCACCTCTCCCGTCGGTTGCCTCGCCTCGCCCCTCCTACCGCCTCAAGTCGCCTTCCACCTCCCTTCGCCTCGCTTCTCGCCTTACACCACCTCCCATCTCTTCGCCTTTCGCCTCCCTTCGCCCCAAACTTCCTCGCGCTCCTCAAGCTCCTCAACCTCTCCTCGCGCTCCCCCAACCTCTCCAATGCGCTCCTGGCAACGCCCAGCCTCCTAGCGCCTTCTGATCAATACAGCAACATATTTTCGTCCGCCGAGCGACCTAATCAGGTCTGGGCTCTCGTCTCTGAGTCGACCCGTCGTATTTGATTCTTCCCATCATCTTGGGACTTTGCAGTCGGCCGAGCATTTTCCTGACTTCCCAAGTGCTTGGGTGAGCGCTCGGGGTCTTTGCTAATGCTTCGAACGCTTCGGCGCGTTTTTGCGCATCCTCCCTAACCCTTCGAGCACTCCACTAATCTCCTGGGCGCCTCGCTCGCCTCGTCGAGCCTTATATACTATACTGTGCATGTTGTTGTGTACTCCTTTGTGTGCCTTTTGTTATAGACTTGTTTGTTTGCTCTCGACTCGTCTATTTGCTTTCGACTCGGCTGTTTGCTCCTGACTTGTCTGTTTGCTCTCGACTCATCTTCTTCTTCGACTCATGAGTCTCGCTTCAGGGCCCATCCGAGTCTTGCTCGTAACTCGTCCAGGTCTTGCTCGTTACTAACCCAAGCCTCGCCCACCATCTCACGAGCAAGTCTCCAATTCTAGACTCACAAGCAAGTCTGCACTTCTCGACTCTCGACGAGGTCTCGAAGACTGACCTTCTTGACACGGCCTTCACATCCCGTCTCGGCCTTCTCATGCCATCTCGGTGTTCTCATGCCATCTCGGTGTTCTCATGCCATCTTGGTGATCTCATCTCGTCTTGGTGTTCTCATCTCCTTCTCGGAGTTCTCATCCCTGCAATGGTGTCTGTAACCCTACCAGCGTCTTCCCAACATCCTGCCAGCGTCTTCCCAACATCCTGCGAGCCTCGACCTCGGCTTCTCCTGTCCGTCGACCTACGACAACCTCCGTCGAGGCCTCGACCCAGTGCTTCTCAATCCCCTCATGCTCCATCCATTCTCTCTATCCCCTGCACTCCATCCATTTTCTCTATCCCCTGCGCTCCGTTCATTCTCTCCAACCCATTCACATACCTTTGGTCACTCGTAGCTTATCCGTATACTCACAGCTCATCAGTGTACTTGCAGCTCATCACTCGGTGTATATAGTATGAGCGAGCATGAGAGAAGCTGTCTCGCAGCCCTCCCTTATATACTCCCACCACCGACTGGCCTCGAGCCCTCGGATCAGGTCGCGAGAGGTAAATCGGAGCACTCGAAGGGGTCGTATGACGGAACAGAGCCGAGGACCTGAATTACCGGGCCCTCGACCGGAGCAGCACAGCCGTCGGGCGGAAATGAAGCGCCGTCGAACGACTATTGACCGAGATCACGGAAGACTTTTGGTAATCAGGAGATGATTTGTGATGTCTGGAGCGAGGTCTGTAGGAGAGTGACTGGAGGAGTAAATTCAGTGGGAGGGGAGGAAGGAAAGGATGGATTAGCTACTTTGCAGAGAGGTAGGCCAGACCACACGCTCCCAACTCGCCTTTGAACGACAAGGAACGAGCAACAAGTCCGCTCTGCACAATTATTGGAGTGCCCGTGTCACGCTTTCCCAGCGAGTTCGGAGGGAATAGAATGGGAAGGGCTGATAGCAGGGACCTGTAACCTCGGGGACCTCTTAGTTTGAGGAATACGATCCCAGCGCACTTTATCCGGAGGCGCTAGGTGCCGCGGTTGGCGAGATAGAACCTTGAGGAGGTCGTAGATGCGAATTTTCTCGCTTTTGACCGAAAAGGAAACGCGACGGTTCAACTTCCGTCACGTCACGCGGGGCGCGCAGGGTGGACCAGCCCGGACTCGCATAATTCATCAGCGCGACCGCCAGCCTCGACGCGGCGCCGGAGAGTACAAGAGCAGGCGCGCACGCCGGAATTCGAACTCGGGCGCGGATCCCCCGCGATGACGCACGACGTCACCTCTGCCGTCCTTCTCCCGCGCATCGCCCGTCGCCGTCGACGGGCGCCCCCCGCGGGCTGTCCGTCAGCCTCGCGTCAGTCGACCGCAGGCAGAGTGAGCCATGACGCGTCGATCGAAGCGCGTCAGTCGAGCACAGGCAGAGGCGGACCACGACCGCTGCTTCGAGGAGAGCAGAGAAGCAGTCACTCGTATGTCAGTCTCTGACCCATTCAGACCGTCGCTCTCTCGCACGTACATACCTTATCACTCCTCCAGCCGCTCCTTCGTCTCCCGATATTCCTCTGCTCGCCTGCGATGTTCATCTTCGGTCGTCCGCCACCGCCCGGGCCCCCGCGCCTCGCCATTCCTGAGCTGCTCTTCGAGATCTTCCGCGACGCGCGCCTGAGCAGGCGAGATCTGTCGCATGCGGCGCTGGTGTGCAGGGCGTGGCACGCTGTCGCGGACGTGGTGCTCTGGGAGGACATGCCGGGTCTCGCGCCACTTTTGATGCTCATGCCTGCGGATGCCTGGACGATGGTGAGTCCGGCAGTGTGCGCGTCGGGATGAGGACTGACGCAAGCGATTAGACCCCGTCGAAGAGGAGGGTGGAGAAACAGATATTCGTACGTGGGTACTCCGACTCCATCATCAGTCTCTAACCCCTCCAGACCTTCCGCCGTGCACTGCGCGCCTCCGACTGGGCGAATGTCGCCACTCGATCGTGCTCCGTTCGGCGGCTTACCCTCTTCGGCGCCCCACCAAATTGCGTCCAGCGCGCCATCATCGCCTGCCCACCACCCGCGAACCTCCTTCCCAGACTGCAGACGCTCACCCTCACCCAGCTCGTGGCCCGGCCCGGGAGCGGGGACGCGTTCGCCACCGCGCTCGCCTGCGCCTTCCTCCACATGCTCTTCAGCAGTGGCGCGGACACACCCTACTCCTCACCTCGCCATCTGCGCCTCCGCGACTGCGCGCCCGACCTCGCCCGGCACGTCCTCGCGCACCCGCTCGCCGCCCGCCTCGAGGACGCCACGCTCGACGTGCGCCTCACCGACCTCGCCCGCCTCCCCGCGCCGCCCACCCTCCGCCGCCTCCGCGTGCACGCGCTCGACGACGCGCGCCGCGCCCTCCCGCTCCAGCCGCGCACCCTCCGCGACATCCTCCCCGCCCACCGCGCGCTCGCCCGTCTCGCGCACGTCGAGATCACGGGCCCCGTGCAGCTCTTCGACGCCGACGTCGCCGCGGTGGCACGCGCGTGGCCGGCGCTGCAGACGCTCGTGCTCACCCCGCAGACGACAGGCGCGTCGTGCCTGACGCTCGGCGCGCTCGTCCCGCTCGCGCGGCACTGCCCAAAGCTCGATTTCATCGCGCTGCCGCTGTGCGCGCTGGACGTGCCGAGCGAGGGCGCGGCGGGGCACTACTACCTCGGCGGTCGCCCGGTTGCCTCCCTCGACGCCGCCCCCCTCGTCCTGGTCCTGTGGCGCGCGCTAGGACGCTCGGACAGGAACTACGGCGCCCATGTCCCCAACTACGATCCCGTTCTCCTCGCCAAGTTCCTCATCTCGCTGTTCCCCGGGCTCAAGCGCGTGTCGAACGACTTGGCGGCGGAGCGGGTGGCGAAGGGACTCGCAAAGGAGAAGGTCGAGGACTACTGGGACACGCCAGTAGAACAAGGCATCTGGGACGAGCTCGAGCGCGCTATGCCTTTGGTGCGCTCGCGCTAGCCAAGGGCGCGCCTGCGAGGGGTCGTGGACGGTGGAGCACGAGTCGTAGCACTTGGGTGGTGTTTCGATGGTCGACGAGGTAGCGCCATGTTATCAGGCAAGTATTCCTTTGGTCTCCCAGTCTCACTCGGTTTTGGATGGATATTACGGTAGACCGGCTTCCGCACCCTGCTATTTATCATAGTAGTGCCACTTAACTAACGTATAGCGGTAGGATCGTCTAAGTAACTTATCAGTAGTATATGCGTTAATCAATGAACTTGGTCTCGAAGATATTACAAAGGTGAACGCTCGCTCGTTAGTAGACTGGATTATCTGCGACCCGCGCGCTCCACGAAGGCCGCAGCGCGACGCCGCGTTCTTGAAAATCACGACGCCGCATTCAAGAAATTTCGCCCGAGGGTGTTGGGGGTGTACAAAATGCATTGCAAGCTCTAATACTCGACGACAAGCATCTACCTACGTGCACTACGACGACTACACACCCACCCCCTCGACGACGATTCCCCCCACGCGCGCGATTCCTCCCACCCACGCGATTCCTCCCACCCAAGAAATACGCCACGCAGTCTCGCCCTCCCCCGACCACCCTATCAACCCCCCTTCTCGGCCTAGACCGCCCCTCCCCCATCGTTCCCCCCACCCTGTGAGTAGGGAGGTGTTCGAAACACCCTTCCCCGTGCCGCAATCGCCCCTCCCCGCGCCGCAATCGCCCCTTCGCCGTCCGACGCCGCGCGCGCCCCCCTCGAAGTCGAAAATCAACCCTCACACGATTTCGGTGCCGACGCACGCGAGTGGCCCGAAAGTCGAGCGCGCAAGTTCGTCCGCGCGCTCCCCCTCCCCTTCGTCCCCCATGCTCCATTTCCTTCACCGCTCCCCTTCCCCTTCAGCTCTCCACCTTCCTTTTCAGCTCCCCACCTCCTCCCTCCCCTCCTCCGCCCATCGCACCCCCATCCACTTCTCGTTCTCGGCCCTTCCCCTTCACTTCATCTCCAACCCCCTCCATCCTTCCCACCCATCTCACGCGCACCTTCCTGAAGCCGCACGCCTTCCCCGATCTCCCAGGCTTGAGAGTCGCGGGCACAGGGTGCGCGACGTCAGAGATCAGCGCGTGGAAGGGCCGAGCACGAAGGGGAGGTCGAGCGCGAGGGAGGGGTTAAGCGAGGGAAGGGCTGGGGGAAACCGTCCTGCGTGAGGAAGAAATCCGGCGCGAAGGGGGAATCAGCGCGAGGGGAAGGTTAGCGAGAAGGAGATCAGCGGGAAGGGGGACACTACGAGGATGTCGGGCAAGGACTCCTTCCACTCGCGCGTCCGTGTCCACCCCTTCCACGTCCTCCTTAACAACGAGATTTACTCACCTTCGAAGGGGGAGGGATTATCCAACCCCGCGAGTTCTTCATGAAGGGACCGCGTTCACACCTTCGGAGGCTCGTCAGAAAGAGAGAAAATGGTCTAGAGAAGAGGTTAGTACTCCTCATTGAATAGCGGGGCGAGGGTGCGCACTTACGAGTTGATCGACTCACAGCAAAGTTACGAAGCGCCCCCTTTTCGTAAAGTAGAGAGGACAGGAGGGAATGAGCACGCGAAGTGGAGGGGCACGAAGGGGGAACTAACCTCACACTCACCCCCGCGAGGAGACTCCCCTCTCCATTCCTTCCCCCTCGTCGACCTCCCCCCACCGCACTCCCCTCCTTATCAGTTTTACGTTCTAATTAATTCCCCTTCCCTTCGTCCCCAACCTCCACCCGCTTGTCGAGCACCTCCTCCCAGCGCCGCACGTCCTCCCCGATCTCCCGAGCTGCAGAGAGAGTGAGCGAGGGCAGGTCAAGTCGTCGAGAAGGGCCCCACCCGATGGAGGGGCCGAGCGGGAGGAAGGGGATAAGGTGCGCGGCCGTGTCCATCCCTTCCACGTCATCCGTATCGAAAGAGTCTACTCGCCTTCGAAGGAGACGACTCCACCCCCCTCAGGCCCCTCACCGAGGGAGGGCGTTCGCCCCTCCGACGGCTGTCCAGTCAGAAAGGGAGAAAAGGACCTGAAAGAGGTTAGCACGCGTCGTCAACGAGAAGGAAAGGGGTGCAGAGGGGGAGGATACGCACTCGCAAGTCCTATCAACGCACTACCACGCTACGACGCGCCCCCCTCTCCGCTAAACCCTTTCCTGAACTCCAGGACATTAGAACTAGAAGCTCTAGAAGCGAGTCGCCATGCGAAGTGGGGGCGAGAACGAAGGAAAGAACGAACCCTACACTCGACTCCTTGAGAGAAAGGAGGAGGGAGGGACCCCCTCCCTCGCCACAAAGCTCGCCTTTAGGGGCGCCGGTGAATAAGGGGCACAGGATCTATAAGAAGGGCGTGAGACAACGCGCTTTTGGGAGAAGGGAAGGGGTGTTAACTCACCGACATCACCCCCCTTCAACGACAGGAGGAAGGGCCCCTCCCTCGTTACATTCCTCACCGAGAGAGCGCGGGCTTGCCTGCGCCGTTTCGGCATCGACCCACACCCGGTCTGTAGGGGGGTCAGTACGCATGCGACGGCGGAGGGAGGGAGGGAGACCCACCCTCTTCGCATTACTTACCTAGGGAGCCCGCGCGCGCCTCCGGCGGCTCGGGCTCGGCGAAAAGTCCATCGAAAAAGGAAAAAAGGGCCCCTTCCCCGCTTCTCCAGCCGCCGAGCGAAAGGGCACCCCACCCTCGCCGTGTGACTCGCCGAGTACGCCCACGCGCGCCACCAGCGGCTCGCCCCCCTCTAAGTAAACGGTCAGACAGGATTTCAGCACGCCAAAAAGGGGGTATAGAAGGGAGGAACAAGGTAGGTGGGCACAACTTACCAGCGATTTCACCCCGTCTCGCGAGTGAGGGCACCCCCAACCTACCCCTTTCCCCCGAAAGGAAGGGGGGATCCTTCCCCCTTCGCGTAGCTCACCCGAGGAAGCGCACGGCCACCCCCTCTCGCGTGTGCAGGTCGCCCCCTACCACGGCCAATCCCTCGGAAATGTGGGGAAATCCCTCCCCCATCGCGCACCTCGCCCGAGGGTGCGAGTGCGTACCTCTAGCGGCTGAAAGTGGGGAAGATGTAGGTTAGTAAGCCCGAGAAAAAGCAGAAAAGGGTGGAACTCACCGACATTTCGCCCTCCCCCCTCCCGTCGTGGGAAGCGCCTGCACAAGTCCCTTTCCCCAAAAAGGGGTGGGGGAGACCCCTCCCCCGTCGCATCGTTTACCGAGGAAGCGCACGCGCGCCTCCGGCGGCTCGGCCTGGTCAGAATATGGGCTCAGTAAGTACACTTCATCGAAAAAAGCAGAAGGGTAATATCCCACCTAGAATCCCCCCCCTCTCGACGAGTAAGGGCATCCCCACCTTCCTCCTTCGCAAAAAAACGGGAAAATACCCTTCCCCCGTCGTAAATCTTGCACGAGGGGGCACGGGCACACGTCCAACGACGGGGGTCACCGAGGAAATCCATCTACGAAAGGGGTTAGCGAGATTAGCGGACGACGGGCATAACTCACAGGAGCGCATGAATATCCCCCCTTCTCCCTTTCTCGTCGCAGAGAGCCCCCCTCCATCATCAACCTTCTCGGAGGGAACTCGCGCGTGCCTCGAGCGTCTCGGAAACGGACGACAATTCGCTAGGGGAGGGGGTCAGCCCGGTTTCAAAGCGCGAGGGGCCGGTCAAAACTCACTGGTGCAGACGGAGGGTAGATGACCCTCATCGCGTCGCTCATTCGAGACGGAGCGAGCACGCCTTCGGCAGTTCGGGGCGGTCGATTATTGTGGCATCTAGAATCCCGTTAGCGCGATTTGAGGCGGAATTGCGGAGAGTAACTCCCTCCACCGTTGAGCTCGTCTACTCGCCAGTTGCCCTTCACCCCCCAAACCCGATAGGGCACCTTCTCTCCCCCCAAGACTAGGCCCAAAGAACCCTCTCGGATCGTCGCATGCCGTCAAAGTAACCCCCAAAAAGGGCCTGGACGGAAGGTGGGGGGTGGGGGTGGCCTGAATCGCTGGGGTCGGTGACGGCGAGGGTCGAGGCCGGCCGTGGCGTCGACGTGGAGGTGGGGGAAGGACGAGAGGTGGTGACGCGAGCGATGCGCTCGCCGTCTGCGGTGAGATGAGCCACGACACGCGACGACGGAGGCGTGGACTCACCGATGCCGAGAGCGCTCGTGTGTCGTCAGAGGCTCCCCGTCGTAGTCTTGCGCAGCCCGGGTGAGGTCAAAATGTGGGTGCCTCGATGTCGTCGACGACCGTGTAGTGCCCCGCTTCTGCCCGAACGGCGTCGACGGGTCTCCTTCGACGATTATCAAGCAGAGCAGACACGGAGGAGATCGCGCTCACCGTCAATTCTCACTCAGAACCGCACTGCGAGTACTGGATGCGCAGTGAAGGGCGCGGGAGTGCCTGGTCACAGAGCAGACCGACTTCCAACGGCGAGCCTTCTGCGTGCGCGTCGAGGCGAGCAAAATGCTTACGACGATGACGGCGAGGAGAAAGGTGACCGTCGCGGATAGTGGGGGCCGGCGTGATGGCCTAGAACAAAGCGGGTCAGGGTGGCGCGACATTGAAAACTCAGCCCGTCCTTACCCGATAGGCACGGGCGGGACGGCGGCGAGTAGTACTATAGCTATCCAACGAGTCAGTACGCATAGTGAATAGAGAAAAAGGAAATAAACGTACCAGAAAAACGTAGAAAGTCGTTAGTGCGTTTGGTGTCGATTGATGATGCGCGTTCGAAGAAAGCTGTGAGAGAGGATCAGTGAACGGGTAGAGCGTTATTAGGAGAGCAGACGCGGGGAACAGCAGGTCGTGATAGTCTAGGATGTAATCCTAGTCAGTACGAAGCCGGGAGTAAAGAAGCCAGACTCACGAAGCAATGCAAAACGAGTAAATAGCAAGACCTGGTTAGAGAAGGGTCAGAAGAGTCAGAGCAAGTAGATGAAGCGAGCACTCACACTGCACGCGACGTTACAAGATCCAATTGAAAAGGGGGAGGAGGTAAGGGATGGTAAGAGAAGAGGAGGAAGGGATTGGAATGCTGATTTGAAGCGGTGAGGTGACCTACCCTTTATACTTCGCGAGCGACCCAACGCCGCGTCCAGTGCCGCCCAAACTTCCAGACCGGCGTTGAGTATTCCCGGATCAGACCTCGGCGGTCCGCGGCCGAGACCCGTCCAGCGGAAAGTCGGAAGATTGGGGGGAGGGGCGCGGAGTGCGCGCATGCAATCTTCCGCCGCATCCCTGCGCGAATGTCAGCCAGAGCGCGAGCAGAAAGCATCGAGGCTTGCTCACCCGGGCAGGGGATGCCGTGCACGTGGCGTCCGGCGGGGAAGGGCGGAGGGTTTATGCGACCTGTCCGCTCGGTGGCACGCAAGTTGCAGGACAACGTACATCTTCCTTTCGTCCGCGTCGTCTGCAAAACAGCGTCAGTAACGTCGCGGAGAGGACGAGGGACGCCACGTGGCACGTGTTGATGTTGACTTGGCGCGGGATGAGCGCGAGACTGAGGAGGAAGAAGTCGAACTCACTGCCATCACGCTATATCTCCATTTAGCAGGCCTTGAGCTGCGCGGAGGGCGGCACGTTTTTGGCGCCTCTCCCTCCCTCGCACACTTCCCGAAAGACCCAGTAGTTACGCGACACGTGTATGCCGTCGTGTCGACATGTTGCGCGGGCGTCGGCGAGGGGAAAATGGGGTTGCTCCATTGTTCTCGCTCCGGTGAGGATAGCGGGATGAGCGCGGACGCGCCGAGGCCGCCGCTGGCGCGCATCAAATTTCAAAAGTTCTGATCCGATATTTCAGTGTCCAGAGCGTCGCGTTTGCGTGCCGTAAAGTGGAGGAACTCGCGGGGGAATAATGAAGGCGGCGCACGGGTATCCGACGATATGAACGTCAGGGCCGAAGTCGGCGAGCGGACGGATGTTTTGAGAATGTTAGGGAATGGGTTCGGGATGACGTACATGTGTCGTTGTCGTCGGTATTCAACGCGCAGGTGACGGGGAATATGTAGGTTGAGGAAAAGGCGGTCGTGTATTGTGAGTGCGGGAATGCCCTGGGGCTTCCCAAACTCCCTGAGATACGTGTATACTACTTCAATATCAAGATTCTGTGCTTATCCGGTCAGCGCGGGTCCCTGCGGTGTATGCACGAACGCACCAAAAACGACGCCACATATTCCAAACCACCTTCCCGACGTCCTACTGACCTCGCGCGGTCGCCAAACAGCGGCGCAACTACTGATATATGATCGGGTCGATGCCCCCCACCGATCTTTGAAGGTCAGCTACCTCCGCCAAAGTGGTCACCTACTGAGGGTAACCGGATCGGTTGTGCATACATCCCACATCGACCTTCAGACACGATAAGGGAGGACGCGTTCCCTGCTGATCGACGCAGCGCAGTGCTTTGACAATACATCGAGGGCGTATTCGGGACGTGTCTGGACCCATCGTGGGTGCTGGGGGTAATGGGGGATAGGTGCCGTAGCCTGAGATCGCGTCGTGAAGCGCTAGACGCGTGGTATGAGCAGTTCTGAGGGATCCCGGCGTGTCGCTCGTTTCATTCGTCAGGGATGCTGGGGTGCACGTCCAAGGACGCGGGGGCCGTCGTCAGAACCGCGGGGGGCGACGGCGATGAGCGCAGAGCGCAAGAGGAGCGGCGGGGGAAGAGCGGTCGGCAGTTGCCGATGACCGGCGGCGCGGGGCGGAAGCCGGTAAGCGCCCGGCGCTTGTTGCACGCGGCTTGATCTCGACCTTCACCATCGTTCCCCGTGTCTGCGCGCCGCCCCGTCGATCGTCTTCCCGCCATGCGGGCGACTTTTGCGACGTCGAGGGAATCTTCTCTGTGCTCTATTCGTCTTATGCAATATGACACCCAGTTCTTTACGACCTGGATCCGGCAAGAAATCTTTGCGAAGGACGCGGGGAAGAGCCCGCCCGCGGCAGTCTCCTCGTTGAGCTTCGCGCTGCTCGAAACACGTGTATATGTGACGACAAGTCCACCTCAACTCAGGCACCCGTGCGGGGTGATCTAGGCAAGTCCCCGCGCGGGGCAACTTGTTGATTTGTTGACTCCGATGTGCTTCTCGTGAAAACCTTCCGACTTTGGTAGGTTTTGCCGCCTCCCCGCGACCCCGACGGCCGGGGGCACGAGCCTTCGGCCGCTCTCGTGTGCTCTCGGACCGCTGACTATCCGTCACGCTGCCCGAACGTCTCGTCGACGGCCGCGCCGTGTCCGTCCTCCCTTGCCATCTCGTCAATCTTGTCGACGATGCGCACGCTCGACCGTCTTTTACATCGCCACACAACACAAAGCCCAAGCACGGCCTTCGACGAGGCGCAGCCCGACACTAGCGCGCTTCGGTTTGGGTCCTGAGTAGACGGATTTTCGCCCGGCGAGCGGGAATATACAGTACGTGATACACTCCTCGGTAAAGATGTCGCGCGCTCACCTTGATCTAGACTCTCCTCATGTCGTCCAAGTCCTCCCTGTCGTTCGTCGACGCCAACGTCGCTGTCCGAGTCCTCATAGCCCACGGAAAACTCTCCTCATCGCCGCACGCCACCCCAACCGAATTCATCGCTAAAGCAACAGATTGTCGTCTGCCGAGCGGTGTAATACGGTGCGTGGTACGACTTCAGTCACCGAGTCGAGCGCTCACAATTGTCCAGGCCCTGAACGCCGAATATCCTCCACGAAACGGGCTCGGAATTTCTGTTCTCCGAGCGAAGGTTTTGCCTTCTTGTGCCCATCGGCTCCCCGCATCGCTTTCTTTCCCTCGACCCCCTTCGCTGCTCAACCGCGCACGCGCTCTCCGCGGTCACGCCCCGTCGCCGCATCCCACGCCTCATCGCCCAATTTCATCCCTCATCGCTGCATTCCACGCTCACCAATCGAGTCAAGCGCCGAAGCAACGGCCGATTTCATCCGCCGAGGGTCGAGCGGCGCCGTACGATGCTTCAGGCGAATTTACGGTGCGTGATACCTCTCTCGAGCTCATGCGGAAGACTTACGACGCTCTAAGTTGTTCGCGGGAGGCGACGAGGCCATCAATCGCCGCTCGGCGAGCGAGGCTGTCGCGTTCAGGCCATCTGTATCTTTCCAAAACCTCCGACGTCTCGCGCTCATCGTCTCCGCGTCGTCATCGTGCCGTCGCACTCACGTCTCTCTTCTCCTTCTGTGAGCAGCAACATGGGCTCGCTCGTCAACCTCAACAACTCGTGCTCGACCTCGGTAACTCTTCCTACCACTTCCGCATCGTCCTCGCGCCGACCCAAGCACTGAAGCAATAGATTTTCGTCCGCCGAGCGGAGTGATCAGGTACGTGCTCTGCCTTTAGCTCATGAGTTGACTGCTATTTCTTTGTTTTTCCCTTCAGGTCTCGCCTTCGCCTCTGCTTCAAGGCTCCTTCCCTCGGTTGCATCGCCTCTCCCCTCCTATTGCTTCAAGTCGCCTTCCGCCTCCCTTCACCTCGCTTCTCGCCTCACATCACCTAGCTTCTCGCCTCCCATCTCCTCGCCTTTCGCCTCCCTTCGCCTCAAACTTCCTCACGCTCCCCAAACCTCCTCGCGCTCCCCAAACCTCTCCGACGCGCTCCCGACGACGCCCCACCTCCCAGCGCCTTCTGATCAATAAAGCAATGTATTTTCGTCCGCCGAGCGACCTAATCAGGTCTGGGCTCTCGTCTTTGGGTCTTCCCATCATCTTGGGACCTTGCAGTCTGCCGAGTGCTTCTCTGACTTCCCAAGTGCTGGGGTGAGCGCTCGGGGTCTTTACTGACGCCTCAAACGCTTCGGCGTGTCCTTGAGTGCTTTACTGACCTTCTAGGCACCTTGCTCGCCTCGTCGAGCCTTATATACTATACTGTATCTCTTGTTGTGTACTCCTTTGTGTGCCTTTTGTGATAGACTTGTTTGTTTGCTTTCGACTTGGCTGTTTGCTCCTGACTTGTCTGTTTGATCTCGACTTGTCATCTACATCTTCCACTCATGAGGCTCGCTTTCGAAGCCCATTGGAGTCTTGCTCGTAACTCGTCAGAGTCTGGCTCGTTACTAACCCAAGCCTCGCCCACCATCTCACGAGCAAGTCTCTGATTCTAGACTCACGAGCAAGTCTGCACTTTTTGACCCTCGACGAGGTCTCGAAGACTGACCTTCTCGACACGGCCTTCACATCCCGTCTCAGTGTTCTCATGCCGTCTCGGTGTTCTCATCCTGTCTTGGTGTTCTCATCCCGTCTCGGTGTTCTCATTTCCGCCTCGGCCTTTTTGTTGCTGTCATGATATTCTCGTCCCCACAATGGTGTCCGTAACCCTACCAGCGTCTTCCCACCATCACGCCAGCCTGGACCGCGGCTTCTCCTGCCCGTCGACCTACGACAACCTCCGTCGAGGCCTCGACCCAGTGCTTTGCAATCCCCTCATGCTCCATCCATTCTCTCTATCCCCTGCGCTCCATCCATTCTCTCTATCCCCTGCACTCTGTCTATTCCCTCTATCCCCTGCGCTCCGTCCATTCTCTCCAACCCATTCACATACCTTTGGTCACTCGTAGCTTATCCGTATACTCGTAGCTCATCAGTGTACTTGTAGCTCATCACTCGGTGTATATAGTATGAGCGAGCATGAGAGAAGCTGTCTCGCAGCCCTCCCTTATATACACCGACCACCGACTGGCCTCGAGCCCTCGGATCAGGTCGCGAGAGGTAAATCGGAGCACTCGAAGGGGTCGTATGACGGAACAGAGCCGAGGACCTGAATTACCGGGCCCTCGACCGGAGCAGCACAGCCGTCGGGCGGAGATGAAGCGCCGTCGAACGACTATTGACCGAGATCACGGAAGACTTTTGGTAATCATAAGATGATTTGTGATGTCTGGAGCGAGGTCTGTAGGAGAGTGACTGGAGGAGTAAATTCAGTGGGAGGGGAGGAAGGAAGGGATGGACTAGCTATTTTGCAGAGAGGTAGGCCAGCCAACAATCTTCGACTTTGCCTTTGAGCGACAAGGAACGAGCAAGAACTCTGCTCTGCACAATTGTTGTAGTGCCCATGTCACGCTTTCCCAGCGAGTTCGGAGGGGATAGCAAGGGAAGGAGGGAGAGCAGAGGCCTGTAACCTCGGGGACCTCTTAGTTTGAGGAATACGATCCCAGCGCACTTTATCCGGAGGCGCTAGGTGCCGCGGTTGGCGAGATAGAACCTTGAGGAGGTCGTAGATGCGAATTTTCTTGCTTTTGACGGATTAGGAAACGCGACGGTTCAACTTCTGTCACGTCACGCGGGGCGCGCAGGGTGGACCAGCCCGGACTCGCATAATTCATCAACGCGACCGCCAGCCTCGACGCGGCGCAGGAGACTACAAGAGCAGGCGCGCACGCCGGAATTCGAACTCGGGCGCGGATCCCCCGCCATGACGCACGACGTCACCTCTGCCGTCCTTCTCCCGCGCATCGCCCGTCGCCGTCGCCGTCGCAGACTGTCCGTCAGCCTCGATGCCAGTCGACCGCAGGCAGAGTGAGCCATGACGCGTCGATCGAAGCGCGTCAGTCGAGCACAGGCAGAGGCGGACCACGACCGCTGCTTCGAGGAGAGCAGAGAAGCAGTCACTCGTATGTCAGTCCCTGACCCATCCAGACCGTCGCTCTCTCGCACGTACATACCTTATCACTCTTCAACCCGCTCCTTCCTCTCCCGATATTCATCCTCGGTCGTCCGCCACCGCCCGGGCCCCCGTGCCTCGCCATTCCTGAGCTGCTCTTCGAGATCTTCCGCGACGCGCGCCTCAGCAGGCGAGATCTGTCGCACGCGGCGCTGGTGTGCAGGGCGTGGCACGCTGTCGCGGACGTGGTGCTCTGGGAGGACATGCCGGGTCTCGCGCCGCTCCTGATGCTCATGCCTGCGGATGCCTGGACGATGGTGAGTCTGGCAGTGTGCGCGTCGGGATGAGGACTGACGCGAGCGATTAGACCCCGTCGAAGAGGAGGGTGGAGAAACAGACATTCGTACGTGGGTACTCCGACCTCATCGTTCGTTGCTAACTCTTCCAGACCTTCCGCCGTGCACTGCGCGCCTCCGACTGGGCGAATGTCGCAACTCGATCGTGCTCCGTTCGGCGGCTTACCCTCTTCGGCGCCCCACCAAATTGCGTCCAGCGCGCCATCATCGCCTGCCCACCACCCGCGAACCTCCTTCCCAGACTGCAGACGCTCACCCTCACCCAGCTCGTGGCCCGGCCCGGGAGCGGGGACGCGTTCGCCACCGCGCTCGCCTGTGCCTTCCTCCACATGCTCCTCAGCAGCAGCGCGGGCGGCCCCTGCTCCTCGCCCCGCCACCTGCGCCTCCGCGACTGCGCGCCCGACCTCGCCCGGCACGTCCTCGCGCACCCGCTCGCCGCCCGCCTCGAGGACGCCACGCTCGACGTGCGCCTCGCCGACCTCGCGCGCCTCCCCGCGCCGCCCACCCTCCGCCGCCTCCGCGTGCACGCGCTCGACGACGCGCGCCGCGCCCTCCCGCTCCCGCCGCGCACCCTCCGCGACATCCTCCCCGCCCACCGCGCGCTCGCCCGCCTCGCGCACGTCGAGATCACGGGCCCGGTGCAGCTCTTCGACGCCGACGTCGCCGCGGTGGCACGCGCGTGGCCGGCGCTGCAGACGTTCGTGCTCACCCCGCATACGACAGGCGCGTCGTGCCTGACGCTCGGTGCGCTCGTCCCGCTCGCGCGGCACTGCCCAAAGCTCGAGTTCATCGCGCTGCCGCTGTGCGCGCTGGACGTGCCGAGCGAGGGCGCGGGGGGACACTACTACCTCGGCGGTCGCTCGGTTGCCTCCCTCGACGCCGCCCCCCTCGTCCTGGTCCTGTGGCGCGCCCTAGGACGCTCGGACAGGAACTACGGCGCCCACGTGCCCGACTACGATCCCGTTCTCCTCGCCAAGTTCCTCGTGTCGCTGTTCCCCGGGCTCAAGCGCGTGTCGAACGACTTGGCGGCGGAGCGGGTGGCGAAGGGACTCGCAAAGGAGAAGGTCGAGGACTACTGGGACACGCCAGTAGAACAAGGCATCTGGGACGAGCTCGAGCGCGCTATGCCTTTGGTGCGCTCGCGCTAGCCAAGGGCGCGCCTGCGAGGGGTCGGGAATGGCGGAGCACGAGTCGTAGCACTTGGGTGATGTTTCGATGGTCGACGAGCTAATGCCATATTATCAGGCAAGTATTCCTTTGGTCTCCCAGTCTCACTCGGTTTTGGATGGATATTACGGTAGACCGGCTACCGCCCCCCTGCAGGCAGGTGGTACTATTTAGCACATTAGTGCCACTTAAGTAACGTATAGCGGTAGGATCGCCTACGTAACTTATCAGTAGTATATGCGTTAATGAATGGACTTGGTCTCCAGATATTACGGAGGTGGCCTCGAAGCTATCAACGAGGTGAACACGCTTGCTTGTAGGAGGTCGCTGCTGTAAACGCGTCCTTGTCAGTAGTCAGCACGGATTCAGAGGCGGAGTGCGAAGATGAGAGTGGCAAGCAAGGAATGGTGTTCCACGTGGCCCGGCCGGCTCAGCTTCGGGCGGCGACGCAGTCACGCGACGGGGCTTCTGGCTCCTGTGCGTCGCGATGCGAGATTCAGAAGGCTTTCACACCAGACAGTGCATTAGAAATAGCATAGCAAGAAATACGACGCGAATACGAGAAGACGATACGAAGCGAACACGAGAATAATAGCAAGAAACAGCAGATACTAGTCGTACACGAAGGCGACGTGGGGTGGAGGGTGGAGACAATGATATACACGAAGGGGCGTGGTGCGAGAGGTCCGCAGGTGTGGGTGTGGATGGAGGGTGAGGGTATGTGAAGGTTGAAGTGCGCGGCGGAAGGTGTGAGGCGCAGGGCGGAAGGTGTGAGATGCGTGACGAAAGGCGTGCGGTGCATGAAGGGGTGCAAAGTTCGTTTGTGTGGAAGGGTTGATGGGGTTTGGGATGCGAAGAGAGGAGCGGAGGGTGGGGAAAAGGGGACCAGTCAAGAGGGATGCACGCACGTCACGTCCGCTAAGGTAGGTAGGTAGGTAGGTAGGTGGATATAGCGAACTAAGTCCTAGATGAGAGTCCCGATGAAGCATATCTATATGGCACATGAAGCGCTGAGCCCGGTCGTGTACAGGAGAAGGAGTGTTCGATGAGGGAAGGAAGTGAGATGTAGGTGGGGAAGAATGGGGAGTGGGGATGGAGGGGAAGCGACGAGGAGGCACGGCTGTGAGATGGAGCAGGGGGAAGGTCGACGTCACGATCCAATGGGTGGTTCGACGAGTACCCACAGGACATATCACGCAACAACACCCTCAGAACTTCCATCCCGCGAACGGCGACTCCATTGGGATGTCGACCGCGATAAAGTCCTTGCCGTGGTCGCCATTGAGCGTCGCCGCGCGCGCTTTGCCCATCGTCGAGGGCGCCGACAGGAAGTCCTGCGTCGACATCGACAGGAAGTCGCGCGTGGGAGGCTGCGAGTTGACCGTCGGCGGCTGCGAGCCATTGGTCGGCACTTGCGCGTGGCTCTCCGTCGTCTCCATGGAGCGCTTCGCGTTGGGGGCAGATATCCTCTCGCAGCTGAACCGAAGCCGCGGAGGCTGGCCGCCTTCGCCAGAGTCTTGGGAGGCAGGGTCGGAGCGGGTCCAACGCTGGTAGTCGGCGTCGCCGTCGCAGGAGACCCAGGCGTACTAGCCGACGGCGTATGATCGTCCTGCGCCGTCGACTGCGTGTACACGGACGCCGAGTCCGACGACGGCGTGCGATCGAGGATTGTGGGGCGGGACAGATGGTTAGGCGTCGTGGTCGACTGCGAGGTCGCCGCGGACGCGTTCGACACCCGCACCGCCGTGTCCTCCTCCATCCCGCGGAGCTTGTTCATGCGCGCGGCGAGCGCCGACGTCTCCATCTGCGACTCGTTGCGCACGCCGGCGGGGGCCGTCGACGGACGGACGGGCTTCTCGTCGTGCGCGGTACCGGTGGACGCTGACGGAGTGACCATCGGCGACGCCTGAATAGGGGAGGAGAGCATCGGCGCTTGCGCCTGAGGAACGTGCGGGGCACCCTCGTGCAGGGGCGACGGCGTATAGCTGTCGTGCCCGCTACCCGCCGTCGCGCTGCTGCTCCCGCGCTTGTGCCCCGAGAAGCCGAGGCTGACGCTGATAGGGCGCACGCGGGCCGCGAGGGACCTGTCCTTGGCCGGAGACAGCGAGGAATCACCCCTGGACCGCACGGACTCCCCCTTGCTGCTGAAGGAGGCTAAAGAGGGGAAGCGGCCGCGCTTCGGGGCGTCGGCCTCGGGCGGGTGCAGCTGGTCGTCGGCGTGGAAGACTTGGCTCTGGCGGGCTGGAATCAGCAAACTGCGGGACGCGAGGAGCGGCGCTTGACGCACGAGATTGTTCAGGCTCTGCATCCAGCTTTTGCGGTGCTGCACGGGCGGACGGGCTTCCCGCTCCTCCGCGCGCTTCCTAGAGCTGCGCTCTCCCTTCACGGACTTCACGACTGAGGATAGAATGCCGACTAACCCTAACGCACGAAGAGACGAAGAGAGCGAAATGGATACCTGCAGTTCCGCATACTCAGCCATCGCAGCGCTGGAAAACATTGAGTGATGCGACGGCGGGGGTGGCAGGGGGTGCTGGAGTGGGACGGGAGGGAGTGGCGACTGGGACGGGGGCTGGTGGGGGTAGTGCAGGAGCGGGAGCCGGCGCGGGAGCGTGTACAGGCGCTGCCTGCACCTGTCGAGGAGCAGAGATGGTACGAGGTGGATTGACTTGACAGACCAACCTAATTCAGACAAGCGCATTCGGGTGACCCTTGAGTCATGGCACGTTTAAGTCGTCTAAGGACAGGCTTCGCCGTCAGCACCTTGATCGCAACCAACGTCGGAGGGTTTACTGAGTGATCAGTGATTAGAACGAGGGATATGTGGTCGGCAATTTGATGTCGGGTACATAGCGCTTGACATGGCGAAGTACGAGCTCTGGAAAGGTACGAGCCGCCTGCATCTGTCAAGAGAAGCTGTTGACTTGGATACAGCTATGTAAACGGAGATCAGAAACACCCGCCGTCGTATGCGCCTGACGGTTATGGAGTCGTGCCCCCTCATACACGCAGATGTAGCCTGCTGATTAGATCAATTCACCAGACTTGATTGGATTGCATGTCGCCACTGCGCCTCGCGGCTCGCATCAGAAAGGCTACGAGCGGTGTAAATCAGAAGTAATCGTCCGCCTTGACACGCTTGCGGTTCCCTGTGCCGTTTGAGCACACGAGAATCTCGCCACCACTCGAACTCGTAGTCACTCACCCTGCTCTCGCCCTCCACTCCTATCGCGCTTGGGCGGATTACCTGTAGGAGAATGAGTCGGTCAGACTGATAAGGAGAGGGAGCCTGACCTCGCTGGCGCGGATCCCTCTGCGCATCGTAATACCCAACAGACGGGATTGGGCCAGCTCGGTGACCCGGCAGGGATGGAAGCAGATACGGTGCGTCGTGACCGCGTGAAATACTTGGATCTTTGCGTGTATCAATACGCGCGTCATGTGATACATACACGATTGACATGCCATGACTAGGCGGACTTCGGGAGTGAGGGTGAGGAAGATGCTGGTGCGGATAAGGAGTTGCTATATAACGCGTTAGCGCGTCTGCTGCTTATAAGAGGAACTTCACACATCTACGGCTGCCGAGATCTTGCGGCGGACGAGAGGCCGACCCTCTTTGCGAACCTGAAAGACCATCTTTAGTAGTGAAGAAATAGACGCCATGGACTCACTCACCTCCCCACTCGCGAGGCTCCTCCTTCACAGACCTCGACGGCGAGCCGTACTCCTGCTTTACGCCAGCGGAAGACGCACGAGAGTCAGAGCTATATCGACCATCCCGTAGATCGGGTGGGAGAGACGCGACAGCGCGCGCGAGGTCCGGATCTGGGCGACGCTCCTCTTTGACGAAGGAGCTACGCTCACTCTGAAAGGAGCCGTCGCGCCTTTCCTCCTTGACGAAGGCGTCCCGCCCCTCCTCCTTCACGCGGGAACCAGACGCTTCACCACCTTGGCTCGGCGCGGAAGGCATCTCCAGCCCGCTGTAAAGCGCCCGCCATTCGTCGCTCACTGATAAAGGAAGACGAGTCAGCTTTCCACGTCGCGCATGGGGCATCAGGTACGCACCACCCCCGTCTGCCATACTCGTTCCCCTGTCCTCTTGCTTGACGAGTCCCTCCTCCTGCTTGACGTCCGGCTCGCCCTTGATCGCGCGATCCAGTTCCGCGAGATTGGGCTTCACGTCTTCGTTGTCCTCCGCCGGCGTCGGCCATAGATTACGTGCATATTCGTCCTCTAGAGAACTCGTCAGCAAAAGCCTGTAATAGAGTGCAATCGAGATGGTGAGTCGACGACGCGGTCAACTAGGCAAGCCAACGATGCCCGGCGCGCGGGAGAGAAAGTCCATCGTCGCGGATCACTGTAGTTTGAGCAGACGAAAGCCTGACTTACCCTCCTCGTATGGATCGCGCTTGACGCCGGGTTCCGACTTCACCTGTGCTGGCGGCGGTTGGTTTGCAGGAGCCCCATTTAGCTGCGCCGGCCGCTCGTAGTGCTGGAACTCTTGACGCTGCAGGATTGCGTCAGTCATTCCGCGTCCTCGTCCTCGATTGGTCGCGGTCAATCAAGCCCTTCAGCCGCTCCAACGCAAACACTCCGCACCATGGCATTGAGCTCAGCATGACGCAGCGCGCCGATTGGAACCAGACGAACACTCACCCTCCGCTCCGCCTCCTCCATCTCCCCCCTCTCCCTCTCTTCTTGCTCTCTCTGTTCCGCTTCTTCTTGAACGCCACGCAAGAAGTCCTCCGCCTGCCTCGCCCTCTCCTCCTTCTCCCTCTTCATCTCCGCTTCCCGCTCGGCCCTTTCCTTCCGCATCCTTTCCTCTCGCTCCGCTCGTTCGCGCCTGACGGCCTCCTCCCACTCCTTCCTCGCCCCCTCCACTCGCGCCCAGTGTGCTTCGGGGACGCTAGCGAGGATACCGCTGTGATGCGTGACGGGCTTTGAGAGAGGGCGATGCGGCGGTGGATATGGTTGGCGGATGGGGAAGTCGCGGGGGATGGCTTGATAGGTGAAAAGCGCTTCGACCCATTCTGCGGTGTAGATCAGTATACAGAGACCGCGAAGGGACGGTAAGTGAGTACAAAGGTGAATCTGAATGATGAAACGAAGACAAACGAACAACATGGAAGGTGAGGCAAGGAGTAGACGAAGAGAACAGGATAGGCGGAGAGAAAATGACGATGTGTTCGAACGAACTGACGCTTCCGCTCCGGGTGCCCTTGATTCTTGAAGTTATACGGGTAGATAAACGAGGCGCCGGGTAAGCCTGGTATGTTGAAAATCTCCTCCAAGAGGTGGTCTCCCAAGAGCTTCTCTAGTGTGACGCTGATGGGGAACTCGACGATGACTTCGGCGTGCTGTGGTGAGGTCACGTCAGGACAGACGCGTTCGCGGGGGTGAGCACGCTTCAGTCATACGCATACAAAGCGCTGAAAACGCGTCGAAGATTCATACGTAGCTGGGTACTTGTGGCAGGACGGAAGAGGATGCGCCCAGATTGAACAAATAGAAGACGTACCGTTCCTTGATAGTACAGCGCTGTCGGTCTCATCCCACTCGCAATCTCCAGCCACGCTCCAAGGTTGTTGTGGAATCCAGTCTGGCTAGTCTTGTGCGTAATGCCGTCTTGGCCCCATGGGTTGACCACGACGAGAAAGACGGCATCGCTGGGAGGCTTGTACTCCTGATGCCTACATGTTAGAGTGTGTCGTATGTGGTAGACAATGCAAGGAATCTCGTGAAGGTCTGCATACCTTGACCTTGAACTTCAACTTGGGCGCCATTCGACCGGGATGTGCATGGATGGCGGGACGGAGGGCGGACGCGTGGAGCGCTTAAGCGCCGAAGGACAGGGGTGAGGTTTCTCACGGTGGGAGAAGCGGGTAACGGAGCGCTGTGGTCGCGCGATGCAAGGTTTCCTGACCTCGTTTTCTTTCGACTCTCAATAGGATCTCGGAGGGTCGCTCATGGCCGCCAGACGGACACCCGGGATCGGACAGCCGCACAAAACACCTCGTGTATCGCCCGCCTAGCTCAATCGGATAGAGCGTCAGATTCTTACATGACTAGGTGGAATCTGAAGGCTGCGAGTTCGACCCTCGCGGTGGGCTATACGGACGCACAACTGGTGCATATTTTTTCGGCATATCCCGGGAAGGTCGCGATACTTGTCTGCGGTCTTCACTTGTCTCTGAGGATCCCCGTTTACCAAACCAAGAACACACCATAAAGCAGACGGCATGTTTTGGCAAGAAAGGGTGCACATAGCGAAAGACAGTTAACTCTGCTCTACGGGGTGATAATCACGGATGCTCGATCAGATAGTAAGCGACAGATATGCAGTCAATAGACTGTATTTGCAACGGGGTCCCGGCCGATTTGCTGCGGGCGCCGGAGCTACAGACTCCCGAAAAGGTACGTCACGCTTCCAAGTTTGGCTACCGCGGGGGTGGGTGAGCCTCCGCGCTCAACCTGAGAGTATGCCATGGTGCATGTTATGTAGTGTATATAATATACATTGTCCCCCCCCCTTTTCAACCAACATACCAGACAAGGGATGGTGTGCTTGAAGACGACGAAGAGTTGAGCTGGCCACAAACCCACATGGACCTACAACTGCCTATTTCGTCACGATCCCCGGTAAGCGCGCGCGCGACGCGATCGAGACGCGCAACTCGCTCTCTTGCACCAACCGACGCGTCTTCACTGATAATCCAGTAATCTACAATGTCCCACGACACGCATAATACAGCCACACCCCAGCATTCCTCTGCACCTGCCCAGCAAGGCATCACCAGTCACCCCGACTTCCCTCGCGTTCCCCCATCCCATCCCCACGGCCAATCCGACTTCCCTCGCGTTCCCCCATCCCACCCCCCTGGTCAATCCGGCTTCCCTCGCGTTCCCCCGCCCTATCCTCCCGGCCTGACGGCTGGACCGCATGCGTTCGCGTTCGGCCAGTTCGGTGTCCCAGGCTATGTTCACACACCCGCGGCATCTGTGCAGCCGCCTGGCCAATCTGGCGCGCACTTCTCGTGCTTCAGCCAGCATGCTGCAGCACCGAACGATACGTCCCCACCCCCTCGGATGGAGACTACCGCTTTCGTGGGCGGGCACCCCCCGCGAGAGGCGCAACGCGCAGATGCAGCCGCTGCGCGAGCGCGGGTGACACCGCCGCCTCAGCAGAAGCATCGTGGAGGGGGTGATGCAGCTACGAATGCTATCGGCGATGACGACGAGGCCGCCGAATTGACTGCAAAGAAGCCTCGCGGACGCACCGGGCCAGTCAAGCGTGGGTTGAAGCCCAAGGAATGCTTTGACTTGGTGTATATTGCCGACGATATAGATTATTTCGGCCCGGGAAAGAGGGGGGACAAGGACAAGGCACTTGGCAGCGCCGCGCGCGCTTGTAAGACCTTACCTCAACTCTCAGACGGGATGTTCAGAGCTCGCTCATCAGGAAAAGCAGCCCAGGGGCCGAAGCGGACTCAGCTGGACTCAAGCGGGCTCAAGCGTCTCAAACGCTCAAGAGTGTCAAAAGTTATTGCCTGATATCAAACGCTCTCAAGACACTTGACTTGCCCTTGAACCCGCTTGAGCCCGTTTGAGTTGGTTTGAGTTCAGCTAAGTGCCATGAATCCACTTCAGATTTTATTCTTTTCCATCACTAGATTTATTGATAGATCACTAAATTTGTTTATTGCTGATCTATACTACACTGTAGATCTACATCTACAGGTCTCCTCGCAGGGAAACATATCCTGGCTAACTCCCCACTGCTCAGCGTCGCCCTGGCGCTCCATCCCCGAGCATCACAACACGTGGTCGTGGCACCACCTTCCCTGTCCATCGGACGCCCCTCCCACCACCTCCTGCCCGCCCCTCGCTCCTGCCCGCCGGCCAGTCACGCACATTCCCACACTCCTCCCCACATCCACCGCCCGTCCCACGCCCATCGTCACCCAACGCGTGCCTCCCAGTGCTGCGGAACATGTCCGCGCCACTTGCGCTCCCGACGCACACACCTCCCGATACTAATAGCGCATCCTGCGCTCACGCACGCCCCTTGCATCGTCATGTGTTCTCCAGCGCCCCTCGTGTCGTGCGCTCGCGCGGGTGCGGGGTCGAAAGCTCACCTGTCGGCAAATTCCGAGCTTGTGCCGAGGCACCCGAGCGAATGCCCAGGACGCGCGGTGCTCGTCAGGTAGTGCACTTGAGTGGGGGACGTACCTTACGTCGTGCTGCGCATCGACACATCTACTCCCGTGCGCGCTGACTGCCGCGCCGGTTCATCCCGAGCCGCCACCCACGCGACGTCCCCCTCGCCCGGTTCATCGCACGCCTGCAAACCGCAGGAACACACTGTATGGCTGGTCAGCGGGTGCATGCAAGCCAAGCAGCCCGTGCGTACCGAACTACGCGCGGCCGACTGCGGACACGAGACCGATACACACGTCGACGTAGACATGCCACGTCAGCCCGTGATCGGCCCCTCGCGGACGCGGCGGCCGAGGCGGGCGTGCATAGAGCACCTGCGCGCACAAGACGCGCGGCAGGTGTAGTGGGGGGTGGGGATGAGGAGGGGGAGGACGTCAATAGCGACGTGGCCGACAGGCGTCCTGCGTTGGCGGTCGCCTTGGTGACGTGGCATAGACCACATCAAGCGCAGGGTGGCGGGGGCCGCGCGCGACGCGTTGGGAGCACGAACGGCGGGGCCACGTGTCGTGGCGTCGGAGGCCCGCATCGAGCAACGACGAGTGCGGTGGATGCGGGGAAGGGCGTCAGAACGCGCGCATGCTTCGGGCGGTTGCACGAGGTGAGGTGGAGGTGGCGAAAGGGGGTGCGCGACGCGCTGGGAACGCGGGTGGCGCGGGCACGTGTTGCGAAATTCGGTGTAACAAAGCATAGGTGACCGTGGCGGCGGCGGCAACGTCACAAGAGCACGACAGAAGGACAGCGCGCGGCCGGGTGGCCGACGCACGTCGAGTGGACAGCGAGACGATGAAGGACGAGGACAAGAGTAGGATCGACTGCGGCCGGATTTGTTCCGGACGCGTCACGTGACCTGTCGGGGCCGGCCCGACACGCCGACTTCGCCTCGTCCAGTGGCGCGGCCGTTGTCGCCGCCCTCGTCTTCCCCCAACATGAACCTGTTCCCTGCTCTTGTGCAGCTCCCTCAAAAATGCTGCTAGCATACTTGATGTGTACTATACTTTATACACTTTTTCTTTCCATTCAAGTATGCTCTACTAGTTCCCCATGTACTGTTCCTACTTTACTCAGACTATATACAACATAGAAAATCAGACTGTGTATAAAGTCGACAACCATCAAGTCTCCTGAGTTCACTTGAGATGCAGCCCCAGATTCTCAAGTGTTCTCAAGCCGGCTCAAGTGGGCTCAAGAGCGTTCAAGCAGCTTCAGGAACTGCTGAAATCTCAAGCGCTCTCAAGCGGCTTGGCCGCAGGGGGGTTTTTGGTGATGCTTGCTTGACATACTCGCCTGGCATGAGGTATGTCTGGGACTACTCGTACGTATGCCCCATATACTGATCTTTCTGCAGGATACAGCAGGTCCTAACTCGTGGACATCATGTCTTACCGGTTCGTCGATTGCGGGATCACTAGGTGCCCCCTGCGACCGTCTCTGCCAGGCGCGAGATGATGCTGCCACGAAAACAGATGCTCAGCGAGCAGCTAAGGCAAAGGTATGCCTACCAGTGGTCCATATGGTTTGAAATACTCATGTTACTGCAGAAGGAGAGGGAGGACAAGATTGGGGGCGAAGCGATTCGTTCTGCGTCGATGCGCACGTCCCGGTTCAAGCAGCGGGCTGGTCTTGTCAGGAGCAGCAGCCCTGAACGCGATGTGCAGTCCCCCGGTACAGTGACTGCTCGGGATGTGCAAGCGACGCCGTCGCACGCTCCGGGCTCCCGCGAGCACGTGGAGCCAGAACGGCATACCCCAGCTCCGCCGACTCAGCTGGATGAGACCGGTTTGGCGACGCCCTGCAGCCACCCTGGCTCGCCTCTTGCGGGCTCACCGCTGCTTCCCCTTCGACCGGAGGAGTATGCGGCGGGGTGGTCAGACCCTCCCAATCCTGCGACCCCTCAACGCTATAGCTTGTTTGGTTTTGGCACATCTGACTCATCACCGACCTCTCTACCACCTCTCCCCTCTGATTCATCTCCACCCCCTGCTCGAAATGCAAACCACGATATCCCAGCCGTCCTCTCCTCTCCCGACTTTCCTGACCCACCAACCGCCGCGCCGCCACGCCGTCCGCATGTGTCAAGGGTGTCCCGTGGGGACTTTCCGGCACTCTCATCTCCATCACCCCCTGCAAGCCCCTCGCCTGCACAGCGCATTCTTCATACGCCGTCGACACGCCCGTCAAAATCTGCACAATCACATCGGTATCGAAAGCAAAAGCGCAGCGCAGAAATGGCTGTCGATGTGGGTAGTCCTACCGCTGGGAAGGAGAATGTCCCGAAGAAGCCCCCGCTTCTTCAGGACGTTCCTCGTACGGTAAAGTTGGGGCATAAGCGCAAGCGTGACGGTGATGCGCATGAGCCCAATGAGGACCGGCACCCGGTATCATCATCGACCTCGTCTCGGAAGATGCTGAAGAAGGAGAGTGATATTGAGCGGCTCAGCAGGGAGATGCGGGAGGGCCGTGAGGAGAGCAACAAGCTTGTACGTGATCTCATCAACAGTGTTTCTGAGAGTACGAAGCGCTACGAGGAATTTCTTGCGCGCTCGTCTCAGTTTCAGAATGATTTCCTTGCTCTTCTTCGTGACCGCCTCACTGCCCCGCGCGACTGATACCTTACTCACCGTTTACTATCCTTTTTACCTACACATATATACATTTATTTGACCTTCCATACAACTATTCGCTACTTGTCTAACTCCAGTCATTCGTTGAAGATAGCTATGTTGTGAAGTCATGAAGATACTCTTCTAAAGTAGGGGGACAACAATCAAAGTATTGAGCAACTTGGTTGGGATGTAAGCAATCAATGCAGTTGGCAAGTAACACACCAATCCTATAGTACCGTCCAACCGGAGAAGAGTACAAATGCATTTTCCACCCGGCATTCAGGAAAGGAAAAAGGTTCGTAATATTTCCGAAGCCATTCTCGACAGTAATGCGTACCTTGGACATCATTGCATTCCAAGCCTGCTGCTCCTTCGTCCGCTCTCCAGGTCCTGCAAATGGGCTCAGGATATGCAGGCCAAGACCATAGGCAGGATCTCCAAAGATCTGCAGAAAGCGCTCCTCGATTGGGGCATCCTCGCGTACGTCCTCCCGGATAGCGAAACGCTCCAACCTCTCCATCAGACCACTGCCAGCCAGGAGGGCATTGTCGTTCCGCCGTCCTTCCCACGGTCCATACAAGTGGCCGATGATTCCATTCGGAAGCATGAGAGCCTGGTATTTGAGGGCGTGATACTTCTTGTGACCGTTGTATGCCTGCTGCTGATGCCAGGTTGGCCGAGCAATCTGTCGGATGGTACAGTCGATGAAGGCGAAGACAGATGCAGGAGGTGCTCCTTTTTCATAAACGGCAGCAGCGTACTCGGCGAGAGCAGATGGACGGAGAAGGTGTTCGTGGTCGAAATACAGGATGTGCTCCCATCGCTCATCCAGCCAGATGACGAGCTCATTGATACACTCGGATATGGATGCCTGTGAGCGCGCGTACTTTGTGGAGAGCTCGTACATATCGCCAGCAGAGCGAAAACGTGCGAGAAGGAGGCATAACGCTTCGAGGCCCGAGAAGACGTATCGACCAGCTGTTTTGAACTGCTCTGGTATGTCGAGCGCTTCCCTAAGCTCGATAAGCTCTTTGGCGTTCAATCTTGAATATATGAGTAGATGCACACTGATATCGGGTGGTATAACATACCGAAAACGCCAAACACAGTCATGGTTGCTTATTGATTCGAGCCATGCACGTGTGATCCTCGTGCCTCCCTGCTCTGGATGCACTCGTTTGCCACCCTTGTGGACCTCAGGAGAAGGGTCGGCGCACAAGAGAGCGGTGATCCTCTCGAAATCATCAAGGAAGTCACTGGCAGCAGCAACTGAGCTGACTG
The DNA here is from genome assembly GCF_000143185.2 of Schizophyllum commune H4-8. Classification (NCBI taxonomy): domain Eukaryota; kingdom Fungi; phylum Basidiomycota; class Agaricomycetes; order Agaricales; family Schizophyllaceae; genus Schizophyllum; species Schizophyllum commune. The sequence continues at coordinate 37,225 of NW_026089545.1, read as the reverse complement.
CAGCTGCGTTGAGAGGCGGAGGAGGGGGAGGAGGCTCGGATATAATGGGGAGTAGTGTCAGGATGAGGTCGATGTCATCCATGCTTGCACCGAGTATGAATCTGCGCGTCGATGACCACCGGAGGGCGAACTGTGCGCGTATGATCGAACTGTGATCAGAGATCAGTCACACTTGCCATTCTGGGGCGCCATCACTGCCATCAATATTTTGCTGCGGTGTGATCTCATTTTGCTAGGTGCGCGGGAACCGCGTTGCAAATACACTCTAATAAGCGCACATCGTAAAGAAACCTGCATCGCGCGCCAGCCCCACACCTCATAACCGCATCGACCTCATAACCGCATCGACCTCATAACCGCATCGACCCCTTCACCGTCCCGGACCCGAGCTCCTTCCACCACTGTGTCTTCTCCTTGGCTGGTTTTGCGCCGCCCTCCCTCGCCGACTTGCCTCCTATACTCCCGCTCGCCCCCGCCCCCCGCCTCACCTCCCTCGCCCCGCCCGCGTGCCGCACGACGGTCGAGAGGCCGGAGGAGATCCCCTGTTTGGGGTGGGGTTTGGTTTTCTTCGACGAGGTGGAGGACTTCCTCGACGAAGAAGTGGATTTCGGCTTAGAGGGCGTGCGCCAGGGCGTCTCGTCCTCGCCTCCTTCCATACCAACCCCTTCACCGTCTTCCTCATCGTCCGCAACCCCTACATCATCGGCATCCGCAACTCCTACTTCATCGGCATCCGCTGCTAGCGACCCATGCCTCCGCTTGTTCCCCTTACTCTCGCTCTGCGCGCGCTTCCGCGCCTGCGCGGCGGCCCACGCCTCCCACGCGCGCCGGTGGATGCGGAAGACGGCCATGGTGGCGCGGGCGTCGGTGACCTGGGGGGGGGATGATGTAAGTAATAAGTAAGGGGAGGATGTGAGTGAGGGGGAGGATGTAAGTGAGGGGAGGATGCCAGTGAGGGAAGGATGTGAGTAAGGGGAGATGTGAGTGAGGGGAGGATGTGAGTGAGGGGAGGGTGTAAGTGAGGGGAGGATGTGAGTCCAGGTTGAAAAGTGCGCATCAGGATGAGGGGGGAGGACATGTCGGTGAAGGAGAGGGATACGGGAACAAGCGGAGGAAGACGGAAACAAGCGCGTAGGAACACGAGGTCGGGCGTGCGTATGGGACAGGAGGTAAGAGCGTATGGAAGAAGAGGTGGGAGCGCATAGGAGCATGTTCAAGGGCGGGATCAAGAAGGAGAGGCGGGTGAGTACGGAAAAGATTCGGTGCGTACCGAACTATGCTCCCCCGCCTGAATTGCCATGCCCAGCTCCTGCTGCACGAGGGCCCTTAGTGCAACCCGGCTGCTGCGCACAAGCCTGAGCTTGCCCGCGAAGAACTGCGTGTCGCGCGTCTGCGCGCGCGGGTGGGAGAGGAGGAGCGCCTGCAGATCGTTGTGCACCGCGTGCCCGACGAGGATCTTGTCCGCCAACAGCGCCGCAACCTGCTTCTGCACCTCCTCGAACGGCCGCGCGCCGATCATGTCCCTCTCCCTGACGCCCGATACGTGCGTCCGGTAGTCGGTGACGCGCTCGCGCTGGCGGACGAAGACGTCGAGGAGGACGGCGCCGTGGAAGTTGACGAGGGAGACGCGGGCGAGGGAGGATTCGGTGCCTTCGGGGCCGACGCCGACCATCTCGCAGTCCATGGCGAGGTATTTGCCGGGCCTGGGGCGGTGGATTAGGGGAAGGCAGAAGGACGAAGACGACGATAGTTCGATCAGTGTGTGATGCAGGGGGAAGTATGGCATACGCACTGCTTGTGCGCTTCCGTAAGCGCCGTCTTCCCAAGCACCATCTGCCGCAGCGCGGGAAGCGACTCCCCGTTCACGACCTCGTTCGATGCCGAAGTGCTTGGTCCAGCAGACGCAGAGGCATCTTGAGCTTCCGCCCGCGGCGCGCGGCTAAACATGAGCTCCTCCGACTCATGCGATAGTTTGCGTCGTTTCCGTGGCTGCTCATCTGCCTGCTTCCCCTTCGACTTGTGCGTCGACTTTCCCAAAGACTGCACACACATGAGCTCTCTCGCATACTCTCCGACCGCTCACGCACCTTCTGCAACGCCAACCAATTCGATGACGGTGCCGCCGGCGCACTTTTGCTCGTCTTCGACATGGTGCTCTGCGGCAAACGCGATCGACGGCTCGATCGGATCCTCCGCGCTCGTGGCGTCTTTCAGCCGCTTTTGTCGAAACTTCCCACGGCGTGCGTTTTGCTTCCGAACATGCAACTTGCGTGCAGGCCTTGCGCGTGTTGTATGTCGGCGAAGCAGCAGAACCCAGCAGAATCGTTTTGTGATACTAGTGAGTCAATGTGGCCATCGAAGCCTTCGCTCGGAAGAAAATCATGGGAAGACGCTGGCCTAACGCGCGCTTTCAGGCGCGTCATTGTATGCGGAACTGCCGGACCATGCACCGCGAATGGACCGTCGAGGCTCCGTGTAAGGCTGATACGCTTCTCCTGATATGCATCTTTCTTTGTTTTACGTCGATCTATCGCTCGCGCCCCGCCTCCGCAGCCAATCCGAACTCAAAGATAGCCTTATTGGGAACAAACGCCGGGAATCTGCAATTGTCGGCCTCATCACGCCCTACTCCGCGCCATTCAGGCCATCCCCGCGCTATAATTGTATCGCCAAGCACAAGCCACTCTATTCAGTCGCGCTCATCAATGCGACCGACAAACACGACACGCGCCGGCTGATCGACCGGGCGATTCATTGTGCTCCTCTTTCAGAGACGAGGGGCGGCCATGGCGCCGAGCGGGGCTTTCAGCGCGGGCGCGTGGCGTCCTATATAAGAAACGGACCTAGCTGTGCTTGCTCCTTGCTTCCGCCCCATTTGCCACTGCGTACTTGGACCCGTCGTCGCGCCGTTGACCGCCCTCGCCACCCCAACTTCGACGCGTCCTGTGCTCAGTCGCGTGGATCTATTCCCTGTTGACTGCCCGACAGTCGACTGCTGACAGGTGAGTGGTTGCCAATGGTTGACTGCCCGCCGACAACTGACAAGTGGCCGACAACAGACCCATATAAATTGAGCGCCACGAACCTTCAGTCGCGGCTTCGTCAACTCTTCCAGAACCACCATCATCATGTCCTATCCGGCGTACTGCGTGCCATCTCTGCCCTCCAACCGCGCACAGCGTCGCGCACCTGCCTATCCGCGCCTGACTTCTGCGGCGCGTCGCGAAATGCCGCAGGTCAGGCGCCCCGGCATGACCTCTCTCACGCGCCCCGACACAAAGTCCGCGACCTCACTTCCGAGCCTCACGTACCTACCCTCGTACATGAGCAGCCTCTACCAGTCGTCGAAGGCCAACGCGCTGCACCGCGCGCCTTCGGGGTACCAGTACCAGGCGCACGCGCCGTCCGGGCAGCTGTGCCAGGCTAACAAGACCAACAAAGAGTACGCGCCGCCCCGGATGGCGTACGTGCATGACGGCTCTCCCTACGTTGGCGGCTCTCCCTACGTTGGCGGCTTTTCCTACATCGCCACCCACGGCCTCCCCTACATCGCGAACAACGGGCTCCCACTCGCCGCCGGGTCGCCCCACGTCGCCAATCTGCCGCTCACCGACAACGCCTCGAAGCCCACCTCCTTCATCGTCACGCGCCGGCCGCAGTATCCGAGGTCGGAGGGCTACTATTCGGACGACGACGAGGAGGCGCCATCGAGCGGAGAAGAGGGCTCTCCGGCGTCCTCCTCCAGTGGCGAAGTCTTCTCCTCGCCATCGTCCTCGTCCGAGGAGTTTTTCTCGGCGAGCGAGGATGAGGGGGCTTACTCTTCCGCCTCGCCGCCGGCGTCGAACCTCGTCTCGCTCGACGACACCGCACTCATCCCCTCCCCCGACGACCACCTCATTTCCTTTGGCGATGATTATTTGTCGCTCACTGAGGACGACGCGAACATCCTAACTAAGGACAGCGATGACCGTTCTCCTCCTGGGGACGAGCGCGCCAACTCCGAAGACGGGCACAGTCACTCTGACGAGTCCACCGACTCTGCGGAGTCTGGCGACCCTTCTGAGGTGCTCGTTGACCCCGAGGAGGAGAGGCGACGAGAACGCGGTATGAAGCGCCTCGCCATTATCGCGGAGTACGCCCGGCAGGCCAGGGAGGAGATGCGTTGTGAGGAAGCTGCTGCGCGGGGCTCGCGCGTCGTCCCGGCGATGTGCGCGGGGCGCGCGCCCTCGGCCAAGAACCTGCCCAAAGCCGAGGTCCGCACCGCGATGGTCGCGTTCATCGCGTCGCGCGGCGAGGGGCGGGCCGCGGGGGCTGACGAGGCAAAACCCGAGAGGGCCGACACGAACGACGACGCGAAGTTCTCGTATTCCAAGTTCGCGCAGGTAAGTCATCCACCCCTGCTACCCAAGCGCGTCGCTCATGCGTCCCCCAGCTCCACGCCCAGCGCGCGCGCCTCGGCTACCTGCAGCGCGCCCGCGCCGCGCCGCACACGGCGTCGCACGCCGAGTACGTGCAGCGCCACGCGTACCTCGCCCAGCTCGCGCACCTCGAGGCGCGGGGCCTCCCGCGCCGCCCGCGCGCTCGCCACCCCGCCCACCCCGATGCGGCCTACGTCTCCCCGCGCGACCTCGCGCTGCAGGGCCCGCCGCCCGTCTCCCGCGCGCAGATCGAGTGGGAGGTGCGCGAGGGCGGGCCGGGCGCGGAGGCGTACCGCACGGCGATGTGGGTGCAGTACCAGCAGGCGAGGGCGCGGGATGCGATGGCGGTTGGTGCTTGAGGGCAGCCCGCTCGATGCGAAAGGCGAAGGCCTCGGCTGACAATCATCGACGCGGAAAGCCGCTGCACAGCAAGTGAGAAAGGACGACCACGGGCCCCGTTATTGGCGTTCTCGGCGCCGCATAGATGGCGGAGAGACGCGCTATGTTCGGCGGACGCTGAAGACGGTGGAGAACGCCGTATAGACAGCGGTGAGCGGACCGGCGCCAGTCACAATCTGGCGCGATATTTACGACGTTACGATCTTTCCTTTCTTCTTGGATTCGGATCTTTCCTCGTCTCTCCCATTGTACACATATTATGCATCCCTCTCCTACAGCCCCGGACCCTAACGTATTAAAACCCACACATATATTGCTGGCTACTGTCTGTTGTGCCTTCTCTGTCTGCTTGGAACTCACTACTTATCTACTCAATCTCAGTGTCTGTTGTCTCGGAATTATAATGATATTGCTGGGTGCAGTGCGCCTCGGAATCTGTAGTTGGAAATTCACTCCGCAATTTCGACTCGAACGCCGGTGAAGTATCTTTCGCCGTTGTTCTCAATCCTCCTGAATTCAGTGACAGACCAAGGGCCTTCGCTCACACTACGGAAATCTGCGATAGTGCTCAATGTCCCCCTTCTCAACGTAAAGGTCCACGGAACGCTCGAACCAAGCTCCGATCGCGCACGCTGTTTGTGGCCATCAAGGTGGCTTTTGCGCGCTGAAGCAACTATGGATACAAATGAGTATACTACGCGTCCCTTCTCTACTGTCAGTATCCCCTCCCCATCTACGCTCTTCTTTCTGCAGATTTCGCTACCACTAATCCTCGTCCCAATTGCCCGCCTGCTGCGGCACTTTCGGGCCGCCCGCAGGCTTGCTCATGATGATGCTATCGACGCTGAGAACGCTGACGGCGGCCTCGGTCGCCAGACGCAGCGCCCACGCCTTCGCGGCGAGCGCATCGAGGATGCCGGCCTGCGCAGCAGGAAGGGTGCCGTCGGACTCGCCCTGCAACCGCACGTCAGCAACGACCCCTTCAGCCTCACGAGACCCTCCCCACTCACCTCCACATCCACACCCCACTCCTCGCCGCCCTCGGCCTCGTGCTTCGCCCACAGCTTGCTCACGACCTCGTTCCCCGCGCGCCCGCCCATCGCGTTCTCCGCCAGCGCGCGCGGCACCGCCTCCAGCGCCTGCGCGTACCGCCGCACCGCGTGCTGCGCGAGCCCGCGGAGCCCCGCGCCGTACGTGTCCACCCGCCGCGCGAGCTCGAGCTCGGCCGCGCCCGCGCCGGGGACGAGCCGGCCGTCCTTCAGCAGCGCCTTCAGCACGTTCACGCCGTCGTCGACCGCGCGCTCGAGGTCGTCCAGCCGGTTCGCGGTCGCGCCGCGCAGGAGCACGGTCGCCGTGCGCGTCGGCTCGCCCTTGCCGTCCGGTTTGAAGCCGGGGTCGCCGGGTCCGAGCTGGCGCACGACGGTGACGCGGTCGCCGCCGATCTCCTTGGTCTCAAAGACGTCGGCATGGCCCGCCTCCTCGGCGGTCGGGGCACCAAGGCGCGCGAGCGGGGTAGCGCCGACGACGCGGCAGAGGCGGCGGAGGTCGAACTTGGAGAGGACCTTGAGGACGGCGATGTTGTGGCGGTTGAGGTAGTGGAGGGCGAGGTCGCCGACGGTGGAGCCGGCGATGACGACGCGGACGCCCGAGTCGGCGATCTCTTTGATGATCTGGGGAAGACGTCAAGCCGGGTCGGTGAACGGGGGGAACGCGATGCGACGAGGGGAACGGGATGCGACGAGGGGCACGGGATGCGACGCACCTTCTCAAGCTGCTCCTCCTCTCCGCGGGTAAAGTTCAGCATCTCGTTCGCGTTCTTGAGGAGAACCGTGCCCTTCGTTTCTGTTTGCGAGATGTCGACGCCGGATGTGTAGACGGCGACCTTGGCGTTCTCCACCTTCTTGACGGAGCCTGCAACGCGCGGTGAGTGATACGGGAGCGGGGGCGACGGCACCCCCTCACCTTCTGGTTCACGGCCAAAGACCATGCCCTGGACGACCGTGCTGTTGTTGAGGCTGCTGCCCATGATCTTCACGACGCGCACATTGTCGACGTTAAAGTTCTTCGGGTTCGGGGGCATCACTGCCAGGCAGGCCTCGGCTACAAGCGCGGCCAGCTTGTCCTCGACGCCATACTGCTTTGACGCGATCGCGGGGCGGAGGGCAGTCGCGAGGGATGATGTGGTCAACGGGGAAGGGAGGGTCTTGACGGAGAGTTCTGGGGAAAGTTAGTCGAGAGGTATGGATGCGCTGCGCGACACGCACTCTCGAGCTCCTCCTGCGCCTTGACGGACGCCATCTCGTACCCCTTGATGATCTCGCTCGGGTGGAGGCCGAGGATAAGCAGCTGCTCGGCCTTCTTGAGCAGCTCGCCCGCGAAGATGATGACCTCGTTCGTCGCGTCGCCCATCTGTGCTCATGTCAGCGTGCATGGTCGCGATCGACGCGTGCGGGGGGACGCACCTCTGCCTCCTGCGCTTGCGAGGCCATGACGAGTAGCTTCGCGGCTGGATGGACGACCTCGATCTCGCGAATGATCGTGGCAGCATCGGAGGTGACGAAGAGGCGCCCGAGATGGTTGATGATCAGCTTGTTGCGGCCTGGCGAGATGTCAAGGCATTTTCAATTGCGGAGGGCTACACCGCGCACCATTGGGACCAAAACTTGTCCTGACCAGGTCGGAGAGCTCGGCTACTGCCTGAATATTGCGCAGAACCGCATCGTCGAGTCCTTGTAGGTGCTGCGCGTGCGTAAGCAAACATCGCAGTCCAGAGTGCAGTTCACGCACCTTGTACCCCTCCTTAAAGAGCTCTATGTTGTTTGCTTTGGGGACCTTGAGCGACATCTTGGACGCGCTCGGGATGAACGAAAAAGACAAGACGCGTATGCCGCCCGATCGCGTTGATGGAATTGATCGCTAGCGCGCACGGCTTCACTCCTCGTGGTTCTGCGCGAGCAACGACGGCGTCGGTGTCTCAACTGTTCACCAAATGTCGGCAGGACTTCACGTCTGCAAGGGGGTTACTGCCTGAGATTGAGATGACAAAAAGATAGCCCACCGCGAGGGTCGAACTCGCAGCCTTCAGATTCCGCCTAGCAGTAAGAGTCTGACGCTCTATCCGATTGAGCTAGGCGGGCGGTGCAGACCAATGCAACCGTACTTTCTCGTTCGCTCTTCACGATACCGATAGTACGAGTTGAGCAGGATCGAAGGTATCCCAACTGTCGTTGATGGTGGTAAAGGACAAGAGGATAAAGCAAGGACTAACTACGAAGATGCGGTATGTGACGCGCGGGTCCAAGCGGCGTCCGGCGATCGCCGAGAACCCCAATTCCATTGATAGTGACACACTTCTGCCTCTTTCCTTTCTTCTTCTTCCTTCGCGCGAAGTAAATGGATGTCGAGGAAGGCAAAGGAATCACTTTCATGAAGTACTGAGGTAGAAAATCCTAGGAGAATGAGACACGCGAGCCAGAGGCGCCTCTCGCAAGCCGGAAAACTCTCGTCTCGACTCTAGACCGTCATGCCGGTTTGTTCGCCTTCAGTGCCCTACTCCAGCCAATCTCGACATTTTCGCTCTGCTCCATATGAGACTCTGTGCTCGCATCCTGCTTTCCGATCTGGCCTTCTCCTGCGCTCCTGCCAGCTCGCGTCCGTCTCCAGCGCTTTCGCTTGCACGAATTTGCTTTCCACATTTACCCCTCCGCGCGCTCTGATCCTGCAGCTGACCCGTTCTCCTCTCGAGTTCTCGTCTTTTTGCTTCCCGACCTGCAGCACTCAGAATCCGCTCCTGCGCCGGCGTCCCGACGCTCTGCTGAACTCTTTCACATCGAGCATCGGTTTGTCTATGGTCAAATACTTTACCTCTGTGTAACGTCTTCACTCTGGTATCTCAGCCTGCTCTGCTTCCCTTCCAGACTACGAAGCGCTCAAAGAGCCTGACGTCTTTGTCTTCGTGGCAAGCATGCGCGGCACAGTGCCGTCTGGCGACAATATTATGTTTTCGATACGCTCAGCGGATGCAGGTGCGCGAAATCAAGGGAGTCATACCTTGGCTGTGGCTCCAGTTCTCTCAATCTCGATCCTGAAGTCGCGTCGGAGGGTGGGATGTTATGCTCCGAGTGCTATTGTCCATCCGAAACTCGCATCGCTCTTGCTCGTCGATGTGCCCACAGAGGATGGTGGTACGCGCCAGATCACTCACTGAGAGCTGACTGCCTTAGTGTCGCCTTTAAGCGGAAAGTGCGCTTGGAAGTATGGGCGGTATACTGTAAAAAAACCTCGAAGGTGAGTTAGCGACACAAGTCTCCGAGCTCGATGCAAAACGACACACCTTGTCGGTGAGGTCAACCAATTAACGCAGTTGATCGAGAATCTCCCTGCAGTCGAGCGCTGCATAGCAGGCCTCCTTTGTGGCTGGGAGTAGCTCAGCGGTGGCTGCTCAACAGGGCATGTGGTCCGCAGGGCACGGACAGCTGAAGGATCTTGATATCTCACGAGGGCGATGCCCTACCGGTGCGAAGGGACCTGCACGCTCGCTCAGAGAGTTGCAGGGCTGACTGAAAAGTGCGCACCATACCCTACTTGACAGGGATGAGTGCGCGAGGGCCGGTAAGCCGGGGCTCGTCACAGCGCTGGTCACGAGGCCCCCTCGAACTCAAAAGCCTCGATTCTGTTTAATGCCATTCCGAGTAGGTGCCCTCACCTCTTAGCTGTTGTAATGCCATACAGGGCCTCGCTCGTATGGAGCTGAGATGGTGACCAATGACTTCCATCGCCAAGGGAGGACGGTACCGGCGAGGTTCAAGTTGTCACGTGGATTGCACGTGGCGGTGCGCGGGATTTCCTGCTCGCCCCTCCCTCCAGCGACTGACTGCCTGCCTACCGCGGCCACGAGGGCCAGTAGAGTGCAAAGGGTTCTTTCAGTGTAAGTCCCGATCACAGGTGTCGACCTAGGTCTCGACTGATCGAGCTCGCCGGTTCGATGTGTCGATTTGACGAAATCTGGAGACCTGCGTCGTTAAGTCGTCCGAGGTTTTTTTACAGTATACCGCCCATATATACCGCCCATATGGAAGAACACATTACTACAATTGCCGCTCCCCGACGTTAGCGCGACGATGCCTACCTACACTGGTCCAGTGATCGCCGTGAAGATATGTCAACAGTACTTTGCGGCAGTGCGAGAGTTTGTCTTACCACCCACAGCTCAAGTGGCGTACTCCTGCACCGCGCACGCGACATGGCAGATGGGTGCTCAGGCTTTTCCATCAGTGGATCCCTCCTGACTCTAACGGCACCTCCCTCCGCGCTTGCGCCTTCAGGCGATGCAGCCCACGTCGAGTGAGCGCATCTATTGAATGGCAAACGCATAGCACCCACCTGCTCCCGTGCGCGACGCAGCCCCAGAGCTATCCACCTTACTGTATACCCACAACGCACCGACGAACGCGCATCTGCTCGCGCAGCGATGATGAAGAGCAGCGTCTCGTAAGGAGACTCCGTTAGCCGCTCCAGCTGTTGCTTTCGGCGCATCGCATGTCGAGAAGTTAAAGGGATCTCGTGAGGAAATGAAGGAGGACCGAGGTGGGTGTCGAAGGCGGGCATTGAGAAGGAACTGAACGTTGATAGACTGCGCTTGATCTTTCGCTTACTACAAACCTTCGTCAGCCCGCCTACTTTCCCGTCTCCCCCAGCGAACATCCAGGTAAGCAGCAGTTGCCGAAGTCCAGCCATCGGAGGTACGCCTGAGATAGGCGTTTGTGACCTTTTATGACCTGCGGCAACCTCCGCCAACAAAGGGTAATCCTAAAAAGGTATCCGGTGGCGTCCATTCGGCCCCCGTGATGACCAAAATTGGCGGATGCGACGCGACGGACGATGTGCTCGAACCGATCATCCTATCCCCGCCATGACGTGCCTAGGCGCTAAAAAGAGACGCAGACAAGGCTTGTTCTCGACGCTCATCTTGTTCGAGGCTAGACGCGAAGTTTGAGGTTCCCCGAGGAGGGACGGCTGCAGCAGACGCGGACGACGACGACGGACGACGGACGGCTCCGAGTAAGGACCCCTGAAGAAGAGGACGTACGGAACGACTAGACCAAAAGACACAACACGACACGAGGATGTCCGCAGACCATGGGCACGACGCGGGGCATGGCGCCCCCACGCACGACCTCGAGAAGAAGAGGACGCGCGCGAGCTCCGAGGACCACGCAGAAGGACACGATGAACCGCCCCCTCCACTACCTAGCTTGGCGATGGGGATTGCGCTCACGGCCGTATGCACGACGGCGATGACAGTCAACGTGCGTAGTCAAACCGGTTTGCTAGTGCTTGAACTGACATGGCGTGCACCCTAGATCTCGAACATAAACGCCGTAGCGATCGCGCTGCCTACGATCGGGGAAGACCTAGGGATTCCGGAGGACCAGCTACAGTGGATGACGAACGCCTATGCATTGAGCTCGGTGCGTGGTACACTGGCCATCCTGTATACGTGCTGACCTGGTTACAGGGATGCCTGCTGCTCATGTTCGGGAGGATAGCGGATGTGTACGGTCGGAAGAAGACGTTCCTGGCGGGGGCGGCTTGGCTATTCGCTTTCGGGCTGGGCTGTGGGTTCTGCAATGGTGCGTTCTCCCCTTCATTTACAAGAGTCTGTCCTGATCGCGCATGTAGATGCGGTCACGCTTGAGATTCTACGAGGGTTCCAAGGTGCAGGCGGTGCAGCCACTATCCCCGCCGCCGTACGTCCCGAACATGCGTTCTCGCATGCGTTCCTACATGCGCTCTTACATGCGCGCTGATATATGTCCCCCCAGCTTGGCATTCTCGCACACGCCTTTCCCCCATCTCGCGCACGCTCGATCGCCTTCGCCACATTCGCGGCCGGCGCCCCCGTTGGCGGTGTTCTAGGCACCCTCGTCGGTGGCGCGGTGACTCAATATACGAAGTGCGCTTGTCTTGTATTTCCCTCCGACATCTCTGGCTAACCTTCTTCTTTCTCTCCTCCCCTCATACGTGGCGCTCTCACACTTCCCATCCCTCCCTATCAACTTCATCCCCCTCCCTTCTCTCCCGCGTTCCCCTACCTCATACAGCCCAACCTGGCGCTCCGCCTTCTACTTCACCGCCGCCCTCTCCGGAGGTACCTTCGCCGGTGGTCTCTATGCCATCCCGCGCGACCCACCCTCGACGGAGAAGGACCGGCGCGTGGACTGGCTCGGCGCGTTCCTCGTCACGGCCGGGTTGACATTTATCATCTTCATTTTGGCGCAGGGCGAGATTGCGGAGCCGAATCAGTGGGCGACCGGGTGTGAGTAGTCTTTCAATAGACGTTGTCAGCGAGAGTGAAGGAGTGGTGAAAAGAGACGAGGTGCTGACTCGCATTGTAGATATCATCGCGCTGCTCGTCGTCGGCGTGTTCCTTGTGGGTGTGTTCTTGTGCTGGCAGTGGTGAGTACGATGGTTTGAACGGGTTACATCCGTCGCTGCGAGGTGCCAGTGGATGACGGGCATGATCACAGACGACGAAGTTCTCGGACGAGGAACATACTAACCTCCCGCCACAGGTACCTCGAACGCGTGCAGGACAACCCGAACGCGCCTTATTCCGTCTGGACGCCCCCGCCGCTCATGCGCCCGTCGCTGTTCGCGCGCGCGAGGGGGAGGTACGGCGTGCAGATGCTCATTGCGTTCTTGAACTGGTGTGTGTTTATGGGGTGGCAGTTTTGGGCGCAGGTGAGTGGGTGTTCGTGGGCGCATTCGTGTTTCTTCCACGGCGCTGAGCGTATCGTGGCGATGACCTTGCTAACGCGCGCATCTGCTTCAGCTCTTCTACCAGAATTACCAAGGCTACGGACCCATGCTCGCCGGCATCCGCTTCATCCCGATGTTCGTGACGGGTGTGTTGTGCAATGTCTTTATCGCGCAGTTTGTTGCGCATATTAGCTTGGTGTGGCTCATGTGTACGTCGTCTCAAGTTCTTGATCCTTTCCAGTTCCTTAACCAACCCCTTCACGGCGCTGTCTTAACGTGTTCCCCTCTCACCTCTCTTCCCACCTCTTTTCCACGCGACCCACTAACACCCCTTCCAGTGTCCGGTACCCTCATCACCTCCGTCGCCGCCCTCCTCTTTGGAGTCATCGACCCGAACGCGCCCTACTGGGCCTTTGGCTTCCCCGCCGCCATCACATCCGTCTTCGGCGCGGACTTTGTGTTCGCAGCGGGGACGCTGTTCATCGCGAAGATCTCGAAGCCGCACGAGCAGAGCGTGAGCGGGGGGTTGTTTCAGACGATGATTCAGGTGAAGCGATCTCAATACGCGCTTGTCGGTGACGCTCATGCTATTGCAGCTCGGCACCTCGATGGGCATCGCCGTCTCCACCGTCGTCTTTGACAATGTGCAGAAGATGTCGGGCAAGACGCCGCTGGACGCGTACCGTGCGGCGCAGTGGACAGCATTCGGCTTCGGCGCGCTCGCAAGCGTACTCGCGTTCATCTTCCTGCGCGGCGTGGGCGTCGTAGGGCATAAGGAGGAGAAGGTCACGTCATATAGTACAGACGAGGAGCGGACGGCGGTCAGGGACGTCGAGGCGGGCGAGGGGAAAAGGGAGGAGGCGCACGTTTAGCGGGAGGGTTACGACCAACGATGTAAGTGGGGGGTGTTTGTGCGAAGCTATTATTGGTGCTAATGGAGCTCTAGCGCAGGACTCCCGCATACGGTACTGATAGACTACATATATTGGGCATTACTGTAATGATACAGACGACGCAATGGAGTTCAACCTCGGGTTCATAATGAAGACGCGAGGATCCGCGGAGATTGGACGACATGCGGCATGCATGAGTCAAACCCTTGAACGTAGTGAAGACGCAACCTTCGCAAGTCCTGCGCCACTCTCGTGGTTCTCTGAGCAGCGCACCTCGAGTATATGACGAGACTCGGTAAGAATTCAACTCATCCTTTCTGATAACTCCCGCTGGGAGTCCTTAGATTAGCCAGCGTCGACTTTCCTCAGTCTGTCACCCCACTCTTCCTCCTATTGTACGTGCAATCTGGAGGATGATTGGCAGTGACGCGTAAAGTGCGTTCTCATTGACGTTCTCGGTGAGCTGTCAGTACTGACCAACCCCCTTGCAGTCATTGTTCTCGTTCTTAGCGAGGCCCAAACCTTCGCGGGGATGGTTTCGTCCAGCTTTAGCACTGTGTGAATCGCATCCCGCCGTTTCTATGCGGTGGCTTCGCCCTTCCCACGCAGTCCTCTATTCATGCCTCTGAGGTCCTTCTCCCACAGATCATCATCGATGCCCGCGGCGAGCAAGCGGTCACCCTTTCTCGCCATCCCACGACGCCCGTCGGCCTCGCTCGCTCGAAGACGCCCCTCGCGATGAAGGGCATGCGCCGCTGTCCAACTCGCTTCCCGAAGAGCGACGCCGACAGGGTGCGGCTGCGCGTGATCACTACGCGTACACGATGTTCCATTGCTGGGCCTCCAGAAGCACTGACGTTGTGGGTCGCGTGCAGGGTATAAGTACCTCGCCGCCGTGAACGCTTACAAGCTTTCCCGCAGGTCATCCCGCGCATTTACGTCCACGATGCTCCTGACGATCGCGCGGCGCCCTTTCACCACGAGCTGTGCTCGTCTCTCGTTGCGTGGCTTCGCCACAAGCCACAACTTCCCTGCGTTCCCCTCTGACGTCCCAACACATCCGCTGCTAGTCGTCGACTATGCACGCATCAAGGCTGGGGACAAGGCAGAGATCGATCGCCTCTGGGAGGCAGCGACAACGCTTGGGTTCTGGTAGTGCGTATCGTGCTCCGCTTCTCAAGAGATCAGTACTGATACGCGCTTCGTAGCCTGAAGAATCACGGAGCTGATGCGGAAGCTGAAGCTATGTTCAAGATGGGCGAGGATGTGATGCGCCTACCGCTGAAGGAGAAGATGAAGTTCGAGCAGGGCGATACAGGGAACTCCTTTGGGTGCGTTTGTCTGATAGTCTCCTACGCGAGACGAGATTGATTCTATCGCAGCTACAAGGCCGCCGGCGCGAATGCTACCGACGCTGCGGGCACTCGCGACACCGTCGAGTTCATCAACATCGCGAAGGACGACGCTCTTGCATATCCCGTCGTTGCGCGCCGAACATACCCCGCTCCTGTTGTGAAAGCCATGCCCACTGTCGTCCAACCGTTCGTTCGCAAGTCGGTCGACGTCAACAGCATACTTCTTGCCACGCTCGGCGAGCGACTCGGGCTCCCGAAGGACTCGTTGCAACGTCGTCATTCTGAGACGGAGCATAGCGGTAGCGAAGCGCGCGTGATTCACAGCATGCCGCTGACGCCTGAGGAACGCGAGGCGCGAAAGGCAATTGGCGCGCATACTGACTTCGGTTCTTTGGTGGGTGGTCTTTGTCGTCGTAGTCCATGCAGCAATAACAACCCCTCGACAGTCCTTCCTACACAATCGCCTCGGTGGTCTGCAAGTTCTCCCGCCGGGCTCGGAGAGATGGCAATACATCAAGGTGAGCATCTGCAACGCCTACATACAATGCACTTTGTACTGAACTCGCGCTTCTATCATGTCAGCCCCTTCCCGGACACGCGATATGCAACCTCGGCGACGCCATGGCGCTCTTCAGCGGCGGGATCCTACGGTCCAACATTCATCGCGTCGTGTACGTTGTCGTCTCTGCTTTTTTGACGTCGTGCTAACCTTGGTTATACAGCCCGCCGCCTTCGTTCCAAGCTGACCTCCCTCGGTGGTCGCTCGTGTTCTTCACACGCCCCGGGAACGGCCAGATCTTGCGCGCGCTCACGGACGAAAGCCCTATCATCCGCGATGCTATCGAGGCTAAACGTGCGCAAGGAGAGGACGTTAGCGTAGGTCCAAATCCTTGTTCGTCAACGCACCAAAGCTAACGTGTTCGATACCATAGGCGTATGATACGGGCTCGACGGCCTTTGACTGGTTTGCGCGACGCATCCGAAATCAGCGTATGAACAATCGCAAGGTGAGAACTTGGTGTCTAGCGTTGAGATTATCGCTCTAATGCTCGCGCGCAGGGTCCCGAGACGTGGCTGGCAAGCAGAGGCACGGAAGGTCGCACGGAGGATGCTATACCCGAAGTATGAGGTGGCCGACGCGTAGTACGAGGAATGTGTATACTTTCTTGAATACATCGTCGTTCTTTCGTTCAACGCCTCGCCAACTGGTGAGCGTTGAAGTTTTTCCGCTTGCTATCACGGAGGAAGACCGTGCCTTCGGTCAATCGATCGACGAAGCGTGCGCGCGAGAGCGGGAGGAGCCTGCGACGTGAACTTTGCGTTCGCGCTCTCTCGAAACTACAACTGCACCAACCAGCGGCGCAAGTCGGACCTGCGCTTTGCTTTCCTGGACGAGAATCTCAGTGCTAGGAATATGGTCCGTATGCATGGGTCCCATAGTACATACAACATAGCACGACGTGCGCGACACATACTTACATAGCTAGACGTTACACATACAAGATCATAAAGTCATACACAGCAAATGACATAACAAACAGGTCAATTCGTATTCCGTGTCCCCGCCTACTCGTCGGGGTATTCAAGGGTAAGCTCTCCCTCGTCCAGGTCGTTTGGATCATAAGGTGGTGCGTTCGCATCGTCGAGATGCGGCAGCTGAGCGACGTCAGTCGTGGTTGAAGGTGGAAGGTCGATGGGCGGCAGTGAGGGGGCCGGCTGCTGCTGCTGCAAGTCATTAGCGTGCGTCCCCCATACTCGCACTCGCTCTTGACTTACCTGGCTTGAAAATTGGAGGTCGGACGCATTGGCGGGGTCTGTGTCCAGAGGCGGTGGTGGCGGTAAAGCCCTCGAGAAGCGTTTGAAGCTGGGAAGCGGTTGACGGCGGGGCGGCGCGGGGAGATCGAAGAAGCGGATGGGCGTGTCGGTAGCGTCCTAGAAGTGCAGTCAGTGAAGGGAAGAGCGACATGGGAACTGAAGGCGATAGAGCATACCTCTTGCTTGATCCCGCGCTGCTTCCCCTCGTCTTGCCGGTCCAGCGCGGATGGGGAGTATCTGTATTGTCCACGCGTCGCCGAGGGAGGTGGGGGCGTAGAGAGGACGGGCGAGGAGGGCAAGGTGGGTGGTCCAGAGAAACTTGACCCTTGCCGCGCACGATGACATCGCGGCCTAAACGCCGCAGGATCTGTCTCTTCCATGTCGAGGGACAACTGCTGCCTTGCGCTGCGCAATGGTGCCCTCGCGCCCGACGGCGTCGGCGCCGACGTTGCGCGAGCACCCGCCCTCGAGATCACAACCGTCGCCTGCGTCTTCTTTCTCTTCGGCGATCTCCTACTTGCCGTCGTCCTACTGCTTCCCGCCGCCCACCCATCTTCAATGCCAGGCAGATCGTCCCACTCCCTCCTCTGGCGCTTCCTCGGACCCGGCCCTTCACCGCCCTCGATGATGGCTTCAGCTTGCGCGATAAGACGTGGCGTGTCCTCTTGTCGGCGATACACGTTGGGCGGGCGGAAGCGGTCGACGTCGGCGATGGCTTGGAGGAGGCGGAAGGAGAGGGCGGGCATGCCGTGATCGGGGTCGAGGGGCTGGTTGGGAAGGCGCTAGGAAGATGGGCATGTGAGTACGCAGATGATTGCGATAGAATAGGTCGACGTACGACGAGGTGAAACTGGCAGCGTAGGTATCCGTCGGGCGCCTTGACTTGCCAGGCCTGTGAGATTGCTCAACACGATGAATGGGTAGATGGACGAGTTATGCACGTTGATGACCGTCCATTCGCCGTCGTAGCGATATCCTTCCGCGGGCCCGTACCGTGTAAGCGAACCGCGGCATACGCGCACAGGCTGTCCCGAATGCCATGACTCGAGGAGAGCTTTGTTTCCCGTGCTTCCCCAGTCCTGGTCTCGCTCATGAACCTTGCTGTTCTTCTTGCGGCCGCCTGAATGTCAGGTATGAGCGACAGGGTATCCGACCGGGAGGTTGAGCAGCGAACCTTCGCCATCCATGATACTAGCAGACCATTAGCGCGCTGCTAGAAGGACAGATGAAGTAGACGTACATCTCATTAGGTGCCTCGCGATCGCCGGTATAGCCTGAATTCCTGTGATGTGCTGTCAGACGTGACATGATCGTGCAGCGAGGAAGCGGGGGTATCGTACAGTACGACCGATCGACATCCCGTGTGCGAGCCCGCTATACCGCGCTGTGTCGCGCAATGGACGCCTTCGGCGTACATATCGTCAAAACCCTTAAAGATCTTGAAGTGGGGGACTCGCTGGAGGTGACCAAAGATCGTGCTATCACCGATTGAGGTCAGCGCGAGAACCAGGACGTATGTTCAAAGAATGACGCACCTATCGTGCCCAGGTTGCTTCTCTACCTTCTGCCGTCCCTTGTTCTTACTTGAGGAGGACCTGAAGTCACTGGAATTCGAGCTTGAGGGCAGCCGAGGATCTGCGGCATCCTCGATGTCGAACGTCGGATCGGGCGTGGGACTCCAGTCGGGTCTGGCTCTCGAGGTGCCGCTTCCACGGCTGGCTGGGGGACGATGGACTTTGGCGCTAGTACTAGCGCTACCGCTCATTGTCAAGCTTTAGATATCGAGATCTGAAGATGGATGCGGGGGAAGATGAATGACGGAAGCAGATCCCAAATGAGATCGGAGGCAACTCGTCATCACATTCGCCACGTGCGCTCCCGATTCACATTGACGCCACAAATATTGACAGGCTCGGCTCCTTCCATCATCGAGCGCTCGTCGCCTCAGGCTGTCCTCTGCCTCAGCTCCCTCTTCCAGCCCCAGAAGTGTACTACATGAAACTGCTACGTCGCGTTTGATATGTTCTCCGACGCACTATCCTCCGACGTTCGTATGATATCACGGCTGCGCAAAGCGCCCCACAGCGCGTATACTCTTCGTGCACTCCATCCCCCTTCCCGCGCGCATGTTGACTCTGTTCTCGTCTGCCGGTATTCTCTGAAGATATCTCCCTCCTTGGTTGCGAAACAAGAACGATGAAGCTCTCCGTCGTCTTCGTCATCGCTACGATCGCTCTGGCCTCCGTTGTCGGTGCAGCCCCATTCCCCGAGACAAATGGACAGCGCCTAGCGCGCGGACTTCTGCCCCTCAGACCACGATATACTGCCGATAGTGCGTCTGTACTCCTCTGCGCGTCGATCACAGCTAACGTGTCAACTACAGCTGCGACAGCAGTCAAGTGGAACGAGCCTTCCGCGCGCGCGCGCTGAAGCGCGGCGAGCCCTCGGCTCGAGCTCCTAAGTGCAACGAATCTCTCACGTGCGCATACCGCAAGCACAACGAACCGTCCGCGTGCGCGTACGCCGTCTAGGTCGTCTAGTTGAGGGATTACAAGGTGCGTCTGTCAGTAAAGCGCATAGAACATAGCTGACAAAGTTGCAGACCTTGCTCATTCCACTCACCTACGAGGCGATAATGCCATCACGAACATGTAGCATACCATTCTCCTCTTTCCAGGTTCATCTCGGACGCTTCACTTCAATCGCAGTGCCCGCCTATCTATCCTGTATTCTACCACGGACATATCTCCCATGTAGTCGACTAGGCCTCCATAGACATGTCACCGACCTCACTCGTATCCTACGAAGACTCTGTGGCAGTATTCCACGAAGCCTCTTCGCCGTCCTGCCACACTCCCGACGTCCCTTATCGCGCAGCCTCACAACGGACTCATGAATTCGCGCGCATAAAGCGCTTACCTTGCTACCTTACGATGTTTATTGTCGCTAATTGACGGACTTGCTCTTCCCCTTCGCGTGCGTGTTCGGTACCTCGTTCAAAGGTGCGCCGTAAGTGACGAGGGCAACCGCAGCTCTCCCCGCGATGCGTCTTAACAAGACAGCTGCGCTTTGTGGATTGTGTATCATTCAGCCTGCATCGTTTGTCGGCGTACTATGGGTGGTGCGTCTTCATATACTCTCACTGTACTGGCCGGCTTTGGAAGAATCACCCGTCGTCCGCTACGATATTTGCTCAAGATGTGGAAGTCAAGGAACTTCGCACACAGAACTTGATGTCGCGTACGAGGTATGTCGTCCACTCGTCACCTTCGCGTACAGGACTATCCATCTTATCCCCGTAACAACCGCTTGTTCCGGAAATCCAACTGCCCTACCAATCCAACTCCTTCACAGATATATGGTCAACAGTTAAGGAAAAAGATTGCTTAAATGTCTGTGGTGAAGGTAAAAAGCGAACTCCAACCAGAATACTCAACATGATATTGCTGAATTAGCGGACACAACACGCTAAGTTGCGCACCCGGCCGGCCGAGTCGGCAAAATTAGCAGAATAAATTTGTTAAGTTGAGCGACCGGATGCGCACCGGCCGACCGGGTGTCTAACTTTGCGCGGTGAGTTGGCTAAATCGAGGTGATTGCTCGGCCGCCTCGCACGTGAATTAGTGCATTGGGTCTGCTAATACAGTGTGCCGGCATGCCGCATATCCTTCGGGCGGCCGACCGCATCTTCCGGGCGGCCGAGCGGCTGAACTAGCAGAACAAATCTGCTAATTTATACTAGACAATATGTTGCCAGTCTCCGCGGCGGTACTATAGTACACGAATTATTCCAGCAGCACAGCTAATGTTACTTTACACTACGTCGTGCTCTACACTCGGTGGCAAAATATTTTGATACAAGGCTTGACACGCAAGTCAGTAGTAGGTACACATGGAAGACAAGGCACGTCTGACTATTGTACTGATGGCTTGGCTCATCCTTGTATTTGTCACGAGTTGGTTTTGTTACATGTACAGCTCGACTCTAGCAGTCACTCGGTCACGTCACGCGTTCACGCCTTATATACCGAGTAGTCACACTTATACACTCTTTAGTCCGTGCGTTGTCGCCTTCGGTTTGTGTCTGTGTTCGGCGTTGCCGCTGGGCGCGCCAGCCCCTCCAGCTTGCGGCTGAGGGGGGCCTCTGAGGCCCTGCCCGGGGCTTTGTACCGGGTCTGTCGCTGTCAAAAGTGGTGCGTAGGAGGGCGAGTCTGCCTTCTCCCCAGTGACGCGCCACAAAGTGTCACGTCACACAGTGGAGGTTCGACCCCTCCACCGTAACATAGCACTAGCGTCACGCTCCGGATTAGGAAGGTGCCCCTATCTGTAGATACAGGCGACGTGGCACCTCGTTCCCAACTTCCCTCAGTCGCTATCTCCCTAGCAGGAAGACTGAGGGTATGTTGCTCACTTACTGTACCTATATTATATACTAACCTTACTTTAGTCTTGCGCGTCCTGCGCTCTTTTAGGTATGAATATCAGTCGCTATCTCCCTAGCAGGAAGACTGAGGTCTTGCGCGTCCTGCGCTCTTTTAGCTCGTGAAAGGTTATGAGCCCCATGGCCTAAATCGAGCAAGACTTCGATCTGCGACTCACTCTATCCCACTCTGCGCCATGGCTCCCAAGGACAGCAAGGTCCCGACGCTCACCGACGCGGCGGACTGGCCGCTCTGGCGCCTCCGGGTCACCGACGCCCTCAACAGGGACGATCTCACCTCCGTGGTGACTGGGTCGGAGAAATCCCCTCCCCCTGAGATTGCGGTGTCTCCACCGACGCCGACAACGTCCTCTCCCCCGTCCACGTCGCCCGGCGCTCCGGCTACTACCACCACATCCACGGGATCGGGCTCCTCCTCCACCACTCACCAAGTTGCGCGGAGGGAGACCTGGTCTTGGCGGAATGCCCGCGCCCTCTCCACCATCCGAGAGCACCTCTCGAACGACATCGCCCTCGAGCTCCACAAGTACCAGCACGCGAGCGAACTCTGGGAGAAGCTCGTCGAGAAGTTCGAGCAGACCAACACCAGCGAGATGGCGGTCGCCGAACTGATCAAGATCTTCCGCGCAAAGCTCGCCGACGCCGACGACGGGGACATCTTGTGAGGGTCCTGGGCATCTTGAAGGGTAACTCCTTAGCGAGTCCGGTATTGTCGAGTGCATTTCTCTTTTCTTTCTTTCTGTTTCTACTTACGACGCTGAGCTACGCTTACTTTACGGCTGATACGGCTTCTACCTATGCTACGCCGGTGCACGTGTCGGGCGAGTGACCGCCTCGTGCACCGCCGCGGACTTACGTTTCGTCACATCACTATCTAGTCGCACAATTATGAGAATAAGACTTACCTTTCTACTTGCACCCGCTTCGTCCCGCGGCTACGCCACGAGGGCTCCGCCTACTACGAGACACCTGCTACGGAGAGCCGTTCAGGTGTGAGTGACCAAGGGCTACAGGATAGCCGTTCCCTCGCCCTCTATCTCGCCAGTAGGCGACCACTCTATCGCGCCCGCTGCGTCTTCGTGAGAAGTACCCACCAAGCCGCTAGGCTCTTACAGAGTGGACACTGTGGGATCTCGCGAAGACTCGAGACGAAGCTTCTCGGTACGTCTCGCTTACACCCCCATTGAACTAAATCCTTTGATAGCCTCTTCGGCGCGCGAGAGCGTATCCGAACACGAGTTAAGGCGTGCGAGTCAATCGCCTTCACCTACCCCCACTACCGCTAGCTCGCGGACTCTATCTTCCAGAAATAACTTTCCGCCTCGACCCCCCACGCCACACCCGCGTGCGCGCGCCATGAGCGCCTCGAAGGGCGCCAGCACCAGCGCCGCGGGGCCTTCTGATTCGCCCGCGCAGACGGGTACGCAGGCGACGGAGGCGGACACGCAAAACCGGGAGGACGCCGGACGTACGTCCCCAGGGAACTCAGAGACTGAGGAAGACACACGGATGGCCACCATCAGGAGTGTGCAAATGGCATTCCGTCTGGTCGACGACCCTTCGAATCCGGACGCCGATCTGAACTCTCCGCGCAAGCGAATCGACTCTCTCATCCACCAGAAGACGCTGGAGAAGGAGGACATAGTCGACCGAGGAGTGCAGAAGCTGCCCTCGGTGCGGCCAGAACCTTGGTTCGCGGTCAAGACGGACGTGCTGAACTTCGTGAAGCAGACCTTCGAGGAAGTCCAGGACCTTTTGGACGCGCTCGCGCCGGCGGCGAGACCCGACATGACCGACTTGGAAGCGGGCCGTTGGACGATAGACAGGAACGACGTCCTTATTCGTAACTTGACCCATGCGCGTACTCTGTCTGCCTTGCATCTAGCGTGGTCAGCTATCAGTACCCGAGCGGCAGTCGCTCTTCAGGAGTACCGCAAGATGCGAAGCCGAGCGGAAGCGCTAGCGCAGGGCCGCCATCCTCCTTTCATGTCCCCTATCACTACTCCATCCAGCGTCTACCGAGAGCTTGACGAGATCTCCAACCCCGAAGAGCAGCTGAAGTACGTGGTAGGAGCGGTGCCGGGGTATAAGGACAAGGACGAGTATAACCCGGACGCACCAAGCGCATATCGGAGGCGCTTCATGGGAAAGACGTTCGAAGAGATGACCGTCGTCCCTCGAGAGCTCAACAACGCCTTCCCGGAACGGCGCCCCGAATGGAATCCGCCGCTCAAGTACTACGTGGATGGCGAGCGGTTTGAGCACGACGGCAAATCGGAGACGGGGAATCCTCTCGCGGGCTACCTGGAATATGTGCCGCCCAGGAGGAGCGGCAAAGGGAAGCAGAGAGCCGAGTTCGTCGCTGACGCGAGGAGCGGGTCACTGTCGGAGAGAGAGAGAGAAGACTCGTCGAGCGAGAGAAGAAGAACACGCGAAGAAAGCGCTTCGCGAAGGGAAAGGTCGCCCCGCCGAGATGACTACAGGCGACGCGAACGCTCCCCCCGCCGAGAACGTTCACCGCTCCGTCGGCGGCAGTCGGGTATCGGCGCATTGGCGGGGGATCTGAGACCTACCGCTTATGTTCCGCCCCACAAGCAGCTAGGCTTCGAGTCGATCTCGACCGCGCGGTACGCGCGACGCGCAGAAGGCAGTTCCAGTCGCGAAAGGGACGCGCCGCCGCATCAGTCCAAGTCGAGGGGCAACGCGGATGACGCAGACTGGAGGAGGAAACCAGAGAAGGATCGACGGGACTCGAGGCGCAAACTCACGAGCGGTCCGCCAAGTCAGCGAAGCAGAGGCCGTCGGGAGGAACGTAAGCGATCAGGCAGAGGGGGACCACCTCTGATGGGATCGTACGCTCACGAAAGACGCGAAGTACAGTCTAGCTAGACGATCCACACAACCAAACACCAACAACCACGATAGCAATGAACACGCTAGACTGGAGGCGCTACGAGAGCGGGCGAGTCCGAGTATTTATATTACTAGGGGATAGATTGTGTTGTTTATGCCAGTTCCAGACGAGCTGGACTGAAGCGAGAAGTCGAGTGGGGCAATCGGACGTCTCGGCGTTCTTACGAGCGCTTTCGGGTTTGATTGAAGTTCCCAAGGCGGTTTAATGCACTCGGAAGTTCAGGCTTTTATGTTGTGTAAAGTGCGGGTTAACGCGGTTGTGTTTATTTGGTGTGGTGTGTAGGTACTAGGGCTTCTCTGCGCGGGGCGGGAAAAGTCCTCGAATCGTATGTAGGTCTCGGTATATAACTTGCACGCGTCGTCTCGGCCGTCCAGACCGCGCGGTAACACACAATGCCTATCTCTGAGTCAAAATCCAACTATAACGCCTATCCGCGCGTTCTCCTGTCCGAATAATCGCGCAATGACTGCGGTTCCTGGCGGTAGAGCGGTTGACTGGTCGGGTATCCTCCTGCGCCGCGATGCCGGGCGCGATTCCACACTTGTTGATGTTTACCAAGGCAAGGCCGGCCTGGTTTCCACCCGTTCCCTTGTGCGCGACGCGGCTCAGAGGCCGGCGCGGCGGGGAGCGTACAGTCTGGACTGTCGATACGCGGGGAGTGAAGCCCTTGCCGGGGCGGACAGCGCTTGGCAGCGCCGACGCTCGGTTCGGAGTTCAACTCGGCGATGTCCGAGATCACGAGCTCGGACCCGAAGTTCCGGTCTCGGACCCGAAGTCACGTGTAGTCACGTTGATGGTTCGAGTTCCACTTGCGCGGTGCTCTGCGTGTCTCCGCATGACGGCGAGCAGCAGGAAGGCTTGTCCGAGCCCCAACAATAATCTAGATTCTCTTGACACAGCAGGGCAAGAGGACTGAAGGCTTGAGGCGCGTATAGCGCGGCTACTTGATTAAGTAGGGCCCGCCAAAGGACTCGCAGGATGTCATCGACGACGCGCAGACTCGTGATCAGGCGCCGAAGAGCTCGCTGCTATCCTTGGTCAGTCATTGCAGACGGATAATGCTGCGGACTAGTTGTATTGAAGGTTAGGAAGCGTGGCGCTCCTGGTTTTCTATGTCATAAAATACCCCCGACGCGCCCGTTGTACAGTCGCGACGTCGGTGCAGTATATACGGATCCGCCCATACAATCTAGACCAAGTCGACTAGATATCGCTTGTTTGTGTATGTTTTTCCGCGTTTTTCAGCCGCAGGGCGTATCATCTCCCCCACACCAATAATCTGGACCGTCCTCGGTCAGTTAAGGTGGATGGGTGACTCGGTGTTGTTACTGGGTCGTCGGGTGACTCGCAGTCGACTGCTGCCGCAGTCTCTTGGTAGGTAGTTGTCGGAGGGCGGCAGGGCGCTAATTAAGCTTTTGGCTCACGCCGCATGTTCCGGGCATGCATGGTCGTTTAAAAGCCGGCCGTGCGCATCTCCCACGGTTTTCCAACTTGTCCTGAACCACGAAGGTACGTCGCTGGTACGCGCGTTCCGACGCGCCGGCCATACTGACGACGATCTAGAGATGACCGCCGGCAACGAAGGCCCACACTCGACGGTGCGCAAAGAGCACCAAGCTTTCGCCCGAAAGCTCCACCAGATCGAGAAGGATGCGAGCGCGCTGCTCAAGGGCGAGGAGCCCACGGTGGTGAACTTGGTACGGGGGATCCAGCGCGATAAGAAGCGCGCGACGATCCTCAAGAAGAAGCTGGTAAGCTCCGTTGTGCAAGTTGTTTCCGGCGCTTGCTAACGCTTGATTGTAGATATCCTTGTCCGACGCCATTGCGCAAGCGCGCAAACTGAGAGAGACGGGCCCCTGGGCGCCGACCGCGGCGATCCAAGGGGCGATGTTTTTCCTGTTCGACTGCCTCAAGGCATCGGACTCCGAGTCAAAGTGGTACGCGCTACAAGAGATCGCGCGCCCCCGGTAGGTCTCGGACATAGTTGAGTGAAGCCCACTGACATTTTCACAATCTAGGTATGTGATCAACATCGTGGGGCTCGATATCCCGACGCACGACGCGACACTGCGTGTCGCTGACCGCGATCGGGTGCCGCGAAGGGCGAACGAGGACTTGGTGAGTCCTCGGCGTTTTTTTTTATGTGTTCACAGCTCGACTAAACGCCCGCAGGACGTACTGCTCTTGCAACAGCCGCAGCTGCCCGCCGACTTCGTCGCGGTCGAGGCAAAGCGGTGCGGCCTCGGTGAGGTCAAGCTGAGTGGGTGCGCGCCCGCGACGCCAGCCCAAAGGAGCCATCCAGGGCAAAAGGCGCACAGGAACGACACGAACAAGGGCGCGACGAAGCGCAAGCGCGCTGCTAAGGTGCGTTCCACCTTGTTGCGATTGGATTTCAGGTTCTACAGGCTAACACTTCTACAGAGGAAGGTCGCCGCTGTTTCCGACGACGACGAGGTCGAAGTCGAGGAGCCGGAGCCCGCGCGCAAGCGCACGCGCTCACAGACGAGGGCCGCCGCCTCCACCTCGAAGGGCAAGGGTCGGGCGAAGGCGGGTCCGAGCTCGGCGCGCGGTCGGCGCGGCAGGAAGGCCGCTACGCCTTCGGACGTCGAGGAGGAGGAAGAGGCGGAAGAGCGCTCTCAACCCGAGTCCGAGGAGCGCGACGTCGTGCCGCCCGTCCGTTTCCGCGTGGACTGGGACCGTCGCCCGCGCGATGCGGACGGCGAGCTCTTGCCTTACGTCGAGACGGAGGACGAGGCTAGCGAGCGGCGTCAGGGCGAGTTCATCGCGAAGGGGCCGGCGCCCATCTACGGGCTGAACGGTGACCTGCTTGGTCTCACCTCGCCTCCTTCCGAGGACGACGCGCAGATGCTCGAGGAGCAGGCCGAGGAGCAGGAGCGCCTCGCCGACGAGGAGGAGCAGATGCTCCGCATCAAGGAGGAGATCCGCGCCCACAACGAGCAGCGCATGCTCGCGGGGTTGGGTGACGACGACGCGCCTGAGTGGCCGGTGGCGGGTAGCTCGG
Source organism: Schizophyllum commune H4-8 (assembly GCF_000143185.2). NCBI lineage: Eukaryota > Fungi > Basidiomycota > Agaricomycetes > Agaricales > Schizophyllaceae > Schizophyllum > Schizophyllum commune. The sequence continues at coordinate 10,207 of NW_026089545.1, read as the reverse complement.
GGCTTCAGCCTGGCTGGACCCACCTCCCAGACGCCGAGGACGAAGAGGACGGCAACGCGGGGCACCCGGGCGCCGAGGAGGAGGAAGAAGAGCTTGAGGACAACGACGCCGAGCCCCCTGCTCTTCCCTCTCCCAAGCCCGCAGCGCCTTCGCGCTTCCCGACGCCGGAGTGGATGAGGGAGGGACCCTCGGGCGACCGTCCAGCGGAGTTGCTCTGAGCGCTCGGCCGAGGTAAGTCCCGTTTTGATTTCTTTTTGTCGTTTTTGTGTATCCTCGCTGACCCGCACCATCCCGACAGCTTCCTTCGAGGAGGAAACGTGGTAGGTAGTTCTGGATTAACGGGGACAATGCGCGCGACACGCGCTTAGATATGTGTTTTCTTGGGTCCCTGTACATTAGATTTTTCTTGTACTTCTTGTTGTACGGACTCCAGTTTCAATTGTACTTCTTGATTTCTTGGATGATTTAGGACGATGCCAAGTGACCTAAGAAGCGATAAATTACGCTGCGCGACCGCCTTAGTGGTCGGCCAGTTGAACGCTGCTCGGCGGCGTGCTCGCGTGGGTCGCACGTGACCGTCGGCCACTGCCGGTTGTGGTTCGACTTAACGAGTCGTGCTTGTTCGCGATAGCGGCGCGAAAATCTCCGTCGTGGAACGAGCTGGATCGGCAGCCTATCTCCCCCACACCAAAAATGTCGGCGACCTCGCCGGTGTGGAGTTCAGGAGCAGGTAGAAATTTATGAAATTGCGGCAGAGGGCGCGGATATCGCGTCCCTGACCGGCCGCGCGGTCATGATATAAGATCGGAGCGCGCTGGACGGATGAGTCCAACCCACTGCAACGATTCATTCCTTCATCTCCCCCAATGGCCAACAAATACCAGCGCGATCTCTTCGATCAGTTTCTTGCGCTTCTGCCTTCAGCTTCGGCGGCGCTCAAGACCGCGCTCCGCGAGGTCGCGCACTGCGACCTTCCCGCCGCCAGGAAGATCGTCAAGTATCTCAAGACACACGTGGAGGAGCTGCGCGCGCTCGACGCCAAGGTCGTCGAGCATTATGAGGGCAACAAGGAGAAGTTGGTTGCCGCGCTCGATGGGGTCATGGTGCGTGTTCGGATCGTCGCTGATCGCCTCCCATCTCACACTGAGCGTTGCAGGTCATCATGGACTTCAAGCAGGTCCATGACAAGCGGCCGATCATGGCCCACTGCCTGACCGTCTGCTACACGGCGACGGACAGTCTGGCACCCGGGGAGTCTGCGGACGACTTCTACCGCGGCCTGTCGGCCACGAAGCGATCTCTGCAGGAGATCGTCTCGAAGGTGCGTTGTCGGACGTTATTTGTCGTCTAAATAGACTGATTTATTGTTTTTCGCAGCTCAAGGCCGAGGAGACTGCCCCCAAGGACGCCGACGACGTCGTCATGCACGACGCCGACGCTCCCGCCGTGGCGGAGTCATCGAAGGGCAAGGGGAAGGCTCGTCGCAACCGCAAGGGCGCGGCGCCCGGTCCCTCTGCTCCCGACGTTTCTGAGCCGTCGGCCCCCATCGTGGACAGTCTTGCTGCCGCGGCAGACCCTGGATCTTTGAAGCGCTCCGGATCGCCTACGGAGGGCGACCGTCCTGCTAAGGTGCGTCCATCTTCTGCCGCTTATTTGTTGTCTGGGGCTAACCCAAGTTCCATCTCAGATGTACGTCTGGGACGCCTCGGCGTCCGGCTTCTCTCAGTACGGCACCCAAGGCCTTATGGTCGAGGGTATGTACGGAGCGAATCCGATCGCCACGGCGCTCGGCGAAGGTGCGAGTGCGATCTTCGATCGCGCGAACACCCTCGGACGCCAGTCGTACGGGGACGGTGAATTCGATCTAGGCGTGGTCGTCCATAGCCTGGCGCAGGTCACGGCGGTCCTGAACGCGTCCGCCTTGAACCTTGGTGCGTTGTGCGCTGCACACACCGCGATGGATGGGACCCGTCGCACTCTGTCGAAGGTGTACCGCCGCGCGACGGCGCGCGAGGTCTTCGCCAAGTTCGACGCGGTATGTGGCCTGAATCGATGTGTTTTTAATGATACTCATCCGAGTTTATAGTCGGACGACGAAGGCGTGCCGGGCTCGCGTCGCACCAGCCGTTCTACGGGCTCGGAGACGGTGCAGAAGGTCGACGAGGAGGCGCGCGCGAAGCGCGATGCTTCTCCGGCGACCGCTGCACGCGCCGAGGCAGCGTTGACAGACGCGCTGGTCGCAGACTCGGAGGCCGAGCTGGACGACGCTATCTCCGAGGCTGGCAAAGCCAAGGCTCCTCAGGTCACCGAGGGAGCCGGCAGCGCCGCCGAGGCGATGGAGGTCGACAGCGCCGCACCTAAGAAGAAGGAGGCGTCGCGCTCGTCCAGCCGCGCGGCCAAGAAGTCCAGCAAGCCCACCACGCGCTCGAGCGCGAAGGAGACGGAGGAGGAGACCCCCGCCATCGCTACCCTGCCTGCTGCGTAGGCGGCTCGGTCTGGATCGTTGACTCGCACGTATACCCAGTCATTCGTTATGTCCGACGTTCGTTTTCCACCCGCTCTGACCCTTACACCGCCTGGTGTGGGCTGAGCTGAGCTTAGTTTATTTATTTTCAGTAGTCTCGCGTTCGGGACGCGGCACCACACTCGTTTACTATCAGATAGCCGTGTACTTAGGACTGTGTAGTCGAGGCATACCTATTCAACGAATTTTTGTTTTGTTCTCACAGAGTCAGAGCCTGAAGAAGCCTGAACCAACAATTCCCGGACCTCAGAGGGCTCGTAGAGCTTGCGGTTGTCAATCCAGACTGACTCGTGAAGAATTGCACCTGGTGCGGCGCGTGTGCGTACACCATTGGAGTATGGCTCTTATTTTGCCATTTTATTCATCTCCCTTTGCCCACCTGCGGCACGGACTTTCTCCGTAGGCTTGATGGTCCTCCGGGACCGGCGCTCGCCAGGTTCGGGAGTTGGGGAGAGTTCCCTGTCCGGGGATTCGTCGGGGGCGTCGTCCAGGAAGCCCGGGGGCTCACTGCCTTCAATGCCTTCCGACTCGGACTGGTGGTCGTCGTCCTCACGGTCCCGACGGTCAAGCTCGTCTCGGCTGTCCGGTCGTCCCTGCGCTTCGACGTCTGGCTCATCAGGGAACGAGAAGTCGGGTAGGGGTTGCGCCGGCAGAGCGTCGTCGATTTCTTTGAGAATTCCGTCGTCCAAGTCCGCGAGCCCGTCAGGACTCACTTGGGCAACTTCGTCCTCGTCCGGCTCGTCCGAGGCCATGAGTTTCTCGAGCTCGTCCGGAGACAAGTCGATTAATGAGTGTATTTCGTCGGGCAAGGTTATAGAGGCCCGAGAACGGTAGGGCAATACTCTAAATGCTCCGACCTTATTTTGAAAGACGGTTCCGTCTAGTTCTGCCACAATATAAGAGCCTCCGAGCGTCCGCCGTATGACCACCATGGGCCCGTGGTAACGCGGTAGCATCTTGTCACTGTGTGATTTCTCGATGCGAGTATTCCGGACCAGCACTAAGCTGCCTGGTTTAAAGTCGAGCAGTTTGATAACATGCCCGTATTCGCGTTCATAGCGGTGAAGGCGCTCAAGCTTTTCCTTCGCGATTCGAGAGCGGACAAGGCCTACTTCCGCATGATGTTTCGCTAAGGCTCGGGCCCGGTACCCAATCAACTCCTCGCGCGTAAGTGTGCGCAGGGGATAGTCAATGAGCCAGGTCGCTTCGGCGATGTCAAATGGCAGGAGCGGTTGCGCTCCTGTCACAAGGAAATATGGCGATACTCCGAGTCGCTTCCGTAAGGTTACGCGGTCGGCCCACCACACAAAGTGTAGGTGGTTATACCATTTGTTTAGCTGCGGTCCGCAGGCTTTCGCTAGCGACTGCCGGATATCCCAATGTACTTGTTCAACTTTTCCATTGGCTTGAGAGTTATAGGCCGATATGCGGACATGGCGGACGCCATACTCTTTAGAAATCCAGCGCATAGCGGACTTCATAAGGGACGCATTATCGGTCACGATTTCCTCGGGACAACCCCATCTACAGAGTATTTCCTCGAGTATGAATTTAGCTATAGTGACCGCGTTCTCAATGCGAAGCGCGCGGCCTTCCAGCCAATTAGAGAGACTGTCCCTGGCGTGGACAATGTATTTGAAGCCTCTCGATGCGGGTGTCATATGCGTGGTGTCTATGTGGACGACCTGGAATAAGGACGGCGTGAAAGTTACCACCGGCGGGATGCGCGCCAATGCTTTCAAGCGTTCTTGACACGGGTGGCACGTCTGTATGAACCACTCCACGTCTTCGTTCAGTCCAGGCCAATAGAACCGCACTGCCAGCAGTTGTTGTGTCGCGTACACTCCTCGATGGCCTAAGCTATCATGCGCTTGTTGCAGCATTTCGATGCGCTTATTTTGAGGCACATAGAGTTGTGGTAGCTCATCTCGTTCGACGCGATAGAGTTTCCCACCGGATACGACATAATTCCTTCGCAGCCGCTCGGCTATTGGAGCCGCGAGGTCGAAGGCGGACTTGTTTGTGGCAAAGTCCGGGTTTTCCACCCACCTGAGCCAGGTCTCAAGGTCCTGATCGAGAAGTCGGTGTTTATTCTTCCGCGACGCGGTAGGATACTCCACAAGCTGCTCATATATGGAGAGGGGGTCGGGCGTATGGATCGTCATGCAATAATAATCGCTAGACTCTCCGAACCCGGCATCCTTCAGTTGCGCAGAGCGTATGCGATTAAATTCCGCTGTTTCCAGCTTAGCACGCTCTAGCTCGGCGTCGAAGTCCCCCACACCATGAGCTATTCCCTCAGGTAGTGTTTGTTCGACCGCCCAAGTGGGCAAAGGGTGAGGCAATCCCTCGGGGATTGACTCAGAAGAAATTAGCGTCTGGACCCGGGTTGGTTCGTCCCGTCGCCTGAGTCCGTCGGCCATTTCCGAAAGGACCAACTCGGCGACTGCCGATGCGTCCGTTGGCTTTAAGTGGTGGTATTTTTCCAGTTCCTGGACCAGATGTTCCTTGCCCGAAGTCTCGGTACACTCGGACCCGGAGGGTCGAACGACGGAGACTGGACCGCTTTGGAGGTACAGTACGTGGGGTAGCGTCGCGGTGGCACGGTCGGACTTAGGTACGGAGTCGCCGGCAGCTAAGTACTGCTCGACGTCCCCTTCCATTCCTGGCCACCACATGCGACTGGAAATGAGGGCGAGTAATTCTTCGGCTTCCCCATTAATGCTAGCCTCACGCGCGGCGTTCATAATGAACCACCGGTCGCGCGGCCATATGAGTAGAGCGGTGCGACCGCCCTGTAGTATCTTGTAGATTCGGCCGGTCTTTGTCATGCGATACTCAGTAGCGAGCTTGCACAACTGTTCCCAGCGTTCCTCGGTGATATCCACCGGGTTCCAGTTGAAGTAATCGCGTAGGTCCCATAGTAGATCATCGAGCTCAAGATATTCTTCCGAACGCGGGAACTCGCGATACTTCGCTAGAGTCTCCTCGTCGTTCAGGTTCAGGATCGGGTCCGGTAGGCGGATAGGACCTTTCCGTCTAGAGGGCTCAGCCTGGTTAAATACGAACAGACCGGGCGCGCTCTGAGTGATTTTAGGATTAAGCCATTCATCCTTGAATTGGGTAAAAGCCTCCTTAACTCGACGAGCCTTCGCAAAGACCTTGTCCCGATCTAGCTCGTCAAGCTCGGTATGGAGGTAGCCTCCGCGTGTATCGATTTTATCTCGGAAGTCTTCGATAGGCAAGGTGTCGTCAGGCAGACCATCCTTGACTTCGAATCCATCCAAGCCTTGTGGCTCATCTTCCTCCTCGTCCGCCGGGTCTCGCACTGGATCTCCTTGCTGCCACGGTCGCCGCGATAGTGCGTCCGCGATCGCATGGGATTTTCCAGGTACATGGCGAAGCGTGAAGTGGAAGAACAAGACTTGCTCGATCCACCGGTTGACATTGGCGTTGGGACCACAGCCTGGATTACTGAGCATGCCCTTGAGGAACTTAGCATCAGTCTCCACAACCAGTTTCCGGCACCCGACAAGCCAATGATAAGCGCTCTGTAAGGCCTTCATGACGCCGAACAGTTCACGCTTAGGTTGAGAGAACCTAGCCTCTCGCTCTGTCAAGAGCATTGATCCGAAGCGACAGTAGTAGAATTCCTTTACATCACTCGGATTTATTTGTAGGATGAACCACCCAACCGCTATATAAGATGTGTCAACGCCGAGGACGGTGTCCCAGTCGGTCTTATAACTGACGGGCTTCAGCGGCGGACTCTTTAATAGAGCGGTTTTTAGTTCGTTTTGCGCGTAGCTCTGAGGTAGCTCCCACGCAAAGGGTACGCCATTACGCGTGAGCATCACTAAAGGATCTGCCTTGACGGCGTAGTCCTTTATGAACATTCGGAAAACGCCAGTGAGTCCGAGGAACTGTCGGACCTCCGATACGTCGTGGCAAGGACCCCAGCGCTCAATGACGCCTACGCGGTCTTCTTCCGGTCGTCGGCCCCCGTATGTACACAGATGGCCGACGACTAGTATTTGAAGGGCTATCAAGAGCGACTTAAGACCCGAAAAGGTGCCGCCGGAATATCCCATATGTTGTAACACTCTGTTGACGTTGAGCAAGTGCTCCCAAACAAAGCGTCGGATGCCTGGATTTTCCGGGATAGTCTCAAAGGACCCGTCCGGAAGCTCATAGCGGGTTTCCGGTCCTCGTATCGGTACATCATCGATATAAGGAATCGTTATGTCCGGTATAAGAGGCCGTAGGATAGTTGTGACATCGTCGTGGAATATAGGGACCGCATTAGTCCACCCCATTGGCAATGTACGAAGTCTAAACGCTCCGAAGGGCGTCTGAAAGGTAGTCAAGTCGCGAGAGGACTCGGCGAGTAGCCGCTCGTCGTAACCGACATATAAATCGAGTATACCGCCACAGGCGCGACCAGCGAACCAATTGGCTAAGTCATCGGTCGCCGGGGGTACACCAGAGTGCGCGATAGTAACCGCATTTAGGGGCTCAAGGCTATGAACAAGTCGGAGGCTCTTGCCATCCTTCTTAACCACGCAGAACCACTTCGAGCGGTAGGAAGAATTAGACGGCTCGTACACGCCAGCCTTAATCTTCTTGAGAATAATCGCACAGATTTCCTCGTACAATCCAGGCGGAATGGGGATATTGCGCTCTACCCAAGGCTTATGCGGTACGACCGGTATTGAGACAGGAGGGAAGAAGTCCTCACGGAAGCTTCCTCGCTGCTCGTCGTTCCAAGCAAAGGTCTTGTTGTGGGCGCAATACATCCAATCCCTCAGTTTGCATTCTTCTGGCGAAAGCAGGTCGCCATGAAGTTTGTGTACCTGTTCCCGACGCTCAGCGGTATATCTTCCGGTGGGCGTGAACTCGGGGGGATTGGTAGGCAGTTGTGGCATATCCTTCTCAGGATCGCCGAGGATGTGGCGCTCGATGCGGAATTCCTCCGGTACAGTGCCGTATACAGGCCGCACCTTGAGAGCCACTGGTTTATATTTCCTTCCAGCGAGGACGGCTGCGTCTACGTCCGTTCGCTGGGGAAGTGCGTCCACTGCTCGCTGAATCACTGTGTCTACAGTACAGGGCACGCTGGATGGTTGGTTCGGACATCCCTCTCGGCCATCGACAGTTCGCGAAGTAAAGGTACTCGCTGATTCCGCCTCCGGCCCGTGAAAGAAGTTGTATAAAATAGTCTTGTCCTTCTCGTCCTTGATTTGGTCCGCGTTCAGAGACGCTTGCAAAAAGGCAGATTGAAGGTTGACTTGTGTGAAGGTCGTCGACGCTTGCGGTCGCATGACGCTACGGATTATGATTTCTTGATTTTCGTCCATCTCGATTTGTAGAGCCGCTTCTCCCTGATCCTCGAGAGAAGAGATCAGTTCGCAGAAGCGTCCGGAAAACCCGGATGAGCGCGGACGTGCTCAGGAATTACGCCTCGGGCGTAAGTGTGCATAGTAACCTTATTGCCAGTGTTAGGGCAAGTAATGGTCACCTCCTGATTGCCGTCGCGGTCGTTGGTATATACGGACTCGCACAGAGTATCAAAAGGTCTCCCTAATAATACTCGGAAGGCGCCGGTGTCCGATATGTGGCACTGCAAGTACACCGTGATCCCAGCGAAGTCAAAGGGGATATTCCTCGCTAGGCCCAAGGTCGAGTTGACCTGGTTATTGGCACTTTGCATGCGTATGGTAACAGTCGGGTCGTAGGAAGCGCCGCGGTCTCGCGCGCAATCCTTAGACATGGATACGATTTGTGAACCACTATCCAAGATGCTTTCGTCCGGACCATTGTTGTTAATATTCGGCCAGACGGTACGCAGTGTCGCCGAAGGTTCGCCCGCGAAGATAACATCGGAGCGACCGCGTTCAGGCAGACTCTGGTATACCTCAAGTCGGGCGTCGATCTGCACATAGGACCCGATGGGTACCTTAGTGTGGGCGCACGACGGTAGCTCGACCGTCGTGGTAATGACCTCGTTCTCGAGTGCGGCCCAATTCACCTGAACTGGATCGTCGGACTCGCTACCTCGGCCGAGATTGGGGCGCTGTCCTTGAGCGTAGCCCAATTCTTTGCGTTGGTAAGCTTCAGTAAGCAAAGCCACACGCAGGACTTTGCCAAAGTTGTCGTCGATCTCGCGCTTCCTAGTCAACAATTTCCTTAGAAGGTCTTGTAGCGTAGGACTGACTCCCAGGAATTCGCGCAGCGTAATTCCGGTCATCGGGCACTTGGTCGACAGTAGTTTCTCTAAGACATCTTCCGAGTCTACAGAGGTTTGTATAGGAGCCTGGACCTTCGCCGCGGGCTTCGCGCGACTTGCTTCACCGGGCGCTGCGCCGGGCTTAACAGGTAACGCCGAAGGGCGTTGGTCAATGGGTATAAATCGCGTCTCGGGCACAGAGCGATAGGGATGAGCAGGACCGGCCTGCGGTACAGGGCCGGGCTGCGAATTCGTAGTCTTAGCGTTGGGCGCCTTCGCAGGCGTCGCGTACACGGACTTGTTTGGATTTTGTGGCAACGAACTAGCTGCTGGTTTTAACTGGCTCTCATCACGCCCCCAGCGTTTATCAAGGTATTGGGCGTGAATCCCTGAACCCATCAAAAACCCTGGGACGACCCCTCCTGGACCGACGGTGGCTGAGCCATCTCGCCGACAGGCGGGTTGTTGTAATGAGCGATCTGCTCTGGGGAGAGCTGCTCGGTGAACTCATCCCAACCGGGAGGAACGTCCAAGCCTGAGTCCAGTATGACACTCGGCTGTTGCTGCGGGATGCCCCACATGCCTGAGTTGGTGTATTGACCAATGTAGTTCATGAAAGGAGCGACCACATATTGGTTAACGGCCGCTTTCATTTGCTGCCACTTAGTACGCATCGGCAGGTCAAGCGGACCATTGCGACGCGGTATAATTTCGCCTGTCTTAGTGCGGAAGCCTCCAGCGTTATCGGGTACGATCTCGCCGGACTTAATCGCATTCTGGCAATCAGGGCAATTGTTCATGAAGTGGCCGACCTCGCCACACCAGTTGCAAGTATATTGAGGTCGAGGGGGACCGCGCTGTCCACCACCATAATTATTTTGGGGTCGGTTGAACGATCCAGGGTAGTTGGGTCGGAACCCACTGCCTTGCGGGGCGGCGCTGTTCGTGTTGAGCGACAGCTGGTTGGTGAGGCGCTGAATCGTCTCTTGGATCATCGCGAAGTTCTGATCGGACTTGGTACGTCCTTGAGCGAGCTCGGTATGAACTTCGGACTGTAGACTACGTATAGCGGTCTTAGTTTCCTTTTCGCCTTGGCTAGCGCGCTCAGCAAATTCGTGGAAATCCTGCTCGAGTTTAACTAAGCGAGATTCACTGTCGCCCGAGTAGGATACAGCGCGCGAGGCGGAGGCCGCGGAGGTCTGGATAGACGCGACGGGATAAGCGTCGCCAATGGCGTTCTGAGCTGCAGTGAAACCGCGGCGCCAGACTTCGCGCATGGTGGGTTAGGGTTAGGGTTAGGGTTAGGGTTAGGGTTAGGGTTAGGGTTAGGGTTAGGGTTAGGGTTAGGGTTAGGGTTAGGGTTAGGGTTAGGGTTAGGGTTAGGGTTAGGGTTAGGGTTAGGGTTAGGGTTAGGGTTAGGGTTAGGGTTAGGGTTAGGGTTAGGGTTAGGGTTAGGG